>NC_082713.1:34011751-38811751 GCF_030144855.1 Hypanus sabinus
AGCATTTCTAATTTACTTGCTTCTTAAAATAAGTAATTGGTTAAAAAACTGGCTAACCCAGGGTTTCTGCACATTGTGAAATAAATTCAGAGAGCTCCGGAGATGCCTTTGTCAGAGAGCATATCCATAAAAAAGGGAAAAGTCAAGTTAACATTTTAGGTGGATTAGAATACTCTGACAAAGATACTCTACAAGAAAAAATCTTTTTTTAAAGAAGCATTTCTAGCACTACTTAAGGTATTTCCTATGCAATAAATAGAGTTTTATTACCAGTAAGTAAATATTCTGTTACTTTTAAATTATGTTTAATTACACACTTCAAATATCCTTTTTTAAAAATTTACCAGATTTCAGAAATCTTAATTGGGTTGATTTTATTAAGTAGAGAGCAGTGCAAGAGATTCTTGCAGAAACCAGCCTTAGAAATGTATTTACAATAAAATCAGGTTGTGATTCAGGAAGAGATGTACAAACAACAAAATTATATCAAATGTAATTTTCTAGCCAGAGCTAGAAAAAGTCACTTTCTCTAAAATACGTATGCTTCATGACAAAAGCACAACTCTAATTACGGGAGCTGCAAAAGGGGTCTCTTTGCTGTCTGCCACGTGCAATGTTATTGCTAAGGTCCTCTTCAACAACTTCCTTGCAGTGGCTGAAAAGCTGCTCATTGTATCACAACATGGATTCAGTCCGTCTCAGTGTACCATGGACATGATCTTCACTTCCTATCATCTCCAACAGACCTGTGGGGAAGAGCATTAATTCATTATAATGTGATCTTCGTTATCCCAGTCTTCAGTTACATCTATCAGGAGGATCTGTGGAGCATTCTGCACAGATTTAGCAGTCTATAGAAATTTATCTCTGTGTTACATCTGCAACATGGTGGTGTGCAGGTCCACAATAAGAGCTGACTAGTGTCAAGGTAGGATGTGTCATCACTCAAAAACCTCAGTCAGTCTTTCTCACTGCAGGACTATAACTATCTTCTAGCAGTTCTCTGGAGTGGAGCTACTGGCCAATTGTTAAACTGCTCTATTACCAATTTTGTTAAGAAACTAAGAGGAAATATTCAAGTCATATATGCCATAACCAGGCCTCAGAAGCCTCTAGTCACTGCTGGGATGTTTTTGACAGAACGCATTTTTAAATGAGTTCTGTTATTCAAAGTGACAGACAGACTACTTTAATTTTTTAAAAAATAAAAGATTAACATATCAGAACATAAAGGTGTGATTATAAGTATTACAATAAGAAAAGAAATAATCAATTTACTTTTTTTCCCCCTCCTAATCTCCAACTTGGGAGAAACCATTCAAATGAAATTTCTGATCTGCCTGCCATTGGATCCCCAAGAAAGATTACTCAGCATTACTCTGGGACAATCCCAGCACATATGGGCTCCATCTTCAACTTCTACTGGATACTCACAAATCTAGGACTTGGGAACAGTTTATTGCTGCTAGTTCCCTTTAGACCTTCTACCCGCAGTCAGCTCAAATCAGCCCAACATCTGCCACTACTTCACAGTTCAGTCGAAAGCGAATTCTAAGCACGAAGATTTCTGCTCAGGAATGACGGCACCCTTGGGTTTGAAATGACCACCATTAACAGCAATTGATTTAATATCACCATATTGAAGTGTAATGTGAATTCCATCTGGTTGAACATATCATCTAATTTTAGGCCATTTACATTACCTTACAGATGGCTGTCTACAAAATGCTAATTTATTAATAATACCTGAACTTGTTTCAGTACAATATTTCCAGTATTATACTCAAACTCCTGTGCCCAATTCTACCAACAGTTCTATCATATTTATTCTAGTTATACATGTTATTGAATCATGCAGATGGACATGTCTATTGTAAATTTTACAGTTCATGACTGGAAATGGACTATTTTTACCCAGTCATCATGCTAACATAACTTGACTCATTTTCAGTGTTTTATTTTAGCTAATCTGACACTGTCTTAGCAATGCTATCAGAGTTCAAAAAATTCAATGGCAAGCATAATATTTAATTTGTCAGTCAATCCATAAACCATGTTACATTCAGTATATAATGCTTTTAATAACAGGTACTCTTTCTTTTTCATTTTGTGTTACAGCTGACCTATGCTGATGCCACGCAAAACAAAGGAACACTGTCCGTAATTGGGAGCATTGCAGAAAAGGGCCGTGCCATGACCCCTGACTACCTGCGGTCACTGCACGCTGTACCGGGAGTCAGACATGGTACCAGAGTGGCTGATGGTGCACCAGACTTTTCATAATAAACTGAATACTCCTTCAGTGCCTTATGGAACATAATGGAGAATCACGACAATGCAACTCATCATTCAGAATCACAATAAGCATCTAGCTTGCTTGAAAATACAGGGCAGAGTCTTAAAAAAAATCTAGCTTCTCTGTGAAATTATATACTGGAATAAAATCAATTTAGTTCAGCAAAAAGCCATCATTTGATAACACAAGATTTTCAGAGGAAAGGTTTCATGTATAAAATACCTGAACAATAATATTGGAGCTCATTACTTTGAGCGCCAGTGTAGTTTTGCCTCACAACAATTAAAATGAGAAATTGGCAAAGTACTCAAAGTGCAAACACGAGTATGCAATATAAATTAAGTGTGAAACAGTTCCTTCAATAACTAGCAGTTATGTTAATCAACAAAGGTTTCTTGCAAGGAACAATGGCAAAATTCTTACATGACATCTTTTCTGTGAGGGGAAAATGTAGAGTTCTATGATTTTCTTAATACAACCCAAGCTGTTCAGTAAGGTACCTACATATTAATTACCTCTATTAATAATACAATATGGGGGATTCAGTGGGTTAAAATCCAGTCTGTGGAGAAGAGGACTGTCATGATGTCAAACTGAATGTGAATAATCACATACAATGATGGCCTACTTTTATATAGGAGCAAATAGGTTTAACCTTTCCCTCTCTGAATATTCTCAAGTGTCTGATCATTGAGAAGATGTGAATCTATAGTGACCTGATCAGGTGAGAAGGGGTTAATCAGAGTGCTATACACAAAGTGTCTATATAAAAACAAAATGATTTTTTTAAGGGATTATATGAACAGAAATCATGTAGATTTATTGATTTGTGTCAGTTTTCAAGGGTGAAATCTTCACGGAGGTGAAGGATTTGAGTTCTTTTCATTCTTTTAAAACTTGCATGTATAAAAGTAATTGCCTACACTTCCCGCTTTTAACTTCAAGCTGTAGAAGTTAAGCTATAGTCACAAAGATGTTTTTGTTAAAACTGCACATTGCCAAACTCAGAAATGTTAATGAGCAAATTAGCAAATATTTAAAGCATAAAGATGCATGAGTGGATATCAATTACAAAGCCTCAGAAATGAGGTATTGTAAAAGAAAGGTTTTAATACATTTTGTAAATAAACTGTATAGAAAAAAGGAGTTTGCAAATGACTGACCAAACAGTATGCCTCCATTTTTTTTCATTAACATCTTTATTGTTGATACATTTATCATATTTTCAGTGAGTTCTTTTACCTTTTCTGAGAGTGTAACAGCAGTTACACAACCATCTCTCCTTTAGTCCTTCAAATTGCTGCCTCCCTCCCATTTCTCAATGCAATCTCAATGTGGGTGTATTATCCAGATGTCAGAAGAGCCAGCTTTAGTTAAGTAAATGTAGAGTCCGGGCCCTGTTTATTGGTAGCCGTCCTGCTCTGTATATCTGTCTTTTATTCAACAGGAAATATAAAAGCGTCTGCACTACTTACTGCAACACACACAAAATGCTGGAGGAATTCAGCAGGTCAGGTAGCATCCATCAAAATGAATAACCAGTTGGCATTTCGGGCCAAGACCATTCTTCAGGACTCTTATTACTGATTTTTAAACTTGACACATTCAAAAGCCCTTCTATAGTGCTTACTCTTTGATGTGAATATGGAGAGTGTTAACTGTAATATTTCACTCACTGGGGCGAAATTTTACTGAATTCATGTTGTCACAAAAGATTTGCTTGAAATCGATTCAGATGTTGGCTGCTATCAGATTTTTTAAAAAAAAAACACATTGAGATAACCATGCATTGTTGATCCTTAAATAGATTTCAAGGTATAAACTCCATTCCAGACAAATTTTTATAATACACTGCACTGTTCTCCCAAATTGCCTCACCCTAAGAACAGCTCCATAACAATTTAGCAAAGGAAATAAGTAAGTCTTTGGTTATGGTATCAAATTAAAGCTTCCTGCTAAGGCCCAACAAGCTGGCTAGATATGTAATGCCTGAAGTTATCCTAGCAAGTTTGCATGCACATGCAATTTCAGTGACTCTTGAAGACAGTTTTTCTTAGCTGGTTCCGTGCCCTAACAGTCAAAAAATTATTAATATGAAACAAATCAAAGCATTTTTTTCCTTAAAGACAGTGGTAGCTTTAATCACAGTTTATGAAATTCAATGTTAGAAGGTTTGAACTCTGTTCTGAGGATGTTGTAAATATCTAGAGTTATTGATTTATAAAGTCATTCCATACAAGTCATTAATCTTGGGCTCCATTCCTTATGCCTCCTACCACATGACTGCTCTGATATTTTGTGTGCAAAAATCATAATTTCAAAGAAATATAATAGATAAGATTGTTACAAATCTAAGTAAATGTTCATATACATGTAAAAGTATTTAAATGATCAATCTGAAAGAAGTACCTCAGACACTTGAGCCTAATGTCAGACTAATAGCCATGTTGTCTCTCAATAAAAATCTAACAAGAAAGTGTGGACACACCTATTCACACCAAGAAATCAATCTACTTAAGAGTTCTTTGCTGAAACTCTCCAAACTACAGTCAATAAGTTTGAAGGTGAAAAGTGTCAGGTTGAACTTAATCAATTTACAAAGTACAAATCCACAATATATCCATAAATTGTTTCAAGATATTTTCATATTAATGTTATTCAAAGCAACCCAAGAATGGACAGTGTAACAACCAAAAGTTGCACCAAGTCATCCTACCAAAAATGGAATTGGGAATCACTGCTGAGGAAGAGCAACATTATTCTTTGCCTATATCTAACCAATGCTGCATACTGACCTGGGCAAGGGCATTCCTGTCAATAGGCAATTCTTACCTCTAGCCTATCACTAACATCCTTTAACTTCAATACTGACATTTCACTAAATACTATTATAATTTATATAATAATGTATCAAACCCTACAATTGAAGAAATATCATATTGGACTGCAACAAGCCTTGTGTTACTTTTACTGGCATTACCACCTATAAATTATAAACAGATTGATGCAAAGGTATACAAGTTACAAGCACAGTTTCAAAGCTATTAAAAGACTGTATTTGCAGGGTGAAAAGCGATATGCAGTCCAGTAACTCAGTTTTATGTAGCTGTTGGAAATGGAAACACTGTACTTAAGGTTTAAAAATTCTATTGTGCAAAGACATTAACTCAGCTTTATTCCTTCACAGGGGTGTGACAGCATCACAGCTCTACACAATTTCACAGTTTAATGCCACTGCCCCAAGGATCTTGCTTTTAGAATGGAAATGTCTACTGTCATGCCAGGGTCCCACTTTGAATTACATCACCTGATAATTTAAACACTCGTATATTTTGTGAAAATCTGTTATGAGAACTTACCATGTCATTTTTGTTACAGTTATTCCCATTGAATGCTATTAAATTGTTGTCAATTTGCATTATTTCTACAACTGTATATGATATAGAATAGGATTCCATTAAGTTTAATTTTTATTTATCTGCTGCATTTCAAAAGATCAAAGGTTTCTGTTTCTCATGAAATTGAGCCCTTCCAGAGCCGCAGCAGCCTTTGAAAAGCACAGAAAGCTTTTACAACGATGGCATTTTATTTACATATATATATATTTTAAAAAATGACAGATTCTGTTGTTGTTGCCACCCAGTTTGGTAAAATTCCCTTCAACTGTGTTAACTGGATTTGTTTTCTAGTTTGTATAGAAACATGTATAATGGCCTAATTTTAATGTAATCATATGTTAAGGAGAAGAGAAAAACTAAAGTGGCCCAAATCAATCAATTCTAATTTATGAAAGAAAAATAAATCCTCAATCCCAATTATGTAGCAGTTCTCCTTTTTAAGTGTTACACAAAGCATGACATGACACATGAAACTCCATTATGGAATATCTTTGCAATTGAGAAGGTATATTCCAACCGTTGTCAGTTATAGTAGGGAAACGGTTCTCAGTGGTGAAATTGTAGAAGTGTTTGCTTGAAAAAAGTTTTAATATTTTAAGGTCTTTATTTCAGATAACTTTAATGTTAAAGCAAAAGGAATTATAACTGAACAAAGATAGTAGGGCTGATTTATCTATTTTTATTTAGCGATATAGTGCAGAGTTGGACCTTTGAGCTGTGCTGCACAACCCCGGACAAACCCTATTAACCCTAACCCAACCACCAGACAATTTACAATGACCATTTAACCTACCTGATACGTCTTTGGACTGTGGGAGGAAACCAGAGTATCCGGGGAAAACCCACGCATTCCACAGAGAGTATGCATAGAATCCTTACAGTATGGCAGCAGAATTGAACTCCAAACTGCAGAACACTCCGAGCTGTAGCAGCATCACATTAACTACTACTCTGCTGTGGCACCCATATGTTTTCATGTGTAGTCTAGGGCACTTACACCCTCATCAGCTGGAGAATATGATTTCTAGAAAACCTGGCATCCAGGTACATAGCAAAATGGGGTGCCATCACTTAGTGAGAGGAGATTGCTTTTACTTTTAATTTCAGACAGAAAGACCCATTCTCCCCAGGGCTACCACAGCAGTGCCAGAGAAGCAGTTGAAGCCACATCAACAGATCCTGTTTCCCTCGGGCTGAAAAGTGCCTAAAACCGTTCTACAGAAGACCTTGAAGAAAGTGGAAGACAATGCCAATTTTGCACCAACCAATCAGGACATGTGCTCAATACTAGAACTCTGTTTTCTTTTTTTATTTACCAGCAATGTTCCTTGGCACCCATTCCCAAACACAGCTAACCTTCACTACATTCTTCACCAATATATGGACACCATTGTAGTCTCTTCTGCCAGTCATGTTCTCACCATGTTCTTGTCCTTTCATCAATGACCTACTGTGTTTGGCTTCAATCCAAAGGTGGTTCCTATCACCCTATTCCTATTTCAGAACTCATTTCTTCAGGATTATTTATTCTGCAACATGCATTAATGGCGCATATGAAACCAACCCACATATTTTCACAACCCTCTTCAAAAGCTCATCCTTTACCCACTTCATCATTCACTTCAGACATGAAATGAAGGTGGGTGAATTCACATCCAAGCCCTCATCCAGATGTGGTAGGAATCTATGTCATTATGAAGACCACAGAGAGTCAATGCAAAGAGTAAATCCTGAATGCCTACCCACATCACTTTACTTTCCTCAAGAAAATACCCTGAAAAATGTTGGAGCTTGGCAGCCTGATATGACCTGCACTACCAAGCATCAGTTCTGGTTTAGCTTTCCATGAAAAACCAAGTTTTATCCCTATTCAATTGTTCTAGGTTCATCTTCTTCTGTAGAAGCTACACCAGCCACTATATCCCTCCCCCCCCCCCCTTTGATCACCTAAACAGAAATGGTAAGTGGGAAAGATGTTAAAATAGAGTCAATATCCAATACATTACATAACACTATAGGACAGAGACAGCAACTAGAAGAAACAACAGCCTAGGAAACATTTTCTGCAGGATAATTTAACACAGTCTTCAAAGCTAATGAAGTGGGTAGTTGACAAAAAGCAGCCCCTTTGTGTCTGAGAATACAGAGGAAATTGCTTCCAGTTTGTGTACTGGTGAGTCCAAGCATTAACATTGTGTAGGGCATCCAGTTGTTTCCTTGGATGCTACATCCAACCACACTCACTAAACCTCTGTCACCCATGCCTGCAGGTTGATCCTAGGCCATATTGTTAACATTCAAGTACTAGATTCTGCTTTGATTTGGAGTAGAGAGACTATTCAAGTCTAGTGACGTGTGCCCAGTAACACTTCAAACAGGGTCACAAAATTCCTGAAAATGATCAGCCAAATTCAGGCCCGCAGTCCCAGAAATAAATCGATCAGCAAAGTTCAATGACCTCAATTTCAGAGTTTCAGGACCAGAATGTTACTTTAGTCCTGAGCTTGAAGAGTTGTTATGGTTTTGACTATCATCTCTTCTACTAATTCACTCAATTGACACTTTTTTGTCAAAGATGTTCAATTCAAGAACTGCCATGAACAACTATTAAGTTCTACCAGTATAGACAATCATTTTTTGATTCGGCACAGACATAGTCTTTTTAACCTGAATACACAATTACTTTTGATGGCCGTTTGGAGCTCATGTTTTGAAATTCACGTTTGAAATATGATGCTGGAAGAGGAAGTTGTCAAGTCACCACTTCTCAGTCAATTCAAACAATAAAGGGGAGTTTCCATAACTAGCTTTGATAATGAATTCATGAACTTCTGAAGACTCAAACACACATGCGTGAAATAATAAGGAAAAATCTGGGCAATGAAGAAATAAAAGGACCAATAAAAAGGATTTCTTCTGGATTTTCTGCTGAATCAGAGTCAGAATCTGATTCTGAAATGGTAAGTGGCCAGAGGATTTTAAAGCCAAACTAACATTCATTAGAAATCTAATTTTGTACTGCAATTACATTTTAATAATTGTATTTTTGGGAAACTATCCCAACTTTGATGTGGTTTAAGACCAGAAAATGTAGAAGCAGAATTGGACTACTTGGTCCTTCGAGGTTGCTCTGCAATTCAAACGTGACTGATTTATTATTCCCTCTCAACCCCAGTCTCTTGCCTTCTCAAAGTTAAAAATTCATACTAACTTGATTATCGAAGTACATATGTCACCATATACTACCCTGATTCATTTCCTTGTAGCCATTCACAGTAGAACAAAGAAATAAAGTAGAATCAATGAAAAACTACACGTAAGCAGAGACTGACAAACAAAATGCAAAAGAAGACAAACTCAAAGTTCAAAGTAAACTCATTATCAAGTGCATATATGGCACCAGATACAGCCCTGAGATTCATTTTCTTGCATGCATGCTCCGTAAATAAGAAGCATATTAGAGTCAATGAAAAACTGCATCCAACTGGGCAGACAAACAACTAATGTTCAAAAGACAACAAACTATGCAAATACAGAAGGAAAAATAATAATAAATAAGCAAAAGATATCAAGAACATGAGAAAATGCTAACAGAAAAAGAGCATATGATAATAACGACAAATAAATAATTCTGAGAACATTAATTGAAGATTCCTTGAAAGTAATTCCATGTGTTGTGAAATCAGTTGAGCTGTTGAGGTGAGTGAAGATTTCCACACTGATTGCCTGATGATTGAAGGGCAATATCTGTTCCTGGACCTGGTTTGTGTTCTCCCTGTACCCTTTGGCACCCTTTCTAATCAAGAGCATTTCAACCTCCACTTTAAATAAACTCAGCAGCTTGGCCTCCACAGTGTCTGTGGCAATAAGTTGCACAGATTCACCATCCAATGCCTTATGAAGCCTCAGAATTTATCATTGTTTTTATATTCTAGTCCATTGAAAATGAAAGCCAGCATTGCATTTGCCGTTCTAACTACTGACTCAACCTACAAGTTAATTTTAGGAATCCTGCACTAAGACTCCCAAGCCCCTTTGGACTTCCAATTTCTGAATTTCCTTCCTATTTAGAAAATAATCAATGCCTTTATTTCTTTAAGTGCATTAACATACACTTCCCTACACAGTATTCCAGCTGCCAATTCTTTGCCCTTTCTTTCAAATGCTCCAAGCCTTCTGCAGATCCCCTGTTTCCTCAACACTACCTGTCACTCCACCTACCTTGGTATTATCTACAAACTTGGCAAAATGCCATGAATTCCATCATCCAAGTCACTGACATAAAGTGAAAAACACAACCCATGTGAAACACCACTAAGAATCCTTTTATTTGCACTGCCTTCTACCAGTCAGCCAATCCTCTATTCATTGTAGACCCTGTAATACCGTTGGCTCTTATCTTGTTTAGCAGCCTCACGTGCAGCATCTTGTCAAAGACCTTCTGAAAATCCCAGTAAACACAATCCACTGACTCTCATTTGTCTATTCTGCCTGTTAATTCAAAGAATTCCAACAGATTTGTCAGGCAAGATTTCCCCTTAAGGAAATCATGCTGACTCTGGACCATTTTATCATGTGCTTTTGGTGTGTAAGGTTTTTAAATTCCCTTCCTCCTTATGGGCAGCACAGTATTATAATGCTTAGCACAATGCTTTACAGTACAGGCGACCAGGGTTTAATTCCCGGTGCTACCTGCAAGGAGTTTGTACGCTCCCCCAGTGACCGTGTAGGTTTTCTCTGGGTGCTCCTGTTTCCTCCCATAGTCCAAAGTACTGGCTGGTAGGTTAAAGGATCATTACAAATTGTCCCATGTTTAGGCTAGGATTAAATTAGGGGATTGTTGGGCAGCACAGCTCAAAGGACTGGAAGGGCCTATTCCGCACACCATCTCAACAAATAAATAAATATGCCCTGGTTAAGATTTCTACTGATATGCTGTGAGGTATTTTATTTTAGCAGTTTTCTGTAAAACCAGTGCGTCCTTCTGGTAAAGTGTGTCTTGGCTTCAGTTAAAGATAAAGGGCCATGTTGACCAATTTAGAAATGTTGTGCCAGCCATTCAAGATTGTGGGATGTAGAGAAGGTTCTAGAGAGAGATGGGCGGGAAGAGATTTCCGAAGGACAGTAGTCTGGTTTGGGGTCCTTCTGGCAGGAGCTGCAGAGCAGGGCACAAGGGAAGATGCCACAGAATGCCATTGGATGGAGAGTCCCTGTTACAAGAAGTGCATTGTGCAGATGGATTGTCCAAGGAGGAAGGGCCAGTACTCCTGAGAGAGCCAGTCCATTCGCAATGGTCTTTGAGAGAAATTTGGACAGTGGCAGGTGCTTTCACACAGACCGTGGATCCAACACGCGAGTAAAGCAATACATGATTCGGAACAAGAAGGCAGTGGGAGAGCACCTAAGGATTTCCAGCGGGAAGACATTTTGAGTTCTTGGGTGAAGAGAGAGGGCCAGACTGCACAGGTGCGTGACGTCAGCCAGTTGAGTGCAAACAGTTTAAAACGAAGGCAGCTGGGTCCAGCGGACAGCAGAGTGATAGGGCTTTGACGGTAACGGGATGAAGTGAGGCAGTTGTTGATTGCAAAAGAAAGTAGTATGTGTGTGAGGCCAGTTTTCTGTGGTCGGTGTCAGATGTGGGAGGTCCTGGAGTCTCCCGGCATCCCGGACAACCACATCTGCACCCGGTGCATCGAGATGAAACTCCTAAGAGACCGCAAGGGAATTGGACTTGCAGCTTGATGACCGTCATCTGGTCAGGGAGAATGAGGAGTTGATAGAGAGGAGTTACAGGCAGGTGGTCACTCCGGGGCCATGGGGGCCAGAGAAATGGGTCACAGTCAGGAGAGGGAAGGGGAAGAGTCAGGTACTAGAGAGTACCCCTGCGGCTGTACCCCTTGACAATAAGTACTCCTGTTTGAGTACTGTTGAGGGCATAGCCTACCTGGGGGAAGCGACAGTGGCCACGCCTCTGGAACAAAGTCTGGCCATATGGATCAGAAGGGTAGGGAAAGGAAGAGGAGGGCAGTCATGATAGGGGACTCTATAGTCAAGGGGTCAGACAGGCGATTCTGTGGACGCAGGAAAGAAACTCGGATGGTAGTTTGCCTCCAAGGTGCCAGGACATTTCTGATCACGTCCAAGATATCCTGTGGTGGGAGGGAGAACAGCCAGAGGTCATGGTACATATTGGTACCAATGACATAGGAAGGAAAAGGGACGAGGTCCTGAAAGAAGACTACAGGGAGTTAGGAAGGAAGTTGAAAAGCAGGACCTCAAAGGTAGTAATCTCAGGATTACTGCTTGTGCCACGCGACAGTGGGAATAGGAATAGAATGAGGTAGAGGATAAATACGTGGCTGAGGGGGTGGAGCAGTGAGCAGGGATTCAGATTTCTGGATCATTGGGATCTCTTTTGGGGCAGGTGTGACCTGTACAAAAAGGACGGGTTGCACTTGAATCCCAGGGGGACAAATATCCTGGCGGGAAGGTTTGATAGAGCTGTTGGGGAGGGTTTAAACTAATTTGGCAGGGGATGGGAATCAGAATGTGAGTGCAGGGATTAAGGTAAAAGGACAAGGGCATGATGCTAAGAGTTCTGAGTTGATGAGGAAGGACAGGCAGGGGACAGAACATAATTGCAGCCAGTTAAAGGGGTTGAAATGTGTCTATTTCAATGCTAGGAGTATTAGGAACAAGGAGGATGAACTTCGAGCATGGATTATTATGTGGGACTACGATGTTGTGGCCGTTTCTGAAACTTGGTTGGAGGAAGGGCAGGATTGGATAATGCATGTCCCCGGGTTCAGGTGTTTTAAAAGGAATAGGATGGGAGGTAGAAAGGGGTGGAGTGGCATTGCTGGTCAGGATAGTATCACAGCTATAGAAAGGGAGGACACTGCAGAAGGAGTGTCCACAGAGTCCGTTTGGGTGGAAGTCAGAAATAGGAAGGGATCAATCACTGTGCTGGGAATAGTCTATAGGCCCCGGGACACCGAGGAGCAGATAAGCAGGCAGATTTTAGAATGGTGCAGGAAATACAGTGTAGTAGTTATGGGTGATTTCAACTTCCCTCATATTGACTGGCACCTCCTGAGTGCAAGGGGGATAGATGGGGCTGAAATTGCCAGGTGTGTTCAAGAAGGATTCCTGACACAGTATGTGGACCAGCCGATGAGAAGAGAGGCCATACTGGATCTAGTTCTGGGTAATGAACCTGGTCAGGTGACAGACCTCTTGTTGGGGGAGCATTTTGGTGAGAGTGACTACAACTCCCTTAGCTCCAGCTTAGCTATGGAAAGGGATAAAATCAGACGAAATGGTAAAGTGCTTAACTGGGGAAGGGCTAACATTGAAGGGATGAGGCAGGAACTAGCGAGAGTAAATTGGAAACATATGTTCAAAGGGGAAAGCACAGAAGTAATGTGGGAGAAGTTTAGGGACCACTTGAGCTGGGTTCAGGATAGGTTTGTCCCACTGAGGCAAGGAAAAAATGGTAAGAAAACGGAATCGTGGCTGACAAAACATGTGAGGCAACTCATCAAGAGGAAAGTGGAAGCATATGGTAGGTATAAGAAGCAGAAGTAGGAGACACTTATGAGAAATATAGGGTAACCAGGAAGGAGCTAAAGAAAGGACTTAGGAGAGCTTGAAGGGGGCATAAGAAGGCCTTGGCATGTAGGATTAAGGAGAACCCCAAGGCGTTCTATGTGTATGTGAAGAATAGGAGGATGATGAGAACGAAGGTGGGACCGCTAAAGGATAAAGAGGGCAACATGTGCCTGGAGGCAGAGGAGGTTGGGGTGGACCTAAATGAATACTTTGCTTCAGTATTCACAAGTGAAAAGGATCTTGATCAGGATGAGGTTGAAGTAGAGCGGGCCTGTGTACTGGACAATGTGGAGATTAAGGAAGAAGAAGTGCTGGATCTTCTTAAAAACATTAAGATTGATAAATCCCCAGGGCCGGTTATGATACATCCCTGATTGTTGTGGGAATTGAGAGAAGAGATCGCAGGAGCATTAGCTATGATCTTTGAATCCTTTTTGGCTACAGGCGAAGTGCCAGAGGACTGAAGAATGGCAAATGTAGTTCTCTTGTTTAAAAAAGGTAATAGGGAGAAACCTGGGAACTATAGACCGGTGAGTCTTACGTCTGCAAACTACTGGAAAGGATTCTTAAGGATAGTATCTACGAGCATTTGGAGAAGTACAGTCTACTCATGGGTAGTCAACATGGCTTTGTGAAGGGAAGATCATGCCTCATGAGCCTGACTGATTTTCTTGAAGAGGTAACAAAAGAAATTGATGTGGTCTACATGGACTTTAGCAAGGCATTTGACAAGGTCCCTCATGTGAGACTCATCCAGAAAGTCATAGAGGCATGGGATAAGTGGAACCTTGGCTGTTTGGATAAAAAATTGGCTTAAAGGAAGAAAGCAGAGGGTAGTTGTGGAAGGAAAGTATTCTGCCTGGAGGTCGGTGACTAGTGCAGTGCTGCAGGGATCTGTCCTGGGGCCCCTGCTATTTGTGATTTTTATAATGACCTAGATGTAGAGGTGGAAGGATGAGTGAGTAAATTTGCAGATGACATGAAGATTGGAGGAGTTGTGGATGGAGCTATAGGTTGTCGAAGTTTACAAGAGGATATAGACAGGCTGCAGAGTTGGGCAGAAAAATGGCAGATGGAGTTCAATCTGGACAAGTGTGAGGTGATGCATTTTGGAAGGACAAACCAGAAGACTGAGTGCAGGATCAATAGTCAGTTACTTAAGAGTGTGAATGAACAAAGGGACCTTGGGGTTCAAATCCATACATCCCTCAAGGTCGCTGCACAGGTTGATAGGGTGGTTAAGAAGGCCTATGGGATGCTAGGCTTCATTAACAGGAGGACTGAGTTCAAGAGTAGAGAGGTCATGTTGCAACTCTACAAATCTCTGGTGAGACCGCACTTAGAGTATTGTGTTCAATTCTGGTCACCTCATTATAGGAAGGATGTGGAAGCTGTGGAGAGGGTGCAGAGGAGATTTACCAGGGTGTTGTCTGGTTTGGAGAACAATTCATATAAAGCAAGGTTAGCAGAGCTGGGACTTTTCTCTTCGGACCGTAGAAGAATGAGAAGGGACAATAAATGTCTACAAGATTATGAGAGGCATAGATAGGGTGGATAGTCAGTACCTGTTTCCCAGGGCACCAATAGCAAACACCAGAGGGCATATGTACAAAATTAAGGGAGAGAAGTTTAGGGGAGTCATCAGTGGTAAGGTTTTTACACAAAGGGTTGTGAGTGCCTGGAATGACTTGCCAGGGATGGTGGTGGAGGCTAAAACATTAGGGGTATTTAAGAGCCTCTTGGACAGGCACATGGATGAAAGAAAAATGGAGGGTTATGGGGTAGTGTGGGTTTGTTACTTTTTTAAAAAAAAAGGATTATATGGGTTGGCACAACATAGAGGGCTGAAGGGCCTGTACTGTGCTGTAGTGTTCTATGGTTCTATGTAACATCACAACATTCCTGTTTGATTAAACCCCAAATCATACCAACCCTAGATATGCATTGCTTATGAATGGCTGCTTTTTCAGAGCTGAGTCATGTGGCTGTCAGCAGAATGAGCTAGTGAGCCAAGTTGGTGTACGAGACCTGGTGAGAGTGTTACAGTAGGTTAATTGGTCATTGTAAATTGTCCCATGTTTAGGCTAGGATTAAATTGGGGATTGCTGGGCAGCATGCTGTATCTCAATCAATCAATAAATATTAATGGTTTGATTACTCCAATACGTGACTAGTTGGTTGCTGAAGAATTCCGTCAAATTTAAACCTGTAATGAGACCCTTTCAGCCATGTGAAGCAATTATTAAGTTACTTTTTCTTCCTTTTAGTACCTTTAGACATCTGTGAGAAACCTTAGTGAATTACCCTAGGAGATGATCAAATTAATTGGACCCAACTGAGCAGAGAAATTTCTCCACCATGGGATTTCACGTCACTGCAGACTGACCTCCTTTCCACAGTACACTAAACACAAGGACATACTCATTAACAGAAGAACATCCCATGCTCCTTCATCCTAGCTTTGACTGTTGTTGCTCAAGCAAGAAGAAATAAAATCAGCTTCATTGGAATATTTAGCATTTAAGTGACTCTCTGAGAATCTCTCAGGATGCAAACCCCAAATAAATATGCACACACAGTCCCAACATCTTGCCTCTGAGGGGTAAGTTTGGGACAGGCCCCATCAATTCCTCAAAAATCCCCGGAGATACTGGAAACCCTCACAATTTACCAGAAAGCTCAGTCCAAACCTGGAAAATTCCCAAATAGACTGACTACAACTTTCACCTTGAGACTTCAGCAGACAAAGCAACAGTCTCAAAATTTGACTGGATGCACAGGTTTCTCAGTCATGAGTAGGGCTCCAGTTTCCAATTTTAAAAAAGCAGCAACTATTCATATATTGCACAAAATTACATCACCTACTGCAGCAAGAAACACAATCGGGCATTCAGGACCCATAGCTTTGTAGGGTGAATATATTTGTGGAATTAATATTGTACCTTGGGCATCACGATAGCATAGTGGTAGCGGGGCATCAGAGCTTAGAGTTCAATCCAGTGTACCCTGTAAGGTGTTTGTACATCTTCCCTATGGAGCGTATGGGCTTCCTCCAGGTGCTCCTCCGACAGTCCAAAACCACCAGCTAGGAAATTAATTTGTCATTGTAAATTACCCTGTAATGAGGCTAGAGTTAAATCAGTAGGCTACCTGCACAACCGCTCAAAGGCCCAAAGGACCTATTCCAGCTGTATCTCTAAATTTACTTTTTGTTGTTGTTGGTTTTTTCTTTTAAAAGTGTTTTACTTGGATCACTTCTGGTGCACAGACAGGGAAGTCCACACTATACCAAGGCGTGGTCTGCCACTAGCCAAAGATTCTCCACAGAACCATCAGAAGATCAGTGTGTTCTGATTCAATGAATCACAAGGACAGAAGGAGAAGTGCAGAAAGATATACAGCTTCTTCCTTCCCTCTCCATGACATGATGTATTCTGCCTCAGCCACACCTCTTCCATTTACCATTCTACATTTGGCTGAATTGTGTTCTGATTCCTCTATGTGTTAGTGATTCCACCCTGGTGGAATGTGGCATATTTCACATAAGTCACTTTTAATTTTGGGCACCCTAGTAATATTTATTTCTTCAGTGCTTCTTTGTCAAGTCTCACTGACCTCTCTGCCAAAGGCATGTGCTTGAGACCGAGCAACACACACAAAATGCTGGAGGAGCTTAACAGGCCAGGCAGCATCTATGGAGAAGAGTACAGTCGACATTTCAGGCCAAGGCCCTTCTTCCCGAGTCCACCATTTAGTGTATGTTGCTTGGATTTCCAGCTTCTGCAGATTTTTTCTTGTTTGTGCTTGAGACCAGATTATTTCATAAACCCTTGAATAGTATTGGTATCGGTGACTTGTTAAACAAGAGAAAATTTGTGACAAAATCCTGAAAGGACATACCACCAGACTCAAGGATAGCTTCTATTCCACTGTCATCAGGTTCTTATACAGACTTCTCGTGAGATAAGGTGGACTCGTAACCTCACCTTCTACCTCATTATAATCTTGTACTACACATTTTTCAGTAGCTTTTACACTTTATTCTGCATTGTTATTGTTTTACATTATTCTACCTCAATGCACTGTGTAATGATTTGGTCTGTATGACCAGTATGACAAACAAGCTTTTCACTGTATCTTGGCACATGTGACAATAATAAACCAACATCAAACCAAATCTCTTTCTCCAGCACATACAGTAGATTGGTTAATTTATCTAACTCAATACAAATATTGTCTTCATAACTTGTAGTTCCTGTGAGGCATTCTGCATATTTTCCCAAAAATAAATCTGTATCATTTTGAAGTATCCATGCTGAACATATTTTTCTAACCTAGATTCCATTTTCTGTGTCAACCTTTGCCCACTACTGGTGTTGGTTTAATATCATTAGCAAGAATAGTGGTTACTTTAGTTATTGTAACTGACTATATATTTCTAGTCTAAAATCTTCAGCAGTTCATTTGAATACGAATATTGAAAATCTTACAACAAAGTGGTAGCTTTACCAATAATATTACTGGTAATCTTATTATTTAGAATGTTTAGTTATCTAAATTTAAATACCTAGCATGTAAGACTGGGAGACAGATGGAAAGAGTGACAGACAGACAGAGGCAGAATGAGAGACAGACAGGGAGAGAGTGTGAGAGAGACAGACTGAAAGAATGCGAGACAGAGAAAGACGGAGGGAGAAGCAGACAGACAGAAAGAGTAAGAGACATATATAGACAGATAAAGGTGAGAGAGAGAGAGAGAGAGAGAGAGAGAGAGAGAAAGAGAGAGATGGAGATGGGGAAGCATTTGAATACTTGTCTTTGAATCATTAATGTAATGTTAACCACTATGCCACCAATGTTGATAAACAGGACAAGACATCGTAGAATATACAGGACAAAAGGAGACAGCCCATTGTTTAAACCTCTGTACATTTCATTACATTGCATTGTTTTGAACCATGTATCTATCCTATTTCTGCTTTATCAATACTATCCATGTCCACTGTTTCTGAAGTAACATGCTGCAGAGGTTTATCCTTTACAGTGCAAAGCACTGAATTCCAAATTGTCCATTAACCTTCAGTGTGGTAAGTGAAATCATTCTTTTCAGTTCAGTTAATACACATTCCAAACAATTAGTTTGATTTCCAGCTGAACCATGGACGGATATTGACATTAGAAGCAATCAAGCATGTGTTACCAGTCTGCTCGGTCCTCCTGCCTGGTGTGAAATACCTTGCTAAAGAGCAGAGATATACAAAATCATGAAATGATTAAACAGAAGCTAACAATGGACAAACATTGTAAGCCGGTAGTCATACAAGGATTACTATTTAATAGAGATCTATGTATTCATTCATTGTGAATTGGATGGCCAGCAATTAATTTCAAAGAGAACTTCAGCATTTTCAGCAAAACAAATGTTTCTTTTTTAGAACTGATGCCTCCCTCCTTATAAGATGCAATTTCCTGGATGAGTCTTTGTGAATAAAAATATAATGGTGAATTGTACAGTTATCCTATCTCAGTGAGCTGGGAATAAATTAATAATAGTCACAGTAATATTTTTTTTGAATTTGGCAATAGCTGAGGCAGCTGCCTTTCTGCCCATGGCAGTGTGTTAAAGAGAGAGTTATTTGAGAAGCCTTCCCAAAACACTGATGGATTTATTTTACAAGAACTAAATTGATGGAGGATGGTTCAGAGCCAGAGCTTTGTGCCTGTTGTTCCAAGCTTGCATTACTCTGATGAGTCAGACCCTGTAATAGCCTTCCCTAGTGGACTCTGATCACACATCCTGTCATATTACACCATGGATTATCTGACATTAAACACTATAAGTCCAATCTACCAGTGACGACTACACCATGAACCGTCAGTCCGCTGGGCCCCAAATCCATTCATTGAAATATGCACAACTCACTTGATTCGGTTTGTTGTAAACACCGTCCAGAAACTCAATGTCACTGGAGATGCGGGCTTGATTTTGGAGTGTGCCACTGGGATTAGAATTCCACCCTCCAGCTCTTTGTGCTGCTGTACTAATGAATGAAGCAGTGGAACAGATTTCCAGATTTTCTTTATAGAAACCTTCTACTCCCATGATCCCTGCCAACATGACTTAAAACAGCCCAATTATGACAATGTGATATTACTTATGTAAGACACACTTCACCTAACCTGCATTGGAATGTTTTTATCTGCACTGGAACCTCCTGCCTGTCAATATTGAGGGAGCCTCTTCAGCACAAGTTCCAATTGCTGAAAAAGTAGATGAACATTTAAAGGACATCTTAATAAGCATATGGATAGGAAAGGTTTAGAGGGATATGACCAAGCATGAGCAAATAGGACTGGCTTAGGGACTGGATTTTGGTCGACGTAGATAAGTTGGCTCAGTAGGCCCATTTCCACAACGTCTTATTTAAGTTACTCGGTCATCAACGCTTTCTCAGTGTGACTCCAGGTGGAGAATATATATGTGGTCTGTCAAAGCCCAACTGAATCCCAAAAAAAACACAAATACTTATATCTATATCTACCCATATTTTCAGTGAGAAAGCCATTATATGAATAAGAAAGCTCTTCAATGCCCTGAGGTCCGAAATTGATAAGAGCTACAATTGCCTATCATCAATCACACCACATTAGAAATAAGAGATACAGGCACGTTTAGCATCTACACAAGCCTGTGGGCTATGTGAGACTACCCATACCTGGAGATCATCTGGTAGTACAATAGTTTTAGCTGAAGTAAAATTATTTCTTACATTTAATAATTCGTACTATCCTTTTCTTCCAATATCAGCAATGCTTGTACAAGAACACAGAAGTAATTTGTACTTATTAAAATAATGAGAGTTTCTAACAATCTGAGTAACTTCAATGGAACAGACATTGTTCAAAGAACTTCTTATCAATGGAAATGTGGCAACTTTATTCCACTAAAGTCATGCAACCTCTTTTCTGGAGTGGAATAAAGATTCTGAGGTGATAAGCAATGTATGGTATTGGAATGGGAAGGGTGATGGTGGCTCAGGAACTCAGGGAAAAAAAAGAGTAAAAGGGATCCTATTAAACTGACAATACTAACATGATTTCTGAGTCAGCCATTTACCAAGTCAACTGGCACAGCCAGGAGGAAGGTTCTCAGTCAAGACTACAAACATGGAGTGGGAATAATGCAGGGAGTTAGAAGAAATAAATTGTGAAAAGAGTCAAGAAATCAAAATGCTGAAGATGTCAGCAGGGCATGCTGAATCTACAGAGAGAAGGGGATACAGTAGTCAACTCTTTGGATCAAAACTCAGCATCAGGACTGAGAGCACAGAGAGAAGAAAGCCAGCATATTGAAGTTGAGAGGGACAGATGAGACAAGAGGCTTGCAGGTAATAGGTGGAAGCCAATGAGGGGAGGTTGGGATTACAGGCAGATGGATTCAATGAGAGAGGGAAAGAAGAATTGTACAAATGCAGTCTGGGAGGTGATAGGTGGAACCAGATAAGGGAGGAATGATAGTCATGGAATCAGAAGGAGATAGAAAAGGTGAAACAAGGAAAAAATAACAGGTAAATAGGTATGAATGATAATAGTTGGAACTAGGTGTATGAGATTGTTGGATGTAGGTAATGAAAGGGAGATAGATGAAAAAGGTAATATAAGGAGACAGAGACCTTGAGTGGACAATTGGTAGTGGATAAGATTCAGTAAGTGATTGGCATACCTTAAATTGGAAAATTCAATGTTCACACCACTGAGCTACTGGATAACCAAGTAGAATATGAGTAGAGTTATTCGTGTTTGCATTTGACCTCACCATGGCAGTGAAGGAGGCCAGGAACAGACCACATGGGAATGGGAAAGGGAGAAGAACTGTAGCAGGTGCACTCGAAAATAGTGGTCCAGTCTACACTTGGTCTCACCAGTATAGAAGAGGTAATGTTATAAGCATTAAATGCAATAAACTGGATAGGAGGAGGTGAATGTGAGTGCCTGCCTCACCCAGAGAGGCTGCCTATGTCGCTGGATGATAGTGAAGGAAGCGGTTGCAATTTCTACAGGGGAACGGGGATGAATAAATGAGAAGGGATCAGCAGACCAAGGAGTGAAAAGATATTTAGGTCAGAAGCAGAGCTGCAAATGAGAAAAGTTTACAGATCCTGGGGTATCATGCAGATTGGTTTGAATAAGAGGTAGAGGAGAGTGAAAACACTCCTGAACTCAAGTTCTTTCTCAAGCTATCCACCCGAAGAGATTCTCAAGAAATCCCCAAGAACCCCATGCATTAGGGTTAGCACAAAAAGCCATAATCTGATCAAATTTGAACCAAGCATTTTTAGCAAAGCATTTGCCTCTTAAGAATGGGGTAGTACACAACAACCTCTTGTTAAAGATCGCTGCATGAAAATTGAAGAGTCTTTGTTAAAGGTGTATGAAGTCAAGTTTTACCTTCTGAAACTCTTTACCAAGTGCTACCCCATCCCAGATCAACATGCAGGAAATTTTCACACAAAGCATTTGTTCCAGTGGGATTCTGACCAGTTCTGTATCCATATTATTGGCTAAGAATTCTCTTATGATGTCTTTTGTAATGTTTTTCTCTTTCCTGCCTGGATTTGTGGGCTTCCAAATGAATATCCTTGGACTGGCCAAACCCTGTTCACTTTTGAAGAAAATGGTACACCAGCAAATGTCAAATGCTGGGCTCTGAATATGAACAGTTTTTCTGAAGATAAATAAGATTCAATGGGTTTTATAAATTCAAATGGAAGTGGTTATTTTGTGCAAAAAGTGTTGAATTACCTGCAAAGTGTTATTTGAATAAAGTCAAGCCTTCTTGATTTGAGAGCCTGAGTTAACACAAAAAGCAGGCTTCAACATCTCACAGTTAACAAGAACTTCAATATACAGTATATTATATACTATATTCCACACCATTATTCAATTTGACACTTGCTTTCAACTTCCCAGTTAGTGAGTTTCATTATGGGAAAGTTCAAAGTTGCTTAACATGTGAATCCATCAATATAAATGCCTCCAACATGATAAATCAAAGTCATAACTTAAACTCCCTTTTCTCTATTAACTTGCTTGTCTTTTTTGTGTTTTTAGCAAAATTCACAATTGCCTTCAAAAGTATGCATCAAGCAAAGAGTTGCTTCGCACAATTGACCTTCAAAATGTTACGGGAAACATTTTCTTGCTCTTCATCTTCTCCAGATACAGGCAGTCCCCAGGTTACGTACAAGTTTCGTTCCTGAGTCAGTCTTTAAGTCGGATTTGTACGGAAGTCAGAATCAGTACATCTGGTATTATTTAGCGTCAGTCATACGTTTGTCTTAGTATATATTTTACCTTTCTATGCATATAAAACACTTAAGAAATGCATGTATTCCAATAATTAAACCACTGCGTTGCTTAGTAATAATTGTAGCTTTCATCGGGGCAGCGCCTTTCACATGCTCCATTATTCTCACTTTATCCGTTATCCTTTAAAATTGTTCCGATTGTTGACGGACTGTAGCTTAACACTTTTCCAATGACCGATGGCCTTTCACCTCTTTCCAAACGCTTTATTATTTCCACTTTATTTTCAATCACGATCGCTTCCTGTCAATGGAACAGAAACACTGTGGGCGGCGGGTCCCGATCTGCGCCGGCTCCCAAGGTCCGCTGGGTCCTAAGGACCACCGCACTGAGCCAGGCTAAATGGGACAAGTGGGGGCTGTGCTGGGTTTGGGTATTTGATCATCCACAATATTTCACGTGGGGATTTAAACTGGAGGTGGCAGTGTTTTTTTTTACGAGGTCGAGTTGCAAACTCGACATCAACCCAGCACAGATGGTACGGGAGTCACCGGATCGACATCAACCCGGCACGGGAACGGTCTATCACTGGATCGAACTCTGGAAACTCCGTTCTCCAGCCCGGCGCTGATCTCACTTCGCCACCAGCCAACAGGAACAGGGAGGAGGGGTGTGGGTGGGGTCAGGGTGAATCTTACTAAGAAAATTTTAAGCCAAATACAAAGTTAAACGCTCAACATAATGTCAACGGCAACGACTTAAGATGGCGGACGGCATCATGATCCAACTTAAAATGGCGGACAACATTCTCCTTCCTCAGTTCGTAAGTACGAGTTTCCGTAAGTCAGACGTTCGTAACTCGGGGACTACCTGTATCTCAAAATTGGGTGTTCTTGTGTTCCTGTTTCTCTCATTTATTAATGATATACCACCAAGTCACCTGGTCACCAAATAACGGCAGCTTTCCTTTAGATTTGAAAATTACAGAAGCTCCTGATTTAAGCGTAGTTAATTCTAATCTATTTCACAGCAATCTGCAAAAAAAAATCATCAGTGGAGTTTGTCCCCACCTATTTTTGTTTCTCTGTAAACACCAAAGACCAATAAGAACAGGAGGAAGATGTACATTGGTTCTTGCTGGAGGAGTTGTATAGATGCTAACAGAATCCAGGACCTCATCACGAGCAACCGCATAACAAGCATAACTGAGAATCAACAGACTGTTCTGTCATAAAGAACATGACAATACATTACCTTGTCCTTTCACAATATTCCACTTTCCACAGAGATCATTGAGTCAGATGTAGAAGTTCTGGGAATAGAACTTCATCTCTTCTACCACCAGCTAAAGTCAAGTCAAGTTTATTCTCATTATGTATATAACCATATACTGTATATAGAAATAAGACAACGTTTCTTTGAACCAGGGTAAAGCACAGTAGTACACATAGCACACTATAACTTATGAAAGTAAGGATAAAATCAACAGATGAATCACACATAAATAACAAACTAAAGTTTACTAATATTAAATATTGTAAGGTATGGAACAAATTAGCCAGTGACATTTTGAATACAATGTAGCAGGGAGTTCAGAAGCCCAATGGCCTGGGGGAAGAAACTGTTTCTCATCCTGACCATTCTTGTTTTTATGCATCCTAGTCTCTTGCCTGATGGTAGAGTCAAAGACCATGCTGGATGGATGGGTGAGATCCTTAATAATTCTACGAGCCCTGCATAAGCAGCACTCCTGATAAATGTCCCCAAAAAAACAAGTGTTTTTACAGGCATTTTGGTATCTCAACTTAGATCCCAACTGGGATCAATTTATTTGGCCGATGAAGGAATTGCCTGAGTGCACAGTTTGGTGAGTGCATCACCAAATCACACAAATTACCAGAGGGAAGGACTATTTGATCTGTCAAGTGCATGCTAGCTCTATACCATAATATTCCAATTTGTTCCACTTCCCTCATCTTGTCCCCCCATCCTGATCATTTTCCCCACGGTCAGATAGTTATTCTACTTTGATTTGAATCTTCCTCCATAATTTAGTTCGACTTTAGTTCGGCATTCAATACTGAGACACCCTCCAAGCCGATCGCCAAACTTCACCAGCTTGGTATCAGCTCATCCCTCTGCAATTAGACCTAGGACTTTCTGACTAACAGACCCCAATCTGTTAAGTTAGACAACCTCTCCTCCTCCATTCTCACCCTGAACACCGCCATGCCTCAAGGCTGTGTTCTGAGCCTTCTTCTGTACCCCCTTTTCATCTATGACTGCATTTCTGTACATGGTTCTAACTCCATAATCAAGTTTGCAGACGACACCATGGTGGTTGGCCTGATCAGAGGGGATGATGAGATGGCCTACGGGAACAAGGTCCAGCACCTGGCCACGTGGTGTGCCGACAACAACCTGGCCCTTAACACCCAGAAGACCAAGGAGATCGTTGTGGACTTCAGGCATGCTAGGAGCCACACTCACATCCCCATCTACATCAATGGAGCCATAGTGGAGCGTGTATCTTCAAGTTCCTTGGTGTCAACATTTCCAAGGAACTCACCTGGTTCCTGAACTACTTCATCCTGATCAAAAAGGCGCAACAGTGTGGTATAGCAATTGTCCTGTATCGGACCACAAAGCACTCCAGCATGTGGAGAAATCTGCCCAGCGGATTGTCGGCACCCAATTGCACACCGTTGAGAACATCTATCATAAACGCCGCCTGGGCAGGACGAAAAGCTTTATCAAGGATGCATCTCACCATAACCATGGACTTTTTACTCTCCTCCCATCTGGTAGGCACTACAGGAGCCTCCACTCCTGCACCAGCAGGCACAGGAAGAGCTTCTTCCCTGAGGCTGTGACCCTGCTGAACCTCACATCACAGCGATAAGCAATCTTGCACCCATATTGTACTGCCTCAGTACTTTTATATTTGTGTGCAGTAGCACTTACTTTTTATTTGCAGTTATTTTGTAAATAACACTATTCTTTGCATTTCTGGTTAGATGCTAACTGCATTTCATTGGCTTTGTATCTGTACTCAGCACAATGACAATAAAGTTGAATCTAATCTAATCTAATACCCTTCCCTAACAGAGCATTCTATATCCTAACCATAACTGGTTAAAATTAAATCAAGTTTAATTATCATTCCAACATACATGGGTACAATCGAACGAAACACCAATCCTCTGAGGCCCAGATGCAGAACATACATTCAAAATATCGAGAGAAAAAAACACACACACACACACACACACACACATACACACACACTCATCATTATACAAGAAATACACATGTGCAGTATAAATCCCTGAGCAACATGCAAATTGATGGCACAGCTCCCTGCAATTCGGCCTGACCTTCTGCCTGTCAAACACTGGAGGGCAGCACTGACAAGAGAGGCCAGCTCCCAACTAAGCACAGACACCACACTATTCTGCCTCCAGCGTCGTCTCACCTGGACTACAACAGCAAGCGAACCTGCTTGAGGCCTTGTTCTCGTTATAACTGAGGCCTCGCTGCTGCCTCATCTCCTGTCTTTCCACCAAACCAGGGAAACAGGCCTGCAGCATCTCACATTATCAATGTCTAACAGGGTCTTGCAATTGCAAGACAAAAGCACCCAAGACAGTCACTCACAGTTACGCTGCACGCTGCTTTCGCACCCAGCTCTGACGTCTTCAAGTAGGAGGCAGAAGCATGGTCCACATGCAGGTCAGCTCCTCCGAAATCTCTCTGGCTAGTCTGCCGGCTTCTCCTTCACCTGGCCGTCCACTGACTTCCCCTTCACCGATGCAGAAGAACTGCTGTACCCTTTCTTCTTGAAGTCCAGTATAATCTTAAGCTCGTAAAAAAAGACACATTTAAGAAAAAGTGCACCCTTAGTTGGGCCCAAGAGGCCGATGCTTTCAAAAGCACCACCATCTTACCAAGCAAATTGTCCTTGTGATGGAGATTCACTCCTTGTTTTTTTTTGCCTTGCTCTCTAAATAGCAACTGCCACTTGAAGGATCACAAACAGATATAAGTATACTTCCAACTAACAGCTTGTTTAGTTTCTAGTCATAAATGGAAGTCAGTCTTCAGTACTTAAAATGTAAATAGAAAGTAGTATTCAACTTGAAGCTAAAAACACAGCTTTGCAAACAAGCTCTGAATTTTGAAGAAGCTCTGTCTGTGCAGAAGCAGATGCCAGTCACTACACCTGCTTTATTAATGCTCAAGGATGCAATTTAAGACAATTGGTTGTTTAATTAAGGTTGGTTCAAACAGATGAGTGGACTCTTAAATTGCTTTGATCAAGGAAGCTTGCAGAACCAGTGGATAGGATCATTTGGCTTATCAATAACTAATGTGTTTATAGCTGAAAGATTTATGTACTCAGAGAAGTTAGCTTTACAGCATTAATGGTAGCTAGCTAAGATCTATATCTCTAAAACTCCTTTTAAGCAACTTGTGTTAAAAGGATATCTGCAGAAATATCATATGCTTGTGAAGTCACCCATGTGGTGTTAAGAGGTGTAAATGTAGAGAGCAGTTCAAGATTATTAGAAATGGTGTAAAGAGCATCAAGAAACTGTGAAAGAAACAAAGGGTGAACGAGAATCCATTCTTTCAACTTCAATTTCTGTGACAGATGACTTGCTTTGTGTCATCTTTGGTATGTCTTCTTAAATTATAGGAATTGTACCTATGCTTTGGAAATCCTTTATCCTTGGTGTTTAAGAACTGTTTTGTGTTGAGAAATGGTTTGTAACTTGTAAGTGTTTTATAATGTTTCAAAATTCAAGATAATGATTCAGGATAAGATTGAAATCCTCTCTGAGAATTTGGAAATGTTTAAGATAGAAATCTTCATTGAGTTTTAAATGTGTTTATGAATGTGTGGACTTACGTGTGTATCTGTGTAAATAAATAAAGTGTTTTAAACTACTTTGTTAGCTGGAAGTATCTTCTCCTTGGTAGGGAGAGGGACCCATTGCTCAAATAGTGGGTATTAGCAGCTCAACTTGCCGTGGAAAATAAACTGAGAAGTAAACTAGTCTTTGATGATTGGGTAGATTCAGTATAATCTCCCTTTAGTGAGAGTATTCATAGCTATTTATATCTGAAAGGGCATAAAGTCCATTTGAATTTATAACATTACAGTCAGCCACCCCAATTCTATCACACTTGAGTTTAGCACACCAAGACAAGACTTAGCACCACATTCCCACCAACCCTCAAAAACCCTGATTTAACTCTAACCTGATCACGGAACAATTTACAATGACCAATTAACCTACCCAGTAGGTCTTTGGACTGTGGGAGGAAACTGGAGCATCCAGGGCAAACCCACACATTCCACAGGGAGGATGTACAGAGACCTTAGAGATGGCAGCGGAATTGAATTCCAAAGCCTGAGCAGTAATAGCATCGTGCTAACCTAGACACAGTTGAAGTTTGAAAATGAATTATATGATTTAGACTGCTGCTGGCATTTTACTTGTGTCTACTTTTCTGAGTGTTCACTGCAGTTACCTTTCTTTTTAATACTGAAGTAGGTCGCGAAGCATCCTAACATTGTGATGAAGAGGATAAGGATGCAGTGGAGGAAGCTGAAGAGAAGAGAAAAAGGAGGGAATGGAAGAGGTAATGAAAATTGACCTTTTCCCTCTTGTCATGGGCTCTAACTGAGTTTTGATGATCAGGACTTTCTCCTGTTTCCTAAGTACTCCCTTTATGGTCCCTATCACCAAGAAACTACTTGGATTTACTATCTAATTTAGCAGTTAGTTGACTAACAGAATGTAAATGGAACACTGGGCTTAAAATTGCCCATTTTGCAAACTGGTTACACTGAGACGGTTTGAATCCACCCTGCCTCCAGTCAGACAGTAACGTACTTAGCGTGGTACACCCAGTGATTTTATGTAGTAAAGGAGCTTGATCCTGCTGTATTTTCAAATAATTATTGAATACAATAGTTTGTTTCCACAACACAGAAACAGGCAATCACACAGCTGAAGCAAGTTCATGAGAAAATGAGTTCACAGTATATTGCCGAGCTGAATCTCTCAAGATACAAATGGACATACAGTTAACAAATGAAATACTCCAGAGGCCGTAATGAGTGACAACGATGCAGTCATTTTAAAAGGCGATAATTTTAATTGATATCTATCAGAAGCAAATTTTCAAATCTCTCACATTCCTTCCCTATTTAAGAGTCTGGATAGTCAGTTTGGGAGCTGAGAGACATTGTAAGAGGGTATAATAAATAGGAACCACCGACCTTCATGTCCATACCAATAAAACAAACCCAAGCCTTCTATTAATATTATAAGAAGTAATCAATAATCAAAATCATCAGGATACATCTGTGTGCACAAAGACCTCTATATTTAGAATGACAGCAGTTCAATATTCACATGGACTAGCTATTTGATGAGTTTTCAAAATCAACTTAAGCATTCATTCAAATTTTGCTTTTGTGTGTATGTGTGTGTGAATGTGTATGTATTTGTGTGTGTGTGTGGATGCAGTAGAGGAAGTATAAATGTGTATACACACACACACACACACACACACACAAAATCAGTTTTGACATACTGTAATTGGCAAAATATGCTATGACCCTGACGTCCTCTGGGATACTTGGCCAGCGGTACAAAAAGTTAGTTGACCATGTTGAGAAAGATAAGACAATTCTCCAGTTCATAGAAATTCACTTTTATACCTTAAAAAGGTGCAACAATCTTTGTGTAAGGAACCACTAAGGAGATAAGTTTAAAGACATGCATGGAGAACTGTGAAATGTACAAGATGACTGAGAGAACGAGCATTGATAGGAAGTAGAAAATATGAATGGTCCAGATCACAGGGACAAAATATAGTACATTAAGGAAATAAAGTATCAGACAGCATTGTAGTATAGACATGACAAGAGGGTACCTGTGTTTCAAGTTTATGCTTGTAGCTACTTGAACACAAGTTTCAACAGAAATAAGCTATCCTGACTGAAGAATGAGTTCCTTGCTCACTGCTACAAGACTCCTAAACCAATCAACCCTTTCACGTCCCTCTCCGTGGTGTTTCCACTTTCTTATGCTCTTGACCTTCGTTTATTCATTCCACTATTGATACTTGAGTATTCTTTTAGAATTCTACTTCAAATTTCAGTACAGCCTTTGAGCCATCCTGCTGTTTTACACCTGTTGTTTTATTTATTGTTGTATATATTATTTTGTATAGTGTTCACTCTCTGAACCTCATGGAAGCAAAGTATTCCATTGCACCCTTGTGTATTTGACAATAAACTTAATCTAATTTTAGAGGTCATGCTTAAATCCGCCAATCATCTTCCACACCTTATCAAAGAATTTTGTTTTTGATTCCCTGTACATATACTGTACATATATGAAAATTATGAAAAAATGAAGATTGACTGGCTCTTCATTCATAAATGAAGAAGAGTTGAGGAGACATTTCTTTAGCCAGAAGGTGGAGAATTTGTAGACTTTGTTGCTGTAGGTGGCTGTGGAGGCCATGTCATTTATGTTTACTTAAGGCAAAGGTTGATACATTCTTGATTGGTTGGGGCACAAAATATTATGGGGAGAAGGTGGAAGAATAGACTTGAGAGGGGAATGACCAACCATGATGAAGTGGCAGAGAAGAACTTCATGGGCCAAATAGACTAATTCTGCTCTTATGTCTTGTGGTCTTATAAGAAGTGCCAATAATTACTTAGAGTTTCAGTACATTCTCCTCTAATATAGTACAATATATTGGGGATGCTGTTTTTTCAATAGCTCATCGGTAACCCTGTTTCATCATGGACAATTAAAAAAAATAGAAAATGCAGGAAACACCTAGCAAGTCAGACAGAATCTGTGGAAAAATGATCCAGCTCCAAGACCATTCATTAATTTGGTGCTTTTATTTCGGATTTCCAGTGCCTGCAGTGATTTTCAACTGTTCTATTAGTAGCATGAAGAAACAGTGATTTATTCAGAGAGCAGTAAATATTTTTGAGAAGGTAGGGGAAGAATGTGGTTTCCTCTTCTCTCTTATACCTTCATCCATTTCTTTGACTCATTACAGTATAATTTTATGATGCTACCTCAAACACATTTGGCAGTGCCGTTATTGGATAGTATTCAAATGCAAGAACCTGATCTGGTATTGTCATCACCAGTCTGAGGCAAATATTAATAACTTTCCACAGCCTGGAGATCTTGGCAAAAGCTAGGCTCATATATTTAAACTTTTGCAGAGTGGTCTTCAAAGTGGCATTTCATCTGATAAATGAAGAAAATCACCTTAGCCAAAGAAGTGAATTTGACTGTTAGAAGATCAAATTCATGACCATCTAGCTGAGCAAGTGAAGCATTTCATCTCTTTCAGCCATCAGACTCCTCTCTGTCTTTCAGATTTTTTAAAAAAGCTCTAATTTCTGCTAAATAAGATCTGGGCTCTCCTGTTCCTTATATAATGTCAAGATATTAATATTGCCCTACATAATGATTTTAATGCTAACACAACCTTGTTATCTGCTGTCGGTGTTGCTTTGGATTTCTGAGTTCCTCCAGCATTTTGTGTGTGTTGCTTCAGATTTTCAGCATCTGCAGACTTTGTGTTTATAATTCTAACTGTGCCTCTTTTCCTTTGGCCTAATCGATTTGGATTAATCTATGCCTTACATGATCAAGCAATGATGTTTAGTGTTCAGTGGAAAATGCTTTTCAGAAGCTTCAGCTTGACAAGTCAACCTAGACTAGTTCAAGTTTAATCCTTGCAGCACCTGTTTGAAAATATTCTGTAGGGTGTGATGAGGATGTGAAGAATACAAGATTGAGTAGTGGCAGCAAATGAGAGGAATTTCAGGCACAAACTCTGTTGTCATGAGAGCAGGCTGATTTTGTAGGATAACTGACCATGTCCTTTTCAGGTACTTGTTGCAATGAGAGAATGAAGTGAACTCAAGTGCAGGACACAGGCACAGAGATTGAGTTTGGATGCTTACACAGACATGCACGTTGAACAGCAAACAAGAGGGATCTTGACACGGAGAGACAGAATTTTATAGGTAAACCTTGAAGCTGGAGCAAAACTTAGAATGCACGGTCATAAGTGGCCGGGAAACATTAATCACCACACAGGCAAAACCAACGATCTGGCAACTAGTGGTTGTAATTCTGGGGTTCTTATGCTGCAGGTCTTGATGGAAACCAGGTGTGTCATCATCAAAGAGAATTGGAAGAAAATTGGAAATTAGCAGTCAGAACTGTGGCACAATCAAAGGAAATTAGGAGAAAGATAGGGAATTAACGATCGGGACCGCAACAGTACTTGTCCAATAGCAAGTTCAAACAATTCCAGAGATGTAGAATAACTCTGTGAGGAGTTCAGAAAATGAATGGACGTACACTCATTCTTTTGAAAATGTAAGGCAGATGGTGCACAGCTGTTTGAAGATTTTAAAAAAGAGTTCCCTGTGTTCCTATGAAAAAATTAGATTGCTATTTAAATTGCTAATGCCTGCTTCGATGAGAGAACTAAAGGTCATCTCATTCGAGACAAAGATTAACTGCTAAGTCTGGTAACATGCAAAAAGTTTAAGTTTACCCACGAAAATGTATTTTACCTTTGATGAGAAATTGCACTTTCACAAGAATTCATTTGCATTGATATATTATAACATTATATTCTGGGTATGAGCTCTTTTATTGAACCTTGTACAGTATTTATATCATTGTTTATTGCAATGGATGGTTAAGTAAATTTGTATGCTGTGTTATTGTGAAATTTAGGTCATAAAATTACTTGCAGGATAATGATGTAATTATGCAGACTAACTAGGTTTCATAATAATAGATGCCTAATTTACACGCAAGCACACTTTATTAGGTACTTCCTGTACCTAATAAAATATCCACCGAGTGTATGTTCATGGTCTTTTGCTACTGTAGCCCATCCACTTCAATATTCAAACTGTTGTTCATTCAGAGGTGCTCTTCTGCACACCACTATTGCAACATGTAATGTTGTAGCTTAAAACAGTCTGGCCATTCTCCTCTGACCTCTCTCATTAAGAAAGCTTTTTTGATCACAGAACTACCAGCCACAGGATGGTCTGTTTTTTGATTTTAGCACCACTTTTTGTAACCTCTAGAGGTTGTTGTATGTGAAAATCCCAGGAGATCAGCAGTTTCTGCGATACTCAAACTCTGGCACCAGCCATCATTCCATGGTCAAAGTCACTCAGATCATATTTCTTCCCCCTTCTGATATTTGGTCTGAACATGAACTGAATCTCTTGACTATGTCTGCATGCTTATTGTGCATTGAGTTGTTGCCACATATTGGCTGATTGGATATTTGCATTAACAAGGAAGTACAGTACGCAGCTGTGCCTACCAAGGTGGCCACTGAATGCATAACATAATCTAATTCCAAACAGTTGATTAACAAAACAACAAGTCTAGAACATATTACAGAATAATTGAGAAAAAATGTTAATGCAGTAAGGTGGAATTATTCAAAATAAAAGAAGCTTTTATAACAAATTAGAAGTGTTTGTAATAGGTCAATGTGTACTACCTCTATTGCTATTTTCAGGAGGCATCTTAAATCCCAGTTTCCAAATACTATTATTTTAACCCTTACATACTGTTCGGGTCAAATTTGACCCATTTTGACATTTAGCAGCAGTAAAAACACCCTAAATGCCATTTTTTAGCTGAAATTTGATGACTTTTTTTTAAGTGACCCAAAATGCGCAAAATGAAAATATTTAAGAGTTTTATACTTTTGTACAGGTGCTACAGATTTTTGTACATTGAGGCCGTTCCGGGTCAAATTTGACCCTTATCTATTGAAATGGATTTTAGATTTCTGAAACGTTAATTAAGGATTAATCACCCATTTATTAACGTGATATAGGCTATTTGTATATTCTAAATAGGTCTGTGGTTCGAAATTTGGTATAGACACTTGTTATGAAGGGATTCTTGGGCCAGGTCAAAATTGACCCGGACCATACTGTGAAGGTATAGAATATGAACTGTATGTAAGAGTTAAAATGTTGTCCCCATTTCTTTATAAATAAGTATTTTACAAATCACCCTATCAGCAATAATGTTTGATGAAATTTTATACTCGTATATTGTGAATGGAGTTAATCATTCAGTACAGTGTAGATTAGGGAAAATATCTAGTATCTAGATCACAGGATATATACATTATAATCACTGAGATGGAAATGTCTTAGTAACAAAAGCCATAGCTCCTTCAGTTGAGAAGTAGATGTATTTTTCTTCTATTTCAGAAAATTATATGCAAAACATCCTGTGATTCAAGATAAAAACAGCATCTGTGGAAAGAGAAATGAAGTTTCTCTAGAGTTCTTTTGATTTTATGAACTTAACATTGTAAGGGAACGATAAGCATGTTTCAAGGCTGCGGAATAATGAGGGAGAAGGAACACTTCAAAGTTTCTGTATTTTCTTAGACTATAATAAGTGATAAGGAAACCCAAAAAAGATATAAAAACACTAAATCCAAAGCAATATGTAAAATAATTGCTAGAAGAACAAGTCCCACAACCCATTCTACTCAATGTTTAAAAGGATTAACAAAACAACAAGTCTAAATGGACAACAATATGGAGATATCAATGGAAGTGTACCAGCTCACAGAAATGGAGGGAGTTTGGATGGAAAAACTTGCTAAGATATTTTATTACACCCTCTCAGAAATCTGATTATGATATTTCTTCTTGTGCAATTTTTTCAAAGAGGACATTCCTCTCATTAACATTCTTGCTTGTACAACAGATGGGGCACCATCAATGACAGGACACCACTGTCTTGAAGAAAGCTGTACCAAATATATTTACCATTCACTATGCAATTCACAGACAACAATTTGACACAAAAATCCCAAGTGATCAGCTGCACTAATTAAATACTGTTATCATAGCAGTAAATAAAATCAACCCTCATGCTCTCAATTCTAGACTATTTCCAGAGCTTTGTATTGAGAACGATGAACAGTTTGAATGCTTGCAGTTGTACACTGAAGTCAGATGGCTCTCAAAGTGGAGCTGACTGAGATTCTTCTATGCAATTTTTGAAACTGTAATGAAAATCTTTGAAGATCTGAATACTTCATTCAGTAACTGACTCAAGAATATTAGTCATGACATTGTTTTTTTGTCAATATTATTCACAAAATTAAATGAAACCAGTCTTCAGTTGCAAGGAAATGATATGAATCTTATCAAAGTCAAATCAGTCATTTCCATATTTCTGTCCAAGTTAACCCTATTTAAGTGCAACATTGGCCAACACAACCTTTTTCCAATTTCCAAGCCTCTCTGAGTTGGAAGAGAAAGAAAGAATACCAAATGACGACCTTTGAGTATATGTGTCCACTTGGGTGAGCTACATAAAGACGTGTCAGAGTAATTTCAGATTGGGTATTAAATCCATTCCTGAACATTTGTAATAAGGAATTAACAGATTAGACCAAGGAAAAACTGATCTTGTTACAAAATGACCTTGAGCTGCAGCTAAGGTTCAAAAAATCATATCAAGACAGAAAGAAATCTCTGAATGTTACCCTGCACTATGGAAAAAGGTCAAAAAGTTCTTTATTACTCTTCCAACATCATATCTAATGGAGCACAGTTTCAATGTTGTCACCCAATTTCTTTTAAAGCAACAAAACAGACTGCAAATTACTGAGACTCTTTCTGAGTGACATTCAGCCTGAAATCACTGCACCAAGCCCCTCCACTTCATTAAAAGGTGAAAAAGCAGAAGTAGTGAATAGTGAGACTACTAATATATGCTCTAAATAATTTTACTTGTAGCTTTAAAAGGATTTGAATAACTTTTGCAATTATTTGTCACTGCTTTGAATTTGCAGTTCCTATTTTCTTTCACAGGTCATCATAAATAAAAATTCTTCATCGTTTTTATGCAATGTCCTGAAAGGAAGAAGGGGTACTGGGGGATGTTGTCTTGGAGCCAAGGCAGCAGTAACCCAAAAAAGTTTGGAAACCACTGGTCTCAATTATTTGACTTGCTAATTGCTGACATTAGGAAATAGCTTGATCATCTAACAAGACAAGAATGCCTTGTGTCAGTATTAGTATTTTAGACAGATAACAGGAAATGCACAATATTTTCTATTAAAATTTTCAGTGACAATGCCCTTATTCTCATTTCTAGTCTATAGTGAAATTCTTTCAAGAAATAAATAAGATGCTTTTCTCCTTCTGTCATCCTCACAGACATATTGTAATGTAATAAAGGTATCTATATCACTAGCAAATCTCACAGTTAAGCTCATAGTTTAAGGATTTGTTGTTGACAGCTATTCACTGGTCACCAAGGTCATCAATGGATAGAGAGCAGTGAACAAACAGTTCTGACAAACTATTTCTTTTTCTAACTTCTAAATTAGTGGACAGTTACAAACTATTGTAGCTGCCACCATGTTACAACGTCTGCTATCACTGCAGTTCTTGTCCAAACGTTTCCAAAAATGAAAAATCATGTTTACAAATTACTGCCATAGTCACAAAAATTATTAACCCAGGTCCACTAAATCTATTAATTTCAAAGTCAAATTCAAACACTCACAAAACACTATTATTAGAAAGAAAAGATATCTGTGTAATATGTGTAAATCAGGGCATCGGCCATTAGCTTAATAACCCTTCTCTTAAATTTGAATTATTTTTGGCCATTATGCTTCTTGTTTTTGCTTAGCCTAAAAAAGCAATTTTAAATATCATCATAAAAATATTACTGCCCTGGATTTTCTGTCCCTTAGCTGATTTTCCAATGAAATGGATGGTGGTAATAAATTAGTCAGGGACATGTTACACCAGATCTTCTGTCCTATTTTTATCATGATTCAATATAATACTGGAACAGATGCAAGACTCGTGATCTACAATACATTCACTCATTTATCATATTCAAATGACAGAAGTACTTCATTCAATTTATTTTCCACTATGTCTGCTTTGACTACATTCAGGGCCAAGAAGCTCATTAATTTAAGGAGCAGAAGTGAATTAAATATTAATAGATCAAATAAGCTTATGCAATCAATTGCTGAAATGCAGAGAGGGTAGGGAAAGGGACTGTGGAACATAGGGCAAAAGCTGCAGTCAAAGGTTTCACCCAGTCACAATTCCACCACTGTTGTGGCCAAGTAGAAGATAAGGACTGCTATTTCCTGCTACTGTCACTCTTTTGAAAAATATTGCTCATATTTTGATGAAATATTTACCACATCATTGAGACTTCATACAGTCCCATTTGGCTGTGCTGTAGGATGAAAGCTTAGGCACACAACCAGTAAATATCAATTAATCACAGGAACTGAGAGCCACTTAAAGCTAGAATGTACTTACTGTGGACTGAAATTATTTCAAGTTGCCAAACTCATATAATCTGTAGTTTAAGTCCTCATTACATGTGCTACCACTAACAGAGCAGCCATTTGAAGCAAGTATGAGTTCTCCATTAGTATTTTAAATATTAATGCAACAATTGAACATAGAACAAATTAATTCTGACTTCTTCAATAATATGGATGGTCATTTTTCTGTGGTCTAACAACCACATGAAGTGGTGCCTCTTCTGTTATATCTGGCTGAATGCTTCACTGTGAGCTCTGCTTGTAATGCTGTACAATTTTGGTCTGGTTTTTGTTTTGTTTTTTGCTTTTTTCTGTGAAGATTTTAATAAAGGGTTCTGTATCGATAGGCTCTTGACATTCTGCTTTACCCCATTATCTACTTGTAGAATCTTTCTACATTTATTTTGTGGGCATAACAGAAACTTCAATACAGCCTGTGTACCCCTTATCTTAAGTGTTTGGGACCAGAAGTGTTTCAGATTTCAGATTTTCCGATTTTGGAATCTATAATGAAATAGCTTCAGACTGCCATTTCAGACTCTGAATTTATGTGTTACCAGAAAGCAGTCTTGGTCTTACTCTTGTTCATCACACAAATGTACTTAACAGTAAAAATTATTACATACCATTAATATAATGAAAATATAATGTGCTAACAAAAGCAGCATCAGGAGAATACCTGAATCATCTGTAGAACAAAAACAAACAACAGCAGGCTTTCAGTCTCCATCCATGATGCTGTGTTTTGATTAAAAGGTTACAGTACACTGCATTTGTATTTTACCTTTTTATGTTTTACATAAGGTACAAGAACAATCAGCACTGTAGACTTGTTCTGGTGTTAGATTTTCCTCAGCAACATTATTCGCAAACTCATCAATGAATTTCTCTTCATGATCAGCAGATGCTTTCTCTTTAAACTATTTTTTAGGTCTTTTAAATTTAATGCTGCACCTTTTCTTAAATTTCTTCAACAGGTCTGCTGAATATTTACAATTACCTTCAATTTGTAGTTCATCATGATAGATCTTTGCTAGTTTCATGATCAGCATACCGTTAAGTGCCATAAGGTCATTCCAGTGCCAACAAATCCACTCTTTCAATACACAATTGAGATCATTTTCGTTTTATGCAGTTTTTCTATTTTTCAGTAACTTCTCTTCATTGCATATATGAGGTCACTTTGCAGAACAGTTTGTAAGCGCCTTGTGGAATTTTCCATTTGTGATGTCATGTCAATGCTCAAAAAATTTTTGGATTTTAGACATTTCAGATAAGGGGTACTCAAACTGTAATAACACAAAAAGGGCCTTATATTCAGTTTGCCTTACATCACAAGTTCCCTCCTTCAGGATAGAAGTCCACATGTCAGCATTCATTAAAATAAAATGAGGTTTCAAAAATTCTGATGTTTAATAATTCATCTGAACAAGAATTTGGCAAGAAAGTTAGTTGTTCCCAATAACAATCTCAACACAAATGAATAATCTTATAAAATATTGGATTGAGACATTACTAAATCAACTGAAGATACGTTTCACCTGCACATCACATATGTCACATTGACCTGTGCTCATGTTTTTGAAATGGATGAAATAAGGTATTTATCTAAAAGGACAACAATACAGAGACATGAACCGGGCCATTCAGACTGCCTCCATTTACCTCCTAGTAATAATGTCTATAGTTTTCAGGCATTATATTCCAATACCCATGGCTAACAAAAATCTATCAAACTTAAATTTAAAACTGATAATTGACAATACAATGCAAACACCTATGTCAGAATGCTCTTCGTTGACTATTGTTCAGCGTTTAACATCGTCATTCCTAAAGTCCTGAATGATAAGTTATGGAACTGTGGTGAACTACGTGTGCCTGTCTGGACACGCCCCCTGCTGACTGCTCCTGTGGCTCCTCCCACAGACCCCTGTATAAAGGCGATCTGAGGCCTGCTGCTCGGCCTCAGTCTCCAGGACGTAGTATGATGGTCACTCACTTCTGGTTCCTTCTTCCAGTCAATAAAAGCCGATATCTCGCCTTTCGTCTCAGTTATTGATGGTGCATCAGGAACCTGGGCCTCTGTACCTCTCTCTGTAATTGGATCCTCAACTTCCTTACAGAAGACCACAATCTGTGCAGATTGGAGATAGTATTTCTTCCTCACTGACAATCAACACTGGCCCACCTCAGGGATGTGTTCTTAGCCCACTGCTCTACTTTCTCTGTACCCATGACTGTGTGGCTAGACATAGTTCAAATGCCATCTATTAATTTGATGATGATACAACCATTGTAGGAGGAATCTCAGATGGAGACAAAAGGGTATACAGGAGCGAAATATACCAGCTAGTTGAGTGGTGTCACAGCAACAACCTTGCACTCAATGTCAGTAAGACCAAAGAGCTGACCAGAAAGGGTAGGATGATGAAACATGAACCAATCCTCAAAGAGGAATCAGAAGGTGAGAAAGTGAGCAAATTCAAGTTCCTGGATGTCAAGATCTCTGAGGATCTAACCTGGTCCCAACATATTGATGCAGCTACAACGAAGACAAGACAGCGACTGTATTTCATTAGGAGTTTAAGGAAATTTGGTTTGTCACCTAAAACACTCAAAAACTTCTGCAGATGTACAGTGGAAAACATTCTGACAGGCGACATCAGGGTCTGGTATGGGAGGGGAGGTGCTGCTGCACAGGGTCGGAAGAAGCTACAGGAAGTTTAAAAATTAGTCAGCTCCATCTTGGGAGCAAGCCTCCATAGTATCCAAGATATCTTCAAGGAGTGGTGTCTCAGAAAAGAGGTGTCCACCATTAAGGATGCCCATCACCCAGGACGTGCCCCTTTCTTATTGGTATCATCACGAAGGAGGTACTGAAGCCTGAAAGCACACACTCAGAGGCTCAGGAACAGCTTCTTCCCCTCTGCCATCCAATTCTGAAATGGACATTGAACCCATGAACACTACCACACATTTATTATTTCTGTTTTTGCACCACTTTTAATTTAATTAATGCAATATATATATATTTACTGTAATCAATTTATTTGTTTTGCTTTCTACATTATCATGTATTTCATTGTTCTGCTGCCACTAAGTTAACAAATTTCACAACATATGCTGGCGATATTAAACATAACTCTGATTCTGATTCTGCGCCTATTATTCAACTCATTCAACATGTGTGTGATCTCTTGTATAATAGATTTCCTGATGATGAGTTAAAAAAATGGCAACCTTTTGACCCTGATGCTTTTGCAAATGAACTAATTTTGAATTTGGAAAAGAGAATGTTGTACGACTGACAAAAGAATACTCAGCTACATTTACAAACTATGAGAAAAGCATGGCCTCAAAAATATCACTGCAATACTCCAATTTCAAACTTCTCTTTTCTGAGAAAGTTAAGACTGTTTTAATTACGATGTTCACTGATATGTTGAACAATGTGCTTAGAAATGAAGAATTTGAATTTGAAGAACTTGACATTGTTGGAACATTTCAAGCTTCTAGTGCTGACTGTGAATGTGGATTCAGCCTTATGAATGCAATCAATTGCAAATCTAGAAACGGACAAGAAGTGGTATATTTGGATGAGCTATTGAGGATTAAGTTGCATCTATCATCTGGATATGAAATTAATCTGGACTGTGTTTATAGATAATTGATTTGTAATAAAGACAGACGAGAAAAAGTATACAAAACATGAAAGATTTTCTTTGTTGCATTATGTTTCATTGCACCCTTCAATTAATAAATAAAATCAAAAGCATGTGATTTTGTAATTTTCATCCTAAAAATTCATAATATTCATATTACTTAAATAAATGTTTAAAGTGCTGCACAGTTTTCAGCCCATGTAAAAGTTTCCTGCACAGAGCAATAGTTGGTCCATGCAGCTTTAAAAAAAAATTAGAGGGAACATTGACCATAACTAAGAAAGGAAATTATCAAATGCATATTAGAATCTCATACAAACATTATTCATTAACATTCTCCTGTCTAAAGTTTAAGAAAAATAATTCAGTTAGATAAGTAAAACATGACTGATAAATCTACATAAATATTCATATTTTTCAAGCTCCAGTCACTATGTCCTTAATTAGAAACTCAGGTAATTTCCTGGCAACAGATGTTAAAACAAGTGATTCATTAACTCCTAATTTTATTCCTTAATCTCGCTTAAATCATGAAGTGCAAAATAAAAGGTTCCAATCTATAGTAAGTTTCCCTGAATCAAAAAACAATGGAAAATTATTCTTCAGGCAATGTTTTTACCCAGTATCTTACACTGTCTGGGACTGAAACCATCTGGTACATAGATAGATGGCTTATTTTATTGCATATACACTAGGGTGCAATGAAATTCCTTGCTTGCTTGAAGCTCACAAACAGTACATGTGGTAGTAAGCCATATGCATGGTAATATGAAATACAACATTAAAATGATGAATCAAACCAGCAGAAAAGTGAAAAGATCTTAGTAGTGAAAAGATCTGAAGTAGTGCAAAAGTAGACTGCATCACGGCTAGGTAGTTTCCCTTGAGCGGAAAATCCTATGAAAAGTAGCAGATGTGACCCAGTCCATCACAGATTAAGCCCTCCCCACCACTGAGTACATCTACACGACACATTGTCACAAGAAAGCAGCATCCATCATCAGGGACCCCCGCCACCCAGGTCATACTCTTTTATTGCTATTGCCATCAGGAAGAAGGTACAGGAGCCTCAGGACTTGCACCACCAGGTTCAGGAGCTGTTATTTCCCTCAACTATCAGGCCCGTGAACCAAAGGCAATAACTTGACTCAACTTCACTTGCCCCATCATTAAAATGTTCCCACAACCAATGGACTCACTCTTCATCTCACATTCTCAACAGCTATTGCTTTTTGTTTTATTATTATGGTATTATTTCTTTCTTTTAGTATTTTCACAGTTCATTGTCATTTGCACGCTGGTTGGACATCCAAGTAGGTGTGGTCTTTCATTAATTCTGTTATGGCTATTATTCTATTATTGATTTATTTAGTGTGCCGACAACAAAATGGATAGGGTTATATATGATGACATATATGTACTTAGATAATAAATTTACTTTGAACGTTTGAGAGATGCTGAAATGACCAAATCGAATTATCAGGTGAGGTAGAATTTTGTCTTGAGTATTTGTCACCCCTATTATTTTACATCATTATTGTTACTTTATTTGCACTAATTATAGAGTGTTCTTAAGTCTGTTCAACTGATTTTTTTTAGATATCCAGAATGCTATCCAGGTCCTCTGCTGTAGGAGAGAGGTAGTGGCATATGCACAGCACTTTGAGATGCTGTAGGCATCCAGCTCTCACAGGTAGCACTGGAAGATTTTTATACCAGGTCTGAGATTTTGATTTCAAATACCATTTTCCTCAATCAGATAAAGGCTTTGTTGGCACATTAAAGTCTGTGGTGAATGTCATCATTCGTCTCTGCTTTCACAGAGGGCTGGCTACTGAGACATGAGAACACTGGCAGCAAATTTTTCGAAAGTTTTTTTTTAAAACACCTCAGCAATTTTTTGCGGTTATGCTAGTTATTTTACAACTATCAAGAAGAATATATTCCACTGAAGAAAAAAGGGTGTAGAAGAAAAAATAGTTATCCGTGGCTAAGTAAAGTATTAAAGCAAAGTATACGACTAAAAAGAAAGTTATATAAGGTAGCTAAATCTAGTGGGAAGATTGAAGATCGAGAAGCTTTTAAAGATCAGCAGCAAATAACAAAAAGATTGATTAAGAAGGGGAAGATCGATAATGAAAGTAAATTGGCGAAAAACATAACAGCAGATAGTAAGAGTTTTTATAGTTACATAGAAAGAAAAGGGTGGCTAAAGTAAATGTTGGTCCCCTAGAAGATGAGACCGGGAAATTAATGGTAGGGGACATGGAGATGGTGGAAACGCTGAACAAGTATTTTGTATCAGTTTTTACAGTAGAGGACACTCAAAATATCCCAACACTGGATAAACAGGGGGCTCTAGGGGGAGAGAAGCTAACTACGATTCAAATCACCAAGGAAATGGTACTTGATAAATTAATGGGACTGAAGGTGGATAAATCCCCTGGACCAGATGGCTTGCGTCCCAGGGTCTTAAAGGAAGTGGCAGTCGGGATTGTGGATGCATTAGTGATAATTTTTCAAAACTCGCTGGACTCGGCAATGGTCCCGGCAGATTGGAAAAATGCTAATGTAACTCCTTTATTTAAAAAGGGCAATAGACAGAAGGCTGGGAATTATAGGCCAGTTAGCCTAACATCTGTGGTTGGCAAAATGTTGGAATTGATAATTAAGGAAACAGTAACAGGGCATTTGGATAAACATAGCTTAATAGGACAAAGTCAGCATGGCTTTACAAAAGGGAAGTCATGTTTGACAAATTTGTTGGAGTTCTTTGAGGACATAACATACAGGGTAGATAAAGGGGAACCACTGGATGTGGTGTATTTGGACTTCCAAAAGGCATTTGACAAGGTGCCACACCAAAGATTATTAATTAAAGTAAAAAATCATGGGATTGGGGATAATATTCTGGCATGGGTGGAGGATTGGCTTTCTAACAGAAAACAGAGAGTTGGGATAAATGGTTTATTCTCAGACTGGCAGTTGGTGACTAGTGGTGTTCCGCAGGGGTTGGTGTTGGGACCCCAACTCTTTACAATCTATATTAATGATTTGGAGAAAGGGACTAAGTGCAATGTATCGAAGTTTGCTGATGACACAAAGATGGGAGGGAGTGTAATGAGTGCGGAGGACATTGAAACCCTGCAGGGGGACATAGATAGGCTGAGTGGTTGGGTAGACATTTGGCAGATGAAATATAATACTGACAAGTGTGAGGTCTTGCACTTTGGCAGGAAAAATAATAGAGCAAGGTATTATCTAAATGGAGAGAAACTGGAAAGTGCTTCTGTGCAAAGGGATCTGGGGGTCCTGGTGCAGGAAACACAAAAAGTTAGTATGCAAGTGCAGCAAGTGGTCAAGAAGGCCAATGGAATGCTGGCTTTTATTGCTAGGGGGATGGAGTATAAGAACAGGGAGGTCTTACTGCAGTTGTACCGGGTATTGGTGAGACCACACCTGGAGTACTGCGTGCAGTTCTGGTGTCCATATTTAAGGAAGGACATACTGGCTCTTGAGGCAGTGCAGAGAAGGTTCACTAGGTTAATTCCGGGGATGGGTGGGTTGATATATGATGAGAAGTTGAGTAGATTGGGACTCTACTCATTGGAGTTCTGAAAAATGAGAGGCGATCTTATTGAAACATATAAGATTGTGAAGGGGCTTGATCGGGTGGATGCAGGGAGACTGTTCCCAATGATGGGTGAAACTAGGACGAGGGGGCATAAACTTAAAATAAGGGGATGCCATTCCAGGACTGAGATGAGGAGAAACTTCTTCACTCAGAGGGTAGTGGGGCTGTGGAATTTACTGCCCCAGAGAGCTGTGGAAGCTACTACACTCAATAAATTCAAAACGGAGATAGACATTTTCCTGGATAAAAATGGCATTAGGGGATACGGTGAGCGAGCAGGTAAGTGGACATGAGGCTAGGTTTAGATCAGCCATGTGATCTCCTGGACCAGTTTTCGATAGCCTGGATGGGTTGGAGAGGAATTTTCCAGATTTTTTCTCCTCAATTGGCAAATCGTTTTTTTTTCCCCGGGTGATCACATGGGTTTGGGCGGGATGAATAATAAAATAAAATGGGCGGCATGGTGCCCTGTTGGTTGGAACTGTTGCCTTGTGGGATTCAGTGATAACTAGAGTTAAGATTGGATCAGCCATGATCTTGTTGAATGGCGGAACAGGCTTGAGGGGCCGATTGGCCTACTCCTGCTCCTATCTCTTATGTTCTTATGTTGAAGCTGAACACAATTATAATTTCAGAGTACTTGTATCAGGTAGGAGTTTGGAGAAAAAAGAACTTAACTTTTTTTGAATAAAATGTGTTTAATTGTATAACGGTGCTGATGCTTTGCAATAGTTCAATTAGGCTAAAAATGTTTTGTTGGTGATTTTCATTTGTATTCAGTGTTTAAGGCTTCTCGCTTGAGTGCCCAGCAATAATCAGCCAGCATTGATGTGGTCATGGAGAAATATCTGATACTGTTCCTCCATGACTACAGTGGCCTGGTGAAACCTTTCACTATGCTCATCACTGACAGAGTGAGCATTGCTGGGAAGAAGTCTAAATGGGTGTGTTGAACTACATATACCTGTCTGGACATGCCCCCCTGCTGACTGCTGCTGTGGCTCCTCCCACAGACCTCGGTATAAAGGCGATTGGAGGCACAGCCCTGGCCTCAGTCTCCGAGATGCAGTGTGGTGTCACTTGCTGCTTGTTCTTTCTTCCAGCCAATAAAAGCCTATATCTTACCTCACGTCTCCGGGAGTTATTGATGGTGCATCAATGGGAATGCAGAGATTCCTTATTAACATGTTGCACTTTATGGTTTTGTATGCTTCAAGCATGTTGTCAACTAGCTGCATGTAGTTTGGTGTGCTCTGTGATTGCCAAGAAAATTTTCAACAACATCCTTGAATGCTTTCCATACGATTCTCCCCAGTCCCACCAGAAGTTCTTCGCATTGCCTGTCAATGATGACCTGTTTGATGTGTTGACAAACAAAAATGCCTTCCTTAATCTTGGCATTAATTATTGTGGGAAATAACTGTCTCAAATATCGAAATCTTTTGTGTTCCTTGTTCATTGCTTTTACAAAATTTTTCATGAGCCCCAGTCATAACCCTGAGGGGAATTAAGGGTTATACGGAATAGGCAGGTAGGTGGAGATGAGCCTATGGCCGGATCGGCCATGATCTTATTGAATGGCGGAGCAGGCTCAAGGAACCAGATGGCCTATTCCTGCTCCTATTTCTTATGTTTTCTTTCATGAGGAAGCAAAAATATATTTGTTGTGCCTACAAGTGGCTTATATGCTGCACTTTTCTGACCTGAAATCAACTGTTTACAGAATGGCCAATCCTTTAGAGTGAGATTCTTTGGCAGGACTATTCCATTCCCAAATGAAACAATGGTACTTGGTGTATTATCCAAGCTGCATTCCTAGGAGCAGCACTACTACTTCCAAGATCACCAGTTTCCAGTTGTAGTTGCTGTACTGTACGTGTTTCAACAAGACTTCCAAACTCTGGTAGCTCTCTATTGGGTGTGCTGCATTGCTGATTGGTATTGAAGGGTAGACATCGCTATTGTGTAGCACAGCTTTCAGGCTCAAGAATCAATAAGAAGTTATGGGTCATGCTGGCAACCCAAAGCAAGCCTGGACAAGATATACAACTGTTCAGCTTACATTGTGGGCAACATTTAAATTGGCTTGAATTATTGAGTTGAAATAACAAGTATAGGGGATTCCAAAAAAATGGTGTGTGATAGGGAAATTTCATGGTGATTTTCATGATCAGCAGCCCAAAATCCATAAGATTCACCCAGAGGTGTTCAGGAGCTAAAATCTTTGTTGTCCAGTGGAACCAGTCAATTTTTTTCCAGGCTCTAAATCTTCTACCTGATTTATTTAATTCATATTTGTACCTTCTCACACCCAGCAGAGAATTCTCCAATGAGAGTGTGATTTCAGTTCAGAGAAGTTGCCTCAGTTCCTTATTATACATTGGATGACTTGAACTGAATTGAATTGGTTTTATTACTTACATCCTTCATATACATGAGGAGTAAAACTCTTTATGTTACGTCTCTATTCAAATGTGGAACATGCAATTATAGTAATCAGTAATAAATATTATGTACAACAGGATAGTCAATATAACATAGAAATACAGTTGTGTCGGCATGAATTAATCAGTCTGATGGCCTGGTGGAAGAAGCTGTCCTGGAGCCTGTTGCTCCTGGCTTTTATGCTGCAGTACTGTGTCCCGGATGGTAGCAGCTGAAATAGCTTGTAGTTGGGGTGACTCAGGTCTCCAATGCTCCTTTGGGCCTTTTTTACACACCTGTCTTTGTAAATGTCTTGAATAGTGGCAAGTTCACAACTGCAAATGCACTGGACTGTCTGCACCACTCTTGGCAGAGTCCTGCGATTGAGAGAAGTATATTTCCCATACCAGGCGGTGTTGCAGCCAGTCAGGATGTTCTCAATTGTGCCCCTGTAGAAAGATCTTAGGATCTGGGGGCCCATACCAAACTTCTTCAAATGTCTTAGATGAAAGAGGCGTTGGTGTGTCTTTTTCACCATACAGCCGGTATGTACAGACCACGGGAGATCCTCGGTGATGTTTATGCTGAGGAACTTAAAGCTGTTCACCCTCTTAACCCCAGATCCATTGATGCCTATAGGGGTTAACCTGTCTCCATTCCTCCTGTAGTCCACAACCAGCTCCTTTGTTTTAGCAACATTGAGGAAGAGGTTGTTTTCTTGACACCACTGTGTCAGGGAGATGACTTCCTCTCTGTAATGAATTCCCATTAGGAAACCAGCACTGGAATCTAGCCCGCAGATCAGCTGTAAATTACCACAGGATTTCCGAGTTCAGATATGCATGTACAGAGGCTGCTATTGGTAAAGTAGAATAACAAAGGAAACTATTGACAGCAACATTATTCCACAACATCTGGATAATCATGATTCAGAACACCATCAGCAAATTTATTATCTTTCAAGACAATTCAATCAATGTAAAAATTAAGATATCCTTAAAATCATGCTGCTTTTCCTACTTCAGGTTTAATATATTCCATCATCTCACAGCTTCTATGTATAAATCCGCTGTATACTTAAATCACTTTTTACCTCTGAGTACTTAAGAAACAAGAACTGCTCTTGAAACAAACATTGTAGTTGGTTGGTAAGTTGATGAAGAAGATCTTGAGAGACAGGATTTATGAACATTTGTAGAGGCATAATATGATTAGGAATAGTCAGAATGGCTTTTTCAAAGGCCTTACAAGCCTGATTGAAATTTTTGAGGATGTGACCAAACACTTAGATAAAAGTAGAACAGTAGATGTAGAGTATACGGATTTCAGCAAGGCATTTGACAAGGTATTGAGAAAGTAAGGATGCATGGGATCCAAGGGGACATTGCTTTGTGGATCAAGAAATGGCTTGCCCACAGAAGGCAAAGAGTGGTTGTAGACGGATCATATTCTGCATGGAGGTTGGTCCCCAGTGGTGTGCCTTGGAGATCTGATCTGGGACTCTTACGCTTCGTGATTTTTATAAATGACCTGGATGAGGAAGTGGGGGGATGGGTTAGTAAATTTGATGATGACACGAAGGTTGGAGGTGTTGTGGATAGTGTGGAGAGCTGTCAGAGGTTACAGCAGAACATTGATGGGATGGGCTGAGAAGTGGCAGATGGAGTTCAACCCAGAAAAGTATGAGGTGGTTCATTTTGGTAGGTCAAATATGATGACAGAATATAGTATTAATGGTAAGACTCTTGGTAGAGGATCAGAGGGATCTTGGGGCCTGAATCCATAAGACACTCAAAGCTGCTGCACAGGTTGACTTTGTGGTTAAGAAAGCATATGCTGCATTGGCCTTCATCAATCGTGGGATTGAGTTTTGGAGTCAAGAGGTAATGTTGCAGCTATATAGGACCCTGGTCAGACCCCAAGGAGTACTGTGCTTAGTTCTGGTCCCCTCACCATATCAAGGATGTGGAAACCATAGAAAGAGTGCTGAGGAGATTTACAAGGATGTTGTCTGGATTGGGGAGCAGGCCTTCTGAGAATAGGTTGAGTGAACTTGGCCTTTTCTCCTTGGAGCAACGGAGGATGAGAGGTGACCTGATAGAAGTGCATAAGATGATGAGAGGCATTGATCATTTGACTAGTCAGAGGCTTTTTCCCAGGGCTGAAATGGCTAGCATAAGAGGGCACAGTTTTAAGGTGCTTGGAAGCAGATACAGAGGAGATGTCAGGGGTAAGTTTTTAATGCAGAGAGTGGTGAGTGCATGGAATGGGCTGCTGGCGATGGTGGTGGAGGCGGATACGACAGAGTCTTTTAAGAGACTCCTGGACAAGTACATGGAGCTCAGAATAGTAGAGGGCTATGAGTAACTTCTAGGTAATTTCTAAGGTAAAGACATGTTTGGCACAACTTTGTGGGCTGAAAGGCCTGTATTGTGCTGTATGTTTTCTATGTTTCAATAACCATATAACAATTATAACATGGAAACAGGCCATCTTGGCCCTTCTAGTCCGTGCCAAACACTTACTCTCACCTAGTCCCACTGACCTGCACTCAACCCATAACCCTCCAATCCTTTCCTCTCCATATACCTATCCAATTTTTTTTAAATGACAAAATCGAACCTGCCTCTACCACTTCTACTGGAAGCTCGTTCCACACAGCTACCACTCTCTGAGTAAAGAAGTTCCACCTCGTGTTACCCCTAAACTTTTGCCCGTTAACTCTCAACTTATGTTCTCTTGTTTGAATCTCCCCTACTTTCAATGGAAAAAGCCTATCCATGTCAACTCTATCTATCCCCCTCATAATTTTCAATACCTTTATCAAGTTCCCCCCTCAACCTTCTATGCTCCAAAGAATAAAGACCTAACTTATTCAACCTTTCTCTGTAACTTAGGTGATGAAAACCAGGTAACATTCTAGTAAATCTCCTCTGTACTCTCTCTATTTTGTTCACATCTTTCCTATAATTCGGTGACCAGAACTGTACACAATACTCCAAATTTGGGCTCACCAATGCTTTGTACAATGTTAACATTACATCCCAACTCCTATACTCAATGCTCTGATTTATAAAGGTCAACATATCAAAAGCTTTCTTCACCAACCTATCCACATGAGATTCCATCTTCAAGGAACAATGCACCATTATTCCTAGATCACTCTGTTCTACTGCATTCCTCAATGCCCCACCATTTACCATGTATGTCCTATTTTGATTAATCCTACCAAAATGTAGCACCTCACACTTATCAGCATTAAACTCCATCTGCCATCTTTCAGCCCACTCTTCTAACTGGCCTAAATCTCTGTGCAAGCTTTGAAAACCTACTTCATTATCCACAATGCCACCTATCTTAGTATCATCTGTATACTTACTAATCCAATTTACCACCCCATCATCCAGATCATTAACATATATGACAAACAAATGTTTCTATGTTTCGAAACACTTTGTAAATAATGTGCGAAGTTCAAAATTAGCTTAGTGAGGAAATTGACATTCATTTATAAACATTTAATCCCCTTTAAATGCAATGTAAGTGAATGGGATTTAATGGCTACCAGTACATGGGATAAGAATACCATGATTTTTTTATTGCTTTGAAAACACTTAATTGTTGCTTTCACTTTCAAATAGATTTTGTCAATATTGCTGAGCATTGGAGACATTCAGAAGCAGTCCAAGTATTTGACAGAACAAAGATCTGAGGATATAACATTGCTGTTCCTCAAACATCCACTGTTAGTATTTGCACATTCTCCCTCTGACTCAGAGAGCTCCTCCAGGCTACCACCTATGTCAAAAAGATGTGCTGATTATTACCTTATTTGGCTACTTTAAATTGCCCTGGTGTAGTTGGATGTTAAGTGAATCAAGAGGATATTGATGGGTATGTATGGGAGGTTGTTGGGAAATAAGTGAGAGAAATGGAATTACCCTTAGAGAAATATCTCTTAATTTTGGTTCTCAACAGCACCAGATTAACGCACATTCTTAACCACCCTATCAACTTGTATGGAGGGATCTATGGCTGTGGACCCAAAATCACTCTGTTCCTCCATACTGCTAAGAATCCTGCCACTAAGCCTGGATTCTGCTTTCAAGTTTCATCTCCCAAAGTATATCACCTCAAACTTTTCTGGATTGAACTCCATCTGCCACCTGTCCTCTTAGCTCTTCATTCTATCAATGTCCCATGGTGACCTATGACAATTTGCTACATTATACACATCATCTTGATGTCACCTGCAGACTTAGAAACCCAGTCTTCCACTTCCTCATGCAAGTGCTTTACGAAAATCACAAGTATCAGGTGTCCCAGGACAGAACCCTGTGGAATCTGATCACTGATCACGGTCCTCCAGCCAGAAAATGCTCCATCTGCTACCACCCTCTGCTTTCCGTGGTACTTCCTCGTGACTCAATGTTCTTTCACTCTACTATCCTTCCCTGCCTCAGTGGGGTAAACCTAACCCAAACCCCACACAAATGCTCCAGAAGCAACCTCTGCATTTCCATTATTTTTTTTCCCCAAGAACATCTGTTCCCAATTAACGCTCTCAAGTTCCCACCTAATAGCATCATAATTCACCCTCCCCCAACTACTATCCCCTCCCAGCTGATTTTAGCTTTGTCCAAGACTATGTTATGTTTTAATATTTCATTGGCTTTTGGGGTTATTGCAAAAAAAAAACCCAATGGATTTTGACGTTATTCTGAGCAAATTGTTGAATTTCCCACTGAGCAACATTTCATTGCTAAATCCTGGAGATCAAGGGTCACAGATTGATAAAAGCTGCGGGTTGGTCCCTTGAAATTCTATTTAAAATAAAACAGGAGGGCCCTACATAACTTGGAACGCAACAACCGGTTGGTTGCCAAGACCAACTTGGAAAATAGCTAATGCTAGTAACAGGTGCAAAATGAAACTGCATTCTGTGTACAATCCAATTGACTTTGATGTACTTACGAATTAGCGAACATAATTGAAGAAATACTATCATGGAAATTTTGTTCCTTGTCAGCTATTGTGTCAATTTCAGCTGCTGATTTAATCAGTGATAATACGATTACAACACTATTGAGAGAAGAATCACTTTTAAGGTGTAAGCCTTCTGAAGTTAATGCACAAAGGCACACTAATGAAATAAGCTGTAAGTATCACTGGAAGAGAAAAGAACTGATATTGTTGGGCAGTTAAGTTTATGAGCAATACTGCAACAATAAAAAATAATACAACAAAAGTACTTGATTAAAGTTCTGGAATCACTTAACAGCTGTGGCAAAAGTGCACAATTCAACAGGAAAAGAGTGATTTTAGTGGAATTTAAAACAATATTAATCAGAGACAGCCTGTTGATGGGAAGAAACTGAAAGCAAAATTCAGTTGACACAAATCAAATGCAATAAGCCAAAAATGTAACACATTTGTTAAGGCTAACAGAGACAAATAAAAATCCCATCATAAAGAAGTATAACCATATCATGTTCTATACCAACAAAGATGAGGGCCTGTTACATTCTCTCATTAAAGAAATCAATGTGCTGAAGATAAACAAAATTATGTCAAAATGTACATTAATGTCAACTATCCAACACTATTTCAATAAATTTGATCAGACAAAGAAGCAGGTTCTTTTAAAAATGACTGAATTAAGAATAACATTAACGATAACTTCAGTATATGCAGAGAAAAAACTCTGCAGATTATGCATTACTCAGAATCAGGTTTATTATCACTGTCTTATCTGACGTGCAATGTGTTGCTTTGCAGCAGCAGTCCACTGCAGAGACATAAAATTAGTATAAATTACAAAAAGGAATAATAAGATAGTGTTCACAAGTTCATGGACAATTTGGTCATTTGATGGCAGAAGGGAATAAACTGCTCCTAAATTGTTGAGCGTGGGTCTTCAAACTCCTGTAACTCCTCCCAGATGTTAGTAATGAGGAAAGGGCATGTTCTGGATGGTGAAGATCCTCAGTGATGGATGAAGCACCACCTCTTGAACAGGTCCTCAGTGGAGGGGAGGTCATGCCCACGATGGAGCTGGCTGAGTCTACAACACTCTGCAGGCTCTTGCGATGCTGTGCATGGAGGATCTATGCTGGGTGGCTGTGCAACTCTAGAAATCTCTGAGTCTTTGATGATCTAACCTCCTCCAATTCCTGTTGTGCCTTATTCATGATTGCATCAATGTGTTGATCCTACAGTGGATCCTTCAAGATGTTGACATCCAGCAACTTGCAGATGCTCACCCTTTCCACTGCTGACCACTTAATGAGCACTGGTACATGTTTTCCTGACTTCCCCTTCGTGAAGTACACTGTGAATTGCTTGATCTTGCTGATGTTGAGTGCAAGGTTGCTGTTGTTGTCGTGACAACACTCAACCAGCCTATCTAACTTGCTCCTGTACTCTTTATCACCATCTGAGATTTCACCAACAATAACGATGTCACTTTTGAATTAGGCTAGGCTTAGCCAAACTAAGAGAATGAACATGAGAGAGAGTAGAACAGTGGACTAAGCATGCATCCTTGAGGTGTGCCGGTGTTGATTGTCAGTGAGGAGATGTTATTACTGATCTGTACGACCAGGGTACACCAATGAGGAAGATGAGGATCACATTGCAGGGGGAGGAACCGAGGCCCAGGGTTAAAAGCTTGGTGATTAATACGAAAGGTATGATGGTATTGAGTACCAAGTTATAATCGATAAGCAGCAAGATGACATACATTTTACTATTGTCTATGTGCTCCAAAGACAAATGGGGAGCCACTGAGTTTGCATCCACTTGTTGTAGCAGTAGGCAAATTTCAGCAGGTCCAATTCCTCGCTTAAGGCAGGGGTCAACCAAATTGTTGAGCACTTCATAATGGTAGATGTGAGTGCTAATGGTTGATGGTCAATGAGGCAGCTCACCCTGCTCTACTTGAGTATCAGACTGACTGCTGCCCTTTTGATGCAGGTGAGAACTTCTGCCAGTTGATCAGCACAGGGTTTTCAATACACATCCATTGGAGCCCAATGCCTTACAAGGCTTCACCCTATTGAAGGATGTTCTGACAAAGGCCTCAGAGATGGAGATCACATGGTTAGACCATAAGACATAGGAGCAGATTTAGGCCATTTGCCCCATTTGGTTTGTTCTGCCATTCAATCACGGCTGATCCTTTCTTGCCCTCCTCAGCCCCATGCCCCACAGCCTTTGGTGCTGTAACCAATCAAGAACCTATCAAATTCTGCCTGAAATACACCCAACCACCTGGTTTCCACAGCGGTCTGTGATAATAAATTCCACATGTTCGCCACCCTCTGGCTAACAAAATTTCTCCACAAACATGAGGAAATCTGCAGATACTGGAAAAACAAGCATCACACACAAAATGCTGGTGGAATACAGCAGGCCAGGCAGCATCTATAGGAAGAAGTCCTGACAAAGGGTCTCGACCCAAAACATCAACTGTACTTCTTCCTATAGATGCTGCCTGGCCTGCTGCGTTCCACCAGCATTTTGTGTGTTTTGCCTGAAATTTCTCCACATCTCTGTTTTAAGTGGATGCCCCTCTATCCTGAGTTGTGCCCTCTTGTCCTACCATGAGGACAGGAAAATTTTTAATTGGGGAAGGGCAAATTATGAGGCTATAAGGCTAGAACTTGCAAGTGTGAATTAGGATGATGTTTTTGCAGGGAAATGTACTATGGACATGTGGTTGATGTTTAAGGATCTCTTGCAGGATGTTAGGGATAAATTTGTCCCAGTGCAGAAGATAAAGAATGGTAGGGTGAAGGAACCATGGGTGACAAGTGAAGTGGAAAATCTGGTCAGGTGGAAGAAGGCAGCATACATGAGGTTTAGGAAGCAAGTATCAGATGGGTCTATTGAGGAATATAGGGTAGCAAGAAAGGAGCTTAAGAAGGGGTTGAGAAGAGCAAGAAGGGGGCATGAGAAGGCCTTGGCGAGTAGGGTAAAGGAAAACCCCAAGGCATTCTTCAATTATGTGAAGAACAAAACCCCAAGGCATTCTTCAATTATGTGAACAACAGAAGGATGACAGGAGTGAAAGTAGGACCAATTAGAGATAAAAGTGGGAAGATGTGCCTAGAGGCTGTGGAAGTGAGTGAGGTCCTCAATGAAGACTTCTCTTCAGTATTCACCACTGAGAGGGAACTTGATGACGTTGAGGACAATATGAGTGAGGTTGATGTTCTGGAACATGTTGATATTAAGGGAGAGGAGGTGTTGGAGTTGTTAAAATACATTAGGATGGATAAGTCCCCGGGGCCTGATGGAATATTCCCCAGGCTGCTCCACGAGGCAAGGGAAGAGATTGCTGAACCTCTGGCTAGGATCTTTATGTCCTCGTTGTCCACGGGAATGGTACCGGAGGATTGGAGGGAGGCAAATGTTGTCCCCTTGTTCAAAAAAGGTAGTAGGGATAGTCCAGGTAATTATAGACCAGTGAGCCTTACATCTGCGGTGGGAAAGCTGTTGGAAAAGATTCTTAGAGGTAAGATCTATGGGCATTTAAAGAATCATGGTCTGATCAGGGATAGTCAGCATGGCTTTGTGAAGGGCAGATTGTGTCTAACAAGCCTGATAGAGTTCTTTGAGGAGGTGACCAGGCATATAGATGAGGGTAGTGCAGTGGATGTGATCTACATGGATTTTAGTAAGGCATTTGACAACATTCCACACGGTAGACTTAGTCAGAAGTCAGAAGGCATGGGATCCAGGGAAGTTTGGCCAGGTGGATTCAGAATTTGCTTGCCTGCAGAAGGCAGAGGGTTGTGGTGGAGGGAGTATATTCAGATTGGAGGGTGTGACTAGTGGTGCCCCACAAGGATCTGTTCTGGGACCTCTACTTTTTGTGATTTTTATTAACAACCTGGATGTGAGGGTAGAAGGGTGGGTTGACAAGTTTGCAGACGACACAAAGGTTGGTGGTGTTGTAGATAGTGTAGAGGATTGTCGAAGATTGCAGAGAGACATTGATAGGATGTAGAAGTGGGTGAGAAGTGGCAGATGGAGTTCAACCAGGAGAAGTGTGAGGTGGTACACTTTGGAAGGACAAACTCCAAGGCAGAGTACAAAGTAAATGGCAGGATACTTGGTAGTGTGGAGGAGCAGAGGGATCTGGGGGTACATGTCCACAGAGCCCTGAAAGTTGCTTCACAGGTAGATAGAGTAGTCAAGAAAGCTTATGGGGTGTTAGCTTTCATAAGTCGAGGGATAGAGTTCAAGAGACGCGATGTAATGATGCAGCTCTATAAAACTCTAGGCCACACTTGGAGTACTGTGTCCAGTTCTGGTCACCTCACTATAGGAAGGACGTGGAAGCATTGGGAAAGGTACAGAGGAGATTTACCAGGATGCTGCCTGGTTTAGAGAGTATGGATTATGATCAGAGATTAAGGGAGCTAGGGCTTTACTCTCTGGAGAGAAGGAGGATGAGAGGAGACGTGATAGAGGTGTACAAGATATTAAGAGGAGTAGACAGAGTGGACAGCCAGCACCTCTTCCCCAGGGCACCACTACTCAGTACAAGAGGACATGGCTTTAAGGTAAGGGGAGGGAAGTTCAAGGGGGATATTAGAGGAAGGTTTTTCACTCAGAGAGTGGTTGGTGCATGGAATGCACTGTCTGAGTCAGTGGTGGAGGCAGATAGACTAGAGAATTTTAAGAGATTACTGGACAGGTATATGGAGGAATTTAAGGTGGGAGTTATATGGGAAACAGGGTTTGAGGGTCGGCACAACATTGTGGGCTGAAGGGCCTGTAATGTGCTGTACTACTCTATGTTCTATGTTCATGGGAAACGTCCTTACCACATCTACTCTGTCTGGGCCTTTCAACATTCAATAGACTTCAATGAGATTTCTCCCTCATCCTTATAATTCCAGTGAGTACAGACCCAGAGCTATCAAATGTTCCTCGTATGATAACCCTTCCATTCCCGGAATCATTCTTGTGAATCTCTTCTGAACCCTCTCCAATGCCAGCACATCTTTTCTTCAAAGAGGAGCCCAAAACTGTTCACAATACTCAAGGTGAGGCCTCACCAGTGTCTGATAAAGCCTCAGCATTACATCCTTGCTCTCGTATTCCAGAGCTCTTGAAGTGAATGCTAACATTGCATTTACCTTCCTCAACCTGTATTTCAATCTTTCGGGTGTTCTGCAGAAGCACTCCCAATTCCCTTTGCACCTCAGATTTTTGGGCTTTTTCCCCATTTAGAAAGTCGTCTGCACATTTATTTCTACTACAATAGTGCATGACCATACATTTTCCATTTGTATTTCATTTGTCACACCCTTGCCTGTTCTCCTAATCTATCCAAGATTGACACGGACCCCTGTGGAACACCTCCAGTCACTGGCAGCCAACCAGAAAAGGATCTTTTTATTCCCATTTGCTGCCTCCTACTAATCAGCCAAAGCTCTAGCCATGTTAGTAACTTTTCTGTAATACCATGGGTTCTTAACTTGGTAATTTGCCTCATTTGTGGCAGCTTGTCAAAGGCTTTTTAAAAGTCCAAATATACAGCATCCACTACATCCCCTTTATCTATCCTACTTGTAACCTCTTCAAAGAATTCCAACCAGTTCGTCAGGCAGGATTTTCCCTGAAGGGAACCATGCTGAATTTGTACAATCTTGTCCTGTGTCACCAAGTGCTCCATCACCTCATCCTTAATGATTGACTCTAACATCTTCCCAACCACTGAGGTCCAGCTATAATTTCCTTTCTGCCCACCTTCCTCCTTTCTTAAAGAGTGGAGTAATGTTTACAACTTTCAGTCCTCTGGCACTATGCCAGTGTCAATGATTTTTTAAAAGTAATTTCTAATGCCACCACAATCTCTAATGCTACATCTTTCAGAATCCTAGGGTGCAGTTCATCTGGTCTGGGTGACTTATGTACCCTTAGGTCTTCCAGCATTTGAGCACTTTCTCCCTTGTAATAGTAACTGCACTCATTTTTCTTCCTCACACACTTCAACATCTGGCACACTGCTAGTGTATTCCTCAGTGAAGGCTGATGCAAAATAGTCAAGCACAAAATGTTGGTGGAATGCAGCAGGCCAGGCAGCATCTATAGGAAGCAGCACAGTCGACGTCTCGGGCCGAGACCCTTCATCAGGATTAACTGAAAGAAGAGATAATAAGAGATTTGAAAGTGGGAGCAGGAGGGGGAGATCAGAAATGATAGGAGAAGACAGGAGGGGGAGGGATGAAGCTAAGAGTTAGAAACTTGATTGGCAAAAGGGATACAGAGTTGGAGAAGGGAGAGGATCATGGGAAATGAATCCTTGGGAGAAAGAAAGGGTGAGGGGAGCACCAGAGGAAGATGGAGAACAGGCAAGGAGTGATTGTGAGAGGGACAGAGAGAGAAAAAGGAGGAAACAAACAAACAAACGAACAAACAAAATAATAAATAAATCAATCAATGGATGAATAAAGGATGGGGTAAGAAGGGGAGGAGGGGCATTAACAGAAGTTAGAGAAATCAATGTTCATGCCATCAGGTTGGAGGCTACCCAGCCGGTATGTAAGGTGTTGTTCCTCCAACCTGAGTGTGGCTTTATCTTGACAGTGGAGGAGGCCATGGATAGACATATCGGAATGGGAATGGGACGTGGAATTAAAAAGTGAGGCCACTGGGAGATCCTGCTTTCTCTGGCGGACAGAGCGTAGGTGTTCAGCGAAATGGTCTCCCAGTCTGCTTCAGGTCTCACCAATATATAAAAGGCCACTCTGGAGGCACCAGACACAGTATACCACACCAGCCAATTCACAGGTGAAATGTCACCTCACCTAGAAGGACTGTCTGGGGCCCTGAATGTCCGGGGGCCGCATTGTATCTCTTGCTGCAGAAGCACTTAATCAGCAGTTTTGCTCTGTGTCTACAGGGAAAACTCGCCACTTTAGAGCCCAGCTATATCCCAGACTTGCCAGATCTCATTATAACTGTAGCAGGGGTTAAGAAGCATCTTGAGGAATGACAGACTAAGAAAGCACCAGGACCTGATCAAATACCAGCCATGATTCTGAAGAGTTGTGCTTCTAGTCTAGCTCCCACTTTGCAAAAGATGTTCCAGAAGTCTATTGATACTGGGACATTACCGGATGATTGGTTGAAAGCGAGTGCCATTCCAATTTATAAGAAGGGCAAGCGCACAAATCCAGGAAATTACAGACCGGTTTCACTCACTTCCATCCCTTGTAAAATTCTTGAGCATATTATTTGCCGTCACATTATGGACCATCTAGACCAGGCATGGGCAAACTACAGCCCACGGGCCATATGCGGCCCGTTAAGCTTTTTAATCCGGCCCGCAGAACTTGATGAAATTATATTAATAAACCTTGTTAACGTTTTTTCCCCGCAATTCTGGCGTTTTCCCAATAGATGACGCACTCTATATAATTGACCTTTGTTGAGGTGCAGCGTATTACTCCACATTTGCGCTTTACTCTTTGTTCGGCTCGACCTATTTGTGTGAACAGGCATTCAGCATCATGAACATCAACAAAGCCAGCCACAGATCCAAGTTAACTGACCAACACCTCAGATCCATCCTGAGAATCGCCACAACAAAACTAAATCCAGACTTTGATGCGCTGGCTAAAAAGGGAGACAAACAACACTGTTCCCACTGAAATTAAAAATATGTTTCTTCGTTGTGTTATGTAAAAAATGCATTTGAAAATATTTTTTTCAATAAGCCTTACATGTTACATGTCATTTCTGTTAAGTGATGGACATGAGTAGTGCGCAGGTGCACGTACGTTCTCAAAATAAAAAATGCGCTCCAGATCAAATATCGCGCTCCGCATACTGGCGCGCTGTCAGTGTTCTGTCCTTGTGCTGGTCGTTGTTGTGTTTTGGCACAGGGGACAATTGAATAAGCAGGAGCAGGACAAGTAGACCTGCATCTCCTACCATTTTTGAAATAAAGACAGTCAGGAGGAGAGTGATGATGATAATATCTTGAAGGATAACAGAATTTTCAGTGCTTTAAAATAATAACTACTATTAAAAAAAGCTGTATTTTATTCATTTAATTTTCAGTGTTTTAAAAGTCATTTCAATAAATAGCTAAATACCATGGGACTTCAAAGACAGATATTTTGTTGTAATGCATTTGTTCATTTTCAATTGAAATTAAAGCACATGTTTTCTACATATCCTATGATATTTTATTTTCTGTTATGAGGTGTATTACCAAAACACTCCGTCCATCTGCTCCTGGTCCGGCCCCCCTGTCAAATTTTAGAACCCTTTGTGGCCCTCAAGTCAAAAAGTTTGCCCACCCCTGATCTAGACAGACACAATGTTCTTACTCACCACCAACACGGGTTCCGAATGGGCAGACCTTGTGGCAGACAAGTTGCAGGGCTGGTCAACGATTTAGCAGAGACCCTTGATAACGGAAGCCAGGCAGACTTGATCATACTCGACTTCAGCAAGGCACTGGACACGGTCCCCCACCAGAGACTACTACGTAAGCTTGAACATGTGGAGATTAACAACAGCCTTCTACATTAATTAAACATGTCCCTTACCAACAGACAGCAACACGTGCTTCTTGAGGGGGCAGAGTCCCCTAAATCTCCAGTAACATCTGGAGTGCTCCAGGGGATTGTGTTGGGACCCTTAATTTTTCTCATTTAGAACAACTTGCCAAATATAGTGAGGTCCAAGGTCAGACTCTTTGCAGATGACTGCAAAATCTACCGTGAGATAAAAAATGACCAAGATGCTCAGCTGCTGCAAAACGATATTGATTCATTATGTCAATGGGTGTCTCAATAGTAAATGTCCTTCAACTCATCTAAATGTTATGCTATGCATGTCAGTCACAAAGTTAAACCAACCAACATGACATATAACATGAAAGGAAAGATTCTTGAACCAGTCACCCACCACCCATATCTTGGTGTTGAAATTAGCAAGGATCTTAACTGGGCATGCCACATCAATCAGATGACAGCCAAAGCAAACAAAACACTGGGTATCCTGCGAAGAAACCTCTGCTCATGTACTAAATCCGTCAAGGTCGTGGCATACAATACACTTGTCCGTCCAAAGCTTGAGTATTGCGTGGCCGTATGGGATCCCCATCAAGCTAACGATAAGAAAAAATCCAGCGCCGTGCTGTTCGCTTTGTGCTAAACAATTACAGCAGGAAGTCCAGTGTCACCAATATGCTCCCTAACCAACGGGAACCACTTGAAAACTGATGTACTAAACTATGGTTAGTCTCCATTTTCAAAGATGTTCACAACATCAACACGCACAACTGTGGTGAACTATGTGCCTGTCAGGACACGCCCCCTGCTGAATGCTCCTGTGGCTCCTCCCACAGGCCCCTGTATAAAGGCGATCTGAGGCCTGACGCTCGGCCTCAGTCTCCAGGACATAGTATGATGGTCACTCACTCCTGGTTCCTTCTTCCAGTCAATAAAAGCCGATATCTCGCCTTACGTCTCAGTGTGAGTTATTGATGGTGCATCAACAACACACTGGAGGACTCCAGCATGTTGTGCGACCTGCTGAGTTCCTCCAGCATGTTGTGCGTGTTGCTTTGACCCCAGCATCTGCAGTGCATTTTGAGTTCACAACATCACTCCATCAAACATCCAAATTCATCACAGGGTCAGTTCAACTTGACAGCAAACTGGACCTTGCATTTTGGAAATGCCTTCATTCAGCAAGACGTGCTACCAGTACCCCCTCTACTCAAGAACAACAAGACAGTGGAATCTTCTGCCACCGGTCTTGTGCAGTATTTCTGACATTAATATTTTTAAAGATAGGCTCAATCAAATCAATTTAGGGGACCTAGTCCAAAAAAAGCTCACTTTACAACTTAACTCTGACGCCGTTCACACCAACTGCGCGTTATAGCAGCCGTCCGGCAGTGCTTGCGCAGTACCAAGCTGAAGCAGAAGCAGAAGAATGGTGGTGAGGGAAGAAGTGTAAGGGCAGGTGTAGCACTTGTTCCGCTTACAGGGATAAGTGCCGGGAGGGAGATCGGTGGGAAGGGATGGGGGGGATGAATGGACAAGGGAGTCACATAGGGAGCGATCCCTGCGAAAAGCTGGAAGAGTGGGGGAGGGAAAAATGTGCTTGGTAGTGGGATCCCATTGGAGGTGGCAGAAGTTACAGAGAATTATATGTTGGACCTGGAGACTGGTGGGGTGGTAGGTGAGGACAAGCAGAACCTTATCCCTAGTGGAGTGGCGGAAGGATGGGGTGAGAACAGATGTGTGTGAAATGGGAGAGATGTGTTTGAGAGCAGAGTTGATGGTGGAGGAAGGGAAACCCCTTTCTTTAAAAAAGAAGACACCTCCTTCGTCCTGGAATTAAAAACCTCATCCTGAGATGAACCAAATAGTCATTTAGTTCATCTGCCATCTCCTTGGCCCCTGTTATTATTTCTCTAGCCTCATTTTCTAGCGGTCCTATATCCAATCTTATTTCTCTCTTTTTTTACATACTTAAAAAAGCTTTTGCTATGCACGATGATATGGTTGCTGGCTGCTTTTGGATTTGCAAAGGTGTAATGTTATTCTCCCTTTCAAAGTATGCATAAAAGTCATTAAACCATTTATCCAGTTAGGTTTTGCCTTAAAAGAAGCAATGGCATGCAAACCCTACCACAGCTGCCATGCATCTGTTTGTCTCCAATTTCACATGGAATCCCCTTTTCACTCTGGTGGCCTTCCGTAGGTTATACCCCCATATTTCAAAATTTCTTCAATGATAAAAAAAATTACGCAGTACCAAAATCTCCATCCAGTAGCCTGGGTCTAGAATAATGTGCAGTCATTAGCATATAATCATGGTTTGATCCTCTGGGAAAGCCATATGCAAACCCTGATCACATATGAACAATGAATTCACAAAATTGAGCACAAAATTCTGCTCTATTGGGATCCATACAAATTTTACTTTGCTTTATATAGAACCCCCATGAAATTGTGGTCATGGTTTCTTGTGCCCCACAAATGACCAGGAGACGCAGAAGATTCTTCAAGAAGTGTTGAACTTTAATTTGCAAATCAAAGCTGAGACAGTAAGTGAGCTAGTTGCTGGTTGCCCCCCCCCCCCCCCCATCCTTGTACATAGCATTTTTTATAACAATCTCCTGGTTTAGTTGCATTGGCATATCCAATCGGTCTACAGTTGCGTATCACCAGTACATCAGCTCCCGACTTCCCACTATTGTTTCTACCCATTAACTTAATCATGTTCTAATCTACTTTTTGGGCCACCTGTTACCTCATCCCTGGTCACAGTTATCTCTTAGCTAGCCTCACATTAACACACCATTATCTTATTTGGCTACATTCTTGAGTCACTGATGTGTTCAATAGTACAGAGACAATACAGAGATTTCATTCTCCTACTAAATTGGATACATACATAGCAAATAGCAAATACGAAGCTGACTACATAGTTTTGGTTACACAGCAAACAATGCAACTTTATACTCCAATACTATCCACTGCAGAATACGTGGAGCACAAACTCCTGACATTATAATATTGAAAGATTGGTAATTTCTGTCTTTGCCCTTTGGCAAGATTTGGTTCACTTGGAACAGCAGCAGCAATTAACAGCTATGTGTGCCTGAGAAAGGTGAACTAGAATAGAATGAAGCACACAAAATGCTGGTGGAACACAGCAGGCCAGGCATTTCCACCACCATTTTGTGTGTGTCCTTTGAATTTCCAGCATCTGCAGATTTCCTCGTGTTTGCTCCAGAATAGAACAACTCCTTTAGCAGAATGGGGCAGTGAGCAATGCTGGAGTCAGCAGGAAGAACCTCAGCACCAAAAGGAGAAGGGGTAGAAAACCAGTGTAAACTGAGGGGGTGTAGGATGAGGTGAAAATTCTAGTGATCTCAGGGATGGGAGTGAAGGGGCAAATGCCTGTCTGTAGGGCAAAGGACAGGAAGGGGAGAATGTCACTGTGAAGGAGAGGGCAGAGAGTGCCCATGTGATAAACTGTAAGGAAATCTCCACATCTTGTGATCTCGGTATTATTCTTATTTGCACAGTTTATCACCTTTTGCGCATTGGTTGTTTGTCAGTCTGTGTCTGTTCCTATATGCAAACACGAGGAAATCTGCAGATGCTGAAAATTCAAGCAACACGCACAAAATGCCGGTGGAATACAGCAGTCCAGGCAGCATCTATAGAAAGAAGTACAGTTGACGTTTCGGGTCGAGACCCTTTGTCAGGACTTCTTGCTATAGATGCTGCCTGGCCTGCTGTGTTCCACCAGCATTTTGTGTGTGTTGTCTGTTCCTATAGTTTTTTTCTTTTTTTATTCTTTTTTGTTGCATCCCTTTATTCCTGTAAATGCTTGCAAGATGATTAATCTTAAAGTCATATATGGTAACATATACATACTCAGATATTAAATTGACTTTGAAGTCGGTGGGCGGGGAGGGATTTGGTGAATTCCAGGGTGGGGATGAACCTCCTTGTAAACAAAGGGCCAAGTTAAAGAACTCTAACAAGTGGGAAAGGAAGCGAATTAATGGACAATATTAAAACAAGTCAGGTTCAGGAAAGGTGAATGATAAACTGAAGCCAGATTTGCCTGCAACCTCTAACCAAACTTGTCAAATCCTATTCCCTGCGAAGCAGTTGTTGGTCCACATCAAAAGCACGCCTATAATCTCAACACTGCAGATTTTGCCTGAAGGAGTGCAGGCTAAATTCCTCAGCACAGTTGTCATCTTTCTAAAATGGCCTGCTTAGAATCATTCAAATGTTTCTCTTCCTTTAATTTTTGGTAATACTCTGCAATCTCATCCTTCCAGTATTCACCTTGATTACTATTTTCAAATTAGCTCAAAGAAAGAAGGTTGCACCACATACAGGTTACATAATTGTAAATAGTTAACTATCATTAAATACAATTCTATAGCGATTGTTGTGGTACTAGTCAGAATCACAATGCACAGAACAGCAGATTAATTCCCAATAGAGCTGCTACTGATGTTTAAGTATTTGAATTTAGTTATTTTAAAGAAATCTGGTCCCATTGAAATGGAATAAGCACCTTGTGATATCAGGGGCATTTAAATGTTTTCAAGTTTTTATGGGTTTCTGAAGTAGCAATCAAGATGCTCTTGTCAAATTGGTTAAAATTGTTCAGTACAGCATGTCTTGTCATGTCCAAACCCTGAGAAGTTTAAATACTGCCTAGAAATTTGGTGCTCCCCCATTTTTGAAATAATAAATGATGCTATACATAGCCTTAAATCTAAAAATTGAGAGACCCACAAAGGAAAAAAATTACAAAATTATGAAATCTTCAAAAATTATTTGTAACTTTTTCCCCTCCATTAGGACATTTTCTATACATCTCCAAAACTGTATGCAGTTACTGCCTCACTCCTACACTGACCATTGAGACAGTGTGTTAAAGTACACGGTCCATAGTAGCAATAAGTGTGAGAGAAACAGGGGGTGTTGGGAGGAAGTAGTGAGTGTGGTCTGATGCTAGAGGAAGGCTTATTTCTACAGGTGCCTACACACCCCACAACTGACTTATCACCTCCTACCACCCCTCCCCACAAGTGCAATGACACATTTATTCCTGTGCTTCAGGTTATCACAAGGCAGAAATCAGTGGCAATGATCTGCACAGTTAATAGCTGCTTCAAGATACTGAAGCAGATCTATCATCATTCCCAGAGGAATGATGAGAAACGAAGACACGATCATCCCAGGGGGACAGTTTGATTCAAATAGGATGGTGACAGCCTCATGTTACCAGTGGGCATCATTAATACCCATCAGAGAAAAGTAGTCTGAGTTTATGATCTGCAATAAGTGATCTGCAAGTTGAAGAAAAAATACATATTTAAAGCAATTATCTCTTAAATCACAGGCTTGTTCATAATTTAACAGCAAGCAGATAAAAGATGCTATCAGATAATGAAAAATTCAGTGTAAATTACAGCAAATGTGAATGCAATTAATTCTTATAGATCAGTACTAACATTCTATATTTAATATGCAAAGCAATATTTTTAATAATCAATGCAAGGCTACATCTAGCTGTGAAATAATAGCAGAAAAGAAATGATTCATATGTCAGTGTATCATTTGGGAAGCACAGATGAGAAAGACTAGTTGGTCAATTATAGCCTATCTTACATTAAACATAAAACAGTACAGCAGAGGAGTAGGCCATTCAGCCCATCACATCTGTGTCAATTATAGTACCTCTTTAACTAATCCCATCTGTATGCCCATGGTCTGTATCCCACTCTCTCTGCTTGCTGTTGTGTCTGCCTAAATGCCTCTTAAAACTTGTTACCATACCTGCTTCAGACACTGACAAAGCAGCACATTCTAGGTTCCTACCTCTCTCTGTGTGCCAAAACTTGCCCTGTATGTCTCCTTTAAAGAACACAACTCGCACCTTAAAACCATGCTCTGTAGAATATGACATTTTCACCCTGGGGAAAATAACTAGGACTATCTGCCCAATCTATGCTTCTCGTAGTTTTACGTACTTCCATCTGGTTTTCCCTTTGTCTCCTACACTCCAGAGAAAACAGCTACTCTTTATGGCTAATTCGCCCCAAACCACCAACATCCTGGTGAAGTTTTGCTGCACCCTTTCCAAGTGTCCACTGCTTTCAATAGTGAGGTGACAAGAACTGATGTACACTCCATTTTTTGCCTCATCAATCTTCCGAACAGTCTCTGCATGAATTTTGAACTTTTGTTCTCAACACAGACCCCAATGAAGACGTGCATGCCTTTAGTCTTCTATATCACCCTATCCACTTGTGTTGGCACCCTCAGGAAACTATGAACTTGCCCCAATGATTGCACTGTGCATCAATATTCCTAAGACCCTTGACAATTAGTGTATACTTACTAAATTAGTCTAGAGTATTTTACTCACTAGGGTCTTGCAGGTTTTTAGGGAGAACAATCTCTATGAATATCCTGGAGCATTGACGACAACATGTTTAACAGAGATTGGAAGGCACTCTCAAGTATAGTATAAGGCACTATTTTGCTTCAAAGGTATTTGTTGGTAGGAAACTGTTTAGTTGTGGAAATAATTAAGAAAATAATATTACAATGACTATGTTAGTAAATCAACATCTTTGGGATTTGCACATATGCACTTGCAAATTTGGAAATCCCAAAGTCAAGGTTAGTGATTCACCAGTTCTTTAACCACGTTCTGCTGCTGGGCCTCTCATGGAACTTAGCAATGTAGAGGGGAGTTGGGGGTCTTTCTTTCCTTTGATGGTGGGAAATCTTACAACATCTTCTGTCTTGCCAGAGAACTGGTTTCACATCTCCCATTCAGATAGAGTTAAATACAGTTTTGGAATTATCTTTCCAATATTTATAATGGTTTGTGTTTTAAGAATTGACATTAAAATTGTGTAATGGCTCTTAATTCAATGTCTGAAGAATCCATACTTCAATGATTCGAATGAAGTCAGGTAAGTCAAGTTTAAAGTCAAGTATCTTTTTTGTAGAGTGGGGAATGGCTCCTTTTAGTTCCTCCACGTGATGTCTTTAACAGTCTTTCAGTATACAAGGCCTCACTTTGAAAGAATGTGGCGGCACTTCTACCTGATCTGATAACCAGGAGAAGTTCATCGTTTTGGGATTTTGTCTTCAGCCAAAGCGAGTTCATTGTAATTATACCTTCCACCAGTGGTGGCACTGCAGCGCCTCTACTGTAGAGAGACTGCACTGTGACAAAGTTAAGAGGAATTTTAATTGTAATTAGGCACGCAATTTGGGAAAGTAAATACTGATTGGAAGTGCAGGCATTTACAAGATTTTAAACCTATCACTTTTCGTATGCAGCCTTCAGATTAGAGGTAATGGGGTGGAACAATTGAAACAGATTGTTTACTTGTAATTTAGTTTACATTTTAAAATAATAATTTTTTATAGATTTTTAATGGAAGCTATCTACACAAACAAGTCACGTTTCAATTACACTCGCGCTGATCGTTGTATTACAGCGATATGATAATAGATGCACAGATTTATAATCAGATATTGCTTGGCTTGGTGCCTACAGGGCCACCATGCTTAACAACCATCCGCAGCTGCTTTCATTGCAATTCTTTGTGCAGATTCTACAGAGTTAATTAGTGCAACTCATTTGCCAGTAGACAACAGGACAATCTAAATAAATATTTCAGTACTTTTGCAGTTCGTATCTCCAGAACTTTTGTGTGCTGTGTGCTTTTAAAACCACAGTTTCATATCAAGCAACTAGCAGATGTAGGGATCTTTAGGAGTCCAGCAAGTGGCGGCAAGTATTTTTCCAACAGTGCAAGGATCATTAAGAAGTTCTTCTTAAAGAAATGTACTGACATAGTAGCATTTTTAATAGGAAAGATTTTTGCATGCTTGGGCTTTTACCTACAAATGCACTGATATGCCATTTTGTCCTCATAATGCACTGTAATAATAATAAGGCTTTAACTTTGCAGAAAAGTCCTGTCACATAAAACCATAAAGGCACTATTCTGTTCAAAGGCACTGCTTCAAACCAGTTATGTTACTATACGCATCAGTATTAGCTAGTGGTAAAGTTTGTGTATTTGATTTGAACAACTGATGATTAGAGTTTTAACAGGAATGTGGGGCCCTTCTGTATTCACAGCTCCAACCTTTATTAGAAAGGAAGCGATTGGCTAATCCTGTATCTAGGTGTTCTCCTGGTAAAATTGTTTATATTAAGTAATGAAAAACCTACTAAAGTTTTTTCTTCTGAGGGGAAGGAAAAAAATGAAAATGTTATAATCAAAATCCATATATAGGTAAAGTGAAATCAAAATGTATATTCAATAGCTTTCAAAGATCAGATACAGTGACTTTATACTGACCAAGTGTTAAACAATGGAACAGGAACAAATTTCTGAAAAGGATCTGAATGACAAGAGGGAACTTGCCACCAAAACTACATTTTTGGATGTGACGTGATCTTGTGAGTTGGCTGTGTGATTAATTCACACCCTCAGATATCAGATATACAAAATATTTGAATTTTTTCCGTGCCAATTGGAAGTTGGGCGAACAAATTACCTTTCAACTATTGAAAGGCCTGGACAGAGTGAATGCGAAAAAGATGTTTGTAATTGTGGGAGAGTCTAGGACCAGAGGGCATTGCCTCAGAACAGAAGGATATTCTTTCAAAACAGAGATAAGGAAAAATTTCTTCAGCCAGTGGGTGGTGAATCTGTGGAATTCTTTGCTACAGGCGTCCGTGGAAGCCAAGTCATTGGGTGTATTTAAAGTGGAAGTTGATAGGTTCTTGATTCATAAGGGTGAAAAAGTATATAGAGTGAAGGCAGGAAAATGGGGTTGAGAGAGAAAATAAATCAGCCATGATCAAATGGCAGAACAGACTCAATGGGCTGAATGGCCTTGTTCTTCTCCTATGTCTTATGCTCTTATTTACTCCTTTGGCAACCAGAAATTAATACATGTACTTGCACTACTTTCAGTGTCATATCTCTTCATCCCTGACTTACCAGACAGAATCAGATCACAATCCCTGTCATGCAGACTGAACTTTGTCCCCCTACAGCCTCTGTTATGATGTTTTAGATTCACTCTTCCTCCTCCTGTTCCAAATTCGGACAAGACTCAAATGCGTTCTGCGTCCATCAATTCACTCACATTTCAGCAGGAGCAGAGAGGATCATGCAGCATGGCATCTCACTTAGCTCCACTAAAATACTGCGGGCCAAAGTATTAAAGTCAAGCTTGAATTTTAATTCAGTGTTGACAGGATGGTAGTTGGGGAAGTGGAATACTCCAGTAAGATGTGGGACTTCAAGATACCTAACAGACTCCCTGATGATTACATCTTCAGAAAATACACCCAAATTCATCTCCTGACTGACCAGGTCAAGGAGCTGGAGCTGGACCATCTGGGAAACTGAGAACATCATAAATACCCAGAATACAGGCTTCATATCGTTGATGGGTGACGAAGGGGAGTAAGCAGTCCTTGCAGATTTCCCCTCTGGCATTTCTCTTAGCAACAAATACAGTACACTCCTTTGGATATTGCAGGGAGGGATGTCCTATTAGAGCACAGCTCTGCAGCCTTAGGGAGGGGTCAGGTCAGGCAGAGTGATAGTGATAGGAGACCCAGTAGGTAGGAGGATAGACAGGAGAGACTGTGGCAGTAAAGAAAAAGCTAGGGATGGTCCCAGTTGCTAGGCTCCATTATGTCTCAGAGTGGCTGCAGCATACTCTAGCATCTGGAGGTCAAGCTGCACATTACACCAATGACATAGTAATCTCTGGATTACTCCGAGTGCCACGTGCTAGTCAGGGCAGGAATAGGATGACAGTACAATGGAAAGAAAGAACTCTATATATACCCAGGATCTTTGAAACTGGACACTAGGCAGCTATCCAATAGGAAAAGCAGCTGTAGTTCCTAAACTAGCCAATCATGACAGAAGCAACTTTAGACAACCAGAATAAACCACACCCCCCCCCCCCCCCCCACAGGACTGTGGCACTGTGAATAGTGAAGAAGACTGGCAAAGAATACAGGGGGAAATAGATCAGTTGCAGGTATGGGCAGAGATATGGCAAATGGAGTTTAACCCAGCCAATTGAGAAGTTTTGTACCTTGGTAGGTCAAATTGAAATGTAAAGGGAAAGACTCAGTATGGATGGGCAGAGGGATCTGGGGGTCCAAATTCAGAGCTTTCTGAAAGTGACTACACAGCTTGATAGGGTGCTTGCCTTTTTAGTTGAGGCATTGAGTTAAAGCACACCAGCACGGCTTATCCATCGAACCAGCTTCATCACTGCTCACCTCTTCCTTGTTTGCAGTGATAGTTTACCACAATTTACTTCAGAAAAGGTGTTATTGATGTTTTTCGTCGAATGTCTTGCCTTTAGAACTATCAGTAAGCTGCTGTTTGCTTTCAGGAGCAATCTTAAAAACCAGAATTGTGTATGGCAGTATATTGTCACATTTATAATATCCAAATCTATTTAGAATCAGAATCAAGCTTAATATCACTGACGTATGTCATGAAATTTGTAGTTTTGTGGCAACATGCAGAGCAATACATAAAAAATACTATAAATTACAATTAAAAATATATAATTAAATTGAATATGTAGTACAAAAAGAGAGTCAAAATACTGAGGTAGTGTTCATGAGTTGATTCATTGTCTGTTAAAAATCTGACATAGCAGTGGAAGGAGCTCCTCTCTGATGGTAGTAGAAAAGAGCACGTCCTGGCTGATGGGATTCCTTAATGATAGATGCTGCCTTCTTGAGACATTGTATTTTGAAAACATCCTCAATGCTAGGGGTCATAACCTTCCACTGCAACATTTTGGATGTCAACATCCTATATACCTACTTTATACAAAGTTCAAAGTCAATTTATTATCGAAGTACATATATGTCACCAGGGGGCATAATGATTAGGTGCTTGGAAGTAGGTACAAGGGGGATGTCAGAGGCAAGTTTTTTTACACAGAGTAGTGGGTGTGTGATGTGCACTGCCAGTGACAGTGGTAGACGTGGATACAATAGGGTCTTTTAAGAGATTCTTAGGTGCATGGAGCTTAGAAAAATCGAGCGCTATGCAGTAGAGAAATTCTAGGCTGTTTCTAGAGTACATGGTTGGCACAACATCGTGGGCCGAAGGGCCTGTAATGTGCTGTAGATTTCTATTCTCTATGTTCATACACTTACTTTATAAAACTGTCCAAAGTTGTGTTTCCCAGGTGGCAAGTGTGTGATATTTAGTATTTCAGTAAAATGCAGAGCAAACTTGATGTGGCAGTTTTATTGTTTAAAGGTCAGTGGCTATAAACTATGAAGTACAACTACCAATTCATTAGTGACATTGACACCTTGAAGACAAGTCTGAAAAGATCGAATCTTGTGTATGTTACTGCAGTGTGCTTCAAGCTGGTAAATTTTTAATGCTGTAAAAATGCACAGGCAGTGGCATCTGGTTGTCAAAAGTATTTTACAGTCTCCAGTATCATTTGTTCAGAGAGCTCAATAAATTGCCTGAGCAAATATACACAAGAATACACACAGGAAGATAGGAGCAAAAGTTAGCCACATTATCTAGCGTCCCCTGTCATTCAAAGGCATCGTGTCTGATCTGCCCTAGGCTTCAACTCCACTTCTGTGCCAGTTGCAAAAGCCTTCAATTCCCTGATCTTTAAAACATTTATCCAACATTTATCCAACTCCAGTTCCTCTTTTAAAACCTCCAATGATCTAGTCTCTATCACCCTCTGAAGCAGAGACTGTACCATCTTCTTACTACACACTTACTACACACTTCAATTTTAAATGACTGCCCCTTGTAAATTAGGTCCCCCCAAGCTTCCTTAAGATCTTGCATATTAATAATGTCACCTCTTACTCTTCTAAAACCTGAAGAACACAGGTTTTTTTTTATTAGTTGTTTGCAATTGGACAATTCTCATCTCAGCAAAAGGACAAATGAATTGCATCTGAACTTCCTCAAATGCAGGTATAACCATCCTTAGATAAGGGAACAAGTGTGAACAGTGCTCAAGGCTCAGTTCCAACAACAATCTAAACAAATGTAATAATATTTCTTTATTTTTAAGCTACAGCCTCCTAACAATAAAGGCCAAAGTGCCGTTTGCTTTATTAATAACTTACCTCACCTGAATGCTAAATTTTGGTAAACAAAATGAATACCTACATCCTGCTGTACTTCATTCATTTGCAGTTGAGTAAAGACCATAGATTCCAGATGTATATTGTAATCTCTCATGATATTTATGATCTTGTATCCCATTGTACCCCACTCATTCTCAGTCTCTCCCCCTTTAGAGGATACTCTGCCTTTTGATTCCTCCAATAATGAGGCATTGCACTTTGGGAAATCAAACATAATGCTAAGTACAGTTTTGATGCACAGAGGGATCTTGGAGTGCAAATCCATAGCTTCAAGAAAGTGGCTGCATAGGTTGAAAGGGTGGTAAACAAGAAAAATGGAAAGCTTGCCTTTATTAGTCGAGACACCAAGTTCAACAGTCAAGAAGTTGACTTGCAACTTAATCAGTGTGTTATACTTGATTGCACACTGTATTATTAATAATGTAGATGATCTTGTAGCATAGTTAGAGTTTGGCAGGTATGACATTATGGGCATCACTGAATTGTGGCTGAAAGAAGATCATAGATGGGAGCTTAACATCCAAGAATATAATTGTATGGAAAGGACAGGCAGTTAGGCTGGGGGGGGGTGTGGTTGGCTTGATGGAAAAAACATGAAATAAATTCTTCAGAAAGAGATGACATAGGATTGGAAGATGTTGAATCCTTGTGGGTAGCGCTATGAAACTGCAGTGTTTAATTAGCTGTTTACTCAGCCCGGAACTTCTGCACAGCGAAGATGCATACTTCAGGATGCTCTTTATTAACTACAGCTCGGCATTCAATACTGACATCCCCTCAAAACTAATCAACAGGCTACAAGACCTTGGTGTCAATACATCCTTGTGCAATTGGATCCTCAGTTTCCTCTCTGATTGCCAAAAACCTCTCCTCCACAATCTCCATCAGCACAGTGCACCACAAGGCTGTGTGCATAGCCTCCTGCTCTACTTGCTTTACCCTTTTTACTGTGTGGCCAAGCACAGTTCCAATGCCATTTTCAAGTTTGCTGACAACACCACTGTCATTGGCCAAATCAAAGGTGGTGGGAGATTGAAAACCTGGCTGGGTGGTGCCACAACAACAACCTCTCACTCAATGTCAGTAAGACCAAGGAGATAATTATTGTGGAATTTATTGCCACTGATGGCTGCAGAGGCCAAGTCATTGGGTGTAGTTAAAGCAGAGGTTGATAGGTTCTTGATTAGTAAGGGCATTGATGGTTAAAAGAAGGCAAATAATGAGTTTGCTACTACTACTACGTTGACTCAGGCCTAGGGGGCCAGCGCCGGGCACAATGACAGACTCTCCACTCCTCACTCTCCCTCATCAGTGCATTCAGTTCATCTACATTAGCCGTGCTGCTATCTTCTAGGAGCGTGTTGACCATAGTCTTGGGAGGGCATCCAGGGTTCATCTTCCCATACTTGGGCTCCTATGTGATGACTAGGCTGGCAGGTAGCTCAGGGTGGCGTACACAGTGCCCCGCTAGTTGCCATCTTCTCGCCTCGATTTTAGTAGTGAGTATCGGTAGATCGTCACAGAGCTCGACGTTCGTCATGTGCTATTGCCAACTCCACATCAAGAGTCATCCAGAGCATTCGTGTATAGCAACCATCTAGTGACTTTTGCAAGGTCTTGGTGAGTGTCCATGTCTTGCATCCATATGTGAGAATGGACTCTATGACTGCTATGAAGATCCTTTTTTTGAGCCCTCTGGTCAGGTTTGACCTCCAGATTTCCTTCACGTCGTTCATAGCCCTCCACGCCAGTGCCTTCCGTATCTTTATGTCCTTCTCTGAACTCATCATTCTTGACCCGAGGTACTTGAAGTCCAAGACTTTCTTAATGGTATCATCCTTTACGGTCTTGAGAGTACCTTCATCACAGTTGAACACCATGTACTCTGTCTTTTTAGCGTTTAGGTGAAGTCCAGCTTTATTGCACTCAATTTCCACTTTTGTCAGTAGCTGCTGTACTTTCTCCATCTGGTCAGAGAGCTTGAGAGGGATTCAACCATGAAGGAATGGTGGAGCAGATCCAATGGGTCCAATGGCCTAATTCTGCTCATATCTCTTATGGTCTTAGAAGGGATTAGTTTAGTTAGGTTTTTAATTACGTTTAATTAGTCCAACAGAACACCATGGTTGTTATATGTCATTATATGGAATGATTGTTATATGTTCCATGTAAATTCTGAGGTGGGGCATGAGTTCAGGAAACTGAAGTGAATTAACACCACGCTTAAACTGTACACCCATTCCTGCCTTAGCAACCATATTATTTTTTTGGAATTACCTTGGATTGTAAGATATTCAAAAACAGTGTTTAATATTACCCAAAATGTTGTTACATTAAGTACTTCTGAATTGTTACCCAGCATCTTGTTTTCATTTCTCTCAGCAGTAGAATTACTTTTACAAGGACCATCAGTGGCCCCTTAAGAGGTGCTGACACTGTTAAAGATGTTGGTCGCTGAGCTGCTCTCACCCTGCTGTGTTTTGGCTTGAAAACTTAATCTGATTCTGGCGCTGCTCTACTTTTTATTGATTCATAGCAAACCTGACACTAAACCAGAGACATAATTTCATCTTATTGTACAGGAGTTTCAAATGTTAGGCAAGAAGTAATATATTTTAGCTTTAACTTTGCTTGAATAATTTATTACTTACTTTGTCCATAGATACAATGATCTGTACCAAACTCATTGTGACATTTAAAATAAAATCAATGTGGCTATAATATTGTGATTCAGTTTTTAGGGCCAGGATAAAATTTTACAGACTTATTATATAGTGATTCAAAGAGAACCTTGTAGGCTGAAGTACTGAATAGTGGCTAGTACTGATGTTGAAGCAATATATTAAATTTAAATGCTTGTAAACATTCATATTATTTGATCAATATGTTTCTGCTCATAGAGCATGGTGCAGGATCTTCAGCCTACAATGTTATTCTGACCTTTTAACCTGCTCTAAGATCAATTTAGAATCAGGATCAGGTTTAATATTACCGGCATATGTCATGAATTTTGTTGCTTAACTCTTCCCTCCTCCAACATAGCTCTCTATTTTTCTTTCAACTATGTGGCTAAGAGTGTCTTAAATGTCCCTAATCTATCTGCCTGATACCTGTATCAATCTTTCGATAAGTGATTTAAATTCGAGACTTTGCCGAATGGCTTTGCCAGTGCACTTCCTTTTAACAATTAATTTCAAGAAAACCTTAAAAGATATAAAGAGAGAAAAATATCTGTGGCTCACTGGGTAGGTATTCTCACTTTTTCAATCAAGAGAAATGACAAGAACTAAAATCCATGACATAACTTTACTGACCTGACAAACAAAAACCTCTTGATCGTTGGATTATTTGAAGATTGTAGCAAAACCCGAAGAGGTTCATTGAAATAGGAAAGGGAGGAGAGGAGAGGAAAGGGAAGAGGCCTAGTTTAAAGGGTGTGGACTATAAGGAAAGGTTGGAAAGAATTTGGGCTGTTCTCTATTGGAAGGTTAGGGGGAAACCCGAGGCTTTTAAAAATTGAGAGCCATAGCAAAGAAAGTTTTCCACGGGTAGATATGTCAAACACCAGTAGAGGAATAGGGATGATAGGAATCAATATTTCAGTTGCTTAATTCCCTGAAAAACAGGAGAATATTTTCAACAAGGCAGAGATTCTCTTATGCTGAGCCTGCAAGGCCATACATGTTTGACTTCTAAACAACAGGTCACTGGTCACTCGATGAGCATAATTAAATTCAGTCATTCCCAACCATTTTTATGTCATGGACCATTAAACAGCGGGTCCATGGACCCCCAGGTTGAGAACCCGTGATCTAGATTAACATTTCAATGCAATTATTTGAAAATATTCCATTTTTAGAGGTCTATACTTTGATACCATGATAAGTCAAGGCAGATTTTGAATGATCCACTTCTCTGTGTTATTAAAGATCACGTCAATTATTCATTCAATACCAGGAGAGAAAGGTAAATGAATCATTTAGTTTGTTTGTCTGACCTTGCTTGGCTTCTATCATGCTTGTGAGAGTAAGTGAACAGAACTATCTGCTGTATTGAAAAGCTTTAAAAGATAAATTTGTCAAAATTATTTTTTAAATCACTTATACGAGTTAATGTATTGATAAATTAACATTTGAAACAGTTCAACTAAAATTTCATTTGGTTCTTATATTTCACTTCAGCAAAACTATAAACTTTAAAAGGCACAATCATTTACTTCTTTAACTGAGCCTATCTGATATCATTCAATAAATCCTCTGTTCCTAAAATATCTTTCACAGTCGTCATGCCACCATAGTAATCAAAGCCTTGTTTTAACTATCAGTAACTTGCTGTGCAAAGACAATGCTCACATTAATGGATGTGGCTAGCTTTGACTGATGAATACTTGTCAAAGAATAAACGAGCTACTTGCTGAGCAGAATAGTACTCAGCAGCAGGCAATTTGAAATGCCTCCTGAGTCTTCTCAGCAGCTAGTTTATTCTGAAAGATTCTAACAACCATCGCCCCTGTTTTGTGTGCCTGAAGTCCCTTGTTGGCTGTTCCACTTTCTGAGTGATAGACTGGGCGGCCCGATTATTGCACACGATACCATGTTTTCATGTTATTTTGTTTTCAGGATCAAATTCATCAGCAATGTCTCCTCATATCTACTTTAATGGCTGTCACCATGAGAAAAGTTAAAATGAAATATAACCTATTGTTTTCAATCAAAGTTTGTAAATGGCCTGTTTAAGTTTTACCACGCTTCAAGAATTATAATATTCAACACATGTTTCTACAACCTTGAGCTATATATGTTCAAGATGAAATTGTGGAATGTTATTAATATTTCTGCTACATGAAAATCTTTTCACTGAATTGCATTTCCTGAAATACACGGTGTATTCTGCTATGTTACTCATCATAGCTTTTGCAGAGGTATTGGATATAGAGAGCATGTATAGAAACAGTGCAAATCTTTCTGAATTGCTACACTGTTTGGGAATCAGGATATCTTACCATCATACTCCATACTTCAGTTAAGCTGAGAATGATGAATAACCCACAAATATTGTCATATGTTAGTACATTGGGATCTTTTTAGAGAGCCGTAAATGCGTTATTAGTTTGCTGAACCACTTAGCAGGCTTCAATGATCTGTTTGGGGTGAGGTGGATGGGGGAATTCCTGTTGATTATTGTTAAAAATATATCCATGCTGACAGCCAAAGGAACAGAGGATTTCGGACCTCAAAATAGTTAATGTATTCAAGGCTTGTTAGTGCGATAGATTTAACACAATTCCTTCACCTCTACAAGCATTACGCCCGATATCTATTTGCAGCACAAAGGTACATATTTGAAGTCAATTTTTAAATAATCAAATTAGACTTTATGCATAATAAAATATATTTACTAAAATGAACTGTACAAGACTTTTTATTCTTATAATCATAATCAATTCATTACATGGTGTTCTATTACATTCCTTAAAACTACTACTGCAGTAATTGAGGGGCTTTCTCACCCAACATAGTCCCTTCCTGTCAGCAGTGGAAGAACTCAATACTGTGGTCCATCCTCACCCAGCCCTTACAGTGGCTGCAACAAGCACCCCTTAGAACTTACTCCTGCAGGCCGGATGGTACCAGTTGGCTGCATTCCTCCACAGACATCTCGTTGTGCTGGCGGACCAGAGCCGTGAGAACAGCCTGTAGATCAGAGAGTCCTTTATCATGCAGCTGCTCAGGATGAACTACGACACAGACCTTTGCATCTTTCTCCATACGCTCTTGCAAGCCCACAGTCTGCAAGGAGGTGAGCAACCGTCTCAGCCCCATTACAGTCATCCCGTGAACAGTGTACAGTGGATGTGATGCCCTGAGCATGCAGGAAGGATCTGACTTAGAGGGTGCCAGCCAGACAAGGTCTTGGTGAGATCTGGTGATGAGGCCTTCTGCTGGTCGATCGGAGAACCATCCTACAGTGTCCATTGAATCCTTTTCCTGCAGGAGGTTCCATGCTGACCACTGCATGATGGACGTGGACAAAGGTGTTGGCCTGGTAGAACAACTGGGACGCAGTGTGGCAACAGGGCCTGACCTATCCTTCACTTCACTGGTACATGGTGCCCACCTACTTGGTTCCATACACACTTTCTCTATAGTTCCAACTGCAGTCCACTGAATTGTAGTGCTATGATGGGTAAACAAAGTACCCTGAAATCTGTATGCAAGAAGGAAAAATGTCAGATTATTGCTGATCTGAAATCTAGACAGAGGCACCTTCTAAGTAAAGTGCCTTAAATCTAAGCAATTGAACTGTGTCTTATTTTGCACCACTATGGATGATGTGCAAACAAAACTAAGTTCCCAGTGACTTGTGTAACCCCCTGGGTCGCCTCAGGCTCGCTCAGCTCGTTCTCGTCTAGGGGGAGCAGCCTTCGGCCCCGCCAAACTGGGTAATCAGCTGGTGTGGATGCTGTGTGATGTCCCCGCCTCGCCCAAAAACAGACAGTACACCATAAGCGATTAAATGAGTACAATTTATAAAGGTTACTATAACTAAGTGATTAATAATGATACAGTATATATGAAGAGAAAAAAAAATAAAGAAAAGGCGCCAAACTTATCAAAGTCCAAACCACTTCGTGCATAACCGTTGGAGCTCAATTTCTGAAGTCTTCTGGCCACCGTTCAATCCCCTCCGAACTCCTCGACTCGCAGCTCAGGACCCTCCGAACTCCTCGACTCTCCAAACAGCTCAGGACCCTCCGAGTGGTCAACCAAGCACATCTAGCTTCATCCCCCCCCTCCTCGGAGAATCTCCCGGCCTCGGACCCCCCTTTCGGGTCCGATCCTCGCCCAGCTTAGAGCATTGCGTCCTCTCTCTCGACCCCCTCGCGCCGATCTGCCCAAAAGCCCGTCAACAAAAGCTTACAGACTCAGAAGAAAGAACATTAATCCCCATTTGGTTTACAAAGGAATACCATTCTCATTATCAGTAAATTAGCATTCCTGCTAGTTAACAAAAGGAAACCCTTTCCCAACAGTAACAAAGAAAAAAAAAGAAACCCCCTTTTCACACTTCCTCCACCAAATAAAAGTCATGTCCTCATGACTATTAAATAACTCGCCACCTTTCCTGCCAACACACCGTAACCCAAGCACAAACAGTGACATCTCCTCCCCACACAGTAACCCTCAGGCGCTACTTAGGCCAACTATCTGGGAGTTCCCTAACCCTTCTGAGGCCTCCGTACCTCCTCACCTAAACCCTTCAGGCTCGGACACAACTGGGGATACCTTGGGCCCACTACCAACTCCTCTCTCAACCTCTCACTCATGCCCCACACTGCACACAGCTAACCCTCCCCATTACACCTGATTCAATGGGAGAAGGGCCAAAGGTCTCTTCCTCAATCGAGGGAAAGTCAGCAAAAGGCAGCATGTACCACACATCCAGCACATCATCCATCGAATCTGTATTCTTCCTCATTCCTGTGATCGGTAGCTGCTGTTTGATCTTCTCCAAACGGAAACACGTGGCCTGCACTGCTCCCGCAGTCTCTTCAGCCTCCTGTTCAGTATTCACTGCACTTCTCTCCAGCTTTTTCTCCCTCATGACTTCTTCCAGATCAACTTTCAGGTTTTGCACTTCATTTGAACTGTCGATGGTCATCTTCAGGTTCCCTTCAAGCTTCCGCTTCTCTCTTCTGAGATTCGTCTGTAATTTCTTCACCTCCGCAAACTCCCCTCTCCGGGTTCTCAGTTTGCTATTACCCTCAGTCATACAACTTTCTTCATTCTCTCCAACTTGTAAGTCTTCTGACTGGTTCCAGATCACTTTCTCCAGTCTCTCCGTCTTCATTTCAAACTTGATTCCATAGAGACAGTCACTCACGAGCTGTGACCTTCGCCAGCCCTGGCACGTGTCCCAAAAACACTTTAACTCGGTAGTTCTCAGCTGCTCCTGCAACGACCTCACTTCATATTCTCCTGAGGCAAATCCAAACACCAAGAGATCATCCACATACACCAAAACTCCAAACACCTCCACATCCCCTATGGTCTTCCACCTGCCCAGCAGGAAGGTTGCAAGGGCTCCAGATATGCCCTGTGGCATCTTTTCGGACCCGAAGACTCCTAGGGAATTTATAACGGCCGTCTTCTCCTTGTCGGCCCCACTCATCGGGATCTGGCAACATCCACTCCTCAGATCCAGCACCTTAAACCATTTCGCACCACTCAGACAGGCCATCACCTCTCCGGCCCTCAGGGCCATATTCTGGTCACTGACAGTGCGCCTCTTCAACGCAATACAATCCACACATACGCTGCCTACGTCTTCCACGGCTTCAGGGGCCAGTCGCCGCAACCTCTCTCTCTCCGAGGTGTCTTCAGCAGTCAACTCCGCTCCCTCGTGGTATTTCGCAGCGTCCACTAAGAGGGTCTCACCCTCAGATACTTCCCCCAGGCCATACCGCCACTGGCTCTTGTTTGAATTCGGTATCAGCCCAATGCTGCTACACACGTCCACACAAGCAGCTCGAAACTCTGGGTGCATCAACAATGCCTCCAAACAACGCTCACCCGCCTCTTCCGGGCAGGGCCCCAAGCACACCAGCAGGATATTGGTTCTCTCTAGAACAGAAACGCTGCCCGTCTCAACAGGGTCCGGACACATCAGCATTAACGATTCATGAACCTCAGTCTCCTCCACATTTGCCTCTAAGAACTCCATTTTCACTGACCAACAACCGTTGTCTGGATAATCACCGGCACTGGTACCCCGAATCTCCAGTGTCCTCAATGTCGTCAAGGGTAAATGCTTCCAATAACGGTTATGAAACAAACTGTACAGCAACTTAACCAGCGCCCCGGTGCCGAGGATGGCTTTAACTTGACTTCCATCCATCCGTAACAACACCTGTACGCATGGCCCCTCTAAGCCTTCAGGAATAGGTTCTGTTCCTTTCGGGAGTTCCTTGGTACATTGCTGGGAACGTGCTCCCCCAGAGACCCCAAGCCGTTCCCCCACTGGGCCTCCTCTAAGTTTCCCGACACCTCTCGAATCAACGGAACAACTGATTCCCTTGACAGATCCCCTTGGCACCACAAGCAATTTATCTGCCCCCCTAGGCAAAAAGGGATATCCTAAAAACTTCCCACCAATCTCCTGCCACGGATATGATAAGCCCCCCAGCTGCGGCATTTGACTTCCAGTCGAACCACACGCATTTTCCCACACTTTCCCAGAACTGGCAGCGGTCACTTCGAGGTAATTGCGCCTGACAGTTCTAACAAAGTCACCAGCCCGTCTACTCAAACTTTCAACCCGTCCCTGTCGCTTTTCCTCAGCCAAGCACTGCCACTCACCCAACAACTGAGGGGTCCGCTCCACCCACGCCTCCGCCCCTTTAGGGCTGGACGTTATTCCAACAACCGGGCGGAGCTCACCACTGCTGAAACATCCCAACCTGTCACTCCAAACAGTACGGACAACCCATGGTCCCACCACCATTTCGTCAGCCAACAGCAACCACCCCACCCAACACACACGCAGCAATAACCAGCAATCACACACCCACAAAGGCACACCAGCTCTTTGCCGCAGACACAATTTAAAGAGGGTGATCACACAGCTTCCACAGAAATCAATCCCGGACGAGCACCCCACAATGTAACCCCCTGGGTCGCCTCAGGCTCAATTTTTTCTATCATCTGGGAGCGAACAGAATGGGATATAAAGGTTCACTGAAATAAATCAGCTTCTACAATATTTTTACATATACAGTTAAGACTGGTACTTTGCAACACAAAAATTATTACTAAATGGGTTGTTGATATGCTCTGCTGTCCTTTATCCTCATGGCTCCAGTCCTTGTTGCATATGGCATCATGTGTTAATCAGTATGCAGCACAAATAATAAAGTTCATGTTATCAGAGAATGTATTAATTATATACCCTTGAGATTTGTTTGCTCACAGTTAGCCACAAAAGCAAGAAGCCAGAAAGAACCCGATTAAAGAAAATAAAAAGAAAACGACCAACACCCAGTTCACTATATTACAAAATTTAAATACATTGATGCAAAGGAAATATGAAGTTGGCTAGTGAGGAATGAAATAGATCCAGGAATCCCTACCAGCCACAGATGGACTGACTATTTCTTTGCCTGTACTTTGGAGTAGAGGGTCATTAGTGAATCATTAATATCATTTGAAAACAGCAACTACCATGGCCCCAAAACTATTAGGGAAAATACTGCTGTTCTGTCCTGCAAACTCCTCTTCCCACATCACAGTCCTTTCCTGCTCTATAGCATATGAAAATGAAAGAAAGCTGCACTATATAGAAAACTCTCAGAACATCACTGAACTAAATGCCATCCATCCTGTGATGGTAGCAAAATGACTTAATCATGAATTCTGTATACAGATCTGAATAAAGCTCACATTATTGGTACAAAAATGTAATACTGGAATATCTTCCAACATTAATAATTAGATCCTGAGAGATGTCACAGAGATCAGAATGGAATGATTTTAAAGATATAATTTTTAATTGTTCTGCCAGTTTTGCATAATTTGTGAGAAAATTGGATATTGGCATGTGAATAGTGTTCCTGTCAAATTATAGAGTAACATCAGTCAAATATTTTCATTCAGTTTATTTCACCAACTGTAGTTACCAAATTAGAATGGTTGCCCTTGATAAATGCTACACCATCTCACTTAAGACACAGATCCACGTATGATTATGTTTAAGAAATTCACTGGCTGTAATTTTAAATAAAGAAATCCCTGTAAACTATGAGCTGCTTAAGATTATTGCCTTGGATCAATTTTGACATTTTAAAGGAATATTGGTTATAATTTATAACAGATCCATTTATACCACATCAATAACGTTACTGATGAGAATAAGATTTAGCAATAGTAAATATAGCAATTACCAAGTATATGAACTGTTTTGGGATACTACTGAGATTTTAGTTAACATATTTATATCTGCTCATTTGCAACAATTTTTCTTGCTGCAAGTATTTTGCACGTATTTGTATTATTGGTGAAATACTGCTTTAACAATATCATTACATTGTCAACTTTTGTAACTGTGAGGCAAATTAAAGATAATTTATTCAAGCTCATTCTTTCAACCATAAAACACTAAATAAATAAACAAAGAGATGCTGGCATACTGTATTATATCATCCTAGTTGTAGACATTTACAGGTTTTTTTGGCATGGTTAAATATTTTAGTTAACCCTCCATTAAACTTACCTAGCCTGACAAGGCTCCAATAATTTAGTGGATATGTGCATTGTGCACTCATCTGTAAAGTCCACGTTGACTGCTACTCAAGTAGTACTAGATATTGCCCGAATGTGCATTTTAGTGATGTCAGGACAGGAAAAGGGGCCACTATATTTGACCCCTCACTGTGTAAGAGAGAGAAACAGACAGCTTTCCACTCCCAGCACATCCAACAGTTAACATAAGTATTTGCAATTGCAAAAGACCTGGCAGGTTTTACACTCAGTAACCCAACAGAGCTGATCAGCTTCTAAAGTTAATTAACTAAAATATCAAGTTTAATTTAGGCAAAAATGGAGATAATGTGTTTAGTAATAAACATAAGATTCCACAGATACTGGAAATCTAGAGCGGCACACACACAGTGCTGGAGCAACACAACAAGTCAGGCAGCATCTATAGAGTGGAATAAACAGTTTATGTTCTGGGCTAAGACCTTTGGCCAGGACTGAATGAAGGATCTCACCATGAAACATCAACTGTTTATTTCCCTCCTGAGATGTTACCTGACTTACTGAGTTCCTCCAGCATTTTGTCTGTTAGACAATTTAATATGATGCAACACTCCAATGCATGTTGGTTCTTGAAAGAACCCAACTTGTGTATCAACAGATGACACAATAGTCACTGCTCTACATACCGCCCTTACACTTCCGGAGAAGAATGATGCTTATGTGAGAATGCTGTTCTTGGACTGCAGTTCAGCATTCAACACCATAGATACATTAAGGCTTGGTAAGAAGCTCAGAGACCTCGGTCTTGACCCTGTCTTGTGCAGCAGGATCCTGGACTTCCTGTCAGATCACCAGCAGGTTGTAAGAGTGGGTTCCCTCACCTCCAACCCTCAATACAGGAGCCCCTTAGGGCTGTGTACTGAGTCCCTCCTTTACTCCCTGTATGCCCATATCTGTATCGCCACCCGCAGCTCCAATCTGCTAACTAAATTTGCTGACAACACTACATTGATTGGCCTTATCTCAAACAATAACGAGGTGGCCTACAGGAAAGAAGCCATCTCTCTGACACAGTCTTTCAATGTCGCAAAAACAAGGGAGCTGGTTGTGGATTACAGATGGAATGGTGATAGGCTAACCCTCATTTACGTTAATGGATCTGGGGTTGAGAAGGTTAACAGCTTTAAGTTCCTCCGCATCCACATCACTGAGGACCTCATGTGGTTTGTACACACCAGCTGTGTGGTGAAAAAGGAACAACAGCGCCTTTCACCTCAGACAGTTGATGAAGTTTGGTATGGGCCCCCAAATCCCAAGAACCTTCTACAGGGGCACAATTGAGAGCATCCTAACTGGCTGCAACACTGCTTGGTATAGGAACTGTACCTCCCTTAATCGCAGGACTCTGCAGAGAGTGGTGCAAACAGCCCAGTGCATCTGTAGTTGTAAATTTCCCATCATACAGGACATTTACAAGGACAGGTGTGTAAGAGTCACCCCAACCACAATCTATTCCAGCTGCTACCATCTGGGAAGTGGTACCACAGCATAAAAACCAGGACCAACAGGCTCCAGGACAGCTTCTGCCACCAGGCTATCAAGACTGATGAACTCACGCTGATTTGAGTGTACTCTATATTACACTGACTGTTCTATTTATTATAAATTATTATAAATTACTATGATCGCATATTGCACATTTAGATAGAGACATGACATAAAGGTTTTTAGTCCTCATGCACGTGAAGGGTGTAAGAAATAAAGTCAATTCAATTTTATTCAATTCATATCGCGTGTCTACTTATAAAAAAAGGCAAAAGAAATACATTAGTCTCATCCAAATAAAATATTCCTTCAAACAGCACATGCCTTAATGTGCTGAACAAGCTACTGTATTTTAATCAAAACTGTGATTTCCTTAAAGATCACCACTAAATCCAAAACAGAACTTGCCTTTATACAGCATTCAATTGTATTAGTCACCTCCATCTTGGGCACTAGCCTACAAAGTACCTAGGACATCTTTAACCTTGAGGATAGTAAATCTCTGATTACAGCCTGTGCCATGTGCCAGTGAGGATAATATGAAGATATTGCTTACAAATAAGTGGCTTAAGGGTTGGTGCAGGAGGCAGTTTCAGACTTGTGGGGAATATGTGACTTACACAGTTTACACTTGAACTCAGAAGGGACCAATGTCCTTGTGGGCAAGCTTGCTGGCAGTTTGGGGGTGGAGTTGAATTAGTCTGGCAGTGTGATGGAAAGCACAAGTGTTAGGTCAGATGATGGAGCAGTTGGTGCGAAATTAGATACAATATGCAAAGAGACCATGAGGAAGGATCGGTGGTGGATAGAGCAGATCTGCAGACGTTGGAAATCCGAACAACACACACAAAATGCTGGAGGAACTCAGCAGGCCAGGCAGCAACTAGACGTCGACTCTACTCTTTTCCTAGATGCTGCCTGGCCTGCTGAGTTCCTCCTGCATTTGGATGGGTTGAAAGGTATTTGCTTTCATACAATTAAAATATTGGGAATAAGGGTGATGAACTGAGAATCTGGATCAGTACCTGAAAAGCACTACTGGTGGCGGTAGTAGAGGCTGATACAATGAAGACATTTATATAAATAAGATAGCCTAAATATAAGAAAAATATAGGATTATGAGCTATATGGGAGGGTTAGATTGTGGAGTGTATTTATGGAGGTCAGCACAACATCATGGGCTGAAGCACCTGTACTATTCTGTACTGTTCCATGCTTATTTGATATGTATTGGAGTTTTGAGAAACTTAAATCCCAGCTATGTACCCAGGTTCACCCTTTTGTATTTTGTTGTGCACCATTCCTGATCTTTTGCACAACAGAATTAGAATGGTTATCACTAACTTCAATGCACTTGGATTTGTTTTACAGCAGTAGTTTGGTGCAAAAACATTAGATCACTATAAATTATTATCAAATAGTGCAAAAGGGAATAAATGAATTCTCTTGCTTGTACTTCATTGCTGTTAAGTTACTTTGCTATCCTGGTTTCTATTCTCTCAGTCCTAACATATTGAGCTCTATGCTCAAGATGTATTAAACTTCTATTCAATACTTTTTCAGTATAAGCTTAATAGGCAATAAAGAGAATTTGGGTGGGGGGGGGGGTGGGATTGATCATTGTACTGCCTTTCTTTTCTTTCTTGGTTTCATGGCTACCTGGAGAAGAATTTCAAGTTGTTAACTCTGATACTAAATAAACCTTTGAACCTTTAAACTTGAATCAAAACACACCAAGTTTTATATCTTTCAGATACAATGGTAACATATAACCAGTTCTTGTCAGCCCATCTGATGAAGGCATGACTAGTTTTGGTGAGCCCAATGGCCAGTCAGCTATTTGATTGCTTCTAAACTCCTACACATGGTGCAAATACTTTGAGATACATTACAGTCATGGTGCCTATTTTATTCAATCTAATTCTGATTAACTACCTTGTACATTTTACACCTATTTACCGTACATTCATCTACTGTTTTCTCTTATCCTGAAACTCTCAGCAGGTCAGCTGCAATTCAGTTATGTTGAGTTCATCAACAACTGCCACAGAGAGGTACACTCCAAGATGTAAGAGTAACTTGAAGGATATACTGAAGTCCAAAGTTTCCGTAAGGTTATCATTTAGATCATGCTTTCTTCTATGTTTCACGGATGTACTGTTTAAAAAGGAAAGGGAAAATTGCTTAAGCATTTTAAAATTGAAGTGACCGCACATTGGAGAAAGATAGGTATTGATTGCATTTACTGTGTCTGTTATGAGTAAAGCATATTTTTGGTGAAAAAATACCCTGTACATTTGCCCTGACGTCTTAGAATGCCTCATGCTCATGTTAATTTACTTCAATACACGTTGAGGAATGAAATACTTCCCTGCATAAATATTATGGTTAATTTCCAGGTCCCCTGTGTCAAATCAGAAACAAAAGAAAATCTGCAGACGCTGGAAATCCAACCAATACACTCAAAATGCTGGAGGAACTCAGCAGGTCAGGCAACATCTATGGAAAAAAAGTACAGTCAACATTTCCAGCTGAGACCCTTCGGCAGGACTGGAGGAAAAAAAAGAGTAGATTTAAAAGGTGGGGGTGGGAAAAAAGAAACACAGGGTGAGAGGTGAAACCTGAAGGAGGAGGGATGAAGTAAAGAGGTGGGAAGTTGATTGGTGAAAGAGATACAGGGCTGGAAAAGGAGGAATCTGATAGAACAGGACAGAAGGCCATGAAAGAAGGAAAAGAGGGAAGGAGCACCAAAGGAGATAAGGTGATAGAGGGAAAAGGGAATGGGCAAAGGTGGGGGGGGGGGCATTACTGGAAGTGCCAGAAATCAGCATTCATGCCATCAGGTTGGAGGCCACCAAGTCAGAATATAAAGTGTTGACAGAATATACAACACCTTTTACTTCGCTCGGGTAGCCTCCAACCTGATGGCATGAGCATCAATTTCTCAAACCTCTGATAAAGCCCCCCTCCCCATCACTATTCCCTTGAAAATCTTAATTTTTCTATAGATGAACCTCACTATTTTACTATAATTTGGTACTTTTAGCTTTTTGGTAATTAAAATTCTTTTTTAATGAAAAGCAGTTCTAAGGAATGGTTTTAAGTAATTTTAGGAGTATCCAGGAGAGCCAATGGACTGTTTCAATTATTATACATTTTTAAGCTAAATTGCAGTAAGTGTAAATTCAATTTAAAAAAAAGTCATGTATTGTTTTAGTAATGAATAAGCCAAAGGGAAAAATGAATCAGAAGTGATCACTGATAAATAGCACGGTGCTAATTCTGTGCCAGGTCTGAAGCCAGGATCCTCAATATCCCTTCCCAACCTGTGTGAACAGGTTGACAGTGCTTGAAGCTTCACAGACCAAGGTCTTAGTGAAATATGGCACTGAAATAAACAGGGTCAGAACACTGATTAGGATAGAATAAAGGAAGGCTTCACGATAAAGGAGCATGTTGCTGAAGCAAGTGACATTTATGACAGGCTCCCAGTCAATTAGTTTAAGGGTACTATTCAAAGAATGATTCTGTCTGCAAGAGTAAACAATGATAATGGCTCAAAACGGGGCTAGTAATAACTGAAACGAAATAATTTTGAAAGTAAGAGGTAAAAGACAAAATTGCTTAGCTGGTAAGATCAAAGTGTGTATGAGATTAAAGGGACAGTGTAAGTACAATGTGAAAAAAATAAACCTACACAGAGCAGTTAGGAAGAGGCCTACAACACAGTCACACAGTATATGAGACTGAAGAATAAGGAGCATACTGTAACTATAGTTAAGTATTGTTTCTGTGTACTGTGTGAAACCTAATAAATCTGTTGTGCTTACAATCGTAAAGAATGCAAATGTACAAGCATCTGTAGCAACCAAATGCTTGGTGTACTGTGATTAAACCTGTTGACCCAATGTTGCAAGAGAAACCAAGCATCCAAGAGGAAAGCACAAATACTCAATGTGACATTGACCAAATTACTTTCAGAAAGGTAAAGGGCCATTTCTCCCCCAGCAGTACAAATAAAAAGTAATGCAAATAACATTCAGCTATTTGAGGGTATTAAACAGCAATATCAGCACAATAATGGCAACAAAATGAACAAGCAATATGCTATGAATTCAAATTCTATCTGGATATGTTGTAAATCTGAGTGATATTTGGGTTACACCCACAAGCGTTACAGAAACATTCGGAACTATTACTGAAATCTAATTAGTTAATTTTTGCAGGGAAATAGCCTGTTAAATAAAAAGGCTTGCCTATCCAATGTCAAACTGATACATTCAACCTACATTAGCATGCCAGTTAGCATGACACTGTCACAACTTGTGGAGTTCAGAGTTCAATTACTGACAGTTTGTTATTGGCATCTAAGGGCTTTCAGTAAACAAAAATACATGGTTGAGATTTTTTTTAGAAGATCTGATTGCTCTGAGCTCCAGAGGCACAGTTTGCTTTGAATGAATATCACTTCCTAGATGTAAACTTTTTTATATATCACTTCCTGCATGGGTAGATTTTTATTTTGTTTGATTTGAAGCATGTGATGGAAAGACATTTATCTTCACCCACTTTTTATTTGCTCTTGAAGCAGCAATATCAGTACATAATACACATTTTAATGTAAGTGTTATGTTTAGATTTTTCTTTGCACCACATGTTTACTCTGTATAGATATGGAGCACTGCATAAGTGTATTAACTTGGTTAAAACCTGTTGTCAAAATAATAGACAATATGAGTGTATTCAGGTGTGCAATGAATCTGTATTGAATTTACTATGTGTTTTATTTAACTTGGCAGTTTTACAAATAAGGAAATCTCATTTAAAAACCTTGAAAGAAGGCTGAAAGCAATTTTTGAGAAGTTGTTTAGCTCATATGCAGTGAGGGCTTTAGACTGCCATTCCAGTTATTTCAACCATTTTCACAGTGCAGGTTGAGTACCCCTTATCCAAAATGCATGGGGCCAGAAGTGTTTCATACTTCAGATTCTGGAATATACAATAATATATCTTGGGATTGCCATGATTTCTGACACTGAATTTGTGCTACTCTCTTACACTTTTCATCACACGAATGTACTTAACAGTAAAAATCATTACATACTATTAATATAATGAAAATATAATGTGTTCAGGTTAACAAAAGCAGTATCAGGAGATTACCTGAATCATCTGTAGAACAACAAATATGCAGGCTTTCAAGTCTCCACGTGTGATGCTGTGTTTTGATTAAAAGATTATAGTACACTTTGGGTTTTACATTTTTTTCAGTTTTTATTTAAGGTATAACAACAATCAACATTGTAGACTTGTTCTGGTGCTAGATTTTCAGCAGCGACTATCTTGGCAAACTGATGAATTTCTCTGCTACTTTGTGATCAGCAGATGCTTTATCTTTAAAAGTTTTTAAACCTTTGGAAATTTTGTTCTGTATCTTTTCTTAAATTTCTGCAACCAGCCCGCTGAATATCAGAATTACCTTCAATGTTCAGTTTGTCATTATAGATCTTTGTGTCATGATCAGCATATTGTTAAGCACCATACGTTCACTGCAATTACAACGAATCCACTCTTCCTATACACATCGTGATCTTCATTTTTTTGCTTTATGCAGCGTTTTTCTATTTTTGACTAATTATGTGAGGTCCCTTCTCAGGACTGTCTGAGATGCACAGAGACCTGCTCATTGCCTGCAAACCTTCCCAGCACCTTGTGGAATTAGTCATGTTAGTGCTTAAAGAAAATTTTCAATTTCAGAGGTTTCTGGATTTTACATTTTTGATTAAGGGGTATTCAAGATGTATGTATAAACTTCTGTGTTGAACAAACTATAAGGCAGACTGAGGTCAATCTGCTATTATTAAAAGCTGTTACTAAATTCAATAGCGCAACAACAAAAGAATGAGCAGAACTTTCACAACATATGACCGACTGAGAAAACTATCCATTTATTTAGAAAAAGATTACACTGGTAGAATACAGCAGATAAAAAATTCAAATGTAATTTTGAAAATTTATGACCAAACATAGGTATTCACGGAAATAGAAATCTCCTGTAGTTGTACAATTTAAACCTAATTTCATCTCAAGGACAATACTTGCAATTTGCTTTAAAATTTTCATGAAATAAACACAAGATGCTGCACGGGATAGTTTTAATCAGTAAACTAAACAATGGCTGATTTTAATTACACACAATCACTATACTAGTGTATACATAATATACAAATATCTTCATTGCCGTAAAGGTGAAGATGGAAGGTTGTAGACAGCTGGCAGCAGGCATGAGCCTGCACTCAAAATGACTGCAAATGTACTTTGTGGTTTTGCAGTGTACAGCACATTGTGCTTATATTTAAGAGCAAACCACTTGCTAATATACTGAGAATGACATGCATACAGACAAAACATCAAGTGAAAAAGACAACACAACTCAATTTTTAAATGATGGCCAACAGAAATGGAGTGAAAGTAATTGAACAAAATGTTTTAATAGGCTTCGGTTAGGTCCTCCCTCTCTTGATTTTGTCAACCTCACCAATGAAGTCCTTGCGTTCCAAATTCAGTAGCACAAGTAAAGTCACGGCACCAGCTTGTAGTCCAATGGGGAAAGAACTGCAAATATTTAAGAAAAATAAAGGTTTAATGAACATAGAACATTACAGCACAGTACAAGCCCTTTGGCCCATGATACTGTGCTAACCCTTTAACCTGCTCTAGGATCAATTTAACCCTTCCTTCCTACATAATCCTCCATATTCCTATCATCCATATGCCTATCTAAGAGTTTCTTAAATGTCCCTAATGGATCCGCCTCTATCACCACCCTGTAACCTTGGTAAAAAAACATACATCTGACATCCCCCCTATACTTTCCAATCACTCTAAAATTAATCATCCTTACATTTCTGCCTTAGGAAAAGTCTCTGGCTATGCACCCTATCTATGCCCTGTTATCATCTTGTACACCCCTATCAAGTCACCTCTCATTCTCCTTCACTCGAAAGAGAAAAGCTCTAGCTTGCTCAACGTATCCTCATGAAACATGCTCACTAATCCAAGCAGCATCCTGATAAATCTCGTTTCTAAAGCTTCTACATCTTTCTAATGAGGTGACAAAGATTTAGATCACAATATTTCATATGTTGTCTAACTAAGGTTTTGTATATCTCTAACATTACGTCATAACTCTTGAACTCAATCCTCCGACTAAAGAGGGCCAACAAACCATATGCCTTCTTAACAACCCTATCAAATTGCACAATATGGACACCAAGATCCCTCTGTTCCTCCTAAGAATCCTGCCATTACCCTATATTCTGCTTTCAAATTCAACATAGCAAAGTGATTTACTTCACACTTTCCTCAGTTGATCAGCATCTGCCACTTCTCAGCCCTGCTCTGCATCCTGTCAATGTCCATAGTAACTTATGACAACCTTCTCCACTATCCACAACTTCAACATTTGTGTCAACATTATTGTTTATTGGCCACTGAATAATAACATTACAGTGGCTCAGGCAATAAATAGAGAAATATCTGAGGCATGTAAGAATGGAGCAGCAGTTACCATGGGGGATTTTAACTTGCACATAGATTGGGTGAATCATGTTGGTCGAGACAGTCTAGAGGACTTAATTGAATGCATCCATGATGGCTTTCTCAAACAGCATGTTATTGAACTTACCAGGGAACGTGCTATCACAGATCTGGTCCTGTGCAATGAGATGGGTAAAATTAGTGACCTTGTAGTTAGGGGAAAGACTGATAACAGTATGATTGAGTTTCTCATACAAATGAAGGGTGCAATAGTTTGATCTAAAACCAATGTATTATGCCTAAGCAAAGGATGAGGGAGAATTTAGCTAGTGTAGACTGGGAACACAGGCTATATAACAGGATGGTTGAGTGGAACAGTGGAAGACTTTCAAAGAGAATTTTCATGGTGCTCAACAAAAGTATATTCCAGTTAAAAGCAAGGACAGTAAGGGTGGGGAGATTCAACCTTAGATAACTAAGGAAATAAAAGAAGGCATCAAACTAAAAGCTCGTGTATACGAAGTCTCCAAGAGTATTGGGAAACTGGAAGACTGGGAAAATATTAAAAACCAACCACTAAGCAAGTAATAAAAAAAGGGAAGGTGGATTATGAAAATATAAAAACAGATAGTGAAAGTTTTTTATAATTACAGTGGCATGCAAAAGTTTGGGCACACCTAGTCAAAATTTCTGTTACCCTGAATAGCTAAGCAAGTAAAAGATTTCCAAAAGGCATCAAGTTAAAGATGACACATTTCTTTAATATTTTAAGCAAGATTACTTTTTTATTTCCATCTTTTACAATTTCAAAACAACAAAAAAAGGACCCAAAGCAAAAGTTTGGGCATGCTGCATGGTCAGTACTTAGTAACACCCTGTTTGGAAAGCATCGCAGCTTGTAAATGCTTTCTGTAGCCAGCTAACAGTCTTTCAATTCTTGTTTGGGGGATTTTCGCCATTCTTCCTTGCAAAGGCTTCTAGTTCTGTGAGATTCTTGGGCCGTCTTGCATGCACTGCTCTTTTGAGGTCTATCCACAGGTTTTCGATGATGTTTAGGTTGGGGGACTCTGAGGCCATGGCAAAACCTTCAGCTTGCGCCTCTTGAGGTAGTCAATTGAAGATTTAGAGGTGTATTTAGGATCATTATCCTATTGTAGAAGCCATCCTTTTTTCATCTTCAGCTTTTTTTTTTAAACAGATGGTGTGATGCTTGCTTCCAGAATTTACTGGTATTTAATTTAAGTCATTCTTCCCTCTACCAGTGAAATGTTCCTCATGCCACTGGCTGCAACACAAGCCCAAAGCATGATCAATCCACCCCCATACTTAACAGTTGGAGAGATGTTCTTTTCATGAAATTCTGCACCCTTTTTTCTCCAAACATACTTTTGCTCATTGCAGCCAAAAAGTTCTATTTTAACTTCATCAGCCCAGAGGACTTGATTTCAAAATGCATCAAGCTTGTTTAGATGTTCCTTTGCTAACTTCTGCTGCTGAATTTTGTGGTGAGGATGCACAAAAGATTTTCTTCTCATGATTCTTCCATGAAGGTCATATTCATGCAGGTGTTGCTGCACAATAGAACACCACCACTCCAGAGTCTGCGAAATCTTCTTGAAGGTGTTTTGCAGTCAAACGGGGGTTTTGATTTGTCTTTCTAGCAATCCTACTAGCCAGTTCTCTCAGAAAGTTTTCTTGGTCTTCCAGACCTCAACTGTTCCTGTTAACTGCCATTTCTTAATTACATTATGAACTGAGGGAACAGCTACCTGAAAATGCTTTGCTATTTTCTTATAGCCTTCTTCTGCTTTGTGGGCTTCATTTATTTTAATTTTCAGAGTGCTAGGCAGCTGCTTAGAGGAGCCCATGGCTGCTGATTGTTGGGACAAGGTTTGAGGAGTCAGGGTATTTATAAAGCTTTGAAATTTGCATCACCTGGCATTTCCTAACGATGACTGTAAACAAGCCATAGCCCTAACAAGCTAATTAAGGTCTGTGACCTTGGTAAAAGTTATCAGACAGCTCAAATCTCTTGGGGTGCCCAAACTTTTGCATGGTGCTCCTTTCCTTTTTCTCACTCTAAAATTGTACAAAACAAAAGTAATACACTAATCTTGCATAAAATGTTGAAAAGAATGTTTCACCTTTAACTTTCTGACTTTTGGAGATCATCTTCTACTCAACTATTCACAGTAACAGAAATTTTGACCAGAGTGCCCAAACTTTTGCATGCCACTATATATAAAGTGGAAAAGGGTGGCTAAAGTGTATGTAGGTCCCTTGAAGGATGAGAAGGGGGAATTGATATTGGGTAATGAGGAAATGGCAGAGGCTTTGAGTGACTATTTTGTGTCAGTCTTCACAGTGGAGGACACGTCTTGCCAAAGAGAGATGTTACAGATGCAATGGGAGATGAGGACCTTGATACAATAACCATCACTAAAGAAATAGTGCTGAGCAAACTCATGGGCCATTAAGATAGATTAAGTCCCCTGGTCCTGATGGAATGCATCCCAGGGTACCGAAAGAAATGGCAGAAGTTATAGTGGAGGCTTTGTGATAATTTACTGAAATTCTCTAGATTCTGGGCAGATTGGAAGATGAAGAATGCCAAACCACTGTTCAAAATAGGATGTAGGCAAAAGGCAGTTAACTATTGGCCAATTCATTTAATATCTGTAGTTGGGAAAATGTTTGAAGCTATCATTAAAGAAGAAGTAGTAAGGGACCTGGAAGTAAATGGATCCATCAGACAGCTGCAGCATGGATTCAGCAAAGGTAAGTCCTATTTGACAAACTTACTGGAGTTCCCTGAAGATACAATGAGTGCAATGGATAGAGTGGAACAGATGGATGTTATTTACTTGGATTTCCAGAAGGCATTCAATAAGGTGCACATAAAAGACTTATTTGTAAGATAAGGATGCACAGAGTTGGGGGTGACGTTTTAGCACGGATAGAGGATTACTTAACTAATAGAGAGCAGCGAGTGGGCACATATGGGTGTTACTCTGGTTGGAAATCATTGATGAGCGGTGTGCCGCAGGAGTCAGTGCTGGGCCTGCAACTGTTCACGATAGACATTAACGATCTGGAAGAGTGGACAAAGAGTCGTGTATCTAAGCTTGCTGGTGAATTTTAATTGTGTGGAAAAGCAAATTGTGCAGAAGATACAGAGAGTCTGCAGAGAGACATAGATAGGTTAAGCGAGCGGGCAAGGGCCTGGCTGATGGAATAAAATGATAGTAAATGCAAGGTCATCCACTTTGGAAGGAAAAATGGAATATCGATTATTATTTAAATGGTAAAAAAATTGCAGCATGCTGCTGTGCAGAGGGACTTGGGAGCGCTTGTGCATGAATCACAAAAGGTTGGTTTGTAGGTGCAGCAGGCCATCAAAAAGGCAAATGGAATATTCGCCTTTACTGCTAGAAGGACTGAACTTAAAAGCAGGGAAGTTATGCTACAACTGCAGAGGGTATTGGTGAGGTCGCACCAGGAGTACTGCATGCACTTCTAGTTTCCTTACTTAAGGAAGGATATACTGGCTTTGGAGGTTGTGCAGAGGAGGTTCACCAGGTTGATTTCAGAGATGAGAGGGTTAGAGTATGAGGAAAGATTGAGTCAACTGGGACTGTACTCTCTGGAATTCAGAAGAATGAGAGATCTTATAAAAACATAAAATTATGCAAGTGGTAGATAAGATAGAGGCAGGAAAGTTGTTTCCACTGGTAAGTGAGATTAGAACTAGGGGACATAGCCTCAAGATTCAGGGGAGTAGATTTAGGACAGAGATGAGGAGGCTTTTCTCAGATAGTAGTGAATCTGTGGAATTCTCTGCACAATGAAGCAGTCGAAGTTACCTCAGTAAATATGTTTAAGACAAGGTTGGATAGATTTGTGCATAGTAGAGGAACTAAGGGTTATGGAGAATAGGCAGGTTGGTAGAGATGAGTACATGGTCAGATGGCCTACTTTTGCTCCTATTTCTTACGTTCTTTTTTACAAACATACTAACCCCATCCTTTTACCTCCTCATTTGTCATTTATAAAAATCACAAAGAACAGGGGGTCTCAGAATAGATCCCTGCAGAACACCATTGGTCAGTGACCTCCAGGCAGAATATGCTCGATCTACAACCTCCTTTGATGGGCAAGCTAATTTTGTATCCAATCAGCTGTTTCCCTGGATCACATGCCTCTTGACTTTTTGAATGAGTCGACCATGGGGAACCTTATCAAACACCTTACTAAAATCTATATACACCACATCCACTGTTTTACCTTCATCAATGTGCTTTGTCACAGACTCAGAATTCATTCAGGCTTGTGAAGCATGACCTGCTTCTCAAGAATCCCCTGCAATAATTTGTCACCACTGAAGTAAGACTCACTTGTCAATAATTCCCAGGGTTATCCTTATTCCTTTTTTTGAACAAAGGAATAACATATGCCGCTCTCCAATAACCTGGTAGAACTCCTGTGGCCAGTAAGGAGAAAGATTTTTGCCAAGGGCACATCAATCTCTTTCCTCACTTCCTTTAGCAATCTGGGGTATCCTGACCAGCCATGAGGTATTACTTATCACAATGTTTTTCAAAAGTTTCAACAGATCCTCTTTCTTAACATCAGCTTTTTGTAGCATATCAGCCTGTTTCACACTGTCCTCACAAACCTCAAGGAACCTCTCACTAGTGAATACTGAAGCAAAGCATTCCTTAAGAATCTCCCCTTCTATATTTCCACTTCCACACAATCAGGACAGCTCACCAATACCATTACTTTATGAGGAGGCTGAAGAGAGCTGGATTATGCATACTTGCAGTCATGCATACTTCTACAGATATGCAGCAGAGAGCATCACAACAAGCTGCATCACTGCATCACTGAAAATACAGAAAATGCATTGCAGTCAACAGGAAGGCTCTACAACAGGTGTGTGTGTATATATATATATACATACATACATACATACACACACACAGACACACATAATATAGAGAGAAAGTTAGTTAGTTTAAAAAAGCCAGTAACATCATGAAGGATCCCACCCACCTTGTTCATAAACTGTTTGTCCCACGCCCATTAGACAGCTGGCTACGGAGCATCCACACCAGGACTGCAGACTCAAAAGCAGTTACTTTCCCCAAGCAGTAAGGCTGATCAACACCTCCACCCACTACAAACACAAGATGCAACACACACACAAAATGCTGGAGGAACTTAGCAGGCCAGACAGTATCTATGGAAAAGAGTAAACAGTCAATGTTTCGGGCTATGTTGACTATTTATTCTTTTCCGTACATGCTTCCTGGTCTTCTGAGTTCCTTCAGTACTTTGTGTAACCTCCTCCCACTAACCCACCTCTTCACACCCCTGAACCACAACTACTTAATCATTACCTGTCAGTCACCTTGTGTACCAACTCTCCTGTGTCAAGTGTCACTTAATGGACATACAATCACTGAATATAAACTATCTTATGTTTGTTTGCTTGTCTGTTTGTTTATTTATTTATTTATTTATTTATTTATTTATTGTGTTTTTGAGTAATTGCTTATTGATTTACTGATACAGCATTTCCAGCTCTTCAAGCAACACTGCACCAGCAAATTTACAATTCCAATTAAACCTTACCTAAGCCCAGGACAATTTACAATGACCGATAAACCTACACAGTACGTCTTTGGACTGTGGGAGGAAGCAAGGAACACCAAGGGAAAACCCATGTATTTCACGGGACTCCTAACAGAACGATGCCAGATTTGAACTCTGAACACCTGAACTCTCTCAGCTGTAATAGCACCATGCTATCCAGTACGTTGTTGTGGCAACTATGATATTATTGTGTTCTGTATCTTATTGTGTTTTATTTTTGTGCTGCATTATATCTGGAGAAACAATTTTCTTCCCCTTTACACTTCTGTACTGGTAATGACATTAAACAATCTTCAATCTTCTAAACCTGTTTAGTTCTTCCAGCACTCTAGTCATCCTTCTGTTCTTCACGTACATGTAGATCACCTTGGGGTTTTCCTTAATCTTACTCGCCAAGGCCTTCCAGCTCTCCAAAGTCAATTTTTCAGTTCCTTCCTGGCTGCCTTGTTACTCTCTAGATTCATATTGTTGCTTCCTAAACCTTAAGTAGGCTTCTTTCTTCCTCTCCGACTAGATGTTCCACATTTCATCAACTAAGGTTCCTTCATCCTTTCCCTGCCTCAGTGGGACAAACCTAACCAGAACCCTGTGCAAGTACTCCCTAACCAACCTCCACATCTCTGTTGTGCATTTCCTCGAGTACATCCATTCCCAACTTACACTCCCAAACTCCCACCTAACAGCATCATTCACCATCCGCTCCTATCCCTGCCCAAGGCAATCATAAAGGTCAGGGAGTTTCTAAACAACCACTACTGAAAAGAGCAAATCAGGAGAAACGATCAAAACCATTTATGACTTTCAGATGTATACCTACTGTATCTCCTTGCTTCAAGGCAAATAATGCAAACTTGTCTCTCCTCATAATCTATATCATTCTGTTTCTGAAATATTCTCCACCCTAGCTACAATGATTCACTAAGTGGTCAACAGCTGGACCTACTGTGCTGAAACTGGTACACATCTTTAATTGACTCTTACTCCCACTAGAACAGCAATTACCTTGCATTACTGTGAAATTTTCATTGTATTTCTGAATGCCAATGCCCCTCCGCAAGCTGGAAGTGTCAAAGAGACTAGAACATAGGTTGAACCATGTATAGATGCTCTTTGCATACTTCTGGTATCTTGTGCTATTACAACACATTTCCAATTTTGCAGTGTACATCAAATAAGTCTTATCTCAGCAGGGAGGTGTTTTAGTCACAGCGAGGAAAACTTAAAAGTAGCTTAACAGAATATTGTCACAATATGAATCAATACAAGACAGATCATCTCACAGCAAGCATAAAGCCAAGCAGCAATATGCCCTTTCCACTAAGCCCCACAAGACTGTGAGTCACCGATTTAGTAAGGAACATCGTCTTTTTCTCATGTTATAATCATCTAAACTTACATCCATTTTATCCTGATTGTAGACTTCAGGAAAGGGAAACCAGAGGTCCATGAGCCAGTAATCATCGGAGGATTAGAGGTAGAGAGGGTCAGTAACTTTAAATTCCTTGCTGTCACTATCTCAGAGGACTTGTCCCGGACCTATCAAATAACTATTATTGCAAAGGAAGCACAACAGCACCTCTGCTTCCTCAAGAGTCTGTGGAGGTTCGGCATGTCATTGAAAAACTTGGCTAACTTCCATAGTTGTGAGGTGGAAAGTAAGCTGACTGGCTGCATTATGCCTGGTATGGGAACGCCAATGCCTTTGAGCAGAAAACCCTACAAAAGCTAGTGGATTTGGCCCAGTATATCATGGGTAAAACCCTCCAAATCATTGAGCACATCTACATGAAATGTTGCCGTAGAAAAGTAGCATCCATCATCAAAGATCCTCAACACCCAGACCATGCACTTTTCTCACTGCTGCCATCAGATAGAAGGTACTGATGCCTCCGGACTCACCACCAGGTTCAAGAACAGTTACTACCCTTCAACCATCAGGCTCTGGAACAAAAGGGAACAGCTACACTCATTTAAAGACTGTTATATTGTTATTTCATTCTCGTTATTAATTGCTTTTTTGTTATATCTGCATTTGCACAGTTTGTTTACAGTTAACAGTTACTGTAGTTTACAGTTACTGTTCTATAGATTTACTAAGTGTGCCCACAGAAAAAGAACCTCAGGGTTGCATGTGATAACAAAACTTTACTTTGAATTTTAAAGCATCCTTTTGGTATAAGGAATTCAGATAACAAGCATAAGTGGTTCCCAAATTGGTGTTTCTGTTTAGAAACAATTTATTCTTATTACTTAGTCAGTTAATCCTGGATGTCTCCTCTCAAATAAAAGCATTTTCTAACATCCAACTACAGAAATATAGATATCTATGCTCTATTTTGACTTAAATTACTTTGTACTTCCTTTGCCTTCTGCACCATATTGCGCAGATTTTCTTAATGTTTTGCTTACCAAATTCTATTCAAAGAAAAAAAATGCAAGAACCATAAACTGACAGAGAGAACTGTTTGTTGTAATGCAAGAAAATAACACTTGACTATTTTATACCAAAATCAATACCTTACCATTAGTTGTGTTATTCTTCATTATCTATGTTTTTCTGAGGATTTATGAGTACGATTATTAAGAAAAAAAGTCAGAATGTGTCAATTATACCATTGACTTTCTAACAAAAGATAAGCAAGCACTGTAAAACTGGAGTGATTCTGGAAACTGTATAAGGGATGTAAATTTATCATGTGGCAAAAACATCCTGCACCCAGCGTTAGCAAGAGCAAGGAATTAATTACAAAGGGAGGGAAGTTGAGAGAACACACTCCAAACTTCATTAAAGGGTCAACAGTAGAAAGAGCAAGCTGCTTCAAAGTTTCTGGGCATCAATATCTCAGAGGATCTATCTTGGGCCCAATACAATGATGCATCACAAAGAAGGTATGCCATATTTCATGAGGAGTTTAAGGAAATTTGGCATGTCACTCTTGCTAATTTCTACAGATGCATAGTGGAGAGCATTCTGACTGGCATAGTGGCTCCAATGCATAAGACTGAAATCAATTGCAAAGGATGACAGAATCAGCCAACTCCATCAAGGACACAAGCCTCCCCACATCTTCAAGAAGCAATGGCCCAAGAAGGCATCCATCACTAAATGACTCTTACCATCCAGTTCACGCCCTCTTCTCCTTAATAACATCGAGGAGCCTGAAGATTTAGGCTTAACATTTTAGGAACTGCTTCTTCCCCTCTGCCATGAAATTTCTGAATGGTTCATGAACACTAACTTGTTATTTCTCTTTTGTACTTTTTATTTTTATAACTGTAGAGATTTTTATATCTTGCATTGTACTACTGCTGCAAAACAACAAATTTCATGACACACTTCACTGATAATAAACCTGATTCTGATTCTGTAAGGTGAGACTCCAAATGTGAGGAAAATAATGGTGGTTGGCATTGGAGCTTTTTGTATGGTATATCAATTTTAAGATTATTCTAGTTTTGTCATGAACCCATTTCCACAAGCATAGGATCAATTAAAAAGGATATTGTTTTTTGTCATCTTTCAATCCACTACTCTCACGCTTTTCTTTCTTCTCTCCTTTGTCATGCCTGGATTCCTGTTGAAAATATTAAACAAATAAAATATGACAAGATTTTGACAGGTTGAATTGATTAGTCATATTGGCTGCATTCAAGTTTGTCATTCTACCATAGACACATATACCTGCAAATGGAGTAATATTCCTCCATATCAAGTCAAAAGTTAAAAAGTAAACGCTGCTGGCATTTCATACGTGATGAGACCTGGGTGGTGGCAGAGAGTTCAGTAGTGTTTCGGCCTGAAGGAAAAAGCTGTTTCCCATCTAAACAGTTACTGTCCTAATGCTATGGTACCTTCTGCCTGGTAAGGGGTGAAGGAAATTGCTGGACAGAAGGAAGGGGTCATTGACAATGTTATAGGCTCTGCATATGCAGTGCTCTGAATAAATATCTCTGATGGGTAGAAGAGACACCCCCCATCTCTATGATCCTCTCAACAGTCCTCACAGTTCTTTGTAGGTTTTTTAAAAAAAGAGCATCACTGAAAATTTCAGAGATTTGTCTCCAAAAGCATTTTATTAACCCTGGTCAGTCCTCATTTTACTTCCACAGCACCAAGAAAAAAGTGGGCCCTGTTGCTGATCCACTTCACATCCCAGTATTAAATCAAGTATGCCCAGTATTCCAGTCAGACCTCCTTCCATAAAATCCAGGTCAATGATCATTCCATTGTGGTATTTCAGTACGGTATAATTACAAACAAAGCTTGCTCTCTCTGCTTTTCTCCATTCAAAGGGAACAACAATCCTTTAATGATCACATGAAATGCTGAAGTGGAATGATGCTGCTATTCTAGCATTAATCTGTATCACTGTTACCTCAGATTGGAAAGTCGGAAGTGGTTACAGAAGCAGGGAACAAATTTGAAGTGTGAGGGTAAGATTAGGTAGTGAAGACAAAGCTAGAATGTTAATGGAATGTTTTGGAGACAATAAGCAGAGTTGGATCACAGAGACCAAAAATAGGAACAATCTTTGTTCCACACAAATTATATAGGGTTCTAGATTTAGCTCTTAAAATTAATGAGCTTGCAGGTTTCTTTTATAAATTATGACATCTAAATTTTCTGATTCAAAGATATCATAAACCAGAAATCGACTGGTGTAACCAAGGACATGTTCCTAGGTATATGGACAACATAATGTTCAGATAATAGGGTACCTCGGATACGAGGCGGAGTTAAGATGGTGCTAAACGGCAACCTCTTTGCTTGCATCTTTGGAAACAGTTCTTTTCCATCTTTAATATCTTTATTTTTCCCTTTCAGGGTTCTTTTGAAGACCCTGACCTGGAGTTACCCACTGACTTCAGTTCTTTGTGGGAATGGGACCCATTCTTGGGGTTTCAGGCACGCCATGGGGTAGGCCTGAGAGGCAGCCTAGTGTTTTGAAGCCTAAGATCTCGGGGCTTTGGAGATGGGTGGATCAAGGGTCAGTGCCACAGCAGGAGACTCATATGTCATTGGTGAGGCAGGAAAATCTTTCACTGTGAGCCTGAAGACCCGAGAGCTTTACGACCTTCGGGCACAGAGCTCATAAAAAACGATTAAACAGGCTTCTTAATATCATAAACCAGTGGGTTGTTGATATGTCTCCCACTCGCTGTGAAAATGGGGGACACCTTCCTCTCCCTAATTAGGGGGGGGGAGAGGGAGGGAGAGAGAGGGGGAGGGGGAGGGGGAGGGAGAGGGAGAGGGAGAGGGGGAGGGGGAGGGGGAGGGAGAGGGAGAGGGAGAGGGAGAGGGAGAGGGAGAGGGAGAGGGAGAGGGAGAGGGAGAGGGAGAGGGAGAGGGAGAGGGAGAGGGAGAGGGAGAGGGAGAGGGAGAGGGAGAGGGAGAGGGAGAGGGAGAGAAAACTTGTGGGTTGCCGAATGCCAGATGAACTACGATAGTCTTTGGGGTAACTGCAAGGTACTGTGTCTTTGCTATCACTTAGCTCACACTCGTGCTTGGTAGTGGGGGCACTTTTTATTTTGCTGGTGGGGGAGGAGAGGGGATTGTTGCTTGTCACTGCTCATGCCCATGAGGGGGAAGCTGGGGGGGGCGGTTTGGGGGTCTCTCGTTTAACTGTCATTCATTCTTTGGGGCACTTCTCTATTTTTGTGGATGTTTTGCGAAGAAAAAGCATTTCAGGATGTAAATTACGTACATTTTTCTGACATTAAATAGAACCTTTGAACACTGCCACTGGATAATAGAGTAGCTCATCACCAATTAGTTCTTTATTTTCTTCATTATCATTACATGCAAAATTATTAAATATAAACAGCAATAGTTCCAAGTCACATTTGGTTGGACATTTAAAGGCAAGAGTCAAAACCATTAATTATTAATATTTTGGAAGTAAAATATTTCCATTTGAAACAAATAACAATTATTTTAAGATACAGCTGGTCTGCTGCATGCTCTCAAATAATTGTACTTTTAATTAATATCTAGGAACTGTAGTAGTTAATTAAACATCAGTAGCATGTGTTTCTCCAGGAAAGTTGCTGATTCTGCCCTGTTCCAATCTAATCATAAGATTATATTTTTACAGTAAAGTATCAAAAACTAAAATTTGTTATACATTTTAACCTAAATTAATTAAATTGGCAATTTCTTATCAAAACTAAATAACCTACCATACCTTTTTGCTGGCAGTTGAACTTTTCTCTATTTTTTCTAATTTGATGGAGTCGTTTTTATCCCTGTCTTTACCAGAGGCAGATTTTGAGCTCTTATTTTTCTCCTTCTCACTTGAGCGTGGGGAATCTACTGGACTTGCACTTTTACTCCTTTTCCCAGAGCCACCTGTGAAACATTCAATCCTCAATTTATTTTATAGTAATAAAACACTATGAATTGAGTTGACTGCAACGCATATGCCGATTCTTCAACACAATATTGAAAGATTTTCATATTTTTGAACATTTTTCCAACAGACCTACTTCCCTGTCAGATTAAAGAAGTTGCTAGGCAATGTTCAAAAATGTGCTACAAGTTGTCTGGGTCTCAAAGCCAATAAAATGAAAACAATATTTGCTCTTTTTGATCCTTTGCAACATTGTAACATAACAAAGGATACACTTGATATACCTTAGCAATTCACACTTACTCACTTGATCCCTAAGCAGATCTATATATTTGTTTTCATTTTAAGACTTGTTTGGACTGAAATTAACACCTTCCAAAATCATCATAAACAAAGATTTATTTCACTTCGAGTTTTTTTTAATGTCACCTGAAATAAATATATTAAATCTCAAGACTGAGCCATTGCATTTTCTTTAAGTAACAAATTTCTATGTTGAAATAAAGTGCCACATGAGGACACGGCAGAGATAAACCATTATTAAGTTCACGGAGCAATAAGAGGCACAGTAACAAATTATTTTCTCATCTCTACAAACAACTCATGCCTGTCTCTTTAACAGAATTTCATCCAATCACTATTAAGGGTCATTAACACACTACAGAATGGCAATAATATATTCTGGGCAAGTGTCACCTGTGAGTGAGTGGTACATCACTGGCAATGAGCAATGGAGCCCAGAACATGACATAAAAGGTAGGTGCAACCTGGCGAAGATGTATTTGCCAATATGCAGGCTATACTTTTCAGCAGAACAGCTAAAATTCAGCAATTCAAGTCCCAAACTTGTGCAAAAGCTGTGAACTGAATTTCCAGGAGGATGAATCCCAAAATATATTCCATCATTGACTCTACAGGCATTCAAGTAATTGGATCTACTTTGGCTGCGAGTAATAGGGATTATACTGCATAGAAAGTGAGCAAATTCTAAAATATTTTGCTTTGAATGAGCTATCAATATTAATTTTTAAATTAGTTTCACTTTTTAAGTGTTCATTAAAACAACTACATTTCAAAAGACAATTATATTTTCTATGGCTTCAAAAGAAAGCAAATCCTGCCCTCATTTTCACCTTATGATAAAGATTGTCAGTAGTTTTATGGGTTGGGCTGAAGTCTCTGTACTAAGTTGTCTGCAACCCAATGCACTGAACTCAGGGATGTAGAAAGTCAGTAAGATTAGGCTAGTCCTGTATGATCCAGTCCACCTTAGGCAAGGTTTGTAACGGATACAGAAAACAATGAGAAAAAATTTATAGTTTGACTAAGAGCCAATGTACTACATAACTATTAAGTATATCCAGTCTCTTTTTATTCAAGTAAATGTGAAAATTAATCCACTGAATCAGACCTTCATCATGTCTCTCATTTTCATTCCACTTTTCAGCACTTTAAGTCACTTTTCTGCGTTAACTATATTCGACAGCTATTGAGGAATCATTTAGCTGACTTGGATCTGTCAATCTGTCTTTAAAACTCTTAACAACAAAAAAGATACTAATATTTACCTGTTCCATTTTCATCTTTACGCCGTTTTGATTCTTGTATGTTCTCTCGATCACTATTTGAATGATCCTAAGAAGAAAAGAAACAAAAATTCCTACCTAGAATAACAAAAGGAGGTCATTCAAGAGGGAATTCCCGACAAAAGAAAGTTGCAGAGAACATAGGACGTAGAATAGTACAACACAAGAACAGGCCCTTTGGCACATTTCTGAGATGACCATGATCCAATTTAATGACGTCTGCCAAATTATCTGTACTCCTCCATTCCCTGCCTGTTCATGCACTTATCTAAATACCTCTTCAATGTTGCTATTACATCTGCTTCTACTACTTTTCCTGGCAGTGTGCTCCAATCATCAACCACAATGTGTAAAAATAACTTTAAACATTCCTCCTCTCAAATTAAAGCTACACCCTTCAATACATAACAGTTCCACCTTGGCAACAAGACTTTGGCTTTCTACCCTTTCTACGCCTCTCAAAAATTGATGTACATCTATCAGATTCTCTCCTCAGCCTCTGACAATCAAACAACTTTCCAAGTGTATCCAACCTCTCCATTTTGTTAGCACTCTCTGATCCAAGTAACAAACAGATGAACCTCTTCTACACTCACTCCAAAGCTCCCACATCCTTCTGTAATGCAATAACCAGAAGTGCAGGTAATAGTCGAAATGGCAAAACGAAGGTTTTCTACGGGTAAAAACCAGCATTTCAACTTTTATACTCAACAACCCAACTGATAAAGGCCAAAGGCCCTTTTTAAATCTTCCTACCAATCTTTGTTGCTGCTTCCAGGGTTCTATAGACTTGTACCCAAGATCTCTTTGCTAAAATTCATGTATACAATATACACTGCCCAAATTTAAATCATATTTTCTGGCTCCTCAAAAACTCCATGGCCTTTTGTGAGCAAAGTCTAGGCTAGAAGCAAACAGATTAAATCCTCAAGAATCATTTCCAAAAATTTCCCTACAACTGATGCAAGGTTTATCCAGTCTAAGCGTGATTTCCTGGCTTGTCTTTACTGCTCCTCTTAGACAGAGGAATAATATTGGCTTTCTCCAATCCTCTGAGATCTTACATGTGGCTAAAGAGGAGTCAAAGATCTCAGTCAAGACCCCAGTCTTCTCTCTTGCCTCTATCAATAACCCAGGATCCCATCAGGCCAGGTCCTATTCACTTTAATGCTCCTCAAGTGACCTAACAGCACCTCCTCCTTGATTTTAACATGCCCTAGAATATGAATACACCCCTCCCTGATCTCACTATCCTCCATGTTTTACTCTTTACTGAAAACAGATACCTCTTTCTCATTTAGTATTTTGCCCACTTCCTTTTGCTTAACATATAAATTCCCTTTGTCCGAGTGGAATTACCTTTATTTTTATAATGCCTTGCGATTCTTCCTAATCCTACCTGTCAAGGGCATGTTTAGTGGCCTTGTAGCTCTCCTGATTCTGTTTTAAGTTCTTCTTGTTTGCTTTATATTCTTCTATAACCCTGTCCAATTTCAGCTTCTGAAATATTACCCATGCTTTCTTTTTCACTCTGACTAAAATTATAACATCTCTTATCATCCATGGTTCCTGAACTTTAACTTTCTTCCTCACAGGATTATGATGGTTCTAAATTCTGACCATCTGACTTTGAGATGGCTTCTACAATTCAGATGTCGATTACCTAATAACAACTGCTCCCAATCTACTACTTTACCCTGTTAGGTCTTATCCTTACCCATAACTATTGGAAAACTTTGAGAAATGATTGCTTTTCTTAAATGGTCACCAGAAAATCTGATCACCTGACTAGGCTAATTTCCTAATGCAAGGTCTGGTACGGCCTCTTACCTGGATGGACTTAACAACATTCTGTGTTATAATACCCTACAGAATGAACAAAATTGCCCCATCTAAGCCTCAAGCACTCCAGTCAACATTTCTGGAAATTAAATTCACCCTGTTGAGAGGTTACATGACTTTTAGTCAAGTCCCATCTTAGTCAAAGCAAATGCAAGAAATATATTTATCATCACTCCAAGCTTCTTCCAGTTTTTCAGTACAACTCAAGAAATATCAAAAGCAGAAAAAAAAGCTCTGCACAACAGTTAATATTCAGATTCATATTTATAGATGTCACTGGTAAAAAAAAACTGCAATGTTGAAAACTGTTTAGTTCTGGTTTAAATCTGCTTTGCTATCAACCGTACCCTCTTGCGCTCTTTTCGTTCTTTATCTTCTTTCTTTTCCCTCTCTCTTGACCGATCCCTTAACTTCTCCACTTCTTTCTTCTCCATTTCTCTTTCTTTACTCTTTGACTGTGTGCCTGTACTATGGTTGGTATGATGCGGGCTATGATGCTGTTAAAAATGATGCAAGGCACACTTATGATGACAATGTCTCAACAGAATTAAATAACATTCCATTAAAGTCAAATAAAACATCCTCTTTAATACAATAAAAATTTCAATGCAATAATACATTTGCTTGTTAGCTGGCTTCAGGTTCAAAACACACAACTGAAAACAAGATGATTTTATTGAGGTCTTCACTCAAACGATTTCATCAGTAGATCTAAATCATTGAACACCAGTGTAAGAAGCAAGATCATTAAGGATATTGAAGATGCAAAAAGTAGTTAAATCATTGAAATAAAAATTAGTAAATATAAAATATCTTTAAGATAAACTAAAATAAAGAAAACATATTTCATTTCAACTTGTCAGTGAAAGGCAGAAATTTCCATTGCCAATTAGTAGCCACAACTTCCAGAAACACACAAATTCCCAGGGAGACTGAGACTTCACTTTAATTTTGTTTGCACAGGGAACCCCCAGGTTAGGTGATCTGATTCAGGAAAATCCCACTTGATGCACATTCTTCTATAGGTTTTTAAAGCATTTTCCAGATGTTAATAATGATGTTGTATGGTGCTCATTAATGATTGGATACAGTAGTGTTTGGGAAAATATTCAATAATTGAACTCTTCAAGTGCATGCAGAGCAATATGAAATGCATTATATTAAATGCACATTTCTGACTTACAGAGAAATGAATATACGTACAGCTCCCAGTAAGTGAACTCAGATGTTACCCAGGGATTGCCCTGTACTAATTTACATTTATACATGGATATGGTGAAAAGAGAAACTCAGAATAGAGTGTTTAAACAGTGGCGTTAGCCCAATAACATTTGTGATTGAACATAACAATTTTGGTTAAATTGCATTTTAATAGACCATTGTATTCAAAGAGCTTCAACGTAATCTGTAGAATACATGTAGTTAAAAACCAATGGTCATCATAAATTTCAAATGCTAAAATATAGAAAACTCAAAAGGTAAATATTGCTTACGGCTTTCTTTGTAAGCATGCTTAGTATTAAACTGTCCTTGGAAGCAATGTCACAATATTTTTATATGCTCCATTACACTGGCCATGCAACATCACGTTATAATGCAAAATATACCTTAGCACTTCATACATTAATAAAAATACAATATGATCATGGAATTTATGAAAGCTCCCCCAGGTCTGCCCTCTTCACCAGGAAATTAGCTGATTTCCCTTGAACCAATCTAGTGATGGGGAGAACATGGTGGTGGAAAAGAGATTAAGGGACTGGAAGGCAGTATTGTCTTCACTCAGGGAATGCAATGAAGATTGGGAATTGAATTAAAACCTAACAGGGACTGTAGGGTTTCATTTAAAAATGCCCTTACAAGTAATCTTTGGATGACTAAAGAGAAACACTCCCTAAGCAAGCACTGAAGAGAGACTAGATTAATAAAACATTCTCAAAGTGTGTCTCAAGATCAAAGTACAAAGATAACAAAATAAGTTAAAATAAAAATCACTACTGGGGTGACGCTACATTTCGGTTTATATTTCTTTATACAGAAGAGACTGCTGTGGCTATATAATGGAACAGTGGCTGTCTAAGAGACAAATTCACACAGTTTTAAAACACCTTTCTGGTTTCAAATTTATGTTTATTTGGAAACTTATTATTATGGTTTCTTTAGTCAACTAGTCAGAAAGAAACAAATCAAAATTTTAGAAAGTTGATGTACATTAATCTTCAATAATCCTGCAACAAACCCACAACATAATTTATATTAACTTACAAGAATTTATTGAGGGAACAAAAAAGCTTCCTTGTAAACATTCCCCACTGCATACAAATTCCAACAACAAGAATAACATTTTCATCAGATGTTTTGTGTTTTGACCAAATGAGCAAATCAGAACTTTTCCACCCAAATATTGTTATTGTAGATCATGTACCAATCTTCAAAAACAATCCCAAAAAATATCTGAGTAACAATTTAGACAAGGATATACAAAAATAAATTTAGATATGAGATACTGTATTTCATTTTTCAGTGGTATTTCAGTAATATTGTAAATATATTCTCATCACGTCACCACATGATATGGGCATGCCTCGTTTAAACTAAATACTAAATTAGGCTCACATTTCGGACTCTCCGTCTTTTCCTTTAAATCAGTTTTATGTTTTGGAGTTACAAAACATAACATGAAGAAAATAAAAGCTGAAATGAAATAATGGCTCTGAATGAGATAATGTAAAAATTCGTAAGAACAAATGATATAGAAGCAGAATTATGCCATTTGGCCTATTGAGTCTGCTCTGCCATTTCATCATAGCTGATCCATTTTCCTCCTCAGCCCTAATCTCCTGCATTCTCCCTGTATCCTTTGTGCCCTGACCAATCAAGAATCTCATCAACCTGTACCATAAATATATCCAATGACTTGACCTTCACAGCCACCTGTGACAACAAATTCCACAAATTCACCACTCTCTGGTTAAAGGAATTCCTCCTCATCTCCATTCTAAAAGGACGTCCCTCTATTTTGAGGCTGTGTCCTCAGGTCCTAGACCCCACCCACCATAGGAAACATGCTCTTCACATCCACTCTATCGAGGCCTCTCAACATTTGATAGCTTTCAATGAAGTCACCCCTCATTCAGCTAAATTCCAGTGAGCAGCAGCCCAAAGCTATCAAATGTTCCTCTTATGACAAGCCTTTCAATCCTGGAATCATTTTTTGTTCACCTCCTTTGAACCGACTCCAACATCAGCACATCTTTTATTAGATAAGGGACTCAAAATTGCTCATAATACTCCATGAGACCTCACGTACCTTATATAGCCTTCACAGTACAGAGCTGCTTTTATATTTTAGTCCTCCCAAAATGAATGCCTTCCTCACCGCTGACTCAACCTGCAATTTAACCTTTAGGGAATCCTACACATTGACTCACAAGTTGCTTTGCACCTCAGATTTTTGAATTTTCTCTCCATTTAGAAAACCATTTTCTTTTATCAAAGTGCATGACTAGGCACTTCCTGACACTATATTCCATCTGCCCATACTCTGAAGCTGTCTAAGTCCTTCTGTAGCCTCTCTACTTGCTCAAAATGACCTGCCCCTCCACCTATCTTCGTATCATCCACCAACTTGGCCAGAAAGCCATCAATTCCATCATCCAAGTCATTGACAGGTATAATGTACAAAGAAGAGGTCCCAACACAGATCCCTGTGGAACTCCACTAGTCACTAGCAGCCAACCAGAAAAGACTCCCTTTATTCCCACTCTTTGCCTCCTGTCAATCAGCAAATGCTCTATTCATGCTGGTATCTTTCCTGTAAAACCATGGGCTCCTTTAAGCAGCTTCATGTGTGGCAACCTGTAAAAGGCCTTCTGAAAATCCAAGAATACAGCATCAATCAATTCTCCTTTGTCTATACTGCTTGTTACTTCCTGAGGAAAGATGTTCCCGAGGAAGCCATGCTGACGACAGCCTATTTTATCATATGCCTCCAAGTACTCTGAAACTACATCCTTAATTCCAACATCTTCCCAACCACTGAGGTCAAACTAACTGATCTATAATTTCCTTTCTTCTGCCTCCCTCCCTTCTTGAAGAGTGGAAAATCCTTGGTGAGATGAGAGTAGGATCAGAAACCTAAACTATTATTGAAACTCCAAAGAAGATTGAACAGAATGCAAAATAGATTAACCTGTCCAACACAAATACACCAATCATATTCACATTTTAAACAAATGAATTATTGTTACCAAGTATTTAATGGAATAATCTGAAAATAAAAGGGACGGAGAAAATGTAGTATTTCTTGCACAATGAAAAGCATCAAAATTTGGTTGCAAGCAGTTAAAATAGCTCACATAACATGACATAACATAATACCTTCACCAAAAGCCACCGTGTGTATTGACACAATTCAAAAAATAACATGAGCTATAAGGTAACAGTAAATAAACTAAGTTCATAAACAGAAGATTTCTCACAGTGTATTCTAAATAACTGAAAATAAACTTGTATGATTCAGCAACATTTAAGCAGAATGTATTGGTTCTGTACTAGTGCTGCCAAAACTGCTTAGATTATTCAAAATCCAGACACGCAGCAAAATTATGCTTGTGCACAAACGTGAAGTTAACTTATTCCCTTGACAAACCAAAGTGTAATTTCAATATTTCACATCAACTGAAACATTTTCAGCTCAACCACAAAAAGCAAAATCTGGAAATGTTGGATAAATTGAACCTTCCAATGTTCAATAATACTAAGATCTAAGATTATATATTAAAATCTTCAAAATCCGATTCTAAGATTAACTGGAAGAAATTATATGGATTTAACTCCTCTGAACTGGAAATTCTGAACTAATGTGCTGCCCTTTGGCATGACAGTGAAAGGTATAAATTGCTGAAAGCATTCAGCTGATTTAATGTTAACTTCCTTTTCCTTTGCGCTTCTATTACATACTTTAAAACCTTCATTTACTGTTCTTCCAAAGTATTTAACAGATTTATGACAAGAATTTCAATCCAGGGTTTCTTCTAGCTTCAAAAAGGGAGACTCTTTATTCTCACTGTTTCTGATTTGAACGAAAACAACATCCCCTGGATTGACTTCACAATAATCTTGTCATTCAGTGTGAATATTCAAATGGATTCTGTCATCCAACTTGCAACTATGCTCTTCCTCCAATACTTTTCTTCACCTCAAGATAAATATCTTCTGAGCAATCACATTTGCTACTACCTCGCATGTCTCAATCCACTGCTTTTAAATGACATCAAAAGGTCCACATTCCATTTTCATTCCCAACAAATTGTTGGGTCTTTATCTGCTTGCATCTCATTGCACTGAACATAATTGTTTATCTTTGACTTTTGGTAACATTATAAATTGTTTTTGCTTAAGCAATCTCCCCCTTTCTTTGCAAAACAAGTGTATTTGGACTGCTCTAAGCTACATCCTGTTTAATAAATTACTTCATCAATGAATTGTTTCTCTTACTGAAACTACTTTTAACTCTTGGATTGAAGGTTATCCTTCCAAAAATTACTTATTTGTATCCTTCAAGTCTAGCCCCATCTAGCTGAGGAGACGTTTGGCCAAAGTAATAATTATTCTAATTACAGTAACATGAACTTTCCCTCTCTGTCCTCCTCAGTCAATTACTCTATGCACCACTTTGTTTCTTTATGCCACTGTTATTTACATATTTCTGATGCAACACTGGCATAATGCTGCCATAGTTCCCACTCCCCTCCCTTCATTACATAATTATGTCAACTACTTACAAACTAACATTAGTCCTTTTTGGACCCGTTGTTATGGATCCTTCAGTGGCATCATGTGCACAAGACACATTTCTTTTGGAGGTGAAAGACGTGCACAATAACATGGATAGCCTAAAACCTTTTCTATTATGCCTAGTATTTCAGATTCCATATTTTAAATACATTGGTCAAGATAATTATAATGACTTACAAAATAAGTTGACATCATTAATAATATCTTAACTCAACTAGACTATTGGTAAATTAATACCTGGAGGCCCCAGAACTAACTGAAGATCCTCCATTAACAAGATATACAATATAAGAGCAGGGATGATATGTTGCAATTTTGAAACATGGGTTAGATCATAAATAGAATGCAGAATGGTTTCAATTCTGGTCATGACACAAAAGGACATAATTGCACTGGGGAGGGTGCAGAAGAGATTCACAAGAATATTGCATTGGGATGGAATATATCAGTTAAGACGAGAGACTGGATAAGATGTGTTGTTTTCATTGGATCAGACTAACAGAAATATGAGACATAGAAAACAGGGATAGTAAGAAACTTTCCCCCATGGCAACCTAAATCTGGGGTTGAAGTTAAAAAGTAAAATGCTTAGAAGGATCGGGGAAGAATTTTTCACCGAGATGATGGCTGTAACCTGGCATGACCAAGAAGAAGCAGAAGGAACAGGTATGAAGTGCATGAAAAAAAATCACAAAGCTATGCTAAGACAAGATTAATTTTAATCAGTGAATGGTGGAAATATTCTACATGTCAGGCATAAGGTGCAGAGAGTGGAAGAGTTAACATTTCAAAATGATGCACGATCAAAACAGGAGATTAAGAGATATAGATAAATAGGTGAAGAGAACAAATAAAGTATAGGTGATATGGTCAAAGTCAACAGAAATTATATGACAAAAAGTGTAAAGTGAAAGTTTTCCTTCATTAATTTTAAATAACAATTCTCTTTGCCATTTAAACTTCCACCTTACTGTCCAGTAGTAAAACAACTGAAAAGCATTAACAGCCAATATAAAAGGACTAAATAAATTATTAAAATTAGTAGATGAAAAGACTGAATGCTAACAATCTAAATAAAGCTGAAAATGCTGCATAATTTAAGCTTTTCAATTACGGCAGGTCAAAGGCTGCTATGGTTCTTGGGCAAAATAGAAGCTTCATTGTAACAGAGAACTTAAAGTGGAAAAAGATACAACGCTGGGTCATACTTGCAAATGTTGGTACTCTACAAAGCGTTTATCCTATCTGCATCTGATCTCAGTGTAAATATACATCATATGCAATAAATTCACAATACAAATAACAGTGATCCACTGGGAAAATATGACTAGAGCCCTAGATGGCAAAATATTGCATGAAGGTAAACCTCAGACTAAATAAAGGTTTGTAGATAACTTGGTGCTCAATTAAGTTAGAATTGGCATTACATCATTATCATCACCAACTCAATTGAAGCCCAAGGCATTTCTCTGGAAATTAAAATTTTAAAGTAATCAAATTACTAGAATTATGGAATAAGAATATGAAATCCAGGCATTAACCTACAAGTTTATTTGCATAAAATCTTCCATAATAAGGTTTAATGATTTGGGAAACCTCTTAAAGAACAAAAACAAATCAAGAAATGGTCAGGATACCCTTTGTTTGCGGGACACCACGCTGTTAAATTGGGGCAGGAGATCGTCAGTCACATGCACTTGTGTGGCTGTTAGTCACTACTACATGTGCATAGAGCAAATGTAGTGTGCTTGTGTTACATTATCGATTTGGACTGATGGGCGTCGATTCAAAATGCAGTGATTTTTGTTTTTAAATTGTGACTAAAAGAAATTTTGAGCCCTTGCCACAAAAAGATTTGACACTAACTGTGTTACCCGACTGGACCAAAATAAAAGCCATCCATCTAACACTACTCATCATTAGCTTGCAGAGATAAATGGAGTGCTGAAAAGTACAACTGCACGTTCGATATATACATTAATAAGATAAACTGAAGAAGAATGGGCATTACACAAGGGACAACAGGGAACATCCCAAAAAGCAAAGTCATGAGGTAAGGATCCAGATGTTGAAGAGCCCTCAATCAATGGTTTTTCACTGTAACTGGACAACGTGTGCGTGTCAGTAGACCAATGTTAAAATACACAGAGTAGTGAGCTAAGAAGCTAGGTCACAAAGATTTTAAAGCAACAGATGGTTGGTTGTCTTGATGGAAAAGTAGGCACCACATTAAATTCAAGAAAGCACACATTGAGAAAGATGCTTTAAGTGCAGAAATATGGATACCTGCAAAACTATCCGACTTGCTTCAAAAATTTTGTGCAGTTGATATCTACAACGTTGATGAAATGGACTTTTTTTTAATATCGTGCCATGTCCAACAGTTCCCTTGGCTACAAACACATAACTCTAGGTTCAAAGAAAGCAATGGTTCGCATTACTCTGTTGTGTTTTTCAAATATATCAGGAACTGATTAAAAGAAATTGTTGATTATCGGTAAAGGTGTTAAACTTTGATGCTTTAAGGGGCCAAGAACAGATAGTTTATGAATGGATAATTATGCCAGCATACACTCAATGAATGAAAGTGTATGGAGATTGTACATTCTCCCTGTGACTGCTTGGTAGGTTAATTGGTCACTGTAAATTGTCCTGTGATTAGATTAGGATCCGGGTTGCTGGGCTGCACTGTTTTTCACACTAACCTGACAATTGCTGATATCGGCAGAAGCTTATTTTAGTGCTTTTAAATGTCTCTGATAATTAGAGACATTTGACATCTTGTAGCTGATTCAATAATAAATACATTTGGATACATATTAAGCAATGGTTAATAAACAGCAAACAGAAAAATAAACAACACTAAGCTAAACTTAATTTTACTAACAAAGATCAGCAACCCCATTCAAATGAATTAGACTGGGTTCGATTCAGCAGTTTTGGCTGGTGTAAATGATCAAATGCAATAAGTAACCAGCCCTAAACTTCATTAATTACATAATGCCATTATGCCTCCTATGGAACCAGGAGCAGAACAAGGAGTCAAAATAGCACTCCAAAGATCTTCTCGTTTTTCTGCTTGAAGATCTTGAGCAGTTGCATGCAGTAAACAAGTAATCAATTTTGTTATTGAGATCCAAAAAGAGAAAGTTAGACAAAGTTATACCAAGCTGTTAATGATGTATTATTCCAATATTAATAACCAAATAACCATGAAATTATAAATAGAATAGATATTAAAAATCAGCTGTGGAAGTCCAAAAAATTGCAAAAGCTGAATATCTAAAACTAAAACTGAAAAGAATAGAAACTCTCAGATGGTTAGGCCACTTCTGGAGGAGAAACAAGGTTTGATGGTGGATTTCTAACTATCGATGTTGACTAGTTCTCTTCCCATAGATATAACATGATTGCTAAGCAGTTCCATCTTTTTTCTGCTTTTTTTCTCAAAATCAGCAATGATGACAAACATAAGCCGAAATGTTGCTTCCATCTCATGATTCTCCTGAGTGACCAGTAACACAGGAAAGTTGAAGGATTATGGATAAATGAGTCAGAATAAAACTGATAACAAGTCATCACATAAAATTATGTACTTCAGGACTAATTTGCCTCAGGCATACAAATACAAACATATTTAAGTTAATTTGCTACCAAATAAAAATGTTACAAAATAATGATATATAATGAAAAATATTTCAGATTGTTCTCCTTCGGATGAACTGGTAAAAAAGATTCATTTATAGGTATTAGCTTATTTTACTCATCCATAGTTTTAGTCATTAATTGCATTCATGAATAATCAAGCAGGTTTCCAATAATAAATCAGCAAACTATGAACTAACAAGACTTCCAAATGAACATTGTTTTGAAAAGTGATGGCAGCTCAGTTAAGAACACCAACAGTAACCAAAATAGATGAATTTTACTCAAAACGTTCTGTTTATCTTACCAACAATCCCACTCAATGACTATTCATGGGAAGCCCAGTTTTAACAAACCACTCAGGGGTATTTGCCATGGTCAATGTTTGCAAAGGATTGTGTGTGCTTTAAATTCTAATTCAAGCTAACAAGCAAATGTACTTCAACAGAATAATAATTAGATTAACTAAACCACAGTGATGTCTTAATCTCAATATTTTACACTATAAATAGAAACTAAAATAGCAAAGCACCTCAATTTGCAATTGAAGTAAATATTCTGAATCAAAAATATTTTCCCAAAAATACATCAACAACAATTAAAATGATAAGAAAGTACACCTTTATCTCTAAATATCTTCCCTTTTTAAAAAATATTGGAATAGAAAGACATCCAGAAAGGTTTTGACTCAATTTTAAATACAAATAATTATTAATGTAAGTATGTTGTTTTGACTCTTCAACCACCAAGCTTGCTATTTTGATACTGAACACCTGGTTATTATGGTGCTCCATTTTAGAGGTGTCAGCAGTCCCACAGAAATCCACCAGAATATCCTGACAAGCAAGTGTAAACTCAAACACTACTGGCAAGTATCTTCATTGAGGATAAAACTACTTTATGTCGGGTGTATTGTTCTGACAATCCACACTCATGCAGAAACTGAAAGTTAGCATTCAGAATCAAAACCATGCTGATGTTTGTTCTCAAGCTCAGCCCATTGTGGCATCTGAAGTATATCAGACTGTTAACCATGCAAATCCAAATTTTCTGCTTTGCACATTATGTTAAATAAATCAACATATAAGCAAGAGATATTGGCTCCTTAAGAGCAGGTGGAAAAGCACAGTGTTTAAAAAAAATTAACAAAATTGGGTCAAAGCATTTCTGGAATACAAGTATATATTTAAAAGTGACAATGTTTGTGAAACTACAGTCAATAAGATGACTGCAAAAGTTCACCTATAAAAGCTGTCTAAATAAGGCTCAAGTGTCAAACCTTTGCTGATGATTCTTTGTGATCACCGAGACCATCCTGTAGGAATGAATGGAGATGACAGATGAGCTGCAGCGCTTCTCAGAAACCAGAGGACTTTGGGATGCAAGGTGGTGACCACTCTAATGTCTTGCTTGACATGCAGTTACACCTTTAGGAACTAGGCTTTAGGAATTGTTAATGCTTACTGAACAGGATAATAATAGTAATACATTTGAAGTCTATGTTCCAGGAAACAATTTACTGTGATAAAAGTTATTTCTCGAACTTATTTAGATATATTATTTAAATCTGTCTGATGCTGCTGTCATTCATAATTGTAGTCCATATATTAAATTTACAACTAAGCATTAATTTACTAGAAACAAAATAAAACTCCCTGAATATATTACTTAATATAAAATGTTACTATTAAAAAATATACATGAACAATTATCAATTAAATCTTTAAATGTGATGTTATAGAATACTGTTTTCTGTATGAGTAGACTAAGTGAACAATTAAATTCAATGCTAAAAGTGTTAATCTTGTAAAGAGGTGCAGCTCAACAAACCACAACGGGCTCTTTAACCTCCCTTCCAGTGCACTGCATCCAGGAATTGGCACATACTCCTCCAAGTTTCAACCCACAGCAAACTCAAGGATTCGTGGGGGGTTCATCTACATTAAAATAAATACAGCAAACGGTGCAAGGAAGCATCTGCCCTGATTCTTCTATTAGGACACACCCACGTTTCGTGCTGCGTAGTACACCATCGGCCCTCTTGGCTGGAAGGTGGGCTTGGCTGCCATATTTGCATTTTCCTAAGGCAGGATTCAAAAGGCTGGCACACCCAAGGGAAAACAACCCCATGAAGGGAAGATACTAACAACAGCTGTACGCTGTTAGAATTTACACAACTACAGGAGATCAGATCACCAAGGAGACATTAAAGACTTTAATGGAATTCCCTCCATTACTTCCTTCCCAGAAGGCACGAATTGGTAGAATGCTCATCAGCGGGCCTGATGAATCCAGAGGTATCCGGTTATTCTGAACAACTCCAACATTCTTCAGTGCTGAAACGCTCTTCACTCTCAGCGCTGACACCTTGTTGCGACTCCAGCTTGAAGCTATTTTGCTTGTAGCATTATTGCACTTCAAAAACTGACCACTTAATACAATTTGAGGCACTTTGAAGAAAAAATTTCTTGGATTTTCCTCTTACTATTTACAATTTTCGCTAGGTCCTTGAAGCCTTTTTTATATAAAATTTGCTTACAAAATAGTCCAATAAAGAAAATGAATGCATTTTCTATTTAAAAGAAACCTCCAGAGGCTCCATTTTGCACCTTGTATCACTTGAAGGAAGACGATTATTTCCAGAATACCGGCATTCCAAACAGGACAGCCTAATACTGACGGTGCCTTCCTTAGGCTATACTAACCTTTACTGTAGTGGAATGTGAAGGTGATGAGTGGGAATCAAGCTTGCGCCGTTTTTGTTCTGCAATAGAAAAATTATTACATGGTCTAGTAGATTGCGGTAAATTGAAAATTTAAAAAGAGAAGTCAAAACAGTAACAAAAATTTTCTTTAGAACCAAGTAATACAGAATATAATAATAATACTAACATCAATTAACAAAGAACATACAGATCATGTTCTTTCCACTTATATTAAAAAAACTGAGCAAGAATGGAAAGTGAATAAAAAAATAAAATGCTTCCTAAAATGGTGGAATAATTTGCAAAAAAAAGAAATAAAAATGTTGTTACACAATATAGTTCTCCAAATTGTGCTCTACTTAAATTTCAAATGGTTTAAGGTGAACATCTAAATAGTGAGGAGGACTTAATAGACTTGATGAGGAAGCATGACATAGAAATTAACACATGCAATTTATTAGTGAGGAAGATGCAGTAAGTACTAAAATGCAACATTTTCACGGAGATGAAGGGAAAAAAAGAAATGGAGCTGTACCTATCGAAACCTTTGCAAACTCAAGAACTACCTGGGATTACTACTAAAGTTGCAAGATCTATGGATTCATAAAGAACAAAAGAATTCAAAAGGAATAAAGTTATGCTAAACCTATCCCAAAAAAATAGCAAGGTCTCAGATTGACTGTTAGATTCAAAACAGTACTGTAGGTAGTTCAGGTTCTTAGCAGGTGTATAGAAAATATACTGGAGTAATACCAAAGATAGAGGAGTACTGTTGGATGGAGTGACCAAAGGTGGCTGAAAAGATTTAACACTGATATTCAAAATTGTAATGAGTCATGGCATAAATAAGGAGAAAGAGGCTTCTAAAGACATTGAGGGTGAGTAACTGGGGGGCAGGGATTTAAGGCAATCACAAAAGCAGGAGAAATTTCTTGTCTGAACATGTCTGTTTGGTTTCCAGACAATAATTCCACATGCTAAAAAAATCAAATTTAGAACTTAATGTTTTCCAAACAGTATCATAGTTCCATGCTTATGCACTTTAAATAATATTTATGTGTTATCTTTGGCTAACCCAAATTAAAATTCAATTAGCTGCAGATGAGAAATTATTTTTTTTAAGTTCCAGGAAAAATAAAGAAGCAAAACAAATTTGGTCATGTTTCAAACTTCTTAAACTATAGCCATGTTTAAACTGTCAAGAGGGGTAAAAAAGAACAAAGCTGTCAAATTTTGGTTTGCTTTCAATCAATGAAGGACTATTAAGGGAGCCATAACAGAAACATGAATGCCTCCTGCTTATTTATATATATTTACTTATTACAAATAAGTGATAAGGCTTTTAATTAACTTGCATTTGACATGCAAATAATTAGTTATTAAATTGCACAAGAGTGATGAAGTTTCCTTGTAAGACTTCCTCCAGTGAGGGAACTCATTATGAAACCCTGCCCTTAGTGTTGCCCATGATAAAACCATGAAGAGAGGAAGTGTTGGAGGGACAGCATTCAAAATGTAACGATGAAAAGGGACAGAGAGAGGAAGTGTAAAATTATCACCAAAGAGCTGACCCCCCCCCCAACCAACATTCATCCCTTTGGCTACCACCATTGAGTAGGTAATATATTTTCTGGTGATCCAGTTGCATGCTTGACTGCTTTACAATTGTAATTACAGTGACAATGTCCGTAAGTGCCTGAGAAGCTTTAGAACATTGCAAAATAAAAACTAAAATTAATATTTTTTTAAATTTAGAAGCCATTGAGGCAGCAACTATTGCAACATTTAAGAGGAATTTAGAACTGAGCTGAACTGAATAGGCTGCGTTGGTTTGGTATCTTATTTTCTGTGTTTTTCCACCCTTCTTTTTTTTTACTGTTTGCATGATTTGTTCTTTTTTTTTGCATGTTGGGTAGTTTGACGTTTTTCTCTGAACGGGTTCCATGGTGTTCTTTCATTGTTTCATGGCTGTCTGGGAAGACGAATCTCAGAGTTGCATACAGTATACATACTTTGATAAGTAAATGTAGTTTGAATCGTTGAGGGTAAGGGGCTTGGGACTAGCAACAGAAGGGTGGACCAAATGGGCCAAATAGCCTGCTTCCATGCTGTATTTCCTTATGATTCTACTGCTCCATGAGTTAGAATGTGCCAACTTCTGAATGACCTGCTTCTGATTTTATGTCATTCCTTACTATTCCTTCTGTATTTTCATCTGCTTCAAGCAAATGGAATAACTGATAATTTGTTTTCAATTAATAAATCTCTGCTCATGAACTATTTGAAATAGCTTCCAAAACATTAAACACAACTCTGAAAATTTTCATAGACCCATTGGTGTAATTAACTGGAGAAAAACTTAACTTTGGCAAGGTATGTTTTTTCGTTCCTTAAATGCCCACTTTGTTGGTTGAAACAAGACTAAATAATTAATTTCTTCAAGCTCTTCTCATAATAAAGAAAATGAAACAGAATATAGTGCCTTATTATCTTACCCCTATCAGTTTCTGAAGATTCGGATCGTGGAACTGGGGACTTCAAGGACCCAGCAGAGACCGATTTTTCTCCTTTAGTGCCTGTGTGACTTTCTTTGGATTTGGCTTCCTTTAGTGCATCTCTCTCCTTGGATTGCTCCTTTTCTTTCTCCTTTTCCGAGTGTGATTTTGCTTCAGCACCGCTCGATGTCAACCTGGATTTGTCTTCTTTTGCTGTCTTCTCATCCTTCCTGATCTTCTCTTTCTCTTTGTCTGCCTTTGGTGTTTTTTCCTTGGTCTCGCGTATTTTTTCATCTTTATTCATTCGTTCTTCTTTTGATTTCTCCTTTACTTCTTTAGCTGTTGCTTTAGCCTCTGGAGGAACAGCTGGGGTTGCCTTATCTTTTTTATCCTTGTCTTTTTCCTTCCCACTTTTTTCTTTCTCTTCCTTCTCTTTTGTAACTTTGTTGCTGGAAAAGAATATGAAACCCAGAATGTTTTATTTTATACGCAGGATGAGAACACATGCAGAATGATATCACTCAGGTTCTATCACATTTCAAGGTATGCTACTATTCACAGAGAGCATTGTATAAACTTACTATAAAGACAAAATATACATGCCAGTAAAGATACTCAAATTCCCCAGCATTAGAAAAAGGCAAATATATTTTTACAAGCTCTTGTCAGCATTGTCAAGGGATGCTGATGGATGGATTTTGCTAGTCCACTAAATTACATGTGAAGTTATTCATAAAGTTAAGAAATCACTGAATTTTGCCAATTAACTTTCAAATGTGCTTATAAAATGTAAACTTGAGGACCATAGCCCATGACTTCAATACCAAACCTGGAAACGGCTCATTTTGCTATTGTCTTTCATGGCCAAAAACTTTTAAGAAATATCATCCTCTCTGTTTGGTCTTATATATGAAACAAATTAGTAAAGTAATGCTTAAATGGGCAGTTCTAGAAACCATCCTGGACAATATCACTTTTAGCCAGCAGTGAATTTACCAGTTCAAATGGCATTCATTTTCAATGCAATTCACAAATGTTATAAAGAATAACTGTATTTGACAGTCAACAGCGATTCACTTAAAACAAATCATGACTGATTGATTTGAATCTTGCAATAACTAAGGTTAATGAAAGAATGCAGTAGATGATGTTGACATGGATTTTCGAAAGGAGTTATATAAAGTTGCACACAAAAAGCTAGCAACCAGAACTCAGACCAATGAAATTAAAAGGGCAGCAGCAACACAGATAAGACATTAGCTAAAAAACAGAAGCAAGATCACATGAACTGGTATTTTCATACTTGTAGCCAGACTGTTGTAGTATACCCAATCAAGATCCATTCTGCCACCATGGTTATTTCAACGTAAATTAATTGGTTTGGATGTGGAGTGTTTCCAGATTTGTAATTGACATCAGGTTTGTAAGTGTGATAGATCTTGTAGTGTCTTACTATCCATTTCAACATAACATGGATGGATTAATACAAGATGATATTTAGTAACTGTGAAATGGAACATTAAGGCAGAAAGAACAAGGAAAGGCACCATAGATCAAATGGCTCAGTTCTAAATGTATAAAATGTGTAATATTTTGAAACAGTGAGGATTGATTGTAAGTAAAACACACAGGATCATGAGACTCATTCAAAAGAAACACAGATTACTAAGAAGCACGTAAATTCCGTTGAATTTATTTAAAACAACGTGCATACTAAAATTCCAGTTAAAGTTAGAATGCAGAAGCTGGTGTTAGTCTCCTTGGAGCCAACAAAAGTTGAGAGATAATATTCATGGAGATGATCAGGATTTTTTTCTTTTTTCAGTAGGTTAAACACAAAGAAACAGTTCCTATTAGCAAGTGGTTCAAAATCGAGGAAAAAAGTACAATGAGAATAAGAAAATAAGTTTTCACCCAGAAAATAGTCATAACCTGAAACTTGCAGTAAAATAGGAAAGACGAGGAAAATGGGACTGATCAATTTACTTGGATCCAATTTGTATCCTTCTCGTATTGTGACAATTCTAAAAATTCACTGACCATCTATCCATGATACATTTAGAACTTCCAACATGCAGACAGGAAGGCCAAATTCTTACCTGTTTATAGAACTGGTTCCATTACTGGACATAACTTTGGGTATTGTATTAGCTGCTTTGTTAGTAACTTTTATAGCACTCTGAGATTTCTCCTTCAATTTATCTGTTAAAAAGAAAAGAGACTTTAAAACTCTCTCCAAGAAACTTCCCGTGGGTCTATTCAAAACAAAATTATTATTTAAGGTGTACTAATGCTTACAACATTTAATGTACCACAATAATAACAATTAAAACAAAAATGATTTTTACAAAAGATCTATGACCTGGACCTTGTTCTCGATGATATAGTAACAGGCCTCATGTGTGATTTTTTTGAATGCCATTCTCCAAGAATTAGTCACCTATGGCAATGCAAGTACTCTTTCTGACAGCAGTAACTAACTTGCCAGGTTAAAGAGATCACTGATCCTCAGCAAAGTTGCTTCGCATTAAATCATCACCTTAAAGAATCCTTACAGACAATGAAAGCAGGAAAAGCATAAATTTAGCTAATGTTCTAAACATTTACAAAAGATGCACATGATGACAGCAAAAATTCAAACACCACATTTGAAACTAAAATTGAAGAGAATGCAAAATAAAGCCAGGTTTATTTTGGTGCACAGAACTGACTATACTATAATTGAAGGCAAGAACACAATCAACAAAAATATGTATAATTACAGACTACAGAATCTGTCGTCTCTATAGCTGGCAGGCACGGACAGCTCCAGACCATGATCCTTACTGCCAACCTCAATGGTTCTAACGATCCTCAGCAGATTCAGAACCCAGACCACACTGCCATCAATGAGGGTTCCAACAACCATGGACACCTTCAAAGTGCCGATTGCACAATGTCTAACCAACTCGATCGAGCCTTGACTGATAGCATCTCAGACCAAGACTTCATGCGCTGCTGCTGGAACCCGTTTCCCCTTCCCCCACAACCGCTCTGTAATCCCGTGTCTCTCAGGTCCCACCACTAGCTCTCGGGTCCTCGGAAACTCCATCTTCCACTTAGCCCACCTTCCATGAACAGCCTCCCCTCTCCTCTGACACTACCAACCCCCTTTCTCCCTCTGATCTCAGATCTCATTGCGCCAGGTGAAATAGTCAAACTGTGCTGCAGCAACAACCTGGCACTTAACATCAATAAGACCAAAGTGCTGATTGTGGACTTCAGGAAGGGTAAGATGGAAGAAACATACCAATCCTCATAAAGGATCACAAGTGGAGAGAGTGAGCAGCTTCAAGTTCCTGGGTGTCAAGATCTCTGAGGATCTAACCTGGTTCGAACACATTGACGTAGTCATAAAGAAGGCAAGACAGTGGCTATACTTTTTAGGAGTTTGAAGTGATCTAGCATGTCAACAAATACACTCAAAAATTCTATAGTTGCACCGAGGAGAGCATCCTGATAGGCTGCATCTCTGTTTGATATGGAGGGGCTACTGCACAGGATCGAAAGAAGTTGCAAAAGGTTGTAAATCAAGTTAAGCTTATCTTGGGTACTAGCCTACAAAGTACCCAGGACATCTTGAGAGAGAAGTGCTTCAGAAAGACAGTGTCTATTATTAAGGACCTCCAGCACCCAGGGTATGCCCTTTTCTCACTGTTACCATCAAGTAGGAGGTACAGAAGTCTGAAGCCTCACACTCAGCAATTCAGGAACAGCTTCTTCCCCTCTGCCATTTAAATAATAATCTGCTTTTCCATTTTTCCTTCCAAAGTGCACAACCTTACATTTACCAACATTGTACTCCATCTGCCAGGCCCTTGTCCACTCACTTAACCTATCTATATCTCTGCAGACTCTCATTATCTTCTGCACAATTTTCTTTACCACTCAATTTAGTGTCACCAGCAAGCTTAGATACACTGCACTCGGCCCTCTTCCAGATTGTTAATGTATATCCTGAGCAGTTGCATGCACAGCACCGACCCCTGTGGCACATCACTTATCACTGATTGCCAACCAGAGTAACACCCATGACTCCCAACTTTCTGCTATTAGTTAACCAATCCTCTATCCATGCTAACACATCACCCCAACTCTATGTATCCTTATCTAATGGATGTCTTTTACTCAGCATCTTATTGAACACCTTGAAATTTCACTCGTCTGCCCTCACCTCATCCTCCTGCCACCCCAGCAGGGATAGAGTACCACTTGTCCTCAACTGCCATCCCACCAGCCTCTGAATCCATAATTCTCTGTGACTTCTGCCCTCTCCAACTGGATCCCACAACCAAGCATATATTTTCTCCGCCCCCCCCCCCCCATTTTCTGCTTTCCACTGGAATCGCTCCGTACGTGATTCCCTTCTCCCTTCTCAGTTCATCCCTCCCCACTGCTCTCCCTCCTAGCACTTCACCTTGCAAGCTGAACAAGTGCTATACCTGCCCCTACACCTCCTCCCTCTCTATCATTCAGGACCCCAAACAGTCCTTCCAGGTGCGGTGAAGCATCTCCCTATCTACCTTCGATATAACTGATATACAGGGGGCTACGCCAGGAGCACCAAATACAGTAGATGACCTCAAAAGTCTCGCACCTTTACCTTGAAGTCTGATGGGGTCATCTACTGGATCCGGTGCTCCTGCTGTGACCTCCTGTATATCAGTGAGACCCAACATAGATTGGGAGACCACTTCGCTGAGCACCTACGCTCTGTCAGCCAGAAAAAAACATCTCCCAGTGGCCACCCATTTGAATACCAATTCATCAAACTTTCAGTGATGTCCCCACTCCTTCACCATTCCCTTTTCCCTCTCTCACCATATCTCCTTGCCTGCCCATCAGCTCCCTCTGGTGCTCCTCCCTCTTTTCTTTCCTCTATGGCCTTTTGTCATCTATCAGGTTCCCCATTCTCCAGCCCTGTGTCTCTTTCACCAATCAACTTCTCTGCTCGTTACTCTACCTCTCCCCAGTTTCACCTATATAACCTTGTGTTTCTTCCTTCCTGCACCCCCCAACCTTTTTACTCTTGACTCCATCTTTTTTTCTTCAGTCCTGATGAAGTGTCTGGGCCTGAAACATCGACTGCACTCTTTTCCATACATGTTACCTGGCCTGCTGAGTTCCTCCAGCATTTTTTGTGTGTTGCTTGGATTTCCAGCATCTGCAGATTTATCTGCAGATAAATCCATGATCATTACAAATTCCTATACCAAATACTGATAAAGTAAAATTGCAATTACTAGGGAGTGAACAGATGTGTGTACTTCATGCCCCAGGCTTATAGCTCTAGCTACCTCAGTTCAAGTTGCCCCTTGAGTACTGTTTGAGAGGAGTTTGCCCATTTCCCTATGACCATGTGCATTTCTTCTACGTGCTCCAGTTACTTCCCATAATATTCTTCATGTGTACTTAAGTGAAGTGAACCATATAAAGTTAACTATGCTGCAGAGTTACAGAAAAAGAGAGATATGGAACAAGCAGTATGATGCAACTGGACAGTAGCCTTTCTCTGCCCTGTAAAGAGAGCTTGCCCCTGCTGGATTATCAGCAAATCCAAAAAGATGGGCTAGGAAATCAAATCTGAACCACTTGTGTTCTCCATATCCAACCCTAATAAAACCCTAATTCTGATACTGCTAAATGAAAATCTAAAAAAACACTAAATGCTAGAAATCTTTACAGCAACTAATGGAAGTACTCAACATATCAAATACCATCTGTAGAAAGAGAAACAACAGTTTATTTCAGGTTGGTGACCCATTGTCAGAATTCCTCCTGACGAAAGATCTTTGATCTGAAACATTAACTGCTTCTCCTTCCAGAGATATTGTCTGAAGTGCCGACTGTATTTCCAGTATTTTGTGCTTTCATAGGCAGAAACCAAACTGGATATATTAGATGAGATTTTAATCACAATTTGAGATTCCTTAGCTGACATCAGTCAGGGCTATACCCCAATGTTTTAAAGTTCACTTTGCATTCATAGGGAAGTTTTTTTAATCAACTATTTAACTTTTTAAATAAGCAATCAAGGGGAAATTTATTGCAAAATTTAAGATCCTAAAGCACAATTAAATCAGAAGTATATTGAAAGCAAAGTTAACAATGAAATAATATGTGCAAGACCATCAAATTGAATTCAACTTGAAAGATCTGATTTGGTGTCTGAATGTAACAAAATAATTGAGTCTCTGGAAGGCGAGTGATCTGCAACTTAATTCCACATTACTGTATGTCCCCTTAGTTGTTCACCATCAGCATGAGCAAGTTATAGTAAAAATAATAAATTAACCCTAAACATTTTAAATGGTTATTTAAATTATTTTTGTTCCTTGCTCAAGACAACATTTTGCTGGAGTTTGTTGTAAGATGACAGTAAAGCACCATTTTAAACTAATGCATTTAAAAATGAATATTGCCACTTCTGAAGAACTCTACAGTTAATCCTCATCTTGCCATCATCTTTACTCATACAAACGCATTTTTCCAGCAAGCATTGCTGGATTACAAGCAAAAGCCTGTCTGATTCTCCACTCCTCAATAATACAGGTACCCCCACCTTTACGAAAGTTTGCTTTACGCCACTTCGCTTTTACAAAAGCCCTACATTAGTACCTGGTTTTGCTAACTGAAAAAAATCCACAGAGGATTTTCACTTTTACGAAAAAAGGCGAAAAGCGAAAATAGAATTTGTTTTGCAGCGAGCCATTATAGAAGCAGTGTGTACCCCGAGCAGTGAGTAGGGAAAATAGCGTTGTCTGTTTTGAAGATAGCCATTATAGAGGCAGTGCGCACCCTGAGCAATGAGAGTGGCGAAAAGCAAAAATAACATTCAGTATTTGTTTTGAAGAGTGCTGTTATAGAGGCAGCACACACCCCGAGCAGCGAGAGTGGCGTTGCCAAGCTCCTTCCCCGGGAACTACACTCAGCATCAAGCCGCCATAGCTTTGAACTGTGTGAGATTTTCACTACGATTGACAACGCTGCAATGATTGCAAAAAAGTATGACATTAATTTTGAAAGGGCACATAGCTTTAGGGCAGGTTTGCAGGATGGTTTGAGTGCTTACAAAGAATTGTATGATGGAAAATTGCGTGAACCTTCCCGTGTGCTCACTGTCTTCCTGATTCTGGTAAGTGAAACTACACTATACATACATTATTTCTACTTTAAATGGGCTGCATATTTATCATATCATTCCTGCTTTTACTATATGACAGTGTTATTTTAGGTTTTATGTGTTATTTAGTTTCATTTGGTAGGATATCTTTTGGGTCTGGAAATGCTCAAAAATTTTTCCCATACAAATTAACGGTAATTGCTTCTTCTCTTTATGCCATTTCGACTTACGAAAGGTTTCATAGGAATGCTCTACTTTCGGATAGCAGGGGAAACCTGTACATTATTACCAAGGCCATAATACAGCATTAAGTTTCATTTTCACTGAGCTAATTGCACATCACTGAATTCTTACACTATTAATCCTAAAAAGGTGATTAGTTGCTACGAATGCTGGAAATACAGAAAAAAGAAACCTTTCTTACCAGTTTCCTCATTTGTGCCTTCTTCAGTTTTGGCTGCATTGGTGGATGCTGCAGCAGGTTGCATGATTGTGCCTGGTCCATTCTGAACTGCTGCAGGCGTTGCGCTCCTTGCTGGTGGATCCTTGTGATGAAATTCATTCTCAGGGACCATGTATGGTTTCCTACTTTTCAACTGGCCAGAATAGCTGCAAGTCGCACAGAGTGTTAAGCAGAGAAAACAAATCTTGGAAGATAGTTACAGTTTAATTTTAGAACATTGGATAAAGTGAACTGAGCAGCTAAAAACTGAACAACTAAAACTAAATATCTTGGGAGTTGGTAAGTGTTCAATGAAATTGATTTTCAATCAACATTTAAAGGAATTGTATCTAAAATACAACTCTTTTCTTAAAAGGGATTGCAACAGCTTTCAATCTTTTCAAAATTCCCAGTGGTTCTGCAATACAGTGTTTCCATAACCCTCTTTTCTCAAATTCACACTGAACGTGTATCACAAATCAATCCCATTCTTCCCCAATTTTCCCAGTAATTTATTCTTCCCACATTCCCATCAACTCCCCTAAGATTCTACCATTCATTAAACACAAGGGATAATTTACAGCAGCCTAATAGCTTACCAACCTATCAACAAACTGATGGAGGATCAAAGTTAAAGGAAACTAAAAACAAGAACAACCAATTCAAGACAGGCTCAGATTGAACATGTTTTCTCCAATATGATCAAAATAGACTGGTCTTCACTGTGCAGAAATGTCCCAGGCTAATTTATTAAGTTATTACAAAATGCATGAATAATCTTATTGAATGACCCACAGTTAACACAGTCTAGAAATAGAGATCAAGATAATGCAGGGATGCTTAAACTAATTCATGTAGAACATTATAATTAATACTGAATCAGATGACCTACTGAAAAAAGATTACTAAACTGCAAATAGCTTATTGAAAGAAAAGGGAGAAAGAAGGGCACCAGGTGATAGCCAGATGAGGAGAAGAGGCAAGAGGCCAGGGTGAAGAAAAGAAGAGGGAAGGGTAAGGGGGAAAATTTACCAGAAGTTGGAGAAATCGGTGTTCATGTCATTAGGTTGGAGGTCACCTATGTGGAAGCCACCCTGTGAGTGGCTTCATCATGTCAAAAGAGGCGGCCATGGAACAACTTGTTAAAACAAGAATGGGAGAGGAATTAAAATGGTTTCCCACTGGGAAATTTCTCTTTTGGCAGATGGAGTGGAGGTGTTTGACAAAGCAGTCACCCTATTTATGTCAGGTTACAGCAATGCTGCATCGGGAGCATCGGATTCAATAGATGACCCCCAACAGATTCGCAAGTGAAGTGTTGCCTCACCTGGAAGGGCTGCTTATGGCCCTGAATTGAGGTGAGGAAGGCGTTGAATGGGCAGGTGTGTAGCATATCTGTCGATCGCAAGGATATGTGCCAAGAGGGAGATTAGTGAGGAGGGATGAATGGGCAATAGAAACAATCCCTGCAGAGAGAAGAGGGTGGGGGTGGGGGAGTAAAACGCATTTGGCGGTAGGAAACTGTTGAACTTGGCGGAAGATGTGGAGAATGATGAGTTAGATGCAGATGCTCATGGGGTGGCAGGAAAGGACAAGAAGATCTCAAGGTGTTGGGAAGATGGAGTGAGCACAGATGTCCGGGAAATTGTTAGAGATGCATATAAGGACCGCATTAATGGTGGAGGAAGGGAAACCCCATTCTTTGAAGGAAGAGGAAATATCCTTTGTCCTGGAAAGGAAAGCCGCATCCTGGGAACAGATGCAATTGAGACAAAGTAACTGAGAAAAGGGAATAGCAATTTTATAGCCCATTCACTGCATTCGTCACCTCAAGTCCAGTTAATAAAAGGCATCGGTAGACAATTTATCTCCAGAGATAGAGACACTGATCGAGAAAGGGAGAGAACTGTCAGAAATGGACTAAGTGAAGTTAAGGGCAGGGTGAAGTTGGTGAGAAAGTTGATGAAATGGATGAGCTCAACATGAGTGCATGAAGTAGCACCAATGCAGTCATGAATGTAGCACAGAAAGAGTTAGGGAGCATTACCAGGAAAGGCTTGTAACATGGACTGCTCCGAGTAGCCAACGAAAAGGCAAGCATTGCTCAGGCCCATGGCTACCCCTTGAGTTTGGAGAAAGTAGGAGGAACCAAAAGAAAAATTGTTCAAAATGAGTACCAGTTCTGCCAGATGGAGGGGAACTGTTTGGGTCTTTCGTAGAGAAGAAGCAGAGAAATTTAATGCCTTCTTGATGGGCTATAAAAGTGTATTGGGACTGGACATCTACAGCGAATATAAAGTAGTCAAGGCTAGGGAATTGGAAGTTGCTGAGATTGACAAGTGTCAAGTGTCATGGATGTAGGTGTGAAGGGACTGTACCAAGGAGGATAGAACGAAGGTGAGATAGGCAGACATGAGTTCAATGGAGCAAGAGCAGGTAAAAGACTATGGGGTTACGCGGACAGTTGGGTTCATGGAGCTTGGGTATGAGGTAGAAACAAGCTGTGTGGGGAAAGGGAAGAATGAGGTTAATGCTACCAGAAGTTAGAGAAACCAATATACCATCAGATTAAAGACTACCCAGGGTGAATAGGAGCTGTTGCACCTCCAACCTGAGTATGGCCTCATCGTGGCAATTGAGGACATAGACAGACATATCAGAATGGGAAAGGGAAATCGAAATGCAATGAGTGGCCACCTGGAAATCTTGCCTTTTGACGTGCTCAATGCAACAACCTCCAAATCTATGTTGGGCCTCATCGATATAGAGAAGGCAGCACCAGGAGTTCTGAACAGATAAGTGCTTATCTCTTAGTCACCAACTGAAGTTATTTTCTTCACTTGAAAAACCAAAAGGCACACTACTCAAACTGCATATACTAAAGGATAGGCTAAATCAGGAAAGTGACAAGTGACACCAGTTCAGCAGCTCTTTTCAATTTGGACTGCAGAATATCAGAGTCCGTGCAAATAATTTCACCACCTATCCCATTACACTGATAAGTCAAAACATGGAATAGTGGATTCCAGATTTAATCCTTTGTGTGTTTTTTTTAGGTTAATGGACGAGAGATTCCATTTAATTTTTTTTGTATCCCCAGAATATTAAAATAATTGGGAAAAAATCATACTTCTCCCAAATGGGATACAACTGAATTTTGTAACATTGTGTTAAGCAGCAATTTCATGTTGATAAATTTTCAGTTCAAAACTGCATTCCACATTTCATTGTGTATTCAAAACCGATAATTCCATTAAAATTAAATTTACATTTACAAGATGCCTTTTAAGTCTTTCAGGGTATCCCAAGTGCCTCACAGCCAAAAATCTTTTATTTTCAAAAAACAGGACATTCACCATTTTAGATGTAGGAAAATCCCTGCAGCAAAATTGGGGCACTGCTAATCCCAAGCAGCAATGTGAAGATAACCACAGAATTTGTTTCTAAGTATTATTGTTTTGGGATAAATACCAGCCAGACAACCAGTGATTATTCCCGCTTGTCTTCAAAATGGTGCAATTAAATCTTGTACATACACCTGAGTGCAAGTGTAAGCTCAGTTTAAGGTCTAAAAAACACCACGAAAAATGTAACAACGCTAGTTCAGTACTGCACTGGATTTCCTGGGCTCAAATTGCTGTGGTGCAATTTGTACTTGACTGAAAACCTGTGAGAACCATTAACTAAGCAAGTCCTCATTTCCATTTTTAATATTTTGTTTCTTGGTCATTAAAAAGTACATATCATTAAGTAAAGTGCACTGAGTCATTATTTGTAAGCTAGTTGGAATTTCATACCTATGTACATTTTTCCTCTCAATAAAGAACGCAGATTAAGTTTTTCATTTGAAAATATAGTTTTAAAAGACTCAGTGAGAAGTTTGAAAATAGCACCTGGTCAATAAGGTTAACCAATGAAATTGGCATTAATTAATAAATTGTGCTCCAAGTGATTGAAAATGGTGATGGAAAATAAAGCAGCACCATCTACAGGTGATCGAGGATTGCACTAATCATAATACAACTAAACATTGAGGAATTTAGTAAGTCAGGATGCATCTAAAGGCAAAGGTGTGGTCAGCAACTTCTATCAGGGCCATCTAAATCCAAAACATCAGCCATCCATTTGAGTCCAGATACTGGACACACTGAGTTTCTCCAGCAGTTTGTTTTCTGCTCCTTATTTCAGCATCTGCAACCTCTAGTGTTTTCACAACTAAATATTTCCTTAACCAACTGGACGAAATGCTCAAATTTATAATGTAAAACCAGAGAAAGAAGAGGTGATTACTCTAAATGAATTCCGTGTCCAATGAGATATAGAACACAAAATTGAGGAATGTTGATATTAAGACTATGGGTCAGAGAATGACTTTTCTTAAAACAAAGTAATGACAATAACAAAAACCTGAAGAAATAAGGTATCATATTTCCAACAACTGGTATTAAGTGGCACATTGGTCACGTTCAGATTACAACATTTAAATGTGAAATTAGTTGCAAACTTCTAATAAAATGAATTTGAATGATGGATGAAATAAAAAAAAAATCACAAAGCTAATAGAGGAGCAGTGCATTTACAACATCTTCAATGTTCACATTAATTCAGCAACTACTCTACTGCAAGGTCACATTATGACATTTAAAATGGTGAATACCATTCACCTTTCTTACACACACAAAATGCTGGAGGAACTCAGCAGGTCAGGCAGCATCAATGAAGAGGAACAAACAGTTGACTTTTCTGGCCTGATGAAAGAGTCTCTTCCTGAAATACCCACTGTTATGCTTTCCACTGATGCTTCCTGAACTGCTGAGTTCCACCAGCATCTTGTGTGTGTTGCTCAAGATTTCCAGCATCTGCAGAATCTCTTGTGTTATTAACCATAGCTGTTTCGGCAACAATTTTGGGGCCATTTCACTAGATTTTCTAACATCAGTAATTTAATACTAGCATTATTGAAAGTATAAATCCAAATTAAAACCAGTGAGGCTGGGGCTAACAAATCAAGACTAAACCTCAAAAACATATTCCACTAAAATACTTTGCATTAAATCACATTCGACTTCACTTTGTTACCCCATAGCCAGAGCATAGAGATCAGGTCTCTTCTCTTTCTCTTCTTGGCAAATTTTATGCACTCTTCGCTCCAATGCTTGACCTAAATTCAATACTTTGGGATACCAAGGGAGGACTTTTGTCAATACGATCAATATGTTCCGAATATGCACATATTCGCCAGTTTCAAGGCAGTGCACAGATGCCTGAAAGATATTTAAAAATAACATGAACATCAAAACTGGTTCACATTCTTCAGATACAAAATTTAGCAGTATTTTGATATACTCATACGGCAAGTTTTTTAGAATAACTACTGGAATGCCCTGAGAATCCTCAGACAAAAATAACCAAAATGCTGCAGCGATTTAAAAAAGGAATAACCAGTGAGGTAAGCACAAGTAAGCCTAACCTCAAAAGTTTTGCAATCAATAACCAAATCCAGTAATTGTTTACATACACAGTACCTGTAATGAGGCAGCAAAACTCCGTCTGAATTGCCAATTCAAATTGCTTTTCTAAGTAGAAACAATACTGCAAATATTGTTTCCATCATTATGTAAAATTGAACTTGAACTCCAGGTTTAGATTATGCCACACTTCTGGTATATGAAGAACTTAGTCAGTACAATAGTCAGAAAAAAAATACAACTGTAGATCAATAAACAAACATAGACCCTGTACTGCGTGCCTTCACTTCATATTGCAGCCATCGTGCCAGAAAGACACAATTCTGCCCATCTTTGTTTAGATTTCACAAGAAGTAAATATCTAAATAATTCACATCATATTCAGGTAAAAAGAGCAAGCACACAAGACAGACTAACCACACATGAAATTTATTAATACAATGCAAGACACTCATGCTTGCAATGAAACAACCCACAGCCTCAAATCCAATAAATGTTCTACCAGAAATCCAGCCTTAGCACTATGTACAAAAGATGGTTCTGTATATAATTATAAATATTTATAATACATGTAATAACCTGCCATCCCCATGACTTGCTTTCAGTTGTAAATCACCTCACCTGAAGAAACAGACACATAGTAACAGAGTTGGTGTCTGTGCATGTCTAAAATATTAACTACATATAGTGCAACAACCAATGCACTTAACCTCATAAGTAAGAGTTAAGGCGAAACTCAATCTTTTCACAAATTCGGTTGACCAATGCCACTGTCCACTTGATATCAACCTTGCAAAACAGTAATCATATTAAACCACTGATATGCTGGTCAATTTGAAAGTTATCGTTAAAACTGGTTTAACCAGGAATTTGGGCTGTTGATTAACCATTACATGAAGAAAAGCATCAAAACAACTGCACAGAATTTCACTCACAGACTACTCTTTGCTACACAAACTTGGTCAAATATTTATTAATATGTTGGCAGAATAACATAATAATGCAACTAGCTTCCCAAGACTGCCTTAGAAAATATTAAGAGTTCATAACTAGTTATTAAGAGTTAATTTGGACTGAAGACTGAACTGATAGCCATAAAAACTTCAGCTTCTGCTGCATCAAAGCCATGTGTGATCTCTTTTTCAATTGATGTCCCTCTCTTTTATCACGAACATCCCCAACTCCCACCGCCTACTGCAACAGTACAGTTCAATACTACTGCCAGTTAAAAAGAAAAGACAAAGAAGACAAAGACAAAGCTTACTTTGGTCAACTTGTAATGCCACTTATGTACAACATGTCTGAAATTTTCATAATCTAACTGGTCAGCTTTATTCCCTCCGTCAAATCCACTTGCTCGCAAAATTGTGAGAAACCCTGGATAATTGCCACATTCCTGAGGAAGCAAAAGAAACAGAAAACAATGCAGCTGGTTAGACTGAGCCTCTTTCCTTGAGTGCTAAGGGAAAAAAAATGACATAATAAATCAAGAACTAAACTGCAATGGCTTCTTATATCCAAAACATAATTAAAATGTTACCTTATCATAGATAGTTCTGTCACTGTGCCACCTGGTAACCGTCTCCAACATGCTGCAAAGAAATCTGCCATAGCGACTAGCCTCATTTTCTGTGCAGCTTGCAACAGTGTATATAATGTCAGAGAAGACCTTAAAATAAAGTGAACAAATATTAAAATCTAAATGGACAAAAGACTATTTACATATTTTTTTGAAAAGGAATGTGAAGTGTTTTACCCGATCATAACACAGAAGTGTGGAAAAATTCGGCGTCTTCAACTGATGAACTAATTCCACAAACTTAGCACAGTAAACTGCATCTATGGCTGAGAAGATGCATCTTGGGAAGATGCACAATTGGAGAAACTTTGTAATGGTCTCATTTTTGGTAGATTCTGAAGGAATTAAAACACAAGTAATTAGAAAAATGCTCTAAGAAATAAAATTAAGACAGCTAAGTACTACTACCAATACCAACAAAAATTAAAAGTTGTTAAAATTGTTACCAGTATCCTAATTTTACCCTGCAAATGGCACAATCAAATCAAATTGAATTATTATTGCCCACTTTTTGCTCACATTAACTGCTCTATACTAGAAATAAGAGGAAAAAGAACTAATATTCCCACTCCAAACTGGTATTCAGTAATTCAAGTTCACATTATCATCATTTCAACAGTATACATGTATACTACCAAATGAAACCTTCCTCCAGACCAAGCGCATAATACAGTATATTTAACTTATATACACAGAACAAAGTAATATTGCCACAAATAATGAGGTACATTTAGAAAGAGGTTAAAAACTGAACAACATAATGCTGCTGGTGCTGCAGACATGGTGAGAGCTTTGCATTCGTAGGGAGTTCAGTAGTCTCCCAACCTGGTGGAAGGAGCTGTATTCCCATCCTAAAAGTCCTTGTCCTAATGCTACAGTAAATCTTGTATAATGCAGGGCATCAAAAAGATTGCTGGACAGATGGGAGGGATCATTGACAATGCTAAGGGTCCTGATTATGCAACACTATTGGTAAATATCTCAAATGGGTGGAAGAGAGACCACCAATGATCCTCTCAGCAGTCCTATGCCTTGCAAATCCTGTGCCAGATGGTGATGCTGTTGGTCAGTACACTCTCAATCGTGCTCCTATAAAAATTGGTTAAAAAAGGGTGGAGGAGTGGAGCCTCTCTTGCCTCAATCTCCTCAAAAAGTGGAGATGCTGCTGTGCTTTCTTGACTAAAGAGGTGGAGTTGAGGGACCAGTGAGATCATCCATTACGTGCACTCCCAAACACTTGGTGCTCCTCACTCTGTCCATGGAGGAGCCATTTACATGCTGTGAGATGTGGTCAGTCTGCACCTTCCTGAAGACCACAATCATCACACTGCAACTCAAGTTGCTGTACTTGTACCATTCTACAAACGTATCACCTTCTCACTGTACGTCATCTTGATATCGAAGAAACCAACCATCGTTGGGTCATCTGCAAGCTTGTTGATTTGGTTGGAACAGGATCTAGCAGTACAGTTGTACGTCATTGGCATGAACAGCAGCAGACTTACCACAAAGAATACGAGTATGAACAGAAATGTGTGGTCTTAATAGTGATGCTTCCCATCCTCAACATTTATAAATTTGGTCAAAAATAATAATAAAAAAATGAACAAATACAATATTAAAAACACTGTTTTTCTTTGTTCAGTATATCACGAGTTAATATCAACTCATACAGATATATAATTTTGAAATGGATAAATTCAACTGCATTTAGGTTCCGATTACTCACTAGCAAGTAACCAATTATCTTTTTCCAGTTTTAATCTCTGCAGAACTCTATGAGCATGCTCCATTTGTTTCTTTTCTTCTTCCTGAAGCTTATCCTGTAATGCAGTGCAACGTTCTTTTTCCTTCTTCTTTTTATTCAGGGGCTTGTTAAGAAAAATATATTAACAACTGTTAATATGGTCAAGCAATAAAAACACAGAACGCAGAATATAGAATTTGAAAACATTTTTAAAATAACTAAGTATAAACTGATGGCAAACTGCCAAGTTGTTCACACTCATTTGAACACATTATATACAAGATTAAATTTTATCAAGTTGCTTAATTAAAATGTCTTTTTAAGAATACAATTTAAGTGGAGCATGTCAACACTGATCTGTCCAGCAAATTCATAAATCTCAATAATCAATTAAAATAGTAATAGTCAATCACTTGTTAAAGCCATTGAATCAAACCACTATAGCACAGAGAAGTTCCGCCCATTTTGTGAATTCCAAACTGTTATGCTGCCTTGTCCCATTGACCCGCACCTAGACCATAGTCTTCCATACCCTTCCCATCCACATCGTTATCCAACTACACTTAAATGTGTATCTTTGGTACAAAGGAAGCCGTGGGAATGATGTCACAAGAGCAATACTTTCAGGCAATTAACAAAATCCTGAGGAGGAGAAAGGGTATGGAAATGCAAGGATTCACTTCAAAAAAAGTTTCAATTTCTGAAGCCTTACCATTTCCTGATTGTCATCAATAGCTTTCATTTGGATCTTCAATTTGTTTACTTCGCGGTCATAACTTGTACTAGGGACTGCAAGGTCATACATAGAGAGAGACCAAAATGTGGCATAGAACTGAGGACTGATATCATCCCACACTTTGGGAGGGTGAAGTGAAACCACAGCATCATGTACAGGTGCCATTACCAATTCACATGCATTGATGTATTTATGAACTTTTTGCTGTTGTTTGTTCCCTTTTTCAGCTTTCTTCAATTCATCATATTTGGACTGAAAAAAATATAAATATATTCTGTAACACTTAAATATTAATAAAATTAAATTATTAGCTACAAGTTTTGTTTCTTTTGCATACAACTATCCATATAGATTACATTTCATGGCTGCTTCTTTATATATTTAATGCGATTAAGTTGAATTACATAGATATATGGAGCAGGATGAAGAAACTTGGTCCTCAAGCCTGTTCAAGTCAAGGATATCATAGCTGATATGATTATAACCACATAGGCATCCCCTCTCCCTGTGACAACTATTCCAATAAAAAGCCTCATTGTTTGCTATATATTAGTCTTCCGTGAATCATCTATGAGAACATGCAGATCCCTCCAACTCTCAGAAATCCCCACCCACTCAAAATTATTTAAAACTCTTTCCACCACTGTTTAAGGGCAAGGTAACTAAGAGAGTAAAAGGCTACTCTAGGCAGAGGGAAATTCACAGTTAGCAAAAATCAAATCATTAAGGATCAGTTTATATAAAAAACAAATTTTGGATCTTGAACCTTTGTACAAACAGAGATAAGAAAAATTATTTTGGTAAACTAAAAACTGTAAATAAAATTCAACTTAATGCCCAAAATCATAAAGTACAGACTGAAACTAATGAAAAACATGATATGTCAGGTATTTTGTCACAGCAACAATCATCATTGCAGAGCTCAATACCTCAATGGAAACGTCAATGCCGCTCTGTAAATTTATGCACCGAATTCCTCAAGTGTCATAGATAACTTTAATAGCAGTGGTAAAACATTGAATATGCTAGTAACTTAATTTTACGCAATATTTTTCTCACTGTTTCTTTCCAATTTCTCTCGTTTTATTCATTAGTATAAAGGTAAAACATGGAAAAGTCTTATAGAAACATGAACTAGCAAATTTTTAGTTTCTCTTCAGCTAAGAATCTTAAGCTAAATTCATGAGTTTTTTTTTAAGTGGTGGACTAAATTGGCTTAGCCTAATTTCACTGGTCCCAATGCTAAATATTCTCTGTCCCAGTTCCCACTCACAAAACAGGCTTTCAAAATAATGCACCATCTCAAAAAGTGAGCTGTACATTATGACAATAGCAGAGATTCAAACCTAAATGTTTGAACCTGGAGCAAAAAACTAGATGATGAAAGTTCCTTCAGATGAAGGCTCGTTACCATCCATTTCCCTCCACTGAATTCTTCCAGCATTTTATTTGTTAATAAAAAAGAAGTTCCTGCTGCCCACCTGGTCGATATTAAGCAACAGTTACCCATAATCAACTCTTAATCCATTTAAAAGCACTTGGCCATTCAAATAGTGCTTGTTGACCTACCTAAGTACTGACAGAATACATGCCTCCACCACCTACTCAGGCAGTGCATACAGATTCCAACCATTCCCAAGGTAAAAAAAAATCTTCATCAGATCAACTTTAATGTAATAGTAACCAAGCTAAAAAAATCAATACAATGGTGCAAGAAACTTTCAGATAAAGGAAAAAAAAGTAGGAGGAATTGGTGAGACAGTCATCAAAATACTGATATACATTGACATGTTCCCTGTCAGTAGATACAATATTTCAACCTGGACATTGCAATTATCTAAATATTCAGGAAAGATAGCATATATTTGGATAACTTTGATGAAGTATGTTTCCAAGTTTTTGTTGACACCTGATTCAAGGGACAGAAATAAAACACTTTTTAATGCAGACTAACAGAAAAAGCCAGAAATGAAAGTTGGGGAAAACAGCAGTTTAGTACAAATATATTTTAGGAATAGATGGGTCTCATGGGCAGTGATGAGTTCAGCAACAAAAGACAGGAGGTGAAGAACAGAAGAATGTAAAATGTGAGAGCACGATAAGCTTTATTTCTTTAGTAGGAAGTAAATGAAATAAAAACAGATTATCTTAACATTTCAGAACTGCGCAAAGCTCTGATGTCTTGGTAATTTCAACTTTCCTCATTTGGATTTGCGTGTACTGAGGAATTCAAATATGATATGAAGTGTTATAGACCAAAGCTTGGCATTTTATCATCAGGGTAACAAATTAATTTGGTTCATTAACAAGCCCAATTTCCCATACACAGCAAGAATAAAAAGGGCTCTCCACTCTAATGGCCTCCTCTGGTCATGACTTATAAACCTTCTTGACGATTTAAAGTTTATTTTCAATAGTAGAGTTCATGACAAGGTAAAAATTATACTTTTAACTGATTTTATGGAGGAAGTCTATGTATTTAAATCCTCTTATCTCTGAAACATTCTAATAAATTGTCAATATTAAAATAGTGGCTGAGAAAAAATGTAATCTGCATTCTATTTATGCACTTAAAATTAAAATAGCTGCAAAGTAAAACTGAATACTTACTGAAATGTGATGTGCATACATAGGACGTGACAAGAAAAATGCAGCATCGTGAGGTGTGTGAAACTGATTGCAAAGAACATCAATTGAAGGCACTCGTTTGATGTAATCTTCCGTACTTAGATTTGAAGCTAAAAATCCTCCAAACTGCACCAGTGTATCATGGCACTGTAAATACAAACAGGATACATTTAGATTGGGCTTCAAATTGCATTCCAAGCAAAACATGACAAAAGCAACAAGATTGTGGTAAATCATTATCTATCACTGATTAACATGCTCTCACTTTTTTCTGAATTTACAAACCATTAGGAAAAATGAATTATCAGGGTCCCAAAAAAAATTAATCTTAAATACAAATGTATGTAGAATGAAATTTGCGATCAAATATTAGGCTGCAGCATTATAATGAATCTATGCACAAAGGAACTATGCTCTGAGCAGGTTCAAAGCAACATACATTCAAAGTTAAAAAAATTTCCCAAACTTGCTCCAGTCATCACCTCAAAAGAAAATGATTAATAGAATTTGTTTTGTAATTCTGACAAGCTTGCATAATGACCTGAAAAACAGCTGCAATTTAAATTATAGATTATTTTACTTTTCCCAAGACCTATTAACTGAGAACTGAGCCCCCTCCTTTACTCTCTGTTATACCCATGATTGTGTCACCACCCACAGCTCCAATCTGTAATTAAATTTGCTGACAACACAATACTGACTGGCCTAATTTCAAATAACAATGAGGCAGCCTACAGAGGAGAAGTCATCGGCCTGACACAGTGGTGTCAAGAAAACCACCTCTCCCTCAATGTTGCAAAAACAAAGGAGCTGGTTGTGGACTGCAGGAGGAATGGAGAGAGGCTAACCCTTATTGACATCAGTGGTCTGGGGTTGACAGGGCAACAGCTTTAACTCCTCATTAACATCACCAAGGATCTCATGTGGTCTATACATACCGGCTGTGTGGTGAAAAAGACACAACAGTGCCTCTTTCACGTCAGACGATTGAAGAAGTTTGGTGTGGGCCCCCAATTTCTAAGAACTTTCTACAGGGGCACAATTGAGAGCACCCTGACTGACTGTGTCACTACCTGGTATGGGAACTGCACTTCCCTCAATCGTAGGACTCTGTAGAGTGGTGTGGACAGCCCAGCGCATCTGTAGATATGAACTTCCCACTATTCAAGACACTTACAAAGACAGGTGTGTAAAAAGGGCCCAAAAGATCATTGGGGACCCGAGTAACCCCAATAACAAACTGTTCCAGCTGCTACCATCCCTACCATCCGGAAAATGGTACCGTAGCATGAAAGCCAGGACCAACAGGCTCTGGGACAGTTTCTTCCACCAGGCCATCAGAGTGTTTAACTCATGCTAACACAACTGTCTTTCTATGTTGTACATACTATAAATTCAACATTGCACATTTAGATGGAGACGTAACGTGAAGATTTTTACTCCTCGTATATAAATTCAAGTCCCAGCAACATTCTTGTAAATTTTCTCTGTACTTTTTGCAATCTTACTGACATCTTTCCTGTAGGTAGGTGACCAGGACTGCAAACAACACTTCAAATTATACAAAATCTTATATAATTTCAAAATAGCATCCCAACTCCTGCACTCAAAACTTTGATTTATGAATGCCAATTGCCAAAAACTCTCTTTATAATCCTATGTAACTGTGACACAACTTTCAAAGAATTATGAATCTGTAATCCAGATTCCTCCGTTGTAATAATCTGCTGTAAAAATCTGGCAAGAGAGGTAGCGGAACAAAATGTTGCATATTTTTAAAAATATTATCTGAAACATATAAATGACACAATACAACACTAAAACATTAACTAATACAACACCTAACACAGCATACAAAAAACAAATCACTAAAGTCTGAATCACCAAAATTAAAATCACAGATGTCCCCCATTTTTCGAACGTTCGCTTTACAACTCACTGTTACGAAAGGCCTACATTAATACCTGTTTTCACTAACCAAAGAGGATTTTCGCTTTTACGAAAAAAAGACGCCCGCTTTATACATGTGTTTACCCCAAGAAAGACTACAATGACCATGAAACCTTCTGTGGGCAGTTGTTTGCGCATGTGTATGTGCATATGTGTGTACGTGCTGATTTTTTTAAACTCCAAATCGACTTTGGCTTGCTGTCTTCCCGATTTTGATAAGTGAAACAACACCGCACATACAATATTTCTACTTTATATAGGGTGCATACTTATCATATCATTCCTGCTTTTACTATATGTTAGTGTTATTTTAGGTTTAATGTGTTATTTGCTTTGATATGGTATGTTATTTTTGGGGTCTGAGAACGCTCAAAAAATTTTCCCATATAAATTAACGGTAATTTGCTTTACAACATTTTGGTTTACAAACAGTTTCATAGGAACGTTCTACCTTCAGATTGCAGGGGAAACCTGTACTGAACTCTAAAATCAGAATTAAAACTCCACAATTTCAATGTCAGGATTTGCACAGCAAACAAATTATCAATGTGCTGTGTCTCCGTAAATAGTTTTGTTTCCATTGACAGAAATGCAAAATTACATTGGTTTTGTTTCCAATAACACAAGCTATGTAAGAGAGAATTAAGAGAAAAAGAGCTTTAACCTCCTTATTTAATATGATGTGAATGATAAAAAGAAAGGTTAACAAACACAGTTTGCAAGGTTGATATTCACAATTGCACACTTTCCTGTCAGCATAGGGCCATAAATTTACTATCCCTGAGCTGAGGCTATTCTGTACAGTGGAATGTTAGATCTAAGAGACTGATGCTGCTCTTGTCCATCTTGTCAGTTAATGGAAGATCGTGATTCGTGACCAGCAGGGAACTTATGAGAACAGTAGCTGTTCTCAGCACAAAGGAAGCTCTGTCCCATGAGTTTCAAAAGTTTAAAAAATTTTGTCTGTTGGTTATTTAGTTCAAGAGCTATTCGCATTGGATCATGAAATTACAAAAAGATGGTTAGCTTTGGATTGGAGGGACGAAGGACAAATTTGATGCTGAAATTTCAAATGTTCTTAACAGTAAAGTAAGATGCATTTGCAAAGGCAATATCATGATGAAATATTAGCAGGATATTTAGGAGATAGTTTTTGCTTAAATCTGGTTGTTTGTTTTTTTTTTATGCGAAGTAGCCTGCTTTGCTATTTAGTACATGATACAAGTATAAAAAATTCTGAAGCTGTACTGCAAGATAAAGGATAATCATACATTGATACGCAGCTTTGCCACGGTAGATACCAGCAATGATAAGAGATAAATTGTGAAAATGAAACACACATAAAATGCTGGAGGAACTCAGCAGGCCAGGCAGCATCTATGGAAAAGAATAAACAGTCTACTTTTCAGGCCAAGACCTTTCATCCATAGATGCTCCCTAGCCTGCTGAGTATTATGCTGAGTATTCAGCCTCCAACCCTTTGTTCACATAAATAAGTATTACAACCAGGGATTGATGTGTGAATCATATGCTATTTTCACAGTTGCCCAAAAAAAAACAAGGAAAACTGTAAACCATGAGAAACTGAAAATTCAAAACTTGAAATGTCAGTTGAATCCCCTCTCACAGCTACTATAGCCAGCAGTCTTTTAGGACAAGTCTCCAAGAGCTTTGCAAACCTGATGCAGCAAGATTTGCCCATTCCTCCTTGCAAAATTGCTCAAGCTGTGTCAGTTTAGTTGGGGAGCGGCAGTGGAAAGCAATCTTGAGGTCTTGCCAGATTTTTGATTGGATCAAGGTCAGGGCTGACTGGGCCACTCAAGGACATCAACTTTCTTCATTTGAAGCCACTTCATGGTTGTGCTGGCAGTGTACTTTGGGTCATTGTCCTTCCCAGTTTAAGCTTTTGGGAGAGGCCAACAGGTTTTTGTCCAGGATCTCTCTTAATTTAGCTGCATTCACCTTCCCACCAATCCTGTTCAGATTTCCAGTCCCTGCTGCCGAAAAGCATTCCCGCAGCATGAAGCTACCTCCACCATACCTTACAGTAGGGAATATGTTCCCTGGCTGATGTACAGTATTGGATTTATGCTACTTGAAGTGTTGAGGCCAAAAAGTTCCACTTTGGTTTCATCCAACCACAAGACCTTCTTCTGCATCTTGTAATTGACACTTCGTAAAGTCTTTGCGGATGAGGAAATGCTCTTTTTTTTTTAAAAGCCAGGATTTCTCCCTTGCCACTCTTCTATAAATCCCCTTTATGTGCAAGGCCTTTGAGATTGTGCAGCCATGAACTTCATCTCCAGTTTCAGCCACTGACTTCTGCAGCTCAGAGTGACTCACAGTAGCTTCTTTTACGAGTGAATTTAGAGGGGTGGCCTGACCTTGGCAGCATGGCTATGGTTTCATTTTTCCCCTGTCTTTTTCATGATGGACTGCAATAAGCTCCAAGATATGTTCAATGCCTTTGAGATAGTCTTGTGCCCTTCCTCCTATTGTACCTCTCTATTATAATTTCTCTGATTTCCCTTGAATGCTCACTTGTCTTCATTTTGACTTAGTCTGTTGAAAATCTACCATACTGTTTGACCATACAGTGAAGGGGTATTTATTCAGGTGATCCTCTAGTCTTCTACATCAACAAATTGTGTGAGCTGTTAATGTACAGTATGGTACCTGAGGAAAGTTAGTGCAGTATCACAAAGGGGATGAATCCCTTTTCAGTCTCACAATTTTGTTTTTCCAATTTTTAGTTGACAAGTTTTAGAATTTTTCATTTAACTTGACATGATGCACAACGTTTGGTAGATTAGCTCAAAAAATTCGACTTCTAAATTTAGAAAAATACAGTGACAAAGAGTTGAGGGGGCTGAATGCCTTTACATGGCACTGTAGTACACTTGAGCAGGAATAGTGTTTGAGCAGATTACAGTTTTAATCAATTTGACTTGCCCTGTCAAAACTATTATTACACAGATAAGAATCAACAAGCTTGAGAAACTAAATTCCTAACATTGCTTTGATGGTCTTATACCTTCCACAAAAAATGTTACAGGTGTATGATTGAATTCATTAACTGCATGTCTTAATTCTTACCTGATCATACAATTTCCCGACTAATTTAAGATGTTTCTCACCCCCTTCCTGGAAAATAACACCGTTCCTCTGTTGAGCCATGAGGAGACAAAGGGGAAGTGCCAGGTCGTGGTCAAGCAGAGCATCTTTTAATCGCTGGGATGATTTTTTTGTGTTCCTAATTTGTCCAAAGTATCCACCCTTTAAACAATAACAAAAAAATACAAAAATCCCTCCTCACCAAGAGAAATGGATCAAGAAAAAACATTCAAATTACAAGAAAAATAATCAGACTGAAAACAAAACAGCAGGGTCAGACTCCAATTTTTTTTAGCCTGTTATCATTGACCTTCAACTCCCACATCTTTCAAAGATATACCTACCTTCTCTTTAAAGACCTACATTCATCTTGGCTTCACAAAACTCTTGGGTATAAAGTACCAGATTTACCACACTTATATAAAGAATTCCTATGTATCTCTATTTTAAATGACTGTTTTCCTGTAAATACATCCCTTCTGTCAAGAATTTCTCACTTGTAGAAACAGGTCAATAACTACTATATCTTTGCTTTAGGATCCAACATTAAAACCAGTGTCCAAACTTAACCATTCAGCAAATCTTCTTTGCCATTTAACTCAATACAGTATACAGAATAATAAAAAGCAACATTAACAATATAATTTTAGTCATACCTTAAGTTACCTCTCTAGGTTTACAGTGATTTTGCAAAAATCTGATCAATCACCGATTCGTTAAGTGGACAAAAATGACTTGCCTCAGCTTTTAACTGCTCTCCACCTGTCATAGCTTCCAATTGCTCAGTTGTCATTTCCTCTGTAATTTCAATACCGGCCATCTTCTGTACCACTTCTTTCAGGATCAGAAGATCAAAACTATTAAACAATGATAAATGGTACACAAAAATCAACAATCAAAATGAAAAGAAAATGTCTTAATTTTATCATCCATTGTTAACAGAATGATTATTTACCATAACAAATTATCAGTGAACCATATTACAGAATTACCATAAATACAAATACAGAAATTATGAACAAAAAATATCAAGTCGATACTGTGGATATAAATACATCCCACAATTTCCTGTTGTCCAACTTGTCTTCTTAAAGCTGGTCATTAAAGTTGAAATCAAGACACATATAACTAGATATGAATACATAAAAGCAGTATATTTGGAAAGGTTAATCAGTTGAAGTTGGAACCACACATTATATTGCAACAACAAAAGATCAAATGAATTGTGGCACCTCTTCCCCTAAAATGTTAACAATTTTTATAACTTACAAACCGCTTAGCACAAAACAGAATGTATTAATTTGCTTGCTCAAGCCCATCAGTTGTACATTAGTACCCCTAAAATAATAAAACTATACCTTTTCCCAGCCTTCAGCTGATTTGCAACATACTGCAGAAGACCAGTGAGCTCTATTGGATATTTTCTGAATATTGCACCACAAAAACTTGCTAGACCTGTTAAGAGAAAGGAACTCCCATCTTTAAAATTAAAAGAAAATTTTCATTGAAAAAAATTAAGTCTATTAGTCTTGGAAAATTCACTTTAAAATACAGCAACAAATGAACAATAGAAATTTAAACTTCACTAACTTTAATAGTACGATTTCTGTAGCAATATCTTTGTCAATAGCTTTATGCAATACCTTACTGCCTTTAACAGTTAATATTGTTCTCTTCACATTATTTCCATGCGGTTCACAGCACAATAAAAAAACCACGTCAATGATGTCATTTTAATTAGTCCTCATGGTAAACTTGTGTATAAACTAATTTTATCAAAATATGACCATTTAAAAAACTGTTTTCCTTTTATTGGCACAACATTCCAAAATACAGTGGATTCCAGTTAATTGGACCATCAGCTACTCAGGGGTAGCCACTTATTTGGGACAACTCAAAGAATAATGTATAACTAATCAAAAAAAATTGCAAGGATTCCCTTCATTTATTTGAGACACTATGCTGCTTAATTGGGGTTGGTGACAGTTGTCAATTTCTAACTAGTGCCAGTCATATCCACTTGTGTGGCTGTTAGAGGCTACACTGTGCATAGATCGTGTCAGTTGTGTGTGCTTCTGTTCTAAATGTAATGATTTTTGTCAACAACAGATGGTGAGAAATAAGCAGTAAGGCAATTCAGAACATGATTGTTCACTACACAATTCAGACTTGGAGATGCCAGGAGTGGAAATTAAACAATTTCACTGCTTCAACAGGTTATGAACTATGAAGAATTTGAAGGTACAGACAATCTCCTTGAATGTTACAACGACAATGAAGATTTGGAGGTTGCAGTCATCGATAGCATTGTATGCAGGCAGTAAATTATCTTCACGAGGCGCCTGTCTTGATTTTGTTTATTGCACACACTGGATTAATTCCTCTGTCAATAGTTATTAGGAATTGATATACAGTTTTATAGTACTGCAGTATTACTGGAAGTGTTTTAATTTGTTCAAAATTTCATTTAAATACATAATTTGTTACTCAGCGGTCTTGTTCATACTTATTTTACTATTTTATGAAACTTCAGCTTATGAGGGCAGCTGCTGAATTGGGCCAAAATGTACTGGTCCTGATGTAACCCAATTAACCGGAATCCATTGTATTTCTTGCAAAAATTAATCATGCCTACTACATTTTTGACTGCCGAGGTACGTTTGCAACATGGCAGATGAATGTGTAGCCGAAGAATTTGTGCAGGGGGTATAGTTTCACATTCTTGGATCATTGTAAATTGTTCAATGATTAGTCTAGGGTTAAATTGGGGGTCGCTGGTGGCACGGCTCGAAAGGCAGGAAGGGATTATTCTGTACTGTATCTCTAAATAAAATCTCTTCTGGGGAAGGTATATCCTGTACAAAAAGGATAAGTTACACCTGAGCTCAAAGGGGACCAATATCCTTATGGGCAGGTTTGCTTGAAATGCTGGGGAGAGTTTCAACTAATTTCCCAGGGAATAGGAACCAGAGTGAAAGGGCTGAGGCTGGGGCAGTAGGTAAACAAATAGATGCAGTGTGTAGTGAGACTGAGGAAGAACAGGCAGATGATAGGGGAAAATTGTAGACAGTGTGACGTGTTGAAGTGTAGCATCGAGACAACATTGAAAACAGTGATGAATACAGGACCAAAGGCTTTATATTTGAATGCACACTTTGTACAGGATAAGGTAGATGATCTCATGGATTAGCAGATCTTAGAGATTGGCAGGTATGACTTGGGCAGAAAGAAAATCACAGTTGGGAGTTTAACATCCAAGTGCACATATTCTATTGAAAAGCCAGGCATGCAAACAGAGGTGGTTTGGTAGCTCTTCTGGTAGAAAATGTAATCAAATCATTAGAAAGAGGTGACATAGGATCAGAAGATGTAGAATCCTTGCGGAGAAAGTTAAGAAACTGTAAGAGTAAAAAAAAGTCCTGATGAGAATTATGTACAGGATTCTGAACAGTAGCCAGGATGTGGGATACAAATTACAACAGGAGATAGTAAAGATATGTAGATAAAGTGATATTACGATAGTCATAGGGGATTTCAGATGCAGGTAGATTGGGAAGATTGAGTTGGTGCTGGATCACAAGAGAAAGAGTTTGTAGAATGCCTATGAGATGGCTTTTTAGGACAGCTTGTGATTAAGCCCACTAGGGGAAATAGCAATTCCGGACTGGAGGCTGTATAATAAACCACATTTGAATAAGGAACACTTCACATTGAAGTTTGAAAGGGACAAGGTAAAATCAGATGTATAAGTATTACAGTGGAGTAAAGGGAACTACAGAGGCATGAGAGGGGATCGAGTCAAAGTTATTCGGATGAGGATACTAGCAGGGATGACGGGAGAACAACAATTGCAGGAGTTTCAGGAAGCATTTCAGAAGACACAAAATATACACATCCCAAAATAGAAGCATTCCAATGAGAGGATGAGGCAACCATGGCTAAAAAGAGAGGTCAAAGATAGTATAAAGGCTAAAGTGAAGGTATATGATATCACAAGGATTAGTGGGAAGTCAGAGGATTGGAAAGCTTTTAAAAATCAACAGAAGTCAACAAAAAAGGCATAAGGAGAGAAAAGTCGAAACAAAGGTAAGCCAGGCAATAATATATAAAAAAAAGGACAACATTTTTCAGATACATAAAGAGTAAACAGGTTAGAATGATTTCAGACCTCTGGAAAATGACACTGGAGACATAGTAAAAGGAAACAATAGACAGTAGGTGCAGGAGTAGGCCATTTGGCCCTTCTAGCCAGCACCACCATTCACTGTGATCATGGCTGATCATACACAATCAGTAAGTACCCTGTTCCTGCCCTCTCCCCTTATCCCTTGACCCTGCTATCTATAAGAGCTCTATCTAACTCTCTCTTGAATGCATCCAGAGACTTGGCCTCCACTGCCTTCTGGGGCAGAGCATTCCACATATCCACCACTCTCTGGGTGAAAAAGTTTTTCCACAACTCAGTTCTAAATGGCCTACCCCTTATTCTTAAACTGTGGCCTCTAGTTCTGGACTCATCCTTCAGCGGGAACATGCTTCCAGCCTCCAGTGTGTCCAATCCCTTAATAATCTTATATGTCTCAATCAGATCCCCTCTCATCCTTCTAAATTCCAGTGTATACAAGCCTAGTCGCTCAAATCTTTCAACATATGACAGTCCCGCCATTCCGGGAATTAACCTTGTGAACCTACGCTGCACTCCATCAATAGCAAGAATGTCCTTCCTCAAATTTGGAGACCAAAACTGCACACAATACTCCAGGTGGGGTCTCACCAGGGCCCTGTACAGCTGCAGAAGGACCTCTTTACTCCTATACTCAATTCCTCTTGTTATAAAAGCCAGCATGCCATTAGCTTTCTTCACTGCCTGCTGTACCTGCATGCTTACTTTCATTGACTGATGTACAAGAACACCTAGATCTCGCTGTACTTCCCCTTTTCCTAACTTGACTCCCCCATTTAGATAGTAATCTGTCTTCTTGTTCTTGCCACCAAAGTGGATAACCTCACACTTATCCACATTAAACTGCATCTGCCATACATTTGCCCACACGCCCAACCTATCCAAGTCACCCTGCATTCTCATAACATCCTCCTGACATTTCACACTGCCACCCAGCTTTGTGTCATCAGCAAATTTGCTAATGTTACTTTTAATCCCTTCATCTAAATCATTAATGTATATTGTAAACAGCTGCGGTCCCAGCACTGAACCTTGCAGTACCCCACTGGTCACAGCCTGCCATTCCGAAAGGGACCCATTAATCACTACTCTTTGTTTCCTGTCAGCCAATTTTCAATCCATGTCAGTACTCTGCTCCCAATACCATGTGCCTTAATTTTGCCCACTAATCTCCTATGTGGGACTTTATCAAAAGCTTTCTGGAAGTCCAGGTACACTACATCCACTGGCTCTCCCTTGTCCATTTTCATAGTTACAGCCTCAAAAAACTCCAGAAGATTACAGAAGAAACAAAAAATAGTAGATGAACTAGACACCAATCTCCACTGTGGAAAACACTAATGTGATGCCAGAAATTCAAGAGTGTCAGGGGACAGAAGTGCTGTTTGAAACATAGAAACATAAAAAACCTACAGCACAATACAGGCCTTTCAGCCCACAAAGTTGTGCCAAACATATCCCTATCTTAGAAATTACTAGGCTTACCCATAGCCCTCTATTTTACTAAGCTCCATGTACCTATCCAAAAGCCTCTTAAAAGACCCTATTGTATCTGCCTCCACCACCTTTGCCAGCAGCCTGTTCCACGCACTCACCGCTCTCTGAGTAAAAAACTTAGCCCTGACATCTCCTCTGTACCTACTCCCCAGCACCTTAAAGCTGTGTCCTCTTGTGGTAACCATTTCAGCCCTGGGAAAAAGCCTCTGACTATCCACATGATCAATGCCTCTCATCATCTTGTACTCTTCTATCAGGTCACCTCTCATCCTCCTTCGCTCGAAGGAGAAAAGGCCAAGTTCACTCAACCTATTCTCATAAGGCATTCTCCCCAATCCAGGCAAATCTCCTTGTAAATTTCCTGTGCACTCTTCCTATGGCTTTCACATCCTTCCTGTAGTGAGGCAACCAGAACTGAGCACAGTACTCCAAGTGGGGACTGATCAGGGTCCGAAATAGCTGAAACATTACCTCTCAGCTCCCATTCGGGTATTGTAATTATTCAGGTGTTGTTTGAGAAGCTGAAAGGTTTGAAGACAAATAAGTCATATCGACCAGATGGCCTACACCCCAGGGTTCTGAAAAATGTAGCTGAAGAGATTTTGATGGCATTAGTTGAAGATTGTTGAGGCGGCTTTCAAGAATTACTAAATTCTAAAATGGCTCTGGAGGACTGGAAAATTATCATTTCACTCTTTAAGAACAGAGAAAGACAGAATAAAGGAAATTATAGGCCAAGTAGCCTAAATTCAGTGGTTGAAAAGACACTGGTCCTTTAATAAGGATGAAGTTTCCGGGTGATAAATTAACCTGAAGTCAGTATGAATCCCTGAAGGAGAAATCCTACCTGACATATCTGTTGGAATTCTTTGAGGAAATTACAAGCAGAATAGACAAAGGAGAGTCAGATATTGTTTACTTGAATTTTCAGAAGGTCTTTAACAAAGTGCTATGCATGAGTTTGCTGAACAAGATGAGAGCCCGTTGTATTATAGGAAAGATTCTGACTGGCTGCCAGTGATAATGGTGTTTCTAGGGATCTGTGTTGGGACCGCTTCATTTGACATTATTTGGATAAAGGAATTAACAGCTCCGTAGCTAAGTTTGAGAGCAGTGCAATAATAGGTGGAGGGTTGGATAGTGTTGAGGAAGCAGGCAGTCTGCAGAAGGACCAAAACAGATTGGGGAAATGTGTAAAGAAGAAGCAACTGGAATACAGTGTAGGGAAGTCTTTGATCATGTACTTTGGTAAAAGAAATATAACAATGAACAATTACAGCCTGGAAACAGGCCATCTTGGGCCTTCTAGTCCATGCCGAACGCTTACTCTCACCTAGTCCCACTGACCTGCGCTCAGCCCATAACCCTTTGTTCCTTTCCTGTCCATATACCTACCCAATTTTACTTTAAATGACAATATTGAACCTGCCTCTACCATTTCTACTGGAAGCTTGTTCCACACAGCTACGTTACCCCTAAACTTTTGCCCCTTAACTCTCAACTCATGTCCTCTTGTTTGAATCTCCCCTACTCTCAATGGAAAAAGCCTATCCACGTCAACTCTATCTATCCCCTCTCAATTTTAAGTACCTCTATCAAGTCCCCCCTCAACCTTCTACGCTCCAAAGAATAAAGGCCTAACTTGTTCAACCTTTCTCTGTAACTTAGGTGCTGAAACCCAGGTAACATTCTAGTCAATCTCCTCTGTATTTTGTTGATATCTTTCCTATAATTCGGTGACCAGAACTGTACACAATACTCCAAATTCGGCCTTAGCAATGCCTTGTACAATTTTAACATTACATCACAACTCCTATACTCAATGCTCTGATTTATAAAGGCCAGCATACCAAAAGCTTTCTTCACCACTCTATCCACATGAGATTCCATTTTCAGGGAACTATGCACCATTATTCCCAGATCACTCTGTTCTACTGCATTCTTCAATGCCCTACCATTTACCATGTATGTCCTATTTTGATTATTCCTTCCAAAATGTAGCACCTCACACTTAACAGCATTAAACTCCATCTGCCATCTTTCAGCCCATTCTTCTAACTGGCCTAAATCTCTCTGCAAGCTTTTAAAACCTACTTCATTATCCACAATGCCACCTACCTTAGTATCATCTGCATACTTACTAATCCAATTTACCACCCCATCATCCAAATCATTAATGTATATGACAAACAACATCGGACCCAGTACAGATCCCTGAGGCACACCACTAGTCACCGGCCTCCAGCTTGACAAACAGTTATCCACCACGACTCTCTGGCATCTCCCATCCAGCCACTGTTGAATCCATTTTACTACTTCAATATTAATACCTAACAAATGAACCTTCCTAACTAACCTTCAGTGCAGAACCTTGTCAGAGGCCTTACTGAAGTCCATATAAACAACATCTACTGCTTTACCCTCATCAACTTTCCTCGTTACCTCTTCAAAAAATTCAGTAAGATTTGTCAAACATGACCTTCCATGCACAAATCCATGCTAATTGTTCCTAATCAGACCCTGTCTATCCAGATAATTATATATACCATCGTTAAGAATACTTTCCCTTAATTTACCCACCACTGATGTCAAACTGACAGGCCTATAATTGCTAGGTTTACTCTTAGAACCCTTTTTTAAACAATGGAACCAAATGAGCAATACGACAATCCTCCGACACCATCTCAGTTTCTAATGACATTCGGAATATTTCTGTCAGAGCCTCTGCTATTTCTATACTAATTTCCCTTAAGGTCCTAGGGAATATCTGTCAGGACCTGGAGATTTATCCACTTTTATATTCCTTAAAAACACCAGTACTTCTCTTCTTTAATCGTCATGGTTTCCATAACTTCCCTACTTGTTTCGCTTACCTTACACAATTCTATATGCTTCTCCTTAGTGAATACCAAAGAAAAGAAATTGTTCAAAATCTCCCCCATCTCTTTCGGCTCCACACATAGCTGTTCAATTATATTGAAACTAATGGCATTGTGAACACTGGACCCGAAGTTCTCCTCAACACATATCTCCGTTACCTGGCCTGTCTCATTCCCTAACAGGAGATCCAGCACTGCCTCTTCTCTAGTTGGTTCCTCTATGTATTGATGCAAAAAACTATCCAGTACACATTTTACAACTCCAAACCATCCAACCCTTTTACAGTATGGGGTTCCTTGTCTATGTGTGGAAAATTAAAATCTCCCACAATCACAACCCTGTGCCTACTACAAATATCTGCTATCTCCTTACAAATTTGCTCCTCCAATTCTCGCTCCTCATTAGGTGGTCTATAATACACCTCTATAAGTGTTACTACACTTTTCCCATTCCTCAATTCCACCCAAATAGTCTCCCTTGATGAGCCCTCTAATCTATCCTGCCAAAGCACTGCTGTAATATTTTCTCTGAGAAGCAATGCAACACCTTCCCCTCTTGTCCCTCTGATTCTATCACACCTGAAGCAACGAAATCCAGGATATTTAGGTGCCAATCACACCCCTCCTGCAACCATGTTTGTCTAATAGCTACAGCATCATATTTCCAGGTGCCAATCCATGTTCTAAGCTCATCCACCTTTCTTACAATGCTCCTCCCATTAAAATAAATGCATTTAAGAAATTCTCCACCGCTTACTCTCTGTTTATCACTATGAATGAAAACACACTGTGGACTATTTTATAAATGGGGAAAAAATTCAGAAATCAGAGGTGCAAAGGGACTTGGGAGTCCTTGTGCAGGATTCTCTGAAGGTTACCTTGCAAGTTGAATCTGTGATAAGGAAGGCAAATGCAATGTTGGCATTCAATTTGAGTTGATTAGAATATAAAAGGATGTAATGCTGAAGCTTTATAGGACACTGGTCAGACCATACCTGAAGTATTGTGAGAAGTTTTAGGCACCTTATGTTGAAAAGATGTGCTGGTAGTGGAGAAAGTCTACATAAAATTTACAAAAATGATTCTGGGAATGAAAGGCTTATCATATGAGGAGTGTTAGATGGCTCTGGGCCTGTACTTCGAGTTTAGAAGAATGGGGGGGGGGGGGGTGAATCTCATAGAATCCAATTGAATATTGAAAGGCCTTGATAGAGTTGATGCAGAGAGGATGTTTCCCATAGTGGGGGAATCTCGGAACACAGCCTCAAAATACAAGGATATCCCTTTAGAACACAGATGAGGATTTTCTTTAGCCCGGGGGTGGTGAATCTGTGGAATTCATTGCTATAAACGGCTGTCTTTGGGTATGTTTGGTAGTAGAATAATTTCAAGCATGTATAAGGGGTTGTCAAATCTTAAAACACATTCAACTTCATACATTAAAACAAAATGGAAGTATCAATGGAAGTGTACCAACCAGTTCACAGAAATGGAGGGAGTTTGGATGGAAAAACTTGAAAAGATACTTTATCACACTCTCTCAGAAATTCCATTATGATAATAAACTTGCTGGAGAAATTGTGGAAATCAAAATGCAAATCACTATCATATCTTTTGGGACTGCCCTGTTATCAAAGACTATTGGAGGGGGATACACAATGCCCTACAAGACATCTTTAAATGTGAAATACCCTTAAGAGAGTAAGACCATATATTTTGGATATATACCTCAAGAATGGTTGAAAAGAGATAAATATTTAATGAATGTACTCTTGGTGGCTGGTAAAAAGACTCTTACTAGGAAATGGCTATCACCGGAGAGCCCAACTTTAAGTACATGGATGGAAATTACAATGGACATTTACAAAATGGAGAAGATAACAGTATCTGTTAATCATAAGCTGGAACAATTTGATTCATACTGGGAAAAATGGTTTAACTACATAATGCCTCATAGGCCTGATTTTATCAATGAATAATTTGTAAAAAGAAAGACCACTCCCTACTTGTACATAGTTCTTTCCTTTTGCTTGTTTTTTCTTTTCACTCTTTTCTATAAGTGTATACCTCAGATAAATACTTTGTGGAGATTTGTGATATATATGATTATATGATATATATGTACAATGTCTGAAATACATCTTATAGAAATATTTGTTTGATGATGAACTTCAATAAAAAAATAAATTTTAAAAAAGGGGAGGTTGATAGTTGATTAATCAGTCAGGACGTCAAAGGTTATAGGGAATAGGAAGGAGAATGGGGTTGAGAGGTCTAACAAATCAGCTGATGTGTGTAATGGCGATACAAGTTGAATAGGCCAAATGTCCTAATTCTGCTTCTATGCATTATGGTCTTATTTAGAGAGCTTTTTTAATGCACTGCTCTTTTGAAAGAGTGACATAACTACAAAACAAAATAAAAATCCGACTGACTCTGCAACCAAGTTGAGATAGTGGTGTCATCATGCTTCATCCTCTCTTTCTCCGGATTGGCCAGGGCTTCAATGATGCAATCTTTTCACAAGTTAAATGAAAACTGTAAACTTGAAATGAAGCAGGAGCTTATTGAGTCTCATTATGAAAATATAAATTTGTCAAGCAGCAATTCCTCCTCTGAGCACAGAAACATATGCCAACTTAAAATAAACTAGAATCACATTTTATATTCTGAAAAACCCCATTTGATACCCCATACAATAATGACTTCACCATTTCCTCTTTAACTATCTTTTACATAGAATATAGAAATTACAGCACATTACAGGCCCTTTGACCTGCAACATTGGGCCGACCATGCCTACTCCAGTGACTGACTAGAATTTCCCTAGCACATAGCCCTCTGTTTTTCTAGGTTCCATGTACCTATTTAAGATGCTCTTAAAAGACCCTATTGCATCCGCTTCCACCGCTGACAGTGCATTTCATCTACCCACCACCGTCTGTGCGAAAATCTTCCCTTGACATCCCATCGGTACCAATTTCCAAGCACCTTAAAACTATGCCCCCTCATGTTAGCCATTTCAGCCCTGGGAAAAAGCTTCTGGCTATCCACACCATCAACGTCCCTCATCATTTTATACATCTCTATCAGGTTCACCTCTCCTCCTCCATCACTCCAAGGAGAAAAGGCCAAGTACACTCAACCAAAAGGTACGTCTTCCAATCCAGGCATCATCCTTGTAAATCTCCTCTGTACTTTCTCTATATCAATCTGCACAGCAGCTTTGAATGTCCTATCGACATGGACCCAAAGATCTCTCTGCCAAGAGTCTTAACACTTATATTATATTCTGTCTACAAACTGGACCTACCAAAATGAACCACTTCACACTTAACTGGGTTGAAGTCCATCTGTCACTTTTCAGCCCAGTTCTGCATTCTATCGATGTCATACGTCCCACTCTAACCTCTGACAACCCTCCAGATTATCCACAGCACTGCCAACCTTTGTGTCATCAGCAAACTTACTAAACCACCTTTTTACTTCATCCAGGTCATTTATAAAAATTGCAAAGAAGAGGGGTCCCAGAACAGATCACTGTGGAAATACAACCACCCTTTGCCTTCTGTGGGAAAGCAAATTCTGGATCCACAAAGCAAGGTCTCCTTGTGATCCCCAAAATAAGGTCTCCTTGGATCCCATGCCTCTTTACTTTCTGAAGGAGCCTGGCATGGGGAACCTTATCAAATGCCTTACTGAAATCAATATACAGTACATCCACTGCTCCACCTTCATCACTGTGTTTTGTTACTTCCTTTTAACTAAACATGGACAACAAAAGTCAAGTTAAGTCACTTCTATTGTCATTTCGACTATAACTACTGGTACAGTACACAGTAAAAATGAGACAACATTTTTCAGGACCATGGTATTACATGACACAATATAAAAACTAGACTGAACTAAGTTAAAAAAACAACACGGAGAAAGCTACACTAGTCTACAGACCTACACAGGACTGTGCACAAAAACAGTGCAGGCATTATAATAAATAATAAACAGGACAATAGGGCAAGGCGTCAGTCCAGGCTTTGGGTATTGAGGAGTCTGATATCTTGGGGGTAAAACCCCCCAAAGGTGCCTTAATCAAGTTGTATAAAAAAAGTTCAGTAGAAGCCCATTTGAAAATGTTTAAAAAAAGTAATAATGCCATAATACCAAATGATCAAACCAGTTTTAATTTGTACATCCAAGCAGTAATGCAAATATAAACATGCCATGATAATTGCAAAATCTAATGGGTGTCCTCTTATACTTGTCAAATTCCTGCTCTGCTTCCTTTTTTCATATTTAAGTCTATCTTTTTATAAACATCCTGGATTTTCTAAAAAGTCTTAGGTTTATATATAGCTAAGGTGCTTAAGATTTTTACACAATACTATATTCGTTAATGTGGTGCGCAGACCGGGGTTGTAAATCTTGTTAATGGTGAGAGTGGAGTACTGCGGGAGGGGTGTGGGACAGGTGACAGAGAAGGAGTGCCAAGGGCAGGGAGTGGCGCAGCTGTAGACACACCCAGTCCTGTGACACCAGGCAAGATAATTTGATTTCAAACAATGGTTCATCAATCATCACCGAACGTCTCCCTGGTGCTTTCTGTTCCTTCCCCTCTCCCTGCCTCTTTCCAACTCTCAGGCAGCAAAAGAGATCTAGATCAGAATCAAGTTGATCATCATTCACAAATGCCATGAAATTTGTGTTTTTTTTTGTGGCAGCAGTACAGTGCAACACACAAAATTACTACAGTACTGTGTAAAAGAATTAAGCACCCTTGCTATATAAATGTGCCTAAGACTTTTGCATAACACTGTATTTTGAATTAGTTGCATTTCATTACATTACAGCTGCTGATGCAGCACTAAATTATCCTAAAACAGCTTCTATTGTTAGTACTTCTACAACCCAATGAATTTAATCAATAAGCATCAAATAAAGTGAAATGACTTAATTATGAACTCACTACCATAAAGTTCCCTGTAACATGCCAGCAGATTTGATGCAATTTTAATTCATTGTTAACTGTTCTGCCTAAAAACTGAACACCATTTATATGTCATGCACAGGAATGACTACCATAATTTATTTAAGTTGATCATGAGAGATTCTCTTTCACATAAATGATTTTAACAAAAAGAATAATCCCACTTATCTTGCACTGCTTCAAAGGAAACTAAAATTATAGGGATGGGTTGATAGCATTAAGTTTTGAATACAGAGTTGATGAATATTAAAGCTGTATTTAGCTATGTAGATTGCAAAATAGCAATGTACAAAGCAAAACAGATCGACTGTAATCAAAATTAGTAACTACCATAGCAGAAAAATAATAAACCTGTTGAACCCTGCTCAACTAAAATATACTCATAAGATGCCGCAAGAAAACCATTTAAATATATGCAGGTAAAGAATCACATAATTCTCATCAATTTCAGTAAACAAAGGTGAAACACCATTAATAGCTTTATGGGATAGAAACAAAATTTATGAATTCAAGTTCTAAAACAGAATTTCAATCTTACTTGTATTGACAAATCAATTTAAGACATACACCTCCAATTTATCACTGACAGCTTATCATAAATTTGGGTGCTTTTAAAGGATACAAGCCAAGACATCGTAGTTCAAGGAAGTGAGGTATTTCAAAGAATCCACAACGGGAGTAATTAGGTTGTCATACTTCTGAATCTGTGACAAAATCTACAAAGAAAGATATTTACTAGAACAAGGGACGTTGCCTACTACAATATCTCTATTACAGAATTAACAAGTACTACAGAGAAAAATGAACTATGGACATGCAAATATGTACTTGAAAGATCAACCCAGTGCCTCACGCAAACAATGTTAAAAAGCTTTTTAACTGGTTTACATACACTCACTAAAATCTAAAGCCGATTTTGAGGATACAATGAAATAAAGTTAACTAGCTTTCAGGATTAGACTTAGGTTTATTATCAATGACATGAAATGAAAATTGTTGCTTTGCAGCAATATATAAAAAAGTTACAATAATAAATGGATAGAAAAATACATAGAGCAAAATAGGGAGATAGTACTCATGGACCATCCTGAAATCTGATGGGAGAGAGGAAGAAGCTGTTCCTAAAACACTGAGCATCCTCAAGCTCCTGCATTTCTTCCCTGATGGTGGTAATGAGAAGAGGCCATGTCTTAGATGATGAGGGTCTTTAAGGAAGAATGTCACCTTTTTGAAGCATCACTTTTTGAAGATGTCCTCAAAGGTGGGGAAGCTAATGCCCATGATGGAGCTCACTAAATCTACAACCCTCTGCAGCTTTATTCAATCCTGTGCATTAGATCTTCCATACCAGGCAGTGATGGAACAAATCAGAATGTTCTCCTTGGTACATCTTTCATATCCTTACTGAAAGTAATATCCTGAAGGACAACTGGATGTTTCTAAAGGCAGTCAAAGTTGGAATACAGTTAAACACTGTAACCAAATTACAACAAACAAATCCCCCAAAAAGGCAAATAAACAAATAATCCAGCTTTGGCTGAGAAGAACCATTGGGCCTGAAGACAACAGGAAAGTATTAGCACTCTTTCTTCAATTGTGTCAAAGCATACCTTTTGAATGGACAAAAAAATAAGATTTCATGATGCCTAAAAGACAGCATCTGCTCAATATTCCCTTGATACTTGAATAAACCATCACAGCTTAACTTCTGCGATTGGATTTAAATATATTTTGCCTCAAGTGTGAAAGCACCACTCCCTAGCCAAATGCTGAAACTTTACATTTTGTTTTATGAATACACAAACCTTTTTATTCCTCTTATTAATATCTGATAGCCAGGCCAAATTTTGAAAAGTATATTACAATTAAGATTCAAAAGGAATCTACCAATAGATGAAATCATTATTATTTCCTTTTCAAGTTAAATGTGCTTCACCTTCTTACCATCAATCATCAGGAAGTCACCTCTACTTCTGAGGAGACTGAGGTCCTTTGCACTATACAGGCCTCTCCTTCACATGTTCTGTCCGTCTGTTGTTGCCAGTACAATCTCCTATGCAGTTGTGTCCTGGACCAATGGCATCAACATGGTGATGCCAACCGGCTCAATAAACTGATTAGAAAGGCTGGCTCTGTTATAGGAGTCAAACTGGACTCACCAGAGGCTGAGGTAGAACAAAGAACCCTACAGAAAATCATGGCAATACTGGACAATGTTTCTTACCCTCTGCATGTCACACTGGCTAAACAGCATGTTTAGTAACAGACTAAGCCAACTGTGCTGTTCCAAAGAGCGCTAAATGATAGCATTCTCATGCTTAGCCAATAAATTCTATAATGAGTCAACCTATAGATGGGGAGTGATGACCTTCTCCCGTTAGACTGTTTGTGGTAACTTGTCTTCTATTCTTTCTACTTGTCTTCTAATATTTGTATATCTGTGCACTTGCAATGCTACTATGACATCATAATTTCCTTTGGGATCAATAAATTATCTATCTTTCTCTAAGCAGTCTAGAACCCAAACCTGAAGCATAATATAAAACAGGGATAATAAACCTGACTGATCCTGAAAGCAGCTATTGAAGGTTAAAAAGCTGTCAGCACTTCTTTTGCCAAGGCACAAACCTCACTCTTCACTTAGTTCATTTCTGACAGAATCTGGTTTAGTAATGCATATAAGAATTAAATGAGAATAATTATATATTTGCATATGAAAATAGCTGGTGCCCAAAGTGCAAACCAGTGAACCAAATATAACAGCTTTTAACTGTGAAGTTTCAAACTAAATTCTTAATTATCAGTGAACTTTAAGCAACTATTAACAGTACTTTTAAGAAATCAAACATTACCATTAAGGAGAACAACCTACTTCAATCATTGAACCATCTGAGATCAAATACATGTCAGATAAATCTCATTCCACAATGCTCGAACTTTACAAACCTCCCAAATTCTTATAATTGAGAGAGGGTTCTTTTATCCACATGGATGGTCAAGAAACAGATTTAGGCCTCAACTGAAATTAACATTACTATGCACTGAAACACATATTATCAGGCAATCTAACATTTTAATTTCCAGCTGGGACACAATCTCCACAAATATGAAGTTATTGAGGATAAATACATACATAATCAAAAAGGATCGTTGGGTTACTGTGACTCAACTTGCCAATTTGTCTTCCAGAAGGCTTTACATTTTCCTTAGTTAGGCGCCTGGATAAAACAATGAAAAGTGAATATATTTACAGTTACATATTATATGTACAAATTGAATACCTAGACTTGAAATTCATTTCTAGAACCACTTCTTCCCTTCTGTCATCAGATTTCTTAATGGTTCAGAACCCATGCCTGAAGCATCTGAATTAAATATTAAGACTATCTATCAGAGTATCCAGTGTAGACGGAAAATCAAAGCACTTGGGGGGAGAAACGGATACACATTAACAAAGACATTACTCTCTCATAATTCATGAGAAAGCTGTTATCAAACTATCTTGCAGGCATGAAAAAGTGATACATTATCAATGCATACAATTAAATGAAGAAACCACCATGAACAAACAAAAAGCAAACTCTACAATACTCATCCTGGGTTGTTAAATGTCTCATGATACCAATATACAGTGGATTCCGATTAATTGGGGCACATCAGGACCAGTATATTTTGTCCCATTAAGCGGTTGTTCCCAATTTAGCTGAAGTTTCATGGCAATAGTTAAAAAGGTATAAAAAAGGCAAACTACTATTTAACTGAGTAACAAATTATGTATTTAAATGAATACAAAATAAATTAGAACACTACCAGTAAATACTACTAGTGGTTTGTTCGTTGTATCTGACGATGCCAGGGAACTTTTGTGGAAGAGTTTTAAAAACAATTGCACTGGGACAGTTATAATCTCTTGACGAGTGGTATGAGTAGACATGAAATCTGAAGTCCTCCCTGATTGCAGTGGATAACCATGACTTCTTCTGCGCTTTGTCATTCTTTTCATTCTCCATGGAGCATTGCAGAACTACTTTCCTGGGCACTGGATCTCACTGTAGGTCTCATCTGCCCAGCATCCGAAGTTGACTTTGCTTGCCACGACACAGTGTCCCTATCTTTCCTGAACACGTGACCCGCCTGCTACCCTCACCAAGTTAACTCCACCTGTTGAAGCCATGTGGCCACAGTTACATGCAAACAGCTACTCGGAGCCACAGGTGAGAGCTGAGTATCTAGTGGGAACCAAAAGTAACATTCAAGATGATTGTTGATACCTTTAAATTCTTTGTAGTTCCAAACTTGCTGAAGTTGTGAAATCATTTCATTTTCACTGCCAACTGTTTCCAGCATCACCAAACCTCAAAGCTCGAAACCACAGTGAGCAAAACAGTTCTGAATTGTCTTACTGCTTATTCCTCGCCAACAATCAGTGACAAAGATCACTGATTTTTTAACACAAACACTGATGCTATTTAAAAACTGTTTGCTCCAAGTATGGTCTAGCATCCAACAGCCACACTACACATGACTGGCACTGGTTTGAAGCTGTTTGGCCACAGTTTCCTGGCCCTATTAAGCGGTGTAGTATCCCAAATAAATGAAGGGAATCCTGGCAATTTTCTCAATTTGTTATTGTTCTTTAAGAATTGTCCCAAATATGATAATAGTTTGCATTTTGATTTCCACAATTTCTCCAGCAAATATCCTTAGAAAGTAAGGCCATATATTTTGGGTATATACCTCAAGAATGGTTGAAAAGAGATAAATATTTAATGAATATACTGCTGGTGGCTGGTAAAAAGACTCTTACTAGGAAATGGTTATCACAGGAGAGCCCAGCCTTAAATGTATGAATGGAAATTACAATGGACATTTACAAAATGAAGAAGTTAACAGCATCTGTTAATCATAAGTTGGAACAATTTGATTCATTTTGGGAAAAATGTTTTAACTACATAACACCTCATAGGTCTGATTTTATCCTCACAAATCAATATGATGCAAAAAAAAGATCACTCTCTACTTGTAAACAGTTTTCTCCTTCTACTTGTTCTTTCTTTCTTTTCTATAAGTATATACCTCAGATAAATATTATGTGGAGATTTGTGGCATATATGACTATATAACATACATGTACACTATCTGAAATACATCTTATGGAAATGTTTGTTTGATGATGAATTTCAATAAAAAATAAATTATAAAAAAAGAATTGTCCCAAATAAGTGGCTGTCTGGATTAACCTATGGCCCAATTAACCAGAATCCACTCTATAAATATTTGTTATTATTTGAAAGATTTGCTTGCCATACAGGTTTGTTCGACTTCAGTAACTTCCCTACTTCTAGATGTAAAGTTCTAAAATCTTGCACCTATCCTACGGTTTTTAGTAGTGAGAAGGATGGCAAAATTCTGCTACTCTTAAAAGTTAGCCACTATATCTCTACCAAAAACACAACTAATACTCTGTGATAAATTAGCTTTTCTGAATCTGTTGACCTTTCAAAAGGATTGCAAAGAGGCAAAGAAAAGTGACTCAAATAGGTATTATTGGTGAAATTATCAAGCATATGACCTTAATGCAAAAATGTTTCTAATAATAATTAAAACTAGGTTTGGTTTTAAAGGCTTTCACCCTGACAATCCAAGGTGAAATGAAAACAGGCAATGCTGCAATCACTCAGCAAGTGACATGACATCTGTGGAAAGAGAAAGAATTGATGGTTCATTTCCAAAGCCCTTTGTTAAAACTGTGGGGGGAATAAAGAAAATAAAGAGTAGAACTGCAGATGAAAATTCAACAGCAAATATTGGAGACGCAATCAAAAATAAAATCAGAAAAAAATATTTTGAAACATCCAACTGATCAGCAAACATTAGAACAAGAAGCACAAATGATACTCAATCTGATCATCTTTTCTCAAACAAAATTAAGCTTTGTAGATACAGAAGCAAGTATGAAAACAGCTGGAGAAACTTGGGAAGATGAGCTAAGGGATGCCTATGACAAGCTTGAAAGGAGAGATGAAATGATGTAAGGTTTGATATCAAAGTTAATAAAAGAGGTGTCAACACAGAATAGGAAACATAAATTAACAAAGAATTTGCAAGAAATACCATAGACCTTGGATGAAACTTCTGAAAATTCTCAGGGGAAATTGGTGTACTTAACCAAGGAATGAGCCTCATCAAAACTTAAAATTAAGAGTTAAGTGCAAGAATAGAAAAGTTAAATTGAGATAAAATATTAAAATTACAGGAAGCTCAGGAACATGCTTGCAACAACCCAATCAAAAGTATGATAACTGTGATTTAAGTAATTCTTGTCTTCTCCTGATTGGGAAGACCAGTTATTTAAATTTTCCTACCAATCACTTTATCACAAACTTTTTCCTTTTGATTCTCCTCCATTATTTCATATTACAAATTCCTGCAGAACTTGGGTGTCACTGCAGGATTTACTGCAGCCCTTTAGGTAAATTATTCTCTCAGTGCTTTACATCTAGTGAAAATGAATGAAAAGGAATTCCACTTCATTTCCATGCCAAGGTGGCATGTAACTCGAAGATTAGTCAATCATCAGTCAAAAACAATAGTTTGTCTTCCTCTGAGCAAACATGAGGACAACACTGACTCCTACTTTTATAAAAGTTGCATTGTTTGCTGTGTAACCAAAACTATGTAGTCTGCTTTGAACTTGCTATTTGCTAGAGAATGAAATCTCAAGAATGTAGAAGACATTGGTGTGTTAATGAAAGGTAGCTAAGAGATGTGGATTATGTAGTCTGAGTCTGCTATTTGCTATGCATGTATCCAATTTAATTTGCTGTGTAACCAAAACTATGTAGTCAGCTTTGAACTTGTTAAGAGAATGAAATTTTAAGAATGTAGAAGACAATGGTGTGTTAATGAGAGGTAGCTAAGAGTTGTGGATTATGTAGTCTGAGTTTGCTATTTGCTATGCATGTATCCAATTGAATGTAGAAGACACTGGTGTGTTAATGAGAGGTAGCTAAAAGATGTGGATTATGTAGTCTGAGTCTGCTATTTGCTATGCATGTATCCAATTTAGTTTGCTGGGTAAGCAAAACTATGTAGTCTGAGTTTGCTATTTGCTATGTATATATCCAATTGAATGTAGAAGACAAATGGTGTGTTAATGAGAGGTAGTTAAGAGATGTAGATTAGAACATGATTAAGTCAATAGGTAGAAACAATAGTGGCGGATGTATTTGTGATACGCGATTGGATATGCTAATGCAACTAAACCAGGAGATTGCTATAAAAAATGCTATGTACAAGGATCGGTGGGCAATCGGCGATGAGCTCAATGACTGTCTCAGCTTTGATTTGCAAATTAAAGTTTATTACTTCTTGAAGAATCTTCTGCATCTCCTGGTCGCTTGTGGGGCACGGAAAACCATGACAACTCCAGTGTACTAACTCCAATGCCTCTCTCCTGGGCGACTGCAAACAAGCAACATCGTGGCCTGAAGTCCAGTTTTCGCCACAACCGAGGCCACACTGTGGCTCCCCCCCCCCCCCCCCCCCCCGTCAGCTATCATAAGAAAAGTGACTAAGCTGATCACACACTGTTAGGCAGCACACCTCCTTTGCACACTGACTGACACCTCTCTGACTCAGGTCCACACCAAGCCCAGCTCCAATGCCAAGCAACAGCCCACAGATGGGGCAGACCTGTTTCACTCCAAGTTCTCAATGTCCAGCAGGGTCTTTTGCAAGCATTAAAAACAATGTTTACAAGAGGCAACACCACCTCCAAATTGCCCTGCAGAAGCTGCTGCACCCAAACACACCACTATGTTACCAGAACAAATAATTTTATAAGTTAAGTGGATGATTTGCCAATGAGAGACTATATGAATTTAAATGATTTCAAAACTATCTTCCCAACTCTAGGACAACTCCCACCTAGCAGTACCAGAGCTTCAAACACATGTCAAAACTATTTAAGTTTTCTCTAAAGAGCAGAATGGCATTTCCTGCACACAAGCATAAGGGGATCTGAAGCAGCACAGAAAAAAAACAAAAAATATACAAACAGCAACACACACAAAATGCTGGTAGAACACAGCAGGCTAGGCAGCATCTATAGGGAGAAGCGATGTCAACATTTCGGGCCGAGACCCTTCGTCAGGACAAACACAAAATATAAAAAATATACAAAATGCTTAAGATAGCTTACATACAGATTGATTCTATGTTCATAAAGTGACACAAGGTAGTGCATAGGGTGACTGCCAGAAAATAATACAGTGGTGGAGTTGGAGGGTGAAAGTGTTGATGCACTTTACTGCTGAGGAAAATTAACTCTTTTTGAGTCTGCTGGTCCTGGTGTGGATACTACATGGCCACTTCCCTGATGGAAGGGGAACATACAATCCATGAGCAGGGTGTGTGAGATCTTTCATAGTGTTACAAGCCCTTTTCAGGCAATTTTCTGTATATATGTCCTTGAATGGGGGGGGGGGGGGCGCTGGTGCCATGATGCGATGGTCAGTTTTGACTGTCCATGGAAAAGGCTTCCTGTCCGCCGCAGTGCAGTTTCCATTCCAAGCAGTGATGCAGCTTGTTAGGATGCTCTCCACTGTGCATCTGTAGAATGACATGAGTATGGATGGGTCAGCTCTCTTCAGGCTCCTCAGAAAGTAAAAGTGTTGGTGAGCTTTCACGGCTGAGTTGGATGTGTTCTGGAACTATAAGAGGTTGTGTGTGATGTGCACTCCCAACGGTCTGAAACTGTTTGCAGCTTCCACTACAATGCTGCCAATGTAAAGGAGGGTGTCAGTGGTGCAAGTCTCAAAGTTGATAACCATCTTCTGTTTGCTGATATTCAGGAAAAGGTCTCAGGCCTCAGCTTTTCCACTACTACCCCTGTAGCCCATCTTATTATTCCTTCATCAATGGCAATATGAAATGTTAAAATTCAAGAAGATGGTTTAAAGATCATTCCAGGGGGTGTGGTCTGTCAATGAGTCCATATGGATAGAACTTGGAAAGAAGGGGATGACCACTTTAGTGAGGCTGTGGTATAAGCCTATCAGTAGTAGCGGGAACTTGAGAAGCAAGTGCTGAGAAACTGCTCATTGTTGTAAGAATAATAGTGTTATATTACTGGGAGATTTTAAATTCCCCAGTATTGACTGGGTTCCCAAAGTGTTATGGGGCTTTGACATTCACAAAATGTGTCAAGGTACGTTTCTGATTTAGTATATAGAGGGCTTTATTCAAGAGGGTACAATCCTAGACCTCCTCTTTGGGAAGGAAGCAGGACAGGTAACCGAAGTGGCAGTCACGGAGCACTTCGAATCTAGTGGTGATAATTCAAATAGTTTTAAAAAGGTGATGGAAAAGGATCAGACAATTCTACAGGTTAAGGTACTGAACTTAGGGAAAATTAAGCAGGATCTAGCAGACGCCAATTGGGTGAACCTGTTAGAAAAAAAGACCAAAAAGCAAGTGGGAGGCTTTTAAGAGTGTGATATTAAGATTCCAAGAGCAGTACAGGGGAAACTGAGATGATGAGGTGGGTGCACATCATGGTTGGTTTGGACTCAGTAGGCTAAAGAGGCTGATTCTGTGCTGAATTACTTAATGATTCTGTACAATACCTCAGAATATCTGAGGTAGATTACGTCTTTTATGCTCTGGACTCACTGACATTGGTAAAAGTTCTTCCAAAAGATTAACTGAATCAAAGAAACTTGAGATCTCTGTTGTTTAAAAGTCTATACAAATGCCATACATGCAACGAAAAGCATGAATATTTAAATAAGTTTGAATGATACTGGCATATAGCAATGCAGCTCATTCCCTACTTTCTGGTAGTTGGCAAGTTAAATAAAAATACAACAACGATGAACTTGCAAAGCATTGTAATAATTAATTGACTTGAAAATAATAATGAGATTCTCAACAGGTTGAACTCGTTAATTTTCCTCATTATTAATAAAGAATATAATTAGAACATTGTGGACTAGGTTATGCTCCAGCAGATTTACTATTTAAAATTAAAAATGGAAACTTACTTCATAATGTACTTAGCTCTATCAATTGTCTGAGCTTTGACTTTAACCAGCAGAGGATGGCTATTGTAGGTATCATTTTTCCACTGTCCATACAAACGATACCTGTAACCAATATGTTTAGGTATTAAGCAACCAGTATTTCAGTGCATGGAAAAGAATAATTTCATACAAACATTGTTCCAAATATTCACCTATATTGGTAAGGGAACGTTTTCAACATTCCCCAAAGCTCTTCCGACATGCATGCATTGGAGTCCATTAGAGTAAGGGAAGGTAACAACACCTGGTCTGCAATACTGAGAAAACAGCTCACAAGGGACTCCTAGAGAGTTGAAGACAAATATAAAGTTAAATCTCAAAGTTTAATTGGTTAGACTGAATATTTAGATTGCACATTTGAGCATCTACTCATCCTGCATCCAACCTGTCAAACAATAATTTCAATAGTAAAGCTGCTTCATTAAATATTTTAAGTTGTGACGTCTTAATTGTAACATATATTCAAAGACACTTTGCAAATTTAAATCTGAAAATTTTAGTGTTGCAGCCATTAGACAGGTTAAAACATAGATTTCAAATTAAAAGCCTGATTTTAAAAAAATAAACTGCTGAGTTGATGCGAAACGGTTCATTTCTCCAAGGCCCATGAGAAGTTGTAACTTACCAGTATCTTAGAAAACTCTTGGTAACTAAAACATCCACTTAATTCTTTCTTTTTTCAATCTTTTTATTGATTTTTTTAAAAATGTATACACAAACAGGAGGAGAATATCTCTGGTATATATGCCAATAGCAGTATATACAGAACGTAAAATAAACAGTATCAGAATCACACATTTGTTGATCTACAAAGTATGAATTTGATATAGAATGTATAATTCTCCTCTTAATCAATTTATAAAGAGAGGAAGGACTATTACAAATTTTTATATAAAAGAGGGGAAAAAAACACTATTCTAACCAGAAAGGACTGGGCAGTCGATCCTGAGAGAAAAACCAAGAGAAGAAAGACCCTCTGATCAAATCCTAGGTACTGAAAATATAGCTGGAAGAGAATCAGTACAAAAATCAGATCACATGAAAATGTTGAACAAAAGGTCGCCAGATTTCTTCAAATTTAAAGGATGTATCCAATGTCCGACTTCTTATTTTCTCTTGACTTAAACAGGACGTGATAGAGGAAAGCCAATAAAAGGCAGTAGGATGGTTAGGGCCCTTCCATTTAAGTAAAATGGCTTTCCTAGCCAGTAAGGTTGAAAAGGCCATCATCCGCTGAGCAGAAGCAGGAATATGTCCTGCTTCCGATGGAATAATCCCAAACACAGCTGTAAATAAGTTTGGTTGTAAATCCAGATCCAGCACTTCTGATAAGGTTTGAAAAACATCTTTCCAAAAATTCTCCAACTTTGTGCAAGACCAAAACATGCGAGTTAAAAGTGGCACCTGTGTATTACATCTATCACAACACTTAATTCTAAATTAAGATGTAATAGTATTACTTTATGAAAATTCAGAAAATTATCACAAATTATGGGCAGAGATATTTTTTAAAAAGTCAAGATAAAAAAAACAAATATTGATGACAACTTTGTCCAATGCAAATAGTGTTTCCAATTCAAAATATATGATGCAATCTACACTACCAGTTGAAAGGGAATATTCTTCCAGAATATTACAAAAGTTGTCAAGGCAAGTCATGCTTAAACTGCAGTTAAATTACTGTCATTTGTTATTACTGAAATGACCAATTTGCACCTCAAAATTACGCAATGAAAATTAGCAAACAAATCCTTGGTGGTGACAGAAAATGTCACTGTGTGTGTGTTTGTGGCATTAATTTAAACAGGCCAATGCCAATTCGAAAATAACAAAGCACAATTTCTTACAAATATTGGTACTATTTTGGTCCAATTCTAACACTTCAATAACAGCATTAAATTTGCTAAGCAGCTCTGGAAAAAATGTCATTTGTTTTACTAACTAGATTGGAATTTCATTAAAACTGGAAGTATGATTAAACAGTAAATTTTTTACTTCATTTTATCTGCACTTGCACTTCCAGTTCAGCAGTGAAGAATGTTACTCTGCTAAAAATGTTTCCACTGGATGGGATATTAATTTGCCTTCTAGAGCAAGATGCAAACTATCCCATCAGTTTGTCAAATGAAAAGCAAAACCATTGCAAATGTTGGAAATAGAAACAGAAAATGGTGAAGATACTCAGGTTAAGTAACCTTACAGAGAAAGGAAACCATATCCAATGAAAGGTCCTTGACTTTAAACGTTAGCTCCATTTCTCTGCCACAAATACTACCAGACCTGCTAAGTATATCAGCTGGATCTGTCAAGTATTATCACATGCATCTCCTATTTTTATTACTGCTGAGTTAATCTGTTATAGCACAAGCTGGACAAAAAAAAAATCAAATATAAACCAACTTCTCTCTGAGAATACTCTCTGGGCATTCAATAGGCAGTATCTGCTGAAATAAGATATGAATAATAAAGAGAAATCAAGATAAAACATTGAAACTGTTTCTCTCACCAAACAGATAACTGATCTGCTGAGTTTTCTGTGTTTGTTTAGTTCCTGACAACTTGCTGCTCTGCTCTAAATCAATGGAGTTCAATTGAAGATCCCCACCTTTTTCACTTTAGACTGTTTATGTCAAGTTTAGACTGGGGCAGCAGAAGGTTTGGGGTGTGGGGGGGAGGGGGGAAGGTGGAGCCGCTTAAAAAATAAAACTGGATGTGAAGCCTGAGTTGAGCCTGTGAAGACTCAAGTCTTTGAGTTGCGCTTGTTTTGGCCTGTCCTTGACCTAACTGTATTCCAGGAGTTCCAGGTGGCTCATAGGGGCTTACCAATCATATCCAAGAGGCAATATTCCAACAGATTTTTCTTTCTAGATGAGACAAGGCTAACGCCGAGATATCTGATTACCCAAAGCGCAAGTGTGGATGAGCAGCCACATAAAACACAATCCAGAAGTCCAATATAATCCTCAAAGCAGAGGAAAATACCCAGTTAATCTCAGCTCCACTATGTTCTGGGAACTTACCGTTCGCTCCTTGTCATCCAGTTTACTTCCATCTGATGAATGCTGTGAATACAAGTCAAGATCATAACTAAACCAAGACTCCAAAGAAAAAGTTCTCCTCAGTTTCAATAGTAACAACAATTCAATCTTTAAAAGCTCAAGTTTTGAATGCTGATAGTATTAATAATTCCAAAAAATTATTTTGCATAGATTTTGTCAATTGCGCAGATATATATCCTTGGGAGTGGAAACAGAGAGCAGAGGAAGGTAAACATCCAGGGAAAGAGATGAGAGGGAATAACACAAAAGCAGAATAGGCCAGAGATTTAAAAACAATAATAGGCTGAACTGTTTGTACTCAATCAATTTGACAAAACAATATAAAAGGTAGTTCTGTACATGTAAATAACTTTAATGCAAATATGAATGTCCATCACTAAGAACTTGATGAAAGAAAATTTGATCACACAAACCTCTTTCATAAATGCTTTTCCTATGCGAACCACCTTAGCAAATAAAATAGGGTCATGCCAAAGATGTGGACCAAGGTAGCACAGCATACTGAAAACCTCTTTTCTCAAGTCTTCATATGTTTCGACTGGTTTTGGAGCCCTTTCATTCCTCAGCGAACGAATTACTGTTCCCTTGGCTCCCTTTGGTACACCAACTCTGCAAATAAAATTAGAAGAATTTAGACAAATATATGTCAAGCTGATCACAAAAGGCGAGAACAGGTTAAAAACTAATGACATTAAAAAAGACTAAAAGGAAGGAACTCTTCTGAATTTCTGTGAATACAAGACTGTTGTTGCTGTCAATCAAACAGTTGTGAACATGATCAGTGAGTAAAAATACTTAACTTTGTATTGCCATAAGAATTCTGGTTAGAGTAGGACCCAAGAATTAGTTTCATATACATGTGCATAAAATGGCAAAATGAAAATGAAAGAAATGGACTAGAACAATGGATTTTATTTTTCTCACTTATTGCAGAAAAATACATCAGCACAAACCTGTGTGGGTGCCATAAACGTCTACAATTCCAAGCAGATATCAGCTGCGTGACCTGCTGAGCATTTCTCATATTTTCAGTTTCATAAGCCCACTCAATACTTCCTGATGCTCTGTTAAGCCATATTTTCCTGCTGCATCCCAGTCACCCTGCTAAGTACGAACACAATTTTGTTTTGAAATCCAACTACCTCTGATTCTTTCATCCTCACAGGCATAAGTTTCTGGTCATTACCACTTACAATAAGTTATTTTTTCCACTCATATCTCCCCTTTATTACTTGTCTAAAACTTTTAAATTTAAACCACTTAGTATTTGTAGCATCAGCTCATGCAAACAGCCCTTTTTGTCAACTGTATCTCAACATATTCTGACTAATATACCTATCCAACTTCTCTCAAGCTTCCTTTTCCCTTTTGTTTTGCTAAATTCCCTCATATCTGGATCAATTCTGATAAATCACTGCATTGTAGCCTCAACCACGTTATGAAAGCCCATACTTCCTTTTAAATAACATCTCTGCATCACTTACAAAAACACTGCAAAGCAACAAAATGTGACACAAGTGATCAACCAAGATGAAGGGTCTTAGTCCAAAATACTGACTCTTCATTTTCCTCCATAGATGCTACCTGACCTGCTAAATTCCTCCAGTATTTTGTGTGTGAAACTGCAGAGCAACTTATTCAATGAGAATCATTAAATTCACTTACCTTCTGTATAAAGGTTCTGTGATGACATGAATCAATTGACAGAGGGCAAGTGCTATTGGCTTATGTGAGGTGGCATAGAAAGGCGGTAGCTGATCCATGATACACTGTGCATGATACCAATCACCAATCTTCAGGAGAGCTTCTAATAATCCAAGCTTCTGATTGTCAGGAGGCTGTAAAAAATAAAAATCAAGGCATGCAAGCTAATCAATCCATAATTATTTGTCCAATTTTGTTCCAAAAATGAGAAAATGATAATAAGACTAGTGTGGACATTTAAGCAGGCTCTCAAGTGGAGTTCCAAAAGTATCATTCTATTCAAATCTATCAATACTTAAGATCACAACTTTCAAACTGGACACACTCACTGCATAACTAAGTACTGATGCAGATAGTGCCAGAGTGAGCAAATACCAGTAGTTCAAGCTTTACTCCATGAAATTTCTCTTCAATTATCTCATGTAAAGCAGCTAGTAACTGTCGATGTAGAAGGCAAGCAAAAATGAAATAATGCTCTTGTTGACATCACCAACAAAACACATGATTAAAAGCAACAACCGTTACCTTAGTGCTATTAATTGACTAATACTTAATTTCATAACATACAAGAGTGGGCTGCCTCATGACTGCCCTTTGACCCTCAACACAGGTGCCCCTCCCTCAAAGCTGTGTCCTAAACCTATTCCTCTACTCTCTGTACACCCATGACTTTGTCACCACCCACAGCTCTGTTAATTAAATTTGCTGACGACACTACACTGATTAGCCTAATCTCAAATAATAATGAGGCAGCCAACAGAGAAGTCATCACCCTGACACAGTGGTGTCAGTGTCAAGAAAACAATCTCTCCCTCAATTTGCAAAAATAATGCAGCTGGTTGTGGACTACAGGAGGAATGGAGACAGGTTAACCCCTATTGACATCAATCGATCTGGGGTTGAGAGGGTAAACAGCTTTAAGTTTCTCGGCATAAACATCATCGAGGATCTCACATGGTGTGTACACCCGCTGTGTGGTATAACAACAGCACCTCTTCCACCTCAGACGGTTGAAGGAGTTTGGTATGGGTCCCCAAATCCTAAGAACTTTCTATAGGGGCACAATTGAGAGCATCCTGACTGGCTATAACACAGCCCGGTTTAAGAACTGTACTTCCCTCAATCGCAGGACTCTGCAGAAAGTGGAGCGGACAGCCCAGCAGATTTGTAGATGTGAACTTCTCACTATTCAAGACATTTACAAAGACAGGTGTGTAATAGGACCCAAAGGATTACTGGGGACCCGAGTCACTCCAAACACAATCTGTTCCAGCTGCTACCATCTGAAAAACGGTACCACAGCATTGTTACGTACTCGTGACACGACGGTGGAGCCCTTGTCATGTGACTGGGGTTGAAGCTGTACTGGACTTGAGGTGATGGTCTTGTGATGGTGGTGACGTCATTTTCCCGCCAGTAGTGATCATGTGACGGGTTTTTTTTACAGGTTATAAAAGGTAGACCCCACCCTGTGAGGAGGGGCAGTTCGTGGCTGGATTTGCCAGGTTGACTTCATGCCACTGCGTGTTTTAAGTGATGACGCAGTTTAGCTGAAGGATGAAGTTTTTATTTAATGCTAAAGTTTAAAAGGTCATTGCCAGCAGGTTCTTTATGATTCTGTTAGTTCGAAATTAGTGGAGAGTGAAGATCGAGGAGAATCGCTTTCTACGGTGAAACGGGGGCGACCTTTGTTTGATCCTTATTTGGAAGGATTTCGTTGACTATCTTCGTGTTAATCCCTAGGTTTAACTAGAAAGGATTGAAGGTAGTGGAGAAGGAAAGGTCAGTGCCTTTAAGCCGTTCTGTTTCGTGAATTCTTCGTGGGAAGTTCGACGTTGGGGATCGAAGCAAGCGACGTGAAGGAGAACCTAAATCGTCTTATAAAGTCTCTCCTTTTAAATGGACTGTGAGCATATCGAACTTTTGGCAATACCACTTTTTAGAACTGTTTTTGGAATATCACTTTTAAAGAACTGTTTTTGGAATATCACTTTAAGAACTGTTTGGGCTGCCGCTCAGCAGCTGTTTCCAGTTACGGTAGTGTTTGTTTACTTTTGGGGGGTTTGTTTTCTGTGTTTAATAAACGTGTTGTTTGTTATAAGAAACCCTTGCCGAACTCATATATTTATTGTTGCCTGAATACGTAACAGCATAAAAGCCAGGACCAACAGGCTCTGAGACAGCTTCTTCCACAAGGCCATCAAACTGATTAACTCATGCTGACACAACTGCATATCTACATTATACTGACTGTCCTGTTGTACATACTATTTATTATAAATTACTATTAATTGCACATTGCACACTTAGATGGAAATATAACAAAGATTTTTACACCTCATGTACATGAAGGATGTAAGTAATAAAATCAATTCAATTCATTCACTGGCTATCAAAGAAGTTACACAATAAACTCACTCACTCTTGTATGCCAGAACAAAGTACTGGGCTAATTAAATAATCTTTTGTTTCACTGTTTTAAGCTTATTTGATACAGTCTTGAGTTAATATTCATATCTGTATAAGATGATAACAGGCATGGTGTGGACAGTCAGAACCCTCCTGCCCCCCCCCCCAAACAAAAGGAAGAAATAGCTTATATGAGGGGCATAATTTTAAGGTAACTAGAGTATAGGGAATGTCAGAGGCAGGTTTTTTCTTAAACACAAGAAAAAACATTTTTCTCTTCCTCCTTCTCTTTCTCATCTGGTTTGTCTGCAGAAAGCACTACCAAAGTGAGCTTTCATGCAAGTATTGGGTGCATGGTGCACACTGTTGGGAATGTTGGTACAGGTAGATAAATTAGGGACATTTAAGAAACCCTTAGATAAGCATATGAATGAAAGAAAAATGGGGACAGGGACGGGCCACATGGGAGGGAAGCTCTAAGATGAACCTAGGAGTAGGTCAACTCCGCAGGGACAGTCCCAAGCTCAGCTGCAAAAGGAGGAGGGTTATGCATGGGGCAAGTAACCCCATTCCACAAAAACCCAGAGCTACAGAAATGCCAACAGTGACTCCAAAAAACTCATTCCTGGAGGAGGAAGGATCTTCAAAGATAGGCTACACCTAGGGACAAGGTGAAAGACTGGCCAGGACAGAGAACTCTGGTGAGCTGCTGTCAGCAGCCAAGGCCCCAGCAGGGGTGATGGGTTTAAGTGAATAAGGAGTAGGTTAAAACATTTGCACAATAACACGGACTGAAGAACTTGTAGGTTTTGTACTATTCTTTGTTTCACATCCTCAGCAAAAGACATGCTGAAAAGTAAATGATGCAGTTGAAAAATGCTTTTATCCCTACCCTTCTAATTTGGATGACAAACCAATTACTTAGGACCAAAGTTGTCAATGAGAATGCAGGGGATCTCAGACAAACCACCGAGTTTCATTGACAATATCTGGGTCCAATGCATCAAGCAATAAATGCAAACAATCAATAAATCAACAATTGATTTATTTGCTGAAGTATAATTTGAATATACCTTTTCATTTTTCTCTTCCTCCTTCTCCTTCTCCTTCTCCTTCTCATCTGGTTTGTCTGCAGAAAGCACTACCAAAGTGAGCTTTCGTGCAATTTGCTTAGCTTCAACAATTTCACGTTTATGTTGTTCCAGAATGCTTGTATCCAACGGAAGAAGCTGGAAAAACAACAGGGATTACAGATGTCAATTGTTAATTTGAGGTCATGGAATGAAGAGCTTTCAGTCGGTGCAGGCTTGAGCTTCTGTTGAAAGCAAACCATAAAAGGCAAAACTTTCCTTGCTGAATCTGTATCTTATATCATTAGCTGATCACAATAATTTCATGAGATGACACAACCTGGAATGCATTCATCACCACTTGTGTAAGTGAAGGGGAATAACTAGCCAAAGACATTCACACCTCACTATGCCTGCAGATGCAAAAGTAAATCTCATGCTGACCTCCACACTGCAGCTATGTAGTAGTTCTCCAAATAGTCACAAGCTAGCCATCAACAGTAATGCCCAAAGAATCAGTTACTTTAGCTGAAAGAGATTTAACTGCCTGATTGAAGAAATTGAAGGGAATGAAGAAAAAGATTCTCGGAGTATAAATAATACATGCAATCAGTGGCCTAAATTTTGCCTGGACCCTGCCGACATTCCATTGGATAAGAGCGAAGTTCTGGATTCCTATATTGTGGATGGATGCATGAAAACTATGTGCCAAACCAGCAGCCTTCTGTTTCCCAGTGTTTTCCTGCTAGCACTGGTCTAATCATTGGTTGAATTACTGAAAACAATGCAGACCACAAAGTTCCCGCAAACACTTAAACTGGCAGAAAACCAAAAAAGTTGAATGAGGAGAAACTGCTCCAAGGGATTGCAGCAACTTACATTTAATTTTCATTTTCTTGAATTGAATGAATTCAGTCAAATCTCCAAACATCTAGTATTTATAATTCTTGAAATTGTATTGCTTTTACCATAGACGCCACTGGAGCTCATAAGACATTAATGCCTTGTTAATCCAAGCAGATCTTCATCTTCCCCCCTAGCTTTATGGATCAGTGCTGTTTTGACCAATCCCCAATAGCATTTACATGTGCAGAAGACTTAGGCCCATCAAGTCTGCTCTGCCAGTGGCCTTTGACTGCCCAAGTTCCTAGAAATGACTGTCATCCATGTGCATTAACTAAAGACTTAATGCCAAGAAGAAATTCTTGGCTACAGATACTCATCAGAAGTAGAAAAAAGTCAATGCTAAGCAGAAATAATGACATGTTATTTTAATGAAATTGTATTTTGTGTAGAGTATAAAAATATGATAAACCTGTTAAACTAAATCACATGCTTGTGCTGTAAATACTAAAGGATTTGGTGGGGGGAGCAGAGAAGAGTTGAATTAGCAAGTAAATATAATTGCAAGAAAGGTCTTTAACAATAAAAGACGAGCTTTTAAACAGCCAGATGTTTTAAACATGCCTTGAAAAAGTTAACAGTGATTTCAATGCTAATTTTAACTTCCAAGGATATTCTTGCTATAGATGGCAGCTTCAATATTCTGGTCAACATCAACTTCAATACCATTTGTACTTTATAAGATATTATTAGTCAAATGATAACTGCATTCAAGGTTCAATTTGGAGCCCGAGGACATATTTTCAGACTTCTACATAGATATCTCTGGAAACATTCAGTCAGCATCCGACAAAAATTTATCAACAAAAAGCATCAACTCTATTTCCCCTCCCCAAATGCTGCCTGACCTCCAGTTCCACGAATTTCAGATTTCTTTTCATATTTCCAGCATTTGCAGGTACCTGCCATTTGCACTCAAATGTTTACATATAGTGTTACTTTTTGTAGCTCAGGCCCTAACAGGCATTCATCTTGTGGCAATTACACTAACGACACTCAATGAAAATAATGAGTTCACTTACATGAACATAAAGATCATCAAGCTCTACCAAGTTGTTTTGCAAAAGAATGGCAGCCACACGATAAAGTGAAGATGGTGTCTCTCCATTGGGTTCCTTAAATTTTAAAGAATTACTTTTGATTAAGCGAGACTGGCACCAATAAATATATTCATGTTTTTCTTCTTTCCGTTAAATTGCAGTGAAATATAGCAAAAGTAGCCTTTTCACATGATAGAAAGCAAAATTTCTACAATATATTAAAAAATCAAGCAGTAAACGAACATTTAGTTAAGATGACAAAAGTGAACTCAAAATTTCATTGTGAAATCCTTGAGAATAACTTGTGTCTGTTTTTCTTCGTATTTTTCTTGATGCGTATTATATATGAATAAATTCTGAGTTTAAAATGGAAGTGAATTGAGTTCATGTACTTTTCTTTTTCATCAATCTGATTTAGTTTGTTAATATTTCAATCACTCAAGTCTATTAAGCCAGGTTACTGCTTCAAACTGTTGATATCATGAAAACAGCGCCATACTTTCCTTGAAACAATGGAGTCAGGAAAATTCTTGAAAGTATTATACAACCTTTTAACCAGACAAAATTATAACGTTGAATGCAGGCACTTACCTTGGTTTTGAGAGGCTGTCTTCTCAACACCTTTTCCCACAGTCTAGAACTAAAAGGCATCAGCTGAGCAGTTCTACAGTGCAGGAGGGAGGCGAGAGAATATACTATCAAAACAGATAAGTACCTCCAGTCAACATCAATTTTTGTTTAAATGTTACAATTACAAAACCATGCAAGTTGAACTATGAAAAGTTCACATACAAGGCTTACCATCGGCAAGTGTTAATCACTATTCATTGCCATTGCTGCAAGTCAGAGGATTTCAGTCAACATGCCATCAATTAAAAATTGATAACCAAAACAGTTATTCCCAAACAGGACTTTTTTTTAAAAACAGTACCTGATAAAATTTAAACTTGAAGCCCAAGATATGACAGAGAGTCTGTAACTCGCACATGTTCATATAGGATTCTATCAAAGGTACAAAAAAGTCATCATGTTCTGGCCTACATTCATAAACTTCTAAGATAATGTCCAAAACTCGGTTTGGATCCAGATTGAAGCAACCTTTAAAACAAAAACAGATAATTAAATCAAAAAAGCTTCATAATGCTGTCATTCACTAACACTGAGCATACCTCACTTTCAAATCAATATAGTGATAAAGCAAGTAATTTCAGGTTCTTGTAAAAAGGAATTTATGGATTTGTACAAATGAAAAGATACTTTTTCTTTTCAAATCAAGCTGATTAACTCAGATACTAAGATTTTCCAACATTAATACTTTAAGCGAACCATGTCATGGGGCTAGCAAAAATAACAGACCTTAAGAGGAAGGCTATTGGTATTAGAACACTTTCTCATCATAGAGTAACAACTTATGAACACAGGTGCAGGCAATACCTATCAACATGCAAAATGCTGGAGAAACTCAGTAAATCAGGCAGTATCTATGGAGGGAATAAACAGTCAATAATAAAAGGCTGACAATCTTCATAAAAAAAACATAGAAAACTTACGGCACAATACAAGCCCTTCGGCCCACAATGCTGTGCCGAGCATGTACAGTTGAAGTCGGAAGTTTAGATACACTTATGTTGAAGTCATTAAAACTCATTGTTTAACCACGCTACAGATTTCTTATCAGCAAACCATAGTTTTGGCAAGACGTTGAGGACATCTACTTTGTGCATGACACGAGTAATTTTTCCAACAATTGTTTACAGACAGATCATTTCACTTTTAATTGACTATATCACAATTCCAGTGGGTCAGAAGTTTACAAAATCAAAAGAAATCAGCCAAGACCTCAGAAAAAAGAATTGTGGGCCACCACAAGTCTACTTCATCCTTGGGAGCAATTTCCAAACACCTGAAGGTACCACATTCATCTGTACAAACAATAGTACGCAAGTATAAACACAATGTGATCACGCAGCCATCATACCGCTCAGGAAGGGGACTCATTCTGTCTCCTAGAGGTGAACGTACTTTGGTGTGAAAAGTGTGAATCAATCCCAGAGCAACAGCAAAGGACCTTGTGAAGGTGCTGGAGGAAACAGGTAAATGAGTATCTATATCCACAGTAAAACGAGTCCTATATCGACATAACCTGAAAGGCTACTCAGCAAGGAAGGAGCTACTGCTCTAAAACTGCCATAAAAAAAGCCAGACTACAGTTTTCAAGTGCACATGGGGACAAAGATTTTACTTTTTGGAGAAATGTCTTCTGGTCTGATGAAACAAAAACAGAACTGTTTGGCCATAATGACCATAGTTATGTTTGGAGGAAAAAAGGTGAGGCTTGCAAGCTGAAGAACACCATCCCAACCGTGAAGCATAGAGGAGGCAGCATCATGTTGTGGGACTACTTTGCTGCAGGAGGGATTGGTGCACTTCACAAAATAGATGGCATCAAGAGGAAGGAAAATTATATGGATATATTGAAGCAATATCTCAAGACATCAGCCAAGAAGTTAAAGCTCGGTCGCAAATGGGTCTTCCAAATGTACAATGACCCCAAGCATACCTCCAAAGTTATGGCAAAATTGCTTAAGGACAACAAAGTCAAGATATTGGAGTGGCCATCACAAAGCCCTGACCCTAATCCAATAGAAAATTTGTGGGCAGAACCGAGAAAGCATATGCGAGCAAGGAGGCCTACACCAGTTCTGTCTGGAGGAATGGTATAAAATTCCAGCAACTTATTGTGAGAAGCTTGTGGAAGGCTACCCAAAACGTTTGACCCAAGTTAAACAATTTAAAGGCAATGCTACCAAATACTAACAAAATGTATGTAAACTTCTAACCCTCTGGGAATGTTATTAAAGAAATAAAAGATGAAATAAATCATTCTCTCTACTATTATTCTGACATTTCACATTCTTAAAATAAAGTTGTGATCCTAACTGACCTAAGACAGGGAATGTTTTCAGGGATTAAATGTCAGGAATTGTGAAAAACTGAGTTTAAATGTATTTGGCTAAGGTATATGTAACGTTCTCCTTCGGGTGTAACGAAACGCCGAATTTAACGTCCGGATAAACCACAGCCAATGCAAACCAGATCGCAGTAAGATTAACCATTTACTGTTCACTCTTCACATTAACATATGGTGAAAACTGTTGATAAAACAATACAAGATTGATACAGTATTTGTTCCTTCCTTAATATCACATTTCAAGTGTAAATACTTGCAAAGGTGACTATAACTACATTACACTAAGGTGCAGTATACAGGGAGAGTTTACCTGCTCCATTGACTACTTTAAATACACTTCCATGCAAACTATCCGCGACTCTTTAACTAACGAAAGCATAAACATTATCTACCGTCGTTACTTCTAACAGGATCAGCATTAACATCTTAGTTCAATATATCGATTATCTATTAACTTACAGCGTTGCTCTCACTGTGATTTCTCATGCCTGCAAAACTGCTTGTGCTCAGGTGAGCCTCGTGGAAAGCCCCCACCCTCGCGCTAATTTCAAACCGGTGTTTTCCCACAAGACGCGGCGAAACCGGATGTGACATCATCGCATGCCGATATATTGTACATGCAATGAATACACTTTAAACACTCCTAATTCTAACTAGAAAATACTATTGAATGAATTACTAAGCAAAAATATTATAAACTAAATAACTGTCGTAAAGACAGCACAGTATATATAAACTTCTGACTTCAACTGTACTTACTTCAGAAATTATCTAGGATTACTCATAGCCCTCTAATTTTCTAAGCTCCGTGTACCTATCCAGAAGTCTCTTAAAAGGCACTATCGTATCTGCCTCCACCACCATCACTGGCAGCCCATTCCACGCACTCACCACTCTCAGTGTAAAAAACTTACCCCCGACATCTCCTCTGTATCTACTTCCAAGCACCTTAAAACTGTGCCCTCTCGCGTTAAGACATTTCAGCCCTGCAAAAAGCCTCAAGACTATCCACACGATTAATGTCTCTTATCATCTTATACACCTCTATTATGTCATCTCTCATCTTTCGCCGTTCCAAGGAGAAAAGGCCAGATTAGGATGAGAAAGGTGGGAGAGGAGTGGGAAGGAGTAAAATTAGGTGAGGGGAAAGGTAAAGAGAGGAGAGATAAAGTAAGATCCTGGGAGGTGATAGATCAAAAAGTAAGGGGCTGAAGAAGAAGTAACCTAATAGAAGACAATAGACCATGGAAAGGAGAAGAGACACCAGAGGGAGGTGACCGGCAAGCGAGGTGAAGAGAAGGGATGATGGGGAGACAGAACGGAGAATGGAAAAAAAAGAGAGAACTGAAATGGATGGTCACTGGGAGATCCTGCCTTTTGCGGCAAACAGAACAAAGGTGCTTGAAAAAGCTGTCCCTGATCTATGTTGGATCCCAACAGGCCACACCAGAAGTAGTGGGTACAATAGGTGACCCCTACAGGCTCACTGGTGAAGTATCACCTAATCTGGAAGGACTGTATGAGGCCCAGAATGATCGTGAGGGAGGACGTTTAGGGCCAGGTGTAGCACTTATCACGACTGCAGGGTTAAGTGGCAGGACAGAGATTAAAGGAGAGAGGCTAGTACACAAGGGAGTCACGAAGAAAACGATCTCTATCGACAGCAGAGAATGGGATGGGAGGGAAAATTGTGCTTAGTATTTGAATGGGAGACCACTAAATCAAGCACCTTTGCTCCATCTGCTGCTGAGACAGGATCTCCCAGTGGTCACCCATTTCAATTTGACTTCCCACTCCCTTTCCAACATGTCTGTCCATGGCCTCCTCTACTGCCATAATGAGCGTACGCTCAGGTTGGAGGAGAAAGACCTCTTTTCTTCCTTCCAAGATCCACCATCCTCTCCTATTAGATTCCTTTTTTATCATCCATTTACCACATCCACCTATTACTTCCACATTTCTTAATTCATTCCCCCTCTTATCACCTACCAGCTTGTACTCCTTCCCCTCTCCCCATCCTTCTTGTTCAGGTTTCTTCCCCTTTCCAGTCCTGACAAAGACTCTCAGCCTGAAATGTGAACTGTTTACTTTCCTCCATAGATGCTGCAAGAAATAACTTACAAATCTTATACACTTCAGTTTGGCTCACTTTTCAAACTATATTTTAAATTAATAAGATTTACTTTTTTCCAGATTATCTGACAAATCCTGAAATGTTGCCTTCCATAATAATAGACATAGGTGTTTTCAGGTAATTAAAAGATTTGAAACCTTTGGTATTAAACACAGAGTATCAATATTCTACAGCCAGAAACTAAAACAAATTAAATCAACAAATAGAAAATGCAATTGGTTCATATCAAATAATTCACGAGAAGCATCACAATTCTTTGTTGCACTTTAGTCATAGTACTTTACCAATTAGTGATTTGATATTTTCTAGTATCAGGTCACTTGTGAGGTTTCCAGATAAGTCTTGGCCAAGCTCAGTAAAAAGCTTTCCATAACCTTCATTTTCTTCTCGTAACAAGTTAAATTTCTGCTGCTTATAACTAAAAATAAAAGATTGCATAAGTTATCTTAACACTGCTATGTTCTCATAAGCATTTTCCTCAACCATTAACTCTACTTATATATACGCATACACAGATCAATAACCATTTATTTATGTGCATGATATTGTTGTATTCCTTCTGCAATTGGTTGGGGAAAGATGCAAAGCAATCTGAATGACCCAGTTTTTTTTAAATTAACCTTTCCCATGCTACAGATAAGTATTACCTAGCAAAGTTTTTACATAGTATGCCTTTACAGTCATCTTAAATTAAAAACATAGCATGTGGGATAATAAAGAGAAACCAATTCTTCACACTGACACAATGCACAAGTCATGACTTGCATTCAAGTCATTGTTTTTAAATATGAACATTCGACACCTACTGATTGCAACTGTATACAACTTAAAATCTTCAATTTCTGTGTTAAGTTTATGTAGGGTGACAGAAATCTTAAGTATATTAAAAAGGGAAAAAGAAATTAGGGCGAGAACAGAGCCCCTCAAAAACTGAAGTGTTTATCTGCTGTATATGTGCAGCCACAGGAAACAGTCAAGGTCCTCAATGATATTTCTGCTTTGCTTTCACAATGAACACTTGAGAATGAAGGGAAGTTAATGGGGATGACTTGGAATAGTCTATAGCCCAAGACAGGAGATCCTGGACATTTTCAAATCCATGAAGGTAGACAAATCTCCAGGGTCTGACCAGAGATATCCAAAAACAACATGGGAGGCAAAAGACATTCCATGAGATCAAACTTACATAACTTGTATCATCAACAGCCATTGGTGAGGGGCAAGAAAATTGGAGGGCAGGGGTATTGTACATTTATTAAAGAAGGGATGCAAAGAAAACTCTAGGAAATACAGACCAGTAATACTAATATCTGTGATAAGTCAGCTACTCAAGAGGATAGTGAGGGATAAGATATAAATACACATCTATAAAGACAGGGGTTGATTTGGGATAGCCAGCATTGTTAAGTTCATGGGAGATCATATCTTACCAACTCAACTGAGGCTTTTTAATGAAATGATCAAGGTTTGTGAGGGCTGAGCAGTCGACATGAGCGAAATGTATTTCAGTAATGTCTTTGATATATGATTACCCACGTAAGGCTGCTCTGCAATGTTATATCACATGGACTCCGAGGACAGCTGGCTAATTAGATACAGAATTGGTTTGATAGTAGGAAGCAGAGGGTGATATTGGAAGTCTTGTTCTTCTTGGACTGGAGGCCTGTGACTAGAGGCATGCTGTCAGTGTGCTGGGCCCATTGATGTTGTCATCAATATGAAGGATTTGACTGAGAATGTACAAGATGCAGTACAGATACGCAGTTTGCAAATACTAAAATAGGTGACACTGTTGACGGTGAAAGGTTATCAAAAATTACAGTGGGATCAATTTGGTCAACATGCTTAGGTATGGCAAATGGAATTTAATTTTGAATTGCAATTTGCAAAGTCAAATCAAATTAGGACTTTCACAGTAAATCTCAGGGTGCTGGGGAGTCTTGTAAACAGAGAAACTTCGGAGTACAGATGTGTGGTTCCTTGAGAGTGGAGACACAGGTAGACCAGGTGGTGAAAAAGGCTTTTGGCATGTTGGCCCTCATCAGTCCGGGTAATGAGTACAGAAATTGAGAGATTACATTGCAGTTGTATAAGACGCTGGTGAATTTGCATTACCATGTTCAGTTTTGATCAACCTGCTACAGGTATTGGAAAAATGTTCACTGGAAGGAGTGCAGAAAATATTTACAACAATGTTGACAGGAAATAAGGGACTGAGTTCTACAAAGAGGTTGGATAGGCTAGGACAATTTTCCCCCTTGGAGCAGAAAAGACTGAGGGGTGAGCTAATAAAGTTAAGCAAAAACATGGGGGGCACAGAAAAGTTCAATGCACTTTCCCTCAGGGTTAGGGAATCAAGAACCAGAGGGCATTGGTTTAAGTTAAGAAAGGGAAAGATTTATTTGAAACTTCAATGGCAGCTTTATTTTAAGTACACGGAGGGCAGAACAGGCTCTTCTGACCGACTGAGCCACGCCACCAAGCAACCCATTGATTTAACAATCATCATCACAGGACAATGATCAATTAACCTCCTACTAGTACGTCTTTGGACAATGGGGGAAAACCTATGCGCACACAAGTTGAACACGCAAACTTTCTTACAGAAGACACCATACATAGAATCTGTCTGAAGAAATAGTTGAGACAAGTAGAACAGAAAATTTTAAAGGACATTTAGAAAAGTACATTGAGGGAAAGTTTAGGATTTGGGCCAAACACAAGCAAATGGGACGAGCTTAGATAGGCATCTTGGTCAGCATGGGATGGTGGACCAAAGACCCCATTTCTATGTTCTCAGACTCTCACTTTGCCACATGCTATACAATGCAACTGAATTGTCATTTTGCACCCATGATTTCTCCATATTTCTCCTATATGAAGTCACTTTCGGTGAGACTTGTGGATGACGATTTATCCTCACTGACCTATAATCTGTAATAACGAGGCCATCAGATGCAGGTAGATAATTCTGTATTTTCAATTTTAGTGTACACAAGTTTCTCATCAATTCATAGTTTATTATTGGAAGCAAATGAACAAACTGTCAACTTTCTAACCATATCAATGTTCATATTTTTATTGTGCTCTTCTGAACAATGAAATATAAATGTATAGTCTTAACAAATTGAGTAGATAGAAAACTTGCAATGTTAGTTTTCTATCTATGTTTCTTAGGGTAGCGCTGGTTAATCAATGATACATTAACTAAGCCCAAATATTTATTTTCTAATCATGTATTTTTAGATTATCACTAAGTAATTCAATTCTTCAAAAAACAAATGTTAGGGCTTTCCACCCTGAATCAGGCCTCTCTGATTCACAAAATGGAATTCTTCTCTATAGTCACTACTGCCAATAAAACTGATAGTTATGGATTTGTAGAATTACAAATATAATGGAATTAAATTCTACTTCCTGCACAAATTACTGTTTTAGCATGGATAGATTTTCAAAAAACTTATTTTTTTTCCACACCATCTATCTAGTCATGATCAGCAGCACTGCATTTTCTCTGTGGCATTTACACTTTCTCCTGCACTATTGTTTTGCCTTGTTCTACCTCAAAACACTGTATAATGAATAGATCTGAATGAACAGTATGCATGAGACATGACTAAATTAAAGCAATACGAATATCAAATTTCCTTTTAGTCACTTTTGCTGAATTCATGTTAATCCTTGTACATTTCTCTAGTCTAACACAACTGTTTTCCATAACAAAGTTAAAATTGCAGAAACTATGTTATTGCAAACACTACAATTTAATATACAAGTTAGCAGAAAGAGATAAAAACCATCAAGCAGCCTCAAATCTTACATCTCCATTTTAAATTAATGTCCTCAATAAACAGTCTTCTCATTCTAAACATTCACATGTTCTCTATTTGTACATACATAAACATTAATGTTGTATGGATGCTCAGTACAAATAACACAACTGCATTTAGATTAAGAATAAATTTAATCTGAATAAAAAAAAGCAATAGTTGCCAATCTCCATTGGTATAATCACAGTTCACATTATTCCATGAGTGAAATAAAAATCATCAATGACTTACAATAGTTTAGTTTTGATCTTAACAGATTTCTGGTTGAACTGCTGAGATTGTTTTACAAGCCCAAGAGATTCTAATGTCTCTGGATCCAGCCGTTCCTTGAGAACTGTATCTGAAACCAAACACTGGAACAAAGGAAAGAGCAATGAATTAGAGTTCAGTGCAAGCTACTGACACAAGGCAGTAATGCAGGTAAAAATTTAAGTTGTTCAAATGACCAACTTAACGATTTTGTCACAAGACAGACTAACAATGCAAATACAGAATACAGGTTGCATCACAACCTGGCATGGAAGCATCAATGCCCTTGAACAGAAAAGTCTACAAAAAGTAGCGGATACGGCCCAGACCATCACTGATAATGCCATCCCCACCATTGAGCACATCTACAAGGAACACTGTTGCAGGAAAGCAGCATTCATTGTAAGGGACCCTACCACCTAGGTCATACTCTCTTCTCGCTCTGCAGGTGGTAAAGGACCCTCAGGATTCACACCACAAGGTTCAGGAACAGTTATTACCTCTCAAACATCAGGTTCAACCCAATGTGTTAACTTCACTCAACCTCACTTGCCCTATCACTGAACTGTTCCCACAACCTATGGACTCGCTTTCAAATTTCATGCTTTCGGTATTTATTGCTACATTATTTTTATTATCTATTATTATTACTTTCCTTTTTCTCTGCACTTCCACAGTTTGTGGTCTTTTACACAATGGTTCTCTGCATAGTTGGTACAGCCTTTCAATCATTTTATTATGGTTACTGGATTTACGTGTATGTCCACAAGAAAATGTATTTCAAGGTTTTATATGGTGACGTTTATGTACAGTACTTTCAAAATAATTGACTTTGAACTAATGCTTCCTGAGATTTTCTTTCTCCTCGTTCATGGCATCCCCAATCACCATTGATGACAAGAATGTGAAATCTCCAAGGATCTAATGCTTTGGGTGTCTGCTCTTAGCTGCATCCTCCCATTTAGAATAGGGAACATTTTTCCTGTGTCCTCAAATTCCAACTTAGCAGTCATCGCATGCAAAAAAAGCCTTCAACATATACAAACTGTGGAGAAATTCAGCAAGTCAGGCAGTGTGTCTATGGTGGAAAATGAGCAGTCAACACTTTGGGCCAAGACCTTTCAGGAGGACTCATGACCTTCTTCGGACCTTACTGTTCTTCAGCTATCTCGGTTTACTTGCCAACTCATTTTTCTCCTGAAGGGTCTCAACCTGATACACAGATTGTTCATTTTCCTTCATACATGACTCTCGACTCTCTGAGATCATCTAATACTGTGTTTGCGTAGACCTAGATTTCCAGCATCTGCAGTCTCTCATGTCTTAACTTCCAATTCCAAATCTGGGTTAGAAAGCATCACAGTTAGAATGAAAATGCACCTGAAAGCTGTCATGTTCAACCACTCAGGATGATGAAAACTCCATGTTAACTTCACAACATCTGACAACTCCCTAATCTGCACAGGACATGAGTGCTCCAGCAATTCTTATTGACCTCTTCAAGGATGCCAGATGCAATTTCCAAAGTCAAACCAAACCTATCTCTGGACCAGTGGTAAGGCATGAATGCACAATCCCAATCTAAAACCTTTAATTCCACTAATGGTGTGTTCTTGCTCCTCTACTGATTCAACATGTGCCCACAATATTCCAGTAGAATAAACCACATTAGTACCCAACTAACCTCAAAGGCAGACATCCTACATCAATTATATCGGAGAATTCTCTATCCTTAATATTGCCATAACCCTTACTTATGCTCAATAGCATCGTATTTAATTAACTGAATATCAAATCCTATAATCCATTTTACACAGCAGTCAAAATGAGGTGCATGGTTCACAGGAGTCTGCATGCCAATATTGTTAATAGCCAGCTCTCATCACAGCTGTTATTAAATCAAGGTATGTAAATATATACCACCACTTCAGCAACATTTAAATCATACAACATACAATATAGTTTTACTGAGGACTGTACATGGATGGAATAATTCAAAATCTTCAGTTGCAACTCCACTCTTCTGATCTGCTTATAATCTATTTACTGGTCAATGAGCCAATGCTCTGTGCCTGAAGTACATGCGCCTCATCCTCTGTCAAAATCTTTCAGGTTTGAAAATACTGCTAACACTTAAAGTACTTGAAAAGAAATAAGATTTGTTTAAACAACCAAAAATTATAAATTTAAAATACAGGAATAATAAAATTGTTAATGATCAGGCCCAGAAACCATTTTCAAACAAATAAGGCCTCTACACTTCCACAAGCAAAGAACAAGAAAGGAATTATTCCTTGCATAAATCTGGGGAATCCACACCTTCCATCATCACCAGGTTCTGTCACTTGACTCCATATGAAGTCCAGTAATGAAGTTCAGTTACAGAAGCATTGGCATCTGTCACCCAGTATGCTCCACACATTAGCTTCATGCTAGTTCAGGACTTCACTACCTGAAAGAAATTCAAATTCAGCAGTCCCAAAGCAGCTCGTCCGATTTCAAATGTAACCTCACGCTTGCCTGCCACCACATCAGCATGCCTTGTACTATGTTCAATTTCTCACATTCAGGAATTAATCAATTTTCCTGACAACAAAACACGCATTTTACAGCTCAGAACATAACATTGCCCAATTTGAACAAGCGATCCACTGCTTTATACCAGAAGATTCTTCTCCCTCCTGCTGTCTGGGAAAAGGCACCGAAGCATTTGGGCTCTCATGACCAGACAATGTAACAGTTTCTTCCCCCAAGCTATCAGACTTCTCAATACCTAGAGCCTGGACTGACATCTTACGGCCCTATTGTCTTGTTTATTATTTATTGTAATGCCTGCACTGTTTTGTGCACTTTATGCAGTCCTGGGTAGGTCTGTAGTCTAGTGTAGTTTTTTCTGTGTTGTTTTTTTTTACGTAGTTCAGTCTAGTTTTTGTACTGTGTCATGTAACACCATGGACCTGAAACAACGTCGTCTCATTTTTACTGTATACTATACCAGAAGACATTCCATCTCCTGTTTCCAAAAGGTAAAACAGACACTCTTTTTTTTCCTGTTGGACCTTTCAACCTTCAAAAGTGATCTCAAGCTATAGGTGAGCAAGTGTCAGATTCATAAATGTTTGTTTTAAAAAGGTAGATGGGATCTTTTTTCACCACCAAATAATAAGCAGTCAGGAAGTGAAGCTACATCACCAAGATCTTATGAAAAGCACAGTTACCAATTAAGCTTATGATTAAATCAACATGGGTGCAGTGATAATTCGGAAGCCTGATTACAACTCCCCTTCAAATACAATTCTTCCTCTGAACGTGAAATAAAAACAAACCAAACTTTTGAGCAACTGCTCCCCCTTGTGTTCTATTAATGTTATGCAGTTAACTGCAGCTGTATAAAAAACTAAATGTTTTCAATTAAATCTAACGCAAAAAGAGTGTATGACACTGCAAGACATCTATCACATCCTCGCCCGCTCACTCGGCTTCTCTAATTTTCCCCTAATCACAATTTCATCTAATTGAGTACTGTGAGCAAGTTTCAGAATATCACAATTAGTCCCCTCAGATAAATAATTGATAGAGATAATTACTGGGGTCCAAACACTTATTCTAATGGTGGGCAACCAATCACTGCCCGCAAACCCGAGAAATACATATGTTTCCTCACTTTGTTCAATTTTCAATTCTCATTCCATATCAGTATTTGAATTGTCAACTTGACCATTTTCCAGTGTGGGAGGCTATCAATACTGATTGAAAATTCAAATACAAAAATATTCACTGGTTTCTGTTTTCATTTTACCAGTGACATCTTCAAAATAACTCCAATGGATTACACAAACATGGTTTTCCTTTCTTAAGTCTATGCTGACTCCACTCAATTCTTTCAAAGCCACAGCTTCTCCTGAGAATCATTCTTCAGATGCAGTTAGAAATATGTTACAAAGACTTAGCAACGCAATACTGGGTAATTCTTTCTTTTAATATGGCTTCTAACATCAGGTTCTCTTTCAGTTGTTTGAAATTTTCCTCGAGTAATTGTGAACAATACAGTATACCCACATCTGACGAGAATCAAGTAGAAATGCCATCTTCTTCAGTGTTTTTGATTTGAACAGTGTCAGGATAGAGGCAGTGTTTCTGAAATCTTTCAAAATCAGGACTGTAATTCTGTCAAATGATTTATGGCTAAAGTACAAATAACCTGTTCTGAAAATGGGATCATGCCTCCTAATCAATCTGAGTGGATTTGTAGGCTGGTGTTAGGATCGCAGGCATCACACAAGTTAAGCAAAACAGATGTGCAAAGGCATGGATGATATAAACACCCTTGCTGTCTCTCACTGACAACAATAATAAAATCAAATGTACAAATACCTGAATTGGCATGTTGCCATAAAATATTCTATTTGCCCATTTGGTAAAAGATGATGATGATCATGACAAGATTGAACTCCCAAGTGTCTTGGCAGGCCATCTCCAATAAAGTTAGCTGGCCTAACTCTGAGCTTGCCGATCACATACTGCCTAAGGTTTGCATCTTTTCCTACCCTGGTGTTCAAATTACCCATGCAGGATGGATCAATATGTCTTCATATAGGATACAACTCAAGATTTTTCCTCAAGAATGGCATTGCAGTGTTTTTTGATTACAATGGTGGTTTCAACAACTGAGGTATGTGCACTCATGACTGTACCCTGGTCATTCGGTAATGTGTTCACTTCTCCCATACAAACATCCCCGTTTCATTCTTTCATTCGTTCTTTGTGGGTGAACCCATTCCATGTGAGTTTCAGTTCACACTTCCCATAAGATGCGCCAAATGCTTTCTTCTCTTTACTGTCCACCTCAAATCCATAATCTCTCTCCTTGTGATAATGATGTTAAATTACCCAAATTCACAGGCTACAACAGCAATATGACATGTACATCAGTATCTAAGTCCTAACATCGTAGGTTCCAAACTCTATTTCGTTGCTTGTGGCACTATTTGTTTTATAATGAAAGTTGATACGTATGTATTGCCACACAGCATTGAAGGGAGACCCTGTTCTGATGCATGGACATCAACACTCACACAGAGGTGGACACATGTTAAGTGCCACTTAACACCTGCACACTCAAATGCATGCGTGGGCTCACTACAGCTCCCATACTTTGCTCTATCTTACCTCCATCTATCGCATCTCTCCTTCAAATGTTCCCCACTCCCGAACCTTTCCTGGCTTTCCATAAAACAATCCCTCCATCTACCACTCTCTCCTGCCACTTGGTCCCACTTTTTCCCTCCTTGCACCAATCACCCTACCCTGTTGTTCTCTTCTAGTAATATGCTTTCTTTCCATTGGAAGCTGACCAACTCCCTGTTGCTTCCTTCTTCCCTCACAAGCACTTTTCCAACCCTGAAATCAAGTACTCAACTCTTAACCTGCCTCACTACTCAGCAACAACTCTGAGCTCTGAGCCATCAGAGCACCACATATTGAAATAAATATGAAATAAGCTGGAATTTCCAAGTTGCAAAGACCTCCAATGTATAAAGATACTCACCAAACATGCTAAAACCAGTTGGGTAAAATGATCTCTCTTACTTTTTTCTTCCATGCAACTTGTTTCAATATCTGTAATTAACACATTGTTAAACTTTGCTCTTAACTCAGTCTGTACAAAACTGAAATTGATTAATAGCTACAAAAATATTTTCTCCCTCACCAAGAACACAGAAAACATCAGCCAAGATTGATGACATATCATCCCGAAGTTCCTAAAAAACAAAAAAAGACTCTATTAATATTGATGTAGACTGAACTAGCAAAAAAAATTCTCCTACATCAAGTTGAAGGTTACAGGAGAGGACAAGTAACATGTGGCCATCTTTAAGCTGAGAACTTCCCAAAAGGAAAATGATGCCAAAACTGAAAGCTATGTTATACTAAGATGTCTGGTTATTAGATGAACATCCCAAAGGAATGCTCTAAATTCTAAGAGATATATAAAGACAAATAATAGCAAAGTTTCCATAAACAGGCTATCAGAGACAAAACAAATGCTTTTTAAATATTCCATCCAACTCGAGCTCCATCATAGGCACAACCATCCACATCATAGAGAACGTCTTCAAATTGCAGTGCCTCAAGAAGACAGCACTCATCCTTAAGGATCTTCAACATCCTGGACATGCCATCTTATCATTACTACCACTGAGGAGGACAGGAGCTTGAAGACCAACACTCAATAATGTTTTAGGATTAGCTTCTTCCTCTGTGTCATCAGATTTCTGAACAGTCCTTGCTCTTCCTCTTTTGCATTATTTATTTATCAGAATCAGCTTTAATATCACTGGCATATGTCGTACAAAACGTTAACTTTACAGCAGTAGTACAATGAAATATAGTCGGCCCTCCTTATCCGTGGGGGACTGGTTCCGGAACCCCCGCGGATACCAAACCAAGCGGATGCTCAAGTCCCTTTTTTAATCTGTCTCAGTGCAGGTGGACTTTAGGACCCGGGGAGATCCAGACCCGCTGCCCACAGCTGTTGCTGAATCCGCAGTATTTCTGTTCCGTTGATGGAAAACGAACACGATTGAAAATAAAGTGGAAATTATAAAGCGATCAGAAAGAGGTGAAATGCCATTGGTCATTGGAAAAGCGTTAGGCTACAGTCGGTCAACAATTGGAACAATTTTAAAGGATAAAGTGAGAATAACGGAGCATGTGAAAGGCCCTGCCTCGATTAAAGTTACAATGATTACTAAATGACGCAGTGGTTTAATTATTGAAATACATACGTTTCTTAGGTGTTTTATATGCATAGAAAGATAAAATATCTACTATATACTAAGACAGACATTTGACTAACTGCCGCTAAATAATACCAGATGTACCTGCTCCGAATTACATACAAATCTGACTTAAAGACTGCCTGTACTTTAAATCATCTCCAGATTACTTATAGTACCTAATACAATGTAAATGCTATGTAAATAGTTGTTATACTGTATTGTTTAAGGAATAATGACAAGAAAAATAAGTCTGTACATGCTCAAACGAGTGCTGGAGAGAGAACTTCCAGGTTTTCACGATCCACGGTTGGTTGAATCCGCGCATGCGGAACCTGCGGATAAGGAGGGCCTACTATACATGATAAATTATACAGAAAAAAGAAATGACAGTAAGTATACATCTATGAAATAGTTAAAATAAGTAATGCAAAAAAAGAAATTTTTAAAAAAGTAGTGAGGTAGTATTCATGTGTTAAATGTCCATTTGAAATCAGATCGCATAGGGCAGGGGTCGGCAACCTTTACCATTGAAAGAGCCATTTGGACCTGTTTCCCACAGAAAACACTGGGAGCCACAAAACCCGTTTGACATTTAAAATGAAATAACACTGCATACAACGTTTTTTTTCCCCTTTATGCTATGTATAAACAAACTATAATGTGTTGCATTTATGAAATTGATGAACTCCTGCAGAGAAAACGAAATTACATTTCTGCATGCAACAAAAACATTTTGAACTCTGAAAAAAAGACGTTGGGTTGAAGGTTACTTTTAAGTAAAATAATCAATGTGTATTTGAGTCCTTCTTGTATTTATGAAAAACGCCGAACTTAAATTGTCCGCCAGCAGCAAACCAAAAATAACGTCAGCCAGCTGTCAACCTGAAAAATAAACGGACTATTTCACTGAACAATGAAAAAATATGAATATACGTAAAATAATAGGCAATTAAAATATATATCATACTTGGTTAATGGGATTTCTGCTCCTGGATCTCAGCACACAGGGTCTGCACATCAGGGCTGTATGACGTCACCTTCATCTTTACACAGGATCGCAAGCTGTCATCTGTGAGGCGTGCGCGATGTTTGTTTTTAATAAAGTTCATGTTGGAGAACACATCCAAAGATTGACAGGACTCCAAGCGCATACATTTTAATGTTTACATAAATGTCGGTGATAGCATTCCATGTTTCGAACACAAGTTTGTCCGGTTCAGGGAGGTTTTCAATATCACTCCAATTGTGATTCTGAGCAAGAACGGCCTTCTGACGGGCAACATCTTCAAGGTCTGCTGTCAAGCATCTAAACTTGGACACCCATATGTCTTTGTCGGCTTTGTCGGCTATATCTCAAGATCAGGTTGACTCACACCTGCCAATGCAGTTGTATTCAGTAGGGATGGATCGATGCTTCGGGGAGTGACCGGGAAGGATGATGTGTTTTCTACCTCTCTGAACTCACAGAAGCATTTCCCAAACGATGTTTGCATTGCAATGATTGCAGAATGTAAATACTCTGAATTTATCATGTCGTGAGCTTGTTTGAACTCTCTCAAATTGGGGAAGTGAGACAATGTGCCTTTCTGTAAATCTCTGGCAAGCACTGTCAACTTGCGCTCGAATGCCAAAACATCCTCCAACATGTGCAGGGCTGTGCGTCCTTTCCCCTGAAGAGCTGTGTTCAGCGTGTTCAGGTGCGCTGTCATGTCTACCATGAAGTGTAGCTTTTACAGGCACTCTGGCTGTTCCAGCTCAGGAAAGGTGAGACCTTTGCTGCCCAGGAAAGTTTTCACTTCTTCCAGACACGCGACAAAGCGTTTCAGCACCTCCCCTCGACAGCCACCGGACTTTGTTGTGCAGCAGGAGATCAGAATATGCGCTTTCCAGCTCGTCCAGTAACAAACGGAATTGACGGTGATTTAAACTTTTTGCCATTATTTTATTGACAATCTGAATGACAACATCCATTACTTCTGTGCATTCCGGAGGAAATGTTTGAGCGCACAGTGCCTCTTGGTGCAACATGCAGTGAAAAGTCAGCAGCTTTCTGTCCAGCGACTTCTGCAGTAAAGCCACAAATTCCTTGTGCGCTCCTGTCATACTTGGTGCCCCATCAGTAGCTACTGACACCAGGTGGGTGGTCTTTGTTACTTTGGCTTTTAAACAATTCAAGACAGCCTCACAGATGTCCTCCCCCTGTGTTTGGTCTTTTAGAGGTATCAACTCAATCATTTCTTCCTGTGGCCCGGCAATGTTTACATACTGGCAGAACAGCGCTATTTGTTCAATATCATCTTTGTCTTTAGACTCGTCACAGGCAATCGAGTAGGCCACAGCTGAATTGATGTCTTTAATTTACTGTCTTGTGATGTCTTCTGCCATTTTTATGGTTCTGTCTTTGACAGTCTTTGCAGAGAGGGGCATATCCCTGATTTTCTGCACAATTTCACTCTTGCTTTTAAAGTCCGTGAATAGATGTTCTGAAATCTTAATGAAAGATTCTTTTATATATTCACCATCTGTAAACTGCTTCCCGTGCCTGACTATTTCCTGAGCGGCAACAAATCTAGCATATGTCGTTGATTTTCCAGACATCATCCACGTCTTGAAATGATTTTTTGCTCAGATCAACCTTCCGCATCAGTTCCGAAACGGCTTTTTTTCTCTCATCTCCATTCGGATATTTTTGAGCAAAGGCTGCGTGTTTATTCTGGAAATGTCTTGCGACTTTTGACTTTTTGTTGTTTGCTAGTTTCTCATTGCATATTAAGCATACCAGTAAACCAGTCTCGTCAGCAGTGAAAGCAAATGAATCTGCCCACATATCATTAAACGTTCTGTTTTCTTCAGTCACTTTTCTTTTTTTAGAATTCTCCATAGTTAGCCTAACTTGGATCGAAAAATTAAAGAAATCGCGCACTGGCGTGTGTCAGGCATTGGCAGTGGTGATGTATATTAATAGCGCCAAAAAACACGTTTTATTTAGATTGTAGAAGATCACCATAATCTTCAAATTTAGAATTACATTTCAAAAACTAACAAACTAACATAAAATACATTTTAATTAAATACTCATCATTTATCTTCCAAAGCCATAGGGAGCCGCAGCACAGAGATGAAAGAGGCGCATGCGGCTCCAGAGCCGCATAGGGGAAGAAACTGTTCCTGAATCACTGAGTGTGCGCCTTCAATAATTTTAATAATTAGACATAAAAATATCTTGTATTGTACTGCAGGCACAAAACAACATATTTTATGACATTTTTCAGTGATAATAAACCTGCTTCTAAAGTTCCAAGAAGTGCAACTAAATTTAAGCTTGAAATGTATAAACTAAACCAAAATATAATTAGTTCCTTTTCTCAAGAGAAGTTTGACCAATAGAGGTACAAATTTCAAGATTACATGATAATCACAGGTTAACAAGGCCAAGGAATTCAACCCTTCATTCCAAAGCACCCTTCAAGGACACTCTCTTTGTGCTAAACATTTTCTGATTTAACCTGCTTTTTATTACACAACTGAGAAAACAGTTAATACTTTCATTGGCACAGATCTAATGGGTTTCTCAAGTTCAATTAATACTTTAGAGTTGACAGAATTCTTTTGTTTAGAAACTACTGGATGCTATGTGCAAAGTAAAAATTCTATGACTGAATTGTTCACTAAATTTCACTCAATCAAGATACTCTCTTCATGAAATATAGGATAACGCAGCATTTAATATTACATAAGGTAAACATCCTTACCCAGTTCAAGAGTTTCAAAAAAGCAGCATTTTTTAATGAAACCTGCTTCCAAATTTTATAAAATCTTAAAATAACCTTAGTTTTTCTCCAGCTACCATGGATTCAGAACTTTTGTGTTCCCTTCAATACCTCAAATTTTGGCACAAAATAATGAGACAACAGGACTGCACAGTTAGCGATGCTGTCATAATGCTCCAGTGATACATGTTCAATCCCAAACTTTGCTATTCTCTGCATGTTGTTTGTACATTTTCCTTGTGATTAAGGTTTACCCTAGATGTTTCAGTTCCCTCCCACATCCCAAAATGTATAAATAGGTTAATTGATACTACTTATTTGTGTAATGAAAGGACAGAAGAACTGGAAGAGGTCATGGGCATATGTGAGAGTAGTTTACGGGGAAATAAAGAGTATATAACTCTAAATGCTATCAGAACTAACAAAGCCTCAAACAAGTGTATGCAATGAGAAAAACTCGAGGGGCCGAATGGTCTACTTCTGCACCTATTGTCTAAAAAAAATTAAAAGTTGAACAAAGAAATTGCACCTTCAGAAAAAATATCCAGAGAAGATTAAGGCAAAATGCAACACAGTGGCTTCCAGTTAATTGGGGTACATCAGAACCAGTAAATTTTGGCCCAGTTAAGCAGCTGCACCAATTAGCCAATGTTTCATGGAAATAGTTAAACATTAGTTTTTCTTTTATGCCTTTATAAATAAGTATCAAATTATGTATTTAAATGAAAATTAGAACAAATTAGAACACTATAAATACTACTGCAGTACTATAAAACTTTGTATTAGCTCCTAACAGTAATTGATGGCGGAATTATTCCTGTGTATGCCTCTGTGTCCTTTTGATTGACTGGAAATGAACAAAATCAGCACAGACACCTATTGCAGATAATGGGCTGTCTTTATACAATCCATTCAAGGATTGCATCTTCCAAATCTTATTTTCATTTTAGCATTCAACATGATTGTCAATTCTTCGTAGTTCCTAACTAATTGAAGTTGTGAAATAGTGTCAGTTCCACTCCTGGCTGTTTCTGGCATCTCTAAGCCTGAATGCTTGAAAACAATGAGCAATAATATTGTGAATGGCCTTAACTGCTTATTTCTCGCCAACTTTCAACAAAAATCAGTGCTTTTTGAACACAACCACATGCAACTGAAGCTACTTAAAAACTCTAACCATGGTATAGTGTCTAACAGGTTCGGAAGTGCACACGACTGACTCTAGTTAGCAACTGTTTAGGCTAAGTCCACACTACACCAGATCATTTTGAAAATGTTGGTTTCGCGTAAAAACGATAGGTGTCCACTCCAGGCATTTTTGAAAATACCTCCGTCCACATCAAAACAGGTATTTAGGCGAATCTTCTCCTACTGGGCATGTGCAAGACACATCTACAGAAAATAAGCGACGTGTTTGGTGTCAAATCGCGCTGTGAAAATACGTGTTTGTGCAGTTACAGACTAGAAAAACAAAAGGAAATTGCCAAATGACAGACAGCTGTTGGCTCTCATACAGGAGAACTTAAAACTAAAAAAAATACTGAAGCATATGGAGGCAATCAACAGGGAGTTCATGACAGTATGACCCGGCTGACGATGAAATTGAAAAACTGACTAACTCTGTTGCATTAATAATGCATCTTGTTAAATGTATAAAACATGTATCAGTGTTATCTTGGATTTCCATAAAATATTACCATCAGCTGCTACACATCTATTGTCAGAGAAGTACTTGCATAAATAGGTAAACCGTCATCATACAAGCAAGGACAGAAAACAGGGCAAAGTGAGTATACTTATTTATTCAAGCAACACACACAAAATGCTGGTGGAACGCAACAGGCCAGGCAGCATCTATAGGGAGAAGCACTGTTGACGTTTCGGGCCGAGACCCTTGGTCAGGACTAACTGAAAGGAAAGATAGTAAGAGATTTGAAAGTAGGAGGGGGAGGGGAAAATGCGAAATGATAGGAGAAGACCGGAGGGGGTGGGATGAAGCTGAAAGCCAGAGAGGTGTTTGGCAAAAGGGATACAGAGCTAGAGAAGGGAAAGGATCATGGGACGGGAGGCCTAGGGAGAAAGAAAGGGGGAGGGAAGTACCACAGGAAGATGGAGAACAGATAGAGCAATGGGCAGAGAGAGAGAGAAAAAAACTAAATATATCAGGGATGGGGTAAGCAGGGGAGGGGCATTAACAGAAGTGAATGTTCATGCCATCAGGTTGGAGGCTACCCAGCCAATATATAAGGTGTTGTTCCTCCAACCTGAGTGTGGCTTCATCTTGACGATCCTTTCCCTTCTCCAGCTCTGTATCCCTTTTGCCAAACACCTGTCTGGCTCTCAGCTTCACCCCACCCCCTCCGGTCTTCTCCTATCATTTCGCATTTTCCCCTTCCCCTCCTACTTTCAAATTTGTTACTCTTTCCTTTCGGTTAGTCCTGACGAAGGATCTCGGACTGAAACACCGACAGTGCTTCTCCCTATAGATGCTGCCTGGCCTGCTGCGTTCCACCAGCATTTTGTGTGTGTTACTTGAATTTCCTGCATCTGCAGATTTCCTCGGTTTACTTATTTATTCAGTAGGTTATGGGTCAAAGTATTCGGTGAGTACATTTCTAACTCTTCTGGCTTTAGTCTTGTTGCTGTCTGTTCTGAAATTGTTAGACTGTATGGAGGGGATTGAAATTCTGTCGTACTGCAAAGCTGCAGTAACATTCTGCTCAGGGACAGTCTCCTGAAGCCGTCTGCCATTGTTGTTGTGTTGTTGGAGGTTGTGTTCAAGAAAACAATGAAATGCCATGCTGCCGCCACCATCTGCTCCGGCACAACATGACAGCGTTTTAAAAAATTACCCTGTATACATTACACCGCATACTCTGGAGAGCGTTTTAGAAAAGCACCGTTTTGGGGAGAGGAAAACGCCACTTCAGTGTGGACGGAGGGTCAAAACAAAGAGAAAAGGCTTCAGTTATGGATTTATCCGGTCTAGTGTAGACGCAGCCTTAGTAACAGTCTTTTGCCTCAATTATGTAGCATTGTGTCCCAAATAAACCAAGGGAATCCTGGCTATTTTCTCGATTAGTTTTTGTTCTTAAGAGTTGAACCAAGTATACAGTTGCCCCAATTAACAGGAATCCACTGTATTAAGTATATGTCTGAGTAATAAAAGGATGATTCTAATTGTTATTCCAGCTTCTGATCTTGAGTTGTTGCATTAAATAAAGTCAAAGAAACAATTAAACATTAAGTCTCAAAATTCTGCACCTATTGTCTGATTCACATTAAGGGCCAAACGCATATTTGTACCCCATCAACAAAATTAAAACCTCAGCAAGTCTCTTTACTTCCCACCTTATAAGTGTAATATGAGTATTAAATTGTTAAATATTTAATTATTTGGCAGGAATATTTTCCTTCCAAAATACAGGGCTATGAAGTTAGCTCAGTGATATTAATTTTTACTGTAGTAATGTCATCACAAATACTGTACTAATCATTCAGACACTCTTACACCATTATATTAAAACAAAGGAATTAATCAACTGTATTTAAAGTCATTTATTTACTAATGCAATTTTTAAAAACTGTGCCTATTCTGAATAAATCTGACTTTATAGGGAGAATGTTAAAATACCCAATTTGCAACAAAAATACGGCTATTGTGCAACTTATGAAGGCCTTCATTGTTCCATTCAGTATGAAGGAAAACAAAATATGTTTCAACTGACAAAAAGTGTGAACATTGGAGAACAACTGCTAGCTGCTTCACAATGGTATTCTTTCATATCAGTGGATTACTTAACCAGCAATCTCATGATTGCGTGGATACTAGAGAACAACGACAGTTAAGAACTGCAACAATGCAAGAACCTGCCCTGTGACAATTTGGACCTTCCTTTAAGTTGTTAATTGGCTCCTTATATTTATCTTTAACCATTTAACTTGCTTTATCATTTTCCAAGGTTAAGAGCAATTATATGGAATGGAACAAGGTTTAAGTTTGACGCTCACTTTCATTGTTGTACAGATAAAATCAGGATGAGAACTACATTCACAGTACACAATCCTTCTCTCGCTTTCACTCAAAAAAGGGCGTTTCTACAAATGAATTCCGAATTCTTATCTCCCATAACATGGCCCACAGTTGGCAGAACAAATTTTCTTCAGGTCCAGTAATTATGATGTACAATGAACTGTATTTTTTGATGGTTTTGTTCTGCAGTGGAGCAATGGCTGCCAGTGAGGAGAGATGATTATAGAAGTCTACATGGACAACACCAAACAGAAAGCAGAAAAAAAATCTGTGAACATGTAACTATGGCAGGCAAAACACTTAAAAGAGTGAAGGTGAAAAAAAAGCATAAATACGTTGCATAACTAATTTGGATATTATGAGAGAGAACTGCAAGTCAAAAGAAGTTGTAAGCAATTATCCCAAATCCAATTTATTTGAGAAGGTGAGCAAGGGAGATTATCTACTGAGGTACACCCTCAACCATCAGGCTCTTGAACCAAAGGGGACAACCTCACTCTCCCCATCACTGAAATGTCCCCACGACCAATGGACTCACTTTCAAGGACTCTCTATCTTATGTTCCAGATATACATTGCTTATTTATTTTTATTATCTCTTTCCTCTTGCAGTTTGTTCTCTCTGCACCTTGGTTGAACAACCAAGTTGAGCAATCTTTTATTGATTATGTTTATTGAGTGTGCCCACAAGAAAGTGAATCTCAGGATTGTATATGGTGACATATATGTACTTTGATAACAAATTTCCTTTGAACTGGAATTGCGAAAGTGTCAAAATAGCATTGTCGTTTCTAAGGATATGGGATTCACTGGCTATCATCTATGCACACGACAGGAAGTGACAGATAAACAGATATCCATATCTCAAAAGGTCAGGTATTGACATTCCTGGTTGCCTGTTCAATTGCTGGATGTATCACTAAACTAGCAGCAGAGTAGTGATTACCCGATGAAGGGATAAAGATGCACTTTTCATCCAACACTCAGACTCACATCAGACCAGACTTGACTAAAAACAAGGGCTCCATTCAAATGGAGTCACCAAGCCTGGTTACACTGAGTTTTAAAAAAAAGTTAAAAATGAAGTGAAATAAGTAAAAGCTTGACTTTTATTATGTTTTAAATGAAATTTAACCCATTGAGCAATTTTAAACTTAAAAAATAGTTTCATGTTTACATGTTTTAAAAATGGTTAAATGAACTGTTAAAAAGCTGTCAGATCATCCAAAGTGAATGTACTGATTTGTCTGCAGGGCAGAATTGCTCAGTCTCACTGGATCCCAGTTGGGTGCCAAGGATCATCTTATTCAATCTCCCACACTGGAAAAAGTAGGGGCAGTGAGAGATCACAGGGAGTGAGCTGAGTGCAATTCATTCCCAAACCTGAAAATTCACATCTTTGTGAAGCTCTATCTTATGGTTCTTACAGCTGAATGGAAGGTGCATTATGTGTCACAACTTCCATGCACATAACAAACAGAACTAATCTATTAATGAATTTGCTTCAGTAGAATCAAATCACTCGGAAACACCAAAATCCAAGACAGCATACAAAATTTACCTGTAAAATAGGCAATGAATTGCCCCTCCACTTAGTGAATTCAACCTAGTTCTTGAAGGCAAATTTGTTCCATCAACTAAATATAAAATTAAACTTAATAATAATGATCACCTAGGTAACGTTTCTTGTTGAAGATGCAGAGACCCAATTGTGATTAATATTAGAAAAGCTCCTTACAGAAAATAATATTTTACAAAAAAATAGACTTCAGCTTTGGGAAGACAGCATTTAAGTATCTGGCTTCTTTCAATGTTTCACTTTAATTAAAAGCCACATTCTACTATAAAAATTCATTCATAAAATACAATGCTTATTGAATATTTCATGTTGAAAGAAAAATGAGGCTTTCCACCACTAAATCACTTACCATTATATCATTCAGAGCACTGGCTGCTTGGTCTTGTCTCAAATTCCCTTTTATTACATGCCATGCCAACTCATACAAGGCTTGTTGGATATCTGTTTTACAATCAAATTAAATGCATGTTGATACAGGAACAAGAAAAAAGAAGACTGAATAAGTCCAATCTGTTTCAAGTTAGTGTCAAGTTTCAATGACAGAAGATATTCCCAATGAACTCAGACTGAATAAATGAAGCTTATAACTAAAATCAAACAGAAAGCATTTTTAATAAACATCTATACATGGAACAACTGTAGCATGACAACCAATTTTAATTTATCAGAATAGCTCTTGCTCTAAAACCTTTTGTTATTTATCTGCTTATCAGTTCATTTCTCTGGAGCTGATTGGTTAAATTTCCAACGGCTTTCTTAAATATCTCCTATAAGCATGACAAGCTAACCATGGAAAACACTGAAAATAAAAGAAAAATTAGCAGAATTCTATTTTCTCACCTTTTGTTACAGCTTGAAATTCTATGTTTTTGTTCGATTATCATAGACAGGCTGAAGATATTTGAAAACTAAGAAAATATTCAAATTCCAGTTATACCTTCAATTTCACATCTTGAATTTACAATACAATAAAAAGCATTCTTAAAATCTATTCTGATCTAAAGCATCGATCTGCACCAATGCAGAAATGAGACAGATCCTACATGCTTCTCTATTGAAACAAAGAGAACATAAACTTCACTAATTGGAAAATTATTTTATGAACTGCGAGGACTTATCATAAGCTATTCTGAACCTACAGAGACAGAAGATTTTGTTGAGGAATTGTTTAAAGGAGGTAAGGACTTCCAGGGCAACATATTAAAGTGACAGCTATTTCATGAGAACTCTTTTTTTGTATGTTTGACTCCAATAAATTCTAAATTGCCAAAGATTTCAGCCTTCGTTGTCTGTGGAACAAGCCAAACAATACTGCTGGTGCAAAGATGGGATGGCACTGTGAATAGAGGTCAATTCATTTGAAAATAATGCCTATTCTCCATTTGTCAGATGAATTTTCATAACCAAACATAACAAAATAAAAAAAGTCCTGAAATCTAGGACTGCTTGAATGTCATGATAAAATCAAACTAAACATTTAAATGTCACCTGATGAATGAATATAGATCATCTTCCTATCAAAATAAACATTAAATTGTTTCTGAGGAAAATGAATTCCAAAGCAAATTAAATGTGCAAACAGAAAAGGACACAAACCATTCTTGATCAAAATCAAAAAAAGGGAGGTGAGGGGGAGTAGCAACAAAAAATCCCTCCATGGTAACAAAAATTGGCCTTCAACCCGATACTGCAAGGCCTATGTTGAATCAACCAACAAAATTCCTCTATATTTCAAATTTTAGGTTCTGTGTCATGTTTCTCATCAAACAAAAACTTTACCAAAACAACTGTTGTTACATAATAAGCATGTATTCTGAATGTTACAGCAAAAAGATCAGGCCAATTACAAATTGTGATTCAGTTCGGATTGTACACAGAGTACAATTGCTCCCAGTATACAATCACAAAGCAGAAAATCTTACCTCGAAATGTTACATCGTTGTAACCTCGATTTTCACTGAGATTACGGCATAATTGTACACTGCAAAATAAAATAGCTATCATTAGAATGACTCATAGCATGACTGAATTTATTTATAAAATTAATTAACACTTGCTCAGCATATTTTTTCAAGCAAAATATTACGGATACTGCTAAGCTACAAAATACTTAAATCCTCCAAGTCTTGACACAAGCAAATAACAAAACTTGAGTAAATCAAGTGAATTTACAATTTTTTTTTTTGACAACATCATTTGGTCAAACAAATGCCAAGAGTTTGGTCATAACTTCAAAGGTATTTCTCCTTCTGATTGAAGATTATGTTGATGCACTTGATTAAATAACCATGACCATAAAACCAACTAAAAGATATCCTTGCATTAGATTTTGATGCAATGTTGTAAACTAGAGACATACGATCATATGTCAATGTGGAGTGAAGATTGATTAATTTTAATAGTCATTTTCTTTGTAGTTTAGCATTTATCTGCTTGTATTTTAAGTAACCTTTAAATGCATAACAGTTTAATATACCTCCGGTAGCTGATACAAAGAACAATTTTGGATGCTTCTTGGCTCTTTGTTCTAAATACAGTCGGCCCTCCTTATCCACGGGTTCTGCATGCGCAGATTCAACCAGCTTTGACAGAGGATACTGCTTAGTACAAGATGGCATCTTCTCAAATAAACTTAATTAGCTTATATATATATAAAAGCAAGCAATAAAAATTAGTAATCCATTGTCAATTTTCAGGTACCATTTGCTTTCATAACAGGCCAGACTGGACTGTTAGACAGGCTGTGAATCTTAATAAGAATCCCTTGCACCGCCAGCTGGTTGTCAGTAGGTCTCAGCCTAGACCGTCACCCAGCAACTTGCTATGGGACCGGTTTTCACCACCCAGCCCAAAGCCACTCTCAAGCTCTTCAAATCAGTTCAGCACCCAACGCAATCCATCCTCATGCCCAGACATCGTCTTCTTTTGGCGCCCAGAGTGATCCAACCTCACTTCCAGTTCAACTGTCTGAGCATCGGAACCCCATCTGCAACTATTCTGCAACACGCCATTTCTGCTCACCCCTTCACTGTTTGCAGAGACAATTTAACACAATTTACCTCAGAAAATATATTAATGATTATGCTTTTAGTTGGATTTCTTAGCTTTTTGATGACCAGGAAGATGTTATACACGTTCTGTAGTGCCACCTTAACATGGCGATCTATAGTGTCCTGCTGGTTATTACTCTGCTAAATTGGATATCATAGCATTAGGAAGGGGTCCATATCTATGAGCATTGCAGGCAACCTGTCTGGCAGTTATGATTGCTTGATCAAATTTTGAATGTTTAATATCCACACTTCATATACTTTATTGACTGCGAATAGGGTCTCTCAAGTAACAACTAGTGTCTAAGTGGTCTACCGTTTTTGAAGCACTTAATATCACCATTCAACGGGCAAGCCCAGCAAATCCAGCTACACTGTCATCGTCGACATGATTCAGCTCCTATATCTTATGGTCTACAGGAAATTGGGGGTGAAAGGGATCAGCCATGATGAAAAGGTAGAGCAGACTTAGCCTTAGGCCACATGGACTAATTCTGCTCCTATGTCTAATGGTCTTCCAATCATGACTGTACAAGAGCAAGAAAAAAATTACAAAAGAAATGCCTTTATCGAACCCAGATTTGATTCTATATACTGATGGCTCCTCAGCGATTAAGTGCGGAATTTGAATGGCTAGCCAGGTAGTGTTTCTGAAACTGAAATGCTGGCATCATGGAAGCATGGATCATGGTATCTCTGTGCAACAGGCAGACGTAAAATCTTTCATTGAAGCCTCTAAATTGGCAGAAGAACTGCTAATATCAACACTGATTCTCAATATGTTTTTGGAGTTGTCTATGATTTTAGAAACACATGAAGAAAATGAGGATTTCTTTTGACTATAGGAACTCCTATCAAAAATGGTCAGCTAGTACAAGATCTTTTGGATGTCATCCAACTGCCATCAGAAGTAATGTAGCGGTGTGCTACCTGCGATGCTAAAATAACGACACGGGAGTCGGTAAACTGCAGTCAAAGATAACTTTATTCGAACTCAACAGCCTTGCTTTAAAGCCTCCCTCAACCCGCCCCCCCCCCCCATGGGCGCGGATGCTCCAAAAGACACGTACTCACAAACCCCCATAGGCTATCTCCTTTAGCCGGAACGCTGGCTAATTGTGAGCTGGTTCGGGTGTGCCAGGAAATGGGTTGCCACATAACTCCCCCCCCCCCCCGCAGAACCGGCGATACTCCCCCCAATGTCCACAGTCTGGGCCGGAACCTGTTTGGGAGGTTGGCCTCTGCGCCGCGGTGCCGGAAACTCGTCCGGTTGCGCCAGGTCCACATGGGCCAGTTTGAGTTGCTCCACTGTGAAAATCTCCTCTCTCCCCCTAACGTCCAGCACAAACGTGGACCCGTTGTTCCAGAGCACCGTAAACAGCCCCTCATAGGGCTGTTGCAGCGGTGGCCGATGCCCGCCCCTTCGTACAAACACAAACTTACAGTTCTACAGGTCCTTGGGTATGCAGGTCAGGTTCTGCCCGTGCTGCGAAGTGGGTACGGGGGCCAGGTTGCCGAGCCTCTCGCGTAGTCTGTCCAGGACTGCTGTGGGTTCTTCCTCTTGCCCCCTTGGGGCTGGTATGAACACTCTGGGGACGACCAGGGGGACGCCATACACCAACTCGGCCGACGAGGCGTGCAGATCGTCTTTGGGCGCCGTGCGGATGCCGAGTAGGACCCAGGGCAGCTCGTCCGCCCAGTTAGCTCCTCGCAGGCGGGCCATGAGAGCCGACTTTAGGTGACGGTGGAAACGCTCCATTAGTCCATTTGACTGTGGGTGGTAGGCAGTGGTATGGTGCAGCTGAGTCCCCAAAAGGCTGGCCATAGCAGACCTCAGGCTGGAGGTGAACTGGGCACCTCTATCAGAGGTAATGTGGGCCGGTACACCAAAGCAGGACACCCAGGTGGCAATCAGTGCCCGGGCGCAAGATTCGGAGGTGGTGTCGGTGAGCGGGATCGCCTCTGGCCATCTTGTGAACCGGTCCACGATAGTGAGGAGGCGCCGCGCTCTGCGCGACACTGGCAGGGGGCCCACGATATCCACATGAGTGTGGTCGAAACGCCGGTGGGTGGGGTGGAACTGCTACAGCAGAGCTTTGGTGTGCCGCTGCACCTTGGCTGTCTGGCAGTGCATGCATGTTTTGGCCCATTCACTGACCTGTTTGCGGAGTCCGTGCCAAACAAACCTGCTGGAAACCACCCGGACAGTCGTCCGGATGGAGGGGTGCGCCAAGCTATGAATGGAGTTGAAAACACGTTGCCGCCAAGGTGTTGGGACAACGGGATGGGGCTGGTCAGTGGCGACGTTACAGAGTAGGGTCCTCTCACCTGGGCCTACGGGGAGGTCCTGGAGCTGCAAACCGGAGACTGCGGTTCTGTAACTCGGGATCACCTCATCTACCTGCTGCGCCTCTGCCAGTGCCTCAAAGTCTACCCCCTGGGAAAGGGCATGAATGGTAGGGCGAGAGAGCGCATCCGCCATGACGGTGTCCTTACCCGAGACGTGCCTGACGTCCGTCGTGTATTCAGAGATGTAGGACAGATGGCGCTGCTGGCGGTACAACCAGGGGTCGGACGCTTTTATAAACGCAAAGGTAAGTGGTTTGTGGTCCGTGAATGCGGTGAAGGGCCAACCTTCTAAGAAGTACCTGAAATGCCGGATTGCCAGGTATAGCGCCAACAGTTTCCGGTCGAAAGCACTGTATTTGAGCTCAGGTGGCCGCAGGTGTTTGCTGAAAAACGCCAGGGGTTGCCAGCGACCCACGATGAGAAGCTCCAGTACCCCACCGACTGCCGTGTTAGATGCGTCCACTGTGAGGGCGGTAGGGACGTCCATTCTGGGGTGCACTAGCATCGCAGCGTTCGCCAAGGCTTCCTTCGTTTGAATGAAAGCCGCGGCGGACTCCGCGTCCCAGGTAATCTCCTTGCCCGGACTGGACAGCAGGGCGAACAGGGGGTGCATGATCCAGGCAGCTGAAGTGAGGAAGCGGTGGTAGAAATTCACCATACCTACGAATTCCTGAAGGCCTTTGATCGTGGTGGGTCGGGGGAAATGGCGGACCGCATCTACCTTAGCAGGCAGAGGGGTTGCCCCGTCTTTAGTAATCCTGTGGCCCAGGAAGTCAATGGTGCCGAGCCAGAACTGGCATTTGGCCGGGTTGATTGTTAGACCGTAGTCACTCAGCCGGGCACAGAGTTGACGGAGGTAGGACAGATGCTCCTGATGACTGCTGCTGGTTATGAGGATGTCGTCCAAATAGATGAACACGAAGTCCAGATCGCGTCCCACTGCGTCCATTAACCGCTGGAACGTCTGTGCGGCATTCTTCAGGCCGAACAGTATGCGGAGGAACTCGAAAAGGCCAAACGGGGTGATGAGAGCTGTTTTGGGGACGTCATCCTGATGCATCGGGATTTGATGGTATCCTCGGACGAGGTCTACCTTGGAGAACATCCGTGCGCCGTGCAGGTTTGCTGCAAAATCCTGAATATGCGGCACAGGGTAGCGGTCCGGTGTGGTAGCCTCATTCAGCCTGTGTTAGTCGCCGCACGGTTTCCAGCCCCCTGTCACTTCGGGCACCATGTGCAGGGGGGAGGCCCATGGGCTGTTGGACTGCCGGATGATCCCCAATTCCTCCATCCTCTTGAACTCCTCCTTCGCCAGTCGGAGTTTGTCCGGGGGAAGCTGCCGAGCACGGGCTTGGAGGGGTAGTCCCTGAGCCGGGATGTGGTGCTGTACGCCGTGTCGGGGCATGGCCACTGTGAACTGCGGTGCCAGAACCGATGGGAAATCTGCCAGGACCCTGGTGAAGTCATTGTTGGACAGCGGGATGGAGTCGAGGTGAGGGGCTGGCAACTGGGCTTCTCTCAGGGAGAACGTCTGAAAGGTCTCGGCGTGGACCAGTCTCTTCCTGGGCAGGTCGACCAGTAGGCTGTGAGCCCACAAAAAATCCGCACCCAGAAGCAGTTGGGCTACGGCGGCCAGAGTGAAGTCCCAAGTGAACTGGCTGGAGCCAAACTGTAGCTGCACCTGACGGGTGCCATAGGTCCTTACTGTGCTGCTGTTCACGGCCCTCAGGGGGGGACCCGGTGCCCTGCTGCGGGTGTCGTAATTCGTCGGAGGTAAGATGCTGATCTCGGCACCGGTGTCGACCAAAAAGCGACGTCCCGACTGCTTGTCCCACACATACAGGAGGCTATCCCGAAGGCAAGCTGCCATAGCCATCAGCGGGGGCTGGCCCTGGCGTTTCCCGGGAACTTGCAGGGCGGGTGACAATGGTGGGCTTCTGCGCCCCACCGCTGGTGGTAGAAATATCATTGTTCGTTGGGCTCCCCATCCCTGCCTCTGGGGTTAGCGGGCTCTGCTGCCGGGCCTGAACTGGTTTGCTGCTGGGAGCGTGGCCTGGTGATTCGTGTGATGGACGCCCCACTCACCTTCTTGGCGTTACACAGCAAGTCCGCCTGGGCTGCCACCTTCCGAGGGTCGCTGAAATCTGCGTCGGACAGCAGCAGACGTATGTCCTCGGGCAGCTGCTCTAGGAATGCCTGCTCAAACATGAGGCAGGGTGTGTTTCCGTCGGCCAGAGACAACATCTCATTCATTAAAGCCGACGGAGTTCTGTCCCCCAAGCCATCCAGGTGCAGTAAACGGGCAGCCCGCTCATGCCGTGAGAGTCTGAAAGTCCTTAGGAGCAGGGCTTTGAATTCTGTGTACTTGCCGTCCCCTGGGGGAGACTGTACAAACTCCGCAACCTGGGCCGCTGTGTCCGGGTCGAGGGAGCTCACCACGTAGTAGTAACAGGTGTCCTCTGAGGTTATCTGCCGAACGTGGAATTGGGCTTCTGCTTGCTGGAACCATAGGTGAGGTTGTGGCATCCAGAAACCTGGCAGTTGCAACAAAACCACATGAACAGAGGTGGCATCGGTCATCTCTGGTCCAAAAATCGTTTGGACCGTCGGGGTCACCAATTGTAGCGGTGTGCTACACACAACGCTAAAATAACGACACGGGAGTCGGTAAACTGCAGTCAAAGATAACTTTATTCGAACTCAACAGCCTTGCTTTAAAGCCTCCCTCAACCCGCCCCCCCCCCCCCCCATGGGCGCGGGTGCTTCAAAAGACACGTACTCACAAACCCCTGTAGGCCATTTCCCTTAGCCGGAACGCTGGCTAATTGTGAGCTTGTTCCGGTGTGCCAGGAAATGGGTCGCCACAGTAATGTATTAAAATGTAAAAGTAAATGACTACAATGGAATTGCATTAATGAAATTGCAAAAAGGACAGCACGGGAAAAATAAAGGAAATAAAAGGAGTACCAAGAACATATGCAATGATTCTGACAACTGGAATTATTGAAATAAAGACGAATTGCAGACGAACATACAAGTTATTGAAGAGATGCAATTCAATGATCCAGACTGGAAAAATGGTTCTGGGTGGAGAATGGTGGGAAGTTAAATAGTGGAGTATGGAGATATGGCACTAATCATAGACTATAGGCCATCTACATAACTTCCTTATCTGGCACAACACATACAATCCTGAGGACAAATTGGAATGCAAAAGACGATCAACATATTCTCCCAATAGTGGTGGAATCCAAAGTTCAGGGCACAAGCTCAATAAAATATTTGAAAGATGCATGACTAATAAAACAAATCCTGAAGTAGCAGAAAAAAGTATTCCTGCCCCAACTGGTCCATCAGTCAACATAGTTCCAGGCAAACACGTGCAGGAGTGTTCCTTGCTCACAGTTGATGGAACACTGGTTTTTTTCGTGTGCATATCACCCAGAGTCATCAAGACAAGTCAAACAAATCCTCAACCATCAGGCTCTTCAACCAAAGGGGATAACTTCACTCAAGAAATCCAACTTCACTTGCTCCATCACTGAAATGTTCCCGCAACCTAAGGATTCAATTTCAAGGACTCTTCAGTTCATGTCCTTGATTATTGATCTCATGCTTATTTATTTATTATTTTGTTTTTTTTTCTTTTTTTTTGTATTTGCACAGCTTGTTGTATTTGCACACTGGTTGTCTGGCCTATAGGTGCAACATTTCATGGATTCTATTATGGTTATTGAATTTATTGAATATGCTCCCAAGAACATGAATTTCAGGGTTCTATATGGTGACATATATGCACTTTGATAATAAAATTTACTTTAAACTTCAAATTATTAAATTACCACTAAGTATCATGAGAAAGGTGTACCATGTCTTGTGTAGTATCACAGCAATCCCAAACAAGACAACAAACCGAAGTCCATTGACAGTGGAAACAGGATATTATATGTCACTGCGAGGTATTATTCTTTGGTAAAACCAACCAGGGTAGGTCTTACACAATGAACGGTAGGGCACTGAGGAGTGTGGTAGAACAAAGTGAACTGAGAATACAGGTCCATAATTCATTCAAAGTGGTGGCACAGGGAGGTAGGGTCGTAAAGTAAGCTTCTGGCATTTGGCCTTCATAAATCAAAGTAATCAGTAGGCCTAATTTGGAGTATTGCAGCAGTTTTGGTCACCCATCTATAGGAGAGATGCAAATAAGGTTGAAAGAATACAGAAAAAATATACGAGGATGTTGCAAGACTGGAGGACCCAAGTTATAAGGAAAGATTGAATATGTTAGGACGTTATTCCTTGCAATGTAGAAGATTGAAAGGAGATTTGATAAAGGTACACAAAATTATGAGGGGTATAAATAGGGTAAATGCAAGGAGTCCTTTTTCCACTGAGTTTGGGTAGGACTACAACTAGGTCATGGGTTAAGGGCGTAAGATGAAAAGTTTAAGGAGAACAAGGGGAAACTTTTTTATTCAGAAGGCCACGAGAGTGTGGAACGAACCCCCAGTGCATGTGGTGCATGCAACATCTATTTTCAAGTTTAAGAGAAGTGGATGGGAGGGATATGTAGGGGCTATGGTCCAAGTGCAGTTCGATGGGGGCAAGCAGATTAAATGTTTCAGTATGGACTAGATAGGCCAAAGGGCCTGTTTCATTGCTGTACTTTTCAATAATTCTCATACGCTGAGATTTGACGGATCACAAAATACTTTAACATTAGCAGATGCACCTTTGAAAGTATGCTGATGAGTTGCAAAAGGCTGCAGAAGTTTGTAGACACAACCTGATCCATTATGGACACAGTCCTCCCACCATTCACAGCATCCAAAGGAAGCACTGTCTCAAAAAGCTAATGTCTATGATCAAGACCCCCATCATTAGGTCATGCATTATTCTCAGTGCTAAGGCTTAGCAGGAGGTACAGCAGACTGAAGTCCCACACCACATAACAGCTGCTTTTATACAATCATAATTTTCTTGAACATACCTGCAGAACCTTGCTATGACATCAACAATGGAACATTGAGAAACACTTTTTACACTACCACATCGACTGCGTCATAGAACACTACGTATCCTAGCTCCTCTCCAACCATCACTGAAGTCCAGCTTCAGCCAACTGTATTCTTTCTAACAACTCAAAGCACAGTCAAAACTAGATGGTCAAAGATTCATTTATAATATCCAAGACTTGTGCTCCAACACTTGGTCTGATATCTGAGCTTTCACTGAAGATTATGCAATATTCATAACTATTTGCAAGTCATTAGAAAATGAAGCAATACATAATGTTTAGCCATTGGTTAAGAAGTAACATCTAACATTTACAGAACAGAAGTGACTGCCAGTGCTCTCCTTTAACAAAAGTTGAATCATCTGCCCTCAAAATTCCAAAAGTATCATAGATGCCGGAAATCTGCAATTTGAAAAAAAATTAGCAATACTAAACATGTTATTCACATTCACTAGTATAAAGGCCAGTGGCTTCCTGAGTGTTACTTTTAACCATATTTTGGCAGGTCTTGTTGCCAAAATATTAAAACAGCTCTTAATCATGCAGTGAATGACTACCCTCCTGTCACCCCAAGACCATTCCACCATCTTTAAGGTGGAAGTCAGTAGTGATGAAATCCCACTTATTTGAATGAGTGCAATTTGAACACCACAAAATAAGGTCAACACCATCCTTGGCAAAGTAGCTTGTTTGAATGGCATTCATCCAAGACAATTAACATTAATTCCCTCTGTCACTGTTGCACCAAGGCTAGGATCCAAAATATCAACAAAATACACTGCAGTCACTTACCTCAACTCCTCCATCAGCATTTTCAAACCACCGATTAAGTAAAAAAGCAACAACAAAAAATGGCCTGATCAGGTATATCCAAGAACAGTGTGGAAAACTTAAGAAATTATGGGAGCCCTGGGTAACGTATATGCATTATTGTTACCAGGGAGAGAGATGCTGGAAGACTAAAGGTTGGCTAATATTTCGGTTTTATTGAAGAATGAATGCAAAGAAAATCCTGGGAACTATAGACCAGTAAGCCAAACACCTGTAAGTAAACTTATTAGAGTAGACTATTAAGCATCATGGTTATTACAGCTCAGGGCATTCTCGAGTTCAGAGTTCAATTCTGGCGCCATCTATAAGGAGTTTGTACTGAATGTGGACTATGTGGGTTTCCTTTGGGTACTCTAATTTGGGTACTTTGTGAAGTACTGCCAATGTCAGAATCATGTTTATTATCCCTGACTATGTTGTGAGATGTCATTTTGCAGCAACATTGTTGGTCTGACCAATCGGCCTCCATGCTGCTGGACTGCTTCGTTAACATCGTCTGGAATGTCTTCCATGATGAGGATGTCTCCAAATTCACTTATGGAGTCATGCGCTTCATCCAGAAGTGCATCGACGATGTTGTCTCCCAGATGTCGGTCAGGGTCTTCCTGAACCAGAAAGCTGGATCAATAGTTCCATGCCAGCAGCACTCACACCAAAACATTTGAGTTTACATCGCTGGTGATCAACTAGAGCTCAAGAAAAGCAGCTATGGTCTACACAAAGCTATCAAGGCTGCAAAACAACAATACACGGAGAAGACGGAGTCAAGATTCAAAACAAATAGTACACGTGGCTTGTGGCATGGGCTAGATACCATCACAGACTTCAAAACCAAATGTTGTGGTGCCACCAATATCACGGCCTCTCTCCCAGATGAGCTCAAATCGCTTTTATGCTTGGTTCAATGTCGCTCTGAGCCTCCAATGAAAGCCACTGCTACAACTTGTAACCTGATCATCTCTGAGGCACGCAGATGTTTCCAACAAGTGGACAATTGCAAAGGCTGCGGGACTAGACGGCATCCCAGGGCGAGTACTCAGGATGTGCGCAACACAAATGGCAGGTGTGTTTACTGATATTTTTAATCTCTCCCTCTCCCAGAGTAGAGTGCCCTCCTGCTTCAAATTATCCACCATTGTCACCGTACCAAAAAAGACCAAGGTAACATGACTGGTGTCCTGTCACACTCAGCTCAATAATAAGCAAATGCTTTGAGAGGCTGGTCAAGGATTACATCTGCAGTATGCTACCACCTACACTGGACCTCTACAATTCATCTACCGACACAACCGATCAACAGATGACACAATAGCCACTGCTCTACATATCGTCCTTACACATCTGGAGAAGGATGCTTATGTGAGAATGCTGTTCTTGGTCTACAATTCAGCATTCAACACCACAGCTCCATCCAGGCTCAACAAGAAGCTCAGAGACCTCAGCCTTGACCCTGCATTGTGCAGATGGATCCTGGACTTCCTGTCAAATCGCTAGCAGGTTGTTAAGAGTTGGCTCCCTTACCTCCAACCCTCTGACTGTCAATACAGGAGCCCCTCAGGGCTGTGTACTAAGTCCCCTCCTTTACTCCCTGTATACCCATGACTGTATCGCCACCCAAAGCTCCAATCTGCTAACTAAATTTGCCACAGTGGTGTCAAGAAAACAACCTATCCCTCAATGTCACAAAAACAAAGGAGCTGGTTGCGGATTACAGAAGGAATGGAGATGGCTAACCCCCATTGACATCAATGGATCTGGGGTTGCAAGGGTAAGCAGCTTCAAGTTCCTCAGCATCCACATCACCGAAAACCTCACTTGGTCTGAACACACCAGGTGTGTGATGAAAAAGACACAACAACGCCTCTTTCACCTCAGACGGTTGAGGAAGTTTGGTATGTGCCCACAAATCCTAAGAACTTTCTACAGGGGCACACTTGAAAGCATCCTGACTGGCTGCATCACTGCCTGGTATGGGAACTCCCTTAATCACAGGACTCTGCAGAGTGGTGCAGACAGCCCAGTGCATCTGTAGTTCTGAACTTCCTTTGACATTTACAAGGACAGGTGTGTAAAAAGGGCTTGTAGGATCATTGGGGACCCAAGTCATCCCAACCACAACCTATTCCAGCTGCTACCATCCAGGAAGTGGTACCGCAGCATAAAAGTCAGGACCAACAGGCTCCAGGACAGCTTCTTCCACCAGGCTATCAGACTGAAGAACTCACGCTGATTTGAGTGTACTCTATATTGCAATGACTGTCTTACTTACTATAAATTATTATAAATCACTATGATTGCACATTTAGATGGAGACGTAACATAAAGATTTTTACTCATGTACGTGAAAGATGTAAGAAATAAAGTCAATTCAATTTAGTGCAAGACATAAACATTTACTATAAGCTAAAAAATAAATCACTTGTTCAAAAGATGAATTTTCAAGCTGCATTCACAAATCTGGTAGGGGAGGGGAAGAAGCTGCCTCAATCATTGGTCTTCCAGCTCCTGTACCACCTCACAGATGGTTGTAACAAGAAAAGAGCATGCCCTGAATGGCGAGTGCTTCTAATGATGAATGTTGCCTTTTTCAGCCATTGCTCTTGAAGATGTCCTCGATAGTAGGGAGGTAAGGGCCTATGACGTGGCTGGCTGTGTCTATAAACCTCTACAGTCCTGCGCACTGGAGCCCCCAAATGAATCTGTGATCAATACCCTGCACCTTAGATATGTAGAAATTTTAAAGTATTTGGTGATATACAAAATCTCCTTAATGTCCTAATGAAGTAGAGCTTCTAACACGGCTTCTTCATGATTGCATTAATGTGTTGGGCCCAAGTGGATCAGAGATGTTAATGGTCAGAAACACTCTTTCCACCGCTGAAGCCCTCATTGAGGACTGGCATGTGTTCTTCAAACTTCACCTTTAGAACTACATAATGACAATACTGGTTATCATTGGGAAGGAGATACAGAAGCCTAAAGTCATACTCTGTGATCATGGACAGCTTCCACCCCTTTGCCAACCAATTTCTAAATGGACATTGAACCCATGAACATTGATACAACACTGAATCATGCCATCTACAGAAATTCTCTGATGACTCAGCAATAGTTGGGTGTACAAAGGGAGGACAGGAGGATGAATACAGGACCCTGATGGACGAATTTGTCAAATGTTGCAAGCTGATTCATCTGTACTCAACACGAGTAAGACAAGCAGATGATAATGGACTTTAAGCCTGCACTGTTCCCTGTTACTATGATGGTGAGGACATGGATATGGTGAGGACCTACAAGTACCTGGAAATGTACCTGGATGGCAGGCTTGAGTGCTGTGTACAAGGGCCAGGGTTGCCTCGACCTCCTGAGGAGACTGAGGTCCTTTGGAGTATGTGGGCCTCACCTTCACATGTCGCAAGTACAATCTTCTATGTAGTGGTGTGCTGAGGCAATGGCATCAACATGGGTGATGCCAACAGGTTCAATAAACTGATTAGAAAGGCTGGCTCTGTTATTGGAGTCAAACTGAGCAAAGTGGAGGCTGTGGTATAACTAAGGGCACTATGGAAAATCCTGGCAATCTGCACAATGTTTCACACCCTCTGCATGCCACTTTGGCTGAACAGGGAAGCACTTTCAGTAATAGACAAAGACAACTGTGCTGCTCCACAGAGTGCTGTATGAGGTCATTCTTACCCTCAGCCACTAGGCTGTATAATGAGTCAACCTATTGCTGGGGAAGTGATGATCCCCTCCTGTTAGTCTATTTGTGATAACTTATTTTTTCTACTTCTCTTCTAATATTTATATGTGTGCATTTATAATGCTACAGTGACACTAGTTTGTTTTGGGCTCAGTAGGGTATCTATCTCGCCAATTTTTATTGCATTACTTATTTTAACTTGACTATTTAACAGACATGCTTATAGTTAATGACATTTTTCTCTTTATATTTATCATGTATTTCATTATACTGTTGCCATAAAGTTAACAAATTTCACAATATATGCCAGTGATAATAAATCTGATTCTGATTAATTAATTGGTCTTGTAGAAGCTGAGTCTGAAGGTTCCTGTTGTGACATCACTCAACCAGCCAAACAAACTCATTCTTGTACATCTCCTCGTTGCCTTCTGAAATTATACCAACATTTCAGCCATAACCAACCTCTCAAAGCTCTTCAACACAGGGTGATAGTCATTGAGGCAGCTTCTCTGCTTTTCTTGGCCAATTTTTGGAACAGGTGGGAACATCTGACTACAACAATGAAAGGATGAAGATGTCCTTGAAAGATCCGCCAGTTGTATGGTACAGATTTTTAGTAGACCGCTAAGAAAACCATCAGGGCCTGAAGCCTTGCAGGGGTATGCCCTCATGAAGGGTGTTCTGATATCAACCTCCAAGAAAGAAACCACAGTCACTCGATGTGGGACTCACACAGGTGTAGTTTTAGTCTCCATTTCAAATCATGCATGAAAACCAGTGAGTTCCTCAGACATCAGAGCATCACTGCCAATTATGCTATTAGATTTTACCCTGAAGGAAGTAATGGCATACAAGCCCTGCCATCGCTGTTATGCATCCGATTGTCTCTTTAACTTCGCATGTAATTACCTTTTTGTTCTCAGAATGGGCTTCCACAGGTCATACCTGGACATTTTTGTAGGGTTCTGGATTGCCTGTCTTGAACACCACAGATCTAACCCTCAGCAACTGCAAATCTCCTGGTCATCCAGGGCTTCTGGTTTAGTAAGACACTGTATGTTCTTGAAAGCAAACACTTAACCATACAGGCCTTAATGAAGTGATGGCTGTGATATATTCATTCAGACCTGAAGACAAATGCCTGAATATGGCCCAGTCCACCATTTCAAAGCAGTCCTCAAAACGTTCTGCCACCTTGACCATTCCTTCACTGATGATCAGTCAGTCATCAGGGTGGACTTTTGCCTAACTGATCACAATACTCAGCTCCAGTGCCAGCTTGACAACTGCCAGGGGTCTTTATAAGTGTGCCTTTCAAATAAATCTCAGACACATAAAAAAATATATTAAGAGTTAGATCACTGTTCGGACAGATTTTCACACAACCAACATGGTGAATCTCTCGAACTCTATCTAGGAAGATTGTGGGACTACATCATTGAGATATTAAGAGGGCAAAGATAATTTTTTGAAACAAAACTCTGGGAGTTCTGGAGAACTGACACTGAACAGGAATGAGCCTTGGGGCAGTTTAGCCTATTTGATAGCAATTTGAGGGCCAGTATGGTCACAAGAACTACTCCTCTTATTATTTTTTCTTTCAATCACTCTGACTATGGGTCCCTTTGGTGGCAACAGAAATCGTTGACAAATTTTTTCAAGGAAATTGAGTCATAGCAGGAGATGGAAAGGAAACAGGATTTATTTGTTAAGACACAATGAATGATCTCAACCACTGATCTGTCTCAGATTCTCTAAAGATGCAAAGTGTAAAGGTTTGCCAATGGCAATATTTATTTCTTCACTTCTTGTATCCAGTCGCAAATCATCAGTCCAAAATCTGGACAAGAGAAGCCAGGCACCTCATACTTAACAGTTTCTGTAGCTCAATAAATGAGCACACAGCCACAATTTAAGATTTTTACAAGAATGCTCTTAGAGCTAAGGTGTCCAGATCTACCAAGCGAAAACAAGCAAATTGCAACTGGCAGTAATCACGCAAAACAAGACCAATAAGATAAGACATATTTGGAACAAAATGGACAATGCCAGTTTTTTTTCTGAACATAACAACAAATTTTAAATGTTGGTTTGAGCTTAAGGGAAATATTCCTGTTATATCCAGCTGCAATATATGTTAACCACTGTCTACTGGATAATTCTGCCAAAGAAGGCCCAAACCTGGCTGTGAAAGGAGGATGGTGGGGCATGGGACTTGCAAACTCATCCTGTTAAAAACCCAGAGCTACAGAGAAGTCAACAGAAGCTCCAACGACCTCATCCCTACAAGAGGAAGGATCTTCGAAGATGGAATACAACAGGGATAACTTGACCCAGAACAAGGGACTCTGATGAGTAGCAGCCTATGCCTTAGTAAGGGCTTACATCTACTGGAAGGATAAATTCAATACTTGAATTTAACAAATCGCTTATGCCATCATATTTGAAGTCGCCATGGCATATTTTTCATAAATTTTCAAATTTCAAAAGATGACAAGAATAATTTTCTTAATGGCTATGGCAATGAGTTCACAACAAATTCATTCTAATATATTTAAGACTGAGGAGATGAGTGCAATAGTTTACAGTGACTGTTAGCTCAGAGAGATTGAAATTTTGATCAACAATGGTAAGAATTCCGAACTCTATTTTCTTCAACTGGCTGGAAATTATTTTTATACAAGTATCAACATCATCCATACTTAGTGAATAAATCACTAAAACTACTCAAAATTTGGAAAATATATACAGTTTTCAAACACACGAGGTGTACAAGTAACTGCTCATACTAAATTCAGAAACAAAACATAATAACTACTTAAGATACAAATTCACTTCTTATAAGATCAAGCCTCCACTCAGATCAAATGGTGAGCCTTTACCATCATGCACATATCTGTTTTAAAGTACTGCTTCAGACAGGCAGGTTACTGGAACCAATCTTTATTTTAAGAGTATCAGTCCTATTGTCCTCCATCAGCTGATAGATTTCTTACTCAGTCTCTTCTAAATTTCTCAAAAATTTGTTATAATTCTCAATCAAATTTTCTTAGTTCTAAAGAGCAACAAAGTGAATTCAAAATTACTTTGACAGAAAAATATTCCTTGACAACAACTTCAAAAGCCCTTTCTACTGCCAGCATATCCATCTTGCAAAATGGCACTAGAACTTTCGACGCTACCATTGCAAAGGTCTAACTAATGATATATACAGTGAGCATCATTTATCTGTCCCTCAGCTAATTGGTGCCTTGCATGCCTTCTAAAGAAAATTATTTATCTGCCTTGCAACTTCAGGGACTTGCAAACCAAGATTCCTATGTTTCTTACACCATGTTCCTACCATTTACGTTCACTTTCTGGACTGAATTCCATTTGCCATTTCAATGAAAGCATCCACTCCAAATAAAATATTTCATTTCACCATGTAAACCAACCATGCATCATTGATGAGTACCTTAAAAAAGTTGCAACATTGGAAATTAAGCTTGAAGCAATAACCAAGCAGTACTCAAATTGAAACTGAGCTTTAAGTAAACAAGCATTTTTGATTTTCTGCTCTTCAAAGATCAAAGTAGATTTATTATCGAAGTATGTAGTTATTATCCTGGGATTCATTTTCTTGCCAGCATTTAACATTTAAAAAATACACCAGAATCAATGAAAAACTACACAGACACGAAGGTTGACAAGCCACCAATGTGCAAAAGAAGAGAAACTATGCAAATAACACAGAGTAATGCTGTCTTGTTTCGCTGTATTCATGAGTATTCATGTATGGTTGAATGACAATCAAACTTGAATTGAATTGAATTACCAAAAAAAATAATAATATTAACTTGAGTTGCAGAATCCTTGAACACAAGTCCAGAAGTTGGGTTCAGTGATCAGTTCAGTGTTATGAGTGAAGTTATCCATACTGGTTCATGATCCTAATGGCTCAAGTGTAATAAACTCCTCCTGACCCTGGTAGTGTGGGACCCAAGACACCTGTACCTCCTTCCTGATGGCAACAGCAAGAAGAGAGCATGGCCTAAATGGTAGAGGTCCTTGATGACAGATACTGCTTTCTTATTGAAAAATTAACGCAAGAAAAGATTCAACTAACAACCCACTGCTTTCCAAGTATGAAGTTAAAACTCTTGTAATAGTGTTCAAAGAACCAACAGATAGTTCAAAGACTTTATTTGGAAACATAACATTTGGACACTGAAAGAATCAGGCAAAAGTGCCTTCACGGTGAAACCCAGGTAATTTAAGTAAAATACTTAATCTTGCTGAATTATTTCAAAAACAAGCACGGATATGTCAATAACCTTAAAGTGAAACCACAATCCTGGAAAAGAATAGCATGAACACTTACCATCTGATAAAAATACAATGATATTTTTGGTTAAAAACATAAGCACAGCTTTGAATGAAATCAATCTGTTTAAGTTTAAATATCTAACCAGGTCATAAATTTGACAATGCTACTTCAATAAGTTACATTTTTGTTTTATGCACAGGCTCAAAAATGGCTTCAGTGGGTTGCAGATTTAGCAACCTCCATCATGGGCACAACCCTCCTCATCATTGACAACATATTCAAAAGGAAATCTTTCAAAAAGGTTGCATCCATCATTAAGGTCCCTCACCACCTGGGACATGCCAGTTCTAATCAGGGAAGAAGAGCAGCAGGCTTAAGACCCATTTTCAATATATTAAAACAGCGTCTTCCCCTCTGCCATAAGAATCCTGAATGGCTCATTAACATGATCCTGTTACTCCTCTTTAGCACTTTTTAAAATAATTTCACTGAATAGTAATTTGTTATGCCTGTACTGTACTGCTGCCGCTAAACAAGAAGTTTCATAACTTATGTCAGTGACAATAAACTTCTGATTCTAACAACACACAAAAACCTGATGAAGGGTCTCGACCCAAAACATCGACGGTGCTTCTTCCGATAGATGCTGCCTGGCCTGTTGTGTTCCACCAGCATTTTGTGTGTGTTGCTTGAATTTCCAGCATCTGCAGATTTCCTCGAATTTGCTTTTCTGATTCTAATGTTCAACCACCCATTATTAAAAAAAACTCCAATACTTGTTTAATCATGACCCTTTTGATGATCAGTTTCAAGTTCCCTCACTTTCCAGTGTTTACATATTGAACAAGATCATTTATTTGGAATGAGAAAGTTTGATTATATGTATGAGAGCATCAGGACTAAGACGGCCAGGCTGGGAACAGCTTCTTCCCCCAGGTGATGAGGTTAATGAATACCCTGCCACCACCAAAGTCTCGTCACTAGGTCAGCTTAACTGTTTACTGTTTATCCGTGCTATGCACTTCATATGCATTTTGAATTACATTTTATCAAATTATTTGTGGCGATATTTTATGTGCTGTGTGTGATATATTTAATGGGGATATACCGTGGTCTGGAGGAATGTTGATTCATTTGTTTGTGCATATGTACAATCAGATGGCAATCAATTTGAACTTAATATACAAAATGCATTAAGTGGCCAAAAGGTCAGAGTTCAAATAATTGACAGAAATGAAAAGTAATGTTACTAAAGTCTGGAATGTGTACACAGAAATAAAAAGTCAAAGCAAACAATCTTTTAAAAGGTAAATGCTCAGCCTTCTCAAAGAAGCCAAACTGATATGCTGTGGGCAAGGACAGGACAAAATAAATCACTTTCTTCAGGACAGCACAAATGTCTCTTTATGAAGCATCTTAATAGGAAAAATACCCTATATACAGTACTGCAATTCTATGTAGTATAAATGGCTTGGCAGTTTTGTTCTGCTTTGCCCTCCCAAATTCCTTATCTCACTCAAAATCTCACTTCTGTTTAGGTCAAGTGCTTACATTAATTTGCTGAAGATTTGCTTAATTACCACTTACTTTTAAGTTATGAAAATTGATTACTTTGCTATAACAACTCGCTAAAAGAACACCTTTCGATTTCCTTCAACTTATATTCTGCACTTCTGTTAAATCCTATCACTTAGATTTGGGCCCAATGAACTTCCTACTTATGCAAAGATTTTCCAAAACTCACAGATATTCAACCCAATTTTACGTTACATCTAAGACATCCACAATCCTCATAAAAAGCACGGAAAACACAGTCTAAGATTAAATGTGGTCTATTCCTAGGTTGAAGATCGGGCCCTCAATCGACCTAAAAGCTCCACGTTTCTATAATATGCAGATATACACAAAAGCTCGCAGAACGCTGTGCAACTGATGAACGGGCCGCTCAGCTTGGCTCTGCAGCACGAATTAAGGTATAAATAAACACCACGGAACCCGCCCGGTAAGTTGTTCTCAAACGGCGGACTTACAAGTCAGTTCTGCCTCCTTTCTCCCAGTTCTTCAGCCAGTCACTATGGAAAACCATCACCGCCATCTTAGCTGCACACCATTCTACACCAAGAGCCCGGATGTTTCGCCCGGCAAGCTTGCGGGTCAGAGGTCAATGCAGCCCGGCGTATGCTGGGAGTCTGGGAAAAAGCCTAATACTTGTCATTCTGACCTGCTGCAGCGGGTCACTGGCTCTGTTCTGTCCCATGACTGTAACATAAGTTCTTCTTCCGTGACGTTAGCCTTCGTTATGTCCTAAATCTGCAAACCTAGCAATGCCCAAGTGGTAGTTGTGGATATCGACTGTCTATACAACACACACAAAATGCTGGTGGAACACAGCAGGCCAGGCAGCATCTATAAGGAGAAGTACTGTCGACGTTTCGGGCCGAGACCCTTCGCTGTCTGTAATTGTAGATTTAATTGACTCTAAACTGTTTCCTTCGTCCAGTGGTACTGGGTGATAGATAATGATTAGTAACCCGACTGAAATGGGCTTTTCTGCCTATTGTAGATAGATACTTTACTGATCCCAAAGGAATACAGTGTCACAGTAGAATTATAAGTGCACAGATATACAAATATTAGAAGAGAAGTAAGAAAGAATTTTTAAAAAGTTACCTTTACAGTCTAAGGTGTAAGGAAGGTGTCATCATTTCCCCAGCATCAGTTAACTCATTATAAAGCTTAATGACTTGGGGGGGGGGGGGGGGTAAGAATGAGTTCGTATAAAGCTCTTTGGAGCAACGCAGTTGTCTTAGTCTGTTATGAAAGGTGCTCTTCTATTCAGCCAAAGTGGGAAGCAGAGGGTAAGAAACATTGTCCATAATTGCCAGGTTTTTCTGTAAAACTTTGTTTTACAAGGTGTTTCCAGTTTGACTCCTATGACAGAGCCAGCCATTCTAATCAGTTTATTGAGCCTATTGGCATCACCCGTGTTGATGTCATTGCCCCAGCACACCACCGCATAGAAGATTGTACTGGCGACAACAGACTGGTAGAACATGTGAAGATTAGGACTGCATACGCCAAAGGACTTAATTCTCCGCAGGAAGTAGAGGCAACTCTGGCCCTTCTTGTACACAGCCTCTACATTGGTGCTCCACTGAAGTCTGTCATCCGGGTACACCCCAAGGTACTTGTAGGTCCTCACCACATCCATGTCCTCACCATCAATAGTAAAATGAGCAGTCCAGACTTAATCTTCCTAAAGTCCATCACCATCTCCTTTGTCTTACAGATGTTGAGCTGCAGATGATTCAGCTTATACCATTTAACAAAGTCCTCCACCAGGACCCTGTATTCATCCTCCCTTTATACACCTAACTATTGCTGGGTCATCAGAGAGTTTCCATAACTGCTCCAGTGCTGCTCATAGCTTTGTCTGACACATACAGTTTTGAAGCCAGACCAACTGTGGTCTGCCAGTTAGATAGTCCATTATTGAGGATACAATGGAAGTACCAACCTTCATCGTATTCTTACTTCTAAAAATTGTTTACATTTAATTCATGTTTTTCTTGTGAATGTTGCTTATATAATAATGTGTGCCTGTGATGTTGCTCCCAGTAAGTTTTTCAATGCACTTGTGCATACATGTATTTCTGCATATGTGTAAGTCTGACTTTTCAATGAAACTGGGGAAGAAGTATGAAATAACATATCATATTTTAAAGAAAAAAGTGAGATTTTGTGATAAAAGAGTGAGGACAAAGACCAATAGAAAGCAGAATGTTAAAAAATATCAATGTATTGAGTTCCTCAGCAGGCCTAACAGCATTGGCGATGAGGGAGAGAGAAGATTAAGTGGATTCCAATAATAATTCACGATGCTATCAGCAGAAACAAATGATAAAAACTAGTGAATAATGAAAATAACGATAGGCATGACTCAGTTGTCACATATCCATCTGCACTTTTCCTTTAAACAAAAGCTTTTTTACTATTTTTTCAGATGTAACTGTTTTTCCCTGTTTGTCCAAAGGAAGTAGACGTCATTGCTGATGTTGGCATTTATTGCCTGTCATTCAGTGCCCATGAACTAAGGAGGCAGCTAAAAATCAAGAGAGTCTATAATCACAGACTGACCATTCCACGAAGAGACAACAGATATTCTTCGCTGAAGGTAATTCTTGAACCGGAATTTTAAACAACAATCTGATAGTTTCATTTTTCCCAAGACTGAGACTAGAATGTAAAAAAAAACTTCATTTAAGCTAGTCTTGTGACTTTGGGTGTATGATCTGGGATTCACAAAGTCATACAGCATGGAAGCAGGCATCTTGGCCCAATTTATTCATATCTACTATGTTGCCCAGCAAGTTAGTTCTATCTGACTTATTTTAATCTCTGCACAGTTGCGTCCATTATGATGGTCTCTTTGCTTTTTTCTAATGTTCCATAGGCTCTATAATCGAATTAAATTACACTTGGGCAAAACTCTGATATTATATATATCCTCTGCACAAACTTCCAACCCCCCCCCCACTCCAAGTTTGCAATGTCAGAGTTACTTCTCAACCACATGCTGAGATGAGCTTTGTACCACATGTCCTTTTTTCACATCCCTGATACTATCAACTTTCAACCCTGCTTCAGCCCATAAGTTACTACAGTGATGATTTAACAATTTAATCACACTGCTTTATGATTCCTGTTTTATTCAGTAATCATAACATCATCAAAATCTCTATTGCCTCTTTCCCAACACCTTTGTTCTCTTCAACCATCACTTCATGCACTTGATAGTATACTTTGTCTCCCTGTTCAATAGCACCTGAAATTGCATATTTATAACTTCGTTTTAAATCCTTTTCTGTTCTTGTCTGCTTTATGTCTTCCAGCTCTAAAATGGACAAGGTAGCTGTGATATTCTGATGGTCATTGTTGAATTCACCACTTCAGCAGTTGTGTCTTCAGTTATCAATATTTGCCCTGCCCTATTATAGCGCTCCATTTTTTCATCTTCATCTACCTTAAAACTTGTCCTAAAACCAACCTTTCAAATCCAGATTTTCACCATTGAACTGGGTTTTCACTTCTGTGTCTTGACATCACTTGCCTATTTTTACTTCCTTGTTTGCTTCCACCTGCCTCTGTGTCCCAACTCCACCTATACTGCTCCCCCACATTCTAACAATCACCCATCCTCCATTCCTAGGCCATCTGTGAGCTACCAGCCCCCTTATTACCCTGAGACAATAATCCCACTTACCTGCTGGGGCAGCCCACTCCACTTAAGGACTTCCAGGCCTGTTGGCTCACTAAATCCACTCCAGGTTTTTCAGATAAGCTCAGAATTAATCATTTAACTTCCGATGCAAATAACTCCACTCCAGGTCTAATTTGAACAGTCTCTTACCTTTCAAGAATACCAGAATGACTCCCAGGTTGGTCCTGGCTGTCTCCAACTTAGATTCTCAGGACCAACCTGATGTGGGCATTTATCTCAGAAGCAAGGTAAGAGGGTGAGGCTGCAAGTGAGACAAAAAAGGTGTAGTACGTTCAAATTCCCTCTCACCAGCATAGTACGAGTTAATGTCCAGACCATTGAGAACAAAGTTGATAAACTAAGAGTGGGACTGACAATGAGAACTGAGGGTCTGCTGCGTGCTGTTTCAATAAAACATGGCTACCCTGCTTCACCTGACTGTGCCATACAAACTGATAGCTTGTCAAGTCTGTAGATGTACTGTGCAGAATCCTTTGAAGTTGAAGGAAGAGGAGTCTGCTTCCTAACCAACAGCCCAAGCTGCTAAGATATGATGGTCCTGCTCACCCAGCTTGGAATATCAAACAGTGAAGTATTACCCATACTATCTGCCACTGGGACTTCACTCCAGCTTTCCTGACAGCTGTCTTCCTCACACCCCAGGTGAAGGTGAAGCCTGCATTCAATGAACGATACTTGTTCGTCAACAGCAGTAAAAAGTGTGTTGAGGACTGTGCAGTGGACAATCCCGATAAACTGGGACAACTATTTCCCTCGGACTGCAGTGTTCAAATCAAGTGGCCATGATCTTTACAAGAAATGAATGCACAACCTAGAGCTGTCAAGGATGTCAAGAGACAATACCAGTCCAAACTGGAATCCCAGCCTCGCCATCAGTTGCAGCAGGGCTTACATGTTATAACAAGTGACAAGACGAACTTGGATAGTTTCCCGCTGTGTTTAACACATACTGTGCACGTTTTGAACAGAAGAGGATTGGAATGTCACCACACACCGCAAAAAACCCCAAACCTGCAGTGATTGTTACAGACATAACAGCAGTCTTCCAGAGAATGAACCCACAGAAAGCGTCGGTTCTCCTTGGCCAGGTACTTAACCCTATGTAGATCACTTGTGCAACCTCTCCCTGCTTCAATCGGAAGCTCCCACCTGCTTTAAGAAGGCCACTGTCATGCTGGTGTTCAAGAAAAACAAGATAGTGTGTATTTATGAATACTGCCAGGTGACTTTGACATCCACTGTGATGAAGTGCATCAAAAGGCTGTTCATTGCACATATTAACTCCAGCCTACCAGACAACCTCAACCCACTGTTTCAATCTTTACCACTGAAACAGGTCTATGTTTGGCCCCACACTCAGCTCTGGATTATCTGGGCAGTAAAGACAACAATCCCTACAATAGGCCATTGTTTAATGACTGTATGTCTGCTTTTAATACTATAATTCCAAACAAACCCATCTCCACGCTCCTAGATCTGGGACTCAGCGCCTCTCTTTGCATCTTGACTCTCTGAACAACACACTGAGATTAGTAAGGATCTGCCATGATTATTCTCAACGATGGTGCCCAACAAGGCTGCGTCCTCAGCCCCTTACTCTGTTCCCTGTTTGCTCATGACTGCATGGTCAGACTCTGCTCTGAACCCATCTGCAGGTTCGCAGATGATGCCCCTGTAGCAGTCTGTATCACGTGTAACAATGACAGAGTATAGGAAGGAGGTAGAGAGCTAGTGACATGGAAGAATGACAACTGCCCTTTCCTCAATGTCAGCAAAACAAATGTTGCTTCGTCAGTGACTAAAGGAAGGAGGAGAGAGGGTGCAGTTGTCACGTTCCTCCGAGATCCCAAGAATTGAGAGCTCCAAGCTTCTAGAAGTGACCATCAGCAATAGTCTGTCTGGTCCAACCCAAATGATGCCAGAGCCAAGAAAGTTCACCAGTACCTGTACTTCCTCAGAAGACTAATGAAATTTGACATGTCTCCTTTGATCCTCACCAATTTTTATTGATGCACCATAGGAAATATCCTATCTGATAGATTAAGGCTTGGAATGGCAACTGCCTGTGACCATAAGATAATCAGAGCTGTGGCACAGTTCAGCACATCATGGAAGCCAGCCTGTGCTCCAAAAAATCTGTCTATACCTTACTGCCTCTGGAAAGCCGCCAGCAGAATCAAAGACTCTTCCCATCCCAGACATTGTCTCTTCTCCCCTGTCCCATTGGGCAGAAGATACGGAAACCTCAAGGCATGTACCGTAAGGGTCAAAGACAGCTTCTACCTGCTGTTATAAAGGCTATTGAACTGTATGATAAGATTGACCCCACAATTTACATAATTATGACCTTGCACCTTATTCAGAGTCAGATTCAGATTTATTTATCAGCTGTGCATCGATACATATAATGAAATGTGTCATTTGTCTTAAGAATCAACATGCAAAGGGTGTGCTGGGGATAGACCACAAGTGTTGCCACACATGCCACACATTTTGGCAGCAACATAACGTGCCCACAGTGTTCAGTAGAACAAGACAAGCAGCAGCAACAACAACTGCAGAGCAAAACAAGGAAGCAATTGCAAAAGAAGCCCCATTCTCACCTTCCCATCCACCCACTCCTCACGCACACATATAGGCCTCCAACCCCAGGCTGTGAAGGGAATGTTTGTTACCTGTCAGGAAACAAATCTCAATGTTGTATAATTTAATACATTCTTTGATAATAAATGTACTCTGAATATTGAATGAAGGGATGCATATCATCTGCAGACAGGAGGGATTTGTTTAATTTGGAATCGTGTTCAACTGAAGAGCCTGTTCTGCTCTATGTTCTTTCAATAATTCACACTTGAAGTCAGGAGTATCCGCAATTCACGATCAGTCGTCAGTTACACAGTTCTGACTGAGCTGAGAAATGAAATTATTGTCTTTCTGCACTACACTTTCTGTGCAACTGTAAAACTTATTTCTTCCCTCTGCTGTTGTTTCACTACCTCAATGCACTGTTGTAATGAACGGTATGTAAGACAAGTTTTTCCACAATGTGTCACTATATATGACAATAATAGACCCATTTACCTATCCTTCTCCAATTTCTATCTTCCTTCTCCACTCTCTGCCCTGATGAGAGTCTCAGCTTGAAATATTGACAATTGCTCTCCCCGCATAGATGTGCCTCGACCTATTGAGTTCCCTCCTACATTTATTTTTTACTCCAGATTCCAACATTTGCAGTCTGTTTTGTCTCCTTCTTAAATACTCTTTTTTAAAGACCTAACAAATCAACATTGAATTACTTTTTTTATGAAAAAAATTGTTTATTTTCAATGTTGAATTTCCAACTTCACAGAGTGCTTAAGTGAGCTGAAAAACTGTTGGGATACATCAGTTGAAGGTGCGCTTTGAAAGTAACGGGGTCTTTTCATTGCTGTGTACAACATAATTATGCAACCAACCAGCGCAACTCGGTGAGCCAGAAGGGACGATTTTGCACTGTATCTCTAAATAAAAGTAAAATTTAGTTGGACATTAAATTACCCATTTAGTTAGTTCGGTACAGCATTGTAGGCCGAAGGACCTGTTCGTGTACTGTACTGTACTCTTTTCTGAATTTATTCATTTATTGAGATACAGCGCGGCACGGTAGCATAGTTGTAACGTAAGGGGAATGTACTGTATATGACGTGATGCCACTGGAAAATCCGTCGGATGTCTAACTGATTTTGTCTGGAAATTTACGAAATCTACTTCCAGCTCATAGTTACCATTCATAATGAACCCGACCGCCACGCCAATCAGAAGCCGTGACGCTGAATGACATTGTTTAGGATCAATGGGATTAGAGCGTCCCCGATTTCTATCCAATCGCTATCCTCTGCCCACGGGTTTGTTATACCATTGAGTATTTTGTCCCATCAGGTGATGCAGTAGGGCTTGGGCCCACAGACTGATTTAACTGCTTTTAATGCCTTGTGTCCTGGTTGATATTGCGAAAACTGTGGCCGTGGGGTCGGTCCCGGTCAGAATTGAGAAATATTCAGTTGTTCGAAAACGATAGCGAAATTGAGGTAAACTGTCTGAATTGTTGAACGCTGGTTGGTATTGCTGCCTGTAATCATGCTCCCAATTAAATTGTTCGACCTTGTTTGTGGAGCCGCACCTTATTGAAATATTTCTTTCTGTTCATAAGGAAACAGTGTTCTATTTTCGGCGTAGATACCTGGTTATGTCGTTTTATTGATGTGGGGTTTATTATCAAGACCATTTTCAAGAAGAATTAAATAATTGTTAAGTTATGAGTATTAGTAATAGACTTGTGTGCTGTAATTTTCTAGGGAACTGCTTCTGAAGTAATTTTACTGGCAGACGTTTGCAAGATTCAGAAGGAAATGGTGAGTAATGAAATTGTGTTTGGAGATCGGTATTTGAAATTAGTACCACTTTTAATACTTCATCGTGTTTCTATTGCTTTGTTAATTTCGGCATGTTTCAGAATTCTTAATGTGTTATTTCTCTTTATAGTTCTAGTGTCAATGTTATTTTGTTTTGAAGGCTTTAAATTGTAATGAAATTCTGAAGGAGGCACTTTTTTAACCTTGATGTTGGTTATAACTTAATCAGATCCTGGCCTTCTGAGGTTGTTGGTTTATGTCTAACTTATTAACTTAACAAAAAATTGTGACAGGATATCTGCAGGGAGAGAGGTGGAGTTTGTTGTAAGGTAATGATCTTTCATTACCATTCAAGTTTGCTAAATTGTATTTTTAGATTGACCAATCATAGAGTCTTAGTACAATAATAGGTCTTTTGGTCACCCACATAATACAAACTGGGGTTTTCTTTATAATCTGCTTGCCTACATAAGGCCATGCACCTGTTGATTATTTAAGTGCTTTTGTTTACATACATTATACTTCATTCCTGCTTTTGGTAGTATGTTCCAGATATCAATCCCCTCTGATTTCCCCCTTGCCTTGTACATGCTGCACAATGAGAAATCGGTAAGAGAAATAATCATTCATATTCTAGTGTTGAATGGTTTGGTATAACTATATTCCAGTGGAAATAACTTTTACAAACTTCTGAGGCCAAACTGGGTCAAAGTTACCACATCAGCTGTCATTTTATCCATGTCAGACTTTGTGAAGGGAAGATCATGCCTCATGAGCCTGATTGAGTTTTTTGAAGAGGTAACAAAAGAAATTTTATGAGGGTAGGGCAGTGGATGTGGACTACATGGACATTAGCAAAACATTTGACAAGGTCCCTCATGAGAGACTCATCCAGAAAGTCATGAGGCATGGGATAAGTGGAACCTTGGCTGTTTGGATAAAAAATTGGCTTAAAGGAAGAAAGCAGAGGGTAGTTGTGGAAGGAAAGTATTATGCCTGGAGGTCGGTGACCAGTGCAGTGCTGCAGGGATCTGTCCTGAGACCCTTGCTATTTGTGATTTTATAAATGACCTGGATGTAGAGGCAGAAGGATGGGTGAGTAAGTTTGCAGACGACACAAAGATTGGAGGAGTTGTGGATGGAGCTGTAGGTTGTCGAAGATTACAAGAGGATACAGACAGATTACAAGAAGATTACAGACAGGCTGCAGAGTTGGGCAGAAAAATGGCAGATGGAGTTCAATCTGGACAAGTGTGAGGTGATGCATTTTAGAAGGACAAACTAGAAGATTTGAGTGCAGGATTAATGGTCAGTTATTTAAGAGTGTGGATGAACAAAGGGACCTTGAGGTTCAAATCCATACATCCCTCAAGGTCGCTGCACAGGTTGATAGGGTAGTTCAGAAGGCCTATGGGATGCTAGGCTTCATTAACGGGGGTTGAGTTCAAGAGTAGAGAGGTCATGTTGCAACTCTACAAATCTCTGGTGAGACCACACTTAGAGTATTGTGTTCAATTCTGGTCACCTCATTATAGGAAGGATGCGGAAGTTATGGAGACGGTGCAGAGGAGATTTACCAGGATGTTGCCTGGATTGGAGAATAAGTCATATTATAAGTCATATAAGTCAAGGTTAGCAGAGCTGGGACTTTTCTCTTTGGAGCATAGAAGAATGAGATGGGACTTGATAGAGGTCTACAAGATTATGAGAGGCATAGATAGGGTGGATAGTCAGTACCTGTTTCCCAGGGCACCAATAGCAAACACCAGAGGGCATATGTACAAAATTAGGGGAGGGAAGTTTAGGGGAGACATCAGGGGTAAGTTTTTTTATACAGAGGGTTGTGAGTGCCTGGAATGACTTGCCAGGGATGTTGGTGGAGGCTAAAACATTAGGGGTATTTAAGAGCCTCTTGGACAGGGACATGGATGAAAGAAAAATGGAGGGTTATGGGGTAGTGTGGGTTGAGTATTTTTTTAAGGATTATATGGGTCGGCACAACATAGAGGGCTGAAGGGCCTGTACTGTGCTGTCGTGTTCTATGGTTCTGTAGTATCTATCAGTTTCAAAACTGCGATCTAGTTCCTTTTTCCAGTAACGTTTCAATAGCTTGTGGAAGGGATTTCCCCATTCTCATTCAAGAAGACTTTTCTGGCATTTCCATTGTTAATATTTCAACCCACTTGCTACTAACACTCAAACTAATGAAGTGAGTTTTTATTTTAATATAAGTTTTATTGTGAAAGTCTATGATGCTGGTGATCTCTTTTGGTTCTGTGGAGACTGGCACCAACCTGCAGTCTCTGAACATTTTTGGTCCATTACCAGATAAAGTAATTTTCACCCGAGTTTTGAGTTGCATTAATTGCTTAACTATATACTTGCCTTTCTGGTGTACTAATGTCAATTCACTGCCAAACACCTGCCTAGTGGGAACAGAACATTGTCTGCTTTAAAAACAAATGGGAAAAAGTTAAATCTGGTTTAAAAAAAAAATCAGTTCCTGGCATTCCAAATCATGTGAAAGCTACTAAATATTAAAAATTAAAGAAAATAATTCAAATGTATATTCTGAACAAGTTGAATGTTTATTGATATGATTGACACTTGGGTCTTTCATAACGTTTCCTGTGCTTTGAAGTCAATGCACTTGCTCTTGCACCTGATCAACCAGTGCAGTTTTTGGACAGATTTTTCCACAAAATGGGGAAAAATTGACTGCATTCCAGTGAACTCCATGATATAAGAGCAGCTATGCAGAGCAGTCCTTAAGCTTGGCAAATGCTAAATTTGGCTCATAGATATGAAATATCAATATTTCTCAGCCAATTTGCGTCTACTAACTTAATATTTATTTATTGAGGTACAGCATGGAATTGGACCCCCCCCCCCCCCCCACAAGCCCTTTGAGCCATACTGCCCAGTAATCCTACATTTTAATCCATGCAGAATCATGGAACAATTTACAATGAATGATTAACCGATCAACTGGTACATCTTTGGACTGTGGGTGGAAACCCGATAGCCCAGAGGAAACCTATATAGTCATGGTGAGAATATACAACTCCTTAAAGGCATTGGCAGGAGTTAAACCAGGGTCACCGGCACTATAAAGTGTTGTGCTAACCGCTATGCTACTGTGCCATAAACGTACATTTTCCTTAATTTTCAACGGTCTGCTCAAAATTACATATTCAAGTCACTGCAAAATGTGTATGTTATGTATGGAAATTGAGTTTCAATATCTAAATATTTAATAGAAAGCTTTTGTATCTATTGAATTTTATAGTAAATCAGTTGCAGTGATGAACTCTCTATCTTTGATAGATGTAGAAGATGGAATTTCATTTTGAAGAAGTTGCTGCTCACTTTTAAACAGCCTTTGGAGAATTTTCTGAGCACCGAGTAAAAATTATCCCAGGTAACTTTGAAACACAAAGGATTACCATATTTTCTTCAGTATGGACATTGTAACGGATTGCAAACAAAATCTTTCAAATGACATCTATCGACTGGAAACATTTGTAAATTTTCCACCTGATGTTCCTGTGTGTGAAACAACTTTAGCCAGAGCAGGCTTCTTCTATACTGGTTATAAAGACCAAGTCCAATGTTTCAGCTGTGGTGGCATAGTGGAAAACTGGCAATATGGCGATTCTGCTGTGAGAAAACACAGGCAACTTTTCCCAGCTTGTCCTTTTATTAATGGTTTAATAGTAAAAGAAGAAGAGTCAAACTCTAGTTTTCCAGTGGCATCTCGTGGTGAATTTGCAGCAACTGCAATAAATGGGCCTTCCAGACAATCCAATGGTAACCACGAACTTCCCAATGATCCTGTAAGAAGTGGAGGCATTGAAGACTTATCCCATTTACGGCCTAGAAACCCTGCTATGTGTAGTGAAGCTACCAGACTTAAAACCTTCACTAACTGGCCTAGTTATGGCATTATAACCCCAAGAGATTTGGCTAAAGCAGGGCTATACTACATTGGCAAAGATGATCAGGTTCAATGCTTTTGCTGTGGTGGAATAATGAAAAACTGGGAACCTGGAGATCGTGCAATGTCTGAACATAAAAGACATTTTCCAGCATGCTCTTTTGTTTGTGGCCTTTCAGTTGGAAATGTACCAGCAGATTCAAATTGTGGCACAGATGTTAACCTGCACCTCAATGATGAACCAAAACCGAGTTTTTTCCATCTTCCCAAACACCCAGAAAAGCAGTGTTTTAATTCTCGGCTTCAGACTTTCAAAAACCGAATGCATTTTCCACTTGATGCTGAAGACCTTGCTAGAGCTGGATTTTACAGCACAGGTACTGTCAATTTCAATAATTACAGTGAAGTACTTTGACTGTATTAAGAGGAAAATATGTCAATGGCTGTATATGTTTGGAATTTCTAGCAATGATTATTGCTTTTTCAGTCAGTGAATTATAAATATGATACTTGTTGAGCAAAAGTGATGAAAGAATGTGAGGCAATGGCATGCATTGGAGTTGGCTCATGGATTGGCCTTTATTACCAAGATGGAACTGAAACAGAATTAAATATGCAGGTCCAGTGTCACTCACAGGTACTGCAATTGGAGAAATTACCAGAAAGGCCAGAAGGTGGAATGCATTGACATTATCTTCTTTCAAATTAACTTCACAAATCACAATTGTAATGCAATAGATAATCAATGATGTGAAAGAGAAATCCCAACAGATGTATTTTTTTTTCTGGGGTGCAAACCAAGGAGAGCCAGTTTATTTTTAAAAAAGCACATTGCAATATTCCTTGTCAAGAGCATATGGCAAATTGGTTCCAACATTGCATCCAATGCTCATGTATATTTGTAATAGTGATGGTCATGCCAACTTTTAAGTTGGCATGAATATTTTTTTAAGATTTCCATTGATCCTGGTCGCAGTCAGCTTTTCAATCATGAAAACTAAGCACCAGCAAGGCCAATTGACTCTCTTCACCATGGCACCCCCCTCCCCCCAACCTCACACTCATTGCACCTGAAGCAAACAATCTAAAAGAAGCAATTGCTTGATTGGTAGTTTTGTTTTTCCTATTGGTTGGAATTGCATAAAATTGTCCTTTTTAAAATTGTAACATTTGCTTTTAAGTGAAGGTGCTAAGTTTGAACTTGAATGGGGACCAGTGATGGTAATGAGACGATCAGAAGTGCCAGCAGGATTTGGCTCATCGAGCATGCTCCACCATTTAATCGTACCTGTCCTTATGAGCCTTAACAGTCTTGCCCATCAAGAAATTGTTGATCTCTGCCTTCAATACACCCAATGATTGGCTTCTATAGCCTTCTGCAGCAACGAGTTCTACAAATTCATCACCCTCTCAGTTCCTCCTCATCTTAGTTTAAAGGGATCTTGCTTTGTTCAAAGGCTCTCCTTTAAAAGACAGTTATTGTTATCCACAGAAGATTAATATACATTTGAAAGCACGAGTTGTGCTGACATTATAGATCAGAGATCTTTTGGGTAAAATTTACATAAGAACATAAGAAATAAGAGCAGGAGTAGGCTATCTGGCCCATCGAGCCTGCCGCGCCATTCAACAAGATCATGGTTGATCTGTCCGTAAGCTCAGCTCCATCTGTCTTTTCCCCATAGTCCTTAATTCCCCTACTATGTAAAAACCTATCTAACTGTTTCTTAAACATATTTAGTAAAGAAGCCTCAACTGCTTCCCTGGGCAGAGAATTCCACAGATTCACCATTCTCTGGGAAAAAGTTTCTCCTCATCTCTGTCCTAAATCTTCTCCCCTGAATCTTGAGACAATGTTCCCTAGTTCTAGTCTCACCTACCAATGGAAACAATTTTCCTACTTCTATCTTATCTATCCTTTTCAAAATTTTGTATGTTTCTATAAGATCCTCTCTCATTCTTATGAGCTCCAGAGAGTATAGTCCCAGGCGACTCAATCTCTCCTCATAAGTTATCCCCTTCCATCTCTGGACTCAACCTGGTGAATCTCCTCTGCACTGCCTCTAAAGCCAGTATATCCTTCAAGTATGGAGACCAGAACTGCACACAGTACTCCAGGTGCGGTCCCAGCAGTACCCTGTATAGTTGCAGCATGACCTCTCTGCTCTTGAATTCAATCCCTCTAGCAATGAGAACCAATATTCTGTTTGCCTTCTTAATAACCTGTTGTACCTGCAAGCCAACTTTTTGCGATTCATGAACAAGCACTCCCAAGTCCCTCTGCACAACAGCATGCTGCAATCTTTCATCATTTAACTAATAATCTGCTCTTCTATTATTCCTTTCAAAGTGGATGATCTTGCATTTACCAACGTGGTATTCCATTGGGGCCAGACCTTGGCCCACTTACTTAACCTATCTATATCCCTTTGCAGACTCTCCACATCCTCTGTACAATTTGCTTTTCAGCTCAGTTTAATGCCATCAGCAAATTTTGCTACACTACGCTCAGTTCCCCTCTTCCAAACCATCAATGTAAATGGTAAACAGCTGCGGGCCCAGCACCAACCCCTGCAGCACCCCACTCACCACTGACTGCCTACCGGAGAAACACCCATTTATACCAATTCTCTGCCTTCTATTGGTTAACCAATCCACTATCCGTGCCAATACACTTCCTCTGACTCCATGCATACGAATCTGTGTGCAAGAAATATGCAGTATTTTAGCTGGTTGTAGCTAGCACTTGTTTCTTGTCAAACCACAAAAAGTTATTCAGATCAATTAGCATTGATCTGGTTCCAATGGAAAATGCAGTCTTGGAGTATGTATTAGTGATGTTTATGGAAACTAAAAAATACATTGAAACACATGTGCAAAATATTTTGCCTGATGGATGAATGACTGATTTTGTATTTCGTCTCAATTTTTTTTGATAGTCATTTGGAAGTACTTGATGAAGCAGTGGATTGCACATTTTTAATAGCTTCTGTCTTGTGTAATGCTTCTGGCATGTGTAATGCACATCCAGAGACTGGGATATTAATAGTCTTTCGTTATGAAATGAAAAAGGCATGTAGAACAAAACAAAGTGCCGAAAGACGGAGGAGGAAAAGACCTCTTGTTTTCAAGTTGTTTTAATTTAGGTGGTGAGGGATCAATTTTCCAGTCAAAATATTGGGAGAGAAGGAATATTAGATGTATTTTGGATAATAGCTTCAGCCATAACTCACACCTGACTAAAGTCTTAACTATTGAATTTGGTCTAAATGTTAATGAACAATTTGGTCTGCAGTCAGTTGCACAGATTGAGGAAATACATTAGGGTCAGTTTGTGTTCAGAGCCAGAGCTAATTTTATTTTGTGACACCACATCTGGAGATATTGGGAATGTGTTCCTATTTGCTGTCTATCATTGTATAAGAATTCACTGCTACTTTTTAATTTAGATAGCTGACCATTTTTTCATTAGCGGGCCAAGCAATTGCATTTTGTCACAATGGCAGACTCCACAATTGAAGTAATTATTAATTAGGCATTCTGTGCATCTTTCAGTCAGGCCAATTTGGAGGGACTGCTTTCCTCTCAAGCTTATAGAGGTTGGGTTATTACATGAGAGAATGTCTCATTTCATAAGTGTCCTTGAAGATCAACAGTGCCAGTAAAAATAGTTCAGAAGGCCAAATGACCTTTAAAACTTGCACTGCCATTCAGTAAGAGAATGGCATGCCATCAAGCTCTGTTGCAATTTTCATTTGAAACAAAATATATCCTGTTAAGTAGCTGTTTCAAACTTCTTCATAGAAAACAGTTAAGCAGATTGAAGTTTGAGTTGGAGAATTGCAAATACAAGCAGCCACATGAGATGATGGAACCCTTATGAGATGCTCTGAATTGTTTTTGAATGTAATCTGAAATGAATATCTTCCATTATTTCCAATCATGAATAATCCTATTGGTATGATTTTTAGACCTGCTAATGGGCATGACCTTAGTGTTTTATCTTTTCTCATCCCATTCCATAACCTTTGCTGATTGTTGTCTGAGTAACAAATTGTCAATAATAGATAAAATGAAATTGCTTTCTTTTTGTTGCTTTCTACCTTGTTATTCTGCGAAATGTTCATTGCAAATAAAAACAATGGGTGCTCTTTGGCACAAAATGGTCTATTTCAAAACCAGGTGTCAGAGAATTCTCAGTAATCCTTTCATAGCTTCAATCATACTGAACTTAACCGATAAATTCTGAACTATCATTGTTTGTTCCATGAGTGGAAATAATGAATAGTAAGATAGGGTCCTATTTGTATCGGGAGTTGATGGATAGAGCATTTAGTACAAAAGAGCAATGGATCTGATGTCCCTTTGGTATGGGTAAAATTGTTCAAGTGGGAAAATGATTATTTACAACAATTGTGCTTCGTAACAAATGTTTTAGTTTTTCATTGTTTGCATGGTGATACCTGTTGAAACAAGTTGCACTTGTCTGAATCATTGATTGAAGAGAAAAACCATGACTGATTTAGGGAAGTATTAGCTCACTTTTTTTTGATGGGAAGAAGGTGACACTTTTCACCCATGACATTAAGCTCAATTGCATTATTGCACACACTTTCTCAATGAATATCTGAACTTTTGAGCAGTCCTGAAATACAGCATCTATGGAATTTGGGAATCGACAGGTTTTGAAACGGAACTGAACCGTGTTGTGATGCAAGCCAACATTGCCTCTGCCCAGTTGTACTGAGGAAATGAAAATATTAATGGGAATTTCCAAGTCTTTGTGATTGCACATGTGTATTAGATACTTCTGTTAATTTTGGAGGTAATTGCTGAATTTTGACATTGAATTTCAGGTGATGGAGACGACGTGAAGTGTTTCCATTGTGATGGAGGCCTTAAAAATTGGGAAGCTGGTGATAAAGCCTGGGAGCAGCATGCAAAATGGTTTCCAGGGTAAATTGCTAAACATTTTTGATTTTTGTGTATTTTGTATAAGTCAATTAATTGATTTTTGCTGGTTTTGGTTGTGTTCATTTTTTTTTCTTAAATCAATTAAGTTTCGCCTTGTGGAATTCTGGTTCTGATAGTCCTCAACTTCTCGATTAATTTTCCAATGTAGTCAGTTGATTCTTTAAATAGGGCAAAGAAAGTGAATGCCTTGGCCGAAACTAAGGTGCACTCACTATTTCCTGCAATAGTTTGGAATGATGTTCCAGCTGCCTTGGAGAAAAATAATGGATTTGCTATTTTTTTGAGACACCGGGGTAATATCAGGTCATCCACTAAAGTGAAAATTATTTATATTTAGGTACAGTGCAGAATTTCTCTTCGAGTGGGGCTGCCCAGCAACCCCTAATTTAACCCTAGCCTAATCACAGGAGAATTTACAATGACTAAATAACCTACCAACTGGTACATCTTTAGACTGTGGGAGGAAACTGGAGCACCTGGAGGAAACCCACTCCGTCACAGGGAGATTGTACAAACTCCTTGCAGATTGCAGGAATTGAACCCAGTCTCTAGAACTGTAAAGCATTGTGCTAACCACTATGATACCATACCTGTTCCTCCTGTATATTGCAGCTGAATGTAATGGAACATTTTATCTTCAATTTTGATATCTCCTATTTGTCCACTGCCATGTTTTAAATTTTTATCAAGTGGTCTATTTGACCTATTTATGAAACTTTCTTTTGTGTTTGGAAGAATTTAAGGGGAGATGCCTGATCGTATTTTTCTAAAGAAATGGATTACTAATTTAAAGTTAGCTGTTATATTTGCAAATATATGTGACTTATTTTCCCGGTCCAAAATAAAGATATTTAACTCAAAATCAGAAAATGGAGATTTGCGGAACTTCTGCTTTATCTCAAATGGAAAGGATGATGAAGAGGATATTTGCATCATAGTATCTTGTTTCTGGCACAATCTTCAGAGTAGAAAGGGCACAGTTTAACCCTGTACTGAAAACAAAAGGCTGGAAGCACTCCATATTTGCAGAAGGAAGAACCATTAATGTTTTGGGTCAGAGGAAGGAGAGAAATGCAAGTTCTCAGTTAGAGAAAGTGGGGAGGGAGCATAAATAAGAAAGGAGCATTTCTGAATTAGTTATTCCAAATGGCTGAATGGTGTGGGGGGAGGAAGAAAGAGTTAACAGCACAACATTTGTTTATAAATAACAGGACTTCAGGGTATCGCCAGCTTACTAGACAATATGAATGGAATAAGAGAAAGCTGAGCCAACATTATTGGCAAAAAATTACTAATTCTGTTATGGACAGAAAGAAGGGTGAATTACCTCAATTTGAGGATCTTGATACAGAATTTGGAAAGTTGTTGCACGTTCAGACTAAATGGGGGAGTTGGGCTGGATTGAAATGATGAGGCCAGGGATGAGCTGTAGAGGGAGTGATATGATAAAGTGGCAGCCACCAGCAAGCTCACTCATTCACGAAGACTGCAAATCTTTTGCCCCATCTATAATTGGATTTTCCAGTGAGAAGGAGATCACACTGGGGACCAAAGAAAGCATGAGTAGAAAAGTGCAACTGAATTGGTGTTTCACTGAGAGGGGGATAATTGTTGGGTCCCTGGGTGCTTGGAAGTGAAAAGATGAATCTTAAGGTGTTGCAGCTCCTGCGGTTGCAAAGAACGTGCATCATCACATGAAGATAAGTAATCCTTTCCTTCCTATATTGAGACCTGGTTACTGACAACAGACATTTCAAGTTATTAGAAACAATGTCACTAAAGCTGTGAAAGTAAAATCCTCCAAATTCGCAGGAAGAATCAGTGAACCAATAGCAGAGTCCTCTCCCAGGTTCACATGACCAGTACGGAATTGCGTTTAATTGTAGGAGAGACCATGACATATGCATACCAAGCCCCAGAAATGCACTCTCTTCCAGCTTTTGTCATAGATTAAAATTACCAGGTAGATGGGTAAAGAATCATGTAATGCAAAATCCTTTTTTTTTTCTGTAAAGAAACATTCAGAAATTAAGAATATCAGGGAATGGCAGATGGAATTTGAGTTGGACAAGTGTGAAATGTTGCAATTTGGGAAATTAAACCAGAGCAGGATTTAGGCAAAAAAGTGACAAGATCTACAGTGTTGAACACAGACATGAGGTTACAAGTACATAGTTCCCTGCAAGTGACCTTTCAGGTGGACAGTGTGGTGAAGAAGAATTTGGCATGCTTGCCTTCATTGGACAGGTTTTGAGCATGAGTTGGGACACACCTTACAACAATATAAAATGTCAGTGAGACTACTTGCCTGAATACTGTGCATTCCTGATTGTCAAGCTATAGGAAGGATATCATAAAGCTCTTATTTTTTTTTTTGGAAAAAAGGTGCAGAAGAGGTTTTACTGAGACTGGAGGGTTTAAATTATGAGAGACTGGCCAGGCTACAGTATTTTTCCCCCTGGAGCTGAGTGTATATATGTAGATTGGTCATAATCTTTTGACCAGGTAGGGGTGTCTAAAATTAGAGGGAATCGTTTTAATTTGAGAGGGCATCCTTTTCACACAGATGGTAGGTATGTGGAACAAGTTGCCAAAGCAACTGTTAGAAGCCAGTAAAATTAACATTCAATAGATATTTAGAGAAATTATGGAAAGAAAAGGTTTAGAGGAAAATGGACTAAATGTAGGCAAGTAGGACTACGTCTGGTAGGCTGAATGACCTTTTTTGATGCCATGTAACTAAAGGCCATGCAGTTGGAACATGAAGGCCATGGCATGTTGGTGGGATTGACTGTCTCATATGACCAAACCAGTCATTCTATTTGTTGTTGCGTCAATGAATGTCAGGTTCCCACCTGAGCACAGAAGAGGCCAAATGGGTGAAAAGACCAATGCGGAAAGCTGTTGAGATGTAAGTAAGATCAAATGTAAGGGAGAAATCAAGTATTGCCTAAAACTTTATCAAAAGAATGTTTAAAATCTGATTTCTTAAATGTCAGTTTGTACATAATTTTCAAACACAGGATTTGGTGAAGAAATTATGGACGCACATAAATGATTATGTAGAAGTCAGTTTAAGAATTGATTTGCTACATGGAAAAAGAATCAATTGTTTTTATAGAAGACAGAAGTAGCTTAAATATTGAGCAAATGACACACGTTACTAGAATCTGTTAGCAGTAACTGAGGGAAGGGTCCAAGAGCTAGTATAGATAAAACATTAGTTCATGGTGAATGGAACAGATAAATATTTAACTTTATTTTGGTGGTGATGAGTGGAAATGAATCAAAGAAGTATTTGCCATGAAGCTCGTTAGGCTTTTGTACCCTTGTCAGACTCAGGTCAATTCTCTAATAGATATTTACTCCTGTACTTTATAAGGACCTTTACTTATCTTGTTCCAGATGCACAGCACATGAAGTGATGAAACTTTCTCAGTTTCAAAACCTTGGCATGTTTCTCGTCAACTTTGAGCATTGATTTAATTTAACTTTTGCTAAAACTCTTATCCTTTGTTGCAGATAAACAACTCCAATGTACCATACTCCTGCTTAATCATGGCATATTATTAGTCCTGGCAGCATTCTAAAATGCTCCCTGCAGCAAGTACTGTTAAATATTAACTGGTAGTGACATGTTCCTTGAGTAATGGTGGGATAAGCCTAAATCATGATTCATTTCTTGTTCCTAAGATATGAAGCTATTAATTGTCTCAGATCTTAAATCTTATTATCTGTATCTCCATCCTGTTATATTCGGGGATCTAGTCAATACTCCCAAGCTGGGCCTTGGTTGTTTAATACTGTAGAATTACCTCCTTAGTACCAGATAGAGACCAGGTGATTTAAAATTTAAGTGACCAGCTTCTTGAGTACAATGGGTCCAAGAGTAATTCCAAGATGGGATAGTTAATGTTTTAGTTACTTGCTGTCTGACCTAGAACCTTTATCCCTACCCTCTGAGCCATTTCCCAGAGGTAAACAGAAATAGTTTCAATTGACTTCATTTCCTACAAAGAAAGAGGCTTTGTTACTGAACAATTTGCTTCACCTTGAGCACATTTTCCACTTCACTAATAGAGCACTCCTGAAATGTGAAGCATCTTCAAGAAGCTATGCAGAGCCTTCAACATCACTGTAAATCTTAAACAACCCTTTAATTAAATTAATTAATTAAACTCCTGTTTAATTTAATTTCAGTTTGTCACTTTGGTGCTGGAACCTTAACACTGCTGGAATACCAGCAAGAAAGACTCGTGGTCCATGAAGGTTGCTTACCAAGCCCAAATTGCATGAATAATGAGCTTGGAGATCTGCTTAAAGGGTTACTTAATTCAATTTGATTTTATCGTTAATCGTGTTTTTTCTTTAAAAAAAAAGGTTGATCACAGAGGAAGAGAGCAAATTGTCTGCAGCCCCATCAAGTGTGAAGCAGAGCTTAAGGCTACAAGTGTACATTTCCTGGGATGGAAATTTTTTCCCCTCGTGGGATACACTTAGCTGAAAATGGTTCACAACATTTTTTTAAACATCGGTTTGCCAGACCTTTTTGTATGCCACCAGAGTGTGTCATCCCATGAGGCCAGAAGCCGCACAGTTTTGACTATTGTTTTTAAAAACAGGAAAACATTTGGTACCCGTTTTTAATATTTAAAAAAATTGCTTGGTTTGCATAAATTTTGGAAAAATTTTTCAGGAAAATATTTCTCTTCCCAATAGGTGTGCTTTCCTGATTCAGCAGAAAGGCCATGGTTTTGTTAATGATGTTCAATTGAAGAAATTGCATTTGAATTCCACAGTAAGTTTAATTCTTGAACTGTCGCTTTGGGGTCGTGTGTGATGGGAAGAGGGCAAAGGTGTCGATAGTGTTGAGTGGTTTGATTAAAATGCTTGTTTTATAATTTATCTAACCCTGACTTAGATGAACCTCGTTCTAGAGTGTACTTAGGCCACCATTGGCACTCTGTTGGCTACTGCAGCAAGTTCTGCCTTTTATTATTATTATGCTCAGCAAGCCATTTAAGCAGTTTATCAGCAAATGAAATGTTTTCTTTCACTTCCTTTCATGCTGTAATCGTGAATTCAGCAGCCTTTGTCATGGAGAATTGCTTTTACTTGATACCTTAAGACTTCAGGATGTTCCATAATTCTTAATCTTGATCAAGTACTTGTAGATCCATATATAAAGTCGTTGTAATCTTGGAAATAAATGAAACCCATTCCTTTTCACGCTATGATTAATGACAATGATTCTATATTCTCACACTTATATAATTTCTCTAAGGCAAAATCAGTCCAAATCCCTCCTTACTTGCTCATCCACAATCTTCAGATGATCAAAACTTGACCATTTTATCCACAAAGCCAAAATTTATTTTATTTTGAGTGTCTGCCCCACTTCTGGATAAATTTGGCCTTATTTAGAAGTAGCAACTGCCACATCATTCAATAACATTCTAGAAAATTGAAACCATTCCAGGGAAGGCAACGTTTTCTTGTGCCAATTATATTCGAAATCTTAGTGTCTAAGATGTGATTCCCTGCTGCCAAAATCTGTGTAAATCTTTTTTTGTACTTTTTCCAGTTTAACACCAACTTGTAAACTCAGTGACCAGACTAATGAAGGCCAGCATGCTAATCACCTTTTCACCACCCTGTAATGCTGTGTTCAATGAATTACCCATTTGTGCTTCTATTCTGTTATGCTTCCCAATGTCCTGCTATTCATAGTACATGTTCTCCACTAGTTTGAATTTGCAAAATGCATCACCTTAAGCATATGTTTTGAAATTTAGTTGCCACTCCTCAGCCCACTTACTGAACTAATCAAGGTTCCCTTATCTACAATAACCTTCTTCACTATCAACACCACTTCTTAATCTCATGTCACTTGCAAACTTGCTGATGAAACATGTCCATGTCCAGTATAAATAACAAATAACAAGGGTCCCAATACTGACCCCTGCACATGCCATGAGTTAGTGGCTTCCATTCCGAAATATAATTTCCAACCCCACCGTCTGCGTCCCACCTCCCAGCCAGTTTTGAATCTACTTGCCTACCTCTCTCCGGATTCCACGGGGGCTAACCTACCACGTGGGCTCTGCTAAAGTCCGGATATACATCTACTGCCCTAACATTAACATGTTGGGTAACCTCATCAGAAAAAACAAGCATGACTTCCCATACACAGCCCTGACTCCTATACAGACTCTATCTATCCAAATGCTGTTAGATCCTGTCAGTCATAATTCTCTCCAGTAACTTTCACCCCTCCCCACTGATGTTTTGAAACAACAGAACAACTTTATAGTCTTCTGAACCTTCACCTTGTATTGTGTCTAATGTTGTTTTTTGACTTGTATATCTTAATAATGAATATCTTGTTAACTAAAACAAAACAATTCTCTGTGCAACAGTTTGATCTAATTTATTTTCAATGCTATTTATTGCAAACAGTGCATGTGACCATACATTTATCTGAATATAAAATTACTTCTATCATGTAGCCCATTGCGAGATTACGTGTGAAACTTCTTAACACTTGTACGTACAAAGGTTAACTTTAAATCTAATTATATTTTCATTGTAAGGGTAGTCAATGAATATGGTGAAGATTAGGATTGAGTAATACGATCTACTAGTTGAAATTTAACTGCAAGATCAGTCCCAAAAGCCAGAAATGGATTCACAATTCTAAATTTTTAAGTAACTGTATAACCTAAAGAAATAATTCATAAGGTAGATACTACCTTGCAATCCTTTTATTCCCTTTATATTCTTGACAGTTCTGAGTGCTCAAAACTAATGGACATGTTATGAATAGCTGATTTCTGAGAAGCAATACTGTTAAATTTAAAATGGCCTCTTTCTGTCATAGACATAGAAGTCTGTCGCAGGTTATGCAGAGTTCTGTTCCTGTAAACTTCATGAGCTGGACAGTTCGTGAGTGGGAATTGTGGCTATGAACTGAGTTCTCACACAGCAGAAGATGTCTGCAGCTCTCCAGTGGGCAGCAGATCCATCCTGCTAGTATCCCAAACACTCCTTCATGGGTAAGAGCTCCACATAAGTCATGTGTTCATAAGCTGTGGAGGACTTGTTGTCATGAACATCATAAAATGTCTATATCAAGGCATTAATTATTTGATACTAGAATATTAGGCACTTAGTTAATAGGCCCTCTTCAGGTTTAGCATGTTGCCGGTGAAGCTCAGCAACAACCTGCGTGTAACAAAACTATTAATTACTGTGTGAATCGTACTTTTTTTCTGATATCGTGACAATGTAACTTCCCTTTTGGAGTTGAGCTGTTGAAATGCCTGTAGAACCTTTGGAGAAACTGGGAAGAAAATTCAAATATCAGAGGTGCAGAGGGACTTGGCAGTCTCGTGCAAAACTCCCAGAAGGTTATTTTACAGGCTGAGTCTGTGATAAAGAAGGCAAATGCAATGTTGGCATTTATTTCAAGGGGAGTAGAATATAAAAGCAAAGAGATAGTGATGAGCCTTTGCGACACTAGTCAGATGGCACTTTTGTCAACAGTTTTGGCAGCTTTGGGCCTTGTACTCATTAGAATTTAGAAGAATGTGTGAGGATCTCATTGAAACCTACCGAATGTTGAAAGAACTAGATAAGGTTGATGTGGAAGGGAAGTTTCTTATGGTGGGGGGTATCCAGAACTAGAGGGCACAGCCTCATAATTGTGGGATGACCTTCTAGAACAGAGGTAAGAAGGAATTTTTTTTTTATTAGCCAGAGTAGTGAATCTGTGAAATGCTCTGCCACAAACAGTGGTGGAAGCCAAGTCCATGGGTATATTTAAAGTGGAAGTTGACAGTTTCCTGGTTGCTCAGGGTACCAAAGGATAAGGCAGGTGTATGGGGTTGAGTGGGATCCAGGATCAGTCATGTTAGAATGGTGGAGCAGACTGGTGGTATTTACAATCCTGTAGTTTGTCCCTCTTGATTGGTTTGGCCTCATCTAATCAAGTTTCCGCTCTATCTGTACCTAGCTGGAAGCCTGAGAGTTTATCCGTCATGTACTCCAGGAAAGAACTAGATCATTTTACAGTCCTGAATGTTATCTGCTTGTTTTTATTTTTTGCAAGATTTGTTTCTTTTCTGCACATTGGGTGATGGTCTTTTTTTTAATGAGTTCTGTTGGAAGAAACTGTTGCTGAATTGCTGAGTGTGAGCCTTCAGGCTTCTGTACCTCCTTCCTGACAGTAACAATAAGGAGAGGGCATGCCCTGGGTGTTGGAGGTACCTGATAATAGATGTTGCCTTTCTGAGGCACTGCTCCTTGAAGATGTCTTGGATTCTATGGAGGCTAGTACCCAAGATGAAGCTGACTAATTTTACAGCTTTTGGTCTTCTGCAGTAGCTTTTTTTTACTCTCCATTTCCCTCCCACCCTCTACTCTGCAGACCATTCTGTGATGCAGCCTGTCAGAATGTCCTCCACAGTATATCTAAAGAAGATTTCAAGTGTTTTAGGTGATGAACTAAATCTCTTCAAACTCCAAATGAAATATAGTTGCATCAATATGCTGGGATTAGATTAGATCCTCAGACCTTCACACCCAGGAACTTGAAATTGCTCATTCTCTCCACTTCTGATCTCCCTGAGGATTGGTTCATGTTCCTTTGTCTTTCCCCTTAGTGAATTTCAGAATCACCTGTTGCGTCTTACTGAATTGAGTGCAAGGTTGTTCCTGCGGCACCATTTAACTAGCTAGTATATCTTGCTCCTGTATGCTGTCTCATCTTCACCTGAGATTCGACCAACAATGGTTGTATCATCAGCAAATTTGTAGATGGTATAGCTCAAATACACAGTCATGGGTATAGACGGAATAGAGCAGTGGGCTAAGCACACATACCCTGAGGTGTGCCAGTGTTGATATTCAGCAAAGTGCAGGTATTATTACCAACCTGCACAGATTGTGGTCTTTTGGTTATGATATCGAGGATCCAGTTGCAGAGAGGTACAGAGGCCCAGGTTCTGTAGCATTTCGATCAGGATTGTGGGAATGTTGATGTTAAATGCTGAGGTATAGTCGATAAACAGCATCCTGACATGGATGTTTGTATTGTCCAGGTGGTCTAACCCTGAGTGAAGAGCCATTGAGTTGGCATCTGGCATAATCCTACTGTGGCGATAGATAAATTGCAGTGGGTCCAGGACCTTGCTGAGACAGGAGTTCATTATAGCCATGACCATCCTCTCAAAGCATTTCATCATTGTGTGTGAGTGTTACTGGATGATAATCATTAAGACAGCTCTCACTACACTTAGGCACTGGTGTAATTGTTGCTTTTTTGAAGCAGGTGGGGACATCCGACCACAGCAGCGAGAGGTTGAAAATATCCTTAAATACTTTGGCGGGTTGGTTGGCGCAAGTTTTCAGTGTCTTACCAAGTACTCTATTTGGGCCTGCCACCTTGCGAGGGTTCAAACCTCCCCCCCCCCCCCCCAAAAAAAAAAGAAAGACAGCCTGACATCAGCCTCCAGGATCACTGGATGCAGCAAAGATCTTCAAAGCTATAGTTACATTCTCCCTTTCAAAATGGGCATAGAAAGCAGTGAGCTCATCTTGTAGTGTCATTCATTCTATTGGTTTTTGCTTTGTACCTGCCAGAGATGAAGTGCATGTGATGTCACTTCCAACTTCATTCAAAATTGTTTCTTTGCTCTCGAAATAGCCCCCCAGAAGTCTTTCCTGGTTTTCTTGTACAGACCTGGGTTACCAGGCTTAAATACCATTGATCCAGCTCTCAGCAAGCAACAAACCTTCTGGTTTAACCACGGCTTTGGATTTAATGTCGAGGCTACATTGACTTTTGGACTTGATCACTTGTTATGAATGACAAATAAATCATTAATATACACCGTTCATCCACATAGGACTGCAAATTAAGGTTTGAGTTAATTGTCCAGCGTGTAGGTTTCCCTTTTATTATATTTACTTAATTGAGCTTGCCTGGTGACACAAGAACATGAGAGGCTTCACTGAGGGGTGTTTGGCATCTGGAATGCTTAAAATTCATTTCAAATCCTTGCTGCAAGTGATTGGAAACTTTCCAATTCCTTGATGATCACCATACTTAATTCAGTAAAATAAAAGCAGAAAATGTTGGAAAACTGCAGGCAGCATCTGTGGAAAGTAAAAGTTTTCTTTCAGCTGTGGAATATTGCATCAAAACTGAAAAGGAGAAATGAGTCATAGATAGCAGCGAAAGTAGATGAAAGCAGTGAGACGTCAAAAGGGAATTTTCTGGGAAAGTTGCCGGTTAAGGGACAACTCGGTTCCTTCTTTTGTATTGTGTTGCTAATGTTGTAAATTTATTTTGTGTTGTGTAGTATGGGGCAGATCAAGCTGTTGGGGGAGGGGAAAGAAAGGAATGGCAGGCAAGTTCAATTACAAATCCAAAGCCTGCGATCTAAAGTTTCAATATCTGATGCATGCCTGGTTGAATCTTGAGCTGGCATTGGGTCCGATTGTGACAATGCCAAACACGTGAATTCTCTGAATGTTGCTTATACTTTTGCCATGAACTTTGCAAAAGTTATCTTTCCAATTAAATCTCTGATCTGATTCAGAAATTGGTATAATTGAATCATGATCATGGTTGCCAATAAAACCAGCACTGAAGTAATATCTTGCTATATTAAGCAAGACTTCATACGCAGGAACTTTCAGCACCATAATGATATTAAAAAACAACATATAAGCTAACCTAAGAGGGGTGTTTTGCCGAATTTCTTAATCAGAATTAATTTCTGAATGTACAGTACTAAAGTATTCAGATCAAACACTAAAGTGTTCAGATCAAAGCATTTGTTGTTTATTCACCCTTCTGTGCAAGTTGAATTCTGTGTTTCCTTTGTTCCAAGGTGATAAACTGAAAACCACTGAGAATAACCTTCGATCATCAATGAGATGATACTCAAGTTTACAAAACAGGAACAGGAACAGACAGGGGCCTTTTGCTTCTCACAAAGCCACTGTGCCATTTAATGAACGCTATTGATCCTCTGTACTTTCGTATCTGATCATAAAAATCCCCTGGGTCATCTTGGTTTACAAAAAAAAATGTGTAATTTTTTAGGGCATTTACCAGCTGAGCAGTGAGTGTCACCTTGAGGTCGGAGTATTACAAAGACAGACAATATTTTGCAAAAGACAACTATTCCTTTAATCAGTTCTGATGGTCAATCCTTTATTATGAAATTATACTCCAAAGCTGTGGACTCTGTAGAATCATGAAATGGCCTCCCAGTATTTTCACTCTGGATCATCATTTATCATTTCTACTTGTGGAAAGTTGAGATCTTCTCATTTGACGAACCAGTGCTCGAGTCTTTACTGTTTAAGTCCAAGATCAGAACATGCTTCAGAATCAGATTTACTATCACTGACACATGTCATGACATTTGTTTTCTGGCAGCAGTGCATTGAACATAAGAACATAAGAGATAGGAGCAGGAGTAGGCCAATCGGCCCCTCAAGCCTGTTCCGCCATTCAACAAGATCATGGCTGATCCAATCTTAACTCTAATTATCACTGAATCCCACAAGGCAACAGTGCCAACCAACAGGGCACCATGCCGCCCATTTTATTTTATTATTCATCCCGCCCAAACCCATGTGATCACCCGGGGGAAAAAAAAACGATTTGCCAATTGAGGAGAAAAAATCTGGAAAATTCCTCTCCGACCCATCCAGGTTATCGAAAACTGGCCCAGGAGATCACATGGCTGATCTAAACCTAGTCTCATGTCCACTTACCCACTCGCTCACCATATCCCCTAATGCCATTTTTATCCAGGAAATTGTCTATCTCCGTTTTGAATTTATTGAGTGTATTAGCTTCCACAGCTCTCTGGGGCAGTAAATTCCACAGCCCCACTACCCTCTGAGTGAAGAAATTTCTCCTCATCTCAGTCCTGGAACGACATCCCCTTATTTTAAGTTTATGCCCCCTCGTCCTAGTTTCACCCATCATTGGGAACAGTCTCCCTGCATCCACCCGATCAAGCCCCTTCACAATCTTATATGTTTCAATAAGATCGCCTCTCATTTTTCAGAACTCCAATGAGTAGAGTCCCAATCTACTCAACTTCTCATCATATATCAACCCACCCATCCCCGGAATTAACCTAGTGAACCTTCTCTGCACTGCCTCAAGAGCCAGTATGTCCTTCCTTAAATATGGACACCAGAACTGCACGCAGTACTCCAGGTGTGGTCTCACCAATACCCGGTACAACTGCAGTAAGACCTCCCTGTTCTTATACTCCATCCCCCTAGCAATAAAAGCCAGCATTCCATTGGCCTTCTTGACCACTTGCTGCACTTGCATACTAACTTTTTGTGTTTCCTGCACCAGGACCCCCAGATCCCTTTGCACAGAAGCACTTTCCAGTTTCTCTCCATTTAGATTATAACTTGCTCTATTATTTTTCCTGCCAAAGTGCAAGACCTCACACTTGTCGGTATTATATTTCATCTGCCAAATGTCTGCCCAATCACTCAGCCTATCTATGTCCCCCTGCAGGGTTTCAATGTCCTCCGCACTCATTACACTCCCTCCCATCTTTGTGTCATCAGCAAACTTCGATACATTGCACTTAGTCCCTTTCTCCAAATCATTAATATAGATTGTAAAGAGTTGGGGTCCCAACACCACTAGTCACCAACTGCCAGTCTGAGAATAAACCATTTATTCCAACTCTCTGTTTTCTGTTAGAAAGCCAATCCTCCACCCATGCCAGAATATTATCCCCAATCCCATGATTTTTTACTTTAAGTAATAATCTTTGGTGTGGCACCTTGTCAGGTGCCTTTTGGAAGTCCAAATACACCACATCCACTTGTTCCCCTTTATCTACCCTATATGTTATGTCCTCAAAGAACTCCAACAAATTTGTCAAACATGACTTCCCTTTTGTAAAGCCATGCTGACTTTGTCCTATTAAGCTATGTTTATCCAAATGCCCTGTTACTATTTCCTTAATTATCGATTCCAACATTTTGCCAACCACAGATGTTAGGCTAACTGGCCTATAATTCCCAGCCTTCTGTCTATTGCCCTTTTTAAATAAAGGAGTTACATTAGCATTTTTCCAATTTGCCGGGACCATTGCCGAGTCCAGCGAGTTTTGAAAAATTATCACTAATGCATCCAGAATCCCTTAAGACCCTAGGATGCAAGCCATCCAGTCCAGGGGATTTATCCACCTTCAGTCCCATTAATTTATCAAGTACCATTTCCTTGGTGATTTGAATTGTAGTCAGCTTCTCTCCCCCCCAAGAGCCCACTGTTTATCCAGTGTTGGGATATTTTGAGTGTCCTCTATTGTAAAAACTGATACAAAATACTTGTTCAGCATTTCCGCCATTTCCATGTCCCCTACCATTAATTTCCCGGTCTCATCTTCTAGGGGACCAACATTTACTTTAGCCACCCTTTTTCTTTTTATGTAACTATAAAAACTCTTACTATCTGCTTTTATGTTTTTCGCCAATTTACTTTCATAATCTATCTTCCCCTTCTTAATCAATCTTTTTGTTATTTGCTGCTGATCTTTAAAAGCTTCTCGATCTTCAATCTTCCCACTAGATTTAGCTATCTTATATAACTTTATTTTTAGTCGTATACTTTGCTTTATTTCTTTACTTAGCCACGGATAACTATTTTTTCTTTTACACTCTTTTTTCTTCAGTGGAATATATTTTTCTTGATAGTTGTAAAATAACTCCTTAAATATACACCACTGATCAAGTACCGATTTACCCTTTAATCTATTTTCCCAATCCATCTTAAGCAATTCCACTCTCATACCATCATAGTCTCCTTTATTTAAGCTCAGTACGCTTGTTTGAGATCCAACCCTCTCATCCTCTAATTGAATATGGAATTCGACCATGTTATGATCACTCATTCCAAGGGGATCCTTTACTAGGACATTTTTTGTTAGTCCTGTCTCATTACACAGGACCAGATCTAAGACTGCTTGCCCCCTTGTCGGCTCAGTAACGTATTGTTCAAGGAACCCATCCCGAATACACTCAATAAACTCTTCTTCAAGGCTGCTGTGTCCGACTTGATTAGTCCAGTCAATATGAAAGTTAAAATCCCCCATAATTATAGCTGTTCCCTTATTACAAGCCCCAACTATTTCCTGATTTATGCTCTGACCAACTGAGTTACAGCTGTTTGGAGGCCTATAGACTACTCCCACCACTGCTTTTTTCCCTTTACTATTTCTTATTTCTACCCAAATTGTTTCGTTATCCTGATCCTTCGAGCCAATATCATTTTGCTTTATTGCAGTGATTTCTTGCTTTATTAACATAGCCACCCCACCTCCTTTTCCTTCTTGCCTGTCTCTCCTAATTGTCGAATACCCTTGTATGTTTAATTCCCAGACCTGGTCACACTGCAGCTATGTTTCTGTAATTGCCACAATATCATAACCATACGTAATTATTTGTACTGTCAACTCATCAATTTTATTCCTAATACTACGTGCATTCACGTGCAATGCTATAGACTATAAATTACATAAAGTTTATGTGTATATAAACATCAGGTCTTACAAAAAGAAAGAAAAATGAGGTAGTGTTCATGGGTTAATTTTTCATTTAGGTATCTGATGGCAGAGCAGAGGTAGCTGTTCATGAAATGTGTGTCTTCAGGCTCTTGAATGTCCACCTTAATGGTAGGAATGAGAAGACGGCATGTCCTGGTTGATGGGGGTCCTTAATATTGGATGCTGCCTTTTAAAGGCATCCCCTTTGGAAGGTGTCCTTGATGCTGGGGAGGCCAGTGCTCATGATGGAGCTGGCTGAGTTTATTAGGTTCTGCAGCTTTTTCTGATCCTGTGCAGTGGCTCCTCCATACCGGATGGTGATGCAATCAGTTAGAATGCTCTGCACAGTACATCTGTAGAAACTTGCGAGAGTCTGTAAGACTAGAAGGAAGCCATGGATACCAATGAAGAGTAAGAAAGAGTGGTTCATCTCATCTTTATCCCCCTTTGCCAAGCAAGTCTTTCATTTTGGATACTAACTCCTCTAAGTATTACAACCGAATCTGCCTTCACTGGATTATCTGGAATTACATTACAGACTCTAAACTATTTTTATATAAATAAAAATAAATAAATAAAATTTTCAGATCTCTTACAAATCAACATCATTCGATATCCCCAAGTCTTTACAATTCTACCATTTAAAATTTCCTCAATCTATTTTCTAGATTTGAATCATCTTAACCAGCTCACTTTATTATCGTATCTGTTCTGAGCAGAGCAAATGTAAGCTGTCTGAATGTGTCAAGTTTCTCATCAAAATTGTTTTCTGTCTCCTTTCTGCTCTCTCTGTAGCGTCTTTATCTTTATGATGTATATGGTACAGGATAGTTGTGGGAGGAACCAGCCTTTTTCAAAGTACCTACCTCTATTTTCTCTGTGCTTGTGCTTTTATTTATGCAGCCCAGGATCCTTTATCCTTTTTAAACCACTTTGCAATTGGGGGCATGTCCAGAGAGTAGTAGTTAACAATCACCTATTCAACATAACCCTGTTACATTCTTGTTTCCACCCCCACCAGATCACTATTTTAAGGAATGTCCAAAAGAGTTTATTGTGCCTTATTTGCATTAACCAAATATAAGATTTGACATTTATCGGCATTACGTATTAATCTCTTACATATGATCTGTTCCCTTCACTTGTCTATCAACCTCTGTCTAATGTGATACTCAAGTTCATTATGCCTTCAGCTTTAGCCAGATGCCAGTTTGGAAATTTTCCTTTACATCCAGGTATTTTTGTAATATGTCCTGACATCTGAGAAATTCTTCTGCACACTTTCCTCTCATCTAAAACAAAATAGCTTCAGCCCAGAGGTTCCCAACCGTGGGTCCATGGACCCCTCTGTTAATGGTAGGGGTCCATGGCATAAAAAAGCTTGGATGCCCTGCTTTAGATTATTATTGATGCTATTTCTTATCCAATTTCTCAGTTTTTACAGCCTCTTTCATTCCAAAATCTGATAGGATAGTAGGAATTTCTCTCACAGCTTTCCTTTAGTCTTCAAAAGGACGCCAGTTTAAATACTTACAATGGGCTTTAACAAATGCATATGTTTGCTTCATCAGCCTTTCCCTGTCCGGGTGATCCTGTCTATTTTTGTTTACTGACACTTTACCACCACTGATATTAGGTAACTAGTTTTTCATTCCTAAGTTTGATCTGCAAACTTTTGAACAATGAAAAGTGTGGAGGAATAGAAAGCTCTTGAGAACCGTGTAAATTCTTCAAAATTACAGGACAAGTTGGATAGGGTAGTTAACGAAGTGTACTGTGTTTTGACTTTCATTAGTGAGGAGTTTGAGCGCAAGAACAGTCGGGTCATGTTGCATCTTGATAAAACTCTGATTTGACCACACTTGGAGTGTTGTGTTCAGTTCTGGTCCCCTCATTATTGGAATGATGTGTAAACTTTAAAGAGGGTGCAGAGGAGACTTGGCTTGATGCAGTCTGGATGAGAGCATGTCTAATGAAGATAGGTTGAACCTATCTTCACAGCAGATTTTTCTCTTTTGGAGTAAATGAAGATGAAAGGTGACTTATTGCCTGAGTACAAGACAATAAGAAGTATTGATAGAGTGGGCAACCAGCATCTTTTTCCCAGGGTGGAAGTAGCTAATATGAGAGGCCATAATTTTAAGACAATTGGTGGAAAATATAGGGGGGGGGGGGGGTTGTCAGAAGTAGTTTTTTTTTCTTACGCCATGGTGGTCATGGAACACTACCAGGGTGTTGTTCATAGCAAACACAGTAGGGGCATTTAAGAGAATCTTCGAAATGCACACTGATGAAAGAAAAATGGAGAGAAGTGTTAGATTGATCTTGGAGTAAGTTATAAGGCTGCACAATATCATGGGCCAAAGAGCCTGCACAGTTCCATGTGTTATGTAAGAGGCTAGTTTTTGTTGTTGAACACAACTCCTGAATCGATTGAGCTTCTCTAATTTTTTTAATTTCCCTTGGCAAATTGGGCGGCATCCCATTCTGCCCCAAGTGATTTATCCACATGTTGTTGTTTCTGGTACCTTAATTTTTAGCCAGTCCAGACATTCAATTTTGTTTCCTGAGACTCCCGCCATGATGTTTTCCTCAAGCGAGACTCGTATCAAATACTCATCTGATAACTCAGGCACACCTTTGTCTCCATAATGTAATTTCTTAACAATGGGAGATTTCATGAATGAATCACCCCTGCTTCACCTCGTGCAATTGATTTTCTTTTTTATTTGATGCCAGGCTTCTCTCAAGCTTTCTCTGAGCTCTTTAATCAACCTGGTTCAGCTTGTGTCAATAAACTGAGCTCTTTCTGCTTGGTTCTATATTTTTTTGGGGGGAGTAGGAGGCATTGGCATTAATTTCCTTACTCTTGCCGTAGTTGAGTGATATCTCTGCCTTCATGTTCTCCAGCTATTGAATAACAATTTTACCTGCCAAAGTTTGATTCCAGTTGCCTTGGCCACATCCAATTGTCCCATTTGAAATTGGGCCTTTTCCAAATAACTTTTAATCATAAAGTGGTAAATATCCTAAATCCATCGCCATTCTGAACATTAAAGCTAAAACACTGCAGCATGAATATAGGCTCTTGGGCCCAATTGGTCAATTTGGTCGGTTCCTAACCAGGTAGTTCCAATTTCTTGTTCACCCCACATTGCTGTAACCCTGCCCCTCCATGTACCTATCCAAGTGTTCTTTAAATGATATTGTTTTACCAGCCTCAACCATTTCTTGTGGCAATACACTCCAATATTCACCATCCTCTACACCAAAAAAGCAGTCCAAGTTTTGGTCACCCCTACCCTGGGGAATCAGCTGTTACTGTCCACCTGTATTTATGCCCCTCATAATAAATGTTTCTGTAAAGTCATTGCTCATTCTCCTTAAGTTCCATGGAATAAAGTCCAAGACCGGCCAACCTCTCTGTTTTACTCGGGCCCTGTATACCTGGCATCATGCATAGAAATCCTTTCTGCGTACTTTCCATTTTTAACTTGGCCTTTTCTTAAATGGGGTGATAAAAAGGTACTCCAGATTTAGTCTCTTAAACAACTGCACCATAATTCCCCAGATCCTGAACTCAATGATTTGACGAATGGTCAGCTTGCTAATCACCTTTTAACCACCCTGACTACCTGTGGTGCTGCTTTCAACAAACTATCCACTTGTACAGGTTTCACCTATCAATTGGTTCTCTCTCCACTCCCCCTGCCTTTTAAAGTCTACTGCTCATCTGTTTTTTTTTCTCTAGTCCTGCCAAAAGTTTTCAGCCCGCACTTTTTGACTGTACTTTTTTTTTTCCATAGATGCTGCCTGGCCTGCTGAGTTCCTCCAACCATTTTGTGTGTGTGTGTGTTGCTTGGATTTCCAAGATCTGCAGATTTTCTCGTTTGTCACTTGTACTCCTAAGTTCCTGTGTTTCATGACACTCCCTAGTATCCTACCATTCATACTGTATATCCTATGCTAGTTTGCCTCTCTATATCTGTATCAAAATCCATTTGCCACTCCTTGGTCCACTTCCCAAACTGATCAAGATCCCCTTATAATCCTTGATGAGCTTCACTATCAACAGTACCTCCCAATTCTGTGTCATCTGCAAAGTTGCTGATCAAGCATTGTACATTTGCATCCAAATCATGTATATAAATGAATATATAACAAATGAATAACTAGGATCCTTGCAGTACACCACAAATTCTTGGCCTCCAGTCTGAGAAGCAATCATAAATGGACTCACTCTACTCCTTACCTCTGAGCTTCTTTTGAACCCATCCATCTAGTTTTCCCTGGTTTCTTTCGGACCTACCCTTCTGGACCAGCCTACCATGTGCCACCTTGTCAAAAGCCTTCAAATCCAAATGGACAATATCCACTGCTCTACTCTTGTCTCTCTTGTTGATTACTTCAAAGAAATCGAGCTTGATTTGTGAGACACAAAACTCCTAATCATACTCAGTCTATCCATATGCTAGTAGGTCCTGTTATTCTGAATCCTCTTCAGTAACTTCCCCACTACTGATGTGAGGCTGGTTAGTCTGTATTTCCTTGACTTGTCCTTGCTACCCTTTTTTTTAAACAATAGAACAATTTAGCTAACTCCCCATCTTTGGAAACTTCACCAGTGACTAATGCTGAAGCAGTTACCTCTGCAATGACTTTTGCATTTTCCTCTTCATCCTCTCACAATGTCAGAGGATGCAGACCCTGGGGATTTATCCACATTAATATACTATAGGCCTGCAAGTACCACCCTCCTGGAAATGTGAATGTCTTCCGCAGTATCTCCACTTGTTTTTCATGGGTTCCTTTGACATGTGCTAGACTTAATGCTCCAGAAAGTAGAAGAAATATTCTGATCAAACTTTCTCTGAACAGAAGATCCTTTTCCCCTCTTACTCTTCAGGAGAGTGCTATTCCAGTTTATACTTGGATTGTCAAAATCCCCTCTTTCTGTTACCACATGGTTTTAGCATGTCACTGCAATTCTTCTACAAATTTGCTGATCACCATTGATCCAAATGGTTCCAATTATGTAATAAGCCCTCAATTATTCAGACTGGTTCTGCATGTTTTCTTCTATAATACATGAACCAGCACAGAAAGAACATTTAATACTGGACATTAAGTTGCTCAATTGAAAACGTTTTGTCCTTCCCAATAATGCTTTTAAACTTCTAATTTGTCATATGGAATTTGCAGGCAGTCAAGTAATGACAATTGGGTACTACATCAACAAGGTCAAGGCTGCAAAGATTTTAAGCCCTAGCAATCCATCCCCTTAAAATGGCAATTTGATCTAATTGTGTAGCTTATTTGTCAACTTTATGGGACCCCGAGGTTGCAGTGTTGTATTGGAAAATTCCCTAAATTGCATGCTGTTCCAAGAAGTTATTCAACAAAATTAGTGAAGATGCAGCTGTTGACATCCTGCAGAAATAAGTTAAAAATTGATGACGATCTAACGATCTTTTAAGATTTTGCATTATTATCAGCTCAAGGTGATAAATTGTCAATTTGCATTTCTCATTTGTTCATCGATTATATGTTGACCAGTTGCTTTTTTTATGTAGGAGTTGCTTACTGTGAAGGGCACTATGCTCACAGCAGCTAGAGGTTTAAGTTCTGTTGTGTGTAATTTCCAAACTTGTTTTTATGTGGATCATAATAAGTATAACTTTTTATTTCAGAATCAAGCACAGCCACAAGATGGTCGATTCACTCCTCCTTCAGAATCTGGTTAGTATGCACATTTTAAAATTCATCCTAGAATATTGATATATATTGAAACACATTTTTTGCTCCTGTTATCCACTAGAATCTTAGAGAACAATATAGTGTTACGTACCTGTGACAGTGGTGTACTTGTCGTGTGATAGTGGTGTTGAAGCTATAGTGGACTTAAGGTAGTGGTCTTGTGATGGTGAAGTGATGTCATTTTCCCGCCAGTAGAGATCATGTGACAGGTTTTTTTTTACAGGGTATAAAAGGAGGTCCCCTCCCTGTGAGGAGGGGCAGTTCGTGGCTGGATTTGCCATTTTGACTCCATGCCACTGTGTGGTCCAATATTATGATGCAGTTTGGTTGAAAGATGGAGTTTTATTTAATGCCTAAAGTTTAAAAAGTCATTGCCGGCAGTTTCTTTATAATACTGCCAGTTAAAAATCAGTGGAGAGTGAAGATCGGAGTTCGGGAGTTAGATCGAGGAAAGTCGATTTCGACGGTGAAACAGTTTCGACCTTGTTTGATCCTCATTGGGAAGGAATTCGTTGGCTGTCCCTATGTAGATCCCTGCGAAATATAGCAGAAAGGATTGGCTACAGTTTTGTCAAGGAAAGGTCAGTGCCTTTAAGCCATTTCATTTTCATCTTCGTAAATTCTCCGGGAAAAGTAGTTCGACTGGGAACCGCAACAACACGACGTGAAAGAGAATTTAAATCGTCTAAAAAGTCTCTCCTTTAATGGACTGTAAGCATTTTGAACTTTTGCAGTACTACTTTGAGGAACTGTTTTTGCAACATCGCTTTAAGAACTGTTTAAGCTATTGCGCAGCAGCTGATTTCCGGTTACGTTAGTTGTTTGTTTACTTTTGGGGGTTTGTTTTTCAGTGTTTAATGAATGTTCTATTTGTTATAAAAAAAAACCCTGCCTCACTTGTATATTTATTGTTGCTGAATCTGTAACAATAGCTTTGAGTCTCTCGATGTATACTATGTACTCTATTCAATATTCTTTGTCTTGGAGCTAATAGATCTGTTCTATTTTGTTATTAGCTTTTTCAGAAAGCTTGTTAATGCAGAGTCCTGCAGTAATGGGTGCTCTTGAGATGGGATTTGACAAGGTGATGATAATGCAACTGGTGAAAAAGAAAATGGAATCAGCAAGCGATAACTACAACTCTTTGGAAGATTTGGTTGGAGATCTTCTGGCACAAGAGGGAAAAATGCAGGATCAGGATCAGAATCAGAAACATGAGGAAGAAAAAGAAGGTAATCTACTATTGCATTTGAGTGCTCAATCCACATGAAACCTCAATTTAAAAGCATTTTAAATGTAAATGATCAACAAAGCAGGAATGGTCTATTTCTGCACGAATTTGTCCAAGCTATGCTTGTACTCGCCAAACTTCATGTTGTCACATTTCATCTAGCTGTATCACTAGAATAAATTCCTTTCTCCCATGTCCAAACTAAGGAGGATTTACAGAATGTCCAAACTGAAATGTTTTAGCCTTATTGTATAGATTCTCTTCACCCTGTACGTTGTGCAGTCTCAAATCTGAATGCTTACCAGTAAGCTTATATGCACTGTATACCAAGTTCAAGCACATGCTACTATATACCAAATTTGGAGAGAATGGAACATTATAACAAGTACCTGAGTGAGAATTCTGTTAGAATCTGAATCAGGTTTAATATCAGGGGAATACCTTCATGAAATTTGTTAACTAAGTGGCAGCAGTACAATACAAATCATGATAAATATAAAAAAAAATCAATTGCAGGAAGTGTATATATAAATAGTTAAATTAAAAATAGTGCAAAAACAGAAATTATTAAAGTGAAGTAGTGCACATGGGTTCAAAGTCCATTTAGAAATCAGATGGCAGAGGGGAAGAAGCTGTTCCTGAATCACTGAGTGTGTGCCTTCAGGCTTTTGTACCATTTTCCTGATGATGATGATGAGAAGAGGGCATGTCCTGGGTGATAGGGGTCCTTAATGATGGACACTGCCTTACTGAGGCACCGCTCCTTGAAGATTCTTTGGAGGTGAGTACACAAGATGGAGCTGACTAATTTTACAAGTTTCTGTAGCGTCCAATTTTGTGTAGTAGCACCCCCCCCCCCCCACCAAAATACCAGACAGAATGATGCAGCCTGACAGAACAGTACATCTATAGAAGTTTGAGTGTTTCAGGTGACATACAGAATCTCTTAAAATCCAAATTAAATATCGCCACTATCTTCTTTTAAGAATTTTGATAAATGACTTTAATAACATTACACCAACCATGAGGTCAAGATTGCAAGGCTTCTGATCCCTGGCAATTTGGTCTGATTGTTGTGGTTGTGGTTCCTGGGGATTTTCTGAGTTCTGTGCTACTTGGAGCAGCCTACAATTTTTGTTCATTAAACACCTGGAATGTGTTCTCTTGAAACCTGGATGTATTTACTTGTTGTCCAGTTGTACTCTTAGAGCTAGCTGAACAAAGATATGTGCTTTACAAGACAAGAGTGGGTTTGCTATTTAGACAATGCTTGGAATAAACCATGTGTCCCAGCATCTGTAGCCTTTGCATAATCAACAAATAATGTTGTTTCTTTTTCCAGCAACAGTTTCATACTTGACTTAAAATGGCCATTTTTTTTTACCTTTTTATTCCTTTTACTGAATGGCATGGACTAAGAATATTTATATAATTAAATACTGTATACCTTCTGTACCTTTTATGTTAGAAGTATTGTACTTCTCATTTTTAAATCAAAATAGTTGAAGTTCAATTATAAAATGGCTCTTTGACTGAAAGTGCCTTATTTGGGAAAAATAAGCTATTTAACATATCACGGAATAAGTAGGGCAGAGGCTACTTTGTCTCTTGACGCAAAGCTCCAACTATTATAGAAAATTTTAATCATCCCATTCTCTGGTTCTTTTCCCTTTGCTCTCGTGTACCTATTCACTTTGATTTTTGGAGGAGAGAAAAACTAATTAACTCTGTTTCCAGCAGTCCTACAGTCATGTAACTACCTTTTTTAATTAAATATCACCATCTTCCTTGGATCTGTTGTCCATCATTTGAAGCACTGTTTTGTTCCTCCTGTGAGGGAACAGATTCCTGTAATCCTCTCTGAGTGTACACACGCACAGGTACGCGCACACACACACGCGCTTTTTCTCTGGTCTGAAGGGAGCAATCCCACTTTAAATATTTTAATCCTGCATCTAAATTGCTTTGCCTCTGAAATAATTATTGTAACACACTGTGTAGCCTCATTTAGATCATTACATCTTTTCTAAGATTGTTGTAACTAAAATTAATAATCAAGTAATCGTGCCTTTCAAAAGCTGAATATAACCTTTGTTCTGTGTCACCTTTTGTTCTTCCTCTGTCTTTCAGTTTTCACCTTTTCTTTTGTCCCAATCTATTCATTCTTTTCAATGGAACTATACATCAAGCACCTGTATACACTTAATTTACTATAATGCAAGAAGATCAGTGGAAGCAGGAGACAGATTGCAAATGTTGGAATGTGTACCAAAACTGAAATGGTTGTGGGAACCCAATGGGTCAGACAGCATCTTTTGACAGAAATGGACAGATGACATTTTGTGTTGTGACTCTTCAACTCAGTCATTGACCACTGTAGTCATTGACCTGTTGCCCATCCAGTCCATGATGAATGGTTATTCTGCCTAGTCCTATCAACCTATACCATAATGCTCCATACATCTCCCATCCATGTACCTATCCAAACCTTTCTTCAGTATTACTATTCAACCCTACGTGCTCTAATTTAATGTTCTTTGTGGAACCCTGCCTCAGTCCAAATACACCATGTAACTGACATATTTAAAAACCTTATTGATTACTACTAAGTTCCAACACATTGCCAGGTATGGGTTTTCTTTTCCAAATCATTGTTCACTCTTTGCAATTCCAAAGTGCCCTTTTACTCCATCTTAACACCATTTTCCCTGCAATTGTTTGGGTTAGCAGGTCCACCTTGTTTCTGTTTTTCTTTCATAGAAGGTTATATTATGCAAACTTCTAAACTCTTGGAACATTTCTGGAACTTAGGAATTTTAGGTAAAGGTAGTTTAGGCATTCAATATCTTCGTTGTCATTACCTGCAAAAACAACTGGAAAGCAAGCCATCAGATCCAGGAGATCACTTGTACCTTTAAGTGATAGAAACATTTAAGTTCATTTACTTTAGTGTTTTAGTTCTCAACTATTTTTGGAAGGTTTGCTACACCTTTCCTGAAGGCAGACAAAATATTGGTTTAATTTCTCTGCCACTTACTTATTCCCTTATTTCTGTATAAGGAACCACAGGAACTAATATTTTCCATTTTGCATTTCAATAGCTCTTGCAATGTGTTTGCTTCCTGGCTGCCACTAATTGCATTTGTATCAATGCCTTGATACTTTGCTAAATTCTGAAACCTTTCTAATTCTTGGGTATTCTGCCTTTTGGCAACAATATTAAGCTTTTTTCCATGACTGATTAAATGCTGAATCTGTCACTTTTATTGATGGTCACGTTGAGACCACTTGTTGGGATTTTTTTAAAACCTTGGAACTGTGTGTTAGCTATTGCTTCTTAATTGTAATCCCTTTTGAATGTAATTTCCCAAAGTAGCATAGCCAACCTGTACCTTGTGGTTTTTCAGTTTGTACTTAACAGTTGAGGCCCAGATTTTTGTATGAAATGAATTATTCTTTAGATGAAATTGATCATATGATGTGTTCCATTAATGTCCCTTAATCATCAATTAACCTGTTTTAATTACACTCAATCAAAAATGGCCTGCTCCCTTGTTGGCTCCTTGATCCAAGAAATAACAAGGTGTTTCTTCACTACGCGTTCATCCTTTCCACGAGATATTTAAATGTGATTGGCCCTAACTATGCATAGATGAATGTTCCCCTAAGATAGTTTTATACTTCTTAGATGCACCTCTGATTAATTTATACCAAGCTCAGTCATGTGTTGGCTATTTCAGTCCCCAGTGTTGGATTACTCAGCAGGAATAATGCCCTGTTGTCAGTGTTTCTCTGTTGTAATGTATTGCCTGCCCTTGCTGAGCATACCCAGAAAATCTTGTTTCCAGATTTCCAGCAAATGGAGATTTTCAATTATTTCTACCCTTTTATTAGCCCTTGAATCCAAACTGTTTTTATTAAATTTGAGTTGAGGTTTTCTCCTAATTTTATTTTCATTCCATTCCATTCTTCGGTACTGGAAGTTTCCCACATCCTTCTCTTTTCAGTGTCACCAGTCATTCCGACTTTCCACACTTTGTGCTCTACTTGGTCACAAACTTGTCTTAATACTTTGCTTGTCCTTCCCCTGTGATTGATAGCCTCACTACTCTGCAGCTATACTTCAGTATATGTTAACAAGATTCTTTGTCTAAAAATGAGCAAAAAAAAGTGCTGAACCAATTTGAGTTAGGCCACATCTGTGGGAAGCAAAACAGATGACATTTTGGATCAAAGGATCTTTGTCAGAACTGGAAATTGTATTTTGGGTATTTGCATCGACAGACTTGATATCTAATTTTTCTTTATCTATTTTCATAGTTACAAATGTGCAGGAGCAACTGAAAAAACTGAAAGAAGAGAAATCCTGCAAAATTTGCTGGGATCGAGATGTTGGCATTGCCTTTCTACCCTGTGGCCATATAGCCACATGTAAAGAATGTTCTTCTGTAAAGACATGCCCAATTTGTTGTTCCAAAATTCTGGAGCGTGTTAGAATATACATGGCTTAGTCAATGGAGAAGCAACTTGAAAATGCAAATGTTGCAAACTCTGAAAATACTTTTCAGAACTAAATAAAGATGATATTAACAATCCCATTTAACAAATGTTATACAATGGTAGATGCAGTCACTTTATATAATATACAGGTATAATTGTACTCTATGCCACAGTTAACTTAATTCCACAATCCAAGCAATATGAACATATTTAAATGCATTTAAATGTTGGATTGGAAAGATTGCAATTTTATTAAACAATTTGAGATTTTCAGCATCTTTAAAGTGGCATGCTTTGTAAGGATCTCTTTTCAACCATTTAGTTTTAGTATGATGAAATTTGACAACATTTGGAAACTAGATACAAAGTATTATTAAATGTTATTTACTGTATAGAAAATTGTAGAGTATTAGGGTGTTGTTAAGTTTCAGTCATTGGGTGTGTACACAATTATCCAGCAACTAAATTATCTGACAAGATCGTAGTGGGTTTGGTGGAATTGTCACTTGTGGCCTTGTGAAGTTCAGTCCACAACTGGTTGTATTTTGATCTTTGTTTACAAATGCTCTCATTCATATGAGGAGATGGTGAAAGAATCAGGAATTGGGTGAAGGATGTATTAATGTTGAATAGAGCAGAAAAAGAAGTACATGAAGTTTAAAAGGATTCAATTTAAAAAGTAACAATGAAATCTGGCAAAATGTGTAAGTCCTGGTCTATTAGGTGAAGTAAGTAGTGTTCATTCTTGGATTGTGGAACTGTATCTTCTCACACAAGTTTTGCAGTTTTCATCTATTTCAGGACATGAGGAATGGTGAATGATAATCTTATGGTAAAGCAGCCCAGTATCAGAATGAGTATTCTGCTCATAACAATTAGTTTATTCTTGGGAGTTTTGCAAAGAATACTTTTTAAATGCATATTGTATGAAATTGTCATTAAAACATTTACAATGAAGATAGGACTTAAAGTTGAATGTCCATTTTATTTGGGATGGGGTATAGAAATCAAGTTCTAATTGACTGAAATCAGTCTGCAGATGGACTATATTCTGATTTGTGTATATTTAGAATTTTAAGTAATGTATTCTGGATCAAAGGAATAAAATTTTCTCATTGAGATATTTTAATGATTTATATTAACTTGTATTTTTTGGGGGGGGGCAAAAGCTTCTCTGTTCTGATTTGACACTCAGTGATGTGTTTTTAAAGTATAATTGAGAGGCTGTAAAGAGTTTGTAATAAAAGTTCATTACTGAATTCTAGTGAACTGTTTGTTCCAGTCTGTCTTGCTTAATTACTTAGAGTTGGGGAGGGGTGGCGAGGGAATAACTAAGTTGTGCATTATGGCACAGGCAGGTAATTCCTCCTCCTTGAGGTAGTTTGCTCATGTATACCATTAGTTGGGGTATCACGTGTCATAATGTGCTTTCAGTGGAGGACTTTTGCCTTGGCCAAGTTAATTATCTTGCCTGCAGTTCTCGGCTGCTCTGGATAATTTGCGGTCTCAAGATTCTTGAATTTAGCTTCTGTGATCTGCTGATTATGTGTATTGCCATGGCTTTGTTTGATAAGAATTGCAATATAGTACTTTAAAGATCTCCAGTCAGTCTCAAAATCTACTGTGTGATCCACCAATACTAACTCAGAATTGGGCTGTGCAGTCCAAAGAGATGTGGTCTTTATTGCATGTGGATTCCTTCTATTAGATATCCTGCAACTCTAACTAGATATTAACTTGGTAACCGGAAAAAATGAGAATTATGTTCTTACTCATTTCAAGCTTGTTTTCAAAAATAATTGTGTTTGCTATTATGTCCCAGAAAGCAACTTAGTCAAGCCAATTAATTTTGTCTGTCACCTTGAAATATTAGTATCATAAAGAGTGATACTATTCCAATTCTACCTGTTCACCCCTGTCCCCCAGCCATGGCTTTGAGCTTTTCAGTTAACCTGACAGTGCTTGGCTCTAATAATCATGATTAGTTTGCCCTGGGAATGGTTGTGTTTGCATTTGTCATTTTCCACAGTCCACAGACAAGATTGATGTTTGGTTAAATCTTAAAGTGACACTTAAAGCACAGCAGTTTGATAAATTAAAGTCCTATTGTTGATCTGTTTCTCTTCACTCTAGAGTTATATTTGCATCGATTGTATCTGGAAACCTGTGATGAATTGTCAGGTAGATTGAGTTTAACTTCAGTTCCCCAAATTTCAGAAGGAATGTGTTCACATTGGCAAATGTGAAACTCTTTCTGCTTCTCATCAGATATAAAGCTTTTGAAAAGGAATTCTCGTAATGTTGGTCAAGATGTTACTTATCTGTGTAATTTCTGCTAGCTTGTTCAGTGTTTTCTGGGAGCATTTTAAACAATGCAATCAAACAATAGAACTACCCTTGACTATGTTTGCAGGGGTCTTGATTTGCTGCAGAGGGCTTCTATATACATGGAAATTAAGTAATTGCAAGTCCTCTGAACTTTCCTTTTTTCACCGTAGTATATCAACCCACAATGGTCAACCATAGTTGCAAAATCATGCTCAATCAGAATTTGGTTCAGTATCACTGGCATGTATTGTGAAATGTTTTGTGGCAGCAGTATGTTGCAATACAACATAAACTATAAATTATAATAAGTATTTAAAAGAAAAGTAAATAAGTAGCCCAAAAGTAGAAATAGTAGTGAAGTGATGTTCATGGAGTGACTGCATTTAAAAAAAAATCTGATGGCAGTTAGGAAGCTGTTCCCCAAATGTCTTCAGGTTCCTGTGCTACCACCTTGACGGTGAGAATGAGAAGAGGGCTTATCCTCTTCAATAGGGGTTCGTAATGATGGATGCCACCTTTTTTTTTGGAGATTTTGAAGGTGTCCTTTATGCTGGGGAGGTCAGTGCCCATGGTGGAGCTGGCTGAGTTTACAACTTTCTGCAGCTTTTTCTGATCCATTTCAGTCAAGAATCCAGTTGCAGTGGAAGGTACAGAGGCCCAGGTTTTGGAGCTTGTTGATTTGAACTGAGGGTATGATTGTGTTGAACACTAAGCTGTAGTCAGTAAACAACAGCCTAAGTAGGTGTTATTATTTTTCTGGTGATCCAATGCCAGTGGAGAACCAGTGAGATTGCATTCACTCTCGATCTACTGTGGTGATGGGCAAATCGCTGTGGGTCCATGCCCTTGCTTAGTCAGGAGTTGATTCTAGTCATGACCAATCTCTCAAGTACTTCATCACAATAGATGCGAGGGCAACTGAGCAATAGTTGTTAAGGCAGTTTGTGCTGCTCTTCTTGGGCAACAGTATGATTGTTGCCCTTTTGAAGCAGGTAGGAACCTCTAACTACACAAGTGAGAAGTTGAAGGTGTACTGGAACAGAGCCACCAGTTGGATGGCACGGGTTTCAAAGCCCTACCAGGTACATGATTAGTGCCTGACACCTAGCATGGCTTCAGTTCTACAACAGATACTTAATACAAATACAGATAGTTAAGTGCACTGATAACAAATGTACTGTGTTGGGTTACTGGTGCGCATGGAATGGATTTTTCTGACTGGCAAAGGAAACACTGAAGGATGAACCTTTGACTATGGGTCCTCATCACTGTTGAAACGACATCAGCCGCCTTTGTTTACAAAATCAAAGTTTGCCACAATATGATTTGAAAGTTTGTCGATGTTGGAGAGTCAGGTTCTTCAGGATCTGAAATCCGATCTTTTTGGAAGGCAGCATCAACTCTTAGTGCAAGCTTCCCAGCATTCTGCTTTCATTGAATATTGACATTTTTTCCATTGATTTGATGGTTTCAAAATCAATGCAAATGAATTTTCTGTTGAATCATTCTGATTGTTGTCTATAAAATGGATTTTTAAAAAATTGCCACCATTGCGTCAGACACTGGGTCCAGGTACATTAAAATTTCCTAATTACTTGCACTGTAACACTTGTATATGTCCATTCAGACATTAGCCCCATTTAAGAAAAATCAATAAATTTGATTAACTTGTTTATACTGAGTTGAAAAAATCCTAAAATTGTTATTCAATAGTAAGAATACAAGAAAGTTGAAGAATTTACTCCCTCAGCTCCAGATAAATCTAGTCCAAAAGAGAATATCCTAATAACATTGCTTTAAAAACTACGTTTAAGCTCATGACTCTTGAATACTTTGCCTAAATTTCATTTTCCTTAGCAAATTGACTGCTTTTGGCAATGTTAAAAGATTAAATGTTGGAATAGACCAAGCTAATGATTTACTTAGTGAGATGAGCATCCAACCCTATGAGATTTGAAAGTCAATCAGATACTTCTGATGCCCATCGTAGTGAGCACAAGTGTTTTATTCTTTTAGTGTATTATTTGCTTTCCTGCCAAAGCATCATATATTGCTTTTTGAATTTGATACATGATATGCTTTGGGGAATATATCTGTGCACTTGAAGTGCACAAAAAATTACTCTAAAGCCCAATCGAAAGGACTAGTGACCCAATATAATCTTCTAGCTCAGCTGCCACCATGTTGTATTACATTTCCTGCCAAGTTGATCTGGCATTAGCTTTGGTTTTAAATGAATTTGCCTGTTCAACTTGCAGGCTGACTGATCTTTTCCACTCCAACGCTAATTTGCATTGCAAAGTGGCTGCCAGCTCTACCCATTGCCTGCTAAATTCAGCCAATCTATGCTGCAAAGCCAGTTGGTGTCAACACTGGTTGAATTGTGAGCAATGTTTGAATTGCTAGTTCCTGCAACAAACTGCAGCCTAAAAATTGCCACAGGAACATAATCCCATTGAAGTAAGTTGCTCCAGATAGGTAACATTGAAAATGCTGTCAGTTTGATAGTTGTATTTCATATTTTCTTGCGACACTAAGGGAAATGGGCCTTGTGGTTCATTGAATCTATGTTGCATTGCAGAGGAACATGCACAGGAACATGCCTTTTAGCACACAAACGTCTGTTTTGACAATACAAATTTAAACTGCATGTTCCTGCACATGGTTTTAATACCTTCAGTCTGTTGATTTGATTGTCTAAATGCCTCTTAAATACTGCTATTACATCTGCTTCCACCACTTCCCCAAGCAATGCATCACAGACACTTGTTATTCTATGTTCTTAAAAATGTGCTTTGTAAACTGTGTTTAAACTCCACCCCCTTCCCTCACATTAAAGCTCTGCCCTTTAGCATTTGACACTTAAACCCTGGGGGTGAAAGGGTGGCAATCTACCCTGTCTGTGCCCCAATTTTATATAATTGTATCAGGTTGCCCCTCAGCCTCCAGTGTTTAAGAGAAAACAAATCTAGTTTGTCCAATCTCTTCACAGCTAATGCACTCTGATCCAGGTAACATCCTGATGAGCGTCTTCTACATATGCTGCGAAGACTCCACATCCTTCCTGTAATGCGGTAGCAAGAAGTGCACGGAGTGTTCCAAATGTGGTCAAACCAATGTTTAACATCACTTCCTGAACTACCCCAACAGATGAAGATCAGCTGGCATTTTTAGGGAGCTCTGAACTTGTACCCCCTCTCCAAATCAACACTCTTAATATTTCTTGCAATTAGCCTTCTAAAGCCGCAGCTTGCACTTGTTCTGATTATTCTCCATTAGCCATTTCTCTGCCCTTATTTTCAACTGGCCAATACCCTACTGAATCCTTTTGACAGCCCTCCTCACTATGCATAAATCTGCTGATTTTATTTTTGTGTCATCTGTAAGTGAACTAATCAGCCTACCTCTGCTTATGCCTAGATCGCTTACATTTACCTCATTGGATGTTTGTGTTTGGGATGTGGGAGGAAGCCAGACCATCTCAGGGAAAACAATATAGTCACGCAAAGAGCTTGCAAACTCCATGCAGGTAGTGCAGGAGATCAGGATCGAACTCAGGGCATAAGAGCTGTGAGACAGCAGGAAATACCTGCCGCAGCAATTGGCTGCTCTATGTAGTGTCGTTCACGTTGCGAAATTTTTTCCTTGACAAATTGCATTATTTGGTATGGGGGAAATTTCATCAGTTAATTGGCTACTTGCAATCTTTCATGTAATCCAGGAAGAGGACTGAGCAACATTGTGAGTAGTGACATCATTATGAACTCTGGATTTTTTAATGTTTCCTAAGAATGTGAGACAACATGGCACTAAAAGTGGAAATATATTTGTTTTCTTTTTTCATATTTCCCCAATGGTTGTGATGTATAGTAATTTTTGCTTTTATGAACACACTAAATATTTTTTCATCATGAAAAGTGGTCTGGGTGAAGTCCTTGGAATATAGAATCAAAGACCAAACTGTACATGCGTCTTGAGCAAGAGGATAGCTAGTGAGTGGGTGGAACCATTCAACAACAAACAAGCGAATGTGTACTTGGCGGCACAGAATCTGGACATGGTCCTAAATGAGTACTTAGCACTGGTACTTGCTATGGAGGAGAACATGCGAGATCAGTGTGGAGCATGGAAATATGCCCAGGCATTTTGAAATAAAGAAATAGTAATGTTAGGTCTGTTGACAAATATTTAAGTCACCAAGTCCTTAGGACCTGATGGAGTATACCCCAGATTTCTGAGAGAGTCAAAAACTAAGATTGCTGGGGTCTTGACCAAGATCTTCACATCCTCTCTTTCTACAAGTGAGGGCTGGAGGAATGGTGAGTGGATAACATTCTATTATTCAAGAAGGGAAATGGATAATTCTGGAAACGAGACCAGTCAATCTACCATCAGTGATAGGGAAACTGCTAGAGAGTATCCTAGGGATGGGATTTGTGAGCATTTGGAAAACCATAACCTAATGGCAGCCCACATGGTTTTGCGTGTGCTGCTCTGGATTTCCAGCATCTGCAGAATCTCTTGTGTTTGTGTAAGGTAAGTTGATTTATTTTTTTCAAGAAGGGATGAAGACAATTGATAAAGTTAGGGCTGTGAATTTTGTCCATATGAATTTTGTTAAGATGTTTGACTCAGTCACTCATGGGAGGCTCATCCAGAATATTAAAATGCCTGAGATCCACAGTGATTTGACTGTTTGGATTCAGAATTCGCTTGCCCATACAAGACAGAGTAGTGGTTGGTGAGACTTAATTTGGCTGGAGATCCATAACTGTTGTTCTGCATGGATGTGTATTGAGATCTCCATATAAATATCCTGAATCAAAATGTTGATAATAAGTTTGCAGAGATTCCAAAGACTTGTGATGTTGTGGATATTGTTGAATATTTAGAAGATTGCCAAAGGATACAGTAGGATCCTGATCAATTATAGTTTTGGGCAGAGAAGTGGCAGATGGAGTTCAATTTTGCCAAATGTGAAGTGTTGCACTTTGAGATATCAAATTTCAAGGGACAGTCAATAGTTAATGGCAAGGCCCTTAACTGTGTTACTGTAGAGGGATCTTGGGTTCTCAGTCTGCAGTTCCCTGAAAGTGGCTACCTAGATAGAGAGGATGGTAAAAAAGGTGTATGACCTGCTTGCTTTTATAAGATAATGCATTGAGATTAAGAGTCAACATATTATGTTGCAGCTTTACAAAGCGTTAGGCTGCAATGGTGGATTGAATTCAGTTCTGGTCACCCCATTATATGGAAGATGCAGGGGCTTTTGAGAAGGTGCAGAATTAGTTTCCCAGGATAATGATTGAATTAGAGGGCAAGTGCTCTAAGGACTGGTTTGATAAACTTAGACTGGAGCATCGGAGGCTGAGGGGAGAGCTAATGGAAGTTTCTAAAATTGAAAGGCATTCATAGAGTAGAGTAGAACAGCTGGAATCTTTTCCCCAAAATCGATGGGCATCAGGGGATGCATTCAAAGGAGATAAAGAAGCGTACTAGGATTTATTTTTACACAGAGGTGGGTTTCTGAAATGTACAACTGTGAGTCGTACAGGAGGCATTTACAACAGAGGTATTGAGGAGGAACTGAGATGGGCACATGAATATGTTGAGAATGGAGGGATCTTGACATTGTTAGCCAGAAGGGATTGGTTTAGTTAGGCATTTAATTACTTGGTTAATTAGCTCTGGGCAACATGAGCGTAAGGGCCTGTTGCTGTGATTACTGTGTGTTATGTTCTATTTTCTCTTTGGTATAGATTGAAATTATTTTGTTAACACCACGATGCCATGGAAATAAACTGGATTGTGATCATGAAACTAATTGTGTTAAGTATTCTTTTTTTAAAAAACTCTATTGAAGAACACTCATTATTTTATGCTACTCCAAAAGGTGGAGGGGCAGTTTATTATGTTTTTACCTGAAACAGTATAGTCACAAATTACTAGTTAGAACTCAAATTACTTTGTGATTCAACAATTAAAAAGTGAATGAGGTCATAATCTTCTAATACGGGGTATGTCAGTGCTTGAGATTTGTATAAAGAAAGATGAGTTGTGAGGCTTGCAAGCTCAGAATGAGAAATAGAGCCAATCCTCATGGACAGAAGACGAATAGTTATCTCCATATCCCCATTGCATTGAATGTTTTATTGACATTTAATCATTCATGTCTTTTACTACCTAGCGTTCAATCAATTGTGCAGATAAACATTTAGTTCAGTTTTTCAGAGATAAGAAGTTGGGAAAGGAAGAGATGAAGTCAAACTATGTAAGGAGCAACTGAATGCAAAAGTACAAAAGATTGAGGAGGAAACCTGCATGTACTGTGAACTATAAATGAAACACTTTGAAGGGATAAAGATGGGAACAGAATGGTATGGAAATGAAACAGCAGGCAGTTAGCACATAGGAAGAATATGAAAGGAGAAGCTAATGATGAGGGTAAAAACAGGAACAGGGGATGGCACCAAACTGACAATGTGTAAATGACAGAAGTGATTCAATAAACAGGAAATTCCAACAGAAGCAGTACACAAAGACAAAAAGTTTAACCGACTTTCACAGCACAAATAGTGGTAATGTCGGGATGAATGTATAAAGGTTTGCCATGTGATAAAAATCTTTGACAAGCTTTTGTCTGCTCTTGCAACATGACCCTCTTTTGATTCTCTTCTATTATAAAAATGCATGTTCTCTATCATGAGCAATATTACAAAATTTCATGGTTTAATGTCAAAGTAGATGAATAAATTTGATTGAACTGAGATTTATTTAGGGGAACTCAGTTTATTATTCAGGTTTACCTTCTTATTCAATTATACCCCAGCTTTAAGACTATCATACATAGGAGCAGAATTAGGTCATTCAGCCCATTGAATCTGCCCTGCCATTCCATCATGGTTGACCCCATATACCTGCCTTCCCACCATATCCTTTGATGCCCTGACCAATCAGGAAATGATCAACTTCCACCTTAAATATACCCATGGATTTGGCCTCTGTGGCAAAACATTCCACAGATTCACTACTCACGCTAAAAAAAAATTCCTCCTTACCTCTGTTCTAAAAACCCCTCAATTCTGAGGCTGTACCCTCTAGACTGGATACCCCCACCACAGGAAACATCCTCTCTGCATCCACCTGTCTAGGCATTTCAACATCCGGTAGTTTTCAAAGTGATCCCCCCCCACTCCCGGCATTCTTATAAATTCCAGAGAGTACAGGCCCAAAGCTGCCAAACACTACTCATGTGAGCCCCTTCATTCCCAGCTTTAGGATGAATATCAGTAGTTTCCAGTTTATTATTTGACATTTTTGTGCTAAAGTTAAAATTTTTAACCTGATTGGTCTTCTCTACTTGAAGCATAACTCTGTCCGTTTGATCAGAAAGACAATGAATTGAGAATATTCATTGAGTACAATAAATTTGGTGATTTCAACAGAATAGATTTTTTTAATGTTCCGACTAATCAAATTTTGACTGTTGGTGACTGTGCATCAGAAGAAAACATGTCAAAACATGTTCAAATTTCACTTGGGACTTGAAGTACTTTATGTAAACACATATTTACCCAAGAGCTCATTTTACACAATGTTAAATTACTGAAGCAAACTGCACTCACATTATCTTCACCACAACAGAATTATTGAAGTAGTTAACATCTGGTGCAAGTTTTTGTTGTTTTTAAGTAAATTCAAAGCAAATGTAGGAACCTCCTTTCAACGTTGTATGTTCTTTAAACACATTTTCAGTCATTATTTGAGTGTTGTATTATACGGGTGTTATTTAATCCATGCCAACTTTGTAAAACAGCTCTTGCAAGAATAATGTGGATTTTTAAATTTACATATGTATTGACTTCCCTATTGCAAGCCACTTTGGTTTCTGCTTCCATTACTTAAGGAGATGATGTAAACAGCCACCTCATAAAATGCCAAAATTTTTACTTTATTCCTTTGATATTATATTTAAAATCCTGTAACTGCACTTATTCCAGCTCTAATGGAAACAGATTTTCTGCTTCATTTTATTTAAATGAATCAGTCTTGATTATCTCTATCAGATCTCTGCTTGTAACAAACTACATTTAGCTCCAGTTTTTCTCATTATTTAACATAATGAAAACATAATTTCCAGAAGGCATTTGATAAGGTCCCACATCGGAGATTGGTGGGTAAAATCAAAGCTCAGGGCATCGGGGGGAAGACATTGACATGGATAGAAAACTGGTTGGCAGATAGAAAGCAAAGGGTAGCGGTGAATGGGTGATTCTTGGAATGGCAGGTGGTGACTAGTGGGGTGCCACAGGGCTCGGTATTGGGACCACAGCTGTTTACGATTTACATCAACGGTTTAGATGAAGGCATTGAGAATAACATCAGCAAGTTTGCTGATGATACTAAGCTGGGTGGCAGTGTGACATGTGATGAGGATGTTAGGAGAATTCAGGGTGACTTGGATAGACTGGGTGAGTGGGCAGATACTTGGCAGATGATGTTTAATGTGAATAAGTGTGAGGTTATCCACTTTGGGAGTAAGAACAGGAAAGCAGATTATTATCTGAACGGTGTAGAGTTGGGTAAGGGAGAAATACAAAGAGATCTAGGAGTCCTTGTTCATCAGTCACTGAGGGTGAATGAGCAAGTGCAGCAGGCAGTGAAGAAGGCTAATGGAATGTTGGCCTTTATTACAAAGGGAGTTGAGTACAAAAGCAAGGAAATCCTCTTGCATTTGTACAGAGCCCTGGTGAGACCACACCTGGAGTATTGTGTACAGTTTTGGTCTCCAGGGTAAAGGAAGGACATCCTGGCTGTAGAGGAAGTGCAGCGTAGATTCACAAGGTTAGTTCCTGGGATGTCTGGACTGTCTTACGCAGAGAGGTTAGAGAGACTGGGCTTGTACACACTGGAATTAAGGAGATTGAGAGGGGATCTGATTGAAACATATAAGATTATTAAGGGTTTGGACAAGATAGAGGCAGGAAATAGGTTCCAGATGCTGGAAGAGTTCAGTACCAGAGGGCATGGTTTGAGAATAAGGGGTAGGTCATTTAGGACAGAGTTAAGGAAAAACTTTTTCTCCCAGAGAGCTGTGGGGGTCTGGAATGCACTGCCTCAGAAGGCAGTGGAGGCCAATTCTCTGGATGCTTTCAAGAAGGAGCTAGATAGGTATCTTATGGATAGGGGAATCAAGGGATATGGGGACAAGGCAGGAATTGGGTATTGATAGTAATTGATCAGCCATGATCTCAAAATGGTGGTGCAGGCTCAAAGGGCCAAATGGTCTACTTCTGCACCTATTGTCTATAATAAAAGACCCAATGTTATCCTTCAACTTCTCCAGCATATTTAAACAGTCTTCGCACTCTTTCTTAATTTGGCATTAAGAATTGAGCACAATATTCTGAATGTCCATTGACTGGTTATTTATATATAATTTCATTTATACTTACTGCAATTCTTTACAAAAAATGTAGTGATAGCATGTTTAACACCTATCCAATGTTTGCGATGTGTGCATCTGTAATTAACTCTTTGCTCATGTTTTGATATTGTCATTTATTATATATTCATTATTACCAAAGTACATGATATATGGGGACAATATAGTCTTAACCATGAGATTACACGTGCTACATCTTTCTTTGATAACATTTTGTTAAACTTTCAGAAGTTTAAATTGCTTCACTGCACAATAAGTAGGCAAAAGTTTATTGGAATCAGGTTTATTATTACCAGTGTGTGTCATGAAATTTGTTAACTTAGCAGCAGCAGTTCAGCAATCCATAATATAGAAGAAAAAAAAGCAACAAATAATTAAGTAAATCAATTACAGTATACATATAATGAATAGATTAAAAATAGTACAAAACAGAAATAATATATTTTTTAAAAAGTGAGGTTCAGGGGATCAATGTCCATTTAGGAATCGATGGCAGAGGGGAAGAAGCTGTTCCGGAATTGCTGAGTGTGCATTCAGGCTTCTGTACCTCCTACCTGATGGTAACAGTGAGAAAAGGGCATGACGGGTGCTAGAGGCCCTTAATAATGGACACTGCTTTTCTGAGGCACCACTCCCTTATTATGTCCTGGGTACTTTGCAGGCTAGAACCCAAGATGGAGCCAACTAAATTTACAATTGTCTGCAGCTTCTTCCAGTCCTGTGCAGTAGCCCCTCTCCCCTAAACCAGACAGTGATGCAGCCTGTCAGAATACTCTCCATGGTACATCTATAATAAACAAAAGAAAAGCCGAAGGTGCTGGAAATTAAAGTAATACACACAAAATGCTGGAGGAACTCGGCAGGCCAGGCAGCATCTGTGGAAGAGAGTAAACAGTCCACATTTCAGGATAGGACCATTCTTCAATCTGATGGGTCTTGGCCTGAAACATCAACAGTTTATTCATTTCCAAAGATGCTATCTGGTCTGCTGAGTTCCTCCAGCATTTTGTGTGTATTACAACAATCTATAATAGTTTAATGTACCCATTCTTAGATCAAGAAAACAAAAGTCTCACTGACTTAATTGTCTTACTGTGAAAGAGCATTTACTCAGCTCTGAGTATTTTCAGACTGCATTTTGAACAGTCATTAATATCGAAAAGTAAATTTCAGCTGACCGAAGATTAACGAGTCACTTCATTCACTTCTCAAGACACTGATCCTTTGGGGTATTGGAGTAATTGGAATTCTGTAATTGAATGTTTATAAAGGCACTTCAATTGACAATTCTTCAATTTAAGTCATTTCTTTTGTTTGAGCTAATGACCCTCAGAGGAGATCCTATTGGTCTCTCGCTGTCAAATACCACACTGTATAACTGTAAGTAGTGAACCTTCATGGGAAGGGTCAGTTAACTAATGAAGAGTTTCTCCTTATTGACCATAATAACTTCGGCATCAAAATTAATAAAAGACTCTGAGAACGATACATACCTTATTTGTGTTCCTTCACAGATTTCTGACTCTTCTGAAGACAGTTGATGACAGAAAACCTTCATGGAAAATTCATTCTGATACCTTGTGCAATTTAATTATACCAAATGATTAACATTGATCCTTTTGTTGTCTTTGACAGGGAACTTCTTTTGCATCATTCTGTCTCAGATGCTTTATTGGATATCCTCTCTATACAGATAATCACTATCAAAAGTGTGTATAAAAATTATTTGAAGTTAAAATAAGTCTTCAAGCCTTCCTGAAGAAAACCATGGAGAATACTCCAAATTTATAGCGAAATTTTTAGCAACAGCGCTAAGCGTTTGCATTCAAAGCAGTCAGATCCTGAGCTGCTCCCACATTATCTTGCTACCACTGTCATTGGTACACATGGACATGGAAGTAGTTAATTAACATAGTGTTGACCACAGAAACATAGAAAATCTACAGCACAATACAGGCCATTTGGCCCACAAAGCTGTGCCAAACATGTCCCTACCTTAGAACTACTTAGGCTTTACCCATAGCCCTCTGTTTTTCTAAGTTCCATGTAGCCATCCTGGAGTCTCTTAAAAGATCCTATCATTTCCGTCTCAGCCACCAGCAGCCCATTCCACGCACTCACCACTCCGCGTTTAAAAAAAATACTTGCCCTTGACGTCTCCTCTGTACCTACTTCCAAGCACCTTAAAACTAGCTCTCTCATGCTGGCCATTTCAGCCCTGTGGAAAAGCCTCTGACCATCCACACAATCAATGCCTCTCATTATCTTGTACACCTCTATCAGGTCACCTCTTATCCTCCGTCGTTCCAAGGAAAGGCCGAGTTCACGCAACCTATTCTCATAAGGCATGCTCCCCAATCCAGATAATATCCTTGTAAATCTCTTCTGCATCCTTTCTATGGCTTCCATATCCTTCCTGTAGTGAGGTGACTAGAACTGAGCACAGTACTCCGAGTGAGGTCTGACCAGGGTCCTATACAGCTGCAACATTACCTCTCGGCTCTTAAACTCAATCCCACGATTGATGAAGGCCAATGCACCGTATGCCTTCTTAACCACAGAGTCAACCTACATAGCAGCTTTGAGTGTCCTATGAACTCAGACCCCAAGATCCCTCTGATTCTCCACACTGCCAAAAGTCTTACCATCATGTTTGACCAACCAACAGAAAGCACCTCACACTTATCTGGGTTGAACTCCATCTGCCACTTCTCAGCCCAGTTTTGCATTCTATCAATGTCCTGTTATAAGCTCTGACAGCCCTCCACACTACCCACAGCACCCCCAACCATCATGCCCACATTCTCACACTAACCCATGCTCCACACATTTATTGTCATCAGATTCTCTCACTCACAGACACTGAAGTGATTTAGTAGCCAATTAGCCATCCAACCAGCACATTTTTGGGAAGTGGGAGAAAACCCATGTGGTCAGAGGGATAACTCCATATAGATGGTGCCAGATGTTAGGATTTGCACCCTGGTCACCGAAGGTTTATCAGCTGTGCCACCCACCCTCACTGAAAGATTTTGTCTCTATTCATGCCTAAAGGTTTTATTTAAATATAAATAAAAACGCTTTCATCAGCCTAAGTTTTTATTGGCTGTATACCTATATGATGTCAGAATTGCAGGTTATGCATACAGTGCCGTCTGTCACCAAAATCTGACAGATGTTCATTCAGTGTTTTTGTCAGACACCAATTTCATTGAAATGTAATCCCCTTCTGCATCTTTTTTTACCAGTGGCCTCTCATTGTTTATTAGCTGCACAAGCTGCAGCCATTCTTCAATAATAATCTATAGAATCACAATAAGAGCAACTTTTCTTTTTGAAGAACTAAGGAGAGCTGTCTACTTCATTGGTGCATATTAAAGTTCAATACTTGGCTATCTATCATTGAACATTTGTGAATTTATATTTTTAAATCATTCGAAATGGATAACCCACATATCATTTTCTTTTCTCAGTCAGGAATGCTAATCGTATAACTGCGCTGGGATTTTCCTTGAAATCTGAAAGAACCTTGTAAATGTTCACAAAGTGTCTTTTTGAGTTGCTCAGAAAATGATCCTGTTACTGACATCGTTGTCATGATGGATTGCTAGCAATGTGCAAATATTAAAATGTTGGATTTACATGAAAATGGAAACCCAGGTGGTATTTTGACATCTGTGTGGAGAAAATAAGTGTTCTAGTATCTGGTTGAAATGGCAGCAGCTCATCGATGATGTTTTGAACATCAGAATTAAATGTTGCTTTGTCTTTTCAATATGAAATTAATTTCAATATTGAATTTCAATAGGGAACACTTCATAAAATCTGCCAGAGTTGGCAAATCTTTAGCTTTACGAAGTTGAGTAGATCCTTTAATCTCTGCCTCTCAAATGAAGTTCTTATTCCCAGTCCTACGAAACTGTGTACTTATGAAGCTGCGATAATTGTTTGAATTATAATTTATTGGAAGGTACAAAGGGGAGAAACATTCTGTGATTTGGTTAATGCTACTTTAAACAAACTGTGGAATCTCATTTATATGAATGCATTTTAAAACAATATCTGAAGTTCTTGTGATTTAGAAAAATAGTAAACAAGTTGAGTTGGATGCAATATGTTTCTTGGGTAGCTTTTGGAGCCAGGTTGATGTGCAATAACATACGGTACCAAGGGAATGGAATCTGGTGGTACAGGTAGGAACATACAGCTCCATTGTGCTAGGGATGTCCCCAGTGAGGTAATAATTTCAACATTCCCTCTGTTACAATTTGGAATTCTCCAAACACTCTATGTGAGCTCAGAGGAGTTTCCATTAGTCAAACCTCCCACAATTTAAACGTGCAAACCTTGTGCGTGGACTATATTACAACATTGATTTTATGGATAGGTTAAGAACAAATTGGAGTTCTGCCAATTTTCTACCATTTTATCTCGTCCTAAGGTCAGTGCTGTTGGAATATATCTCTGAGGACAACTCACAACCTTTTGATAGCTCACTGAAAGGGTTCTGTGCTGTGTGGTTTTTGTTCTCCTCCTTCATCAGGGGAAAAAGAGGCTAGTTTTTACATTCTACCAAAAAGTGAAAAAATAGTAAGTCACTCAATGAAAATTCTACATTAAATGCTGTCTATTTTATCAGTTGAGCAACATTCTAAGACTTTTGTGCTGTAATTATGCAGTCCAGAGTGTTTATATACCATTTTGAAGATTTTATAGTCTGCATTTGTCTTTGTGATTTCTTGCAAGGATAGAGGGAAATACTGTTAATAATATAACAATTGCTGGTAACAATATTACTAGTTGCAGGCCATTTTGACTATGGACACACCCAGACTCAGCTATGTAGATTTTTGATCAGCTTGCAGATGGGGATCACTTAGGATGGATAATCCTTTGCTCTCTGCTGTAAAGTTTAGTATTTTCCATCTTTACAGATAACTTTGAAGAAAACTGTCTTGGGATTCAGCAAAAACTGATGCATGGTTTGATTGATGGAATAAAAATGAATTGAGTTATGCAAAACGGATAGAATTTCATGTGACTTCAGAAAATAATTTTCTGAGTTGGCTGGCAAAATAGCCACAAGGTTGTTATCCACATAGTTGTGAGTTTGTTTGTTTGGGGCCTTCTTATATGACTCAAAAGTTTATAGGTTCTTATTCCCCTCCAGAATTTGAAAGGCAAAACCATATTAGCATTCTATCATTAGAGGGAGTTACACTGTTAGAGGTGCCTTTTATTTGGATACAAAGTTCATCCAGGTCTCTCAGTGCTTTCACAGGCAAAGCTAAAAACAAAAATCATGACAGCATTTGGAAGATATCGGAATCAATCCAATATTCAATCTATATCACTAAAATTGTTGAGCAGTCATTCTTACATGGCTGTTCACAGAAGCTTCTAGCTTTTCCAATATTACAACAGGGACTTCCCTTTCAAATCCTTTGGCTTAACCCCAAGGCATGGAAAGTGCTACACAGATACAAACATTTAACAAAGTTTTATTTATTATAATAAGCAAAAATGACTATTACAATATACTGGAGGAACTCAGCAGGTCAGGCAGCATCAATGGAAGGGAATAAGCAGTCAATATTTCAGGCCAAAACTAGAGCATCCAGCATTCCGTGTGTGCTGTTTTGGATTTCCAGCATCTGCAGAATCTCATGTTTATAACAATGACCATTAGCCAAACTGCCAAAATATCAGCAAATGGTCGAAGGAGGAGGAGGTTGGAACAAAAGAGAAGGCCCATGATGTGTTATAATCAAGAATCAGAAAATGTTGGCATCAGAGTTATCCTGTAATAGAAATTTTAAAAAAAGGTCTGATGGAGATGGTCTATTTGGGAATTGTGGAATCAGTAACCACTTCCTGCAAAAATGAGAGCTGTCAATACAAACTGAAATTCCGAGTCTTATTGGTTGTGCAATGAGAAACTGAAAGTTGAATTCTCTCAAAAAGCAACATGATGCAAATGTTATAAATCTGAAATAACACAGAAAACGGCGAATAAGTGGATAGTTCTACTGTGAAGAAGTGTTTGATGCCTTAGGTCAATGACTTTCATCAGAAACATTTGTTTGGTGCAAGACCGTTACCATGACATGTTCCTTGAACCTCTGAGTTCTGTTGTAACAGTGCAAGAAATCATGTCAAAATTGAGGGTCATCTTGAAATACTTGTGGAATGAAGTGAAGTAATAACTGAAGTGATAATTAGTTTGCATTTCAGGATGTAAACAAGGTAAGTTCTTAAAATAAGGGATAGGTTTAGGACTGAAATGAAGGGTATCTGTGGAATCCTTTATCCTGGAGGACCATGTCAAGTTGAATTCATTGTCATGTGCACCAGTATGGTGAGTTGTAGCTAATATGAGATAGCATGACAAACAGGAGGGACAAACACTGTCTTGGTTGATTATTGTCATTGTGATGGATTGCAAAGACATATGGATAATCAGGAATAGAGTATGAAGTTGAATATCAGCCATGATATAGCATGATTCAGGGTGTATATGGCCTACTTCTGCCCCTATTCCTTATTTTCTTTGATTTTGTCCCCAGAAATGTTCTGTACTAAAAGGATTTGGTGTTTTCCCAGTGAACATAATGAATCAACTCTTCTCAGTTTCCAGCCTTCTTGAAGATGGCGGATTATGTCATCAAAACATTGGTTATAATCAATACCTGTACCTGGCTGTAAGCCCAAGAATATTTTATTCATGTTCTGCATTATTTGAACAAATGAATTTTTTCCCTTCTCTTGATTATAGTATTCTCAATGGATATAAACATTTATTGTAATTGTTGAAAACATCTTTAAATTTAAACTGTTAATCTGTATGGTGCATAGTGAACGCAGTTGTTTTATTTATATTGATTTGTTTGCACATTCCTTTTGGGGAATAAGCTCATCTCAATGCTAAAATTGCAAATGCTGAAAATAATCATATCAGGTAGTATTTATGAAGAGTGAGGGCCATTTAACATAAGTATTCAGAGCTTAGTTTTTAACTGCCATTTCACACCATCTGTTTTTGTCCAATCACAACTGAAGATGTCTTCAGGCACTTTGGAAATAGTACAGTCATTAATTCTTACAGATGGTAAGTAATTCTGTAATGCATTTTGATCAAATGATTTAATCTTGCATTTTGGTCGTGGAAATAGTGGTATTTGAAGTTGGCATATAATGATCGAAGTAGGGTTACCTGCCTGTTGAATTATCAAGTTGCTGTATTTTTAACTGCCACTGACAACAGCCAATTTTATTTACAGTTCAAACCCATTTCCGGACTCGTTCCAGCTGAATTATTTGTTTCCCAGTTCGGGTTAGGCATGAAATGACTTGTAGTTGCGCCCTCCATCCGGTAGGAGGAGCGCAAGACGCCTCCTCCGGGAGAGCGGGATTGGGGGAGGGGGGGCCGCCGATAGGGGGTGCCGGCTGGCCGGAAGGCAACAACATTGCTGTTTATCCCCGTGCCGCCGCTAGAGGGCGCAGCGGCTCGCCTCGGCTGCCCTTTGTCCGCCAGATGGCAGCTTCACCTTCAGTCGGAGTGAGCGCAACGACATCAACCGCCGCTTCCCCCCAAAAATTAAAAAAATCAGTAAAAAAAAACAACAAGCACTTTAGCCGAGCGAGTGACAGGCGGTCTGAGTGGGCACGGCTTCACCTGCCCGAGCCACGGGACGTAAATAAACATCGAGAGCCGCGGGGGAGGGGTAAAACGGAGTACAACAGTTGTGGAATTTTTTTTTAAAGGAGGAAAAAAGGTAAGGAAACGATTTTGTTGTGGAGAGAGAAATAGTGGAGAACATTCTAGAAAAAAAAAGTTACGGGAGGGCCGGAGTGCGCTGCGTTGTTGTTCGTGGCCTATGTTCGCAAAATGGAGGCCGCGCTGAGCGGCAGGCCGCCTGGGCCGAGGCGAGCAGGGCCCGTCCTTCCTCCTTCCCCCCACCGGCTCTCCCCTCCCCACCCCAGTCCAGTCCCAGTTTGTTTTTATTTAACCCGCCGCCCCGGCCGAGGAGGGAAGATGGAGGGAGGAGCAGGGGGCACGCAGCCCCGCCGCCAGCCCGGCGGCTCTGCTTTCGAGCCGCGGGGGTTTTCGCTCGCTTCCCTCGGAGAGGAGAGAAAACAAACAGCTTCGATAGGGATTTTTTTTCTCTCTCTCTTTTTAAGGCACAATTTGGCGACGGCACAGTCGAGACTTTTTGGCGCCACTTTTATTTCCCTAAATCAACATCGCCAACATTTCACTGTCCCCGCACCGCTGTTTTTTTCGGGGAGGGGGATTGAAAAGGACAACTCGGCGCTTTTTTTTTGTACCGACGAAAACGGGATTATTTTTAGGACACCCAACGATTTTTGTAGAATCACTTCCTTATCGGAAATGAAACGAAAAGCTTTCGGTCTAGGGCCGATCCAACTCGTTAATTCTAACTTGTTGGAAAATGAGCGCGTTTAATCTTTATTTTGGCGAGTTTTGTTCGGCTTTGGAAGGGATTTAAAGACTCTCGTGGAGTAAGAACGGCTGTGCTCAGGTCCGCTTCCATGTGACAATGTTGTAAACACTTGGCGTGAGCGAAAGAGAAGACATTATTAATCCACCAGAGTTCGGGACTTCGTTTCATTATCTCGCAGTTCTCCGACTAAAATCTTTTCTGGACACTTTTGTTAACCCATCTGCCTACTATCCGTTTAAACTTTAACTCTTAGAGGTTTTCTGTTTGCAGAAAAACAACTGACTGTAAACAGATTCCCATAAATCACCCTGTAATTTCTTAGCCACACCCTGTTGTATCTGATCTGTTTATTTCGTGGGAAGTGCTTAACTAACTCGACTGCTTGTTAACTGTTAATTTGGCTCTTATTTTGCAAATCCAACATGTCGAAAGGCATGTCGCACTGTAAATTGGCTGATTTTTTTCCAGCGATTTCGATGAACTGTTGATTACAGGTTGTTTAATACCTACACTTTTAAATGTTCTCAATTTTCCAAGTCCACCATGAAAGCGAGTCAGAGAGCGGACAGACTCTCTACGTCCGTTGGTTGTTACAACTTTTGTATGTTAATCCTGGCGGTAGCTGTGCCTATTAAAACAAGTGGCTGCAAACATTTATGCGTGTTGTCGATTAGGTTCGGTGTTGTGCTCGTGATTACAAGTAAACGTATCAAACAAGGTGTTAAAGCAGATTCGGTGGTTCTTATTTGGATATACTGTTTGCAAAGAAGTATAGTTTGCAACTGCAATATCCTTATGGGAAAACGCCACAGTACCATGCCACTGATCGTTATGGTAAATATTCTCGTGTGTAAGTTTCTGTCTTTGGTTCAAACTTGCTGAACTTTGTGTGTGGGTCCGTAAAATCTGACATTGCTTCTAAGTTTATTTACATTTGCGTAATTCGCAAAGGTGGATGTCTGCTGTATGTAACTTGTTGCGGTCAAATTACTGAGATATTATTCAGGTACAGTATCTGGAAAAGCATCATAAGCCTTTGATCCAGACTGAACCTACATTAATATTTCGAATTGTTTTGTTTAACTTGCAACCATTACATTGTTAGAATAGAATATGATAATAAATCGCATCCTGTAGATATAATTCGAAGGGGACTGTGTCAGTTTAGTTTTACACCTTGTGGATATTTTGTGCTGTTTGGTGTTCTCGAGCAGCACTCCTTTACATGACGTCACTACAATACTAAGAAGCTGAACGGGAAGTGGTAAACTGAACGCTGACTCCCTCGGGTTAAATTTGTCAGCCAATGATAGTTAATTTGGCTGAACATCTTGCTCTGGGTTGTTAACGCTGATGTATCTTTTGTTAACGCTGTCTATGGTACAAGCTATTTTATGTTGCAGTAGTGTCTCCCGTACTGATTGATGAGATGATCAGATAAGCTGCACTTGGTTTTATTGAGTAAATTTTTTTTTAAAAGTCATTGATAATTTGTCCAGTTCTCAATGTGATGAAAGTAGTTTAAAACTATTAGACAATGCCCCTCGTTTGCTGCCTGACTTTGAACTCTGGAACTACAGTATGTAAGGTGACTTTGACCGCAAGAACTGAACAAGAGACAAAATTATGAGGGATGTACGTGGTATCAGAAGAAATATGAATGATTTTAAGAGTAGAAAGAAGTCTCTGAGTAGGAATATCGTTGAGATTGATTGGAAACATACGTAGTAATTAACTGATGGAGAAAATAACAACTGATGGATTAGGAGGTGAAGCAGATTTTGTAGATATGTTGCACGCCAAATATTACTTGATTTGTTGCGGCACTTTTCATTGATGGAAGCAACTAGATGTGGATCTTGATATAGCCTATTGGATCTTTAATGAAGTTGGATCTTTGGGTATTTTGCTCGTTTCCTCCTTCTGTGACAACGTGCCTGTCTGTTTGTCTCCCTTAATGATTGTTTTCTGTGGCCTTTTGCCAGACTTTTCAATGATCTGCAACAATCTGGTCAACTGCTCCATATCTGAAAGTTGCTGTTTGTTTGTTGTTGGTTGGAATTACTCAGGCACAAATTGAACAACCCCTATTTCCTTTTGACTAGTTTCAGCAATTAATGTGATTCAATTCTCAAACATTCAAATCTAAATATCGCTTGAGCAAGTGAACATTTTAATTTAGATGTCCGAATGTGATGTGCCCTCCACCAAGTTTGTAATGTGTGAAAATTTCTTGTTGGAAGGCTTATGAGGCTGTCCTAACACTTTTTTTACTCCTACCCTCCCAAAAAATTGATAGACATTTCTTAGCTGTGTTTTAGAGTAGTGTAATGTTATTTACCGTCACAATTTTCTAAATATGTTGCAGCACAGGAAGGTCATTTGTTCCATTGTGTCCATGCCAGGTTTTCATCTAAACAACTCAAGTTCTCCATCCTGGCTCTTTTTCCAAACTTTTGCAATTTTTTCTTCATACATTTATTCACTTATTTCTTGAAGGCCACTGTAGAACCTCTCTCCACTAAATTACTAAATTCCTGCAATAAGGGAAAAAAAAATTCCGTGTGTCAGTCCTCCATGACCCTCTGCCATAGTAAACAGCCTCTCATTATCGTCTCTGACCAGGTGACTCCTCACTATTCCCTGCTTTTTCCAAAGGACCAGTGCTCAGTGCTCAGTGCATTAGTCTGTCATCCCACAAATTTTTTTTTTTAGCCTGTGGGTACTGCAAGTAAAAGTACTAATTCTGAAATTAAAGTTAGAAATACTTACAACGTCTCTAGAACAGCAGCAGAATTGTGTTCATTCTGTCAGAAGTCTCCAATGAATTCTTAGTTCATTCCTTTGCCTAATTCCTAAGTGTTCTCTGCCACCTATATTCTCAATGAAGGTTAAACACCTCAATTTGAATGTCCTGATTATTCCATTCCGGGTTCGTTGAAATAAAGAGAAACAAGTAAAGATATTAAGGTAAAAACTAAAATCCTAAGCATAAAGACAAAGTTTGTAGAGTTTTGAAATATTTATAGGGAATGTAAGTCCACATGAACATGGTCAGATTTGTTTAGCATTAAGATGACTTGGTATGCTATTAAGTTTTCTTTATGTTATGTCACTGTTTTCAGTTTTGAAAAGGAAAAAAATAGTTCACAGTGCTTAATTTTTGCTAACTTGGTTACTTTGACTATGCTAGGGATAATAGAGATGGGTGCTGTCTGAAAGAGGGATTCACTGAGAACTTTGTATTTGACTATGCATATGCATTCTCCAGATGTTGCTGTCCTTCTAATGGTGCAAGCTGATAGCCTGATTCATTTCTTTCAATTTCTTAGCTATAGTGTGCCAAGCAGATGAAACAAATGACAGATGATGTAATAGTATCTCTTGCACTGCAGGTAATATCTTGTGTTTTTTTTTGCAGTCCTTTACATTATGAGAAACATCGGAATATGGCTTGATCCTGAACTTGTTTTGCCAGTTATTAGATCTTAATAGATATGTACTCTCACTTGATTTACCCTCATGTTCCTATTTTTCCCTCAAGATTTTCTCACTAATGAAATGTAGTCTGTCAGAGAATTTTATTTGTTGTTCTCACTCAAGGATGGTCATTCCAGTTTCAGGCCTTATTGCTTTCTTATATCACTGGCAATCAGTCTTGTTTCATGAAATGAGAAAATGGAAAATAAGCGAGCAAAGAATGCAGCATCTGTAGGGGAATTGTGATTATAATTGGGTTGAATAAGTACAGAGCAGTGCAGGAAGGATGAGATTTAAAGAATGGACAGAATTAGAAGATCCAAAGAACTAACGATTAAGATTTGAAGTTGTAGATGGTAAGTTTGATTGTAAAGTGCTTGTTCAAATAATGAAGTACTGTTACTTGAGTATCATTGCATTAGAAGCTCATGGAATAATATAGTTCATCTTTACACTGGCACTTTACAACTTCCTGGACTGGACTCTAATGTGAGCAGTTTCTGATCATAGCCGTTGCATAAATTACTGCATAAGAAACTTCATTCCTCCCCTCTTCTCATTGCTCTTCACCTTTCTACACCTGTGTTGGGGGGGGGGGGGAAGAAATAAAATTATGATAAAACATGCTTTTTCTCTAATAAGAGCCTTGTTTCCTGGATCTTTTATGTATATTTCTATTTTCAAAAGTTCTTCACCCCTATACTCGAGTAGATAATTTTTTAATGACTACAGTATCTTCTACCTAATTCCTAAAACTCTCAGATATGTACTCGATATTTGAGGAAGTACAGGCCTCATCTGTACAACTTGTTTTCAGAACTCAACCCACAAAGTCTTGCCCTTTGAATCTGTGCTTCTGTCTGAGGGCAAAGTATCTTTGGAGTGCTGTCTTCAGAACAGAATGTAGTGCTTAGCATCTTGTCCAACCAGACTCTGTCACAATCTTTCAGATTGCTTGTCTATCTTTAGGGGATTATATTTTGTTTGTGTTGGTTGGATAATCAGTTGTTGCTCAAGATTGGTTTCCATCCTCAATATGTGAATAAGTATGGGCAGTGACATGCTGCTAGATATTTAGAGAACCAATATGCACTCAGTGTGGGGGATATTATTGGTCTTCTGCATCTTCTGGCTCAGGAGCAGGGGATCCTATCTTGGGGTCCCCAGACTCCTTGCTTAATGGTATTGGCCCATGGCATAAAATGTGGCAAACCCCTGCTCCAGAGGCTTTGAACATAATTGTAGCAATGGACTGATAACATTTAATTCAGAACACGAAACCCTTTCTCTTTAAAGGTTTGTTCTGCACTGAGAACAGAATGATAAATTGGCATACAAATTGACACAGAACCTTATAAATATATATGAATCTATTGAGTTCGGAACAGGTAGTTTTAAGTATCTGATAATTGTGGATAAGCATATAAATATTTAAAGATGAATTTTGGCTCTGATAATATAGTTGATAATACCATTATAGTTAATAATATGGCACACTGCTTTAAATGCTGACGCACACAAAATGCTGGTAGAACACAGCAGGCTAGGCAGCATCTATAGGGAGAAGCGATGTCGACGTTTCGGGCCGAGAACTGTTTTGTGTTGGAAATTTGATCGTCACCTCAAATTAAAAAGCTAATGATCTAAGTTGCATGTGCTGCATAAAGGCTGGCTTTGTGGTTTATTAACTGACAAATGAAAGTTCAGAGTAAATTTTTTATCAAGTACGTATATCGTATACAGCCTTGAGATTTATCTTGCAGGCAGCCAACAAAGCAAAGAAACGCAATGGAATCCACGAAAAAACCCACATAACAATGGCTGACAAATATCCAATATACAAAAAAAGAATAAATTGTGCAAACAACCAAATAAAGAAATAATATGCTCAAATGAACTGCAGAATTTCAGAAAATGAGCCCACAGCCTTCGAGTCAGTTCAGCACTGAGGCTATTGAAATGGTCCAGGAGCCCCATGGCTGTAGGGCAACAATTACTCCTGCATTTAGTGGCAAGGACCCTACTCCTCTGCACCATGCACTTGATGGTATCCATGAGAAATAAGGCAGACAGATGGGCTGGGGTGGGGGGGGGGGTGTTTTGGCTGAAATGGAGAAGTGAACTGAAAGCCAGTTTGTCTTCTGTCATTGTCCTCGATGCTTCTTTGGGATGTATCTGTTATGCGCCTTCAGAATTGTTCCCAGAAACTGCAGCTATTGCTGATCCGCCATCATGCCTGCTAGTGTTCCATTCCAATTAACTTTGATCAGCTCCTCTCTCGTACCTCTGTAATTCTCTTTACTTCACTATAATACTGATAGATCTGACTTTAGCTTCTCCTTCTGAAACTGCAGGGTGAACTCTATCATATTATGATCACCGTCTCCTCAATGTTCTTTGCCTTAAATGCCCGAATCAAGTCTGGTTCATTACACAACACCCAATCTAAAATTGCCTTTCCCTTAGTTGGCTCAACCACAGACTGCTCCAAAAAGTTACCTCGTAGGCATTCTATAGATTCCCTCTCTTGGGATTCAGCTCAACATGATTTTCCCAATCTATCTGCATTTTGAAATCCCTTATCAATATTGTATCATTGCCTTTATTACCTGCCTTTTCTGTCTCCCATTATAATTTGTACCCCCATCTAGATTACAGTTTGGAGGCCTGTATATAAGGGTCTTTTTACCCTTGCAGTTTTTTTTAACTCTACCCACAACGATTGAATATGTTCTGATCTATGTCACCTCTTTCTGAGGATTTTATTTTATTTTTTAACCAACTGAGCCACAGCACCCTCTCTGCACACCTGCCTTCCCCTTTTATATATTGTGTGTCCTTGTATGTTCAGCTCCCTATTATGATTTCCTTTCAGTTACCAATCAGTGTCTAGTGTTATACCTGAATTTCTAACTGTGCTATAAGATCATCTACCTTATTCTGTATACTGTCTACATTCATATATAAGAGCATCGGTCATGTTGTCATCACCCTTTTAGATATTGCCTCTATATATAACACTTCAGCTCATCCAGTTGAGTGTCACATGGGGTAAAATCAAAAAGGGTGATAAATGTAATTTTGCCCTATCATCTGCCTGTCCTTACTCACAGTCTTGCTATACACTGCATTGACTGCCCAATCCTCAGCCCTATTATTCTGGTTCCCCCCCCCCCCCCCCCCCCGCCAAATTAGTTTAAACTCTCCCCGACAGCTCTGGCATCTGTGATCACTGTACATATTATTTTAGAGCAATAACATAATCAAGTGATCACTGTTTAACTGAATGGTTAACCTGGGAGCTTGGAAACTACATTATACTTTGATTTCAGTGCTTTGTAAACTAAAATCAGCAGGGTAAAGATCGGCATTTGAACCTTGGACACTTTGTTTGTAGAATGTCATGCTGCTGAAAGCACTGCCATCTCATCTGATTGGTGTTTTTCACGTGCACTCACTCATTCTCACTTTGTTTGGAAGACTCTGGATCCAATTTATCATGTGATGCAGGTTGCTTTATCTGCTGCAGAAATTAACATCATCAGGTGTTGAAAGAGAATCTTGCATCCAGTCTATGACTGCAGCCCAGAAGTTTGTTTTGTTGACATTGAGTGTGCCGCAGTCGAGCTCAAGTGCTGATACTTGAAGTTATCAATATTACAGGCTAGTTAAAGATCTATTTTGCACATTTCTGATCAGTCATGTGGCTCAACACAACAATTCATTTGCCCATTAGGAAGATGCATCATTTTAAAAAGTACTCAATTTTTTCATGTTCTTTGTCTTTATGTAAAAAGTTTGACTTTAATGGTAGCAAGTGGAATGGCATGTTGTAAATTCATGTTGCTACAAAAGATGCTTATTTGTGTTTTTCAATATTTCCTGCCTGTCATTGGTCCATAATTCAGCTTGTAAAGGTCATGGTTTGTATCAGCCGTAAGGTGACATTGTATGTGGACTGAATCTGGATTCAATCTTGACTCTGGTGCTGTCTTTACTGTGTGTTTTACCTCTGGTTGTTTTGATTTCCTTACATATTCTAAAAAATTGCATTTACTTCGGTTAGTTTACCAGTCTCAGTTGCTCATAATGTGTCTGTGAGTGAAACTTGAGGATGTTGGGAAGGATATTAACTATGGTGTTAACATGCATGCTTCATGGTTGATGTGGTGAGCTGAAGAGCCTGTTTCTACACTTCTAATAATAATTTTGTCTACAGTTTATTGTGCATCTGGACAAGAACAAGCCAGTTCCAGAAGTGATGCACTGTATTTGGAAAAATAAATTTACCGATCAGTAAATAGAACTTTTCATTTTAAGAATCTCATTTGTTTTTTACATAATTATGGTTATTAAATTTTGGCCATTAAAGCAACATAGTCTGTTATGAGACACCAAAATTCTTTGCATGTCTTTATATGATGTATATGGAGCATTTTAACAAGCATTAAGTAAAATATTTAGCTGAGTATTGTCAGTGATCCATAGTAGGTTCTGCTTATGCAGTACTCCAGCATTGTTATTTCATAACATTACAAAAGCTGCTTGTCTTTAATTTGGAATTGCACAAGGAATTGGCAGATTAAATATGTAATAACTTTTGAGGGGCCCATAATTCTTCAAAGCAGTTTTCCAAGTTTTTGATTGTTTCAGTCAATTTGGGCTGCGGGTAAAGAAAATTGGACTTTTCTTGTTTATGGCCATGCAATCAAGTATGTATGTAAATGCAAGATTGACAGGAATCCGTGTCCTTGGAATCATTGCATCAGAACATGTATCTCGGCCTTTATAAATATGACCAGCATTAATAGGATTAGCTTGGATCATGTTTTCATGGCTGGCATGGGCATTGTGGGCTAATTTCTTCCTCTGTGCCATGAATAAATATTGATGTTTGGGATAGCCAGTTATTTAACTCGGCATACTTGTGATTCCCTGGATTACTAGTAGCATGCAAGGGCAAGTAGGAGGATCTTCAATTGCTCTGTTGCTTTTTGGCATAAAACAGCTGTGTAGTTTGTGTTTTGATGCCATTGATCTCTGTCTTTCTGTGTTTACCAAGATTGGTTATGCAGATAAAATACTGATTTTATTTTGGAATTGGAGATAATGTTTAATTAAGAGTCAGGGAGGATTAGTTTTTGTTTTGCACTGATTACTTCAAATGCAACAGTTCCCATGTCCTGCCACTTCGATTTTTATTGAATGAGGCATCTGTATGTCAGCAATTAGAAGCAAAAAGTTTTGCTGAGCAATGTGGAAGAAAGAATATGTTTTTAAAAAATCACAAGACTGCTTGGTGATGCAGTTATGTATGCCTGAAACTACATGTAGATTTAAGAAGTTTTATAATGGTGCAAACTGGGAAGGCAATTTATCCCCCTAAAGGGAAAAGGCTATGAAATTTCGATTTGAAGAGCATATTGTTTGAAGCAGTTCTGACTGGATACAGTATAGTAAAATTAGTAATGCAAGAAATGTGACTAAAATGCTAGATGTTAATACATGACCATGGCTAAGTTTTATAGTTGCAATATATGCCCTTTCAATGCCATCTATTTTAAAAATGGAGAAATGTTGTTTCTGGATGAGTGAGCAGTCCCAAATAGGTTAACTTCTAAATAAAAGATCTACCTTGGTGGTCCAAATTTTAGAGAACTTCTGAAAATAATGAGGCTAATGACAAAATAACATGATTAATGTTTGTTAGAAAATTGTTTTGTTGAGTAGATGTTAAGTTATTCTAAATTTTAATGGCAAATTGTGTTTTGAGTTCCCTCTGAGAATTTTTCTTCTACAAACAGTTATGATAGAATGACCTGAATATTTCAGATTATGCTGCATAGGATGTAGTTTTGTTATGCTAGTCTCTTATGTTATGCTCTGTTATGGTAGCCTTCATCACAATAGTCTTGTGATGTGAGACATGAAGCTGGTGGGCTGAAAAGTGCACTGAATACTGACAGATCAATTTTGCATTCATCTTCTTGAGCAGCTCGCTGGTTGAAATCTCCCTTCTAATAGAGGGAGAGATATGGTTCAATATTAGGAGTAGTGAAGACAGCATTGGCCATAGGTTTTGTGACCATGTGCTTTGAGTTATGTTGGACACCGATGAGTTTTGGTGTGTGCTGAATGAATGAATAGTGGTGCCAGTTGGTCAGTTACTCAGTGTGGGACTGAAAGGATTGTACTACCTTCTTCCTATGAGAACCCTGCCTTCTGAGAAGGCTGTTGGGTCTTTAGCTAGCTTTCTTATGTGATTTCTGTTTATTTGTGTTTTTTAAAGAGCATTGGTAAGATGAATTAGCTGTACATAATTGACTGTGATATTATTAATTTATATTTTTCAATAGGCATTTGTATACTGGAAATAAGATGTACTCAAAACTGCCTTGCTGATATTTAATTTATACTTTAAACTAATCATCCAACTTGTTTATGTCATCACATATGACTTTGTACCAAATAAGAGTAGCCTTTCAACAGTGATAATTATACTTGCATCAGTGGATTCAAGGATGGATCACTTGTGAGTCATTAGTGTTTGGACTGAACAAGTTTGCACTGGGAATAGATCTTCCATGTACGTGAGGTCTTGTTCACGTGGTACTCTGATTATTTAGTCACTGAATAGCAGTTTTACAGTAATTGAGGAAGAGATGTCTCTTGGCATTTCAAAAAGCTGGCCTGCGTGGCTGATGCTAACATGCACTCCAGTGAAATAAGGAAAATTCCATACCAGTGCCAAGTGCCAACTTGAATCTGTGTGTCTTATGTAGGCTGTTTTGGATCCATGCCTTAGGGTTTTATCTTCCTACCTTTCCAATGTTAACTTGTGTCTTCATTCATTCCACAACCATTGTTTTCATTACCATACTGGTGACAATATAGATATTTACTGCTTTTAAATTGTATATGTGCTTTTTGAATCATTTGGAGGTTGCATGTTGACAATTCATACATTTTAGATTTTGTGCTTTGCTTGCAAGATGAGGATAAATCCTCAAGAATGCTAATGTCTTGGCAAAGAAACACCTGAATGTTGTTTGTTGTTCTTGAACCTAAGTCATTGTTATTGGGAAGTTGGATTAATTTATACTACATTTATTCTCTTTGCATTAATGCTAAGCAGAACAATCTTCATAATTTCCAAGTTGTAATGTATTTCCAGAATTTGAACCTAGCATCATTCAAGAGAGGCCTGTGTGACATTGCTTATTCTATTATTACAATGCATGATACAAATTCAAAAGATATAAGCATCATGCGGTAAGTAGTTTTGCTGCAAGGCCATTGATTAAGGACATTCCCACTGTTTTACTTTTTAGGGATGTATTTTGATATGCTCTATTTTCAACTTCTATGTTTAATTCAGATCTTGAGCATTAGCAATTTTTTTTGGTGTTGGTAGCCCCTTGGATTACTTAAAGAATTTCAGGAGTTGTTAACTGTACTTAGATTTTGGCTACCTGAATGTGTGGTTGAAATGTGTAAATGAATACTGCTTGTGAGAATGAAGTAGGAGCTTTGAGTGTGGGAATTGTCACTTATGACATTATAGAGGATTCCCTTTTGATTAGGAAGAATAATTGCCAAATAATTGCAGTGTACTTAAAAGCCAAGACTTCTTTGTTTAACTCCGAGAATTTCTGTAGAAATGTGTTCAGATGTCGGTGTTCATTTCTCGAAGGCTTTCAGCTTGTATTGTTTTTATGCTGGTTACAAATCTGATTGAATTTGAGTAATCAAGCAGCTGCTGTCATCCACTGAAATTCATTTAGTTTAAAATTACAGAATTGTTCACTGCTATTAAGGTTTGCAGCTTAAGAATTGTGCGACAGTAAATTAAAATTGTTTTATTATTGTCTTCTACCAAGCTTCAGTGAAAAATTGTTTTGCATGTCATCTATAAACATCGTGTCAGCTCATCGGTACATTGAAGTAGTACAAGGGAAGTGTGGTAACAGAAGGCAGACTGTAGTGTTAGTGCAGTGCAAGCAGACAGTCGTATGTAAATCCAAGACACGACACACTTTGTCATTAGTTGATTGATGCAAAAGGTAAAAGTGAGGCGCAGCTTCATTGAGATTTGATATGACAAGTGCTTCCACGTTTATTTCTGTCCGTGTCCATTACTGGGAACAGCAGCAAATATTAGGTTTTGAATTGTGATGTTTAAATGCCTTTGCAGCTTCTCTTCGATCCTTATTATTTCAGTTCCCTCACTGTTCTTTAAAGTTTTATTTAACCAGCAATTCAGTACATCATCTCTTCAAACACTTAATAAATTATAATGATTGCACTTTGATTAACTTTAGTTCTGTCTTCACCTTTATAATGGTTGACTATATTGTGCCTTTGTTGGTTGGTTTAGTTTCTGGTGTGCAGATGATATATACTGACGTCCTATAAACTAGCTCAGAGGGAAGCTTATTGGAAGTGAAGTAATTGCAGTGGGAAAAAAAGATAGAGAGAAGCTTTGGGGCAACCATGTAGCTTTGCTTGAACTGTTTACACTGAAATTGGATCAGTTTTAGACCCATTGGTTAAGATAATGGCCTGCAAGTCATCAGTCATTGAGCTGCAGTACTTGTTGCAACACGCATTTGTCACTAATCACCAAGTCATGGTCAAACCTTTCATTGAAACGTGAGAGGAGATCTTAAATTAAACGTAAGTAAAATAAAAGTCTTTTCCCAATTTAGCTTGTTGTGCATAGTTGCCGGGGTGGGGGCGGGGGGGATGTTTGAAATTCTGGAAAATTTACATCACAGCAAAGCCTAGTATTTAGCTGCTTGAGGAAGATACAGAAAATATTTTCTTTAAGATATTGAGACTAAAAAATGTTTTTCTTTTTCTTTAAAAGTTATTACAAAACCAACGCAAGAGTTTTACTATGGTAAGAGCAAATATTCATTGCAGAAGCTAATCTGAAGTCACAAGGGAGCCATTTAATCATGTCAGTTTGTGATGATTTTCTCTGGGCTTTATTTGCTGCAAATTCAAAAATTTTACTGAGGTGGAAGTCATGTTTATTTTTGGACTGGAACCTTGGAGTGTTCCATGTAATTCTGAGCATTTGGGATATTGTAGGAACTTTGGTGCTAATGCATATTGCCAGCAAAAGATAAACAACACTATATTTTACTTGGTCTTATTTACATACTGAAAAAAATTAGGATGCTGAAATTGTAATTAAAATGTTTGCAAAACAAACAAAAACTAATTAATTACCTTAATGCAGATCTGGTTGTTTCAAAATCTCAGCAAAAGTTTCATTTGGCAGAGCTAGTCATATTGTTTTACCAGCCTGTTTCCACAGGATCACGATAAACATCTTGGTTCAAGAATGGTCAACCATAAAAAGGGTATTTATCTGACAGAACAGCAAAGTCATAAGGTACTTTTGTGCAAGAAATTGTTGCAATTTGGAATCAAGAAGTTGGAATTGCCAAACATTTCCCATCTGTGGCGCAAGTCAAAGACATGAAACTTCAACAGTTTTTCTCACTGTAGAAGTAACTTGACTGAATTTTTAGTGCTGTATTTCAGCATTCAGCCCATAAGAATTTTGTACTTTTCTATGAGACCTCCACTTGTAAATTCTGAGGAATGTATGCTGAGTCAGCTTGTTTCCCTTTGTATTGAAAAGCTGATTTCCTGAAACCAGTCCAGTCGATCTATGCTGCACTCTGTTGCCAAGTGTATTCAGTTTTGGCCAAGACAACCTGAAATGTATAATACTTATGGTCTCATTGAGGCCTTGTCTTAATTTATTCCCACAGTCAAAATCTCTGATAATAAGGAACAGAATAGCACTTACCTTCCTAATGTCTTAACTGCATCTACATTTCTCTTTTTGTGCACTAGAATATCTTGATCTGTTTGGACATTGTGGCCCAATTTCTCTCAAAGTAACAAAATGTCTTTGTTTTGTACATTAAAGTGAACTTCATCAAACTTCTCTGTATTAATTTGCACCTGACTGTTCCTGCCCATTTCATTTGTCTGTTTTCTCTTGAAGCCCCTTTGTACTCGCTGTTCAGCCTGCAATTACACCTGGGTTGCAACAATCATGGAAATTAGACAAATGATTATCTCACCTAAATCATGAACGGCCGAGGCCCAAGCAGTTTCACACAATTAATATTCTGCCAGCATGAGAAGTATCATAATATCCCACTCAAAATTTTGGCTGTAAGCTGTTCTCCAGTCATGTCATTGATAACTCATTCCCACTGTGCTCAAAATCTTTTGACCATCATCTTGCATGGGTTCTTTTTATAGACCTTTGGAAAACCATATAAATGACCTCAAATAGTCCCTCACTACCTCTGACAGAACCCCAGTTAAAGATGGGTTTTCCTTTCATAAATCCATGTTGATTTTGGTCAATTGCACACATAGCAAACTTTGTGTCGACAGTGGCCCATTTCCTTTGTTCGCCACATGATGTGGTTTCTATTGCAGGTGAATTATTTGCATCTTGAGCTCCTGACAGAGGGCAACTGGTAGTCTAGCACTGTTCCCTGTTCCTAATTATCATGTATTATTTAGAATATGCACAATGTGTGTGATAGATTGTGTCTAACCAATCTTAAAATTTTTCGAGTAAGTTACCAAGAAGGTTGATTAAAGCAAGGCAGTGAATGTTGTCTGCGTGGATTTCAGTAAAACATTCAACAAGGTCCTGCATGGGAGATTGTGCAGAAAGTTTCAGTTGTTTGGCATTCAAGATAGGATAGTAAATTGGATTAGACATTGATTTCACAGGAAAAGCCAGAGAGTGTTAGGAGGTGGTTGCCCTTCTGACTGGAGGCCTGTGACTAGTAGTGTGCTGCAGGGTTCAGTGCTGGGTCCATTGCTTTTTGTCACCTACATCAATGATAATCATCTGGATGATAATGTAAACTGGATCAGCAAATTTGTGGTTCATAGCAAGATTGGTTGCATAATGGACAGTGAGGAAGGCCATCAAAACTTGCAGTATTGTCTGCACCAGCTGGAAAATTATTGATCAGACCCATGATCGAATTTTGATGTGCTTCGGATCTATATAGTGTGGTCAAATTATAACGTAGAAAGTAATGATGTATATCAACATAAGTTTGGTTTATTACTCCATGAATGCTAAATAATTAATGTTTGTTTAGTTATTGATATTCCGTCAACTGTTAATTGAAAGCAGCTTAAATGAAAATTTTCGAAGTTCTCATTTGAAATGTCTAATCTTGTTTTTCTGTGAAGTATATTTTCATGACTTCTTAGAATTGCAGTGCATGAATCTTTAGAATCAAGATTCTTGATCAGAATGATGTTTTTCTACATGACATGTTCATTTGGCACTTCGTTTCAGCTGCACAGCACATATAGATATCGTACCTTAGTGTCTCATTTTGTTTAAGTTAATGGGATGTGGGGATACATTTTTGTCCCTGAAGGTCAAGGCAAGTTGCTGGAATTTTACTGGAAAAGATATTGGGAAGTTCCAGCAATTAGGCACAGTGAAATTGAAGAAATATACATTTTGCAGATAGAATGGTGTACAATGTAAGTGAACCCTGAGGTGGCACCTGTTACTTGTCATTGATAGCAGAATTACAGGGTTTGCTGTTGGAGTAGCATTGCTTAGCAGTTTTAGCTGTGCTGTATTATTTTGGTGGTGTCAAGGCTGGTGATTGAGATTTCAGTCTAGGTCATTAATCCTTATTGGATGGTATTCAATTTTTTTCACTTTGGATTTGGATTTTCTTTTGGATAATTCAAATGCATCTGGGGTGTTGAACTGTTGTCTGTTGTAAACCAGTCTTGCAGTGATACTTTTGTAGTGCTTTAGTTGATTTGCTGGTCAGTGGTGATTTCCAAGATATTTCTGGTGATGCCACTTAATTACCTATTCCCAAATTATGGCTAAGTCTAGATGCATGCAGAGATGAAATGGTTTATTTTCTGAGAGGAGTTTCAAATGGAATTGAAGGTTGCATAAGCAGAAATAAACAACTTCTTATTTTGACACAGGGTTATGTTTTCTTTGCTTTGGAATATGGCCCTGATCTCAAGCTGTTACTCTCAACTTGCCGTTGGAATTTATCTATGGGTTTGGTTGCAGTGGGTTACTGGGTTGATCTGTCGCAGTTTGGGTTATAAATCTGTCACAGCAACTTCATCTGAAATGAGCTGATTCAACACATTGGGAATGTAGTAGGTTTTTTTTATAGCTAAGTAGAAAACATTTTATCAGGATTATTTTTCAGGTGAGCTGTTATGTTTTTCTCCCCCACTCTTGTTGTCATAGCATGACTGAGCATGGCATCTTATCATTTCCCTTACACTCAACTGTGTGCTATTAAAATTCTGACATTCTTTTTAATGTTTATTTCCTTGAGAGTGATTCCATTAAAGCAATTGCAGCTGCATCGGTCACTTAATGAATGCTAGCATCTGTTGTGTGGTCTTCAGAAATTTTTATGAATTTACACTAAATGTTATGAGTTCCTTAATAGTGGAGACAACTGCAATCAAAACAGTTGGGGTAGGATTAGGAAATTGAAATGATTCCAATATAGCAAAGTATAGAAACAAAGGTATTGGCTTGTCATTTGCTCCAATTATTGTCATAGGTGGTATTTCAGTTGCCACATAATTTTCTTGGAGGTTGGTTCATCTGAACTCCAGTGGTTTTACCTCGTGTTTATGAGCTGCAGGAAAGCTTTAAATGTACAAGCAGAAGTTATAATTTCCTGTTAATCAATGCAGTTTGTAACTACGAAAAAAAAAATTAGGCTGAGATTTGCAGTTAGCAGCATGTGATGGGAGAGAATGGGAGTTGTTTAACAAGTATTTGAGATTGTTCCTTGGATATTGTGTTTTGTTACAGGCCTTGGATGTTTATAATTTTTCATGTCCGGAAATTGAGGTGAAGTTTTGGCTGGTGCAAACATCTGGGTGTTAGAGTATTTTTGATTTGGAGGCACCAGACCACAGCTGCATTGGAAAGAAAGAAAAATTGTTTTAAATGTCATGCAGTTGTATGATAGTTCATGGAGGCCCCTTCACAAACTCCAATGGCCCTGTGATTTCAGTCTCTGAGGCTGATATGAGAGCATCCTTCAGGAGGGCGAACCCGTGGAAAACACCCTGCTCAGCGGAATATCTGCTCAATTAGTAAAGATCTGTGCTGATCAACTGGCTGGATCATCACCAATCTCTTGAAAGACTTCCATCACTGCGGCTGTAAGTGCTCCTGGATGATGGTCAGTGAGATAGGTCACTGCATTTCTTATTTGGCTCCAGTATAATTGAAACCCCTTGAAGCAAGTGGGTACCTCGGACTGCCGAAACAAGAGATTAAAGATTTGTGAACACTCCAACTAGTTAATAAGCCCAGGCCTTCAGTACGGCCAGGTACCTCGTCTAGACCAGATGCCTTTCAGAGGTTTACTCTCCTGAAGACTGCTCACAAGTCGGCTTCAGAGATTGAAATCACAGGATTATCGGGGAGGGGGGCATGTGGGAGCTCATGATGGTTTCTTTATGTTTTGACGGTCAAAGCAAGCATAGACAGCATTGAACTCAAATGGAAGCAAAGTCATACTGTTGTGTATGTTGCTTGATTTCTCTTTATAAGAAGTGGTAGTATTCAGACCTTGCCACAACTGTTAAGCATCATTTGTTGATTAAAGTTTAGTCAGGAATTGTCACATCCCTCTCGAGATGGCTTTCTGGAGATTGTACCTTGACCTTTTAACTATTTTGGATGCCTATGATTGATATTTGGTTAAGGCAGAACTGTTAAGTGGAATGCTGGGAGAATTTCCTGGTTTTAAGTGCGGAATGGAATTTGTTGATCCGATTGTTGGATAATGTGCAAGTTGAAACCTCAGATTTTGTTGGTCTTTTTTAGAAACGAAATGATCTAGCGGACCAGGTTATTTACTGAACTTGGAAAGGAAGGCTTTGGGCATCAAAGTAAGGGATATTTGTGAACTTGGGACCAATAAGATAAATAAACTAGAAATTGAATAGAAATGTGAATCAGAATCAGGTTTGTTAACACCAGCATGTGATGAGAAATTTGTTAACCTAGCAGCAGCTGCAGTTCAATGCAATACATCTAGCAGAGAGAAAAAAAAATAACATAAAGCTTAATAATAAACAAGTAAATCAATTATGTATATTGAATAGATTTTTAAAAATGTGCAAAAACAGAAATTCTGTATATTAAAACATGTGAGGTAGTGTCCAAAGCTTTAATGTCCATTTAGGATTCAGTTGGCAGAGGGGAAGAAGCTGTTCCCTGAATTGCTGAGTGTGCGCCTTCAGGCTTCTGTATCTCCTTCCTGATGGTATCAGTGACAAAAAGGGCATGCCCTGGGTGCTGAAGGTCTTTAATAATGGATGCTGCCTTCCTGAGACACCACTCCCTAAAGATGTCCTGGGTACTTTGTAGGCTAGTGCCCAAGATGGAGTTGACTAGATTTATAACCTTCTACAGCTCCTTTCAGTCCTGTGCAGTAGCCTCTCCGTACCAGACAGTGATGCAGCCTGTCAGAATGCTCTCCACGGTACAACTATAGAAGTTCTAGAGTGTATTTGTTGACATGCCAAATCTCTTTGAACTTCTACTGAAGTATAGCTGCTCTCTTGCCTTCTTTATGACTACATCAGTATGTTGGGACTAGGTTAGGTCCTCAGATTTTGACACCAAGGAACTTGAAACTCCTCACTCTCTGCACTTCTGATCCCTCTGAGGATTGGTATGTGTTCCTTCGTCTTCCCCTTCTTGAAGTCCACAATCAGCTTTTTCGTCTTACTGACATTGAGTGCCAGGTTGTTGCTGTGGCTCCACTCCCCTAGTTGGCACATCTCGCTCCTGTCTGCCCTCTCATCACCACCTGAAATTCTACCAACAATGGCTGTATTGTCAGCAAATTTATAGATGATGTTTGAGCTATGCCTAGCCACACAGTCATGTGTATACAGAGAGTAGAGCAATGGGCTAAGCACACACCCCTGAAGGTGTGCCAGTGTTGATCGTCAGCGAGGAGTATATATTATCACCAATCTGCACAGACTGTGGCCTTCCTGTTAGGATCCAATTGCAAAGGGAGGTCCAGAGGCCCAGCTTCTGCAACTTCTCAATCAGGATTGTGGGAATGATGAGATTGTTAGCTACATATTCTCAGTGTGCAGAAAGGAAATGACGACAAATTAAGTACTGCTTTTTTTCAGTCTGGATCTTTTTTTGATAGGTGGTAGGATTTATTTCAAAGACTAAAACAGTACATTGTTTCCTTTGCTTGAAAGTTTCCTCTATCTTTAAATCTCTTGATCATTTACTTATTCTCCTGTTTTTATCTTCAACCTTCCTCCTTTACATTCATTGAAGAGTTTTGAATTCAAACAATACACACAAAATGCTGGTGGAACACAGAAGGCCAGGCAGCATCTATAAAGAGAAGCACTGTCGACGTTTCGGGCCGAAACGCTTCATCAGGACTAACTGAAAGGAAAGATAGTAAGAAATTTGAAAGTAGTGGGGGGAGGGGAAATGCAAAATGATAGGAGTAGACCGGAGAGGGTGGGATGAAGCTAAGAGCTGGAAAGGTGATTGGCAAAAGGGATACAGAGCTGGAGAAGGGAAAGGATCATGGGACGGGAGGCCTCGGGAGAAAGAAAGGGGGAGGGGTGAGCACCAGAGGGAGATGGAGAACGGGCAGAGTGATGGGCAGAGAGAGAGAGAGAGAGAAAAAAAACAAACAACTAAATATGTCAGGGATGGGGTAAGGGGGGGGGGGCATTAACGGAAGTTAGAGAAGTCAATGTTCATACCATCAGGTTGGAGGCTACCCAGCCGGTATATAAGGTGTTGTTCCTCCAACCTGAGTTTGGATTCATTTTGACAGTAGAGGAGGCCATGGATCGACATATCAGAATGGGAATGAGACGTGGAATTAAAATGTGTGGCCACTGGGAGATCCTGCTTTCTCTGGCAGACCGAGCATAGGTGTTCAGCGAAAGTCTCCCAGTCTGCGTCAGGTCTCACCAATATATAAAAGGCCACACCGGGAGCAACGGACACAGTATACCACACCAGCTGACTCACAGGTGAAGTATCGCCTCACCTGGAAGGATTGTCTGGGGCCCTGAATGGTGGTGAGGGAGGAAGTGTAAGGGCAGGTGTAGCACTTGTTCCACTTACAAGGATAAGTGCCAGGAGGGAGATTGGTGGGAAGGAATTCTCCGTAACTTCTGCCACCTCCAATGGGATCCCACTACCAAGCACATCTTTCCCTCCCCCACCCCTGTGCTTTCTGCAGCGTTCGCTCCCTATCCGACTCCCTTGTCCACTCTCTCTCTCTCTCCCCCCCCAAATCCCTTCCCACCGATCTCTCTCCTGGCACTTATCCTTGTAAGCGGAACAAGTGCTACACCTGCCCTTACACTTCCTCCCTCACCACCATGCCCATCCTCCCCTAGTTTAGTTGTTGTTTTCTTTCTCTCTCTCTGTCCATCACTCTGCCTGTTCTCCATCTCCCTCTGGTGCTCCCCCCTCCCCCTTTCTTTCTCCCAAGGCCTCCCGTCCCATGATCCTTTCCCTTCTCCAGCTCTGTATCCCTTTTGCCAATCACCTTTCCTCCAGCTCTTAGCTTCATCCCACCCCCTCCGGTCATCTCCTGTCATTTTTCATTTCCCCCTCCCCCCACTACTTGCAAATCTCTTACTATCTTTCCTTTCAGTTCGTCCTGACGAAGGGTCTCGGCCCAAAATGTCGACAGTGCTTCTTATAGATGTTGCCTGGCCTGCTGTGTTCCACCAGCATTTTGTGTGTGTTGTTTGAATTTCCAGCATCTGCACATTTCCTCGTGAGTTTTGAATTCAGTTGGCTTTGCTAATACTCTTGACAATGAAGGGCAAGTATATCCACTAAAGATGAAAGAACAAGTGCTACTGGAAGTGATATGTACAGTTGCAAGAAAGTGTGAACTCTTTGTAATTACCTGCTTTTATGAATTACTCATAAAAGATGGTCTGACCTTCATCTAAGTCACAATAGTAGATAAACAAGACCTGCCAAGATGAAAAGAGGATGGCTCAACACGCGAACTATTGTACTTTTTATGTCTTTATTAAACAGATTGTTTAATCTTTCACAGTCCAGGCTGGGAGAAGTATGTGAACCCTTGAACTTAATAATTGGCAGAACCTCCTTCAGCAGCAATAACCTCCACCAAATGTTTCTGTAGCTACTGATCAGACTTGCTCAATGGTGAAGGGGAATTTAAGACCATTACTCCATTCCAAACTGTTTCAGTTCATCAATACTTGTGGGATAACTTGCATGAATAACCCTCTTCAGGTCATGCCACAGCTTCTCAGTTGGGTTGAGGTCTCAACTCTGACTTGGCCATTCTAAAACAAAAATTTTCTTTCTAAACCTTTCTGCTGTTGATTGACACTCGTGTTTTGCATCATTGTCTTGTATCATCCAACTTCTATTAAGCCTCAGGTGATGGATCACTATCCTGACATTCTCCTGTAATATGTCTTGATACAATTTTAAATTCATTGTTTCCTCATCGATTGCAAGCTGTCCAAGCCCTGAGGCAGCAAAGCAGCCCCAAACCTTGATGTTCCTTCCACCATGCTTCACAGTTGACATGAGGTTTTGGTGTTGGTGTTTAGTGCCTTTTTTCCTCCATAGTGGTGTGTGTTTCTGCCAAAAAGGTTCAACTTTTGTCTCAACCATCCACGGAACATTGTCCCAGAAGTGTTGTGGAACATCCAGGAGGTTTTTTTTTTTTGCAAAGTTGAGACCTGTAGCAGCATTTTGTGTTTTTTTTTGAGAGCAGTGGTTTCCTCCTTGGTGTCCTGTCATGAACACCATTCTTGTTCATCTTAGTGTGGACACATGAAGAGAGACTTTAGCAAGTTCTAGAGATTTCTACAGGTGTTTTGCTGTTAGTCTTGGGTTCTGTTTCACCTGAAGTGTTGCATGTTGTGCTCTTAGTGCAATCTTTACAGGATGTTCACTTCAAGGGAGAGTAGGAACAGTACTGAATTTCCTCCATTTGTAGACAATTTCTCTCACTGTGGACTGATGAACACTCAGTTCTTTAGAAATGTTTTGGAATCTTTTCCAGCTTCATGCAATTCTACTATTCTAGGATTCTCTAAAACCTGTTTTGATTGAAGCATGGTGCACATGAACAGATAATTGCTTGAGAGGAGCAGGCTATGTCAGTAACCTGATTTTTTGTGTCATTTTATAGGGCAGAGTACTTCTCCAACTCACACTCCCAATCTTATCTCATTGATTGAAGCACCTGACTCTAAATAGCTTTTGTAGAAAGCATCATCCCAGAGGTTCACATACTTTTTTGAATCTAAACTGATTGTTCAAATGGTGTACTCAGTATTGAGAAGTACGATTATGTTATTAGTTTAGACAGATTGTGTTTGTCTATTATTGTGCCTTCGATGATCAGACCACATTTTATGAGTAATGCAGAAAACCAGGTAATTGCAAATTGTTCACAATTTTTTTTCTTGCAATTGTAACTTTCTATTACTTGGTGGAAATTTATGGCAAAAAATTTAAATTTGAAAAAGATGTTGAAGTCTTGCAGGAAATTGGTATAATAAGCTGGATTCCTTAGAAACTTTATGGTGTCATTTACAGTGCCATGCAGAAGTTTGGGCACCCCGGTCAAAATTTCTGTTACTGTGATTTGTTAACTGGGTAGAAAATGAACTGATCTCCAAAAGTCATAAAGTTAAAGGTGAAACATTCTTTTCAACATTTTAAGCAAGTGTATTATTTTTGTTTGTATAATTTTAGAGTGGGGGGATAAAAAGGAACGGAGCACCATGACAAAGTTTGGGCACCCCAAGAGATTTGAGATCTCATAACTTTTACCAAGGTAATCTTGCTTAAAATATTGAAGAAATGTGTCATCTTTAACTTTATGCCTTTTGGAAATCAGCGCATCTTTTATTTGCTTAGCTATTCACAGTAACAAATTTTGACCAGGGGTGCCCAAACTTCTGCATGCCACTCTATATGTGGTTATCTTGCTAAGTTCCTCGTCCACAAGCCAATGCTTCCTATTCTAACAACACTGCATGTGCTTAACTTGGCGAATTTACAGTGCTTTCCAGGAGGAAAGCAGAAATAACAGTTTACCTTTCTAACAAAGGTGCATGAAGTAAAAATAACTGCGTGGAACTTGCAATCAGGTCTCCACTTTTCACAGTAATTTCAGTGGTTTGACACAGAAAAATTAAAAGCCATGTTCTCTGCAGAAAGCTTAAACTTTATCGGCAGTGTATGTTACAACTGAGGACAAGTTGTTTTTTATAATCAGTGCCGTTGCATTATTTTCATGGAGTTGCTATTTAAAAAATAATTTGCAGGACTGTGGTTGTAGCAGTAATTTTTTTTATTATAGCAGTGTTATACCATTTGAAGCAATGAGGTAAAGATTGTTTTCTCCTAACTATTGATTTCCTAGTCTTTGCAGTTGCTTTGATAAATTACGCAAGGTGTAAATTGGTTATTTTAATAAAGAGTTATTGTTCTGAGAAATATTCTAAGGAATACCTTGCACTTTCAGAAAAGAGCCTGAATTTCATTATAGTATATTAACAGACTTTGAAAACCTAGACTAGTAACGTGAGCAACCAAAGTAGAGATTGTTGACAAAAAAATTGGTGCAAAGGGGCAAAAAGCTAGAATTAGGTGGGGAAGGAGAACAAGTTGGCAGGTGATATGAGAAACCAGGTTTTCAGGAAATCGATTGGCTTAACTTTGAGTAATTTCTTCCCTTTCCCTCTTTTTTGGCTTCCCCACTCTCCTGTTCTCATTTGCCCATCACTTATCTATGGTGCCTTTTCTTACGTTATCCACTAACCTCTCCTATCAGATCTCTTCAGCTCTTTATTAATTCCACCTATCAACTCTTAGCTTCTTAGTTCACCCCTCCCCTATCCATACACCTTCACACTCAGCTGGTTTCATTTACCACCTGCCAATTTGTATTCCTTCTCCTCCCCCTACCTTATACTGTCTTTTCTCCCCTTTCTTTCCAAATCTAATGAAGGGTCTCAGCCCAAATGTAATTTGTATATTCCCTCTCCATAGGTGCTGCCTAATTTGCTGAGATCCTCCAACCCTTTGTGTGCATGTGTTTCTGAAGATTTTCAGCGTCTGCAGAATCACTCATGTTCATGTGCTGCAAGAATATGGAATGTGGGGGTTCACAGGGTTGCAGACCAAGTTAGTAAGATTTTTAAAATACAATGCATATGTGATTCTGACTTTTTAAACATGCTGAAAAAATGGAATATTTTGTTAGTCTTTAGCAATTTCACAAGGAACACTAATTCTGACAATGCTGTTGTCCTTGGAGATAGATAGTGTATGATAGATAGTACTGGGATTGTGCAAAGTTGCCTATGTGAAACAATGTTATTCTTTAAAAGTCAGAAAAGAATTGGGGATATTTGGTGCTAGTTTTCAGAATTATGGAAGACTTTGAAGCAGATGGGGGAAATTATATTGCAAAATGATTGATCATAGGGAGCACAGATTGCAGGTTCAACTGAAGCACTGAGGCTAAGATTATATCAGCCTGCTTACGCAGGTTTCCCCCGCTAACCGAAGGTAGAGCATTCCTATGAAATGGTTCGTAAGCTGGAATGTAAAGTGAAGAAGCAGTTACCATTTTTTTTATATGGGAATAATTTGTGAGCGTTTGCACACCCAAAAATTAACCTACCAAATCATGCCAAATAACACATAAAACCTAAAATAACAGTAACATATAGTAAAAGCAGGAATATGATAAATGCACAGCCTATATAAAGTAGAAATACTTCTCTGCAATCATTGCAGCACTGTCCACCGTAGTGAAAATCTCACGCAAGCGCTCTCAGCAGAAGCACTCTCTCCAGAAACCTTTAAGTTATGAAGCTGCCAAATCATCCCAAATAACACATAAAAATACACAGCCTATGTAAAGTAGAAATAATGTATGTACAGTGTAGTTTCACTTACCGGAATCAAGAAGAGAGCGAGCACACTGAAGATGGTATGTTAGGCTGAGTCATCGGAGGTTGGGGTGGTGGGAGGTCGAGGAGACTGGGGTGTCATCTCATTGTCATCTGTTTCCATCAGGGCAGGCAGGTCACTAACGTCTTCTACGTCTGCCTGCCTCGATGTCGAAGGTCGAGACTCATTGTCTGCTGTGGCTGATGTGGAAGGCTTGAGAAACAACAGTATGCTTGATTGCTTAGCCTCGCACATTTTTCTATCATACAGTTCTTTGTAAGGACTCAAATCATCCTGCAAACCTGCCCTAAACCTATGTATCCTTTCAAAATTAAAGTCATACTTTTCTGCAATCATTGCAGCGTTGTCAATCGCAGTGAAAATCTCATGCAATTGCTTCACGATCAGTTCCTGGACAAATTCACTTTCGGGCCGTTCGCTACTGCGTTTGGTTTTGATTGTTATCCTTTCCTCTTGCAATTGTATCAACTCTTCATCTGTCAGTTCTTGGTCATGGGATGCCAAAAGCTTTTCAACATCATCTTCTTCAACTTCCATAAACCCAGCCTCCTTAGCCAAACTCACTGTTACCATATTTATTGTTGACGGTTCGACGCCTTTAAAATCATTCACTGCTTCGGGGCATCGTTTCCTCTAAACACCATTTCTCATCGAGAGTGTTAGCCTATCGAGAGCATCTCCAATGTTGGCAATTGCCAATTTTATATTGTACTCTTTCCAGATCTCTCACAAGGATGCTTCGGAGTTGCCCTCTCTGTCAATGGCACTTACAATAAAGTGCATCACATTTTGTGTTTAATAAGCCTTAATTGTGGCTATTAGGCCTTGGTCACATGGCTGCAGCAACAATGTCGTATTCAGTGGTAAGAACGCAACATGAATGTTACTGCCATACTCAGTAATGCCAGGTGGATGAGCAGCACAATTATTGACAATCACAAGACACCTATTATTGAGGTTATTTTCTTGACAGTATTTTTCAACAAAGGGACTAACGTATCCACTCATGTACTCAGAAAAAAGCACTTGGATGTGAACGGAACACAATGGGATGTGTTTACTTATCAACGTCTTTAAGTGCTCTCAGATTTTCTGAATGGTACACTAGTAGAAGCTTAAGGACAGCATCACCAGTGGCGTTAGGGTAAACATGTCCTTCGATGCCTTGTTCCTCATAGCCTGTTTTTCTTCTATTGAAATAAATGTCTTGCTCACCAATTTTTCCCATTAAATTGTAGTTTCGTCACAGTTAAACACTTGCTTATATGAATAACCACCTTCTGTAATTATTTCCTTCAGTTCTGCTGGGAACTTTTCGGCAGCTTCAGTATCAGCCAAAGCACTCTCTCCAGTAAACGTTAAACTATGAAGCTGCCCTTGCCTCAGAAACTGATCAAAACACCCATGACTGCCATTAAATTCCACTTTCACAACACTTTCATCACCATTGTCCAGAGCTTTCTGTTTCAGCTTATTAAAAAGACTGACTGATTTCTCCTTAAGTATAAGATAACTTAATGGAACACCACGCTTTATACACCCATCAATCCACTCAAGCAGTAGACTTTCCATTTTATCCATTATTGGATGCCGACTAAAGAGAGACCACGTTGTTATGAGCAGAGCCAACAGTAACATCGGCAGCTTTTTAAATTCTTTCTCTCAGCGTATAAATAGTGCGAATAGTTCAACTTTCGGGCAATGTCCTTACTTCACTCATCATGATCGAAGTGCTTAATTATGTCTAGTTTTACGCTAAGCATAACACCCTTATGAGCTCTTTTCGGCTTTTCCAATACAGGTACCTTCGAACTCGTCTTGCGAATGGATGCACAAAATGAGTTGACATACAGTAAAGCACAGATGCTCACAGGCATGTGCATAAGCAAAGGTTGCTAAATGCAGTTCTGGGGGAGGAGCTTGGCTTCTCGGGGCACGTGCTGCTTTTTTTCGTAACAGTGAAAACACCTGTTAGCGGAAACAGGTAACTAATGTAGGTCTTTCACAACAGCGAGGTGTTATAAAGTGAACGTTGGAAAAACGAGGGCCATCTGTATTGAATTGAAAGAAAAGGTTCAAGGGGTTGATTGACTTGCTTCTGTTTCCTCATAGGAAAGCTAGTTATTTTGATTTTGGAACTTAGAAATAGCTAACCAATTCTATATTGTAGTCGTATTTACTTTTCTTGTCAATCATGTTGGCAATCAACAATTTCCATTCATCTCTTCAGTGTGGCACCGACAGAGAAGGCTATGAAGAAGAAGTCAAGGGTGAAAAGCAACACACCCAAGGTTGCTCTGGAAAGCAGCCCACAAAGTACCACCAAACATTCAGATGCTAACAACATTTCTTATATTGCTTGACAGAGCAACGTCAAACAGAACAAAGCACAATACAATAAAACAAGACACAATAAGGAATAAAAATAAAAGCAAAACAAGCCGGTTCCTCTCTCCATGCACACACATACAGTCCTCCAACCCCAAGATGTTCTCTTTGGCTTCCAGCAGGCTCAGGCTCGCAGACATTGGACTTCAACTTATCGAGCAGATAGATTCACAAACTTGTGAAACTGGCTAACAGGTCTTGATTTCCGGACTTTAGATTCAACCCTCAGTCCTCGATCTTTAACATCAGGACCTGCTGATCACAGAGCTGTAGGCCTCTAACTCCAGACTCACTGATTCACAAATCAGGGGGTTATTGGGGCTTGTTCTTACTGCCTGAGGAACTCCAGCGCCAGAACCTTCCAACAACTAAGTTGTAGAAGCTACTTGCTGTTCATTTTGGCGGGTGCAACCCACACAAGGGAGCTTAACTTTCTTAGTGCTAATTGTACATCTACTCAATTTTAAATGTGACTTGCACAGCAACACTCAGTTGTTTTCCATTCATTTAATTGTACATATATAAGTGTATCTGCAGGCTTATCAAAAGTTTGGCTAAGCTTTTTATTTCTGCAGAGTTAGTTTAATTTTCACAGTGTATAATTTTCTTGAGTGCTTGTATGTTAAATTTAGTAATCCAGATTTTATGTTAATTTGGAATTTGGGGAATTGAAAATATAAAAGTTAGCTGGAAAAACTCGGTATGTTGAGCAGCAGTTGTGGAGGCCAAGAGATGGACAACATTTTGGAGTGCAACCCTGTGTCTATTTCACAGTTTCTTCCTCCAGATTCTTGCATCTGCAGTCTCTTGTGCTTATTGATTATATAAAGCTATGTTCATGAAGTATTTAGGTGTTTTTAAAAAAAATTATGGCTCATGAAGGTTTCAACAGAAATAGAGTTTCTATTATTTATAAGCTGAGATTTAAGCAGTTTCATCCAAGGTTGGAAGTTTATTTTCATTTATCTGGTGGTGTGCTTTGTTTTTTGCAAGAGCATAGAAGTTGCTGGAGTTGTGTTCATAAATGGATCCTGTATTCTTGAGTATAACAATGTATTTTTTTTTAGCAAACTCTAAAATTGGAAGTGGTTAGTGTCAGGAAGATCCTCTGTTCACAATGATGATGTAAATTTGAGGCTTTTCGTAATTTAAGATTGAAGGGAGTTTTCAACATTTCACTGGAAACTGACAGTTATCAGGTATCTGATCTGCATGGGGAACTCCATTCTTAATGCAGAGAGTGATTCAGTAAGAGTGCTGTGATTGTGATTTGACTGAATGGGAATGCCAGGTCTATTTGTCAGCAGGCTCTGCTTCCCAATATCAAGCCAGTGGATATCTAATTATCAGTATCATTGATGTGAAATCTGCTGAAATCATGGAGCAACAAGACAGTTCAAAGTTAAAATGATCATCAATTACAAAAATAAACAAGTAGTAAGTAAAAGAAATGCAATGTGGTGTTCATGTTCAGAAATCTGATGGCAGAAGGAAGAATGAAATTCTGAATCGTTGATGTGTATCTTCAGGCTCCTGCACCACATTCCCAATGGTCATAAAATGGCACATATTGGATAGTGAGGGTTAATAGTGATGAATACTGCTGTCTTGAGAAACTGTCCCTTAATGATATCCACAATCATGGAGAGGATTATGCATATGATGGAGCTAGCTAACCTGATCTTGCCTTTTGTGATCTGTGCATTGGAGCCTCCATACCTGATTTTTTGTTCATCATGGAATAAAAATGGCTATCAGCATTCTAAAGGCAGGAATCTTTTTACTGCCTTTTTCAGTATTTTATGTCAGAAACAGAAACTGAAGATAAATTACTGCAAGAAAATGGATGGGATGAGGTTGTGAGAGCAGCAATTCTGACAATTGTTGTTGACTGAATAGCTGCTAATAATTAGCAATATTTAAGGCCGATCAGAAACTGATATGCAATGTAATTCTCTAGGGAAATACAGGTATTAGAATTAACAAATGAGTATCAGGCTTGGAAAGTGAAGAACATAATCACCAAATTGGAGGAGAAATCCTGAGAGGCCAGCTTAAGTGATGGAAACATAGGCAATAATGTGATACTTTTTGCCTCAATTAAATTAAATATACCCCTAAGAGAAAAATTCCTTTACTATTCCTAAAGATTTTGAAAACAGAACTTTCACATTAGTTTAATAGGAAGATAATTTATTTAAAGCATCTCTACTATGAAAATCCAATTTGTGCATTAAACAAAGAGGGATGAAAATGGAGGTATTAAATTGTCTAAAGTCCAAGACACACATGCAAGGTCACGATCAATTTCAACTTAATATGAATTATGTTTATATACGTGTGTGTGTGTGTGTGTATCTATCTGTCATACTGTTAAACTCTTGTGGATGTGCAAGTTTGAAGGAGACCAGACGATATTTTATAGTCTTTTTATATTTTGCAAAATATTATAATTGACAGCAAATCTGTATTTAATTATGCTGTCTACAGGTATTTAAGAATCTATTCAAGATTAAGCTATTCAGAATTGGTAAAAGACATGAAAACTTCAATACTAGAAGTAAAAAGAGATGTCTTGGGGGTAGTCTACAATACAGTAGAGGAAATGGTAGAAATCCTTAAATATTTGAAGGTAAACAATTAACTAGAAAATTTCAGGAACACTGTGGGAAGCTGGAGGAGAAATTGGGAATCCTGGTAATTCCTCCTTTCGTCAGACAAATCCTTCAAATGTCTCAAATCCTTCAAGAGGGTGAACCTTCCCAGGGCATCAGATCCTGATAGTATACCTAGCCAAGTAGTCAAAACCCGAACTGACTAAGTGGCTCAAGGTCATCTTCAGTCTCTGATTTCTCCAGTGAGATTTCTAGTTACTTCAAAGGGGCATCATTCCAGTGCCCAAGAAGAGCAGGTGAAGCTCCCTCAAATACTATCACTCAGTAGCACTAAAATCTACCAAAATGAACGTGCTTTAAGGAATTGGTTATAGTTAACTACCACCTGAGCAATTTCTGGGATCAATGCAATTTGCCTACTGTTTCAACATGTTTACAGCAGATGTAATCTCACTGGCTTTCCACTTTGCTCTGGAGCAATGACAAACATATGTCAGGCTGTGCATCAAGTACAACTCACTGTTCACAAACATGCCATCAATATTAGTCACTAACTTCAAAATTTGTGTCTCTGTACCTTTTGCAAATGGATTCTTGATTTCCTGATCAGTAGAACATAGTCGGTGTGGATTGGTAATACCAACACAGCCTGACCTCAAGAATGTGTACTCAACCTGCTGCTCTAATCTCTCGATACACATGATGGTGATTAAGCTCAGCTTAATTCATCAATATCACCGCTGTTGTTGGTAAATTCTTAGCTGGCAGTGAGGAGCCACACAGGAGTGAAAAAGATCAGCTGGTTGAGTGGTGTTGCAACAACAACCTCACACTCAATGTAGCTTGGGCTGTTCCAGAGTTCAATTATTTCAGCGCTGTTCTGTCAGGAGTCTCTGTATGTCCTCCCTGTGGAATGCTTGGACGTTCACTAGGTACTCTGGTTCTACTACCCCTACCCCACCCCACAGTCCCAAGATATACCGGGTAGGCTAATTGACCATTGTAAATCGTCCCGTGATTAGGTTAAGATTAATCAGGTTTGTGTGGTTGCTGGGGTAGCATGGCTCGAAGTGCCGTAAGGACCTATCTTGTGCTGTGTCACTAAATAAAGTAATGTAAAATAAATAAAGATAAGATAGAGTATTGATGTGATCTTGAAAATGCAAAGCACTGCAGATTCTGGAAACATTTTCAAAATAAAAACCCGTTGGTGAAATCACCAGTGGGCTTCAACCATTTTAAAATTTAAAGGCGAAAACTAATCAAGCAGAAAACCCTTCTTCAGAACACCATTTGCTTAACTTTAGTGAAAAAGGCTGGTAATTTCTATTTCAGATATACTAACCGATTTTTCAGTTTCTGAAATCTCGCAGAAGTCTGCAATATTTTAATATCATGGATTCCAGTTAATTGGGCCATTGGTTAATTAGGGCTGCTGCTTATTTAGACAATTCTTTAAGAAGGAAAACTAATGAAGAATTTTGCTTGGATTCCCTTTGTTTATTTGTGACAATACTGCTTAATTGGGGCAGACTTGCTGAACAGTTTCTAACTTGCATCAATTGTGTACAGTTCTGTGTCCGTTAGATGCTACACTATACTTAAGATGGACAGGTTTTAAAAAGCTTCAGTTGCTTGTGTTTGTGTTCAAAAAGCAGTAATATTTATCTCTTATAGAACTAAACAGATAATTCCAAACAATTTTGCTCACAGCGAATTCAAGCTGGGAGATGCCAGAAATGCTGGGAGTGAAAATGAAAAGATTTCACTGCTACAGCATGTTAGAAACTTCCTAAAATTTGAAAGTATCGATTGACAATCATCTTTAATGTTGCAATGAAAATGATTTAGAGGATGCATTTTTTGATAGTGTTGAGTGAAGGCAGTCCATTATCTGCAGTAGGTGTCTGCACTGATTTTGTTCATTGCGTATGCTGGATGAATTTCTCCGATAACAGTTACGAACTAATACACAGTTTTGTAGTAAAAAGATGAGGGGAGATTTGATAGAGGTGTATAAAATTATGATGGGTATAGAAAGAGTGAATGCAAGCAGGCTTTTTCCACTGAGGCTAGGGGGAGAAAAAAAAACAGAGGACATGGGTTAAGGGTGAAAAGGAAATAGTTTAAAGGGAACATTAGGAGGAGCTTCTTAACACAGAGAGTAGTGGGAGTGTGGAATGAGCTGCCAGTTAAAGTGGTGAATGCAGGCTCACTTTTAACATTTAAGGAAGACTTGGACAGGTACATGAGAGGGGTATGGAGGGATATGGTCTAGGTCGGGGGTCGGCAACCCGCGGCTCCGGAGCCACATGTGGCTCTTTTACGTCTATGCTGCGGCTCCCTGTTGCTTTGGGAAATAATTGGTTGTGGCGACCCTTTTCCTGGCACATCTGAACCGGCTCACAATTAGATAGCCTACGGGGGTTTGCGAGCACAGAGCTTTGGAGCCTCTGCGCCATGGGGGGGGGGCAGGTTGAGGGAGGCTTAAAAGTGAGGCTGAAGATTTCGAATAAAGTTTTTTCCTTCGACTGCAGTTACCGACTCCGTGTCGTAATTTTAGCGCTGCGTGTAGCACACCGCTACATGGTCAGTATTTAATTAAAATGTATTTTATGTTAGTTTGTTAGTTTTTGAAATGTAAATCTAAATTTGAAGATTATGGTGATCTTGTACAATCTAAATAAGACGTTGTGGCGACCCATTTCCTGACACATCCGAACCGGCTCACAATTAGCCAGCGTTCAGGCTAAGGGAGATAGCCTACGGGGGTTTGTGAGTACGTGTCTTTTGCAGCATCCGCGCCCATGGGGGGCGGGTTGAGGGAGGCTTAAAAGCAAGGCTGTTTAGTTCGAATAAAGCTATCTTTGACTGCAGTTTACTGACTGCGTGTAGCACACCGCTACAACGTGTTTTTATCGCTGGCTGTCCAGAGGGGAGGTGCTGAAACGCTTTGTTGCGTGTCTGGAAGAAGTGAAAACTTTCCTGGGCAGCAAAGGGCTCAACTTTCCTGAGCTGGAACAGCCAGAGTGGCTGGAAAAGCTACACTTCATGGTAGACATGACAGCGCACCTGAACACGCTGAACACAGCTCTTCAACGGGGTAAGGACGTACAGCCCTGCACATGTTGGAGGATGTTTTGGCATTCGAGCGCAAGTTGACGTTGCTTGCCAGAGATTTACAGAAAGGCACATTGTCTCACTTCCCCAATTTGAGAGAGTTCAAACAAGGTCACGACATGATAAATTCGGAGTATTTACATTCTGCAATCATCGCAATGCAAACATCGTTTGGGAAACGCTTCTGTGAGTTCAGAGAGGAAAAAAACACATTATCCTTCCCGGTCACTCCCCTAAGCATCGATCCATCCCTACTGAATACGACTGCATTGTCAGGTGTGAGTCAACCTGAACAAGTATGATAAATATTTTAATTGCCTATTATTTTACGTATATTCATATGTTTTCATTGTTCAGTGAAATAGTCCTTTTATTTTTCAGGTTGCCAGCTGGCTGACGTTATTTTTGGTTTGCTGCTGGCGGCAAATTTAAGTTTGGCGTTTTTCATAAATACAAGAAGAACTCAAATAGACGTTGAGTATTTTACTTAAAAGTAACCTTCAACCCAACCTCTTTTTTTCGGAGTTCAAAATGTTTTTGTTGCATGCAGAAATGTAATTTCGTTTTCTCTGCAGGAGTTCATCAATTTCATAAATGCAACACATTGTAGTTTGTTTATACATAGCATAAAGGCAAAACAAAACGTTGTATGCAGTGTTATTTCATTTTAAATGTCAAACGGGTTTTGCGGCTCCCAGTGTTTTCTTTTCTGTGGGAAACGGGTCCAAGTGGCTCTTTCAGTGGTAAAGGTTGCTGACCCCTGGTCTAGGTGCATGTCAGTGGGACTAGGTAGAAAAATGGTTCAGCACAGCCAAGAAGGGCCAAGAGGCATGTATCTGTGCTGTAATGTTCTATGTAGTACTATTGGTCGTGTTCTAATATGCTCTGTATTTCATTTAAATACATAATTTGTTACTCAGTTTTGTCTTTTTATACAATTATAACTATTTCCATGAAACTTTGGCTAATTTGGGCAGCTGCCTCATTGGGCCCAATTGTGTCCCAATTAACAGGAATCGACTGTATATGGAAGCTTTGTAGGTATTTTTTTGGAGGCAAGTATCTTTTTGCTGGTATCTGCATGTATGAAACAATGAGAACAACAGATCTACTCTGCAGCTCTCATATGTTCACTTAAGTTTTCAGTAAAAAAAAATAAAAGTTGAGTACATAGTGTCGTGTCACATTTTGTGACCTTAAAACTGAACATCAACACGAATCAAAGATATCATTTAATGGAGAGACATTGAAGCATTCAGTGCACTTTTGAATGGCACTACAGTATTCTGGACTTGACTCTTCATATGTTCCCCTGGCCTTTCACTTCACATTGATTTTCAGGATAATTTTTTCAAGCATCTGAATTGAAGTGGTATATCAATATACTAGCAATATTTTCCAGTAAAATTAATGTGGTAGGCTGAATGTTAGGAAGCATAACAAAAAGATATCAAAATGTTCAGATGATAGATATAATTGTCAGTGTTTGAGAGAAAAAAATACTGAGAACTTTGTTACATCTTGAAAGGCTTTACCATGGTTCCTTTTCTCTTGAAAAAGCAATTATCAGTTGACATTATTTTCAGTTCTGATTAATTTAAAATCAGTGATTGCAAATCTATGGTAATTTATGCTTGGTCCCATTTTAAATTTTCCATTATTTGTGATTCTATATATTCTTTCTAGTTCTCAGCATTCCCTCATTATTTCAGGTGCTGCACCCAGTTTTATAGTGATCAGCGTGCAATGCACATGTGAGAAGTCATTGTCATTTTCTTTTTCCTGACCTGCATACCACTTCCAGCATTATCCCACCTTCCTAATACTCTGCATTTGAAGGGTCAACACTTTTCAAGCCGTTACTCTCAAGTCTGTGGGTATATCTGAAATTATCTCTTTTCCCTCTGTTGTCTGCCACCTTCAAGAGTCAGCAGCCCAAATTTTTCATTAACTTCATCTCAAGTGACCCCTCTGGTATTCCCCCATGTAACATTTTTCTTCCTTGGTTCTTCCTACCTTTGTAAACCCTGTTCTCTCGAATATCAGCAATCTCACTTCACCCTGCTTCAGCTCTTTGAAAAAAGCTGAGATAAGGTTCTGGATGTTGCTGATCACTGATTGTGAGGGATCAGTTTCAAGGTGTGAATTAAAAAATAAAATAAAATAAATATGGGCATGTATGTGGTTTATCAAAAGCCAATTGACAAAATGAAGTACAATTCATACCAAGAGGAATGTCACCATCCCTTCAAATTTTAAAACATCGGGAAATGCATTGTTAACTGGTCAGAAGTGTAACTTTTTAAAATTATTCCATTTATATTGTAGATTTGTTCTGTTAGAACATTTGAGAAAATTTTCCAGGTATTTTTATACAGTGTAGCTATTGTAAAGTTGAGTGTGAATGATCTCGTATTTGATAATGTGCTCATGGAGGTTCAATATAAGAATCTGAGATTTGTACATTTATGGGTTTCAATTTAACCTATGTTGCATTTTCTCTTTTAGTAATTTGATTTGTCTTTGTTGTCATTGCAAATTGATCACAGCTTTAGATTGTGGAATTTTGCGATTTAAAGGATAATTAAATTAATATTTTTATTATGCAATGTCAGTTTTTAACTTTGTATTGTTAAACGTTTTGTCACTGATACTTGAGTTCTAAAAGTACAACAATTGTGGTTTGATTTTTTTTTAAATTTTTTAAATTAGTTTTTCAAAACATTTTACAAATTAAAAACCCCAAATCCCAATGAGGAACATTAAAACAGTGCAAAATTAAACATACAATAACAATATGTTACAAAGGAAGAGAATTTAGCAAAAAAAGCGCACCTAAATTAAAGACAAGTAAGCTTAGTGTCCTCCCCAAGCCCCACAACACAAGAAAAAACAACAGCAACTCCAGACCAACCACAACACAATATAGAGAGTATAAGTCAGGACAGCCAAGCTCCCAGACTGTGAATACACTCAGCAACAGAGGATAATAATGCCTTCTACCAGGAAAAAAAAAGGAGCTGAAAGCAAGGGACTGAAGAGAAAAAAAAACCCTAGTCAAGAGGAAGGTTATGAAAGTACTCGATAAAAGGTCCCTAGACCTTATGGAACTTTAGATCCGAATTGAGAACTGAATAATGAATTTTTTCGAGGTCCAAACAGGCCATGATGTTGTTAAGCCATTGAGCATGAGTGGGCGGGACAGCATCTCTCCATCTGAGGAGGATCAAGCGTCTAGCCAGAAGAGAGGCAAAGGATAATATTCGGCATTTGGTCGGACCCAGACAGAAATCTGGCTCGCCCCAAAAACTGAACAGAGCAATTAAGGGGTTTAGTTCTAGGTGCTGATTCAGAATACACGATAACGTAGTGAAGACATCTTTCCAGAATTTCTCCAAGCTAGGACAGAACCAGTACATATGGATGAGAGAAACCACGCCCCTCTTTCATTTATCACAGAGCGGACTAACGTTAGGGTAGAATCGAGATAGTTTAGATTTAGACATATGGGCTCTATGAACAATCTTAAACTAAAAGGCAGTGGCGAGCACAAAGAGAGGTTGAGTTAACCGATTTGAGAACTGAATCCCAGCTCTCCTCAGATAAGGAGATATTTAAATCCTGTTCCCAGGCCATTTTGATTTTATCAATGGAGGCCCCGTCATAAGGCCGCTAGTTTATATCGGATGATTGATATTAAGCCTTTACCTAGTGGATTCATGGAAAGAAATAGGTCCATAGCATTTTTCGCAGGCATTTCAGGGAAGTTAGGAATCAAAGGAGCAATAAAGTGTTGGATTTGGAGATATTTGAAAAAATGAGCATTGGGCAGATTGAACTTAACAGAGAGCTGCTGAAAAGAAGCGAAGCGATTATCAATGAAAAGATCTTCAAAATGTCCAATGCCCTTCCCATACCAAACCTGGAATGCTGAATCGTATGTAGTAGGTAAAAAAAAGGTGATTATGAGCAATAGGGCTGGAAACGGAAAACCCCTGGAAACCATAGCATTTCCTGATCTGAGCCCATATACGCAAAGTGTGTCTAACAAGAGGATTAGCTATTGATCTGTGCAGACTACTAGGGAGTGCAGAGCCAAGAAGTGCAGAGATAGGTAATTCTTTAGTGGAGCTCAGCTCCATCACCACCCAGTTAGGGCACTCGGGTTGGCCATGGAAGAAAGACCAGAAGGTAGCACAACGTATATTAGCTGCCCAATAATATAAACGAAAGCCATGCCACCCTCTTTTTTAGATTTTTGGAGATGGATTTTATTAATTCTAGAGTGCTTATTCTGCCACAGATATGCCAAAATAATAGAGTCTAAGGAATCAAAAAAAGATTTAGGAATAAAAATTGGGATAGATTGAAATAGGTATAAAAATTTGGGGAGAACATACATTTTAACAACATTAATACGACCTACCAAAGACATAGATAGAGGTGACCATTGTACCCCAGACTCTGTTTTATAGCATATGAAAGGTTGGCAAAGTTTTCACGAAAGAGATCTTTAAACTTCCTTGTGACTGTAATTCCAAGATAAGTAAATTGATTATGGACTACTTTAAAAGGGAGATCATGAAATGTTAGTTCTTGTGCTTCTTTATTAATTGGGAGAAGTTCACTCTTATGTAAATTAAGTTTATAGCCAGAGATCTGGCTAAACTGGTCAAGAAGTGAAAACATTAGAGGTAAGGATGTAGACGGATTTGAGAGAAAGAGTAATAAGTCATCAGCATAGAGAGAAACTTTATACTCAACACCCCCTCTCCAAATCCCAGTCAATTCAGGGCAGTTTCGAAATGCTATCGCCAGAGGCTCCACAGCCAAATCAAAGAGAAAGGGACTTAAGGGGCATCCCTGGCGGGTGCCACATTTCAGATTAAATACTTGGGATTTCTGAAAATTGGTTAAAACAGAGGCAGTAGGACACAGGTACAGCAATTGGATCCAAGAGATGAAACTGGCCAAGGTCAAATTTTTCTAAAACTGCAAAAAAGTAGTTCCATTCTATACGATCAAAGTGGTTTGATTGTAGTTTTTAGTTTTGTTTTTTTCCACTAATAAAACACAGGCAACCCCAGTGTTACTGCCATTTGGTTACCGAAATTCATCCTGGGGGAGTTTCACTAATCGGGTTGTGATTCTATAATTTTTATTGATTCCCTGCCTGAGAGGCAGTCATAGTTGTAATTAAATTTACATACATAATCAATATAAATGATAAGTTGATATATCTGTTGTGATGCTGTGCGCTAGTATGAAATGAGTTATTTAAGTTCTTGCTTTGAATTTACTGTGTGCTGCTGAAAGATATTTGCCAGTAGCGGTTGCTTCAGTTTTCTTAGTTATTGTACAACATATTGTACAATATATTGAAAATTAGTTTATGACATTATAGTTACCAGTAATTGAATTGCACAAGCAGAAAGGAACTGTAGTAATTCTTTATCATCTTGAGACTTTTGGAAGTTTATGTCGTATTCCCATTATTGGACTTGGATGGTATATTAGCACAAGTATAATATAACCACTTTGTTTTAGCTTAAATTCTGTTTTTTTTTTACACTTTTTTATTTCCCCCCTCTTTGATATTCAGTTTGAGAAGGAGTTGCAAGTTTTTTCATGGTTCCAAAGCTATCCAAACAGAACAACCTTTGCTTTGTTTTAATTTTCATGTAAGCATATAAAATGAATTTGAGATGGTTATAATAGCATTGAGACTTCTAAATTGTGGGCAGTTGTTATTGCTCTAAAATTTAACCACCTGTTTTCTTAAAATAATAGAAGCATTGAGGAACATAAAGTATAGCTTTTTTTAAAAAAGCATCGTAAGTGCTTCAGGAGTTTCAGAATCAGGGTTATTATCATTGGCATGTGATGCAAAATTTGTTAACTTAGCAGCAGCAGTTCAATGCAATACATAATCTAGCAGAGAAAAAAATAAAAATAGTAACCAATGAACAAGTAGATCAATTGAATAGATTAAAATATGTACAAAAACAAATACAGTTTTTTTTAAAATAAAGTGAGGTAGTGTCCAAATATTTAATGTCCATTTAGGAATCGGATGGCAGAGGGGAAGAAGCTGTTCCTGAATTGCTGAGTGTGCGCCTTCAGGCTTCTGTACCTCATACCTGGTGGTAACAGTTTAAAAAAAAGGGCATACCCTGGGTGCTGAAGGTCCTTCACGTTGCCTTTCTGAGACACAGCTCTCTAAAGATGTCCTGAGTACTTTGTAGGCTAGTGCCCAAGATGGAGCTGTCTAGATTTGCAACCTTCTACAGCTTCTTTTGGTCCTGTGCAGTAGCTCCTCCATACCAGACAGTGATGCAGCCTGTCAGAATGCTCTCCACCGTACAACTGTAGAAGTTTTTGAGTGTTTTTGTTGACATAGGAGCAAGTAGGAATGGAATGGTATTGCCTTTATAATAATCATCCAACAAAGCCAGTTTTGTCGAACTTAGAAATAAGAAAGTGACAGACATCTACACTATTGATACTCAGTAGTCAGTGGAACAGATGAGTCTCGAAACTGCACATATTTTTGAGGATAATAGGGTAGTGCTAGTGTGAGATCTCAATTTATTGGGTTGACTGAGCTATCTGTAGTGCCGAGAATATGAACGGAGCAGAATTTGTTCGGTGTTTTCAAGACAGTTTCCTCATTCAATGCGTAGAGGAACCTTAGGGAGGAGCAGAACAGTATGGCGGCTAATGATGTTTCATTATTCTTGAAAGGTAGGATGGTGGATGCTATTTGTATTGAATTTAGAAAGGGCCTTGTTAAGTTCCATTTGACAGGCTGATCTGGTAGAATAGGTCACATGGGATCCAGGGGGAAGTGAGTGAGGTGGATTCAGAATTGGGTGATGGTTCATGGTTGATTCTGTGACTGGTTCGGTGCCCCAGGTGGTTTGTATTGAAACCTCAATTATTATGTATGTAAATAATTTGGATGTAAATGTGTGTGACATGATTAGTCGGTTAGCTGCTGATACTAAGTTTGGGGGTCTTGTTCATAGCGAAATAGGTTAAAATGAATTGCAGAGAGTTAGGGGGGTGGATTGAGGAATGTCAAATGGATTTCAACTTAGATTGGTGTGCTTTTGGACATTTAAACCAGGGTAAGATCTATACAGTGACTGACAAGGTACTGACAAAAGTTGTGGAATAGATGGTCCCAGCAGTACAAGTGCACAGTTCACTGAAGGTGTTTAGCATGCTGTCAGGGCATCGAGTCTGTGAGTAGTGACATTATGTTGCTGTTGGTGAGATAGCAGGCAGTATTGTGTACAGTTTTAGTCATTTTAGGGCATTATCAAGTTCAGATTCAGTTTATTGTCATTTAGAAACCACAAATGCAATGCAGTTAAAAAATGAGACAACATTCCTCCAGAATGATATCACAAGAGCATATGACGAAACAGACTACACCAGAAAATCCACATAACGTTTGGCAATCCCCAATCCAGAGTCTGGAGAGGCTGCTGCGTATTAATATAGCGCTACCATCTTAGCGCGTTCCCCGGAAAGGAGCTCCAAATCCACCAGACAAAACAAGACCAAAAACTAAAACTACAAGACCTGCACAAAACCACATAGTTACAACAGTGCAAACAATAGCATAATTGATTTAAAAAAACTGACCATGGGCACAGTAAAAATAATCCAAAGATGTTAAAAGACTACAAATTCAAAAGAAATCACCACAGTTTCCACAAGTCCCCAGGGTCCTGACAAACTCACCATCCCACGCCGGCAGCAGAAGGGAATACCCTGTTATGGATTTCCACGGCGCCACCCGACTCAGCCTTGCAGACGCAGCACACACCGAAAGCGACCTGACTGCAGTAGACTCCGAGTTCGTTGAACCTCCAAGCCGACGACCATCCCCTCAGGCACAGCTTCTCCGAGCACCATCCTCTGCCGAGCATATTAAGACGGCCCTGCCAACAGCCATTGGCAACGCGACCCCGAGGACTGGGGGCCTGTTCTTCCCAGCAGAGTCCCCGACCTCACAGCAGCAGCAGCAGCAGCAACAAAGAAGGTCTTTCTGGAGATTTCCAGATGTTCCTCCGTGCTCCCATGTCTATTTTCAATCGATTATGATTGCGCACGGCACCCCACTTCACAAATAACAGATAATCAGCTCCAGAGTGGCCGCTGCAAGCTGCATCGTGCCGCCATCTTAGGATGCAGAAAAGATTTGAGGACGCTGCCTGTACTAGAGAGCCTGAATTGTTGGGAGGGGTTGATTCCTTGGAGTGTAGAAGAATGAAGTGTAACTTTGTTGTAGTTTATAAAATTATGAAAGTATCGATAATGTGAACTGTCATAGTCTTTTCCCATTGTTGTGGAGACCAAAACTAGAGTTCTCATTTACAAAGTAAGAGGGAAGAGATTGAAAGAGGCATGAAATGTGTTCTTAAAGGATAGTGAGTACCTGGCATGAGCTGCGAGTGTAAGTGGTCAAGACCGGTGTACACCCGATCCTCGTTATATGCGTCTTCAGACTAGGTGGTTTCACAGTTATATGAGGAACCTGTTTCTACCAATGTCTCCTTATATGCGTCCAAAACTCATAGTTAAGCGAGGAGCACTGCTTTCCTGCCAGTACAAGTCACGTGCATGCACCTCACAGTCTCACTCCCGCAAGTCCTGCATTGGTTTTGGCAAGGTGTGGATGTGCGATCTTAGGCTCTTAAACTTCTGTTGGTTTTACCTACGGTGCAGTGATTTTGTGCTTGAAATATTTAGCTATGCTTTCTAAGCGTCTGATGTCATGTTTTGGGCAATCAGCCGAGCAGCAGCGAACTGCTTTAACACTTGAAAAAAGTTCTACTACTCCACTATAGAATTCTATTATTCTGTTATCTTAACACTTGGGGAAAAAAAGTTGGAAATTATAAACAGTGTGGCATCATCTGAAGGTAACACAGCTCTGGGACGGTACTGCTGGGAAAAGAATTTTGCCTTAGAAGTTCTTTTGTTGCTTGATTGACAATGCGCCTGCCCATCCTAAACATTTGGACAGCATTCATCCTGACATAATAGTGCGTTTCCAGCCGCCTAACACAACATTGCTGATTCAACCACTCGTTCAAGGTGTGATCCACATTCAAGGTGTATTTTTTTTACGGCGAACTATCTCTCAGATGCTGCAAGCAACAGACGATTTTAGAAATCCCGGTAGGTTACCAACGGTGAGGGAATGGTGGAAGCCGGAACACTTGGCACAAATGACGATGGACATAGACCCAAGTTTACAACGGAGTCAGCATTTCCGTCTTTTCCTGCTGTCAACCCTTCTTCCCTACAAGCAAATTTAATTGGAAAAATAAAATGCTACCAAGCAAACAACCCTCACCACTTTCATCAAACCGGTGCCAGTAGTTCTAAGAGTTCTGTGAGCCTTCACCCCCTTGCTGTGCTTGATGATCCTGACAACCACAACCATCCATGCACCTTATCCATGTAAAGCTGCCCGATACCAGAACCACTACTCATCTCCCGGAGCGAACACACCTGTCACTGTTGGTGAGTACTTTACACCCTAGTATATTAACTTTATATGATTTATTACATTGAATATTACCTTAAATTGATGAAATATAATATGAATGTGCCTTGTACTGCTTTTGTGTTGTATTGGTATGAAAATGTGAATAAATTACAAATAAAATATATTTAGGAAGTCCTCTGGAACACACATGCCTATTTTCTCCAGTTAAGTAATTATTCACATTATGAGCCGACGGCAAGGAACGTATCCCCCCCCCCCCCCCCCGCATATAACGAGGATAGGGTGTAATTGCAATATTTAGCAGGCATTTGGAAAAGGACGTGGAGGATTATGTGCTGAATATATGCAGCTGGGACAAGCAGGGAGGGTTCTGTGATTGGCATGGATCATTTGGGCAGAAGGGCCTGTTTCTGTGTTTTTGGACAATTTTATGTTGACCAAGTGTGGAATGAGGAAGTGAAGTCGGGTATGATCAACACTGAAAGTAAAAGGTCTAAATTAAAATTCAAGCAGATAACCTGTGTTAAAGTTGAAGAAGGAACAGTTTGTGGGAGTGACTCGATAACAGTTTAGCCTATGGTTCATGTCCTGCAGTGCCAGGAATCTTCAGCGGATCAGCTTAGAATCTTGCCATACTGATTTTATTTCTGCTTTTAATCCATCTTTGCCTCTACTTCTATATTGCTTTTCTCCACTTTATTAAGGAACTATAGCATCATATAGTGGATTCTGGATAATTTGGACACATCAGGGCTAGTACATTTTGACCCATTTGTGGCTGCCAAATTTATCCAGTTTCATAGAAATAGTTAAAAAGGTATTAAAAAGATGAACTATTGTTTAAGCGAGTAATAAATTACATATTTAAATGAAATACAGGACAAAGTTTATAGTCAAAGTAAATTTTATTAGCAAAGTACATATATGTCACCGTATACAACCCTGAGATTCATTTTTCTGTGGGCATACTCAGCTAGTCTACAGAATAGTAACTATAACAGGATCAATGAAAAATCAACTAGAGTGCAGAAGACAACAAATTATGCAGATATAAATAAATGGCAATAGATAATAAGTGCATGAGATAAGAAGTCCTTAAAGTGAGACCATTGGTTGTGGGAGCATTTCAATGATGGGGCAGGTGAGCATAGTTGTCACCTTTTATTCAAGAGCCTGATAGTTAAGGGGTAGTAGCTGTTTCTGAACATGGTGGTGCAACTCCTGAGACTCTTGCACCTTCTACCTGATGGCAGCAGCGAAAAGAGAGCATAATCTGAGTGGCGGGATCTCTGATAGATGCTGCTTTCCTATGACAGCGTTTCATGTAGATGTACTCAATGGTTGGGAGTTAGAATACTAAAAATGAGAACACAACAAATACTACAAAACCCTGTAAGGCACAGGAGGTATTGAAGATGCTGGAATTCTGTACCGATACACACCACATGCTGCATGCAGGAGCTCAGTAGGTCAGGTAGGAGGGTCTGCAGGATATGAAGGGTCTCAGCCAGAGATGTTGACTATTTATACCCATCTTAACCTGCTGAGTACCTCCACATTGTGAGTGTCTATTACAGTACTACAAGACTGCAGTTATCGATGGAGATATTTATGCAGTGTACGCTGTCATCTTCCTTTGATTGACCAAATGAACAAAATCAGTGCAAACACCTTGTGCAGATAATGGGCTGTCTTTGTACAATGTTTTTGATGATTACAACCTCCAAATCTTCATTTTCATTGTAACACTCAATATGATTATCAATGCCTTCAAAATCTTCGTAGTTCCTAATTTAAAATAGTGACATCATTTCATTTTCAGTCCTAGGCATTTCTGGCCTCTCTTAAGCCTGAATGTTTGAAACCACAGTGAGCAAATCAGTCTGGAATTGTACTGCTTATTTCTCACCAACTGTCAGTGACAAAAATTGCTGTTTTCTTTTAAGGCAAATACACGAAACTGATGCTACTTAAAAACAAGGTGTGTGTCTCAGGGTTACATGTTCAAGCGACTTAAACTAGTTAGAAACTATTCAGCAGAGCCTCCTGTCCCAATTAAGTGGCATAGTCTCCCAATTAAATGAAGGGAATCAGGGCTATTTTCTTGATAAGTTTTTGTGCTTTAAGAGTTGTCTCAAATAAGCAGCTACCCTGATTTAACTCATGTAGGACTGTACTGTATATTTGGGGTTTGGTACGTCATTACTTCATCTGCTACATAGGCAGCACGGTGATGCGGCAGGTGTGTAGCTACCTTACAGTTCCAGCTGTAGTGACCCAGGCCCACTTCTGATGTCTAGAATAATGTACCTGGAGTTTGCACTTTCTCCCTGTGACACCAAGTTCCTCCAGTGCTCTGCTTTCCTCAGTGCCCCAAAGTTCTGTTAAATGGATACTGTAAATTGATTCAAGTGGAAATGTATGACAAAGCTGGTTGTGGAGATATTAATAGGCATATAGGATTTGATAGGGTTTCTCTGAAAACTGACACACTTTTCATGGACCTGAATAGCCACTTTCGATGTTGTAAGGCGATGATACAACGTTTGGTTGTTCTCTTAAGCTGTTGGTCTTGTTTCTTGTGAATTTGTTCTTGAACCTTAGCTTTTGTCAGCAAAACAGAGCAGAATTAAAGGTAAGCTTTTGGGAAATGTAATGGTTAACCAGGCTTGAACAGGAGGGGAAAACCAGTTTGTCCTGACTTTTGAGTTCATAGCTCATTAAAATAATATATACAGGTTTCCCCTGCTATCTGAAGGTAGAGCGTTCCTATGAAACGGTTTGTAAGCCGGAATGTAGTAAAGTGAATAAGCAATTACCATTTATTTGTATGGGAAAAATTTGTGAGCATTCCCAGACCCAAAAAATAACCTACAAAATCATGCCAAATAACACATAAAACCTAAAATAACAGTAGTATATAATAAAAGTAGGAATGATATGATAAATACACAGCCTATATAAAGTAGAAATACTTTTCTGCAATCATTGCAGCACTGTCTAGCGTAGCGAAAATCTCACTACGTAGCGCCTCTACCGTAGCGGAAGCACTCTCTCCAGTAACCTTTAATCTATGAAGCTGCCAAATCATACTAAATAACACATAAAAATACACAGCCTATATAAAGTAGAAATAATGTATGTACAGTGTAGTTTCACTTCCCGGAATCTGGAAGACAGTGAGCACACAGATGATGGAGTGTTAGGCTGAGTTGTCGGAGGTTGGAGTGGCGGGAGGTAGAGGAGACCTAAGGTGTCATCTCATCATTGTCTGTTGCCATCAGGGCAGGCAGGTCACTAACATCTTCTATGCCTGCCTGCCTCGATGTCGAAGGTTGAGGTTCGTTGGCTGATGTGGAAGGCTTGAAAAATGACAGTATGCTTGATTGCTTAGCCTCGCACATTTTTCTGTTATACAGTTCTTTGTAAGCACTCAAACCATCCTGCAAATATGCCCTAAACCTACGTACCCTTTCAAAATTAAAGTCATACTTTTCTGCAATCATTGCAGCGTTGTCAATCACAGTGAAAATCTCACGTCATTCAGTTCCTGGACGACTTCACTTTTGGGCCGTTTGCTACTGCATTTGGTTTTGATTGTTATCCTTTCCTCTTGCAATTGCATCAGCTCTTCATCTGTCAGTTTCTTCTATCGAAATAAATGTCTTGCTTGGCAGTTTTTTCCAATAAATTGCAGTTTCATCACAGTTAAATACTTGGTTATACAAATAACCACCTTCCATAATTGTTTTCTTCAGTTCTGCTGGGAACTTTGTGGCAGCTTCAGTATCAGCCGAAGCATTAAACATTAAACTGTGAAGCTGCCCTCGCCTCAGAAACTGATCAAGCCTCCCATGACTACCTTTAAATTCCACTTTCATAATACTTTCATCACCATTGTCCAGTGCTTTCTGTTTCAACTTATTAAGAAGACTGATTTCTCCTTATGTATAATATAACTTAACGGAACACCATGCTTTGTACACCCATCAATCCAATCAAGCAATAGACTTTCCATTTTATCCATTATTGGATGCGGACTAAAAGAGACCACTTTGCTACAAGCAGAACCAACAAACAGCAGCAGCCTTCAAGATTCTTTCTCTCTGTATGTAAATAGTGTGAATGGTGGACACAGGCAGGTTCAATGTGCGGACAATGTCCTTACTTTGTTCACCAGAATTGAAACGCTTAATTATGTCTAGTTTTACGATAAGTGTAACACCCTTTCAAGCTCTTTTAGGCTTCTCCAATACCTTAGAACTCATCTTGCTGATGGATGCTCAAAATAAATTGAGATAAAGCACAGATGCTCAGAGGCACGTGTTTAAGCAATGGTGGCCAGAATGCAGTTCTGGGAGAGGGGCTTGGCTGCTCGGGCGCGTTCTGCCTTTTTTTGTAAAAGTGAAACACTCTTCTGTTAGTGAAAAGAGGTAACTAATGTAGGTTTTTCGCAACAGCAAGGTGTCGTAAAGCGAATGTTTGAAAAATGGGCCACCTTGTTTATTGTACTGTCTTGCACTGTTTGGTGCACTTTTTGTGGTTTGAAGTTTAATGTAGTTTCGTGTTGTTTCATGTAGCACCATGGTCCTGGAGGAACGTTTTTACTGTGTACTGTACCAGCAGTTATGGTTTAAATGACAATAAAAGTGACTTGACCTGTATTATGGTTTTTTTTCCCTTTACCATTTGATTTTCTTTTCAAATGAATGTTGACCCTAATAGAGTTAGGTAAATGCATCTAGCAAGTTATTCTTGTATATTTCCATGTAATACAGTATTAAACATTTTAATTATCTATCCTTTGTATTGCTTTTCAGTTATCTACTCGTATTGTTTATGCATCTTGCCTTTTCCACTATAGCACTTTCTGTTCTCAGTTCCTTTTTTCTTTCCATTCATGAGGTTCTTTGCACGTAAGTAATTTTAAAAATTGGCCACTTTGGTAGTCTCAAACTCAGGCTTTTGAATACTGGTTTGTGCCCAAGACGTTGGAATTGCATCACTATTTCATTAATGACATGGTTTTCCCTTTTGTGAACATGTATCATACTAATTACTGACTTTGTCTTCTGTACTGTCACCATGGATGGGTTTTGTTCAAACTGGCCTAGCCAATAATCTGGATTATACACATGACCTTTCTTTCAGTTGCTAATGCAGATTGAAATCTCATTTTAAAGTTGGTTTTGTGCTCCTTGCTTGCCATGATATTACAGTGTTAGTGTATCTTTCTCTTCAATGTTTTTGCCAAATTATCTGGATGAAAGAGCATGTAGGGAATAACCACAAAAAAGAAACTTGACACAATATCGTTGTGGATATGTGAATGCAACACTGATCTTAAAAATTTGAGATGAAGCTTAGTCATTTAAAGTTTTAATATTTTGTCTTTATTGTGAACATTCTGTTTAGCTTGGGTTTTTTTTATGTTCACTCCTTTCTTCTACAATACATTTGCTCACACTGCTTCACTCCCTCTTGTTTATATCTCTTTTGCTGCTGACTATGACTCCTTTTTGACCAAATATTCGAGTCACTGCCAGGTTTTCTTTCTTAACTCTTAGCCCTTCCTCTAACAACTTCCTGTATGTATTAACCCATGGCAGAGGAGGCTCTTTAAGTATGTTTCCTGTACTAAAGACATGATTTTTTTAATTGTCTGCCACATTGAAAGAGTTATTTATGCATTTAACTGGTGACCCACCAATTAATGCTCTAGTATTTTATGTTGATTTGTTGGTTACACTTTCCTGCTTGTTTTTGATATTTTCATTTGTATAAAATACCTGTATCATTGGTATTCTATTTGAGCAGACCTGACTGATGACCATATACTTTGTCAGTAATCCACATCCTGCTCACTTAATGGTGGGGCTTCTTTAATTTCTAAATGTTTATGCATATTTGAGCATTGTTTAGTGTTTTCCTTGATAGTGAGATTGGAAAACCATTAACTCAAGGATTCCACTCTTTCAATAGCACTGAAACCTTGGCAGATATCTTGTATTGTTCCTCCATCAAGTGATGCTAAGATCAGTATTTCTTCCTAATTGGTATATCAGCATTGATGGGTTATTAGAGCCTCGACCCTTTGTGTGAATAAGTGCATCACTTGGTATTTCTTTAACCTGTCATGATAAGTTAACTGTGATACTTAAATGTGAAGAGATTACTGAAGAGAGGTCAAAAGATTCAGTTTATTTTTTTTCTTCCTTTCAGGTTGTGCGTTCTGTGACTAGAAGTTTCTAGGTTGGAACTGAACGCCCTGCTGTTGTGAAGGGGGGAGACAAATATAATTTATTTTGTCACAGAAGATGTTTAGGAGATGATAGCTGAACCTGAAATACCCACAGAATTTCATCTCCCTCCGTAAGTTCTTTGTTATTTAGCCACACAATATTTTTGGACAGTGAGATTGGTTGGTTTTGCATGTTGCCCAACTTTGTACTATTAATTGGTTTTCTCTCCTTTCCTGTGCTCATGATTTGGACTTGGGGACCAGCACCACAACCAAGAGGCTAGTCATATGAAAGTTTCATCTGTCGGTGTAGGATACTGGAGGACAGAATGGCCACACACAGTGCTATGCTTATCACAGATCCTGGTTGATTAACTTTACTCAGCTTAGCTATAAGTTATGGAGGATAATGATAGTTATGAACTCCATAAAGAAGCATTAACATTTAAATATGTAGCAGAATTCTCATACCTGAAACACTTTTTTTCCTCTTACTTCCATCTCTTCTATCATATTTTCCTGTTGGCCCAATTGGAATTTTGCATTTAAGCCTTTTATTTTTGTGTATTTTATCATCCCAGTCAACTTTGCTGTTAACTAAGTTATTAGATGCCCTATCAAAATTCTAAAATCAGGTGGCTGCATATTTATGCCAATTAAGATATTTGACTTTTTCCTGAAAATTTAGTTAAATACCTGTCGATAACATCTTTTTGACTTTCAACCAAGCACTTGCATCCTTGGTTTTTTATTTCATGCTTAGTTGTGCTAATCACATGTTTTCAAGTTTTTCATGTTATCGTGTTCTCTCTGCCTCAATTTAAATCCCAGTGAAGCTGTTTACCCCATCTTAAGATTCCAATACACTCTTGGTTAGGCTGCACATTTTGCTTTCTGTAAACCTGGTGCCATTCAAAAGTATTCCTTTTCTCCAAATCTGCACCAGTGTTTGTTCACACATTAGTCCTGGCTTCAAGCAATGCCTTGGTTTTAAAATAGATTTTAAAACCTACTGTAGCTTCATCCATTCCATTCTCTGTTACATCCTCTTTTAACTCTGCAATATCTGGAATTGATGAGCATCCACGGTTTTGTTATCCACAATAGATTACCATAGTTTCAGCAGTCAAGATTTTAATCTTTGCCTTTCTCCCTAGCTTTATCCTATTTTAAAATTATTTGAAAATATTTAGTTTTCTGTTCTCATATGTTGATAATGCTGTTTGATGTGAAGCTTGGATGTTTTTTGATGACTAAATAGCTAGGTAAATACAAGCGACTGTTGTAACTCATGAACAGTAATTGCATATCTTTCAAAGTTTCTTGGACAATTTGTAAATACTTAAATCCATATTACCTGAAAAATGTTTGCTCCTAAAATCTGGCTATTAATGACTATAGCACAAGCTAATTTGACTGAAGGATGTAGATACTTATAACAATACTAGCCTTTTCATGGACTTCATCTCAATTGTCATCTTCATCTCTTTGGCATGGAGATCTTTGAAGCTCTGGTCTCTTCTGTGTAATCTGTATGATGTATCAATTCTATGCTCTCCCCCCCCCCCCCCCCCCAAAAAAAACGTGTTTTGCATACTCTGGGTCCAAAATTCAGTTCCATGCTTCATGTTTATCTATACAAGCTATTGAATTAAATCACAAATGGATTTGATATGCGCATGCACATTCTCAGTGTTGTTTGCAACAGAGAGCATAATGGTGAGGTTTTTGTAATAGTCACTTATACCCATTGGAAGTATGCAGAAAAGACATCATGAGACCAATCAGTGTGCAAAATGGATTTTACGTAACAAAGTAGTTTTGAAGCTTAAAGCTCCAGCTCCACAGAATGACAACCTTTCATCTTTCTTCCCCACCTCATGGTAGTTGTTTAATCTATCCCAGAATTCTTTAAACTTGCTGAAGTGAACAGGGAGTGGCGTCAATCTTCACTCAGCCATAGCATTGTGGCCCATTGAGCCCATCCTGACCATCAGTATGTATCTACAGTAATTCTATTTAATTGTCCTGATGTCCCTATGAATTTCATCTGCATACTAGCACAGGCCTACCCATAAAGGTAAATTTGTGGTAGCTAACCTACCCACACATCCTTGATTTGGGAGTTAAAACAAGCCCTCACCCCCACCCACCCCGCTCCAAGGAAACTGGCAGTCGCATGGAAAATGTGCACACTCTTGCACTGAAGGTCAGGATTCAATTCAGGCCACTGGATTTGAGATAACAGCTCCATTAGTAGTATTATTGTGTTGCCTAAGTGGCAAGATTTGAAGCATATTCTAATAATTTCAAGCTTCTGCAGGAAAATGTCATAGAAATAGATGAAGAAGCGACCACTCTTATTAGAAAACAACATGTATGGTAAAAGGAACAGAGCACACGCAGAAAATTTTGCTAGGAGCAGAAGCAAGAGAACTGGTTACCATACTTGCTCAAGAAATTGAGTGAACAATTCCTTCCAAGCTTCAGTAATGAACAAGCATTAATGATTTTGCTTCATTGAACATGTCTTAATGAAATCTGCTGTTGTGACAACTAAATATAATTTCAGGTCAGGGCAGGGGACATTGGAAGGGTATTAGTTTGCATGCAACAGTCTCCTTTGTAGGCTAGATTTTATGGGGAGAACCCATTTTCCTTGTGCAGAAAGACACAAGACTAGATGCTGCAATCTGGTGCAACACGCAATCTGCTGGAAGAATTCAACAAATTGAGTAGGAGGGTTTTGGGCCAAAACGTCAGGGGGAGATCTTAAGTTTTTTTTTTGCATCTGTATCTACTTGGGAGACAGACACAGACCCTATACAGATTACAGCAGAGGACATGTTTTGCTCTCCTGAGACCTGACATGGTGTTCCCTTGATCCCTTTGGGAGGCAAGTGCAAAAATTGCTGAGGGCCTAGCAAAGATACTTAAATCATCCTTGATGACAGGTGCCAAAAGATTGGAGAATTGCTAATGTTTTGTTGAAGAAAGGCTCTAAACATAAATCAGGAAATTATAGGCTGGTGAGTCTGACATTAATTGTGGGAAAGTTAATGGAAGATATTCTAAGGGATTTGGACATAAGTAATTGGATAGACATGAACTGATTAAGGATAATTAGCGTGACTTGAGTGAGGCATTTGACAAGGTCCTGCATGGGAGGTTGGTCAAGAAGGCTCAGTTGCTCGACATTTGAGATATAGACATTGGCTTTGTAGAGAAGCCAGAGTGGTAGTAGTAGATGGTTGTCTTTCTGACTGGAGGCCTGTGGCAAATGCAGTGCTGCAGGGATTAGTGCTGGGTTGGTAGTTGATAGTTATCTATATCAACGATCTGGATGAAATTGTGTTTAACTGGATCAGCAAATTTGCAGATGATACCAAGATTGGGGGCGTAATGGATAGCAAAGAAGGCTATCATGGCTTGCAGAAGGATCTGGATCATCTGAAAGAATGGGCTGAGAAATGGCAGATGGAATTTAATGCAGGTTAGTGCGAGGTGTTGCACTTTGGTAGGACCAACCAGGTTAGGCCTTAAACATTGAATGAAAGGGAAGAGGAGTGAGGTAGAACAAAGGGATCTGGGAACACAGGTCCAAAGTTCATTGAAAGTGGTGCCACAGATAGATGGGGTCAAAAAGAAAGCTTTTGGCATATTAGCCTTCATAAATCGAAGTATTGAGTGCAGGAGATAGGATGTTATGTTGATGTTGGGGTCTAATTTGGAGTATTGGGTGCAGTTTTGGTCACCTACCTACAGGAAAGATGTGAATAATAGAGAAAATTTACAAGGATGGTGCCTGGTCTGGAGGACCTGAATTATAATGAAATGGTCAGATAGATTAAGACCATTCTTTCAAATGTGGAAGACTGAGAGGAGATTTGATAGAAGTATGCAAAATTATCAGGGATATAGATAGGGTAAATGGAAGGAGCCTTTTCTCAAGGTTGGGTGAAACGACAGCCAGAGATCATGGGTTAAGGGTCAAAGGTGAAAAGTTGAAAGGAGACATGATGGGAAACTTCTTCACTCAGAGGGTTGTGAGAGTGTGGGATGAGCTGTCAGCACAAGGACATGGGCTCAGTTTCAACATTTAAGCAATGTTTGGATAGCTACATGGATGGTAAGGAGTATGAAGGGCTCTGGTCCTGTTGCAAGCCAGTGGAAGTAGCCAGTTTAAATGAGTTTGACATGGGCTTGAAGGGACTGTTTTGGTGCTGTACTTTTCTGTGACTAATTTCTCCTCCCATTGATGCTGCTTGACTCACCAAGTTCTTCCAGCACATTGTGCATTGTTCCTTATTCAGAGAGCTGACTACCTACATTTACTTTGCCAGTGAGCAGCAAGAATGGAACAACTGGCTTTGCAGGGATTTCTGCATATGCACTTGACCATTATTAATGATCAGTTCTGAGTGAGCAGCAGTTGAGAAGCAATTGCCTTATTTTTTAAACTGATCTGTGACTAAGAATCATAAAGTAATAAATCACGGAAGCAGGTCTTTTGGCCCAGTGGTCCAGACCAGCCACCGCATCCTCCTTGCTAGTTGCAGTTGTGTTCAGCCCATAACTCACAAACCCCCTCCCCTTGATGTACATGTCCAAATAGCTCTTAAATGTTGCATTTGTTCCCACCTGGACCTCTTCATCTGGCTGCTCATTCCAAATATGCACTACCCTCTGTGTAGAGAAGTTAACTCTCAGTTCTTAAATCTCTCTCCCCTTATTTTGTATCTGTGCCCTTTTTGGACTCCCCAACCCTGGTGTAAACACTATAATCAGATCTTATCCATGATTATATCTTGTCCGTACCTCTCATGATATTGAACCTTTTATGAAATTTTATAACACCCCTCAAACTCCTGCACACCAGGCAATAAAGATCCACGGTGGCTAACCGCTTCCCTGTAGCTCAGGCCCTCTAGTCAACCAGGATCTTCATTATCTCTTCTGCATTGACTCCAGCTTAATGTATTTCTGTAACTGGGCAACTAAAACTAGACAATACTACAAGAGTGGCCTCACCAGCAACTTGTATTACTGCAATAAGATGTTCCTACACCTGACTTTAACTGATGAATGTCTCTTGGCAATTCACTGTAACCTGCTTCACGATCAAGAAGACACCCTAATCAAGCCAATTCTGAAACCACCTCATTAGCTCCCCCTGAATATCATGCAGCCTAATCTTCCAGATCAGCCTGCCATGTAGGAACCCATCCAAGGCTTTACTAAATTCCTTTTAGACACCATGTTCATTTATCACCTCAGTTAACCTCTTAGAGAAACTTAAGAAAATTTATCAGTCATTTCTTCCCAAAATCATGCTGAATATTTCTGATCTGGTCTTGACTATCAAAGTGGTAGATCTTATCCCTCAGAATTCCTTGTAGTTACTCACTGACCTACAATTTCTTGGTTTGTTCTTGCTGCCCATGAAGAACATTAGCCCCTCTCTAGTTCAAGTTTATTGTCAACTGACTGTACATATATACAACCAAACAGAACAATGTTTCTCTGGATCACAGTGCGCCCACAAAATGTATGTCACACAAAGCACATAAACTGAGATATTACCATAAATAAGTAAGAAAATATAATTCAGTCTGGCATTCATGGTCCTGATGCTTCTGTATTTCCTTCCTGACAGTAGGTGGTCAAAGAGATTGTTGGATGATTGGTAGAAATCCTCAAACATGCTTTAGACCCTTTGTCTGCAATGCTCCTGGTAAATGTCACAAAGGGGCGGGTGGAAGAGAGGGAGACCCTCGTGGATTTCTGAAGATGGTAGTCTTCTGAAACTTCATTGGCCAATAAGGAAGCAGATCTTTTACAAGGGCCTCTACGATTTCTTTCCTGGCCTCCTATCTGGGATACACTTCGTCAGGCTTTGGGGAGCTGGCCACCTTAAAGCATTTCAAGGCTGCAGATGCCTCCTTCCTTCTAATATGCATATGATCCAGGACCTCACTACTTGTCACCTTCATTTGTTTGTCATGATATTCCCCTTAGTAAACACCAAGGATTCATAGATATTTAAAATATCAGCCATCTCCTGTGGCTCACACACAGGTGATCCTGATGTTCCTCTTTAGTCTCTCCCTATTCACTGTTTGCTGTTAATGTGACTGAAATACCTCTTATTAGAGGTACTTTAACCCTTTAAATCTTTAACCCTGCCTGCCAATTCAATCTCATAACCGATTTTTGTCTTCCTGATTTCCTCCTTAAACTTATTCCTTGAGGGTTTCATTCATACCCAGCTACCCAAATACGATGTGTGTTTCCTTCTTTATTCTGACCAGTCTCTCCATACATCTCATCAGTCAGTATTCTTGAAACTTAATAGATTCACACAGTGTACTCTACCTCATGTCCTTAAAGCTAACTCTGCCTCAGTTCAGGACTTTAATCTGTGGACCTATCCTGCTTTTACCTTAACTATTCTAAAACTAATAGAAATCTGGTCACTACACCCAAAGTGCTCCCAGATTGCCACTTCGGTTATTTGGCCCACCTTGTTCCCAAAGTATTGCACCTGTCTAAGTACGTTCCTCTATATATTGTGTGAGCAAACTGCCTTAAAGGCATCACACAAGTTCTGCCCCATCCAGGTAAGACCAGGTCTAGTCATGAATCACTGCTGCTATCTGTACACTGTGCCAGGGCATAGTTTTGCTGCTTGAAGAAAATGTCAGATTTCAAACTGATATAAAGCTCATGGTACCTTGGACAACCCTGAGCTGCCCTTCCCCTGCACTTCTGAGATAAGGGCAACCTTCAACAGGCACATCAAAACATAATGAGATATTTCTAATCTGGCCCTAGGCCAAAGTCACCAGGATTAAAGCCTAGATTATGGTTATTTGACTGATGGGCTAGCTATGGACATTAATAAAGGTGGAACATCCCCAGCAATGCATGGGAATTCCTGCTGTGTAATTGCAAAATGGTGCAAGAATATAAGGACCTACAATCCAGTATTAGGAGCCCAAATGTCCAGCAGAAGGAACATGAAATCTTCCACACTTAGCCACTCACCAGTATTGTCGGCACCTTTTAGCTCACCCAAGAGACTCTATTAGTCTTTCAGAACCCTATCAACCATCTCAGAATCCACAGAACTGAAGTAGGTATAATTCAACCTTGACCTTTATGGACTGCCAAGGAAGTGGGAAGTAGTACTTGTGAAACACACTTACTTCAAAGTCAGAAGATTATGGATATAACTTTTACGCAAAATATGTAAACAAGCATTTTGGCTGTTGTTTCATTGCAGCACTGAATATGTGTGGCAATTTTGAAGTTGTCCTCCTTTCAAATGAAAAGTGAAGTCACAGCCCCATCTGACCACATTACAGCATTATTTTAAAGAATGGTCGTTTTTCTGGCAAATAGTTTTCATTTCAACCTACATAATAATCAAATTATTATATCATTGTAACAGTTATGTGCTGTGTACATGTGAACTGGCACTTTGCCACCATTACAATGGTGGTTGCATTTCAGAAACTGCTTTATTGATTGTAAAGTGTTTTGAAAAGAACATAAAAGACAATGTGTGAATCCAGGTCTACTGTCTTTTGATTTTTCAAGGTTGTTGTACCATTTGCACATGAATCATCCTAACTAAATTGGGTGTTTAACTTGAAGAATATGTCAATTCTCTGAAATTCCTTATTACTGCGGTTATATCATGTGCATTGTCAATTTAATACATTTGTGTTGAGTGCCATATCCACTTATTTTAATAGTAAGCCACACTTAATTTCACTTCTGCTTGCATCTGAGTTGTGCAGCCTACATTTGTTCAGAGCATCTCCCAGGAAGTCCAGGCTGCTGAATAATATTTGCTGGTGTATTCTGTCTTGTTGAAACAATATTTTTGATGGCTGGACCACACTGGAGACATCTCACTGTAACCAGCCGACCATGCCATGATGAATGATCGTCAGCTACATGCTGATTAATCATGATGTTCTGTGGATACCAGCTCTTTGGTAGACAGTTTAAAGAGCAAAGAAGAAGAAAAGGAAGTGATCTGGCAATCCAGCCAGCTCCTTTCCAATGTTTATTCATGAACAGATCATGTAGTTGGAAAGCTGATAAATACCTCATATGCTGCGTCCACTTTGTTCTGACCATCTGAGTGATTCCTTGGCAAAATAAGTATCATGATTTTATTAATACTCCATTCGGTCTGTCAGTGAATGCACTGAGGATTTCATTGTGTATGCACATCAGTCACCTTATGCTGGCTGCCTCATTGAAATCTGTAGAAGATGTCGCTCTTTCTGAATCAGTGTTCAATCACCTCCTTTCTAGTGCTGCTTGTGTTGACACCTGTCTTTCTGTTGAGCCTTGCATGTAACATTTGCCCCATTTTGTTAATGTTTCACCACATGCAGCAATTCTTTCCATTATGCAACTTCAGTAATTGAGGAGGTGGTGTCAGCATAGAATGATGTTGAAAAAAAGTGAACCTGGAGGAAGAGGCTTGATTTCCTGCTCTTTCACTGTACAAGAAAGGTAAATAATTAAAATGGTAAAAAGTTGAAGTGTTCTGTAAATGGATTTAAGAAGTCTATACATCATAGAGTTATAATGAGAGTTCATTAAGCTATTGTGAAGGTAAATTTCATCTTGGCCTTAATTGCAGCAAGAAGTAAATGCAAGAGTAAAGCTGTTTTGCTCCTGTCCAAAGTAAGAGGGCATCTGGAAGATCATGTACAGCTCTGCTCACACAAGACTATATACAGTGGAAGCTGACCAGGTTTATCCTTTGGATGATGGGATTGATGTGTGAGGGGAAATTAAATAAATTGCTTTCTGCACTCTGAGGTGAAAATGAGTAATCCTATTGAAATGGCAGAAAGTCTGAAGGAGTTTGACAATGGATGTGGAGTTGCTCTTTCCCTAGTTGATATGTCCAGGATTCGGTCTCAAAATAAGAGGCTGACAATTCAAGACTGAGCGGGGAAGAATTTCTTACATCCAAAATGTATAGAGATTTGGTCACTAAATGTAGACTGTCTCCCAAGTAATGAACAGGTTCTAGTTTTACCAATGTTCTTAAGTTGATTTTGTCCTAAGCCAGAAGATGCACAAAAGTTACTCTGGTAATTTTACCTCAGTGTTATTTTAAAGAATAACTTGAAAATGAAAGACTGAACTAAATGAAAGAACAATGATGAAAAGTGGAGAGAAGGAGGAAACTAATTCTGTCTGCACATGACTAATAAAGGAGGTCACACAATATTAAATAAAAATATAGGTGTGTCCATAATTCAGACTTGTAAATTGAGTATGGCCTATGTAATCAAGCTGAAGTTTGATAGATTTGTGCATTTTAAGGAAATGAGGAATATAGGATTAATTTAGAAATGTTTTGCAACCATGATCTTTCTGGATAGTGGAATAGGAATAAGAGTCAGTATCTTCATTGAACCTGCCATTTTGTTTGTTCCCACAACTGGACTCTTTTTTTTTTTGCAGTTATAGTACCTTAAGAGAGAAAGGGACGGTATGAAGTAGTACTGATTGGTCAGGAGAAAAGAGTATAAGGATTTGAGAGAGTGAAGCAAAGCTGTTGATGGAGAACTTCTGATGATACTGAAATAAATGGAAAAGAAAGAAGCGCATCCCAAGCTAATGGAAACACGAAGGGGAATAATTGAGTATAATGTGTTCATCTCTGTCAGGCTGGACGGGGTAAAATGCCTTTTAGTTCAGTCCATTGTAATCATAGCCAAAAATAATGCATTTTTAAAAAGATCTTTATTTAGTACGGTTTTACAACATTAAGATTTACAGAATTTTGAATGGAGAAGTTCACAAGGTGACAAAAGGTTGCTATACATCTGGAACTTGCTTTAAGGATTTGGGAGACTTCATTCAAGGTTCACGATCAACTCAGACAGAATAGTAGATAAGCAATACTGCCATTAAACACATTATCCACCTCCATTGCTATTTAGTGATAATATGTATGGTCTTTAAGGGACTTACTGGCTGCATTTTACTTCTACATGATGTCTTTATCCTCTTAACAGTAATCAATCATCAGAAAGTTGAATGTCTAGTGTTCATTTTCATCTACAAATAGTACACTATTGCAGTTGTTTGCTTGAGGCATGGTTGCTTAATGTGTTGTCATTGTGTTTTTATATCATTGTGGAATTACTAACATAAATATTCAAGAAGCTCAAGGTAAAGCCATTCATGTTTTGAGGGTATTCAATGATTGCATTATGCATTTGGGTGAGATCAACTATGCCCTGAGCACATTAAAATATTACTAAGTGCAAATAATGTTTCCCATGTTATTGTTCCAGACCCATTCATTGTAGCCCAATTCATTCGACTAAAACGGTATTGCACTTGATGCTTGTTCATCCTTTGTTCTTTGCAATCACAAGACACAGTTTGGTTATCAAGATCATCAAGTACTGCAGGTCTACACTACTAGCTAGCTGCTCAGTATCATTGAAGTTGAACTTGTTGCGCACTGTGTTCTGCCTACTTTAACCACCCAGGGAAAAAGGCGTCAGAAGTGGTGTGCAGTCCAATAAATTGTGCAGGAGGTTGGTTTGGACATTTTTTATTGTGATATTAAGTCCTTGTTGAACATTGGTAATGTAGAATACCATGATTCCAATTCATTGGCGAAGCTGATGGCGGGCGAGCTGTGGTTGGTTGCTGTGCGGACCAGGTCCTCATGCTTCAGGTAGTCTGTTGCAACTGCCAGAGAAGGAGAGGTTGGAGCTGGCTGTGTAAAACTGGATTTCCATGCTGGGTTGTGGGCTGGACCCTCCCATCAGTATTGCTCTCCAGTATTCAGTCAGTGGAGGACAAGCTGGATTGCGTTCTTCTGCGACTACACTAGTGCAAGATAAGGCTTGTTCTGTAGAAACCTGGCTTCAGGACAGCATCCATGCACCATCAATCTACAGGCCATGACACTCAGTAAGATGGGTTATATTATTATTTTGTAAAGGGGATTTCTTCTTTTTCTTTGTTACTGTGTATGTAATCAAAATGGCTTCTTTGTTTTGTTAAAAGTAGGAATGCTTTGTTGCGAGAGAGTTCTGGAAGCTTGTTTGGGTTAAAATTTACTGGTAACGAGAATTGTGTTCCTTTGTAAACCATTTGTGACTAATGTTGTTCTTTCTTCTGAGTCTTGTAAGCGATTATTGGTGGGCTTTTGGGGGAGATCGGCGCGAGGGGGTGAGAGAGAGAGAGGATGTGATGCTGTAAACTGGGCGAGGAACAGACCCCGGGGGGGGGGGGGGTCGTCCGAGGCTAGGAGGTACCTCGAGAAGAGGAGACGAAGATAGATGTGTTTGGTTGACCACTTCGGGTGGTCCTGAGCTGCAAGTCGAGGAGTTCGGAGGGGATCGAATGGTGGCCAGAAGACTCCAGGAATTGAGCTCCAACGGTTGTGCACGAAGTGGTTTGGACTTTGATAAGTTTGGCGCCTTTTCTTTATTTTCTTTTCCTCCTATATACTGTAACAATATACTGTATTGTTATTAATCACTTAGTTATAGTAATCTTTATAAATTGTACTCATTTAATCGCATATGGTGTACTGTCTGTTTTTGGGCGAGGCGGGGACATCACACAGCATCCACACCAGCTGATTACCCAGTTTGACGGGGCCGAAGGGTGCTCCCCCAGACGAGAATGAGCTGAGCGAGCCTGAGGCGACCCAGGGGGTTACAATTTAAATAAAATTGCTGTCGTAATTGTATGCTATTTATACTGTATGCAGTGTATGACTGTTGGCCCCAGAGAAAACGCTGCTTTGTTTGGCTGTTTTCACATGTTTAGTTTAATGGCAATTAAACTTGAACTTGAGTTTTCATTGTGATCAACTTATAGTTGCAAGAGAAAAGTTTATGTACCCTTTGCAAATTACCTGCTTTTCTGAATTAATTATTCATAAACTGTCGTCTGATCTTCACCGAAGTCACAATAATAGAGTAGCAGAATCTGCATAAACTAATAATATACAAACAATTGTTCTATTCATGTCTTTATTGAACAAATTGCTTAATCATTCACAGTCCAGGCTGGAAAGAGTATGTGAACCCCTGTATTTAATAAATGATAAAGTCTCCTTCAGCAGCAATAAAACCAAATGTTTCCTGTAGCTGCTAATCCAGACTAGCATGACGATGAGGTGGAATCTTTTTTTTAATATGACAGGGCGTTTCTACAACCCATACATCCAGTCTCAATTTTTTGATTGAACCACCTGACTTCAAATAACTTTTGCAGAAGGCAATACCAGAGAAGTTCACATACTTTTTTTTGAACCCAGACTGTGATTGTTTAAATGGTAAACTCAGTATTTACGAGAAGTACAGTTGTTTGTGTGTTATTAGTTTAGGTAGATTGTGTTTGTCTATTATAGATAGATACTTCATTGATCCCAAAGGAAATTACAGTGTCACAGTAGCATTACAAATGCACAGATATACAAATATTAGAAAAGAAGTAAAAGAATAAAAAACAAGTTACTCTCATACAGTTTAATGGGGGGGTGGGGAAGAATCACATCCCCAGCTATAGGTTCATTCATTATAGAGCCAAATGGCCAAGAGTAGGAATGACCTCATATAGTGCTCTTTGGAGTAGTGCAGTTGTCTGACCCTAATATTAAAAGTGCTCCTCTCTTTCGCCAGGGTGGCATGCAGAGGGTGAGAAACATTGTCCAGAATTACCAGGATTTTCCTTGGGGTCCCTTGTTTTATCACAGCCTACAGTGTGTCCAGTTTGACTCCTATAACAGAGCCAGCCTTTCTAGTCAGTCTACTGAGCCTGTTGGTGTCACTGGTGTTAATAGCATTGCCCGACCACACCACTGCACAGAAGTCTGTTGGTAGAACATGTGAAGGGGATGAAGATCAGACCAGGTTTTTTGAGTAGTTAATGCAGAAAATCAGGTAATTGCAAATGGTTCACAAACATTTTTTGTAACTTTTTGAATGTGAAAGACCTTCTTTGCTCCAAACTCATTTACAACCAGTTCAGAACTCACTGACTGCTAAGCACCTCCCCCAGCTCAGGTATAACTTACATTGTTGTCACTAACTGTTTTCCCCACTGCCATGTTCACTCCTGAGTCTTGTCTGGTTACTGCTTGTCAGGCTGCTGGATATCCTCACTACTGCTCACTTTGTGAAAGGTACTGTCATCCTAAACTGTTGGACATTCCCACCCACTCTTATTGTGCAAATAGGTCTTCCGTACTGCTTTGTAGATAGATGATCGACCATCCATCCTGGAACATACAGACGATCTACTAAAGGGCATTACACTTATCTCAGTCTGGCTTATTGATTTATTGAGTATTGGTTTTCTCTCTGGGACCTCTCCTGGTGCATGCATTTCCCCACTTTAATCTCCTCCCTCAGTCTGTTCTCTCTTGTGCCTCCCCCTCCCACTTTGGTGTATGCTGCACAGAGCAGCCATTCTCCCTCCAAAATCTCTGTTGTCTGTCATGTTGTCATGCTGCTCTAGTGCTTGAAAGTGGAATTTCTGTATGTTATTTTTGTGTATTAAATCAAACACATGGGAGGGTATGATTTGACCTTGGTGGAAATGCTTAAACTTTTCCCCCCAAGTTTAAAACATTTGTATTTGGGAAATTGACTTGTGTTGAAATGTTTTTTTTTGTTTTCTACGGTGTTCCACGTTTGATTTATTTGACTGCATCATGTGGCTGCTCAAGGTGTTGTAACAGGATGATCTGTCACTCAAAGCAGCAACGTTCATGTCCTTGTTTCAGAAGCATTGTTCTTAATGTTCATTGCAGTTTTAGACTTAAAACAGTTTCTACATGATGACCTGCTGTCTGCTTGTCATCAGACAGCAGTTTTGTTGACTAATGTTAATGGCCTTTGGAAGGCTTTACGACTAGATAATCACATGATTAAAATATCTGCTTAATAGAGCACTCAAAATATTCCTTGTTGCATGCTTGATATAAAATGCAATTGTATAATCTGTCTTGAGAAGAAATACTCTTCTTTTGCTTGAAGAATCTTGAGTGTTGTGGCCCTCCATTGTTTGGGGTCCACCATGCTGTCTAAGTGTTGATATGGAAACCGGTGCACAAACAAGGGCGGTGCAATATGGAGAGCAAGCTAGGCCCCCTTCTCTATGCAGCTGATGAAACCAAAGACCAATACAGTTTGGCACCAGTGGTGCTGCAGGATCTTGCCAGTCAGCATTGAACTCAAAGTAGGACTGCCTTCAGGACTCCAGCCCTGGATTGTTCTTCGGTGTTTGCTCCTGAAGCTTTCCCCATCAGTGGGTATTGTTGCAAGGCAGCAGAGATTTGAGATCAATTTTCCTTCCGGATGAGCTGCAACCTACAACTGTTTCCAAGGCTTCAGAAACCTGCTTTTTGCCTGACTCCTGTCTGTAGAAATAATTCCGCTCAGATAGTAGCCACACATGAAAACCAGGAGCTGGAGTTGGTTGTCAGAAGTTAAGTGAAATGCACTCCGGCTATGACAACCTTAAGGAATTAAAAGAATTACTTCAGTTATAAATGGCATTTTCTTTTTAGTGAAAAGCGTCTTGTAAAGTATTAGAGCATCCTGATTCTTCAAGAATTTGCTAAGGAAATCTGCCTCGATCTGTAAATTTTCAATTTTGAGAGCTTTAAGCTTAATTTGGTCTGTTCCCTGGTGAAAGTACAGCGCTTGATAGAGAGTTGTCAGATTTGAATCTTGTGGCAATGCAAGAATGATGTGATACATGCGTTGAATCAGTTTGGTTTAGAACTGTAGATGTGTAGCATGTGCTCAAGCTATCCTTATATTGGCAAAGTAAGAGTTTTGGTAGGTGCCGAGGAAATATCATGGGTGGATAGCTGTAGCTGATTTTGTAGACTGTATTGGCTTCAGCTGCAGTGGACCAGTGGTGAAGAGGATGAATATATTTTTTATTGAGTGGTGTCCCTGTCTTTTTGAATAAGTTGCGCTGAATATTGTTGAGTTTGTTTTGGGCTTGCACTCACCCAGGCAAATGGGAAAATTTGTTTTTGTGTCTTGCAGATGATAGAAATGTTTTAAGTGTCAGGAAGTGAGCCAATTGTGAGAAACTGGGCCTCTTGGTGTTTGGGGAGTTTGGCCTGCAATATTGCAACATTAGTCTTAATTCTTCATGAGTGATATTAAATATAATCTGGGAAGAAGTCAAAAGACAACATCTATGTAAGATTGATCTGAAAACTTTTGTCTTATTTCCCAGGTTGTTTGTGCATGCCCTCTCAAATTTGCAAGTGAAATAATTTTGTAATGCAGTTTATTTCCATTCATTGTAAATGATAGAAGTCTTCAGCCTATCCAAGACCATGCATTTGCTTTTGTGCACAGACCTTTGAAAAACATGTCAAAGTAAATCCCCCTGAGGAGATAAGGAAATCATTCTGTTACTGTTTGTGCATTTGTAAAATTAAATTCTCAAGTAGCTCAACTACAAATTATCGTTATCTGTCAGAAAACAGTCTTCCAGGATTGATCTCTGGACGTAGCCAGTGTCAGTAGTTAGTAATTGATAGTAATGATATGAAATCCCTCATCCAGCATCAACATTTTTCACTTTTTCATCTCTTGCCATTATTCTGGACTTCTATGTGGTATATTTATTTCATTTGGCAGATAGGGTAAAGCTTTTGTTCATGTTAGAACTGATCTTAAAGGAACACAGTTGGTGTTTGATACACGGAGATGTTTTCCTCCTTCCTAAAATACTTCAGTGAATATGCCATGCATGTGGGATAAGAAAGATTCAGGAAATTTGGAATAAAAACAAATGATGGAAACACTGAACTGTTCAGGCAGATTCTGTGGTGAAAAACCAATATCGATGTTTCACGGTGAAGATCTATTTCATTAGACAATTAAAAATTAACTTTCTTGTTGTGGACCTGGAGTATAAGCAGAATCGTTTTGGGGCATGGGGTTTCTCTTCCCAAAGGATGTTAGTTAACAATTAACTTTTCATAATCCAGTATTTGTTGGATTACTCTGCCATATGCAACTATGTGAATTTATGCTGCTTAAAACGTGTTGGAATATGATTTCAAAGCATTTGTTCAATTAATCTGCATTTCTGGTAATTTGCTGCTTGTGTGTTTTACTTCTGCTATTTTAGATATTCAACATCAAGTACAGTTGCGTCCATGATGTGAAATGAAAGCTCTGTGTTGCACCCTGGATGGCACCACAACGATAGATCGTTACTGGAAACTGTCAGAACTGCTCTTTGTGTTGACATATTGCCTGAATGAACCCTATGGTCTCTCTCATTACTACTTGGAGGTGAAAGAGGCTGTTGTCTTCCCTCTCTGTTTGGCAGCAGTGTTTGGTTCAGGCTCTCACTCTGGTCATAGTGTGCTTATCCATAGTTGTGCACGGTTCAAATCGTCTTCAGAATACAATGAGATTCATACATCTAAAAGTGTTCAGCCTAGAGGACTAGGAACAGTATAATGAATTGGTGTTCTGCATAATATTGCTTAAACTAGGTGCCAACATAATTATATCTGTTTTGCTGCTAATGCTTTACTTTGTAGTTATGTTGCCACAATTTATTTTGATATAAACTTCTTGGAGATTTGACTAATACTGATCTGTCAATTTTCTTAACAGGGAGACTGAAACACATTTCTCCTCTGATACTGATTTTGAAGATTTTGATGGAAAACCTTACAATCCAGTGAAGGTGAAAGACAGTGTAAGTTTTTTGCTCCATATATTTGTGAGGTACTTCATGCCTTTCAATCATGATGACAAGCCTGTTAACTACAACCGTATTTGGAAGCCTGACCAATACCACTGTTCTCTCGTCAGCCATCTTTGTTAGCAAGTGCAAAAACTCACATCAGTTTAGGTATACAGAACTTACTTTCAACAAATCCACGTTGGTTTTCCCTAACACAGATAAGAGAAAATCTGCAGGTGCTGGAAAATGAAGCAACACACACAAGATGCTGGAGGAACTTAGCAGGCCAGGCAGCACCAATGGAAAAGAGTAAGCAGTCGATGTTTTGGGCCAGGAACCTTCCTTGGTTCCTGATGAAGGTTCTCAATCTGAAACATCGACTGTGCTCCAGCATTGGTGTGTGTTGCTTGGTTTTCCAGAATCTATGTTTAGTGTCATAGTCGAGTCATTTGTTATTGTCATTTCGACCATAACTGCTGATACAGGACACAGTAAAAATGAGACGTTTTTCAGGACCACGGTGCTACATGAAGCAGTACAAAAACTACACTGAGCTACGTAAAAACAACACAGAAAAAAACTACATTAGACTACAGACCTACCCAGGACTGCAAAAAGTGCACAAAACTACAGGCATTACAATAAATAATAAACAAAACAATAGGCACAGTAGAAGGCAGTAAGTTGGTGTCAGTCCAGGCTCCAGGTACTGAGGAGTCTGATAGCTTGGGGGAAGAAACTGTAGTCTGGTCGTGAGAGCCTTTTGCTCGATGGCAGGAAGGAGGAGAGTTTGTATGAGGGGTGCATGGGGTCCTTCATAATGCTGTTTGTGGATGCATTGTGTAGCGTAAATGTCTGTAATGGCGGGAAGAGAGACCCCGATGATCTTCTGAGCTGACCTTACTATCCGCTGCAGGGTCTTGCAATCTGAGATGGTGTAATTTCCAAACCAGGCAGTGATGCAGCGGCTCAGGATGTTCTCAATACAACCTCTGTAGAATGTGATGAGGATTTTTGGGGGTGGGGGCGGGTGGGAAATGGACTTTCCTCAGCTTTCACAGAAAGTAGAAACATGCTGGGCTTTCTTTGCTATGGAGCTGGTGTTGCAGTACCAGGTGAGATTCTGTGCCAGTTGAACACCAAGAAGTTTGGTGCTCTTAACAATCTCTACTGAGGAGCTGTCGACATTCAGTGGGGAGTGGTCGCTCCGTGCCCTCCTGAAGTCAACAACCATCTCTTTTATTTTGTTCATGTTCAGAGACAGGCTGTTGGCTCTGCACCAGTCCGTTAGCCGCTGCACCTCCTCTCTGTAAGCTGACTTGTTGTTCTTGCTGATGAGACCCACCATGGTCGTGTCATCGGCGAACTTGATGATGTGGTTGGAGCTGTATGTTGCAGCACAGTCGTGGGTCAGCAGAGTGAACAGCACTGGAATGAGCACAGAGCCATAGAGTGCCCCCGTGCTCAGTGTGATGGTGTTGGAGATGCTGTTCCCAATCCAGACTGACTGGAATCATAGAACACTGGAATAATCCATTTGACCACACCTGATCCAGTTATTTGTACAACTATCATTCATTTTCAATCTTTGTTTATTGATTTTAAAAAATATCAGAGGAAAAGTTATATCAAATACATATTTCAATAAAAGTACAAACAAAGAAAGGAATATCCACTGTCAAAATCATATACAGTATGGTATTGAGCTTATATATAAAAGGAACCACAACTCCTCTTAACAATTCTTAAAAAAAGACTCAAGTTTTCTATTGTTCAGAAGAAATAAAGCCCCACTAAACTAACCTAAAACAAAAAAAAAGGACTGGGCAGTCCATTTGAGAATATAATTACAAAAGAAAGGGAAAAATCCTTCTGATCAAATCTGAAACGTCACAGAGAAGAAGAAAAAAGATTACCTAAAAAAGTTTTAAAAAAAAAGAAAATTTAAATCATATGAATATATTGAATGAATGGTTGCCAGGTTTGCTCAAATTTAAAAGATGTATCAAACGTCAAACTTCTAATTTTCTCCAAGCTTAAACATGACATAATGGAGGAGAGCCAAAGAAAAACAGTAGGTGGATTAGAATCTTTCCAATACAACAAAATAGCTCTCCTAGCCAATAAAGTTGAAAAAGCTATAATACGTTGAGCGGAAGCAGGAACATTTCCTGCTTCCTTCGGAGTGATCCCAAAGATTACTCTAAGTGAATTAGGTTGTAGGTCCAAACCTATGTCTTTGGATAACGTTCTAAAAACATCTCTCCAAAACTTATTTAACTTTATACGACCAAAATATATCTTTCCAATTTTATTATCTTTTTTAAAAAAAAATGTGAACTGGTGGTTGATGATTTTTTTTCTCTATATATCTAGATGATGGTTAAACGTATTGCTTCTGGGGGTTGATTCCTAATGGGTTTTATTTTGTAGTTAATGGGTTTTTTTTAGATGGGGGTTCTGTTTTTTTCCTTTTTCTATATATAATTTTTTTTTCAAATATATTATGATTAGTTTTTTTTCTTCAGCTCTATTAATCATATACATATTAATTTGTTGAGATTTTGTATTATTCTGTAGTTGTAGAAGATTATTAATAAAAAGATTTTAAAATTGAAAAATGAATACAAAACATATGAGTTAAGGTAGTTACCTCAGCATTACATCTATCACAGGTGGGATTTATATTAGAAAAAATATGCACTAGTTTGTCTTTTGACATATGTGCCCTGTGCACTACCTCGAACTGAATCAAGGAGTGACGGGTGCAGATAGATTAATTGTTAACTGTATGATAAATTTTATTCCATTGATCATCTGAAAGTAACTCCCGAAGCTCCAATTCCCAAGCAAGTTTAACCTTATCATTTGACATCATTCGTAAATTTATGAGCCGTTTATATATAGGCTATCAATCCTTTTTGAAATGGTTTAAACTGAAAAATAACATCTATCATATTTGGTAAATGAGCAAATGGATAATTCGGTAACAAATCTTGTATAGAATTCCTAACTTGTAAATATCTTTAAAAAAAATTGTGCACTAGATGTATCATATTTATCCACTTGCTGCGAAAAAGACGTCAAACAATTCTCTAAAAACAAATCTAAAGAAGTTTTTATTCCCTAGTTTTCCGTGTTAAAAAGGCCTTATCCAGGATTGATGGTTTAAAAAAATAGCTGAGATAGATATTACTAGAGAGAACAAAGTTATTTAAGTCAAAAAATCTACGAAACCGAAACCAAATTTTTAATATATTTCTAACAATGGGACTAAAATCTTGTCTACCAATCCTAGAAAACAAAAAAGGAAGAGGAGCTTCCAGTAAGGAAGCCAAAGAAAACTCCTTTACCGAGCTCTCCTCCAAGTCCAACCATGAAGGACAGTCCTGATAATCTATACCATAAATTCAAAAAGTAATATAACAAATCAGAATCAGACTTTAATCGCCAAGTACCTGTACACATACAAGGAATTTACTTCCGGCAGATGTTGTCTCTCTGCTCATAACAATAATAATGATAAATATAAATGAAAATATAGATTATACATACAAGTAGTGCAATCCAAGTAATAGTTAGCCTACAGTTAACTGTTCAGCAAAGAGACCGCAGTAGGGAAAAAACTTCTCCAGTGCCTATTAGTCTTAGTCTGGAGGGATCTGAAGCGCCTACCAGACGGAAGCAGTTCAAACAGTCCGTGCGCAGGATGGAAGGAGTCCTTTATGATGTTCCCCGCCCTCTTCAACCTGGAAGAGTACAGGTCCACAATAGAGGGCAGGGAGGCTCCAATGATGCGCTCGGCAGTCCTCACTGTGCGCTGTAGTCTGGTTCTATCTTGCTTGGTGGCGGCTTCAAACCACACAGTGATGGAGGTGCACAGGACAGACTCAATGACTGGAGTATAGAACTGCAGCAGCAGTTCCTGAGGCAGACCATATTTCCTCAAGAGCCGCAGGAAGTACATCCGCTGCTGGACCATCTTCAGGATGGCGCTGATGTTCTGCTCCCACTTCAGATCCTGAGAGATGGTGGTTCCCAGGAAGCTGAAGTTCTCCACAGTGGACACAGGGCTGCCGAGGACTGTGAGGGGGGGACATAACGGGGGGGATGTCTCTTGTAATCCACTATCATTTCCTTTGTCTTGAGCGTGTTCAGCTCCAGATTGTTCCGACTGCACCAGAGCGCCAGTTGGTCCATCTGCTGTCGATATGCAGACTCATCATTGTTCTGGATGAGTCCGATGATGGTGGTGTCGTCTGCAAACTTCAAAAGCTTCACATAGGGGTTGGAGGAGGTGCTTTCATTGGTGTAGAGGGAGAACAGCAGTGGAGAGAGGACACACCCTTGTGGGGCGCCGTTATTGGTGATTCAAGTATCCGAGGTGACCTGTCCCATCCTTACCTGCTGACTTCTGTTGGTCAGGAAGCTGTAAATCCAATCGCAGAGGTCAGGTGGCACAGTGAGGCGAGACAATTTGAAGCAGAGGGTATGAGGGACAATGGTGTTAAACACTGAACTGAAATCCACAAACAGTATCCAAGCATAGGTCCCAGGACGATCCAGATGTTGCAGGATATAGTGCAGTCCCAGGTTGACTGCATCGTCTACTGACCTATTTGCCCAGTAGGCAAACTGCAGGGGATCCAGCAGGCTGCTGGTGAGGGTCTTCAGGTGATTCAACACCAAGCGTTCAAAGGATTTCATGACCACAGATGTCAATGCGACAGGTCTGTAGTCATTCAGTCCTGTGATGGTGGGTTTCTTGGGGACCGGGATGATGGTAGAGCGCTTGAAGCAAGTCGGAACCTCACTCAGCTCCAGAGATCTATTAAAGAGATGAGTGAAGAATGGAGCCAGCTGATCAGCACAGACTCGTAGACAGGAGGGGGAGACCCCATCTGGGCCTGGAAATTTTCGGGTCTTAAGTCGCTGGAACAGTCAACATACTTCTCCTTCGCTGATTCTAAGCTGAGATCTAGTGGGGCTGGGCAGACATGGTGGGGAGGTGATTGCAGTAATTGGGGGGATGAGTGCCAGTGAGTGATGGTCGAGGGAAGGCAGGAAGAGAGTCCGAAGAGGGGGGAGGGACAGGTGTAAGATGGGCCCTCTCAAATCTACAGTAAAAGGTATTAAGGTCGTCAGCCAAAGCTTTGTTAACCTCAGCAGGGGGGCAGTGCGTCTCTCTCAAATATTAATTGTCCAATAATAAAATCTAAAGTTGGTTAACACCATTCTTTCAGTTAAAAAAAATTTTTTGCAATAAAGGTTTACTCAGTCTAGAACTGTTACTGTTCCAGATATATGACAGGATCATCGAATTTATTCTATCAGAGAATGTTTTCAGGACAAAGGATGGAACAGCTTGAAACATATATAGAAGTTTCGATAAAATTACCATTTTTATAGCATTTATTCGACCAATTAATGACATCGTCATAGGCGACCATTTGGAAAGCATTTGTTTTGTGTATTCAATTAGAGGAAGAAAATTATACTTGTATAAATCTTCAAAATTTTTACTAATTTTAATACCAAGATAGGTAAAATAATTTTAGCAATATTAAAAGGTATTTGATCATAATCATAATAATTATTAATAGGAAATAATTCACTTTTATTTAAATTTAATTTATATCCAGAGAAAATACTAAATTCCGTAAATATGGGTATCATGGAGGGAAGAGATTTCCTAGGGTCTGAAATGTAAACTAATAAATCCTTATGTAATTTATCCCTCTCTTAATACCCTGAACAGAGTTAGAATCCCTAAGAATACAACTATCATTTATCTGTATGATGTCCACAGCCTTCTGTGTCTTGCTAATTGAAGTGTTTGTTTAGATTCTACTTAAAATTTTGTTAGTGTATCTACATTACCTCTTACCTTAAGCTTTTGCCTTGTTGTATTGGACACACTAATGATGCAAGAATAAATTCTTACTACTTATGCTATATCTTTTGTATATGCTTCCTCATCAACTCTTGGGAAGACATACCTTGCCAGTCCAGTCTTTCCTGATAACTGAAGACCTATAGTCCAGGCAATGTCCTGATGAATTTCTTTTGTAACCTTCCCAGAGTGGCTTCCAGAACTCCGACCAAGTACAGCCGATATTATGTTTTACAAAGTTGTAGTGTGATACCTCCATCTTTTACGTGAAATGCCAAGATGGGAGCAAGCATCCAATTCTTTTCTTCACCATCTTATCCACCTGTTACTACTTAGTGATTTATGATGTACTACAAGGACCCCTGTGTACACCCTGTTTTTGTTTGCTCACCTTAAATGCATTTCTTTGTACTTTTCAGAGTAAAGGCAATCTCCAGCAGCTTTGGTTTTGCAACACTACATAAAGTTAATTTCCTTCGGATGGCAGATTAATTAGGATGTGACAGTATTATGGGAAGGGTGTAGCTTTGAGGTAATTTTGGGACAAAAATGAAGGTGACTGTAACCTTGCTTAGCTGATCTTTCTTTGATTCTGACACCATTTATCTGCAATAATCAGATATCAATTCAAAGAACTATTAAATGTCAAAGATATAAGTAATGGCAAAAAATGGCATCTGAACAGTAAGTAATGATTATAACTCCACAGTGTGTTTCTGACATAACTAAATAGTGTTTATGCTACATTGCAATATTTATGGAGTGTTGCATGGTAAAGGATTGTTAACTGTCCTTATTCAAGTGAGTGTTAAAGATTCTACTGTTTGAACAATGAAAACTGGTAACTTAATGTGCTCTGAACAACGTTTCTTATTGGATCAACGGCATTGAAAACAGATGCAGTTGTTATTCATGTTCCTGCTTTTCATAGGATATGTGTACAAAGATGTACTACCACATTATAATGTCACAGTACTGCAAAATAATTTATTCCTTGTGAAGTTCTTTAAAATGAGACCTCTTTGTACGTTCTTTTCTTTATCATTTTGGGCCTACACACTCAATTAATTGCAATGCTCAATTTGTCAACAACTAAGAATTTAGGATTCTTTCTGATGAATGTCAGATCTTCGTTGTCTTTTTGCAGTGTTGGATAAATTATTACATGCATTTTCTCCAAATAAGCACGTGATTCCTTTTTATGAGGGGGCAATGTTGCTTACGTCATTAGACACATACTGCCGCCACCCTTTGCCCTCCAACCCCTCACTCCCTAACAGTCACTTCTGATGGGTAAAGCAGATGACAGATAGTTTACTGCAAAGTAACAGACTCTTTCACAAGACAGGGGAGAAGAAAATTGAAGCTTAGGAAGAAATTGCAATGTTTATGTTACTATTCACATGCCTGAAGTATTCCAGGATTCTCCTATTCACAACAGGGACAGATCTGCACCTGAAATATGGATTTTTTCTTATTTAATGCCAGAGGATTGCCTGAATTACTGACCCCAAACATTGAAATTCCTTTCCTCTCACAAATGCTGTTGAATCTGTTGAGTTCCTACAGAAAATTGATTGTTGCTTAAATTACTGAATAGATTACTGATTTGGAGACATAAGTTGAAGTACTACTTCATAAATGCTTTTCTGTTTTGGGGATTGTTAAGTACCACTTGTTAGTGTTTTCATAGTGCACAAACCTAGGAGGATATTTTTGGGGTGTTGCAAGTCTTTTGCTTTCTTTTCGCCTCTGTTTTAAAGACTTCTCTGAGCTTTGCAGTCAACCTTTTTATGGTTCGTATTAACAAGCTAGCATCTGCCTCTAATTTACTGATGAAGGTAATGATTCTGAACATATATTTGGATTACTGAAGTCTCCTGTGATTGTGGCTTTTACGTAGCACTAATTTTCCTGTAAATTTGCTCAATATCTAATCCGCTACTTGGGATCCTGTGGAAACTGTCTTCTTCATTTGAAACTGTTATGCCTTTGTCTCTGTTCTCAATTTTTGTCAAATGTTGGGTGAGTCTAGAATGAGGGGGCACAGGGACATCCCTTTTGAACAGAGATGAAGAATCTCTTTAACCAGAGGGTGATGAATCTGGAGAATCAATTGCCACAGAAGACTGTGGAGACCACGTTATTGGAATATTTGAAACAGTTTGATATGTTTTTTTTATTTGTAAGGGTATTGAAGATTATGGAGAACAAACAGGAGAATGAGGTTGAGAGAAAAGTTAGCCATGTTTGAATGGTAGAGCACACTTGATAGGCCAAATGGCCTAATTTTGCTTCTATGTCTAACGTTTCCAGGAGCAATCAGAATTCACTCCTATCATATTTTCAGCAATATCTCCTCATTCCTGGAGATGGACTTGTTTTTCCCTTCAGAGAGAGCATAGAAAAGGGCCTTTCAGACCATCAAGTGTGCCATGACAATGGTCAGGTTTTGATTAAACTTACCCAAGACATATTTATTTTCTTTGCATTCCTATCATTTGTATGGAATACAGCAAATGACCTCCTTATAATTCTCAGTGTGTTCTGTCCAAAAACATTATTTCTTGTTCCAGTGCATTTTGTCTTTCAGTTTTTTTTTTGCACCTTTACTTATCCTTGTCATTGCTGGCTTCTTGCACCTAATCATATGGGAAATTAGGCTACAATACTTAAAACTTTCTTCCGAAGATGTTAGTCTCAGCTCTGTGCATGTGTACTGTACCTGGAACTATTCACGGGAATTGTAAAGATCCCACCTCCCCCACAATTGATTCTGTCCACTAGTTAAAAGCTTTTCAGATTAATCTCTCCAGCCATGTATTTATTTCCTCTAACTCAAAAAATAACTTTATTGGCCCATGGTGTACACTGGAGAGTCTGGTTGTTGATTTTTCTTAACTCAAAATATGTGTATACTATCTTACTCCTTTTTATCCAATGCCATTAGGTACTGAACTCCTTGGGCATGTTTACCCTGAGCCACGTGAGGACCTTTTGCAGCTGCTGTGTGGTATTTTATCCTAGGCTATAGGGAGGCAACTTATAATTATGGTATGCCTTCTGCAACCACAAAAATAACTGCTTTCCTTATTTATATAATCTCCTCGAAGTGTGGTACAAACGTAGTGGTGAAAATACTCAAGGTCAAGCAGCACACAGTGATAAAACATTCCAGAGTCAATTGCGCTTCATCAGAACACCTGCAACTGTTGTTTCCTTAACCTTTTTCCTTGTCTCTTATGCCACCCACAGTGTACAAGGATATTGGTTGTGGTTCCACTCCTAAAAAGTGTCCTGGATTTCTCACATGATGTGGAACAATCAGAAATAATATGCCTTGTGATGTCTGAAATAGAATCTCAGACAACAGAAGAAATACACTTCAAACACTTGTAATTAATCACTGTTTTGTTTACCACAGAGGAACTTAAAAATTCTTTGGGTTTTAAAATCAAATGATAGTTTAAAAATTATTTTTCAGCTGCATTTTTCAATCAAAAATTTAAATGAAAACATAGTTTTCCTATAGTTTGGTAGTGCTGTTCTACTTCATTGAGTAAAGGTCTTAATTTTTTTGTAGTCAGGGAAAAAAGCAAAGAAGGCCTCTGGAGAGAAAGTAAAAAGTGGAAATGGTGGAAAATCTGCAACAGGCATGAACCGGATGAATGGGCATCACCAACAGAATGGGGGAGTGGAAAACATGATGCTCTTTGAAGTTGTGAAACTGGGCAAGAGTGCAATGCAGGTAAAAAATGATCTTCAAAAAAGATGGTTAAGTGATGATTTTCTTGCTGAGCAATGTTTTGAGCTTGTGAAACATAGAGCCTATCCAGTAGTTTTGGAGATAACTATTTATAGCAGCTACTCTTCAGGTGCTCCAGTTGACAGTTGAAGAAATAAGCAGGTCTGTTCCCCAAAGAGGCAAATTTACTTACCACTCACTTCAAAACGTGAAAGCCAGATGCTGCAAGATGCTTCAATGCTGGCTTTTAACGAGTTACTTCCAATTCATTTTTAGGATTGGCCGATTAATGGAGCAATAGCAACATGCTGAAGTGAGTGGGAAGTATCACTTTATCAGCTGTTAATTTCAGTTCATTTGACATGGCTTGTTTCAGGAAGTTTTGTCCTTTTGCCAGTCACTGAGATACTGAAATAAAATTGTCTTCACTGGAGGCCATGCGTATATACCATGTGTTTTCAAAGACTGCATGCAAACTTTCAGCCTCCTTGACTCCCTGTGTCACCTTCTTCAAGTTTACTCACTTTATCCCTACCTCCTTACATCCCATATCAGTTTATCTCATTTACCTACTTCACCTTTAGTTCAGACCCATGTTCAATCACCTTGTCTCATTTCCTATTGATCTAGTGCCCCGACCCCTGTATGTTCATTTCCTTCCTGTTGCTACATTCTTCTTGCCCTTCCCACCACCCTTCACCTCCCCACTTTTTCTTTCTTCTGATCTTTATTCCTGTTTCTCAGCAAGTTAATTTGCATAATGTACTAATCTCATATTTTGTGTTTTTAGTCTGTTGTGGATGACTGGATTGAATCGTACAAGCATGACCGGGATATAGCACTTCTTGATCTCATAAACTTTTTCATTCAGTGTTCCGGCTGTAAAGGTAGGTTGTGGCTATTTTGAAAGTGAATTGATAGTTCATTCTATTCAAGATCAAGATTGTATAATGTCATTACCAGTACACAAGTGTAAAGGAGAATGAAATAATTGTTACTCCAGTTCCAGTGCAGTACAAGTAAAAACATAGACAAAGAAAACAATGATAAAAAAACATAATAAATATAAATGCACAAGATAGCTTATATACATTGATTGTATGTGACACTAGGCACATGCGTTGTCTGTACACAGGCTAACTGACAGGAAATGATAAAGTAATGATGTTTGTGGATGTGGAGGGGTAGGTTAATAGCTGAAGGCATTGATCAGACTTGCTGCTTGGGGAAAGTAACTATTTGGTTCCGGTGGTCCTGGCATGAATACAACGTAGCTTCCTCCCTGATAGGAGATGGACAAAGTCTATGAGCAGGGTGAGAGATGTTACTGGCTCTTTTCCGGCACCTTTCTGTATACCTTTGTTTGATGGCTGATTGGGCAGCTTAAGCAGTTGTTGAGCCACAGTGCAGCTTCCTTCAGTGGTGCAACTTGTCAGGATGCTCTCTGCTGCGCATATGTAGAATGACACGAGTGTAGATATGCATTATCCAGCTCTCTTAAGGCTCCTCGGAAAATGTATGATTTGGTTAGCTTTGCTGATTGTATTGAATGTGTTTTGGGGCCATGAGTGGGTTGTGTGAGCTGTGCTTTCCTAGAGTTTGCAACTGCTAATAGTTCACTGTTGTGCCTCCGATATAAAGAGAGGTCTGAGTGGTGCAAGTTCTCCTGAAGTCGATAACATTCTCCTTTTTCTTGTTGACATTAAGGAAGAAGTTATTTGCCAGGCACCAGGCCTCAAGCTCATCCACCACCTCTCTATGGGCTGTCTCATCGTTATTGGCGATCTTGACGATGTGATTACTTGGGTGTTTGCCAAGCAGTCATGTGTGAGCAAAGTGTACGGCAGTGGGCTTGCACACAACCCTGGGAGGCATCTGTGTTGGAGGATGATGGGGAAGGAGGAGTGGTTGTACATGCTGACTATATGAGGTCTGTTGGTGAGGAAGTCCAATACTCATTTGCATAATGGTGTAGTTAGACCAAGGGGGAGGAATTTGTTCACCCCCCCACATAGTGTTGAATGCTGAATTGAAATCCAGAGACAGCACCTGACACAAGTGTCAGAATTAGGATTAGGTTTGGATTGTTGGATCAGGTTGTTGATCAGGAATTGTATCTGTGTATCAATTCTGTCTCCAGCGATAATATATGGGAGTCCCATGGGACTGTATCAGTTCCCTTCCTGTTTACCTTGTATACATTGGACTTGAGATACAACACTGAGTCCTGTCATCTGCAGAAATTACCTAATGACTCAGCAATAGTTGGGTGTACGAAAGCAGGACAGGAAAATGAATACAAGGTCCTGGTGGAGGACTTTGTTGAATGGTGTAAGCTGAATCATCTGCGGGTCAACATCAGTAAGACAAAAGAGATGGAGATGGACTTTAGAAGACTGAGGATTTGCTGAGGACCTACAAGTACCAGGGGGTGTACCTGGGCGACAGTCCTGAGTGGAGCACCAACATAGAGGCTGTGTGCAAGGAGGACCAGAGTTGCCTGTACTTCCTGAGGAGACTGAGGCCCTTTGGAATATGCAGGCCTCTCCTTCACATGTTCTACCAGTCTGTTGTCGCAAATACAATCTTCTTTGAGGTGGTGTGCTAGGGCAATGGCATCAACATGGGTGATTAATAAGCTGATTAGAAAGGGTGGCTCTGTTATAAGAGTCTAGCTGGACACACTGGAGGCTGTGGTAGAACAAAGGACCCTACATAAAAAGAACCTGGCTATTCTGGACAATGTTTCTCACCTTTTCCGTGCTACCTTGGCTGAACAGAAGAGCACTTTTAGTAATAGACTAAGACAACTACGCTACTCCAACATGCCGCAATGTGCAGTCAGTTTTACCTTTGGCTATTAGGCTCTATAATGAGTCAACCTATAGCCGGGGAAGTAATGATCCCCTCCTGTTAAGACTGTTTAAGATAACTTATTTTTATTTTTTCTTGTTAATTCTCAACTAATATTGTATATCTGTGAACTTGTGATGCTACTGTAACACTGTAATTTCCTTTGAGATTAATGAAGTATCTATCTAATAGAATGTTTTTCCCAGCAGGACAGCAGAATTTTTTTAACCCAGTAAATTTCATCAGTGCTTTAAGTTTTAATATATGTTTTTTCTTAATTTGGATAGGGTTATTTGAGGGAATTGTATCACTTATTTTAATATACTTATTCTGAAGATTAGTAGGCATTTAGTTTTATTACTCCAGAAGGCAAGTATAGGTATAATTTGCTAATGGAGGGAAAACAGTATTTCTCCTTTATCAAATAGAAAAAGCACATTGCATCATAATGTTCAGAAAAATTTAAGTATGACATTGCTCATTCCCATTATCTTTTTGTCAGGATCAAAATTTTTGTTGAATATTTTTAAGCTTATTATTTGTAACATTGATACCCAAATAGAATGTGCTACTGGTTTGCCTTAAATCCTTTAAAAATCAATTGTCAGGAAAGCTAGACTACACTGTTCCAGAAATTTTATATTCTACTAGATTTGTCTATTAGCAAAACTCAATAGTGCTCTGTGGTACCAGAAATCGATTCCTTATTGCCAGTCAACCTGAATACATGACTACTGCAATTATGGAAAAGAAACTAGGTGGTTTTAAGTCAACTCATTCTGTGACGCTGATGAGATGATGCAAAAGCCTGATAACCTTAGTCAGTTGGTGGAGGCAAATTGTTTCCATTGTGGCACTATTAGATAATCAACTGAAATAATAAGCTTTGTACAAGTTTGGCATTGATTTAATTTCCCCTATGTAAGAAAAATAAGTCTTATTTGATAGAATTTGAAGAGTTGTTGGAACTAAAGCTAAGTTGCTCAAACTAATTTTAATATGGATGCACTTATCATAAAATGTCAACATAAATCAGAGTCTTCTTTCATGTCAACTCCCATGATTTTGCTCTGATGAAAACTGGCAACTGCATTTGTTGAAATAATTTACTGCGTACAGTGAAAAGTAACTTGCACAACAGGACAGAAACTGGTCTTTTGGCCCATCTTATCTATGCTTAATTGATATTCTGCCTAGTCCTGTTAACCTGCACCTGTACCATGGTCCTTCATATGTCTCTTGCCCATGTAAATATCTAAACTTCTCTTAAATTTTGAAATTAAACCCACATACACCACTACTTCTGGCAGCTCTCTCTACACTCACACCACTCCCTTCACCTTTCAACTTTAACCCATGACCTCTAGTTCTAGTTTCACCCAATCTCAGTGGAAAAAGCCTGCTTGCATTAACTTTATCTATGCTCCTCAATAATTTTGTATACCTCTATCAAATCTCCCCTTATTTTCCTACACTCGTAATCTTAAGCCCCCATAATATCCCCTTTGGCCCTGCTCATTTCTAAAATGCTTTTGAGCATAAAGATCTTGTCTAACGTTACAGTAAATTAACCTTTTTATCTGTTTAAAATTGCTGCCTGCAGTTCCTGCCTTCTGCCTAGACCCTTGTATCAGGAGGCAAATTTCAAACGATGACTAAATTTCTGAGCATGTAATACGGTTGTCCTATTTCCAGAGCTTATCACTAGGCAAAACAGAGCGTGAAATTTCAAATCTGGATTCAGACGTAATAAAAATCAAAGTCGTTATTTTTTTTTAAATTGTCTTTAAAACAATAAAAATATGTAAATAAAAGCCAATTAATTAAAGAAGCCTAGTTTTCGATTTACTCCCATTCCACAAATCTGAACTCCCCATTTAAATTAGTGGGTTCTGACTCCCCCATCCCCTCAGTTCGACAAGACTCAGTGTATGCATGGCCAATATAGTTTAGACCATGATTTTGTTTGTTTATATTTTCTAACATTGTTTTGCAGGTGTCGTTACTGCTGAGATGTTCCGTCACATGCAGAATTCTGAGATAATTCGTAAAATGACGGAGGAATTTGATGAGGTACTCTTTACTTAAAAACTTCATTAGAAAAGCTCATTGCTGCAGCTATTAGCAATTGGAAGCAAAGGCTCTGCAGCAGATGTGGACAGAACAAATTTAATCCACAATCTGTCGTCAGGACTGATTGGACATTAAAGATTTGTTTAAACTTCTGAGGAACTTTCATGAATGTTTAAGGAAACATGGCAAGTGATTTGATGAGATTGTTTAGTCTAGCCATTCTTAACGGGGACCATATGGCCCCCTTGAAGGGGGCCATTGACTGAAAACTGTGAGAAGGGGAGCCCCAAGTGTTTTTGGGGGCCCTGGTAACTGAACCGATGAAATACCCAAGCAGCAACCTTCATTGGAGTCAGTAGTTCCCCTCCTAATTATACTATCTTTCCAACACATTGTTTGAATTCGGCGCACCTGGTAAATTCATTGCTTAAGCTCCTCCCACACAGCCTCACTTCAGAATCAGACTGCACCAGGTTAATGTACTCAATCAAGGGTTCTTGCATCCATTATTGCCATACTTCATTCTCCGAAGATCAGCGTGTCTTTGTTTTTTAAAAAAGAGTTATACCTTCTGTCTTTACTATGCGTCATTGACAGGGAGCACCTAGTAGCTAAAATCTTAGGAGGACGTCTCAATCTTTCACTTTCAGTTGTCATAAAGGCTGTAAACTTCATCAAATCCCATGCCCTTCAGGATTGTGTTTTCTGGCAGTTGTGTGAAGAAAATGGTAACAACTTCCGGATGCTGCTGCTGCATATCGAAGTGGGGTGGCTTTCCAAGGGAAACTGTCTTCAACATTTTGTTACACTCTGGAACACCACAGTTTCCTTCATGTCTGATAAAGAGCATGGAGAAAGAGGCATTGCTGCTAAGGCAGACATATTTTATCTGGCAGATACCTTTCAGAACTTAATTTGTTAAACAAGTCCTTACAGGGCAAAAATAATAACCTCATTGGTTGTAAGGAAACCATTGTTTCTTTCCTTAAGAAACTTGAAGTCTATTGCCACAATATGGAACATCAGAAATTTTTTACAATTTCCAAACCTGAAGACAATCACAGAGGCACTGAAGGATGAAGATCTTACCGTTTATGTGAAACTTCTCAAGCGGATACACAAGGATATGCAAGAAAGATTTAATGACCTGTTAAACCTTGGTATCTAGGATTGGATTTTGAATCCATTTGAAGTACAACCCACCCAAGTTGAGGCAGAACTTCAAGAGAGTTTGATTGATCTTTAGAGTGATACAACTGTATGTCATCAGTTCAGTCAGTTTCAAAAAGATTTTTGGATCAAGAGTGATCTACTGAATAAATTTACAACACTGGGGAAAGGCCCAAAGATTTTTTTTTACTGCTTTTCCCTCAACATATTTGGTTGAGAGTGGATTCTGCAAGGTAGTTTCCTTGACAAAATCCAGGACTGAATTGATATCACAACAAGAGGTGACCTCAGACTGTCACTGTCTAATTTGGAGCCCGATATCATGAAGCTTGCAGAAAAGCACCAAGCTCAAGGATCGCATTAGGCCTGATAGACTGATAATTTCATACAGTCTTTTTTTAAGTTTTGTTCAGTATGTTGGAATGTTCAAGTTTTCTTGGTGTTCAATAATAAATGATTTTCTGTCAGTCTATTTGTGTTGCATCCCTGGAACCTAAGAAGAACTCCTAAGGAGGCTATGGCCAAACAACGGTTGAGAATCACTGGTTTAGTCAAAGATAAGAATAACACAGAATAACAAAATTAAGATAAATAATTAGCTGATCAGTGACCATTTGTCTGACTTAATGAGTTTGTGGCTAAATTAAAAAAGCACTAGCACAAAATATCAATATTGGACACCCATCATACAACAAAAAAATACTTGTACAATCTCAAAAATAATTGAAATTAATCACAAAAAACCTGTTAATACTATTAAAGAATAGGAATCACTTGGCACTTGATTTGGTGAAAAGTTGTTTTCAATGGTCTGGTGAAATACACAGCTTTGAGTGATCTAATGAAGTAAGCAAGGTATCTGATACAGGGTTCTATGGCTTGCAGCTGGTCATGGTATCCAGAATAACATGATAGCTGGAGCTCTGAGATGCTATAGTACTCCTGTTTTAGTCCACAGGAGATTTAGTACAGAAGTTCCTTTATCATTTTTTTTTTGAATCTGCATTACTGTTAGTCAGATAATTAAAAGTTGATGCATTTGATTGCAGTTAATTGATAGCTCTAATTTAAATATCAAAAAAAATTGATGAAGTTGCTTGAATTGGAGACTGGCCAGTAACAGTATCTTTACCCCTTCTGGAAACTGTTCCAGCAAAATTGACGTTTTTATCTCGTTTTGTTATTGTTCAATTTCAGTACACAGCACTGTCTTTCACATTGATTTTATGGAATATCACCAGTTTATTTCTTCATCATAAACCACATGCTTATGAAATCAAGCAAAGCTGACGGTCCGGTAAGGTGTAACTGTTGAAATTCCAATGTGGGAGCAATATCTGGCTAATAGTATCTTTAATGGTAACTAAACATGTCAACATTTAGGTAATTCTCAAAAAGAGATGACCTGTGTAACAAGAATGCATAGTAATGACCTGAGTTTGCACCTTTTGCACCTTAAAATGTAACATCACAAAGTCTTTTTCAGGTTGTTATTTTTGGCCCAACTGTCTTTACCTACTTCATCAATTGTTTTCCTACATCATTTCTGTAAGGTTGGTTGTTTATATTTTTACAGTTTTGTTTTCTTTCCTACTTAAGGATAGTGGTGATTACCCTCTCACAATGCCTGGTCCACAGTGGAAGAAATTCAAGTCTAGCTTCTGTGAATTCATTTCTGTACTTGTACGGCAGTGTCAGTACAGTATCATATATGATGAATACATGATGGATACTGTTATTTCTCTGCTGACGGGATTATCAGATTCCCAAGTTAGAGCATTCAGACACACCAGCACATTGGCAGGTAGGATATTAATTTGATCTACCGAGTTATTATTTCAAAGTGATGTTTAGTTTTTTTATTTTTCCTATCTGCAGTAATAATGTAATTTTCATTTACATACAGATACTGTGTTAAATAACTTAAAGCATGCTCTTAGAACAATGCACCTTTGATCAAATTGCTTCAGTGTTCACTATGAAAAGGATCTTGGTGATTGTAGGGATGACTTATAGCGGACTGAAAAGCTTGAGCACATTGACATTAAGAAAGAGGATGTGCTGGGGCTTTTGGAAAGCATCAAGTTGGATAAGTCACCGGGACTGGGCGAGATATACCCCAGCATACTGTGGGAGGTGAGGGAGGAAATTGCTGAGCCTCTGACAATCATCTTTGCATCATCAGTGGGAACATGAGAGGTTCCGGAGGATTGGGGGGTTCCCGATGTTGTTCCCTTATTCAAGAAAGGGAGTAGAGATAGCCCAGGAAACCTGTGAGTCTAACTTCAGTGGTTGGAAAGTTGATCGAGAAAATCCTGAGAGGCAAGATTTATGAACATTTGGTGAGGCATAATATGATTAGGAATAGTCAGCATGGCTTTGTCAAAGGCAGGTCGTGCCTCACAAGCCTGATTTCATTTTTTGAGGATGGGACTAAACACATTGATGAAGGTAGAGCAATAGATGTAGTGTATATGGATTTAAGCAAGACATTTGATGAGGTACCGCATGCATGGCTTATTGAGAAAATAAGGAGGTGTGGAATCCAAGGAGACTTTGCTTTATGGATCCAGAATTGACTTGCCCACTGAAGGCAAAGAGTGGTTGTAGATGGGTCATATTCTACATGGAGGTTGGTGGCCAGTGGTGTCCCTGTTCTAGGACCCCTTCTCCTTGTGATTTTTTCAGTGACCTGAATGAGGAAGTGGAGGGATGGGTTAGTAAATTTGCTGATGACTCAAGGTTGGGGGTGTTGTGGATAGCGTGGAAGGCTGTCAAAGATGACAGCGGCACATTGATAGGTTGCAAAACTGGGCTGAGAAATGGCAGATGGCGTTCAATGAAGTGATACATTTTTGGTAGGTCAAATATGATGGCAGAATATAGTATTAATGGCAAGACTCTTGGCACAGTGGAAAATTAGGAGTTCTTGGGGACTGACTCCTTAGGACACTCAAAGCTGCTACGCAGGTTGACTCTGTGGTTAAGAAGGCATACGGTGCATTGGCTTTCATTAATCGTGGGATTGAGTTCAAGAGCTGAGAGGTAATGTGGTAGCTATATATGACCCTGGTCAGACCCCACTTGGAGTACTGTGCTCATATCTGGTCACCTCACTACAGGAAGGATGTGGAAGCCATAGAGAGGGTGCAGAGGAGATTTACAAGGATGTTGCCTGGATTGGGAAGCATGCCTTACGAGAATAGATTGAGTGAACTAGGCCTTTTCTCCTTGGAGGGTCGGAGGATGAGAGTTGACTTGATAGAGGTTTATAAGATGATGAGAGACATTGATCGTGTGGATAGTCAGAGGCTTTTTCCCAGGGCTGAAATGGCCAACATGAGAAGGCACAGCTTTAAGGTACTTGGAAGTGGGTACAGAGAAGATGTCAGAGGTAAGTGTTTTTCTATGCAGATTTTGATGAGTGCGTGGAATGGGCTGCCTGCATTGGTGGTGGAGGCGGATACAATAGGGTCTTTTAAGAGTCTCATGGATAGATACTTGGAGCTTAGAAAAATAGAGGGCTATGCGTAACCATAGGTATTTTCAAAAGTAAGTACATGTTCAGCACAGCATTGTGGGTTGAAAGGCCTGTATCGTGCTGGTGGTTTTCTATGTTCTATAGTTACATTAACAAGTAACATTGTTATTCTTTGAACAATATTTCCCCTTTGTATATATGAAAATGTCAGAAAATTTTTTCTTCAAAATCATGGTTCACTGCTTATGCATTTATCTTTGGCTTAAACTTTGTATCCTATTTGTAAAACAGTTGTGTGATGCCAGTGTCTTGATTTAATGCCTTCCTCCTCAGCAGATGAAACACATTTTGTTGGCTGTGTATCTATGCCTAATTTTATTAGCGACCAAAAAGAACACTAGCTTGTCTGTGCATATTTTGTTCTTGCTGCAAAATGAGAAATAATTGAAGTACAGTGGATTTTAGTTAATAGGAGACTCTACATTTTGGCCCAAATTAAGTGGCTGTCCAATTAGTCGGAAGTTTAATGGAAATACTTGAAAAGGTATAAAATAGACAGTCTTTTAACTGAGTAAAAAATTGTCTTTCAGTGGATGCAGAGCACTACCAGTGCTACTACAGTACTATGAAACTGTATTAGTTCCTAATAGTTACCATGGAGGAATTCATCCAGTATATTCTGCTGTGTATGGGGTGTCCAAGGTGGGGATGCACACCTGGGAATGGGGCTTGTATTCATTCTGGAGCAGTGTGCTCACCTTTGGTCCCCACCATACACTCAGCTCTCACTTAAGGCTCCAAGTAGCTGTTTACATACAACAGCAGTCATTCCCTTGTATACCAGTTTGACAGGTTGGTTAAACCAGGTGAGTATAGACATTGGGCTTTATACCTGGGTGAAGTAGGGACATACCTGTCCTGGCATTTGAAGTCAGCTCTGATGGACTGGGCAGATGAGAACAACAGTGAGATCCAACAGTGAAGAAAGCAGTTTTTCAATGCTTTGTAGAGAGTTAAGAGCATGATAAGACACAGAAGTCATAGTTATTCACTGCAGACAAGGAAGACCCTAGTTTGTGATGACTACTCGTACCACTGGACCTGAACTTCCGAGGTCAAGAAAGTGGAACTGTACCAGTGCAATGGCTTTTCCGCTTCAAAAACTTGCGCACAGGTTTCACTGTCATTATTGGGTGCGATGGACAACTGACACACTGCCATGTTCTTTTGTTAGACTAAATGATGACTTCTCATGATTCAGGACATTTACAAGGACAGGTGTGTAAAAAGGATCTGTAGGATCATTAGGAACCCAAGCCATCCCAACCACAATCTATTCCAGCTGCTACCATCCGAGAAGCGGTACTGCAGCATAAAAGCCAGGACCAACAGGCTCCGGGATAGCTTCTTCCACCAGGCCATCAGACTAATGAACTCATGCTGACTTGAGTGTATTCTATATTACATTGACTGTTCTATTTATTATAAATTACTATGATTGCACATCACACATTTAGATGGAGACGTAAAGATTTTTACTCCTCGTGTATGTGAAGGATGTAAGAAATAGTCAATTCAATTCAATTCAAATGAACAAAATTAGCAGACACCTAGTGCAGAGAATGTACTTCCTTTATACAATGCTTTTGACTATTACATCCTCCAAAGCTTTGTTTTCATTGTAACATTCAAGATGATTGTTGATACCTTAAAATTCTTTGTAGTTCTTAATTTGTTGAAATACAGTAAAATCATTTTATTTTCATTCTCAGTTGTTCCTGTTACCTCCAAGCCTGAATGCTTGAAACCGCAGTGAGCAAAATGTTTTACTGCTGATTTCTCACTGTCACTGTTTTTGAACACACACACACAACAGACACTATTTAAAAATTGTTTGCTCTAAGCGCAGTGTACTGCTTCATGGCTGCACAATTCATGCGACTGCCACCAGTTAGAAACTGTTAGGCATGTTTCCTGTCCCAAATTAAGCAGCTTAGCACCTCAAATAAACAAAGGAAGTCCTGACTAATTTCTCAATTAGTTTTTGTGCTTCAAAAGTTGTCCCAAAAAAGTGGCTGCCCTGATTAACCAATGGACCTATTAACTGGAATCCACTGTAATTGATAACAGTATTTGAATATACTTTTTGCACATTTCAGATATGTCAAAACTTGGGTGTTGATGGACTTTTCTCAAATATGGAACATGAGAAAATTGATCTCATTCTTTCCTGTTTTTAGTTCATTATAAGTTACACAATTTATTTCCTCTCATTTCACCTCCTTCCTTGTGGTTTTAACTCTTATCCGTCCCAAACATTGCGAGATCTCATTTGGTCCGATTTGGTGAATTTCTTTCATTGTTTGAACATTGGTCTCCTTCAAGTTTTGTTTATCATTGCTGGATAAATCAAGTGGAATTCTTAAGGCCTTCAAGTTTGAGCACAAAAAGTAATACCATATTCTTTAACAGCCTTTATGACTAGGAACATAATTTTCTGCAGTGTTAAATGTTTTCACAGTATTTGGTGTTAAAGTCATCGAGAAATTTGTTGACTTCTGCAATTTCTGTTTTATTTTGGTTGTGACTATTAATGAAATTCTTAAGCATGTCTGCTGTGTTTATTATTGAATCTGTACACTCCATACCTTCTGCAGCTATGAAGCTGATGACGGCACTAGTAAATGTGGCATTAAATTTAAGTATCAACATGGACAACACCCAGCGGCAATATGAATCTGAAAGAAATAAAATTCTTGGCAAAAGAGCCAATGACAGGTTGGAGCTCCTGTTACAGAAAAGGAAAGAGGTTAGTCAAATATTTATGTAGTTGCATACATACATACATACATATGTTATGGTTTGGTATGTCAGTATGTGGCATGTAATTCTTTGCTCCCATTAAGAAACTCAACTGGGTTAACTGATTTTTGTCTTTTTTTCTGCTCTTAAAATGAATTTTTTGTGATGCTTTGTGGATATTTTGGTGGTGCACTTCTGACAGTCTCAAGACCAGTGTATAAATTCCAGAGATGCAGCTGTAGAATTTAAATTCAATTCTTGATCTAGAATATTTTCTAAAATGTGATTAGAAATTATGACAATAAAAGTCTTGTTCTGTCTTCAGAGTTTATCTGCTTGACTAATGTAATTTAGGGTTAGAAATTAGAACCCACATTCATCAGTGGTTAACTCCTAAATACCCCGTGAAATGACCTTGCATACTACTCATTTTCATCACAGCTATTACTTTGGAGTAGGGTAAGAATAAAACTGGTTAGTATATATGACAGATCTTAGTGTCATATTTGGAAATTGCATCGACCACTTCACAGATCTTTGGGGTTCGTGTTTAGATCAGAGGAGCTATCCCATATTCTTGCCAAACAATATTTCAAAATAGTTCTTGAAAATCATATCTTACAGACAATGTGGCAGGCTTTTCCGTCACAATCCAAAGGTTCTCCCTATTGCATTAATACGACAGCCCGACCAAAGGGCTGGTGATGTGCAGGAGCAATAAATTTACAACTTTAATCGAGACTTCATTAAAATCTCAAAGCATTAGCTCAAATAGAAAACCCAAATTTGATAACCACCATTTTGCCTTGGCTGATAAATCAGTGCTAATCCTCATTGAACAACACTTGAAAGAAGAATAAAGCAGTAAAAGCAGAGATTGCACTCTGTATTCTGAGGGGACCTGCTGCCCATGACAGAAGTATCAGAACAATGTGGCTGCCAGATTGGATCTGTAACAGGCATTGAGTACATCTATTAAGGGATAAATCTATTTGATTTGTACATCACCAACTTCTCTGGTAAAAGCTTCGGTTCATTATAGTATTGGTGGAATTGACCTCTTTGCAGTCCTTGGTGGGGTTAAAGGCCTATCTTTACACTGAGATTACCACTAGCATGTTCAATGGGAGTCTCAGGCAGTTTAAAACTGGAGCATCAGGAATTGCTTTGGACCAACAGTCATCATATACACCATCACAGTTTGTAAACTCATAGGTTTTCATCAATATACAATTACTTTGATGGCCGGGGATCAATAAGGAGCGCAACATGCCATTCAGGTAACAGCACTAGACACATTTAAAGTTGAAATGGCAATCTCTGATGCTTCCACAAAAAATGCATAATTGCTAAATGGCATACAGTATGAAGAAGTATGTGACCATAAATGTACTTTTCAAATTAAAATTCTGTAATCCTACAGTTTCTTGTTGTAAATGGTGGTGGACAGTAAAGCAGGAAGCAGAGGCCACAAAAGCACATCATCCTCGAAGATGGTTTAAGACAAAGCCAAAAACGTTTTTAATGATGTTGATCATTAACAAACTTCTATAGATGTGTGGTGGAGAGTATATTGACTGGCTGCATCACAGCCTGGTATGGAATCACATGTCCTTGAATGTAAAATCCAACAAAAAGTAGTGGTTACAGCCCAGTCCATCACAGGTCAAGCCCTCCCCACCCCACCATTGAACAAATTTGCATGGACTGTGAAAGGAAAGCAGCATCCATCATCAGGGACCCCTAGCACCAGGGGTAAGTTCCCTACTCACTGCTGCCATTAGGAAGAACGTACAGGAGCCTCACAACTCCACCACCAGTATCAGGAACAGTTATTACCCTACAACCATGAGGCTCTTGAATCAAAGGGAATAACTTCAATTGTCCCATCACTGAAATGTGCCCACAACTTCTGGAGTCACTTTTCTGGATATTTATTGTTTACTCTATTATTTTTCTTTATGATTTGCACAGTTTGTTGCCTTTTGCACACTGATTGAACAGCAGGTTGGTATGGCCTTTCATTGATTCTATTATGGCTGTTACTGATTTATTGAGTATACCTGCAAGAAAATGAATCTCAGTTGTATATAGTGACATTTATTTACTTGGATAATAAATTCACTTTGAACTTTGTTCCCAAAGAGCCATATTAAAGACTTGTTCTCAGGAACTAGCAATGCCTTTGGAACCTATTGGGTTATGTGAAAAATTCATGGCACAAGTTAAAAAGTAAAAAATATAGTGTTACTGGCACTTCATAAGTGGGGGACCTGGAGGACAGCATATTGGGTTATTCCCATACCTCAAGGAATTTCAAGAAGGTACCTCACCACCACCTTCTTGAGGGCAATTAGCTATGGCCAACAAATGCTGACTGAGAAGCCCACATCACTGAAATGGGGAAAAAAGTGAGGCTTAGACTTAGACTACAACTGAATAGTTAAGACTCATAGATTGAATGGATAGGCAAGAACATGGCAAAAGTTTTTTGTGTGGAAAAATACAGGATTGTGCAATTTGTTGAGTGGAGTTAAAGACACTGGCAAATTGAAGAGAAACTGCAAATGATTAGAATACAGAACAATTATGTGTTCTTTAGCATAAAGCATACACAAAAACATGTTTGTAGAGCATGTTGTTAAGAAGGCAAGTTGCAGATTGGCCTTTACAACATATAACATTACAGCATAGTACATGTGCTTTGGCCCACAATCTTGTTCCAGCCTTTTAACCTGCTCTAAGATTAATCTAAGCCTTCCCTTCAACATAGCTCTCTACTTTTCTATCATTCATGTACCAGTCCAAGAGCTTCATAAATGGCCAGAATGTGCCTGCGTCTACCACTGGCCCTGGCAGGGTGTTCCACACACTTACCACTCTCTGTAAAGAACTTAACTCTGTCATCCAAGTTCCAAAAACCTACTCCAATTGTATTTAAATTGTGCCCCCTGGTATTAGCCTTTTCTGTCCCTGGGGGAAAAATCTGGTTATCCATTGAATCTGCCTCATCATCTTGTACCTCTATCAAGTCACTTCTCATCTTCCGTCACTCCAAAGAAAAAAGTCCTAGCTCACTCAACCTATTCTAATAGACGCACTCTCTAATCCAGGCAACATCCTGGTCAATATCTTCTGTACCCTCTCTAAAGCTTCCGCACCCTTCCTATAATGAGGCAAGCAGAGCTGATCATAATATTCCAAGTTGTAGTCTAAACCAGGTTTTTATCAAGCTGCAATGTTAACTCGTGGCTTTTGAACTTGACTAATGAAAGTCAATACACCATGCACCGTCTTAGCCCTTATATCAACATGTACGACAGCTTTGGACTCCCAAGATCCCTTTGTTCCTCCACACTGATATGAATCAAAACATTATCTTCATATTCTGCCTTCAAATTTGACCTTCTAGAGTGAATCACTTCACACTTCTCAGGGTTGAACTCCATCTACCACTTCTCAGCCCAGTTCTGCATCCTTGCAACACTTTATTACTTGTGTTTTGAAGCTTTAAAATTAATGAAGTGTTGTTACACTTGTATATAGATGAGGCTAACCCTGGAGTACTGTGCGTAGTTTATGTATTCTTATTTAAGAAAGGATTTTCTAGCATTGGAAGTAATTCACCAGAGATTTACTTGGCTGATTCCTGAAAGGGTTGTCCTAATAACAATTGGCCACCAAGTTAGATCTATTCTTTTAGGAACTCAAAGAATGATATGTAGTCTAATGAAACATAGAAAATCCATAAGGGGTATGACAAACATTGATATTAAAATAATTCCACATGTGGAAGTCTTGAATGAGGGGGCATTGTTATAAGAGTTATTTGAAATTTGATTTTTGTTTTTACAGATTTAATTTGTGATTTTTCTCAAAATGTTTGACATCCATCTATTCCCCCCCCTTTCAGATTCTGACAGTTGTCTTTTTTGATATGACTAATACAATAAGTTTCTACATCATGCTAGAAAATCAGTTATTTTATGCTGTAAAAGAGGGATTGAATATGTAGTATGGTTGATGAAATGCCAATCTAGTGGACTGTTTGGATGATTTTTCTTGATTATTTGGCCTTGTACTAATTAAGGAATGTGGAAAGTATTCTGCACTTTTAATGCAAGAATGCTTATAGACTCACTGTAAAGAAGCCTTTTTATTAAGCTATAACTTAATACTGTCAACCAGTAAGATGAGCAAATGTTATTTTTTAAAAGAGGTTTTGTTATTTAATCAATAGATATTCTATTATAAAATATCAATTTCCAGCTGGTTTAATCTGTGTTATGTTTACTTTTGAAATCGCAGGCAATTTAGATTTCTTTTAGGCTAATAAATGGTCTAGTTCATGGTACATTTTGTTTCATATGTAAATATAAGTGGGAACTCCAGAGGGGAAAATGCATTTCATAATAAACATAGTTTTAGGTGTTGCTTGTACTGGTGCAATCTTGTGTACCCAAAGAAGAACTTTTTCTTCTGATTGTGAAAATTAGCTTTAAGATTAATTCATAACATTAGTAAACATATTTTTGCCTGTTCTTTCCTAGCTTCAAGAAAATCAAGATGAAATTGAAAATATGATGAATGCCATTTTTAAGGGGGTGTTTGTGCATCGATATCGGTAAGAAACTTTTTGTTGGTATTTCAATTTAATTTTTGCAGTCCAAAGAAGAGCAATCCTGTACAGAGATGGATTGTTTTATCTTGGTTTTGTTTGTTTTTATCTCATCAAGTGATGCAATATCTGAGATAAGAGCTGTCTGCATTGAAGAGATAGGAGTTTGGATGAAAATGTATAGTGATGCCTTCTTAAATGACAGCTATTTGAAGTATGTGGGATGGACCATGCACGATAAGGTAAATTGTCCATTATTTTAGATGTTCTGTGCAGATAATATGTAGCAAATGCAGACATTTGATTGAATTCCTACCCCTCAATATTGTGGTGTGCTTAGAAGTATACTTTATTTTTCAGCAAGGTGAAGTAAGGCTCAAATGTTTAATAGCTTTACAAGGTCTCTATTACAACAGAGAGCTCATTCCAAAGCTTGAACTATTTACAAGTCGTTTCAAGGTTAGTTGACATCAAATTTTATAAAAATACATTCATAGTAAATTATTTTTTAAAGTTGTGCTTTGGTTATTGTGTGGTAAAATTTTACACCTAAGCACTCTTCTATAAAATTTGTGTTTATTCCCTGACACTTATATATCTTCTGTTATAATACTGTAAGTATAATCTGTTAATTATACTGTGTAGTAGCATATAGCTATACAATTCCTAGCATCTTGAAGAAAACTATGTTAACATGTGTAGTCTAAAATGCTGTTTTGAAATATTTACACTGTTCGCCATGTTTTCTAGTCAGAGCTGTAAGGTGGTAGTGCTATCCAGATGCTCCAAGTCTACATTACTGTTATAGAAAAGCAGCCCTAATCATTCATTTCCTCCTTTACTAGTGCACAGTAGCTATAACATATACCACTTACAAGATGCATTGCAGTTGCTTGCGCTTTTACATCAGCATGTGCCAAGTACTGTATGTGACTTACCAAAAAAGGCTAAGACAAAGTGCATGCTTACACCAACACCTTAATGTTATACTGTCAAATATTACACTGATTTGGAAATATTTTGGCATTAATTCATGGCCTGAGCTAAATTCTGTAATCCATTATCCAAAAACATTGCTTAGACACTAGAGTATCTTCTCCAAAAGGACTGTAGTGGTTCGTAACAGACTTATGGACCAATTATGCACGGGCAGTAAATGCCGTCACACTGAAAAATCAATAAATAAAAAATTCTTTCAAATTGCAACTGGATTCTGGCATCTTTTCTGCTTATTCATCAGAACAAATCTTCTTACAAGCTAATGTTGATTCAAAATTAGATTTTATTTATGATGACCATACTTGTTGATGCCAACTTTTTTTAACTGTTGCAAAACATTACAAAGAAATTTGTCATTGTTCACATGCACAAAAAGAAAAATGTTATATGGAATTGTAATTGGTTGTTATTGTCACATGTACCGAGATATAATGAAAAGCTTGTTTTGCATACTGCAAATTGACAGTAAGATGCAAGGGCATAACAGGGTAGATATTGAGTTCAAGAGTCCGTCTTTCCTTGCTAGGAAACCATTCAATAGTAATATAACGGGTAGAAGTTGTCCTTGTGCCTGATGATACATTTTGTAATATATATTACATTCATGCTTAGCCCTCTCTAGCAGTTCAATTCTATTGAACTTGAAGAACATGAATTTTCAAAATATAGTACAAAATATCATACTGCATGTTTACATTCTGCAGCAAGAGGCTGATTTTTATCTCCATTCATTTCCATACCCCTCATAAACTTTCAGAATCCAGAGTTTAAGATGACATCTAGGTTTAAAACACCACAATGCAATTTTCAAACCTTTTAATTAAGGCAATTACTTAAGATTCTCACAGAATAGAGATTTGTCATAGATACTGCATCCATAATTATTACAAATATCACTTAATGGCAAATTGCCACATAATATTATTGGGGTAGTATACTTTCTGTCCAAGGCAAAATTTCTTGCAATTTTCAGTTAATTGGAACACAGACGGTCCAGTGTGGAAAGTAGTTTTACATGGTAATTTCTTTATCATGAATACCAACTGTGTTTATTTGTAATGACCAATTAATGTCATTTGTTATTGTAACGAGTGTTTGGAAACGAGCATTATTAATCAAATTGAGCTGTCTCAGATTTATTTTTCTAGCAAGCTGCAATAACAATTAAAGGTGCATGTAATTTTGAACCTTTTCTGCATTATAAAATGTCATTTGTTTTTAGGATAGAATTGTTTCTATGACTCTGGATAAAGAATATGAAGTTGCTGTACAAGCAATAAAACTACTTACACTTGTCCTGCAGTAAGTAGAAATGGTTACCTTTCACTGGATCAGTTTTGGTAATCAACTCTTTAAAAAATCTTTTGCAGTGAGTAGATGTTTGCATGTTACAATGCCAATTGAGATGAATCATATGACTACTAATATGTTAGGTGGGAGATATCAAGGTTAATTTTATTTCAGACTTTGTATATTTAGAACATTTTTAAAATTTATACTCCATCTTGAGTGTATTAATGAATATATAATCGTTTACATTCCTTGTGCTTTCAGAAAATAAGTTTTAATAGTCTCTTTTCTGGTCAAGTTGATTCTGTTTAATCTGTTCATGTTACTTAAATGTCCCTGACTTTATTATTCAGAGTTTCCTTTGAACTTCTGCAATTACATTATCGGCATTCTGCGCCACTCTAGTGCCTATTCAAATCTCTTCTCTTCCTCTGATGAATCACTTGGAAGACTAAAGAGTTTTCTATTCTTTTAAAAACTGATGCTCATAATATTTTATGAAGTACACAGTTTTTTAAAATCTAACACTTCAAATTTTGGATTAAGGTTAGCTAAATGTGTCAGCTCTAATTCTGCCCTTTGGTCTAAAATACCTGCTGGTCTCATTCTGTAATTATCTTGGGATTTCTTCCTCTATGCTGTGGTATCTCAGGAGATTCACACCCATGTCACTGATGCTACAATTCAGGCATCAGTATTGCTTATGGTCACTTCTGCTTTGATGCCACATATGTCAATTTAAAAAATTTTTCGATTATGCAACAGTATTTGATAAAATAATTCTTCCAATTCAATTTTTTTCATATCATGAATGGGAAGAGAGTGTATCACTATGCTGATATTGATGTTCATCTTTCCCACCACGGTACTGTAGCGATTTACAAAATGCTATTATGGCTCAGGGAGTCAGAGTTTGGAGTTCAATTCAGAGTGTGCGTGTTAGCATCCTCAATCAGATTACTTCTACATCTTAACTGGGGAATTCAGATAAACTGTTTAAGTATTAAAAGTTAATACCAAGCCTTTTGTTCTTTTAATTTCATCTGTCTTCACCAATATACAGTACCTCATTATAATATATCCTATTCAGTACATTTTGGTTTATAATTTCTCTCCCTCATACAACATCTTAGCGGTATCTTTCTTTACAGCAGCCCACAAATATGCTTGAGAAAGAAAAGCAAGAGCTAGCCATTCAGTGTCATACCTGTTCTGGCATTCAAAAAGATAAAATATTTTCCGTATTTTTATATCTTTTTCAAATACAGAAGGAGCCATTTGATTTTTGTCACATTAATATCTTCAGAATTATTTTTTTATATTCTGCTGATTTCACTCATTTTAGTTCTGTGGCTTTCAAATTCCGCTAAGTCAAACAGAACATATTAGTTTAAACTCTCTGCCGTTTTTTTGCCTTCTGATATCTCTTTAAGGTACCCACATTAATTTATCTTATGCATTTCAAATGTTCTTGCAATCTGTTTTGTACTTTGCTTATGTAGCCTTATATTTCCCTTTCCTTCACATTGCTTTGGTCCACCTTTGCTCAATAAAGTTCCATGCTTTCTAAAATTTTCAAGCTTACTGTATTTTAGCAACATTATTGATTATCTTTAATTTCTCTGGATAACCACATTGGGACACCATTCCAGCAGGGATAGTTTTCTTTACAAGGATATATCACTTGTAAGCTCTTCGAAAATAAACCTTTAAATGTTTGCCATTGCTTGTTTAAGTTCTTATACTTTTTAATGTAGGTTTCAAGTCTAGCAAAACCAAATCCTGCTTTATCCTTTATTGAGATAAAAGACCCCAATTTCAGATTGTTTAATTTTTCATAAAATTCATTGTTTACTATTCCTTATAGGTTCCTTAACATTAGTTAGCTTTTCGTTAGTGCACAATTCAAAATGGAAGGTATTCCATTTCTTCCATTCGTTCCTTAAAGAATGATCTTCTATCCTGATTGCTCGCCCCACCTCCACCCCCTTGATATAATTTTACCAGAGCAGCTGTGTTTCCTGATATTGGAATGATGATTAAAATGAAGCACTGAGACATTTAAAAAAAAAAGCTGCTAATCAGATTTTGGGTTTTATTTTTCTTAAATATTTGATTTAATTGTAAATTTTGTGTATAATTTATGACATTCTTAGCAGTAAGCAACTTTTTTTTGTTAGTCTTCAAATGCAACTATTATTTATTTTTAAACAGTTAATGAATTAACTGCAATGGACACTGGACATTTATGTAAGTTAGTTGTATGATAAGAGAAATCATTGCTGAATCTCCTGTATAGTTTCAGTTGTAATAATAGTGATTAACGCTACCAAAGGTGTTGGAGAAATAAAAACAAAGCATTTTCTTGAATTCACTGAATTGAAAAATTTAGTCAATTTTTCTTAATTTGTCTTAATTTTCTACTTTAGGGGTAGTGATGATGTTTTGACTTCAGAGGACTGTGAAAATGTTTATCACTTGGTTTACTCAGCTCATCGACCAGTTGCTGTGGCTGCAGGAGAATTTCTCTATAAAAAGTAAGAATGAAAACTGATATGTGAAGAAGGAAATAATTTCATAACTTCATCATGAGCATCTAAAGAAGTTGGATCTGTAGTCGTTAGCCTTTAAAAGAAAGCGAGGTGATCTTTTTGAAACATAAGGTCCTGTAAGAGTATTGGCAGTGTAAATATTGAAAATTTTCCTCTGTGATAGAGCCTTGAACATGGTTGTAATATAAGACATTTAAAATGGAATGACACAAAAATGCTGGGGGAGCTCATCAAGCCAGACAGCATCTACAGAGAGGAATAAACAGTCAGTGTTTTGGGCTAAAACCTTTCATCAGGATCTGATGAAGGGTCTTTTCCTGAAACATTAACTGTTCATTCCTCTCCATACATGCTGCCTGACCTGCTGAGTTCATCCAGCATTTTAAAATGTATTACTCCGGATTTCTAGCATCTGCAGAAACTCTTGGTTTAAAACTGAGGCTTGTAAGAGTTTCTTCTTACGAAGGGAGATCTCTGGAATTCTCTCTTCAGAGCATTGTGGAGGCTAGGTCTTTGGAGGTACTTAAAGTGGAGTAGATGAATCTTTGAAAGATTAGGGCATTTCAGAACTGAGAACGTCAAAATCATAGATGAAGAATTGAGGCATGCAGCAGACAATCATTGAATGGTGGGTTGGATTTCAAATACCAAGCTATCTTAACCTTCCTCCGATATTCTCATGTATTGTATTCTCTTATAACGCAGTTACTTTTTCCTATAATACATATTGGATTGCACAAAAAATGCAGGACTATGTATTCTGATGGTGAAACTTCTTTTTTGTTTTTTTATTTAACTCTGGTTTAGTAGATAACAGTGGTCTGCATGTTAGTATTGCACTGCAGATTGTGACAAAATTGTTCTTGTATTATGAAGGAAGTAGACAATTGAGTTTAGAGTGACTAGTGTGTTATAGTTGATTCTCTATGGAAGATGTAAGAGGGAAATATCAGAGCCCTTGACTTTCAGATCTAGTGTAGTTAAACATTGTGTTGCAACAAATATTCTTAAGGACTGAAAAAAGAGATTCTTACACTTTTGATCAGTGACAAGAGCATAAGAAGAACTCTGAAGTCCTTTGATTTGGTTGGTCAATCTAATTTTTAGTTGAGTGCAGTAATATTTCTCTATCATAAGAGAAGTGCAACTTGATTTCAGTTTTATGTCTTGAGTTTGTTCCAACCTGAATCACTACTGATCTTAAATTTTATAACTAGTTTCTGAACATGATTTTCCTGATGCAGTGAGTTAAGGCATTGCTCTGACTTTTCACCCTTGTTTTAAAATAATTGATTGTATCCAAACTTTTATGTTTTCCTCATAGGATTCAGGTTAAGACATCTTGCATTTTCAAATTTTGCTGCTGTGAATCTGTTGATTTTCTTTGCTAATAATTACTATTGACAATATTAGGAAGCACAGCTTTATATTTATGTGAAGCCCACAGAAATGAATTTTTAAAATTGCTGTTCATCTTGCCACGTGCAACTTTGCTAATTGTCAAACTAGCCTTATGAAACTGAATTTGTAGGACTTTTCTCCACTTGAATGGCAGTAATTTCAAAGAAGTTCTATTAGTGAGCCGATAAGTTCAAACATTAGAATATAGCTGTGCATTTGGTGCATAGAGATTTTTGATGGCATTACATACTGACAAGAGGAAATAGACAGTAGGTGCAGAAGTAGACCATTCAGCCCTTTGAGCCTGCACCGCCATTTTGAGATCATGGCTGATCATCTACTATCAATACCCAGTTCCTGCCTTGTCCCCGTATCCCTTGATTCCCCTATCCATAAGATACCTATCTAGCTCCTTGAAAGCATCCAGAGAATTGGCCTCCACTGCCTTCCGAGGCAGTGCATTCCAGACCCCCACAACTCTGGGAGAAGAAGTTTTTCCTTAACCCTGTCCTAAATGACCTACCCCTTATTCTCAAACCATGCTCTCTGGTACTGGACTCTACCAGCATCTGGAACATATTTCCTGCTTCTATCTTGTCCAATCCCTTAATAATCTTATATGTTGCAATCAGATCCCCTCTCAGTCTCCTTAATTCCAGCGTGTACAAGTCCAGTCTCTGTAACCTCTCTGCGTAAGACAGTCCTGACATCCCAGGAATTAACCTTGTGAATCTACGCTGCACTTCCTCTACAGCCAGGATGTCCTTCCTTAACCCTGGAGACCAAAACTGTACACATTACTCCAGGTGTGGTCTCACCAGGGCCCTGTACAAATGCAAGAGGATTTCCTTGCTCTTGTACTCAATTCCCTTTGTAATAAAGGCCAACATTCCATTAGCCTTCTTCACTGCCTGCTGCACTTGCTCATTCACCTTCAGTGACTGATGAACAAGGACTCCTAGATCTCTTTGTATATCTCCCTTACCTAACTTTACACATTTCAGATAATAATCTGCCTTCCTGTTCTTACTCCCAAAGTGGATAACTTCACACTTATTCACATTAAACATCATCTGCCAAGTATCTGCCCACTCACCCAGTCTATCCAAGTCACCCTGAATTCTCCTAACATCCTCATCACATGTCACACTGCCACCCAGCTTAATATCATCTGCAAACTTGCTGATGTTATTCTCAATGCCTTCATCTAAATCGTAAACAGCTGTGGTCCCAATACCGAGCCCTGTGGCACCCCACTAGTCACCACCTGCCATTCTGAGAAACACCCATTCACCGCTACCCTTTGCTTTCTATCTGCCAACCAGTTTTCTATCCATGTCAATGTCTTCCCCCCGATGCCCTGAGCTTTGATTTTACCCACCAATCTCCTATGTGGGACCTTATCAAATGCCTTCTGAAAATTGAGATACTCTACATCCACTGGATCTCCCCCGTCTAATTTCCTGGTTACATCCTCGAACAACTCCAATAGATTAGTCAAGCATGATTTACCCTTGGTAAACCCATGCTGGCTTGGCCCAATCCTATCACTGCTATCTAGATATGCCACTATTTCATCTTTAATAATGGACTCTGGCATCTTCTCCACTACTGATGTTAGGCTGACAGGTCGATAGTTCTCTGTTTTCTCCCTCCCTCCTTTCTTAAAAAGCGGGATAACATTAGCCATTCTCCAATCCTCAGGAACTGATCCTGAATCTAAGGAACATTGGAAAATGATTACCAATACTTCCTTTAGTACCCTAGGATGCAGACCATCTGGACCTGGGGATTGGTCAGCTTTCAGTCCCATCAGTCCACTCATCACTGTTTCCTTCCTAATGTCAATCTGTTTCATTTCCTCTGTTACCCTATGTCCTTGGCCCATCCATACATCTGGGAGATTGCTTGTGTCTTCCTTAGTGAAGATAGATCTAAAGTACTTTTAAATTCTTCTGCTATTTCTGTTTCCCATAACAATTTCACCCAATTCATTCTTCAAGGGCCCAACATTGTTCTTAACTATCTTCTTTCTCTTCACATACCTAAAAAAGCTTTTGCTATCCTCCTTTATATTCCTGGCTAGCTTGCGTTCGTACCTCAATTTTTCTCCCTGTATTGCCTTTTTAGTTAAATTCTGTTGTTCCGTAAAAATTTCCCAATCATCTGTCCTCCCACTCACTGTCATACTTTTTTTTAATGCTATGCAATGTCTGACTTCCTTTGTCATCCACTGAGGCCCTTTTCCCCCTTTGAATCCTTCTTTCTCCAGGGGATGAACTGATTTTGCACCTTGTGCATTATTACCAAGAATACCTGCCATTGCTATCCCACTGTCTTTTCTGCTAGAATATCCGTCCAGTTAACTTTGGCCAGCTCCTCCCTCATGGCTCCATAGTTTCCCCTGTTCATCTGCAACACTGACACCTCTGAGCTGCCCTTATCCTTCTCAAATTGCAGATAAAAGCTTATCATATTGTGATCACTACCTCCTATTGGCTCCTTTACTGCAAGATCGCTTATCAAATCCTGTTCATTACATAACACTAAATCCAGAATAGCCTTGTCCCTGGTCGGCTCTCGTACAAGCTGTTCCAAGAATGCATCCCTTAGGCACTCTACAAACTTCCTATCCTGGGGTCCAGCACCAGCCTGATTCTCCCAGTTCACCTGCATGTTGAAATCCCCCATAACTACTGTAACATTACCTTTGCCACATGCCAATGTTAACTCCTTATTCAACTTGCACCCAATATCCATGCTACTGTTTGGTGGCCTATAGACAACACCCATTAGGGTCCTTTTGCCCTTATTGTTCCTCAATTCTATCCACACAGACTCCACTTCTCCTGATCCTATGTCCCCCCTTGCAAAGGACTGAATCTCATTCCTCACCAACAGGGCCACCCCACCCCCTCTGCCCACATTTCTGTCCCTATGATAGCACGTAGCCTTATATATTCAACCATGTTTCCGTTATCCCAATAACGTCATAGTTACCCATTCGCATCTGAGCTTCAAGCTCATCCGCCTTATTTCTGACACTTCGTGCATTCAGATATAGATTTTTAGCCCATTTCTCCTCTCTGTTTGAATCTCTGCCTATTGTGCTTAACCCAGCTCCCCAAACTCCCATCGGGCTATACACCCCTAGAATTTTGTTGTCCTTCCTAAATTTACTTATTGCTTCTGCACATTTAACTCCATGTTCCGTCAGACCATCCCTCTGTCCATGTGTCCTCCCTATCACTTGTTCCGCCTCTCCTTTCTCTACTACACACTTAATATTCTGGGACCGTGTAGTCCCCACCTGTCCTTTATTCTTCATCTCGCTATCCTCTCTCTCATTCTGGATCCCCGCCCACTGCAAATTTAGTTGAAACCCCCCCCCCCCCAAGAAGCACTAGCAAACTTCCCTGCAAGAATGCAGTTCCTTCGGAACAGATCCCACCTTCCCTGGAACAAAGCCCAATTATCTAAAAACCTGAAGCCCTCCCTCCTGCACCATCCTCTCAGCCACGTATTAATCTGTATAATCTTTCTGTTCCTTGCCTCACTTGCACGTGGCACAGGTAGCAATCCTGAGATTGTTACCCTGGAGGTCCTGCTCTTCGCACCTAACTCCTTGAACTCCCTACGCAGGACCCCCTCACTCATCCTACCCACATCGTTGGTCCCTACATGGACCACAACATCTGGATTCTTGCCCTCCCTCTCGAGAATAACCTGCATCCGGTCTGAGATGTCTCGGACCCTGGCACCAGGGAAGCAACATACCATCCGAGACTCCTGATCTTCCCCACTAAATCTCCTATCCACCCCTCTGACTATAGAATCCCCTATCACTACCACTCCCTGCTCTTCCCTCCTCCCTTTCCTAGTCGAATGTCCAACCTCAGTGCCAGAGACAGGACCACTGCAACTTGTTCCTGGTAGGTCATCCTCACCAACAGTATTCAAAACGGTATACTTACTGTTGATGTGAACTTACTGTTGGTGCTCTGCTCTCTCTGTCTGCTCCCCCTGCCTCTCTTGACTGTCACCCATTTGCCTACCTCCTGTCTTTTTGGTGTGACTACCTCCCGATAACTCTTACCTATCTCTGCCTCTGCCTCCCGAATGATCCGTAGTTCATCCAGCTCCTGCTCCAATTCCCTAACTCGGTCTGATAGGCGCTGCAGCTGGATGCACCTATTGCAGGTGTGGTCATCAGGGACAACTGTGTTGACCCTGACCTCCCACATACTGCATACGGAGCACACCACTGCTCTAACTGTCTCCCCCATTACCTGATCCCAGATTAGTCAGAATAAATGAAAAAGAACCTACTGACCTTACCTTTTTACCTCAGCAAGCACGTACTCAGGCTCACTGATTTCCTCTCACCAAATAGGGAATAATGGAAAATAATTTTAAGTCGTAAAATAAGTGGGAATGGTAGAAACGGGTTTTAGCTAAACATTTCAGAGAAGTTTGGATCAATACATGGATAATCCATGTATTATCCATCAATACATAGATAATATTGCAGGCGTATTGTCCAGGTGCTGTTGGATGGGACCAACCAGTAGATTGGGTGAGTATGCACTAGATGCACCAAAGGACTTGTTTCTGTGCTATAGTACTCAATGAATCGAAATATTTTAAAAATATGATTTTTTTGTTCTATTACAGTATTTTATTATTTTTATTAGTATTTTATTATTACTTTTAAGACTTTTCAGTCATCAAGAATCTGATTCTGATGAAGTAGCAGTAAAAAGAAAAGGAAGACAAAGCCCAAATGCAAAGCTTATCAAGACACTGGTATTTTTCTTTTTAGAGAGTGAGGTAAGTTCTCAATTATAATTCACAAATTATGGCATCCCTTCAATGTGTATGTGGCTTGCTAATTGGAATAAAGATTTGAATTATAATTTAATGTAGTTTATGATCTCTAGATCTAAATTTTTTGATGTAATAATTAATTACGACATCTTTTGCGATGATTAGTTTTGGATTGGGGGGGTGAGTAGAATTTCCCAGTCCATTTCATTGCTTCCACATTCCAAAAAGACATGCACGTCAGTGCTAATAAGTTGTAGGGCATATTATGATGTTGGTGCTGGAAGCATAGCAACACTTCACACATCACAAAAGATGCATTTCACTGTATGTTTCAACCTAGAAGTGACAAACAAAGCTAATCTTTTTGTAATTTATGATGCTAGCTTGCATTCAGTACACTTGTCAGTTTTTTCTTTCAAATTTGTGATTGCAAAATTATTCTTGTGTCATCTCAATTCTAGTATTCCAGACCAGCAAAATCCTAATGTTTGCAAACATACTGCAGCAGAGCAATAAACATATATTCAGTGTTGTTAAGAACTATGCCATTTATATACAGCAATATATTTCCAATTGAATGGACAGTGCAAAATTTGCTTTCAGCTGCATATGAAAAAGTAAACTGAATTCATACCAGTTAGGTTGTAGTGGGGAGGGGGGCAGGAAAGAATGAAATTATAACTACAGACTTTGAAAGTTTTCCTGATATATAAATACTTCTGTGCAGCTTAGTGGCTTGGGTTTTGTGCTGAAATCCTTTAAAAGGCTTCTGCTTCTAAAATGGGCAAACCCAGAATTGCATTGAAAATTAAATGATATGAGCGAAAGGAGAACTAAGAGTTCAGATATTAATTGGAGATGGTTGTACAAAGCATTTTCCTTTGTCTAATTTACATCAAAATCCCTTGATTAGATTTAATAATTATGCTTTATTTTTCCATTGCCAGCTGCACGAGCATGCTGCTTACCTTGTAGATAGCATGTGGGATTGTGCACCAGACTTACTCAAAGATTGGGAATGCATGGCTAGTCTGCTTTTAGAAGAACCACTCAATGGAGAAGAAGGTAAACTTTATTTAAACTTCCCCACTCTTACTCTGGATATATTGTAAATCAAGAAGCTGAGCTGTAAAGATTAACTGTTAAATGGAATATGTTGAAAACATCACTATTTAATTGCTGTAGTAGTTCTTTGAACTAATGTGCTATTCTCAAAAGATAGACCCAGGGTGGATTAATGTGTTCATGTTTCTGTCATCACAATGTAAAGTTGTTTTCAACCTATGGAGTAGTTATGTTGCATACTAAAATGTTTCCTGGAATTTCAAAATGTAGAACTAGTGCAGGGAATTTAACTCCAGTAGAGAAGATAGAATAAGAGTGAATACCTTCTTCAGGGTGATACCTGGTCAAAAGGATTAATAGGGCTGTTAGAGGTTGACGATGGGTCTTCATATCTGAGTCTGGACCCTGAAATCCCTCTTTGCACAGATACTTCCGAACCTACTCAGTGTTCCCAGAATTTTCTGTCTTTCAGTTTTGCAGGGTCTTGTGTTTTTAAATCTCCATTTTCTACAGTTTATTTTGATTTTTTTTTTGTTTTCCTTTATCAAATCAGTCATGTACATTAAATTTCCCTACTCACTCTTTGAACCACTAACTGGAGGAGGAGATATGAAGACTAGAACTTTACAAAAAGAAATTTGGGAGTGTTAATTACTTTGACTATTGTTGTCCTGGAGAAAATTATAGTGATAGAGATGTTTGACATTGTAGACAACAATTTAAAATGCATGTGCTGAGTGAACTGAAAGGGATGACTGTGAATGGGACTTGGCATGCATTGCGATATGAACATTGGAGTTCTAGAATGTGATGCATTGGATTGGGCCACAATACCATTGGTTTTTGTGGAGTCCGGAGTTTTTAAAAAATGGGTGTTAATTTCATTACTATTTTGCTATTAAGAAAGAACAACAATAAAGTTGTTATCTTTTGGGCTCTGAATCCATTTAGGAATCTCAAATTTTAGTTTCCAAAGTATGATTTCACAAAATGTTGAAATTTAGAAATGCAGATTATATCTCAGTTAAAACAAGTGTTGTTTTAGTGGGGGAAATCTGTAGAAGCTTACTGTTCAGGAATTTTGAGTTGAGGCTTAAGGCATATCGGGGTGGGAGGGAGAGGTGGGGAGATACATGAAGCTATGCCATATATGGGAGGTGTTTGATGTTGATGCTGGTTTTCAAAAACTGATACGATCAATTCTGTAGTGACAATATTCTTAAAGAAATGTTCTGCATTTGCAGTTCATTTTTTACCAGAAGTATTAAGCAACAATTCTCACAGGCTATTTGTCATTAATCAGGGATAACTGAGGAATGGTTGGTGAATTTGCTGATAATGCAAGCTATACTTGAAGGAAGATTATGAAGAGAATAAGAGAAACAAAACAGAGATCTGGCAAATGAAGTATAACTTGGGAAAATGTATAATAGTTCATTTTGGCAGAGAATATTAAGCAAAAGGAGCATTGTATCTAAATGGCAAGAAAATATGAACTGTGAGATGATCTGGGAATTAATTGGTGAATTCCAAAAGTAATGCTTCAGTTGTAGAAAGCCTTCATGTGATTGTATGATAAAACATTCTTTTTTAACTTGTAAACCAACAAGAGAACTAATGAAGATTAATTAGATTTGCTTTGTAAGGATACCCAAAACTTGTCAGTTATTTAAAGATTTGTATTTTTCATCTGTGGTAAGCCTTAAAGGAAGAATGCTGTCCTTCAAATTTCATTCAGATCAGTTCAGATTTGATACTGTAAACATCAAGAAGCATGATGTAACTCAACCCACTAGTAGTTGAGCATTTTGATTTTTTTTGGACTCTTACAATCCAGTTACTGTGCGGGAACTAAGTGTTAGGAGTTCAAGTTGTACAAGTCTGGTTCGGTCATACCTGGGATATAGTGTACAGTTTAGGAACAATGTCATTAAGTGTAAAGCAGATTTACAAAAATATTGCTGGGATTTGAGTTTCTGAGTTATAAGGAAAGGTTACACAGGCTAAGATTATTCATTGGAATGTAGGGGACTGTGAGGTCACTTTATAAAAGTAAGTAAAATCATGAGGGTGAATGCATACTTTCTTTCCCAGCAAAAGAGAATTTAGAACTGAAATGCTCAGGTTTAAAAAGCTCTGGGAAAAATTTTAAAAAGGACATGAAGGTAAAGTGGGCATATGAGCTGCCAGAATAAGTGGTTGGAGTTGGTATAATATAACATAAAATACTCTTAAGATAGGAAAGGTTTTGGGCCAAAGAGGGATATGAGTGAAACCCACTAGGCAAGTGGGTGCAACTTAAATGTGCATCTGAGCCAGTATGGATGAGTTGGGCCAAAGGGCCAGCTCCCATGTTATATGTTATCTCTCTCATGTATTGCTTGGAATGGACTTTGTGCAAAACTTGAACAGTCATGAGACCGTAGTAGCTGTTCTACATATTCCATTCTTGCTCCAATTTGTGAAATGTTACAAAGCCCTCATTCCTTTGAAGTTGAGTGTACTTCAAAATAGTTTATGGAAATGGCTGTCTATTGACATTCTTTTGTCAAGAAATGACTCTCATTCTAATTGTTCCTTTCCCTAGTTTTGACTGACAGACAGGAAAGTGCACTTGTTGAAATAATGTTGTGCACAATACGGCAGACTGTGGAATGTCATCCTCCAGTTGGTCGAGGTTCTGGCAGAAAGGTATGAATTATATAACACAAATCTAAGGTAGTGATTAATTTTTCATGTATTTTTCTAAAAAAATATGGCTTATATAATTAGTTTTCTGATTTGTTTTTTTTAAGCTGCATAACTTTGGTGTTTGGTGACTTATGGATTTAGAACAAATTGCAATGAATGATATATACAAGAAAATTTTAAATTATAATAACTGTGAAGCTGTTGGGTAATTTTTTCTCTCTTCTTAAATACCATATTCCTGAGTAGTAGTTCAAATATGGCTGGTGGAATGCTGTTGCTTTGCAGATGGTCATAAAGGGCAGCGCTAGAAGTTCCTAGCCTCTGTATTTGAACATCACCTTGAACAGCATGTGGCTGACTGACAAAGGCTAGGACATTGCAATAATGATAGTGTTGGGTTATAGGTTATGTCATCCTGAGAAAGGTCACTGACATGTGTTCTGCTGCTATTTACGTAGTGTGTTACCTCAGCAATCCAAAGATTCCCTTGGAGTACATTGGAGTGCCTTGATTCTCCAATAAGCAGTCCAACCTGTCAGTTTGAATCAACATCATAAACATGTGAGCTTCCATCTAATTGGTGTGACTTTGGTTTTTGCTTTTGCTACAGTGGAAGGAAGTCATTGGCTGCCAGCGATGGTATTTGGGTCCAGGTGCTGGAGCAGAGCTAGCCATCACTTTCATGCAGAACCCAGTACAATTTTAGAATCTGATACCAATATTTTTGACATTTTCACTTACGTTTTTCACCAAGGCATTGAACATTTTGTTGTGCATGCTCCTCAAACTTCATACCTCAGCTGGCTGTTTGATCTCTTCATATAAGTCTAATGAACTGGAACTTAGGTTCGGCCAAGGATGCAATTTCTTCTCATCAGCCCGAAAGCCACTCATGCCGAGTAACTCAAATGGAGATTTTACCTCCAATTTACTAAGCAAAATGCAAACATCTAATCTATATGGTGCCTCCTTACTTTTCTTTTCTGCAAGCAGTCTGGACAGACAATTGTTTTTGATTCATGAAAAATAGACAAAATGCAGGAACATGAGAAGTAACGATTGAATGCTTGCACTAACTGCTGCTTGTAAAATACAAAAAAAACTTGAGTCCTGTTGAAGGGTCTCAGCCAGAAACGTCGACTGTTTACTCTTTTCCATAGATGCGGCCTGGCCTGCTGAGTTCCTCCGGCATTTTGTGTATTTTGATCGGAACATTAGGAAGTGGAATGTTAGAAGTCATATGGATAGTTTTTGGCTATGCTCTATCTTGGCCTCTGTAGTAATTGCCAGCATTTTCTTCCTGAGTCACTGGATCCACAGTTTCCCCTTGATCATTCATGGTTGCCTTTTATGGTCGATTTTTTTGCATCGTAAATGATAGCTGTGTTGGTGAATGTTGTTCATTGTATTTGGGTAAAGCGTAACATGGATGTCTTGGTTGATACAGGTTGTTTCATAAACGTGGGGAGAAATGGAGCAAAATCTGAGGCTTGCGGATATTGTGTAATTGGATTTGAAAAGTCCCAGCTTCTGCAGCATGCTGAGATAGAACCATAGAACACTACAGCACAGAAAACAGGCCATTCGGCCCTTCTGGTCTTTGCCAAAACTTTATTCCACTAGTCCCATTTACCTCCAGACCTCTCCCATCCATGTATCTATCCAATTTATTCTTAAAAAGTGAGTCTGCGTTTACCACGTCAGATGGCAGCTCGTTCCATATTCCCACCACTCTCTGAGTGAAGAAGTTCCCCCTAATGTGTACCCCTAAACCCTTCCCCTTTCACCCTAAAGCTATGTCCTCTCGTATTTACCTCTCCCAATCTAAGTGGAAAGAGCCTACTCGCATTTACTCTGTCTATACCCCTCATAATTATGTAAACCTTTATCAAATCCCCCTCATTCTTCTACGCTCCAAGGAATAAAGTCCTAACCTGTTCAGTCTTTCCCTGTAACTCAACTCCTGAAGACCTGGCAACATCCTAGTAAATCTCTGCACTCTTTCAATCTTACTGATATCCTTCCTATAGTTAGGTGACCAGAACTGCACACAATACTCCAAATTTGGCCTCACCAATGTCTTGTACAACCTCACCATAACATCCCAACTCCTACTTTGATTTCTGAATGCCAGGGTACCAAAAGCCTTCTTTACAACTCTGTTTACCTGTGACATCACTTTCAGGGAATTATGTATCTGAACTCCCAGATCCCTTTGTTCCTCCACACTCCTCAGTGCCCTACCATTTACTCTGTATGTCCTACCTTGATTTGTCCTTTCAAACTGCAACACCTCACACTTGTCTGCATGAAATTGCATCTACCATTTTCTGGCCCATTTTTCCATTTGGTCCAGATCCCTCTGCAAGCTTTGAAAGCCTTCCTCATGTCCACAACGCCTCCAATCTTAGTGTCATCAGCAAACTTGATGATCCAATTTACTACATCATCATTTAGATCATTGATATAGACAACAAATAACAATGGTACCAGCGCAGATCCCTGAGGCACACCACTAGTCATAGGCCTCCAGTCTGAGACGCAATCATCCACTACCACTCTCTGTCTTCTCCCACACAGCCTATCTTGAATCCAGTTTACAACCTCTCCATGGATAACTAGTGTCTGAACCTTCTGAACTAACCTCCCATGTGGGACCTTGTCAAAGGCCTTACTAAAGTCCATGTAGACAACATCCACAGCCTTTCCTTCATCTACTTCCTTTTCACCTTCTTGTACTCTATCTAGATCTCTGTTTGAAAATTTGCTTTCCCGCTACTATGTAGAACAAGCATTCAAAACCCATGGAGTTTCTTCCACTATCAGAAGGAAGTAGCACATTCCTGTGCATTCCTGCCATAATTGTTGTTGAATTCAAAATGTGTTAAATTAAAATTTAAAATGCTGAAAATACTTCACAAGTCAGGCTGCACCTGTGGTAAAATAAACAGTTAATGGTTCATATAAATGGACTTCAACCTGAAATTTTAACTCTGTTTCTCTTCCCACCAATGTATCCTTACTTGCTGAGTATTTCCAGTATTAACAATATTTCTTCCTTTTTTCTGAATGTGTTTTTTAAACTTGCAAGTGTTTTTCATAATGGTTTTTTTTAAAGTGGTGAGAGAGTATGTAAAGAATTTCAAGATATATTTGCACCTTGTTTGAAATCAGTAATGTGGATGTTTTAACTGTGTATTTTCACAATGTAATTATTAGGTATTGACTGCAAAAGAGAAAAAAGCTCAATTGGATGATCGCACTAGATTTACAGAGCAGTTTTCAACTGTCCTTCCACAGCTCTTGGCGAAGGTAAAATAATTTGAATAGTTTTCATTGCTATTAGAATATTTTAGAAATTTGCAAAAAATTCTTGGATCCTTGTAAATAAGTTTCAGCATCTTGATGTGCATTTAAAAAAGGGGGAATTAATATTCTTGTTTGTATAGTGTGGGAAATTTGGAAAGAATTCAGCTTAATTTTCTTTTAACATTTCAGCCACATGGGATTTAGAAATATAGGGTTGAGATTCAACTGTTGAATAACAGATGAATGAATAAAATGTGAAAACTTCAACATATTGAGTTTGTTTTGCTGAATGTCTTTCCACAATCAGGTACTAAGTAATAGCTAACCATTGTCAGATATTTTTAAAATCTAAAGGAGACTGACTGTCCCTAGAAATAATGTTGCGATCTCTCAATCATACTGAGAAATCTATTAAGACATGAGATTATACTCAGTTTTCTTTTCATCACTGTAAAAAAGAGCACATGGCCATGGGGAAGTTCTTTGTGTATTTTAATCATGATAATCTAGGTAGAGGCCAATAATCACAAATTTAATAAACAAAACACTGTAAAAATGTGTGGGTGACAAATGGACATCCAGATACATAAAAATATGAAAATAGAATTTAAAAGACATCTCTAAAATCATTAAACAGCTGTATTAGAAAGGATATTAAAAATCATCTTGGGGAAGAAAAGGAATGTAGTTTAAAATTACATGTAGTAAGCTGCAAGAATTATAGAGAAATAATCGTAAACAAGTGATGAGTAGGAAAATTATTAAAAATGGAGTTTTTGCCTCTTTCAGGAGGGCTGTTGCTCTGATTTCTAGCCTCTTGTTAAAGTAAACAACTTGAAGGATTTTCACAGAAGAGTTCCTGATCTCAATCCAATCAATTAATCTTGTGATTTTTGTAATCTGGAAAATAAGGTTGCACAGAAATTTCTCTCCTTTGCTGTTATTTGAGATTAAATGATAAATGAGACACAAAGTACAGGAAGTAAATTAGGATTTTTTTTACCCCACCTGATTGGGGAAAATGGATGTCTTTGACAATAAAGAACTCTCAATATTTTATTAGTTTTTCCTATGGTTGTATCCATGATTATCATGTGGAGTGTTTTTTCTTGAGCCAAGGCTGACATTTAGAATTGAAGAATGAGCTACTATAAATAGATGTTCATATTATTATTATAGTCTTCATGTGGTTATGATTGTATAAACAGAATCTTTCATTACAAATTTAAAAGTGCCTGGATGAGCACTAACCTGCCTACAGAACTGGTAATTGGGGTTGGTAATATTTTAATTTCGACAGGCATAGACATGACAAACTAAGTGTCTAACTTCAGTGCCATAAATTTCTGTGGTGTTTGTTCTACAAGTCTGTGGTGGCCAATGCTATCATGTTTGCTGTTTTGTGCTGGAGAAGCAGGCTGAGGGTAGCAGACATCAGCAGAATCAACAAACTCATTCGTAAGGCCAGTGATGATGTGGGGGTGGAACTGGACTCTCTGATGGTGGTGTCTGAAAGGAGGATGCTGTCCCAAGTTGCATGCCATCTTGGACAATGACTCCCATCCACTCCATCATGTACTGGTTAGGCACGGGAGTACATTCAGCCAGAGACTCATTCCACCAAGATGCAACACTGAGCGTCATAAGAAGTCATTCCTGCCTGTGGCCATCAGACTTTACTACTCCTCCCTCGGAGTGTTAGATACCCTGAGCCAAAAGCTGGTCCTGGACTTATTTCCTCTTGGCATAATTAACTTATTATTTAATTATTTATGGTTTTGTATTGCTATATTTCTACACTATTCTTGGTTGGCACGGCTGTAACGAAACCCAATTTCCCTCGGGATCAATAAAGTATGTCTGTCTGTTAATAATTTCTTCGGATACAAATTTTTATTTTCTCTTCCTTTTGAGCAGTATGCTATTGATGCAGAGAAAGTGACGAACCTTTTACAGTTGCCGTTGTTTTTTGACTTGGAGATCTATACAACTGGTCGACTAGAAAAGGTAAAATCAAGGCATTATTTTGGTGTTAAATTGTTTTGTTTCCCACAGAAGTAACAGCTATATTTATTACACTGCATTATTTTTATTTTGAAATTTCACTGGTAAAATATGGGGCTTATTAGTTACAGTACATATCGTGCTATGACTTGGAAGGAGAACAAATGAAAATTGTTCAGAAGATGGTCTAGTGCAAAATGAAGTGGATGTGAACTTAAAATATTAGCTTTATTTGTCATGTGTATCAAATATACAGTGAAATTCATCATTCTGCGTCAAATCAAATCAGCAAATTTGTTGGGTAGCCAGCAAATTTTGCCACGTTTCCAACGTCAAAATAGCATGCCCAAACTCGCTAACCTGAACCATACGTCGTTAGAATGTCGGAGAAAACCGGAGTGTCCGGAGGAAATGCAAGTAGTCATGGGGAGAAATTACAAACACCTTACAAACAGTGATGGGAAGCAAACACCGATTATTGATCACAGGTGCTTATATAGTGTTACGCTAACTACTCTGTTACCATCTCACCCAATCCAACTGCATTTATAAGGCAAGGAGATGAGAAGTATTTTGACGCATTCTTGGAATTCTTCATTTATGAAGAAGGCAGACCCAGAATACAATTTATGTTTTCTGTTATTAGATGGAGAAAGTTTGTATATTTCCAGCATTTTTGTTATTTAGTTACTATTAAATTAGATGTTAAAGTGCAACCACCTTTTCAATCTTGCTTTTAAATCAAAAGCTAATTGTGTTTCACCAGACTGTCCTCCCTCTGATGACATAGGCATTCTTGTCCTAATAGCTCTGATTTAAATTTTGAAAATACTCATGACTAAGTGCAAAGGAGATTGGTTAATGTTAACTTGTAATTCATAGGCAGTTGCTATAAAGTCAAATTGACTTTGCATGCAAAATTCTTACTGCATTTTGATGTTAATTCAAATATTCTACTCTTTTATCTATGAAAGCATTTGGACTCTCTGCTGAAGCAACTAAAAGATATTGTTGAAAAGCATGTGGACACTGAAGTCTTAGAAGCTTGTTCTAAAACGTACCATGCCCTCTGCAATGATGAGTACACAATATTCAACAGAGTGGACATATCAAGGAGCCAGCTAATTGATGAATTGGTTGACAAGTTCACTCGCATGCTTGAAGATTTCTTGCAAGAGGTTTGTATCAGAAAAATCGTGTACGAGACTTTTCATTCCATATTTCTTTAACAGTTATCTGCATGTAAGTATTTTTCAGACAATTTTGGTATTGCTGTTTGCGTTGTGTGGTCTTCAGAAATTTGAATTATGTACTAATGTTCTCAATCTGGAAAGAATAAGCAAGTCATTAAAAGCATGTGGTAATAACATGCTTTCTTATTAAGATATGGAAAAATCTGAACATGTGTTCTCTCAAACATAAATGGAGCTAAATTTTGGAAGTAGAGTATATCAGAATATTTAACATCTAATTGAGGATATTGGCTATTTTGGCATTTTGCATAGCATTTTATTTAAGAATGACAACAGGAAAATTAGGAGTAAGCTCAATACAAGCTTATTTTGAATACTCTTCAAGCTTTATGTACTTTTGAAGTAGTAAATGTATAAAATTTGTACAATTGAAACTAAAATTGGAATTTATTTCTTTAGATGAGAATTTTATAAACAGCCATTTTAAGTTCAGAATATAAGAACAAAAATCATTTGATGTTCAATTTTTTTGAAATAGTTTCGCTGTTATGTTCACATGTTTCTGCTGAAGTTGGGAGGAAGTTGATAGTAGTCATTCCAGCTTTCTGGATGGGAAAATCGCAGATTTGACAATTGTCCCTTATCTACATCTAGTTAGGACTCATCAAGACCAGTATACTTTGGCCTAATAAAGTGGCTGCCCGAATTAGCTGGTTTCATGGAAATAGCTACTAATGTTTAAACACATAGTGTTTAACTGACTAACAATTTGTGTATTTAAATGAAATACAGAACGAATTGGAGCACTACCCATACTACTACAGTAATATAAAACTAATAGTTAACGACAGAGGAATTCTTCTGGTGTATACTGCTCTTTATTGCATGTCTGGGAAGAGGTAGCATCTCTGGTGAAGAGGCTTGTCATAACCAATATGGGGCACCTCACTCATTTTTAGTCCCCACTGAGCACTCAGTTCTTAGCTGTAACTCCAAGCAGCTGTTTGTATGTGGCTGCATACATAGGTCAATACTAAACCAGATTAGGGTATAGCTGGTGGGCCTTAAACCCTGCTGAAATAGGGACATGCCTGTCTTAGCATGTGAAGTCAATTCCGGCAGACTGGGCAGATGAGATCAACAGTGAGATCCAACAACCAAAGAGTTTGTTCTGCAGTGCTTCGAGTAGAGCAAAGGCATGATAAGGTACAGAACTCATGGTTATCCACTGTACCCAAGAAAGACCCCAGTTTGTGATGACTACTCGTATCACCGAGTCCAGACTTCCGAGGTCAAGGAAGTGGAACTATCCCAGTGAAATGGCTTTTCTACTTTAAAAACTCTCTGCACAAGTTTCACTGTCTTCATTGGATACAATGGACAACCAACACACTGCCATGTTTTTTTGATTGACTGTAACTGAACAAAATTGGTGTAGACACTTTTGCACATAATGGATTGCCTTAACACAATTCTTTTGGCAAATGCATCCTCCAAATCTTCATTTTCATTGTAACATTCAAGATAATTGTCAATAGCTTCAAGTTCTTTGTAGTTCCAAATTTGAAGTAGTGAAATTATTTCATATTCAATCTGGCCTTTTCTGTTATCTGTAAGTCTGTATGCTTGAAACTGAGCAAAACAATTCGAAATTGTCTTACTGCTTATTTCTTGCCAACTGTCAGTGATAAATGTCACTGCTTTTTGAACATAAACTCTCACAATTAATGCTATTTAAACACTACTTGCTCTAAACAAGCTGTGGTATCCAATGGCCACACAAGTTCATGCAACTGACGCTAGTTTGAAACTGACAATATTCTCCTTTTAAAATGAAGTGGCATAGTGTCCCAGATAGATAAAGAGAATCCCAAATATTTTCTCCATTAGTTTTTGTTCTTAAACAGTTGTCCCAAAGAAGCATTGTTCTGATTAACTGTATTTTCCAGTTTCAAATGAATATCTGAATTCTAACTGAACTGAATAGTTACAATATTAGTAACTTTTTTTAATACTCAAATATGCACTCAAACTTTGAGAAATGAGTGGCCCAAATCTTGCTGTAAGAACAAAAGCATGTTGTGTCATCATTGGTGGTGCAGGACAATGGGAACCAGAGTGCCAGAGTAGTTAGTGGAGAGGTTGTGGAGGCAGATGTTGGTAAGACCTCAGACAAAGTTAGGAATCTAAAGGTTGAGCATGGTGGAACAAAATCGAAAAGGTTGAATACAGAATTTGAAGGTGCTGTATCTGAATACATGCGGTATACAGAATAAGTTAGATGAATGTGTAGCACAGTTTCAGATTGACAGGTATGGGTTTTGTAGGCATCACGGAATCATGGCTGGAAGATTACATCTGGGAACTAAATGTCCAAGGATACACATTATATTCAAATGTTAGGCAGGAATGCAGAGGGGGTAGCGTTGCTCTGTTGTTACAGAATGAAATCAGGTTATTAGAAAGAAATGACATAGGGTCGGAAGTTGTTGAATCATTGTGGATAGAGCAAAGGAACCACAAGGGTAAAAAAAAGCCTGATGGGAGTTGTATACAACCCCCAAAAACTAGTAAGGAAGTTGCCTACAAACTACAAAAGGGCAATGTTACAATAGTCATGGGGGACTTCAATATGCAGGTAGATTGGGAAAATCAGGTTGATGCTGGATGACAGGAGGGGGAAGACAACGGAGCAGCAATGGCTGGAATTTCTGGAAGCAATTTGAAAGGCACGGGATATATACATCCCAAAGAGGAAGACGTATTCTAGAGGAAAGATGACACAACCAAGAAGAGAAGTCAATGCCAACGTACAAGCCAACGAGGGCATACAACAGAGCAAAAATTAGTGGGAAGTTAGAGGATTTGGAAGCTTTTTAAAAACCAGCAGAAGACAACTAAAAAAAGTTACTAAAAAGGTAAGCTAATCAATAATATTAAAGAGAATACTAAAAGTTTCTTCAGATACATGAATGAGGGCAACCTAATTGAAACCTAATGAAACAGTAAAAGGCCTTGATAGAATGGGTGTGGAGAGAATGTTTCTTTTGGTGGGAGAGTCTAAGACCAGAGGATACAGCCTCAGAATAGTCCTTTTAGAATGGGATGAGGAATTTCTTTAGTCAGAGGCTGGTGAATTTGTGGAATTCTTTGCCTCAGACAGCTGTGGAGGTCAGAAGTGGATAGATTCATGACTCGTCAGGGCATGAAGGGATACAGGGAGAAGGCAAGAGGTAGAGGTTGATAGTAAATCAGCCATGATGAGATGATGGAACAGACTCAATGGACCCAATAGCCTAACTCTGCTCATATATCTTATGGCCTTATGCGTAAGTTAGTAGCAGTTTCAAGGAAAGAAGAGATGAATTATGAGATTGAATCATGGGAGTTGGTCAAATATATTCATTGCCTTTATCCCATATAAATAACAGTCCTGATCTAAACTGTATTTTAAGATCTTGCTGGAATTTCATTTTTATTTTCATTTTCTCCCACAGAAATTTAAGATGGTTGTTAATATACGTACCCATTTATATGCCTGTCCACTTTTTGGGGCCAGGAACAATAATTTAAACCTTTAAGTATTAGGTCTGCATGAATCTACTTATTCCTTGTGATATCATGAGGGCAAATAGAGTTAAATCAGATTCAAAGCTGGAACAAAAAGACAGAAACATTAGAGAAGCAAGAGGCTGCAGCTGTTGGAATCTGGAGCAGAAACAAACTGCTGGAGGTAAAGAGATAGTTGACATGGGTCAAGACTGCTTCAGTACAGTAGAGGGATTGGATTGAGAGAAGTGATAACAAAGAAGACAATATATAGGAGTGTTATTCAGCAGTGTAGAATCCTATTAATTAGAATACAGCAGTGGCATGATCTGAACAAATATCATATCATTAGGTGGCTACATAAGCTATTATGAGTATGAAAAGTAATCATTTTGATATATGAGTTTACTAAATGTTGATACTGGAACAGGATGAAGAACTTGATGAGGATGATGCTTACCAGGTCTTGTCTACATTGAAAAGGATCACTGCATTTCACAAGTAAGAACTGTTTTCTGTATGTTGATGCCCATGCTGCTTAATGTACAAACACGCTGTTTTATTTTGAAAACTGAGGTGCAAGTTGTTGAGCAATTAAGAATCTTAACATGAGAAAATTTCCATTTAAGGATTGAATCAGTTTGCATTTGTGAAGTGAATGATGTTCTGTAAAAACTACTTTGATTGGCAGGGCATCAGATATTGAAATCATTGCTTTGCATAGAATGAACTTAGATTTAAAGACTGCACAAGTTGAGCTTGTCCCGTTTCTCTGAGTTACTGTGTTAATATATTTTAATAGAAAATTCCCTAGAATATAGAACAATTCCCATAGGTTGGGATGTTACAAATATAAGGAGGAAGAGGAATAACATGGAGCTTCAAACGAGCACACCTATCATCAGTCATAGGGAGAAGTTTAAAATCTTCTATGAAGGAAATTGCACCAGGGCTGGCAGAAAATAATCATGTATTTAGGTGGAGTGAACATAACTTTATGAAAGGAAAATTGTATTTGAGAATATCTGTTAGAACTATTGAAAGAAGCAAAATTGATGCTGGAGTGAATAATTTAATTAAATGATGTGTGCTTGGACTCTTGGAAGGTTTTCATCATGCTGCATTAGGTTTAATTAATAAAATTGGAGAATGTGGTTTGAGGGTAATGAACTGGCATAGATTATGAACTGGTACTGGTCAGAAAACAGGAGTAAATGGGCTTCTGGATTAGGAGTGTTTCAAATGACTTGCTACGTTGATCTATCTGGGGTTCAAATACACTAATTGGTATCAGTGATAAATTTGGTTACAATATAGATGTGGGGTGCAAAGCAGTTTCATAGAATATAGGCAGGCTTAGTGAATGTGCAAAGTTAGGGCAAATGGAAATTAATAATGGGAAAATTGTGAGACTGTCCACTTTGGTATTAAAAGTAGAAAGGCAAGGCACTTTTTAAATTATGGGACAAAGGTGTTTGTGCTCAGATAGACCAGGGCGTCTTTGCACATAAATCACTGAAAATTAACATGCAGGGAGAAAAAGCAATTCAGAAGTAAATAGTATTGCTAGTCTTCACTGCAAGAAGATTTGGGTACAAGAGTATAAATCTTAATCCAACCTTTCGACAAAACCAGAAGCATTTCCATAGAAAGACATTCATATGATGGAGAAAGTACAAAGAAGGCTGGAATTATTTTATTTTACACAGGACACAAATTTATGGCTTCCTTTTATTTCCTTGCACTTGTTATTGAATTATGTAAAGTAATATTTGTATGAGATGAAACTGTTTATTGTTTTGGTTTTTGGAGAAAGGTCCTATTTTTTAAATTGGGTCTTTCAAATGTATTACTTAGATGATGGTGCATAGTAAATGTTAAAATGATTGGATTTTAAATGGATTTCTGTGCATAATATTATATAATTAACCTATTTTACAAAATAAATTAGTAAGAGTTGACCTAGTTCCCTATTTTTATATAATAGTTTAACCCTTCTGTTATTTTATTGCTTTTTCATAGCTCTTACTTTAAATGTAAATATAAAATTCTGAGAAGGGTTCCCAGGGTAGCAACCAAGGGACAGGTCCTTTTGGAAAAAGCTGTACACATTGCTATAATATTTCTGTGCTCCTCAGCAAGACTGTTATTTTGTACTGTCTTCCTTACAATAAAGACCAGCATTTCCCCCTTCATTTCTAATTACTTTCTGCATCTTCAGGTTCAGTAATATTCCATGTTTGAGGCAGTATAATTTGCAGTTTTGTTCTGCTTAGTCTATGTATTTCTTTCTCATGTATACAACAATCTCATGTTGCCGTAAGTTTTACTTCATCTGCTGATATTTTACAGCTCATCTTTGTGTATTGTAAGCAAATTTGATTGCAGCACATTGGATCCATTCATATAAATGCAACGTGTAAACAGCTAATTACTAGAACTATTCCCTGTAGCATCCTACTGGTTGCAGCTGTTAACTTGGAATTGACCTATTTATCCCAGTTCTGTCTTCTCAGCCAGACTAATCTGATGCCCCAAATCCATTGGCTCTTGTTTCATGTTCAAATTTATTGTCATCTGACTGTTCATATGTACAACTATATGAAACAACATTTCTCTGTGGTGCACTGACAACACATATTTCACACAGCACGTAAATCAAAATATTACTGTAAATAAATTAATAAAATATAATTTAAAGTGCGCATGGTGCACAGTAGATTAAACGGATTTCTGTCCTAGTGATGGGGTTTTGGTGGTGGCAGGGTATTCATTAGTATCACAGCTAGAGGAAGGAAGCTGATAGCAAGTAAGGCAGTCCTCGTCCTGATGCTCTTGTTCCTCCTTCCTGATGGTAGTGGGTCAAAATGAATGTGGGATGGTTGGTAGGGATCTTCAACAATGACTCGGGTCCTTCAAATACAACATTCCTGTTACATGTCACAAATAGGTGGGGAAAGGAGACTCTGGTCATCCTCTTAGCAGTTTTTACTATCCTCCTTAGAGTCTTGTGCTCCAGTGCTTTGCAGCTTCTATAAAACATAATGATGTAGCCAGAGAGGACACTTGATGGTACTCCTGTAGAAAGTTGTTAGAATATGGGTGGCGAGTCTTGCATGCCTCAATCACCTCAAAGTCTTGATGCTACTGTGCCTTCTTGACTGCTGAGGTGGTGAGTCCAGGTTTAAATTGTCTGTTATGTGCACACCTAGGAACTTTGTGCTCTATACTCTCTCCACAGCAGAGCCATTGATGTACAATGGAGAGTGGTCAACTTGTGTATTCCTGAAGCTCTCAATCATCTCTTATGTCCAGTCCATGTTAGCACTCCGGTTGTTGTTCTCACATCATCTGACAAGCCTTTCTACCGCCTGTCAGTATACTGACTCCGTATTATTGGTGATGAGGCCAACCACAGTAGCACAGTATCATCAATGAACTTGATATTGCTTGAGCTGGATCCGGCAGTGCAGTCGTGAATCAGCAATGTGAACAGGAGCAGGCTGAGCACAGGGCATGGTTGAGCACCAGTGCTCAGCATGATGAAGCTTAAAATATTGCTGGAAACTCGGACTGATTTGGCTGTTTATGTCAAGAGATCCAAGATCCAGTTACTAAAAAGGGTGTTGAGTTCCATTGAGGACAGTTTTCCCACCAGCCTCTCGAGATGATCATGTTAAATGCTGAGCTGAAGTTGATGAAGCATCATTTTTCAGGTGGGACAGGCAGAGTGGAGGACTGACGCTATGGCATCGTCAGTGCATGTGTTTGAGTGGTTGATGAACTAGAAAGGGTCCAATGTTGCTGGAAGGTGGGATTTTTTTAATGATCCATTACCAACCGCTCAAAGCACTTCATGATTGTTGAGGTCACTGCCACTAGGCAGTAATCGTTTAGCTTGGTTACAATTGCTCTCTTGTCCATTAGAATGATGGGTGGCTGCCTTGAAGCCTGCAGGGACAGTGAACTATTGCAAGGAGATATAAATATAAAGATTTCTGTTAGCTGGGCTGCACAATCCTTCAGCACCCTACCAGCTATGTTGTCCAGCCTTGCAGCTTTGTGTGGGTTTACTCTGAATTGGTCTTCCGCACTTCAGCTGTGTTCAGACAGGCTGTCTGTTCCTTGGGAGAAAGTGCATTCTGTCAAGCCATTCACTGAAGGCATTCACCCTATCAGGAGGGGTGTCATTGGTGGGCAGGTTGGTCTTGTAATCTGTTGTGGTTTGTGTACCTTGCCACATGAGCTGAGTGTCCCTGGTGTCTGAATTTTCTGTTGAGTACTCCAGCTTTGCCTTCCTGATAGCGTGGTTCTTACTGGCCTTGGACAATTCCCATCCCCTGATCTGAAGGCAGTGTCCTGATCCTGAAGCAGTGCACAACCTCTGCAGTCAACCATGGTTTCTGATTTACCCTGGCAGTGTAGTGTTTAATCATGGTAATGTCCTCAATACATTTGTAACCTTATTTTACGTGACACCTTCTGAAAATTAAAAGGTCACTAATTCTCAGTATTCACTTTACCCACTTCGTTGATTTCACCTAATAATTTTTGCCTATATTTTCTTGCAATTAGTTTTGCCTATTTTCTTAAACAGTGCTCTTCTATTTGCTGTTTTCCAATCTTAAAAGGTTTCTTTCCAGAATATGGGTTCCCAACCTTTTTTATGCCATGGACCCTTACTATTAGCCAATGGGTCTGTGGACCCTAGGTTATGAACCCCCATTTGAGAAAGTAGGTCATTTTAGAATTTTGTAATTTTAGTCTTTATTTCTTTTGTCTCTTTAGTCTTTATTTAGTTTGCATGGTATTTTTAAATACTCTCTTTTGCCCTCAATCATCTATTATGGGAATGCTTTTCATGTCTGCCTCAGTGAAGGTAGATGCAAAGTGTTTGATCAAATTTCTGCCAGATTAATTCTTCAGGCTCATCCTCTAATGTGCAAAAGTTAGATTATTGTATACTGTACACTGTACCTACAATATTTCCTCTATATAGGGTGTAAATTTAACATATCATTCCTGCTTTTACTATATGTTTGTGTTATTCTAGGTTTTATGTGTTACTTGCTTTGATTTGGTAGGTTTTTTTTGGGTCTGGGAACGCTCAAAAATTTTTCCCTTATAAATTAATGTAATAAAGCTTCTTTGCTTTATGACATTTCGGATTACAAACGGTTTCATAAGGACGCTCTACTTTCGGATTGCAGGGGAAACCTGTACTTGAAGCTATTGTAATATGGTTCTGTTTTTCCTGCTATTTTACTCTCGTCCTTTTTAGTAATAATTTCTTTTTGCGAGTTCTCTTCCTGTTCTTCCACTTTGGAAAATCTGGGCTGGATAATTAACCCATTCCTTTGCAAAGTGTTTAAATCCTTGAATGATTCTGAATATCCTTCAGTGACTGCAGCTGTAAGCAGTACTCTTGCAAATCACTGTCTGAGAGTGTCATTCTTTCCATACTGGGAAAATGTGAGAACATTCTTCTAATGTTTTGCTCCTATATATCCAATTTTCCAATTAAAAATGGATGCTGCACATTTTACCTTGATTAAAATGGAATTCTCACCCTGCAGTCTCATATTTAGAGTGTTCATTTTGTCAAACAGATCAGCTAGGTATGCCACATCTCCGCATAGTTCAATCTTGTTTCCTGGCTCTTCTTGACTTTGAGCAAAAATTCAACCACAGTGTCAAAAAGATCAAAGAAACATTTTTAGCACCAGCCTTTTGACAGCCAACACAATTTAGTGTGAAGAAGCAAGTGTACAAAGTCCTCATCATTATATTGTAGAAATATTCTGCTATTTAATGAATGAGCTTTGATTTTGTTGATAGCAGATTTTACAAGATATGCTTGAAAGAAGTCACTGGCAGAGGTTTTTGGCAGCGAGATGTTGACAATCAATCACACAATGGATTGCAAGCAGATTTGGAATTTCTTTTTTTCATATATGCCACTAAATCAGCATGGCGACCTGTCATATGTAGTGCTCCATCTGTTGCACAAGAAATCATGTTCCTAATCAGAATACTCTTATCCTCTGTATACAGTTTGAGCTTGTCATAGATTGATTCTCCATTGATCTTTTTACTTTTTACAAAAGAGAATCACCATAAACTTTTCTATTTTTGATAAACCATACATATGCCATTAGCAATGCCTTCTTGCTTTACACAGTTAACTCATCCAGAATTTCAAATTCTGTTTTTTGTAGCTCTGTACATAGTTGATACTCAACAGCTTCACTTATTTTGTCAATATGATGAACTGGAGTTATTACTCAGAGGAACTGATTTTAAAATACTGGTCACCATTTTGGGAACAATGGTGAGCACTTCTGATACAGCTGGCATTATTAATCTTTCACCAATTGTATGAAATTTTCCAGATTTTGTTATCATTTTGGAAATGTTATAAGCAATGAGACCACTATTCAAGTCATTTTTAGCTTTCCTGGCAAATGACTTGAGTGTTCAGCACTTTTCAAGTGCCAGCATAGTATTGTGCAACCTGTTTTCTGTAGAGAAAGTTGAGGTGTACTTGACATACCAACTGTTAAATTGCCTGAACTTGTTCAGTGCCATGAGTCAAGGGGAGGGCTGTTGGGCACTCTGGTTGCTAATTTATGTATCCCCAATAATGACTGTTTGGTTGGTAAGGTGGGATGAGATTGCCAAGTTTCAACCAAGTTGAGATGATTAGTGCTCACTGCCTGCAGAGCTATGCTTCTTCCTGTGTTCCAGTGCTTCATTTTTTTGTTTTGAAGTGTCTGCTCTACTAATGGTCAGTCAGGTGGGGGAGCATTTAAGTTAGGGTGCCGCTTACCCCACCCCCCGCAAGAATCTTGAACGCCCTCTGGCGACTTCTTTTTCCACTAACTACCCTTTAGAACATGTAACCATCCACTTTGGGAATTACTGCTGTTGTGTGTACAGAGAATGGTGTGGATCAATAATATCTATTTTATGGATGAATCTTTGTATACCTGCAGGAAAACAATGTCTTGCCTCAAATTATGTTGTCTCCAATACTATCTAGTTTTCTTCAACAAAATTGTTTCTTGGTTTTCCTTGTATCTTTTATTGACACCTATTTAATGATGTCAAGAATGCTTATGTCTGTGATTTCGAAGTTATTGTCAAGTTCACTGATTTTTAAATTCTTCTTACCTGCAAGAGACACTTCTGGAATCAGCTAGGTACAGCAGGGTACAGTGAGCTGGATTGAGACAGTCTGATTTCCCTCATAATATAAAATTGACCCTCACTGTAACATGAATTAAATATTGATGGGTTATCCTTCTGGTATTGGTGGTCCCAGTAGCAGTTGATTTCCAGTCAAAATAAGGATGGGGTGGAGCTTTGTCTTTTGTCAATGATGTAGATTATTTGTGTGTCTGGGTGGGAGTATTTGCTCACAGGGTGTGTGTGAAGCATCTAGTGCAGTATTGAGGCCATGATCACCCAGTGTCAGCTGCAGTGGCTGGGGCACGTGATAAGGATGCCCCTAATTCGGCTACCCCACTGAGTGTTATACGGCCAGCTACATCATGGTCTATGCTCAGCTGGAGGGCCGATGAAGCGCTATAAGGATCAGATGAAGAATGCTTTAAGAAAGTGCAAGATCAGACCCGAGGACCTGGAGGATGTTGCTGCTGACTGCACCACTTGGCGACAGCTGTGTAGGGATGGGGTTCATATTCTGGAGATGGAAAGAACAACCAGAAGACAGCAGAAGAGACCCAGGAGAAATGCAGCCATGGTTATCATCACTACCACCACTACCACATATACATGTCCCACCTGCAATAGAGCTTGTGGGTCCGGCATAGGACTGTATAGTCATCAAAGGTCTCACTGTTAAAGGAGTGGATGTCGTCATTGGATTTGATGGACAACAGAACTGAAGAAGATTATTTTAGAAGTTCTGACATACTCAGAATCTAAGTTTTGGAAGGGTAGGGAGAGCAGCCAGGTAGGTGTCTTTGTATATATTGATATCAATCACATAGAAAGGAAAAGCAAAGAGGTCCTGAAGAGAAAGTTTAGAGAATGAGGCAGAAAGCTGAGAAGCAGGACCTCCAAGGTAGTAATTTTTGGCTACCTGTGCCACGCGCTAGTATGGTAGAAACAGGATGATTTGGCAAATAAATGCATGGCTGAGAAGCTGGTGCAGGGGCCGGGCCTCAGGTTCTTGGATCGTTGGGATTTCTTCTTGGAGGATGGCCTGTACAAAAGTGACAGGTTGCATCTGAACCCAAGACAGACCAATATTTTCACGGGCAGGTTTGTTAGAGCTGCTGGAGAGGGTTTAAACTAATTTAGCAGGGGTTAGAAACCAAAGTGAAGGGACTCAGGAGAGGACAGATTGTAAAAAAGCAAAGATAATGTGCAGTTGGACTGGCAGGAGAGCTGGCAGATCTTAGGACAAAGTTGCAGCCAGCAGAGTGAGTATTAGTGTATTAGTGATGCAGAATCAAAAGGAGTAGCAAAGACAGTACTCAAAGTGTTATATCTCAGTGCACGGAGTAGAAGAAATAAGGTGGATGCTCTTGTTGCACTATTCTGGATTGTCAGGTATGATGTTGTGGCTATCACTAAATCATGACTGAAGGATGGTTGTAGTTGGGAGTTGAATGTCCAAGGTTACACATTGTATCAGAGGGCTAGAAAGATAGGCAGAGGGGGTGATGTAGCTCTGTTGATAAAGAATGGCAGCAAAGCAGTAGAAAGTAAAACCTTTTTCAAGTATGTTAAAAGTTAGAGAAATGAGAGTGCACATAGGACCACTAGAAAATGAGGTTAGCGAAATAATAATTGGACAAGGAGATGGCAACTGAACTAAATGAGTATTTTGCATCAGTCTTCACAGTGAAAGACCCTAGGAATTTGCCTGAAGGTGAAGTGTCTGAGGGAAGAGAAGTGAGTGCAGTTTCTATTACCAAGGAAGATGGTGTTCAAAAAGCTTAAGGACCTGAGCATACATAAGTCCCCTAGACCAGATGAACTGCACCCTCGGGTTCTGAAAATGGTTGTGGTAGAGATGGTAGAGGCATTAGAAATGATCTTCCAAAAATCATTGGACTCTGACATGGTGCCAGAGGACTGAAAAATTGGAAATGTCAACTCTTTAAAGGAAGAAGGCAGCATGAAGGAAATTACAGACCAGTTAGCCTGACCTCAGTGGTTGGAAAGGTGTGGAGTTGATTGTTAAGGATGAGGTTATGGAGTTCTTGGTGACAGGACAAGATAGTCAAGTCAAGTCACTTTTTATTGTCATTTTGACCATAACTCCTGGTGCAGTACACAGTAAAAACGAGGCACTGTTTTTCAGGACCATGGTGCTACATGAACAATACAAAAACTACATTGAACTACGTAAACCAACACAGAAACTACATTAGACTACAGACCTACACAGGACTGAATAAAGTACACAGAACAGTGCAGGCATTACAATAAATAATAAACAAAACAATAGGCACAGCGGAGGGCAGTAGGTTGGTAGTCTGATGGCTTGGGGGGGGGGGTGGGAATCTGTTACATAAATGAACAGCTGAATGGTGGCGTCCAGGATTCCATCCGTTTCTGTACTCCCGCCAAGTATTTTGTTACCACAGATGTAGTCCAATTTAATGTCCATTGGAGAGCAGAATGGACGGGAGAGCAGGCAGGCTAGGGCTTGCTTTTTTCCTGGCACACACTCCTGCCAGCTCGCCTTGCTTCTGCTTCCTCGCCCACCGCTTATGACGTCCCCACCTCCGGCCACCAACATCAGGTGATTCCAAGGACTGCAGACCGGATTCCCTCAGCAAGCAGACATTGGAGAGCAGAATAGATGGGAGAGCCAGCTGGCTAGGGCTTACCTTTCCTGGCACCGTCTCCTGCCCGCTTGCCTTGCTTCCACTTCCTTGCACACCACTTAGGACATCCCCAATTCCGGCCACCGGCATCAGGCGACTCCGAGGACTGCAGGCCCAATTCCCTCAGCAAGCCAAGGTCGCGCAATCTAACCAGCAGATTTTGATGAAGATTTGTTTTTGGGCTATCTCTGTATTGTAGCAGTATCTGGCAATGGTAGATAGTCGCTCTGTTATCCATTGCCCTGAACCCTAATTGTGCCTTAAAATTAAATTCCAAAAACTAAATTAAAGTAGCACCGGATCTGAAAGGCCGCTGCTGCCATGTGCCATGCCGCCTACAGTCAGCATGGTTTCCTGAAGGAAAATGTTGCCTGATGAACCTGTTGGAATTCTTTGAGGAAATTACAAGTAGGATAGATACAGGGAATGAAGTAGATGTTGTATATTTGGACTTTCAGAAGTCCTTTGTCAAGTTGCCACTCATGAGGCAGTTTACCAAGTAATACAGGAACGTTACTGACATGGTTAGCACATTGGCTGGATGGTAGTAGACAGTGAGTGGGAATAAATAGATTTTTTTCTGATTGACTGCCAGTATCTGGTGGTGTTCTTCAGGGGTCTGTATTGGGACGGCTTATTTTTATGCTATATATCAATGATTTGGATGACGGAATAGATGGCTTTGTCACTAAGTTTGCAGATGATATGAAGATTGGTGGAGGGGCAGGTAGTGTTTAGGAAATGGGTAGACTGCAGAAGGAGTTTGACAGGTTAGGAGAATGGGCAAGAAAGTGGCAAATGAAATACAATATTGGAAAATGCATGTCCATGCACTTTGGTAGTTGAAATAAATGTGCAGACTATTTTCTGAACGGGGAGGAAATCCAAAAATCTGCAATGCAAAGGGATTCGGCAGTCCTTGTGCAAAACACCCTAAAGGTTAACTTGCAGGTTGAGCCCGCGGTGAGGAAAGCAAATGTAATGTTAGCATTCATTTCAAAAGGACTATAATACAAGAGCAGGGATGTGGTGCTGAAGCTTTATAGGGCATCAGTGAAGCCTTACCTTCAGTATTGTGAACAGTTTTGAGCCCCTCATCTTAGAAATGATGTACGAACATTGGAGAGGGTCACAAGGATGATTCCAGGGATGAAAGTGTTATCATATGAGGAACGTTTGATGGATTTGGGTCTGTCCTTGCTGGAATTTAGGTGGGTCGAGGGGATCTCATTGAAAGTTTTCTAATGTTGAAAGGCCTTGAAAGAGTAAATATGGAAAGGATGTTCCCCATGGTGTGAGAGTGTAGGACAAGAGGGTACAGCCTCAGGATAAAGGGGTGACAATTTAAAACGTGGAGAAATTTCTTTAGCCAGAGGGTGCTGAATTTGTGGTATTTATTACCACAGGCATCTGTGAAGGTCAGGTGTATTTAAGGCAAGGCAATGTCTTGATAGGACATGGCATCAAAAGTTGCGGGCAGAAGGCTGGGGAGTGGGGCTGAGGAGGGGGAGAAAAGGATCAGCCATGATTGAATGGTGGAGCAGACTTGATGGGCCAAATGGCCTAATTCTGCTCCTATGTCTTATGGTTTAAATGCTCTTAATTTAATGTTTTTTTTATAAAAATAAAATTAAAAACCTACTGAAAGCAAAAACATTCAAGACATTAAAAAAAATTCAAGACAAGTTAAATTTTTCGGTTAGCTTTCTTTTCCTGTTGTCTCATGTCTGCACCCTGCATGTTGCACTGAAGCATCCCAACAGCTGTGTGCTCTTCTGAATTCCATGAACAGGCAAACAGTAGAATCAATCTTGAGCCTCTCAATAAGTCCCAGTTTTTGTGGAATAACTGGCCACAACAAGTAAAATCTAGACCAACAGAACGTAATAACAGCAGTGTGTTAAATCTATTCCACCTGCTATCACTTCTGAACAGTCCTCTCAAATGCTAAGAAATGAACTCTTGATTTCCCATTCTGACACTTACACTTTATTTGTGTACGGTACTCTGTAACAATAACATTATATTCTGTATTGTTTTTGTTTTTACTACATTTAAGTACTTAATGCATGGAATGATTTGACTGAATTCTATCCAAACCAGAGCTTTTCACTGTATTTTGGTACATGTGACAATAATAAACCAATACTACTTTGTTATAAAGACAAGAAAATCTACAGATACTGGCTATTCGGAACAACACACACCAAATGCTGGAGGACCTCAGCGAGCCAGGCAGCATCTATGGGAAAAAAATATAGTTGACATTTTGTGCTGAGATCCTTCATCAGGACTTGTTTGTTATATTTTTTGTCTCCTTATTGTAGAGAGAGTGCAGAAGAAATGAATTCATAAGATTGCTACTAGAATTGCCTTATAACTATTAGGAAAATCTAGGCAGACTTGCATGACCAGTTTAAGAAAACTCTTAGGCTACGTCCACACTACACCAGATAAATCCGTAACCGAAGCTTTTACTCTTCGTTTTACCCTCTGTCCACACTAAAATGGCGTTTTCGTCCCCCGAAACTGGAGCTTTTCCGAAATGCTCTCCAGCGTGGGTATTTTTGAAAATGCCGATTCGGCAGATTAGTGTGGACGGGGTAACCGGAGAAATTTAAAAATGCTGTAAGACAGCAGCGCGCCATTTCATTGTTTTTTTGAACACAAAAACTATTTTAGAACAGACGGCAACAAGACTGAAGCCAGAAGAGTTAGAAATGTACTCACCAAATACTTTGACCCATAACTTACTGAATAAATAAGTATACTCACTTTGCCCTGTTTTCTGGCCTTGGTTGTATGAAGGTGGTTTCCCTATTTATGCAAGTACTTCTCTGACAATAGATTTGTAACAGCCTAATATTGTATAGAAATACAGGATAATACTGATGCAGACATATTTTACACATTTAACAAGGAGCTTTATTAATGCAACAGAGTTCGTCAATTTTTCAATGTTCATCGTCAGCCAGGTCATACTGCCTGTGAACTCCCTGTCGGTTGCCTCCATATGTTTCAGTTTTTTTTTACTTTTAAGTTCTCCTGAGCGAGAGCCAACAGCTGCCCATCGTTTAAATTTTTCTAATCTGTAACTGAACAAACACAAACCGTCTTTCACAGCAAAATTCAAGACCAAACATGTCACTTGTTTTCGGTAGATGTGTCCTGTGCATGCACAGTAGGAGGAGATGCGCAAAAATCTCCGTTTCAATGTGGACAGAGATATTTTTAAAAATGCATAGTGTGGACGCTTACCGTTTTTACGCGAAACCAGGGTTTTCAAAATTATCCGGTCTTGTGTGAATGTAGCCTTAGTTCAGTCTTAACTGAGAGTTTTTTTTCACGTATCGGACCTTCCAAAAGAAGAGAACATAAGATGTCCTCGAACAAGAAAATAAGAAATTTCGGAACTCCATGTTTATGTGCAGTAATTGAGAACTGTAGAGGAAATACATGTTGAGGATAGTCTAAAAAGAAGGATCTATAAAAGAATGAACAGAGCTGTGGATGGTTGAGGTAAACTGAAATATCATTGGTGACCTGCAAAGAGTATAGAGCAGTGTTGGCCTATTTCATAATAAACCTGATTCTGATCTATTTCTAATATATTTAATAGTGTTTTAAAAACAAACAAGAAAAAAATTAGTTTTGCTTTAAATAACAAAAAAAATTGTTCCCTGTAGTGCTGTATTCTCTCCTCACTCTTTCCTTTGTCCTATTCTCAAACAACATCTGTCAATTTATTTTTTTCTGTGATCTGCAACCTAGTGCATTTCTTGTTTCAAGTAGCTTTCTAGAACTTAATTGATAACTTTTAAAATTATTGCTTTTTCAGTGCTCACGATCTTACAAGATGGGACTTGTTTGGCAGTAACTACAAATTGCTGAAGATTGGTACTGAAAATGGGGATATGCCAGAACAGGTATTCGTTTCATTTACTGATTTATAACAAACATTGCACAATTAACTTTATTGTGCTTTTAATGTCTGAATTGTTGCAGTATACATCTGTAAATTGAAAATATAAAATGTGTTTTTGCTTTTTAGATTGTTGTACATGCACTCCAGTGCACTCACTATGTAATCCTTTGGAACCTAGCAACTGTTTCTGAAGGCAGTTCCACAAAGGTAAGCAAAAACAAAAGTAAACGAATTTTCTCAATAATAAATGCGCTGAAACAATAAAAAGTAACTAAGATATCTTGTAAAAGAAATATTTAAGTTCCAAAATTCCAGTGTGGCAGAATGATGCTTCCTCCCTTTTTAAATGGTAAAATAAGAGTATTAATTGAAATGATAAAATTTCAGTTGCTACTCCAGAACGTTCAGTTGATTTTGTAGTCTTGCATTCCAGCCTAACCCATGTGATATAAAGAACTCTTCACCGGACTTGAATAAAAGAGAGCTTTTGGGGAATACTATTCTGTTAGGTGTATCTGTGGTAAATAAAGCAGTCACATATTTTAGGTTACAAGAATTGGAAATAGCTGCTTCTCACTCCATTGATGCTGCATCAGCCACTGAGTATTTCTTGTAATTTTTAAAAAATTTCAGATGTCTGATACCAATTGCAGATTGCTTCTGTTTCAGCCAAACAAGTTTGGCTAATTAATTTTAGAGAGAATTTTATTAACTTCCAGTTAATCATCACATTTCCTTGAAGAAAACTTAAGAAACCAATTACTCATCTAAAAATAATTTAAAATTATTACATAGACTGAGAATATATTCTGGTGGTTTTTTAGCTAGCAATTGGAGAGGTCACACGTGATGCATGAATGGATTTAGTCCAGCAAAAAAAAAAAGTGCTTTGCTTAATCGTGCCAGTCCTATCCAGCAAATTTTATTGTGGAATAGGAATGACTAAAATCTCAAACTCACTCCTTTTAAATTGAACAAATAGGCAAATATTGAACTATTAGTTTTCTAATGAATTTTAATTTAATTTGCTAATCTTTGAAGTGTTACAGACTAGTTACCCAGTAATTTGACAGCGGCATCTTTTTTATATAACCAGTTTAGAATTTATCACGGTAACTTGCGCTTATGGAGTGATGTTTTCCAAAGGGCTGGAGTATGCAGCATTTGGGTCAGTGCATTTATTGATCTTGTTCAGTTCAGGTTAGAAAGATATTAGAGAAATCTGGGCATTTTTGGCAGTGCAGGGAAGCAAAAAAATGCTGCTTCGTGGTGCTAAAGAGTTATAAGAAAAAAATGGTTTTCATCTTAAAAGATGATCTGATAAAGATATTCAAGGTAAATAATTTTAGAAAGGGTAAGTAAGGGGAAAATTGAACAAAATTGGGGCAACATGAAGGCATAGTGGTTAGTACAACACGTTACAGTACAGGCAAGCTAGGTTCAATTCCTGATGCTGCCTCTAATGATCTTGCACATTGTCCCTGTAACTGTGTGGGTTTCCTCTAGGTGCTCCAGTTTCCTTCCACAGTCCAAAGACGTACTGGTTGGTAGGTTCATTGATCAATTAAATTGGGATTGCTGGGCAGCGCAGTTCATTCTATCTCAATAAAATAAAAATAGAATAAATTAATAGATGTTTACATAAATATATAGTAGGTTCTTCATCCGTCAAAACGTGAAATAGATTTATGGTTTAAATGCTGAATATCATAACAAAGTAGTTGAGTACCACAGTGATAGTATCTCATCATTTTATCAAAATTTACGAGAAGCTGCCAGCCTGGTGATGTTTACCCCTGCATATTTTGAGTTCTTAAACAAGTGTTTAAGTCACGTTGACTAGTCGGATGATGTTGGCACATCTCTGGCAGTGCTCCAGTACTAGAACTACAGCATGAAACTGCAGGGTTCCCTAGTTTAGTAGTTGGGGAACCTGATCGCTCAATCTGTGCCGCAATCAATCTTGCACAGGTTTAGCAAGGCAATTCGATAAGATACTGAGAAGGGACATAAAAATTGAGATTTTTTTTAATGCTTTAAAATTGTGTATATTTTTCAGTGATTTATATTTTAATCATGCATTTTGACTCAGTTCCTTATAGAATTTGTAATTATTCGTGGATGTTTCTCCATGTGAACCAACAGAATTTGTAATGTATATTATCAAGACTGAAAATCTTGCTGTGAAAATTTGTCACTTTAAAGTGATTGGTATTGTCTCCACAGCAGATGCTATAGTTGATATTGATAACTGATGCATTTTCTTTTCAGGAGCAATTAATAACGCTACGAAAACAAATGCGAGCCTTTTGTCAGATCTGTCAACGGTACCTGACCAATGTTAATACAGCTGTTAAAGAACAGGTAACAGGAATCGCATCTTAAACATGAAAGTAACTATTTTCATCTATTTAATTGATTATTTGCCAGAACAATAATTTACAGCACAACTCTGTGTTGTTAATCACTGTTTTGAGCAAATTGCCGTTTGGTTTGTAATTGGAATAGTTTGGTCAGTTTAACCCTTGTGTAATCATTTTATATAATCTTTGAAGTTAAAAAAAAGTATCTTCCAGCTGCAACTTTTGTAATTGAACTACTTTTGTGATCACAAACAAGAAACTTGTTATCAACTAAGAGCTCCGTGATCTAATCACCTGCAAATGCATTCACCCTCTTCAGAAATCACAATTGCCTTCTTAGGCTTCATACATACACACTTGGAAAAATTGTAATAGCAGCTTGCTTTGAGAGACTTCAAAAACACTTATTGCTTCTCAGTCAACTTGACTTTCCTGCCCATGTGTATTATAGCAGCTGTGCTTAGTAATAGATAGTGTTCATTTTATTTCTGTTAGTAATATAATTACCATGTCTCCTGGAATTTAGCAATCAATAATAACTAAATTAGTCATTTATCCAAACCTCATAATCCTCATCAAATTAAGTATATTTGACAGGTAAAATTCAACTATATCCTGCCAATAATGGATAATAATTTTGTTCTTTTGACTATGTGCCTCAGTATTCTTAGAAGCAGTACAGTCAAATTCCAGCAGCTTTGTCTTAGTGGCATTCAAATTACTCTATAAGTGTTATGCTATCTAACAGTTGATAGTTATATTTTTACAATAACTTCAAAGTTAATGTATATTTAAATAGCATTACTTTTTGGATAGTATTATGGAATAAGATATATTTAGAATTTTGTAGGTTTATATGTATGTACAACTTTCTGATACTTAAAGAAAAATATATTTTCTTAAATAATGTAACTTCCTGAAAAAACAGAAGCTTGTCGATCAACAAAAAAATCACATTTTTATTGATTAATAGAAGGGTTTGAATTTTGCTTATTGCTTGGATGCCAAGAGGTTGTAACTCATGTTAAACATAGTAGTTCTAATGTTTTTAATGATGTAAGAACAAAAGCTCTGAGTAAATATTTTCTACTCTTGGATGGATTAAAAGCATTCCAATGATAGTAGAAAATCCAGCAGCAGAAGGAAGAGGGAACTTTAAGCTCACTAAAGAAAACCTCATAGCAAAACTATTGCACGAAGGGAGAAAAGTCCCCGAGCTGAAAGTCATAGCTTAAAACTTGCAATCTTTAAGCAAGTGAACAAGGTTGTAGTTTGCCTTCAATTCTGAAAATATCCCAGCTGATTGGGAAACTGCTCTACCCAAGAAAAAATGAAAACAAAAAGACAGAATCCATAGGCGAGTTGAACTAATGTGTCATGGAGAAATGTTGGCGTAATCGTTAATGAAATGATCATGTGATATTTTGAACATTTGACAATTATACGAAAGATTTCTATTTGGAAGTTTATTAGTTTTTTGAAAGTGCAAGGAACAGAATGGATAAAGGAAATCAGTGTACTTGTATTTCCAAAATGAATTTGTTGGAGTGCCACATAAAACTTTACCATGTTAATATTCATGACATGGCAGATAATTAGCATGGATGGTTCATTTCCTCAGTGACATTTATGAAGTAGTGTGATGACATAAGGAGCAGTGCTGAGGCCTCAATTCTGCATTTTCGTGTACAGGTCTCACAAGGTTATGACAAGTTTCCAAGCCTGAGTATTATTCGTAAACCAGTAAGCTGGAAATGTGATTGTCTGGCAATATATTTTTTTAAAATAAAAACATGGGGCACATGTTAAAAACCAGAGTGTTTAACTCAACCATTCACGAACCGGGTCCCCCTGTGACAAAGGATGCCTACAGACTTTCCGCTCCCTTCCTCCATCACCACCATCACAGCAGCTGGCAAATCTACCCCGCTAGTCAGTTAAACATTCTTTTGTATATATGTACTGTTCAGAAGTCAAGCACTCCAATCCTGTGGAACACCTGTTTTGCTGAGTTAGATGGGGGGGAACAGTATAGTTAAGTTTGGTAATACTATATATGTGGCTTACATGTTCTAGGATGATATAAAGGACCTGAAAATGGTTATAGAGATATTAAATAAGTGGACAGAAAGTTGGTAGGTGCAATATAAGAGGAGGAAATCAGAATATTGTGGAACTCTGCTACACATATCTGGATATCTTCAAAAGTGAATCAAAAATGTTAGTATGCTGGTAATTATTAATGCAATTTGAATGTTTCCCTGCACTTTAGAAAGCTTGGAGTACCAAGTAGTAATGTCTTGTTAAAACTGGAGATGGAATCATAGAAAGTGCTGGTTGTTAACGTAGATAATTTCTACAGAGAAAGTGTGTTATATGGCCAACAAGCAAGAAAGTGGAGCTGAGATCAGAACATCTGCATTTTATTGAATAGGGGAGCAGGCATAGGAACTCTATACCTGCTGCTTTTCCTACTTAAGTTTTCTTCTGAGGAGATGCAGATGACAAAACATCTTTTCCAGACAGTGAGAAGGAAATATAACTGACTTTAGAACTGTAATTGCTTGCTTAATGGGTGTTACGTTTAAGATGAAATTTCATTGGAATTGTTAACATTATTCAATCAAGAAAGACAAGGAGTAGATGTCTACATAGTGACCTGTCTTTCAGTTTTGGAGAATAAAGGAATGGCATTCAAATGTATAATTTTGTTAGCTGTGAGAGTTCAGAAGTATAAATGTCAAAATACTCTGTGATTTATAGCAAAAGACTGCAAAATATTGAAGACATGACACTTTTTAAATATAAAATGAATTAAGGCACAGGGTACAGACATGTATTTCCATATTATGGAAATTTACCTTTTACAGAATTCAAAAAGTCAGTACCCAAAAATTTGGGATACAGAGTAAAATATGCAATTACAGATTCTGTATAAAAAGAAAGGAAATAATCAACACTTTTTTCAATTTGTGTTTCTTGATGCATGCGCAGATGACTTGGCTTTGCATTACAAAACACCAAGTTATGGCCTGTTGTTAAAGAACAAACCTTTTGTAACACAAGGGGTACAGACCTGTGTCAATTAAAACTTCAAAACAGACAAGCTCAGAGTGAGCAGTCAGAGTCATCAGAAAAATATAATACACACAAGAGATAGAATGGCATCCACATGCCTTGCAGAATTGTCAAAAGTAATGAACTATTTTAACAAAATTAAATAACTTATAGGTCACAGCTTTTTCAGAATTAGCTTTATCACTGTCTTACATGATATAAAATTTGTTGTATTGCAGCTCCAGTATAATGCAAAGACATAAAATTAGTATAAATTATAAAATAATTAAATAATGCAAAACAAAAAGAAAAATAAATTAGTGTTTATGGGTTCATGCTTTTCTTTTTGCTTTCTGTGGAATTTTGCTAGTTCGGTTTTTCCATACATCTTGCATTGGTTCAGCGCCATTAAGTTAGAGAAATACGCATTCATAGAACAGAATTTAGAAATATTGTACAGGTGCCTGATTACACTAGGTTTACATTGTGTGAGATAATTTACCTGAAATAGACACACTTGAATATTACTTTGGAAAGTTTAGTTAACATATCTGTAAAGTTTACTCCTTATAAAACTCATTAAAATATGCTTTTAGTTAGTAAATGGCACTCCTTTCACTGTAGGCTAAGTAATATTCAGTAATCATTTCTATTTTGTTTTGTAGGCTTTCACTATCTTGTGTGACATTCTGATGATTTTTAGTCACCAGATTACGACAGGTGGACGTGAAGTTCTGGAACCTCTGGTATACACTCCAGATTCATGTCTGCAGTCAGAGTTGCTCAGCTTTATCTTGGACCATGTATTTATTGATCAGGATGAAGAAGGCCATAGTACAGGTGAGTGATGTCATTTCTCTCTTAGAGGCATAAGAACACAACAACATGACAACAGGCCCTTTGATGCATTTAATCTGTGCCGAACTAATCTGTTCCACCAACCTGTGCCTGAACCTAGCACTCCATACCCCTCCCATCCATGAACCTATCTGAACTTCTCTTAAGTATTGAAATTGAACCAACATCCACTACTCCTGCTGACAGCTCATTCCACACTCTTGCCACTGAAGTTTTCCATCATGTCATCTTTCACCTTTAACCCATAACCTCTAGCTCTACTCACCAAGCCTTGGAGGGAAAAGCTTGTTTGCATTTTCCCTATCTATAACCTTCATAATTTTGTATACCTCAATCAAATTGCCCCTCATTCTGCTGTACCCTAGGGATTAAAGTTCTAACCTATTTGACCTTTCCCTGCAACTGGGGTTGTCAAGTCCTGGCAACATCCTTGTAAGTTTTCCCTGCATTTTTTCAATCTTATTGTCAGCTTTTCTGAAGGTACCAGAATTTCTGACCAAAATTCCACTCAATCCAAATTAGGCCTCACTAACATCTTATGTAACATTCCAACTCTTGTACTCAGTGCTTTGATGTTACAAAAACTTCCTTTACAACCTTATCTGATGGTGATGTCACATTCAGGGAATTATGGATCTGTATTTCCAGACTCCTCTTTTCTGCCAGACTTCTCAGTGCCCGACTTCCCATTGTGCAAGTCCTACCCTGGATTGTCTTCCAAAGTGCAGCACCTCACATTTGTCTGCAATAAATTTCACTTGCCATTATTCAGCCTATTCTTCCATCAGGTTAAGATTCCTCTGCAAGCTTTGATTGTGTTCTTCGCTGTCCACCACAAACTCAATGTAGGTATCATTCATAAATTTGCTGAGCTGTTATCAGCCAGATATAGATCACATACAACACCTGACCCAGCACTGAACCCTGCAGTGTACCACTAGTCATAGGCCTCCAATCAGAAGGGTAACCATCTACTACCACTCTCTGACTAGTCAGACCCCAGGAATGTGTTCACCTAATTTTTCTCAAAAAAGCAAACACCTCCATCTCTGAAATCTGTATTCAGTCCATGCTGTTTTGCATTGCTTCTCTTGATTGTGTTTGTCTCCTGAGTAAATACAGATCAAAAAATCAACTTAAGAAATCCCTAATCTGTTTCAGCCCCATGTATCTGTAGAAACCCTTGAGATTTTCCTTCACCTTGTTTGTCTACTAGAGCAACCTCATGCCTTCTTTTAGCCCTCATTTCCTCCTGAAGTGTTCTCTTGCATTTCTTGTACTCAATTTCCTCATTTGTTTCTTTCCCTCTACATTTATAGCTGCTGTGCACCACTTTTATCTTAATCAGTGCCTCAATATCTCATGAAAACCAAGGTTCCATAAACCTGTTATCTTTGCCTTTTATTCTGACAGGAACATACTAACTGTAGTCTGAAAATTTCACTTTTGAAGGCTCCCACTTACCATTCACTTTTTTGCCAGAAAAACAACCTGTCCCAATCCACACTTGTCAGATCCTTAGGTGGTATCTGCCACCTTCAAAATTGGCTGTTCTCCAATTTGGAATCGCAGCTGGAGGACCAGACCTATCCTTCACCATAATTATTTTGAAACTAAGGGTATTTCAAGATACCATTTGTTGAAGGGGGAGTTATTACAATGCCTGCAAGATGGCTTTTTAGAGCAGCTTGTGGTTGAGACCACCAGGGCATCAGCTGTTCTGGATTGGATATTGTGCAATGAGCAGGAATTGATTAGAGAGCTTAAGGTAATCATAATGTGATAGAATTCACCCTGCAATTTGAGGAGGCGAAGCTAAATCAGATGTACCGGTACTACAATGGAGTAAAAGGAATTACAGAGGCATGGGAGAGGAGCTGGCCAAAGTTGATTGGAAGGGGATACTCTCAGAGCAGCAATGGCTGGAGTTGGGAGCAATTCAGAAGGCACAGGATAGATACCTAAGCAATATGAGTGCTCAGCTATTTTCCTTGGTTAAAAGTAGTAAAGTCTAATTCAGAGTTCCAGAGGAAGAATGCCAACCAAGGTTCCAGCTTCTGATCACAATCGAGTAATGTCTGTTAGAAGGTGTCAGTGAAAATTGGGGTCAGTTTTTGCATCACACAGATAAACTTCCAAAATTGAAAGATTACTGATGTAAAGTTAGCCAGTTTTGCTTTGTAGATTCTGCCTGAACTTTTTTTTGGTATTTTCAGCAATTTTACTTTCCATTCTGCTCAAAAACCCATTTTTGTATATATACATGATGAACATCTGGGTAAAGTTAACATTTCAGAGCAAATTGCATGTGGGCTTTGATTAGAAGGATGAGGGTTGTGGAAGAAAAATGATAAAAGCTTTTTGGGGAGAATAATCTAGATCACATTTGACATCAGGGGAAACAGCATAAGAAGTTGAAGGGCCAGAATTTGGGAGCAGGTAAAAACAGTTAACATAAGATCAAGAAGGAATTCATTGGAAGAAGGTAAATGGGATAACTTGATTTTGTGGATACCTAATTATAGTTGTAGTGTTCACTCATGATCTTGCTTCTGACTGTCCATCACTTTGAACAACTTTTCATTGTGTACCCAAAGTGTAGACTTACAGGCTGCCTCTCAATTACTAATGGAACTACCAACCATATTGCTGCTTCTACTACTGCATTCAGCTCTACAAGAAATGCCACTTCTCATGCAAGCTCTTCATTTTGACTTGCTCACGTTGTAAATTTGCTCCCTTTGCTATCTTGCCACTTGTTCCATTTTTTTCCAACAGTTTTAAGTTGTCTCTTTATATTTTTAATGCCTTAAATGTCAACTCCTCACCTACTCCACGCCATAGATTGGTCCACCTTCTCCCAAAGCATGGCTGTGACATATGTGCACTTGTGCCAATTTGATTGTGGTAAGCATGAGCTCTAAAATCCACCTGGGTGAACATGACAGATTTTGTTTCATACCGTTATTGAATGTCAGTTTAAAAAGAGTGTTCTGTAAATACTTGCTGTTGTACATTTGAGTGGAATTTGGGGTGGAGAGAGCAAAGGGATGCTTGTTCTTTATCCTGATGATGGATGTAAGTCACTGGTGACTGAAATGTATCAGGGAAGTGAGCAACATGTACCAGACAAGTGGTGATATTACTGAGCAGGATATATATTCTTGTTCGTAAGTGACTTGATGTCTGCAAGCACAGATGAACAGCTTGCGGCTTTGGTAGGATATTTTAAACATAAAACATTGAATAGTACAGCACATTACAGGCCCTTCGGCCCACAGTGTTGTGCCGACCCTCAAACCCTGCCCCCCCAATATAACCCCCCCCCCCCACACACACACACCTTAAATTCCTCCATATACTTGTCTAGTAGTCTCTTAAACTTCACTAGTGTATCTGCCTCCACCACTGACTCAGGCAGTGCGTTCCAGACACCAACCACTGTCTGAGTGAAAAACCTTCCTCTGATATCCCCCTTGAACTTCCCTCCCCTTAAAGCCATGTCCTCTTGTACTGAGTAGTGGTGCCCTGGGGAAGAGGCGCTGGCTGTCCACTTTGTCTGTTCCTCTTAATATCTTGTACACCTCTATCATATCTCCTCTCATCCTCCTCTCCAAAGAGCAAAGCCCTAGCTCCCTTAATCTCTGATCATAATCCATACTCTCTATACCAGGCAGCATCCTGGTAAATCTCCTCTGTACCCTTTCCAATGCTTCCACATCGTTCCTATAGTGAGGCGACCAGAACTGGACACAGTACTCCAAGTGTGGCCTAACCAGAGTTTTATAGAACTGCATCATTACATCACGTCTCTTAAACTCTATCCCTCATCTTATGAAAGCTAACAAGCCCATAAGCTTTCTTAACTACCCTATCTACCTGTGAGGCAACTTTCAGGAATCTGTGGACGTGTACCCCCCCGATCCCTCTGCTCCTCCACACTACCAAGTATCCTGCCATTTACTTTGTACTCTGCCTTGGAATTTGTCCTTCCAAAGTGTACCACCTCACACTTCTCTGGGTTGAACTCCATCTGCCACTTCTCAGCCCACTTCTGCATCCAATCAGTGTCTCTTTGCAATCTTCGACAATCTTCTACACTATCTACACCACCACCAACCTTTGTGTCGTCTGCAAACTTGATGAGTTTTACTGTAGTACTGGATTATTAGCAACAGTATTTGGAGACTCACCTTCCCTTCTAGGATATTTGAACACAATCAATAAAAGTTAACAATTTTTGACTTCCAATTTCTTCACTGCTAATCTTTGCTTATTAATCTATTTTGCAGATGGACATCAAGATGATGAAGCTGGTAAAATTGAAGCTTTACATAAAAGGAGAAACCTCCTTGCAGCTTTCTGTAAATTAATTGTATATAATGTGGTGGACATGAATACAGCTGCAGATATTTTTAAGCAGTACATGAAGGTAAATATTTTCAACGTCATTTTCTGAAATTGAACTAATGTGAAACGTTGCATGCAACTTAGTGCTAACACTTCAAAGGAAAGTGAAAACTTTAATTTTGATGTAGTAAGGAAATTCAGGATGGTGCAAGTATTTGCTTTTGGCGGAAGTCAGTAGAGTTACATACTAAGAAGTATCACGCTTGAAACATCACATGGAGTATCTGGGTTCTAACTGTTTAATATAATCCTGCATTGGTTTATTAGTAAGGATATTTTATTGCTATTTGCTCTTTGTTAACATTTCTTGCAGAATAATAAATGCCTACAAAAATAGGCATTTGTAATATTGTTAGGTCCTATTCAGTGAATATTTGTTAGAATTTGTAAATTCTATATAAACTGCACAATACTTTATTATTGTCCAATAATGAATACATAATATTTCCTAAAATCATTTTCCTTTAGTATTACAATGATTATGGTGATATCATCAAAGAAACTATGAGCAAGTGCAGACAAACTGACAAAATTCAGTGTGCAAAGACCCTTATACTTAGCCTACAGCAGGTAAGAGTTTACATCTCATTAGAAAGTTATCAAATTGAAGTATAAGAATAAAAAAAATAAATGCACTCAGTATTGGAAAAGGTAGTATTTTTGCTTTATCTGTAGTTTGAATGTTGACTCTGAAGAATAACACTAAGTGGTGAAGGAGTTTTCCCGAATGCATTTTTGATATTTGCCCATGTAAAGAAAGAGAAATGGCACAGAAATGGACCAATTCCTGTAAAATCCCTGGATTCTACCACTCATTTGCACACCTGGGGCAATTTAGACTTAATTAATTTACATGCTTAGGATCTCAGAGGACACGGAAATCTTAAAGGAAACCCCCATGGCCATGGTTGCAAATTCCATCCAGTTGGCACCTGAAATCACATTCAACCTGTTCTTCAACGCTGTGAGGCAGTGTTTTTACTAGCTGTGTCCGTGAATGATTTTGTGTATGTTTCATTATTTTGCATATGTTCTGTTATTTAATGAGGAGTAACATTGTAAAAAAAAATTAAGGACTTCTGTGGAAACATAAATTGTGTATTTGTATATTACCTGTATGTCTACATTTTCCTGGTTTTTAGTGCAACTGCTATTTCAAAATCTTATTCGTGTTTGCATTTCCATTTTAAATTGTCTAAAAATATCCATGTTGATGGATTATATTTTGCATGCACTTTTCTAGCCAGAACAAGCAAAGTGTAGGGAGTAAGTTGGATAAATTGTAATTTTTGGGTAGAATGAATTGCTTTGTTCAGGAATAGAACTTGTAATCTCATTATTGGTTCTGTTTTACAACATAATACATCCTTTCAGAATTGTTATACTATTCCTTTGTAAAGTTCTGTTTTTACCCATGATTTTTAAAAAAAAATTACTTACAGTTGTTTGGTGAATTGGATCAGGACGTTGGACTCAATTTTGATCGAACAAGTCCTGGTTTTAGTGGTGTTAAGGAACTTGCTCGTCGTTTCTCACTAACATTTGGGTTGGATCAGCTGAAAACCAGAGAAGCTGTAGCAATGCTGCACAAGTAAGTTTTTATTGTGATTGAAATTACATTTCCTTTCTAGAGAGCTTGGTTACTGGAGTTATGGATGAAATTAACAAAATGCATGAGAACTAGGAAACAACAGGGTTTTGTATTATGTTGCACCATATTAAAATTCTTAGGTAAAACATAGGAGTTTGCATTCTAAGTTATACCAAGGGCCTTAGAGATTTTATTGCACCTGAAAGGATGTGCTCGAGTGCTGTAGGGTAGTAGCATTTTTGGTCTTTGCCTATCACATCAAAATTCAGTTGCAGCCCAGTTATTCCATATGTTTATACTAAGGGTGTAGAAATATTATTGTCACATATACTGAGATGTAGTGAAAAGATGCATATGTTCATTGTGAATAATATAAAACAATACCAGAATGCAGAATGAATTATGACAACTACAGAGTTCAAAATTCAAAGTAAGTGTATTATAAAAGAACATATGTCACTGTATACTACCCTGAGATTCATTTTCTCATGAGCATCACAGTATATATAATGTGTTACGAACCCCGTAACTGGGTGTCTTACCAGCAAAGATAGAAGTGTCCGTTGGAGTCTGGTGATACTATTTTCAACAGTATTTATTAGTAAAAATACACAAAAATAATATCAATGCAAATATACAGATAATATACGTCATCAATACTAAACCTAAAAGTGCGGGTATAATAATAATCAATAAGAATTGAGCTCTATCGTTGTCTAGAGGATAATGAGTTGTCAGATGGAAATATAAAGTTCAATTCAGTTCATGCAGGCTGCAGTAGTTGTTGGTTGTGGTGTTTCAATTGTTGGAGAGAGAGAGAATGTGCAAACAATAACAGCTATTATCTTGCCAACCTTCACGATTTTTTTGATCCGTCGGTGCGTCGTTGTTGTGGCTATTCACATATGACCCCTCTGTCCTTTAGCTAGACTGTTCTTCCGTGGTGGACTCGTCACCCAGGCAAGGGTGGACACACACACAAGCCCCCACCTGTCTCGTGGGGGTTCTGACGCTCACTAGCGTTTCTCCTGGTGCGTCTGAGGGGTGTTCTCCAGACCTTACTTTTATCCCCACTCACGGGGTCTCAGGTGTCAATCAGGTTGAGATGATGTAACCCATCAAACCCAGCCCACTCTGGTTGCCCCCTGAGGGGTTTCAATGAATAGAACAGTACCAAGTACACAATCCTTCTCCAAAAGACAATAGCAGTAATCAATGGTTCCGTTCCACTTTTGTTAGTAGGAGACATCCCACTTTGTGTATCTCTGAGCTGTCTCTCTCTCTCTCTCTCTCTCTCTCTCCCTCTCCCTCTCCCTCTCCCTCTCCCTCTCCCTCTCCCTCTCCCTCTCCCTCTCCCTCTCCCTCTCCCTCTCCCTCTCCCTCTCCCTCTCCCTCTCCCTCTCCCTCTCCCTCTCCCTCTCCCTCTCCCTCTCCCTCTCTCCCTCACCCTCTCCCCTTCTCCCTCTCCCCTTCCCCCTCCCCCTCCCCCTCCCCCTCCCCCTCCCCCTCCCCCTCTCCCCCCTCTCCCCCTCTCCCCCCTCTCCCCCCTCTCCCCCTCTCCCCCTCTCCACCTCTCCCCCTCTCATTAATTTTCATAAGCTCTTATCAATAATGACTGCCCTGGCAGCTGTCCTGTGTCTCTCTCACTTCCTTGATAACAGCATCGGAATAGTGGTGATTTGCGATTCTCCAAGTGGGGGGCGTTGGCGATTCTGTACCCTTCTGCCCACCAGAGTTGTTCATCATTCATAACAAATGGAGCACGATAAAATCAATGAAAAACCGCACATGGCAAAGACAAACAACCAGCCGATGTAGAAAAGACGACAAACTGCAATGACAAAAGAAAATCAATAATATTAACTAAATAAGCAATAAATATTCAGAACATGAGTTGTAAATTCCTTAAAGGTAAATGCATAGGTTGTGGAATCTTCGGTGTTGGGGTGAGCGAAATTATTCCCTCTGGTTCAAGAGTCTGATGGTTGAGGGTATAATAACGTGTTCCTGTTTAGATGGTGTGGGACATGGGGCTTCTGTACCTCCTTCCTGATAGCAGCATTGAGAAGAGATAAAGGCCTAGATGGTAATGGACCTTGATGATGGATGCTGCTTTCAATGAATAGTGAAAATACTCTCCGCCGTGGATCTACAAAAGTTTGTCAGAGTTTTAGATGGCATACCAAATCTTTGTAAACTTCTATGAAAGTAGAAGCATGCTGGACTCAGGACAGATCCTCTGAAATGATATTGCCGAGGAATCTAAAGTTGCTGGGTCTTTCCACCTCCAATTCCCTGATGAGAACTGGCTCATTGTCCTCTGGTTTCTTCCTCTAGTCAATAATCCTGTTGTCAATAAAAAGTGTAGTGCACATAAACAATAATATGCAACAACATAAGGTAGATTGTGAAGTCAGGTCTACATCATATTATACTAGGGAACCATTCAGTAGTCTAATAACAGTGAGGTAGAAGTAAAGCACCTGGCTGCATGTTTCTCAATGAAAGAAAGAAGATGTCCTATACTCACTAGATCTGGTAATTCTGTGGAAAAAGAAACAAGTTTCAGGCAGGAGATTCTTCAGTTTAATTTCACAATCATTGTTTCAGATTGATGACCCTTCTTCACAACCTGTGTGTATATCTAAATTTTAAAGCGGTTAAAGATAATTGTTGAGATTTTGTTGTAATTTTTTTTACTGCTGTAAGTTAAGGACTTCCAGTTTTTCAAGCTCATTACTTAACCTTTCATCACATTTGTCATCTATTTGGGATATGATACTTTGGGAGTGCTTTGGTTATTTATTTACTTAGAACTGTTTGTCATTGACTTTGCAGAGATGGTATTGACTTTGCATTCAAAGAGCCCAATGTAAATGGAGAAGGTTATCCTGCTGCGAATTTAGCTTTCCTGGATATCCTTAGTGAGTTCTCTTCTAAGCTCCTCAGACAGGACAAGAGAACACTGTAAGTACAGTACCTAGATGTTTTAAAATAGTACTAACTGAATAACATGCTATAAAATTAAGTGTAGGTTTTTTTTAACTATGATTAACTTTAGTTATTATGCAATGTAGTGTACCTGTTCCACTTACCTATTGATTTTTTTTCTGATTTCAGCTACCTTTACTTGGAAAAGTTTATGAGTGACCAAATAACGTTGCAAAGGGAAGATGTGTGGCTTCCTCTGATATCTTACAGAAACTCTTTATTGACTGGTGATGATGATACAATGTCTGTTGTCAGTGGAATTAGCAGCAAAGGTTCCTCTGTGAGAAGCAAGAAAACAAAACCAGCAACAGGAAAACGAAAATTACCTGAAGGTAATTAATTAGCAAGGCTATCCTTTAATCAACCTAGGGTTATCAATTTATCTATTTCATCATATGCAGTTAACGTAAAGGCAAATTAACATGTTAAACATGCATGTAAGCATTAAGAAAAATTTCAAATGAAAATTACAATTCAGTGTTCTGTCTGCTTTCACCATGATGGATGGTGTTATATTGCAAATTCCACAGACCACTGTCCCTCATCTTCCATTGTGCCTTCAGAATATTTTTCTGTATTCAGAAGGGTGCAAAACTTCAAATTTCCCTTCCCTACAGCTATGATGTTCGAGTGAATTTGTTCCAAGAACTACTTACATGGGCTGCTCCATATTTGGATTAGTTGTGTCATAGATTGGCATTACAGGCAATCATTGTGTTATGGCTGATTGGGTATTGCAAATTCATCCTTGGAGCATTTACAAATCACTACCCAAAAAAAAATTGAGATGGGGAACAAAATTCATTTTCACAGAATTTAAATAGGAAATGAATATAATAAATATTTTTTCAACTCTCTTGATGCAGGTTCAAATGATATGGCTTACTTTGTGGAAAATCATGATAGACACCATTCTTTAGGAATGCAAGCCTCACCCCACCCGGCTCCCTATAGGACAGGCTTTCCTGCAGTTGTTTTCCATGTCTTGTGATCTTTATTAACGACCTGGATTTTGGGAGTAGAAGGGTGGGTTGGCAAGTTTGCAGACGACACAAAGGTTGGTGGTGTTGTGGATAGTGTAAAGGATTGTCGAAGATTTGCAGAGAGACATTGATAGGATGCAGAAGTGGGCTGAGAAGTGCCAGATGGGGTTCAACCCAGAGAAGTGTCAGGTGGTACACTCTGGAAGGACAAACTACCAAGGCAGAGTACAAAGTAAATGGCAGGATATTTGGTAGTGTAGCGGAGCAGAGGGAACCAGGTTACATGTCCACAGATCCCTAGAAGTTGCCTCACAGGTAGATAGGGTAGTTAAGAAAGCTTATGAGGTGTTAGCTTTCGTAAGTCGAGGGATAGAGCTTAAGAGTCGCGAGGTAATGATGCAGCTCTATAAAACTCTGGTTAGGCCACATTTGGAGTACTGTGTCCAGTTTTTGTCGCCGCACTGTAGGAAGGATGTGGAAGTGTTGGAAAGGGTACAGAGGAGATTTACCAGGATGCTGCCTGGTTTAGAGAGTATGCATTATGATCAGAGATTAAGGGAGCTGGGGCTTTACTCTTTAGAGAGAAGGAGGATGAGAGGAGACAAGATATTAGGAGGAGTAGACAGAGCAGACAGCCGGCGCCTCTTCCCCAGGGCACCACTGCTCAATACAAGAGAACATGGCTTTAAGGTAAAGGGTGGGAAGATCAAGGGGGATATTAGAGGAAGGTTTTTTACTCAGAGAGTGGTTGGTGTGTGGGATGCATTGCCTGAGTCAGTGGTGGAGGCAGATACACTAGTGAAATTTAAGAGACTACTAGGCAGGTAGATGGAGGAATTTAAGGTGGGGGGATATATGGGAGGCAAGGTTTAAGTGTTGGCATAACATTGTGGGCCGAAAGGCCTGTACTGTGCTGTACTATTCTATGTTCTATGTCTCTCAAATTTTGAGTCTGAGGTTATACTAGAGCAGCCTGTGCCCAAATATGGGAGGATTGCTATAATATGTTTTAAAGGTGAATGTCATCAAAGTCACAGTTTCAACAGCATCATCTTAAGTAATTGAAATAATAGGAAATGAGCAGGAGGGAAGTGAACTAGTCTAATACACATGAAGATCAAAGAACACTTTGATAAAATCTGGAAAATGTACCATGGGTATTTTTTTGCCTCAAGTGTCTCACTTTGAAGCGCTGCTTCCAGGCATATCTCCAGCCATCTTAGTCCAAATGCTACACACATTTGAATACAGCACCTTCAATCCTGCATTCTTTACACTTTTGAATTTTGCCTCTGGTACAATTTAACTCTTGGCTCTGACTGCATTTGTACCCAATCCTCAGTCATTGACTTGTCCTTCCTTACATTTGTGTTACACCCATCATCTACTTGTAAACCTACTGGCTCATCCTCAGTTCTATCATACTGGTTCCCATCCCTCTGCCATATTAGTTTAAACCACTGCCAACAACTCCAATAAACCTGCCCACAAGAATATTGGTCCCCCTTGAGGGGATTCTGGAGGAAAATATGCAGTCACAAAGAATGTACAAAGACCTTCTGGCCAGTGGTGGGAATTGAACCCTGATCACAATATTGGTGCTGTAAAGCGTTATGCTAACCGCTACGCTGCTGCATTATCCAATGGGTTGTGAAAAATCCCAGTGAAGTGCTGTAGAGAGAGTGAGAGTGAAAGAGATGGGGAAGGAAGGTAGAGGTAAAGAGCTGATGCAGTGAAGACCCAAGCTGTCCTATCCTCAAGGTTAGATCAAACACCCAGAATGAGTGGAACCAACGGCTCAGAGTGATATGCTTCATTCTCTCTCACTATCGGCTCCAGCCAGCATAATTAATAAATTTCTCCAGTATTATACTTGTGAAAATGCACTTCAACTCAAGTCAGGTCAATTTTATTGTCATTTCGACCATAAACTGCTGGTCCAGTACACAGTAAAAACGAAACAATGTTCCTCCAGGACCCTGGTACTACATGAAACACAAAACTACACTTCTGTCCCCTATGTCTGCGAATACACAGTCATCTGGATCCAATCTGGTGGTGACTTGCATTTACCTCAGTTTTTGGTCACTGGTATCTGGAGCAAGGTGTAAGCAAAGGGATAATGAAACCTGGAATCAACTCTTCAGGCTCTCCTTTCAGTTTTTTGGGCTTCAAGAAAAAAACTTATTCACATGTAAACTCAAAAATGAATTTGTCAACCTGTTCATAATGGACCACAATGAAAGATGGATGAAATTAATGAAGTATATATTGGAATGGTGCAGTGATCGTAGAACCAGAGCAGGTTACTTTTTTAGAAATTAAAACAAAATACATAGTGCCCAATAAATTGTTCTGGCCATGAGGTAAAATGCAACATCTACCACCAAAACAATATTTTTTCATAAAATGTCATCTAGCTATTAACCTGTATTGTCCTCTCACCACTCCATACTTTTGTCATCTTTTTACCAAAATATGAAGATGTGAAAGGTTTTGTACCCCTTAAATAAATTTCAAAATTTGCACCCTGCATTCCTTCTGACAATTTATCAGTTATCTTACTAAACTTCAGCTGCTTTCCAGCTTATTTAAAACCTAAGAATTCTTATGATTTCAATATTTCAATGTTGTCATCAGAGCTTCCAATTGGAACCTTTATGAAATATACTGTAACTTTTACTATTGATGCTTCAGCTGTGGCCTACTGCACAATATGCTTTTTTCAGTTTGAAGCGTTGTTTTTGCTCAAGTCTTATTGAGTCTTCAATGGACTACCTTGTTCTAATTATTTCCTTTATTCATCATCTTTAAACATATTTCACATTTCCTGCATGGTTTTAATCGTCTCCTGTTGACCTTATTTCCTTCTAAGTATCTACTTTCCTTTTATTACTACTACCATTCCTTACTTATTATTCTATCACCCATTTTAGCATCTTTTTTATGTTTTCTATTACACATTTACTGTGATAATACATTATTTTACATTTAAAGAAGCTTCATGAACAATCTGGAAGTGTGTAGTGTAAGTTTGCTGATGACACTACATTGAGTGGAAAAGCAAATTATGCAGAAGATATGGAGAGTCTGAAGAGAAATAATAGTTTTAAGTGAACGGGCAACGGTCTGGTAGATGGTGTGTAATATTGATAAATGCGAGGTCATCCACTTTGGAAGGAAAAATGGAAGATCAGATTATTATTTAAATGGTAAAAAATTGCAGGATGCTGTGCAGAGGGACTTGGGAGTGCTGCTGCATGAATCACAAAAGGTTGGTTTACAGGTGTAGCAGGCTATCAAGAACGCAAATGGAATATTGGCCTTCATTGCTAGAGGGATTGAAGTTGAGAGCAGGGAAGTTATGCTGCAGATGTTCTAGTGAGGCTGCATCTGGAGTAATGCATGCAGTTCTGATCTACTTACTTGACTAATTGAAAGAGATAGTAAGATATTTCAAATCTCTTCTTTCAGTTAGTCCTGACGAAGGGTTTTGGCCCAAAATGTCGACTGTACTTCTTCCTATAGATGCTGCCTGCCCTGCTGCGTTCCACCAGCATTTTGTGTATGTAGATTGAAGAGAGATTGAGTGGCCTGGGACTGTACTCACTAGAATTCAGAAAAATAAGAGGAAATCTTTAGAAACATTTAAAATTATGAAAGGGAGAGATAAGATAGAGGCAGAAAGTTGTTTCTGCTGGTAGATGAGACTAAAACTAGGGAATATAGCCTCAAGATTCAGGGGAGTGGATTTCTGTTGGAGAGGAGGAACTGCCTTTCTCAGAGAGTGGTAACTCTGTGGAATTCTCTGCCCAATGAAGCAGTGGAGGCTACCACAGTAAATATATTTAAGACGAGGTTGGATAGATTTTTGCATAGTTGGGGAATTAAGGGTTATGGAAAAAAGGCAGGTAGGCAGAGATGAGTCCACCTCATCTCATGAGCCAGATTAGCCATGATCTTATTGAATGGTAGAGCAGGCTCAATGGGCCAGATGCCTACTCCTGTTTCTTCTTATGTTCATTAATGGAACTTAAGAATCTTCTATTAAATTTGCATTTCATATAACAGTGATAAAAATGCCAATGAGGTTGTTCCAACAAAATTCTGTGATAAGGCAAATATGACATAGAGGTGAGGTGATTGTTCTTAATTGCAACATGTAATGTGTTTTACAAAGTAGTTTTATCTTTAAAGAGGAAACATGATTGGTGCAAAGAAAAGCAGGTTTCTTACAGTGAGGGGAGGAAATGGTATCAAATAGGAAAACAAAAAGTTACTGATTATACTTTAACTGCAAAGTAAGTTTTTGTTAGGAAAACATTGTCCTGGGCTTCTGAAAACTTTTTTTTTGAATTCAGAATTCCTGCCATTTACCTATTTAATATCTCAACATCCTTAGCAGGAAATGGTTGATGTTTCCTTTATTGCTTGATACTTGCGGGATACCATCATATATCGTCACCTCCATTGTTCATTTGTCCACCTGTTCACTGTGAACTATAATTTTAAAACTCTGGCAATGGTGCAAAATATGCACTTTTTGATATCATAAATATGAAAATGTTATATCCTTGACTGTGTGCAGATTGTGGCAATAGCCAGACTGCTTTCCAGAACCTTAGGTGTGCTCAGTTTTAAATCAGTTTGGAGAATCACAGGAATGTCACTGCATAGATCACCATTTTTGCCCATTAGTTCCATACTGGCACTGCAAGAGAAATCCAGCTAGTCCTATCCCCTCATCCTCTCAATGTATCTTTGTTTATTCAACTTCCCTTTGTATATCACTTGCTGTATGAATATTCGCTCAATGGTCACTTTATTAATTTTCCATTGTATCATTTCTAATTCTTTTTCCAATCACATCTTATTCTTCAGCGTCTACTGCAGGGAATAATTTCTTTCTATCTGTCCGGATTCTTTGATTTTCAAGGGCTTTATCAAATACCTCTCAACTACCACTATTCTAAGAGGAACAATACAAACATCTGCATTCCAACATGTTAGTAATTTCTTGTTCCAAGAGTAATTTCTATACTTTTTCTTAAGCCTTCTCATATTTTCTGTAGTGTCTAGCTAAATCAGTTTTTATAACAGTTCTTCCTTGTTTTTTTCTCTCTTTGTATAGGCAGAACCTTGCATGCCTTTTTAACCACTTTCTTAACAGTTCTTGCTATTTCAATGATTTATGTCATCTTTCCCGTGTCTCAAACTTTCTCAGCATCTTTTATTTAGGCAGATTTGGTCAGGAATCTCAAACCTGTTTATTATACAAGTCTGCATTATTGCCATAACTTTCTTTTGGCCAATTGCATATGCAGTTCTCCAAACATGTATATGAACATTCATTCTATATTAACTTTAATCTTTTTGTATTCTCTCTATTCCCACCTGAAGCCTGATTTCTAATTCTTGTTATCTCTCCTAATCCTTTGTATATATTTTTTTTTATTTTCAATACTTTATCGAGACACCCATTTTCTCAGATCCTTTCTAGTACATCAACCCATGAAGACATTGGTCACAGCTCCATTGAATTGTAATCCATCATATCAGCACTGGTTTCTCCACAAATGCCCCTGGAATCTAAAGGCCAATATGCTCCTATTCTCCATACTCAGCAGCTCATGTCCCAGGGATTAATTTTGGAAATTATTTCCTTTTGATTCCCTGCTTTCATTCTCTCCTTACTCAAAACGTCTCTTTATCCAGCTAAGTCATTACTGATAGATTGTATTATTAGTTTGTTCCCATTATTTTCTCACTGATTGATTTTACCGAAAACCAGAGAAGGAATACACTCTGCAGGACTTATGGCAATTGTGAAAACATCTGTCTGTCCCACAAAAGATGGAATGACCTTTGACCATTTCATTTCTTAGCTTCATTTGTTCCCATATTCTGAAGGAAAATATTCCAGTCCTATTGAAAATTTTTAACAACTTTAATCAGATTCCTGAATCTCAAAAGTAGCTAACTCCAACATAACTCCCAATAAAAATAATGATGATGCTACTTCTGGACAGCCCAGTATATAGTATAGTCTTACTTTCTCAGTGTGTTGGAGGAAAAAAAGCATGTTTTTTTTATCATATTAGGATTGTATTTCTTATTATAGATATCAGCATCCTTTATTTGTTTCATCCAATTCCTGTTCAGATCCTTCCATCTATATAGTTATGTAGCCAACCGTAATCCATTTCTTCAGAGGGCTCAATCTCAAACAGAAGCACAGTTCACTTGTTAAACAGCTTTTTTATTGTAATGTGCTCTTATTTTAGGGTGTATTTAAACCTAAAATTGACTCCACACTGAAATGCCTAATGATCATATAAATCTTCACAATGTAACCAAGAGCTTCATGATCATACAATTATCAGTCTCTCAATATTAGCAAGGTATTGCCTTTATGCTTCTTCTAGAAAAAATTCAGTCTTGTGCAACTCTTTACCAACTGCTTTTATAGTAACATTAACCGAAAATAGATGTTCATCTGCTTAATACAGTGTCTTTTGAAAGTGACTGAAAGAATAGAAGTATCTTTCATTACCATTAGTTAAGAAGAAAAGTTTGTGATTCTTTTGGGATTCTAATATGTATTCTGTTCAAATGGCATAGCAGAAGAAAGCAATGATGGATCATGGATCAATAGAGAACATAGTTTGCAATCGCCAATTATGACACAAACCCCGCAGTTGACGTCCACTGTTATGAGAGAGCCAAAGAGGCTGCGGCCTGAAGAAGAAAGTTACATGGGGGTGTACCAAATGCCACATCATCATCAGCCTCCTGTGGACTACAAGTATGTTTTCAGTGGTTTTGTTATGTATAAATATAACTCCTTAACTCTTTAATTACTTGTTTATATTAGTTAATGAAAGCCTGTGGTCATGCATTGATTTGACTTTCAAATCCCAATAGTAAAATTAATCTGAATTCATCTATGCACAATCCTTAGACATATTTTATATTTCCAACTGTTACAAAGGCAGTTTAATTTTTGGGTTATTAAGAAAAACAAAGTATCAGAGAAAGCAAATGAGATCTCTACCTTGCATGTCATCATGTTCTGCTCAGCCCTATGTGAGCCCATCACTTGAATTTTTTTTAATGGACTATTGAATGCATGATGTTCTTGATCAGACAGGTATAAGATGTGTCTGAAAATGACTAAGGAATGAAAAGCAAATTCTAATTTAAGTTCCATTTAAAATATGCCTTGAAACAGTTGTATTTTGCATTCAGCATATGCCTGTGATTTTGTAGCTGAAATCAACACCTGGCATGCAAGATCAAACCTAAATGAATAACTGATATGCAGTAGTGAACTTAATATGAGATTTGCATCTAATAGGCATGATTTCATTACCTTTAATTCAGAAGTAAATGGTACTAAATTGGTAATCTTTTTTTAAGCTCTCTATGTGGCTCATTAGGAAAAGGAAACTTGTAATGTTATAACAATGATAGGGAGCAGGAATGCATTTTCCTTGTCTGGCTTTGGGATACTGGAGACTTTTCTGTGCCTAAGTTGTACACAAAATAAGAGTGTATGATATTTATATGAATATGTTCCATTTTCTCACTCCGAAATAACCCAGTTCAGTTTGTCTCCTTTTTTTCTCTCTGTTTCAAATAGGTGTTTAAACAAAGGGAATAGGCAGTCATTTTTAACATGTTTTACTATTCATTTAGGTTAAAGCTGACTTGTATATCAAAACCATTTCCCTATTGCTCTATTCTTTGACATCTAACCCAAATTAGATCTTGAACATTTTAACTGACTTAACAATCATATTCTTAGTTCTGAATATTCACTAAATGTGGTTTAAAGAACATGTTTCCTGATTTTACTTGTAAATGGTCAAATTTATTTCTGTTGGTTATTTCTACCTAAGTATGTTTATTTTCTTCCCCTAATGGCTGGATGGCAAAGTGAGTTGCAGAAGATTGCAGAGATATTTTGGGGGTTATAGATCTGTTAGGTAAATAGGAAGGAATGTAATGTAGGAAAATGTAAGGTCATTGACATTGGTGGGAAAAGAGGGATGGAATATTTTTCAAATGATGGATTGGAAGTGTTGGTGAGAAAGGATCTAGTACTTTCCTGGTGTATACAACAAATAATTTCTTTTTCGGCTTCCAGCCATGTGTAGATATCATTTTAACAGATGTTTTGATGACAAACTCTGCCATCTTTATCAGGGATGATGGCTGGGTATGTCTAATCCGGTGGTATTTATATACCCATCATCCATCTCTCCTGATTGGTTGGTCCTCATCCAATCAGGCTTCCAGTTGGCGGTAGCAGAACATTGACTACTGTGGCACGTCAATGGCTTTTCCGACCATCTAGTGAAGGAAGCCATTGAAATAAAACTAGAGGAAAAGTATTTTAACAAAAGACATTGGTCTCACTCTTGAGGAAGAACTGCAATTCGATTGTAAGCAAGGTGGGACAGCAGAAACCTGATTGGATGAGGACGAACCAGTCAGGAGGGATGGATAACAGGTATAAATACCATTAGACTAGACATAACCGAGGCATCATCCTTGATGAAGCTGGCAGAATTTGTCATTGAAGTGTTGGTTAAAGTGGATGCCTGTACCTCCCTGGAAGCCCAAGAAGAGTTACTTCGTAAAAGTGTTGGTGTTTGGCGGAACTCTATATATGAATGAGCTATTGCAAGCAATTTAAATAGCATCAAAGGCTTCACAATCCTTTGGGTAAGCCTTCTTAGCAGAAGCTTCAAATTATTGGCATTTTATCCCATAGTAAATGCCAGATAAATCAGGATTTCAGGTAAAGTGCTAAACTTGCCGAAGTTTTCCAAAGAAAATACACCCTGCTCCATTCCTCCAACTCCTTATCTATAATATTCTTAAAGTATTGCTGAAAAATATTTAACCATTTAAAAATTAACAGCTTACAGAGATGTTTTGTTTATTTGATCAACAGGTCAGGGTATTTTTAACTTAAGGGATACAGGGTTTTTTTTAAATAGGATATGATGGATAAGCAGGAATAGGGTACTAGGATGGCCAAAGAAGGAAGGATAAAGTGTAGATTACGGTATGTGTGTGTGTGAATGGGTGAAGGGATTTAGAATGTAAGTCTAACATCTGATCCACGCTCCGGAGCAGAAGGTGGCGGTAATGCACCATTAAGCTGGGTGCCAACCGCCGTAAAACAAAAAGAAGATGATCAAGTATTTAATTGCCCATTCCTAATTGTCCTTGAGAAGCTGATGGTGAGGTGCCATCTTGAACTGCTACAGGCCTTGATGCATGGGTTGTTAGGGACACTGTTCCAGCATTTTGGCTTAGTGACTCGAGTGAAATCAGGTTTGTGAGTTTAGTGAATGGGAACTGAACAGACTCAAGTTCCCAGTCAGTAGATTAATCATTTACAAGACAAGACAGATGCTAAACACTTAGTAAACCCTTCAAGCTAAACTTGGTTACAAGTACTTATCTAAACTGAGTGTCTGAAGTGGCAGGATGAAACAGGCATGAAACATGTACACACAGTGGCAAATATTTATCTAAAGTATACACCAGGCCCACTTTACTACAGCACATCCCCTCAGTTTACCACTTCCAAGACACCCTTGGCTACCTGGTCCATGGCAACCTAGAGACTGAAAAAAGAGTGCACAGTTTTTAAAGAGCAAACACGAGGAAATCTGCAGATGCTGGAAATTCAAACAACACACACAAAATACCGGCTGGGTAGCCTCCAACCTGATGGCATGAACATTGACTTCTCTAACTTCTGTTAATGCCCCTCCTCCCCTTCTTACCCCATCCCTGACATATCTAGTTGTTTGCCTGTTCTCCATCTCCCTCTGGTGCTTCCCCCCCCCCCCCCCCCACCTTTCTTTCTCCTGAGGCCTCCAGTCCCATGATCCTTTCCCTTCTCCAGCTCTGTATCACTTTCGCCAATCACCTTTCCAGCTCTTAGCTTCATCCCCACCCCTTCCGGTCTTCTCCTATCATTTCGCATTTCCCCTTCCCCCCCCCCCCACTACTTTCAAATCTCTTACTACCTTTCCTTTCAGTTAGTCCTGACGAATGGTCTTGGCCTGAAAAGTTGACAGCGTTTCTCCCTGTAGATGCTGCCTGGCCTGCTGTGTTCCACCAGCATTTTGTGTGTGCAGTTTTTGTTCGCTAGCTTTAAACTCTACCAGCGCAGTGAGTCATTAAATGGCAGGTAATGGGAGGGACTACAGCGCTCCTTAAACGGTCCAAGCCCTGGCTAGTATGGAGGAGTGGCTTTCAATGAGCAGGTGTGATTGACACTTGGAGGGATAAGGGTGGTCTCTATTCTCATAGTTCCAAGCCCTTTCTCCCAATGGCACCTCATCCCAGACTGTCCTTTTGTTCACTGGCCTGGTCACTGAAAGGGCCCAGCTCATTTGTGTTTACTTGTTCTTCAACTGAGGGTGGCTGCCTTCGTACCCTGTGTGCAATTTCTTCTCTTTCTCAGTCTGCCTTGCATTGAGTTTGTGGAATGAACAAGGGGTCAAACTTGATGTCCTTGCCTTAACTCAGACCCCTCCCATCTATTTTCCCAGTATCTTTCTGTTCTGATCTATATAACCATCTGTGTTTCTGTGTGTGTGAGAGTGCAAAGTCTGCCAAGTGTTTGTTAAATCTGTATCAGAATGGTGTTTTAGTTAATCCTATGCTTCACCGGACCAGACTTCATTTCAAAGAACCATTTCTGTTGTATTTTAATACATTATTCACAGCTTGCTGTCATGCTGTCTTGGTGTCCTTTGCATTCACAATTCTGTTACTTTTCATTTGAATGTACCTGTCATGTAAGTTGCTATGTCTAGTATGGTATTCAGTTTCTTGAGTGTTGAAGCTGCACAAGGAGAGGCAGTGGGCAGTTGCACTAGGTAATTGGAGGGTATTCTATCACACCCCTGGTTTGAGTCTTGTGGTTGGTGAGCAGGCTTTGGGGAATTGGGAATTGAGTTGCTCTGACAGTATTCTTGGCCTCTGACCTGATCTTGTAGCCACATTATATTTATGGCTACTCCTGTTTGGTAATTCCCAGGATATCAATAGTGGGGGTTTCAAAATGGTATGCCATTAAATGTCAGGGTAATAAACTGGATTTTCTCTTACTGTATATTGTCATTGTCACTGGTGCAGGCGCTCCCAACCTTTTTTATGCCATGCAGCTTTACCATTAACTGAGGGGTCTGTGAGCCGCATGTTTGGAACCCATGCTTTAGTGGTAAAAATGTTGACCTTTTAGTCAAGTACTTAGATATTGTCCAGATCTTGTGCTTTTGAGTTGTGGAGTGTTTCATTATCTGAGGAGTTGCAAGTGGTGCTGAACATTATACAGTCAAGTTTTTGGTTGATTTTTCTCAATTGATAATTTTTTTAAAAATTAGTCTCCATAAGAAATTTGAACAACATAAATGTAGCTTAAATTATGTTGTGTAGGATGTTCTGGAAGAACATACATTTAATCATGAAATAAAACAAATTCTGAATTCAGAATCAATTTGATAAATATTTCTTTTACCTTTTTTCCAGTAGTCAGATGTCCTGGTTGATTGCCCAGAGGCAACAAGAGGAAGCAAGGCAACAGGAACGGGCTGCGATGAATTATGTTAAATTAAGATCAAACCTGCAACATGCTATGTGAGTCTTTTAGACAACATTTCAATAAGATTTTGCATGATAATTCTTTTGAGCGAAGTCAGTAAACTGTCCCACCCATAGCCGGACTTTTTCCCTGAGGGTATGCTTTCTGGTTTGATTTATATTGATTTTCTTGTAGATTTAACATGTCACTTTCACTTAATTTGTTATTATTTACTTTTCATGTTTCTCTATATCCGAATCCAATAAAGAACTAACAAATAGGAACAGGAATAGGTCATCTGAGCTATCGAGCCTGCTCTCCCATTCAATAAGATCACGACTGATTTGGCTGTGAACTCGGCAACACCTACCTGAATTTTCCCCATAACCTTTAATTCTCCTGTTATGCAAAAACTCTTAATTCTATCTGAGTTGCTAACTGTTTACAGAATTTTCTGTTTTAATTTACAATTTCCAGCATTTGTATTTTTTTACTATGTTACAAATATTTTAATATGAAAAATTGAGGGGGGGAAGAGTCTTAAGAGTCTGGAGCAACTTGAAAGAGGAGAAGTAATATATTTAGAACAAACCATTGAAATATAAATATTTCAGTTCAGAATCAGTTTATTATCATTGACATGTGTCATCAGATTTGTTGCCTTTTAGCAACAGTAAAGTGCAAGACATAAAAAAAGTTATAATCTACAATAGAAATAAAATAAGTAAATAGTATGAAAGGAGAATAATGAGTTAATGTTCATTGCAAAATCTGATGGTGGAGGGAAGAAGCTGTTCCTAAAATCTTCAATGTGCATTTTCAGTCCTCTCTATTTTCTCCCAATTGGCAGTAATGAGAAGAGGGCATATTCATGATGGGGAGGATTCTTAGTGGGAGATAGCACCTCCTTGAAACATTACCTTTAAAAGATATCCTCAATGGTGCCAGTAATGTAGCTGGCTGCGATTATAACCTTCTGCAGCCTGTTTTGATCCTGTGCATTGAAGCCTCTATATCAGCAGTGATGCAATCCACTCAGAAGGCACTCCACAGTATATCTGTAGAAATTTGCTTGTCTTTGGTGATATACCAGATCTCCTAATGAAGTATAGGCACTGGAATGCCTTCTTAGTATGTTGGTCACTGGATAGATCTACAAAGATGTTGACATGTAAGAATTTGAAGCTGTTTACCCTTTCCATTACTAACCCCTTGATGAGGACTTATGTGTGTATGTTCTCCTGACTTTCTCCTCTTGAAGTCCACAGTAAATTCCTTGCTCTTATTAACACTGAGTGCAAGGTTATTATTGCAACACCCCCAACTAGCCGCTTTATCTCGTTCCTATACACCACCTGAGATTCTGCCAACAACAGAGGTGTTATTGGCAAATTTATAGATACTGTTTGAGCTGTGCCTAGCCACAGTCATGAGCATAGCGTGTAGAGCAGCAGGTTAAGCATGTATCCTTAAGTTGTGCCTATCTTGATTGTCAGTGAGATGTTATTACCAATCTGCACTGATTGTGGTCTCCCAATGGAGGCATCAAGGATCCAGTTGCAAAGGGAGGTATAAAGGCCCAGGTTTTGCAACTTTTTAATTAATACCATGGGGATGATGGTGTTGAATGCTGAGCTGCAATAATAAACAGTAGGAGTTTAATTCTAGGCATGACCAATTCAAATGTGCTGTGATACAGTAGATATGTGTCACAGGTGATAGTAGTTGAGCCAGCTCACCATGCTCTACTTGAGGTAATGATTGATGCCATTTTCAAGCAGTTGGGAATTTTTGACTGCAGTAGTGAGAGGTTGAAGATGTCCTTGAATATTCCAGCTGGTTGTCTGGTTATCAGTACCTTGCCAAGTATACCATTGGGGCTTTCACCCATTCTGAAGGTTGTTTTCTGATGCCAGCTTCAGATATTTGAGATCACAGAGTCACCATATGCTTGGGGGATTCATACAGGTGTAGTTTTATTCTTTCAAAGCATGCATAAAAGGTGCTGTGCTCCTCGGGGAGTGAGGCATCACAGCCATTTATGCTGTTCACCAGCAGCAAATGATAAACTGTTGATCGAAAACATATTATTTCAGTCTGATCTATTCCTAAGGCTCTTGATGTTTATTAGATAGTTGAGCTGCCTTTTTATCCAGACCGTTCTTTATACATGAGTCCGGATAATGGGAAATGGTGTAATCATTAGAGTATTTACAGATAATTTTTTTTCATAGTCGTCGTGGAACAGGATTGATGGAGGATGATGAAGAGCCAATTGTTGAAGATGTAATGATGTCATCTGAGGGTCGTATTGAAGATCTCAATGAAGGCATGGATTTTGACACCATCGACATTGATCTGGTAATAAGATACAGTGAGATAAGAGGGTTCAATTACTTAGAGACTTTATGCGGTATCTCATTGTAAATTCTTTCTTTTTAGCCACCATCCAAGAACAGACGTGAAAGAAATGAATTGAAACCAGATTTCTTTGATCCTGCCTCAATAATGGATGACTCGGTGAGTCTCAATTCAATGAGAAGACCTAACTAATAATTTGTATCACCCATGCTCACCCCATTTGCTGCCACCTTAGCAGGTTTAGTGTTTCTTTTGTCCTCACCTACCACCCCATGTGCCGACACATTCAACAATATTCTCCAAAACTTATGGCATCTAACCACTAAACACATCGTTTATCTCTCCTTCACTTTCCCTTTCTACAGGGAACACTCCCTCCATGATTCATGATTTCCTTGTCCATTCATCCCTCCTGCACATATCCCTGCAAGCAACAGAGATGCTACACCAGTCCATTTACCTTCTACCTTACTCCACTCGAAGCCCTCAAACTGTTCTTCCAGATGAGGCAACACTTCATCAGCGAATCTGTTGGGGTCATCTTTTGTATAGGGTGCTCGCTATGTGGCCTCTACATAAGTGAGACCCACGTAAATTTGGGAAACGCTTTGACAAGCACCTCCACTCCGCTGCCAAGAGTGGTGTTTCCCAGTAGCCAATCATTTTCATTTCTATCCCCTTTTCCATTCAGACACGTTGGTCCATGGCTGCCTCTTTTTCCACAATGAGGCCTCTCTCAGGGTGGAGGAGCAGCATATTCTGTCCAGATAGCCTCCATCCTGATAGCATGAACATCAATTTCTGCTTCCGCTAAAAAAAATCCTTCCCCTTTCACTCTTTTGTTCTCCTGTGATCTAATCTCCTCTTCTTTCAGATTCCTTCTCCAGCCCTTTACCTTTCCCACCCATCTGGCTTCACCTATCACCTTCTAGTAAGTTTCCTTCCACTCTCCCCCACCTTTTAGTTCTGGCATCTTCCTTCTTCCTTTCCAGTCCTGAAGAAGGGTCTCAGCCTGAAACATTGGCCATTTATTCATTTCCGTTGATGCTGCTTGACTTGAATTCCTCCAGCACTGCCTGACTTGAGTTCCCCAAGCACTGCCTGACCTGAGTTCCCCCAGCACTGCCTGACCTGAGTTCCCCCAGCACTGCCTGACCTGAGTTCCCCCAGCATTCTGTGTGTGTTGCTCTGGATTTCGCATCTACAGAATATCTTGTATTTATAATAATTTTGTATTGTAGTTCTTGTTCATTTCACTAATAGCAAAAGAGTACACTAATTTAAACTAGTCTAGTTTAGATATATTACTCAATTTTCAATGAAACTGTTATAATGCTGCAGTGAAAGTTTTTGGATAGCATGTTTTAAATTAGACTATCAGGGTATATCAGGGTAAAGATGCCATAATTGTAGAACTGTTTGCAAGTTATAGTATCATGGTTTTGATGTCTCTTTTTCTGATATCAGGCAAGTCATTGGGTAAGATGCCTAGTATACACCAAAAGGGTACTAAGGATGACTGAGAGTGGCACTTGTTTCTAAGAGGATATATTCCTGAGGACTTCTGGCATTTTTAAAAAATTTGAATTTGTAATTTGACTGTTAAAACTTGCAGGATGATTTCTTGACAGAAATTTCAATCTTGAGGAACTATAATGTTTGAATTGTTTTGAAGATAATTAACAAATGATCCTTTAAATTATTATTTGGCCTCTTAGTTTTTAATTATACAAAATATTCAGTGGATATTACGACATAAAAATTGTAAATGGAAATAATTAACGCATTAAATGCAGAATGACTGTGTTAGTGGTACAATTTGATTGATCTGTTTACTTTCTAAGTAAAACACTGGGAAAATGGAAGTCTGAACAGAAAATGCAAGGGGTACACACTGCAGCTCAGGTCACATCTGTGGAGAGAAGGACAGAATTAATGAACCACTGTCAGACGTAAAATGCAAAAACAAGTGTACTTTCAGATGCAGAGATAGCAAGGCACAGAGAGAATGTGGTGTGTGTTTCTAATCATGTGGAGACCCCAGTTATACAGATGACAATGCCTTTGAAGCCATTTAAAATGGAGTTGAATGTTTATCATTCATAACTTTTCTGTTTGGAGAAGTGTAAATCAACAATTGGAGCAAAGAGGAATGGAAACATACTGAAAATGGTAGTAAATGAAGATCTAAAACTTACAATACTGGAGATACTTCAGGCTGCTTCTGTGAATGACCTTGCAGCAGAACCTGTACCAGTTCAGCATATATAGAAAACTGGCTAGCTAATATTGCTGAATTTGAGTTCAAAGGGCTGCTTATAGGGTCTGTTTCAAGTGATGCTGAGGTACTGTTTTCTAAGCTTACATTGGGCTTTGTTAGAATAAAGATCTTAAAAGGAATTTGATGTCGAAGGGTCTATTTGAAGCTCAGAGTAATTCTTGCAGACTCAATTGAGATGTTTACCTGAAAGCTACAACTTAATTTGAGTTAGTATGTTTTTCACAATGTAATCTCCTCTAATTGGAAAATCTAATTTTAGAGTAGTATACCACTTTACAGAACTCCTGTATTTACAATTTGTGACAGTGACCGTTAACTTTCATTCTTAACTCAGTCTACAATGTTGTATCGAAGTCCAACGTAGATTTGAAGACCAGTACTTTGTTTCCAGGCATAACTCAATAACTAGATTTCCATGTTTGTCTCAGAACTGGCAAATTTTGATGTTATGCATTCCACCTGTAATATTAGCACAGAGTTCTCTCTGCAATGCTTTTTAATCCTCTTAAGTATTTCTAGTATTCTGTTGTATTTTGCCCCATGTTTTTTTTTCTCTTTACTGTCTTGATTTATCTCCCTGAATTTGCCATCCTCTAGACATATTGGATGAAATTATCAGGCAGTCATTTCCCCCCGGCACTGAAAACTAATTGTCAACTGGGCATTTGATTTTTCACCTGATCATCAGTATGAACTTTGTTCTGCAACTTAAAACTCGCTTGTTTTATATTTTTTCCTAGTTCTAATTTAGGATATTTACCCAGAAATGAGAACTGTTTCTCTCTTCACAGATGATGCTTAACCTACTGAGTATCAGTGAAGTTTTCTATTTTTGTTATACTTGTTAAATTATTTCTAACAAAAGCTATGGTTTCTGTTCCTTTTAGGTCCTTGGGGTCTCAATGTTCTGAGGAAATGTCATTTTTATGAATGAAATAAGAGGTAGTTTTAAAAGAAATATTTTGGTTATTGCAGTTAAACTATTAAAACTGTACAGATTTTCTCCTTTCAGGAGAATGCTTATTGGAGTTGTTCACTGTTCACCTAGATTAAGTGCTTTGAAGAGGCAGTTTGTTGCCTGATAAATTGATATTTTAAGAGACTGTAAAATTATGGAAGCAAGTTAAATTCCTTCCAGTAGTGCCACTGTATTGTGTCTCTGATTAAATGAGCTTGGTGTAGTATGTTTGAAAGTTTCTCTAAACTATTATTTGACTTGATAAAGTTTGGGAATAGGGAACTAAATTTTAAATAAAAATATATATATGATTGGTGCTGATTTTATAATTGCAAATCTTGTTCAGTTTTTCATACTTTGAAATTCCAAACAAAAGGACGAGGTTTAAAAATTATAATAAAAAATTAACAGCGTCTAAAATAGCATGGATATTCATGCTTAAGTAATTTTTAAATTTGTATTTTATATTTTATTCACATCTGTCCTTGCAAGCAATCTTCAGGTTAAATGAACTACAGCTGGTCATAGTACATTTTGTTTTAATAATGTAAATTAGTTCGAAGATACTAGTTATCAAGAAAATTACCCATTTATGTTATTCCTTAAATTTGGGTTCATGTTTTTAATTTTTATGGTAAATTTTCTGTCATAATTATAATAAAGTTTCTAATAACTCATAGAACGCTTTTCAACATTGTTCTGCAGTACTCTGGCAGCTGGTTATTTTATCAACTCTATGTTGATGTTAACTTATAATAAAAACAATGTACATGACACTTCTTGGTGGTTGTCTTTCATCTATTATGCTTTTTTCTTTAAATCATTCCATGCTTTGTACTGCTTCAGTGCATAACCCCCAAGCCCACTCTGCTGCATAACACGTAAGTTTATTTCAATTGGACAAATATTTGGCTTTATTTGTCAAAATAAAAGCTTGGCAATTACATCAGATTTTATTATTAATTCATTAGAATGCCACAAATAAATGGTTGTCTTCTGAAGAATAGCTTGCTTTTACACACTTTAAAAACATTGCTCATATTTGGCAGTATCGCCTTTAGCGCTCCTCACACCACTGCATTTAAAAAAAAACTGCTGAGGATTGTATATATGATTTTTAAAAATAAATGAAAGCAGACTTTTCTACTTTAAAAAAGTGCATTTCGTTGTAAAGGCAGTTCTTCAAACTGTATGTTTTCAACCAACTGAAATGTTTTATATTTACCTTATCCTGTTGTCCTCAATATTTTGCTGTTCATTGTACTGTTCTGATTTGTATTTATGTCATGAAACAGTAACTTTTTGAATAAAAATTAAACCTAAAAGGTTGTGCAATGGTATTCATTGTACAGTGCTGTTGTAAGTACGTATACTTTTTAAATGCCTAATGGGTGTAAAAGTATAATCTTATTATATTTACAACTGACCTTTTCAAGCTCAAGTATGTCTTTGGGTGAAAAAATGGAGTTGAGGCACAGGATTAAATATGAATAGTGGAGAAGGCTTGGGGGGGGGGGGCTCTGCTTTTATGTTCTTATTTCTTGTGCGTTCTGACAATGAATAAAATTGAACATTCAGGATATAAATATGCCTAGGTTTTGTAAGATTTTGCTGATAAATATAGATAAGTCGAAATATTTAAAAAGTGATAATGTGGCAATTAAACGTAAAACAGATTTTTCTCTACACATAGGATTCAGAATTCTTTTGCAGCTACAGTAACGAATGAATAATCAGAGATAAAAACTATTGAACAGACTAGTGTTTCAAAGTTGAAACATGAATAATATTTATATAACAATCTTAATTTTTATAGTAATAGTCTAAATCCACCTTTTAAAAATTTTTTCCTGAAATTTATTGTTTGAGTTTTATTCCTTAAAATCTAATTATCTTATATATGCAGTTAAATGTGCACAGTGCACAGTTTAATCAGAATTTAATACAAGTTTGAACTAGCCTCTGGAAACAAACCTTATTGCTCGAACTTTAGTTGTGGCCTTTATTACCTTCACTAGTACTTTTGGTGATTTGTCTACCTGTACCCCTGGATGCCTTTGCTAATTTATTGTATTTTATTGTCCAAATATTATATAACAATTTTCATTCTTCCTGCAGAGAAGCACATCCTCACATTTGAAATTAAAAATATTAAAATCTGTTTAACAATTACGTACGTTCTATGTTTATTAATGTCTTCTATTTTGTCACCTTCTGTATTTTGTCACCTTTGTACAGTTACTAATTTTGTGCTGCCTGCAAATAATGAAGTGGTATTTTGAATTCTTGAATTCAAATCATTTGTGTAAATTAGGAAAACTGGTATCAACACCAATCCCTTTTGAAATGCTACTTCCCACTTTTAGCAGATTGATATTCATTTTTCTATTTGCCACCTGATTCCAAATGCTTGGATTCAAAAGCCTGTTAAAAAACTGCATATATTTGATTTCTCTGTCTACACTACTACTTGGTTATTTTTCCAAATAAATAAAAACTGAAGCAAACTTGTAAGTGCACTGCTTAATACTTAATAAGTAATAATGTACCTTTAAAGATTTATCATTATTGAAATGCAAGAAAGTTGGTAGCCAATACAAATTACAGTGATATAAGTGACTACATAAGTGGTAGCCAATTTTTGCTTTAATTGCACATATAAGGATGTAATAAATAACTACTCCATCCGACAAGCATGCTCTGTTGTTCAGAAAATCATAGCTGACCTTTTACCTCAAGTGATATATTCCTTCCACGTGCCAATACCCTTTGATTCCTCTAATACTCAGAAATCTTTGGCTGTGTTTAAAAGTATTCAATCACTAAGTTTACAGAATACTCTGGGGAGAGTTTTCCAAAGATTCACCATCTTCTGATGATATTTCCCTTTTGGTCTACCCCTTGTTTTAAGTCTGTGTCCTTTAGTTTTAAAAGTCTGAGGAGAAATTATATTTCTGCTTGTACGCTATTACTTAAGTATTTTAGATGACTTATTGAGGTCACATGTCATTTTTCTTCTTTTAAGCTCCTCTGAATAGAGACTTGGCCTACTCCATCACTTATGGCAGACTTATCCTAGGAAGCAATCTAGTGAACATTAAATACATGCCCTCCTTTTGTTCAGGATATCTAAAAGTGATGTATAATTCTGGTAGGTCTTCCCTGCCCTCAAATTCTCTTGCAATAAAGGCTAACTAATAATTTGCTTTCCCAAATATACATGCATGTACTTACTATAAAACCTCCAAGGTCTCTGTGAGCGCAACATCTCTTTAAAAACAACTTTTTAAACCAAAGTAGATAATCTCATTTGTGACATTGTACTCAGTTTTACATGCTATTGCTTAGTCAGCTTGTCTGTATACCTTTGAAGTCTTTCAACTTTTTTACGACATATAACCTGCCACTAATTATGTTCTGCCAACCTGAGAGTGACCAATTTATTTCTACTGCTTTGTGGTGGCTAAAAAAGCTCTCAATCCACACCAGTATATTGCCCCTCAATTCGAAACTAATAACCTTGTCAGAAACTGGCTGTGGGAGACCATATTGGAATTCTTCTGAAAATTCAATATTCACAATGTTCCTCATCTACTCTATAAATCCTCAGAACTCCCAATAAATCGGCAGTATACAATTTCTCTTTCATTACTCCATGTTTTCTCTTTTCAGTCGTTTTCAAGATTCAAAATCATTTATTGTTATCCTTCAATTCTGTAGAAGTTCATCAGTGTTGATGTGCATTGACCAGCTCTCTTTAACAAAGTATAGGCATTAGCTTTCTCAAGAATGTCTTCTAAAACCATGAGAGATGTGTAGTCGTAGTGGTTAGAAACAGTTTCTACTGCTGTGCCACCAACAATAAAGAGGGTTGTGAGAGTTGCAGTTTTGATGTTCTCTCCGTTAAGTTTCTAGTATTTTACCAATAATAGGCATCCTAACCAAACAGTAGTTCCTGATTTATTTAACTCATTTAAATAGTGGAATCAACTTAGCCAATATCCAATCTATAGAAACTTATTTCTAGAATATTGACAATACATAACTCTGCATTCATTATTTCCATGCCACCTTTTTCAAAACGTGATCCTCTCAAACTGGTCCTTAAGATTTCAGGTCTCAGACAGTAACCTCTGTATTGATAATTATTTACTAATAGTAATTTCTGCTCTACATGATATTTGTTTCCAAAGTACTTCTCGATAAACTTTTGTCTTCTGTGAATTTCTCTGACATTACCCTCATACCCCTATTATAAAATCTCCATTCTGTAAGGGACCCACACTGACACACCCTAAACTTTTACATGTCAATATAAATTTTTTGCCTGCTTTTATGCCCCTTTCAGGTTTACTCATTGTTCTATTTTCTCATTATTAACTTATTGCTGAATTCTGAGACGCTCATTCCTGAGCCTTATTGCTTCTGGTGGAAGCTTTTGTCAGCCTTGTAAGTTTAATTTCTCCTGTAATGTATTCTTATAGCATTTTTTCAGTTGTGTGTTTACTTAATTTGTTAGAAATAATTTTAAAGACTAGCTATTTTCTATCTAGTCATATAATTCTGAAACATACCACACACAAGGGTTTCCTTTTTTAAGATTGACTTCCATGATTTCCGATTGAATTGAGCTTCATTGCCTTCATATTTAAAATTCTAACAGCTCTCTAGTAGGGGCCTCCACAATAAAGTTTTTCTTATAATAAACCTTTTTTACTGCACAGAACATGATCTACAAAAGTCTGTTCCTTTAACAGTTCTTCAACATTCTGATCAAGAGATCCATCTCAAGTTTATTGTCATGGGAAGACATACCCAGGATATGAATGGCATGAAAATTTGTTTTTTTTGCGGCAGCAGCGCATTACATTACAAAACAAATTAAACTTGAATTAACAGATTACGTTGATCATTTTTACTTAATTGTGTACATTCCAGAAATCAATCCATTGCATCCATCTATTGCTGCCTGAATAAAGTGGTCCAATTTAGCTGGCTGCCAGTGACTACTAGTGTTCACAGGGGTTGGTATTGGGACTGCTTTCACATTTCATGTCAGTGATTTGGATGACTAAATTGATGGCTTTATGGTCAAATTTGTAGATGATACAAAATGAGCTGGAGGGGCAGGTAGTGTTGAGGAAGCAGGGAGCCTGCGGAAAGGCTGGGAAATTGGGTAAAGCAATGGTAGATGGAGTTAAAGTGTAGGAGGAGTATAGTTGTGTACTTTGATGAAGGAATAAAGGCATAAATCTTAAAAATCAGAGGTGCAAAGAGACTTGAGAATCCTTGTGCAAGATTCCCTGAAGGTTAACTTGCAGGTTGAGTCGGTGGTAAGGAAGGTAGATGCAATGTTAGCATTTATTTCAAGAAGACTACAATATAAATGCAAAGATGTAATGCTGGTGCTTTATAAGGCACTGGTAAGGTCTCACTTGGAGTATTATGAGCAGTTTTTGGCCCCCTATCGAAGAAAAGATGAGTTCGCATTGGAAAGGATCCAGAGAGATTCACAAGAATGACTTAGGGAATGAAAGGGTTAACATACGAGGTACATTTGTTGACTCTAGGCCTGTACTTGCTGGAGTTTAGAAGAATAAGAGGTGGATCTCATTGAAGCCTATGGAATATTAGAGTGGATGTGGAGAGAATGTTTCCTATAGTGGTTGAGAGTCTTGGACCATAGGGCACAACCTCAGAATAGAGATGTCTATTTGGAGAAGAGAAGGAAATTCTTTAGCCAGAGGGTTTGAATCTGTGGAATTTACCGCCATGGACGGCTGTGGAGGCAAAGTCATCGAGTATATTTAAAGTGGAAGATGATCTTGGTTAGACCATCAAGAGTTATGGGGAGAAGGCGGGAGAATGGGGTTGAGAGGGATAATAAATCACTCATGATGGAATGGGAGTGCAGATGTGATGTGCTGAGTGGCCTCATTCTGCTCCTGTGTCTTATGGTGTTATTCCATACCACTTTTCTACCCCAACATCAGAGTTGTTTTATTTCTCCAAAATACATAAATCTATTGATTTCAGTTTTCAATGCAGTTAATAGATTCTCCTCCACTCTAGAGAATTACATTTGTTCATCAACCTCAAGAAATTTCTCTTCATTCCAGTCCTAAAGTTATTACCCTAAATTTTAGACTCCTTGGTCTGGAGAACCTTCATGTACCTTCTCTTAAGTCCTGTAAGAATTTTGTGTTACAGAAGTCCTGAACACAGTGTGATGTAATATTAACTACTATTGGATGTTGCATAATAGTTATAGAAAAGTACAGGACAGAAACAGGTCATTTAGCCCATCTTGTCCATGCCAAAACATTTAAAATGCCTAGTTCCATTCACTGCATAAGACCTACCCCAGTTAAACCTTCCAAGGTGCAACATCTCAATCAACACATGTCTACCTCATATTCCATCTGCTATATTTCAGTCCATTTTTCCAGCTGGTCCATATCCTGCAGACTCTGATAGTCTTATCTGCAAATATTTAGTACTAGTTAACTACATTATCGTCCAGATCCCAGCACTGATCCCTGTGACACTCCACTAGTCACATGCCTCCAGTCGGAGAAGCGACCATCTAATACCACTCTCTGGCTTTTTCCAAAGTCAATGTCTAATCCAATTTACTACCTCATCTTAAATGCCTTGCTAAAGTCCATGTAGACAACATTAACTGCCTTGCCTTCAATCGGCGTTCCTGGTAACTTCCATGAAAAACACTTAGATTGGTTAGGTACGACCTGCCACACATAAAGCCACGCGACTATACCTAATAAGTCCATGTCTATCCAAATACTCATATATGCAGTCCCTTAGAATATCTTCCAATAATGTTCCCACTATTACTCATACTCCGGCCTATAATTTCCTGGTTTATTTTTAGTCTTTCTTAAACAGCGGAAAAATATCAGCTATTCTCCAATCCTCCAGTACCTTATCTATTGCTAAGGATGATTTAAATATCTCTGCTAGGGCCCTGGCAATTGCCTCCCACAGGGAACACCTTGTCAGGCCCTGGGAATTTATCCACCTTAATTTGCCTTAAAACAGCAAATAACTCCTTTTAATCTGTAGAGGGTCCATGACCTCACTGCTGCTTTGCCTCATTTTTTCCCCCAATGTTTGTCTCCTGAGTAAATACAGATGTAAGGTATAAGATCCACAATCCCCCCCCCCCTCCCCCCCAAAAAAATCTCTTTTGGCTCCATGCATAGATTACTTTTCTGACCTTACAGAGAACCAGTCTTTCCTTTGTAATCCTTTTACTCTTAACATACCTGTAGAATCCCTTTGGATTCTCCTTCATCTTATCTGCTAGGGCACCCTCATACCTTTTAGCTCTCTTGATTTCTTTCTTAAGTTTTCTCTTGTATTTCTGAATCTGCATAATTTCCTCATTTGTTCCTACCCGTTGTGGACCTGCATTTTTTTTAACCAAGGCCTCAGTATCTCTTGAAAACCAAGGTTTCCTAAATCTGTTATCTTTATCTTTTATTCTGACAGGCATATACGAACTTGGTATTCTCAAAATTTCAAGTTTAAGGGCCTCCCACCTACCCAAGTAAACCTTTGCCGGAAAACAGCCTGTCCCAATCCACCCTTGCCAGATCCTTTCTGAAGCCATTAAAATTGAGCTTTCTCCAATTTGAATCTCAAGCCGCGGACCAGCAAAGTATTCCTCCATACAAACGTCTGTACCTACCCTGTCTCATTCCCTAATAGGAGGTAAAGTATTGCACACTCTCTCAATGGGATTTCAATACAATAGTTGGGATTAAGGACCCTTTACAGAACATGTTTGTCAAACTCTATCTGATCTAGTCCTTTTACAGTGGGATTCTCAGCCAATTTGTGGTAAGTTAAAATCACCATCTATAATAATCTTATGTTTCTTGCAAAAGTCTCTCGACAAATTTGTTCTTCTAAATCCCAAGGACAGTTGGATGGTCTTTAATATTTCCCCATTAATGTGGTCATACCTTTCTTATTCCTCATGGTCATTTCAGTTAACAAAATTGGAATAGCCAAATCACGAGAAGAACAAACGTCCAAATATGCTACATTCTAGATCCGAGAACATTGATTTTACTAACAAGTCCATTTGTATCAATTTACATTGCAAATATTCATATTTTCTTTTAAACTGATCACAAATCTTGTAAATCTTAATCAGTGAAATTGTTGATTTGCTAAAATATTAGCCTTTGGAATTAATTTTCAGGGATGACAACAAATTTTCAAAGTATATTTCCCCATGGTTTTGTGACAAATAGTTGCCTCAGAATACTAGAAGGTCCGTATTATCTGGCATGATTCAACCTTAGAATTGGCTATGATTCTTCAGTCATTATGGCCAGCTGCCACTAAGTGCCAAGTTTGAGCTGAGAACTTATTGTCATGATAGGGATAAACCCGTCAAATGGTGGCCGGTTACAACAAATTGCAGCATTCATTAGACTGTGCCTGTTTTGGTCAAGTCACACTGCGTAAAAGGGTAGACCTTTTGTTACCGTCATGTTCTTGCCACAAGGTAAACGATGAACCCTGCCATAGCCATAGAAATAAACCTTGCTGTGCCATGCTACTGCTATCATCACAAAATGAGATCATTGTTGCCCTTGGCCATAAGGCTGTATGAGTCAACCTATAGCTGGGGGAGTGATAACCCCCTCCTGTTAGACTGAGGTAACTTCTTTTTTATTCTTTCTTTCTTCTACTGTTTATATATCTGTATACTTGTAATGCTACTGTGCCACTGTAATTTTCTTCGGGATCATAAAGTATTTATAACTGTTTCAACTCAGAACCGTGACCCGACAGCAGCAGTAAGGTGCAGTGACGTTGATTTCTGTGGCTATGGTGGGGTTTGTGGTTCACCTCGTTTAGCACTCTTTGCAATGGCACAGTTGTCTTAGTCTATTACTAAAAGTGCTCCTCTGTTCAGCCAAGGTGGCATGCAGAGGGTGAGAAACATTCTCCGGAGTATCCAGGATTTTCCGTAGGGTCCTTCGTTCTACAACAGCCTCCAGTGTGTCCAGTTGACTCCTATAACAGAGCCAGCCTTTCTAATCAGTTTATTGAGCCTGTTGGCATCAACCATGTTGATGCCATTGCCCCATCATACCACCACATAGAAGATTGTACTGGTGGCAACAGACTGGTAGAACATGTGAAGGAAAGGCTTGCATACTCCAAAGGACCTCAGTCTCCTCAGGAAGAACAGGCGACTCTGGCCCTTCTTGTACACAGCCTCTGTTTGGTGCTCCACTCAAGTCATCCAGCTGCACTACCAGTAACTTGTAGGTCTTCACCATCATTAGTAGCATGGAGCAGTGCCGAAGTAGTCTTCCTAAAGTCCATTGCCAACTCCTTTGTCTTACTGATGTTGAGCTGCAGATGAATTGGCTTGTGCCATTTGACAAAGCCCTGCACCAGGACCCTGTATTCATCCTCCCCTTATACATCTAACTATTGCTGAGTCATCAGAGAATTTCTGCAGATGATATGACTCAGTGTTGTGTCTAAAGTCCAAGGCATACAGGATACACAGGAAGAGAGTCAGTACAGTCCCCTGTGCAGCCCCAGTGCTGCTTATAGCCATGTTTGATGCACAGCTCTGAAGCTGCACAAACTGTGGTCTGCCAGTCCGGGATTATCCGGGATACAATGGAAACACCAACCTGCATTGAACGGAACTTTTTCCCTAGCAGTGAAGGCTGTATGGTATTGAAGGCACTTGAGAATTCAAAGAACATGATCTTCACAGTGCTGCCCCGCTTATCGAAATGTGAGTAGGCTCTGTTCAGTAGGTAGATGACAGCATCATCGACTCCAATATGCTCCCTGCAGGGGATCGAGAATTGATCTGAACAGGGGTCGGAGGTGAGCCAGGATCAACCTCTCTAGGGTCCTCATGATGTGTGATGTCATGGCCATTGGACAGTAGTCTTTCAAGATTTTTGGATTACTCGGACCACACATGATGTTTTCCACGCAGTTGGTACCCATTCCAAGCTGAGACTCTGATTGAAAATGCGCTGGAGAACTCCACACAGCTGCTCAGTACACTTCTTCAGGATCTTGAGGTTCCCACCATCCTGCCCATGTGCTTTGCCATGTCTGAGTTTCCCAGAGCCCTCCTCATTTGCTTAGTAGTGAAAGTGAGTCCATGATGACTGGGGAGTTGGTGGAAGGTGGGTGCTGGGAGTGGTGAAGATAGCAGTTATTATGTGGAGGTGTGGATGGTAGGTTCAGGGCAAGTAGTGGATGTAGACAGTGGTAGTCTGTATTGTTGATCCACATGTTGAACTGGAAGGTGGAGGGGGGAAGACATTGATGTTGAGAGAGCATTGGGTTCCTTGGCAGTTGGACTGATGTGCTGAGGCGAGAGTGAACATAATCAAACCTATCGAAGAAAAGGCTTAACTCATTAGAGCATTCCTGGCTGCATTCCAAGGCTCCACAGCTAGGCTGATCAAAACCAGTGATATTCTTCATGCCTTTCCACATCTCCTGTGTGCTACTCTGCCCAAGCTTGTTCTCCAGTTCTCTCCTGTTTTCCTCTTTAGCTACCTTGATCTTCTCCTTTAGCTCCCTCTAAAGGTGCAGGCTGACCTTAACTGGTTAGTATCCTTCCTGCACCATGTGTGGTAGGTGAACATGGAAACGTCTGGACCAGTGGTCAGCTGGCTACCAGGCACTGGGCCTCATGAGAAGCTGCTGGAGCTAAATACCTGGCAATTGATTAATATCTGGACTGATTCACAACTGGACCATTGATCAACAGCTGGACATTAACATCTGGACCATAATCAAGAACAGGGCTGATTAATAGCTGCTTCATTAATCAGTAAATGAACTGATGAATCATTGACAAAAAAACCAAGACTAATTAATAGTTGAATCATTGAGCAACAGATGAACTGAGTACTACTAACTACTAAGCTGGACCATCAATCAAGTGCTGGATTGATTAATAGAAATCAATTGATCAACATGTAGACTGATTAATAGTTGGACCATTGAACAACTGGTCTGTTTAATATTTGGACCATTGATCAACAATCAGTCTGATTAATAGCTGAATGTTGATCAACAAATGGACTGATTAATAGCTGGGCCAATTGTAAACATACATCTTATTGAAGAACAGCCAGATTATACATTGTTAGGATAAATGACTACTTATGAATTGCTGTTCTTCTGATTATCATTAGCTCCTAATGATAAATAAGTGAACCAATTGGAGTATCATGAAATAGGGAACAGTTGGACTCTTTATCCTCTTGGATAGTTTTATGGGTTCTGATGTAACTCGAGGCCTGTGATTAGGTTAGGGTTAAATCGGGGTTTTCAGGGTGTTGCTAGGGCAGCGTGACTTGCAGCATTGGAAGGGCCTATTCTATGCTGTATCACTAAATAAATAAATTAACATGATTAATAGCTGAACCATTAAACATCTGACCTACTGACAAATAGCTCTGATAATAAATAGAAACAAAGTGTTGAAAATTCTCATCTGGTCACGCGGCATCGATAAAGAAGTTCCCATTTCAGACAGATGATCTTCAGATTATAATGAGAAGTAAACTAATAAACATAATGGATTTTCTTTAATTAAATACTTCAGGCTTCATGGTTCAGGCTTTAGTGTGCAATTCAAAAGCAAATTTGTTATCACATGCAGAAGCTATTACAAATAAGCAATACAATAAATCCATGCAACCTGATTTCCCCACTCATTAAAGGGTTAGATTATTGAAGATGTTAGATTATGTGTGAGCTCTTCCCTGACAGCTATAGGTCCTCTTCAGCCTTTCACCAAACGTCAGAATTTTATTTTCAAGGAGGGTAGGTAAGGAAACAAGGGAGCCACACTAATAGATGTGGAATGAAAGGACACTTAAGTGGAATGTTTGGCATATGTTGGGTGCACCCAATAGCATGTTAGTGTGCCATATTATCGTAGGTATAAAGAGGTTATATTAACATAGGGTGAAGTGTGATCTTGTATTGGTCCATAGAAACAAAATATTGACATTTCATTGAGGGATACAGGTTATAAACAGGCTGAGAGTCTGCTGACTTATCAATTTACTCTGATCCTACGTTTATCCTGCTCTGAACTGCCCACATATTGTACCACTCACTCAGTAGGAGCAATTTATAGAGACCAGTTACGTTTCCTGTCCGGACTTCCTAGTAACAGAGGAAGGAACCAGAGCAGCCAGAGGAAACCCACGACTACTGAGAGATTACAAACTCTACAGTGAGCACCTGAGGTCAGCAGCAACTCTACTAGAGGATACCAATATTATTTTATACTTTCAGAGATAAAATTCGGTCCTCTATCCTTGACAACTTCTGGTCATCAGTTCCATGCCACTCCACTCCTCCACAATATCCTGTACAATTTATTTTCTCTCACTTGGGCCCATATATACTTCTTTTTTTTTGTACTGATTCTTTCTGCACCTACCACCAAGGGATAATTAGCAGTAACTAATTAACTACCAATACATTCTTCTGATACCTGGGGTCAGGATCAAACTCGGGCTCTTGGAGCTTTGAGGCAACAGTGGTAGTTGCTATTGTGCTAATCCACATTGTCTTTTGAACAATACCTCTCAGGAAATCTCCAAGATGTTGACTGAACTTACATCCAAGGTGAGTTTCACTGTCAACAGAATGTACAATGTGTCATTAATTCACAGTACAGTGGTGTCAGAGCCCCAGATTTCCATCTGTGTAGAGTTTACTTGTCTGGGTTTTCTCTGCTCCACTCTCTTTTGCATATGACAATGATAGGCTGGTTCAAAGGTTAATTGTCTACTGTAAATCTTCACTAGTGCAGGTGGGTGGTAGGAGAGTCGAGGAATAGAGGCAGTTGATGGGGAGAGCAGGAGGAAAACATATAAAATGGATTGCTGTAATTGGTTGCATGATGGTCATCGCAAAAGTGGAGGGGGCAGGGGAAAGAGTTTCTGTACTGTACAACTTGAACTGAAAATCCTTATCTTTGTCAGTTGACAGCGTTCAACCTGTCATCTCTTCTTCTGTAATGTTCCACAACTGCTTCCCATTCATTTTCTTTGTTACTTGGGTGTTTTATAAAATACACTGCATCTTTGAGTTTGACAGACATTTGTAGAACTTAAAAGCCATTTTGAAGTTAACGTGTACCATATAAACTGTCTGCTGTGTTGTGTCTTAGTCAAGGAGTTAATGACACAGGACCTTCCTCTTCTGAAAGCATCTTGATTACGTTTGTCATTTAATTGATCATCTGTAAAAAATATACTCCTAATCTCTTTTGACAGAACAAATAAAACTACAATTTTTTCACTGTTGGTACTTTGCAATGTTCAGACTTCTGAAGGTCATTGATTACATATAGTTAAATAATGTAATGACCAGTTGATTAGTTTTGATGTTTGTGTCCTGGTTTTGTGTAATACATACTTTTTCTTCTTTTAGTTAAATTGTAACTGCTTCACAGACGCTTGTAACCATATTTGAGAACTTTTGTTTCTTCAATACAGGTATTCTCCTGAGAAATCCAGTTGGTCCAAAACAGTCAGTATGCCAGCCTTTTTTGGTAAAAGATGTACAGGGCAGAAAGAAAATGCAAATGAAGCCTGTCTGCAATTGGTGCAAAGACCATGGAAAATGAGCAACTTTGTATTCTTCTAGCTTCTTTTAGGAAACTTTGTGACTATATAATGGAGGATATTTCGGAAAACATCAGCTTACCAGTTAAGTTGAATACTTTGTTAAAAAAAAGGCATGATGTTGGAGCAAGACAAAATGCAGTCCAACATGTTAAGTTCCACAGAAAAAGCTATGGAAATAATAAGTACATTGACTCCACTCCAGGTGGCGCAAGTGCAAGTGGTACAAAACTCTTATCATGTCAAATCAATCAAATGACATTGTTAATGTCAGTGTAAAAGACAGAAAAAAATAACTGCTAATGTCATTAGGAAAAGTTGCAAACAAAGCATGTTAGAGAACGATGACAACTGTAAGGATGAGGATGAACGCATAATTCAAGCATTCTCTGAGCAGATTTCTACATCATCTTGCTGCAATTTGATATATGCTCACCTAATTAAATGAAGTCTATGGATAATATACATAGTATTGCCACTGAAAGATTGAAAATATGGTTAACAATTACAGTAATAAACATAAAAATGTAAGGAGGATAGGAATTCAAGATTATGCTCATTCAGTGAAATCTGTGTATAAAAAGCCGAGAGGGAAACCTGGGTGTAAATGTTGGCATGCAGCATGTGCCCCAAGTGTTTTGATTCACAGAGGACAGAGATGCCCTTGTAATGAAGAATGCAGAGCTGGTCTAGATTGTATCTGCTGTAGCTGTAACAATTTCTACATGGAAAACAGTACAAAAAATTAGAATCCTTTGCTGTTGCAGAAACAAGCAGAGTAAATTTAGAGTGTTGATAATTCAATTCAATATATCATAGAAAACAAATGTAATTATTTGTTGAATTTTTGGCTGATTTTTTGAATATAACAAGCCAATTTACATTGTAGTTTCTGTTCTATTCTTGGCATGGAAGATTTTCTACTTGTCTTTCTTGAAAAGTGTGCATTTTCTTACTGCAAAGCAGCTTTGCTGATGTTTTGAAGGAAATAAAAGTATCTACCTTATGAATGGAAGTATAATCTCCTTTGCAAAGTTTCTCCAAATTTGAGGCTTCCTTCAAAATAGATTGGCATTAAGTTCAAGTTCATTGTCATTCAACCATGTATGCAGCTAAAGGAAACATCATTCCTCTGGGGCCAAGGTGCAAAACATTGTGCATGTAGTTACACACAGCACAGATAGTTACAATCCAGCACATACACTCACAAAATACTATTAGCACAAGTCCTTGAGTGGAATGGCCTGAAGAGTGATAGATTGACAAAGTGTGAGGTATGTAAGACATTATAATAATGATTATGATAACACAAGCAGTAATATAAATATGTGAAACAGCAACAACAGAAGATGAAAAGCGAATGCGAGGGTGTGAGTTGGATAATTAAAGGAACAGATAGAAAAAATATAAAAATAGCACAAAGATACTCTAGATATAACTTTGAAAATATGACCTCACTTAGAAAATGAACTAAGTTACTGATTTTTTAAAACATAGAATTATCCTTATCTAGTTTTTTCTATACAGAGGCTAGAAGGGTTCACCCCCCCCCCCCCAAAAAAAACAGTACAGAGCTAAAAGTGAAGTTCATTATTATTCTTTTTCATTGTATGATGCATTCTGTCTATAGACATTCAATATTTTCTTGGGAGTATTTGAAAAATAGGCCTTGCAACAAAGAAGAATTCTCATCTTCCAAGTTTAATCAGTAAAAAGTAAATTAACTCCTGATAATGTTTATTTCCCGAAAGGATGTTAGTGATAAGTAATATTATGCCTATTTGAAATGTTCAGATTGGAACTTTTTTTTTAGGTTTTTTAAGAAGGTCCTCAAAATATACTGTTTGGTGTCGTGGTAAAGAAAGAAGATTAGAAACACAGTTGGACAGTTCAAAGCTCCAATACTAGAACTGAAATTACAAGTAGAGCTGATAAAGGTCTCTGTAATTTGTTGTGTACCATGGCAAAAGACACAAATGGTTGTCACAGTACACTTTCATTGAAAATTTACAAGTATTTGTACATTTGCAATGGGATTTTATGAGCTTGCATTTTCAATCAGGAAACTCTACATATATTTATATTCCCTTCAGTTACAATGATAAAGCAGGAGAGATCCGATTTAGTTTGAGATTCCATGGACATGATGTACTTTATCCAAGCCCATAGCAAATTCACCATTATTTCAAAAAGAAAAATTGAAGTTGTATTTGTAACTATCATTTAAAAATATATTATTGTACTGATACTTTGGGAATTTTAATTGCGTTAAAAGCAGGTTTGGTGGTTGAGTTTGTAAAACAATTTCATCACACTGAATTTAATTTTTATCAGTGGTAACCGAGGAGTGGATATTGATCTACTTCAAAGAGGTGGGTAACAGGGCTACATGCCCCATTTTTACATTTAACCCAGAGTGCCAGAATATTCTAAGCCGTAGGATACCTTACAGATAAAGGACTGATGATTTCTGAAAGTTAGTGCCTTGTGAGTTGCCTGCTCATTTATTTGCTTTAGCAAAGCCCACTGTTCTCTCTGAATGGATAGGCTTCCCTCTTTATCTGCATACACAAGAAAACCTCCTTTTACAAGATCTATGATCTTCCTTGTACTCATTATTGAATATGTCTTAACTAGCATCTCATTTTGCTCTTCCCACTCCTGGGTTGGAGCCTGGTGCAGTGTGTAGTACCCTATCTATCCAGCCTCTCAGTTTCATTGGTAGGAGCAGGGAGAAACAAATGAAATAACAACTAAACAAATACGGAACTGGCTGTAATATTAACTTTGCCAGGATCTGCAAGAAAGCTATACCTGTTTCCAAGGTAAAGCCCAATACACTTTAAACCTGCTTATTTGTGCCTCAGATTTTGTTTTATAATATTGAGATTATTGAAACTAATGATAAACGATTTGAAATTATATATGCCTTCATTAATACAATAAGCACTTCAGTCATATAAAATGTAAGATCATCTTGATGCATTTGCTTTGAATATTCATTGAATTGTATTTCTTTCAATAATTTCAGTATTTCTAATTTTAAAAACATAGAAAACGAGGGTGAAAGATGTTATAAATGTAATTTTTGCAACTCTTGAAAATTTCCAAAAGACACTAATTTCTTCATAAGGTTTATTTGATACCACGTAGGTTATTGAATCTTATTGAACCACAGTGTGAGTGTGTGTGGCCTCCGTCGGTCCTGGTCGACCATGGGTACTGCGCCTCTGCTTTGTCGAGCAGCGTCAACTGTGGCTATTGAGGCCTATCCCCGAACAACAGGCTCTGCCACAGTTGCTGCATGTGTAGGGCGTCGTGGAATTGTTGTCCGCTGTGCTCTCCGCTCCTCAAACTGATTCAGGTTCACTCTTTCACCTTGCTCTCGATGTTGCTGAAGAGTACCTCGCCATTTGTTGTGGTCATCTGCTGTATCCTCCCAGCACTCTGTGTTGATTTTTAAGGCTTTCATGTCACGCTTGCAGGGGTCCTTGAAACGAAGCTGGGGTCTACCAGTGTTCCTCTCGCCTGTTGCTAGTTCTCCGTAGAGGATGTCCTTTGGCAGTCTACCATCCTTCATACGATGGACAATGCCCAGCCAGCGCGGGAGAGGACCTCAGAGTTTGGGACTTTGTCTGCCCAGGTGATGCCGAGGATGTGGCGAAACTATTGAGTTTCCTCCCCTGTTGGAGTAGATGGTCCAAGTCTCGCTACCATACAGGAGGGTGCTGAAAACGCATGCATTGTACACAGCGAGTTTCGGATTCTCCCAGACCCGCGAGGAGAGTCGAGCAAGGATCGATGTTGCTTTCCCGATACTCCTATTGATTTCAGCATCGAGGGACAGAGTGTCGCTAATGGGCGACCCCAAGTACGTGAGCACGTGGACCACTTCTAGATCGTAATTGTTGATGGTAATGACTTGTGTCTCCACTACGTTCTGGGCAAGGACATTTGTTTTCTTTAAGCTGATAATAAGCCCGAAGTCCTTGCATGCCTTAGAGAAGCAGTCCATGAGAGTTTGTAGTTGCTGTTTGATGTGCGAGGTTATAGCAGCATCTTTGGCAAACTGCCTGTCACGTATTAAGATCTTTCGCACCTTTGTTTTTGCTCTCAGGCGCGCAGGGTTGAACAGCCGCCCATCAGAGCTGGTGTGCATGTAGATGCAGTACAACATATGATTAGTCTATTGAAGATGAAAGATTGCCTTTCCCGACCCTCCACTTCCTGTAGAGTAATAGAAAGCAGCAGGCTTAAATACAGTGTTTAGTGAAAATTCAATCCGTGTTAATTAGAGAACTCTAGCCATTCCTCTGTAGTGAAATATAAATGTAAGATCGATACACTTTAGTAAGTTCAGCACAAAGTGTCTGTGCTTCTGTTCTTGGAACAAGAACTGACAAAAGTTACAATTCTTGTGCTCCAGTAAGATGGACTGCATTCAGAACTGTACTGTATTGAATATGCAGTCCCAATGGCCCACTGGCCAAACCTTTTAATTCCAATTTCCGTTCTGAAATGTCACAGACACCTTTTGTGCCAAAATGTTACCACCTTCAAGGTGGAGGTGCAACACCTTATATTCTGCCTGGATAGCCTCCAACCTGATCGCATGAGTATCAATTTCTCCTTCTAGTTTAAAAAAGTTCCCTCACCCGTCCCTCTTCTTCTGTTCCCCACTCTGGACTCTTCTGTCCTGCCAACCACCTCCCCCTGGGTCCCCTCCTCCTTCCATTTCTCCTCTGGTCCACACACCTTTCCTATCAGATTCCTTCCTCTCCAGTGAGCATTCCCAACCACTGGGCTTCACCTGTCACCTTCTAGCTATCTTCCTTCCCCTCTTCCCCCACTTTTTTATTATGGCATCTTCCCCCCTTCCCTTCCAGTCTTAAAGAAGGGTCTCAGCCTGAAACGTCGACTGTTTGTTCATTTCCAGAGATGCTGCCTGACCTGCTGAACTCCTCCAGCACTTTGTGTGTGTTGGTTTGGATTTCCAGCATCTGCAGACTTTCTGGTGTTTATAATATGCAGAGATTATTTGTTTGGTTTAGACGGGTGTGGAGAGGGGTGTGGGCAGAGCTGCAGAGGGGATTCCGCAAAATAAACAAATAATAAAACAGGTCTTAAATTCTTCGTTGTGTTCACATCACAATAATGCTCCGTATTTCACAGTAGTGCTGGAATGGTAAGCTTACCTTTTATTTTTTTCATCACTTAACTGAGTAGTTTTTCTGTTTGAGACAAAACCTCTTTCTCACTCTGCAATGGCTCAGTCCCAATTGACTAATACTCTACTTCATTCAGCAGAAGTAGTATGCAAATATACGATGTGCTTGTAAACTTCCTTAATAAATTCCTGGTTAGGGTTTATCTGCTGAACACTTTGTGATTAGTGAGCTGGTTGATCTCAAAAGAGTGCCACAAAAATAATAAGGTAATAACTTTTAAGGTGAAAAATATTGCTGGAAAGAAAATTACCAAATCAAATTCATCCATTGTTATATTTTTACTTATCTCCTGTAACACAAATGTTTTTAAAAAGAATTGTGGCTCTGCAAATATAATTCCATGCCAGATTTTCAAAAACAACCATTTCTTGGCCATCACTGACAAATGAACCATTTATTGTCCATCCCTAAACGTAAGTGGTGATGAGCTGCCTGCTTAATTTACTGCTTTAGAAAGGGTTTTAGGTGGTTTGGAAAACTGCAAAGTGTTAAACATTTTCTCAACCATTCAGTGACCTTCACAAAGTGCAAAATTAACTGAAAGCAGCCGTGCAAGAAGACAAAGATGATGGAGAAAGTGTTTAGCATGCTGACCTTTATCAATTAGGGCACTCAGTTTGGAGTAGGGACATTATATTGCAGTTTTATAAGTCATTGGCGAGACCACATTTGGAGTACTATGACCAGTTTTGGCCACCTAGTTCCGGTTGCCCAGTCAGCAGCAGGAGCTGTGCACAGCGAGGTTTCTCACAGGTCCGCCACACTTGTTTAAAAGTACAGAAGAGATAAGTGGACGGCCATTGTTGGAAGTAGGCCAGAGGTGACTGTATGAGTGTCAAGCTTTGGTTCGAAAGAGGTGTTGGCTCTGCATAAGTTTCTGTTAAGGTTCCTTTTTTAAAAATCTTACTGTACCTGGTGTAGTAAATGGCCGGTGTGTGTTCTTCATGCCGGATGTTGGAGTCCTGGAAGACCCAGAGTCTCCCAGGAAACTACTTCTCGGTAAAGTGCATCCAGCTGCAGCTCCTTGAAGAGTGTATTAGGGATCTGGAGCAGCAGCTAGATGACCTTTGGTTGTACGGAAGAGTGAGGAGATAATCGATCAGAGTTACAGGTGTTACGAAATCCCATAACTGGATCACTTACCAGCAAAGATAGAGAGGTCCGTTGAAGTCGGATGGTACTATTTTTAAAAGTCTTTATTTATAAAGGGGCACAAAAATAAGATTAATACAAACATTCAGCTAATATACGTCGTCACTACTCAATCTAAAAGCGCGGGTCTAATAATAACCATCAATAAGAAACAGCTCGATCGTTTGTCTAGGGGATAATATATTGTCCGAAGGAAATATAAAAGTCACTCAGGTCCTGCAGGCTTCAGCCTTTTGGGGGACCGCTGGGTTTTCACTTGTGGGAGAGAGAGAGATTGGTGAGAAAAGAAACTTGCCCGGGTCTTTTATGGAGCGAATCCATTGAATCAGGGGAACTGGCTTCCCCGTTGTTAGCTAAACGCTGGTTTCCGTGGTTCCAGTCACCGATTCCAGCAACGGAATTGAACGCACGTGACTTCCTTCAAATGGCTTCCCGTTACTACGGGATCGTTAGCGTTTCTTCTGGTGCGTCTCAAGGGGGTATTCCCCCAGACCCTCTTTTATACTTCCTCACAGGGTCTCAGATGTCAATCAGGTTGGGATGGTGCAATCTCTCTCTCAACCAGCCCACTTTGCCGGAGGGCTTGCACGTAGCATAATCCCCGATCCACAAACGTGGTCTCCAGGAGACAATGGTCAATGTCGCATTATTTTGCATCGCAGTGGAATGAGGTATTCGGCACGTCTCTCTCTCTCCATTTCCTGGGTCTCCTGAACGGACTCAATAGTGATCTTGCGATTCTCACAAAGGAGAAGGCTACCCCGCAAACCTTCGGCCCCTCAGAGCTGTGGTACATTCATAACACAGGGAAGAAGTTACCTCTAAGTTGCAGGAGGCAAGTACCTGTGTGACAGGAGAAATGTAAGTAGACAGTTAGTGCAGAGCAGCCCCTGTGGCCATTCCCCTCAATAATATGCCTACTGATTTGGATACTGTTCTGGCGGATGTCCTCTCAAGGGAACGCCACGGAGACAAGGTTACTGGCACTGAACATGGGTCCGTGGTGCAGAAGGAAAAGAGGGTGAATAAGAGAGCGGTAGTGATAGGGGGCTCAATAGTCAGGGGAACAGACAGGAGATTCTGTGGATATGAATGTGACACCTGAATGGTATGTTGCCTCCCAGCTGCCAGGGTCAAGGACAGCTTGGATCGTGTCCACAGCCTTTTGGAGAGGGAGGGAGAGCAGCCAAATGTCTTGGTACACATTGGCACAAATGACATAGGAAGGAAATCAAAAAGGTCCTGAAGAGATAATTTAGAAAGCTAGGCAGAAAGCTGAGAAGCAGGACCCCCGGGCTCGTAATTTCTGGAATGCTACCTGTGCCACACGCCAGTGTGGGTAGAGACAGGATGATTTGGCAGGTAAATGCGTGGCTGAGAAGCTGGTGTACGGGGCAGGGCTTCAGGTTCTTGGATCATTGGGATCTCTTCTAGGGGAGGTATGACCTGTACAAAAGTGACAGGTTGCACCTGAACCTAAGGGGGACCATTATTCTCATGGGCAGGTTTGTTAGAGCTGCTGGGGAGGGTTTAAACTACAAACTTGTAATTTGGCAGGGTGTATGAACTGGATTGGAAGGACTCAGGATAGGTCAGATGGTAAAAAAAAACAAGAGTATGCAGCCAGACTGTCAGGAAGGGAAGGCAGATGATAGGAAAAAATTGCAGCCGGCAGGGTGAGTATCAGCTCATGCAGAATCAAAAAGGGTAGCAAGTTCAGCGTCTCAATGCACGGAGTATAAGAAATAAGGTGGATGATCTTGTTGCACGTTTACAGCTTGTCAGGTATGATGTTGTGGGCATCACTGAATCATGGCTGAAGGATGATTGTAGTTGGGAGCTGAATGTCCAAGGTTATGCATTGTATCAGAGGGATAAGAAGGTAGGCAGACGGGGTGGTGTGTCTCTGCTGGTAAAGAGTGACATCAAATCAGTAGAATGATGTGACATGGGACTGGAAGATATTGAAACCTTGTGGGTTGAGTTAAGAAACTGTAAGGGTACAAGGACCCTAATGGAAATTTTATACAGGCCTCTCAACATTAGATGGGATATGGGCCACAGAATACAATGGAAACTAGAAATGGTGTGAAATGGCATATTTCAATATTCAGGTCCATTGGGAAAATTAGGTTGGTAATGGATCTCGAGAGAGTGAGCTTGTTGAATGCCTAAGAGATGGCTTTTTAGAGCAGTTTCTCATTGAACCTACTAGGGGATCAGCAACCCACACAAAATGCTGGTGGAACGCAGCAGGCCAGGCAGCATTAATAAAGAGAAGCACTGTCAACGTTTCGGGCCGAGACGCTTCGTCAGGACGAATTGAAAGGAAAGATAGTAAGAGGTTTGAAAGTAGTGGGGGGAGGGGGAAATGCAAAATGATAGGAGAAGACCGGAGGGGGTGGGATAAGAGCTGGAAAGGTGATTGGTGAGAGTGATACAGAGCTGGAGAAGGGGAAGGATCATGGGACGGGAGGCGTCAGGAGAAAAAAGTGGGGGTGGGGGGAGCACCAGAGGGAGATGGAGAACAGGCAGAGTAATGGGCAGAGAGAGAGAGAGAGAGAGAGAGAGAGAGAGAGAGAGAGAGAGAGAAAACAACTAAATAGTCAGGGATGGGGTAAGAAGGGGAGGAGGGGCATTAACGGAAGTCAGAGAAGTCAATGTTAATGCCATCAGGTTGGAGGCTACCCAGCCGGTATATAAGGTGTTGCTCTTCCAACCTGAGTTTGGATTCATTTTGACAGTAGAGTCAATGTTCAAGCAATACTGGATTGGGTGTTATGTAATGAACCGGAGACGATTAGTGAGCTTAAGGTAAAAGAACCCTTAGGAGACAGTGATCACAATATGATTGAATTCAACTTGACATTTGATAGAGAAAAAGTGAAGTCTGAAGTAGCAGTATTTCAGTGGAGTAAGGGAAATTACAGTGGTATGGAGAGGAGTTGGCCAAAGTAAATTGGAAGGAGATGCTGGCAGGGATGACGGCAGAGCAGCGATGGTGTGAGTTTCTGGGAAAATGAGAAGGTGCAGGATAGATGTATTCAAAAACAAAGAAATACTCAAGTAGCAAAATAGTACAAATGTGGCTAAGAAAGGAAGTCGAAGCTAATGTAAAAGCAAAAGAGAATGCATACAACAAAGCAAAAATTAACAAGAATATAGAGGAGTGGGAAGCTTTTAAAAATCTACAGAAAGCAACTAAAAAAATCCTAAGAAGGGAAAAGATGAAATTTGAAAGAAAGTTAGCAAACAATATCAAAGTGGATTGTAAAAGCTTATTAGTATTTACAAAATAAAAGAGGGATGAGAGTGGATATAGGACCGCTAGAAAATGAGGCTGAAGAAATTATAATAGATGACAAGGAGATGGCAGATGAACTAAATGAGTATTTTGTATCAGTCTTCACTGTGGAAGACACTAGCAGTGTGCCAGATGTTGAAGGGTAAAAGGGAAGAGAGTTCAGCTACTATTACAGGGGAGAAGGTGCTCAAAAGACCTAAGGGTACATGTCCTGATGAAGGGTCTCGGCCCGAAACATCAACAGCGTTTCTCCCTATAGATGCTGCCTGGCCTGCTGCATTCCACCAGCATTTTGTGTGCGTTGCTAAGTGTACATGTCACCTGGACCAGATGAACTGCACCCTGTTCTGAAAGAGGCAGTGTTAGAGATTGTGGAGGTATTAAGATTATAAGACATAAGAACAGAATGAGGCCATTCAGCCCATTGTGTCTGCTCTGCCATTCCATCATGGCTGACCCCGGATCCCGCTCAACCCCATACGCCTGCCTTCTTGCCATATTCTTTGATGCCTTAACCGATCAGGAAATGATTAACTTCTGCCAAGTATACTCACGGACTTCCATCGCAGTCAATGGAAGAGCATTCCACAGATGCCAAATGCTACTCATATGTTAATCTCAGCATTCCTGAAATTATCCTCATGAACCTCCTCTGGGCTCTCTCCAATTACAACATATCCTTTCTGAAATATATTGCCCAAAAATGTTGACAATACTCAGTCAGGTGTAGCCTGATTAGTTCAGGTTTATCTCCTTGCTCTTCAGTCCTGTTCCCCTTGAAATAAATGCCAACATGGCATTTGCCTTCTTTACCTCAGACTCAACCTGTAAATTAACCTTCTTGGAGTCTTGCATGAGGACTCTTGCACCTCTGATGTTTGAACCTTTTCTCCATTTAGATAATAGTTTGCACTTCTGTTCCTTTTGCCAAAATCATTATCATACATTTCCCAACACTGTATTCCATCTACCACTTTTCTGCCCATTTTTCCAATTTGTCTAAGTCCTGTTGCTTCCTCAGCACTACCTACCCCTCCACCTATCTTTGTGTCATGCGCAAACTTTGGCACAAAATGAACAATTCCATTATCTAAATCATTAACAATGCAAAAAGTAGCAGTCCCAATACTGACCCTAAGAAAGACCACTAGACACCGCCAACCAACCAGTAAAGGCCCCTTTTATTCCCACTCACTGCCTCCTATGTTAGCCATTCCACTATCCATGCCAGTATCTTTCCTGTAATGCCATAGGATTTTATCTTGTTAAGCAGCCTCATGAGTGGCACCTTATCAAGCACCTTCTGAAAATCCAAGTAAATGACATCCACTGCCTCTCCTTTCTCTACCCTGCTTGTTACTTCCTCAAAGAACTCTAACAGATTTGTCAGACAAGTTTTCCCTTTACAAAAACCAGGCTGACTTTTGTCTTATTTTATCATTAGTTTCCAAGTCCTTGAAACCTCATCCTTATTAATAGACTCCAACACTTTTCCAACCACTGTGGTTAGGCTAACTAGCCTCAAGTTTCCTTTCTTTTGGAGAGAGAAGATGCTGGAGAACCGGTTGTAGGATATGACCCGGTGGGGAGATCGTGATTTGATGGAGCCGGGTGACGAGATCAACAGAGGATCAGTGAATTGAACTCCAACTGGTGCACATTTGACTGTTGAATTATAATGGGCCTATTTGTTGTTTCTTTTTTCTCTTTACTAAGCCTTTAGTTAAGATTCATAAATATAATTCCTTTAATCGTATGCAGTGTGCTATCCATTGTTTCTTGTAACTGGGTTGCAAATTACACAGCATCCACACAAACCAGAGTTTGGGGTGGGAGAGCTGTCTCAATCTCACAGTTTGGTGGGACTGAAGAGTGTGTCTTCCTTAGAATTATGCAGCCAAGGAAACCAGTGGGGTTTCATTTGTAGGGTCTCGTCCGGGATCGATTTTGATGGATGCTGTGTGATTGCCCTGAGAATTGATCCGCCGGGTTGTGTGTTTAAGCCTGTGTTAAACTATTGTCCCGTAAAGTGATAAGAAACATAGTTATGGACGCTGCAAGGGTTGAGCGGTGGTGCGAATCCACGGGGTGACCGGTAACAAATGTGTGTGTATTGAGCGGGGTAGATATTCGTAGTCCTGTAGCTGGGGATGGAGACTTCAAAGTCAAGTTGCTCTCGTTTCTGCAGAACGAGGGGAAGGAGTGGTCTGATGTGGAAGGTCTAATGAGTCCTCCAGCAAGGGGTGAGCATTCTGAGTTGGTAGCAGCCCTTACCTCCCTGGAAAATAAATGGCAAGATGCCCAGGTTCAAAGTCCGAGCTTTCGTAGGCTCAGCACGTTCTTAGGAATGAAGGGAAAGGGAAGTATGAGACTTGGGCAGAGCAGACGTCTCAGATGCTGGATGAGTGGCGATCCTCTGATAACACAAAAAGACAGTGGTAGAGAGTTTGAGGGGGCCAGCTGCTAACATAGTGAGATCCTTACACAGAACCCCTTTGCTACTTCTGCAGGCTGCATACAAGCATTAGAAAATGCTTTCGGCATGATGGGAAGCCCAATGGAGCTTATGACGGGGTTCCGGAACATTTCAGGAGAAGGGGGAGAAACTTTCCGCCTACATTTTTCGGCTAGAGAGCTAGCTGAGTTGCTTGCGGTGTAGGAGGGATATTCAGGCGGGTGAGGTGAATCAGTTAAGAATAGAACAAGTGGCGAAAGGCGCCCAGTCACAGGTCCTGATTGCTTTGGGTCTCTGAATGTCTCATAAGATGCATCCCTCGCCCCTCGTTTGCCGAGTTGATCAGAGAAGTAAGAAAGGAGGAACGTGCGACAGAGGCGCAGGAGGCCTCCTTCAGCAGAGTACAATCCTTAGTAGTAGCTCCCTTGGCTGAAGTGACCATTGATAGCCCACCCCAGGGTGTGTTAAAGGAGCTTGTGGCAGAGTTTAGGACTGAGATGTCCCAGTTGTTATCGGCAGGAGTCGGACCCTCTGAGGGGACGGACTAAGCAGAGGGTAAGTGAACGAGGTCCCGTGAGAAGGGGAGTAATCGATGTTGTCTGTTATAACTGTGGTGAAAAGGGACCTATCAGGCGTGAGTATGAAGGATGGGAAGACCCTCAGCGAGTGAGCTCCCGGGTACCTAAGTGGAGAGACCCAGTGAGGAAACGGCCTGGCATTTTGGAGGGGGGGAAGCAAAACTATTCCTGAAGTATTACTGGGGTCAAGCTCCAGTGTATCGCTATAAGTTGAGGGTATTTTTGCTAGGGTCATACTTGACATTGACTCTCAGGTTTCTCTGCTGTTCCGTTTGTTTTACAACTGATATTTGACGCATTTACCATTGAAGCCAGTCAGTGCGCCAGAGATCTGGGGTCTTAGTATGGATGATGGGTACTTGTCATTGAATTTGGAGTTTTTGGAGGCAGATGTGGGAGTAGCTGAGGTCCTTGATACATTAGTGTTGGTTTGTCCGGACCCAGTTGAAAAGGGCAAAGCTTTCACTTCTTGTGGGGCCGAATACCCCTGTTGTGAGGAGGCTGGTGGGAGTCTGCAAAAGGGAAGTTGGAAAGAGCTTTCTGAAAACACTGTTCATTCACCCTGTGTTCTGAAATGCTTTTATGGAAGTGCGTGGCTGCACAGGGCTGGATAATGAGCACACAGTCCAAACCAGTCATGTTACGGCCCAGGGAATAATGGGAAACCCCAATTTTCCCAGAATGCCTGATGCCGAGGCATTCTTGGTGAATGCTCCAGAAGACCATGAAGAGGAGTCATGCTTACCTGTTGCGGTACTGCTGAGGCCCGAAATACAGAAGCCCTCGGTTGTACAGGCAAACAGGGTGACAGTGAGTGACATGAACACTTTGGAGCGGGAAGTCATCCTCAGGCGGGGGATGCCAATGGTGCACTAGACAGTAATATCTAGTGTTCCTGTGAGACAAGCTAGGGAGAAACTCTCTCCGAAAAAGGGAAAGTTGACTGCCAAGTCATTCACTATGGGGACTCCCTGATACCTGGAGGTAGGAAGAAGAGGTTGATAGAGATGTTGAAGCTGGAAGATGCCTTTTCTACTGATGAGTTTGATATGGGTTCCAAGAGCACTCACCACGCCATCCGGGTGACAGAGGACATCCCGTTCAGAGAAAAGTTGTGACGACTGGCACCTGCAATGGTGGAGGACATTTAGCAGCATCTGCAGAAGTTGAAGGAAGCTGGAGTCCTGAAGCCGTTATGCGTCTCCAATAGTGGGAGCCAGGAAGAAGAATGGGAAGGTACGGATGTGTACAGACTATCGGACTCTGAGCAGGCAGACACTCCCCGACCAATATATGGTCTGAGAATCGAGAACCTGGTGCAAAGTGATTCAGGGTGCTGCACTTGAGGAGTGGGTATTATCAGATTCCAATGAGTGAGGCTGATAAAGAGAAGACGGCAATCATATGTCCACTGGGATTCTTCCAGTTTGAAAGGATGTCCCAGGGCATGTTGGAAGCCTTGGCCATGAAAAAGAACAGTGGGGGATATGAACTTGCTTGAGGTATTGGTGTACCTGAATGATCTGTGTTTGGATCCACCTTGGAGGAATATGAAGCGAGGCTACTAAACGTGCTAGGCCATCTGAAAGCTGAAGGGTTAAAACTTTCCCTGGACAAGTGCCAGTTTTGCAAGATGTCTGACAACTATGTTGGGCATATAGTCTCACGGTATGGAGTAACTACGGATCTGTCTAAGACAGAGGTGGTGACCACATGGCCAAGGCCCCGGACTGTGAGCGCCTTCTGCCCATTCCCTGGATTCTGAGGGTAATATTGCAGGTTTCTGAAGGACTACTCTAAAGTGAGTCACCCTTTAAATCAGCTGCTGTGTGGTTATCTTCCCTTGGAGAAGAAAGGGAGGACAAAAGGAGAGGATGGTAAAGATTACCTTAGCCCTTCAGAACCTTTTGGAGCAAGATGGGATGCAAAATGTGGAGAGGCCTTTTAGTTGTGAAGGCGCTGCTGATGAAAGTGCCTGTTCTGGCTTTTGAAGACCCCTGCTTGCCATATGTACTGCAAACAGATACCAGCAGAGGGGGCTTAGGGGATGTCCTGTGTCAGGATCAGGGCACAGGGTTGAGACTTGTTGCATTTTTCAGCCAGAGTCTGTCACCCTCTGATCAAAACTATCCCACACACAGATTGGAGTTCCTGGCATTGAAATGGGCTCTGGTGGGCAAGCTAAGTGAAGACCTATATGGTGTAAAGTTTGAGGTGAGGACGGACAACAACCCATTAACTTATATCCTGATGTTGGGGAAATTGGATGCCACAGGTTAGCAGCTTTGTCTGCCTATGATTTCAGCCTGAAGTACCTGCTGGGGAGTCAGAACATTGACGCTGACGTGCACCTGACGGGCTAAACAGGGGCAGAGAGTGGGAGTCAAAGGCCATGAACTAGTTTTCTATCACGGGCAAGGTAGAGGAAAGGCAAAGGCAGAATCAAATGGTAGATCATTTGGGAGCTTCCGGTAGAGCCATTCCACAAGCTTACTGCAACCTGACTGCTCTGAAGACAAAGCAGTTGTCAGAATTGAGTCCTGGGGAAGTGGCAGCTGCTCAGCAAGATGACCCGTGAATTGGTACTGTTTGGTCAGCGGTTGTGAAAGAGGACATGGCCCAAACAGACAAGATGAAACACTCTTCAGTGTCTCTACTACTGAGAGAATGGTCCAGATTGGAGTTGAAGAACTGGATCCTATGCCTCCGGACCGGGCTCGGCGTTCCCTCCTGGTTCTGCCTGAGAAGTATCGGAAGATTGTGTTGGTCACTTCATGATGATTTGGCCATTTGGGGGTTGACAAGAGCTATGGATTGCTCAGAGATAGGTTCTACTGGCACTGAATGAAGCCAGAGGTCGAAGAGTACTGCAAGTCGTTCATTCAATGTATATGGAGGAACAGAAACTCCATTATCCCACTTGCAGAATGTGGGGCCCCTTGACCTAGTGTATATGGATTTCTTGTCAATAGAGCCTGATGCCAGCAACATGGCGAATGTCTTGGTTACTTGAGATGGGATTTCAAGAGTAGGCTCATACATGAGTTAATGAGCATGCTTGGAGTTGAGAAGTCAAGGGCTACGCCACAGGGTGATGCCCAGCCCAGGAGGTTCAGTCGGTCCTTGCTAGACCTGCTCGGAACCTTGGAGATCAGTAAAAATAACAAGTGGAGGAACACATTGGACATTTGGTCCGCTGCTACAACTGGACACAGAATGAAGCTACTGGGTATTCTGATGTTGTTCGGGGGTGGGGGGGGGGGGGAGGGTGAAGCGGGGTTGCCTGTTGACCTCTGTTTTGGGACTGGTGGGGAAGAACTACAACAGCAGACTTATGTGTCTGATGTGAGAAGGGAGTTGAAAAAGGCTTATGAACTAGCCAAGATCTCAGCTACCAAGCAGAATCAAGGAAATAAGAGGAGGTATGATCAAAAGGTTAGGTTCTCCCAACTAATGCTTGGAGACTGAGTCCTTATAAAAAATTTGGGGCTACCTGGGAAGCATAAATTGGCAGACAGCTGGGCGGCTATGCCCTATGTAGTGGAGAGTCAGATGCTAAACGTACCAGTTTTCTGGGTGAAACCAGAGGATGGGAATGGGCCTGTCAAGATTCTCCATCGAAACCACCTTCTAACTCTGGGACACGAGGTACGTGTTGACCCAGCCTGACCTGGACCCTATGTAAGAGGACTCTGTGGCGACGTGGGGGAGCCAAAGGACCAGCAGCGGGAAGGATTAGACTGGACCCCACCCCTGATCGTGATACGGACTTGGAGGATGAGGAAATGGCCGTGTGGTATATGCTGCTCTTCGCAAACTCCCCAACAATTGATGAAGAGTTTTCCAACCCTTCTCATGCTCAGGCAGGTGAAACGGGGGGAAGCTAGCAGTGGACAGGCAGGTTTGCAGTTAGAAAATAATGGGAGGCTGGACTCTAGAGTAACTGAGCATGAGGGAACATGAGTTGTCGGGAGGCACGAGTAATTGACAGGCAGGAGCCTCCCAGGTAGACAGGAAAGAGCCCACGGAGATTCTCATGCTGAAGGAATAGATGATCTGTTAAGGAGGTCCCAAAGGGTCAGGAGACCCCCTAGGCAGACTGGGGGAAACAGAGTGTGGCATCTATCCCCTTGGTGAGCTATGTCACTGCCATTTACTCCTGGGTTGGACTTCATGCTTTGTATGAAGAGGTGACAAATTATCTCGATATCATGAGGACATGCCTAATTTTGGTGTAAAACCCTGGGAAAGGTTTCACTGCTAACGTAATGGTCTTGCTGTAGAAGCAGTGTTTGGTTTATGTTTAGAGGTAACGGGTGATTTGGAACATGAGCTGGATCTGTTGTTTGGCGTGAGATGAAGAGAGAAGACGCTGGAGAGAAATGGTCGTACGATACAACCCCGTGAGGAAAGACTGTGATTTAATGGAGACGGGTGGCGAGATCGACAGAGGATTGGAGATTTGAGCTCCAACTGGTGCACATTTGACTGTTTAATTATAATGGGCCTTTTTTGGTTTTTCTTTCTTTTCTTTACTAACCCTTCAGTTAAGATTTGTAAGTGTAATTCGTTTAATCATATGCAGTGTACTGTCTTCTGTTTCGTGGCACTAATTTGTAACAGGGTTGCAAATACACAGCATCCTCACAAAGTGGGGTTTGGGATGGGAAGACTGTCTCAATCTCACCGGTCTGGTGGGACGTGAGTGTACCTTCCCTCGACTTATGTAGCCAAGGAAACCAGCGGGGTTTCAGACAAAGTTACGGGGAGAAGACTGGGGAGTGGGGCTGAGGAGGGAATAAAAAAAGGATCAGCCATGCTTGAATGGCAGAGCAGACTCAATGGGCCAAATGGCCTCATTCTGCTCCTATGACTTATGGTCTAATAGGAAAGACATTGTCAAGCTGAAGCGGATGCTGCCTGGACTAGAAGGTCTGAATTATAGGCAGAGGTTGGCCACACTGGATCTTTATTCTCTGGAGTATAGGAGACTGAGGTGTGACCTCACAGAAGTTCAGAGTATGGTTATGGTGGATGGTTATGTTCTTTTCCCCAGGGTTTTGAAGTCCAAAACTAGGTTGCACATATACAAGATATGAGAAGAGAAATTTAAAAGACCCGAGAGGTAACTTCTTTACATAGAAGGTAATGAATCCCTGGAATGAGCTGCTAGAGGAAGTGATCAAGCTGGAGCAATTGCACCATTTAAGAGGCATTTGCAAAGGTATATGAAGGAAACGGCTTGGATGGTTATGAGCTGGACTAGAACATAGAACATTACAGTCCACAATATAACGCAGACCTTATAACGCAGAACTGGCTTGCCCACAGAAGGCAAAGAGTGGTTGTAGACGGGTCATATTCTGCATGGAGGTCAGTCACCAGTGGAGTGCCTCAGGGATCTGTTCTGGGACCCTTATTCTTTCTGATGTTTATAAATGACCTGGATGAGGAAGTGGAGGGATGGGTTAGTAAGTTTGCTGATGACACAAAGTTTGGGGTTGTTGTGGATAATGTGTAGGGCTGTCAGAGGTTATAGCGGGACATTGATAGGATGCAAAACTGGACAGAGAAGTGGCAGATGGAGTTCAACCTAGATAATTGCACAGTTGTTCATTTTAGTAGGTCAGATATGATGGCAGAATATAGTATTAATGGTAATACTGTTGGCAGTGTGGGGGATCAGAGGGATCTTGGGGTCCGAGTCCATAGGACATTCAAAGCAGCAGCGCAGGTTGACTCTGTGGTTAAGAAGGCATACGGTGTATTGGCCTTCATCAATCATGGAATTGAATTTAGAAGCCAAGAGATAATGTTGCAGCTAAATAGGACCCTGGTCAGACCCTACTTGGAGTACTGTGCTCAGTTCTGTTCGCCTCACTACAGGAAGAATGTGGAAACCATAGAAAGGGTGCAGAGGAGATTTACAAGGTTGTTGCCTGGATTGGAGAGCATGCCTTACGAAAATAGTTTGAGTGAACTTGGCCTTTACTCCTTGGAGCGACGCAGGATGAGAGGTGACCTGATAGAGGTGCATAAGATGATGAGAGGCATTGATCGTGTGGCTATTCAGAAGCTTTTCCCCAGGGCTGAAATGGCTGCCACAAGAGGGCACAGGTTTAAGGTGCTTGGGAGTAGGTACAGAGGAGATGTCAGGGGTAAGTTTTTTATGCAGAGAGTGATGTGTGTGTGGAATGGGCTGCCGGCAACAACAGTGGAAGCGGATACGATAGGGTCTTTTAAGAGACCTTTGGATAGGTACAAATATTTGTACATGGAACTTGGAAAAATAGAGGGCTATGGGTAACCTTAGTAATTTCTAAGGTAGGGACATGTTCGGCACAACTTTGTGGGCCAAAGGGCCTGTATTGTGCTGCAGGTTTTCTATGTTTCAATGTTTCTTTTAAGCTAATCCATGATCAATCTAACCCTTTCCTCCTACGCATCTCATAACCTACCTTTTTTGACTCGCATGTCTCTTAAATATGCCTAGTTTATCAGCCTCAACCACCAACCCTGTCATTGTATTCCAGGTATTTACCATTCCCTGTGTAAAGAACCTATCTCAAAGTTCAAAGTATAACTTATTATCAGAGTACATACATGGCACCACATACAACACTGAAATTGTTTTTCCTGTGGCATACTTAGCAATTTTATAGAACAGTAACTGTAAACAGGATCAATGAACAACAAACTGTGGAAAAGCAAGTATAAATAAATAGCAAGAGCCTGAAATAACAAGATAAAGAGTCCTGAAAGTTAGATAATCATTTGTGGGAACACCAGAAATAGAATGAATATTGTTATCATCTTTTGTTCAAGGGCCATGGTTGAGGGGTCGTAGTTGTTCTTTAACCGGTTGGTACAAGTCCTGAAGCTCTTGTACCTTCTACAACATAAGATCATTGCCTGGGTGGTGAAGATCTTCGTTGAAGGATCTTGCTTTCCTACGACAATGTTTCATATAAATGTGCTCAATGGTTGGGAGGATTTTACCCGTGATGTTTTGGGCCGAATCCACTACATTTTGTAGGATTTCCCACACAAAGGCATTGGTGTTCCCATACCAAGCTGTTATGCAGCTGGTCAGTACATTTTCCACCACACATTTATAGATTATGATGATATTCTGAATCTCCGCAGACTCCTGAGGAAGTAGAAGTGTTGACGGGCTTTCTTCACAATAATATTTATATGATGGGTTCAGGACAGGTTCTCTGACACTGTGAATCCAGGAATTTAAAGTTACTGACCCTCTCCACCTCTGATCCTCCAATGAGTACTGGCTGTTGGACCTCTAGTTTCCAACTCCTGAAGTCTACTATCAGTTCCTTGGTCTTATTGACATTGAGTGAGAGGTTATTGTTATTACGCCTCTCAGCCAAATCTTCTGTCTCCACCTGTGTGTCATCAGCAAACTTGTATATGGTATTGGAGCTGTACTAAGCCACAGAGTCATAGGTATAAAATGAGTAGAGCAGAGGCCTAAGAACACTTCCATGTGGTGCTCCTGTGCTGATGGAGATTGTGGAGAAGATTTGTTTGCCAATCTGTACTGACCGGTGTCTGCAAATTGGGAAATCCAGGACCCAATTGCACAAGGGGGTATTGAGGCCCAGGTCTTGGAGTTTAGTGATTAGTTTTAAGGGGATGATGGTATTCAATGCTGAGCTGGAATCAATAAAGAGCATCCTGATGTATGCACCTTTTCTGTCCAGATTTTCAGGGTAGTGTGAAGAGCCAATGAAATGGCATCTGCTGTGGACCTGTTGCTTCAGTAGGCAAAATGGAACAGATCCAAGTCACACTCAGACAGGACCTGATATGTTTCAACACCAACCTCTCAATACACTTCATCACTGTGGATGTAAGTGCCACTACACGATAGTCATTGAGGCAGGTTACCACACTCTTCTTGGGCACCGGTATGACTGAAGCCTGCTTGAAGCATGTGGGTACTAAGGCAATCCTGTAGCTGTTACTCTATCTGCTGCAACCACCTCAATTGTCTCGATCTCTGGGGCCTTGCTTTTTAGGCTCAGTCTGTATGCAGGTATCTGATAATCATGCAACATGTACAGTCCTTAAAGGTACACACATTTGATAAGCTCATTCATTTCCAAATTTAATTCAAAGGCATATAATATGAAATGGATGTCATTTGTGATGTTTAAAATGGTATTTTAAAAATAGGATCCCGTAGCGATGTGCCACACACAGAGCTAGAAATAACGACACGCAGTCTGTAAGTTGCACTCGAGACTAGATTATTCGAACTTTGCGGCACTGGCTTTTGCGCAGTTCCGTTCCCGCACTCACGGGGCGGAAATGACATCAGAGGTGCATTACAAAAGTCTCTTCCCATGCGCGGGCTTTCTCCCCTTGCTGGTGAAGAAGAAGGCCCAGCACCATCTTGGGGCTGGCTTCTCTGCCCACGCCTGCGCCATTTTGTGAGCCAGTTATCTGTGTAGAAAATGGGTTGCCACAATCGATTATTTTCTGTCTAGTAATTGCAATCTCCACAAAGAGTGGTGACTACCTCATTTCTACGATCTTTTTGCTCTGAAAAAGCAGAAACTGGACCCCATGGACTATTTGTAGTTTGCTATACTTTGAAAGATTTTTTGTTACAACTTGGGGTCCCTAAAAGACACTTGCCTGAACAGAATAGCATTAATTGTCTTATAAGTTACTTCTTATTAATGTTCAAAGTAAATTCATTATCAAGATACATATGTGATACCATATGCTGCCCCAGGATTCATTTTCTCGCAGGCAATCACAGGAAAAAATAAATAAGTACCATACAATCTACAAAAACTTATAAACAAACATCCAATGTGCAAAAGAAGACAAGCTGCAAATTAAAAATACTTAGAACATGAGCTGAAAAGAGTCCTTAAAAATGAGTCTGTAGGCTGTAGCATCAGTTCAGAGTTGTAATGAATAATGCTATCCACTCTGGTTCAGGAGTCTGATAGATGTAAAGTAGTAACTGTTCCTGAACCAAAGAGCTGATTATCAACTACAGGAGGAAGAAACCAGAGGTCCATGAGTCAGTCCTCAACAGAAGATCGGAGGTGATCAGTAACTTTAAATTCCTTGCCGTTATCATATCAGAGGACCTGTCTCGGGAGCAGCACATAGTGCCATCGCAAAGCAGGCACAATTAGGGTAATGTAATGTGTGACAGATGACACATATTGTTCATAATAGAAACTGCTCTATTCAATTCACAAAGCTCATCACTGAGTTGTTCACCTTCAGAGACGGTGTCTGAAGTAGTGACATCAGTTTAAGGCGACTACTTTTGGTTTGTTTGTAATTGAAGTAAAAGTCTGCAGCTCTTGTTGAGTCCATAACGTGTCTCCCGCATGTTTTATTCACAAGCTTTTACACTGGTGTCTCTGATGCTCTTGGACCATTCCAGAGTTACTGAATGAAACATTGACAAATGCAGTCACTTTGGAAGCAGCCGGAGTTTTGGAAGCAGCACACTACCATGTGGTTCACACTGTGAGAAATCACCATGGAGAAAACCACATTTCTACAACTGGTTCACCGGTACTCTCCCGTGCGCCTAGACTGGACTCAGAGAAGCTGGTCAGCGCAAAGACTGAGTTTGTTAACATGGAAAATGCTTGGAATTGTACTCAAATGGAATAGCCCTTGCGGTCCCTAAGCCTGATGATGGTTGCTATCCAAGCAGTGATTACTACCAGCATAAGGCCACCACTCCTGATCGTAACCGGGTCCCACATGTTCAAGACTTTTCAGCATGTTTAGCTGGAAAGATAATTTTTTCTGAAGTGGACTTAGGAGCTACCACCGGATGTCTGTGTGTGCGGAGGAATCCCCAAGCTGCTGTTATAACCCCATTTGGCTTAATTAAATTTCTATTCATGCCATTGGCCTGAAAGATGCAGCACAGATCTTCCAGCAACTAATGGATGCTGTATTAAAGGACTTAGATTTTCTTTCTGTTTACCTTGGATAACAATATAAAACCAAACACTTATCACATCTACGCACACTCTCCAAATGCTTAAGCCAACATTGGCTGATTACTAATCCTGCTAAATGCAAGGTTGGGCTGTCTACTATTGACTTTCTTGGCCACTGCCTCTCCGTGTAAGGTACGATACCCCTGCTGTCAAAAGTCGTTGCTATTATGAACTTCCCACTGTCCCACACTGTCAAAGCACTGCAAAAGAGTTTTTACGTTCATTAAGAAGGTAAAGATGGAATACGAAAGTAACCTAGCCAACAATAATAAAGAGAATACCAAAAGTTTCTTCAAGCACATAAAGCGTAAAAGAGAGGTGAGAGTAGATATCAGAATGCTGGAAAACAATGCTGGAGAGGAAGTAATAGGGGACAATCAATTGGTGGATGAATTTAGTATTTTGCATCAGTCTCCACTGTCGAAGACCCTAGTAGTATGGTGGAAGTTCCAGGTGTCGGCCATGAAGTGCGTGATGTTACCATAACTAGAAGGAAAGCTCTTGGGAAACTGAAAGGTCTGAAGGTAGATAATCACCTGGACCAGATGGTGTACACCTCAGGGTTCTAAAAGAGGCAGCTGAGAAGATTGTGGAGGCATTAGTAATGATCGCTCAAGAATCAATAGGTTCTGGAATGGTTCCAGAAGACCGGAAAATTGCAAATGTCAATCCACTCTCCAGGAAGGGAGAGAGGCAGAAGAAAGGAAACTATAGGCCGGTTAGTCTGACCTCAGTGGTTGGGGAGACGGAATCGACCATTAAGGATGAGGTCTAAGAGTGCTTGGAAGCACATGATAAAATAGGCCGTAGTCATTATGGTTTCTGCAGGGGAAAATCTTGCCTGACAAATCTGTTACAATTCTTTGAATAAATAACAAGCAGGATAGACAAAGGAGAATCAGTTGATGTTGTGTACTTAGATTTTCAGAAGGCTTTTGACAAGATGCTACATATGAGGCTGCTTAAGAAGCTATGAGTCCATGGTATTAAGGGAAGGATTCTGGCATGGATAAACTAGTAGCTAATTGGCAGGAGGCAAAGAGTGGGAATAAAGAGAGCCTTTTTTAGCTGGCTGCCAGCAACTAGTGGCGTTCCACAAGGGTTTGTGTTGGGACTGGTTCTTTTTACATTATATGCCAATGATTTGGATGATGGAATTGATGGTTTTGTTGCAAAGTTTGCAGATGATATGAAGATAGGTGGAGGGGCAGGTAGTTTTGAGGAAGTAGGGAGGCTACACAAGGTGATAGATTAGGAGAATGGGCAAAGAAAAGGCAGATGGAATACAGTGTCAGAAAGTGTATGGTCTTGCACTTTGGTAGAAGAAATGAAAGGGTTGACTATTTTCTAAATGAAGAGAAAGTACAAAAAACTGAGATGCAAAGGGACTTGGGAGTCTTTGTGCAGAATTCCCTAAAGATTATTTTGCAAGTTGAGGCTGTGGTGAGGAAGACAAATGCAATGTTAGATTTCTTTTCAAAGGTTCTACAATATAAAAGCAAGGATGCAATGTTGAAACTTTATAAAACACTGGTGAGGCCTCACTTGGAGTATTGTGAGCAGGTTTGGTCTCCTTAACTTAGAAAGGAGGTACTGAAACTGGAGGGATTTCAAAGGTGGTTCATGAAAATGATTCCAGGATTGAATGGCTTGTCATATAAGGCTCTGGGCCTGTATTCACTAGAATTCAGAAGAATGAGAGGTACTTCATTGAATCCTTTCGAATAGTGAAAGGCCATGATAGAGTGGATGTGGAGATGATGTCTCCTGTGGTGGGAGAGTTGACGACCAGGGGATACAGCCTCAGAAGAGAGGGGCATCCTTTTAGAATAGAGATGAGGAGGAATTTCTTTAGCCAGAGAGTGGTAAACCTATGGAATTCTTTGTCAAGGCAGTTGTGGAGACCAAGTCTTTATGAATGTTTAAGCCAGATGTTGATAGATTCACTTTTGCTACCTTGTATGCCCTGTCCTAATTAGTAGATTTTGAAGAATAATCCTGGACCTGAACAATATTTTTTCTTTCACAACTGCTGTCTGACTTGCTGAATACTTCCAGCATTATTTCAGCTTTCCAGCATCTGCAGTATATTTTTTTATTGAGTTGCATTAACAGAAATATTGCTCCCAGTCCCTTCCCCAGTCTCGGTTCCTGCATAAATCAAGTTCAGTAATTTAGAAATCCAAACACGAGAAAATCTGCCGATGCTGGAAACCCAAAGCAACACACGCAAAACGCTGGAGGAACTCAGCAGGCCAGGCAGCATCTATGGAAAAGAGTAAACAGTTGCTGGTACCAGACGAGATCCTTCATCTGCAACTCAATTCAGCAATTCATGTACACTGTTTTCTGAGAAAATACCCAAGCTGCAATCCATTTCTATCCTTGCATAACTTGTCAATATGGTACCTGATTCCTTCAGTATATGATAAGCTGCAGAAAGAAATTTCCAAGCGCAAGATATTTTAATACTTCTGCATTTATTTTTATTCAGATCAAAATGTTTCCATTTAAAACCACTCAGTATCTGGAATACCCTGAGTTCAGCTGTATCTTTCACTGAACAATGCAATTAATTCAATTGAAGCTTTTCCTGCTTTTACAACAGTTATCACTGAGTCATGTTATAGAAAAATGGACTCTTTGAACCACTGAGTACTCAGTGATCATCAAGCACTTACGTTATTACATGAATCCTACACTTACACCATTTTATTCACCCTGCATTCCCACAACTTACTCCAGATTCTACGGCTCACCTTGGGAAAATAATTACATTACTTCATCATCATTTTGGTGGAACCCTCTACTGAGCTATGTTGTGGGAGGACCTTCACAAGGTGAAATTCAATAGTTCAGGAAGATAATTTATCATGAAAAGGACAGTTTTGAATGGGCATTTTACAGATAATATAGAGATAAGTATGCTTTATCCCGAACTGTTAAAGAGAGAAACAACATACATATCTAACTTCCTTGACAAGTTCCTCAGATTTACTTCACTACCTGTTTTGCCATGAGTTCCCACAGCTAGCAATCCTTTCAGGGAACAGAAAAATTAAAATATTTATTTTATTGTTCCATTAGTCTATTCTGATTTTTCTGTAAATGCAAATATGAACTAATGTTAAATGACAAGAATTTTCATTTCTTAAAGTTCCAAATGATAAAGCATGAATTTTAATTTCTAACTTCAAATATTCAACACAAAACTGCTGTCTTCCCAAAAATACTTTTGGGGTAAAAAGCTGCCTCAGCAACTATTGCCGGGTAGCACTCAGATCCACTCTGTTGAAGTGCTTTGAGAGATTGCAATTTTTGATGTATTGCACTGTATTCTTCCACAAAACAACATATTTCACAAAATATGTCAGTGATAATAAAGCTGATTCTGATTATAATTATGTTGTCTTAAGCAAAGCTTATAGTAATGAAATGACAAATGCATTTTTGTTACATATAACTTATTGCATAGTTTTCTCTTTTATAAGGTTTAAGGATTGTTACTGCTGCTTGAGTGGTAATCTTCCATTGTTGCAAGTCTTATTTATGGAAATCAAGCTTATATGCAGTGTATTTGTAATTTCTGTATCTTGCCACTAGATGGCACCAGAGAAAAGCTGAAGGAAGTGTATGAGCCGGAAGGAGTACATCCTTACTTGATAAAAAAGGCCATTTAGATCATTAGGTTCATGACAACTCCAGCAAAGCATTCCCATTCATTTTGCCCTGCAGCTCATTAGCCATTAACTCCTCCTTTGATTATTTTGGCACTTATCTATAGAAAGGGGGTAATTTACTCTGCCAATTAACCGAATAGTACAACTATTGGCTGTGGCAGGAAATACAGCACCCTCACCCACAGATGGGGAGAGCATGCAAACTCCACACAGGGAGCAAAATGTTGATTCCATCTACAAGTAGTGGGCCATATTTCATATATCTGAAATAATGCAGGACGGAGAGAGAGAGAGCTGGTGTCATGGCACAACTTTCTCTCAATGTCAGAGAAACAAAAGAGCTTTAGGAAGAGTGTAACACACAGTACTCCTTCTCCTGCACTCCAGTGAATAAAAGCCTAACCTATTCAACCTATTTCTATAACTGAAGTCCTCAAGTCTTGGCAACATCTGTGTAAATTTTCTCTGCACTCTTTCAACCTTATTAATGTCTCTCCTGTAGGTAGGTGTCCAGAACTACACACATTACTCCAAATTTGGCCTTACTAATGTCTTATATGTAGACCTCCAACTTAACATTCCAACTCCTGTATCTTTGAACTCTTTGTAATACCGAAAGAAAGATGATTAGCAAGAGAAGTAATCATAATGAATATTGTCGTTGGGAAGAAAAATCAACACTTTAAGCTATAAATTAAAGATTAGTGATGCATTCATGATTTTCTGAATTAAATGAAATTTGTAAAGAAGGGGAAGTCAGCAAGGAAGATGCTTAAGTAGGTGGAGTTGCACCACCAGATGGGCCCACAGTAAAGTATTTCCAAAGCTGTAAAACTGATTATGGTAATTACAGAGGAGTGGCTCTGCTATTTTTTCACTGGGATATTCAACACAGAGGACTTCATCAACCCTTCTTCCCATTGGCTGTACATCTTTAGTTGTACTGTGAATTTTGTCTACATTGATCTTCACCATGAACTAAGTCTAATAATACTGACCAAGTACAGTATATGATTATATAGGATTGAGTAAATGATACTGGCCAAGTACAGTATATGATTATATAGGGTTGAGTAAATGACAGAAGAAATCTGTCTAGAGATGTACCTGTAAGCTATTATTGGAATTCAGTTAATCCTAAAGGGAATGGAAGGGGAAAGAGAGGGATCCCATGCCATTCTTGAAACTGAGGCTTAGAGTTTGGTGTCCCATCATCTGTGAGTCCTGTGGTCGATAATGAATATTGAAGCCCATAGGTCAATTAGAAATTATTGCAGTATAAAGTTGCATTGTTTGTTGTGTAACCAAAACTATGTAGTCAGCTTTGTATTTGCTATTTGCTATGCATGTATCCGATTTAGTAGGAGAATGAAATCCCTGTATTGTCTCTGTACTATTGAACACATCAGTGACTTAAGAATGTAGCCAAATAAGAAGATAATGGTGTGTTAATGAGAGGCTAGCTAAGAGGTAACTGTGGCCAGGGATGAGGTAGCACGTGGCCCAAAAAGTAGATTAGAACATGATTAAGTTAATGGGTAGAAACAATAGTGGGAAGTCGGGAGCTGATGTACTGGTGATACGCAACTGTAGACCAATTAGATATGCTAATGCAACTAAACCAGGAGATTGCTATAAAAAATGCTATGTACAAGGATCGGTGGGCAATCAGCGACTAGCTCACTGACTGTCTCAGCTTTGATTTGTAAATTAAAGTTTAACACTTCTTGAAGAATCTTCTGCGTCTCCTGGTCGTTTGTGGGGTACAAGAAACCACGACAAAATCCAGATGGCTTGGGTAAGAGAGTTCATTGAGGAAGTGGGAGGCCTAATGCAGCCTGTCCTGGGGTTGGAGGATTATCTGTGTGTATGACTGGGTGGCTGTTTGAGAGGGAGGAAAGGAGCTTGTTTGGCTGTTGTTCTGACGTTGCTTGTGTTATTCTGCTGAATGTTCTGGGCATGCTATGTTGGTGCTGGAATGTGTGGCAATGCTTCTGGTCTACATCCAACACATCCTTAGGCTGTGCTGGTTGTAATACAATTGACACATTTCATTGTATGTTTTGATATGATATGATATAAATCAAATTAAATAAATTATATTATTTTAAAACATGTATGCAGCATACTTTTATTCTTCATTGACTTAGCTGATATATATTGTCATTAAAAACATTAAGTATCAATGCCTAGATCAGAAACATAATATTGCAGAATATTTCTGGTTCTTGTCCAATTTGGTTCTTTGTACTCTGTTGATTCAGGTGCTGGGATGTGGAGAAATGCACCTTTCAGTCTGCATCACATTATGCAGTTTGCTGTTGCAGTTACAAAAATAGATCATGTTTAAACGAGTTGTTTTGGAAATATTTAGCACTTTCTGTGAACATATGGGCAGCCTTTTATTATCTGACTAGATGCCATAACATTGTCATGATTAATTATATTTGGAAGTGATTTGGGTTTCTACTTCAATAAAACCAGCCATAGTATTTATCATTTTATCATTTAGTCCAGTTTGTATTGACTCATCTTTTTATAGATGGTATGATAATCAGAATAGATGATGAAGATTTCACATTTCTAGGATGGAGCAAAATTTAGCAGTAAAATTTTAAGTAGTGTTGTTGTATGTATTCTTAAACAGTCACCTTTTTTAAGAATACCTTTATGTTTTATAGTGTAATATTTGTTTACCCATTAAGTAAATCAAGCATAAGCTAAAAGAATAACCTGGAACATGCTTGCCACACATAAAGACTGTTAATACCATAAACTAGTCTTTTCCCCTCCAGTCAGACATCTACTCATTATTGCTTCTTGAAGATTTCTACATTCGTAAGCTTGCAGTATTTTGCTTACCCCGCTTTCTTCAAAACTGCAGATCTAATAATTCTATTTGGATGCACAGTCCAAAAGTACAAATGTCAAATGATGTGCTGAAAGTACACTTCATTAGTAAAAACAGATTATGGAATGTTTTGTTACAGTATGTCTCTGAACTTAGTGACTAGGTTTGTTATACTGGACAGAACACAGCCTTTTTGTTCTTTGCCTGACTCCTTTGAACAGGTTTGGAGACTTCCAGAATTATCTTAGACCAAGTTGTGAAAAGTTGTACTATCTCTTACATCATTTGATTTTGCCACCCCAACCTGTAAAACTGCCAGTTCTAGAACACACTCACTTATTACCTTTATAAACCAAATCAAAAATGACCTTGTGCAACATTTGATTAACAAATTGTTAATACATTTAACAATGCTATTTGAGGCAAACATTTCAAAAACAAAGCACTTAAGTTATATGCAGTGGTACATTATGAAAACTGGATGTAACTCCACCATGATGAGCATGCCAGATAATCATAGCAGGCGATGACAAAGGTTAAAGGTGAGAGGGCTGGGTGGAGAAAGTGCTGGCCAATCAGAATCTAGGGTCAGTAAGTGGCCAGGCTAAGTGGAAGAGGCATCAGTGACCTTGATTTAGGTTAGGACGTGTTAATGTGTGCATTGGTAAACAAGACTGAGGACAGAAGGAGTTGGAGTGGAAATCTTGTTAAAGTGACAGGGGGACTTGGAGGTAGTGATCAGCCAAGTGGCTTAGTGTAGGCATACTTCCAATGTGGGCCTGAATGTATCAGGAATTGGGGCTGAAGAGATTGTTGAGGAATTATAACCTTTGGCCAGTCTGGAACAGGAGACAACTGGGTTACCATCGAGAGCTCAGAAGGCCAAGGAGGTTGTAGGAGAGTTGGAGGTTAGTTAGACATTGTTGTTAAACCCAAAGGATAAAAAGGAAGTTTTCTTGGGGGCATTCAGGCATTGTGAAGGGCCAGCTTAAACTCCAAGAGTGACATGAAGAAATGTGAAAATGGTCACAAATATTCCTAGTGCCATGTTTCCTCCATTCAGTGTAGAAGTTAACAGTGTTATTCTAACAGTCTAAAGTCTGGGCAGATTTTCAACTAATTCCCGTGGTAATGCATAAATAAATGCAGGTACATTAAGTCCACTCCTTTCATTTGTACGGTAGCTGCTGCCTTTACTCAGCAACTTTATCAACTGATGCTTTGAGGATTTCCTTACATAATTGTTAATGAATCTATTTTTAATGAAATCATCTTCTCCTTCAAAACGCAAACTGGCTGTTATTTCATGAGTCACTCTTCCATGATTATTCCTCAGATTCTTCCTGCTAATTTGTTCCAACACTTTTATATAGATTGATGTAACTACATAAGGCACCGTGCCACTGCTGTACTCTCCCTAGAGCATAGCTCAAACACCATCTATAAATTTGCTGATGTCACAACTGTTGTTGGCAGAATCTCAGAAGGGGTTGAGGAGGCATGCAGGAGAAAGATAGATTGGCTGGTTGAGCGGTGTCACAATAATTACTTCGCAATCAACATAGTTAAGACCAAGGAACTTATTGTAGACTTCAAAAAGGGGAAATCAGGAAAACACACACTAGTGCTTATTAAAGGGTCAGCAGTGGAAAGCTTAGACCAGAAGACATAGGAGCAGAAGTAGGCTATTCAGCCCATCGAGTCTGCTCCACCATCATTGCAGATCCTGGATCGCACTCAGCCCCATACACCTGCCTTCTTGCCATATCATTTGGTGCCCTGACTGATCAGGAAACTATCAACTTCTGCCTTTAATATACCTACAGACTTGACCTCCACTGCGGTCTGTGGTAGAGCATTCTACAGGTTCACTACTCTCTGGCTAAAAAAGTTCCTTCTTACCTCTGTTCTAAAAAGTCACCCACTCACTTTTGAGGCTGTACCCTCTAGTTCTTGACACCCCCACCAGAGGAAACATCCTCTCCACACCCATCCCTTCTAGTCCTTTCAAAATTTGGTAGGTTTCAATGAGATATCCCCAAATTATTCTAAATTTCAGTGAGTACAGTCCCAAAGCTGCCAAACACTCCTCATATGTTAGCCTCTTCATTCCCAGAACCTCTTCTGGACTCTCATAAACCTCCTCTGGACTGTCTATAATGACAACACATCCTTTCTGAGATATTGTGCCCAGAATTGATGACAGTACTCCAAGTGTGGCCTGGCTAGTGTCTTATAAAGCCTCAGCATTCTCTCCTTGTTTTTATATTCTATTCCCCTTGAAATAAATGACAACGTTGCATTTGCCTTCTTTACCACAGACTCAACCTGTAAATTAACCTTCTGTGAGTCTTGCATGAGGACTCCTAAGTCCCTCTGCACCTGTGATGTTTGAACTTTCTCCCCCATTTATATAATAGTCTGCACCATTGTTCCTTTTACCAAGATGTATTATCATACATTTCCCAACACTGTATTCCATCTGCCATTTTTTGCCCATTCTTCCAATTTGTCTAAGTCCTCAGCACTACCTGCTCCCCCACCTATGTTGATACTGCACATACTTTGCCACGAAGCCATTGATTTGATTATTAAAACAATGTGAAAAGTAATACAGACTGCTGGGGAACACCACTAGTCATTGGCAGCCAATCAGAAAAAGCCCTCTTTATTCCCACCCGCTGCCTCCTGCCTATCAGCCATTCTGCTATCCATGCCAGTACCTTTACTGTAATATCATAGGATTTTATCTTGTTAAGCAGCCTCATGTGTGGCACTTTGTCAAATGCCTTCTGAAAATTCAAATAAATGACATCCACAGTTTCTCCTTTGTACATCCTACTTGTTATTTCCTCAAAGAAATCAAACAGATTTGTCAGGCAAGATTTCCCATCACAGAAACAATGCTGACTTTGACTTATTTCATTATTAGCCTCCATGTACCCTGAAACCTCATCCTTAATAATGAACTCCAACACTTTCCCAACCACTGCATTCGGCTAACTGGCCTATAATTTCCTTTCCTGGCCTTAGTCTCTTGTTAAAGAGTGGCGTGACACTTGCAATCTTCCAGTCTTCCAGGACCACGTCAGATTCATGTGATTCATGAAAGATCATAACCAATGCATCCATTACCTCTGCAGCAGCCTTGCTTAGGACTCCGGAATCTAGTCTGTCTGGTCCAGGTGATTTATCCACCTTAAGTCTTTTGAGTTTTCCTGGCACATTTTCCTTTGTAAAAGCAATGGCACTCTCTCCTGCTCCCTGACATTCACAGACCACTGGCCACTGCTTGTGTCTTCAACAGTGAAGACAGATGCAAAGTACCCATTAAGTTCATCTGCCATTTCTTTGTCCCCTATTACTACCTCACCAACATCATTTCACCACTGGAAAGTGGTTCAATATCAGCTCTCACCTCCCTTTTACTCTTAATATAGTTGAAAAAACTCTTGGTATCCTGCTTTATATCATTGGCTAGTTTGCCCTCATATTTCATCTTTTCCTTTCTTATTGCATTTTTCGTTGCCTTCTGTTGGATTTTAAAAGCTTCCCAATCATCCAACTTAACACTCACTTTTGCTACCATACATGCCCTTCCTTTGGCTTTTATGCAGCCCTTAACTTCCCTTGTCAGCCACAGTGGCCTACCCCTGCCATTTGAGAACTTCTTTTTCAGTGGACCATATCTGTCCTGTGCCTTGTGAACTAATCCCAGAAATTCAGCCATCTCTGCTCTGCTGTCGTTCCCACCAGTATCCTCCTCCAATCCACTTAGGCAAGCTGCTCTCTCATGCCTCTGTAATTCCCATTATTCCATTGTGATACTAATACATCTGACTTGTGCTTCTCCCTCTTAAACTGCAGTATGAATCCAATCATATTGTGATCACTGCCTCCTAAGGGATCTTTTACATTAAATTCCCTAATAAGATCTGGGTTATTACATAACACCCAATCTAAGGTAGCCTTTCCCTGAGTAGGCTCAAGCACAAGCTGCTCTAAAAAACTATCATAGGCATTCAACACATTCCCTCTCCTGCAATCCAACATCAATCTGATTTTCTCAATTCCCTTGCATATTGATGTCCCCCATTACAATTGTGACTTTGCCCTTATTACATGCCTTTTCTGGCTCCTTTTGCAATCTCAGCCCCACATCTTGGCTACTATTTGGAGGTCTATATTTGTTTCCTATAATGGTTCTTTCACCCTTTCAGTTTCTTAACTTCTTAACCATCCACAAAGATTCAACATGGTTTGACCCTATGTCACCTCTTTCTAAAGATGTAATTTCATCTCTTGCCAATAGAGCCACACCACTGCCTATGCTTCCTGCCTATCCTTTCGATACAATGTATATCCTTTGATGTAATGCTCTCAACTATGGCCGTCTTTCAGCCATGACTCAATGATGCTCACAATGTTATACCAAACTCTCTAATTGTGCAACAAGTTCATCCACCTTATTCCGAATGCCACGTGCGTTTAAATGCAACACCTTCAGTCCTGCATTCTTTGCCCTTTTGAATTTTGTCTCATTGCTCTGTCTGCATTTGTACCCAATCGTTGGCTTGTCCTTCCTTACATTCATATTACACCCATCACCTACTTGTAAATTCTGCTGGCTCATCCTCAGCTCTATCATACTATCATTCCCATTCCCAGGCCGTATTAGTTTAAACCACTCCAATCACCTCTAGCAAACCTGCCCGCAAGAATACTGACCCCCCCCCCCCCCCTTGGAGTCAAGTCCAAGCCATCCCTTTTGTGCAGGTCACATCTGCCCCAGAAGAGGTCACAGTTATCCAGAAATCTGAATCCCTGCCCCCTTCTCTAATTCTTCATCCATGCATTTATCTGCCACTTCATTCTATTCCTATCCTCACTGTCATGTGGCATGGGCAGCAATCCTGAGTCTGACCCTTGAGGTCCTGCTTCTCAGCTTCCTTTCTAACTCCCTGTATTCTGTTTTTAGGACTTCCTCATTTTTTTTTACCTGTGTCATTGGTACCAATATATATACCATGACATCTGGCTGCTCACCCTCCCTTTTCAGGATATTGTGGATGTGTTCAGAAACATTGTGGACTTCAGCACCTTGGAGGCAAACTACCATCTGTGTTTCTCTTTCACATCCACAGAATCACCTATCTGTCCCCCTAACTATAGAGTACCCTATTACTGCTGCCATCCCCATCCTTCCGAGCCCCAGGGTCAGACTCAGTGTCAGAGGCATGGCTATTGTTGCTTCTCCCAAGATAGGGCCCCAACCCCCAATAATACTCAAAATGGCGTACTGATTTTTGAAGGGGACGACCACAGGGGTGTTCTCCACTATGTGACAATCTCCCTTCCCTCTCCTGACAGTCACATAATTATCTGTCTACTGCAGCCTTGGGGTGGCTACCTCCCTCTAGCTCTTGTCTATCACCTCATCACTTTCCCTGTCAAGCCGAAGGTCATTGAGCTGCAGCTCCAGTTCTTGATGCACCTGGTGCAGATGTGGTGATTGGAGAGGCTAGTAGTCCCCCAGAAATCCCACATCCAACACCCAGAACAGAATACTGGTCCTATAGACATACCCCTTATCCTTTCAAGGATTAAATAAGAAAGAAGATATATGAAATATGGAATGAACTTACCCACTTACCTTGCCTCCGCCTGTTCTCGCCGAAACTCTGTTGAGTCGGAGCCTTACCATCTGACAACGACTGATCTGATGATGACTGCTCTGCTAGACATTACCCCTCTTTTATGGAGATTGGGTTTTTAAATCCCTTCTGTGAGCTTGCACAGGAATGCCTTCCCTGCGTCTGTGCAGTTCACCAATCAATGACAGCTATAAGTTTCTGGGTGTCAGCATCTTAGAGGATCGATCCTGGGCCCAACACATTGATGCAGTCATGAAGAAGACATGTCAGTGGCTCGATTTCATTAGGAGCTTGAGGAGAGTTAGTATGTCATCAGAGACTCTTGCAAATCTCTACAGATGTCCAGTGGAGAGCATTCTGACTGTCTGCATCACAGTCTGGTATGGAGCCTTCAATACCCAAGATTGTAAAAGGCTGAGAGGTTTATAAACCCTCACAGACTCAATACTCCCAAACAGAGGACAGGCTGCCTCCATCATTAAAGACCATCACCATCCAGAACGTCCTCTTCATTTTGCTACCATTGGGAATGAGGTACAGAGACCTGAGGACCCACACTTTATGACTTAAGTGAAATTTCTTTCCCTTCGCCATCAGATTACTGAAAAGTACATGAACCCAGAAAATTACCTCATTAGAGCAACACAGACAAAACGTCAACAGTACTTCTTCCTATAGATACTGCCTGGCCTGCTGCGTTCCACCAACTTTTTGTGTGTGTTGCTTGAATTTCCAGCATCTGCAGATTTCCTCGTGTTTGCTTTTCAAATTACCTCATTATTTCTCTTTTGCACTATATTTAATTTTGTAAGATACGGTAATTTTCACGTCTCGCACTGTACTGCTGCCACAGAACAACAGTTTTTCTGACTTACGTCAGTGAAAATAAACCTGATTTTTATGATTTTGAGATGGTTGATTGAAGATTATGGCAAGCCTCTTGAATTCTCTAATCTGAAATTTTTGGAAGTTAGATCACTTGGGGTGTTTAAAAGAGGAAATATTTATTTTGAAAGATCATGGAATTAAGGGTTAGATTAGGTACAGAAGAGCGAGTGAGGCCTGGAGCAGATGAGCCATGATCATTTTGAATGGCAGGCAGGACAGACTTACTCCTGATCCTATCTTCTTATGTTCTTATGAAGGTGTGGTCAACTACATATACCTGTCTGGACACACCCCACCTCCCACAGAACGTGGCTCCTCCCACGGACCCCGGTATAAAGACACGATTGGGGACACTGCCCCGGCCTCAGTCTCCAGGATGTAGTGTGGTGGTCATTTGCTGCTTGTTCTTTCTTCCAGCCATTAAAAGCCTATATCTCGCCTCACGTCTCCGAGAGTTATTGATGGTGCTTCAATTTTATTGGCTGGAAATTTTAAAACATGGAGAGTATTTTACGTCCGGAAAAATTAGACTTGGACCCTCAAGCTCCAGAAGCAACTCTTGCCTTTGAACTCTGGCTTGCATGCTTCCAATCATACTTGGAAGTGATTCCCGAAACTGAGCCTGCCACAATGCACAAAATCCTCCTTTCCAGAGTCAGTTGGAAAGTATTCTCCCTTATCAAAGACCTGCAGACCTACCAAGGGGCACTGGACACCCTCAAAAGACAGTACCTGCGGCCAGTGAACACCGTCTACACAAGATATCGCTTGGTGATGAGGCGGCAGCGGGCCAGAGAGTCAAGCGGGGAGTTTCTCTGGGCCCTACAGACACTCTTGTGGGCCTGCGACTGCAGGGAACTGATGGTGGAACAACATGTGGAGCTCCTGGTACAAGATGCCCTCATTACGGGGATCAGGTCAGTGTACATGTGCCAGCGGCTGCTGGAAAATGCCAATCTTACCATGTTCGGTGATCGAGACGGCCGACATGCTGGAGGCTGCTCTGCACAACGCTGACACTGTCCAGCTGTGCAATCCCCCACCGGTTCCGTGGACGCTGCAGACCCCGCCACCCGCGAGTGAATCGACCTTGGCTGCTGCCAGTCGCGAGTCCACGAACTCCCCGAAACCGACCACAGCTGCTGCCATTCGCAAGTCCGCGCAGTGTTACTTCTGCGGACTCGAAAAGCACACCTGAAAACGCTGCCTGGCCCGAGAAGTGACCTGCTCCAGCTGTGGAAAGAAGGGCCATTTTGCCAAGGTCTGTAAATCTAAACCACGAGCGGGGTCGGGCAGTGCCGCGTGTGAGGCATGGGGGCCACCATCTTGGTCACTGCCATCTTGCCTGCCTGCCTCGTGCGAGGCATGGGGGCGGCCATCTTAGTCGCCGCCATCTTGCCTGCCTGCCTCGTGTGAGACATGGGGGCGGCCATCTTTGTCGGCGCCACCTCGCCCCGACCGCGACCCATAGGTGCTTACCGGGCACCAAGCCGGTGATTCAACTCTGGCCTCCGTAACCCTCGACCAAAGCGCCCCATACCAGCTTGCAAGGTCAATGATGGACATCCTGGTGGAGGGGCACAGGACTAGCTGCCTGTTTGACATGGGAAGCACTGAGAGTTTTATTGACCCGGACACGGTGCAACGCTGCAGACTCATGACACAGCCAGTAAGCCAGAGGGTCACCATGGCTTCTGGATCGCATTCCACAGACATCTGGGGGGGTTGTGTAGCTACATTGGTGGTGCAGGGCACAGAATATTGGGACTTTGTGCTACTGGTCATGCCTCAACTGTGCGCGCCTGTGTTATTGGGGCTGGACTTCCAGAGCCACCTCAAAAGTGAAACTATGGCATATGACGGGCCCCTTCCACCACTCACTGTCAGGAATCCTCAGTTTTGTTGGACTTCGTCAAATACCCCGCTACTGACCACACACATACACCGAGCCGTACATCCCACCCAGCACCATGCTGACAGCTGCGCTACCAACACCACTTGCAGCCTCTTCACCCTCAAGATCCCTCCCCCACCGCTGTTCGCCAACCTGACCCCCGACTGTAAACCTCTGGCAACTAAAAGCAGGAGGTACAGCGCGGGGGACAGGGCCTTCATTCAGTCAGAGGTGCAGCGGCTGCTCAGGGAGGGGATCATTGAGCCAAGCCTTGGAGGGCCCAGGTGGTTGTTGTTCGGACTGGGCAGAAAAATAGGATGGTTGTGGACTATAGTCAAACCATCAATAGGTTCACGCAGCTTGACGCGTACCCCCTACCCCGCATCGCGGATATGGTCAACCAGATAGCTCAGAACAAGGTGTACTCGACAATAGATCTGAAATCCACTTACCACCAGCTCCCCATCCGCCCGGAGGACCGCCCCTACTCTGCCTTTGAGGCGGGTGGCAGGCTCTATCACTTCCTGTGTGTCCCATTCGGTGTCACAAATGGCGTTTCGGTCTTCCAGAGGGAAATGGACCGGGTGGTAGACCAGTGCCAACTGAAGGCCACATTTCCCTATCTGGATAACATCACCATCTGCGGTCACGACTGGCTGGGTCACAACACCAACCTCCAACGATTTTTCCAAGTGGCCAAAGCCCTGAACCTTACTTATAACAGGGACAAGTGTGTGTTCAGAACCACCCGACTCGCTATCCTTGGGTATGTCGTGGAAAACGGGGTCAATGGCCCTGATCCCGACTGTATGCGCCCCCTGTTAGAACTCCCTCTTCCCACCACTCTCAGAGCCCTCAGACCGTGCCTGGGCTTCTTTTCCTATTACACCCAATGGGTCCCTCATTATGCAGACAAGGCCTGCCCCCTGGTCAAGTCCACCACATTTCCCCTCTCTGCCGAGGCCTGCGCGGCCTTCAGCTGCATTAAAGGGGACATTGCCAAAGCAACAATGCTTGCGGTGGACAAGACCATTCCCTTCCAATTAGAGAGTGAAGCCTCCAACATTGCGCTGGCTGCTACCCTCAATCAGGCAGGCAGGCCAGTAGCATTCTTTTCTCATACCCTTCAAGGCTCTGAAATTCGGCACTCCGCGGTGGAGAAAGAAGCCCAGGCCATAGTGAAAGCTATTAGGCACTGGAGGCACTATCTTGCCGGCAAAAGGTTCACCTTGCTGACCGACCAGCACTCAGTTGCGTTCATGTTCAGCAACCAACAGCGGGGCAAAATCAAAAATGATAAAATTTTGCAGTGGAGATAGAACTCTCCACCTACAACTATGATATCCTGTACCGGCCTGGCAGACTCAATGAGCCCCCTGATGCCCTATCCCGGGGAGTGTGTGCCATCGTGCAGCTCGACCAGCTATACGCCCTCCATGCAGAGCTTTGCCACCCGATTTTACCATTTCGTGAAAGCCTGGAACCTGCCTCACTCCCTTGAGGACATCAGGACGATGACCAGGGACTGCCAAGTCTGCGCTGAGTGCAAACCGCACTTCTACCACCCTGAAAAGGCGCAACTTATCAAGGCCACCTGCCCCTTTGAGCAACTGAGTGTTGACTTTAAGGGCCCCCTTCCCCTCCACCGACTGCAATGTCTACTTTCTCAACATTATTGACGAGTACTCGCGGTTCCCCTTTGTCACCCCCTGCCCCGACACCACTGCCACGTCTGTCATAAAAGCCCTGCGCCAGCTCTTCACTCTGTTTGGATATCCCTGCTATATCCACAGTGATAAAGGGTCCTCCTTTATGAGTGACGAGCTGCGCCAGTACCTGCTAGCTAGGGGCATTGCTACTAGTAGGACCATGAGCTATAATCCCAGGGGAAATGGACAGATGGAGAGGGAGAATGCCACTGTGTGGAAGGCCACACTCTTAGCCCTTAGGTCAAAGGGATTGCCGGTCTCTCGCTGGCAGGAGGTCCTTCCCGAGGCGCTCCACTCCATCCGCTCCCTGTTATGCACGTCCACCAATGCCACCCCTCATGAGCAACTCTTTTCTTTTCCCAGGAAGTCTGCCACTGGGACCGCCCTACCGGCTTGGCTGACATCCCCAGGGCCAGTGCTGCTCTGGAAACATGCACGGAGCAATAAATACTCCCTGATGGTTGAGAGGGTTCACCTACTACATGCGAACCCCCAGTATGCCTACGTGGTCTTACCTGATGGGCGGGAGGACCCGGTCTCCGTCTGCAGGCTGGCACCCGCAGGAGCAGCAGACCACTACCCCGAACACTCCACGGTAACTATGAACCCTGTACCCGAGGTGACACCGCGCACACCAAGCCCTACACAGACACCTCACAATACTCCCATACCGTGCGCCTCACACACGCATATACCAGGCGCCTCGCACACGCACGAGGGATCACTGACCCCTAGTGGGCTGACACCTCCAGCCAGGCCGGAACCAGCACAACCACCGTCTCCGGTGCAATTACCACCGGCACCTGTGCAATCACAGCCGGTGCTACGTAGATCGCAGTGACAGATTCGACCACCTGATAGACTTAACCTGTAAATATACTTGTAAGAAAATTCGCCCCATGGGGACTCTCTTTTAAAACAAAGGGGGGGTTAATGTGGTGAACTACGTATACCTGTCTGGACACGCTCCCCCTGCTGACTGCTCCTGTGTCTCCTCCCACATACCCCGGTATAAAGGCAATTGGAGGCACTGCTCCCCGCCTCAGTCTCCAGGATGTTGTGTGGTGGTCACTTGCTGCTTGTTCATTCTTCCAGCCAATAAAAGCCTACCTTAACCCACGTCTCCGAGAGTTATTGATGGTGCATCAGAAGGCTGGCTTATTGAAAGAAAACAATATGCATTGTTGATAACAGATGATTAACCAAGAAATGGAAATGTGAAAAAACCTAAAAATCAAAGCAACACGCACAAAATGCTAGAGGAACTCAGAAAGCCATGCAGCATCTCTGGAAAAGAGTACAGTCGATGTTTCGGGCTGCGACCCTTCAGCAGGAGTCAAGATCCAGAAATGCTACGAGGGGTGATTGATAAGTTTGTGGCCTAAGGTAGAAGGAGTCAATTTTAGAAAACCTAGTGCATTTATTTTTCAACATAATCCCCTCCTACATTTACACACCTCGTCCAGCGATTGTGGAACATACGGATCTTGGACCTCCAGAAAGTGTCTACAGATGGGTGATAGATAAGTTTGTGGCCTAAGGTAGAAGAAGATCAGTTATATAGCTCTTGTTACATGCACATGCAGGTTAACTCTTTGAGTGATTATGCAGAAAGTTTGAAGTTAATAACTCATCTCCTTCTACCTTAGGACATGAACTTATCAATCACCCCTGCTTTGGACACTTCCTGGAGGTTCAAGATCCATATGTTCCACGACTGCTGGACTGTGTGTGTAAATGTAGGAGGGGACTATGTTGAAAAATAAATGTGCTAGGTTTTCTAAAATTGACTTCTACCTTAGGCCGTGAACTTATCAGTCACCCCCCCCCCCCCCCCCCCGTATTTTAGCTGGTTAATCAAATTTATCTTTTTTCATCATTTTTACACTATTAGTTACAGTCATTGGTAATTGGTTTATTAGCAACATATGTATTGATATACAATGAAGCACTTTGTTTTACATGTAATCCATAGAACATCTTGAAACAGAAGTGCATCTAAGTGGTAGAAGGGAAAAATAATAACAATGCAGGATGTACTGTTACAGTAATATTTAAGAGAATTCAACTCTCACTTACAACCTTTCTACTATCCTTTGCATAAAAAAGCCTGCACAGGACACTTAGCTAACTCTTTAATTTTAAGTTTTTGTCCTGAGATTTAAACTTCACCGCAGTCAAAAAGCTGCATAGTTAAATTTGTCAGTTTCATATCTGTCCTACACATGAAGAGCAGAATTGCACATGCCTGAAAGCACGTCGTCTCAGACTTTTTTTACAAAATGATTCCCTCAATTAACAGTTTTATAAATATATCTTGCGGGTCATTACAAATTTGCAGTTCATTTGATCTCCTTCTTTGAGGTTAGATTCAACCTATTTGATCTGCTCTGTGGTTAGTTGCATCATTAGTGTTAGTATCTGAGCAAATTTTTTTAAGCAAGTTGTAAAGGTTTGAGATAAAAGTGAGGACAATAATGAATAAAAGAATGGATGATTTATAGTTGTTTCATGATTGTCTAATATAATTTCCAGTGCACAAGTATAAAGGAAAACAAAATAATTGTTACTCCGGATCCGATGCAGCACAAAAAAATTAAGACAAAGAACACTATAATATTAAAAAGCACTATATATATAAAAGGTAGTTTTTATACATAGGTTAATTGTATGTCCATAAAATGATGCCAGGGACAGAAGTGTCTGTGCATAAGGTGACTGACAGGAAATAATAAATAAACTAGTGGGTGTGGAGGGGTGGCTTGGTGGGTAGAAGTATTGATCAGCCTTACTGTTTGGGGAGAGTATCTATTTTTTGAGTCTGGTGGTCCTGACAGGGATGCTACGTAGCCTCTTCCCTGATAAGAGTGGGACAAACAGTCCATGAGCAAGGTGGATGGGATCCTTTATGATGTTACTAGCTTTTCTCGGGCACCTTTCTGCATATGTGTCCTTGTTGGTAGGTAGGCCTGCACCAGTGATGAGATATACAGCTCAGACTATCCATTGTAGTGCCTTCCTGTCCACTGCAGTGCAGTTTCTGTACAATACAGTGACGCAGCTTGATGGGATACTCTCTACTACACATCTGTAGAATGAAATCACTTTAAATGTTAATAATCCAGCTCTCTTCTGCCTCCTCGGAAAGAAGAGGTGTTTGTGAGCTTTCTTGATTGTGTAGAATGTGTTCTGGGACCATGAAATGTTGTGGGAGAGTGCAGTCACAGGAGTTCAAAACTGCTTGCAGTTTCCAATGCTGTGCGACCAATGTGTGAGCGGTGTGAGTTCTTCCTGAAGTCGACAACCATCTCCTTTGTCTTGATGACATTGAGGAAGAGATTATTTGCCTGTCACCAGGCATCAAGCTCTTCCACCTCCTCTCTGTAGGATGTCTCATCATTCTTGTTAATCAACCCCGCCATTGTCGAGTCATTGGCGAACCTGACAATGTGATTACTCGGGTGTTTGACCATGCAGTCATGTGTGAGCAGGAGGTACAGCAATGGGCTCAGCACACAGCTGAGGATGATGGGAAGGGAGGAGCTGTTGTGCATCCAGATTATCTGAGGCCTGTTGGTTAGGAAGCCCAACACTCAGTTGCACAGTGGTACATTTAGACCGAAGAGTCGGAATTTGTTCACCAAGGTCTGTGGGAAAATAAGGTTGAATGCTGAACTGTAATCCAGAAACAACATTCTAATATAAGTGTACAGGCAGTCCCCGGGTTACGAATAGGCTCCGTTCCTGAGTCCATCTTTAAGTCGGATTTGTACGTAAGTCGGAACAGGTACATCCGGTATTATTTAGTGTCAGTTAGTCAAATGTTTGTCTTAGTATTTAGTATATATTTTACCTTTCTATGCATATAAAACACTTAAGAAATGTATGTATTTCAATAATTAAACCACTTTGTTGCTTAGTAATAATTGTAGCTTTCCTCGGGACAGGGCCTTTCACATGCTCCATTATTCTCACTTCATCCTTTACCTGTATCCTTTAAAGTTGTTCCGATCATTGACCGACTAACCTAAAGCTTTTACATTGACTGATGGCATTTCACCTCTTTCCAATCGCTTTATTATTTCCACTTTATTTCCAATCACGATTGTTTTCTCTCAATGGAACAGAAAACTGTGGATTTTATGTTCTATCGCTGAGCAACAGTGAACCGTCTGACTGACCTATCAGAGTTCTCTTTAAGAACTAGTTGACTTGATCAGCATTTCTGATCTGGCTATTGTTCATGATCGCACTTAATAAAAAAAAATACAGCAGCAGCTACGGGCAGCGGGTCTTGTGCTGCTCCGGGTCCTAAAGTCCACTTGCACTGAGAAAAGTTAAATGGGACAAGTGGGGACGGTGCTGACTTGAAAGTGGGGGGGGGGGGTCAGGGTGAATCTTGCTAAGAAATATTTAAGCCAAATACAAAGTTACACACTCAACACAGTGTTAACGGCATCGACTTAAAATGGCAGACAGCATCGTGATCCAACTTAAAATAGCAGACAGCGTTCTCCTCCCTCCGTTTGTAAGTGCGAGTTGTCTGTAAGTCGGACGTTCGTAACTCAGGGACTGCCTGTACTTATTTTCTAGGAGTGCCAGGGCCAGGTGCATGATGGATGCTATGGTGTCAGTTGTAGACCAGTTTTGTCAGTAACCATATTGTCCAATGTGGCAGAAATGGAGATTTTGATATGTACCATACCAGCCTTTCAAAGCACTTCATAATGATTGGCGTCAGTGCCACCACACGATAGTTTTTTAGTTCTGAAGGTGTAGAGTTCTTTGGTAAAGGAATTATGGTAGCTGATTTCAATCACGTGGCGACAGCAGCTGGATGAGTGAAGTGTTGAAGGTGTCCATGAAGATGTCAGTGACCCGGTGTGCATACTTACTGAGTACTTGGCCTAGAGTGTTGTCTGGCCCGGCTGCCTTACAAGGGTTGACTCTTTGCCGAGTCCTTCTCATGTCCACTGCTTTTACAGGCAATTGCTGCCCGCTTGGGAGAGGATAGCTTTTGCGGAAAACATTGTTTTGCATGAATAAATGTTGTTTAGTGCATCGGGGAGAGAGGCGTCGTTGGTACAGTTGATGCTGTTTTCCTTGCATAGTCAGTAATGCCCTTGGTGCCCAGCCACGTACACTGGTGATCATTTTTGGCCAGTTGTTCCTGTAATTTTTGAGCGTAGGTGGTCTCTTCCCTCTTGAAACCTAAGATGAGGTTTCCTTTGGCTGATCTGTCACTAGACCTGAAGGCTGCATCCCAGGATTTTAGTAGGGCGCGCACCTCTGCGTTCAGCCAGGGCTTCTGATTGGGCAATGAGATGACTTCTTGAGGTACCAACATCAACCGCACACTTTACTAATGAAGCGGTGATGAGGCACACTCCTCGGGATTTGTGTCTTCTCTGTTTGTGGCAACCTCAGTCCGTTCAAAACAATGCTGAAGCATAGAGATTGCCTCATTAGTCTATGCAGTGACTGGTACCCCATTTTCAGCAGCAGTCGGTATACTGGGAGTAACGCTATGGAGATGTGGTCAGAGAAGCAAGGATGAGGGCATGGAATGACTTTGTTAAGTATCTACTTGTATAAACGTAGTCAAGTCTGTTTGACCTCCTAGTGGCCATAGTGACATTTTGGTGGAATTTGGGTAAAATGTCCTGCAGCTTAACATGATTGGCGTCTCCAGCAATCATGGAGCTTGTCTGGATGTTTGTTTTGCAGAGAGCTGATGATACTATAAATGGGAACATTTTAGTATTTGTTGACTTTCAGCATTTCTCCAAAAGCACCTAAGCTTCTGTTGATGATCTGATGAAATCAATCTTTTTAACATTTTTCCAGGTGCAGATATTATAGAATTTTGGGGATTTAGATTTCTGCTTTCCCTTGCATGAACCACCTAGTTCAATCCCATCACAAACAAGAGAAAATCTGCAGATGCTGGAAATCCAAGCAACACACACAAGATACTGGAGGAACTCAGCAGGCCAGATAAAGGGTCTTGGCTCAAAATGTCGACTGTACCCTTTTCCATAGAAGCTGCCTAGCCTCATGAGTTCCTCCAGCACTTTGTGTGTGTGTGTTAGTTCAATAGCAATTGTTCTGTAAGAATTTTTTGGAAAGTAAGCCATGTCATCCATGGTACGTGTAAGAGATTACTGCATGTCATGTTACAACTGATCATTTACTTGACGTTCAGATCCTTGCTGCTAATGAGTTAAATTGTGTGATTCTGATATTAAATGTTTGGGAGCAGTTTGTAAATAGATCTCTGATAATTTTGCATGAGTCAAATAAGGGGACATCAGATCCATTAGAGAATGTCAATATACAACATTTTCAATTCTTGCAGATTTTCACTGTGCATGAAATAAGGAGAAGAAATAGAAGTAGATATAATAGTAGTGCTTCAAGCTTGCTCTGTCATTTAAGAAATTCTTCTACCTTGTCCACTATCCTGCCTAATCTCTATATCCTTCAATTCTAGTTTCCAAATATCATTTGATGACAGCTTTGGACAGATTAAGTAACTGAATAACAGAGAGTTCCGAAGATTTAGTCTTCTGTGAAGAGCAATTTCTCATCACTGTGCTCAAAGACTTTCCTCATATAACCTGAGGAACCACTTCTCAGCATTTACCTGACAATCTTCTCTCAGAATCCTATGAGCCATATTGAATGAATGTCAGCTCCTGTTGCTGATTTTCATTAGGTGATTTTCATTTTTTTATTCAGAGATATAGTGCAGAGTAGTCGCTTTTGGCCCTTTGAGCCAAACCACCCCAACAACCCCCCAATTCAACCCTAGCTTAATCATGGGAGAATTCACAATGACCAATTAACCTACGAACTGTTATGTCTTTGGACTGTGGGAGGAAACCAGTGCATCCAGAGAAAACCCACACATTCCATGGGGAGCATGTACAGATTCCTCACGGATGGGTCCGAATTGGACTCCGAGCTCTGATGCCCAATCTGTAATGGCGTCACGCTAACTGCTACACTATTGTGGTGAAAGAATTATTACTATAATCCGGAGTTCCTGTCCAAACTCGGACAGCATTGTAGCTTGGCTTCCTACTGGTGGGCAAGAAGTCTGGTTGAAGGCACAGCTCAGAAGGATGAAGAAAGCTTACACATGGTTCTGTGGGAAGGGATAAAATTGGTGGTTTAAGGGGAGGGGAGGTGGGAGGGAAGGACTCTGATCTTGAGGGGCATAGGGATGGTGAGCCTGAAACCTACCACAGCTTGAGGCCCCGTTTTCAGGGGAAGGGATTCTGAAGGGTTGGGGTACCTGGCAGTGGTGATGGTTGTGTGGGGTAGGTAGAATTTCTAGAGATGTTGGGGTTTAATTGTGTGTAGAGGGAGAGTGATGATCCACAGGGGTATCCAGCCCCAGGAGAAATCTAATGAAAGCAGGGAATCTCGTTGAGCTGAGAGGAAGCCTCCTCCTCTTCACCACCAGGTCTTCTATAAAACCATCTTTGTCTCTGCTTAGCTGCTGTATTAACCCTGGAAGGTGGTTGTAGTACACACCCTTGTCATAATATTTCAACAGTTAACACACACCGTTCTATCTCCTGACTCTGTTACACAGTGTACGATTTATGATTTTCTCGCAAATGCTGTTTATATGATGCTCTGTCCCCATGAGTTTGCTGTAAGCAAGTTTTTCATTGCATCTGTATACATGTATACCATGCATTCATTTATGACAATAATCTCGGGTTTGACATAACAAAGATCTTGAAGTGGATGTTATTTATGTGTGAGATTGTAGGCTCAAGAATCTTCAGAAGTTAGCATCTGAACTATTTTTAATTGACAGTGTTGTGCCTTAGTGTTTCCTCCACTGCCCACCTCTCTCCCATGATGGTATATGAATACGATTAATTTTAAAATACTCCCTCTATTTCTCTCTGTTTCAGGCAATAATACTTAGTTGTTAAAATATTCCTTGTTTTTTAAAAATTGTTCCATTTAGTCAGCTTCAGAGAGGATGATTAAGATGGCAAAATCAATCCCAGTACCCCTGTTGCTATCATAGAACTAAGAGATTGTTGCAATTGAGTGTTTTGTATCTACACAACAGAACACAGTATGGAACCCACAAAGACAAGGTTTATGAATTCTGAGTTCAAAGGAATTGTCAGGCATTGTTCTGGTCGACAGAAACCACTTTATTTCTTGAAGAGCCATAAAGACTTGTTTCCAGCCTGGACATGCATGAGCTGACAAACACTAAGGGATAAGTTTTGTAGCTTGAATCAGACTGTGTTTGTGGACACACTTTCATAAGTTAAATTGATAAACAAACTATATCTCGAGTGGACAGTACATTTAAAAACTAGCGGTATCTCCCAGTGGGTTTCAGACTTGCAAAGGGAACATTATTGTATGCCTGTAGGCACAGAATTGCGAGAGCAACATTTTTTTATAATTTTGAAGGAAGCAGCTCTTTGATGAAGTTAATTACAATGGTTGGGGAAGCTCTCAGGGTTTGTTTAAGCTGTTGGGTGTGTAAGTTTCTCAGAGCAGTGGAACTTGAGTACAGTAAACATTGCCAGAAGTTATCGTATGTGAATTCTCACTCCTCAGTGTTATTCATAGGGGCAAATGTGTCATATTTGTTTATACTTGAATAGCAAGAAAGCCAATTAAAAACAGATAATACAGGAAGTTCTCAACATGGGCAGCATCTGTGGTAAGAGAAATAAATTTGATGACATTTTATCCATTCTGATGAAAATTCATTGACCTGAAATAGGAATTCATTCCTCCCTTGATTAGGTTGAATAATATTCTGGCTGAATAATTCTATAGTTTTCTGTTTTTATTTTAGTTTTCCATTAAAGCAGAGACCACAGTCATTGCTTTTGAATTTCATCATGAAAGCCACTCCGTTGACTCTGACTGTTTTCCCCTCATTGCATGATTGTGGAGCTGTTGAGTGCTTAGTGTTGGATAGTATATTCAGTCCATTATAAAAAAGAGTTGTGTCAAAACCATCCCTACTTCTGTGAGAGTAAGCGTTCGACACGGACTAGAAGGGCCGAGATGGTCTGTTTCCGTGCTGTAATTATTATATAGTTATATGGTTACTTCAGGCTATCCGCTTTAGAAATTTTTATCCATGGTTATGATCAACCCTCGACTTAAGGTGACCAATATGCAGTCTAATTGAAAAATTTCCACCATAGGCATGGTAAGGACTTCACATGAAGTTGCAGCTGGATATATTGGTTTTCAGACTTAATGCCTTTTTCTGTGTGACATTATGTGAGGCTCCTCGTAGTGAAGGTTAATTGTGTAAATGTATGGACAAGGATCTTTAGGCTGGATTCCAGCTTGTTCTGGAACAATATGAGAAGGTTTTGTAACAAACATTGTTGCAAGGTTTTGTTTCTCTCTCCACAGAGCCTGCTCAACCTTTTGCATGAAATGAGGAATTTCTTAGGCAAGGTTTCAGGAATACTTCAATCCTAATTTAGAGCGATTGATCAAGAGCAATGCAATGAGTTTTGCAGGGATTTTATAAAGTGAATATAATATAGGGTGGATAATTTTCCACATGAGTGTGCCTAGAGCAAGGTTCTTCTGTAGTAGTTCAGATAATTTATTTTGTTTATTTGGAGATACAACAAGGAACAGACCCTTCCAGCCCAATGAACTGCATCAGCCAGCAACCCATCTATTTAACCTTGGCCTAATCACAGGACAATTTACTCTGACCATTACAATTAGTTACAGTAATATTCCTGTCAGCTGGAACCAGTCTGGCCATTCTCCTCTGACCTCTCTCATTAACAAGCCATTTTCGCCCACAGAACCACAGCTCACTGGATGTTTTTTGCTTTTTTTAACTATTCTCTGTAAACCATAGACTGTTGTGAATGAAAGTTGTAAGAGATCAGCAATTTCTGAAATACTCAAACCACCCCATCTGGTACCAACAATCATTTCATTATCAAAGTTACTGAAGGGTTTGTTTGACTGCTGTTTAATTTTATGACTCTGAAACATCAGCAATTTTATTGCTGCATTGCTTACAGTTCCCGGGGCCTGAGAGACCTGCAGATTGGCTGATTTAAATGCCAGGCCAAACTGAAAAGATCAGGGTGCTTGCAACAAACAGGCTCCTGGATCAGCTGTGACCAGCTTTGTGGCGGTGGACTCACTTTTGTAAACTTTAGTTCTGAATTTTATTTGTGTACTGTACTTTTAAAGTTTGCATGATTTGTTTTCTTTCTTCACATTGGGTGTTTGAAGTCTTCATTTTTAATGGGTTCTATTCAGTTTCTTTGTTTTGAGGCTGCTATAAAGAGATGAATCTCAAGGTTGTATATACATAGATATATATAGATATATACATACTTCGATAATAAATATACTTAGAAATTTGTGCTTTATCCTTTTATTTGTAACACTTACCCAACAGGCTGGTATATGTCTAGGGGAAAAGGAGATCCAGCCACACACCAACCCCACGTCCCGTACGCGCAGGTGCTGTGGGAATCAAGTTTATGCTGCGCGCACACACATATCAAACTCACACTAGATACCGTTATGAAATACACTTTAAAGATTTTACTAAAACCAAAAGAGTACTATGCAATACAGTATATATGAAAGAAAAGAAAAAGTAAAAGGCACCAACTTATCAAAGTTTGGTCAGTTTAGTGCACATCGTTGGAGCTCCACCATCGAATCATTCGACCCCTTGTCACTTTCCTCCGACTTCCACGGCCTCGCACCTGGGACCACCCCCGGTGGTCGACCGAGCAGTGCAGCGCACGTCCACCTTCCTCGGCGTCTTCTTCCTGACTCTCCTGAAAAAACCGCGAAAACCGCCAAGCTCCCAGCCTCACAAGACAAAATAACAGTCCCCATTGGTTGACAAATGAATACAATCCCCATATCAGCAAGTCTAAAGCTAAACAACTGCGAGAGAAACACTTATCGGACAAAGAAGCATTCCTACTCTTAACAAACCAAAGAAGCCATTTTGAGTAACATACACAGGACATTGTACAATTTGTAATTCAAATTTTTATTATTATTTATTCTTATTTTACAAAGCAGCACAGCATATCATAGAGCAGATACAGTACAGCATATTTACACAGCCATCCCATGACAGGAAAACATATAAAACTAAGAAACAGAAAAAAATTCTAATTTAAGTTTAAATTAACATACAATGAAAATTGATCCCAAGCGTCTTGCACTTTTCCCTCACTGTTAATTCTTCCCAACATGTGTTCATATGATGAAACGTTAACCAATTCCTCAGTCCATTCCCTCACAGGGGACATCTGAGTTTTTTTTCTAGTTTTGCGATATAATTCTTGCAGCTGTGATGAGACCTGCCATTAAAATAGTAAATTTATCATTGTTTACATTAGGTATCATTGTCCTATCACCCAGGAGTCAAAGCCATGGGCACAAGGGCAGTGTAGGACCCAACCAATTCCCCAACAAATCAAGAACTTTACACCAAATGGACAAATCATGGAACACTCCCAAATCATGTGAAAATATGTGCCCACCTCATTTTTACATTTCCAACATAAATGATTATCAACAATCCCCATTTTGTAGAGTCTAGTTTTTGTCCAATAACATCTGTGTACTATCTTATACTGAATAAATTTCCCTCTCGCTTCCCTAATATGTCTACCCACATTTGATAAAAAATTTGACCGCTCATTATCTTCAATATCGCTTCCAAGATCCTTCTGCCATACTGCTTTGCGATTGTTTCACGGTTCACCCACAGAGTGCTTGAACATTTTATAAAATACTGATGCTTTATGAACTTGCTGTGGTAGCGTATTCTGTTAAAGGGTTACTTTGTGGGCCACCATTCTTGAATATGCTACTAACGCAATGTCTTATTTGTAAATTCCCTTTATCTACAAAGTTATATTTCCTCTGCAAATCCACATACAACGTAAAAATCCCATTCTCTTAGAGGTCACCTACTGTATTTACACCTTTAATCTTCCATTCTTTCCAGTACATCATTCTTTTCCCAATGCATATCGCAGGGTTATTCCAGAGCAGGGAGTATAACTGATTTAAATGTGACATTTTACAAGCTTTATGAATTGTACTCCACACACTCCTTGAGTGAAATAGTATAGGATTTAGATTAGTCTTGTTTTCCACATGTTGTGAGAGGGTGTTAAGGGGAGAATGTGGTGCAGCCAAGCTCCGTTCTATAACTACCCAATCTAAATCAACATCAGCCCTGTCCCAATGTTTAGTTAACTTGGTCATTTCAAAGGATAATTTATATGCCCTGACCTCTGGTAGACTGAGCCCACCCATGTCCCTGGACATACACATCTTACTCATTTTAATTCTGGGCTTCTTCTTATCCCATAGAAAGTCACTAATAATTGTGTTGTATTGCTTGTAGATCAAATCTGAAATATTTAAAGCATCATAGAAAGATAGTTAAACTGAGGTGCTACGAGCATTTTAACTACATTGACTTTACCCCAGAGTGACAGTCTCAGTGCCCCCCCCACTTACCCAGATTATTTCTTATCCTACTTAATAATGGATCATAATTTAAAGTAATTATTTCATCCAAATTCTGACTGAGTTTGACCCCTAGATACTTCTTTCCAACTGGCACCCATCTGAAATTAAACTGAGATACTGAATTTGAATAACACAATTTTGACATTGGCATAGCCTCAGATTTACTGCTGTTGATTTTATAACCAGTCACTTCATAATATAATTGAATTGTTTTCATTAGTTGGGGTAAGGAATTAGGAGGGTCACTAATCAGTAATAAAATATTGTCAGCATATAGCATCAACTTATGCTCCTTTCCGCCTCCCTTCACCTCTCTAATATTTGGATCTGCTCTAATCATGACTGCCAATGGTTCCAAAAAAATTGTAAGTAACAGTGGGGAGAGGGGGCAGCCTTGGCGTGTACCCCGTAAAATGTTGAAACATGGGGATATGATACCATTTGTAATAACTGCAGCCTTAGGGTTTTTATACAAAATTCTAAACCATGATTTAAAGATAGAGCCAAACCCAAAGAATGACAAGGCCGTGGTTAAAAAACTCCCCTCAACCCTGTCAAAGGCCTTTTCAGCGTCCAGGGAGATGGCAGTAACTGGGATACTTCTTGGGGAGTTCAGCCATATTAACTGCAGTAATCTCCTTAAATTATCAGTTGGGGACCTGCCTTTAATGAAGCCAACCTGGTCAGTGTTAATTATAGATGGCCATATTTTCTCTAATTGCGAAGCCAGTATTTTAGTCAGTATCTTACAGTCCACATTAATTAAGCCTATAATTGGAAGGGTCTATTGCATCCCTGTTTTTTTTTGGGGATCAACGATATTAATGCTTCATTAAATGTATTAGGTAAAGATTCCAAATTAAATGCTTCTGAATTGATTTTTGTTAGAATAGGAGCTAATATGTCCAGAAATTTCTTATAATATTCAACTGGGAAGCCATCCATACCTGGAGATTTCCCCACTTTCATAGCCGCAATAGCCCGTCTGAGCTCATTCTCAGTAATTGGGGCATCCAAGGACTCAGCTTGTTGTGGGGATAATGTAGACAATTTTATGTTAGCAAAAAACTGATTCAGCTCCTCCTGGTCATGATTAAATGGTGATGCATATAGATGTTCATAGAACTGTTGGAAGACTTTGTTTATTTCTTTAGATGATGACATTAATTTGTCCCCTTTCTTAATTACAGGTCTAACACTATTCGTATTCTGCTGCTTTAAATATCGTGCCAGCAGCTTACCAGCTTTGTCACCACCTTCACAGAAACTTGTTTTAAATCTAAATAATGCATATTCTAATTCTTTGTTATATATGCTATTTAGCTGGAATTTCAAATTGCACAGATCTTTGTGTAAGTCATTGGTATATTGTCTTGATAAGACCTTTTCCAATGTGATTATTTCTGCCTTCAGATTTTTTATTTACTCCATACTTTCTTTCTTCCTTTTAGAGATTTGTGCTATTAATTTTCCTCTTATATACACCTTGGATGCCTCCCATACCGAGGGCAGCTTTACTGTGCTCCCTACGTTCAATTCAAAAAACCAAGTCAGATCCTCAGCCAGCTTATCATTGAAATCCTCATCTTTTAACAGCATAATATTCATTCGCCATCTACCCCTCCTTCCTCTTTCAGTATCTAAATCAATTTGAATTTCAACCGGTGCATGGTCTGATAATGCTATTGGGCCAATTTTACAGTCTATCACCTGTTCAACAATGGAGTTGGATATTAGAAATAAATCTATTCTCGAGTAGGACTTGTGTCGATGAGAGAAAAACGTATATTCCTTTCCAGATGGATTCACCAATCGCCACATATACACCAGACCGATATCCTCAGTAAGCTGATGTAAGGCTGCCCTGTCCTTAGGTAAAGGTGATGTCTGAAATTTGCTTTTATCAATAGCAGGGTCCATTACTTGGTTAAAGTCTCCTGCTAAAATTATTTTTCCTTCCTTGGCACCTAAAATTTCGTTCACCTTGTTAAGAAAGTCTGGGTCTTTCTTATTAGGAGCATATATGTTACAAAGTACTACTTTCACCCCATTAATAAGTGCATCTATACAAATTATCCTGCCTTCCTTGTCTTTAAATTCTCCAAGCAATACAAAATTAAGTTTTTTATTAACTAGTATCATTGTCCCATTTTGTTTGTTATTAAATGATGAATAGAATACCTGGCCCACCCAATCTCTTCTTAATTTCAGTGCTTCAACATCTTTAAAATGTGTTTTCAGGACAAATGGAATATCAATTCGTTTACCTTTAAGGGATGATAAAATCTTTTTCCTCTTGATTGGGTTTCCACACCCATTAATGTTCCATGATATGAAATTAACCATTTTCATGTCCTAAACTTCATGCACACATGTGCAAAAAATATACATTTTCCTGGATGACTGAGTCTGGAATGCAATAATTCAAACAAAATTCCAAAGAAAAACCTGCTGTACTCTATCACCATGCTCAATTATTACCAACAAACACTGCAAATGCTGCGCTTTCAATTAAACAACCAACATAACTTAAAAACATAGCGATAATATATTCCTGCCAAATTAACTAACAAATAAAAACAAATAGGCAGGATAAACTTTACAAAGAAACAAAAAAGAAAAAGACACATGATATGGTCCGCGGAGTACCGTGCCAGCTAGTAAACCTAGCACTAAACAGACCGCTTTATCCAGCTGCCCACCCACCCTGTTGTACCTAAAAGGTTATCTCCATCTATTACTGTCTCTCAGTCAATGCCAGTGCCACACTTTACCTGAATGAATTTCTCTGCTTCTGCAGCAATAGTAAAGAACTTGTTCTTTCCTTTCCACATGAAGTGTAGAACTGCTGGATAAGCGAATGTATACCTCACGCTGACTCTTTGCAGCATTTTCCAAGCTGTAGTAAATGCCTTCCATTTTTCAGCCAATTCTCTGGACGTATCCAGAAAGAAGGAGACTTTGCATCCCTCCCACTCAACTTCTATTTTTGCCTTGACCATTTGCAGCACTTTCTCTCTGGCCAAAGAGCACAAGAATCGTATTAAGACCAGCCTGGTGGGCGCGATCCTCCCCCGGCCTCAGAGCCGGGACCCAATGCACCCTCTCAATCTCAAACTCTGCATTCATTTCGATGCCAAATCCCTCGGACACGATTCTTTGCACACACTTAATCAGACCACCCGTTTGCACACACTCTTTAGACCGATCAGCCTGACGTTGTTGCGTCTGCTCCTGTTCTCAAGCTCCTCGACATGGTTCCACAGCAGGACCAAGTGTTTATTATTCTGCTCACTGGCACAGTGGCGTCCTCCACACTGGAGAGGCAACCCACGGCTTCCGCCAGCCTCTCTTGAATGGCATTGACGGAGTTCTTCAACGCTGTTGTCGTTTCCTTAATTGTGGATACATCAGTAGCCACCACGAGTAGAATGGAACTCATACGACAAACCTCAGCCAGTAAATTCTCCATGTTGGAGCCTTGGTCCGTCTGTGTCGTTAGCGTGCCTTGAGCTTTGGACTGTGGGCCCTGTGGCCACGTGGCTCGCCGTAGCGCTCTTCGAAGGTCTTGGCATCGTACTGAATTATCTCACAAAGTTGTTACTTTTTAGTGAAAAAAAAACAGTTTTTAACTGTGGAACAGCTGTGGCCGGATAAGGTGGGATAAATATGCTCTAATTAATAGAATTTTATGGCGGGCGGTCGGAGCTCCACTAACATGCAGCCATCTTGCCTGGCACCCACATGACTCTCTGCTTTATCCTTAAATATCTCCATACTTAAAACCTTTTTTTCCATTTTTGAACACTCTGACATTGGGTGTTTCAACATACTGCTTAGATGGCATTTTTTTTAAAAAAAGAGTGCCATCAATATTTGTTTAAAACCATAATTACACCTTGGGAGTGCTTGTCAACCAATCCCCTGCACCTCATTTAATTTAGTATTGCACAGGTGGTCTTGTAAACATTTGTACTGCTGGGGACCAGACAAACCCCACAAGCAGAGGGCTGGTAGTGACATTTTGGGAACTTACATGGAGTGGTGTTGTCATAATGTATGAAGTGGATAAATATGCCCTAGCACAATAGCATTGACCTATTTCCTGCTCCCATTGAAATACCACTGAGGCAGTTCCAGTGAAATACTGCACTACCATCCTCCTATTCTTCAACAATAAATAATGTTTTATGGGTTCAGTTCAGTGTGACAAAACAAGCTTTGGGGGTCACAAATCCTAATGTATTTAATGTTTAGGTGCAGAACTTCCTTGTGTGGCACATTCTTAACATCATCTCTCGTGAATGCTTACAACAAGTAATCATTTAAAAAACTATATTTAATTGATTGTTTCAACCTCAGTTGTATCCTTGGGGGTTCTCAATTCTATTTTGGTTCTGTTCCTGCTGTCCTAATATTAGGAGAATTCTTGCTACTGCACCTGGCTTCCACAGCTGTTCCCTCTTCCCACCCCATCTCCCATGCACTATAGGAAGTGAAATGTGGTCAAAACACTCATTACATACAGCAATTGACACATTTAATCTCACGCTTATTTACACATTCTGAACTCATGAAATAAGGATTTGGTTTGTTTCTGCAGAGTATATGAACTCCTTTGTTCTCTATATTAAATGTGACTCGTTCAACTTCAAGTATATTGTCATAGGCACACAAACACAGCTTTTGTCACAGCAGCACTGTACATTACAAGCATGACAAACAAAAGTGTGTTGTTAAACTAAACACAAATTTAAATTACCATAAATTACACTTAACTTACTCATGTGTGAAAATAACCAACAAAAGGAAGATAATGATACCAGTGCAAGTTGCGAAGAAAGGAAATATATTCTGAGATGGTGTTAGGGTTTTTAGTTTTTTTTAAGAATGTGTTGGCAGTGGGAACTATTGGCAGCAACCACTTGACAATAGTCTTTCACACTCATTAAGCCCTTCATCAGGCTCTGTTCCTTAATATTCTCAATTCTATTCATAAAATCTCTCCATTAATGCTATGGTGAAAATGATGTAACTTCAATTCAGTCAAAAGCTTATTTCCAGAACATCAGAGATAAAAAAAAGTAATAAATAAAAAAGATCAGAAAATGCTGGAATTTCACTTACCTGTATCTGAAAAAAAGGCACTTATGCTTTGGGTAGAAAATCTGAGAAGTATCATCACAGATGATAATCTATTACATTCGAAAGCTGATGGATTTGCTGTAGATTTCCACTGCTGATTTTGTACTTTACAACATTTTACTCTAGAAGAATGAATGAGATTTGTAAACAGTTTTGTCTGAAGGTACAGGTTTCTGTCCTCCACTTTGTACGGCCCTGGCACCAGAACTTAAGAGGGATAGATTGACCTTGAAGGAAATGCAGTTTAGTAATTTCACCTGATAATTTCCAGTGTTTCCCTGGGTTAAATTTTGCAAAAAGGTTATATCTTGCCTGCAGTATAGAAGTTTATAGAGTGATTTTGTTGACATTTTTGGAATATTTCATTGAATTGTATATTAATGAAAAGAAACTATTTTACTCCTGGTGTGGGGGAACATTATCAAATCAAGGTGACTTATTGGAGAAGTTAAGAGTTACTCCTTAACTTGTTTACTTGAAATGTGGGTTCCCACCTCCATAACAAGACTTCCCACTGTTCATTCTGAATTTTTACATTTCTACTCTCATCCCTATTCCTTCCTCCCAGATCTATGGTAGACTTCTCATCCTCAGTCTCGGCTTCACTCCCTTCATCTTCAACTCTTTGCTATTTCTGTCATGTTTAGTTCTCTGCAGTGTGATGCCAGCACCAAACACTTCCTTTCCTGCTCTTCCTTCTCAGCAGTCTGTGGGATTAGTTTCTCTGTGGCACCCTGGTTCAACAATGATAATTCTTCCCACAGCACAGTGACTGCTGGAGATAGTACACTTGCCTTTTTAACACACCCTTGAAAATATAATATACAATTATTTATTTTAAATTAAAAGTTCCTATTTACTTTATTTACTGGACTTTATTCACAGTTCACACAAAGTCTCTTTTAATGTTGAGAGACAAAGTAGAGGGTTGATGATTGCTTTGAGGAATAACTTTATTAAATTTATAATCTTAAACTTGAGCTTCTCATGTTATAATCTTAAACGAGCTTCTCATGACCTGTTACTTCCGCTCTCCATCCCACTTTCAATCCTGTTGTAAAAAAAAACAGGAGTTTTATTTATATAATAAAATTATATGTAATTATATTTACCAAATTACAGTATATGTAATTATATCTATATATAATTATATGTATATAATTTGATAGAACAGAAGGATCTAGGAATACAGATCTATAATTCCTTGAAAATAGTGTCACAGGGGTATAGGGTCATAAAGAGAGCTTTTGGCACACTGGTCTTTATAAATCAAAGTACTGAGTACAGGAGTTGGAATGTCATGTTGAAGTTGTACAAGATGTTGGTGAGGCCTAATTTCAATAGTTATGTAGTTCCATTTAATATCAGAGAATTGTAGGTAATATACATCCTGAAATTCTTGTCTTCACAGACGTCCACAAAACAGAAGAGTGCCCCAAAGAATGAGCGACAGTTAAAATGTTAGGACCCCAAAGAAACAGAACAGAATCAATGAAAAACTGCACACAAGCAAAGTCGGACAAGCAACCAATGTCTAAAAGACAACAAATTATGCAAATAAAAAAAAGAAAAACAATAATTATAAAATAAATAAACAAACAAACAGATAGATTCATGACAAAGATTGAGATAATGAGCTGTATCCATAAAAGTGAGTCCATAGGTTGTGCGATCAGTTCAGTGTTGGGGTGAGTGAAGTTATCCAGTCTGGTTAAAGAGCCTGATGTTTGAGGGGTAATAACTGTTCCTGAACCTGGTGGTATGGGACTTAAGGATCATGTACATTCTTCCTGACGGCAACAATGAGATGAGAGCATGTCCTTTATGGTAGGTGTCCTTGAGGGTGGATGCTACTTTCCTGTGACTGTGCTCCTTGTAGATATGCTCAATGGTAGGGAGGGAATCACCTGTGAACAGGACCATATCCACTACTATTTGTAGGCTTTTCCATTCAAGGGCATTGGTGCTTCCATATCAGGCCATGATGCAACCAGTCAGTATACTCTACACCACACATCTATAGAAGTTAGTCAGAATTTTAGATAGCATGCTGAATCTTTGTGAACTTATAAGAAAGTAGAGGCACTGCTGTGCTTTCCTTGTAATGGCACTTACATGCTGAACCCAGGACAGATCCTCTGAAATGATAATGCTTAGGTATTTAAAGATATCAATAAGTAGTCAAGAAAGATTAAAATAATGCAGAGAAAATTTATAAGGATTTGCCGGGCTTTGAGGACTGGAGTTATAGGGAAAGGTAGAGAAGGTTTGGAATTTACTCAAAGAGTGTAGGAGAAAGAGGAGAGATTTGACAGAGGTATACAACATTAGGAGGGGTATAGATAGGGTAAATGCAAGCAGGCTTTTCCCACTGAGATTGGGTGTGTCATGGGTTAAGGGTGAAAAGTGAAATGTGTAAGGGGAACATGAAGGGGAACTTTCTCACTGAGAGGATGGTGATGGTGTGGAACAAACTGCCAGCGGAAGTGCTGGATACAAGTTTGATTTCAACATTTAAGAGAAATTTTGTGTGGTACATGGATAGGAGGGGTATGGAGGGCTATGGTCTGCGTGCAGGTTGATGGATATATGCAGAATAATAATTGGGCATGACCATGATGGATGGAAGGGCTTTTTTCTGTGCTTATGACACTATGACACTATGATGATAATTTTCTTATCTTCAAGCTGGAAATTCAAGCGTGTCAGGGGGCAGAATTGAGTGTAGTTGGTATCACTAAGGAGAGAATGCTTGGGAAGCTGAAAGGTCTGAATGTAGATATGCAGACAAGTCTCCTGGATCAGGTGGACTAGATCCCAGGATTCTAAAGAGGTACTGAAGAGATTGTGGGGGCTTTTAGTAGTGATCTTTCAAATATCACTAGATTCTGGAGTAGTTCCAGAGGATTTGAAAATTGCAAATGTCACTAGACTCTTTTAGAAGGGAGGGAGGTAAAAGACAGGTAATTATAGGCAAGTCAGCCTGACTTCAGTGGTTGGTAAGATGTTGGATGAGGTTGAGGTTTTGAGGTACTTGACAGCACGTGAAGTACCTCAAAAGTCAGCCAAAGGTTTCCTAAAGAGAAATTCTTGCCTGACAAATCTGTTGGAATTCATTGAGGAAACAACAGGCAGAATAGACAAAGAGACTCAGTGGATGCTGTTTACTTAGATTTTCAGGAGGCCTTTGACAAGGTGTTGCACATGATAGTGCTAAACAAGCTAAGAGTCCATAGTACTTTAGTAAAGATACCAGTATGGATGGAATTGGCTGACTGACAGGGGGCAAAGCGTGGGAACAGAGGAAGCCTTTTCTGGTTGGCTATCGTGACTAGTGGTGTTCACAGGGGTTGGTGTAGGGACCACTTCTTTTTTTAATGTTAAATGTTAATGGTTGGATTTATAGAATGACGGGACTTGAGATCAAGTTTGTGGACAATATGAGGGTAGGTCTTGGGTCATGTAGTGTTGAGAAAGCAGGGAGGTGCAGAAGGACTTAGACAATAAAAGAGTAGGAAAAGAAGTGGCAGATAGAATATGGTGTAGGGAAGTGTATGGTCATCACTGGTAGAAGGTATGAAGGAGAAAGAAAATGGTTCTAAAATGGAAAGAAAATTCAGAAATCTGTGATGCAAAGGAACTTTGGAGTCCTTTTCAGGATTCCCTAAAGGTTAACTTGCAGGTTGAGTCAGTGATAAGGAAGGCAAATGCAATATTAGTGTATACTGTATTTTAAGAGGACTGGAATGTAAAAAAAAATGACATAATGCTGAAGTTTTATATGGTATTGTCTAGACCACACTAGGATCATTGTGAGCAGTTTTGGGCCATTTATCTGAGAAAAGACGTGCTGACATTGGAGAGGGTGCAGAGGAGGTTCACACGAATAAATCCAGGAATGAAAGAGTTAACGTACGAGGAGTGTTTGATACCTCTGGGCCTTTACTCATTGGAGTTTAGAAGAATGAGGAGGGAACTCACTGAAACCAATTGAATATTGAAAGACCAAGATAGAGTGGATGTGGAGAGGATGTTTCTTATAGTGGGGGAGTCTAGGTCCAGAAGGCACAGCCTCAGTATAGAGGGATATTCAGTTAGAACATAAATGAGGAAGAATTTCTTTAGCCAGATGGTGGAGAAGCTGAACTTCATTGCCAGAGGCAGCTGTGGAGGCCGTCATTGGGCATACTTAAAGTAGAGGTTGGTAGTTTTTTGATTAGCAAGGGATTCAAAGTTTACAGGATGAAGGCAGCAGAATGGGTTTGAGAGGGTTGATATAGCAATCATGATGGAAGGGCCTTGATGGGCTGAATGGCCTAATTCCACTCCTCTGACTTATGGTTTTATTATGGTCTTCCACAGATAAGGCTGCAGGAATCTGATGGTACAGGCAGCTAGGTTTCTGTGTGAGGAAATTTGCTTCTTTTGCTTGTCTCACAGAGTCTCTATTTGTTCTTGAGAGATGGATCTGAGGCTTTAAGTATCATCTCCTTTCCTTACTTGAGCAATCATAGGCCAGAGATTCTCAGGCATCAGTGGGGATGTTGTTATTTTCAAAGTGGCTTGTTAGAGCTCTAGCAAAGGATATAGAGCTGTTGGATTTTTTTAAGGTGAAGGTAGATAGATTCTAAAGAAATAGTTGGTGAAGGGGAAAGGGAAACATGGAGTTATGGTTGCAATCACAGCAGATCAGCCACAAATTTATTGAGTGATGGAGTAGATCTGAAGGTCTTGGGGGTGAGAATTGGGGGGAGGGAGTCTCAACTCAATTTCCTCAGGAATTAGAGATGCTGCTGTGCTTTCTTGATCAAAGAGCTTGTGCTGAGGCACCAGGTGAGGTTATCCATTATGTGCACTCCCAGAAACTTGTTGCTCCTAATTCTCTCCACAGAGCACCTGTCTATGTGCAGTGCAGTGCATCTTTCTGAAGTCCACGATCACCTCTTTGGTCTTGATCACGATGAGACCCAAGTTATGCTTACACCATTCTACCAGTTGCTCTACCTCCTCTCTGTATGCTGTCACATTGTCTTTGTGATGAGGCCAACCACTATCATGTCATTAGCGAACTTCATAATTCGGTTAGAGACACAATAGCTTTCACTTAATTTCCTTGTACAAACTGCGATATACCCATTTACAAACCATATGCTGGAGGATTACACTACAGCAATTTGGATGTATTTCTGTAAAGGTTGAACTTCTGGATAATATCAGCCATTGACTTTGCCTCTACAGCTGTCTCTGGCAATTAATTCCACAGATTCACCTCAACCTCTCCTCCTCCATTCCCTCCCTGATCACCGGCGTTTCTCAAGGCCGTGTGCTGATCCCTCTTCTGTACTCCCTTTTCACCTATGACTGCGTTCCTGTACACGGTTCTAACTCCATATTCAAGTTCGCAGATGACACCACGGTGGTTGGCTTGATCAGAGGGGATGACCAGACGGCCTACAGGAACAAGGTTCAGCACCTGGCCACGTGGAGTGCCGAAAACAACTTGGCCCTTAACACCCAGAAGACCAAGGAAATTATTGTGAACTCCAGGCATGCTAGGAACCACATTTACGTCCCCATCTACGTCAACGGAGCTGTAGTGGAGTGTGTATCAAGCTTCAAATTCCTTGGTGTCCACATTTCCAAGGAACTCACCTGGTCCCTGAACTCCTCCATCCTGATCAAAAAGGTGCAACAGCGCCTTTATTTCCTGCAGAGCATCAAGAAAGCTCGCCTCTGTCCCAGGATACTGATGGACTTTTACCGCTGTACCATTGACAGCATACTCACCAACTGCATCTCAGTGTGGTATGGCAATTGTCCCAGGATGAGGCTTTCCATTCAAGGACATCTCAAATGTACTCTTTCTTTAAGAATCGTGGTTTCCCTTCTGCAGTCATCAATGATGCCCGCACCCGCATCTCCTCCATTTCCTGCACTTCGGCTCTCACCCCATCCTCCCGTCACCACAACAGGGACCGTGTTCCCCTTGTCCTCACCTACCACCCCACCAGTCTCTGGATCCAGAGACTTTCACCAACTTTCACCACCTTCAACAGGACACCACTACTAAGCACATCTTTCCTTCTCTACCCCTCTCCACTTTCCACAGAGATCATTCCCTCCACGGCTCCCTGGTCCACACGTTCCTCCCCATGGATCTCCCACCTGGCACTTAGCCCTGCAAGCATAATTTCTATACCTGTCCCTACATCTCCCCTCTTACCACCATTTAGGGCCCCAAACAGTCCTTCCAGGTGAGGCAGCACTTCGCTTGTGAGTCTGTTGGGGGTCATCTACTGCATCCGGTGCTCCCGGTGTGACCTCCTCTACATCGGTGAGACCCGACGCAGATTGGGGGACCGCTTTGTCGAGCACCTCCGCTCCGTCCACCACAACAGACAGGATCTCCCGGTTGCCACCCACTTCAACTCTGCTTCACATTCCCATTCGGATATGTCCATACATGGCCTCCTCTACTGCCATGATGAGGCCAAACTCAGGTTGGAGGAGCAACACTTTATATACCGTTTGAGTAGTCTCCAGCCCCTTGGCATGAATATTGAATTCTTCAACTTCAAGTAATTCCCTCCCTCTCCTTTCCCCCATCCCAGTTTCACTCTGCCTCCTCCTCCAGCTTCCTATCACCTCTCTCATGATTCTGCCTTCCTCTACTACCCATAGTGCTTTCCCTTTACATTCCTTCTTCACCTTTTCTGCCTATCCCCTCCCCCACCCCTTTTTAGTTGCCTTCTGTTGGTTTTTAAAGAATTCCTATTCCTCTAACTTCCTGCTAATTTTTGCTATATTATATGCCCTCTCTTTTGTTTTCATGCTGTCTTTGACCTCACTCGTCAGCCACAGTTGCCTTATCTTTCCCTTTTTTTGTAATTTATTTTTTTATTGAAGTTCATCATCAAACAAACATTTCTATAAGATGTATTTCAGACATTGTACATATATATCATATATGTCACAAATCTCCACATAGTATTTATCTGAGTTATACATTTATAGAAAAGAGTGGAAAGAAAAAACAAGCAAAAGGAAAAAAACTATGTACAAGTAGGGAGTGATCTGTTTTTTTACAACATATTCATTGATTTGTCAGAATAAAATCAGGCCTGAGGCACACCTTATCTTTCCTTTTGAATACTTCATCTTCTTTGGGATGTATCTATCATGTGCCTTCCAAATTGCTCACAGAAACTCCAGCCATTGCTGTTCAGCCATTATCACTGCTAAAGTCCCCTTCCAATCAACTTCGTCAGGTCCTTTCTCATGCTCTGTAATTACCTTTTCTTAGCTGTAACACTGATACATCTCATTTTAGTTTCTCCCTCTTGACCGCAGGGTGAATTATATCACATAATGATCACTGTCTCCTAAGGGTCCCTTTACCTTAAGCTTTCTAATCAAATCTTCGCCTTATAGATGCTGCCTGGCCTGCTGTGTTCCACCAGCATTTTGTGTGTGTTGTTAATCAAATCTTATCCATCACAGAACCCTCAATCCAGAATTGCTTTTTCCCTAGTGCAGGGGTCCCCAACCTTTTTTTCACCGCGGACCGGTTTTATATTGACAATATTCTTGCGGACTGGCCGATGGGAGGTGGGGGAGGGGTGGTAGGGGTGGTGTTAATCACGACAGGAATATAGGTGATAAGTCAACTATAAGTCACTTACAAGTGGCTAATGTACTCAATTTCCTATCTAAAGGGTTTATCTAACAAATTTAATATTAAACATACAGAGCATATTTTCCTTGCATGAATATAGTGATCCGACAATTATACGTCACTTATCAGTCAATAGCATCATAACATTTTGTAATGTTTGGATATTAAACACACAGCACATATTTTTTTCATATAAATGTATAAAATCATTGCAACACACTAATATTGCTGAATCAGTGGGAGCCCTGGGCTTGTTTCCCTGCAACAAGACGGTCCCATCGAGGGGTGATGGGAGACAGCGATACTTGAAGGGGGGTTCCTTTTGTCCAGTCTATTCTGCAATTTAGATTTCGTTGCATTCATTGCAGAAAACTCCGCTTCGCAGAGATATGATGTTGGAAATGAAAGCAACGTTTTCAGTGCTTTTGTGGCTACCTCAGGATATTCAGCCTTGACTTTGATCCAGAATGCCTGCAGAGATGTTATGTCAAACATACTTTTCAGCCCACCGTCATTTGCAAGCTCGAGGAGTTGATCTTCTTCCTGCGCTGACATGGCTGATTCACCGGGGGCATTCACAAATGGGTCATGGATCCATTCCTTCGCACGTCTTGTGTCATTTGCGGTTGGGAAGTAACACGCAAATTCTGTCGACAGCAAAGGTAGGTGATTGCGCACCAGCTGTGAGAAAGAAGGTGCAGCCTCAGTCTCTCCCAAAATCCCAGCTAATGTTGGGAACCTGTCAAATTTTTCCCCTGTCCACTCGCCGTCCCCACAGATCTAGTTTGGCTTTGAAAGCAGACACTTTATCTGCCAACTTGAAGACAGTTGTCATTCTCCCCTGAAGAGACAAATTGAGATGATTGAGCAAGTTGAAGATGTCAAACAGATAAGTGAGTTTTGCTATCCACTCCTCGTCACATGGTGACTCGTTAAGCCGTTCCAACAGCTGTGCTTCGATGTCCTCCGCTATGTCATCGATTTTCCTTGAAACTGTAGTAGCTGAAAGAGAAACCTGTGCCATCTTGTTAGCTGCAGCTTCTCCCAACAGTTCACGGCACATGTCCTTGGCAGCAGGCAGAATCAATTCTCCACCAATAGTGAAAGGCTTCTTAGCCTTAGCAATACGGCTAGCCATTAAGTACGACGTTTTCAGAGCAGCAGCATTTGTGGAGGTGGTGGCTCTCAGCACTTGCTTCTGTCCCACTTGCTCACGTTTTTTCCACTCAGAAAACTCAGCGGGCTTGTCTTTGAGTACAGGGTACTTGGACTCAGGGTGCCGAAGCAGTTTTGAGGGCTTCATTGTCTCATTAGACAGCTTGTCTCCACATATCAACACACGGGGCTTGGAGCGTGTGAGTCACCGGTCACATTAAAGCCATATTTTATGTATGACTCATCGTATTTTCTATTGAAGGAAGTTTTCTTTTTTTTCGCAGTCTCGGCCTCAGTTGTCTCTGCGTTATCATCATTGTTAGGCCTTTTATGTCCCCAACCACCTCTTCCAAAGAAACTCTCAAGCGACGTTCATTGTGTAATTGTAGGTTAATGACCGACTGATGACCTCGTGTGTATAGTGACCTTGTGTGCATTCAACTTCAACAGTGGGCATGACAGGGAATGAGGAAAGGTGAGCTGACTCATATCGTTTCATATCACCAAATCAAATCATTCCCTTGTGGCCCGGTAGCAAATGCTTTGCAGACCAGTACCGGTCTGGGGACCACTGGGCAGACCACTGCCCTAGGGGGCTCACCCCAAGCTGCTCTAAAAAGCAATCTCATAGGCATTTTACAAATTCCCTCTCTTGAGATCCAGCACCAATCTGATTTCCCAGTTGACCTGCACATTGTTAGATTCATTGATCTATAGTTCCTAGGATTTTCTTTCCTGGCCTTTTTAAATAAAGGTACAATAGTTTGTATCCTCCAGTCTGCTGGCATCTCACACATGGCGAAGGATGATACGAATATCTCGGCCTGTTCTGCTGTGTTTTCTGTAGCCTCCCACAGTGTTCTTGGTGAAACCTGGTCAGGTCCTGGAGATTTGTGCACCTTCATACCATTTAATACATCCAGCACCTCCTCTGCTACAGTAGACTATCCCCAAGACCTTCCTGTTTACTTTTCCTAGTTCAGAAATCTTCATGTCTTTCTCTATGGTACAAACAGAGAAGAAAACCTAATTAAGGACCTTACTTCTACCTGCGGCTCTACGCAACGGAGACACTTTTGATCTATTCTCTCTCTCCTGTAACTTTTTTTGTCACTTTCTTTCCTTTGTGACATATGGTATCCTGTGTTAGTCCTACTCTTGTTTGTCCTTCCAAAGTGCAACACCTCATATTTGTCTGTATTAAATTTTATCTGCTATTTTTCAGACCATTGTTTCAGCTGGGTCAGATCCCACTGAGGCATATTCCTCTCTGTCCACTATGCTCCCCATCTTGATGTCATCGGATTCTGACAAAATTATCCAATTACTTGTCCACAACTGGGTAACAGATATAATTAATACTGTAAGTGTAGAAAGAAAAAAACAGTTTCTAATTATTTATGTCATTTTTTTCAGCTTACAAATATTTTTATGTGTATAAGTGAAAACCCAACTGGAATCTTGCTAATTTTGAAAACAACTTTTTTTTCTCTCTGAAAGTATAATTCTATAATATGCTCAGAAGGTGGCAGTGAAAGACCATGTGTAAAATGCCAAGACTTGTCTCTTTATTCCTTCCCCAGTTTGGCCACTAGGAGTGGTGCTCAATCTTCTGGGGAACAAACTCGTGCACTGTAAGCCAACATGATGATATGTGGTATTCAAGTTCATATACACGCTTTTAATTGAAAAAAGTTGTTGAAACATCTTGCCTATTATCATTTTTCATTGCTAAATTGCATCAATCCTGATAAATCAGCAACAATAACAATAAAAGTAACACACAAAATGTCAGGGGAACTCAGCAGGACAGGCACTATCTATGGAGTTGAATAAGCAGTCGATATTTAGGGCCAGGACCCTTTATCAGAACCGAAAAGGAAGGGGGAAGAGCCGGAACAAGAAAGTAGGGGGTGGGGAATGAAAAAAAAATGTTCTTTTAAATCTTTTAAAATTACATATTATAACAACATGCAAATTGTGCCTTGCAGCTTGGCTTCGATCTGGACCTAATCAATAACTCAGTTGCAACAAAAAAACAACCACTAGATAAACTTAGCAGATCAGGCAGCATCTGGGGAGGCAGAGATGGCCGATGTCTCGGGCTGGAACCCTGCATCCGGACTGCAGTTGCAGTAATTATACAGGAGTGTTACGATGAATGGGTCTAAATTTTTATGGACATCTTCATCATATACAGTGATCGATTTTAACTTTCCATTCAAACACATTGCAAATAAGAAACATGTACTGCCTGATTTCTACTGTGGAATGATCCTACAAGAGCTGGTTTTACTAAAGAGTAATACTTTATCCAAGTAACAGTGCTTCTTGTGTAAAATGTGTCCAAGAAAGTGTAAGTGAGTTATTTATAGTAAACACTTTTGAACAATCTGATAATGCCTTCACCTGTTGTCACAGAGACAGTTTTCAACTGATATCATGGAATATCAGCCCTTTCTCAGTCCAAACAATGACTACAAAGCCTACACTGCCATCTTGTCCAGGATCAACTACTTCAGAAAGATAGGAATTAATGCAGAGTTCTCCGTTTGCACAAGGAAGTTTAAATAAAGGTTGGCATTTTAGAGGAACTTAAGGACCAATAAACGAGAATCACCAATTACGTTTATGTTTCAGGATAAGAGTGCAGTCAGGATTTTGAAATTTGGGAATTGTCATTTCCAGAATTTTAGACATAATAAGCTAAACATATCCAAAACAGGCTTTTGGATACTATGAATCCTAGGACCTGGATAAACAAGGGAAATATAGGAAGGTTGTAGAAATTCAAGCCTGATATTATTAAATGGCAAAGCAGATTGAGTGGGTGTAGTGCATCCAGGTTCTGCTCCTTTGTATTTGTTTTAGGGTGTCTTTCAGGCACTGGATGATCTCTTCCCCACTTCCTCCTCTACTTTAGAATAGAATTACCAGTCTTATTAATACTGTTATTATAGTTCAAAGCAAATAAGTTGATAATGTGAAAGAGCAGATGTTGAATACTGTGAATGGGGTTTAGTTAATGTTAATATCACTGCCCATGTTAATACCAAAGCTCCATAGTTGTTGGAGAGCTGACTGATTTTTTGAAAAGTTGATATTAATAGTCTTCCCATCACCTTTTTCTTACTGCTTTTCCTAAAATCCCAAGAGATGTGGTGGCATGGTAGTTTGTGTAACACTATTACAAAGCCAACAGCATGGGTTCAATTCCCACCTCTGCCTGGAACGAATTTTTACATTCTCCCCATACTTGTTTGGGTTTCCAGAGACTTACGGGTTAGTAAGTTAATTGGTCACGTGGGTGTAATTGGAGCTGTGGGTTTGTTGGGCCAGAAGGGCCTTTTACTGTGCTGCCTCTCTAAATAAAAATAGAAGAGAACACTGAAAAGGATTCTGACTTCCTGAGTATTTCTGTATTTTCTTGTTTATTTACTTCTTTCTTTTGGACATTGTTAGACCTCCTGTGCCAAACTGCATGCAGCTTTGCCAGGGAGAATCATTCTTGTAGAGCATCAGAAGAGCTTGAAATCTGGTGATACATGTTCCCATTAGATGCAATTGGACTACAGTCAGGGGAAGGAATTCTAGTTACAGAGCGATTGAGTATTACAACAGGGAAACAGGCCTTCCAAACTCATGCTGACCATCAACCATCTATTCGCAATAATTCTATGCTAGTATTATTTTTATTTTTCCCATATTCTCATCAGCAGATTCTTCCTTCACACTCAGGGCAATTTACATCTTTGGGACATGTGAGGAAACCCACACAGTCACAGGGAGAGTATGCAAACAGCACTGGAGGTTCGCATCGAACTCAGGATGTGGGCATTGAAAGGCTGCAGTTCATCATTACTTGTTAGTTCTTGAGTGTTAAACACCTTCAACATATTCTGTAACATCAAGCAGTAAGTGAACGTGCTTTGAATAAGTTTATAGTGCTAAAATAACAGGATGCATAAACTATTTAATCATGTACGCTGCAATTTATTTTATTAACATTAATTGAGCCAAATGATTGACCACTGTTAAATAATGTACTTCTCTCTTATTAATGCTGTATTTTTTCATGTGAAGCTGTAAAGAGTAAGTGTAGTCTTTAAATAACCTGCTACTGAAATAGTACCATACCAAGGTTGCCAGTGTCTTCTCATTCACAAATATTTTGCATGATTGGAGAGTAGACATTTCTAATAATATTATGACATTTAACTTGTCTGTCTAAGTATATATCGAATCTCAATTTTTTTTTCTTACCCATTATAGCTCTTGTTTATGTGGAAACAAAATGGACATGCAGGAAATCATTTATTCTGTCCTTTTTATTTTGCTGAAAATACTCAACGGGTCAGGCTGCACCTACAGGAAAAGAAATCTCTTTCTATTGCTGCAGGGTTACTCGTGCTGAGTGCGGTCATTGTACAGAGTAGCTCTGCAGAAGAAGTTCTAATAAGTGATAGGAATGTCGTCACAGATACTTGGTTGACAAATTGATTTGAAAGAAACCATTTTTAAGGGTGGTGGATTGGATAGCTGAATAGAGGCAAATCATTTCAAATTGTGACTGAAGTACTGCATTCCAGACTGATGATGACACTCACTGGTGCGTGCTTGTCTTGCACTATGTCCCGTGTTGTATCCCATAAGATATATTGTTGAGACAGTCACTCCTATTGTTCAGCATCAATAAAGGATATTTGATTAGAAGCTGCATCCTGCATACATGCCCTACAGTGCTGAGCGATATAGAGAAGAGCCTACATTGGTGATGAGTTTCATATGTTACCACGAAAGAAAAAGCAAGAGAGTAACAATGGATAATAGAGTAGATTGGTGGTGATGGTAGATGGTGGAATTGTCAGATATGTTGTTGAAGTGGAAGTGCGTGGAAGATCACTTGGAAAAAGTCCCTGGGAGGACAAAGAACTATCTAATGTACTTGTATGTGAAAAGAAGAAAGCAATATTACAGCTAGTAGTACAGCTGGAGATGTACACTTAGTGAGTATTATAACACCATCGACTACTGACAAGACTCCTTTGTGAGGATATTGTAGCAGCTTTGAAGGGGTATCTGAACCCAATGCCTTTCAGAGATGTTTGTAAGTTCCACACTTTTTTTCATGTAACCAGCAAACTGAGGAAATCATGTATAAATATGTAGTCAGATTAAAAGCATTATCTAAAAGATGCAACTTGCGCATTTTTTTATACTATGCACTGTGGGTTCATTTCTTTCTTTCTTTCTTTTTCAATCTTTTTATTGATTTTCATATATACACAAAAAAATAACATAGTAATAAGTAAATTATGAATACAATAGACTTGAAATCACATTGATAATAAGATAATAATATCCTACTAAACATCAACAAAAGAAAATACCTTAATCAATCAAGTCCACATGATTATATGAAAAAAAAACAAAAATAACCATTAAAAAAAGAAAAAAATATTAAAAATATGTGAAAAAAAATATATATATTAAAAAAAAATAAAACACTAAACTAAACTAACATGGGCAATAATAACAGTTTACAAGTATAAGATAGTGTCAAAGAACTCCGGAACTCCATACCTGAACATGAATAAGCAGAAAGGTCTGGAAAAGGCCAAATTAATTCATATGAAAATGTCGAATAAACGGTCTCCAAGTTTCTTCAAATTTAATTGATGAGTCAAAAATAGTGCTTCTAATTTTTTCCAAACTCAGATAAGAAATAGTTTGAGAAAGCCATTGAAATGTAGTAGGAGGATTTACTTCTTTCCAATTTTGTAATATAGACCTTCTGGCCATTAATGTTACAAAAGCAATCATTCGTCTGATTGAAGGGGAAAACTGATTACCATCATCATTTGGTATGCCAAAAATTGCAGTAATAAAATGAGGTTGTAAATCTATATTCCAAATTGAGGAAATAGTAGTAAATATGTCCTTCCAATAATTATGTAAAGTGGGACATGACCAAAACATATGGGTCAATGAGGCCACTTCTGAATGACATCTGTCACATAGAGGGTTAATATGAGAATAGAATCAAGCAAGTTTATCTTTAGACATATGAGCTCTATGTACAATTTTAAATTGTATTAAAGCATGTTTAGCACATATAGAAGAAGAATTAACCATTTGCAAAATTTTTTCCCATTTATCTGTTGATATGTTATATTGAAGTTCTTTTTCCCATTCTTGTTTAATTCTAACTGATATTTCTGGTTGTATCTTCATAATCATATTATAAATAAAAGCTACTAATCCCTTCTGACAAGGATTTAAGGTAAAGATCAAATCTGTAATGTCCACCAAAGTTGAATTAGGAAAAGATGGTAAAACTTTATGTAAAAAATTTCTAATTTGTAAATATCTGAAAAAATTAGATTTAGGTAATTCAAATTTATTGGAAAGTTGATCAAATGACATCAAAGTATCTTCAAAAAAGAGATCACGAAAACATTTTATACCTTTCCTTTTCCATATGTTAAAAGCTTGATCTGTCCAGGAGGGTTTGAAAAAGAAATTAAATAAGATAGGGCTATCAAGAACAAAGTTTTTCAAAATAAAAAACTTACGAAATTGAAACCAAATTCGTAATGTATGTTTAATAACAGGATTAAATATTTGTTTATTAAATTTAACTAAATCCGCAGGAAGACAAGAGCCAAGAACCGAGAATAGAGAATATCCCTTTACCTCATTACATTCCAAATTTACCCACTGTGGGCACAGTGGTGAATCCAAATCTAGTTTCCAATACAATAAATTACGAATATTATTTGCCCAATAATAAAATCTAAAATTAGGTAAAGCTAAACCACCATCTTTTTTTGATTTTTGTAATTGCTTTTTACTTAACCTAGGGTTTTTATTTTGCCACACAAATGAGGAAATTTTTGAATCAATGTTATCAAAAAAAGATTTAGGAATAAAAACTGGTAGGGCTTGAAATAAATATAAAAATTTCGGTAAAATCATCATTTTAATAGCATTAATCCGACCAATTAATGATAAAAACAAAGGAGACCATCTTGTAGTAAGTTGATGAATTTGATGAAGCATAGGTAAAAAATTCAGTCTAAATAAATCTTTATATTTCTTGGTAATTTTTATACCTAGATAGGTGAAGTTATCAGTAACAACTTTAAATGGTATCCTATCAGTCAATAAAGTTTGTGCATTTAAAGGAATGGGTTCATTTAATGTGTGGGTATCCACATGAGAATATCCAGCAGGCAAAACTGATCGATTTGATCTGACATCAAAGGAAACATGCAAAATGGCCATGAATTTGGACAAGGCAGGTAATAATGAATGTGAAACAGTGTCACTCATGGTGTAGCCTTGAGGGGCAAGTGAAGAAAATGCTGATGGAGTTTGTAATGGTGGAGTGGTCTTCTTCTTTGCACTGAAACACATGAATAGTATGCACACTTTTGCTGGGAAACCAGCTGGTCACGTCTTGCCAAAGGCTTGAACCTGTGGATGGAAATGACAGAAAGCCTTGTAATGGCAGTTATGAAAACTATCCTACCTCAGACACACATGGTGCTTTGGATTTCCAGCATTTGAAGAATCTCTTGTATTTGTGATTTCCTGCCTCAGACAATCTTTTCTGAACCAGGCTTTGATTGAGCTGGATGGCTTGAAGGAGAATTTTATTGTAATGTGGAGTCAATCCAAAGAGTATGAAGATCCAACTCCTCAGGTTTGGATGCACAAACATTCACTTAGTTTTTTGTTGCAAAGTTGCAGCAGGAGCCTTGGCGGCCAGGTACCATCCAGAGAAGAAAGGGCAGGGATGATGACTTGTTTGTTTTGATATGGACAGCAAAGAAAGGGAAAAATCCATAGACAGAGGTAAGGAAAGTCACAACATGGGCTTGAAGTTAGGAAAATATTCAGAAAAATCTAATTTAGAAACTAAATGTTGTAAGATTGTCAACCTGTTTCTTTCTTCACAGGTGCTGTCTGAACTGCTGAGTATGAGAACCATTTTCTGATATTGTTTTTATAAATTCTTACTGATCTTTGAAAACGTTTTGTGAATAATCTGTTGTTATAATTTCTGCAGTAATTGATAGACCATTTGTTGATGTTAAGTTTGGAGTCTACAGTTCATGTTTGGAAGTGGATGTGATATATAGTGTATTAATGGTTGTGTAATAGCAAAACAACACTACAGGATGTGAGGTTTGACATATGTGAAGTCCATTGGAGAAGTTATTTTTCGGACTTAATATCACAGCACTTGCCAAACACTTGCTAAGCCTGGTTTATATTTTAGTGTTGTAGTTAAAAGGATCAGAAAAGGGAGAGGTTGATGCTTAATTAAATTTATTGCCACTGGCTGTTTTTTAATACATATTTTAAATAATTATTTGATGGAATAAATAGTTAATTGACAGAATAAATTAATATGCATAGACAGTATATTATAATAGGCTTCTAAAACTTTTAAAGGAGACTGCACATAAGAACATTGTGTACAATATGTTTTCACTCTGATACATTGTTGTGTCGGCCATTTCTGTTAATTAAATGTTGTTCACGATCAATAAACCATGATGTTCTATATTTCATTCAAAGTGCAGCATTTAAAAGTTCTTCCATATTGCTGTTTAGTAAGAGCATAGGAAGAAATCTTAACTGCTGCAATGTGAATGAAGTCTGCCAGGAATTGTTGGTTGGTTTAAATGGAACTGAGTGTTAAGGAGTGAGTGAGCAGTCGTCAATGTTTTCACATTAGTTTTGATCTGATGGATGAAAGGAATATCCCATTTTGATCAAAATTATTCAGTATACAATACAGATCAATTCTAAACCTACCATATCCGGAAATGTGAATTCCCAGTTCTTCCCTTTCCTTAGCTGATTGTTCTGTTATGTTGAACATGATCTTGTTAAAAGAGTATATGGGAGAGATAAACTGGTCAGTTGAAACCTGTAAAGTGAAGAGTCATGCATTGATATTTCAGATGTGTAATCTTTTATCAGAAATCATTGATCATGCTTACAACTAAACCGGCGCTGGCTCTGGCGTCTCCTTCCCTGGGTGCCTACAACAGGCAACACAATGGCAGAAGGGCCTGGTCCATGCAGCAACTGAGGCCGTGCACCACCTCTGTGCACCGCCTCACATGCCTTCCTTCTTAGGGTTGCTGCAGCAATGTGCAACCAGCCCAGCACTATCACTATCGAGCAACTCAACACTAAACCACACGTGTAACCTTTGATGCTCTCAAAATCCAGCAGTGTCTTGCAATCACACAAAAGACACATGGCCGAACAATTCCACCTTTGTTTGGACTTGGAGAGGCCATAGCGACTGAGAACTATTATTAGGACTTTTTAGCAACCCCCTGATACGTTAAGATCCACCTTACCAGAAGAACTATAATAAGACTATATGTATTTAACAGTTCCCTAGTATGTTTTGATAAATTCTTGATGTCATGGTTTACCTTGTTATGGCCTTGCAGCTTATTGTCTATCTGCATTGCATTTTCTCTGTAACTGTTATATTTTATTCTGCATTTTATAATAGGTTTTACCTTGTACCATCTCAATGCGGTTTGTAATGAATTAAATTGTATGGACAGTATGCAAGAGAAATTTTTCACTGTACCTCAGTACATGTGAAAATAATAAACAAATTAACCAATTATTAGTCTGATTATTTCCTTCTGACTATTTAATCATCATGATCTTTGGTTATGCTTTCTTCTTTAGTGCAAACATTGTCCCTTTATCCATTAAATCATAAACCTAGAGCACCTCTAATGCTGTGAACTTCTACAGGAAGTATAAATCTGAAATATATATGTAGGTTATCAGTAGAGGAATAGGTTTAGGCTGAGAGGAGGGAAATTCAATAGGAAACTAAAGGGCAACCTTTCACCCAGAGTGTATGGAATAAGCTGACAGAGGAAGTGGTTGAGGCAGTTACATTAACAACAGTTAAAAGGCAATTGAGCAGATAAGTGGATAGATAGGTTCAGAGGGATCTAAGGCAAAGATTGGGGGTGGGAGGGTAGATAGGGCTGTCTCAGATAGGAGTCTTGGTTGGCATGGGCCAGTTGGAGTAGAGGTCCTGCCTTCATGCTGTATGATCCCATGACTCTAATTCTATGGCTTGATCCCTGATGGCTGAAGCCACACCTGACACTGGTTGGGGGTGGGGGTGGGGGTTAACATGAAACTGGATGTGGATAAAACAGGCTTGTTAGAGATTGCAGAGTAGGAGGAGGTCACTGAAAATAAGGCAAGATTATCTTGAGCAAGAGGTCAAGAATGTTCAAATCAAAATGTTAGTGAACCAGGACCCAGTTTTGTTTTGGTGTAAGAAATAAATGGGGTTTGAGCAAGAGTACCAAAGTAGAATGATGACGCCTGATATAATAAAGAATGTAAAACATATTTGTGAATGCCACTGGAGGATATTACACCTTAAAGAATATTTATAACTATAGAAAGTATTTTTCAATCCTTTCCTCTCACTGAAAAGTGGGACACAGAACTAGGGTTATAACACTGAATGTTAACATTATAAAGATTATTAAAAATTAATATAAGTAAAATAGTACTAGTGATGGAAAGTTATGGTTGCTAAAACTTGAAGAAAAGACAAGGTAGGACAGCTGATCCATTGCTATAGCATCTTGAAGTTGGTGTACAATGCATGTCTAATATTCTGTCTGGATCCAGATGGCTGATATCTGAATGGTGCTACTGATCACGTTAATAATTCTGGCTTACCACCCAACCAGTAGCATTCATATATGATATATTCTCAAAATGCTGACAGACCATGGCTCAGTAGTTTTGGATTCTAAGTTCAATGTTCTGCTCTTATGGAGTGTACTAGAATTCACCAGGGGGCACAACATCTGAGGCTCTAATCTATTTTAAAAATTAATAGTGATTAAAATCAGCAATGAAAAGAAAGAAAGCTTGCTCTAGGATTAGAATGTTATTTTCAAATGTTAATGGTCCCTTGAACTGGCAATTGTGTCCTGAGTCACGTAATTTATGATGTTTTGTGATCAGCTAAGTTTCCTGCAGTTGCTTTTTCTCCTGACTATACATTGATGCTGAGCAGATTTGTTTGACATGGATAGATGAGGCATTACCATCAGTCCACCCACAGAGATAGGGCGTGTGCTTGCTTGCTTCTAATCTTAAGCTTAGTTCACATTAGAATAAGTTGAGTTTTAATGATGTAGTATGACACAAGGTAGGGCAATAATTGGACTTGTGGCCTGACTTCAGAATCCTCACTCTTGAAGCTTTACATTTAATGAATTAAATTAAAACAATCTTAAATTAATGTAAAATTACCATAACATTAACTTATTTAATTTAACTATTTAATATACATATATTTACTGTAATACATAGTTTTTTCTCTATTATTATGTATTGCAAAGTCAACAAATTTCACATGTGCCAGTGATATTAAACCTCATTCTGACCTGATTCTGATCCAAAAACAAAAAGCTAGCCTCTATAGCAGTAGCCGTGAAACCACCAGACAGTTAGAAATACAGTCTGATTTAATAGTGTCTCTCCAGAAAGAAAATTTACTACGTGTACCTGATCTGTCTTATAAAAACTCCAGAGTCACCATGCATTTGACAGCGGTCTTCCGTTTGAGGCAATTAAGAATAATAATTGCTGACATTACCAGCGATGCCTACGTACTCTGAATGAACAGAAAGAAGGTTATGAGCTTGCTACTGAGCCTTAAAAAGCAACTAGCTTTGTAGATTTGCAAACATGAGGAAATCTGGGGGTCTCGGCCTGAAACGTCAACTGTTCTTCTTCCTATAGATGCTGCCTGGCCTGCTGCGTTCCACCAGCATTTTCTGTGTGTTGCTGGGTTTGTAGATTTTAATTTCCTGTTGTAAGCTTCACTAGATATGTGTATTTTTATTTTAAGATTTTTTGTGTTGGTTTACTTTAATGCTTTGTATGTGCTACTGTATTTGGTTAATTAAACACTCAGTGGTCACTTTATTAGATACCTGCACTTTGAGGTTCAATGTATTACATGTTCATTAAGTGTCATTCTTAGTTAAATCCTAAAATTTATCTTGCAACAAGCACTGCTGTACAACCTGTGCTGGTACACAGGAATATTACAGGACTTCTATTGTAGGAGCGCCTTGTTCCTTCAGGTGAAGACAATTGATAAGAGGAGAAAGTAAGGAGGAACTGGTAAAAGACAAGCCTGTTTCCAGTGTTTAACTCCCAGCGTGTAACAGTAGGGGACATTATTGTGGTTGTGATCACTGGTTGAACAAGGGACATGAAAGGAAAGGTTACCTGCATACTCAGTCCTCTTTTTCTTTTTCTCCATCTCCTTCATCTCATTGTCTCTTCTGGATCACCAGTTACGATTGTGTAAGCACACACTTCTCATTCCCTCTTCACATCACAATCAGAAACAAGTTTAATTTCTCTAGCATATCTCATGAAATTTGTTGTTATGTGGCAGCAGTACATTGCAAAACATAACAATAAAAACGGTGAATTTCAGTAAGAAATACATATATAAAAGTTAAATTAAATAAGTAGTGCAAATTAGGGAATAAATGCTGAAGAATGGTCTTGGGGATTTGCAGTTTAGCCCAACTGTGGCCTGGCCAGGAATTCTATTGTGGAAATTTCAGAAGTGGGATTAGATTTGACGTTACTGGAATTTAGGCAGGGTCTTGTGGGTGGTGAAAGGGTATCTGGTCATTTATGGTACTAGTACATTTCCTTTTTGCCTATCTTCACAGATGGTTCTAAAGACCAAGTTAGTAACTGGGTGATATTTATTCCCTGGTTTAATGTTGAGGTGGGAATAAGGCTGACAGATGGGTTGTCTGTCTATCCATCAGAATTTATAGCCACTATCATTTGTCTGCAATGGCTTGAACAAGTTAAGCCAAGCAGAGCCGTGCTCCGATCAGACCCTGCCGTGGTACTAAAGAGTTTGGGAATGAAACATTCAGGGAGACCTGATCTGTAATATAATCTATATGTGCTGGGGAGTACAGAAGTAGTAGTACAGCTCTGCTCGGTACTTGCGCACGTGGGTGTATTGAATAATGAAGGGACAGATATTCTAGCATTTACTAAGTCAGGGGTAGATATTATAATCAATATAGGAAAGTATGAAGCCAAGACTTGTATTAGGTTGGCTAGGATTGGGAATTGGCAGAAATTTGGGGATAGGAGTGAGACAGGTAGGGGGTATTACAGTTTGTTTTCTTCTGACCAGGGGAGGCGCCTTTTGGGAAGGAATAAGAGGGAAGATGTGTGGTCGGTAAGACTGAGGTTTGGACATACGGGTTTTCACTCCACTTTGGCATTTGTTGGTAAGCAAGGGAATGAACTGAGCACTTTTTGAAAGGTTCCAAGGATGGAGAAACAAGTGATCGTGATAGGCCACAGAAATATGTTGAACGTAATTAGCTCTTTAGGCAATTATTGGGTAGATCTGGGGTGCCTAGTGTGCAGGAATGGTGTAATCGTGTAGGGCCCTGATGACCTTTTTAGCTAAGGGTTTGGCAGGTAAGATCTGATCCCTGTCATGGCTCCCTTTATACTCCATTACTGTAGGTGGCAGTAATGCACCTTCCTGATAGGTTTGAGCTGCCATTAGCACAAAAGTAGAAGAAGGTAAAGGGCTGAAGAACAAGGAATCTGAATGAAGAGAAGAGTGAATTATGGGAGAAAAGAAATGAAGGTGACAAACAGAGGGTGATGGGCAGATATTTTGGTGCTGTAAGCTGGGTAAGATGGTGGCTCGCACAGTCGCAGCAGTTTCTCCATGTTCAATCAAAGGTGTAATTGTATGTCATTTATGTATTTTTCACAATTGTAAGACACAACTGGATATTAAGAACATCTGGAACTTCGGATCTACCCTATCAATGAGTTGGCTGATAGTGATGGGGCTGAACTTGTTTATGTACCGTGTTGTCGCCTGGATTTGTGGTGTCATGTTGTTGTGTGGAGGCAGTGTGAGGTCCAACAAACGGTGCAAACGGTTGTCTTGGGTATATGGTTGTTTTGGATATCAAGTTGCCGTTGGACATCAGACTCTGTTGCCAGTCCTGTTCACTGGTTCATTGGTGAGACCAGCAGCAGGGGAGCTGGGTTGCCTCAGTTGTTGTGCAGACTAGGCCCTCATGCCATTGTGTCACCTGTTGTAGCCACCCAGGAGAGCAGACACTGGAGGAAGTCCTGAAGAGAGCAGAGGTCTCTGTGGGTGCACTGGAATCGGTATTGGTTGGGGGCTGCCCTCATTTGTTCATTCAGTTGAAAGCAAGCTGGATCAGGGCAACATCCCATATACTATCAATCCACAGGCCATGCCACTCAGGAACTTGTATGTTATTTTTATGTGATGGTATGCTTTCCTGCTATTGTAACTATGTATATGTGCTACATACGTTAAGCAGTGTGCAGTTGGCACTCTGTTTTGCACCCTGGCCCCAGAGGAAGGCTACTTTGTTTGGCTGTATTCATGTGTATAATTAACTTGAATTTAATATGTGAGTATAGCAGAGCTCCTCCCAAGTGGCCTGTGGTCAAACACCAACAGCAGCTTCTTGAACCTGCTTAAACTCACCAGTTGGATATTGCATGTGGCAATATTGCAAAAACTTTCTGTCCTTTATCATGCCCTGTCCTGGAGTTTGGATGTTATTCATGTTTCATTTGTCTCACATTATATACTCCCTTTCAAATCAGTGCACTGTACATAATTCACCCAATGCTCATGTAAATCTTGCTTAGAGCTTGATTTTTTTTTTTGGTTTTAATTTTGGCTCAGTGTGCGGGTGTTAGCTTCATTTATTTTTAGTGTTAGCAACATGTATTATTAGAATAAATTGGCTATTAATGGATGGCTGATGGCTGGTGCCAATGTAATCTGTTTTTGTGCTGTATCCCTCTATGGCTCTAAAAGTCTTCAATTAGTAAATGGCATTAATTTTTGATCTAGTTTTTGATCACTACCAGCTTCACACTATAATCTACAGAACTAATGCATTCTCATGCTGTATCAGCTGATGACTTTTTAAATATGTTGATAATTTTTCCAAATACCCTGATGAAATGTCTCGGCTTGAAACATCAGCTTTTTATTCCCTCCATAGATGCCTTTTGACCTGCTGGTTCCTCCAACTTTCTGTGGGTGTTGATCAAGATGTCCAGCATCTGCAGAATCTCTTGTTTAATCAACTAGGTTACTTTACTGACAGTTTATTCCTGTTGCAAATCTGTGCTATCTCTATTTGTCTTATCCATTCTTTCCCTAAAAGCTCTGCAATCTAAAACTAGCTTAACTTCTCCCTTTCTCAATACCAGACCACAAACAATGCAATGGTTAAAGTCACAAATGACATCCTTGGTAACTGGAAAGAGTGTGACACCTACACCTGCAAAAAATAGGAAACAAAATTGGTTTATTTTTGTCACACTGCCATAATATTGTGAAAGGCTTGTCTTGCATACTGGTAATATGGATCAAATCATTACACTGTGCATTGAAGTGGAAGAAGGTAAAACAATAACATAATGCAAAATAAAATATAACAGTGATGCACCATTAATAACTCACTCTGAGACGTAAGGCGAGATATCGGATTTTATTGACTGGAAGAAGGAACAAGCAGTGAGTGACCACCATACTACATCCTGGAGACTGAGAGGCTGGGCTCAGGCCTTGATCGCCTTTATACAGGGGTCTGTGGGAGGAGCCACAGGAGCAGTCAGCAGGGGGCATGTCCAGACAGGTATATGTAGTTCACCACAAACAGCTATGGAGAAAGTGCAGGTAAACAATGAGGTGAAAAATCGTAATGAGGAAGATTGGGAGGTTAAGTGTCCATCTTGTTGTACTAGGGAATCATTCAATGGTCTTATAATATTGGTTTGAAGCTGTCCTTGAGCTTGGTGGTATGTATTTCTGGCTTATATATCTTCTTCCCAATGGAAGAGAGAATGTCCAGGGTGCCTTTAATGATGTTCTCTGCTTTATTGAGGCAGTGAGAGTTACAGGCAGAGTTCAGAAGGGAGTCTGGTTTCTGTGATGTGCTAAGCTTTGTCCACAACTCTCTGCAGTTTCTTGCTGTCATATCAAGCTGCTATGTATCCAGGTCAGATGCTTTCTATGGTGCATCGATAAAAATTGGTAAGGGTTGTTGGAGACATGCCAACTTTCTTCAGCCTCCGGAGGAAGTAGATATGTTGGTGAGCTTTCTTGACGGTGGTGTATAAATGGATTTTTGTAACAGAATTTCTACTCTAGTGCAAACTTCCTGTGACCATGTTTGCAAGCTGATGTTTTCACACTTGTTCATGGGGGTATTATCACACAGTGAGTTGAAAATGTTCTTGTATCCATCTCCTTACCTGTGTTTTTCAATAACCTTTTGATGGAACACACACAAAATGCTGGTGGAACGCAACAGACCAGGCAGCATCTATAGGGAGAAGAACTGTCGTCGTTTCGGGTCGAGACCCTTTGTCAGGACTAACTGAAAGGAAAGATAGTAAGAGATTTGAAAGTAGGAGGGGGAGGGTGAAATGCGAAATAATAGGAGAAAACCAGAGGGGGTGGGGTGAAGCTGAGAGCTGGAAAGGTGATTGCCGAAAGGGATACAGAGCTAGAGAAGGGAAAGAATCATGGTATGGGAGGTCTAGGGAGAAAGAAAGGGGGAGGGGAGCACAAGAGGGAGATGGAGAGCAGGCAGAGTGATGGGCAGAAAGAGAGGAAAAAAAGGGAAGGGGGAAAAAACTAAATATATCAGGGATGGGGTAGGAAGGGGAGGAGGGGCATTAACAGAAGTTAGAGAAGTCAGTGTTCATGCCATCAGGTTGGAGGTTACTGGTTGAATCAGGTTGGAGGTTGAATTTCCAGCATCTGCAGATTTCCTCGTGTTTGTGGTAGAATTATGCCATTCAGCCCATTGAGTTTGCTCTGCCATTTGATAATGGTTGATTTATTTTCCCTCTCAGCCCTATTCTCCTACCTTCTCCCTGTAGCCTTTGGCACATTTACTAATTGAGTACCTATTAATGTTCATGCCATCAGGTTGGAGGCTACCCAGCCGGTATATAAGGTATTGTTCCTCCAACCTGAGTGTGGCTTCATCTTGACAGTAGAGGAGACCATGGATAGACACATCAGAATGGGAATGGGAAGTGGAATTAAAATGTGTGGCCACTGGGAGATCCTGCTTTCTCTGGCAGACCGAGCATAGGTGTTCAGCGAAATGGTCTCCCAGTCTGCGTTGGGTCTCACCAATATATAAAAGGCCACACCGTGAGCACTGGACGCAGTATACCACACCAGCCGACTCACAGGTGAAGTGTCGCCTCACCTGGAAGGACTGTCTGGAGCCCTGAATGGTGGTGAGAGAGGAAGTGTAAGGGCAGGTGTAGTACTTGTTCTGCTTACAAGGATAAGTGCTGGGAGGGAGATCAGTGGGAAGGGATGGGGGGGAGGGGAACGAGTGGACAAGGGAGTTGCATAGGGAGCGATCCCTGTGGAAAGCAGAAAGGGGGGGAGAGGGAGAGATGTGCTTGGTAGTGGGATCCTGTAGGAGGTGGCGAAAGTTACGGAGAATTATACGTTGGAACTGGAGGCTGGTGGGGTAGTAGGTGAGGACAAGGGGAACCCTATCCCGAGTGGGGTGGTGGGAGAATGGGGTGAGAGCAGATGTGCGGGAAATGGGAGAGATATATTTGAGAGCAGAGTTGATGGTGGCAGAAGGGAAGCCCCTTCGTCCTGGAATGAAAAGCCTCATCCTGAGAGCAGATGCGGCGGAGATGGAGGAATAGTGAGAAGTGGATAGGATTTTTGCAAGAGACAGGGTGGGAAGAGGAATAGTCCAGGTAGCTGTGAGAGTCTGTTGGCTTATAGTAGATAACAGTAGATAAGCCGTGTCCAGAGATGGAGACAGAAAGATCAAGAAAGGGGTGGGAGGTGTCAGAAATGGACCAGGTAAATTTGAAGGCAGGGCGAAAGTTGGAGGCAAAGTTAATGAAGTCAATGAGCTCAACATACGTGCAGGAGGCAGCACCTATGCAGTCGTAGATGTAGTAAAGGAAAAGAGGGGGACGGATACCCGTATAGACTTGGAACGTGGACTGTTCCACAATGCCAACAAAAAGGCAGGCATAGTTGGGACCCATACGGATGCCTATGGCTACACCCTTGGTTTGGAGGAAGTGGGAGGAGCCAAAGGAAAAATTATTGAGAGTAAGAGCTAATTCCGCTAGACGGAGGAGAGTGGTGGTAGAGGGGAATTGGTTAGGTCTGGAATCCAAAAAGAAGCGGAGAGCTTTGAGACTTTCCTGGTGGGGGATGGAGGTATATAGGGACTGGACGTCCATTGTGAAAATAAGGCGGTAGGGGCCAGGGAACTTAAAATCATAGAAAAAATTCAAAGCGTGAGAAGTATCACGAACATAGGTGGGAAGGGATTGAACAAGGGGGGGATAAAACAGTGTCAAGGTATGCAGAAATGAGTTTGGTAGGGCAGGAGCAAGCGGAGACAATAGGTGTACCTGGACAGGGAGGTTTGTGGATCTTGGGTAAGGAGTTAGAAATGGGAAATGTGGGGTGTGGGAACTATGAGGTTGGTGGCAGTGGATGGGAGATCCCCAGAGCTGTTAAGGTTGGTGATGGTATAGGAGACAGTGGACTGGTGCTCCTTAGTGGGGTCATGATGAAGGGGTAAATAAGAGGAGGAATCAGAGAGTTGTTGCTGTGCCTCGGCCAGGTAGAGGTCAGTACCTTTTCATGAAGTTGCTTGGAGAGTCCTTTTGTCTTTGTGGTGTAGTTTTTGCCAGGATACTGACTCTCCAGCAGTTGGACCTTCCAGACACAGGTGTATTTTTACTACAATCAGTAAATACACTTTGACTGCACAACAGGTCTCCAAATCCAGATCTTCATTTAAGTAATTATATGACTTCTAAAACCAGTTGGCTTCACCAGTGATGATCTGGTGTGTCATATTAAAGGGAGTGAATACTTTTCAATCAATCACTTTATGTTTCATATTTGTAATTAATTTAGATCACTTTGAGGAGATCTGTTTTCACTTTGGCACAAAAGAGTCTTTTTCTGTTGAACAGTGTCAAAAAAGCCAAATTAAATCCATTGTGATTCAAAGTTATAAAACAATAAAACATGAAAACTTTCAAGGGGGGTGAATTCTTTTTATGGGCACTTAATATGTCACCATATAATACCGTAAAATTCATTTTCTTGCAGGCATTTATAGGGAAAAATGAAATGCAATAGGATTTGTGATCATCTGCACATAACCACACAAAGACTGACAAACAATGAATGTGCAAAAGAAGACAAATAAAAAAAACAATAGATCATGAGTTCCAAAGAGTTCTTGAGATTAAATTTATAGCACGTAAAGTCAGTATAGGGTAGTATGAGTGAAGATAATTCTCTTTCTCTCTCTTTTCCCCCCTCACTATAATCTCTCCCCCCAGCCCTACCTTTCTTTCTCTTTTATTTCCCATAATTCCCCACCTTCCCCCAACCCATTTCCCTCTAGTCTATCACTTCCCAGCTCTCTACTTCATCCCTCCCCCCACTTCTTATCCCCCCTCGAACATCCCATGTTACTTCACTCCTGATGAAGGGTTTCGGCCCGAAACGTCGTTATTACCTCCTCCCATAGATGCTGTCTGGCCTGCTGAGTTCTGCCAGGATTTCGTGTTTTTTTATTTATTTCCAGCATCTGCAGATTCACTCGTGTTGCCTTTGTACAAAGTAAGTTTATTTTCTGCACATTTTGCTCAATTTTCTCCAAAGCACCATCAAACAGGGTTAGAATGCCACACTAGGTGCAATTTTTACCTGTACCCCTACTCCTACCTCTCACCATCCTTCTAATCCTCCTCTGATCCACCCATTTTTTGTCCCCTTTCCTTCATACCCCACACCTACCTAACCCCAATTCACTCATCTCCACCACCTTCCCCCTCTGGTTCCATCCACCCACTACACAAGCACCATTCACACACAGCCCTACACCCCTCCACCTGTCATTCACCTCACTCAATGATTTCCATTCTCACCTCCCTTACCTATCAGAGTCCGGCCCTGGCAGGCCTTTATGGCTACAATTATTTCCCTCCAGCAGCTGGTTAAATTCTTCACACTCTTCACCTCCCACTTGCTCCGTCTGTTCCCCCTCCTTCTTTCCTCTTTCCACCATCTCTCTCTCTGACTCCCCCTTCCATTGTCTCTCATCTCTGCCCCAACTCTCCTTCCCTACCTGGCACTACCTGCCTGTTATCTTATGCCCCTTCTCAAACCACCAATCATCTTGGACTCCTTTCTCATTACTCCCTTTAACTTATTTATATTAGCCTGTTTTACCTTTTCATTCTCAGTCCTGAAGCAGGGTTTTGACCCACAATGTCAACAATTCCTTTTCTCCCACAGTTGCTGCTCAACCCACTGCCATCCTCCAGCAGAGTTTTTGCTGCTCCGTTTCTGCATTCCCCTTTGTCTTCTCATTTCCAGGATTGTATTCACTGGTAATTAAGAATCCTTATAAAATAACAGTTGCAGCCTTTACTCACAGTGTTCAGCAAACTGTTTCCTCCTGTGCTGAATGTGAACTCTCTGTGGTGAGGCTAATGTGTTTTGGGAGCTAGCTCTGCCTAATTAATGAACCACATGCCACACAAAATTTAGAAATGTCAACCCAACATAACTTCAGTCAGCTGCAGCTGTAGGACTGGACAAGCAGCTCTAAGAAATAAGACCCAGGTCTGAGCACTGATCCTAGTCCTGCCAGTTGATGTTAATTGAGACAGCAGCAAGAACAACAAAAATCCCCCAGATGTTGAGCTAGGAGTCAGCCAGATTCCCAGTAACATCTCTTTGAAAGTTGTGTTAGCTATGTGAGCAAGTGGCTAGGATTATATATTAATAATTTTGGGAAAACTCTGAGGTGAAATTAGCATCTGTGAAATGGTATATTATTAAGGTTATTGGGTGGAAAAGAAAATGGAGGGAAATTACAAGCTCAAAGCATGAAGATCTTAAGTAACATTATCGATTGAAGAGAAATTCTAATTTGAACAAATTACTCCCATTCCCAATTTATTGTTGTCTTTTCAGATTAGTTTTGTTAGATATGATGGAAATTCTATGTGAAATTTGGGGAAGAATTGAGAACATACAATAGTTAATCCCTTATGAAATGCAAACTAGATGACACTTATTACGAAACACTTTGCACTATGTATATGGTTTCACACAATCACTATGCCTTGGACGTATGTGTGATGTTTTATACCACGAGACATTCACTTCATGCATAACCGTTAGACACCTTCTGTATGTAGTTTGCAAATGTGCTCTTTAATTTAACAACTTTGGTACCAAATATGTTATAGCTCTTGGGTGGCCTTTGAGTTTGCAATCCCACAAAGTGAAATACATTCAATGTGACCTGAATAAGATGAAAAGAGATCTGTTCTGATAGAAGCCATAAAAGTAAACTGAGCAAAAAGAAAACAGTTTGGTATTTCAGTGAGTTTGTCCCACAGTCATGCCACTGTAATAGAAACGGATATTTTAGGAAAGAACCCTAATACAACCAAAAACTAACCTAACAAAATCAGTCATTTGAAGTACTTATATTAAAAGCAATTTTATGTGATTATCTGTGCTGTGAATTAGCAAACACTTTCTGGTGAGACCTCCTGGAATAGTCAATTGTGTCGAAGGCATTGTATAATTACAGATGTCAAAATAAAGGTAGAAAATGCTGGAGGTGCTGGTTCAGGCAGCTTCTGTGGGAGGGCAAAGAGAGGTACAGTAACTTCTCAAATCTATGACCTTTCGTGTCAGCTGGAAAAGCTGGAAAAGATGGAGAGAAGGTAGAAGAGACAAAAAGAGAAAGAAATGTTAAAATGGAAGAGATTTAAATAGATGAGAGCAAGAGAAATTGTTAATGGAACAAGTAAAGAAGCAAGAGGAAGAACCGTTAGCCGAGCTCACCCAACAGAGTTGCGTTTAGAAGGTAGTTGAAAGAATTCTTCCTGAACTTAGATTTACCTTCACTAACACACTAAATTCAAAGACAAAATGGGAATAGTAACACAAAATTAATATAACAGATACTGGAAGTATGGGTTTACCATTCCTGGCTGAATGAGGTGCTCACAACAGGAAAAAATTGCCTTAACCTTTCCAAGAAGGGATTTTATTACAGCACTGATATGAATCTGAAGTATGACATGTGGAATATTATTTATTCCAATTCGAATGGACTCTTTTCCTTCACCTCTTTTCTCTGAGTACTTTAACAACTTTATTGCTGCTGTTTTGACTCTTGTCTTGAATTAGAAAAACTCAGCAGTTTTGCTTCCAATTTCCATTTTTCCTTTGATTTCCAATGTTCATCTCAGACTTCTCCCTTTTTTCCTCAACACCTCTATCCATTTCTGGATAATGAGCTAATGACTAATTCAAAAACAAACACCCGTCTGTTCCCATAGCTGTCAGGTATACAGCTTTTCTCACTGCATTTCATAAAGCCTTAGTGCAAAACAAGTTGTGTTGCCTACCAAGCCTATGCAATTGTTAAACAGATTTTTATATTAATGCACCCCAACTCATTTTATTCTTCCCATTCTCCCATCAACTTTTCCCCTAATTCTAACAGTCATTTTACACCCTAGGAGTAATTAATAGTGTCTAGTTAAGCTACCAATCTGCACATTTTTTGAGTGCGGGTGGGAACTGCATCAGCCAGTTGTAACCCATTCAGTCACAGAGAGAATGCTTAAACTCCACACGGACATCAGAGGTGAGAACTGAAAATGGGTCACTGGTGCTGTTGTAGAAATTGCACCACTATACTTCTTCTAACGTCTCAACTTCTGATATCCAGACCCTCATTTACATTTGTTATTCCAGTCTGATGCTTTCCTTTCCCAAAACCTACTGAATGCATGTTGTTATTATTGTTGAGATCCTGAGGTGTCAGACAACACATAAGAATATCAAACAAGTATTTTTCATATGTCTAAACTATATCAGGTCAGATGAGGTGTGGATAGCTGACTTCCTGCCTTGAAAATTTTATAACGAATTGGCAGTTTTTTGGTTACTATTTCTGACATTAGAGTCACAGTGTCCGAGAACACTACAGCAAAGAAACAGGCCAGTAAATACATCTAGTCCATGCCAAACTATTAATCTGTCTAGTCTCATCGAGCTGCACCTGGACCATTGTCCTCCATACTCTTTCCATCCATGTACCCATCCAAATTTCGTTTAAACGTTGAAATTGAACCCACATCCATCCCTAGCTGCTCATTCCATAATCCCACCACCCTTTGGAGTAAAGATGTTTCTCTTAAACATTTCACCTTCCACCCTTAACCTATGACCTCTATTTCTAGTTTCACCTAATCTCAGAGGAAAAATCTTGCTTGTGCTTACCACATCTATACCCCTCATAATTTTGTACACCTTTATCAAATCTTCATTTATTCCCCTATGCTCCAGGGAACAAAATCCTAACCTGCTCAAAATTTCCCTATAACTCAGGTCCTCAAGTTTTACCAAATTCTTTGTAAATTTTCTCTGTACTCTTTGAATTGTATTGACATCTTTCCTGAAGGTAGGTGGTCAAAATTGCACACAACACTCCAAATTAGGCCTCATCAGCTTTTTATACAACTTCAGCATCACATCCAATATCCTGGACTAAATGCTTTGATTTATGAAGACCAATGCTCCAAAAGCTATCTAGCTGTAATGCCAATTTTTAGGAGTAATGTACCTGTATTCCCAGATCCCTCTGTTCTACTGTGCTCTTCAGTGCCCTACCACTCAATGTGTAAGTCCTATCTGGGATTATCTCCCAAAGTGCAAAATATCATACATGTCTGCAATAAATTCCCATGTACCCTTTCTCAGGCCATTTTTCTAGCTGGTCTAGATCCTGCTGCAAGCTTTGATAGGATAATCTTCCTTGCTGTCCACTATGCCTCCAGTTTTGGTATCATTTGCAAATTTGCTGATCCGGCTTACCACATTATCATCTTGACATGCAGTAGATGACAAACAACATCGGACACAGCACCAATTCCTGCTGCGCACCACTAGTCACAGGCCTTCAATCAGAGAGGCAACCATCTACTACCACTCTCTGGCTTCTTCTGCAAAGCCAATGTCTAATCCAATTTACAACCTCATCTTGAATGCTAAGCGACTGAACTTTCTTGACCAACTTCCCATTCGGAACCTTGTCAAAGGCCTTTCTAAAGTTCATATAGACAACACCCAATGCCTTGCCTTCATCAACATTCCTGGTAACTTTCTTGAAAAACTCTATAAGATTGGTTAGACACAACCTACCACACACAGATCCCTAATCAGCCCCTGCCTATCCAAATAATTACATATCTGATCCCTTAGAATACCTTCCAATAACTTACCCACTTCTAATATCAGACTAACTAACTACTATTTTAAGTATCTCTGCTAAGGTCCCTACAATTTGTCACAATGCTCCCACAGGGCCCAAGTGAACACTTTGTCATGTCTTGGTGAGTTATCCACTCTAATTTGCCTCAGGACAGCAAGCACTTACTCCTTTATATGGTCCTCACTCCTATGGACTCTGTGTCAGTGTCCTTAGTAAATGCAGAGGCAAAAATCTATTTAAAATCTCCCCCATCTCTTTTGGCCCCATGCATAGATGACTACTCCTTCACTTTTTCAGCTAGAGCAACCTCATGCCTTCTTTTAGTCCTCCTGATGTCTTTCATAAACACTCTCTTGCATTTCTTATATTCCTCAAGTACCTCATTTGTTCCTGCCTGCCTATATCTGTTATGCATCTCGTTACTTTTCTTAACCAGGACCAGAATATCTCTTAAAAATCTACATTCCCTAAACATGTTATCATTTCATTTTATTAATGACAGGAACATAAAAACTCACTTTTGAAAGCTTCTTGCTTACCAAGCATACCTTTGCCAGGAAACATCCTTTCCTAATCCACACTTGCTAGATTCTTTATTATAGCATAAAAATTGGCCTTTCTCCAATTTAGAGTAACAACCAGAGGATCAAACCTGTCCTTCTCCATAACTATCCTGAAAGTGATGGCATTATGATCACTAGATGCAGTGTACCACTATACAATCTTTTGTCATCTGCCCTGTTTCATTCCTTAATAGGAGATCTCAGTTTGGGATCCCACTCTCTCAGTTTGGGACTGCTATGTATTGAGAAAGAAGACTTTCTTGAACATATTTGGCAAACTCTATCCCATACAGCCCTTTTACAGTATGGGAGCTCCAGTCAATATGAGAAGTTAAATATCACCTACTATCACAACCTTATGTTTCTTGTAACAGTTTGCGATCTCTGTACAAATTTGCTTTTCTAAATCCCACTGATTATTGGGTGGTCTATAATATAATCTGCTTAACATAGTCATCCCTTTTTTATTCCTCAGTTCCTCCTTTATAGCCTCAGTAGATGAGCTTATCCATTTTTCCTACAATACTTCTTGCATTGAAATGTACGCAACTCAGAACATTAGTCCCACTAGGTTTAACCTTCCGATTCCTAACTTTGTATCTAGGCTTAACATCTTTCCCCACCACCACGCCACTAATTGCTGTGCCGTTCCCCTGCAACAATAGTTTAAACCCCACCACCACCCTGTGCAGCACTAGCAAACTTTCCTGTAACGATGTTAGTTCCCCTCCAGTTCAGGTGCAAACTGTCCCTTCTGTACAGGTCCCATTTTCCCTGGAAGAGAGCCCAATGAGCCAAAAATCAGAAGCCCTCTTCCTGCAGCATCTTCGTAGCCCTTCATGTTAAACCCTACGATCTTTCTATTTATGACTTCACTAGCACATGACATGGTATCATTCCTGAGATCACAACACTGGGGACCTCTCCTTTAACTTAGCACCTAACTCCCTGAACTCACTTTGCTGGATCTTGTCACCCTTCCTACCGTGTCCTTGGTACTGACGTGAACCATCACTTTTGGCTGCTCACCATCCCACTTAACACTGCTGTCGACTCGAGCTGAGATGTCCCAGACACTGGCATCGAGGAGGCAATATACCGTCTGGAAATCTGTTCTTGTCCACTGAAGCTCCTGCCTGTGCCACTAACCAGTGAAACCCCTATTACTGCAGCTTCTGCCCCACTTCTCTTCTGAGCCACAGAGCCAGACACCGAGCCAGAGACCTGACTGCTGTCACACACACACACACACACACACACACACAATTTAACGTGGTATACCTATTATTGAGGGAAATGGCCACTGGCATACTCTGTACTGGCTGGCTATCCCCTTTCCCCACACAGGTGGTCACCCAGTTACCTGCACCTTGGGTGCAACTACCTCCCTGTATTGCCTGTCGAACAACCCCCATCTCCCACCAGCCTCCAGAATGATCTGGAGTTCATCCAGCTCCAGCTCCATTTCCTTAACACTGTCTGTCAAAAACTGCAGCTGGATGCACTTCTTGTAGGCGTTGTCGTCAGGGACACTGGAGCTGCCTGTCTTCCCATATCCCGCAAGAGGAATGTTCCACTGTAGTGTCCTGCATCCTCTCTGCTCTAACTGTGCAATAAGAAAGAAAGAGAATTAAATGGGGAATAAAACATCTACCTGCAGTTTTCACCTCTCTTTGCTGAAGCTTCTAAATTAGCATTTTATTCCAGACTGGCTGCCATACACACATTGCTTGGGTTGGCATTGGCACTGATAATTATGTTGTTTACGTTCATTTCCATGCAGTTCTGTTGTATAACACACCTTGTAAACAAAACAAAAGCTATTAAGATAAATGTCAGGTGCCTTAAGTTATTTCACTCCTGAGCTGTGCAAGGGACACACAGATATTCTATTTTATTATACACTCAGTGGCCACTTTATTAGGTATGTCTTGTTCCTAAGAAGGTGGGCACTGAGAGTATGTTTGTGGCCTTCCGCTGCTGTAGCCCATCCACACACATATTGTGCGCTCAGAGATGCTCTTCTGCACACTACTTTTGTAATGCGTGGTTATCTGAGTTACTGTCGCCTTCTTGTCAGCTTGAACCAGTCTGAACCTTCTCCCCGATCTCTGTCATTAACAAGCTGTTTCCAGCAACAGAATGCCACTCGCTGGAAGTTTGTTGTTTCTCACACCATTTTCTGTAAGCTGTTGTGCTTGCAAATCCCAGGAGATCAACAGTTTCTGAGATACTCAAACCACCCTGTCTGGCACCAACAATCCTTGCACAGTCAGAGTCACTCAGATCACATTTCTATTTCATTCTGATGTTTGGTCTAAACAACAACTGAACCTCTTGATCATGTCTGTGTGCTTTTATGTGGTAAGTTGCTGCCACAAGATCAGCTGCTTAGATATTTACACATGTACCTAAAAAGGTGGCCATCTTCACATTTCTTTAATTACTTAAGTTTAACTACCCCAGCCGCCATGAGATTCCAGCTCATGTTTTCAAATCTATGGTCTAGAGTCTAGATTCTAGTCCAACTAACTAAACTACTATGTTGTAGCAAGGAAGTACTTCAAGGCAGTGTTGAAACTAAGCAATATCATTCATTTGCCATTTCTAGAAGGAACAACAGAACCCCATATACAATTTTCCCTAGAGGATTACATCAAACGACAGGAGAATCAAAAGCATTATATTGCTGTACAGAGAAAGGAAGGGAGATAAAAACAGTAGCTCTCTGATGGTGGTTGTAGTGAAATCAATAGATTATGTACTTGGAAAACTAGGTCATAATAAGTGAAAGACAGGATGGTTATTGCAGGCAAATTATGTTTTAGTAGCTTGACTAAATACTTGAATGAATTAGCAGAGTCAATTGATGATGGTGACGTAGTTGAAATGATGTAGATTTTCATAATGTGCCACCGGTAGACTAGACAAGAAAGTTAAAGCCTTGAGATTAAAGAGGCAGTGACTGTCTGAATATCTAACTGACTAAGAAAGACAAAGTAAATAGTGATAGTGAGTGTCTGCTTATCAGACTAGAGATGAATTTATTCATGTAACCAGGAGCCAGACTCAGAACCATTGTTCTCTTCAATATATATGAATGATTTAGCACAGTCACATGGGGTAGTTTCAAACTTGGCAAATACCATGAATCTTGGACATGTGGTTAACAGAATTCAGAATGGTGAAGGTGATATAATGATAAATGCAGGAACACATGCTTTGGGAAGAAATCTGAGAAGTGCAATACAAACATTTAAAGGAGGGTGTGTTATATAAAGAATCTTTTGGCTGTACATACCCTCTCCCATAACCCAGGAAAAAAGTCACTGATTTCTTTCCATGTTTTCTCCTGGAGTATATCTATATGCCCATGAGTTCTTTGTAGAATGGCATTGAGTGCGCAGAGTAATACGTGGAAAATATTGACTTTTTTGGTTTATCTGAGGTTCTGCTTAGGCTGCCCACATGTAAAATGCATCAAATATATCAAAAAGTGACATTACATTTATTTCCCTAACCTACACCCCCTCCACCTCTGATCACTGAACAGAGTTCCATTGCCTCACCACGCCCCGACAACCTCACTGGATTCAGAACCTCTTACCTAGCAATACCACAGCAAATTGGGCATATGGTCACCATGTACTCAAAATTTTTCAAACTGGTCTAAGACCAGATGGGGCATTTTCAACCCCATTCCACTGTGCCTGTGGATTTGAACTGAATGGAACTTCATGACATATGTGGTGCAAAGTTCGTTTTCGACGCACAAGAATTTCTAGTCTTGCAATAGACTTAACAGAGAAAAAGACGGTGCAGACTTAAAATAGGTTAATTGAAACTTAAAAATGCAGAGCATTTTCTGATATGAGAAATACTCCTTATTAAATTAAAATAAACCCAAACACAATTAACATTTAAACTCACTAATGTGTGAAAAGAAGCTGTTTCAAACCACATTCTGGTGTATGTAAACTTACACAGCAGGATGTTACAAATGAACAGTGCAGCTCTGTGTATTGAAATGTTTGTTATCTTTTGGTGACTTAAATGATAAAGATCATGTCAGTTACAAAAAATAGCTTCTAAAGAATCATAAACAACGTAAACCACTGCTTGGGAACGGTAGATGTGCTTTTTCCTTCAGCAATATAGTCAGCCAGTTGGGTTCAGCAAAGGTATTCAGGAGGAGGAAGTTACTGGTTAAGGGGACAGGTAATTGTTAATTAGACTTGACACTTACACTTGCCCACAGCCTGTCTCCTGTACTTGTCCCTCTGATAAACTCAAGTGCTAACAACCTCTAGAACTAGCACACCACCCACCCACCCCAGCACCTCCTGCTCTGCACCTGTGACTGCAGCTGCCTTTGTAACTGAAGGCTCTTTGGTGTTGCAGCTTGTAAAGGGAAACGACAGCAGTGAAGCCAAGAACAGACATTCTTCATTTACAATCACAATACACAACTAAAGCGCTAACACGGATGTGACAAAATCATATCCTGTGGTCCACTCTTCTCAAAGGTACCCTTTTATTTTCATTATAACACTGTCCTAATTGATGCAACTTTTCATACAACTGAAGGAGGAGAAGGACAAGCTAGTAGGTGATAGATGAAGCCAGGTGGCTAGGAAAGGTGTAGGGCTGGAGAAGCAAGAATATGATAGGAGAGGAGTGTGGACCATTGGGGAAAGTGAAGGAGGGAGTGATAGGCAGGTGAGGAGAAAAGGCGAAAGAGCAGAATAGGGAATAGAAGAAGAGGGAAGGGGGAGGGGAAAGAAAAGTACAGAAGGAAAAAACATTACCGGGAGAAGAAAGTGATTTTCATGCCGTCAGGTTGGAGGTGACTCAGTGTTGCTCAGTGTTGCTCCTCCACCCTGAGAGTGGCCTCATCATGGCAAAAAGAGGAGGCTTACTGACCTGACGGAACGGGAATGGGGATAGGAGTTAAATTGGTTGGCTGCTGGGAAATCCGCAACTTGACAGAGCAGTCCACCAATTTACATTGGGACTGACTAATTTCACAGAGACTGCGTCGGGAGCACTAGATGCAATGAATGGCTCCAACAGATTCACAAGCAAAGCCTTGCCTCACCTGGAAGGACAATTTGGAGCCCTGAATTGAGGTCATGGAGCAGATGAATAGGCAGGTGCAGCATTTCTGTCCCTCTACCTTCTTCTTCTTTCTCTTCCAGTCCTGATGAAGGCTCTTGGCCCAAAGCATTTGCTGTTCATTCATTTCCAAAGGTATTGCCTGCCCTGCTGAGTTCCTCCAGCAATTTTTGTCTGCAATGATGCTATTTTTAATGTTGCATAAGCACAACTAGAAGTTACTTCCACTTAATGGATGAAAAGCATCCTAGTGATACTTGTTAGGCAAGAATGGACTACCATGTCAATGGCTGGCTTTCCTAAGCATGGATTTATAATGTGTGCACAGAATTAAGACACAATGGCTGGTAAGGGAGAATTTTGTAATCACAGACTTGCCTGAGTATCCTTGCAACGTGGGTACATGTTTTTTGAAGCTCCTTAATAATGACACTTAAGCAAATACTGAATTTCTATTAAAAATAACTTTCTCAAAGAAACCACACTATTTAATACCCTATTGTTTTTGATGCTTGAAACTGTAGCATTTTATGCTCAATTCTGTTGTAGATATTGTATTACTTTGTAAAGAATCTTATCTCTAATATGCAAAATCATTTATGTACATATTTCTGGTGCTTGTGTGAGCTGTGATGCATTAAAAACTGCATGGATTTCGACGTTGTGGAACAGGAAAACACATACAGAGGGTGATTTCTGTTCATGGGCTCTTTGTCAGCTTTCCTGCTGGAGCTTACTGAAAATGAGATTTTCAAAAACGTGGCACTTCTGTATTTCAGTGGACTGAAATAATTTGAGGTAGAGCAGAAGACCAAAACAGGTTTTTAACAGCCCCAGCTTGAAGTTTGTTGATCCAAAGATTAGAAACATAGAAACATTGAAAAACTACGGCATAATATAGGCCAAACACATACTTACTTAGAAATCACCTAGGGTTACCTATAGCCCTCTATTTTTCTAAGCTCCATGTACCTATCCAGGAGGCTCTTAAAAAACCCGATAGTATCCACCTCCAGAAATGTTGCTGGCAGCCCAATTCCAAGCACTCACCTCTCTCTGCATAAAAAATGTACCCCTGACAACTCCTTTGTACCTACTTCCTAGCACTTTCAAACTGTGCCCTCTCATGTTAGCCATTTGAGTCCTGGGAAAAAGCCTCTGACTATCCACATGATCAATGCCTCTCATTATCTTATACATCTCTATCAGGTCACCTCTCATCCTCCATCGCTCCAAGGAGAAAAGGCCGAGTTCACTCAACCTACTCTCATAAGGCATTCTCCCTAATCCAGGCAACATCCTTGTAAATCTCCTCTGCAGCTTTTCTATAGTTTCCACACTCTTCCTGTAGTGAGGCAACCAGAAATGAGCACAGTACTCCAAGTGGGGTCTGACCAGGGTTCTATATAATTGTAACATTACCTCTCAGCTCCAAAACTCAATCCTATGGTTGATGAAGGCCAATGCACCATATGCTTTCTGAGCCACAGAGTTAACCTGTGCAGCAGCTTTGAGTGTCTTATGAACTCGGATCTGAAGATACCTCTGATTCTCCACATTGCCAAGAGTCTTACCATTAATACTATATTCTGCCATCATATTTGACCTGCAAAAATGAACCACCTCACGCTTATCTGGGTTGAGCTTCATCTGCTGCTTACCAGTCCAGTTTTGCATCCTATCGACGTCCCGCTGTAAACTCTGACAGCTCTCCACACTATCCACAACACCGCTAACCTTTGTAAACTTGCTAACCCATCCTTCCACTTCCTCATCCAGGTCATTTATAAAAATCACGAAGAGAAGAGGTCCCAGAACAGATCCCTGAGGCACACCACTGGTCACCGTCCTCCATGAAGAATATGACTATGACTTGTCTACAACCATTCTTTGACTTCTGTGGGCAAGCCAATTCTGGATCCACAAAGCATGGCCCTCTTGAATCCCATGCATCCTTACTTTCTCAATAAGCCTTGCATGGGGTACCTTATCAAATGCCTTGCTGAAATCCATATACGCTACACCTATTGCTCTACCTTCATCAACATGTTTAGTCACATCCTCAGAAAAATTAGTCAGGCTTTTAATGTTGCTACAGGCTGTCTGGGCTGGTGAGACAGGGTTCCAGGAGAGGGTGGGGTAAGATTAGTGGAGACACAGTCCACCTGGTCACTGATCTTCACGGTCATGCTGTCCCAGTAAGGAACCCTGGCTGGCGAGGACTTGTTGAAGGGTGTTCACATCCGCTGGGTCCATGGTGGCCAGATTGTTCTGTTGCAATGATTGAGGCGAACCCAAATGCAGGACACAGGCACTGAGATTTAGTTAGCATACAGACACGGTCATGAGCATTTAACGGAAAATAGGAAGGAGAGCAAGAAGGCAAGAGACAGGCAGAATTTATCTTGACACGGAGAGACTGGGTTTCACAGGTAAATCTCGGAACTGGAGTAGAACTTAAAGAACTTACCTTGACATGAGCAGACTGAGTTTCACAGGAAATTCTCGGTACTGAAGCAAAATTTAGAACACACAGTCCTAAGTGGCCAGGAAATGTTAATTACCACACTGGCAAAACCAATGATCTGGCAACTAGTGGGTGCAAAGCCAGTGTTCTTATCCTGCAGGTCTTGATGAAAACTAGGTGTGCCGTCATCAAAGGGAATTAGGAAAAAATGGGGAATTAATGGTCGGAACCATGGCACAATCAAAGGAAATTAGGAGAAGATGGGGAATTAATGGTTGGGACAGTGACACATATGGCATGAATTGCCTTTGACAAAGCCATGCTGACTATTCCAAATCATATTATGTTTCTCCAAATGTTCATAAATCCTACATCTCAGGATCTTTTCCATCAACTTACCAGCTACTGAAGTGAGACTCGCTGGTCTATAATTTCCTGGGCTATCTCTACTCCCTTTCTTGAATAAGGGAACAACATCTGCAACTGTCCAGTCCTCTGGAACCTCTCCTGTCCCCATTAATGAAGCAAAGATCATTGCCAGAGGCTCAGCAATCTCCTCCCTCACCTTCCACAGTAGCCTGGGATACACCTCTTCTGGTCCCAGAGACTTATCCAACTTAATGCTTTCCAAAAGCATCGTCATTCTTAATGTCGAAATGCTCAAGCTTTTCAATCCGCTGAAGATCTTCCCTACAATTAGCAAGATCCTTTTCCGTAGTGAATACTGAAACAAAGTATTCATTAAGTACCTCTGCTATCTCCTCCAGTGCCATGCACACTTTCCCACTGTCACACTTGATTGTCCTATCTCACGTCTCATCCTCTTGCTCTTCACAAACTTGCAAAATGCCATGAGGTTTCCTTTAATCCTGCTCACCGGGGCCTTCTCACGGCCCCTTCTGGCTCTCCTAATTTCATTCTTAAGTTCCTTCCTGGTAGCCTTATAATCTTCTAGATCTCTATCAATGCCTAGTTTTTTGCATTGACCCAGAAGAGTTATTGACCCCATTCCTTTTTCTAACTTCCACCTACAGAGACTCAGCAGACAATCCCTCCATGACTTACTCCTTTTCTGCAGCCATGACACTATCTCTGATCAGCAATGCCATGCCCCACCTCTTTTGCCTCCCTCCCTGTCCTTTCTGAAACATCTAAAGCCTGGCACTCTAAATAACCATTCCTACCCCTGTTAGATAAGAGGGAGACCCAGCAACGATGAAGAAACAGTAATATAATTCCATGTTAGGGTGGTGCATGTCTTAGACAAGAAGCAGAAAGCACAAAGCCTTCTATTTTATCAGCAGGATGTTGTATTTATGGGCTGAAACATGTCATAGTGTCTAGAATCAACATTGAATGCAGGGATGGCGTTCAGTTCTGTAGAGCGGAGAGACTTTTCATCCAGTTCCACAACCATGGCTTATATATGAAGGGAATTCACATGTATTCAAATAGACTTGTCCACATAGATTCAAAAGGTGTGTGTAAATAATATATTTGCCTCTTCATGTTACTTAACATTAATGCCTTTAATTTATTTCATATCACATGCATCTTAAGTTTTTGTTAAATTCTCTAAGAATTATAGAGTCATGCAGCATAGAAATAGGCCCTTTAGCTCAGCACATCCGAGACAACATTTTTGTCCATCTGCTTGCACCAGGCTCTGACAGTGTTCCTGGTAGGGTACGGAAAAGCTGCACCAACCACCTGGCAGGTATATTCAAGGACAGCTTCAATCTGTCACTGTTGCAGTCGGAGGTCCCCACTGCCTCGAAAGAGCGACAATCAGTGCTGCCTGCTGTCTCACCCGGAGCTTTGAGAGGTTGGCCACGCCCAGAATCCACTCCTGCCTAAGTAAGGATCTGGACCCACTGCGGTTTGCCTATTGCCGCAATAGGTCTACAGTGTATGCAATCTCTCTGGTTCTCCACAGCCTCTGATCACCTGGACAATAACAACACCTATGTCAAGCTGCTGTTTATTGATTGCAGTTCAGCATTCAGCACCATCTTACCCTCACTAATAATCAGTAAGATTATAAACCTGGGCCTCTATACTTCCCTCTGCAACTGGATTTCTGACTTCCTCATTGGGAGACCACAGAGTACATTTCTTCAGAACTGAAAATGCATAGTGGTAGATGCTTAGCCTACTTCTCTGCTCTCTCTTCACCCACAACTGTGTGGTTGGACAAGGCTCAAATGGCATATACGAACTTGTTGCAGGCACAACTATCGTTGGCAGAATTTCGGATAGTTCTGAGGAGGCATACAGGAGTGAGGTAGATCAGCTGGTTGAATGGAGACTCAATAACAACTTCGCAGTCAACTTCAGTAAGGACAAGGAATTGATTGTGAATTTCCGGAAGGCGAAACTGAGGGAACACAGACAAGTCCCTATCACAGAATGACCAGTGGAAAGGGTGAGCATTTTCAAGTCTCTGGTTATCAACAGCTCTGAAGTTCTAACCTGGAACCAACATATTGATTCAATTGTAAATAAGGCGTGACAGGAGCTATATTTCATTAAGAGTTTGAGAAGTTTTGGTATGTCAAAAAAAACCATATATTTTATTGTGATTTATAATTTATTATTATGTCTGCTGCTGCAAAAACAATAAATCTGATTTAAACTTGATTCTAATTCTGACTCTAATCCCTTTTGCCTGTATTAGAACTGTATCTTTTTGTGCCTTGCCTAGTTAGTGTCTGTCTAAATTCCTATTAAATACAATAATTCTATCTGATTCCATCAGCACCTCTGGCAGTGCATTCCACTTATCAACTACTCTGTAAAAAAAAAATCTTTCCCCTCACATCCCTTTTAAATCTCATCTTAAAGCTATGCTTTTTGTATTTGATAGTTCTGACAAAGGAAAAAGGTTTGATAATCGGTCTCATAATTTTATGTATTTTTATGAAGTCATCTGTTAGCCTCCTTCACTCCAGGTTCTTGTCATGGAAAGTTACCTGGTCATTTCCCTCCACAGATGCTGTCTGACCTGCTGGGTTCCTCCAGGTGTTAAAAATGCTTTTGTTTAGTGCAGCGACTTTTGGCAACATACAACATTGTGACTCGTTGCCATGGTGACTTCCATCTAAAGTCATCTAGAGTTTAAGGTCAAGTGACACCTCAAGTTGAAGACTAGCGGCAAATAGGATTAACCATTTATTTATGGAGAGAAAGATACTAGGTGTTGCAACTAAGGAAAGCAGAGGTCATATTACTCTACACCAATGTGATACACATTACAGTATAACCTTTTTGTTATAACTTCAGTAATTCCATGTAACATTGAATGTCATACCATTTGTACTTTTATATTTATATTATTTGACTTGTAGCTTTTTATGCAGTTAGAATAAATGTATTAACAGAATTCAGATGAAGGGTCTCAACCTGAAATGTTGACTGTCCATTTCCTTCCATAGGTGCTGTCTGAGCTGCTGAGTCCCTTCAGCGGGTTGAATGTTGCTCCACTTTCCAGCAGCTGCAGTCTCTTGTGTCTCTAAGAGAATTCTTTTTTTTTAACAATATTTTTATTCAGAAGAAAAAACAAGATTTACAGAATGCAACACATAGATACATCTCAACATAAATTGTGTACATTCATATATTGTAATAAAATTGATCAAAATGTTTTAGCATATCACGTAAAAGTATACCACTCTGTAATCACAAGTCATACATCATAAAATAATTTTTTTATATAAAAAAAGTCAACCCCCTACCAACTACCAAAGAAAAAAGCTGATGGATGATAATGGATAATTAGAAAAAAAAAATTCGCTTAAGAAGGGAAGATAGAAATATACATAAAAGTCTGTGCACTGTTAAAGAGAAGTGAAAGAGAATTCTGAGTTGAATGTTTACTGTTCAAAGTCAAAGTCACATTTATTGTCACGTGCACAATTATGTGCATGCAAAAGTTCAGTGAAAAGCAAACTTGCAACAGCATCACACACAAAATGCTGGTGGAACGCAGCAGGCCAGGCAGCTTCTATAGGAAGCAGCACTGTCGACGTTTCGGGCCGAGACCCTTCGTCAGGCCACTGTGGCCTGCTGTGTTCCACAAGCATTTTGTGTTTGTTGTCTGTATTTCCAGCATCTGCAGATTTCCTCGTGCTTGCAACAGCATTACAGGCATATAAACAGCATTCATAAGAAAAACATAAATTATACACAATTTTCACAGGAAAGGACACAACACGAGTCCATTATAGTGCAAAGTGATCAATGTGGTCAATTAAATGAATGATTAGAGTTTTGTCAGCTCGTTCAAGAAACAAATGGTTAGAGATTTGTAGCTGTTCTTGAACCCGGTGGTGGAGGACTTCAGGCTTCTGTACCTTTTGCCCAGTGGTAGAGATAGTTAAGAAGCATTAAAAATAGAGGAACTTTTTGTGACTGCGGTCAGACAGGGAATGCAACTGTCAGCGTGGGAAAAGCGAGAAGAATGACATGGAACATTAAGCAAAAGGTGTGCAGCTCTGGGAAGAAGGTATAGAAGCTGTAGGAATAAGATGAAAACTGCAGTAAAGTGGATGAAAGTTTGCAGGAGAAGGATGCAGTAGTACTGAGACTAACAAAAGAATTTTCCGAGGTTAGACAAAAGGAAGAAAGATATAGGGATAAGGTGGAGCAGCCCAAGAAGCAGAGACATTGAGTGATAGGAGGAAGTGATAAGGAAACTGAATGTAAACAAAAGGTTTAGACAGGAAAGAACAGAGGTGAAAATGAGAAACGAGACAATATGTGGTTAATTTGAGGCACAATTCTATTCTGCCAAAGTACTGGTTAAGTATTTAGGGACAGCATTGACTTAAAGGCATCTTTTCAATGCTGGGAGAGGAGATCTGTATTCCTTGTACTTATATAGACAAAAGCATTTTTAACACCTGGAGGAACTCAGGAGGTTAGACAGCATCTGTGGAGGGAAATGACCAGGTAATTTTTCAGGTCAAGAACCTGGAGTGAAGGAGGCTAACAGGTAACCTCATAATACAAGGAATCTGAAGCATGTGCTGATCATTCAGTGTATGAGAGAGAGATTGAACCATTGCTGTAGAAATTCCTGAGTTAGAGAGGTGTGCTTTGTGTTGTGACAGGCATTGTAGCAGAAGAAAATAATTTGGGTACAGGGTAGAGAAAGCGAAAGGAGAAACCTGTGAAAGGCGAAAAGGAAGGCAGTTGTGCAGAGCACGGAGTAATGTGTCTGATGAGGCACACCAGAAAACTCTTGTAGATGGGGAAAAGCTATTGCTGTTGACGTATTATGCAGCTTATACCCTCTCACAACTGGGACAAATTGTTAAGGATTTCGGAACACTTGTCCAGAGAGGAGTTATGGAAGGTCATACTACATTTAGAAATAATAGTTGTACTGGAGGGTTGCAAGGAGGCAGAGAAGAAGAAATGTGTGCTTTTTTACTTTAGATTGGAACTGCTGGTTGGATTATGGCAAGATATTAAGTGTGCTCAGACTGAGATAGTTTGGAAGGAATCTAAATGACACCTTGGACACGGTAGCATAGCAGCTTGAAATTCTGTTTCACACCTTTAGCTATCCTGATCTCTTGTGCTGTATGTATGAGGGTAAGATGAAGGAGCACATACCAATCCTCATAGAGTGATCAGACGTGGAGAAAGTGAGCAGCTTCAAGTTCCTGAGTGTCAAGATCTCTGAGGATCTAACCCGGTCCCAACATATCGATGTACTTATAAAGAGGGCAAGACGGTGGCTATACTTCATTAGGAGTTTGAAAAGATTTGGCATGTCAACAATTACACTCAAAAACTTATGTAGATGTACTGTGCAGAATATTCTGACAGGCTATATCACTATCTGTATGGGAGTGTGGGGGGGGGGGGGGTGCTACTGCACAAGACCAAAGAAGCTTCAGAGGATTGTAAATCTAGTCAGCTCCATCTTGGGTACTAGCCTACAAAGTATTCAGGACATCTTCAGGAAGCATTGTCTCAGAAAGGCAGTATCCATTATTACACACCTCCCTTTTTTCACTTTGTTTATTAGATAGGAGGTAGAGAAGCCCGAAGCACAGAATTGTACAGCACATTACAGGCCCTTCGGCCCACAATGTTGTGCCGACCCTCAGACCCTGCCTCCCATATAACCCCCCACCTTAAATTCCTCCATATACCTGGCTAGTCGTCTCTTAAACTTCACTAGTGTGTCTGCCTCCACCACTGACTCAGGCAGTGCATTCTATGCACCAACCACTCTCTGAGTGAAAAACCTTCCTCTAATATCCCCCTTGAACTTCGCTCTCCTTACCTTAAAGCCATGTCCTCTTGTACTGAGTAGTGGTGCCCTGGGGAAGAGGTGCTGGCTGTCCACTCTGTCTATTCCTCTTAATATCTTGTACACCTCTATCACGTCTCCTCTCATCCTCCTTCTCTCCAAAGAGTAAAGCCCTAGTCCCCTTAATCTCTGATCATAATCCATACTCTCTAAACCAGGCAGCATCCTGGTAAATCTCCTTTGTACCCTTTCCAATGCTTCCACATCCTTCCAATAGTGAGGCGACCAGAACTGGACACAGTACTCCAAGTGTGGCCTAACCGGAGTTTTATAGAGCTGCATCATTACATCGCGTCTCTTAAACTCTATCCCTCGACTCATGAAAGCTAACTCCCCATAAGCTTTCTTAATTACCCTATCTACCAGAAGCAAACACACAGTAATTTAGGAACAGCTTCTTCCCCTCTGTCATCCAATTCCTAAATGGACATTGAACCCTTGGACACTACCTCACTTATTTTAATATACAGTATTTCTGTTTTTTGAGCATTTTTTAATCTGCTAAATTAACAAATTTCATGTCACATGCCGGTGATAATAAACCTGATTCTGGTTCTGTTTCTGATTCTGAAGGTTGCACGTTGTACCTTTGGTAGAGATTTGAAATCTTTTACCAATGGGATGGGTGTCAAAAATAAGAGGGCTTAGGTTTCGGGTGAGAGGATGGAGTTATAAAAGGGATCTGAGAGGTAAGTTTTTTACATGGAGAGTGGTTGCCATCTGGAAAGCATTACCAGAGTCTGATACAGTCACTATGTTTAAAGAAGCATTTACACAGACACATAAGTAAGCAACTTAAGAAGGACACTTAAGGAAATACTTATGACACTTAAGAAAAATACAGTAGTAATGTAGACAAATGGGATTTCAAAGGTTCGAAGGTGTAAAGCTTCATTTTATTGTCAAATTATACATGTGTAATACAACTCCAATATTTCTCTACTGATGAAAAAAAAGACATCAACTCCACCCCAACCAGCATGAAGAAGAAAAGAAACAAAACTCACAGAACTCTAAATCCCTCCCTCGCCCGCAGCAAAAAACAACAGCCACGATAACAATCAACTTCCCCCTCAGTCGCAGAAAAGAACAGCAATGCCAACAGCAAGAGTAGCACGAGAACCCCAATCTCCTCTCTTACACACAAACAAGATCACCCGCCCGCCAAAGAAAACACTGAAAAATACCGATTTGTGTTGAATGGAAAAGATTGGCCTGGATGAGGAAGGTTGAAAAGCCCATTTCTGTACTGTATGGCCCTATGACTCCATGACTCCATGAGGATGGGGGGGGGGGGGGGGGGAGGGGAAGGAGGATAGCGAGAAGGGTGATTGGTGGTCAAGTGGGTGGGAAAGGTGAACAACTGGTGATAAAGGAATCTGATAGGAGAGGAGAGTGAGCCATAGGAAACAGAGAAAGAAGAGGGGTAGCTGGTAGGCAGGTGAAAAGGTGTAATAGGTCAGAGTGGGGAATAGAAGAAGAGGGGAGAGGAGGGAAATGCTTTGATAGCGGAAGGAGAAATTGATATACATGCTATCATGTTGGAGGCTATCCAGATGGAATATAAGAGTTCCTTTCTTTCAATGTCTCTTTGAAATGTGTATAAGACCATAAGATTAAGGAGCAGAATGAGGCCATTTGGCCTAGTGAGGCTGCTCTGTCATTTCATCATGGCTGAATCCCATTTTCCTCTCAGCCCCAATCTCCTGCCTTCTCTTCATATCTCCTCATGCCCTGACCAATCAAGAATCTAAGATTGTGCTTTAAGCCAAATTGTCTGCTAAACACTTTAGAGCTAAACATTTCAGGGAGGTCTAAACTGGTGAACACACTGTGAATCTTGAAATGATGTGTGAGGTCTGGCAATGTGAGTTCCTTTTGATTCACACAAAGAGAGAGAGAGAGAGAGAGAGAGAGAGAGAGAGAGAGAGAGAGAGAGAGAGAGAGAGAGAGAGAGAGAGAGAGAGAAAATACAGACTGTTAGAGTGAGGAAGTGAAAGGTTGTTAGAGCCTTTTCGGAAAGAAATTGTTATTAATCCTATGCTTCATGGAACAGGATGTAACTAAGGAAGAAGTCCTATGTGGTATAATGTGAAATAAATTTGCAGACATCCTGTGTTTTAAGAGGTGATATTTCTTCAAGGTGCTATGTGACGCTCCACCTAATTTTTCTTTCCCTTTATTCATTGCAATAATAAGCACAAAATATTCTGCAGATGCTGGAATTTTGAAGAAAATACAGGAAGTGTTGGATGAACTCAGCAGGTCAGGCAACATCTACGGAGAGAACTAAACAGGCAACATATTGGGCTGTGACACTTCATCAGAACTGGAAAGGAATGGGGAAAACCCCAGAATAAGAGGTTGGGGGAAGGGAAGGGGTGTAAGTTAGCAGGTGACAGGTGAAACCACTTGAGGGGGAAGGAGGGTGGGAGAAAAAGTAATAAGCTTGGAGACGATAGCTAGAAGAGGTAAAAGGGTGAAGAAGAAGGAATCTGGCAGGGGAGAACAGTGGACCATGAAAATAAGGGAAGGAAGAGAGGCAGCAAGGTGGGGGGGGGGTTGGTGAAGGGCAGCTTAAGAGAAGAGAAGGAGTGAGAGAAGGTCTACCATACTGGGAGAGTATGTCAGGGTCATCTGCTGTTTCTGATGCTCCCATTGTGCCATTGTGGCCTCCTTTACATCATTGAAACCCGACTGAAATCGAAGGGCCTCTTCGTCAAACACTCTTGCTCCACTGGCCATTTCACGGTAGCCACCCATTTCACATTCCACTTCTTATTCCCATTCTGACATGTCAACCATGACCTCCTCTACTGCCGTCATGAGGCCACAATCAGGTTGAAGGAGCAACACTTGTATTCTGTTTGTGTAGCCACCAACCCGATGGAATAAACATTGATTTTTCTAACTTCTGGGGTAATTTCTCCTCCCTCCCTCTTCCCTCTTTTCCCATTCTCCATTCTAGTTACCCTTTTACCACTTCTCCTCATCTGCTCATCACCTCCCTCTGGTACTCCTCCTCCTTCCCTTTCTCCTATGGTCCACTGTCCTCTCCTATCTGATACTTCCTCTTTTAACCATTTACCTCTTCTACCTATCACCTCCCAGCTTCTTACTTCATCCCCATTCATATCTACCCACCATTCCCCTCGTCTGGTCTCACCTATCACCTGTCAGATTGTACTCCTTCCCCTCTGCCAACCTCTTTTCTGGCTTCCAGCAACCTCTCCCTTCCTGTCCATTCCTGATGAAGGGTCTCGGCCTGAAACATCAACTTTATTCCCCACCTTAGATGCTGCCTGACCTGCTGAGTTCATTGCAATAGGCTTTATTTCACAATGTTATACTTGTTTACAAAGATATAAGGAAAGCACACAGACAGATACAGTTTGTTTTCCTCTCTTTTTAAGCAGACACTCTTTTACTTTTTTGCTATACTTTTATTTCTTTCATTTTTTAAAATACCTGTATTGATAAAGAAGAAAAAGAAAGATTAATTCTGGAATTGAGATCTATGTGTTTTAAAGAGAAACTTGCACTTTGAGAAAGTAGTGATCAGTGAATATTTAGGACTGGGAATTTGGAATTGGTATTTTGTGGTACTGGAATAATGGTGGAAATCATAATTTTATTTTCCCTATCTATGTTTGTTTTCTGAAAGGTTAAAGCTGATTTTGAGCTTTTGAGGCTCTTTTTTACATAAGCACCCAGAATTAAAATCGGCTCTGTCCCCCAGGATCCTAAAGTGTCTTGTAAAATGCAAATGAGGAGGTTGCACGGCAAAAATTGGAACATTAATGAAATAAATAGATTTTGCTAGTTTATTTGAAATAAAATCTGTGAGGGAATTGGAAAAAGTGTATGGGAATGGTAGGTATTAAAGTTCAGCTACCTGCTCCATTTTGCTCCTGAGTTCAGCCTTGATCCTTATATAAAAGGCAAGCTGTTTGCATTTGAGGGCACGTGTGAGGCCAGACAAACTTGGGTTAATCTCTTTGGAGCGGCAGAGGCTGAGGGGAGATCTGATGGAGTTTTATAAGATGATGAGAAGGCATTGATAGATAGACAGACAGTATCTTTTTTCCAGGGTTGAAATGTCTGATATCAAAGGGAATGCATTTATGGCGAGAGAGGGTAATTTCAAAGGGGATGTGAGGGGAATTTTTTTTTACACAAAGAGTGTAAAACAGAGTACACAGACAGTACCTGGAATGCACTGCCTGGTGGTAGAGGCAGATATATTAGATACTTTTAAGAGACATTTAGGTAGGCATATGCTAGTGGAAGGTTATGGGCATTGTACAGGCAGAGGGGATTAGTTTAGTTAGTCATCTGAAACTAATTTTATTGGTTTAAGGGCCTATTCCTGTGCTGTTCAGATATAGAAATGCAAGTCAGTTTAATGTGCATATTTGAACTGTGGAGAGCATGACTTGTGTAACCTCAAGGCTTGCAACACAACTCTAAACAGAATATAATGATAGAGCTGCCTTGCCTTGTGTGTTTTGCAGATGCAGCAACCGCTTGATGCTGAGAGGTACTTCCACTGCGTATCCGAACAGTGTGCTGAGACAACTGGCATGGAATATCACAATTCAAATTCACTTAGGCCATGATGGACTAAACAAGAAAGTCTAGCTGTCCTAAAGTGTCAGGAACTTTTCAGGATGTAAGACATATGACACATGGTTTTAATTAAACACTTGGCATTATGGAATAGATATAGCAGTAGAAGAAGTAAAGGAAGAATTTGTCATGGGGGAAAGGTGAAATAGGATATACTGTAAACTACTACTATAAAGTATTTCTCTTATGGAAGTAACCTCAGATGTCAGGTATGCACCAAACTTTTCCAATGTAAATATTGATTATAGTTGATAAAGCATAAAATCCTGCAACTCTTACACCAGGACAAAGAAATGGAAATAGCTGATCAATCAGCAGATTTAAATCTAGAAGATTTGGCAGATTTGCAGATTTTATTAGCAGATTTGGATATAACATCAGCCTGAAGTCCGGATCAGAGAAGTTGCTGAATGATCTTAATATGACTGAGCATGTATTGTGGGAATTGAAACCCAGCTAGGATGAAGTAGATAAATGTTGTGGTTTTCACTCATTCTCATTTAAGGACTTGACATCTACTCTACAGTAATGTGATATGTACAGGGATGACTAATTAGATCAATCTGGACAAGAATTCCTTTTACACAGGCTACAGAGGTATAAGAAAGCTGTAGCTTCTGCTGTTCTTGAATTCAGAGATTTTCTTTTCCTCTTTGTTTCCTCCATTCTAGCTTCCTTGTATGAATGAGTGCCATTTTTATGTGGATATGCCAAACTGGATGGCCCATTGATTGTGGTTCCCAGTGGTATGTATCAGTGTTGAAACTCTTCATGATGTCTTTTATTATTCCCCTCATTCAGCTCTCTTTAAATAAGCTGCTTTGGTGAACTTAAACCAGGTATTCCTCTGACATGCCCTGTCCACCTGATCTGTGGTTCTTCCAACAAAGTGTAAATGCTGGGCTTTTATTTAAGATGGATTCTTGTTACGTGACGTGAGGTGTTCTGTGCAGGCAGGTCATTTGAAAGCGTTTACATTGTCTGACATGTCTGCTGCACACAGTCCATGTCAAACAGAGTAAAGTACGTATGACATTAGCATGATATATCTTCAGCTTGGTCTTTAGACTGATTCCTATCTTGTTATTGACCTTGTCACCAATGTAAACCAGTCTCGTGAGAGTCCAGTCAATTTGCCCACTATTGAAGAACTCTGATCATTCACACAGATTTTTTGGTTCTGTGAAGGGTAGCTTGGTCCAGGTTGGTGCACAAATTCTGTTTTCTTTGTGCTTGATCGTGAGATCATAATTGCCACAAGCACTGGCAAATTTATGGAAGGTTTCTGAACATCAGCTTCTGTATTTACATTGAGTGTACAGTCATCATCAAAAAGAAGACCCTTAAGGTGGTTTCTCATAACTTGTTTTTGACTGAGAGTCTCCTTGAGTTAAAAGGAACACCATCAGCCCTGTACCTAAGGCCGATTCCATCTTTTTTTATCAAGGTAGGCAGCAGGCAGCACGACAGGGAATATGAAGTGCTGAACACAGAAGATTACAGTACAGTATAGGTCCTTAGGCCTAGAATGTCGTGCCTACTCTAAAATCAATCTAACTCTTCCCTCCTGCATAGCGCTCCATTTTTTTTTAACCATTCATGTGCCTATCTAAGGATTTCTTAAACACCCTTAACGTCTCTGACTCTGCCACCACTCCTGCACCCAGGAACCCACCATTTGCCTATGACATTCCCTCTATCGTTACCTCCAAACACTTAAAAATATGCCCTAGTTAAACAGTGTGGGGCACGTACATGGTCTTCTCTCACAGCACTGGCAATTAGGAATGGTTCTGAAGAGTCTTTGTCACTCACCATGGAGTTATTGGGAAATAGTGATGAACTTTTCAAGGCAGCCATGATCTTCCATAGGCCCTCATGATGTGGGGCTGACAAAGGTAGTGAATAAGCTGCAGTTATCAGAATCATTTCATGATGGCAGCAAATATGCAATTGTTGGCTATGTTCTAGTTGTAATCAGTCTGCCATTGTCATTGCCTTGCTGAACCTAGCTCTGAAGTAGAGGGAACAATGAGAATAGAAGAAGAAGCGTATTAGTTGTAACACCTGTATTTATAATTCTTCATCCATGACTTTTTGTGTCATTTCAATAAACTTTTTAAGAAAATCTTGAGTTGTACTGCTGTGTGTGTGTCATAACAGTTTTAACCAACCTGAATGTGTTTGCACCAAATTCAGAGAGTAGTGTAGAGGACACTGCCTCCAATGGTGGGAAACAAAGAATGCCTGAGCATAACAGTACAGTGTTTTTTGTGCAATTGGCCTTCACTTTATATTAAGGACTAAAAATTTAGCTAATCACAAAGAGCCCTGGAAGCTTGATCTGCTTGAAACTTCATGGAGCCTCCAATGCTCACAGATTCAGCCAATCATTCAGCTGGGTTGTCTCTGCTCTTGGAAAAGGAAGGAAGTTCCTTTACGTTAAACAAAGCATTCTCTGAATATTTGGGAGAATCAATCTGTAGACATGAGGCATCCTTCCCCTCCTCTCCTGTGGCTCCTGAGAATGACTGCCCTGCCTTCATTGGCCCTCCTATATGTCCAATTAATGCAGCAGGTCTGGTGGGATCCTCATGTAAACATCTGGTAACAGGTGGAAATGTGGCTTACACACAAAGTCACCTTGCACTAGCTTCCTGAATAACAGGCAGTTTCAGTACAGTGCAACCAATTGCAGAAGTAGGTGGAAATCGTTTGAGTGGCTCTTCAAGTCAGACTTCTGGAGCACAATGGTTGACAAGTCATAATCAAAAAATATGACTCAATTTCACTTAAAAAGATCACTCCATCTATATCTCTTTGATATGTAGCTAACAAGCATTGTGACCATAAATATTAGTCTGAACAAAGCAGCTCTTGGAAATTAACAATTTTTGGGATCTACTAAAAAATGCAGTGATTTTCAATGACACAGCTCTGGAAAGACAGCAATATGCAGTTCAATATTGTGGCAACTGTTCTATCACTTGCCTGGTCCTGGTATACACCAGAGTGAATGACTTTATAACATGGAAATTTTCCTGTTTTCCTAAATAATAACACTATACTTCATGAACATTCACTAAATGGCTACTTTATTAAGTATATTTAGGCAGCTAATAAGCAAGGATATAAAACAAAACAAATTATAGATTTATCTTGAATTAATGATTAATATAATTAACAATCAAGTGGACTGAGCTTGTAATCCTTTGAGTTTAGAAGACTGAAAGGTAATCTCATTGAAATGAGATTACCATCAACAGAAGGTCCCAATGGAGTACCTGATAAGGCTCTGTGCCAACCAACTAGCGAGAGTATTCAAGGACGTTTTCAACCTCTCACTGCTATGGGCAGAAATCCCCACTTGCTTCAAAAAGGCAACAATTATACCAGGGCCAAAGAAGAATAATGTGGGCTGTCTTAATAACTATCATCTGGTAGCACTCACATCGAGAGCGATGAAATATTTTGAGAGGCCAGTTATGACTAGACTGAACTCATGCATTAGCAAGGACCTGGACCCATTGCAATTTGCCTATTGTCACAATGGGTCAACGGCAGATGCAATCTCCATGGCTCTCCACATGGCTTTAGACCACCAAGATAACACAAACACCTACATCAGGATGCTGATCATCGACTAGAGCTCAGCATTTAATACTATCATTCCTACAATCCTACTTGAGAATTTGCAGAACCTGGGCCTCTATACCTCCCTCTGTAATTGGATCCTCGACTTCCTAACTGGAAGACCACAGTCTGTGCAGATTGGTGATAACGTATCCTCTTCGCTGATGATCAACACTTGCACATCTCGGGTGTGTACTTAGCCCAATGCTCTACTCTCTGTATACACACGACTGTGTAGCTAGGCATAGCTCAAATACCATCTATAAATGGTGATGAGAATACATACAGGAGTGAGATATGCTAACTAGTGGAATGGTGCCGCAGTAACTGGCACTTAACATCAGTAAGATGAAGGAGCAGATTGTGGACTTCAGGAAGGGTAAGATGAAGGAACACATACCAATCCTCATAGAGTGATCAGAAGTGGAGAGAGTGAGCAGCTTCAAGTTCCTGGGTGTCAAGATCTCTGAGGATCTAACCTGGTCCCAACATATTGACATAGTCATACAGAAGGCAAGACAGCGGCTATACTTTATTAGGAGTCTGAAGAGATTTGGCATGTCAACAAATACACTCAAAAACTTCTATAGTTGTACCATGGAGAGCATTCTGACAGGTTGCATCACTGTCTGGTATGGAGGGGCTACTGCACAGGACTGAAAGAAGCTTCAGAAGGTTGTAAATCTAGTCAGCTCCATCTTGGGCACAAGTCTACAAAGTACCCAGGACGTCTTTAGTGAGCGGTGTCTCAGAAAGGCAGCATCAATTATTAAGGACCTCGAGCACTCAGGGCATGCCCTTTTCTCACTGTTACCATCAGGTAGGAGGTACAGAAGCCTGAAGGCACATACTCAGCGATTCAGGAATAGCTTCTTCCCCTCTGCCATCTGATTCATAAATGGACATTGAGGCTTTGGACACTACCTCACTTTTTTTAATATACAGTATTTCTGTTTCTGGACATTTTAAAAATCTATTCAACATGCATAATTAATTTACTTGTTTATTAATATGAATTTTATTTTATTTATTATTACTTTCTCTCTCTGCTAGATTATGTATTGCATCGAAATGCTGCTGCTATAAGTTAACAAATTTTACATCACATACTGGTGATAATAAACCTGATTCTGATTCTGATTCTGAAATGTACAAAATAGTTATAAGGTCTGATAAAGTGGATATAGGGATAATATTTCTCCTGGCTGGGACATATCAAAACAGGATTAAGAACATAAAGCAGGAACAGGGCCTTTGGCCTAAAATGTCTGTACCAAACATGATGCTGAAGTAAAGTCAATCTCTGTGAGATAATAAGCAATTGCCTGTTCAGGACAGAAATAGGAATCTCAAGAAAATAGGAACAGAAGTAGACTATTTGCACCTTAATCCTGCCACACTTTGGCACCACACTAGTGTAGTGGACAGTGTGATCCTGTTACAGCTCGGTAACCGTACTTCAAAATAATTAATTGGGTGAGGACACTTGGTGTTTGTCCTTCAACGTGGCAGATGGTACAATTCTACTAGTACATGCTTCTGTTGTTCCTGCCTGCCATTTAAGGGACATAAATGATTGTACTGGAATGGCACTTCTTCTAATTTCTAGGTAACTGACATTTAATATTCAATTGCATTGTCATCTCATTTCAAAGACAGCTTGAGCCTGGCCTTTCTGCAGAGACAGCTGGAAGGAAGTCTGCATTATATTTCATATTGATGCATATTTATAGCTTGCTGTGCCCTGAAAAACTTCACCATATGAAAGGGTCTGGAGTTTGACACAGTTTACAGGTGGCCCTTTTCTAGCTATAGGCAGAACTAGATGGATGAGAGCACTGTAGTGACCTTCATGCAGACGTCTCCTTCGAGACTGCTACAGGGGCATCAGAGCACAGCTCATCACTGAATTACTCTCCTGTCAAAGCAGTCATAGAATCATAGAAAAATACAGCACAGCCTCCACCCCATCTAGTCCATTCTGAACCATTTAAACTGCCTAGTCCCATCCACTTGAAATCAGATCAAAGCCCTCCATATCCACCTGTCCACATACCTATCCAAACTTCTCTTAAATGTTGAAGTTGAAATCGCATCCACCATTTCCACTGGTGACTCATTCTACACTTGCACCAGCCACTAAGTGAAGAAGTTCCCTCTTATTCCTCTGAAACATTTCACGTTTTACCCTTAACCTATGACCTCTAGCTGTAGTCTCACTCAACCTCAGCAGAAAAAGTCTGCTTGCATTTACACTATCTATACCCCTCACACCTCAATATACCCTGATCAAATCTCCCCTCAATCTTCTGCATTCTAGGGAATAAAGTTCTAAACTATTCAATCTTTCCTTATAGCTCAGGTCCTCCAGAAGCAGAAATACCCTTGTAAATTTTCTCTGTACTCTTTCCAATCTTATTTAATACTTTTCTGTAGATAGCAGAGCAAAACTGCACACAAATTAGGCTTCACCTATATCTTATACAACTTCAACATAACATTCCAACTCCTACTCAGTACTTCGATCTATGAAAGCCAATGTGCCAAATGCTTTCTTTATGACCCTATCTACCTGTGACACTACTTTCAATGAATTATGTATCTGTATTCCCAGATCCCCTTCTTTTAATACGTTCCTCAGTGCCCTCTGCTCATGTATAAGACCTACCCTGGTTGGTCCTACCAAAGTGTAAAACCTCGCACCTGTCTGCATTAACTTTCATCTGCCATTATTCTGCCCATTTTTCAAGCTTGTCCAGATCCAGCAGCAAGCCATGATCACACTCCTCTCTGTCCACTACAATCCTGGTGTCATCTGCAAATCTGCTGATACAGCTTACTCCATTATCATCCAGATCATTGATACAGATCATAAACAACAACAGACCCAGCGCTGATACCTGTGGCACTCCATTAGTCACTGGTCACAAGTTAGAGAAGCAACTATGTACTACCACTCCCTGGCTTCTCCTGCAAAGGCAATGTCTGATCTAATTTAATATCTCAACTTGAATGCCAAGAGAATGAACCTTCTGGAAAACCTCCCATCCAGAACCTTGTCAAAGGCTTAGCTAAAGTCCATGTAGATAATATCCACCACCTTGTCTTCATTAACTTTCAAGGTAACTTCCTTGAAAAACTATAAGATTGGTTAGACACAACCTACCACACACAAAGCCATGCTGACTATCCCTAATCAGTCCCTGTCTATCCAAATACTTTATGTCCAGTCCACTAGAATACCTTCCAATAACTTCCCACTATTAATGTCAGGCTCATCATCCTATAATTTCCTGGCTTATTCTTACAGCCTTTCTTAAACAATAGATCAAGATTAGCAATCCACTAACCCTGCGGTACCTCACCTATTGTTAAGAATGATTTAAAAATCTCTTCTTGGGCTCTGGCCATTTCTGCATGTGTTTCAAACAGGGTCCGAGGGAAAATTAAGTTAGGCCCGGAGGATTTGTCCACCCTAACTTGCCACAAGATAGCAAACACCTCCTCCTCTGTAATCTGTATATGGTCCGTAAACTCATTGTTGCGTTGCTATGAGCTACGTGTTCACCTCTTGAATAAATACTGATGCAAAATATCCATTTCTTTTGGTTCCACGCATAGATTACCATTCTGATCTTCCAATGACCAATTTTGTCCCTTGACAAATTTTGCTCTTACCGTATCTATGGAGGCTCTTAGGATTCTTTTTCACCTTGTCTGCTAAGAACAAACTCATGCCTTTTTTTAGCCCTCTTGATTTTTTTAAAAAAGGTGTTCTCTTGTATTTCTTATACTTCTCAAGTATCTCATTTGTTCCTACCTGCTATTCATCTCTTTTTTCTCTTTACCAGAGCATCAATATCTCTCAAAAACCGTTTCATTAAATCATTATCCTTGCCTTTTATACAATCTTTATACTCTCAAAATTTCACTTTTGAAGGTCTCCCACTTACCAAGTTTACCTTAGCCAGAGACTGCCTGTCTCAATCTATCCTTGCCAGATCCTTTCAGATACCATCAAAATTAGCCTTTCTCCAATTTAGAACGTCAACACAAGAATTGAACACAAGCAAATTATTTTCCATAATTGCATTGAAACTAGGTGCAAAGTGTCCCCCTACACAAACTTCTGTCACTTGCCCTGCCTCATTCCCAAATAGGAGATGAAGTATTGCACATTCTCTCATTTGGACTTCTGTGTATTGATTAAGGAAACATTCCTGAACGTATTTGACAAACTCTTTCCCATCTAGTCCTTTTACAGTATGAGAGACCCAGTCAATATGTGGAAAGTTAAAATCACAAACTATCACAACCTCATGTTTTTTTTGCAACAGCTTCTTATCTGCAAGTTTGTTCCTCTAAATGCTGCGGACTGTGGTGGTCTGTAGTATACCCCTAAAATGTGGTCATACCTTTCTTACTCTTCAGTTCCACTCATAAGGCTGCACTAGATGAGTTCTCCAGTCTGTCCAGACTGTGTATTGCTGTGACATTCTCCCTGAGTTGTGACACCACCTCTCCCACTCTATTACATCTAAAACAACGTACCCTGGAATATTGAGCTGCCAGTCCTGCTCCTCTTGCAACTAAATCTCACTAATGACTACAATATCATAAATCAACTTATTAATTCACGCCATGAGCTCATCTGCCTTTCCTACAATCCTTTCCGCATTAAAATATAAGCAACTCTGAATATTAGTCCCACCATGCTTCACTTTTGGATTCCTAACCTTATCTGATGTCTTAGCAACATCTGTCTCCACAACCAGAGAGTCTTTAGTCAGAGAGTGGTGAATCTGTGGAATTCTTTGCCATAGGCAGCTGTGGAAGCCAAGTCTTTATGTATATTTAAGGCAGAGTTCAAAGGTCAAGGGCTCAAAGTTCAAACTTAATGTCAGAGAAATGTGTGCAATATACATCCTGAAATGCTTTTTCTTTGCAAACATCCACGAAAACAGAGAAGTGCTCCAAAGAATGAATGACAGTTAAACATGAGATGCCCAAAGTCCTTCCCCCAGCAACCCCCTTCCCGCGCGTAAGTGCCAGGGGGCAACAATCCCCCCTCTCCCCACCAGCAAAACAAAAAGCTCACCCGCTACTGAGCACAAGCGTGAGCTAAACGATAGCAAAGACATAGACCAAAGTTACCCCAAAGGCTTCACATTTCATCTGACATTCGACAATCCACAGGTTCTCTCTCTCCTTGGCAAGGTGTCCTCCATTTTCACAGCGAGTGGGAGACATAACAACAACCTGCTGGTTTACAATGTTAAAAGTACGTTTTGTTGCTTTTTTCAAGCTTCGTGCCCGAAGATTGCAAAGACCTCGGGTCTTCGGGCCCACAGCGTAAGATTTTCCAGCCTCCCTGATGACACATGAGTCTCCTCCTGTGACACCGACCCTCGATCCGCCCGTCTCCAGTGCCCTGAGATCTTAGGCTTCCACACATGATTGAGATTCACAGGCCAAATCTTTGAAATGTCGAATAACAGCCAGTTGTGGAACCCCGAGAATGGGCCCCATTCCTGCAAAGAACACGGGAACAGTGCATTTCTTTGTCCCATTTGTTGTACTAATATCATCGATCAAATATGTTGGTACTAGGGATTGTGTATTTTCCTATTTGACTCTAAATTATTTAACAAACAGTACACAATGGTGGTGGAATATTTTCTACAAAATAATCCAAGGTGAACATTACAGTAAATTCTGTTATGATTACACAGATGGAAACTAGTTGGGTGCTATTAGTCTGGATACAATCACCTTTACAGACCAGATACTGGTAAATGTACGAACAGGTAATTGGCATGGATACTTTGGGCCAAAAGCCTGTTTCCATGATTAATGACTCAAAGATTCCATTTATTTCCCCCTCTTCTCCAGGCTCCTCCTGCTGGTAATATCCAGTAATTAACTATTTTGACAACCCAAGGACAGATAAACAGATGAATTGCAGCAGTTCCAATCTATAGTCCTTCCCCTAAATTTAAACTTCTTTAAGCAAGAAAACTCAGTTATAACTGCTCATCAGTACAAAATGTAACATTTATTAACCTCTGGGTTGAAGTACAGAATTCAACCCCAGAAGATGCGTAGCTGATTATTTTGTCCAAATGAAAAAAATTCATGTATGGCCATAAGACTGTAAGATAAAGGGATAGAATTACGCCACACACACAAAGTGCTGGTGGAACGCAGCAGGCCAGGCAGCATCTATAGGGAGAAGAACTGTCGACGTTTCAGGCCGAGACCCTTTGTCAGGATTAACTGAAAGGAAAGATAGTAAGAGATTTGAAAGTAGTAGGGGGAGGGGAAAATGTGAAATGATAGGAGAAGACCGGAGGGGGTGGGGTGAAGCTGAGGGTTGGAAAGGTGATTGGCAAAAGAGCTGGAGAAGGGAAAGGATCATGGGACGGGAGGCCTAGGGAGAAAGAAAGGGGGAGGGGAGCACCAGAGGAAGATGGAGAACAGGCAGAGTGATAGGCAGAAAGAGAAAAAAAAAGGAGGGGGGAAAAAACTAAATATATCAGGGATGGGATAGGAAGGGGAGGTGGGACATTAACAGAAGTTAGAGAAGTCAATGTTCATGCCATCAGGTTGGAGGTTGAATTTCCAGCATCTGCAGATTTCCTCGTGTTTGTGGTAAAATTATGCCATTCAGCCCATTGAGTTTGCTCTGCCATTTGATAATGATGGATTTATTTTCCCTCTCAGCCCTATTCTCCTACCTTCTCCCTGTAGCCTTTGGCACATTTACTAATCGAGTACCTATTAGCCTCTATTTTAAATGTATCCAATGATTTGGCCTTAACATCAGAATGTATAATGTATTGCACAGAGTTCCACTCACTGGCAAAAGAAATACTGCCTCAATTCTGTTTTAAAGGAACACCTTTCTATTCTGAGGCTGTGCTCTCTGATCCTGGTCTCTCCGCCATTGGAAGCATCCTCTGCAAATCCACTCCATCCAGGCCTTTCCATATTCACCAGGTTTCAATGAGATCCTCCTTCATTCTTGTAAACTCCAGCAAGTACAGACCCAGAGCCATCAAATACTTCTCGAATGTTTCATTCCTGGGATCATTCATACTCTGGACCCTCTCCATTGTCAACACATTCTTTCTAAGCTATGGGGTCCAAAATTGCTCAGAATATCTGAAATACGGTCTGACAAATACCTTATAAAGCCTCAGAATCATCCTGGATTTTATATTCTAGTCCTCTTGAAATGACTGCTAACATTGCCTTCGCCTGTCTTATTACCAACTGAACCTGCAAATTGACCTTTAGGGAATTGTGCACTAGGACTTCCAAGTTCTTTTGCATATCTGATTTCTGAATTCATGTCTCAAGTCAAGTCTGTCTGGTGCTTTCCATTATCCCAGAGGGCAGCTCATTCAAAACTCATATCCTTTCTATCACTTTGTGAGACATGTTCTGGTATCCAAGTAACAATGGAGCCAACGTTTGGACGAATGAAAAGATTAAGAATTTATTTTCTCCAGGCCTACTTGATGGGATGTACCATGAGCAAGCTATACGATTAGATTAAGAACAATATGGAAGGGAGGGCACAGAGTGAATGGTGGGGGGGGGGGGGGGTCAAACTATACAGGATCCAATTTAACTTGAGAAGTAACATAAATTCACATGGAACACCCTGAGGCCTGATGTCTGACAGAAACCAGATGAATACAAGCAGGCTTTATTATAACCTCATGAGTAGGAGCAATGTTTTCCATGTTGTTCCATATGTATAGATCAAAGTTCCACTTACACTTGACAATTACTCCAAAAATACACAGGAGCTTTGGAAATCTGAGATCGCAATACTTTACCTCTCTCCAGGATGGGACACCAGCACAGGCATGGTCATCTTATGGGCTCTCAATTACTGCTGCTGATGGTTGTAAACTATGAGGACCAAACCAGTCTAGAGCATGGCCATCAGAGTGATGAAGGATATTTTGAAACCAGCTTGGCAGTTATCCTTTCTATCACTTTGTGAGACATGTTCTGGTATCCAAGTAACAATGGAGCCAACATTTGGAAGAAGAAAAGATTAAGAATTTATTTTCTCCAGGCCTACTTGATGGGATGTACCATGAGCAAGCTATACGATTAGATTAAGAACAATATGGAAAGGAGGGCACAGAGTGAATGGGGGGGGGGGGTTAAACTATACAGGATCCAATTTAACTTGAGGAGTAACATAAATTCACGTGGAACACCCTGAGGCCTGTTGTCTGACAGAAGCTCTCCATAAGTTGCAGAGACATGCCTCAGAATAACTGCAATGCTGTCGCTAGGGGTGAGTGTGTGATAAGCACTTCCAGTAGTTTCAAGTGAGGGTCAGTCGTAGCCAGGAAATGCTGGTTATCCATGTCAGAGTGGTCCATGCAAATGCAGTCTCATGGCCGGGTGACTCAGGACCAAGGATGTGAAGTGGAGGGGACGGTTGATTCCAAAGAGCCTGCAGAATGCACACTGACTCATAGAATTCGGCATGTCTTGATCGAGTCCTGGGCAGCAGAGGTAACCCCAGACCAGGGCCATCTTGTGAGAAATGTGACTTATGTGAATCAACCGGCCCTGTGGCCTGATGGAGCAGGAGCAGCTCTACCCAATATCACAGTTATTGGCCAACATGCTAAAGGACCAATGCTGTGTAAGGGTTGGAATTGCTGATTTAGGCTCAGGTATGGCCAAGAGATATTCATGATCTGTCACACAGTTCTTGGGAAATTTGTTGACCCCAGAGATTATGCTAAGTACTACTCTTCCAATCTGAGCATAATTTCACTTCCTTGGTGTCATGGTTCTCCAAGCAAAAGTGATTATGTGTTCTACAGCTGACAGTAATCATGAGTTGAATTTCATAATAATATGCATCACAACCAAACAATGAAGTTTGAAAGTAAAAGAAACTCTACTGGGTGGTTTTTTTTATAGACCACCCAATAGTAACAGGTACATAGAGGAGCAGATACAGAGACAGATTCTGGAAAGACTTATTAATAACAGGGTTGCTGTGGTGGGAGGTTTTAATTTCCCAAATATTGATTAGCATCTCCCTAGAGCAAGGGGCTTTGATAGGGTGGAGTCTGTTAGCTGTGTTCAGGAATGTTTCCGACACAATATGTAGATAATCCGACAAGAGCAGAGGCTGTACTTGATCTGGTATTGGGAAGTGAACCCGGTCAGGTGACAGGTCTCTCAGTGGGGAGCAATTTGGAGATTGTGATAACAATTCTATCTCCTTTACCAAAGCATTAGAGAGGGATAGGAACAGACAAGTTAAAAAAGCGCTTAATTGGCTTAAGTGGAAATATGAAGATATCAGGCAGCAACTTGGAAGCATAAATTGGGTACAAAAGCTGTTGAAAATCTAGACAAGAAGAAAAGAAAAGCTTATGAAAGGTAATGATAGAGATGTAGAAGATTATAAGGCTAGCAGGAAGGAGCTTAAGAATGAAATTAGGAGAGCCAAAGGGGTCATGAGAAAGCCTTGGTGAGCAGGATTAAAGAAAAACCCAAAGCATTCTACAAGCATGTGAAGAGCAAGAGGATAAGAAATGAGAGAATAGGACCAATCAAGTGTGACAGTGGAGAAGTGTGTATGGAACCGGAGGAGAAAGCAAAGGTACTTAATGAATACTTTGCTTCAGTATTCACTATGGAAAAGGATCTTGGCGATTGTAGGGATGATTTAAAGTGGATTGAAAAGCTTGAGCATTTAGACATTAAGAAAAAGGATGCTTTTCAAAAACATCAAGTTGGATGATTCTCTGGGACTGGACAAGATGTATCCCAGGCTACTGTGGGAGGCAGGGAGGAGATTGCTGAGCCTCTGGGGATGATCTTTGCATCATCAAAGGGGACGAGAGAGGTTCCAGAGGATTGGATGGTTGCTGATGTCGTTCCCTTATTCGAGAAAGGGAGTAGAGATAGACCAGTGAGTCTCACTTCAGTGGTTGGTAAGTTGATAGAAAAGATCCTGAGATGCAGGATTTATGAACATTTGGAGAAGCATAATATGATTCGGAATAGTCAGCATGGCTTTGTCAAGAGCAGGTCGTGCCTTATGAGCCTGATTGAATTTTTTGAGGATGGGGCTAAACATGTTGATGAAGGTAGAGCAGTAGATGTAGTGTTGTGGTATACTATGTGTATGTGCGAGGCATGGGGGTCGCCATTGGTCGTCGCCATCTTGCCTGCCTGCCTCTTGCGAGGCATGGGGCGGCCATCTTGGTCACCGCCATCTTGCCCGCCCGCCGCATGCGAGGCATGGGGGCGGCCATTTTTTTGGCGCCACCTCACCCCGCCTCCGACCCATGAGTGCTTACCGGACACCAAGACGGCGGTTCAACTCTGGCCTCCGTAACCCTCAACCAAAGTGCTCCACACCAGCTTGCATGGTCAATGGTGGACATCCTGGTGGAGGGGCACTGGACTCACTGCCTGTTTGACACGGGCAGCACTGAGAGTTTTATTCACCCGGACACAGTGCAACACTGCGGACTCGTGACACAGCCGGTAAGCCAAAGGGTAAGCCAAAGGCTTCTGGATCGCATTCCACAGACATCCGGGGGGGTTGCGTAGCAACACTGGTGGTGCAGGGCACAGAATATCGGGACTTTGCGTTACTAGTCATGCCTCAACTGTGTGCCCCTGTGCTATTGGGGCTGGACTTCCAGAGCCACCTCAAAAGTGTGACAATGGAGTATGACGGGCCCCTCCCAACAATCACTGTCAGAAATCTTCAGTTTTGTGGGACTTCATCATATACCCCGCTACTGACCAAACACACACACCGACCCGCACATCCCACCCAACACCATGCCAACGGCCGCGCTACTGACACCACTTGCAGCCTCTCCATCCTCAAGATCCCTCCCCCACCGCTGCTCACCAACCTGACCCCCGACTGTAAACCTGTGGCAACTAAAAGCAGGAGGTACAGTGCGGGGGACAGGGCCTTCATTAAGTCGGAGGTGCAGCGGCTGCTCAGGGAGGGGATCATTGAGCCAAGCACAAGTCCTTGGAGGGCCCAGGTGGTCGTTGTTCGGACCGGGAAGAAAAATAGGATGGTCGTGGACTATAGCCAGACCATCAATTGGTTCACGCAGCTTGACGCGTACCCCCTACCCCGCATCGCGGATATGGTCAATCAGATAGCTCAGTACAAGGTGTACTCGACCATAGACCTGAAATCCGCTATCATCAGCTCCCCATCCGCCCGGAGGACCGCTCCTACACCGCCTTTGAGGCGGGAGGCTGGGTCTATCACTTCCTGCGCATCCCCTTCGGTGTCACAAATGGTGTTTCTGTCTTCCAGAGGGAAATGGACCAGATGGTGGACCAGTGCCAACTGAAGGCCAAGTTCCCATATTTGGGTAACATCACCATCTGCGGTCACGACTGGCCGGATCACAACACCAACCTCCAAAGATTTTTCCAAGTGGCCAAAGCTCTTAACCTCACCTATAACAGGGACAAGTGTGTGTTCAGAACCACCTGACTTGCTATCCTTGGGTATGTCGTGGAGAACAGGGTCATTGGCCCTGACCCCGACCGTATGCACCCCCTGTTGGAACTCCCTCTTCCCACCACCCTCAGAGCCCTCAAACGGTGCCTGAGCTTCTTTCCCTATTACACCCAATGGGTCCCTCATTACGCAGACAAGGCCCGCCCCTGGTCAAGTCCACCGCATTTCCACTCTCAGCTGAGACCCGCGCGGCCTTCAGCTGCATTAAAGGGGACATTGCCAAAGCAACAATGCATGCGGTGGACGAGACCATTCCCTTCCAAGTAGAGAGTGACACCTCTGACTTTGCACTGGCTGCTACCCTCAATCAGACAGGAAGGCCGGTAGCATTCTTCTCTCGTACCCTTCAAGGCCCTGAAATTCGGCACTCCACGGTGGAGAAAGAAGCCCAGGCCATAGTGGAAGCTATTAGGCACTGGAGACACTATCTCGCAGGCAAAAGGTTCACCTTGCTGACCAACCAGCGCTCAGTTGCGTTCATGTTTAGCAACCAACAGCGGGGCAAAATCAAAAATGAATAAATTTTGAGGTGGAGAATAGAACTCTCCATCTACAACTATGACATCCTGTACTGGCCTGGAAGGCTCAATGAGCCCCCTGATGCCTATCATGGGGAGCATGTGCCAGCGCGCAGCTCAACTGGCTATATACACTCCATGTAGATCTTTGCCACCCGGGGGTCACCCGACTTTACCATGTCGTGAAAGCCCGGAACCTGCCTTACTCCCTTGAGGAAATCAGGACGATGACCAGGGACTGTCAAGTCTGCGCTGAGTGCAAACCACACTTCTACCGTCCTGAAAAGGCACAACTTATCAAGGCCACCTGCCCCTTTGAGCTACTGAGTGTCGACTTTAAGGGCCCCCTTCCCTCCACTGACCGCAATGTCTACTTTCTCAATGTAATCGACGAGTACTCACGGTTCCCCTTTGCCATCCCCTGCCCCAATACCACTGCCACGTCTGTCATAAAAGCCCTGCGCCAGCTCTTCACTCTGTTCGGATATCCCTGCTATATCCACAGTGATAGAGGGTCCTCGTTTATGAGTGATAAACTGCGCCAGTTCCTGCTGGCTAGGGGCATTGCTACTAGTAGGACCACGAGCTCTAATCCCAGGGGAAATGGACAGGTGGAGAGGGAGAATGCCAATGTGTGGAAGGCCACACTCTTAGCCCTTAGGTCAAAGGGATTGTTGGTCTCTCATTGGCAGGAGGTCCTTCCCGAGGCGCTCCACTCCATCCGCTCCCTGTTATGCACGTCCACCAATGCCACCCCTCATGAGCGACTCTGTTCTTTTCCCAGGAAGTCTGCCACTGGGACCACCCTACCGGCTTGGCTGACGTCCCCAGGGCCAGTGCTGCTCCGGAAATATGTGAGGAGAAATAAATACTCCCCGCTGGTCGAGAGGGTTCACCTACTTCATGCGAACCCCCAGTATGCCTACGTGGTCTTACCTGATGGGCGGGAGGACATGGTCTCCGTTCGCGACCTGGCGCCTGCAGGAGCACCAGACCCCTACACCGAACACTCTGCGATTACTATGAACCCCGTACCCACCGGTGTGTGTATATATATATATATATATACCCACGAGACCCCGCGCACACTCCCCTCTCAGCCGAGGCCTGCACGCACACCAAGCCCTACGCAAACTCCTGCACCAGGCACACACATGTAGGATTACTGACACCTAAAGGGCTGGCACCTCAAGTCAGGCCGAAGCCAGCACAACCACCGTCACTGGTGCAATCACCACTGGTGCTATGTAGATCACAGCAACAGACTCGACCGCCTGATAGACTTAACCTGTAAATATACTTGTGAGAAACTTCGCCCCGTGGGGACTCTCTTTTAAAACAAAGGGGGGGGGGGGGTGAATGTGGTAAACTATGTGTATACCTGTCTGGACATGCCCCTCTGCTGACTGCTCCTGTGGCTCCTCCCACAGGCCGCTGTATAAAGGCGATTGGAGGCACTGCTCCTCCCTCAGTCTCCAAGAAGTTGTGGTCACTTTTGCAGCTAATAAAAGCCTATCGTTCACCTCCTGTCTCCGAGAGTTATTGATGGTGCATCAAGTGTATATGGATTTTGGCAAGGTATTTGATAAGGTACCCCATGCAAGGCTTATTGAGAAAGTAAGGAGGCATGGGATCCAAGGGGGTCTTGCTTTGTGGATCCTGAATTGGTTTGCCCACAGAAGGCAGAGAGTGGTTGTAGATGAGACATATTCTTCATGGAGGTAAGTGACCAGTGGTGTACCTCAGGGGTCTGTTCTGGAACCCTTTCTCTTCATGAGTTTTATAAATAATCTGGATGAGGAAGTGGAGGGATGGGTTAGTAAATTTGCTGATGACACAAAAGTTGGAGGTGTTGTGGATAGTGTGGAGAGCTGTCAGAGGTTACAGCAGGACATTGATAGGATGCAAAACCGGGCTGAGAAGTAGCAGGTGGAGTTCAACCCAGATAAGCATGAGGTGGTTCATCTTGATAATAAATATACTTTGAACTTTGGGTCATTTTTGCCAGGCACATATACAAGAGATTTAAGCCATCACATATTCATCTCTTATCATATTCAGGAGATAAAATTCTGTTTTCCAGCAGAACCAGCAGTTGGAGCTGGATTCAGAGTCAGACCTCCATTTCAGCATCGATACTCACAAAGGATTTTACAGATATTATCAGCCAGCCATTAAGTTTCAACAGCGCCAGCAATTCTCCAGCAAACTATCTTACATGGCTGAAAGTCATAAACACAGGAGAACATGCAGATGGTAGAAATACCGAGCAACATACAAAATGCTGAAGAAACTCATCAGATCAGGCAGCAACTGTGGAGGGGAATAAACAATCAACATCTCAGGCCAAGACTCTTCATTGCCCTTGCTTGGGCGGGATCATGTCTTATTCTTCATGAATGATATTGTGGTTTACCTACATGCAGTAACAGAGCCTGACAGCCCAGGAGAAGCTCACATTCAGCAATATTGAATCAGACAGAAGTGCAAAGCTCAGTCAAACACCTAGTCTAGCAAATAGATGCAGCAGGCTGACGCTGACACAGAAAAATGTTAAAGCACTAACACCAACTGACATGCAGAGTGTAAGTCATGCTTAGCTTATGCCAGCTTATTACCAACTGAAGGAGTTTGACTGCAGCTGAGAAACCAATTGTTTCAAACAAAGGCCTGGTGGAATAGATTGCCATATTATGAAGCAGCATTTCAGCAATACGGACTCTAAATTTTGAATGTCAAATGACAAGACTTTTATGATTCAGAAAAGCTCTGGTGACTGGAAAACAAGTAAAACTGCAAATGATTGAACCTGAAAGAAAAGAAAAGTTGGAGGAGAACAGCCAGTCAAGCCGAATCAGTGAAAAGGAAACCAGTTAGTGTTTCCGGTCAGGGACAACTCCACAGTTCTGAGAACCAGTAATTGGTTTCTCTTTCAAAGGTTCTGATTATATACATACAATATACTGAGAATGCTGAGTTCTTCTAGCACTTACAGAAACATAGAAACATGGAAAACCTACAGCACAATACAAGCCCTTTGGCCCACAATGCTGAGCCAAACATGTACTTACTTTAGAAATTATCTAGGGGTACCCATAGCCCTCTATTTTTCTAAGCTCTGTATGCCTATCCAGGAGTCTCTTAAAAGACTCTATCATATCCGCCTCCACCACCGTCGCCGGCAGCCCATTCTGCGCACATTTTACTCTCTGCGTAAAAAATTACCCCAACCTCTCCTCTTACAAGCACCTTAAAACTGACCCTCTCGTGATAGCCATTTCAGCCCTGGTAAAAAGCCTCTGACTATCCACATAAACCATGCCTCTCATCATCTTATACAGCTCTATCAGGTCACCTCTAATCCTACACTGCTCCAAGGAGAAAAGTAAGAACTCGCTCAACCAATTCTCATAAGGCACGCTCCCTAATCCAGGCAACACCTTTGTAAATCTCCTCTGCACACTTTCTATAGTTTCCACATCCTTCCTGTAGTGAGGTGACCAGAACTGAGCACAGTACTCCAAGTGGGGTCCAACCAGGGTCCTTTATAGCTGTAACATTACCTCTGAATTCTTAAACTTTAACCACGACTGCAAGTTACTTCCACTTAATGGATGAAAAGCATCCTCGTGATACTTGTTAGGCAAGAATGGACTACCATGTCAATGGCTGGCTTTCCTAAGCATGGATTTATAATGTGTGCATAGAATTAAGACACAATGACTGGTAAGGGAGAATTTTGTAATCACAGTCTTGTCTGTATATCCTTGCAACGTGGGTACATGTTGTTGTTTTTTGAAGCTCTTTAATAATGACGCTTAAGCAAATACTGAATTTCTATTAAAGATAACTTTCTTAAAGAAACCACACTATTTAATACACTATTGTTTTTGTTGCTTGAAACTGGAGCACTTTATGCTCAATCCTGTTGTAGAAATTGTACTACTTTGTAAAGAATCTTATCTCTAATATGCAAAATCATTTATGTACATATTTCTGGTGTTTGTGTGAGCTGTGATGCATTAAAGATTGCATGGATTCCCACGTTGTGGAACAGGAAAACACATACAGAGGGTGATTTCTGTTCATGGGCTCTTTGTCAGCTTTCCTGCTGGAGCTTTCTGAAAATGAGATTTTCAAAAACGTGGCACTTCTGTATTTCAGTGGACTGAAATAATTTGAGGTAGAGCTGAAGACCAAAACCACACAGGTATTCAACAGCCCCAGCTTGAAGTGTGTTGATCCAAAGATTAGAAACATTGAAACAGAAAAACTACAGCACAATACAGGTTGAAATTTAGAAATTACCCAGGGTTACCCATAGCCCTCTGTTTTTCTAAGCTCCATGTATCTATCCAGGGGTTTCTTAAAAGACCCTATTATATCTGCCTCCACCACCGTCGCCAGCAGCCCATTCCACGCACTCACCACTCTCTGTGTAAAAAACTTACCCCTGACATCTCCTCTGTGCCTACTTCCAAGCACCTTAAACCTATGCCCTCTTGTGTTAGCCATTTCAGCCCTGGGAAAAAGCCTCTGACTATCCACACAATCAATGCCTCTCATCAGGTCACCTCTCATCCTCCACCTCTCCAAAGGAGAAAAGGCCTAGTTCACTCAACCTATTCTCATAAGGCATGCTCCCCAATCCAGGCAACATCCTTGTAAATCTCCTCTGCACCCTTTCTATGGTTTCCACATCCTTCCTGTCGTGAGGTGAATAGAATTAAGCACAATACTCCAAGTGGGGTCTGACCAGGGTCCTATATAGCTGCAACATTACCTCTCAGCTCCTAAATTCAATTCCACGATTGGTGAAGGCCAATACACTCTACACCTTCTTAACCACAGAGTCAACAGGCGCAGCAACTTTGAGTGTCCTATGAACTGGGACCCCAAGATCCCTCTGATCCTCAACACTGGAAGAATCTTACCACTGCCATCATGTTGATGTGCTTGTTCCGTTTCTGTTCATTTTTTTTTTGCAGGGGAAGGGATTTGGGGGTTGTGGTGCCGGTTCTGTTTTTATTCTTTTTTTTGTGCCGGAAGGGGGGATTTGGGGGCTGATGATTGTGCTGTCTTTTTTCTCTTTCTTGGTTTCGTGGCTCCCTGGAGAAAGAAGAATTTCAGAGTTGCATACTTTGATAATAAATGAAACTTTGATCTTCTTGTCATAAGCCACATTCATGATAAGTTTCTCCTTGCAAACCACAGATAAAGTGATTTTGAAAGGTATAATTTTGGAACATTAGAAAATTGCAGGAGCTTATCAGGTGTTTCAAGTCAGTGATGTCAGCAAGACCTTTTCCTCCCTGTTGCGCTGACGACAATGTGACCTAAACTGTTCTGCAATGTGGATTGGTCATGGTTTAAAGTGCTTCAGCAGTGTTATAGTAAAATTTATATAAGACAACTTACTAACTTCATTCATGCAACCAGAATTTTGAGATGTCCAGAACATGTGAGGCTCAAAATGTTGAGTAATATTATTGCCTCCTTCTTATGGGCAATATCACTTACCATTTACCACCATCAAAAAATATTTCAAATAAGAAACAAAAAAAAAAACACACACAAAATGCTGGCAGAACTCAGCAGGCCAGACAGCATCTCTGGGAGGAGGTAATAATGATGGTATTACTTCCTCCCATAGATGCTGTCTGGCCTGCTGAGTTCTGCCAGCATTTCGTGTGTGTTTTAAAAAATCTTATTTATTTATTTATTTCCAGCATCTTCAGATTCACTCATGTTGCCTTTCAAATAAGAAACAGTCTTTTGATGCTTCAAGTTCTGGTATCTGCAAAATTGTTGATATATTGTTGTGTTGCATTTTTTAAAAATAATAGATATTTGTGATAACAAAATGTTGTGGGTTACTCATGCATTCCTTGTAATGTGGAGGTTGTTTGCAGTAAATAATTCAGGTTAACTATCACCACAGTAATAACTTTAGTCATAATAATGCACAGAGAGCCTGATTCTGGTGCAAATCTGAGTATGTTCATCTTTATTCCTCCTCCTCCTCTTTCTCCTTCAGATGCCTTCTACTGATAAACCATCAATCCAGCAACCCAAAGGCACCCATAGAATGTGGAACATAGAACTGTACAATGCAGTACATACCCTCTGGCCAGTGATGTTGTGCTGACCTATTAACCTACTCCAAGACAAAGCTAAACCTTGCTTCTCATGGAGCCTTCCATTTGTCTTTCATGTGCCAATCTATGAGTCTCTTAAATGTCCTTAATGCATCTGCCTCCTCCACTACTCTCTGCCAGCGCATTCAACACACCCACCACTCTCTATGTAAAAAAAATAACTCTCCCGTTCCCACTATACTTTCCACCGATCACCTTAAATTTATGCCCCATTTATTAGCCAAGTCTGTCCTGTGAAAATGTCTTTAACTATCCACTCGATCTAAGCCTATTATTATCTGGTACCCTTCTATCAAATCACCTCTCATCTTCCTTCGCTCCAACGCGAAAAACCTTAGCTCATTCAGCTTATCCTCATAAGACATGGTCTCTAATCCAAGTATCATCCTAATAAATGTTTTCTTGCACTTTCTCTAAAGCTTCCACATACTTCCTACAATGAAGTACAATAGTCCAATGAAGAACTCAACACAATAGTGTGGTTTTAACCAGAATATTATAGAGCTGCAACATTACCTCATGGCTCTAGAACTCTGTTCCCTGACTATTAAAGGTCAACACACCATACACCTTCTTAACCACCCCTTCAACTGACGCAGTAACTTTAAGAAGTGTATGGACATGGATTCTAAGATCCCTCTGTTCCTCTACACTGCTAAAAATCCTGCCATTAACCCTGTACTCTGCCTTTAAGTTTGACCTTTCATAGTGAATTACATCACAGTTTTCTGGATTGAACTCCCATTGGCCACTTTTCAGCCTAGCTCTGCAAACTATCGATGTCCCATTGTAACATATGACAGCCTTCTACACTATCCACAACTTTGCCAACATTTGTCATGGGCAGACTTACAATCCCACTTTCCACTTCCTCATCCAAGCTGTTTATAAAAATCACCAAGAGCAGGGTTCCCAGAGCAGATCCCTGTAGAATACCACTGGTCACTGACCTCTTGACAGAATACACTCCATTTGCTACCACCTTCTGCCTCAGTGGGCAAGATAATTCTGAATCTACACAGCCAAGTTTATCTGGATTCCATGCTTCTTGACTTTCTGAATGAGCCAACTATGGGGAACTTTGATAAACTCCTTACTAACATTCAGATACATCACATCCACTGCACCACGTTCCATCAATTTCTTTTGTCACTTCCTCAAAGAATTCAGTCAGGCTTCTGAGTTATGACCTGCCCTTTACAAAGGCATGTTTACTATCCTTAATGAGACAGTGCTTCTCCAAATCCTCATATATCCTGTCTCTAAGGATCCTCTCCAACAGTTTGTCCACCTGTTGTGTGAAAGCAAGTTTGTGGGTTGGGTGAGTGGGGTCAGAAGAGTCCTGCAAGCAGGTTAACTATATATTTAAAAGACAAGATTGGCACTAAAGTTTCAACAGCTCTAATACATCCTCATTCTTAACGTTAACATGTTCCAGCATAGCTATCCTGTTCTACACTGTGACATAATTGTAACATAGCCTCAAATTCCACAAGTCAACTTCCTATATACACACAAGATAATCTATTTTTTCTTAGCACTGTGCTTCACCAGGTGGCTATCATGCACTCCAATCACCTAAATTGGTTCATCTCCTGGTCATCATGGAGGTAAATGCTTATATCAGGTTTTGTATTGCACTTTCCTTCCAATCTCCCAATGCCACTATCGACCACTATGCCATTCAATTAATTACAGTACCCCATCCCACCCCACCTCTATTCATCAGCTAAAGTCACCATGCTGAACTGACCCAGAAACCCTGTTCTGTCCTGGGTCTCACATAGCCTGAGGTCTCTTGCCAATCAGCAGTCCAGGTGCACTGATGGAGCCTGGATCGTTTCCAGTGGAGGTCGCCTGCTAATACAATGCCCAGGAGTGTCTGACAAGTGACTGAACCCAGGTATGGAGGAACGTCTGACTCTCATGTAGGGACAGAAACCGGAGTTTATTCATAGGAATTCCAACAGAACTTTGGTGGCTTGACTGAGGTTGACAAGGCAACACAAATCATTCTTGAAACACATGGACCCTGCAATCAGCGCTAATCGGGAGTGCACTTTAAATAATCACAGTACGCAAAAAAACCATGTCATACAAAATAATCTTGAAAAAGTTAAACAGAAATCACAAGGGCTCAACGACTGTAGATAAGACAACAGAGAACAAATACAGGTGTACATGTCCATGGGGCTCGTGACACAGGAGACTCTTTGCTCATGGTAGTGTGACTAGGAACCAGAGAGAGAATGGTAGAAAGGTTGGTGGTGCAGTGAGCAGCTCTACCAGACTGGTGGGTCAACTGTTGCAGCTCAGGCTATTCTCATTATAAATGAAGGCAATATATAAATGAAATGTAGAAATAGAGAAACAAATTATGCTTGTCACCTAATCCCATAATATCACACAGTTGAATCCAACTTTATATCAAGAATGTGCTTGCCCCATTTTGCCTCCTGCCCCACCTATTTTAGTTAGGTAAATATATGGCAGATGGAGTTTAATGAAAGCAAGTGTATATATTCAAAAGTAAATCAAAGCATTTTTGAAATCATCACAAAATTTAAAAAGTTGATGATGCAGAATGAAGCTATTCATTCCTCACCTTTCACCTCTGTTGCAGGGTACTGTGGGATAATAGAGCCTAGAGTTGACCCTGACAGGAAGATGGTGCTTAGTTCCAGAAATTTCATCCAGCTATGGCATGGTGCATGAAGAAACATCAGTTATAAGGATAGTTAGCATAAACTAGATTTGAATTCTTTGTGTTTTAACAATTGATCTGACTAAACTATTTAAAACGTTATGAGAGTTCAACAGAGCACGTCTGAAATGAAATAACCCTGGAAATGTGTCCAGGGTTATTAAATAAGAGCCTAGCCACTTAGGGGAGAAATCTTCAGTCCTGTAGAAAGAAGTGCATCATTAGTTTTAGTTTTTCTCACATTTCTTATTCTCTTATATGCTGAATGTCCACAAGAAAATGAATCTCAGGATAGTTTATAGTGACATACAGGTACTTTGATGATAAAGTTACTTTTGAGCTTTGAAGTTTGAATTACTGGTTTATGTTGTAAATGGTATTTTGATGCTGAAAATAACACTTTAACTCATTAACTTGTACAGTCACAACAGTATGTCATGGGAAGGATGCGGTAATTGTAGTGGGAGGGATTTTATTTGGTTCTTTTGGAAAAAATGAGCCAATCATCCCAACTGTTATGACTATCATACCTGACAAGCTTATTAGCTGATAAGGCAAAAGCTACGGTGCTGGAAATCTGAATCAAAAACAAGAGAAATGGGAAATACCCTGTTTTAGATAAGTTGATGCTTGGTTTTTACCTGCAAGCTCAGCAGGATTTGTTTTGCATTCAGCACTCTTGTAGACTGATTTACAGAGCATCATTACTGACATAGATTCCAAAAATGATAGGGGAGAAATACAAGGGTTTTGCTTTAAGTGCACCTATTACTATTTCAGAATTAACTCAGAATTATAATAACTCAGAATTCTGTGTGTACTTCCTTTTTAAAATTGTGTATGATTTTGAGCATGCCCGGAATCATTTGTTCTATGTCATACCACCGTGAGTTTGTCCAGTCATTCTTCCACATTAAGAGTTAATGCTTGTAGCTTATACAGTGTCTCTGCTGGTTGAAAGTTTTCCATCTTCAAAGACTTGAGCACATACACTTGGCTAATATTTTAGTTTAGAAGTAACTTAAGCTTCATTGCCAGAAGAAGTGCTAATATCAGATGAAACATTAAAAAGAGGCTTGTTCTATTTGCCAGTATTATATCCAATGTTTATCCATCAATTGACACCTCCAAAATTGGATGGACTGGTTAAGTGCATGCAGCAAATCGAATCAGATTCAGATTTAATAGCACTGGTTTATGTCATGAAATCTGTTGTTTTGCAGCAGCAGTACATAACAAAAACTATAAATTACAATGAGAAATCTATATTTGTAATATATGCATATTGTATATGTAAAAATTAGTAAAAATATGCAAAAGGTAGGGCAAAAAGAGAACAAAAATAGTGAGGTAGTGTATATAGATTCATTGTCTGTTCTGATGAAGGAAGGGAAGAAGCTATGTCTAAAATGTTGAGTGTGTGTCTTCAGCCACCTGTACCTCATCTCTGATGGGTAGCAAGGAGAAGGGGATATGTCTGGGTGATGGGAGTCCTTATGATGGATGCTGCTTTTAGAAACATCGCCTTTTGCAGATGTCCTTAAGGTTGAGGAAGCTAGTGTCTATGATGGAGTTGGCTGAGCTTGTGATTTTCTGCAGCTTTTTCCAGTCATGTGAGGTGTTTCCCCCATAGCTAATTTTGATGCAACCAATTAGAATACTCCCATGGTACAATTGTAGAAACTTGCTAGAGTCTTTGGTGACATACCAATCTCCTCAAACTCCTAATGAAGTATAGCTATTGTCATGCCTTCTTTGTAAATGCATCAATATGTTGGGCCCTTGATGTTGACACCCAGGAACTTGAAATTGCTCACTCTTTCCACTTCTAATCCTTCAATGAGAACTGGTGTGTTCCCTTGACTTTCCCTTCCTGAAATCCACAAACTTGGTTATACTGACATTGATACAGCTCTCAAGTCGCTGGTCTATTTCATTCCTATATGCCTCCTCGTCACCATTTGAAATTTTGCCTACATGAAATTTGAAATTTGAAATCAGCAAATTTATTGATGGCATTTGAGCTGTACCTATCCTCTCCTATTCGATTCCCACTTCTACAACGCTATCTCTCTCTCACCAATCAACTTCCCAGCTCTTTACTTCACACCACCCCCTCCCCCCAAACTCCCGGTTTCACCTATCACCTTGTGTTTCTCCCTCCCCTAACCCTACCTTCTAACTCTGACTCCTCATCTTTTTTTCTCCAGTCCTGCTGAAGGGTCTCAGCCTGAAATGTCGACTATACTCTTTTCCATGGATGTCGCCTGACCTGCTGAGTTCCTCCAGCATTTTGTGTGTTTTGCCGAGCCACACAGTTATGGGTCTAGAGAGAGAATAGAGTAGTGGGCCTATCCATGGATCCTTGAGGTGTGCTGGTGTGGATTGTCAGTGAGCTGGAGATGCTGTTTTTGATCCTCACTGAATGTGGTCTCCTAATGAAGAAGTCAAAGATCTGTTTAATTTTGTGCAGTTTTGCTCTCTGTTATAACTGGCTACAAAGCAACAGCAGCTGCTTGTTTACAATGTGCAAATTCTTTGATTATGTAGCACTTTGGGACATCTTGAAATATTATCTGAATGCAAGATTTTACAAGAGGGCAGACAAAAATAGAGCAAGAAACTTGTGGATTAATCTGCAGAAAGAAGTTTTGCTAACAAATATTTTTTTAAAATTGGTGAACTGACAGAATTGGTAAATAGAATAGATCGCTTTATTATTGTCACGTGTGCTGGGGTACAATGGTAAAACCTTCTTTTGCATGCCTTCAATACACATCATTTTATTACAACAGTGTATTGAGATAGTATAAGGGAAAACAGTAATAGAATGCATAATGAAGTTCCACTTACAGGGAACGTGAAGTGCAGACAGACAATAAGAAGCAAGGCTCCTTATAACGAGAACGATCTTGAGATCAAGCGACTACCTTATCGTATTAGAAGACTATTCAATAGTCTTATAACAGCATGGTAGAAGTTGTCCTTGATCCTACTGGTGAATGCTTTCTGCTTGATGGGATTGGGGACAAAAGAGAATGTTTGGGTGAGGGAGTTTTTGATTATTTTGGCTACTTTGCCAGAGCAGTGCAAAGTTGGACAGCATCCCTGGAGTGGAGGCTAGCTTCCTTGCAGTCCTGAGCTGTGTCCTTGTCTCTGCAGGTTCTTGAGTTCACGTGCGGGGCGGTTACCACACCAAGCTGCTCTGCATCCGGATAGGTGCATCAATAGAGACTGGTGCAGGTCAAAGGGGACATGCCAAATTTTCTTCACCTCCCAAGTGATATCAGTGATTTTCACTCTCAGGAACCTGAAGCTTTTTACTGTCTCATTCTCGTTACTGTACACACCTGTGAACTGTCCCTCCTCCTGCAGTCAATGACAAGATCTTCTGTTTTGCAAACATTACCAGAAAGGTTTTTGTTGTGACAGCATGCCATTATGCTCTCTATTTCTTTTTTGTACTCCAACTTGTCATTATTTGAGATGCAGCCCACTACAGCGGTGCCATCAGCCTTCTTGCAGAAGGACGGAACAGAATCTGACCATGCAGTCGTGAGTGTACAAGGAGTAGAGTATGAGTCTGAAATCACAGTCTTGTGGGTTACCAGTATTGAAAATAATTGTGGCAGAGGTGTTGCTGCACACTTTATTGATTGCGGTCTGTTAGTCAGGAAGTAAAGGATCTAGTTGTTAAAGGAATTGTTTAGTCCCAGGGCTAGGAGTTTGGAAATAAGACCATAAGACATAGGAACAGAATTAGGCCTTCGTCTTGATGAAGGGTCTCGGCCCAAAACGTCGACAGTGCTTCCCCTTATAGATGTTGCCTGGCCTGCTGTGTTCCACCAGCATTTTGTGTATGTTGTTTCATTAATTATATAATGTTTGGGTTATTCTGAAGTTAATTACTGAAACTAAAATGTGAGGATACCATAGAGAAAGTTATAGAGTGCTGGAATGAAGAAATAGATAGGTTTCTACATGCCTGCTCTGAGTTTCAACAGACTCTCATAAAGCCATAGAGCACTATCGCACAGGAACAGGTCTTTCAACCTAGCTGGTCCATGCTGAACTATTACTGTGCCCTAAACCTATTGGTATATGGTCCATTCCCCTCCCATCCATGTACCTATCCAAATTTCTCTTGAATGTTGAAAACAAACCAACATCCAAGACTTTCACTGGCAGTTTGTTCCAAACTCACACCACCCTCTGAGTGAGGAATTTCCTCTCTCATGTTCCCCTTAAGCATTTCACCTTTCATCCATGGCCTCTAGTTGTTGTCTCAACCAATCTCAGTTTAAAATGCCTGCTTGCAATTACCCGATCCATACCCCTCATAATTTTGTTTTCCTCTATTCAATTTCCCCTCACTCTTCTTGGTTCTAGGAAATAAAGCCTATTCAGTCTTTCCCTATAACTCAGGTTCTCAAGCCCCAGCTACATCCTTGTAAATTTTCTCTGTGCTCTTTCAATCTTATTGTTATCTTTCACTTCAGTGGCCAGAACTGGACACGATATTCCAAATTAAGCCTCATCAACATCTCATACAACTTTAACGTAACATCCCAACTCCTGTACTAAATACTCTAATGTATGAAGGCCAATGTGCCAAAAGGCCTCATTATGACCCTAACTAACTGTGACATCACTTCTAAAGAACTATAGGTCTGTAAAGCTCCTGCATTCCAACCATCAAACTTCTGGAATGCTGAACTGTTTCTATGAATCTTCATTTCCAGGGAACAGAGACATAAAATCATTCTTCTGTTAAACAGTGCATGATTTATTAGGTTGGAATATTTAGTAATATTTGCAGAATGCATAATCATGGTTGTCAAGAATTTATATGAAGTAGTTTTTTTTCCTTAAAGTCTCAGGGTTACACATTTCCTTCACTGGGAAGAAACAAAATCCAGCAGTATTGACCAGCACATTAATCATTCATTGATAAACACTGATATGCATCAACAAAAGGCTGCTACACGTCTGAATGCACAAAGGGTAAGGTACCCCATGCAAGGCTTATTGAGAAAATAAGGAGGCATGGGATCCAAGGGGACATTGCTTTGGCACTTTGCCTTAGGGATTGGATGTTGTTCTTCTTATGGTATTCTTACTGAAGTAGGAAGAGGTTAAACATATCTGCAAGTAACCCAGTCAGATGTTTTTTTCAGGGTCTAAGGATGGGTGCAGGGACACCACCAGGGCCAATTGTTTTGCATGGGTTCTGAAAGACTGTACTGATATCTGTAACTGTGACTGAGTTCCAGTGAATTAGAGGCTATCAGAATGAGTGGTCACATTGAAATCCTCACATTCGAAATGTGCAAAGTATGTGTTAACCTCATCTAGAAGCGATGGACAGTGACTTTGTTTTGCAGCCTATTGTAGCATGCAAGCCCTGCCACAACTGACATCTGTTCTGGACTTGATTTTGGACTGGTGTTGTATCTTGGCATCCTTGATACCTTTACAAAGATTATATCCCAATTTCTTGTTAATGTCATTGCACCTAATTTGAATGAGACAGACTTGAACTTTATCCAAAGTTTCTGGTTTCAGGAGACCCAGTTTGGCCTCTTTGGTATACATTCCTTTGCACACATGCTGATAAAGGCCGTGATGGTAGAGCCATACTCATCTAGATTGGCTGCTGAGTATTCGAATATGGATCAGTTTACCAACTTACTCGACACTCAGGCGAAATAGCCTGGCTGAGACAAGCAGGACAGACATGTAAAAACTCGTCTATTTCTTCAGTCCAGCACTCTATAACTTTTTCTACTGTATCCTCACATTTTAGTTTCAGTAATTAACTTCAGAGAAACCAAACATTATATAATTAAAGAAATCATTTTAGAGTATTGTCACTTTTGGGTGAAGGAAGTCTTAATTCATTATAAAGAACAGAGTTAAATGTGGCCTATCATAATGAGGGAGAAACAGGTTTAGGAAATATTAAGTTAGCTAATTTATGCAATGATATGATATTTTTCTTAATTATTCCTGTTTAGGATTGAAATAAATGTGTTTTGATTGTAATCTTGTTCAGTATGGTTGGCAATAGTAAATATTTTTTATGGAATACAGGAATTGTTGGCAATGCAAGAATTTAGTAGCCATCTCTCAATGCCTATGGATCATTATGTTCAATGACTGCGATCATCCTGGTTAAGATACTCTATGGTGTGTTCAAAGATTTAGATTGAACAACAATAGAAGGACAATAATAAAATTTCAAGTCAGGATGATGTGTACCCATGGGGAGAAAATGAAGGTGGTGGTGTTCCTTGTTCTTCATGGTGAAAAAGTCTTGGTTTTGGGAGGTGCTGCCTGGAGTAACCTGGTCTGGGTGTCAGAAGATCAAAATGGTTCTGGGTGTCAGGAATATGAGTTATTTCTCTGGGGATCCTGACACCATCTGTATTGCCACTAGTCCTGTTGAGTTTCCAGTCAATAAGAAATTTTAGACTATTGGGTTTGGAGTCTGAACAATTGTAGATTTGTAGGATTTCAAGATAGGTGCTTAGACTCCCTTTGGAGATGGTCATTGCATAGTACATAGGTGATTTGAATTTAACGTGTTGCTTATCAGTTATATTTAATTTATCAGAATTTAACTTGTTGCTTATCATTTACATTTTATTTACCAGAAAGTTGCATAAGGCAGATTACAAGCAGGCATGGATTGCGATTTTTTTGTAGAGCAATGAATGTAATTGTAACTGATGCAACTACCATTGAATGTCCCCACTTCTGCTCTTATAACAAAAACAAAATCAGAAAGAATTGATTGAAAATGTTCAGACTAGGACATTAATTCTGATTAATTCTTGGAGCAAATTCATGGAGCTGAGCTGATTGACTTCCATGAACTACATCCAATGATCCTTTGTACAAGCTATATCTCCAAACAGCAGAGCACTGTACCTGTAATTTTCTTAGGGCTTCTTGTTGACACACTTGCTCAACTGCTTCCTTGGAACCTCTCCTCTGTAATTTAGCTCTTTGGTAATGCCTGGATCATGACTTACATGAGGTCAAGAGCTGAATAATCCCAATGTAATTCTAACTAACTGCCATTGAATAGATTATTAGAGAGCTGGTGCCTGTTCATAATCATCTTCAGACAGCTTAGTAATTTGATTTTGCATTGTGTTATTAAACAACTTTCAACAAAATGTTGTAGAAGTGCAAATATAGGCATTTACGGTGCAGGTGGCATGTGGAGCAAAATCTCAAGGAATGTTATTGCAATATCTAGGTTCATCATCTTAGAAATATTGGCTAACATGAGATGATCCAAAATTTGTGATGGCAGTATAAGGTCATAAACGTTGTAATTTATTCATCTACCCTGGTAAGAATTTGCACATCCTGTCCTTATATATCAGTTCAAAAATCTTTTATTTTGACGTCCTATGTGGAGGGAGTTTTTCTTTTGTTTTAAAAAAACTTTGTACTATTTTTGCTTTCATCCTGTGAGTTTCTCACAAAGATGCAAGCAAACCAATGTAATGGAATTATGGGTGTGAAACTGTAGGATAAACTATGCTTGGTTTCACTTAAGTTTTTCTGCAAGATTTTAAACCAGTTGAATGTTTTTTTCACATGAATGATGATCATTTGTTGTGAAGAATATTAATACTCAAATTGTGTGGTTTATTTTATTTGCTTTTGATCATTCTCCCCCATGCTAAAATTAAGCTCTTGATATTCCATCTAGCTCAATTGGTTGCATACATCTACCATATGTAATCCATTCAGTAAATTATCACTCAAAACTATTAAAGAAATTCACTTGGGGATTGCATGCTGTGAACTTAACGTACAATCCTTACCGAGTTTGTTTGAAATTCTTTTATCTGTTGTATAAGTTTGCCACAACATTATAAATCAAGTGGATAAAAACCTTAATGCAAATACATACTAAATTGTCCCATGTAATTTAGAGACTCTTGCTTAGAAAGAGAAAACTTTGGTATTAAAAAGAAGGAAAATAGTGTTTTCATCTGAAATATGAGCCAAAGCTTTCAACCGTAGACACCAACATAATTCAAGTGTTCCCTGTTTTTGTTAGAAACCTCTCAGCATTTTATTTTATATTTTCTCACTTTAATTTGCAAACTCATTTGATAATTAAGCAGTAATTTTTGTATGTGTAACATGCTAACATTGGAGAGGGTTCAAAAGAGGTTCATGGAGATGATTCCAGGATTGAAAGGTTATCATATGAGAAGTGTTTGATGGCTCTGGGTCTGTACTCACCAGAATTCAGAAGAGTGAGGGGGGACCACATTGAAACCTATCGAATGCTGAAAGGCCTCGATAGCGTGGATGTGGATCTCTCCAGATGGTCCACCATTTCTTCTTTTACTTCTTTTTTCTTTTAAATGTGATTCTGAGACTGTTGGAGCCCGTGACCTACAGTTGATGGCGTGTTTTTGGCTAGATTGAGTGATCTCTGGGGTTTTGCTGTCTCTGAGAAGAATCCAGCAGGCGAGCATCTTCGAGGCCAAGAAGCTGAGAGAAAGGGCTCAAACCTATCATTTCTTGCTGATCTTGCTAATTGAAGTGTCGAGGAAGATTGAAAATATCAAGGCGAGTGCCACAGCCGGAGAAGGTATCTGTGCGTGATAGCCTCTGTCTCCTTTTTGCTCATTGCTCCTGAAGGAAGGTCCCTACATTCAAATCGTCTCTTGCTCCCTCGATTGTTGGAGGGTGGTGCCAAAGTTCTGGGTCTTCAGTCTGAGGTTTGGAGATGGACTCTTCCAATTTTGTGTTTTTATATTCTATATTTTTGCTTGTTGCTGTTGCACGTTTTGTTTTTTTGAGTGGGGAGGGCTTTATGTCCTTGTTGCTGTTTGCCCAGTTTATTTTTTGAGTGTGGGGGGAGGTTGATGTTGTTCTTTGAACGGGATTCATGTTGTTCATTGCTCTCTGTGGCGAAGAGGAATCTCAGGCTGGTGTACTGCAAGCATGTTTTGAGAGGATGTTTCCTATGGTGGAGAAGTCTAAGACTGAAGGACACAGGCTCATAATAGAGGAACATCTATTTAGAACAGAGATGAGGAGAAATTTCTTTAGCCAGTGAGTGGAGAATCTGTTGCCACAGATGGCTGTGAAGGCCAAGACATTGGGTGTATTTAAAGTAGTAGAACTGGATCAGCCATGATGAGCATACTGGAAAGGACAGATGGCCTAACTCTGCTCCTATATCTTATGGTCTTAACAAAGGTTGTTAGATGCCACATGGAAATCTTATTCTCAGGTATGGTAAAACCAAAACATTGTTCTTAATCTTGTTTACCAAAACACATGTAAATTACTGTTCTGCATAATTTGTCAACAAGTAATTCAAGGAGTGAAATTTGTTAGCAAATTCAAAGATTTTTGTATTTACTGATTTCTCCCTCCACCATCCTAAAGATTGGTGGTGTATTAAAGTTCAAAGTTATCATGTCAAGAAGTACATTCAATGCCTGCATGCATTACAGCTGAGTTTAGTTGTACCCTAATTTACCTGACTAATGGAAAAGGCTAACCATTTCTGATTTGTAGTTTTCCCTCCCTGATTACTCCTCTGGAGGTCAAAGAACACCAAACAGAGTGGAAACCTGTTTGTCTGCTTTTCATTATCTAAACATCTTCTCCCAGGGCACTTTGCTAGAGATCAGCTTAAACAACACATATCTTCAGCCCATAATTAGTCCTTCTGTTTCTTCTTTGGATGGTTTCAGTTCCTTAGGAATTATTATTTAGAAGTCATGTTAGCAACTAAAGCTTGACAGATGTTTGGAAAAGTTCTAGTCCGATGTGAGGGGCTGAGTAGTTCTTGTCCGGACTGTCTACACAACTGCATGCAAAACATTACTAAAACTTGTTAAACCATACACAAGTGAAAATCTGCAGATGGTGGGCATCAAAGTAATACGCACAAAATGCTGGAGTAATTGGAGTTACTCTTCTATGGAAAAGAGTAATAATCGATATTTTGGACCGAGACCCTTCATCAGGCTCCCTGCTGAAGAGTTTCGGCCTGAAGCTTTGACTCTTACTAAAATGTGCTTATAGCTTACATAATTGGTCATCGTAAATTGTCCTGTGATTAGGCTGGGGTTAAATGGATGGGTTGCTGGATGGCATGGCTCAATAGCCCGGAAGGGCCTGTTCCTGTCTGTATCTCTCAATAAAATATAAATTCAGAGGGGTGCAAGCAATGCCTTAACTTTACCTGTTCCGTGCAAAGAAATTCACAAAATTTCATGTTGGAGAAAAGTATGTAGTGAACTAGGAATAAGAAATAAAACTTTGTCTTAGTGCTGTTTATAATGTGCCTCCTAATAGACCTGAAAACACTCAAGGCATTAGCATGAGGACATTGGAAATTAATTTACTGATTAAATTCTAACATTTCGGCAATGTCTTTTCTTCCTTAGGATTTTGCAAAATGGTAATCTCACTACATATTAATGAGATTAATCAATTTTGACAAGTAGAAATAATTTTGTTTTGTATGAATCTAGATCCTGTGAAATTAAGGATTACATTGCCCATGTTGCTAGAATCATGGCCCAGTTTTTGCTTTGCATTTGAAGCTTGGTAGTTTATCTTTGTTACTCTACAATATCCCCAACCTTGGTAGCTTGAAAGGTTGCATATTTAATCAGAAATTTATTAACTCAATGACATTAATTAAGAGATTGACTGATAATGCAAGGAGTTCGTAAACTGCAGATTACAGAATTCCCATCTGAACTTGTACATACTCAGAGCAAGTTTGATCATTCAGGTCTGAGAAAGATTTTGTGCCTTATCAAATTGCTGTTACTCATGAATAGTTACATGCTTTATCTGTTGGCAATGGGAGCATAGAATGTGACGTACTGTACAAAACTCAACAACTAAGTTTCTTCATCTGCGAAGTTTCTATCTATCATATGCTCTGAGTCTTGAGTCAGTAAGATCAAGGAAACAGGTACTTTGTAGCAAATTATAATATTTTTATTCTCTGGCCCATCACCTCTCCAAACTGCTCTCTGACCAACAATAAATTCCAAATTCATGCCCTGTGACCGAGAGAACACTTGAGTAATAAACATGTGCATAAACAATTTGAAAGTCTGTGCTTTGAGATAAGTCTGTGCTAGGAAATGATTATTTGCATCAAATGTCATGAAACGAGGAAAATAGTTTTCTTTGGTTTGTTTCACTGCTGCAAAAGTGGAAAATTGGAAGCAGGGGGAAGATTGAAAAATATCCGTGTAGGTCTCTTGAAAAATGTGCAGAACTTTCTGATAGAAAAATGCAGAGTGGAATGCATTTAGTCATGGCAGAGTCATTGAATCCTTTTCTTGTGCTTTGCTTTTCCCTTTAAATTTATTTAAGATAATTAAATATGTATTAAATAGATGGTTAAACAATATTAAATATTTTTATAGATTTACATAATCATTTCAGTGCAAGGATAGGAATTAATACTAATAATATTTGCTTACTAATATCAAAATAATTTAATAATCAATTAGAGGAAGTTTAAATTTCAATCAGGTTTTCCACCTTATGATTCTATACACTAACTCAATCTGCCATTTGTTAAAGTTACTTGCAAAGTCAGTTTCAGTATATTTGAATAACTGGTATGATCAGAAGAAGTTGATAACAGTGTGGAGCATTATCTTAGGCTACAGGTTGATATCAATGCATGCGTGAAATGGACTGAAAAATGGCCCATGAAGTTTAATCTGGATAAATGTGGTGTGTTGCATTTTGGAGGCACTAATGAGACCAGGATACAAATCTTGAATGGAAACACCAATACCTTTGAATGGAAAAGCAGAGAGATAGTAGAACATACACCCTAGTCTTTCAGGGGTAAAGCCCTCCCCACCGTTGGGCACATCTATAAGATGCACTATTGCAGGAAAGCAGCATCCATCATTGAGGACTCTCAACATCCAGGTCTTCTCACTGCGGCCATCAGGAAGGAGGTACAGAAGCCTCAGTTCCCACACCACCAGGTTCAGGAGCAGTTATTTCCCCTCAGTAGGGGTAGGGGATAACCTTATTCACCCTAAAACTAAAATCATCTATGGACTCACTTTCAAGGACTCTGCAACTCATATTCTCAATATTATTGTTTACTTAGATAACCATATAACCATTACAGCATGGAAACAGGCCATCTCGACTCTTCTAGTCCATGCCAAACGCTTACTCTCACCTAGTCCCACCTACCTGCACTCAGCCCATAACCCTCCATTCCTTTCCTGTCCATATACCTATCCAATTTTTTTTTAAATGAAAAAATCGACCACTTCTACCAGAAGCTCGTTCCACACAACTACCACTCTCTGAGTAAAGAAGTTACCCCTCGTGTTACCCCTAAACTTTTGCCCCCTAACTCTCAACTCATGACCTCTTGTTTGAATCTCCCCTACTCTCAATGGAAAAAGCCTATCCACGTCAACTCTGTCTATCCCCCTCATAATTTTAAATACCTTTATCAAGACCCTCCTCAACCTTCTATGCTCCAAAGAAACTTATTTATCATCATTATTTTTTTATTTTTGTATTTGCACATCTTCGTGTCTTTTGCACATTGGTTGTTTGTTTTTGCTGTGCATGTTTTTCATTCATTCTATTGTGTTTCTTTGTATTTAATTTGAATGTCTGTGATTGAGGTATATAAAATTATGAGGACTATGGATCGGGTAAACCGCAGGAAAACTTCTGATTTATCAGAGGTGAACAAAACTTGCGGACATAGATTAGGGGTAAGAAATTCAAAGCTGATATGAGTAGGACCTTTTTCACCCAGAAAGCAGTTAGTATTTTGAATGCATTGCAGCAGAGAATGGTAGAAGCAGAGCTATTGATAGAATTTAAGAAGTGTCCAGATAATCACTCAAATTGCCTGGACATAGAAGGCTATGGCCAAGTTCTGGTAGATGGGACTAATTTCATGCTGTATGGTATGACTAAGTGACTAAGAAAGATATTAATGAGTTGGTAAAATGGAAGATGGAATATAATCCCGAAACATGTGAGTTGATGAATTTTGAGAGCAGTATTAAAGTTGTGATCTTCATAATGTCTGGTAGGATACTGAGAAATAGAGAGATCTTGTCATTACTGAGGACAATAGTATAGTTAGAAAAGTGGCATATGGAATAAATCCATTATCTTGGGCATGGAATATTAGAGCAAATTAGATTGGTCCGACTACTGTATATAAAACAATTAAGCCAAAACTGAAGTATTATGCACATTTCTGGTTGTCAGACTACTGGAAGGACATGATTGAGCAGGAGGGGTGCAGAGGACGTTGTCTGGGATGGAGTCTCACAACTTTGAGTGGAGAATATAAATCACAGTACAGGCAATTCAGCCCACAATGTTGGGCTGACCTTTATAACCCTACTCCACAATCAATCTATCCCTTCCCTCCTACACAGTCCATAACTCTCCACATTTCTTACATTCATATGCCTGTCTAAAATGTCTCTTAAATATTGCTAACATGTCAGCCTCGACGAACAATCCCTGCACTGTTCCTAGCACCCACCACTTTCTGAGGAAAAACCCTGCCTCGGATATCTCCCCTAAACTTTCCTCCCCTCAACTTAAAAAGGATGTCTTCTGATATAGAGAAGGCTGAGGGAGGACCTAATTGAGATATACAGAACTAAGAGGAGCATGGATAAGGTAGATGGGGAGTAACATTTTGCCTTAGCAAATGTATCTATCAACAAAGTGTATAGGTTGAATGAAGGGCACAGATGATTGAGAGAGGATTTGATTTTTCTTTACTTTGAATGTGGTTGAAATGTAGAGTGCACTGCCTGAGGGAGCGGTTGGAGTCGGGTGAATACAGATTTGTGCTTTGGTAAGTCAAATACAGGTAAGACTCTCATGGCAGAGTTGTAGAACAGAGGGACCGTGAAATACAAGTATCTAGTCTCCTGAAAATGGAGTAATAGGTAGACAAGGCATTTGTCATGTTGATCTTCATCCATCAGGGCACTGAGTGTAAAATTTGGGAGGTCATGGGGTGGTTGTAAAAGCTGCTGGTGAGACTGCACCTGGATTATTGAGTTCAGTTCTGTTCATCTCTCTGTAGGACGAATGTCATTAAACTAGAAAGATTGCAAAAACATTACAATGATGTTGCTAGGATTCGAAGGACAGATTTATTGGAAGAGGTTGGACGTTTTTCTTTGGAATTTAGGAGACTGTGAGGTGTATAAGATCATGAGTGTCATGGGGTGAAAATAATTTCTTTCCCATGGTTGGGGAAGCAAGAACTGGGACTCATCAGGGACTCATCTTCGAGTCTGAATGAGTACGCTAGAGCTCAACCCATCCGCCCGCCGCCCCACTCGGGATAGGGTTCCCTTTGTCCTCACCTACCACCCCACCAGCCTCCAGGTCCAACGTATAATTCTCCGTAACTTCCGCCACCTCCAACGGGATCCCACTACCAAGCACATCTTTCCCTCCCCCCCTTTCTGCTTTCTGCAGGAATCACTCCCTACACGACTCCCTTGTCCACTCGTCCACCCCATCCCTTCCCACCGATCTCCCTCCTGGCACTTATCCTTGTAAGCGGAACAAGTGCTACACCTGCCCTTACACTTCCTCCCTCACCACCATTCAGGGCCCCAGACAGTCCTTCCAGGTGAGGCGAAACTTCACCTGTGAGTTGGCTGGTGTGATATACTGCGTCCGGTGCTCCTGGTGTGGCCTTTTATATATTGGTGAGACCCGATGCAGACTGGGAGACCATTTCGCTGAATACCTACGCTCAGTCCGCCAGAGAAAGCAGGATCTCCCAGTGGCCACATATTTTAATTCCACGTCCCATTCCCATTCTGATATGTCTATCCATGGTCTCCTCTACTGTCAAGATGAATCCACACTCAGGTTGGAGGAACAACACTTTATATACCGGCTGGGTAGCCTCCAACCTGATGGCATGAACACTGACTTCTCTAACTTCCGTTAATGCCCCTCCTCCCCTTCTTACCCCATCCCTGACATATTTATTTGTTTGTTTTTTTCTCTCTCTCTGCCTATCACCCTGCCTGTTCTCCATCTCCCTCTGGTGCTCCCCCCTTCCCCTTCTTTCTCCCGAGGCCTCCAGTCCCATGATCCTTTCCCTTCTCCAGCTCTGTATCACTTTCGCCAATCACCTTTCCAGCTCTTAGCTTTATCCCACCCCCTCTGGTTTTCTCCTATCATTTTGCGTTTCCCCCTCCACCCACTACTTTCAAATCTCTCCTTTCAGTTAGTCCTGATGAAGGATCTCGGCCCGAAATGTCGACAGTTTTTCTTCCTATAGATGCTGCTTGGCCTGCTGTGCTCCACCAGCATTTTGTGTGTGTTGTTTGAATTTCCAGCATCTGTAGATTTCCTCATAAGTGCTTTGAGATGTTGGCTGTGGTCTCAACAAAGACCTGGATCCATTGCAATTTACCTATTGCCGCAATAGGTCTACATTGTATGCAATCACATTGGCTCTCCACGTGGGCTTAGGTCACCTGGATAATACAAGTACCTATATCAGGATGTTGTTCATTGACTATAGCTCAGAGTTTAACACTATTATTCCCACAGTCCTGATCAAAAAGCTACAGAATCTGGGCCTCTGTACTTCCTTCTGCAACTGGATCCTTGACTGCTTAAGCAGAAGACCACTATCTGTGTGGATGGAAAATGACATCATCCCACTGATGATCAACACTGGTGCACCTGAGGGTTGCGTGCTTAGCCCACTGCTCTACTCTCTCTACGCCCATGACTGTGTGGCTAGGCACAGTTCAAATGTTATCTATAAATTTGCTGGAGATACAACTATTTCAGATGGTGATGACAGGGCATATAGAAGGAAGATATACCAGCTAGTTGAGTAGTGTTGCAGCAACAACCTTGCACTCAACATCAGTAAGACCAAAGAACCGATTGTGGACTTTAGGAAAGAGGAAACCAGGGAACACCAATTTTCTATTCTTCATAGATGGATCAGACATGGAAAGAGAGGGTATCTTCAAGTTCCTAGGTGACAATATCTCTGAGGATCTAACCTGGACCCTACTAATCAATGCAGCTACAAAGAAGGAACAACAGTTGCTATTTTTCATTAGGAGTTGGAGGAGATTAGGCAAGTCACCAAAGACAGCTGTACCACGGAGAGCATTCCAACTGCTGCATCTCAGCTGATATGAAGGAGCTATCACACAGGATCAAAATAAGCTGCAGAAAATTGTAAATTTAGTCAGCTCCATCACGGGCACTAGCCTCTGTAGTATCCAGGACATCTTCAAGGAATGATATCTCAAAAAGGCAGCATCCATCATTAAGGACCCCCGTTACCTAGGTCATATCTCGTTCTCATTGCTATCATCAGGAATGAAGTACAATGAGCCCTTCTTATCCGCGAGTTCTGCATCCGCGAATTCAGCCTACCACAAATCGAGAAAACCTGGATTTCTTCCAGCACTTGTTGTTCGAGCATGTACAGACTTCTTCTTCTTGTCATTATTCCCTAAGCAATGCAGTATAACAACTATTTTACATAGCATTTACATTGTATTAGGTATTATAAGTAATCTAGAGATGATTTAATGTATACGGGAGGATGTGCGTGGGTTATCGTGGATTGGGATCGAAAAAATTCAGAAGTTCTCGTACTAAGTAAGTCAGAACAGGTACATCCGGTATCATTTAGCATCAGTTAGTCAAATGTTTGTTTTAGTATATAGATTATATTTTGTCTTTCTATGCATATAAAACACTTAAGAACGTATGTTTCAGCACTGGGCTCGGGAACGGAAATTCCTGAGTTCGATCCAGTGACAGACTGTTCCCTAGTGCGCTCTCAACCATGCCAGGTTGATGTGAAGGATCAAAAACTCAAAACCCCAAAACCCAGTACTTAAACCATTGCATTGCTTAGTAATAATTGTAGCTTTCGTCGGGGCAGAGCCTTTCTCACTTTATCCTTTAAAATTGTCCAGATCGTTGACTGGCGTAGCCTAACGCTTTTACAATGACCGATGGCATTTCACCTTTTTCCAATTGCTTTATTATTTCCACTTTATTTTCAATAGTAATCGTGATTATTTTTGTGAACAGAAACACTGCCCATTCAAAGCTTCTCCGCCAGGTCCTAATGTCCACCGCACTGAGCCAGGTTAAATAAGGTCTGAGATTCTGCTGGGTCTTAAGTTCCACCACATTGAGACAGGTTGAATGAGGGACTTGAGCATCCGTATTTTTTGGTATCCGCGAGGGGTCCCGGAACTAATCCCTTGCGGATAAGGTGGGCCGACTGTACTGGAGTCTGAAGGTACACACTCAACTATTCATGAACAGCGTCTTCCGCTCTGCCATCTGATTCCTGAATGGACATTGAAGCCATGAGTACTACCTCACTTTTATTATTTCTATTTTTGCAGTACTTATTTAATGTATATGTTTGCAGTAATTCACATTTTTTCCCTATTATTATGCATTATATACTGCTGCCAAAAAGATGATGAATTTCTCAACATATGCTAGTGATATTAAACCTGATTGTGATTCTGAACTAGACAGCATATATTTCAGATGAAACGGGAAAGGAACTCCATGAGCAACTGTTTTTACGTAGAGAGTGGCATTATTGTGGAGTGAATTACAAGGTGATGTGTTTGAGACAGATGCAGTAATAACGTTTAAAAGACAGTTGAACAAGTTACATGGATTGGAAAGGTTTTTGGAAGTTATTGGCCAATAGTGGCAAATGGGATTAGCTTAGATGGGCAATATTGATCAGCATGGACTATATGGGCCAAAGAGCTTGTGTCTGTGCGGTATGACTCTGTGACCTACAGATAACCAAAAGGGATTGGGTTTAAGGACCAACTTCAAGGAGGAGAGAGAAGTAGGGAGGCAGTTAGGGCAGAATTAGAGAAGTGCAGTGATCTTGACAGGATGCAGCCCTGTAGGAGATATCCCTGTGAAGCAAGAGTGTTTCTTTAGGCTGTGCACAACACAGCATCATAGTTCTAGCCGTTGCTTGAGCCCCCTCAGGGATTGGCTGCTTCCCGTCAAGGCCCGAGCTGTTAGCTCACCATGTGCTGAAACTGGCTGAGTTCCAGAGCTGGTGAGCTGCAGTGGGGCTCCTACTCAGTACCTGCAGCTCACTGTCTGTGTTCACCAGATTTGACCCATATAATAGTTTGTGCTTCCTGATACTTGTTTGGTTGCGTGAGTGCAGCTGTTTTACCACATTCCCTTCTGTTAAAATCCCCTCCCACTCTGTTGTATAGCTCTTGCAAGATGATCTGTGCACTATATTTTGTATCTTCATTCACTTCAGTGCCGGGTCTGGCTGCTTCTTTCTGAGCTCCCTTTCTTGTACCCAGGCTTCATTAGAAAGGGGAGATGTCTGAAATATGATGGACTCAGCTGTCTCTCATTTATAGCTTCTCACATAGTGGAATAGAAAAAATAAATCATCTGATTCATCCATTCCATATAAATGGACAAAATTGATTTTCTTCCTTAGCATTATTCCTCTAAAATGCCTTTTCATAAATAATTGAACACCTGCTTGATTTTCCACTTTTTAGGTTATAATTTTGTTTGAAACTTCTGGCCAGTCATTAAACATTTCAGCATCTCACAATCATTGCACATTTTAGACACTCAATATCACCAATGAAGTCTCATATCAGATACAATATGATTAACTGCAGAAGAAAGCACTTGCTGTTCTATACAATGATGTGTCCAGGTAAAACTTTGGAACGGTAACTCAAACTGAAAAGCCTGACCTTTATTTCATTTCCGTTCCTGTCGCCTTGAAACCTTTTTGACATCACATGGATTCCATTAGTGATCTTTTGCAACTGAAGGAATAAATTCGTTCAGAGAAAGCTATGCACCTTATCCTTAGGGAACATCAAGTAGAAGTTGTCCTTTGCAAATATTGCGCTTGACACTTGCTTGATATTTGTGTGCATTGTAGAGTGGTGATGTGCTGGAGGCTGTGAGTGCTTTGGAAATTCCTGCTGAAGTATTCATGGCTTCATGCTTTGATAACCTTCCCTCTTATGGAAAGAGTTGTCTCTATTTCAGTTGCTGTCAGCAGTCATCCATGGACAAATGGATTAACAAATTGCAATCTTGTATACTAGAGGCTGTAAACACCAATTGTGTATAGAAGCACCTTTAACCATGGAGCAATGACAGATGACTTCTCACAAGTTCCTAGTTGTCATCTGAAACATGCTGTACAATAAAAATCATTCTGTTGTAGATTGTACATATTAAATTATTGCAGCGACTGTAGAAAGAAGGAACAGATCAGGGGAAGAAGTTAAGTTGTTGATGGACATCTCTGCTCCACATAATTGAATTCACACTTGCTAATGGATCAGATGTGTCATTGTGCATGCCCACTGTGCTTTTTTATAAGTCACCCCATTGAAGTTACCTTCTGCAGCCGAACTAATATCGACTCCCATGACACAGAACATTCTTTCCTCTGTTGTATTGTTGACATAAAGCTTAATTTTTATGCTGTGGGTTAACTGTTCCTGTCTCTAGTTATCATTCAGGTCAACGGAAAAGTAGAAAGATTCAGCTCTTGGGATATTTCAGGGAGGGAGATCTATTAGGGCGCAGCAGCAGCAGCCAGGCCAGCTGCACTGTGGCAGGCTCTGAGGCTCTGCACGGAAGGGTAAAGTCAGGCAGAGCAATGGTGATAGAGACTCTAGTTAGGGGGACAGACTGTGGCTGTGAAGGAGATGCCAGGATGGTGTATTGCTCCCAGGTACTAGAGTCCAGGATGTCTCAGATTAGCTGCAGTATATTCTCAATGGGGAGGGTGAGCAGCCAGAGATTGTTGTGTATTTATGCACTAGTAGCATAGGTAGAAAGGGATGAAAACATCCTGTGTAGTAAGTATAGGGAATCAGAAAAAAGACTGAAGAGCAGGTCTTCCAAGGTAGTAGCCTTTGGATTACTTCCAGTGCTTTGTGCTAGTCAGGGCAGGAATTGCATGATAGGACAGACAAGTGAGTGGCCGAGGAACTGGTGCAGTTGGCAGTTTTAAGTTCCTGGATCATTGGAAACTCTTCTTGGACAGAGGTAACAAGGGTGTAAGAGGGACAAGTTTCACCTAACCTGCAGGGGAACCAATATCTGACCAGGAGTTTCACTAGTGCTGCTTGGGAAGGTTGAACCTAATTTGGCAATGGGATGGAGATCAGAACTGTTGTAATGTGAGTATTATTAAAAGTAAGTTCATTCTAATCGGCAAGCTGCTGGTAGTAAGGGCCGGGATCCGGGGTTGGAGGGGTCCTTACTTCCGTGTTTCAACCGCAGCCCTGTATCTGAGAGTCTCTTCAGCACTTGTTCTAAATTAGCCAGATGCTCCCCCTCCGTGGCTCCCGTGATCAAAATATCATCAAGATACACTGCTACATGCGGAATCCCCTTTAGCAAAGAGTCCATTGTCCTTTGGAAAATGGTGGGGCTAGACGCCACTCCAAACACCAGGTGATTGTATTTGAATAATCCCTTGTGCGTATTGATGGTGACGTACTCCTTTGAATCCTCGTCGAGCAGCAGCTGTTGGTAGGCGTGGCTCATGTCCAGCTTTGTGAACAGCTTACCCCCTGACAGGGTTGCAAACAGGTCATCCACCCGTGGCAATGGGTACTCCTCCAGCTTAGAGACCTGATTCACTGTAAGCTCGTAGTCCCCACATATCCTCACCGTTTTATCCGCCTTCAAAACTGGAACAATAGGAGCCGCTCACCTTGAAAACTGGACGGGTTCAATGATGCCCAGCCCCTGCAAATGTACCAGCTCCACCTCGACCTTGTCTTTCATGGCATAGAGCACTGACCTGGTCTTAAAGAAACGTGGCGTGGCCTCAGGGTCGACATAGAGTTTCACGGTCACGCCCTTCAGTGTGCCCAGCTCGTCCCTGAAAGCGTCACTATACCGCTGCAGAATGTCCTCTGTTGTGCGTACATACTTAATTTCATGCCAGTTGAGCCGGATTTTGCGAAGCCAATCGCGGCCCAAAAGACTGGGCCCACTGCCCTTAGTTATCACCAGCCTGGCTTCAGCCTTCTGGCTTCTGGCCAAAATATCCACATATAACACCCCTAAATGAGGTATGGGCTGCCCTGTATAGGTCCTGAGTTGGAGCTTAGGTGGTCTGATGGGAGGCAGGTTGAATCCTCCTGTTGGTCTCCTCATTAATGACCAATGCAGTAGCCCCTGAATCAACCTCGAACTTAATGTCCTTTCCTTTGACAGTGACTGTGGCATAACATGGTTCAGGTGGTCCCTCATCCATTTCCACCCCAAACATGTTGCAGGCACACGCTGCCTCTCCGTCTGCTTCTCCTAGGTGGTGTGTGGCTGCCCGAGCCTGTTGAGCTTTCCCCTGCCCAGGCTTACCCTTACCCTTTATGCTCCTGCACATTTTAACGCAATGTCCCTTCTTGCTACAAGCATGGCAGACAGTGTCTTTGAATTCCTCCACACCGAAAACATTTCACCCGCTTTTCCTGTCTACCAGTCTCCCTCCTGACGGAGCACTGTTGTCGACTGTGAGCCCCCCTATCCTTTCTGTATATCCTTGGCATTATTAGCAGCCATCTCCATGCCTTGAGCAATCTCAAGGGCTGTCTTGAAAGCCAACGGTGGGGTTTCCCCCAACAAGTGGTGTTGTACAGCGTCATTATTAATGCCGCATACTAATCTATCATGGAGCATGGCATCCAACAAGGCTCCGAAATCGCAATGCTCCGATAGCTGCTGAAGCTTGGCAACAAAATCGCCCACAGACTGATCTGGCTTCCAGTCATGGCTGTGAAACTTGAACAGTTGAACTATCACCGAAGGTTTCAGATTGTTGTGGTTCACCAGGAGCTCGACCAGTTCGTTGTATGGAATTTCTCCTGGTTTCCGTGGCGTAGTGAAGTTCCCTATCAGCTTGTACGTCCTTGCCCCACACATACTCAGGAGAATAGAGCGCTTCTTAGCTTCCTCAGTAATTCCATTAGCACAGAAAAAGTGGCCCAACCTTTCCTTGTAATCTGGCCACTCCTCGATTTGCTCGTCGAACACACCAACCGTTCTGAACGTAGCTATTCGAACACGAGGCTCCTCATCCGCTCACAGCTCCTGATCGGAAACGGGGCCGACCCGTCCACAAAACCAATTTACAATCAAAGATTCAGTCTGTCAGGAGGTTTGTGAGGGCGCTGCGATCTACACACTACCCCCGGTGACCCAGCAGGCACCGCTGAAGAGGATGGACATTCTCACGTGGACACACAGACCCCTCTCATGTCCCCAACACCAGATCCACCCAATTACAGATGGAGTTTAACCCAGCCAAATGTGAAGTGTTGCACCCTGGTAGGTCAAGAATAAAGAGTCTTGGGGTCCAAGTTCAGAGCTCACGGCAAGTGGCTGCACAGGTTGATGGGGTAGTTAAAAAGGCATATGACATGCTCGCCTTTAGTAGTTGAGGCATTGAGTTCAAAAAATCAGGAAGATTTTTAAAAAACTTTTTAATTGAGTTTTCAAATAATTACAAAAATAAAAGAAAATATATGAAAAAATAATCAGGAAGTTATGTTGCAGCTTTACAAAAATCTAGTTAGACCACATTTGGAGTACTGCAAATTATTCTGGTTGTCCCATTATAGGAAGGATGTTGAAGCTTTGGAGAGGGTGCAGAAGAGGTTTACCAGTATGCTGCCTGGATTAGAGGGCATGTGCCATAATGGGAGGCTGGACAAACTTGGGTTTGGAACAGCAGGGGCTCAGGGGAGTTCTGATAGAGGCTTATAAGACTATGGAAGGCATTGATAGACAATATCTTTTTCCCAGCATTGAAATTACCATTATCAGACGGCATGCATTTGAGATGAGAGAGGGTAATTTAAAAGTAGAGGTAAGGAGCAAGTTTTTCTACACACAGTGAGTGGTGAGTGCCTGGAATGTATTGCTTGGGGTGGTGATAGAGGCAAATACCTTAGGAACTTTAAAGAAGCGTTCAGATGGGTACTGTACATGAATGTGAGGGAAATAGAAGGATATGGACATTGTGTAGGGAGAAGGGGTTAATTTAGTTGGCCATTTGATCACTAATTTAATAGTTTTGGCACAACATTGTGGGCTGAAGGGCCAGTTCCTGTACTGTACTGTTCTATGTTCTATGCTTGTTGAATATTGTTTAACTTGCTTGATATTGGAATAGTTGAAGAGCTAAAACGTGGACCACCATTTGTTACAAATCGTAGCATATATTCTTTACCATCTATGTTCTTTCAAAAGTTCAAAGTAAATTTATTATCAAAGTACATATACGTCACCATGTACAACCCGGAGATTCATTTTCTTGCAGGCATACTCAAAAAATCCAATCACCATAATAGAATCAATGAAAGACTGCACCCAACAGGGTAGATAGCCAGTCTGGAAAATACAACAAGCTGTGCAAATACAAAAGAAAAATAATAAATAAATAAGCAGTAAATATGGAGAACATGAGTTGAAGAATCCTTGAAGAGTCTATGGTTCTTGGAAACAGTTCAGTGATAGTGCAAGTAAAGTGAAGTTATCCCCTCTGATTAAAATGTCTGATGGTTGAGGGGTATTAACTGTTCCTGTACCTGGTGGTGTCAGTCCTGAGGCTCCTCTATCTTCCTGATGAAGTAAAAAGACAGTATGTCCTGGGTGGTGGGGGTCCCTGATGATGAATGCTGCTTTTCTGTGACAGCGTTTCATGTAGATGTGCTCATCGGTGGGAAAGGCCTTGTCTGTGATGGACTGGGCCATATCCATAATTTTTTTCATAGGATTTTCTCAAGGGCATTGGTGTTCCCATTCCAGGTTGTGATGCAGCCAGTCAATATACTCTCTATCACACACCTGTAAGGAGTTTGACAAAGTTTTAGATGTCATGCTGAATCATGGCAAACCTAGGAATTAGAGGCACTGCAGTGCTTTCTTCGTAATTGCACTGATGTGCTGGGCCCAAGACAGGTCCTGTGAAATGATAAAACTAAGGAATTTAAAGTTGCTGACCCTCTTCACCTCTGATCACTCAATGAACACTAGCTCATGGCCCTTTGGTTCCAGTTCTATCATCTTTCAACCCAAATCAATCCCATGGTTTCTAAAAATTACGCACTTTAGCAATTAACTCATTTTGAATGAATTACATACCTTTTGTTGCAAATTTTCATCAGTGCTCTAATCCAAGTTGTTTTTCATAATGTTTAGTTTTACAGCAAAATGCTTTGTAGAGTGCATGTAAAGCACATTCCAAAACTGTTGACATATTAACTTTTATCCAACTGCGGAAGGTAAAACACTAAAGATAATATCAAAACCACTGTTCTGAACTTACTGCATTGTTCTGATCTTTTTGTGCACTACTCAAGTCAATAATTCTGACGGACCAGTTAATTAATGTTGGTTACTTTTACTTCTTTCCTCTCTTTCTATAAATTTACAACATATCTTTGTGGTTTTTATATGTGCTTGCAATTATGCGGGTGCATCTAATCTTAGAGTAAAAAGGTTAACCAAAACAAACAGATAAAATTAATGCAAGTCATCATTATTTTTGCATCTTTTTGATCAATTTAAGCAGTCTGATTTATGAGGTAGAAATAGTGAGAAGAGCTTTATCCATTAGAAGGCCTTATTTGATGCTGAGTGCTCATGCAACTTACTTACTGACATAGATTTAGTAAAATGAATCGTGGCAAGCGTATCAGATTACATTGCTGATTTAAAACCGTAAGACATAGGTGTAGAATTTGGACCATGGAATCTGTTCATTGACATCTGGATGATAATGTGGTAAACTAGATCAGCCTTCTGTGGTCAAGCCAATTCTGGATCCCAAAGCAAGCTCACCTTGGATTCCATGCCTCATTACTTTCTGAATGAGCCTCGCATGGGGAACCTTATCAAGTGTTTTACTGAAACCCATATGCACTATGTCTACTGCTCTGTCTTCATCAATGTGTTTTCTTACATCCTCAAAGAATTCAATCAGCTTTGTAAGGCACAACCTGCCCTTGACAAAGCCATGCTGACTATCCCTGATCAGATTATGTCTCTCCAAAGGCTCATAAATCCTGCCTCTCAGATTCTTCAACAACAACTAGCCCATCACCAAAGTCGGACTCACTGGTATATAATTTCCTGGGTTATTGCCACTCCCTTTCTTGAACAAGGGAACCACATTTGTAAGCTTCCAATTCTCTGGTACTTCTCCCCTCCTGATTGATGATGCAAAGATCATCACCAGAAGCTCAGCAATGTACTCCCTCACTTCTCACAGTAGCCTGGGGTATATCTCATCTGGTCCTGGTGACTAATCTAACTTATTACCCTTCAAAAGCTCCAGCACTTCCTCTTTCTTAATATCTATACACTTAAGCATTTCAGTTTGCTTTAAGTCATCTCCACAATTGCCGAGGTCCTTTTTACTGGTGAATACTGAAGCAAAGTATTCATTAAGTAGCTCTGCTACCTCCTTCAGCTCCACGCACATGTTTTCACTCTCTCTCCTGATTGGTTCTATTCTCACATGGCTCATCCTCTTGCTCTTCACATACTGTAGAATGCCTTGGGGTTTTCCTTAATCCTGCTCACCAAGACCTTCTCCTGGCCCCTTTTAGCTCTCCTAATTTCACCCTTGAGCTCCTTCCTGGCACCCTCAATTTTCTAGAGCTCTAGCAGTACCTAGTTTCTTGAACCTTTCCTAAGCCTTTATTTTCTTCTTAACTAGATTTTCTACTTCCTTTGTACACCGTGGTTCTTTTACCTCAACATCCTTTCCCTGCCTCAATGGAACATAACTTTGAAGAACACCATGCAAATGTTCCCTGAACTTTAACCACATTTCTGTTATGCACTTCCCTGAGAACTTCTCATCTCAGTTTATGTTCCCAAGTTCTTGCCTAATTACATCATATTTCCCCCTACCCCATTAAATGTTTTCCCAGATTGTCTGCTCCTGTCCCTCTCTAGCGCTTTGGTAAAAGAGATAATATTGTGGTCACAACCTCCAAAATGCACTTCCACCGAGAGATCTGACACCTGATCAGGTTCATTTCTCAATACCAAATCAAGTACAGCCTCTCCTCCAGTAGGCTTATCTACATATTGTGTCTGGAAACCTTCCTGAACACACCAAACAAACTCCACATCATCTAAACTCCTTGGTCTAAAGAGATGCCAGTCAACATTAGGAAAGTTAAAATCACCCATCACCTCAACCCTGTTTTTATTGCATTGTTCCAGAATCTGCCTCCCTTTCTGCTCCTCAATTTCTCTGTTGCTATTGGGGAGTCTATAAAAATACCCAGTAGAATTACTGCCGCTTCCTGTTTCTGACTTCCACACATAATGACACTGTTACACGGAGTGACTGAAGGGCGTACCCAAGTGCAGGACACAGGCACGGGGACTTGAGATGGAGACGGACTTGGACATGACCTGGACTGGACTTGGAACTTGGAACCAGGAACCTGGATTTGGACTGGACTTGACTTGGAATTTGCACTGGACTTGACTTGGACTCGGAACTTGGACTTGACTCAGACTCAGAACTTGGACTGGACTCGGACTCGGAACTTGGACTTGACTCGGACTCAGAACTTGGACTGGACTTGACTCGGACTTGGAACTTGGACTGGACTTGACTCGGACTCAGAACTTGGACTGGACTTGACTCGGACTCAGAACTTGGACTGGACTTGATTCGGAACTTGGACTGGACTTGGACTGGGACTTGACTTGGACTCGGACACGGAATGACAAAACAATGACAGTCCAAGTGCATGTCAGTGGGATTAGGCAGAAAAATGGTTCTGCACAGCCAAGAAGGGTCGAAGGGCCTGTTTCTGTTCTGTAATGTTCTATGGTTCTGTGATGGTCCATTCAAGTAGCAGCAAATGACCTGCCCACTGAACTGGATACGAGATGACAAAACAACGACAGTCCATTTGAGGAGCGGCTCAGAGAAGCGGCAATCGACTGGCCATGGAAACCGCAGAATTTGTACCTAAGGCTTAGAGTGGCGGCAAATAGTTGGCAACTCAGCTGGACATGAAAACGACCGAATCCACAAAGCAATCCAGGGCATTGGAGCCTCAGAGTCCACAATGAACAGGGACCCAAATCAGGCACAACTGCACTTGCTCAGGTGACGGTCCAGCACCGAGTAGCTGTAAACCGGAGAATGATACTGCAGGTTCCAATGAAAATCAGATGCCTTAATCAAGGCGCCTGACGAAACATGGGGAAAAGGAAATAATTGGAATGAGGAGTCCACGGACTGGATCGTGACAGACTCAGCAGACAATCCCTCTGTGACTCCCTCCTTTTCTGCAGCTGTGATACTATCCCTGATTATCAGTACCACTCCCCCACCTCCTTTGCCTCCCTCCCTGTCCTTTATGAAACATCTAAAGCCTGGCACTCTCAGCAGCTATTCCTGTCCCTGAGTCATCCAAGTCTCTGTAATGGCCACAACATTACAGTATTATTACAGTTCATGCTCTAAGTCCATCTGCCTTGTTTACGATACTCCTTGCATTAAAATAGATACATCTCAAACCATCTGTCTGAGTGCATCTTTGCTCTATCATCCGTCTATCCTTCCTCACAAACTCCCTACAGGCTGTCTGTACTTGTGTGCCAACTGCCCCATCTTCTGCCTCTTCACTTCAGTTCCCACACACGCACCTTCCCCAATAATATCAGCAAACTTCCCTCCAGAATTTTTAATGTTATGCTATATAAGACAAATCTTGAAGCCAATTTTGGATGATTATAATTCTGATAACCTACATACAGGAAAGATTTTGCCAGGACTTGAGGATGTGAGATGCAAGAAACTTTGGATAGGTTATGACTTGTTTGAGAGGATACATGTATAGAAGACTTTTTATGGATGAAGATAGATAGGTCTAGGCAAAAGACCTGGGTTAGCATGGCCAATATGGGCTGAAGGGCCTGTTTCTGTGCTGCTGCGCTCCATGACTATGACCCTATGACGTGTGAGGTCCTGATGAATGCTCCTTGATCTGAAACATTTCACTCAGTTTCTCCACAGATACATACTCCTGACCTGCTGATTATTTGCAGCATTTTCTATTTTTAGTTTGCATTAAGATGGATTGACAGAATAGATGTGGAGAGTTTTCTTTAGGTGCTAAATCTAGAACTTGCAGCTTTAGTTTCACTATAAGGATTTAGTGATTTAAGGTTGAGAGAAGGAAAACATTTAATATCAAATACATAAATTGTTGGGATTATCGACATTGGAAGACTCAAAGGTCAACCAACACATCTTCAATGTTGTAATATTTGGTCACTGAGAAATGAAAGTATCTAAATCAGGATAAGGAATTGAAACAGCTATGATCTCACTTTGTTGAAAATATGGCTTGAGTAACTTGCTCTTAATTCTCTGAAATTTAATTTTCATGAAATTATTGAATTTTCTCATTACTTAGCATATTATGTTAAGCTTTCTTTTGGATTCTGATGCATTTGGTTCTTCAGAAGTCATGAATGGGGCATAAAACATGTTGCTTTCAACTGTTTTTATTTAAGATTACAAGAGCAAAGAAGACAACAAGAAGTTTTGAGGAAATAAATAGAAGTCTAGACAAAAAAAATAGTCACGGTTATTTCACATCAGACTAGATGACTACATTGACTACTACTACGTCAACTCAGGCCTAGGGGGCCGGCATTGGGTATGATGATGGACTCTCCACTCCTCCCTCTCCCTCATCAGTGTGTTCAATTCACCTACATGAGCCGCGCCACTATCTTCTAGGAGTGTGTTGACCATAGTCTTTGTAGGGCTAGAAATAACAGCAAATTCCAATGATAATGATTAACCTATAAAATAGCCAAATTCCAGTGGCATGACATCTGCTTCTGAAAGCTAAATTTCCAGAAAAATACAGAAGCAACTGCACCACAACTGCTGGAAAATTCACTGAACAATTACATGTACTGTATATGGGCAGCTAAATAAAAATACAAGCAAGCATAGGATATGTAACCAACAAGAAAAATAACAATTATACGCCACAATCCAACATTTCCCCTTTTGATTCTTCAGGACCATACCCTTTCCAATCCACAAGGTAATGGACCTTACCACATACCTGGTAAGCTGCCAGGAGACATTGCACCATGTAGACCAGGGAACCATTTACCAAGTAGGGAGGAGGGGAAGGTGGGGCGACTGGAATCAGGGGAGAGGTAGTAACTGGCTTGAGCTGGGAAACATGGAACACTGGGTGGAACTTCACTGAGAAACGACCTGAAGATGCTGGAAATCCAAGCAACACACACAAAATGATGGAGGAACTCAGCAGGCCAGGCAGCATGAATGGAAAAGAGTTCAGTTGACGTCTTGGGCTGAGACCCTTCATCGTGACTGGAAAAAAAGATGAGAAGTCAGAGTAAGAATGTGGGGAGAGGAGAGGAAGAACATGAAATGGGGATGTAGGGAAGGGTAAAGAACTGCGAAGTTGATTGGTGAAAGAGGTACAGGGCTGGAGAAGGGGGGAATCTGATAGGGGAGGACAGAAAGCCATGGAAGAAAGAAAAATGGGAGGAGCACCAGAGGAAGGTGATAGGGAGATAAGGTAATGGGGAATGGTGAAGTGAAGTTCGAAAAATCAGTCATACCATCAGGTTGGAGGCTACCCAGATGGACTATAAGGTGTAGCTCCTTCAACCTGAATGTGGCCTCATTGCAACAGTAGAAGAGGCCATAGACTGACATATGGGAATGGGAAGTACAACTAAAATGGGTGGCCACTGGGAGAACCTGCTTTCTCTAGTGGTAGGTGCTGGGTGAAGCAGTCTCCCAATCTGCGTTGTGTCTCACTGATATACAGGAGACCGCACCGATGCAGTACATGACCCCAAAAGACACACAGAGTCAGATTAGTAGAGAGGGATGAATGGACAAGGGTGTCGTGTAGGGAATGATCCTTGCAGAAAGCAGGAAGTGGGAGGGAGGGAAAGATGTGCTTGGTGGTGGGATCCTGTTGGAGGACAAGAAGAACTCTAAGCCTGACGGGAGGATGGGGTAAGAGTAGACATGCGCAAAATGGAAGAGATGCAGTTGACGACAGTGTTGATAGTGAAGGAAGGGAAAGCCCCTTTCTTTGAAGAAGGAGGACATTTTCTTAGTTCTGGAATGAATAGCCTCATCCTGAGAGCAGATGCGGCGGAAATGAAGGAATTGAGAGAAGGGGATGGCATTTTAACAAGTAACATTGTGGGAAGAAGTATTGTCCAGAGACAGTGAAGAAAACAGGAGCCACTGGTCTTAAGCATCAGTTGATTTGATAGTCCATTTTCTCAGGCAAGGCTGAATGCAAACAGGCTGCATAACATTGCTGTGTTGTGCTCAAGACTCAACAAGAACTACAATGAGAAGAAGAGAGTTAAATACCACCTTAATGAAATAATAATCAGATGACGCATGCATATTCATGAATGCAATTGCGGCATCTGCTGCACTGCCGAGTCCAAGGTTGAGACAGGGTCCCCCTCCCTAGGTGCAGCTCCTGAGGTGGCACAGACTTGTGCCCACTGGAAATCCAGGATGATTGGCTTTTCCAAGGTGTCCTTCTCCAGGGCTGGAGAAGAGGGGAATCTAATAGGAGAGGACAGAAGCCCTTGAAAGAAAGAAGGAGCACCAGAGGGAGTTTACAGGCTGACAAGGAGATGAGAGAGGGAAAAGGGGATGGCGAATGGGAAATGGTGAAGGAGGGGGCATTACTGGAAGTTCGAGAAGTTGATGTTCATGCCATCAAGTTGGAGGCTACCCAGACAGAATACAAGGTGTTGTTCCTCCAACTTGAGTGTGGCCTCATCCCGACAGTAGAGGAGGTCATGGATTGACCTATTGGAATGGGAACGGGAAGTGGAATTAAAATGGATGGCCACAGGGAGATCCCACTTCTTCTGGTGGATGACTCATAGGTGCTTCGAAAAGTAGTCTCCCAATCTATGTTGTGGCTCATCAATATACAGGAGGCCACACTGGGAGCACTGTGTACAGTATATGACCCCAACAGACTCACAGGTGAAGTGTTGCTTTTCCTGGAAGGATTGTTTGGGGCCATCTATCCTCTCCTATTAGATTCCTCCTTCCTCAGCCCTGTATCTTTCACCAACCTACTTCCCAGCTCTTTACTTCACCACTCCCCAACCCGTTTCACCTATCACCTTGCATATAACTCTCCTCTTCCCTCATCTTTTCAATCTACTCCTCATCTTTCTTTTCTACAGTCCTGCTGAATGGTCTCAGCCTGAAACAGAGGCTATTCATGTCCATAGATGCTGCCTAACCTGCTGAGTTGCTCCAGCATTTTGTGTGTGGATCTTCATTGATGCTGGTTGACTCAATCTATATGAGACCTTGTTGACAGCCTTTTCCACTACAAATGGTCCCACGTAGTGTGGAGCCAAATTATGGATCTTTACTTTCAGGGCAAGATCCCTTGCCAACCAAACCTATTCTCCTGGCTTGAGTGGCCTTACCTGTCCGCAGGACCGATCAGCCTGGCAGGCACGTTGTTTCTGGGTGTGCAGCAGAGAAACTTTGGCTCTTCTCCAGGTGTGTTGTAGCACTGGATCAGCTGTTCAGCAGCAGGAACTTCTCCATCAATCTTCAGGTTGGGGAAGAGTGGGGGTTGGAATCCCTTCTGGCTTTCAAAAGGGGACATGCCCATGGAGGACGACTGGAGGTTATTGTGAGCAGTCTCTGCCCGAACCAACTGGGAGCTCCAGGACATGGGGTTGGAAGAGGCAAGACAGCGCAGGGTTGCCTCCAACTCCTGGTTTACTCTCTCAGTCTGGTCACTGGACTGGGGTGGGGGGGAAACCAGACAAGAGACTGGCCGTGGCACCTACCAGAGAGCAGAAACCCTTCTAAAAGTGGAAAGTGAACTGTGGTCCATGATCAGACACTGTCTTGAGGGAAGCTGTGGAGCCTGAACACATGGTGAAATATGAGTGTGGCAGTCCCACAAGCTGACGGGAGCTCGGTGGGGGGGGGGGGGCAATGAAGTGGGCAGCCTTGGAAAATTGATCCACAACATTCAAAATGGAGGTGCTTCCATTAGACAGGGCAGCCCAGTGATGAAATCCACTGAGAAGTGGGACCAGCGGTGGTGGGGACAGGCAGAGTAGACCTTCTGGATGCTGTTGTGAATACTTGTTCTGAGTGCAGGTGGGTCAGTCAGATACGGAGTTGTGGACATCCTGGGACATAAATGGTCACCAAAGTGGTCTCTTTATAAACTTCTGGGTCCATTGAATTCCCGGATGTCCAGCCAGACAGGAAGAGTGATCCCAATTCCCATTCCAAATTTTTGGCATACTGTTGTTTGGGAGATCCCCCACCTGGGTCTGGGTCCGACTGCTGGGCGGTCAGCACTTCCACATCTACTCCCCAGATCACTGGAGCAGCAATACATGAGTGAGAAAGGATGGGCTCTGGATTGGTATTGTCCTAAGATCCGAGCTGCTGGGAGAGAGAGTCATCTTTGGTATTCTTGCTGCTGGGACAAAAGGTAAGGATGAAATTAAACTGAGCGAAGAAGAGAGCCCACCAGACTTGATGGGAGATGAGTCTCTTTGCATCCTGAATGTAGGGGAGGTTATTGTGATCTGTCCAGACCAAGAAAAGATGCTCTGCCTCTTCCAACTAGTGTCACCATTCCTCCAGGGCCTCCTTGAGAACCTGAAGTTACTGGTTCCCAACATTGTAGTCACTCTCAGTTGGAGTCAAGTGATGGGAAAGAAAGTCACAGGGGTGCAGATGGCTACTGCAGAAGGGCACTGAGAGAGGCCAGCTTAAGAGAGGGCAGAGATGCATTTACTTCGTCTATTGAATGGCAGCACTGGAGCGTGGTGAAACATCGCTTTAACTCCGAAAATGCTTGGTTGGCATCGTCTCTGCAATGGAGTCCTCCTAGTGGGTACATTTATAGGAGCTGTGATAGAAGCAAGATTCCGGATGAAGAGATGATAAAAGTTTGCAAACCTCATGCAGCGCTGTGCCTGTTTGACTGTAGATGTTTTGCGCCACTCTTTAATGGCCTGAACTTCACTAGGATCCACATGAATGCTGGATGGGGTAAGTATATAGCTCAAAAATGACACCTGGTCTTCATGGAACTCACATTTCTTGGGCTTGGTATACAGGTTATTTTTGAGGAGCCATCTGAGAACCCTCCAGACATGCTGGACGTGTTCCTGATGAGAGAAAGAATAGATAAGGATTTTGTCTAAGTACACAAAGACAAACTGGTTCAACATGTCCCTGAGCACATCATTAACTAAATCCTGGAAATCAGCAGGGGCGATGGCCAAACCAAAGGACATAACAAGGAACTCATAGTGGCCACCAGAGGTGTTGAAAGCTGTCTTCCACTCATCCCCTTCTCTCATATGAACCAGATTGTTAGCGTTACACAGATCAATTTTGGAAAATTTTGGAGATGTTCAAATGCAGACACTAGCAGGGGAATGGTTCTTCACACTGATGTTGTTTTAAGGGCCAATAATCGATGCAGGGATAAAGCATATCATCATTCTTGCTCACAAAAAAAGAAGCCTGCTCCTGCTAGCGAGGTTGACGAATCCCTCTTTGATGTATTCCTCCATGGCCCCATTTCAGGATGACAGAGGGAAAGCAGCCAGCCCCAGGATAGAGTAGTGCTAGGTAGGAAGTATATGGCACAGTCGTCTGGCTGGTGTGAGGGCAGGGAGGTAGCCTTCCTTTTACTGAAGGCCTCAAGAAGATCCGCATATTCAGCTGGAATCCCAGACAGGTCCACATCTGTAGCTGAGAGAAGAGGGGATTAATGGAATGGAGCTTGAGCTGGACGAAGACAGGTAGAAAGGCATGCTGGTTCCCACTCTTGGAGTGCTTTAAGAGACCAATCAATCTATGCGTTATGTCAGGATAACCAGGGGAGACCAAGCATCAGGGGCAGTCCAGACGAATCAACCAGGTAGAAGGAGAACGTAGAACATAGCAATCTACAGCACAATACAGGTTATTTGGTCCACAATGTTGTGCTGACCATGTAACCTATTCTAGAAACTGCCTAGAATTTCCCTACACCATAGCCCACTATTTTCCTAAGCTCTATGTACCTATCTAAGAGTCTCTTAAAAGACCCTATTGCATCTGCCTCCAACACCATCACTGGCAGTGCATTCCACGCTCCCACCAATCTCTGTGTGAAAAACTTACCTCTGACATCCACTTTGCACCTACTTCCAAGCATCTTAACACTATGTTCCCTCAGGTTAGCTGTTCCAGCCCGGGGGGAGAAAACCTCTGACTACCTACATGACCAATGCCCCTCATTACCTTAAACAACTCTATCAGGTCACCTCTCATCCCCGTCACTCCAAGGAGAAAAAGCCAAGTTCATTCAACCTATTCTCAAAATGCATGCTCTCCAATCCAGGCAACATCCTTGTAAATCTCCTCTGCACTCTCTCTATAGCATCCACATACTTCCTATAGTGAGGTGCCAGAACTGAACATAGTAATCCAAGTGGGGCCTAATTAAGGTTTTATATAGCTTTAATATTACCTCACAGCTCTTGAACTCAATCCTATGGTTGATGAAGACCATCACACCATACACCTTCTTAACAGCACTATCAGCCTGGGCAGCAGCTTCAAGTGTCCTACGGACCCCAAGATCTAGCTTTTCCTCTACACCTGGAGAGTTGTACCAATCCAGCTCTGCAGTCTTTCTGCAGTTCATTCCTCATTATGGGTGCCTTCGAACACAAGTTGGAGAGGCTGAGTGGAAAGGTGGATCTGGTCAGTGTCCAGAAGTTGACTGACCAGGGCGTTGACGATGATCTTTTCTCTTAATTCCTGAGTTGGAACTGCCCATCTTAGAGCTAGAGATTTCCATGAGATTCCCAGCTGCATTGGAGTCAATAATTGTTATAAGTTCATGGGTCCGAGATGCTGACAGCAAGGAAGCTGCAAACGTTATACAATTAGGGAAAGCTGACTGCAGAGAGAACCCACCCGTTATGATTCCCCTCCCTGCTGACGGGTATCCTCTTTTACTGGACGCTTGGGACATGCCACCGGAAAATGTCCAAGGTCACCACAATAGAGGCAGGAACCTGTTCTCCTGCGCTGCTCTTTTCCTCCTGAGGCAGGTGCATGTGCCCCACTGCACAGGCTCCTCCATGGACTGGCTGCTGGGTGGTGAGGGAGAGGGTGAGGAAAGATGGCGACCAGATGGTGCGTAGGAAGCTTGAGACATTCCTTCCTTGTACCAGTCAGTTACTCAGTCATCCGCTCAAATAGCCAGATTAATCAGCTCATCCAGACTATCCTGCTTGTCATGGACAGTGATCTCGTGCTGGCCCCCTGCATTCAGTCTATGCTGGGAAGCAGTGATGAGCGCTCTCTCATTCCAACCCATCTCTACTGCAAGTGTACAGAATTTGACTGTATAGGTTTTCACCTTCCCTCTGGCTTAATGCAGGTCCAGGAGTTGGTGGGCAGCCTCCTGACCCCGTAGGAGGTGGTCAAAACCCTCCTTAACTCTGCAAAGGAATGCTGGAATGACTGGGCTGCAGGGATTCCTTGCTCCCGTAAATTGTTGAACCGGCTGAGTGAAGGTCCATCTTGGAAATTGACTGCATATGCCAGTTTTCACACATCATCACCAAAACGACCAGGCTGGGCTTGGAATGTCAGCTTGCTTTGGGTAATATAACTCCTGTAGCCGTTGGAATCATCGCAGTATCTTGCTGGTGGTGAAATACGCGGATCTTGTATGGATGCAGGAGTCTGTGATGGTTCAAAAGCAGAAGTTAGTTCTGGTCCGGGCGTGGGAATCAGTTTTGGACTAAATGCAGAAGTGGGAGTACTAGTAGCAGAGATAGTTCAAGGCAGCAGGAAAGGAGGGCCTATAAAATGGGAATGAGACTGATGCCGCCAGAGGCTGCTGAATTGTGTTGGCGAGAACGCCAATGGCCGTCAGCTGATGCTGGCTGTACACAGTGAGTTCATGGAAGGTGGCTGTGAGAGTGGAAATCATAGACACCTGACTCTGATTGTCTGCGGGATGAGCTGTTGAACATTTGCGGCAAGAGATAACGCCTGTTCCTCCAGATGGGACTGGGCTTGTCGGCACAAGATAATCTGCCTCACTGCTTCAGTAACTTTACTTAGAACTAATTCAACTACCTGTAGCTTGTCCCCGACCTGACCAAACAATCTCAAAGCCAAGATCAGCTGCTCTCAGTCTGATGGGTCCATTTTTTGTGAGGTTGAGCCTTGCTCTCAGTATATTTGGATATGGCCCAAGTGTGGAGAAAGAGACTCTGAAGCAGGTTTGCAGAATTTAATGTGAACAGGGATTTAAGGGAAAGGAAAACAATAAATGCCAGGCCAAACAGGATCATTAACTAAATCTCTCGGACAGAAATCTAGATGCTAGCTCTGCGGCGGAAAGGATTATCTAAATATGAAACAAGTACTGCTAGTCTTCAGCATCAGTCAACTCAACACCCCACTTTCTCAGGCAAGGCTGAATGCATCAGGCAGCATAATGATTCAACACACAAAATGCTGGAGGAATTTTTGAGAAGTTGTTTAACTTATTGCATAGCTTTCTACAAAACAGACTGCAAGGGCAATAGCCTTAGCCTTATTTGTCACAGATACATTAAAACATCAAAACATACAGTGAAGTAGATAGAGAAATAGAAGAGGCATGTAAAAGGGGTAATGTTACAATAGTAATGGGGGATTTCAAAGTGCAGGTAGATTGGAAAAATCAATCTACTGGATCCCAAGATGCCAAGAGAGGGAATTTATAAAGTGCCTACAAGAGGACTTTTTAGAGCTGCTTGTGGTTGAGCCCACTATGGGACGGGTAAACCTGGATTGGGTGTTGTATAATGAACCAGATTGGATTAGGGACTTATGGTAAAGGAACCCTTAAGAGACAGTGATCATAATATGGTATAATTCACCCTGCAGTTTTAGAAGGAGAAGTTAAAGTTTGACGTATTAGTGTGTGTAGGTCTCCGTTAGTCTCGATAGACTATGGATTTGCGCCTTGGAAAGTTTCCAGGGTGCAAGCCTGGGCAAGTTTTTTTTTAATGGAAGACCAGCAGTTGCCCAAGCTGCAAGTCTCCCCTCTCCACCGCACTGATGTTGTCCAGGGGAAGGGCATTAGGACCCATACAGATTGGCACCAGTGTCGTTGCAGTTAAGTGCTTTGCTCAAAGACACACACGCAGCCTCAGCCAAGGCTCAAACTAGCAACCTTCAGATCACTAAACGAATGCCTTAACCTCTTGGCCACGCGCCAACACAATATGTATTAGTATTACAGTGGAGTAAAGGGACTTAGATAAAATAGAGCAATATCAGTATTGTTTTCTTAAGGGAAAATCTTGTCCGACAAATCTGCTGGAATTCTTTACTTGTTTTATTTTTCACTTGAATTTTAAGAAGGCCTTTGAGAAGGTGCCACACATGAGGCTGCTTAACAGGATAAGAGCCCAAGTATTACAGGGAAAATACTAGCATGGACAGAAGATTAGCTGACTAGCAGGTGGCAAAGAGTGGGATTAAAAAAGCCTTTTCTGGTTGGCTGTTGGTAACGTGGCATTCCGCGGGGTTGGTAATGGGAACACTTTTTCTCACATTATATGTCGGTGATTTAGATGATAAAAGTGGTAGCATTGTGGGCATGTTTGTAGACAATATAAAGACAGGTGGGTGGCCAGGTACTGTTAAGGAAGCAGGGAGGCTGCAGGAGGACCTACACAGGTTGGAGATTGGGCAAAGAAGTAGCAAATAGAATTAAGTGTAGGGAAGTAAAGGGTCATGGACTTCGGTAAAAACATAGACTAATTTCTAAGTGGGGAGAAAATTCAAAACTCCCTAGTGCAAATGGACTTGAGTCCATGTGCAGGATTCACTTCAAGAGGACTATAACACAAGTGCAAGGATATAATGCTAGGGCTTTATAAGGCTGCACTTGGGGCTTTGAGCAGTTTTGGTCTTCTTATCTAAGGAAAGATGTGCTGGCATTGGAGGAGGTTCGTGAGAATGATTCCGGGAAAGGAAGAGTTCATATGCAAGGTGCGTTTGATGGCTATGGGCTTGTATTTGCTGGAGTTTAGAAGAATGAGGGGGAGGGGCTAGAATTCATTGACACCTATTGAATATTGAAAGGCCTAGACAGGATTCAAATATAGAGGATGCTTCCAAGAATGGGTGAGTTTATGACAAGAGGGTACAAGCTCAGAACGGGCTGCCCATTTTGGAACAGAGATGAGGAGAGATTTCTTTAGCTAGAGGTGGTGAACCTGTAGGATTTATGGCCATGTACAACTGTGGAGGCGAAATCATTGAATATATTTAAAACAGAGGTTGATAGGTTCTTGATTAGTCAGGGCATCAAAGGTTACAGAAAGAAGGCAGGAGAATGAGATTGAGAGGGATAATAAATCAGCCATGATGGTATGGCAAAGCAGACAGATTGTATAATTTTGCACCAGCACCATATATTTAAGTCAAAGCAATTACATTTACAATTTCAGCTTAATATAAAGCAGATTGTTGCCTTATTTATAGCCTGTGCACCAGATAGACAAAGTAAACTTTCAATGATTTAATGAATATCAAATCAGTTGCCTAATGCTTATTTATTATTGATTACTTACAGCATAGACCAGTGATCATATTTAATATGACATCACTCCAAAGATTGCAACTGTTTTAGAAATGAGTTCTTAATATTCAGGTTGCTAGTTTCCTGGGTCCTGCTCTAAGACAAACTGCAAACCCATTAGAACATGTGGAAAGGCTCCATTATCCTCCAAGACTCAAATGATTGCTTTGTTCCTAAACCTCACTTGCTTGACCCGTAGTTGTAACTGAACTCTGGATGCAACAGCTAAGGTATTTTTAACAAGTCCAATAGAAAATTTTGAAATCTAAAAACAGCAGATGCTGGGAATCTGAAATAAAATGGAAAACACTGGAAATATTCACCAGGTCAACCCGCACCTGTAGAAAGAGGGGCTATTAATATTTCAGATTTGAGACACTTTGACAGACTGGGAAAGCAAGTAAAAGCCTTGCTTTGTGGTAGCAAGGACATTGAGGGAAAGGGAAGGGAGGAATAACTGGAGTATCACTGATAGGACAAGATTATAATGTGACAAATTTCACAACATATGCTGGTGATAATAAATCTCATTCTGATTCAGGTAGCTAAAGTGCAGTTAAAGTCAGATTAGGCTACATTAACTCAAAATTAGAGTACCATTATAACATTTCTTTTCTGGCCTCCCATACTGTTACTATGAGGCCTAACACAAGCTTAAGAAAACCTTATCTTCTGTCAGGGCATTTTACAAACTACATGACACTGTATTGAATTTTCCAACTTTAGTTAACTCACACTTTCGTTTTAAAAGTACCATTTCTGTCAGTCATCATCTTTTTGGCCAAGGTTTTCTTCTCTTATTTTTGACCTGCTTGGCAGCTCCCACTGCCTTGGAATTAGCAACACATCACACAGACATAGAAGTATAATTTTAACTTCTCATTAACTGCTGGCCTGATACATGTTAATTACTGGGATAATTTTTTTTGAAAGCTGGAAGACTAAAGGAGGTAATTGCGTATGTAACCCTCTCACTGGGGCTCATATACAAACTTGGCTCATTAGCCAACACTGCTAACAGCCACATGTCTCAGTGAGGAGGAGGCCACCTTTCATAAACAATATACATCCAGGGTCGGTGCAATTTGGAGTTCAATCAAACAGGAATGCCATGATGTTCCAATTAATGAAACCTTGACCTGAGCAAATGCTGTGTAGCTACTACCCATACACAGTTAATCAGTCAGCCAGAAATGACTGATTGTATGCCAGCATTAAATTATTAGTTTACTTAACAAATTTTTAAATTTTCAGCAAAAAGAAAAATAAAATGCCCCATTATTGTTAAGGCAATCCAATGTGCACATAAACGTTGGAGCCCATTCTGAAGTAGTTGAGGGTAAATCTCTTTACTCACCCGCTGGACCCACAGTCCACCACATTCTGAACTTCCCTCAAAGACAATCTCGAGAAATATCTCTCTCTCTTCCTCTTTCCCTCTCTTTCTGCCCTTCAGGACACTCTTCGCCACCACTCTCTAGAAATTTCTCTCAGATCCCACAATCCTGATTGGCTGACACACATTCCTAAACTGGGCAACATGCTCTTTATCATTAGCCAATGCCCAAACACTATCCAGCAGGACACACTGTCTTAACAGAAAACTGCTAAAATAAACTACCTCACAGCATAGCAGTAGAAATGTTAGTTTTTAATGAAATATTGTACAGTATCCACCTGCATATCAAGAACTTGTAGTAGCTGATGTTGTGTTCTTTGTACATACCGTGAGTTACTAACAACAAACCATGTTCTGGAAGAATTAAAACTAGAAATTTTATTTACAGCAACCAAAACCAAACACATTTTCAATTGCAATCAAAACAAATGCATAATTTAGCATGTCTCTATCAGTCTGTCTGGGGGTTTACCATCATGAGTAGACCTTCTAAGTGGTTCACATAGTTCCTGTGTTTTGTTGTTATTTTCATGTTTTGTCTTGTCTGCATCAGTTAGCAGAAACTCTGAAGTTGGCTCTTTCTTGAGGTCTTTGAAAAGAAATCGCAATTCATTCATTAACTGTGTAATCTCTTTTTTATGCTGAGACTTCAGTATTTCAATAAAACTTCTCAACTCCTTCCCTTGTGCTTTCACTTCTTCAATTGGATCCTGATTCTTGTCACTCTTTGGCTTCAGATCCATATTGCACTGTAACTTTGGTCTTGGCTTTAATGCATTAAACTCAGATTCTGCAAGAACATTTACTTATGCTCCAGTATCCAGTTTAAACAGAATAATGTTTTGGTTCGCTTGCAATGGAATAGTCCAGTCATTCTTACTGTGCTTATTTTCACAAAGTACGTCTATATAAAATTCCTCAGGTTCATTTTCAAGCACTGCATTTACGTGTTTTATTTCCTTTCTACTTCTGCAAATGCATGAAAAATGATTCCTCTTACCACAGTGATTGCACAATTTTCCATACGCTGGATGCTTTTTAGATTGGTGCTCCCACCCACAGCGATCACAAAGTTTTTTTTCTTTCAGACGATGTCTTGCTCTCTGTCATTTTCATTGCCATTTTATTACTTTTTCTAATACGTTTGCGCTTTTCCACAGCATCTACATAGCTCTCAATAAAAAAATTCTTTAGTCTGTGACATCATGGATTTGCAGAGAATCAAAGCTTTTTCCAAATTTACATCTGGTTCCCGTTTTACTATCTGCCTTGATCGCTAATAAATAAATTTCAAAACGCTGTTTCAATCTTTTCCAGTTTTCAGCAACACTTCCAGTCAGCTGAAGGGTCAATGGGGTTTGAAAAACTTCCATTTTTTGAAACTGTTAGCATGCCCAAAACAGTTCATGCTCTTTTTTTCCAATTATCATCACTTCTCCCATGTTAGTGAACGTATTATTCTTCCAGACCAACTTCTGACACCATGTTGTATTCTTTGTACATACCATGAGTTACTAAGAACAAACCATATTCTGGAAGAATTAAAACAAGAACTTCTGTTTACAGCAACCAAAACCAAACACATTTTCACCGTACAGCTTCTGGATCATTCTTCCATTTCTATGCATGCTCCAAACTCTCCCCAATCACACTCTTACACGTGACACGTGATATCACCACAGTGGACATCATTAATTTTATAATTTTGAGTCATAAGATCATTGAGAGATGCAACATAGAAAAAGACCCTTAACCGCACAATAACCATCCAATTACACTGATTATAACTTTCTTGTGTGTGTTTTTTTTAATATAAACACATTATTTCGCAGATACCATATGGGTATGAAGATCAATTTTAACTTTGGCTGAGAAACCAACTCAGTACACATTGTATCGTGTTCACTCCAAATATAATCTCTTATTTAGCAGTGCAATGAAGAAGTTGTAAAAAATAAAATTACGAGCCATTTTAAAATATTTACTTAAATATAAATAAACTAAGTCAAATAAGGACATTTAATTTTGCTGGTAGGATGAACAACTCTGTAGCTTAGGCAATAAATTCCTGAGATTTACCTCGACAGCTGAAGATGCACCTGTCAATGATTGGTCAAAAAGAAAGGTGATAATGCACATTGAACATAATTGGAGGAACAGAGAGTTAGGAATTCACAGCGGTGGAGGAACTTAGATAAATTGATAAGCCTTTTTAATATTTAATGATAAAGAATACAATTTTAAATTTGTCACTGAGTACTGTGAGCCAATCCAGGTCAGCAAGAGCAGGAGCTGAACACACCAGAATCATGTTTAAAATCACCGGCATATGTTATGCAATTTATGAACTTTGCAGTAGCAGTACAATGCAATACGTGATAATACAGAAAAGAACTGAAATAGAAATGAAATAGTTAAATTAATTAAGTAGTGCAAAAATAGAAATAGAAAAATTAATGAAGTAGTGGTCATCGGTTGAATATCCATTCAGAATTCGGATGGCAGGAGGGAAGAAGCTGTTGCTGAGTTACTTAGACAGCTTTGTTTTGTTACAATTATCATTCATCAGTTGGAATAACCAGATAGCTAGAAGAGACTGAAATAATGAAGCGTGGACTTAGCAGGGTTATGATAAAGATTTCAATATTAAATAGGCTGAAGCTGGTGAAGACGTAAAAGCAGAAGAGGCAGTATATGGTTTAGATGGATCTTTATTGGGGACAAGAGCTCCACTTAGGAAAGGAAAGGGTTTTTTTTAGTTGTGAACTACGAGTCTGCAGGTTGCAATAATATGTGAGTTCCAAAGGAAGAAGAGAAGAGATCCTTGTTATGATGCCATGGAAGCAAGATGAGAGGTTATTTCAAAACTGTTCTGACTATAATAATCAGGTAGGTAAGAATAAAACTGTGCAACATTACTACCGTTGAAATAGACAATGGAGGAAAGGCATTGAAGGAGGATAGTTTAGTTAACATAAATATAACTTGGATATTTATCATTCTTCCATTAAACTTGCAGCAGAGGTCAGGACAATCTTACAAGAAAATTCCTAAAGAGCATCTATCTGTGAGGATATAGTTAATAAAGAGACAGTTTTGTGCAAAGAGAGTTATGCTTACAATTTCTTCACATCTCAAAGTTGCAGGAATCATTTTGAGAACCACTCTATACCCATTACTTGAATTTACTGAAGAAACATATCTTTGCACAATGGCATGGATTTTCTCAGAATGTCAGACATTCTCAATATCATAAATATCTCAAGAAGGTTTATAAATGCAGGCTTGGCAGGATGCAAGTTTTATAAGCAATTGTCAATAAATATTCACTTCACCTCAAGCACCAACTGATTAAAATATTTCAATTATTGATAATTGAACAATTAAAAATAAAGCAGATAAAACTTTTAAAATCTAGTAAGACAAACTCAGAAAATCCCACTCTTTTTAAGAGTTTCAAGATCAAAGTAGTTATTTGTTAGTAAGGAACATTGGATTGGAGTAAAAGCTGTTATTGCTCTTTTAGTTTAACTTTCACGTTAAGTGGTGAATGTTTAATAGATTTTCCATTGCCACATTGCCAGATTAGTTCATCTGGACAAGTTGAACTAATGTATACAATCATCAAACAACAACTGGCTAAGTACAATGAAGAAGGCTTACTTTGGCCTACGGACCTTCCTCTGGTTTTATGCAGCATCAGAGAAACCCAAACAAGAAAACTAAATTAAGTCCATTTAAGGTAGTAACAATGCAATCCATGTCACTTCTGGAAGCCCTTTAACTCAGAGGCAGACAGTTTAGTTAACATCTGTGTGAAACTGCAGAGTTTGTGAAGCTGTAGTGTGCAACGCCGCGAAGTCTGATTCTCAGCGTCTTTCTACTGCTTGGGATGATCTAACAGAAAGAGAACAAGCCTTGATTCCACATGATCAAGAAACTACACAAGGAACCACTGGGAGGTCCATGGGAAGGCTCTTCTCAAGTGCTGCTAATCCCCGACTCAGTGGTAGAAGTGGAAGTTAAAAGTAAGTGGATATGCACTAACCACTGCAAGGGAGCTAAGGTGATAACTGACAAAAACAACAAGTACTGAGGTTAACATGCTAGTAACATCCAACTCAGTGTTTACACTGCTGGGCTACAGTGAGCAAATCAGTGGTCAACTAGATGATACCATGCAAAATCATTAACTGCATTGGACATTGTTGACTCTAATGTTATTTGCTGTAGTTGTTGCAACCACGGGCTCGGCTGCACAGCAGATTCAGCAACCGCACTCATGGATAGGCAGATGTCTAATGATTATTTAATTATTTCTGTACTTAACTCCCTTTTCTTTGTTGTGTGCTTGTCGAGACATGAACAAAGCACAGCATTGTTATGCTCAAGAGAAAATCTGCAGATGCTGGAGATCTGATCTACACACACAAAAATGCTGGAGGAACTCAGCAGGCCAGGCAGCATCTATGGAAAAGGGTACAGTCGACTTGTCCTGCCAAAGGTTCTCAGCCCAAATTGTTGACTGTACTCTTTTCCATAGATGCTGCCTGGCCTGCTGAGTTCTCCCAGCATTTTGCGTGTTGCAACATTATGCTGCCTGGTTGCATTCAGCCTTGCCTGAGAAAGTGGGGTGTTGAGTTGACTGATGCTGAAGACTAGCAGTATTTGCTTTAAATTTAGATCATCCTTTCCGCCGCAGAGCTAGCATCTAGATTTCTCTTTGAGAGATTTAGTTAATGATCCTGTTTGGCCTGGCATTTATTGTTTTCCTTTCCCTTAAATCCCTGTTCACATTAAATTCTGCAAACCTGCTTCAGAGTCTCTTTCTCCACACTTGGGCCATATCCAAATATACTGAGAGCAAGGCTCAACCTCACAAAAAATGGACCCATCAGACTGAGAGCAGCTGATCTTGGCTTTGAGATTGTTTGGTCAGGTCGGGGACAAGTTACAGGTAGTTGAATTAGTTCTAAGTAAAGTTACTGAAGCAGTGAGGCAGATTATCTTGTGCCGACAAGCCCAGTCCCATCTGGAGGAACAGGCGTTATCTCTTGCCGCAAATGTTCAACAGCTCATCCCGCAGACAATCAGAGTCAGGTGTCTATGATTTCCACTCTCACAGCCACCTTCCATGAACTCACTGTGTACAGCCAGCATCAGCTGACGGCCATTGGCGTTCTAGTCAACGGCCTCTGGCGCATCAGTCTCTTTCCCAATAGTTTTAGGTCCTCCTACGGCTGTCTTTGGCTATTCCTACAATCCTCTTTTATGTAGATACTACTCTCACAGAGTCTGAAGTAACTTTAGCACCCTTTCTTCAGGGCATTAGTCTTAAATGCATTTCCAATTGCTCGATGAGCACCACAGAAGCAGATTCGCCCACAATGACCGAACACAGGTCCAGTCATTACGTAAGGTACATCATTGTGCTGTCCACTTACCTTATGTGCACAGATGGTATCTGCCAGGCAACAGGAGAACCTCAGCAGAAGTGCTTGCCATTTCAGGAGTTGGGATTTCATCCATTTTGTTGAGGGTATGGTTGCAGTCAATAAGATTAAGCCAAATCCACCATCCGTGCTTCCAGTAACTTCTGATGTTCCAGAACATGCCTTTAGAGTGTCTGGGGAAGTAGCTACATCTGATGGGTGCTCAGCTGGCTCTGCTACAGGTGTGCTGGAACCAATAGCTCAAGGTACTGACCCTAAATTTGCAGCTGTGTCTGGGTCTAATTCTGAAGTGTCGATAGGTTCTTGGCTCAGTTTCCTGGAAACCTCTGATGCTTGTTACACCGTGTGTTCATCTGTGTTCTGCAATATATTGTTACTGCTTCTCCAGTCCTCCTTACTACCCTCCCCTGATTCTCCGCCACTCTCCGGAAGACTGTCTTGTCCACATTCAGACTGGCTCTGCCTCAGGGTTTCTTTGGCCAGACTCAGCATCTCACTCAAACTATTGTCCACTGGTGATCTATCACCACAGCCTGTTGCAGTGAGTGAGGGCTGTGCAGTTTGTTCTGTGGTAGCTTCTGTTGAAAGGTGAGGCACTGAAGCACTTGTACTTCCGGTCAAGAAGGCAGTGTACAACGCTTGCTCAGTTGACATCTTTGAAAGTGTCTTTTTTACTACTCTTGCATCTTTTTTTTTAACCTTTAAATGTCTTTTTGGGATTGTTAGAGCATGCGGTTTACAGTTTGGAGTTTGTTTTAGTGACCCAGTGCTTTGCTGTCTCCAGGAAGATCCTGGGAAGCGTGTGCGTATTTGAACTGTCTTTGAGATGGAGCCTGAGCTGGCGTTGGACTCCATTAATTGCCGATTAAGCATTGAGGAAGATTGAGATATGAAGCCGAATGCAGATGGTGAGTGAGAGTTCAGCGATGAGTGCCTTCCTGATGATTGCTGCTGAGAAGGAGTCTGTGAGCGGCCTGTTGCCATGTGGCTTGATGAGGCAGGTGGGTAGGCCTCTACGCTCGTGTGGTGTCCCTCTCTTTCGATGAAAGTCAGTGATATTGGCGGATGGTATCGTGGTTCTGTGTTTATGGATTGGACGAATGCTTTTCTGGACTGAGGACTTTTTCAAACTTAATTTTTATATTCTGTGTTTTGTATTGTTTGTTTCTTTGCTGTTGTTGTGCAAGGGTTGGTATTCTATTAGTTTTTTTTGTGCAGCGGTGGGGTTGTTTCTGGAGTCCCCCCCAGGTCAATGTTCTTGTTCAGTTTTTGTACGGGGGTAGGAGTGCTTGGGGGTTGATAATTGCAATACAGGGGCTGGGCTTGATGTTCCTCTCTGAACAACTTTTATGTCCTTGGCACTGTTACGTACTCGTGACACATGACAGTGGTACCCTTGTCACGTGACTGGGGTTGAAGCTATACTGGACTTGAGGTAATGGTCTTGCGATGGTGGAGTGACATCATTTTCCTGCCAGTAGAGATCATGTGACAGGTTTTTTTTACAGGTTATAAAAGGAAGACCCCCACCCTGTGAGGAGGGGCAGCTCGTGGCTGGATTTGCCAAGTTGACTTCATGCCACTGCGTGATTTAATGTGATGACACAGTTTAGTTGAAGGATGAAGTTTTTATCTAATGCCTAAAGTTTTAAAGGTCATTGCCAGCAGTTTCTTTACAATACTGCTAGTTCAGAAATCAGTGGAGAGTGAAGATCAGAGTTCGGGAATTAAAGATCGAGGAGAATCTATTTTCGACGGTGAAACAGGTTCGACCTTATTTAATTCTTATTTGAAAGGAATTCGTTGACTGTTCTCGTGTTAATCTCTGCGGGCTAGCAGAAGATTGAGGACAGTGTGATAAAGGAAAGGTCAGTGCCTTTAAGCCGTTTTGTTTTGTAAATTCCTCGTGGGAAGTTCGACGCCGGGGATCAAAGCAAAACGGCGTGAAAGAGAATTTAAATCATCTTATAAAGTTTCTCCTTCTAAATGGACTGTGAGCATTTCGAACTTTTGGCAATACTACTTTAGAGAACCGTTTTTGCAACATCGCTTTAAGAACTGTTTGAGCTACATCGCTTTAAGAACTGTTTAAGCTGCCGCACAGCAGCTGGTTTCCGGTTACGTTAGTGTTTGTTTACTTTTGGGGGGTTTGTTTTCAGTGTTTAATAAATGTGTTGTTTGTTATAAAAACCCTTGCCTAACTCATATTTATTGTTGCCTGAATACATAACACAAATATGGGGGCTCGTCTGGGATTGGATCGTTTGAGTTTAAATGCTTGCTAACTTTTGAATCGGTGTTTTGGAAAAGGGGAATACTCGGTTCTTTAGTTTGATTGGCTTGTGAGTGTTATTTGGCAACAATGAATATTGATGAGTTTCTGGCTTCGCCAGGCGCGGAGTTGTTGGCGAAGGCGAAATAACTGAGGTATCTGAGATAGCTCGTAGATTGCAACTTAAAGGTATTTTGCAGACTACATCAAAGGCTGTTATACAGAGGAAAATCGCATCACACTATGTGGATTCGGGTGTTTTTGATGATTCGGTTTTAGAGTAATTTCCAATAAGTGATCTGGAGTGGCAGTTGCAAATCGAACAAATGATGTTAGAGCGTTGTAAATTGGAGGCTGAACAAAAGCAGACGGAATTTGAATATGCAATGGAGGAATTAAGGTCTGGGAAATAGTCTTCTGGTTCTAGAAAACCATTTGTTGCTAGTCAAGAAATTAAATTGGTCCCTCCATTTAGTGAAACAGAAGTGGAAAGATATTTTCAACATTTTGAAACTATTGCTCGGATGTTAGAGTGGCCGAAGGATAAATGGTCAGTGTTGTTACAGAGTGTAATTAAAGGTAAAGCACAACAAGTTTACACAGCTTTAACTGCTGCGCAAGCACTTGATTATGATATCGTGAAGATGCATATTCTAAATGCATACAAATTAGTCCCAGAAACTTATAGGGAAAGATTCAGAAGTTTGAAAAAGTCTGTGGATAAAACTTATGTGGAACTTGCCTATGATAAAGCTATGTGTTTTGAGAGATGGGTTTCTTCTAAAAATGTAAATGGGGATTATAATACATTGAAAGAGCTGATTTTAATGGAGGAATTTAAAAGAAGCATTCCTGTTGAAGTAAGGACCTACTTAAATGAGAGGGATACTGATAAATTGCAGGACTGTGCTAGATTAGCTGATGAGTATGTTTTAGTCCATAAGAATACATTTCCTCAGGGCAGAAACTTTAAGAGGAAAAATAACATGGAGACTCAAGGTAAATCAGAAGTTAATGAGAAAGGTAAGAAGGAAGGAAAACCTGTGAAGGAAAGACAGTTTAGTCTTATTTGTAACTATTGTGAGAAGCCTGGCCATGTAATAGTTAACTGTTTTAGAATGAAAAATAAAGAGAAGGAAGCAGTTCCAGATGCTTGTGTGCAACATACTGAAGCAGCTGCAAAGTTACAGGGTTTGATAAACACAAATGAGGCTTTGTTAGAGTCTGACCAAGTTAAAAAGGGATATGATCATTTTATAACTGAAGGGTTTGTATCCTTGAAAGAAGGATCTACTCTGGTGCCAATAAAAATCCTTAGGGATACTGGAGCTTCTCAATCACTGATGTTAGACAGTGTGTTGAAGTTTAATGGAGAGTCTGATACTGGTGAGGTAAATTACAAAAGAGGTGTTGGGAGTGATTTTATGTCTGTATATTTACATAAAGTAAATTTAAAGTCAGGGTTAGTTACAGGATTTGTTGAAGTAGGATTACAGCATAGCTTACCTGTGAAGGGTATTTCTTTATTGTTAGGTAATGACTTGACAGGTGGACAAGTTTTTCCTGAAGTGCATTTGACAATGGAGTCAGAGGAACCAGAGTTGAATTCTAACACAGATTCTTCCTGTGTTGTGACTAGAGCTATGGCTAAAAAGACTGATGCACAGAATGAAGTTGTTCCTCAAGACTGTTCAACTCAGGATTTGAGTTTTGAGGATGTGTCAGAGACTTTCTTACATTCTTTGTTTGGACAAGATTCTTGGAGTAAGGCTGACTATGAAGATTTGTCTCTGTCTCAGAAGGAGATGATAGCAGAGCAGAATAGAAACTCTGAGATTATAAAATTAAGAGAACAAGCTTTACTAGGTAGTGAAATTGAGAAGATGCCAGTAGGATATTACTTGGAAAAAGGAGTGTTGATGAGGAAGTGGAGATCGCCTACAATTCCTGCAAGTGAGGATTGGAATGTTGTTTACCAGGTAGTTGTCCCTAAAGTTTATCGAAATGAGATTTTGACTTTAGCTCATAGTGTGCCTTTAGGTGGACATCAAGGGGTAAGGAAAACTGTGGACAAGATTTTAAAACATTTTTACTGGCCTGGTTTAAGGAAAGATGTGGCGATGTTTTGTAAACCGTGCCATACTTGTCAAATTGTGGGTAAACCAAATCAGGTTACACCAGTAGCTCCATTACAACCTATTCCAGCATTTGGTGAACCGTTTTCTAAAGTTATTGTAGATTGTGTTGGTCCATTACCAAAGACAAAAACTGGTTATCAGTATTTGTTGACTATCATGTGTACTTTGTCTAGGTTTCCAGAGGCAGTACCACTTAGGAATATAAAAGCTAAAACTGTGACAAAGGTTCTTATAAAATTCTTTACTTATTTTGGATTACCTAAGGAAATACAAACTGATCAAGGCAGTAATTTTATGTCTGGATTGTTTCAACAGATAGTTTATAAATTGGGAGCTTAGCAAGTTACTTCGTCTGCATACCATCCAGAATCGCAAGGTGCCTTGGAGAGGTTTCATTCTACCCTCAAGAATATGATTAGGACATATTGTATGGAAAATGAAAGTGACTGGGATGAGGATATAAACTTACTTTTATTTGCAGTAAGGGAATCGGTACAGGAATCTTTAGGTTTTAGTCCATTTGAACTTGTGTTTGGGCATAGAGTTAGAGGACCTTTAGCATTATTGAAAGAACAGTGGATTAGTAAGGAAGTACACATTAATTTGTTGAACTATGTTTTGAAATTTAAGGACAGGTTACATAAAGCTTGTAGCTTAGCCAAGGAAAATTTAAAGTTGGCTCAGGAGAAAATGAAGACTTGGTATGATGAAGAAGCTAGGATGAGGATGTTCAAGCCTGGAGATAAGGTGTTGGTTCTTTTCCCAGTGCAGACAAATCCTTTATAAGCTAGATTTCATGGTCCTTATGAAATTGTGTCTAAAATCAATGATGTGGATTATGTGATAAAAACTCCAGATTGTAGAAGGTCAACACAACTTTGCGATATAAATATGATAAAACCATATTTTAAGAAACAATTTGATACTGTGATTGTTGTGGTTAGTGAGAATGAGTTTGATTTAACTAGGAACATGATAGATGATTCATCTGACTTTCATTCTAAATCCAACATTGTTTCTGTTAGGTTACCAAATTCAACCATTCTGGAAAATATTGATGAGAAATTAGCACATTTACAGCTTGAGCAGAAACAACAGATGAAGGAGTTAATTTTTAAATATAAGGAGTTGTTTCCAGATGTTCCGAGAAGGACTACTATAGCTTCACATGATGTAGATGTTGGAGATGCCAAACCTATTAAACAACATCCATATAGGATGAACATAGAAAAATGTGAACTTGCTGAGAAAGAAATTAAAAATATGTTATAATATAATAATAATATTATTAGACATTCTAATTCGAATTGGAGTTCACCATGTGTTATGGTGTCAAAACCAGATGGTAGTACTAGGTTTTGTACAGACTATAGGAAGGTGAATGCTGTAACGAAAACAGATGCATATCCAATTCCTAGAGTAGATGATTGTGTAGATAAAGTTGTAAAAGCAAAGTTCCTTATAAAGATTGATTTATTGAAAGGGTATTGGTGTGTTCCATTGACGGACAGAGGTAGAGAGATTTCTGCATTTGTAACTCCATCTGGGTTATATGAGTATAATGTTCTTCCATTTGGGATGAAGAATGCCCCAGGTACTTTCCAGAGGATGATTAACTCTGTGATTCAGGGATTGAAAGATACTGATGCTTATATTGATGATTTAGTGACAGGAAATGATACTTGGGAAGCACACATTATTGTGGTGGAGAAATTGTTTGAAAGGCTTTCAAAAGCTAACTTAACTATTAATTTAGCTAAGAGTGAATTTGGACATGCCACTGTGACTTACCTTGGTTATGTTGTGGGTCAAGGTAAGGTAGCTCCTGTTCAGGCAAAAGTTCAGGCAATTTTAGAGATTCCTACTCCAACAGGGAGAAAAACTCTCAGAAGATTTTTGGGAATGGTAGGATATTATCGAAAATTTTGTAAGAATTTTGCTAATGTTGCCCTTCCATTAACTAACCTTCTGCAGAAGAATGTGAAGTTTGTGTGGACAGTGCCTTGTCAAGAAGCATTTGAAAAATTGAAAATAATGATATGTCAACAACCTGTGCTTAAGGCACCTGACTTTGAAAAACCTTTTTCATTGGCTGTGGATGCTAGTGATGAGGCTGCAGGAGCAGTATTAATGCAAAGGAATGAGGGTGATGAGGTTGATTTTCCAGTAGCTTACTTTTCTAAGAAATTTAATAAGCATCAAAGAAACTATTCGACATTAGAGAAAGAATTGTTATCTCTTGTTTTAGCTTTGGAATATTTTGAGGTATATGTTGGTACAACTCAAAAACCACTTATTGTTTACACTGATCATAATCTGTTAGTTTTTCTGAGTAAGATGAAAAATAAAAACAGAAGATTATTAAATTGGAGTTTGATGTTACAAGAGTACAATATTGTGATAACTCATATTAAAGGTAAAGATAATGTGGTTGCTGATTGTCTATCTCGATGTTGAATGTACAATGCAATTTTTTTTATCGAGTCATTTTTTTCAATTGTAACTCTCCTACTGTATTGTAAGATTTATATGATGGTATTGTATATTTTGTATGTTATAATATTTGTATATTTGTTTTTCTTGTAAATAATTTTTGAAATTTTTGTTCTTGTCAGACCAAGTATTTTTTTTTTGGAGGGAGGTGTTATGTACTCGTGACACATGACAGTGGTACCCTTGTCACGTGACTGGGGTTGAAGCTATACTGGACTTGAGGTAATGGTCTTGCGATGGTGGAGTGATGTCATTTTCCTGCCAGTAGAGATCATGTGACAGGTTTTTTTTACAGGTTACAAAAGGAAGACCCCCACCCTGTGAGGAGGGGCAGCTCGTGGCTGGATTTGCCAAGTTGACTTCATGCCACTGCGTGATTTAATGTGATGACACAGTTTAGTTGAAGGATGAAGTTTTTATCTAATGCCTAAAGTTTTAAAGGTCATTGCCAGCAGTTTCTTTAAAATACTGCTAGTTCAGAAATCAGTGGAGAGTGAAGATCAGAGTTCGGGAATTAAAGATCGAGGAGAATCTATTTTCGACGGTGAAACAGGTTCGACCTTATTTAATCCTTATTTGAAAGGAATTCGTTGACTGTTCTCGTGTTAATCTCTGCGGGCTAGCAGAAGATTGAGGACAGTGTGATAAAGGAAAGGTCAGTGCCTTTAAGCCATTTTGTTTCGTAAATTCCTCGTGGGAAGTTCGACGCCGGGGATCGAAGCAAAACGGCGTGAAAGAGAATTTAAATCATCTTATAAAGTTTCTCCTTCTAAATGGACTGTGAGCATTTCGAACTTTTGGCAGTACTACTTTAGAGAACCGTTTTTGCAACATCGCTTTAAGAACTGTTTAAGCTGCTGCACAGCAGCTGGTTTCCGGTTACGTTAGTGTTTGTTTACTTTTGGGGGGTTTGTTTTCAGTGTTTAATAAATGTGTTGTTTGTTATAAAAACCCTTGCCTAACTCATATATTTATCGTTGCCTGAATATGTAACAGCACTTCTCAATTTCTACCTTCATCTTTCTTTGGGTTTGAATCTGCTGCAGAGGATGCAAGCTCAGGAGGACTGGGTGAATATTTGGCATGAAGCATGAAAGGAAGCTGATTCCGAACTTTGACTGCTGCTTTGATTTCATCCTCTGAGCAACCGTGTTATAATAGAGGACTTACACTGATGGTCAGTTCTTCAGTCACCTTCCCAGAGGGACGACCACTACAGTCAGTGTCAGATGCAGCTTCATTTACCTTTGCCTCTGCTAAGGCAGACTCAGCTTCTTGATCCCCCTTGACCGCACTCAGTGTAGCTTCTATACGAGCTTTCTCCATCTCTCTGCATGCTTTTTTCACGCTTTTGCCACGTCTAAATGAGCTTATTCCATCAGCATTTCAACTTGGCGCTTAGCGCACACTGCTCTCATTCTTGCCGTTTCAGCTCTGGCAAGGACTCATGCTGTAGCCATTCTGACCTGACTTCCGGAGCTCAGGGACTGACGTTGCAAGGGTCTGAAGAGGAGTTTCTTTTCACTCTAGTGCCCTCACAATGTGTTGTACACAAAGCTAGGCAGGCAGTTGAATACTTCCACAAAAATCACCTGAGCCAGAAGCTTTCTACAGGGTTTTTAATGAGAAAACTTTGTGAAACTGCAGAAAGTGAAGTAAAACATGTATTAGATTCAATACAAAATTGTCATGTGTCTGAATATACAAATATTATTGATTATTCTTCTGATCAGCAATAAACAAGATTACACTGACACACAGCATTCTATAGCTAGACATGGACTGGAGTGACCTCCTGGCACAAAAAGAGCTTCATAGTGATAATAAACAAAATACTGCCTTTAAGGGATTTCGACTGAATGTCTACCAATATTAAGAAAGCTGAAGACTCACAGATATTGCTGTTTCAAGGGTAAATAAAGAGTGGATGTAGATGAATGTCTTTCTACTGTGTTTGCTCTAATTAAAATCTAAATTAATCCATGCAGGAAATGTAAAAATTAGCTTATGAACAAGAACTGATGTTTGACAAAACGAGCTGTGCCTCTAGAGGCAGAACACTAATCTTAAAATTAACTCTTTAAAAATCTTTAAATTCCCAGCTGTTGGGATTTGGATTCATGTCTCCAAGTCAATGGTCAGAGCCTTTGGATACTAGCCCAATAATTTAAGCAATACTATAAGCTTTACTCCAAAATCTGGGCACAGGCACCTTTTATGTTCATGGTAGAGTGACACTGATTTTCAACATTAAACTTTTTTTTGACTGAGAGTTGAACCGAATGTAATCATGAACCTGATCTGTTCCAAGCCACCCGACTTGAAGTCATCCAGTTGAAATAATAACCCTTTCATTCCCTGAATCATCCTTGTGGACCATCTTTGGATGTTCTCCAATATAGTACATCTTGTCTTAGATAAGATGCCCAAAACTATTCACAATACTCAAGGTGGGACCTGACCAGTTCCTTATAACGCCTCAGCATCACGTCCCTGCTCTTGTGTTCTAGACCTCTTGAAATGAATGTTAACAATGCATTTGCCTTCCTCACCACTGACTCAAACTGCAAGTTAATGTTTAGGGTGTTCTGCACAAGGACTCGCAAGTCCCTTTGCATTTCAGATTCTTGGATTTTCTCCCTGTTTAGCAAATAGTCTGCACCTTTATTTCTGCTATCAAAGTGCATGACCATGTATTTTGCAATATTGTAATTGATTTGGCACTTTCTTGCCCATTCAGCCACATGCTTATTTGCCGAGTCGTCCTGTTTCTGCGCTCACTAGCACGTGGCACAGGTAGCAATCCTGAAATTACTATTCTGGAGGTCCTGCTTCTTAGCTTTCTAGCTCTCTAAGTTGTCTCTTCAGGATCTCATTGCTTTTCCTTCCAAAATAATGTTTGGTTTAAGTTTTTTTCTTTCCTTTTAGTTCTGGATGTATATTTATATTATTTACCATAGTTATCTCTAAATCACATCCCAGTAAACTTTCCCTCACATACTTACAATGCCAGCATAACTTTCTTTATACAAAGATTTCTAAGTGTATTCGCTAATCCAGATGTGGTTTCATCCGAATGCCCTGTTTAATTGCAAAAAAACTTTCTTATTTTATATATCCAATACCTTCTCAACAAAATATCAACATTAAATTTATCTTCTAAGTTACTTCTTCTGTTTGCAATTATCACTCTTTAAAAACCAACTATTGAAGTAAATGCACATTCATGCCTGGATTGCAAAGCATGTCTTATGAGGATAGGTTGAGAAAAGTAGGGCTTTTCTCTTTGGAGAGAAAGAGGATGAGATGTGACTTGATAATACAAGATGTGTACAAGATAATAAGAGGCATTGGTAGAGTGGACAGCCAGAGACTTTTTCCCAGGGCAGAAATGGCCACAACAGGGGGGCATACTATTTACATGTTTAGAGTAAAGTACAGCAGATGTCATAAGTAGATTTTTTACACAGAGAGTGGTAGATGCCTGAGATTTTCTGCCAGGGGTGGTGCTAAAGGCAGATATGTTAGGGACATTTAAGAGACTTTGAGGCTCATGGCTAAAAGAGAAATCGAAGGCTATGTGGGAGTAGACAGATTGACCTTAGAGTGGGTTAAAGATCAGCATAATGTCATGGGCCTAGGGCCTTGTATTTCTTGGCACTGTTCCACGTTTTCTATTTAATACAGATGAACAGATTTTTGAATGTTAAGAGAAAGAAGGTATTCTGAGCTGGTATAGGAAGTGATGCAGATGCAAAACATAAACTATGAAATTATTAAATGATGGAGCAGCTACAGGGGACCAAATGGCATAATCCTTCTGTTTCCTTGTCCTTAAATTTAAACCTTGAAAAAGATTAGTCTTGGTTCTACGATATTTTGTAGTGTGCCACACTGATTCACAGCAAGGCCAGTTACTGTATGTCTTTATCCTCAGTTAATGACCAGGTATGTACTCATTTCAGTTGCTCGGTAAAATATATATGTAATAACATTCATAGTTTAGCAACGGAATATTCAGTTATTAAATCAAATATGAAAATAAAACAATGAATGAAGATCTCAGATTTCTGCTCAGTAAATACAACAAAGAGCATCTAGAGCAGACAAAAATAAGTAGACCACAGGGAAGAGATAAAAAGTCAAATTGCAGTTTTAAAAAGAGCATTAAACTGCATGCTGTTGATGAAAAATCTGATAATGATGTGAGTGACACAGGACTGTGTAGCCTTGAGATTTACACAATGTGAAAACTAACAATATAGCTTTCACTAGAATACTAACTTGAAGCCTGCAGATATCCAACTAAGAACTAAGCACTAGACAAAAGATCACTCTTGTGGAATGACATTCATAACAGTAAATTACAATAACCAGCAACCACATTGGGCTTGTATGTGGTTTATTAAAAAGCTCCACATTTGAATGCCACATTCCCTGCAATAGAGTCAACTGAAATGAATTAAGAATGATGCTGAATGGTTCCATAGCAGTGTTCAAGATCAGCATTGGTAAACTCAAACATATTTAGGGTAAAATAGTGTTAAATGAAAAGGCCATGCTCAAGTTTACAAAGCCCCTCCAATTCCTTATACCATCCATGATAAAGTAGCCAGTGAACTGCATTGCATGGTGGCCAAAGGAATTCTTTCCAATGTTGAGTGGAGCCCAAGGGTAATAGCAGTGGTCCTTGTAGCCAAGAAGGATGGGTCTGTCAGGATTTAAGATCACCATCAATCCAATACAGATAGTAGATCAATACCCTCTGCCCAGGATAGAGGATATCTTTGCAAACCTTTCTGGAGTGAAGCACTTCGGCAAAGAGGATTAGTAAATGAGGCCTACTTGCAGATAGAGATGGAAGAAGAGTCCAAAGTATTTCTCACCATAAACACTCACAATAGGCTTTTTCACCATGTTAGACTTATTTTTGGAGTAGCTTCTGCACCTGCTCTCTGGCAGAAAGCTAAGGACCAGATGCTGCAAAGCTCAGGCACTCAGTGATACCTGGGTGGCATAATTGTTACTTATGAGGATGACAAGGAACACCTTCAAAATCTCAACATGGTGTTAAAAAGGTTAGAAGATTATGGGCTCAGAGCATGACACAAGTGTGAATTCTTTAAACTAAGCATGACTTACTGCAGTCTCACCATTGATGTAGAAGAATTTACACAAGTGTGCTGAGGAAATTGAAGCAGAATTTCAAAATGCAAAATTCAGAATTCAAGGGCACAGGATGTGTCACAGTTGTGGTCCTTTTTAGGATTTGTCACTTACTATAACAAGTTCCAGCCAAACCTGATTGTGAAGAAATAGCAACTGACAAAGCAGTTTGAGGTAGGCTTCCAAAGGGCAAAGGAAATGGTGATGTCAGACACCTTACTTGCATATTATGAATCACATTGTCCAGCGGGGGTAAAAGAACTTGCCTGAATGTTACTGAATGACAATTCTAACAGAGCATGTTGGTGATTTCTTGATGCAAGCTTGCGAGGACTGATGCTTCATACAAGACTACTGAGCATTTTGGAGGATCCCTAATGTACTTAGCTGAGTAACTACAGCACCACAGAACGTGGAATCTCAAATGATGATGAGGAGCCATAAAAGAGTGAGATGTATTGGCGGGTTGAGTAGAGTTGCAAAAATAACCTTGCACTTTGTCAGTAAGACCATGAAATTGATTGTGGATTTCAAGAAGGGGAAGTTGGGAGAACACACTACCGTTCTCATTGAGGGGTCATTAGTGGAAAGGGTGAGCAGTTTCAAATTCCTGGGTATCAGCATCACAGAAGATTTATCCTGAACCTAACATTTCGATACAATTATGAAGAAAGCATGCCAGCAGCTTCATTTCAGCAGCAGTTTGAGATTTGATAGGTCACCAAAGACTCACAAATTTCTACCAGTATACTGTGTACAACATTCTGTCTGGTTGCATCACTGTAAGGTATCCACAGGATTAGAGAAACCTGCAGAGGGTTAAACACAGCTAGCTTCATTATGAGCAATCACCGACCCAGCATTGACGACATCTTCAATAGGCAATATTTCAGGAAGGTTGCATCCACCCTGAAGGATCCCTATCTTCCAGGGCATGCCCTCTTCTCATTACTATCAATAGTAAGAAGATACAAGAGCCTGAGGATACACAAACCCCTTTATCAGGTTTCTGGATTGTCCATGAACACTAACTCATACTTTTCTTTTTTCTGCACTGTTATGTTAGTTATTATATAATCTTACTGTAATGTATAATAATTTCTGTTTATTGCATTGTACTGCTGCCACAAACACAAATTTCATTCCATATATCGATGACAGTAAAATTGTTTCTGATTCAGAGAACACAAAACAGCACAGCACATTCTTGTCAGTAACTCATTCCAGGTACCGATCCCTCTCTGCGTGCTTTTTTTAAAAAAGAAAAACACTTCCATAAATCTGCTGATAACTGATGCACCATCAATAACTCTCAGAGACGTGAGTCAAGGTAGGCTTTTATTGGCTGAAAGAAAGCGCCGTCAGAGGCAAGTGACCATCACACAACATCCTGGAGACTGCGGGAGGAGCAGTGCCTCCAATCGCCTTTATACCGGGGTCCGTGGGAGGAGCCACAGGAGCAGACAGCGGGGGGGGGGGGGGGCAGGGGGAGGTGTCCAGACAGGTATATGTAGTTCACCATAATAACAGTAGCTTGTGAAAATTTCAGTAACTTTTGGATTTCAGCTAGAGTTAACCACTAACTTACCTGATCTTGATCTAATCAGGAAACTGATAACTAAATAAATATCTTTTGGCATCCTTGCTAATAATGTTCCTTAGGAAATTGGGTAAGAAGAAATTGTGAGGTACTGGAGAAGGCCTCTTGTACCAGGCTAGCATTGAAGTAAAAAAATAAAACTTTCAAGAGGTGATACCCTGTGAATAGTTAGATGAGAATAAATAATGCCTGCAAAATTAATGCTATATATCAAGTCAAATTTATTGCCATTTAACTATATACATGTATATAATGTATACAGAAACAAGACAATGTTTCTCCGAATGAGTAAAGCACAGTAGTGCACATAACACATGATAACTTATGAAGGTAAGACACACATAACACACAGTAACTAATATGTTCTGTATATTGATGGTCTGTTTTCAATTTTGCATTGGATACTGATTCAAAGCATTCACTAATTTATTAAGGCAGAGATTTCTACAGTAATGTATAATAATCAATTATGCACAGTAGATTTGTTTAGAGATGTTGTTGAGAGAATTCCAGATGCAAAAAACATATGATATCCTAGTTGGTGAATGAAGCAATTTGCATTTGTATCTACATATCAGTCCATTGGTTTATAGCGTAGTGAAAAATTGGGGAAAATTTACAAATAGGTTGCAAAAGTAGTCCACTCCAAATATATAGTTTATTTATGCATCGTTTTCCATCTTCTACATCTTAGTAACTAATCAGGGCAAATGTTCAACTATGAGCTCAAAACCGTAAGGGACCAGAGTTTAAGCTTTTAGATGAAATGTCTATATGTTTCATTCATTCACTGGCTACCTATCATCAGAACATTGGAACAATGGCTTAACTAACATTTTCTGAGCATGAGCCTTTGCGAAACAAGATTATTTTTGATGTAAAATACCCCTAAAATCATGTTCAAAAATGATGGCGTCCTTGCAGATTAAATACTGTTGAATGAATGAATGCCATTGCTGCCTGCAAAGTTAACTAATGGTGTTCTGGAGTGACCTAATCTGTGACCCTGCTTAATGTGATTTTTATAAATGACTTTGATGAGGAAGTGGAAGGTGAGTCAGTAAGATTGCAGATGATAGGAAGTTTGCTGGAGTCATCATTGAAGTTTGTCATAAGTTGCAACAAGACTTGGATAGAATGCAGAGATGGGCTGAGAAGTGATAGATATAGAGTTCAATATAGAAAAAGTTGATCTGATACATTTTGAAGATCACATTTGAAAGCAGAATACAAGGTTAATGGTATAGTTCTTAGCAGTGTGGAGGAACAAAGGGATCTTGGGGTCAAGTTCCTTAATTGCTATGCAGATTGATGGTATGATTATGTAGGCATATGGTATGTTGGCTTTCATTAGTTTGGGCATTGAGTTCAAGAGCTGCAAGAAAATGTGGCAGCTCCATAAAACTGGTTAGACCTTACTTCGGAGTACTGTATTCGGTTCTGGTTGCTTCATTATAGGAAGGATGTGGAAGCTTTAGAGAGGATGCAGACGAGATTTATCAGCATTGCTTCTTGGACTACAGAGCATATCTTTTGAGGAAAGGCTGAGTAAATGAAAGCTTTTATCTTTGTAGTGAAAGAGGATGAGAAGTGACTTGATAGAAGTTATGGGAGGCATAGCTGGAGTAGATGGCTAGTTCTTTCTTCCCAAGGTGGCAGTGGTGAACCGGAGGGCATCCTTTTAAGGTGACTGAAAGAAAGTTTAGGGAAGATATCAGGATTAGATTTTTACACAGAAAGTGTGGATGCCTGGAATGTACTGCCAGGGTGGTGTTAGAGGCTGGTATATTCATGACATTTAAGAGACGCAAGACAAATGAGACTTGTATGTTAGTAGTAGGGAAGACATATTGATTTATTGTGGAATGAGTTAAAAGTTAGCTACATCATGAGCTGAAGGGCCTATACTGCATGGTACTGATGTTTTATTAAATTTAAAAGTGGAATAGGAAGTACATAATACCAGATCAGACTTTGATGGTAGTGAAATCAGTTTCAAAACGATAGACAGAGGAACTAAAACTGTTTGTAAGTGCATTGACTTGCTTTCTCTTTGAGTATCTGAATATAGAATTTGAGACAGTGTCAAGGAGAAAATGCAGTACTCTGCCAAAGTAGATGACTTTCGCTTTCTGACATTGAATGTAAACCTTTAACTTTATAGGTAAATATTTCTCTATTTACGTAAAGAATTTTTGATCTTTCTTAATATGTTGGATTATTGATGTACCACACTTTAAAAAAATTTCTCTCTGATGGCTTGGTTTCAGGTGTCAACTATCATAGATTAATGCCTCAGGGCTCTGGTCCGGCCATTTTTTATTATCTATTGGTTAAACGGCCTAGAATACAACACTAAACCAATCAGACACCCAATCATAACACTGGTATTATTTTGTTCTTTTTCATTTTACTGAATTTAGAAAGTCAGGAGGCATGATATCCAGAGAAACTTCTTTGTGAGGTTTCAGAATTGGCTTGCCCATCGAAGTTGGCAGCAGATGGAATATGTTCTGCCAGGAAGTTAGTAACCAGTGATGTTCTGTAGTAACCCGTTCTGTGACCCCTGCTGTTGGTGATTTTTATAAATGACTTGTATGAGGAATTGGAAGAGTAAATTAGTAAATCTGCAGATAACACAAAGTTTGATGGTGCTGTGGATAATGTAGAAGGTTGTCGTAGGTTACAACAATATGTTAACAGGATGCAGAGCTGGGAAGAGAAGTAGCACATGGAGTTCAATCCAGCAGAAGTGTGAAATTATACACTCTGGAAGGTCAAACTTGAAGGCTGGATTCAGGGTTAATGACAGGATTGTTTCCATGTACCCACTTTGATCACCTCTGTTATCAACAAAGCTCATTTCAGCTGGTTTGGTTGAAATAACAAAACTTCTAAGCAAATTTTATGCTTTTCCATCAAAACTGGCACTCCTTTCTTATTCAAGCAACACAGCCAAAATGCTAGTGTAACGCAGCAGGCCAGGCAGCATCCATAGGAAGAAGTACGGTTGGCGTTTCGGGCCGAGACTCTTCATCAGGACCAACTGAAAGAAGAGATAGTAAGAGATTTGAAAGTGGAATTGGGAGGGGGAGATCTGAAATGATAGGAAAAGACAGGAGCGGGAGGGATGAAGCTAAGAGCTGGAAGGTTGATTGGCAAAAGGGATACAGAGCTGGAGAAGGGGGAGGATAATGGGACGGGAGGCCTTGGGTAAAAGAAAGGAGGAGAGAAGCAACAGAGGAAGATGGTGAGTAAGCAAGGAGTGATTGTGAGAGGGGCAGAGAGAGAAAAAAAGGGAATAAAAAAATAGATTAGATAGATAGATAAGGGATGGAGTAAGAAGGGGAGGAGGGGCATTAACGGAAGTCAGAGAAATCAATGTTCATGCCATCAGGTTGGAGGCTACCCAGATGGAATATAGGTGTTGTTCCTCCAACCTGAGTGTGGCTTCATCTTAATAGTAGAATAGGCCATGACATATCGGAATGGGAATGGGATGTGGAATTAAAATGTGTGGCCACTGGAAGATTCTGCTTTCTCTGGCAGACAGAGCGTAGGTGTTCAGTGAAACAGTCTCTCGGTCTGCATCACCAATATATAAAAGGCCACACTGGGAGCACTGAACACAGTATATCACACCAGCAGACTCACAGGTGAAGTGTCACCTCACCTGGAAGGACTGTCTGGGGCCCTGAATGGTGGTGAGAGAGGAAGTGTAAGGGCAGGTGTAGCCTTGTTCTGCTTACAAGGATAAGTGCTGGGAGGGAGATCAGTGGGAAGGGATCGGGGGAGCGAATGGACAAGGGAGTCGCGAGCGGAAAGCAGAAAGGGGGGGAGGGAAAGATGTGCTTGGTGGTGGGATCCCACTGAAGGTGGCGGAGTTTATGGTGAATTATATGTTGGATCCAGAGGATAGTGATGGGGTGGTAGGTGAGGACAAAGGGAACCCTATCCTTAGAGGGGTGGTGGGGGGATAGGGTGAGAGTAGATGTGTGTGAAATGGGAGAGATGTGTTTGAGAGCAGAGTTGATGGTGGAAAGAAGGGAAGCCCCTTTCTTTAAAAAAGGAAGACATCTCCTCCATCCTGGAATGAAAGCCTCATCCTGAGAGCAGATGCAGTGGAGATGGAGGAATTGTGAGAAAGGGGTAACATTTTTGCAAGAGACCAGGTGGGAAGTGGAATAGCCCAGGTAGCTGTGAGAGTCCATAAGTTTATAGTAGACATCAGTAGATAAGCTGTCTCCAGAGATAGAGACAGAAAGATCAAGAAAGGGGAGGGAGGTGTTGGAAATGGAGGTGTCACAATCACTCCTTGCCTGTTCACCATCTCTCTCAGGTGCTCCCCTCCCCCTTTCTTTCTCCCTAGGCCTCCTGTCCCATAATCCTCCCCCTTCTCCAGCTCTGTATCCCTTTTGCCATTCAACTTTCCAGTTCTTAGCTTCATCCCTCCCCCTCCTGTCTTCTCCTATCATTTCGGATCTCCCCCTCCCCCTTCCACTTTCAAATCTCTTACTATCTCTTCTTTCAGTTAGTCCTGATGAAGGGTCTCGACCCGAAACTTCAACTGTACTTCTTCCTATAGATGCTGCCTGGCCTGCTGCATTCCACCAGCATTTTGTGTGTGTTGCTTGAATTTCCAGCATCTGCAGATTTCCTTGTGTTTGCGTTTTTAAACTTTTTTATTGGTGATTTGATTTGCTTTAAAACTTTGCTCAATTCATTATACATCAAGCAGTTATCTTTCGTACAATTAAACACGTCTATCTTTCCGATTTAGCCAGCCATTTCTGCTTTCTATTTATTTATATATTAATTATTATCATCCAGTTCTCCCTGTTTAGGAACCCATGAATTTTGTCTGTTTTCTAACGTCTCTTGTTCCCCTTCTGAAGAAAAAAAAAGTGCTGTACTTCAACAGTTAGGTAGTTGTGGCTGATTTGTTTTAAAACTTGTTGCCTTTGTAATGTTTTGTGTCTCTAATAATTGATTGAAAGAGAAATGAGGAAGCCTGGGAAAATGTGTTTACTTTGTTTTAATTTAGTGAGGTGTTCACTTATAACATGGTGGCATAATGAGTTACACCATTTATATACTTTTAAATATAACCTGTAATGAATTATGTAAACAAAGAATGCTTAACCAAAAAGTTATTTACACTATTACTTAAATATTACTGAAATATTAAATACACTAACCATAAACCTTGGCATTAAACACATTATTCTCTGTAACTTCTACCAACTTCAACTGGATCCTACTACCAAACACATTTTTACCTCCCCCACACTCTCTACTTTCCACTGGGATTGCTCCCTCCATGAATCCCTTCATCAGTTGTCCACCCAGGCACATTTCCTTGCAAGTGGCAGAATTGCTGCACATGCCCACTCACTCCTTTCCTCATCTTCATTCAGGGCCCAAAACAGTCCTCGTGGGTGAACACCTGCAAATCTGTTGGGATCATCTATTGCTCCTAATGTAGCCTCCTCTACCTTGGTGAGATCTGATGTAAATAGGGGGACTGCTTTGTCAAGCACCTCCATTCCATCCACCAAGAGAGTCCCCATTCCCATTCTGACATGTCGATCTCTGGCTTTCTTTTGTGCCATGATGAGGCCACTCTCTGTTTGGAGGAGCAATACATCATATTCCATCTAGGTAGCCACCAACCTGATGGCATGTTCACTGATTTCTCCATCTGGTAATTATTTCCTTTACCTTTTTTTTCCTTTTCCCCTCCCCTTCCTTCTCCTTCTATTTTCCACTCTGGCCTCTTGCGCCTTCTCCTGACTTGCCTATCGCGTCCTCCTGGTGCCCCTACTTCCATTTCTCCCATGGTCTACTCTCCTCATCGAGAAGATTCTTTCTTCTCCAGCCCTTTACCTTTCCCTCCCACGTACCTTCTACTATCACTTTCAAGCTTTCTTCCTTTTCCTCACCTCCCACCTATTTATTCTGGCATCCTCCCCCTTTATTCTCAGCCCTGGTGAAGCATCTCACTCCATCTGGCACTAACGATCATTGCATGGTTAAAGTCACTTGCATCATATTTTTTCCTTATGTTTGGTCTGAACAACAAATGAACCTCTTGACCATACCTGTATGCTTTAATGCATTGAGTTGCAGCCCCATGATTTTATCTGATTAGACATGTTTAGTAATGAACAGGTGTTGAGTGTATTTTTCAATCTTGTTCCAGTGTTGGATCTAGTGCTCTCCCAGCATATGTGATGAATAAACTCTACCTGGGCTTCCAGCGGGTGCAGGTATCAATTATAACTGATGCTTCGATGACAAACATCTTTATTGGGGAAGATGCTGGGGCATGTCTACTCTGGTGATATTTAAACCCCCGTAACCTGTCCCTCCTGATTGGCTGGTCCGCATCTAATCAGGTTTTGCTCTCCTGTTTGTTTACAAATGAAGTCTATGTTTCAGTTACCCAGAGAAATCAGCAGCAGCAGAACATTGTATTTGCTAAGTCCACAGGATTGACTTTGATGGCACAAAACTACTGTGCTGTACGGCTGGCTTTTGGGACTGGCTGGTAAAGGAAGCCATTGAAATAAAATTAAAGGAAAAGAATTTTAGCATAGACGAAGATCTCACTCTAAGTAAAAACCTGGAATTTGATTGTAAGCAAGGTGGGGGAGGGGAAAATTGATTGGATGAAGACTAGCCAATCAGAAGGGATGGAAAACAGGGGTACAAATACCACTGGATTAGATTTATCCAGGGATCATCCCTGATGAATATGGCAAAGTTTATCATTGAAATATCTATTATAATTGATATCTGTACACAGCTGGAAGCATGAGCAGAGTTTGGTGCTCTAGTATTGTTACCTTTATATTGTTGTTTATGTTGCACATAGAAGTTATACATAAATTATGTTAATTTAAGCTTAAGTTTAACTTGTGTTTCTCCTCTTTTGGTTGTGTACTATGCTGCAACTGGAGAAAACTAATTTTCATGGCAATTATACCCTGTGTATGTATGCTGATGACAACAATAATCTTGATCTTGAAGTTGAGAATGGCCACAGGATCGTAGAATTTTAAGTTGAGTTTAAGGTGATGTACTTCAATGCAAACAGGAGTCTTGGATCTAAATAGGAACTATGAAAGTATGAGTGGAGAATTGGCTGTGATTGATCGGGGGCATACAATGAAAGACATGATGATGAACATGGCAGTGAGACTATGAAGACTACTGTGCTCCATGCCCACTAATTTGGACTGATACTGAAGCTTTGGGCCTACTTCGGGGTCGGATCTAAGGATTCATTTTGGTTTGGAATGTTGTTGCTCGTTTCTATTGTTTGTATGATTGGTGGGCCCCCCCAACCCTTTCTTTTGCGTTTCTTGCTGGTCACTCCTTCTTTGTTGCTACTTCGTGTAATTTTGGTTGGGCTGGACTGGCTCTGTGGCCTGAAGTTAACGAGTGACACAGAGCTAGATTGAACTGAACTGAGTTGAACTGAATATGGCCAGTCTGGTTTGATGATTTATGGTTTGGTGTTTTATACTCTGTGATTTTGCTAATTTTTTTGCTCTTTGAGCAATTTGTTCTTTTTCACATTGGGGGTTTGCTGTTTTGCTTTCCACCAGTTCCATAGCTTGCTTCCTTGTTTCATGGCTGTCTGTAGGAAGGCAAATCTCAGGGTTGTATATTGCAGACATACCTTCAATCTGAATAATGGATTGCAGTATTTTTTTCACTCACAATATCATACTGGTGCACTCATTCATTCTAGTGCTCTAAACCCCCCAATCTGAACACTCACCAAAATGTTGGCCCCTGTAATTGAAAAAAGCACTGGGAACCTGGCATGAGCAGCTGTACAACCTAAAGCTCTGTGTTGCTTGGCCTGGAAGTTGGGTGTAGGTTGAAGGTGGCTGCTGATCTTGTTAAAGAGAAACTAGCAAGACTGTGAAGAAGACAGGTGCCAAAAGCATAGAGCAGTGTTAAATGAGAAAAAGTACTCACTTTTCCAGACCTATTGGATTACAATGGGCATGGTGGTGGGTCAGTTGAATTCATTGCAACAGATGACTGTGGAGGTCAAGTCTTGGATATATTTGAAGCAGAAGTTGATAGGTTTTTAATAGGTAAACACGAGGAAATCTGCAGATGCTGGAAATTCAAGCAACAGACACAACATGCTGGTGGAATGCAGCAGGCCAGGCAGCATCTATAGGGAGAAACGTTGTCGACGTTTCGGGCCGAGACCCTTCATCAGGACATTTCTGACCCGATGAAGGGTCTTGGCCCAAAACGTCAACAGTGCTTCTCCCTATAGATGCTGCCTGGCCTGCTGCGTTCCACCAGCATTTTGTGTGTGTTGATAGGTTTTTGATTACTCAGAGTGTCAGAGGTTGCAGAGAGAAGGCAGGGAATGGGGTTGAGGGGCACAATAAATCAGCCATGATGGAATGGCAGAGTAGGCTCAATGGGCTGAATGGTCTAATTCTGCTCCCATGTCTTATTGCCTTAAGGTCTTATCTGAGACATGGAAACAAAACTCTTTGCTATCTCCTAACTATGTCTTTGTTGGTGTGAGCACAGATTTATTTCATTTACTGGAGAAAGACATGTTGTATGTACTCCGGACTACATGTGGTATTGAATCTTTGTCCTTTCTATATTATCCATGCCTTCTGAACACATCTAACTTCAATTGAATATTTTGTTCTACATATTACATTATGCCTACTGCATCCAAATCCCTGAAGTCAGATTACATCAATACCGGTGTTTAAATTTGCAGATTCTGACCTATTTGTTTGGCTTCCAAACTGCACACACACAATCCTACAACCACACAACCACCCCAACACCAGTGGCCAAATAGACGTGATAGAAAGCAACGGGATTATATAGGCTTTATCTGAACCTGCAATCACATAATCTTGTTAACAAGGTATTGTGGTTGAAACAATACTTCTATGTAATGACAAACTTAAAAAACAAAACCAGGATACTGTGGTAGGTGAGAATGTTGAAACATGCGTTTTCTGCTCTTCCTTGACTTGCTGATGAAAACATGCTTGATGTGCATGCACTGTTATCCTCCTTTTGGGAAAATGCATATCCTGAATTTAGATTCATTGTCTGGTCAAAACATTCAAAATATCCATTCTATATTTTACAATGCTTATTAAAATTTAGTTGGTTCCATTAACTCTTCTTGAAGGGAAAGCAAGACATGCAAACCGCTGGAGGAACTCAGTAGGTCAGGCAGCATTTATAGAGAAGAGTAAACAGTCAACATTTCAGTCAGAGACCCTTTTATAGGACTGAGAAAGAAGAAGGAATATACCAGAATAACAAGGTGGGGGGAAGGGAAAGAGGCTAGCTGGAAGGTGATAGGTGAAGCCATGTGGGTGGGAAGGAATCTGATAGGAGAGGAGCATAGTTGTCTCTCGGGGTTTGAGGAAGACTACATTGTGCAGGGTGGCAGTTTTTTTTTATGATGCCGAGTTGCGAGCTTGACATCAACCCGGCACGGATGGAGAGCACATTCGGGGGCGGCCTGTCACTGGATCAAACTTGGGAACCTCCGTTCTCGAGCCTGGCGCTGATCTCACTGCGCCACCAGCCGACCGTTGCACAATGTAACCAGTGCATGAAAGATATTAAAGTGGAAAAGCCTTGCACAGAGACAATCCCACTCTCTTGATCTCCGAAGTCAGGACCCAGTGGCATGAAGAATCGTTACATCTGGCAACTTCCTTGGCTGCATAGGATGGCCGCGTCTTCTTGAGCGCTCTGCCGTGCCCTACGCACTCCACAATGCTCTGCTGCAATGCCTTCTCAGCTGTTGAACCCCCGGGGTTTCCTCCGCCTGATTCACCGAAGCAGCCTTTGCATGCTGGGATGAGCAAATTCCTATCTCAGCAAGGGTTTCAGACCCGTTGGCTACCCTCACCTGGTTTAGCCGGCATGCTGAAGTGTAGCCCTGGGTGTCACATGCAAACAGCTACGTGGAGCCTCAGGTGAGAGCTGGGCATTGATGGGGACCAATAGATGACTCCAAGGAGTGTGACAAGCCCCCCATCTAGAGGTGTTACCCCTCCCATGCACCCCTGCACCCTAGAGGAGCGTGGACAATAGGAGAAAAGGAAGGCGGAACACTTCCAAGGGGAAGTAATAGGCAGTTGAGAAGAAGTAAAAGGTCAGATAGGGAATAGAGGAAAGGGGGAGGAGGTTTGTTGGAATTGTTCACAGGAAGGAGAAATCAGTATTCACGTCATCAGGTTGCAGAGTACCCAGAAATAATATAAGTTGTTGCTCCTCCACGCTGAGGGCGGTCTCATCAAGAGAAGGCCATGGTCTGACACATTGGAATGGGAATGGGAGCTGGAAGTAAAAAGTTTGGCTGCTAGTGATTCCTGCTTGTGGCAGATGATGCGGAGATGCTCGATGAAGAAGAGAATGCATTGGCACCAGAGGAAAAGAATCTTAGGTATCAGGTAATCAAGTGAAGACATAGATGAACCAACAGTCCCCGTATTGGTAGGAAGTGGTCAGGTTAAATTAAGTTATTTGTATTGAGTTATAACTATCAATCAGCATCCCAATATGCTGCACTGGCCATGGACTAAACAATTATCAGCCAGTCAGGAAGGAATACTGGACGGAAAAAGGCCCATTGGTAGGATGGTTACAATCACAGAGGAGGAAACCTCTGGGATAACAACATCTCTGCTTGTACTGGTCTGCACTCGGATGGAGGTTATCTTCCACTATTCCTTTCGGGTTTATTGAGCAGAACCAGCTATCTTTCACACTCCAGGAGATATTTAATTTGGCCTCAGAGTTGCATAGATTAACGTTTCATCCTAACTCAAGCCATTACCTTTGCTACCCAATTAAAAGCCCTGGAAATCTTGACAGGTTTGAAGAAATGAAGCCATATGTAATTAAACAGAGCTTTTGATTTTGTTAGCAATAGGATACCTGTCATTACCTCAACAGCATCTCCCTTGACCATCTCATTGCTTACAATTTTTCAAAAGGTTTATCTGTCATCCAGTTTTAAATGAAATAGAATTTCACATGAATTAAATGTCGGAGGAAAGAAATACAATAGTTTCAAATCTGATCCAAATTCTGCTCCTTACATACAAACTTCTTTGCCTTCCACATAAATGTCTGAGATTATTTGTAACTAATACCAACAAGACCATTTAGTTTCCTTAATATTATTCATTTTCATCCCTATATTTACGAGGATAGCAATGCTTCCCTTGACAATTTTATCAGTATTTTGTAACCCTAATATCTACTGCCACTATCTAATGTATCTGTCTCTACCACCACCTCAGGCAGTGCATTCCAGGCACCCACCAATCTCAGTGTGTAAAAAAAAGCCCCTCATCTCCCCTTTGAAATTACCCCTCTCACCCTGAATACATGCCCTCTGCTGTAAAAGATACTGTCTTGTCTGTGGAGTTCATCTATGCCTCTCATAATCTTATAAACTTCGATCAAATCTATCCTAACTTATATTACCCTGATCACTAACTGGTATTGGCTCGAGATCTAACAATAGCTCAAGATTAAATTTCTTACTAACATTCTCCGTGGCTTCACACCTCGGTCAGTCATAACTTTACCAGTCATAGAGTTTGCCAGCATTGTATACTGGTGTCTAGATCATTTCTATTTTCCTTTTCCAACAATCAGCAGTTATGTCCTCAATTGACTTAGCCCTAAGTCTGGATTTCTGTCCCTAAATGACATTATTTCTGTCCTTTCATCAACAATCTGTCTCTGCCAACATTCCCACCCACATCATAAATCACTTCTCCCAGGTCTCATGTGGCCTTTAACAGTGTATGAAATCTCCATTAACAAGGTGGAAAAGCTCGAAAGAGTGATCAGCACACATGTGAAACAGTGGCTTGGACTTCCACGATGCTTAGGTCCTGTTGGACTGCACAGGAATGGCAAATTGGAATTACCAATTACAAGTCTTGTGGAAGAATTCAAATGCACCAAAGCAAGGTTGGTCATTACCCTCACTGAATCTGAAGATGCTGTTATTCGAACAGCGGCCCCCCGTGCGGCAACGGGAAGGAAGTGGACCACATCTGAAGTGTTCAGAGTGCTAGGTCTGCTCTTCACTTCAGGGATGTGGTTGGCCAAGTCCAACATGGGAGAGCCGGTCTTGGGTTCGTCCCAAAGGCTCCTCAATGGCACAAAGCAACATCAGTGCAGAAGAGATGGCTTGTGGTGGAGGAGGTGAGGAGACAGGAGGAGATAGAGTGACATGCCAGACCCGTTTCAATGGCCAAGCAGGGCCAATGGACTAATTGGGAGAGCCTGGAAAAGAGGAAACTCAGCTGACGTGACATCTGGGAGATGGAGGGATCTCGGCTAAGTTTTATCATCAGAGCCACTTATGACCTCCTACCAACAATTCAAAATCTGAACCAGTGGTGGGGAGAAGACCCCACTTGCTCTCTTTGTCAAACACCTGGATCACTAAGGCACATTTTAACAGGATGCACCATAAGCCTCAGCCGGGGCGGTATACTTGGTGGCATAACCAAGTTCTCAGACAGCTGGCATCAATCTTGGAACAGAGGCAAATCACTGTAAATGCTCTCCCATGAACATCGGTGGGAAATATCCACATTACACAATTTGTACCAGCAGGCCAACCTCAGAGCACCAAGTAACATCAAAGGATAAAAGCATTCTGCAGGTTGCTCGGGATTGGAAAATGGACTTGAACTTGGACTTGAAAATGGCCTGTGTTTCCTTCAGACATTGCGGCTACAACACTCCAGCCAGACATAGTCCTGTGGTCCACAACAGCCAAGTTGGCATATGTTGTGGAATTGACAGTACCATGGGAAGATGGTGTTGAAGAAGCTTATGAAAGAAAGAAGACCAAGTACTTTGAACTGGCAACTGAAGCTGCTCAGAACAACTGGAAGACCAAGATTGTCCCTGTAGAAGTGGGATGCGGGGGATTCATTGCTACATCTACAACCAGTCTACTGAAGAAGATGGGGGTGAGGGGTGTCTCCCTCCCACAAGCAATCAAGTCCTTGTCAAATGCAGCAGAAGAAAGCAGTAACTGGATTTGGATTGAAAAAGAAAGACAACAACTGGGCTGCAAGATGAAGATAGGAGGGTACGGAACTGAGGGGGGTGTATACGGGATGCCAGGTAGCACCATTGAGCCCTCTGGAGACGTCGCGGGCTTATCAACGAAACGTCAAAGAAGGAAGATGCCCACCTGATGAACCCGATGACATAGCTCCCCTCCTTGTCATCATTCCAAGCCTACTGCCAATATTAAGAATGCCAACTTTATCATAGGGATTGAAACATCAAGTCCTATTAGCTGTACATATTTAAATATGACTATGATCAAACTATTGGCCACCCACCCTATTGTTCCTTCTACAGATCTGTAATTTGCTAGAGCATCTACTTACATGCATTACTGGCCAAAAACAGTACTTCCCACAAAACTGGTGTAGGTTCAAGGAGATAACTTGTCAAATGAGGTAAACATGACACCAGGACCTGAGACAACAGGCAAAACAATAGGGTAAGCATATAATCAAAATCTGAGAAATTAACATTGACAAAAAGATTAAATTAATGTAGTGAATGGAATGTTACATCAGATACAGAAAGAGAAATAAAGGGAATGAAGCAAAGATTTAATTATGAGGGTAGAGAAAAGGAAGGAAATGGAAAAGTGCAGAAAATTATTATGTTAGTTTTTATACAGCCTGCACTTCCATTTTTCCCTATATCATACATGCTCCAGATTTTAAGACCTGAAAAGGGGAAGGGCCACAGTTATAATAGTAATTTATTTTAGTGTTCAGAAAGTTGCTTAGCAAATATTAATGTATAACAATATTAAAAAGTCAATTCTGCTCTAAGGTGTTAAGTTTAGTGACCAGTTAATTGGCAGATATATTTTTATCCAAGAAATACAGAAGAAAACAACTGAATGGCTGAATATTTTCCTAAAGCTAGTGGGTACGGCTGTTCAACTTAGATATTGGCTGTTGGATATTCACACTTAATTGTACATCTGAAGATGTTTACAATTTATCCACAAATAATGGCATGTGCCATTAGCCTTTCAGTTTTTTTTGACAACTTATTCTAAAGCATTTCTTGTTCAAGTATCTCTAAAATACATTGGACTGCTTTAAGGTGCTATACATGGTAACCACACATTTTTGATAATTACTCTTGCTCTACGTGTTTGTTCACACATTCTTGAAAATTTCAGAAAAAAATTCACAACAAATAATCACACCAGATCAGGCATATTTGAGGATGTGATAGTTTTGCTAAAGCAAATAGCAATATAATAGTGAGAATAGATAAAGTACCAGATGCACATCTCAACTACTAGCTTAAAAAGAATGTGGTGTTAGAAATAATTACGTATGAGATCTCAGTTTCTTCTTATTTGGTAGCAATTGCTCAAATGGAACTCATCTTCCTAGCTGTGCCATTTGAGTTTGGAAATGATGGTACAATATTGATAGTGGTTTAAATTTGATCCAGTAAGCAATATTTAAATATATGATGCAATAATATATTTAAGCAATTGAAACATTTAAATTGCTTAAATGTATCCATAAATATTCAATGAATAAATTAAAGAAGATATGAAAGGAAGGTTGTGAGCTTGAATGCGTTATTTGAAACCGCAGCAAACAAAACCATCTTGTTGTGTAATATTATTCATTTTCATTCCTACATCTGGCCAAGATTACAATGCTTCCCTGGACAACTTTACACGTTCACTATTTTATAATCCTAAATTTGTCCAAATTTCTACTGCCACTATTCTAACTTACGTTATTTCACTCACCCTACACCTGTATCCTCACTGAATGGTATTTGGAAGATTGTTTGAGTGATAAGCTGTCTTCAATGTGAATTGCATTAGTTCAAATTTATTGCATGTACGTAGATTGTAAGGGCAGTGGAAGATTTCTGGACAAATTTTATTCAGAGTACAATTATACCTTAGATCAAACCGGACATTTGGAAAAGGGACACTGTGACTGCTGGAAAGCCAGGTTGTGTGGTTCTCCGGTAAGCTGAGTGGAGATCTGAGAGACAGGTATTATGTACTCATGATATGCAGGGTGGACAACCACAATCCAAGATAAAGAACCACGGCTCAGATTGCTGTCTAAGGAGGCTGTAATGATGCATAATTTCCATTTGAACTAGGATAAAACCTGTGTCCACAGGGACAAAATACGAAGGGTGATTGATAAGTTTGTGGCCTAAGGTAGAAGGAGTCAATTTTAGAAAGCCTAGCACATTTATTTTTCACCATTGTCCATTCCTACATTTACACACTTAGTCCAGCGGTCGTGGAGCATATGGATCTTTTCAATATTTTTATTAATTTTCACATAGAAGAGTACAGAGTGCATGATATATATATATATTATGAATCAAATAAAAGATAGAATAGTACTGAATACATTATATTTAAATCACATTTGCAATCGCAGCACCCTATATTCATAATCAAACACATACATTAATTAAATTGTAATTTGAATTGTAATAATTTTATTATAAAAAAATAATCTAAACCCACTACCAAGATCAAAGCTGTTTGGGAAAGAAAGTGTTACGTATCCCGTAACTGGATAACTTACTAGCAAAGATAGAGAGGTCTGTTGAAGTCTGTTGTCACTATTTTCAAACGTTTTTATTTATAAAGGGACACAAAAGTAGGGTTAATACATACATTCAGATAGTGCACATCGTCAACATTCAATCTAAAGCGCTGGTATAGTAATAATCATCATTGAGCTCTGCTGGTGTCTAGGGGTTAATTGTCCGTTGGAAAATATAAAAGTCACTCTGAAAGTCTGCGGGCCTCAGCCCTTTGAAAATTGCTGGGTTTTGCGTGGGGCGACCGAGAGAGAGAGATTGGGGGGGAGAAGAGAAAGAACTTGCCGAGTCTTGATGAATCTTCCGTGAAATCGGGGGAGCGTTGGTTTCCTCTCCCCGATGTTAGTTAAAAGTGGTTTTCTGTGATTCCAGCCACAAATTCCAATCCCGGAATTTAACGCATGTGGCTTCCTTCAGAATGGCTTCCCGCTGCTGCGGGATCACTCTCTCGTGTCTTCTGGGTGCGTCTGAGGGGCTGTCCCCCTGAGACTCTCCTTTATACTTCCTCACGGGGTCGCAGGTGTCAATCAGGTTGGGATGATGCAATCTCTCTCTCAACCAGCCCACCTTGCCCGAGGGCTTTTCACGTGGTCTCCATGAGACAATAGTTGCTGGCATCTTATTCTGTATCCCTGGTGGGACGTGCAATTTTGCACGTTTCTCTCTCTCTCACTTCCTGGGTCTACTGACCTCTCCCCCCCCATCAATGGGTGCTCTTGCGATTCTCACAAAGGAGGGGGGCTGGGATCATAACAAAAGAAAGATGGAAAAAATCCTTATCACGTGATGATTTATGTTATTAGCCAATATCTGTACTTTAATACCAATCAAAGGTTTTGAAAGTAGTTCAAAAATGGTCCCTACAATGCTTGAAAGTCTTGGTTGAAATCAGAAATTGAACAATGGATCTTCTCTAAATTTAAGCATGACATAACATCACATAACCATTGAGTGTGAGAAGGTGGAGCAACATCCTTCCATTTAAGCAACACCACCCTCCTAGCTATAATAGAAATAAAATCCAATACATGCAAATCAGATGTCTCCAAATTTATGCCTTTTTCTTCAACAATACCAAACAAGGCAGTCAATAGGTTAGGCTTAAAATTTACTTTAAAAAGTACAGAAAAAGTTTGGAATACTTCCTTCCAGTATTTTTCAAGATGCTGACATGTCCAAAACATATGTATTCGTGAAGCCTCTCCATTGTTACATCTATCACAAGAGAGAGATATATCCGGATAAAAATGAGTTAGCTTGTCTTTGGACATGTGGGCCCTGTGGACCACTTTAAATTTTAGGAGGGAGTGGCGAGCACATACTGATGAAGTATAAACCAATTTAAAAACTTCATTCCAAGTCTCCTCAGAAATTGAAATCTGAAAATCTTGTTCCCAGGCATTTTCGATTTTGTCTAAAGGAGCCTCTCTTATTCCCAACAACATACCATAAATATTGGATATTGAGCCATTAAGAAAAGGTTTCAAATTAGAAATTACATCTAATAAATTCTTATCAGGACTCACAGGAAATGTATGTAATTGAGATCAGAGAAAGTCTCTAATTTGTGGATATCGAAAAATGTGGGTTTTTGGTAAGCTATATTTAGCTGACAGTTGCTCAAACGAAAAGAGGCTTCCTCCAACAAACAGATCTTGGAAGCATTTAATACCCAATCTATTCCATTCTTTAAAAACTACATCAGTCATAGAAGGTTTAAAAAAACTATTCGAAAAAATTGAACTAGAAAGAGAAAATCTCAATGAGCTAAGGATTTTCTAAATTGTAACCAGATCCACAAAATATGTTTAACTACCAAATTATCATTTAGATATTTTACAGATAAAGGAAGTGAGGATCCAAGAAGAGAAATAATAGAAAATTTTTTAACAGAGTTAGCTTCTAAAGAGACCCATACTGGATAGTCCTCATGGTTAATGTAATATAACAAAATGTAAGATTTCATATATTGACTGCCCTAAAATAAAACCTAAAATTTGATAAAGCTAAACCTCCATTCTTCTTATCTTTTTGAAAGTGAACTTTATTTAATCGAGAATGTTTGTTTTTCCATATATATGAAGATAGAATTGAATCAAGAGAATCAAAAAAGGACTTAGGAATAAAAACAGGTCGAGCATACGGAACTTGGACCTCCAGAAAGTGTCCACAGCAGGGCTGATTGATAAGTTCATGGCCTATGGTAGAAGGAGATGAGTTATTAACTTCAAACTTCCTGCATAATCACTCAAACAGTTGACCTGTATGTGCCTGCAACGAGAGCTGTATAGCTCATCTCCTTCTATCTTAGGCCACAAACATATCAATCACACCTCATATATAGGAAGTGGGCAAAGCCTTTAAGCTAGAAAGAAAAATTGAAGTGGTGCACCAGAAAGGTTAGCAGGCTAAATATAAATAGAAATGAGAGTATAGAAAAGAGTAAAATCAGGGAGGGTTTTAATGGCTAGGAAGCAAATGAAGATATAAAGCTTGAGTTTAACAAGGTATCCAAAGATAAAGACAAATAAAATCCTATTGGAAATTAGTTAGCTTGTCTGCATAACAATGCCTACTGTATTCATATTAAGACAGGACACCTGGAAGCAGCAATGAGTTGGGAAAGAAGTGATATGGTCAGGATTACTGAGAAGTGGCTATGGAAAATTTAAGACTGGGTATTAAACTTGTTGGACACGGGGTTGATCAGACCCTGGCTTGAGTCCCAGCTGCACTGGTCCACGGGTCAGATCTCTCAGTCCAATGCTGTCTGGAGACTTGCTCTGCAGCCTCTTTGACTGTCCTGATGGCATTTTTCTTTGCATCCCCCATAATGCCAAGGGGAATGTAGTTCTGCAGAGTGAGCAGCCAGCAAAACCTTTACACCCCACCTCTATAAGCTCGCAACATGTCCTCCACCTCTGCCTCTGGTACTGACTCCTGGTATTTGACTTTCTTGTGCTCATATGCCTCCTCAATCCAGTCTTTCCCAAGGAGCTGTCAGTCCTACCATGCCCACCTGCTTCAAGGTTGCTGACAGAATGATTATGCCAGGCCTCAGGGATGATACAATGAAGATAAGGAACTTTAATTGCTTGCCAAGATCGACTTTCCAAGACGCCATGGTGAGCAAGCCTGCTGGTGATTTGGGCAGAGGGTATGGTTTGTCTCCAGCTTTGACAATGGCTATGGGCTTTCTGGGTTGGCGGAGGTACCAACTGTTGTTAATGTCCAAGGAGATATTTTCTGTTTCTGCCTTCAGTACCTGGTAGTGGCTTTCTCCCAGGGCTTTTGGGCAGTACTGAGGATATGTTCCAGGGTCTCTCTGCTAGGATATGATGGTGCCTCACTTTTGCCTCAAGCAAAAAGTTCCATTGGACTAGGCAGGAAGTCATACACAGCTTGAATTATGATACAGTACAACATTATTTAGAAAAGACAAAGAAAAGTGATAGAGTCAGTAATATTACTTATTAGTAATATCCTGAAAGTAGTAGGAGAAAAAGAACTCAGAAGATAAACAAAAATACAATTCAAATGGATTAAGATAAAGATTCATAAAGGATCCATTAAACTATAAAGCTTAGTCTGTTGACAATGTAACAGTGAAAGGAGTTGGGAGAAAGAAATATGCAGACAAGTTAGGGAAATGATTATGAAAAATAGCAGGATAATCATGGGGGATGTGAATGACACTGCTTGGTAATGTGTACATTTTTTTTAATGTATCAATGCAAGATTCATAATTGGATCTCTCATCATCGATTCCTGCTATCCGAGAGCTTATTATAAGGAAATAAAAGTAGTGTGACATTGAGGGATATTGTAACCATAATAATAAACAGTAGGACAATAATTGAGATGGAAACAATTATGATGAACGTCAACTCAACAGATTGGAGAAAAGCTGATTTTCAGCAGCTGAGAAGGAGGTGGGAAGATAAAACTGACAAGAATATTGCCAAGTAAAGCAATAATAGTAACATGTAAATTGGTGCTCAGGAGTACAGAAAAAATAAATTTCACCAGATTGAAAGAACAAATTAAAAGCTTGCACAGCTTCATGGATCAACAAATTCTTAAGGGAACAATTGCTGATAAGAATCAAACACTCACCTACAAGGCATAGCAGGAATCGATGATGAGAGAATACAGAGAGATTACGAAAGTAGTAAAAAAAACTAAGAAGTCAGTGAGGAGTGATGAGAATAAATGATCAAATGATTTTGAAGGAAGGACAAAATATTTTACCAACATATAATGAAAAAAATATTTGGATAGTAATATGGCCTTTAAGGAGAAGTCAGAACAATGCCAGAGGTCATGAAAAGGAGATGACAGAAAATTTTAATCATCGTCTCACTCACCAGCCAGCTTAATCAAGGACACCAGTCACTCCAGATGTTCTCTTTTTTCCTCCCTCTCATCAGGCAAAAGATACAACAGCCTGGAATCATATACCACCAGGTTCAAGGACAACTTCTATCTCTCTGTTATAAGACTATTCCCCTTGTAAGATGAGATGGACTCTTGACTTCACAATCCTACTGGTTAAGATCATGCACATTATTGTCAACCTGCATTGCACTTTCTCTGTCACTGTAAAACCACACTTCAAATACTCTGATTGCCTTGTGGGCTTTTGGAAGTAAAATGAAGCGAGGCATTTTATGTTTAATGAAACACATAACACATTTTATTGAACTCCAAAACCTGCACACAAAAGTGTGCTGACTCTTTACATAAGAAAGTCATCACATCAGACCAGCCTCTTAAAGTGAAACCCCACTTCTACGTCAGTGGTTGTGAATTATGTACATTTCTGTCAATTATGTTACCCTACACAAGCCCTCCCAGAGCCCTCTCTAAAACTGACATTGTGAGCCTGTCCCGAACTTGGACGAGCCACCTGGCTGGAAGAACCGCAGGTGCCTCTGGCTCGTCCAGAGGTGTGTTGACATGCTCATGGTCATTTTGTGATGGCAGGGGCATGGCAGAAGAATGCTGAAAATCTTGATGGGCCCACTTAAAGTGATCTACCAAAATAAGCCCCTCTTATCTATGATAAAACCCTTTTCTCCCCATTTCATAGCACAGAATGAGCCATTGTAAGGGAGCCTAAGAGGATGGCAGATGAAAACCAACGAGGCAGAATGTAGGTCAACAGGAACCGAAGAGTGCTGTACACTATGATGGGAGATAGGAATAGGTGCAAAGGAATTGAATTTACTGAGGAGGGTGGAATGTTGTTGAGAGGTTGACCAGGTAGTCATGGTGCCAGGGATAAAATCACCTGGCACTTGTAACGGCTGCCCACATAACTGCTCTGCCACGGATTGCAGCCGGTCCTCTTTTGGAGTAGTTCTGAGCCCCAGCAGGATCCATGGGAGGTGATCATGCCAACACTCGTCCACCAAGGAACCCCTCAGAGCAGCCTCTAAGAAGCAGTACAAAGCACTCATGTAGGCCTTTGGTGATATGCTGTGGTGTGATAGCACAAAGAACAAAGAAATCTACAGCACTTTTCATGCCCTTTGGCCCACGATGTTGTGCCAACCATGCAACCTACTCTAGAAACTGCCTAGAATTTCCCTTGTGCATAGCCCTCTATTTTTCTGAGCTCCATGTACCTATCTAAGAGGCTCTTAAAAGACCCTATTGTAAGCACTTCTTCCACCACCACCACCAGCAGTGCATTCCACTCATCCACCACTCTCTGTGTGAAAAACTTACCCCTGACATCCTCTCCAAGCACCTTTAAACTATGCCCCCTTGTTTTAGCCATCTTAGCCCTGGGAAAAAGCCTCTGGCTATCCACATGATCAATGCCACTCATCATCTTATACATCTCTACCAGGTCACCTCTTATCTTCTGTCGCTCCAAGGAGAAAAGGCCAAGTTCACTCAACCTATTCTCATAAGGTACAGCCTACAGTCCCGGCAGCATACTTGTAAATCTCCTCTGCACTCTGTCTATAGTATCCACATCCTTCCAGTAGTGGAAGGTGAATGGAAGTAGTGAGGTGACCAGAACTGAACACAATACTCCAAGTGGGGTCTGACCAAGGTCTTATGTAGCTGTAACACCACTAGTCACTGGCCTCCATGCAGAATAGAAACCATAAGCATATTCGTGAAACCTAACGCTGAGGCTCCGTGCCAGAGATTTGATATGAATTGGGGACCACAGTCAGAGGAAATATCAGATGGGATGCCAAACCGAGCAATCAAGGTGCAGCAGGCAGTCGTAAATGCTACAGGAGCAACCACTGGCTACCTGGTGGTATGGTTCACCAAGCTAAGAAGATGTGTGAAACCAAGGGAAAGGGGGAAGAGGACCAACAAGGTCCATGCTGACATGGTCAAACCTGCACACATGGACCTCAGATGGAACCAATGGTGCCTGAACATGATGGCTTATTTTTGCCCGCTGGCACTCCGCATGTCCTTTCTGAGGCCATGCCGAAGAACCTTCGGTGCAACCAGTTTCTGTGAGGCCTTCCAGCCCAGATGCAAGAGGCCATGTATGGAGTCGAAAGCAGTCCATTTCCAGTTTGCGGGTGTAGTAGAGTGAGCGCGACCAGTTGAGAGATCGCTCAGGCGAGAAACCCCAGCTTCCTCGAACTTAATGTCAGCCAACCACAGGTCCTGCTGTTCAGTAAGCCTGGACCTCTGGATCAGTAACTTGGACAGCGGCCTTGCTGGCATAGTCAACCCTTATGTGTCTAGCTTCAACCGATGATCATGAGAGGCAATTAGCTATGGCATTATTTTTCCCCTCGAGAAGATGCATAGAAGATGAACTCTGATATGTAGACCAGATGGCAATGCTGCCATGCAGACCAAGGGTGTGAAATTTTGGTAATGGTATGCACAAGGGGTTTGTGGTCAATGAAACACTGTGAAATGGTGACCCTCTAGAAGAAAATGTAAATGGTGGACAGCCAGATAGAGATCAAGAAACTCACGGTCAAATGTGCTGTACTTCCTTTCGGGGGGTGGTGGGGGGGCAAAGATGCTGGCTGAAGAAGGCGAGTGGCTGCCACATGACTCCGACCGACTGTTCATGCACAGCACCCACAGCCTAGTCTGAGGCGTTAGTTGTAGGAGTGGTGTGTTGGGGAGTGGGTGTGCCAGTAGGGTCATGTTAGAAAGAGCTCATTTGGTATCATCAAATGCCCTGGTCATGTCTACTGACCAGTCAAACACTTGATTAGGGGTATTTCCTTAAAGTGCACTGTACAGGGGAGCATAAGTTCAGCAGCCCGCAGAGTGAGGCAGTGATAGTAATTCACCTTGCCTAAAAACTCCTGTAGGTTTTTAGTGGTGTTGGCTGGTGCGAAATCCAGAATAGCGATGACCTTTGATGGGAGGTGTTTTACACTTCCAAAGATATGTGAAGGGGAAGAAATTCAATAGTTGAAAACCCAGATTGGCACTTAGCAGGATCAATAATCAACCCACGTTGGCTTAAGTGCTCAAGAAGTGAGCAGAGATGAGATGCGTGTTTGGATTCGGACATACTGGCGACAGGTATGTCATCCAGGTAAACAAAAAGAATATCTAAATCTTTTAATACGGAGTCCGTCAGACATTGGAAAGTCTATGAGGATAGATTGAGTGAGCTAGGGATATTTTCTCTGGAGTGAAAGAGGATGAGATGTGACTTGATAGAGGTGTTCAAGGCAATAAGAAGCAGAGATCGAATGGTTAACCGGAGACTTTTTTCCGGGGCTGAAATGGCTAAGATGAGTGGGCATAATTTTAAGGTGACGGGAAGAAAGTAAAGGGAGGGATGTCAAAGGTAATTTTTCTAAACAGAGAGTGTTGGATGCATGGAATACACTACATGGGTGGTGCTAGAGGTAGATACATTAGGGACACTTAAGAAACTCTTAAATAGACACATGGATGATAAAAATTGGAGGGATATGTAGGAGAGAAGCTCAGCACAATATTGTGGGCGGAAGGGCCTGACCTGTGCTATAACGTTCTGTGTTCTATGTATATTCTGCAGTTATTTGGGGATTTCTCTTCCACTACCTCAAAGCACTTCTGTTATCAATCTTTATGAATGGTATGCAAAACAAGTTTTTCACAGTAATTCACCAGTTTACCAATTTTAATTCAATATTTACTAAGTAGTTGAACAGACGGACATCCTTTTGGATAACGTGATGACTAATGAGATGAATGCATTTACAAGAGTAAGGAGATGGTTACATTGAATAAGCTAATCACCTCTAAAAGGATAACTTCTATAGCATCGGTGTATTTTAAAGAAAGTGACGGAGCCGAATTACCTCACATATTTAGCAGCTCATTAGAAAGAATTGCTGTGCCAGAGGACTAATGGATAGCTAAGATGATTCTTATATTTAGGAAGGAGGAATGGAAAATATCCAGGAAATTATTCATCAGTCAGCTTGGCATTGGTGATAGGAAAAAGGATAGAATAGAAGAACATCTAGACGTGTAACGCATGGTAATGAATTGTCAGAAAGGATTTCAAGAAGGAACATTCTGCTTGATTGACTTTATTAAATTTTTTGTAGTGGTAACAAAGAGACCCGACAATAGAAATGCAGAGGAACCGTTTAGATGTTCAAAAGGCCTGTGATCGGGCATTCTAGTAAAGAATAGAGTTACAGAAATCTGCTCCAGGAAACAAGTATAAGACTATATTGCTAACACACACAAAATGCCGGAGGAACTCAGCAGGCCAGGCAGCACCTATGGAAAAGAGTAAACCATTGACGTTTCATGCTGAGACCCTTCATTAGGACTGGAAAAAGAGATGAGAAGTCAGGTAAGAAGTGGGGGGGGGGGGTAGGAGGGAAGGAAGTACAAGGCAGTAGATAATAGGTGACTGGGGGAGGGGTGAAGTAAAGAGCAGGGAAATTGATTGCTGAATGAAATAAAGGGCTGGAGAATGGGAATTGTAGCTGTTCCACATGTTGACAGATCTTCTGGATCCTGCAGTCTCTCTTTATTACCTCTTGTTACACGTGTTACACATGTTGTCCTCCTTTCTCTTTGTTTGACTGCACAGGTCTGCCTTCTCCTCAAATTGCTCTGCCATAGTAAACTCAATGGACAGTGACCACCCATGAGGTTACTATAGAGACCCTTACAAATTATATCCCATCAACTATGCTTATTGACTTACTTTGTTGATTTGGCTCTGCATCCTGCTCATGGCAAACACTGTCATCTAGGTTTTATCATCAGCAAATTTATTCACCTTATTCATATCATTAATATAGGATATTGGCTCCCAGCACTGAGATCTGTGACACACCACTTTTCACTCTCTCTCATCTTGTTGCCTCCCTGGTGCAAGGGTCAAGGATGTCTCTGAGCGGCTGCAGGACATTTTGGAATGGGAGGGTGAACAGCCAGTTGTCATGGTGCACATAGGTACCAACGATATAGGTAAAAAACGGGATGAGGTCCTACAAGGTGAATTTAGGGAGTTAGGAGATAAACGAAAAAGTAGGACCACAAAGGTAATAATCTCTGGATTACTACCAGTGCCACATGCTAGTCAGAGTAGAAATAGGAGGATATTTCAGATGAATACGTGGCTTGAAAAATGGTGCAAGGGGGAGGGATTCAAATCTCTGGGGCATTGGAACCAATTCTGGGGGAGGTGGGACCGGTATAAACAGGATGGTCTGCACCTGGGCTGGACTGGAACCAATGTCCTAGGGGGAACATTTGCTACTGCTGTTCAGGAGGATTTAAAGTAATGTGGCAGGGGGATGGAAACAAGTGCAGAGAGACAGAGGGGTGTAAAATGAGGGTAGAAGCAAAAAGTAGTAAGGTGAAAAGTAAAAGTGGCAGGCAAGAAAATTCAGGGCAAAAAGCAAAAAGAGCCACTTTTCAAAATAATTATATAAGGGCTAAGAGTGTTGTAAAAACAAGTCTGAAGGCTTTGTGTGTCAATGCGAGGAGCATTCGTAACAAGGTGGATGAATTGAATGTGCAGATAGTTATTAATGAATATGATATAGTTGGGATCACAGAGACATGGCTCCAGGGTGACCAAGGATGGGAGCTCAACATCCAGGGATATTCAATATTCAGGAGGGATAGACAGGAAAGAAAAGGAGGTGGGTTAGCATTGCTGGTTAGACAGATTAATGCAATAGAAAGGAAGGACATTAGCCTGGAGGATGTGGAATCGATATGGGTAGAGCTGCATAACACTAAGGGGCAGAAAACACTGGTGGGAGTTGTGTACAGGCCACCTAACAGTTGTAGTGAGGTTGGGGATGGCATTAAACAGGAAATTAGAAATGCGTGCAATAAAGGAACAGTAGTTATAATGGGTGACTTCAATCTACATATAGATTGGGTGAACCAAATTGGTAAGGATGCTGAGGAAGAGGATTTCTTGGAATGTGTGCGGGATGGTTTTCTGAACCAACATGTCGAGAAACCAACTAGAGAGCAGGCCATTCTAGATAGGGTATTGAGCAATGAGGAAGGGTTAGTTAGCAACCCTCGTGTGAGGCCCCTTGGGTAAGAGTGACCATAATATGGTGGAATTCTTCATTAAGGTGGAGAGTGACATAGTTAATTCAGAAACAAAGGTTCTGAACTTAAAAAAGGGTAACTTTGAAGGTATGAGACGTGAATTAGCTAAGAGACTGGCAAATGATACTTAAAGGGTTGACGGTGGATATGCAATGGCAAGCATTTAAAGATCGCATGGATGAACTACAACAATTGTTCATCCCAGTTTGGCAAAAGAATAAACCAGGGAAGATAGTGCACCCGTGGCTGACAAGGGAAATTAGGGATAGTATCAAGTCCAAAGAAGAAACATATAAATTACCAAAAAAAAAGCGGCACACCTGAGGACTGGGAGAAATCCAGAGACCAGCAGAGGAGGACAAAGGGCTTAATTAGGAAAGGGAAAAAAGATTATGAGAGAAAGCTGGCAGGGAACATAAAAACTGACTGTAAAAGCTTTTATAGATATGTGAAAAGAAAAAGATTTGTCAAAATAAATGTAAGTCCCTTACAGTCAGAAACAGGTGAATTGATCATAGGGAACAAAGACATGACAGGCCAATTGAGTAACTACTTTGGTTCTGTCTTCACTAAGGAGGACATAAATAATCTTCCGGAAATAGTAAGGGACCGAGGGTCTAGTGAGATGGAGGAACTGCAGGAAATACATGTTAGTAGGGAAGTGGTGTTAGGTAAATTGAAGGGATTAAAGGCAGATAAATCCCCAGGGCCAGATGGTCTGCATCCCAGAGTACTTAAGGAAGTAGCCCAAGAAATAGTGGATGCATTAGTGGAAATTTTTCAAAACTCCTTAGATTCTGGATTAGTTCCTGAGGATTGGAGGGTGGTTAATGTAACTCCACTTTTTAAAAAAGGAGGGAGAGAGAAACTGGGGAATTATAGACTGGTTAGTCTGACATCGGTGATGGGGAAAATGCTAGAGTCAGTTATCAAAGATGTGATAACACCACATTTGGAAAGAGGTGAAATCATCGGACAAAGTCAGCATGGGTTTGTGAAAGGAAAATCATGTCTGACAAATCTTATAGAATTGTTTGAAGATGTATCTAGTAGAGTGGATAGGGGAGAGCCAGTGGATGTGGTATATTTAGATTTTCAAAAGGCTTTTGACAAGGTCCCACACAGGAGATTAGCACGTAAACTTAAAGCACACGGTATTTGGGGTATGGTATTGATGTGGATAGAGAATTGGTTGGCAGACAGGAAGCAAAGAGTGGGAGTAAACGGGACATTTTCAGAATGGCAGGCAGTGACTAGTGGAGTAACGCAAGGCTCAGTGCTGGGACCCCAGTTGTTTACAATATATATTAATGATTTAGACGAGGGAATTAAATGCAGCATCTCCAAGTTTGCGGATGACACGAAGCTGGGCGGCGGTGTTAGCTGTGAGGAGGATGCTAAGAGGATGCAGGGTGACTTGGATAGGTTAGGTGAGTGGGCAAATTCATGGCAGATGCAATTTAATGTGGATAAATGTGAGGTTATCAACTTTGGTTGCAAGAACAGGAAAACAGATTATTATCTGAATGGTGGCCGGTTAGGAAAAGGGGAGGTGCACGAGACCTGGGTGTCATTGTACACCAGTCATTGAAGGTGGGCATGCAGGTACAGCAGGTGGTGAAAAAGGCAAATGGTATGTTGGCATTCATATCAAGAGGATTTGAGTACAGGAGCAGGGAGGTTCTACTGCAGTTGTACAAGGCCTTGGTGAGACGGCACCTAGAATATTGTGTGCAGTTTTGGTCCCTTAATCTGAGGGAAGACAGTCTTGCCATAGAGGGAGTACAGAGAAGGTTCACCAGATTGATTCCTGGGATGGCAGGACTTTCATATGAAGAAAGACTGGATCGACTAGGCTTATACTCACTGGAATTTAGAAGATTGAGGGGGGATCTTATTGAAACGTATAACATTCTAAAGGGATTGGACAGGCTAGATGCAGGAAGATTGTTTCCGATGTTGGGGAAGCCCAGAACGAGGGGTCGCAGTTTAAGGATAAAGGGGAAGCCTTTTAGGACCGAGATGAGGAAAAACTTCTTCATACAGAGAGTGGTGAATCTGTGGAATTCTCTGCCGCAGGAAACAGTTGAGGCCGGTTCATTGGCTATATTTAAGAGGAAGTTAGATATGGCCCTTGTGGCTAAAGGGATCAGGGGGTATGGAGAGAAAGCAGGTACAGGGTTCTGAGTTGGATGATCAGCCATGATCATACTGAATGGCGGTGCAGGCTCGAAGGGCCGAATGGCCTACTCCTGCACCTATTTTCTATGTTTCTATTTGATAATGACATTTTTTCCTTTTTTTTTATCCATTTACCTCAACCCACATAACCCTCTTGAAATGGGATTGTTTAAGATTTATTGTCATCTGGGTTAAGAACTTCATTCTCAACAGTTCTGGAAGGCTGTCCCCTTACCTGAGACTCTGGGAATAGTTCTAGACTACCCAATGAAACATATTCTCTGAAACAACCCTGACAAGACCCAAATGATATTGAATGTTTCATTGAGAGCCCCAGCTCTAGCGAGTATAGGCTCTACATGTGTAACCCCTCTATGTAGGATAGCCAGCTATCTAGGAATCAATATTTGCTCCCATTTTTATATTGCAATTGCGGTATAATTAAAACTTGATACAGAAATGACATTATCATTATCCGATGAAATATAATTTCATGCATCTATTGCCACTATCACAGAATTATTTCATGTAAAGTCAAAACTGTGGTGATAAAGGTGCACTTGTGGTGAAAGGCATAAAATCTTTCAAAAAATCATTGGATGGCAAGATGGGAAGACTTAGTACATGAGCTAGGGTGGAGTCATAAGATACCATCGATGCTGGAAAACAGGGAAAACAGCAATCTGCTGGAGGAACTCAGCAGGTCAAGTGGCATCTGTAGGGGGAAAGGAATGATTAACATTTCAGTTGCCACCCTGCAGCAAGATCTGTTTGTTTGCATAAGTTTTGTAAACTGTTGAAATACAACATGTAATAATCATAACTTCTGATTTTCCATTTGATTTTCTTAGTGCAGGAGTTCTATGCGATGTTCATTTCATGTGACTTAATAACTTAACTGTGCTCAAAAGTCTTAATTTCTTAAGCTTACCCTGTATGGACATATTAGTTCAACAAATCATTAATTACCATATGGTCAGAATTAAAGAGGAAGAATCTTACTGATTTCTAATTAGATATCAGGAGAGGATAATCAATGAACTGTAACTGTTTGAACTAGAGCCTGTCAAAGAAATGGAAGTCAATTAAAAGATTCAATATGTAAAGAAATGATGGTGTGCAATATCATGAATTATTATTGGATATTTTTAATTTCATAAAGCCTTTCCTTTCATGCTTGCACATGACATGGCATTTGTCACCAATTGTCCCCAGCAAAGTCTTCAAAGAACTGATGACTGGATATTATGCTTATCAGAGGAAAATTACAGATGAGAAGACATATTGATTCTTTGTCTCATAGCTGCTGAATTTGGGCATCAATGTTCAAAGTAAATTTATTATCAAGGTATGTACAGTGCCTATTAAAAGTGTTCACCACCTTGGAAGAACTTATATCTTATTATTTTACAACATTGAATCACAGTAGATTTAATTTGGCTATTTTTTTCGACACTGATCAACAAAAAAGGACTCTTTCATGTCAAAGTGTAAACAAATCTCTACAAAGTGATTTAAGTTAATTACAAATACAAAACACAAAGTAATTGATTGCATAATTATTCACACCCTTTAATATGACACCCAGTTGGTTTCACATAATTAGTCAAATGCAGATCTGTATTTGGAGACCTTCCTGTATTCAAGGTATTTCAATTGATTGTAGTGAAAATACATCTGGATTTGGAAGGCTCAACTGCTGGTGAGTCAGTATCCTAGCAAAAACAACACCATAAAGACAAAGGAACACTCCAAGCAACTCTGTGAAACGGTTATTGAAAAACACAAGTCAGGAGATGGATACAAGAAAATTTCCAAGTCACTGAATATCTCGTTGGGAGAAGTCAATCATCAAGAAATGGAAAGAATATGGGACAGCAGTAAATCTGTCTAGAGCAGGCCGTCCTCAAAAACTGAGTGACCGTGTAAGAAGTGGACTAATAAAGGAGGCCAACAAGAAGATCTATGACAACTTACAAGGAGCTACAAGCTTCAGCGGTGGAGATGGGGGAGAATGCACAATCAAAAACTGTTACCCGGGTGCTTCACCAAACACAACTTTATTGGAGAGTGCGAAAAAGAAACCCACGGTTGAAAGAAACTCACATGAAATATTGGCTCAAGTTTGACAGAAGGCATGTGGGAGACTCTGAAGTTAGCTGTAAAAAGGCTCTAAATGGTTCTGGAAAAAGAAACCAAAATTGAGCTTTTTGGCCATCAGACTAAATGCTATGTTTGGTGTAAGCCAAACACCACACTTCATCAAAAACACACCATCTCTACCATGAAGCATGGTGGTGACTGCATCATGCTGAGGGAATGCTTTACTGTTGCAGGCCCTGGAAGGCTTGTGAAGGTAGAAGGCAAAATGAATGCAGCGAAATTCAGACAAATCCTGGAAGAAAACCTGATTCAATCTGCAAGAGAACTGCAACTTGGGAGAAGATTTGTTTCCACCAAGTCAACGACCCCAAACATAAAGCCAAAGCAACACAGGAATGGCTTCAAAACAACAAAGCTAAGGTCGTGGAGTGGCCAAGTCAGAGTCCAAATCTCAATCCAATTGAGTACTTGTGGTTGGACTTGAATAAGACTATTTACTCATGATCCCTATGCAATCTGACAGAGCATGAACAGTTTTGTAAAGAAGAATGGGGAAAAATTGCAGCGTCCAGATGTGCGAAGCTGATAGAGACCTATCCACACAGACTCAAGACTGTAATTGCTGCCAAAGGTGCATCTACTAAGTACTGACTTGAAGGGGGTGAGTAATTATGCAATCAATTATTTTATTTTTAATAACCGTAATAAATTTAGACCAATTTGTAGAAATTGGTTTTCACTTCAACACAAGAATTTTTCCTAATGATCAGTGTCAAAAAAGCCAAATTAATTTCACTGTGATACAATGTTGTAAAATAATAAAACATGAAAACTTCCAAGGAGTATGAATACCTTTTGTTGGCACTGTATACGTCAACATATACAACTCTGAGATTGCACTTGCAGGCATACTCAGTAAATCCAAGAACCATAATAGATTCAATAAAAGACCACACCCAACAGATGCAACTAATGTGCAAAAGATAACAAACTGTGCAAATAGAAAGCAACAAAAAATTATTATAAATAAATAAGAGATAAATATTGAGAACCCAAGATGAAGAGTCTTTGAAAGGGAGTCCATAGTTGGCAGTTCAGTGATGGGGTAAATGAATTTGAGCGAAATTGTCCCACTGGTTCGAGAACATGATAGCAGAGGGTAATAACTGTTCCTGAACCTAGTGGTGAGGCTTCTGTACCTTCTTCCAGATGGCAGCAGCGAAAAGAGAGCATGATCTGGGTGGTGGAGGTCACTGATGATGAATGCTCCTTTCCTGTGACACTAAATCTCTGTGTAAAACCAACTTTTTAATGCAACTGGGACAATGACAAAAAGGCCAGTGAGATACATTCCTTCCAATTTAAAGTTCCTTTGATGCCAATTTGTACAATCAATTTGCATCTTAAAGGACTCAAAACATTCTTATTACTACCATCAGAGAAGAAGTACAGGAGCCCAAAGACACACAATCAATTTTTAAGAACAGCTACTTCTCTCCACCAACAGATTTCTGAATGTACAATGAACCAACCCACGAACACTACTTCAGTGATTTTGCTTCCTTTTTGCACTGTTTATTTAAATTTAGTTTTTAAAATATGTTCCTTATTATAAATTATAGCATTTTAATACATTGCACAGTCTGCTGCTGCAAAACAATGAATGGCATATGTCAGTGATAGTCAATCTGATTCAATATAATAAGAAAAAACACCTTTGTATCAAATTTATGCATCAACTACTTCAGCGGAATTGTTTATCTGGGATGATGAAAATCAAATGATCATCATCTTCAATGTAATAGCACAGCTGTTGGTGGACTGAAGAAGATGGGATTTGAAGATCAATACATCAAACTCTAGCAATAAAAAGGCTGCACTGTTCGCATCCTAATATGTTCCAGAGGTTTGAACTACATGGCGAAAGAATACAGGTGGACAGAAGGACAGATGCAAGGCTGTGCTCAATGTTTCCTTCCAAAAAATGATGAAGTCCCACTAACTTCTGGAAATCCTTGGCCCATGGCAACTCATTGTAGAGAAAGATACTTTGAAATGGTATTAAAAACTTCGAATTTATGCATTAGGAGCACAAAAGAAACCTAGTGTAAATAGTGGAATAAACCAAGTGCTTCAGAAACTATTCATCTATCATTATCAGACATCTCCTACTCTTAAGACCATAAGACATAGAAGCAGAATTAGGTCATTCTGCGTATTGAGCCTTCTCCACCATTCTGTATTGCTATCCCTCTTAACTCTATTATCTTGACTTCTCCCCATAACCTTTGACACCCTTACTAATTAGGAACCTATCAACTTCCATTTTAAATATACCCCAATGACTTGATCCCCCACAGCCATCTGTGGCAATAAATTTCACAGATTCGCCACCCTCTGGCCAAAGAAATTCATTCTCATCTCTATTCTAAAGAGATGTCCTTGTATTTTGAGGCAGTGCTTTCTGGTTATAGAGGAAACATCCACTCCACATCTACTCTAGACTTTTCAATATTCAATAGGTTCAATAAGATCCCAACCCCATTCTTCTAATGCTGTTTCTAAGAGTTTGTCGGTCTCACTTTGGCCTCATCAGTCCCCTCAGGATTCACATAATCAGAATGGAAAACGTACATCATCAATCCAACAAGTCTGCCTTAGAAGAACAAGAATAACACTTAAAATAATGAATATGCAGAATATTCACAATAAAATATAACAAAGGCTTACTGCTATTAGCACACAATTGAACTTTTTCTTCCCTGTCTAAAATTATTCACATTTCTATAAAATAAATTACTTTAAATTAAAATCAAAACAAGCAATTAGAAATGAAGTGGCTTTGCAGTCATTAAATTCATCCATCTTGCTTAACTTTCAGTTTCAGATTTTAGTTTAAAATAAATAAGTTAACAACTGAATTGGAACAAAACACCAAGGGGATTTACACAAACTAGTTAATCTACAGTACCAGAGGAAATTGAACCTTGCTCAAACCATTTAGTTTGCACTATCATTTGATTACTCATAAATGGCAATGTGCCCATAAATAATTGTAACGTACTGAACGTCTATAATCATGGGATTAACGGCCTGTGATGAGAATGTGAAGAAAAAAATTGTTTGTTCAAATGAAATATATTGTTTGGTCTAATTAACAGATTTGGCTAAATTAGTCATATTGTTGATGATCATCCAAACTATTAAAGTGGTTTGTGGAAATATAATCACATTTCCTGACGTAGTAATACTTAAACTAGTTAATATGTACACATCCACGCTCACTGCAGGAATGGGCCATACATGGTTGGGCACACTACATCCTATCTGGCTGTGATTTTTGAGAATTATCTGTTTTTATTTCATACTTGATTTGTGCATATATTTTAATCACTCTTCGGAGAGTGCTTAAACTATTTTTGTACTTCTTTTACAACCCGCCTTCCAATTTTACTCTCTTTTCTCTTGTTATGTGGTTTCATGAGCAAGGGCCATGATTAATTTTCATCTCTATTACTCTTGAGAAATTGGTGATGATATTGGCTATATTGAAACGTGTCATTTTTCGCATTAGTTATTTTGCTTCTATAATATTGTACTATTTTGCCACTTGAAAACTAGTGGAACTGAAGATCAATTTTTATAATTTTTTTAAATTGACTCATAGGATGTAGGTTTCATAGACAAGGTCAGAAACTTAATGGTCATCTAGGTTGTTCTTGAGATATTTGTAGAATGGAACCATCTTGAACAACTGGAGTGCATGTGGTAAAGGTAGTCCAACAGGAATTGGGAATACCATGCTCTTGAACTAGCAATGATGCAGGTATAGCAATATACTGCAAGCCAGGAAAGTCCTTCATTTGGAAGGGAACATAGAATTGCTTATCCTTGCAGTTGCCTACCTTGTCCTGCTGATGGGAGAGCTTGTTATTTTGGGAGGTGTTGCTTAAGAAATTTCAGCTGATATGTTGCTGTACGCTTTGTGGATGGTTTACACTGGAAGTACTTAAGGCCAGTAGTGAACAAGAGGATACATATATGAAAAATTAATGTATAGGGCTAGTGAGGTCATTCAATTAATAGTATTTACTGTAGTATATTGTTTACAGCAGGGGTTCCCAACCTTTTTTTATGCCATGGTGCAACACCATTAAGCAAAGAGTCCATGAACCCTTGGGTATGAACCTCTGGATTAGAATGTTGGTACATTTTTTTCAACTGTAACATTTAAAACTTTTTTACAGAGGAATTAGTGAGTAAAATGTTGAAATCTACATCAGATCATCAATTTCCTGTTGATTGTCTTAGCAAAGGTTATAAAAATGTAAACTGCAAAGAAGCAAAATACCACTGACAGTATCTCATGGAATCTTAGATTTGACTTGGCATAAAGAAGATGTTATCCGTTTTAATGAGACAAAAGAACTAGTGATTGATCACTCCAGGCCAATGTTTTGTTATTTAGTGTTCTTTCTCAGTAGTACTTATCAGACGAATGATCAGTTTAAAACTTCAGCAGGTTTGACAACATCATCTTTCAATACATAAAACTTCCAAACATGTACCAACAGGCTCAAGACAGCTTCTATCCTACTGTCATAATAGTCTTGAATGGAACTCCTATCTGATAAAGATGAACTCTTGATCTCCCTACTGTCTACCTACTTTCCCTTTTGAGTAAGTTTTTCTGAACCTTCCATCCAAATCAGAATGTTATGAATTGGTCTCCAAACCAGAGATAGTTTTATTTAAGATGATTTTCCAATACAGAACAAAGGAAGAGCTGCACAGTACAATGTGCCTTTCAAGTGTTTGATTAAATTAAGGTCCTATCTGCCACCTAAAGATGGAAGAAAAAAGGTCTAAATGTCCTAACAGGAGAAGAACAGAAAACAACTGTGTCCAATCTAAAACTATTCATAGGTTAAATTTACTAATAGGAAATTGCTTCTCTCAATAATATTTGCTGTACATTTTCTGCGAATTTGCTTTTACTCCATAGCAAAATGTTAATTATATTTTAACTACTTAATTAGATGTAAGAATAATTGATAATGGATTTGAAAATCACCTCTATTGCTTAAAATATAATGGTTATAGCATTGTAGAAAAGCAGCTCAATGTGTTTTTTATATAATGATACTGTTTCTGTTAAGAAGGTTGCAGAGATCAGAAATGATAATCATGCAACAATGTGTGGAAGGATGAAAGGTTAAAGAAGTGGGGCCTCTTTTTGTTGAAGAAAGACTTCTGGGTGACTATTTTAATTTATTATACCAACAAAAGAAAATGGTTCCAGGAAGGTTTGGAGACTATCTGGAAAGTATTTTAAAATGAGCTAACAAATGTGAATAAAAATCTAGAGGGAATTACTTCTAACTTAGTACAATAAATATATGGATAGATATTGAATTGGATGTGTTAATTGGACAGCTTCAAGTGAATGATTGTTGTTTGGAGAAATTAAGAGCATAAGACATAGGACCAGAATTATGCCAATCTACCCAATGAGTTGGCTCTGCTATTTCATCATAACTGGTCCATTTTTCTCTCAACTCTATTCTCTGCCTTCTCCCTATATCCTTTCACACCCTGATTTATCAAGAATCTATCAACCTCCATCTTAAATATACCTAATGACCTGGCTTCCACAGCCACCCATGGCAACAAATTCCACAAATTTACCACCCTCTGGCTAAAAACATTTCCCTGTTCTAAATGGACATTCCTTTTTTGAGGTCATGCCTTCTGGTCCTAGACTCCCCACTATACTGTAGAAAATATCCTCTCCCATCCACTCTATCTAGCCTTTCAAAATCCCCCTCATTCTTCTAAATTCCAGCACTTACAGGCTCAGAACAATCAACCCCTCCTCATATGATAAGCCTTTCATTCCTGACACTGTATTCTATCTGGTACTTCTTACCCATTTTCCTGATCAGTCTAAGTCTTTCTGTAGTCTTTGTTTTTCCTCAACATGACCTGACCCTGCACCTATCTTGTATCGTCTGTAAACTTTACCACAAAGCCATCAATTCCTTTATCCAAACTATTGACATACAACATAAAAAGAAGTGGTCCCAACACCAGCTCCTGTGGAGCACCACTTGCCATTGGTAGCCAATCAGAACAGACTTATATTTACACTCTTTGCTCTATCCATGCTGGTATATTTCATGTAATACTATGAGCTCTTACCTTTTTAAGCAGACTCCTGTGCAGCCCCTTCTCAAAGGCTTTCTGAAAATCCAAGTACACAACTTCCACTGATTGAATCTTGTCTGTCCTACTTGTTATTTCCTCAAAGAATTCCAACAGATTTGTCAGGCAAGATTTTCCCTTAAGAAAACCATGCCAAATTTGGCCTATTTTATCACATTTCATCTTGGTACCCCGAAAATCTCATTCTTAATAATGGACTCCAACATCTTGCCAACCACTGAAGTCAGGCTAATTAGCCTATGTTTTCATATCTTCTGTCTCCCTCCCTTCTTGAAGAGTGGAGAGACAATTGCAATATTTCAGTCCTCTGAAACCATACCAGAAACTATTTATTCTTAAAAATCATTACTAATGCCTCCACAATCTTTTCAGCTGCCTCTTTCAGAACACTGGGATGTAGTGCATCTGGTCCCGATGACTTACCTACCATCAGACCTTTCAGCTTCCCAAGCAACTACTCCTTTGTAACAGTAACTACACTCTCTTCTGTCCACTGACACTCTTGAACTGCCTTACTGCAGTGTCTTTCTTCCACTGTGAGGACTGATGCAAAATACTTATTCAGTTCATTTTCCATTTCCTTTCTCCCCATTACTACATCTCCAGCGTCAATTTCCTGCAGGCCAATATCTACTCTTGTCTTTCTGTTCCTCTTTAAATATCTGAAAAATATTTTGGTATTCTGTTTGATATTATTGGCTAGCTTACTTTCATATTTCATCTTTTCCCTCCTTATGGATTTTTTTTAGTTGTCTTCTGTTGTTTTTTAAATGCTCCCCAATTTTCTACCTTCCCACTATATTTTTTGCTCTATTATATGCCCTTTCTTTTGTTCTTATGTTGGCTTTGACTTCTTTTGTCAGCCATGGTTGCATCATCCTGTCTTTAAAAGACAACTTTGTCTTTGGGATGTATCTATCCTGCGCCCTCCAATTTCCTCCCAGAAACTCTAATCTTTGCTGCCTTGCCATCAAACCATCAAACCTTCCAATCAACGTTGGTCAGCTCCTCCCTCGTGCCCCTGTCATTTCCTTTACTTCACTTAATACTGATCCATTTGGCTTTAGCTTCTCCCTCTGAAATTGCGGGCTGAATTCTATCATATTATGATTGCTCGCTCTTAAAGGTTCCTTTACCTTAAGCTCCCTAATCAAATCTGATTCATTACATAACACCCAATCCAGAAGCACTGATTCTGCTAGCGTGCTCAATCTCAAACTGCTCTAAAAAGCCATCTCTCTCTCTCTCTCTATCTCTCCTGGAATTCAAAATCAGCACCAACCTGATTTTCCCAATCTACCTGCATATTGAAGTTCCCCATGACTATCGTAATATTTCCCTTTACCTGCATTTTCTATCTGCAATTGTAATCTGTAGCCCTCATTCTGGTTGCTGTCCGGATGGCTGTATATAAATCCCATCAGGGTCTTTTTACCCTTGCAGTTCCTTAGCTCTAGCCACAACAATTCCACACCTTCTGTTCTCCTGTCACCTATTTTTAAGTATTCGATTTCATTTTTTTTTTTACCAGCAGAGCCATACCACTTCCTCTGCCTCCCTTTCTGTCCTTTCAATATAATGCATATCCTTGGATATGCTCCCAACTATAATCTTCTATCAACCATGATTCAGTGATGCCCACAATGTCATACCTGGCAATCTCTAACTGTACTACAAGATCATCTCCCATATTCCATATAATGCATGCATTCAAATATAACACCATGAGTTCGGTATTCATCACCCTTTCTGATTTTGTCCCCCTGTAACAATGCAACTCATCCCACTGACAGCAATTTTGCCTCATCATTTGCCCCTCCTTCTTGATAGACTGCTTCTGCTTCTATACCAACTGCTTCACCCTCCTTCCAAATTATCTTAAACCCTACTCAACAGCTCTAGTACGATATTGGTCCCAATTGGGTTCAGATGTAACCCTTCCCTTTTGTGCAGGTGTCCCGTCCCTTTTGTCCCTCTTCCCCAGAAGAGATCCCAATGATCCAGAAATCTGAAACCCTGCTCCCTGCACCAGTTCCTCAAACATGTACTTATCTGCCAAATCATCCTATTCTTACCCTCATTGGCATGGGCACAGGCAGCAATCCAGAGATTACTACCCTGGAGGTCCTGCTTTTCAGCTTTTTACTTAGCTACTTAAAATCTCTCTTCAGGACCTTCTCCCTTTTTCTACCATGTTGCTGGTACCGAATACGTGCCATGTTTTCTGACTGCTCACTCTCTCCCTTTAGAATGCCATGGACTACTCCAAAACTTTCCTGACCCTAGCACCTGGGAGGCAACATACCATCTTGGAATGTCCCTTTCGTGCCCCCCAAATCTCATGTCTACTCCTGTAACTATGGAATCCTCTACCACTATTGCAGTCCTCTTCTACCTCCTTCCCTTCTGAGCCACAGCACCAGACTCAGTGCCAAAGACCCAGTCTTTGCAGCTTCCTCTGGTAGATCATTCACCATGCTGCCCGCCCCCAACAGTATCCAAAGTGGTGTACTTATTACTAAGGGGAACCTCCAGAGGGGTACTCTGCACTGGCTGCCTATTGCTTTTCCCTCTCCTGACAGCCACCCATGTTCATACCTCCTGCAACTTGGGGGTGACTACCTTCCTGTGGCTCCTATCTATAACCTCCTCAGTTTCCCATACGAGCTGAAGATCATCGAGCTGCACCTCCAGTTCTTTAATGTGTTCACTGGGGAGCTGCAGCTCAGTGCACCTGATGCAGATGTGGTTATCTGGGAGGCTGGAGGTCTCCCAGAAGTCCCACATCTCACATAAAGAAGACAACACAGCCCCTGAAGCCATTCTCACAGCTCTATGTACTAATAGATGAGGAATGTAGAGGAGGAGACTTATCAGATATAAGGCTTAAGCCTGATGAGCCTTCCCACTCTAACACTGGTCCATTCCAATAACGGTCACTCTGCATATCCCTACCTTATTCTCATTTGCCCTTGCTAATTAATTTCTATTCAATTGGGCCACCAGAAAATGTCAAAAGCCCATAAATGCTCTTTTAAAAATCTTACTTACGAATCTGTGAGTTGCCTCCTTTCTCACTCCTGATATGATTGGGCCACCAGAAAATGCCGAAAGCCTGTGAAAATTCCTTTGCAAATCTCACTCTTGGAATGGTGAGTTATCTCCTCTACCCCTCCTGATTTGATTGGGCCACCAGAAAAAAACTGAAGGGATTTGGTGGCCTTGTGAGAAGGCATGGAAGTAGGCTAATTCATAATTCAAGTAAGTAATTCATAATGTGAAGTTGTTTTCTTAGAAGGATATTATTTACTTAAGATAAAAAAGAAAAATCTATCCAGAATTTCTAAATCCTCCATTTGCTGAAATGCAGCTAGCTTAGTTAAAAGCAAGGCACCTACACAGGCAAACTAACTGAAATGGAGTGTGGTGGAGCTTCCAGCTAAACTCTTTTGTAAAGTGCACTAGCAATAAAAATGAAGCATCTCTTAGAAGTAAACTCAAGGTGCACTAATGAGCTGATAATGAGACGTACTGCCTTTAGATTAGACAGAGTGGTTATTAGTGGAAATGGCTGCTGAGTCCTGGAATAGACATTCAGAATATGGCTCAAAAGAAGTAGTCAGATTTTGTCCTGATGAAGGGTCTCAGCCCGAATTGTCGACAGTGCTTCTCCCTATAGATGCTGCCTGGCCTGCTGTGTTCCACCAGCATTTTGTGTGTGTGTTGTTTGAAATTCCGGCACCTGCAGATGTCCTCGTGTTTGCTTGTCAGATTCTGTGGCGGTTTTACATGTTTAACAGAGGGTGATGTTATAGAGTCAACGAGCACTGCAGCACAGAAACAAGGCCTTTGGCCCATCAAATCCATGCAGAAGTATTAATCCATCTTGTCTCATCAACCTACACCCAGATGGTAGCCATCCGTACCCTCCCATCTATGTACCTATCCAAATTTCTCCTAAATGTTGAAATCGAGTCCACATCCACCATTTGCGCTGGCAGCTCGTTCCACACTCTCACCGCCCTCTGAGTGAAGAAGTTTGCCCTCATGTTCCCCTTAAACATTTCATCTTTCACCCTTAACCCATGACATCTAGTTCCAGTTTAACCCAACCTCAGTGGCAAAAGCCTGCTTACATTTACCCTATCTCTACTTCTCATAATTTTGTATACCTCCACCAAACTTCTCATTCTCCTATGGCTCTAGGGAATATAATTTGTTCTGTACCTTACAATGTTTAAAATTAATGCACTTTAGTTTGTTATTTATGTGTGATTCATTGGTAGATTTTATCCTTACTTTCATAAATTTAGTGTGTTATATGTACTGTATTGCTTTACACCTTGGTTCAAAGAAAGATTGTCTCATTTCTATAAATATTATACAATTATATATATTATCCCCCTCACTGACAATCAACACTGGTGCACCTCGGGGTGTGTGCTTAGCTCACTGCTCTACTCTCTGTATACACATGACTATGTAGCTAGGCATAGCTCAAATACCAACTATAATTTTGCCAACGAATCAACCATTGTTGGTAGAATCTCAGGTGGTGATGAGACAGCATACAGAAGTGAGATAAACCAACTTGTGGAATGGTGCCACAGCAACAATCTGGCACTCAATATCAGTAAGACAAAAGAGCTGATTGTGGACTTCAGGAAGGGTAAGAAAAAGGAACGCATACCAATCCTCATTGAGGATCAGAAATGGAGAGAGTGACCAGCTTCAAGTTCCTGGGTGTCAAGATCTCTGAGGATCTAACCTAGTCTCAACATATCGATGTAGTTATACAGAAGGCAAGACAGTGGCTATACTTTATTAGGTGTTTGAAGAGATTTGGCATGTCAACAAACACACTCAAAAACTTCTATAGTTGTACCATGGAGAACATTCTGACAGGCTGCATCACTGTCTGGTGGGGAGGGGCTACTGCACAGGACTGAAAGAAGTTGCAGAAGGTTGTAAATCTAGTCAGCTCCATCTTGGGCACTAGCCTACAAAGTACCCAGGACCTCATTAGGGAGCGGTGTGTCAGAAAGGCAGCGTCCATTATTAAGGACTTCCAGCACCCAAGGCATGCCTTTTTCTCACTGTTACCACTAGACAGAAGGTACAGAAGCCTGAAGGCACACACTCAGCGATTCAGGAATAGCTTCTTTCTCTCGGCCATCCAATTCCTAAATGGACGTTGAAGCTTTGGACACAAACTTACTTTTTAAAAACATACAGTATTTCTGTTTTTGCACATTAAAAAAAATCTTTTCAATATAAGTAATTGATTTACTTGTTTATTTATTATTATGTTTTATTTTATTTCTTATTATTTTCTCTCTCTGCTAGATTATGTATTGCATTGAACTGCTGCTGCTAAGTTAACAAATTTCACATCACATGCTGGTGATAATAATTATAAATCAGATCCAAACACATTGGAGGTCTGAGACAAACTGGACCTGGATGCACATGACCGACCGTGTTGTCGACTTGCTGGTTTGGCGCCTTCTTGCCCAGATTCAGATGGCAGCAGAAATATTGCCAGATGTAATTGACCAAAAAAACATTTTGCTTAAAGGAAAACGTTCTAGAAAAAGGATGGCATGTAATTTTTGTGCAGATAATTTTAGCATGTAAAAAAGCCAGGAAAAAGCCAAAAGGCCAAATGAATTTTCTGAAGCCTGTCATTATTGCAAAAGCCAATTTTCTGGAATTTGGCTCAGAAAAAGCCAATCTGGTAACCATGATAATAAACCTGATTCTGATTCTCATTACATATGATATATACATGTACATACTTAAATAACTATAAACTTTACTTGATACTTGATAACTGTATGTGTAAATGTGGCTCTGTAACTTTTAAAGGTTACTGTTTCAAATTTCAAATATATTATCTCAGAATTTACTGTTTCATTTCGCATGAAGGAAGCTCCACAAGGAGAAACTTCTAAAATTAGCAAAATTATACTAAGTTAAAGAAAGCAGAGCAAAGAAAACGGTCCAGCACAGGAATAGGTCTTTGGTAATTGGTTCATTATTGTCACATATACTGAGATACAGTGAAAAGATCTGCTTGCACACTATTCAAATAGACCTTTCCACACACGAGTACGTTGAGGAAAAAATTATGTATATTATTACAGTTGCAGAGAAGGTGAGGTGCAAGTAGAAAAATAAAGTATGACATCTGTGGCAAGATGGATTGAGAGATCAAGAGTTGATTGCCTAAATTTCCAATGTTTTCTTTTCCAAATTTCCAACATGGCAGTATTTTGTTTTTGTGTTACTGTCTGATTGTTTTCCATTATATGTGTACTTCTTATCCTTCCTTATTCCGGCAGCAGGTACACATACACTACTTCAGCCATTTGTTCTACTCATTCCTTCTTGTCAATATGTTTGCAGCCACAGGCTGTTTTAAAACTTGTTCCCACTCCCACTCAGCTAATGCAAACTATTTTTCTCATTTTGTCCCACAGGCAACTATCAACATCCATTTCCATTCTTCCTGAAGATATTGGTCTAATTTGCTTTCACTGACACAACTATCAATTATCATCCATTTTTGCTTGTGACAAATATCTCCACACTCTGTAGAGAGGTTATGTCACCTTCTGCTTGCAAGCTATGTTATAGAGCTATAAAAGTGCAGTAAAACTCAGGTGTCTATATTACACAAGCACAAAAGTTGCTGTTGACAGATCAGACTATGATTTCCTACCTTAAAATAGTGCAGCAATCATTTCATCTACTACAAAACTTAAAGCCAAATGTTGTGATGATGTCATTTCTGCCCATTAGCTTTAAATGTAGTACAGGTAAAGTGCTGAAGCAATCTTAATCAAATTCATAGCTACACAATGCTTTGCATACAAAGAAATGATAGTTTCATTCAGAAGCCATGGAATTGTTTGTACGAGAGGTAGTGTGCAGTCTCACTATTAATAGGTGTTAAGAATGTGAAGTTTAGATATACAATAAGACAGGATAGGATTTATTGCATCTGGGAGGAGTGCATATTAAAGAACATAAAATATATTTTAAAATAAATTTAAGATTGTTTAATGTTCTTTCTCCTTGCGTGAGGGCTTTTTCTTATTTCTAAACCGTAAAAGAGAGATAAGTTCTAGCGGAGCAGCTATTGTTGGAGTGGGAACTCATTGGAGAGGATTTTACTTTTATTATTGCTAAACTTGATTGCCCATAGTACCGTGCAGGCAGGATGGCAGATATGACTTTGAAATGCTCCTCCTGTAGAATGTGGGAATTCATGGAACCTGATAGTCTCCCTGATGACTACACCTGTGGGAAGTGTAGCCATCTCCAGCTCCGGAGATGGCTGCACTAAGTCCGCATTATGGAGCTGGAGCTGGAGCTGAATAAACTAAGGATCATCCCGGAGGCATAGCAATTGAGAGATCAGACTTTTGAGCAAGTGATTACAATCAGAGTACAGAATTCAGGGAGTAAATGGGTGAACACTGGTAAAGGTAGAGGGAGAAAGAGGTCAGTGCAGGGACACCTGTGGCCATTCCCCTCAGCAACAGGTATACCCTTTTGAATAATGATGAGAGGGATGACCTATCTGGGCAAGGCAGCAGCAGCCAGACCAATAGCACTGTGGTCAGCTCTGAGCCTCAGACGGGTAGGGTGAAGTCAGGCAGAGCAATAGTCACAGGGGACTTGATATTTAGGGGGGCAGATAGGAGATTCTGAGGCTGCAAAAGAAACGTCAGGTTAGTGTGTTGCCTCACAGGTGCTAGTGTCCAGGATGTCTCTGAGTGGTTGCAAAATATTCTCGAAGTGGAGGTGAGCACACAGAGATCGTGGTACTTATTGGTTCCAATGGCATATGCAGGAGAGGGGTAGAGGTCTGGCACAGCAAGTTTAGGGAGTTAGGAAGGAGGCTGAAGAGCAGGACTTCCAAGGTGATAGCTCTAGATTACTCCCAGTGCAACAAGCTAGGGAAAGTCAGAACAGGAAGGTAGTGCAGACGAATGAGTGGCTGAGGAGAAGGTGCAGGGGACAGGGTTTCAAGTTCTTAGATCATTGCTACCTTTTCTGGGGAAGGGATAACCTGTACAAGCGGGACGGGTTGCACCTGAATGGGAGGAGAACCAATGTCCTGGGAGGGAGGTTTGTGAATGTTATTGAGTAGGATTTGCGGGGTGGGGGGGTGGTGGGAACTGAAATGAAGAGGCAGAGGATGGGGCAGTTGGCACACAAGTAGAACCAGCTTGTAGGGAGTTTGTGAGGAAGGATAAGCAGATGATAGAGCAAAGATACACTCAGACAGATGGTTTGAGATGTCCTGACGAAGGGCCTCGGCCCGAAATGTTGACTGTGCTTCTCCCTATAGATACTGCCTAGCCTGCTGTGTTCCACCAGCATTTTGTGTGTGTTGCTTGAATTTCCAGCACCTGTAGATTTCCTCGTGTTTTGTTTGAGATGTGTCTGTTTTAATGCAAAGAGTATCATAAACAAGGCAGATGAACTTAGAGCATGGATCAACACATGAAATGATGATGTTGTGGCCATTACAGAGACTTGAATATCTCAGAGGCAGGAATGGCTGCTGAATATGCTGAGCTTTAGATGTTTCAAAAAAGACAGGGAAGGAGGCAAAAGAGGTAGAGCTGTGGCATTGCTAATCAGGGATAGTATCACAGCTACAGAAAAGGAGGGTCATGGAGGGATTGTCTACTGAGTCAGTGTGGGTGGAAGTCAGAAACAGGATGGGGGCAATAAGTCTAATGGGTGTTTTTTATAAACCCCCTAATAGTAACAGAGACATCAAGGACCAGATAGGGAGGCAGATTCTGCAAATGGTGTAATAATACTACGGTTGTTGTGATGGGTGATTTTAATTTTTCTAATATTGACTAGTATCTCCTTAGAGCAAGGGGGTTTGGATGGGGTGGAGTTTGTTAGGTGTGTTCAGGAAGGATTCCTGATGCAATATTTAAATGAGCCAACTAGAGGGGAGGCTGTACTTGATCTGGTATTGGGAAACGAACCGAGTCAGGTGTCAGATCTCTCAGTGGGAGAGCATTCTGGAGATAATGATCACAACTCTATCTCCATTACCATTGCACTGGAGAGGGATAGGAGCAGACAGATTGGGAAAACATTTAATTGGGGTAGGGAATTCCATGATTGATGAAGGCCAATACACCCCATACCTTCTTAACCACAGAGTCAACCTGCGCAGCAGCTTTGAGTGTCCTATAGACTCAGACCCCAAGATCCCTCTGATCCTCCACACTGCTAAGAGTCTTACCATTAATACTATATTCTGCCATCATTTTTGACCTACCATAATGAACCACCACACTTAACTGGGTTGAACTCCATCTGCCACTTCTCAGCCCAGTTTTGCATCCTATCAATGTCCCGTTGTAACCTCTGACAGCCCTCCACACTATCCACAACACCTCCAACCTTTGTGTCATCAGCAAACTTACTAACCCATTCCTCCACTTCCTCATCCAGGTCATTTATAAAAATCACGAAGAGTAAGGGTCCCAGAACAGATCCCTGAGGCACTCCACTGGTGACCGACCTCCATGCAGAATATGACCCATCTGCAACCACTCTTTGCCTTCTGTGAGCAAACCAGTTCTGGATCCACAAAGCAATGTCCCCTTGGATCCCATGACTCCTTACTTTCTCAATAAGCCTTGCATGGGGTACCTTATCAAATGCCTTGCTGAAATCCATATACACTACATCTACTGCTCTTCCTTCATCAGTGTGTTTACCCACATCCTGAAAAAATTCAGTCGGGCTCGTAAGGCACGACCTGCCCTTGACAAAGTCATGCTGACTATTCCTGATCATACTATACCTTTCCAAATGTTCATAAATCCTGCCTCTCAGGATCTTCTCCAGCTACTTACCAACCACTGAGGTAAGACCCATGGTCTATAATTTTCTGGGCTATCTCTACTCCCTTTCTTGAATAAAGGAATAACATCTGCAACCCTCCAATCCTCTGGAACCTCTCCTGTCCCCATTGATGATGCAAAGATCATCGCCAGAGGCTTAGCAATCTCCTCCCTTGCCTCCCACAGTAGCCTGTGCTACATCTCATCTGGTCCCAGCGACTTATCCAACTTAATACTTTCCAAAAGCTCCAGCACATCTTCTTTTTTAATATCTACATGCTCAAGCTTTTTGGTCTGCTGCAAGTCATCACTAAACTCACCAATATCCTTTTCCATAGTGAATACTGAAGTATCCATTAAGTACCTCTGCTATTTCCTCTGCTGCGATATACACTTTCCCACTCTCACACTTGATAGGTCCTATTCTTTCACGTCTTACGCTCTTGCTTTTCACATACTTGTAGACCTTGGGGTTTTCCTTAATCCTGCCCCCCAAGGCCTTCTCATGGCCCCTTCTGGCTCTCCTAATTTCCTTCTTAAGCTCCTTCCTATTAGTCTTATAATCTTCTAGATCTTTAACATTACCTGGCTCTCTGAACCTTTTGTAAGCTTTTCTTTTCTCCTTGACTAGATTTATTAGAGCCTTTGTACACCACAGTTCCTGTACCCTACCATAACTTACATGTCTCATTGGAACGTACCTATGCAGAACTCCACACAAATATCCGCTGAAAATTTGCCACATTTCTTCTATACTTCTCTGTTTCCAACAGAACATCTGTTTCCAATTTAAGCTTCCAATTTCCAGCCTGATAGCCTCATAATTTTTCTTACTCGAATTAAACGCTTTTCTAACTTGTCTGTTCCTATCTCTCTCCAATGCTATTCTAAAAGAGATAGAATTATGATCACTATCTCCAAAATGCTCTCCCACTGAGAGATCTGACACCTGACCAGGTTCATTTCCCAATACCAAATACAGTCTCTCCTCTTGTAGGCATGTCTCTGCATATTGTGTCAAGAAACCTTCCTGAACACACCTAACAAACTCCACCCCATCTAAACCCCTTGCTCTAGGGAGATGCCAATTGATATTTGGGAAATTTAAATTGCCCATCACGACAACTCTGTTATTACTACACCTTTCCAGGATCTGTTTCCCTATCTGTTCCTCAGTATCAGTATTGGGCGGTCTATAAAAAATGCCCAGTAGATTTATTGACCCCTTCCTTTTCCTAACTTCCACCCACAGAGACTCCGTAGACAATCCCTCCATCATGTCCACCTTTTCTGCAGCCATGACACTATCTCTGATCAGCAATACCAGGCCCCCACCCCCTTTGCCTCCCTCTCTGTCCTTTCTGAAACATCTAAAACCTGGCACTTGAAGTAACCATTCCTGTCCCTGAGCCATCCAAGTCTCTGTAATGGCTACCACATCATATCTCCAAGTACTGATCCATGCTCTAAGCTCATCTGCTTTATTCATAATACTTCTTGCGTTAAAATAGATGCATCTCAAGCCTTTGGTCTGAGCGTGTTCCTTCTCTATCATCTGCCTATCCTCCCTCTTGCACTGTCTACAAGTTTTCTCTATTTGTGAGCCAGCCTCTTCTTCCCCAGTCTTTTCTGTTCAGTCCTCAACCCCCAATAATTCTAGTTTAAGCTCTCCCCAATAGCCTTAGCAAACCTTCCCGCCAGGATATTGATCCCCCTGGGATTCAAGTGCAACCCGTCCTTGTTTGTACAGGTCACACTGCCTCAGAAGAGGTCCCAATGATCCAGAAATATGAATCCCTGCCCCCTTCTCCAATCCTTCAGCCATGCATTTATTCTCCACCTCATTCTATTCCTATTCTTACTGTTGCATGGCACAGGCAGTAATCCCGAGATTACTACCTTTGCAGTCCTGTTTCTTAACTTCCTTCCTAACTCCCTGTACTCTTTTTTCAGGACCTCTTCCCTTTTCCTACCTATGTCATTGGTATCAATATGTACCACGACCTCTGGCTGTTCTCCCTCCCACTGCAGGATATCGTGGATGCGATCTGAAACATCCCGGACCCTGGCACCTGGGAGGAAAACTACCATCCGAGTTTCTTCCCTTCGTCCACAGAATCACCTGTCTGACCCCCTAACTATAGAGTCCCCTATCATTACTGCCTTCCTCTTCCTTTTCCTACCCTTCTGAGCCACAGGGCCAGACTCTGTGCCAGAGGCACGGCCACTGTCACCATTGGTATGTCCGTCTGGGAGGCTGGGAGACTCCAGGACCTCCCACATCTGACACCGAGCACAGAAAACTGACCTCACACACATACTTCCTCCTTTCCACAAATAACACTGGTAAACCTACTTCACCTCGTCCCGTTACTGCCTACGACCATTGAGCAAAAGCCCTATCACTCTACTGCCTCTCACTCCGTTGCCTGCTCTGAACGCAGCCCACTGGATATGGCAGTCTTCTTTTTAAACCTTTCGTGCTCTACTGGCTGATGTCATGCGCCTGCACAGTCTTGCCTCTCTTTTGCCCTGAGTGGTAAAAACTGCCTTGGCTCTGAAAATCAGCCATTCACTCGCAGCCTTCTTGCTCCGAACCATTGTCAGAAATTCAGAAAACTGAGGGTAGAGGGGAAGAAGCTGTCTGAAATGTTGAGTGTGTGTCTTCACACTCTTGTACCTGCTCCTTGATAGTAACAATGCGAAGAGAGCATGTCCTGGGTGATGGGGGTCTTTAATGACAATGGCCGCCTTTTGAAGTATCGCCCTTTGAAGGTGCCCATGTTGGAGAGAGCTGAGTTTTCAACTTTCTGCTGCCTTTTTCAATCCTGTACGAGGGCCCCTCCTTACGAGATGGTAATGCAACCAGTTAGAATGCTCTTGTGTGCCTCCTCATCATCATCTGAAATTCTATGAACAATAGTTGTGCTATTAGCAAACTTATAGATGGCCTTTGATCTGTGCATAACCACACAGTCATGGATGTAGATAGAGTGTAGATTAGTCGTTTGTTTAGTCTCTTTCTTGAAAAGCTCATTTAGGGTCTTGAGGTATAATTAGCCTCTCATAAAGCCATAGAGTCACAGATAGAGTCCTTTTGCCCATCTAGTCCATACAGAACTACAATTCCATCTAGTTCCATTGACTACAGACAGACTGTAACAGGCTGAATGCACGGCCGGCGCATGCGCACAAAAGCTCTCAAACCATAGCTCTCCATACTCCTCCTTTCCATGTATCTTTCCAACTTACTCTGAAATGTTCCAAAGACACTCATATCCACCACTTCCACTACAGATCTGGTTGGCACACTACAGGAGGATGTTGTAGCAATAGAGAGGGCAGAGGGGAAGTTGTCTTTGATGGGGCACAGTTGTTTCAAGTGAGATTGGATTGCCTGTGCTTATTTTCACTGGAGTATAAGAGGTTGAGGCATGACCTCCTAGAGGTCTGTAAAATTGTGTCAGGCATGGATTGGATAGGTAGTCTTTTCCACAGAGTTGGTGAGCCTTGAACGAGAGGGAACAGAAATAAACTCTTCTTGGGCTTTCAGTTGGGTACAGGCGGGAAAACACTAGATCCTTTTTTGGAGGAAACATTTTTAAGATAAGAGGGGAGAGATTTAAAGGTGGTCTGATGGGTAAGTTTTTCTTGCAGAGGGGAGTGATTATCTGGTATGAGCCAACAGCAAAATTAGCAGAATTAATTAAAATTGGAATTTGAACGTAAACAAGGTGGGAGAGTGAAACTTGATTGGATGAGGACTAACCAATCAGGAGGGATAGACCACTGGGGCATAAATACCACTGGTCTAGACATACCCAGTCATCATTCCTGAAGCTTGTCATTGAAACGTTGCTTATTATTGATACCTGTACCTGGCTGGAAGCCCGAGAAGATTTTATTTGTAGAATTATATATAGTTATAATGTTCAAAAGGTATTTGGACAATAGCTAAAATAGGAAAAGCATTAAGCGATACAGGCCTTCATGACGATCTCTAATGATGACTATGTTTCTCCAAAGGTAGTAAAATGGAACATTTTTTTTGAAATGTTTTTGAATTCAAGATTAAAGATATCATTGAACGATTGACTCATAGTGCAATTGTATTCTGCAGCACAGAAACATCCTCTTCTATTCTCCATACTGGCCTTTTAAAGTAGCTCCATATGCCTGAATTTGGAGCATAACCCTCTAAATCTTGTGTATTTATCTCACTATCTAAATTACACATGAACATCCTTGGCTTCCACCCTATCATAGAATATTCCCTAAGCTATCTCTTCATTTTTTGCCACTTAAAAAGGAACTTGTTTTCTCACTTCTCCTAATGTGATGAATTAATTGGAAACTTTAATCCTGTTCTGCATTATGCTGAGTATTTTAGAATTCTATTTTTGCATGATTCTGAGTCCTGCTGTTCTGTATCTGTAGGGAAGTGCACATGTAGTGATACTTACCAAGAAAAAGATGAAGTTTAGCAATAAAATGGTGAATTGTACAGTGTTGCATCTGAAAAATAGCCAAATGGTCCAAGAACCATCAGATTGTTTGTGTCCAGAATATCACCCTCCAGTGAAATTCAGTAATGTAACGTAGTAATTGAAAAATTACAACATGGAGGGCACCTATGATGTTCTTGCTGGCTTTGTTGTCCCTTTTCCTTTCCCTATTTTAAGAATTTAAAAATAATATAACTTTTTAAGCTATTTACTCAGTTCCTTTTTGAATTTGTTTTCCCTGTGACACCAACCCCATCCCTCCCCTGACACTTGTAATTCAGTCTGAATGCAGAGCAATTATTTGTAAGCAAAACTATTTCCTCATTAACTTTTGCACCTTTATGATCTTAACTACCTGGAAATCTGTGAATAAAAACAGAAAATGCTACAACATAGCCCAGTCTGTGGGAAGAGAAAAGGAGATAATGTTTTGATTCAAAGACTATACTGTAAACATTCACTGCAATCCCTGTTTCTTGATAGAATGATCCATTCTGCATTGATGCAGCTTTTTTTTTAATTTCAAGAAGTTCAACTTTGCTGAAAGTATTATTTTGTGGCATTTAACAAATGCTTTTCAAAAGTCAGTATTCGCTAGATCTACTATGTTTCATTCATCAATACTTTCTGTCAACAAAGAAGACTATTAAATAAGTTAAAGATGGATTGACATTAAAAAATTCAAGATGATATTTTCTAATGAATCCATAAGTATTCATAATAAGAATCCATAAGTATAAGGCTAAATATCATTGCTAAGAGTTTATCATGAGCAAGGTGAAATTGATTGGCTTGCAGTTACTGGGTTTATCTTTACACCCTGTCTTGAAGAAAAGCGTGACATTTTCAATGCTTCATTTATTTGGCACCATACCTTTATCTACAAAATATTCTAAAGATTAAGGCTGGTACCTCTAATTTCAATCTTTAGCTTTCTCATCAACTTTGGATGCATCTCATCTGAACTGGGTGATTTAACTACTTTGAGCATCATCTCATAATACATCTATCTTTGCAGAATTTTCTCAAATTCATAGACATTGCATCAACAAACTGCTGGTGGGTCATGAAACATCTGTTACAGGAAAGGAATTCTCAATGACTTGTGTCAAAACAATGCAACATTCTGGCATCTGCAGTCCCTTGTTTCTTCATGAAACAAGATTGTTTTCTTATTTATTCATTTTTTAAGGATTTGCATATCTTTAGCAAAAGCAGCATTTCCTGCTCTGATTTATTTGGCCATGGGATGACTACATTAGAGTCACATTGGCTGTGTTACCTGAATTTTTTAATTCACCTATCCACTCACTTGTCCACCGAGGTTTCTCCTCTCTCTATTCACCTTTTCCATCTTCCCCACATAATTCATCTGCCCAACAACCTGCCACCCATGTGGTTCTGTCTATCACCTACCAGCTTCCCTCTCACCCACCCACAAACACAGACAGCCCTCCAAATCCAGGATAGTCTGTCAACTCCAGGACAGTCCATCAATTGGTGTCAGACTTGCAAGATGTTGATAGTACAATGGTATGTAGCTATGGGGCATTAACTGAATGCCAAAATTGCAGAACAGAGAGAAAAACAGATTTTTAAAACTCAAATGTCATCAATTAACCAAAATGAAACTGCTGGCTAAGCTCTTTTAACAATGTGATAGCTGGCAGAATTTGTGCAATGAATCTGCACACACTGCAAACACTTTCAAACAAAGTCTGTATTCATGGCAAAAAGAAAAGCAAATTCTATGGGTCTGAAGTTTTATCTTTTCCTTGAGAATATCCCTGTTAAATTGCTAAGATTAAAGAAGATAAGAAAGCTTGACAATATGCCAACGTGTAGTTTGTGCTTGCTTTAAAAGAGATCTTAGTGACTCTGTAAGGTAAAGGTAACGTGACTGTAGAGGTAAAGTTTAATATCATCGGCATATGTAGTGAAATTTGTTAACTTTCACTCAGTGTAAAATGGAAATAAGTCGGAAGGGCTCCAAAGGTCGGGGGTGGACAACCTCTCTGTTACTGGTGGTCTGGACGAACTGAGTCAGTGGTGAAAAGTAAAACAAAGCCCGCGAATGCTGGAAATCAAAAAAGATAAAACCTGAAAACGTTGGAAACCGCCAGCAGGTTAGTAGTAATCTGCTGAGTAATACCTGCCCTTTTGTTTTTGAGTCAGAGAGAGCCCAGGATGAATGCGTAGCGATCTCTGTCCCGTTAGTTGTAAACTCTGTTTACCTTTCCACTAACATCCTACGTCTTTCTGTTTTGTTTTTGGAAGGGTGGGTGGTGGTGGGACTGAAGTAATACACTAACCTACTCTTACACTGTTGGGTGTCAAACGGCGTTGTGCATCCGCCGCCACTGCTGCCGGAACCTCGTCCAAAGCAAACAGAGTAAATACCGGTCTCCGCGACGCGTTAGAGAAAAGATGGACCATCCTGTCTATCACGGGAAAATCAACAGGGAGCGCGGGGAAATGCTACTGAGCAAAAGCGGCAAGGACGGCAGCTACTTGATAAGGGACAGCGAGTCCATGCCGGGCGTCTACTGCCTGTGTGTTCTGTAAGTACCCTGTCAGTCAGACAGCTGTGTAAGCACTTGAGCAATCCAAATTCCCCGTAGGGAAATCATATTGCGGGAAATCAGTCCCTACCAATACTTTTACAGACCATCCAACATTGGAGTCACTTTTTATAAGAGGTCAAATATTACAATTTAATGCAGTTTAATTCTCCCGAGGGCTTAAAAGGTAAGAGAGTGACGGCGCCCAGTTAAACTATTACTCCTTTTCGATAGCTGGTGTGCGTGTGAAGTGTTGCTGCACATTTAAGCGATGCAAGTGCTCGTGTTTGCAGATCGGACAACGAATAATTTCTTTTTGCTCTTGATTTGTGCATCGGGTTATCCCGCTTCGGTTAATTCCAGCTTAATTCTAAATTCAGATGACTGACCGCCGACTGGTTTCTGACGGAAGCATTCTGACCGAACATTACCAGACAGTGCACTGGGAAAGCTGTATGGGACTTAACTTTGTTTGCAATGCAGACTAAGTCAAGGTACAAAAGTTCAAAGTAAACTTATTATCAGGATAAGTATATGTCACCTTATCCAGTCCTGAGATTCATTTTCATGCCGGGCATACTCAATAAATCCATAATATAATAATAGCCATAATAGAATAAATGAAAGACTGCATCAAATTGGGTGTTAAATCATTTTGCAAAAAGACTACAAACTGTGCAAATACAGAAAGAAAAAAAAAACGCAATAAATGTTGAGAACATAAGATGAAGAGTCCTTGAAAGTGAGTCCATAGATTGTGGGAACATTTCAATGACGAGGCAAGTGAAGTTGAGTGAAGGTATCAGGCTTCACTCAATTTGGTTCTTGGTTCATGAGCCTGATGGTTGAGCGGTAGTAACTGTTCCTGAACCTGGCTGTGTGAGTCTTGAGGCTCCGGTACCTTGTTCCTGATGGCAGCAGCGAGAAAAGAGCATGACCTGGGAGCTGGGGTGTGCTGGGGAAGGAATCCATGAAGATGGATGCAGTTTTCCTGCGACTGTTGTCGTAAATTTGCTCAGAGGTGGGGAGGGCTTTATCTGTGATGGACTGGACCGCATCTAGTACTTTTTGTAGGATTTTCCATTCAAGGGGTTTGGTGTTTTCAAACCAGGCTGTGATGCAGTCAGTCAATATACTCTCTACTACAAGTGTATCAAAGTTTGAGATGTCACGCTGAATCTCCGCAAAGGAAGTTGAGGTGCTGCCGTGTGCTGGGCCCAGGATAGGTCCTCCGAATTTTACATTGAGGAATTTAAAGTTGCCGACCCTCTCCACCTTTGTTGAAGACTGGCTCAAGGACCTCTGGATTTCTCCTCCTGAAGTCAGTGATCAGCTCCTTGGTCTGGCTGAGATTAAGTAAGAGGTTGTTGTCAGCCAGATTTTCTTAGTCAGACTGTTTTTAACAGTTATAGGAGATTTGTGTTTTGCAGAAATGAATAACAATAACTTTAATATAGATGTACCTTTAATATAGAATCATTGAATCATAGAATTGTTACAGTACAGGAAAAGAAGTTGGTCCTTTAAAGTTGAGCCACCCTTTACCGTCGGCGTCTGCAGAACTCAGTGCAATCTGCTTCAATATATTTTAATTGTTTTGTGCCCAGGATTAAGAAATAGAAACACAGAAAACCTACAGCACAGTACAGGCCCTTCGGCCCACAAAGTTGTGCTGAACATGTCCCTACCTCAGAAATTACCTATCCAAAAGTCTCTTAAAAGACTCTATCATATCCACCTCCACCACCGGTGTCTGCAGCCTATTCCATTCACTCACCACTCTCTGAGTAAAAAACTTAGCCCCGACAGTTCCTCTGTACCTACTCCCCAGCAACGTAAACCTGTGTCCTCTTGCGGCAATCATTTCAGCCCTAGGAAAAAGCCTCTGACTATCCGCAAGATCAATGCCTCTCATCATCTTATACACGTCTCATCCCCCGTAGAGAATTAAATTGAAGCATAGTTCCCACATGTCATCCATCAGCTGAAGAGGACCATTCAGGGAGTTGTGGATTTGTATGTGTTGCTCCAAGTGTACCTTCACACTGACCTTCTGGACAGAGCTTGGGAGCGGAAAACAGAATTGGAAGTCCAGAACGATGAAATTCAATCGAGGATTTGAAATACGTTTCTGAATAGTGTGACTGATTGCGTTTGATAATGCTGAGGTGAAAAGCTTCAGGGTACAGGTGCACGGTAAACTGGCAGATGTGAACAGCCCGCAGCAGGTGCATGAGACATGGTCTCAGCGAAACGTTCGTTTGCTCAGCCTTTTGTCCAGTTTCAGAAACAGAGACACTTGTTTTTCTAACACTTTCCATGGGGTGGGGGAAGCCGTATGTAGGTGGGCAAGGACTTACAAATGCGTTTACACTGAGAGAAGCTTAGAAGACGCGTACATGTCCCAGAAGACGGCTAAGTTCATTTACACATAGACTTTAGTTTGACGCGGAATTTCATCCTCAGCATTGCGTTCTGGCTTTTATATCCTAGGCCTCTCAAAGTGAATCCTGACATTGCATTTGCCTTTCTCACCACTGACGCAACTTGCATATCAACCTTTAGGGAATCTTGCACCGATATTCCGAAGTCTCTTGCGCCTCGGATTTTTGAATTTTCTTCCTGTTTAGAAAACAGTCTGTGCTTTTATTCCTTCTACCAAAGTGCGTGACCATACACTTCCCAACACTGTATTCCATTTGTTACGTCTTTGCCGTTTCTCCTAATTTGTTTAAGTCCTTTTGCAGCCTCCCTGATTCCTCAACTCCATCTGCCCCTTGCCCCTCCACCTATCTATGTATCACCTGTTAACATGGCCATAAAGCCATCAGTTCTATCATCCAAATCATTGGCATAAAACGTAAGAAGCAGTGGTCCCAACACCGACCCCTGTAGAACACCATGCCATACTGACAGCCAATCAGAAAAGGCTCCCTATATTCCCACTCTTTGCCTCCTGCCAATCAGCCCATACTCTATCCATGCCAGTATCTCTCCTGTAATACACGGGCTGTTATCTTGTTAAGCAGCCTCATGTGCAGCACCTTGTCAAAGGACTTCTGAAAATCCAAGTACATAACATTCACTAATTCTCCTTTGTATATCCTACTTGTTATTTCCCCAAAGACTTTGAACAGATTTGTCAGGCAAGTTTTTCCCTTAAGGAAATCATGCTGACTTCCATCTATTTTAGCATACGCCTCCAAGTACCTGGAAACCACATCCTTAACAATCAACTCCATCATCTTCCCAACCACCTAGGTCCGGCTAACTAGTCTATAATTCCCATTCTTCTGCCTTCCTATCATGTAACACAGAGACAACCCCTTCATCCCACATTGTCTATACGAGCCATCAAGAATCTATTGTACATTTCTCATTTGATAGCACTTGTTCCTTATCCTTCTACGGTATGTCTTGGTGATTCAAATGCTGCAACATTGCACATAAATATAGTTCAGCTAGGCTAAAGTTAACGAAGGAAATATAGTAAGGTATTTAGTAGCTTGTAGCTATTTTGCATGTCTTTTTCATTTTTTTGCTGCTTTCTTATCTGAAACAGTGATGTTGATTTGTCATGTTTATAATTTCAAGCATTTTTCAAATATCAAGGAAAACCCTTCCGAATTAAGCAGCATTTTAAGTTTTTGAAACTGTGAAGCTTAAACAGCTTTAATCTTCCTTCATGCTTCACTGCAAAACTTGCTGCTGAAATTAGCATATCAAAAGTTTGGTGGCATTTCACTTTTAAGTAAAATATTCGTTGTAAACAGTAACTTTAAAAGTAGGTCACTTCTCGATGCTTAAAAATATTTGCTTCGTCTTAAAGAAGTATTTACCACAATCAAAAGAATTTTGATGTCTAAGAGTATACATCTGCAACTTCACTTCTTGCCATCTCCTAACGTTTTTATAAATAAAGAACGTTTCAGCAAAAAATAAAGTTTTCGGTTAAGTTTATGCTCACATGCACCTGTGCACCTGTTTACGTTATGTCTAAGTTGCTTGATGTATCTCAGAGCACAGTATCCAGCAGTTCAGTTTTCATTGCATTTGCGTAACATGTAAATATTTACCAAACTTCCCTGCTCTATGGCAGTAGTTTAATGGGATCTTTAACATTAACTAGAGCAAGGGTTCCAAACCTGGGATCCACAGACTCCTTGGTAAGTGGGGTGTTAATGGCATAAAATGTTTGCGAATCTCTAGACTAGAAAGAGTAGCATTCCCCTCGTACTGCATTGAAGTACCAGTCAAGATCATTATGTCTTAACTTCCAAGTGGAATTAAGCTGTAACCTACTTATTCACTTAGATGCAGGATTGTTCCCAAATAATTCAGTGGGTTCAGTTGGTTTCTTCCTTATTTTCATTAATTTCCACTCATTCAGTTTTGATTTGGTCTGAAAACTGCAATGTCATTTGCATATCAATTAACGTCAGTATTATTCTAGATACATTGTTCAGCATGTAAGTATTTTCCTTAAGTATGTTCAAAAACAAATTTAATGTGAGATAAAATATATTTTTATACAGTGGCTGGAATTCTTTGACTTAAGCAATTTTGAAGAGTTTACCAAAATTACAAAACTAGTGAAAGAGATTCTATTAAGGTAAATAATGAAATTACAAATGTTAGGGGATATATTTTGTACATTTGTTATTTCTGATAGTTTAGCTTGCCGATTTGGTTAACATATGACATGTTTTCCTTGACTCTGTGGATAGCACTTTGTCAAAGAAAAAAAGTTAATGATTTGAAATCCCACTCTAGAACACTGAGTTTGGAATCTCAGCTGATACTTCAATGCACTGAGGATAGAATGCTTCATTAATGGAAATATGTCTTTTAGATTAGGTATTACATCACTCTCCTACCTTTCCTATCAGCTGTATGGAAAAAACTCTGTGATTTTATTTCAAAATTTATAAAGATCTAACCAATAATAATCCCTCAAACTGCATCGTAAGAACATATAAACACAAGAAATAAAAATAGAAACAATCCATTCAGGTATGTGAACATACTTCTGCTTGATCTTTTATTTCTGGCCCTAACCCCATATCCTTTGATTAATTTAATACTGAAACATTTTATAATCTTTTCTTTGAATGTCCAGTGACTGAGCCCGCATTGTCCTCAAAATTTCAAAGACTCACTACTCTCTGAATGCAAACAAAAAATTCTTCTTCTCGGTCCTGAATTGATTGTGGATTTAAGCAAGGATAAGACGAGAAACACACACCAGTCTTCATAGAGGGATCAGAGGTGGAAAGAGCAATTTCAAGTTATTTGGGTGTCAATATTCTGAGGATCTAACCTAGACCCAACATATTGATGCAGTTACAAAGAAGGCACAACAGTGGCCGTATTTCATTAGGTGTTGAAGAAGATTTGGTATGTGACCAAAAACACTTGCAGATTTCTACAGATGTACCGTGGATAACATTCTAACTGGTTGCATCACCATCTGGCATGGGGGGTGGGTACAGGTATATATTTACTTTCATTCACAGATTTTTTTCTAGTATTATGTACTGCATTATACTGCTGCAAATTCAACAAATCTCACAACATATGCCAGTGATAGTAAACTTGATTCTGATTCTGATTCTGATACTGAAAGGCTAAACTTATTTGATGTGACTCCATAGACTTGGTGTGAATGAACTATGTGATTTCTTTAAATTCTTCCAAATTCCAGAGAGAATCAGCCCATTGTGCTGAACCTGCATTCTGATAAACCCAGATCATTAAGTAAAAAAAAATGCACTTACAATATGTGCTCGTCCCTTCTTGTAAAATCTTGCTGAATGTGACAGACAACAGTGACTACACTTCAGCTGAATGATTATGATGTGAAATCATCAGTGAGACAAATGCAAATAAACCAATATTCTGCACCACCAGCATTTACATGAAATACATATTAGTAAAATATTCAGTGATCTATTTATAAAGAATAAACAAGTTTCTTTGAAGCTATGTTCAGATTTATTTCTACTGTGAACTATAGTCCAGCCATATATCTTTATGTATATTTAAGGCAGAGGTTGATAGATTCTTGATTGGTCAGGGCATGAAGTGATACGGGGAGAAGGCATGCGATTGGGGCTGAGAGGAAAATTGGATCAGCCATGATGAGATGGTGGAGCAGACTCATTGGGCCAAATGGCCTAATTCTACTCCTTTATCTTGTGGTCTTTACTTATTTTGGGCAAGATGAAGCTTTAAAGAATACCACAGAGAATATGGGTTCAATAAAGAAAGAGAAAGCTAGGTAATGGATTATTTGAGTTGCAAACAGAATTTGTAATTTCATAGCATGTGTCTAATTTATTATCCCTTGATAAACTAATCTTCAAATCTATTTTAGACTACCAAAAGGACCAAATTGTTTTTATCTATAATACGTAAAATTATTTTTTTCATATAAAATAGATATGTTGTGCCTATTTCTATTAATGCATGTCCTTAATATTATATTACAAGTCTTTAAGCTATAGGTGTCAATAGTCTAATAGCTCAGTGTCAGATGCATTCATGTCAGGAAAGTACTTAAAATCTTGTTGATGAGCAGAGAAACAAGATTTTTGGCTCATGTTTTTCCAAGAATATTTAACCAATTTTATCTTAATTGTAACTAAATTATATTTTCAAATGCTCCTTTTTTGTGATGAATTTTGCATTGTAATTAATCATTGTGTAAATAAATTTCCCTCGAATTCCTAGTTGAACAGATTTTGATTTGCCTAAATGGAAACATGTATTCTTCATTCAGATTTTATAAACTTAGAGACAGCTATCGTAATTGTACCTCAGTCTCTTACTAAGGAAGGTACCAGTTTCAATGAAGTGAACATGGCTTGCAAGATCAATATTTATTATATGAACAGTGTGCAAGACAGTGTTATATTCTACCTCAGTATATGTGACAATAATAAGCCAATTTAAATTTTTAGTCCAGTACTGCATCTAGCATGCACAGATAATAGAAGCAATGAATGTTTTGGCTTGTGCATTGGGAAGTCAGCCAAGTGGGCTGACTTGTCCTGGCTGTTGATGAGATTCTCAAGAATTGTTCTCGTCCATCGAAGTGGAGAGTGTTCCATCACACGCTGAATCTGTTCCTTCTAGATGGTGGGAATCCTTTGGAGTATCAGGATTCCTAGCTTGTGATTTGCTCCCTTAGCTAATACAGAGTTAATGGCAGGATTCTTAGCAGTGTGAAGAAACAGAGTGATCTTTGGGTTTACGTCCATAAATCCCTCAAAATTTCAGTGCAATTTGATAGGCTGATTAAGAAGGCATCTGGTGTATTGGCCTTCATTAGTTGGGGGAATTGAGTTCAAGAGCTGTGAGGTAATATTGCAGCTCTATAAAATTCTAGTTAGACCAGACTTGGAGTGTTGTGTGCAGTTCCTCATTCTAGGAAAGACTTGGAATCTTCAGAGAGGAGACTTACCAAGATGCTGCCTGGCTTAGAGAGCATGTCTTCTAAGGTAGGCTGCACAGGCTAGGGCTTTTCTCTTTGGAGAGAAGGAGGATGAGAGGTGACTTGATATGGCTGCACAAGATGATAATAGGTATGGATTAAGTAGACAGCAAGAATCTTTTTCCCAGGATGGAAGTGGCTAATGTAAGCGGGAACAACGTTAAGATGTTTGGAGTAAGTATGGGGAGATGTCAGGGGTAGGTTTTTTTACATAGAAAGAGGAAAGCATCTAGAATGGTGGTGGAGGCAGATAAATTAGGGACATGAATGAAAGAAGAATGAAGGGCTATGTGGGTGTGAACTGTTAGATTGATCTTGGATTAGGTTAATCTGTCAGCACATCATCATGGGCCAAAACGCCTGTACTGTGTTGTACTGTTCTATGTTCTAATTTTATTGTGTTGGCTCATTTAAGTTACTGTTAGATTTCAATGGCAACCCTAGGATATTGGAAAAAATTAGTGATGGTGTTACTACTATGGTTCAGAGGTAGTTGATTGGAATTTCTTTTGCTGGAGAAGGTATAGTAATTAACTGGCATGAATTTTGCATTCTACTTACCAGCCATTTCTGAATGTCATTGATGTCTTCCTACATGGAAATACAATCTACTTTATTTGTTGATGAGTGTGAATGAAATTCAACATTGTGCTATTATTAGCAAAAGCTCCTACTTTGGGTAGAAGAAAGAGAGCTGAAGATAATTGAGTTTAGAATATGGTCTTGAAGAACTGGAGGTTGGAACAATTGATCTCCAACATGCTCAGGTATGAACCCTGCTGTATTTTCAAATAAACTTTCACTTAGGTTACACACTGCTGTGCTGGAAGCCTGGCATGGATCCATGGCCTCTGTCCTGCTCTGCCAGGAAACTGTGTGCCAATGCCCCTCTTCTCCCTGCTGCTATATATTGCTGAGCCGTCATGTTGGAGTCTGCCTACCAGGAAATTGGTGTGCATCGCTGTCCTCTGCAAGCATCCGTGCTGCAATGAATCACCCTAAAGGTCAGTGTGGAGCGACTGCTGGAAATACACTGCTGGGCTCATCCCAGATTTCCGGATCTTGGTACAAGTTTCATGCAGCAGCTGAGATAGCAGAGGCTTGTGTCGAATTCCATGCACGGTTAGTGTTTATTGTACATTTCCGTGTGTATAATTCTTTAAGAAGCTCTTTAGCAGTGATCCCTGTAGTTCTATCATTCACGGGAATACACTCTGAGCATTAAGCAAAGTACCAGTGTAGAGGCTGCTAATACATGTAATTTACTAATAAACTAATTAAAAATTAAAGAATAAAACTTCCTACCCGGAGAATGGTTAGAATTTGAAACTTGCTGCTGAGTGGAAGAGGAAGAGCATAGAAATACAGAAAACCTACAGCACAGTACAGGCCCTTCGGCCCACAAAGCTGTGCTGAGCATGTCCTTATATATACTTATACATAGATGCTATTCAGAGAAACTTAAGAATACATGAGGGAAAGAAATGTTGAAAGGATACATAGGAAAGTTTTAGATGAAATTTTAACTGAGAGTGGGCTTGCAGACTTTCTATTGGACCAATTAGTTCAACAGAGTAAAACTTTCCAAAGATAAGCTAGGTTTTCAAAGTTCAAAGTAAATCTATTATCAAAGTTTGTACAATATATTTGGCCATATTTTACTCTGAGATTCATTTTCTTGAAGTCATTTACAGGAAAATAAAGGAATCCAGCAGAATTTATGAAAAACTCTAAATAACAAAAACTAACAAAAGTCAATGTGCAAAAGAAGACAAATTGTGTAAATAACAATAATAAATAAATAAATAAATAATACTAAGAATATAGGTTGTAGAGTCCTTGCAAATAAATCCATAGGTTGTGAAGTCAGTTCAGTGTTGAGGTGAGTGACGTTATCCATGCTGGTTCAGGAGAGTAATAACTGTATCTAAAGTTAGTTGTGTGGGACCTACACTCCTGTACCCCCTGCCCAATGACTAGCGAGTAGAGAGTGTGACCTGGATGATGGGCTGCTCTCTTGTGGCACCTCGCCTTATAAACGTGCTCAGTTATGGAGAGGGCTTTGCCTGTGATGGATTGGGCAGTATCCGTCACTTTTTAAATACTTTCCTGTTCCTGAGCATTGGTGTTTCCATACGAGGCTGTGATGCAACCAGACAGAAACTCTCCACTGTGCATCTAGAGAAGTTTGTCAAAGTTTTAGATGGCATGCCAAATCCATGTAATCTTCTAAGAAAGTAGAGGTGTGATTCCTAGCTTGACCAACCCCATCAGCCTTTTCCATTTTGGAGCATACATAAAGCACAGAACAGGACTTGTTATCACTGAGAAATTATAGTTCTCCACATGGTGGGGAATAGTTTTATATGAAAGCTACTTAATACACACAAAATGTTGGAGGAAATCAGCAGAGAAGGAAGCATCTATGGAGAGGAATCAATAGGCAACGTTTCAGGCTGAGTCTCTTCATGGACTCCTAGCTGAAGGGTTTTGGCCCAGAATATTGATTGTTTGTTTCTCTTCATAGATGCTGCCAGACCTGCTGAGTTCCCCCAACATTTTGTGTGTGTTCCTCTGGATTTCCAGCATATGCAGAATCTCCTGTGCATATACTGAAATACAACAACCCATTCCTCCCAAAGAATTAGAGCAGACAATAACTAATGGCAAAGACTGGAACATTTTACACAATAATGAAACTGACAGACAAAAACTGAATTCTAAGTTGAATAATAAATGTGAAAATTGAGCACGAATATATTTTAGATCTTTTTGATGTCTTTTACCATTTTGCATTTGTCAAAAAAATCTTTATTGTATCCATGCGTCAAGCAAATTTTTATAATTCAAATGAATCAGTACTTCATGGTGTAGTGCAATTGTGATTGCAGAATCATTGAGCAAATCTCATTCATTTTAATTGAATTCAATAGCAGATCCTGTTTGTTACGAATAGAAAAATTGTTTATCTTTTAATATTTCAAAATGAGATAGAAGTCAAATGATTCCTGAACTGATTACTGGTTTGTGTTGAATTATTGTCGAATTAAAATCAAAATCAGAATCAGGTTCATTGCCACGAACTTACATGACGTGAAATGTATTATTTTGTGGTAGTAGTACAGTGTAAAGACATAAACTAACTATAGATAACAAAATAAATAAATAGTGCTAAAAAGAAGGAATAATGAGGTTAGTGTTCATGGGCCTATGAGCTGTTCATAAATCTGATGGCAAAGGGAAAGAGCTGTTCCTGAATCAGTGAATGTGTGTCATCAGCTCCTACACCTCCTTCTTGATGGTAGTAATGATCAGAGGGCATGTCCTGGATGGGAATGTTCTTAGTTATGCATGCTGATTTCTTGAGGTACTGCCTCTGGAAGATGTCCTTAATGGTGGGGAGGATTGTAATGGAGCAGGCAGAGTCTAAAACCCTCTGAAGCCCCTTGCAATCCTGAGCATGGCGGCCTCCATACCGAGCTGTGGTGCAACAGTCAGAGTGCTCCCTACTGTGCTTTTTTCATGATTGCATCAGTCTGGGTGAAGGACAGACCCTTGAAGATCTTGACACCAAGTACTTAAAGCTGCGCACCTTTCCATCACAGACTGATGCACGTTTTCCCGACTTCCCCTTCCTGAAGTCAGGACTGGTGAAGGGTCTCAGCCTGAAATGTTGACTGTACTCATTTTCACACATGCTGTCTGGCCTGCTGAGTTCCTCCAGCATTTTGTGTGTGCTGCTTGGATTTCCAGCACCGATTCTCTCTTGTTTGTGATGTACCAATGTACTCACCAGCGTATTGTTAGATGATATTTACATACAGAGCTACTCATTGTTTTGGTCTAGACATACTATATAAGATTAATCTATGGATGGTCAGTAAAGTTTTCACTTACCAAAATAGATAAGTGCTTTTAAGTGTCCTAGTGTCCTAAAGAGTTCAGAATAAATTCAGTGCAAAACTGACACAATGAAAGCAAAAACTACAAACTTTATACTGATGTAAACGTGGCTTTGTAATTTATCTTGTAATGCTAATTATACTTTTCCTGGCAAATAATCATCACAAGTCATAGTCTGTAACTTCACTTTGGACTTGGAGGGAATTTGATGTGACGAGGCAAGGCGAGGTGGTGGGCTTGTAGCCAATTGCATAGAAGAGCATGAAAGGTGGGGCACAGGCTGAATTGAAGCTGTGGGGCCCAGGCACCATATACAACCGAGCACGATGGGTGGATGGAGATTTACAGGCCAAACTGAAGCCTCGGGGCCCAGGCACCATATACAACCGAGCACGATGAGTGGATGGAGATTTACAGGCTGAACTGAAGCCTCGGGGCCCAGGCACCATATACAACTGAGCACGATGGGTGGATGGAGATTTACAGGCCGAACTGAAGCCTCGGGGCCAAGGCACCATATACAACTGAGCACGATGGGTGGATGGAGATTTACAGGCCGAACTGAAGCCTCGGGGCCCAGGCACCATATACAACTGAGCACGATGAGTGGATGGAGATTTACAGGCTGAACTGAAGTGGCAGTTCAGCGTATCCAAGCAATAGAACCTATTGTTTGGATGGAGAGTTAAGTGCCGGGCCAGGTTGAAAAGTTCAGGGTGCCTGTGCCCAAGATGAGGTTTGGGCCAGTTCAGATCACTGCTTGAAGCAGCAGAATGGGGTGTTCAGATGGAGCCGGGCCAGATTGAAAAGGTCAAGGTGTCGGGAAGGGCAGGGTCTCGGGGGCCCAGGGCGAGGTACAGGCTGATTAAGATCGTTGCTCCACGATGCTTACTTGGCTCTGCGCTGAACTATAGGACACTCTTGTGAACTTCGGCTCAGGAGCACTATTTGCTTGTGGTCAGTGTTGGCATGATGTTTTTTTTTATTGTACATTGGGTGTTCGACAGTCTTTATTATGGGTTATTTTATTCATTTATTTTATTATGGACATGACATAGTTTTTTATTCACTGTACACTGGGTGATAGACAACCTTTTTTCATATATATGGAGATTGTTTCTGGATTTCTTTGCTTCGTGGCTGCCTGCTAGGAGATGAATCTCAGATTTCTATAATGTATACATACATTGATAATAAAATATACATTGAACTTTGAACTTAAAGAGGATTACTGTTTACTTCTTAAGCCATAACTAAGCTGAAAACAAAGCATTATCTGTAGCGTTTTTTTCATGCATTTCCATATAGAATAGATATATCAACAATTTGTGGAAAACAGTTTTCTTTATTTGGTTTTAATATATAACTGATGATTTTATGAACTTCTGTTGCTAAATGCATTTGACCTTAATATTTAGATTTTATGAAATGACCCGCCCCCCCCCAGTGTCAAATTGCACAATGGGTGGAAATTTGATCAAAATTGATTCATATCAATCATGTTGATGGTTTTTCCACATCAGAGCTCTTTGGTATTAATGAGAATGGTGAAGAAAATAAAGAAGATGGCTGGTTTATTTTTACTGTTTTCACCCATAATAAACATTTAAATTATTTCCCATGAGTCCAAATTTACAACAAAATTTAGTATTTTATTTAAACTTAAATGCTTCACAGGAAAGAAAATAAAATAAAGATAAAAAGAAAATTAAGAGAAGTGTCAAAGACAAATAATGAAAATATAAAAGAAAAATATTTAAAATTTGTTTACTTCAGTCTCTACATACAGTTTTATATTGGATGAATGCAATATTAAAATTCTAGTGAGATTTTTCATCAAAAATTAATACTTAGGCTTGATTAAAGCTTAGGTTTTAATTAAAACATAGTTATTTAGACTTGAATCGACCAATGCTAACTTCTGTTGGCATGTTAAATAGTTCATTAGTGGCAAAGTATTGCTCACTCAACTGCTTCAACATTGATTCTGTTTGTGTTCAGAGCAGCCACCAAGTTAGACAGCAACTTTAGGATTTCCACACGTAACTGCATCTATATGCCCCATATAGACAGTGTGCTAATTGCTTTGCCATTTCTGTATTCCTATTGAAAAGGTAATTATTTCTCTCCAGACAATGAAATGCAAAACATAGGACAAATTACTTAGAATTGCAGTGACTATCAGCTTTATAGGAAAATTTACAAGATACATAATTACTGTTTTCTGTAGGTTGTGACATAGCCATTGATAAGAGACCTGACTTTATTGCTTTATGTCAAACCACTGCTGCAGAACAAACAATACTTCAGCTTAACACTTGACAACCACCAGTTCAGCTGCATGACTTTCTCTCAGCAATGCACTCTTGACATAAGTTATCTAACACTTCTGGTTCTGATATGAACAGTAGTTGCCATCTGAGCAAAACCAAGGCTCAAATGTGTGCATGCATTTCTGCACATACCTTATGAACAAATAAGACTGAACAGGAAAAATGTTCTTCCTTCATAGATATCGTCTTATAGATGGGGAGTCAAAAGGGAATGACAAATAAGTTTAACTTGCAACTTCATCTTTCACAGAAGCAGGATTTCCTGAACCATAGGCCACAAAATGAAACATATTAACCATAGTACTACTTCTCAAATGAAGTAATAAGTCAATTTTTCAAAATTTGATTAGTATATGTAAAAAGTATATACATATATATACACACATTTTTAAGACATAGGAAACTGCAGAATGTGGAACCTAATTCAAGAAACTGTTAGAGGAACTTAGTGGGTTGAGCAGCATCTGTGGCAGGAAAGGCACTGTCAGAGTGCTCAGAGGGTGTGTGACCAGCTGGCAAATATTCTCACTGACATCTTCAACATCTCCCTGAGCAGTACCATCATTCCAACGTACTTCAAGGCCGCCACCATCGTCCCCATCCTGAAGAAATCTTCAGTGTCCTGCCTCAACGACTACTGTCCCATTGCACTCACATCCATCATCATGAAGTGCTTCGAGAGGCTCATCATGAGGCATATCAATACCCTGCTGCCCCCCCCTCACTGGACCCCCTGCAGTTTGCGTACCGTCCCAACCACTCAACAGATGATGCCATTGCCACCACCCTCCACCTGGTCCTAACCCACCTGGACAAAAGAGACACGTACGTTCGATTGCTGTTTATAGACTTCAGTTCAGCATTCAACACAATCAGTCCTCAGCACCTGATTGGAAAGCTGAAACTGCTGGGCCTGAAAATCTCCCTCTGCAACTGGATCCTGGACTTCCTGACTGGGAGACCTCAGTCAGTCCGGATCAGGAGCAGCATCTCCAACACCATCACACTGAGCACGGGGCCCCCCCAGGGCTGTGTGCTCAGTCCACTGCTGTTTACTCTGCTGACCCACGACTGTGCAGCAATACACAGCTTGAATCACATCATCAAGTTCACTGATGACATGTCCGTGGTGAGTCGCATCAGCAAGAACGACGAGTCATCTTACAGCGAGGAGGTGCAGCGGCTAACGGACTGGTGCAGAGCCAACAACCTGTCTCTGAATGTGAACAAAACAAAAGAGACGGTTGTTGACTTCAGGAGAGCACGGAGTGACCACTCTCCGCTGAACATTGACGACTTCTCCGTTGAGATCGTTAAGAGCACCAAATTTCTTGGTGTTCACCTGGTGGAGAATCTCACCTGGTCCCTCACACCAGCTCTATAGCCAAGAAAGCCCAGCAGCGTCTCTGCTTTCTTTGAAGGCTGAGAAAAGTCCATCTCCCACCCCCATCCTCACCACATTCTATAGAGGATGTATCAAGAGCATCCTGAACAGCTGCATCACAGCCTGGTTCGGGAATTGCACCATCTTGGATCACAAGACCCTGCAGCGGATAGTGGGGTCAGTTGAGAAGATCATCGGGGTCTCTCTTCCCGCCATTATAGACATTTACATCACACGCTGCACCCGCAAAGCTAACAACATTGTGAAGGACCCCACGCTCCCCTCATATAAACTCTTCTCCCTCCTGCCATCTGGCAAAAGGTACCGAAGCATTTGGGCTCTCACAACCAGACTGTCTAACAGTTTCTTCCCCCAAGCCATCAGACTTCTCAATACCCAGAGTCTAGACTGACATCTACATGATTTATTATTATATTGAAATTTGTCCTTTACTGTGTCTATTGTCTTTATTATTATTTATTTATTAATTATTGTACTGCCCTGCACTGTTTTGTGCACTTTATGTTGTTCTGTTTAGGTCTGTAGTCTAGTGTAGTTTTTGTGTTGTTTTACGTAGTCTAGTGTAGCCTTGGGTTGTCTCACATAGTCTAGTGTTGTTTTGTGTTGTTTCATGTAGCACCAGAGTCCTGGAGGAACGTTGTTTCAGTTTTACTGTGTACTGTACCAGCAGCTTGACTTGACAAAAACTATGGAAAGGCAGCAAATTTCAGCTAGTTGAACATTAGAAACCTAATGAACATCCCAGAAAATATGCATTTTTGCATTCTGCTGTAATTGAATTAAAATACCATGCTTAGCCTCAGTGTTAACCTGTCTGCATCTGTAAGTGTGACTTTATAAATATGGAGCTAATTCCTTCAGAATTTAATTACCATTGAAAATTGTATAAATTGAAAAATAGATGCACACTGTGAATTATGTGGCTTGTGATTTGTCTATCATATCGTATCATCATGTCCCACCATTTTATTCATTTGCATGTTGACTTCTTTATCAAAATCTTGATTAATATGTATGTACAATCAAAATGTTATTGTGAGGGACCTGTGTTATTGAATTATGGATTATGGGTTTTGCAGTGACCTTTAAAACTTTAAAAGTCACTGCAAAACCCATAATCCATACTTCATGTCAGCTGATATATATATATATATATGTATGTTCTGTTATGTATTTTAACTCCACCATCTTTAGTTAATTTCCATTACTACTTTGTGTCCAGTTAATTTCTCATTTTGAATAGTCTCTATGACATTTCCAGCACCATGAATTCTGGATTCTCGTGTAGTTCTGAACAGAGGGCTTATAAAATGGTAGTACTACACCTTAGAGTTTACGATTTTATTGTTTTTCACTTCTTTTCATCTACATTTTTCATTGTGGCTTTCATTGGAAGGATTTTAGTGACTCAGTCAATTATGGAGTCTATGACTTTACTTCAAATCTATCATTACCATTACAATTGTGTCTTGAAAGGCTGGCAGCTAGTGATTCCATGATCTGTCTGCTTGCCTCCAACTTGCAGGTCAGAAAGTATTTTAATGCATTGTGATCAGATAGTGACTCATGACCAGTGACTTTCCAAATACTGTTTATTAACTTGCACAGAGAGAAATGAACCACTGCTTCACCTGGAGAGAGGCTGGTGTGAAGGAAAGAGAAGAGATAAGAGGCAGGGTAATCATTACTTATTATGGGACATTGACTTTTGGAAATGTGAAGATAAACACCACAACAAACCTACTTCTGCCAGTGTGTTTAGTGAAATCATTGAGAAATGCAGGCATGAAACACATTCATCCAAAATAATGATAAGCAAAAGCTTCACTACTTATACTACACGACAGCATTAATAAAATGCTGTATAATTAAGCAGTTACTTTATTTAAATGGAATTGCCTTCTGGTTCTTGCAAAATCTGCAGTGCAATTGTTCCTGTGGGTTGAGTTTTTCTTTTGAACTATTTATTTTAGGTCCATTTGCTTTTCAGTAATTTTTCATTGAAGGCTGTGCAGTCAAGCTCAAAGTTTTCACACACAGTCAAAATAGTCTTCATTGTAGGGACTCTGGAATATGACTTTTAGGTGACAAGCCTGTTTTAATATTGTGTGTGTGTGTGTGTGTGTGTGTGTGTGGCCTCTGTCAGTCGTGGCCGACTGTGGGTACTGCGCCTCTGGTAGTCACTGGTTTGTCGAGCAGCGTCGACTGTGGCTATTGAGGCCGATTCTGGAACGGCTCACTCTGCCACTGTTGCTGCATGTGAAGGGAGTTGTGGAGTTGTTGTCCAGTGTCCGCTGTGCTCTCTGTTTAGCTCTCCGCTCCTCAAACTGACTCAGGATCATGCTTTTGTAGAGACTTATCTAAAGGGAGCTAAGATGTCAGGTAGACACAATGTGAGCTCAGACTGCTTTTGTAAACACCTGGGCATTCTGCACATTTTTGGCCTTCTGAAAATATTGTGCTGTCTACGAGGAACCAGTTCTTTCAACCATTTTGGAGTTTATTATTGTGCATTTGCCAATTCATCTAAAAATAATTCTTGTCTATTAAGTTTAGGATGGCAGCCTTTTTTTAGCAAGTGGGAAGGTTATTTTGCAAGTTATTCACTTTGGCATGTTCTTTGTTCTTGCACAGATCCAAGTAATTCAGTGAGAAGCTTAGAAAATATTCTGACTGTAATATAGAATCTTCCTTCACCAATATCCCCATTTACAAGGTAAACGTATCAAAGTAGCTCATTTGCTCTTCTAACATTTTAATGAACCGTTGAACTGGATTTGGTGTATGGCATTTATTTTTGTAAAGAGCATGGATTACTGTGCTCGTCACTGGCAGTTCATTTGTCTTACTTCAACTGAAGACACAATTTTAAATGCTTCTGAAAGGTGGGTATTTGTTTATTAGCATAAGCAAACAAGGATTTGTCGCAAGATTCATCTTGAGTGAAAATTGAGTACTTTCCTCCAGATATAAAGTACATCTTCAGTCCATCAAAAATCAACAATGTTAATCTACGATAGAGGAATCAATTGCTCTAGAAAACTGGAATACTCAAGGCTGACAAATTGAAGGAGTCTTTCAATTCCTCTTTGGAAACAATGTAAATGGGAAATAATTTTCTCAGGGAAGCAGCCAAGTAAATGGGAGTAGAAAGTAATGTGAGCACAACAATTTATTTGAAACAAAATGGTAAATCACTGGAGGAATAAAATGTAGAAAAAGAGATAATCAATGTAACTGTCCGTCCCGATGCCTCCACAAGCACTGCTTGGCCCACTGAGTATGGTACCACCAGCAATTTAATTTTTGTTCCACATTCCAACCTCTGTAGTCACTTTTGTGATCCTATTGATCCAAAATATCTATTACACTTGTTTCACCTGTAGTTTCCCTCATATTTTTTAATCAGTTTGTTTAGTGCCACAAAAATGTATTATTTTTGTTATAATCACTTGTAGACCAAAATCACATTGCAATTTAGGATTTTTTTGCTGGTAGAGAAACGAAGTCTGCGGTTTGTGAAAAAGGATTTTGTGCTTTACTGGTGTAAATGACAAATAAACTCTTCTTGGGATTCCAGCCAAGTACAGATATCAATTATATTTCAATGACTGACTCCACCATCTTCATCCCTGGTTATGATTTTTATTTTCAGACTTGAAAAAAAGTAATGCAGCATAACTGGGCACAGTTTGTGCTTTTTTATTGTATCTATCCTAGGTGAGATGAATGAACTACTTTATCTGTGTGAATGACAGTTTTGGTCAGTGAAGTTTTTAAATCAACTGCAATGTAAAATCATTGGACCTAAATCTTTATCTGTTTGATATAGAATGGTGGGCAGATATGGTTATCTTCTGTATCATTCTTTACAAAGGAAACATGCAATCTTTTGAATTTGCACTGATTACATTCAGCACCATTGTTGTTTCGTTCAACATTGTGAAGCAATATTACTTTTGGTTGCTGAGATAAATTGAAAAGGATCTTCACACATCTCACAAATAGTAATTATGGAGGGCAACTGTCCTTCTTCAAGAACTTAAATTCTTATTGAAAAACCTCATAAAACCTTTTTAAAAGAACAACCATGTATCGGTTAACTGTATTTGCAAGCTTCATGCATAGCAGAGTACAGTACATGGAGTGGAAATTTCTTGTGTGTGGTTTCTTTTAACGTGAGCTAATTGCTTCACACTTCCAAGAGGACTACAGACTTGTCATATGGTTTGGAGGCTTGCATGCCTCAATGACCCGGAGAGCTATGTTGGCTGGAGTCAGGCCATTTATGCTTTGGCTCTTGGTAGGGTCAACCATGCCAAACAGATCAAAGGGTAGAAACATAGAAACATAGAAAACCTACAACACAAGACAGGCCCTTCAGCCCACAGAGCTGTGCCGAACATGTCCTTACCTTAGAACTACCCAGGCTTACCCATAGCCCTCTAATTTTCTAAGCTCCGTATATCCATCTAGGAATCACTTAAAAGATCATTTCTGCCTCCAGCACTGTCGCCAGCAGCCCATTCCATGCACTCACCACTCTCTGCATAAAAAACTTATCCCTGCCATCTCCTCTGTACCAACTTCCAAGCACCTTAAAACTATGCCTTCGCATGCTAGCCATTTTAGCCCTGGGAAAAAGCCTCTGACTATCCACATGATCAATGCCTCTCATTATCTTGTACACCTCTATCAGGTCACCTCTCATCCTCCGCCGCTCCAAGGAGAAAAGGCCGAGTCACAATATATTCTCATAAGGCATGCTCCCCAATCCAGGCAACATCCTTGTAAATCTCCTCTGCATCCTTTCTATGGTTTCGGCATCCTTCCTATAGTGAGGCAACCAGAATTGAGCACAGTACTCCAAGTGGGGGTCTGACCAGGGATCTATATAGCTATATTACCTCTTGGCTCTTCAATTAATCCCATGATTGATGAAGGCCAATGCACCATATGCCTTCTTATCCACAGAGTCAACTTTCATAGCAGCTTTGAGTGTCCTATAGACCCGGACCCCAAGTTCCTTCTGATCCTCCACAATGCCAAGAGTCTTACCACTAATGCTATATTCTGCCATCATATTTGACCTACCAAAATGAACCACCTCACACTCATCTATGTTGAACTCCATCTGCCACTTCTCAGCTCAGTTTTGTATCCTATCAATGTCCATTTGTAACCTCTGACAGCCCTTCACAGTATCCACGATACCTCCAGCCTTTGTGTCATCAGCAAATTTACTAACCCATCCCTCCACTTCCTCATTCAGGTCATTTATAAACATCACAAAGAGTAGAGGTCCCGGAACAGATCCCCAAGGCACACCACTGGTCACCGGCCTCCATGCAGAATATGACCCATCTACAACCACTCTTTGCCTTCTGTGGGCAAGCCAGTTCTGGATCCACAAAGTAAGGGCCCTTGGATCCCATGCCTCCTTACTTTCTCAATAAGCCTTGCATGGGGTATCTTATCAAATGCCTTGCTAAAATCCATATTCACTACATCTACAACTCTACTTTCATCAATGTGTTTAGTCACATCCTCAAAAAATTCAGTCAGGTTCGTAAGGCATGATCTGCCTTTGACAAAGCCATGCTGGCTATTTCTAATCATATTATGCCTCTCCAAATGTTCATAAATCCTATGTCTCAGGATCTTCTCCATCAACTTTCTAGCCACTGAAGTAAGACTCACTGGTTTAAGAGTGGTCCACTGGTCCTCGAGGTTTGTGGGTTCAGCTCAGGGCTAACACCTTGACTGGTAAGACAAAATTGATATGGAAACAGCAATGACTGACAGTAGTGAAAACTGAGAGGAAGCTACCTGCTTGACAAAGGAAGCCATGAACACCACCTGAGATAGAGGATGTCCATTGCTGCCCTAAATGCCAGCAGTATAACGGGCAGTGAGTAACTGTTTCAAATAAGTTTCTGCATGGGTATTATAGAGTCAGCCCTTGATCAAGGCAGCCAAGATAATTGGTGACCAGACTCTGCTACTTCAGTGTAATTGCTCATTTATTGGTGAACCACTTCAAATATACTGTACTTTGCTCTCTCATTTACAGATGCATGACCATGGGTTCAGGCCCAGATGCCTCTCTCTCCACTTCCCCAACCCTTCACCTATTCTCCTTTTGACCCTCGAACACTCCATGCCCCAGAAGTCCCTTCACTTTGAGGGCTCTACCTCAACCTCCCATTCCAAATTCTGACCTCCTTTTCACCCTTGAACCTTTCTGTTAAATTATGCTTTATTTTGAAATGCTATTGACATTAGGAATCAGAAAAATGGGATAAATTGCTACTCCTTAAGAAAATGTTTGACATTCACAACATGGTTTAAATACAAAATGGTTCTGTTAAAATAGAATGTATGGATAGTTGAGGAAAAAAAAGACATTTGCTGCATCTTCTGCTTTGAAGTAGGAAAGTGCCATGGCCTAGAATGGGTGTTATGTATGGTTATGTGTGAGTTGCACTTGGCTCCATGTCTTTTATTAGAAGTGACTTACTTTAGCCATACAGGCCACCCCAGATTACAAACATCAAATTCATAGTAAATCACTCCTATGACATTGTTACACTCAAAAGTCCAACTTAAATACAGAAATTTGTTCTGATGAACAGCAAATCTAGTTTCCTTTCTCACTCCACTTTTGGTAGCTGTTCTTCAACGGTCTTTTGTGGTTTTGATGCCATTCACTACAATACCATTTTTGTATATTTTCTGACAAAATCAACTTATGGACGTGGTAAAAATTGACTTATTTGTTCCTCCAGGACAGCCTGTAGTTAAATGATTTCCAATTGCTCAAACTCAAGTGTGTTCTCAATATTTTTATTGCGGCAGCACTAAAACAACAGAAACTATCGGTTATATATTAACTTCAAACTAAAAGAGAAAGTGCCAGAAACACTCTACAGGTTAAGCAGCATCTTTGGAAAGAGAATCAGAATTAAAAAACTTGAGTCTGGGACCCTTCATTAGAGCTAAAAAAGATAGAAAAGCATGTTACTTACAAAGAGAATGGGGGAGCGATGGATGTGACGAAGGAGACACCTCTGATTGTGTAAGGCAATGTTTGCCCAGTTGATCCCAATATTTATAGATCCATCTAATTAGTGCATTCAAAATTGAAGTCGGGTTTATTATCATATGCAGAAGTACATGTAAGCACAGAAAACATACGTCCAGCAGCAACTCAGGCACATAACATTACATAAGCAGCATTCACAAGAAAAAAAAATGTAAAATGAAGTAAAATTAAAGAGAGTGGTTAGAGAGGTAGATGTAAGTAGGCTTATACAACCTGACCAGAGATAAGTATTCATGGTTGCACAAAGATTTGACTTCTTAGTGACTTCCATCTTTCCCAAAAATCGAGTATCTCGATTTCCTTCGTATACAGACCAGAACTTACTTTCTTCTTTGATGGGAAATCAGGAAACATGATGCTTGCAGATGACCCTGCTGTTCAAACCACCGTGTTTTATTGTAAAAAGTTACAGAGAATTGCAGACATTTTGGCTTTGAATTCATTTCCGCTCCTATTCCCCCACTCCACTGTCACAACTAAACCACAATATTCACATGTATTCAAGCTTAGAGGATGTGATGAAACAGGTATTGTTACAATAACTTGAAGACATCTTGGTTACATATCTATGAGATCTCCTGCAACCCTTCCATAATATTATTACAGAATAACTGTGATAATATTCACAAGTATTCTAACTTGATGAAGTGACAGTATCTAAACATCTTTAAGTTGAATTCAACTCACTTCTGAGTCTGAACAAAAGTAGATTTAACCCCACTCAATATCAGTAGGCTGATTTCCAAGTTCTCGCTTCCAATTTCCATCCTAACTCTCAGCCTTCATAGTACATTAATACTGACTGCCAGTCTGTCGCTTGCCATTCTCCATGCTGAGCAGATCTTCAGCCTGTTCTTCATCCCCATACTCTAATAGTGGAGCACAAACCCCCCTTCTCCCCAGAAGATTTGACAAAGGCTGTAGGTCCCATTCCTTCTGATTGATACCCTGATCCACCCTTCTACAGTCTCCATTCTGCAGGTCTTAGTCTCAGAAGGAAGGCTTCTGACTGCATTAGAGATGTAAGGGCTGTGATAGTTTGTGATAACTTGATAACCATGCATTAAAAATGTTAAAGTGGCAAGACCTTGAACAAACTCTCATTGTCTCAGTGGGAACCACCATATGACTTTTCACTTACAGTGTTGTTTGCTTCTTATTATTTATACTCAGTGACCACTTCACTCATTTCCTCTTGAATGGCCACTGATTGTATCTTCATGGTCTTCTGCTGCTGTAGCCAACATGTTGTGTGTTCAGAGATACTCTTCTGCACACTGTCATTATAATGTGTGGTTATTTGAATTTCTGTTGCCTTCCTGTTAGCTTGGACCAGCCTAGCCCTTCACGTCTGACCACTCCCATGAACGAGGTGTTCTTGTCTGCAAAACTGCTGCTTACTGCATGTTGTTTTGTTTCTCACACCATTCACTGTAAACTTTAGAAACTGTTGTGCATGAAAATCTCAGGTGATCAGCAAGTTTTGAGGTACTTCACTTAAAACATATTTTTTCCCTAATCAAATGTTTGGTCTGCAAACTGAACCTCTTGACCATGTCTGCATGCTCTTATGCATTGAGTTGCTGCCACACAATTGGCTGATTAGATATTTGGTTTAATAAACAGGTGTACCTTATAATGTGGCAACTGAATGTAGATCCAATTACATGTTTACAACTTCCCTAATTTGTACTTCTTGTATTAGTGTTCCCTGTTGTCATAGGAGCATATCTAAAACCCGCTGTTGTCAGTAGAAGCCATTGCAATCATAAGTATCTTCAGGAGCAATAAACTTCTGTTCAAAACCTCCCAAAACATTTGTGGGCAGGAGTATGTGGAATGAATAGTGAGAGGCATTCCTTTGTTATTGACCACAGATTTTGGTTACAGAATGTGGGGTGACATTTTCTTTCGTTTGAGACGTATTTTTAAGATTTTCTGTTCATAACCTTTTCTAGATACAGACTCACAAGTAACATGGCTATTACTCAGTTGACTTGTTTTTTTGAGAAGACTATTTGAAAATTTTCATTATGTTAGATAACTTGACATTTTTCTTTAAACAGAATTGATTTTGTTGTTGTTTCTTTCTCTTCTGTTGTGGAGACATCAATTCAGTTTGCAGATTATTGCGAGACTTTGCAGTTACATACTGGGAAGTCCTCCACAGAGCTGAGACCACGAGCAATAAGGCCATGGACCCAGCTTCAATGGACAGGACATGTCATATACATAGGGGTTCCAGAATCCTCAAACAGCTACCGTATGGTGTTCTATCTCTGGGCAAGGGGGACCAAGGTAGGCCTCACAAGGGGTTCAAAGATTGTGCGAAAGCTAACATTGCACATGCTGAACTTACTCCAAAGCAGCTGGAGCAGTGCACACATGAATGGACTGCATGACGTGCCTCTGTCATACTCATCCGCAACCACTTTGAGGAGAGGCATCATGCAGACCCATTGGCTGCCAGAGCGACAGAAAGTGACAAAGCAGCGGCAGTCACCCCTGCTGACTCAGGACAGTTACCCTGCCTGCACTGTGAACAAGTTTGCTGCTCAAGATTTTGACTGTCCAGACACCTTTGGGTCCATAACAGATGAACTTCATAAGAACGACCATCGTCGTCAGACGCTATGGATAGCCATTATGCAGACCAACCAATGGTATTTCACGTTAATACATGTAGGGTTTTGACTGCAAACTGGATTTCTGATACAGATTATGGCCCCAGTCTGACAGGTTCTCAGAATGATCTGCATTTCTAATTTGCCAGCTGGATCATCTGACCATCATAAGCATCACGTGCTGTGCTAACATCTTATTTAAGAACCATTCAAGCAATTGATTGTACAGGCAATAGTTTAATTGGATTTTGTAGCTGCTTTTAACTGTTTTAAATGTTTAGGGATTTATTGACAATGTGAAAGTGCATCGCATACGTATTTGCATATTTATTCAAACTTTCAAGAAGGTAAACTCTAAGTTTTATTTACAATAAAATTTAGAGCCCCCCATGCTGTAAATTACATCAAGATATGTCCCTATAGCACTGTTGTCTTGCTCTGAGGTCCTCACTTATATTTTCCAGAGACTGTACGTTAGCCAGGAGAATGGAAGAGAAGGAATCTTTAGGGTCCTGCATTTCAGTTTTATCTGCAGTTCTCCACAGCGCACATGTTTCCTGAGACAATCTAGACATCATATGAACTTCCAACTGTTGCGCTCTCTGATGGCTGTTATGGAGTCCCAGATTTGTCAGGTCTGAAAATCACTAATTCTCTTAAATGACTTGAAACAATGTTACTTACTGCAGTCTTTGACTTCAGGTTTCCACTGTAATATTCCCAAATTGGAGCATTTGATGATTTGCTTCTGAACTGCACGTAGAAACTTCACAGCTCCGTCTTCATGGGCCTTGAGGACATCTGTGAGAAGACAGCATCGATCAGTAAAGACTGTCACCATCCAGGGCACATCCTCTTTGTATTACTAGCAATGGGGGGAGGGTGGGATGGGAAGTACAGGAGCTTGAAGACTTTTAGGAACAGTTCCTTCCCCTCTGCCATCAGATTTTTGAACAGTCCTTAAACCAATGCACACTATCTTATTACTTGTCTTTTTTGCTAATTGATTCATTATTGTAACCTCAAGTCAAGTCAAGTCAACTTTTATTGTCATTTCGACCATAACTACTGGTACAGTACATAGTAAAAATGAGACAACGTTTTTCAGGACCATGGTGTTACATGACACAGTCCAAAAACTAGATTGAACATAATAAAAAAAAACCACAGAGAAAGCTATACTAGACTTCAGACCTACATTGGACTGCATAAAGTGCACAAAAACAGTGCAGGCATTACAATAAATAATAAACAGGACAATAGGGCAAGGTGTCAGTCCAGGCTTTGGGTATTGAGGAGTCTGAGAGCTTGGGGGAAGAAACTGTTACATAGTCTGGTCGTGAGAGCCCAAATGCTTCGGAGCCTTTTCCCAGACGGCAGGAGGGAGAAGAGATTGTATGAGGGGTGCATGGGGTCCTTCATAATACTGTTTCCTTTGCGGATGCAGTATGTAATGTAAATGTCCGTGATGGCAGGAAGAGAGACCCCGATGATCTTCTCAGCTGACCTCACTGTCCACTGCAGGGTCTTGCGATCCAAGATGGTGCAATTTCTGAACCAGGCGGTGATGCAGTTGCTCAGGATGCCCTCAATACAACCCCTGTAGAATGTGATGAGGATGGGGGATGGGAGATGGACTTTCCCCAGCCTTCGCAAGAAGTAGAGATGTTGCTGGGCTTTCTTTGCTATGGAGCTGGTGTTGAGGGACCAGGTGAGATTCTCCGTCAGGTGAACTCCAAGATATTTGGTGCTGTTTACGATCTCTACCGAGGAGCCGTCGATGTTCAGCGGGGAGCGGTCGCTCCGTGCCCTCCTGAAGTCAACAACCATCTCTTTTGTTTTGTTAAGAGACAGGTTGTTGGCTCTGCACCAGTCCGTTAGCCGCTGCACCTCCTCTCTGTAAGCTGACTCGTCGTTCTTGCTGATGAGACCCACTATGGTCATGTCATCGGCAAACTTGATGATATGGTTCAAGTTGTGTGTTGTAGCACAGTCGTGGGTCAGCAGAGTGAACAGCAGTGGACTGAGCACATAGCCCTGGGGCCCCCGTGCTCAGTGTGACGGTGTTGGAGATGCTGCTCCCGATCCGGACTGACTGAGGTCTCCCAGTCAGGAAGTCTAGGATCCAGTTGCAGAGGAAGGTGTTCAGGCCCAGTAGGCTCAGCTTTCCAATCAGTTTCTGAGGGATGATTGTGTTCAATACTGAAATGAAGTCTATGAGCAACATCCGAACGTATGTGTCTTTTTTGTCCAGGTGGGTTAGGGCCAGGTGGTGGGTGGTGGCAATGGCGTCATCTTTTGAGCGGTTGGACGGTACGCAAGCTTCAGGGGTCCAGTGAGGGGTGCAGAATGGTCTTGATATGCCTCATGACGAGCCTCTCGAAACACTTCATGATGATGGATGTAAGTGGACAGTAGTCATTGAGGCAGGACACTGAAGACTTCTACGGCACGGGGACGATGGTGGTGGCCTTGAAGCCCGTTGGAACAGTGGCGCTGCTCAGGGAGATGTTGAAGATGTCAGTGAGAACACCTGCTAGCTGGTCTGCACATCCTCTGAGCACTCTACCAGGGATGTTGTCTGGCCCAGCAGCCTTCCGTGGGTTGACCCTGCACAGGGTTCTTCTCACGTCGGCCACGGAGAGACACAGCACCTGGTCATTTGTAGGAGGGGTGGACTTCCTCACCACCACATCATTTTCTGCCTCAAGCTGGGCGTAGAAGTTATTCAGCGCATTTGGGAGGGAGGCATCACCTGCACAGTCAGGTGATGTTGTCTTGTAATTGGTAATTACAACCTGTGGTAATTTTTATGTTTTGTATTATATTGTTGCCGCAAAACAAAAAAAAATTATGACCTACATTCAGTGGTCCCTTTATTAGATAGGCCTTTTCATCTGCCCATTTTGCTGTTCCATTGTATAGTCAATTTAAGCACCGGCTCAGATATTCTGAAAAGACAGGGTTTCGGCATCTGTGGTGAGAGCCGGTTTTGCTCATGCTTTGTGAAGGTCACTCCTCTCTCCATAGCACTGAGGCTATGAAGACCGCCAGACTGCTTTGGTCCATAACCACTAATATGATGAACTTATAAGCGAGGCTTTGGTTCTGCTCTGGGCTACTTATGTTTTGGATGGGAGGACTCAATTTGATTTGGAATTTTTGTGTTTTTTTTCCCCTTTCTGTTGCACTTTAGGTATCAGCTTTTATTTAAAATAATTTTTCTTTTGGGTTTCTTGTTTTGTGGCTACCTGTAAGCACACAAATCTCAAGATTGTATTATTTATACATTCTTTGGTAATAATTGAAAACCCCTTTTTACTGAGCATCTCTGGAAATGCGGTTTCTAAGCCCCTCGGTAACAGCCGCTGTACCCTGTGGTGAGAACCCTGCCTTTATCAGGCTCCGTACATCTAGGGTGTGTTTGTCTTGGGCCCCAGCAAACCCGTGAGGGTGGGGTGTCTTGCCCACCCAAACCCCGGTTTGTGTGAATGCTGTGCGATTTACTGCCTCCTTGCAGTCGCCTGTGGGCAAGAAGTAACAGACAGTACACTGCATTCAGTTATAAAGGAAGGATATTCATGAACGTTAACTTAACCAAAGAGTTATTAAAGAAAGGAAAGAAGAAAAAAATCAAAAAAGCCCCATTATAATTAAACAGTCAAATGTGCAAATATGTTGGAGCTCATCTTGAAGTTGCCTGTAACTCATGCGCTGGACCCTCAGTCTGCGTGAAAGCCCACACCACCTTAAGAATATCGATCAAAATCCATCTTGAACAAACAGGCTCTCTCATGTGAGTAAAAAAACACAAAATGCTGGCAGAACTCAGCAGGCCAGACAGCATCTATGGGAGGAGGTAATAACGACGTTTTGGGCTGAAACCCTTCATCATGAGTGAAGTAACATGGGATGGTCGAGGGGGGATAAGAAGTGGGGGGAGGGATAAAGTAGAGAGCTGGGAAGTGATAGGCTGGAGGGAAATGGGCTAGTGGGAAGGTGGAGAATTATGGGAAATAAAAGAAAGAAAGGTAGGGCTGGGGGGAGAGATTATAGTGTGGGGGGAAAAAGAGAGAGAAAGAGAACCATATTAAAATAATAGATAGGGATGGGGGTAAGGGTGTGGGGCAGGGGTATCAATGGAGGTCAGTGAGTTGGATGTTCATGCCGGCAGGAAGGAGGCTACCTAGGTGGGAGATAAGGTATTGCTCCATTGACCTGCGTGTGGCCTCATCTTGACGGTAGAGGAGGCCATGGACAGACATGTCAGACTGGGAGTATTGGTCTCTTATGTGAGTATTGGTCTTCTTCCTTGTAGCCATTCATCTGCACAAAGCACCTTGTGCAACAGGGTCGGCATCCTCAGCCATCTTCCCCTTGTCTTCTCCTTGATACGTACCCGTAATGGTTTAAATGAACCAGCAGCAATAGGCCACGCCTGGAGTCTGGTTTTGATGTTAGAACCACCATCTTTATTAGTATCTACTTAGACACGAATAATCAAAAGTTAACAGTGTTATGAGTATACATATGTGTAAATATAACTTCCAAACAATTGAGCTCGGAGGGGTGGGACACCAGGCCTAAAATCTTGAGATGGTGAGGTATGAAAGCTCAGTTCATCCACAGATTCAGTGATGTGAGAGAGATATTTGTAATCCAAGGTGAATGTTGAGAGAAGGCATTTATGTCTTGTTCCACAGGTTCCATGGTGGTAAAACAGGATAACAATCGCCTTAGGTTTTATCCATCGTCATTCCAAATCCACTTATGAATTATCACCAATAGTAGCTTATCACAGGGGTACCATCTTCAAAGGGAACTACCACCCAGGCAAGGGTTAACACATAGGTAGATTCCACAAGGTTGCCCCAATCACACAACGTGATAGACACTTATCGATGTGCTGGGTCAATGCTCAGCCCAACCTTGCGGGCACTCAAATGTTCCAACCAGTGACCCCTTAGTCACTGGCTTCCTTCCATTGTCCGACTCCACTGCGACTGACTGTGTGTGGGTGTGAGTGTCCTTGCTTAAGTCAAAACAAGCTGCAGAGTCAAATAGTTCCATCCCCCTCTCTCTCTCTCTCTCTCTCTCTCTCTCTTAGTCAGAATTAAACGGGAGCCGAGAAAGCCGGTGGCTGATGTCTTAAGATGACAGTCCATGGCAAGATAAACCTAGGGGTTCATCACATCCTGGCTCCCGCCAAAAAGACCTTGACCCATTCCAGTGTTGCTCACAAAGACCTCTCGGCCCTGTGTTCTCCAGAACCTTTTCTAGAATTCCACCATCCTAATTGGCTAATACCATATTCCTAAGAACAACAAAGCCCGTTATCTCAGCTCAAACCCAAACAGACTGAAAGTAGAACAGACTGATCTTATGGAACTGAACAACTTAAATATCCACAGCATAGCAGTAAAAAGAATCTTAACCATGGTGTTACATAAAAGTACTTTGAAATTGAACTGATTTGAAAATCTTGGACAAGGCACACAAGGCATATACTAGAATAGTTCTGCAGATGGGGAATTGTGGTGTGAAGTTAGTTGAACGGGCTGGAGTTCTCCTTGGGGTAAGGAATTTTGATTGGAGATTTGATAGTTACGTTTGAGATCATGATAGGTTTAGAGAGAATAGACTGAGAGGTGATTCCTAGTATTGGTCTTTTCAAGAATTGGGGAAGTATTTCCAAGTGACAGGCAGAATTTATTTTCTGCGGAATGATAATGATCTGTAACTGTATCACTGTTAGCATGGAGGATATAAAGGTTGCCAATGCTGTCAAAAGGGAAGCAGGAAGTAGTGGGGAAATGATTTGCAAGGCCATGGGGGAAATGGGACAGACTAGACAGTTGTACAAAGAGCTCTCCTTCTACATTGAAACAGTTCTACAGTTTTGTAAATATTTTCAGATGCAAAATTGCAAAATCATAGCTTCTGCTTTATAAAATAAAACAAACTTAGCGTTGTGATGAACTTCAATAAAAAAAATAAATTACAAAAAAAAGAAAATCATTGTCCAGTAATTTATGTGAAAATATGAAAATGGGTATTTCCCAGAGCTGAGCAAGATTACACTGAAAAAGGATCTAGTGCTTTCCTGACACTTATGATGAATAAACCCCTTTCAGGCTTCCAGTCGGGTACAGGTATCAATTTTAACTGATGTTTCAATGACAAACTCTGCCATGCTTAGGCATGTCTAGTCTGGTGGTATATATACCCACGTCATCTGTTCCTCCTGATTGGTTAGCCCTCATCCAATCAGGCTTCTGCTGCCTCACCATGTGTGCAATTGAATTCCACATTTTCACTTACAGCGAGACCTTCACCTTTGTTAAAATTATTTTTCTCTAGTTTTATTTCAGTGGCTTCCTTCACCAGGCGATACAAACAGTAGTTTTGTGCCGTTGAAGTCAATCCTTTGACCATTGCTAATGCAATTTTCTGCTACCGCCGATTTGTCTGGGTAACCGAAACGGATACACCTCCCATGCTCCTTGGCTCCTTGATCCGAGTTTCCACTGTGCACCCCATCTGGTCAATATGTGTCGCTCCACATTCTCAGGGAATCCTGTAAACACCAGCCATTCTGAGTCCCAGGCCATCTTTGACCGTTATAAGCTGTGATTTGAGCTTCATCAAACATGAGGAAATCTGCAGATGCTGGAAATTCAAGCAACACACACAAAATGCTGGTGGAACACAGCAGGCCTGGCAGCATCAATAGGAAGAAGCACAGTCAACGTTTTGCCCTAAGGAACAACACCTATGTTCCGTCTGGGTAGCCTCCAACCTGATGGCATGAACATTGATTTCTCTGACTTCCATTAATACCCCTCCTCCCCTTCTTACCCTATCCCTTATTTATCTATCCATTTATTTATTTATTTATTTATTTATTCATTCATTCATTCATTCATTCATTCATTCATTCATTCATTCATTCATTCATTCATTCCCCCTTCCTTTTTTCTCTCTCTGCCCCTCTCACAATCATTCTTTGCCTGTTCTCCATCTCCCTCTAATGCTCCCCCCCTTTCTTTCTCACTAGGCCTCCCGTCCCATGATCCTTTCCCTTCTCCAGCTCTGTATCCCTTTTGCCAGTCACCTTTCCAGCTCTCAGCTTCACCCCACCTGTTTGAGATTCCTTACGGGTTTGTGGATGGTATTAATCCGGTGTCTCTTCAGGCACTTTTGAAAGGCTTTATCATACACACTCTTAACACTGTTGTTGAAGGACAACACTGAGGTGACAGGTTGTTTGGGTACAGAAAAATAAATGATCAAACTGGAGAGAGGTAGAGATTCACTGATGGATGGTGCTGATTATTTTCATTACCAGTCTTTCACTGATTTTTTAAAATCTGTTTATGGGGTAGAGAATTTTCTCATAGGATTTTTATACTATTAACTTTTACTGGATTCCAATGCCACCAAGTGTCATGCCTAAAATTCACCTCTAGGTCATTTACACACTAGAGGACCAGCACCTGATTTTCTGCTTTAAGTCTACCACCTGATGGCCTGGAGGGGAGTGAGGGAAGTTACTCCTCTTGTCTCTTTATCTCTAATCCTCCTACTCATACTCAACACCCAACCTCTGCCTCCATCACCCAGTTCTTTCCCATCATCCACCTCTCCATCTGCTCCTGACCCACGTTCTCCTCTCACTGGGTGCCCTCCAGCCAATGTCCCCATGTTCCACCTTCCTTCCCTCTGAGATTCCATCATCTGTGGTCTCTGTTATCTCCACCTGCTGAGTTCCTCCAGCATTTTGTGTGTAATGCTTTGGATTTCCAGCATTTGCAGATTTCCTCATGTTTTTGTTGCTCGGTGTAACCTGGCATTGTTTTTCTGCCAACCTCACAGCAAAAGATCACTGTGTTCCTGGGACTTTTTAAAACAGGGTAACCATCACATATAATAAATTTAAGCCAAGCTGCTTTATTTTCACACAGGCGATATTTTCTTTAACAGGAAGTTTGCATAATATCTGATAAAATGTGGAAATTAATGTGGAATATCTGTTTTGAATTGTAAACAACTGCAAATTTTGGTCACTAAAACCATGCTTTCTATTTGGCAGGTGCTCTGGATTAGTTTACACATACCGTGTCTTTAAGACTCCGACCGATTCATGGACTGTTGAGGTAAGAGAAATTTGGTTTTTAATATCAATGTTTACTTCACTGTTTCAATTCCTTTCAAAGCCATTATGTATACATGCTTAGGGTTTCAGACTATGAGCATGACAAGGTTTATGGTGGTTAGTTGTGGTTTTACGAGCCCTTGTGGGGCTTGCCTTCTGCAGATCACTTTCTTATTGTCTGAAGAAGGTTACGCTGCTGGGGCTTGGACGTATTTCATGGGAACACCAAAGGCTGAGGGTGACCTAACAACTGCTTTTAGTGTTAAGTTGTATTTTGAAGGATGAGTTGAGAAAGAACTTTTCCTCTGGCTGGGGAGGCATTGATGAGGAGTCGTCAATTCATATTTTTCACCTAGAGCATAAGGAAAGATACTAGAAACCATTTCTTCCCTTTGAGGTTCCTGTAAAGAAGGAATCGGTTTGTTTATTGTTGTTATAATTTTCTCCTTGGGAAAGAGCTGGTGGACTGCTGCAATTTCCCACCATCATCTTTTCTGCTTTCTTTAATGTGTAATATCTTCTGTTTCACATGTAACTTTGTTTAAATTGACTGAGGTGATCTTTTATATAATTTCTTGGTACCAGTATTTATTGGTTGGTTCTTTACATACTGTTTACAATATAGGGCTTTGCTTTCTCTTCAGCCTATTAGAATGTCTATCCAATTCCCACTTTCTGCTCAAATGAAGTGTCTTTACCTAAAACATTGGCTGCCAATTTTCCCTCAGTGCTGGTTGACCTGCTGTACTTCCAGCATCTTTGAATTTATTTTGGATTTGCAGCGTCTTGTATTTTGCTTTTTTTTTATATGCCCTTGTTAAAGTCTGTGTATGCGTTTCCAAAACTCATGCGTTGATCAATGGTACTAACCTCTGCTATCCTTGATCAATACAAGTGCTTTAGAAATGGATCACATGTTTTAACAAGGGTACAGCTGTAAAAATACAAAGCACACATTACTGTCTTTTCATGAAATGGAAATATTTCTGATGTTGGATCACATTTTTTTTCAGAAGTCCCATTGTCATGGAGGCTTACAGTATGTTCTCTCACGGGGTTGGGAACATGAGGTGACACTGGCAATGGTTGAAACACTAGTGAATGTCAGTCCTCTAGTTTTCTGACAATACCCCACTGTAAAACCAAGCAAACTCTTACCTTGCCTTCTTAACAGTGGTTTTGTTAGATTGGTGTCAGCTTGACATAACAGCGTCGCATAAGTGCAAGGGGATGTTGTTGTTCTGTTGCAAACCTTCCTGCTGTCACCTATTGTAACCAATGCTGCTCTAGGCAGCTCACTGGAGAACCTTAGATGATAACTTACACAAAGTAAAGAGACAGATGCCACCTTATATATTTAAAATCTTCCAAATTAAAACATAGAATATATAGTAGAGCTGTACAGCCCCTTTGACTCACAATGTTGAGCCAGACTTCTAACCTACTACATGATTAATCTAACCTTTGCCTCCAACATAGCCCACAACTCTCTACTTTACTTTCATCCATGTGAGAAGAGCCCTTAATATATCAGCCTCTACCATGACCCTTGGCACTTATCACTCTCTGTATAAAAGCCCTATCTCTGACATTGGCCCTATACTTTACTCACCTTTGCCTTTCCCTATACTTTACTCAGCCATTGCTGTCCTGGGGAAAAAAAAGGCACTAACTGTCCACACTAACTATGGATCTTATCAACTAATACACCTCCACCGAGTTGCCTCTCATTCCCCTTCACTCCAAAGGGAAAAGTCTTAGCTCACTCAACCTCTCTTCACAAGACATGCTCCCTAATCTAGGCAGCATCCAGGTAAATCTCTGCACCCCCTCGAAAGCTTCCACATCCTTCCTATAATAAGGTGACCAGAACTGAACACAGTATTCAAAATGTGTTTCAACCAGATGTTTATAGAACAATGTTACCTTGCGACTTTTGACTTACATTGAGGCTTTTTATTCCTCCCCTGAGCTGAACATCTGCACTAATTGAAATGGATCTCTGATTTTGCACCTTGTCTGACTGGCATTGTACCATTGGGGTGGATTCTTCAGTGCAATGCACAAGTATCCTCTTACTTGAATGCTTGGAACTCTGCCTCAGAACTGCCCAGCAAAGTTGGTCCAAAAAAAGGTGAATTGAGGTTAGAAACAAGAAAATAATTTATTAATTTTTGCATGCTTGATTGGACACAAACCTCAGATTATTTCTATTGCCCCTGGTAATATACTTGAATGAAAAAAATAGAATTAATATTCTGAGTAGTTTTGTAAAGATAGACTAAGATTCAGACCTTATCATCATTTGAAGTTTATCTTCAGCAACTTTGCGATTCATTACTCTATTAAAACCTGTATCTACACTCTTTAATTCAACTTATCTCAGTAATTTATTCCTTAATTTCACAATTTTTTATATCAGTCCTATTTATCTTCTCTTTATACTGCAGCATATTAATATTCTGAAAGTAGATGGGGCAGAGGGCAAGATCATCTAACATGTGCTGAAGAGTAGGACAGTGGGGATTTTCAACTCAATAAATAGGATGCTAAATAATGGAAGTTGATACCTGCTTAGCTCTTATTGAGTTTGGAATATAAAGCTGGCCAAAGCCATCTCTTTGCTTTTTGTGTTGGATTTACACCCCATAAGCAGGTTACATTTTATCTGGTCTGTGCTGATATTTATGCTCCACATAAACAGAATGTCTTCCCTAGCCTCTACTTCATTTTTCAACCTTTTGATCCTTTAACAGTATTCCCCAAAATACACATTCAGAATTTAGCTGTTTCAGTTTCACTTATTCAATGTTCCTTATTTTTTTTATAAACAAAACTATGTTCATCAGCTGCTAAAACAACCTGTCATTGCTGTCAGCACATTCTAACTCATCGTAGTATCTTTACATAAATATACACCTGCTGTTATTTCTGTATTCTTGAAGAACGGATTCAGTCTGAAACGTTGACTAACTATTCATTTCCACAGAAGCTGCCTGACTTGCTGAGTTTCTCCAGCATTTTGTGTGAATGTTGCTTTGGATTTCCAGCATCTACAGACTTTCTCATGTTCTACATTCCTTGTTCTGTTTGTTCCAAACTTGTAACATTTCCATTTTGACTGTACTGAAGAAATGATACTTGCAAAAATATTCCACTTCCACCTTTATTACCCAGAGGATAATAGGCTTTTGGAATTGTATATACAGGAGATGCTATTGGTATGGAAGGCTCTGCAAGGGGTAGTTAAAATTGCTCAATGCATTACTGGCACTAATGATATATATATATATATATATATATATATATCTATATATATATATATATATATATACACACACACACACACACACACACACACACACACACACACACACACACACACACAGAGAAAGGTGCCAGAAATGAGCCAGTAGCATTATGAAGGACCTAACATACCCTAATGATGGACCAGTTGTCCCACTCATATCAGGTAGGAGGCTATGTAGCATTCACACCAGGACTATCAGACTCAAAAACAGTTACTTTACTGAACCAGAAAGGCTGATCAACATCTCCACCCACTAACTCCACCACTACTTTATTATTTCCCATCAGTCACAGTACTGCCTTGTGTCGCTTTACAAACATATAATCAATCTATGCATATAAGACATCTAATGTATTTACATTTATTCTGTTTTATTTAAATTATCATTATTGCATTCTTTATCTTGTGTGTTATTTTTGTGTTGCATCAGATCAGGAGTAACAATTATTTTGTTCCCCTTTACACCTGCTTATGGGAAATGATATCAAACAATCTTGAAACTTGAAATGAATTGTTCACAGTTTGCTTTAACTTCCTGAACATTCAAGTTCAAGTTCAAGTTCAGGTTTTTTGTCATTCAACTGTACACATGTATACAGCTAAACGAATCAATGTACCTCAAGGACCAAGGTATGAGGTACACAGTACATAGATCACATACAGTATGTAAAATAATATTAACAGATAAAAATGAAGTATTCTGTGGATATATAAGTTGACATAAAGTGCATAAATGACATATAGTTAAACATACAACACTATTACTGCTACTGATGCTGTAATAAATAATATGTACTGGATGGTAGCAGGATGTTCAGAAGTCTCACAGCCTGAGAAGAAGCTGTTACTCAGCTTAACAGACCTTCACCTTATACTGTGGTACGTTTTGTCTGATGGTGGGAGGTCAAAAAGACTGTGGGATGGATGGGAGGGGTCCATGTTGGACAAATTGAAGGGGTTGTTGATGTTTTGGGTAGCAGGTCATGATTTTGTGAAATGCCTGGCTTGATAGGGATATAAGTTCCCCCTCCACCTTCCTCTGTTCCCCACTTTGACCTTTTTACTTCTTCTCACCTGCTTAGTACTGCCCACTGGGCCCCTTCCTTTTCTTCTGTGGTTCTTTCTCCTCTCCTATCAGATTCCTTCTTCTCCAGCCTTGACCTTTCCCACCCACCTGGCTTCACCTATCACCTTCTAGCTAATCTCCTTCCTCTTCCCCCCACCTTTTTATTCTGGCAGCTTCGGCCTTCCTTCTCAGTCCCAAAGAAGGGCCTTGGTCTGAAATGTCAACTATCTATTAATTTCCATAGATGCTGCTGGTCCTGTCGAGTTCCACCAGCACTTTTTGTGTGTTGCTTAAAAATGGTTGTTATTAATGTTAGATTTTTAGTGAGGTGAGGAATCAAGATGGGTCTAATCTGATACCAAGAGTTAGATTTAATTCAGCATGCTAAATTTTCTTTTGGTTCCGATTTATTTTTTTGTTTTCTTCACAGACAGCACCTGGAGTCAATCGGAGGTTGTTTCGTAAGGTGAAGAACTTAATTTCTGCCTACCAAAAGGAAGATCAAGGCTTAGCAATACCCTTATTATACCCAGTGTACAAGCAAAAAGGTATCAAATGTTCTTTACTGAACGGAAGTATGTGTGTTTAGCAATAATACTCTTCTTATCCATTCCATTGCATGTTTGATGCTGTTGTGTCTTATTTCAACATTTTCCTTTCATCCTGTTGTACTGACCAGATTTGCTTAAACCATTGAAGTTTGAGTGGATTTTAAACTGTAATATATTTTGAAGCTGTAAAGTTTCTCTCTGTATACTATTGGGGCATTGAGGTCATGATCAATTGATGTTATGACCTGTCTCCTTATTACCCAACCAATCTCAATGTGCTTTGTGATGCACCATCAATAACTCACTCTGAGACGTAAAGGCGAGATATCGGCTTTTATTGACTGGAAGAAGGAACCAGCAGTGAGTGACCACCATACTACATCCTGGAGACTGAGGCTCCTCCCACATGCCCCTGTATAACGGCGATTGAGGCCTGATGCTCAGCCTCAGTCTCCAGGATGTAGTATGATGGTCACTCACTGCTGGTTCCTTCTTCCAGTCAATAAAAGCCGATATCTCACCTTTATGTCTCAGAGTGAGTTATTGATGGTGCATCAATTTTATTGACTGATGGTTTTAAAACATGGAAACCGTTTTACATCTGGAAAGGTTGGATTTGGACCCTCAAGACCCTGAAGCAGCTCTTGCTTTTGAACTCTGGCTTGCATGCTTCCAATCATACTTGGAGGAGGTTCATGCGACTGACCCTGCCGTTATGCACAGAATTCTCCTCTCGAGGGTCACCCCAAAAGTTTATTCCATTATCCGGGACCTGCCGACCTACGATGGGGCACTGGACGCCTTCAAAAGACAGTACCTGCGGCCGGTGAATACCGTCTACGCAAGACATCGTTTAGCTACCCGGCGACAGCGGCCTGGCAAATCGAGCGCCGAGTTTCTCCGAGCACCGCAGACACTCGTCCGAACTTGTGACTGCAAGATGCTCATGACAGAACAGCATGCGGAGCTGCTAGTGCGAGACGCCTTTGTGACGGGACTGAGGTCAGTGTACATGTGCCAGCGGCTGCTGGAAAAAGCCGATCTTACCTTATGCTCGGCGATCGAGATGGCCAACGCTCTGGAAGCTGCTCTGCACAACGCTGATGCTGTCCAGTTGCGCGATTCCCCGCCGGTTCCGTGGACACCTCAGACACCACCACCGGCGGCTCCCGGGAGCGAATTCGGCAACGCTGCTGCCAGTCGCGATTCCACGAGCTCCCTGAACTTGATCATGGCTGCGGCTCGTCAGAAGCCCATGCTTTGTTACTTCTGCAGACTCAAAAAGCACCCCCAACAACGCTGCCCAGTGCAAGAAGCGACCTGCTCCAGCTGCGGAAAGCGGGGCCATTTCGCCAAGGTCTGTAAGTCTAAACTATGAGCGGAGTGCAGCGCTGCGGGTGAGACGTGGGGGCTGCCATCTTGCATGTCCGGATGTGGGCAGCCATCTTTGTCGGCGTCAGCATGCCCCGCCTCCGAACCGCCGATGCTTACTGGGTACCTTGGATGTGGGTGGCCATCTTTGTCGGCGTCAGCATGCCCTGCCCCCGTCCCACCGATGCTTACCGGGTACCCCAGATGTGGGCGGCCATCTTTGTCGGCGTCAGCATGCCCTGCCCCCGACCCTCCGATGCTTACCGGGTACCCCGACGGCTCAACTCTGGCCACTGTAACCCTCGACCAAAGCGCCCCACACCAGCTTGCAAGGTCCATGATGGACATTCTGGTGGAGGGGCACAGGACTAGATGCCTGTTTGACATGGGCAGCACTGAGAGTTTTATTCACCCAGTCACAGTGCAACGCTGCGGACTCGCAACATGGCCGGTAAGTCGGAGGATCAATTTGGCTTCTGGGTCGCATTCCGCAGACATCCGGGCGGGTTGTGTAGCGACATTGGTGGTGCAAGGCACAGAATATCGGGACTTTGCGCTACTGGTCATGCCTAAACTGTTTGCACCTGTGCTATTGGGGCTGGACTTACAGAGCCATCTCGAAAGTGTGACTATGGTATATTACGGGCCACTCCCACCACTCACTGTCTGGAATCCTCAGTTTTGTGGGACTTCATCACTACTGACTACACACACACACGGGCCCACATGTCCCATCCAGCACCATGCCGACAGCTGCGCTACCGACACCACTTGCAGCCTCTCCACCCTCAAGATCCCTCCCCCACCGCTGTTCGCCAACCTGACCCCCGACTGTAAACCTGTGGCAACTAAAAGCAGGAGGTACAGCGCGGGGGACAGGGCCTTCATTCAGTCAGAGGTGCAGCGGCTGCTCAGGGAGGGGATCATTGAGCCAAGCACAAGCCCTTGGAGGGCCCAGGTGGTCGTTGTTCGGACTGGGCAGAAAAATAGGATGGTCGTGGACTATAGTCAAACCATCAATAGGTTCACGCAGCTTGACGCGTACCCCCTACCCCGCATCGCGGATATGGTCAATCAGATAGCTCAGTACAAGGTGTACTCGACAATAGATCTGAAATCCGCTTATCACCAGCTCCCCATCCGCCCGGAGGACCACCCCTACACCGCCATCAAGGCGGGCGGCAGGCTCTATCACTTCCTGCGCGTCCCTTTCGGTGTCACGAATGGTGTCTCTGTCTTCCAGAGGGAAATGGACCAGATAGTGGACCAGTACCAACTGAAGGCCACATTTTCCTATCTGGATAACATCACCATCTGTGGTCACGACTGGCCAGATCACGACGCCAACCTCCAACGATTTTTCCAAGTGGCCGCAGCTCTGAACCTTACTTATAACAGGGACAAGTGTGTGTTCGGAACCACCCACCTTGCTATCCTTGAGTATGTCGTGGAAAACGGGATCATTGGCCCTGATCCCGACCGTATGCGCCCCCTGTTAAAACTCCCTCTTTCCACCACTCTCAAAGCCCTCAGACGGTGCCTGGGTTTTTTTTCCTATTACGCCCAATGGGTCCCCCATTACGCAGACAAGGCTCGCCCCCTGGTCAAGTCTACCACGTTTCCCCTCTCTGCTGAGGCCTGCGCGGCCTTCAGCCGCATTAAAGAGGACATTGCCAAAGCTAAGATGCATGCGGTGGACGAGACCGTTCCCTTCCAAGTGGAGTGTGACGCCTCCGATTTCGCTCTGGCTGCTACCCTCAATCAGGAAGGCAGGCCAGTAGCATTCTTTTCTAGTACCCTCCAAGGCTCTGAAATTTGGCACTCTGCGGTGGAGAAAGAAGCCCAGGCCATAGTGGAGGCTGTTAGGCACTGGAGTCACTATCTCGCTGGCAAAAGGTTCACCTTGCTGACCGACCAGTGCTCGGTTGCGTTCATGTTCAGCAACCAATAGTGGGGCAAAATCAAAGATGATAAGATTTTGCGGTGGAGAATAGAACTCTCCACCTACAACTATGATATCCTGTACCGGCCTGGCAGAGTCAATGAGCCCCCTGATGCCCTATCCCGGGGAGCGTGTGCTAGCACACAGCTCGACCAGCTATACGCCCTTCATGCACATCTTTGCCATCCGGGGGTCACCCGATTTTACCATTTCATGAAAGCTCGGAACCTGCCTTACTCCCTGGAGGACATCAGGACGATGACCAGGGACTGCCAAATTTGCACTGAGTGCAAACTGCACTTCTACCATCCTGACACGGCGCAACTTGTCAAGGCCACCTGCCCTTTTGAACGACTGAGTGTTGACTTTAAGGGCCCCCTTCCCTCCACTGACCGCAATGTCTATTTTCTCAATGTTATCGACAAGTACTCGCGGTTCCCCTTTGCCATCCCCTGCCCCGACACCACTGCCACGTCCGTCATAAAAGCCCTGCGCCAGCTCTTCACTCTGTTCGGGTATCCCTGCTATATCCACAGTGATAGAGGGTCCTCCTTTATGAGTGACGAGCTGCGCCAGTACCTGCTAGCTAGGGGCATTGCTACTAGTAGGACCACGAGTTATAATCCCCGGGGAAATGGACAGGTGGAGCGGGAGAATGCCACGGTGTGGAAGGCCACACTTTTAGCCCTTAAGTCAAAAGGGTTGCCGGTCTCTCGATGGCAGGAGGTCCTCCCTGAGGCACTCCACTCTATCCGCTCCCTGTTATGTATGTCCACCAATGCCACCCCTCACGAGCGCCTATTCTCTCTTCCCAGGAAGTCTGCCACTGGGACCACCATACCAGCTTGGCTGACGTCCCCGGGACCAGTACTGCTCCGGAAACATGTGAGGAGTAATAAATACTCCCCGCTGGTCGAGAGGGTTCACCTTCTACATGCGAACCCCCAGTATGCCTACGTGGTCTTACCTGATGGGCGGGAGGACACGGTCTCCATCCGCGACCTGGCGCCCGCAGGTGCAGCAGACCACTACCCTGGTAACTACGAACCCTGCACCTGAGGTGACACCGTGCTCACCAGGCCCTACACAGACTCCTCACGACACTTATATACCGGGCGTTTCATACGCATATATACCAGGCACCTCGCACATGCGTGAGGGATCACTGGCGCCTAGTGGGCTGGAACAAGCACAACCTCCGTCTCCTGTGCAATCACCAATGTTGATGCACCATCAATAACTCACTCTGAGACGTAAAGGCGAGATATCGGCTTTTATTAACTGGAAGAAGGAACCAGCAGTGAGTGACCATCATACTACATCCTGGAGACTGAGGCCGAGCATCAGGCCTCGATCGCCTTTATACAGGGGCCTGTGGGAGGAGCCACAGGAGCAGTCAGCAGGGGGCGTGTCCAGACAGGCACACGTAGTTCACCACACTTTGAAAACTGACCTTCAATGGACATCAAAGGGAAATGGGACAGTGGTCACTATCAAGAACAAGAAAGTTCACCCTCCCTCAAGCAAATCACTTAGCTGCTAAGAGATTTAATCCCATTGTGATGATTCTTTAGTGAGCTGTAAAACCTGGAACTTGCAGCAGAGGGAGCCCTCTTGAATGGTCACACCTTGTTTTTCACTTTTGGGCAGGAAGTCTAGCGCCTTCAGGGAAACAGAAAATTCTGCTGCCAAACCCTGCTCACTACTGTTTCCAGAAAGCTTAATGCACCCCATGAGTCCTAGGCTTTTCTTATCAATATCTTACTAATCTGTAGAATTTCCACCCTGAACCATCTTTTGCTGTTTAGTGTCCTCCTTTAAACTTATTTATTTCACCAAGTATTTATTATCACTAATATTTTTATTTAGGGTTCAGATTTTGTTTTGTTAAATATCTTTGGTGTCTTTTTGTATTGCATTTGATCTATAAATGCAAATTGTAATTGTAATTGTAGTAGATAATGTGAGTGACTATTATTATAATTTGTGTGAAGGCCATTCTTTGCAGCTTCTAAAGCTGATGTTACAGCATAGAGATCAAGAATGGAAACTTGAGCTGAGTTTAATTTCTTCCATGATCCAGCATAGGTACTCTTTGCAAAAGAATAATTAATATACCATTGACAAGATATTGCAAAACCTCCCAAGAGAACAAAACTTTGAAATATTCTTAGCTTCTATGTTTAACTAACAAACTAATGAAAATTATAGCTAAACTTTATAATAATTTAAGAGTAACATGCAGCTTAGTTTGATGAAATTGTTCTTTTAACAGGAAGTTTCATTTGTTTCTGCAGATAATGTAAAGGATGAAGATTATCTGATGATGCACCCAACTGAATGATGCCCAATTTTTTACATTATCAAACCGAATTTTGACTGAATTTGCCAGAAGTGTTTTCAATCAAAATACATTGTAGCTTAGATACACATTAATTGATCTTTGACATCTTCCACCATTGAACATTCTAATTTTTGTTTCAGTTAAATTTGTAGCCAAGCTAATTTGTAATTCAAACTTTTCCAAAATAAGTTTGAGGCATATATTTTTCTTTCGTCAGTAGTTTATACAATGGATGGCTCCTGGTATTTCATTATTTATTTATTTTGCCTTCAAACTTGTTAGAGAAGTGTTTTCTATATACCGTATTCAATGTTGTTCCAAGACAGCTACTGTAGTTTGGTAGTAAACCCAAAAATCCATATTTTAAAAAATGATTGACGTGTTTTTTTGGGAAAAATTATGCTGTGCAATTTGGGAATCTTAAAATCTTATCAAGTATTCAGCAGGTCAGTTGGCATATGTGGAAAAAGAAACAGGTTTATCATTTCATGTTAATTAACTTTCATTGAATTGGCAATAGCTACATATGTAAGGGCAGAATGTATACAAGAAAATGCATTGGGATTATTGACAAACGACCTACATTCTGGTGCGAGCTGCACTCAGTATTAATAGAAACTGATTGTCCTGTTTATTCACTGAGAGCATCAACAAAATGCTCAGTTTGCAACATACTGCTGTATTTAGGAGGTCATCAGTGCACCTACTTGGGAAGAGTGAACTTTGTCACTTGTCCTTTTCTAGAGAGCAGACAGCTGGAAGAACAAATGGAATAGCCATATCTGTGGATTTGCCAATAGATCAGAGTGCATTCTTTTGAAGATTAAATCAGCACTTTTTGCTGACTCAGTCAGCATAGACTAACTTGTAACTCATTCAACCCAGTTCTGCCAGATCATATATATATATATATATATATATATATATACATATATCTGAATTTTTGAATCGAAGTTTCTAAGTGTGTCTAGGTCTGCTGGAGTGAGCATGCAGTGATTGGTAGTGTGATGCGGGAGAGTTGTTTCTAGTACATATCTGACATGCATGCACGTGAATGAGCGTTAACTGAACTTAGGGTTCTCCATGTGGGTTAAATGCACATGATCATCTGCATAACTGGGATCCCATTTTGCAACAAATGGTGGCCAGTCAGCATTGTCCACTGATTAATGTATATGCAGGCTTGATACATGCTACTGGCTTGACCATCCAAAATCACAGATGACTCTCACCATAAATGTATGTCAGTACATTGTTCTATAAAATGGAAGCACATTAATTTCAGCAATGTAATCCCAAAGGTATTGAAATTATGAAACTGCTTTTGTGGTAAATTAGTTAAATTATAGGAAAATGCTGTAGATGAAAGAACAAAGCAGAAAGTCAGCTGTGGGGCAGAAGGTAGGGGAGTTTAACTGATGAAAATTGCTGCTGAGCAAAGGACTGTTCTTGCCTCTCTGTCCCACTTCCCTTTCTCTTAAAACTTATAGTTAATTATACAAATATGTTCAAAATAGCTGTGGATGCTGAGGAACATTATTGCAGAAGTTGAGATTACATTTCTATCTTGCTTCTTAAAAAGGTATCCCAGTTTCGATGAATTATCATTTATGTGAAATGCTAGTCCTGTTCCACATGTGCTGCTAATTTGCTGAATATTGGTAGCATTTCCTATTTTATATGAGAACACATTTTTTTGCAGGGTGATTATAGTATTACTGTGAGAAGTAGCACTCAGTGCAAAGATAAACTTTCACTAACTACATGGCGAAGAAAAAGCATTTCAGGATGTATGTTGTATATGTTTCTCTGACATTAAAGGTACCTTTGAAATCTTTGAAACCTTGAGTTTAAGAAATTAAAGGTTGTCTTGATTTCTGTGTCCAGGGTTCTACTGACATTCATCTAATGTTATGACACCTCCTAGACTTAGTGAGGAATCAATATCTCTCAATTACTTTATGTGGGTGCATCTCATCAAATGTCACAAACAGGGACAGGACATGAGTTAGTTTTCTGTGGCCTTTAGGAGAGTCTTGTATGGTCACACAGGAATTGAGGTGAATACATGGAAGACAAATTAGGACTGCATCATGAGATAAAACAACCTGCCACAATGACATTGCCTTGGATTTCATTGAGAAACATCACTAATTAGAGAGAAAAATATTTAATATATTTAATAACTAACAAAAAATGTCATTAGTCGAGGAGTTGCTTTAGGTACTTATGACTAAGTATCTTGTAAATTTACATGTAAGGCATTCTGAGAAATGACAATACAATACATAATTAGAAAGCTATGAGACATTTGGGATATCTGCTCACCTCCATTTCATAATATTGTTGTAACTGATTCTAAATCTTTACTTGCATAAAACTTGAGTGATCTAGCAATAATCAAGTTCCCTTCAAACTTTCTTTATTATTAGTGACAGCTTTTAGACCAAAATGTCAAGTTTGATGAAACATATATTTTTATTTTGATTAATGCATCAGATTACTTAGCTGGACACATTTTGCTCTTCATGTCATCTGTAGCAGGATAGTTATGGTTCCAAAGTTTTCTGAAATCTGTTTGAAAAATAACTGTAACATTAAAAGTGAAATTGACATTATTTTGGATTTGTACTTTCAGTTTTCCTCTGTTACCTCCTAAAGTCACACTTGGCATCCAGTTCTATGGATGGCAGCAGCAACTCTAATAAAAAATTTCACTCATTTCGCCAGGTCTTTAACTATTTAGATGATATAAATGAGATTAATCATTCTCATGTCTAGCAGTTATTGGATAATAATTCTGACTTTGAACCCTGGCTTGTTTAATTGGCCTCATTCTCCAATGTGGAATGTTCAGAGCACTTTTAACAGGCTAATCTCTGTCCTGATTGAGATTAATGAGAAAAAAAATGCGCTGAAGCTTTCAGTCTCACATAACCTGGAGTTGCCTTTATTCATTGGCTATCTTGGACTTTGGGACTTAAACAGTAGCTTGTTGTATAGTTATGTGATTATCGTTGTTAAAATTAGTAAGGAAATACATTCCATTGGACTAGTTACATGCAGTATATTCGTTTTTATATCATAGCTTTCATTAAGTAATGGATGATAAGTATTTTTTGAATAGCTCTCTACATAAACAAATAAAAATATTATCAATCCAGACTGCTGTTTTTTTTATGTATCATGACACACATTTTTCCAATAAGCAAAAGGTGAAAACTCCACTTGCTGGGAATCTGAAATAAAAGCTGAAAATACTGGAGATGCTCAGCAGGTCAAGCAGCTTGTATGGAGAAAGAGAAAAACAGAGTTAATGCTTCAGATGTTTCATCATATGAAAGACTATTTTTCCAAAACATTAACTCTTTCTTTCTCCACAAATTTATATTTACTTGGGAGATGGGCACAGAGTCTATAGAATTCAGGCAAGACAGTAGTGAGGTCATGGACAGAATCAGGATTACAGAAGAGGAGGTGCTTGCTGTCTTGAGACAAATTAGGTTGGATAAGTCCTCAGGACCTGACAAGGTGTCCCTTCAGAAATTCTGGGAGGCTAGTGCAGATATAGAATGGGTCCTGGTAGAAGTATTTAAAACTTCCTTAGCCATGGGTGAGGTGCCAGAGGACTGGAGGTTAATGTTGTTCTGTTGTTCAAAAAAGACTTGAAGAATAAGCCAGGAAATTATAGACCAGTGAAGCTGACATCAGTAGTGGGTAAATTATTGTAAAGTATTCTAAGGAACTGGATATAGAAGTACATGGACAGACAGGGCTTGATTAAGGATAGTCAACATGGTCATGTCTAACTAATAGAGTTTTTCGAGGAGGATACCTGGAGGAAAGGCAGTGGATGTTGTCAACACGGATTCTGCAATAACTTTGGAGAGGGTTCAAAGGAGATAAATGATTCTGGAATTGAAAGGCTTATCATACGAGGAGCATTTGACGGCTCTTAGCTTGTGCTCACTGAACAATTGCTGGGGGGAATTGCTTTGAAAGTGTGGATGTGGAAAGGATGTTTCCTATGGACTAAGACTAGAGGACAAAGCCTCAGAACAGTGGGACATCCATTTAGAATGGAGATGCGGAAGAACTTCTTTAGCCAAAGAGTGGTGATTCTGTAGAATTCATTGCCAGAGGCAGCTATGGAGGCCAAGTCTTTGGATATATTTAAAGCAGAGGTTGATAGATTCTTGATTAGTCATGGCATGAAGGGGTACAGGAGATTGGGGCTGAGAGGGAAATGCATCAGCCATGGTGAAATGGTGGAGCAGACTCGATAGGCCAAATGGCTTAATTCTCTCTTATTGTCTTTAGCAAGGCCTTTGACAAGGTTCTGCATAGGAAGTTAGTCAAGAAGTTTCAGTCATTTGGTATTCATGATGGGGTAACACATTAGATTTGACATTAGTTTCACAGGAGAAGCAAAAGAGTGATATGTGGTTGCCTCTCTGACCTGAGGTCTGTGACTAGTGGAGTGCGGCAGGGACTGGTGCTGGGTCCGTTGTTGTTTGTTATCTATATTAATGATTTGGATGATAATGTGGTAAACTAAATCAGCAGATTTGAGGATGAAGCCCAGATTGGGTATTGGACAGTAAAGAAGGCTTTCCTAGCTTGCAGCAGGATCTGGACCAATGGGAAAAATAGGCAGAAAAATGGTGGATGAAATTTAATGCAGACTTTGGGAGGATAAATTAGGATAGGACTTACACAGTGACTTAGACACAGGGCACTGTGGAATGCAGTAGAACAGAGGGATCTGGGAATATGAATCCATTGTTCATTGGAAGTGGTAGCATAAATAGTCAGGGTTGTAAAGAGAACTCATGTCATGTTGGCCTTCATAAAGCATTGAGTATTGGAATTGGGATGTTAAGTTGAAGTTCCAATATAAAACATTGGTGACGCCAAGATTGGAGTATTGTGTGCAGTTCTAGTCACCAGCCTACAGGAAAGGTATCAATAAGATTGAAATAGTGCAGAGAAAATTTACAAAGATGTTGCTGGGACTTGAGGACCTGAGTTACAGGGAAAGGTTGAATAAGTTAGAACTTTATTTTCTGGCTGTTGGCGCAGTGACATCAGCGCCAGACTCCGGAACGGAGGTTCCCGGGTTCAAATCCGGTCAGGCCGCTCCCGAGTACGCTTTCCATCTGCGCCGGGTTGAGTGTTGAGCCTGCAACTCGACCTCGTAAAATAAAGAAAAAATACTGTGATATGTCTGTGTGAGGAGTGGCGCGCCACACTCTCTTGTTCCACGCCTTGTAAGGCATGAAAATTACTGATGCTGGCCTCTCAGGCCCGAGTCAACGTCATCATTATTCTCTGGAGCATAGGTGAATAAGGGGAGATTGATAGAGATAAAGGTATATAGTAATGGCAATTGCAAGCAGGCCTTTTCCACTGAAGCTGGGTGAGATGAGAACTAGAGGTCATAGGACAATGTCTCCCATCCACTCCATAAGGTACTGGTTAGGCACAGGAGTACATTCAGCCAGGGACTCAATCCACCGAGATGCGACACTAAGCGTCATAGGAAGTCATTCCTGCCTGTGGCCATCAAACTTTACAACTCCTCCCTTGGAGTGTCAGACACCCTGAGCCAATAGGCTGGTCCTGGACTAATTTCCACGTGGTATAATTTCCTTATTATTTAATTATTTATAGTTTTTTATTGCTATATATCTACACTATTCTCGTTTGGTACGACTGTAACGAAACCCAGTTTCCCTCGGGATCAATAAAGTATGTCTGTCTGTCTAAGAGTGAAAGGTGAACTATTTAAGGAGAACTTCTTCGCTCAGAGTGTGGTGTGAATGCGGAACAGCCTGCTAACAGAAGTAGTGTATGTGGGTCCAATTGCAACATTTAAGAAAAATTTGGATAGGTACATAGATGGGCGGGATATAGGGGGCTATGGTCCAGGTGTGGGTCGATGCAACTTGGTGGAATAACATTTTGGCATGGACTGGATGGGCTGAAGAGCATGTATCTGTGCTGTAGTGATCTATGACTCTATGACTGTAGTGACCTCTGACTCTTTGACTGTAGTGACCTCTGACTCGATGACTGTAGTGACCTATGACTCTATGACTGTAGTGACCTCTGACTCTATGACTGTAGTGACCTATGACTGTAGTGACCTCTGACTCTTTGACTGTAGAAACCTCTGACTCTATGACTGTAGTGACCTCTGACTCTATGACTGTAGTGACCTATGACTGTAGTGACCTCTGACTCTTTGACTGTAGAAACCTATGACTCTATGACTGTAGTGACCTATGACTGTAGTGACCTCTGACTCTTTGACTGTAGAAACCTATGACTCTATGACTGTAGTGACCTATGACTCTATGACTGTAGTGACCTATGACTGTAGTGACCTCTGACTCTTTGACTGTAGAAACCTATGACTCTATGACTGTAGTGACCTCTGACTCTTTGACTGTAGAAACCTATGACTCTATGACTGTAGTGATCCATGACTCTATGACCATAGTGACCTCTGACTCGATGACTGTAGTGACTGCTGACTCTTTGACTGTAGTGATCTATGACACTATTCTCCCAAACCTATCAGTACTCTCCAGCAACACACACAAAATGCTGGAGGAACTCAACAGACCAGGCAGCCTCTATGGAAAAGTGTACAGTTGACATTTTGGGCTGAAACCCTTCAGCAGGACTGGAGGACAAAAAGCTGAGGAGTAGATTTAAAAGGTGGGGAGACGGGAGAGAAACACAAGGTGATGGGTGAAATGTGGAGGGGGAGAGCTGAAGTAAAGGGCTGGGAAGTTGATTGGTGAAAAAAACAGAAGGCCATGGAAGAAAGAAAAGCAGGAGAAGCACTAGTGCAAGGTGATAGGTGGGCAAGGAGATAAGATGAGAGAGGGTAAAAGATGAGCACCCATGGTCTCCTCTACTGTCGTGATGAGGCCACACTTAGGTTGGAGGAACAACACCTCATATTCCGTTTGGGCACCCTTCAACCTGATGGCATGAACACTGATTTCTCTAATTTCCAGTAATGATCCCCACCCCCACTCCTTCACCATTTCCCTCTCTCACCTTATCTCCTTGCCTGCCCATCACCTCCCTCTGGTGCTTGAAACACTGGATAACCTTTTGCAGTATGTTCTTTATTCATAAACTAGGATTCTAGCCAATGTTAATATGACCTTAAATGACCCATCACTGGCATCCCAAACTGTCATAGGCATTGAAAAATGAGATACCAGACCCAGCTTTGAGCAATTAAAGTTCAATCTTCAATATGCCTTTAAAAATGGCCGCAGTTCATTTTATGTTATCAACTCAAGTTCCTGATCTTTTGAGAAATGATCAAGAAAAGAGCTTTGTTCTTTTATGAACCCATGGCTTACTATAGAACATCCAGCAATGCCTACCTAAATCTTTTACAAGCTCAACATTTGTTATCCAGAAGGGTAAGCAATTCACAATTCTGCCAGGGGCTGTGGGTTTTAATGTATTTAAGGATTCATGGGATATTAAAATAAAAGTCTTCCTCACAGATTCCTGCAGAACTAAAATATGTTTAATCTTCAAAGGCAACACGAGTGAATCTGCAGATGCTGGAAATAAATAAAAAAACACATAATGCTGGCAGGACTCAGCAGGCCAGACAGCATCTATGGGAGGAGGTAATAACGACGTTTCGGGCCAAAACTCCTCATCAGGAGTGAAGTAACATGGGATGGTCGAGGGAGGATAAGAATTGGGGGGAGGGATAAAGTAGAGAGCTGGGAAGTGATAGGCTGGAGGGAAATGGGCTAGGGGGAAGGTGGAGAATTTTGGGAAATAAAAGAGAAAGAAAGGTAGGGCTGGGGGGAGAGATTATAGTGAGGGGGGGAAAAAGAGAGAGAAAGAGAACCAGACTAAAATAATAGATAGAGATGGGGTGAGGGTGGGGGGCAGGGGTATCAACGGAGGTCAGTGAGTTGGATGTTCATGCCAGCAGGAAGGAGGCTACCTAGGCGGGAGATGAGGTATTGCTCCATCAACCTTTGCGCGTCCTCATCTTGACAGTAGAGGAGGCCATGGACAGCCATATTGGAGTGGGAGTGGTCTGTGGAATTGAAGTGTGTGGCCACAGGGAGATCCCGCCACTGCTGGAGGACTGAGCGCCGGTGTTCGGCGAAATGGTCTCCCAGTCTGCGGCAGGTCTCCCCAATGTATAAATGGCCATATCGGGAACACCGGATACAGTACATCACCCCAGTTGACTCGCAGGTGAAATGGTGCTCACCTGAAAGGACTGTCTGGGGCCTGGGATGCTGGTGAGGGAAGAAGTGTGGGGGCAGGTGTAGCACTTCTTCCATTTGCAGGGATGAGTGCCTGGAGAGACGTCCATGGGGAGGGATGGGTGGGATGAATGGACAAGGGAGTCGCATAGGGGGCGATCCCTGCGGAAAGCCGAGAGTGAGGGGGAGGAGGGGAAGATGTGGTTGGTGGTGGGATCATGTAGGAGGTGGTGGAAGTTACGGAGGATTATACGTTGGATCTGTAGGCTGGTAGGGTGATAGGTGAGGACCGGGGGGACTCTATCCCTGGTGGGCTGGCGGGGGGATGGGATGAGGGCAGAGGTGCGTGAAATACAGGAGATGTGATGGAGGGCAGAGTTCATAGTGGATGAAGGGAAGCCCCTTTCTTTAAAAAAGGAAGACATCTCCTTTGTCCTAGAATGAAAGGCCTCATCCTGAGAGCAGATGCAGCGGAGGCAGAGATTAGCTACTTTGGCTCCTCCCACTTCCTCCAAACTAAAGGTGTAGCCATGGGCACCTCCATGGGTCCTAGCTATGCCTGCCTTTTTGTCGGCCATGTGGAGCAATCTATGTTCCAAGCCTACACTGGTATCTGTCCTCCTCTTTTCTTGCGTTATGTCGACCTCTGTGCATCGGCGCTGCTTCCTGCACACATGCTGAGCTCGTCAACTTCATTAACTTCGCCTCCAACTTTCACCCCGCCCTCAAATTCACCTGGTCTATTTTCAACACCTCCCTCCCCTTTCTAGATCTTTCTGTTTCTATCTCTGGAGACAGCCTATCCACCGACGTCTACTACAAACCTACTAACTCCCACAGCTACCTAGACTATTCCTCCTCCCACCCTGTATCCTGCAAAAATGCTATCCCTTTCTCTCAATTCCTCTGCCTCCAGCACATCTGCTCTCAGGATGAGGCCTTTCATTCTAGGACAAAGGAGATGTCTTCCTTTTTTAAAGAAAGGGGCTTCCCTTCATTCACTGTCAACTCTGCCCTCCATTGCGTCTCCCATATTTCACTCACCTCTGCCCTCACCCGATCCCCCCGCCAGCCCACCAGGGATAGAGTCCCCCCGGTCCTCACCTATCACCCTACCAGCCTACAGATCCAACGTATAATCCTCCGTAACTTCCGCCACCTCCTACGGGATCCCACCACCAGCCATATCTTCCCCCCCCCCCACTCTTGGCTTTCCACAGGGATCGCTCCCTACGCGACTCCCTTGTCCATTCATCCCCCCCATCCCTCCCCACTGACCTCCCTCCAGCCACTCATCCCTGCAAATGGAAGAAGTGCTACACCTGCCCCCACACTTCTTCCCTCACCACCATCCCAGGCCCCAGACAGTCCTTTCAGGTGAGGCACCACTTCACCTGCGAGTCAACTGAGGTGATATACTGTATCCGGTGCTCCCGATGTGGCCATTTATACATTGGGGAGACGCACCGCATACTAGGAGACCGTTTCGCCGAACACCGGTGCTCGGTCCTCCAGCAGTGGCGGGATCTCTCTGTGGCCACACACCAATTCCTGATGCACCATCAATAACTCACTCTGAGATGTGAAGGCGAGATATCGGCTTTTATTGACTGGAAGAAGGAACAAGCAGTGGTTGACCACCATACTACATCCTGGAGACTGAGAGGCCGGGCTCAGGCCTTGATCGCCTTTATACCGGGGTCTGTGGGAGGAGCCACAGGAGCAGTCAGCAGAGGGCCTGTCCAGACAGGCATATGTAGTTCACCACAATTCCGCAGTCCACTCCCACTCCGACATGTTTGTCCATGGCCTCCTCTACCGTCACGATGAGGCCACACGCAGGTTGATGGAGCAATATCTTATCTCCTGCCTAGGTAGCCTCCTTCCTGCCGGCATGAACATCCAACTCACTGACCTCCGTTGATACCCCTGCCCCGCACCCTTACCCCCATCCCTATCTATTATTTTAGTCTGGTTCTCTTTCTCTCTTTTTTCCCCCCTCACTATAATCTCTCTCCCCCAGCCCTACCTTTCTTTCTCTTTTATTTCCCATAATTCTCCACCTTCCCCCAGCCCATTTCCCTTCAGCCTATCACTTCCCAGCTCTCTACTTTATCCCTCCCCCCATTTCCTATCCCCCCTCGACCATCCCATGTTACTTCACTCCTGATAAAGGGTTTCGGCCCGAAACGTCGTTATTACCTCCTCCCATAGATGCTGTCTGGCCTGCTGAGTTCTGCCAGCACTTTGTGTTTTTTATATGTTTAGTCTTTCAATTTTAAAATGTGCAAGAATATTTTTACACATTGAATCTGGTGTAGAATAATAACAATCACAGGACTGTGCTTTGCAATCAAAATGAAAGGAATAGTTATTACCCTTAAATCACTAGGCTCTTCAACCAGTGAGGATAACTTAATTTAACATCCTTCACCCCATCACTGAACTATGGACACTCTTCATCAGGATTCCCTCTCCTGAAGTCTACAATTAGCTCCTTGATCTTGCTGACAAGAGGTAAGAGGTTCGTGTTATTACACCACTCAGCTGAATTTTCAATCTCCATCCTGTATGCAGATTTATCACCACACTTGATACGACCCACAATTCTGGTGTGATTAGCAAACTGGAATATGGTGTTGGAGCTGTCAAGGGTGAGAGCGAATATGGTTTCTATTATACTCCTTGGAATTTATGAGCTTGCCCCCAAGAAAATGAATCTCAGAGTTGTATATGGTGACATATATGTACTTTGATAACAAATTTACTTTGAACTTTGAACTTTGAATGTAAAGCGGCTAGGCTATTTTCTGTCAAGTGACTCACTTCCTGACTGTTCAAACCACAATCCATGTGCGATTCTCTAGAGTCCTGAAGACAATACTTCTTTCACTTGACATTTCTGACAGTGTGCACCAAAAAGGTAGGCATTACAGCTCTTGCCTTAAAAACATGGACTCTTGTTCACCTCTCAGCTCTCAGGAGAAGAAACAAAGGCTGATTTATTTTCTTTCTTTCTCTTAGCTTCTGGGCACTGACTCTGACAGTCCATGTGAAAGGAATGAAAAATAAACAAACCAAATGTTCCCTCTGTAAGTTGAAAGCAAAATGTTATAAATATAGAATAATGGTTGGTGAACTCTTAAAATGTATATTCATATGTATGTCACCATCGTTGCTGCTTTCACCCCACTCTTGTGGACTACTCCTTTATCTATGGCCCTGTGAGTTGTATACTGAATCGTCAATCAGACCAGGTGAGTGATGAACCTCAATGAGGCCATTCAAAGCTCAAAGTAAATTTTTAAAATCAAAGTTTACGTATGTCACCATGTACAACCCTGAGATTCATTTTTTTCTTGAGGGCATACTCAATAAATCCACAATAGAATAATAACTACAATAGAATCAATGAAAGGGTCAGGCCACAGATCTCTCAGTGGGTGAGCATCTGGGGGACAGTGATCACCGCTCTCTGGCCTTTAACATTATCATGGAGAAGGATAGAATCAGAGAGGACACAGGAAAATTTTTAATTGGGGAAGGGCAAATTATGGGGTTATAAGGCTAGAACTTGCGGGTGTGAACTGGCATGATGTTTTTGCAGGGAAATGTACTATGGACATGTGGTTGATGTTTAAGGATCTCTTGCAGGATGTTAGGGATAAATTTGTCCCGGTGAGGAAGATAAAGAATGGTAGGGTGAGGGAACCATGGGTGACAAGTGAGGTGGAAAATCTAGTCAGGTGGAAGAAGGCAGCATACATGAGGTTTAGGAAGCAAGTATCAGATGGGTCTATTGAAGAATGTAGGGAATAAAGGAGTAGACCACAAGAGTGGGGTGAAAGCAGCAATGATGGTGACATACATATGAATATACATTTTAAGAGTTCACTTACCATTATTCTAAATTTATAACATGTTGCTTTCAACTTACAGAGGGAACATTTGGTTTATTTATTTTTCATTCCTTTCACATGGACTGTCAGAGTCAGTGCCCAGAAGCTAAGAGAAAGAAAGGAAATAAATCAGCCTTTGTTTCTTCTCCTGAGAGCTGAGAGGTGAACAAGAGTCCATGTTTTTAAGGCAAGAGCTGTAATGCCTACCTTTTTGGTGCGCACTGTCAGAAATGTCAAGTGAAAGAAGTATTGTCTTCAGGACTCCAGAGAATTAAGGAATATAAGAATAAAGGAGCTTAAGAAGGGGCTGAGAAGAGCAAGAAGGGAGCATGAGAAGACCTTGGTGAGTAGGGTAAAGGAAAACCCCAAGGCATTCTTCAATTATGTGAAGAACAAAAGGATGACAGGAGTGAAGGTAGGACCAGTTAGAGATAAAAGTGGGAAGATGTGCCTGGAGGCTGTGGAAGTGAGCGAGGTCCTCAGTGAATACTTCTCTTCAGTATCCACCAATGAGAGGGAACTTGATGACAGTGAGGACAATATGAGTGAGGTTGATGTTCTGGAGCATGTTGATATTAAGGGAGAGGAGGTGTTGGTTGTTAAAATACATTAGGACGGATAAGTCCCTGGGGCCCGATGGAATATTCCCCAGGCTGCTCCACGAGGCAAGGGAAGAGATTGCTGAGCCTCTGGCTAGGATCTTTATGTCCTCGTTGTCCACAGGAATGGTACCGGATGACTGGAGGGAAGTGAATGTTGTCCCCTTGTCAAAAAAGGTAGTAGGGATAGTCTGGGTAATTATAGACCAGTGAGCCTTATGTCTGTGGTGGAAAAGCTGTTGGAAAAGATTCTTAGAGATAGGGGCTATGGGCATTTAGAGAATCATGGTCTGATTAGGGACAGTCAGCATGGCTTTGTGAAGGGCAGATTGTGTCTAACAAGTCTGATAGAGTTCTTTGAGGAAGTGACCAGACATATAGATGAGGGTAGTGCAGTGGATGTGATCTACAAGGATTTTAGTAAGGCATTCGACAAGGTACCACACGGTAGGCTTATTCAGAAAGTCAGAAGGTATGGGATCCAGGGAAGTTTGGCCAGGTGGATTCAGAATTGGCTTGCCTGCAGAAAGCAGAGGGTCGTGGTGGAGGGAGTACATTTGGATTGGAGGGTTGTGACTAGTGGTGTCCCACAATGATCAGTTCTGGGACCTCTACTTTTCGTGATTTTTATTAATGACCTGGATGTGGGGGTAGAAGGGTGGGTTGGCAAGTTTGCAGATGACACAAAGGTTGGTGGTGTTGTGGATAGTGTTGAGGATGGTCAAAGATTGCAGAGAGACATTGATAGGATGCAGAAGTAGGCTGAGGAATGGTAGATGGAGTTCAACTTGGAGAAGTGTGAGGTGGTACACTTTGGAAGGACAAACTCCATGGCAGAGAACACAGTAAATGGCAGGATACTTGGTAGTGTAGAGGAGCAGAGAGATCTGGGGGTACATGGCCACAGATCCCTGAAAGTTGCCTCATAGGTAGATAGGGTAGTTAAGAAAGCTTATGGAGTGTTAGCTTTCATAAGTTGAGGGATAGAGTTTAAGAGCCGTGGGGTAATGATGCAGCTCTATAAAACTCTGTTTAGGCCACACTTGGTGTATTGTGTCCAGTTCTGGTTGCCTCACTATAGGAAGGATGTGGATGCATTGGGAAGGGTACAGAGGAGATTTACCAGGATGCTGCCTGGTATAGAGAGTATGGATTATGATCAGAGATTAAGGGAGCTAGGGCTTTACTTTTTGGAGAGAAGTAGGATGAGAGGAGACCTGATAGAGGTGTACAAGATATTAAGAGGAATAGATAGAGTGGACAGCCAGTGCCTCTTCTCCAGGGCACCACTGGTCAGTACAAGAGGACATGGCTTTAAGGTAAGGGGAGGAAAGTTCAAGCGGGATATTAGAGGAAGGTTTTTTACTCACAGAGTGGTTGGTGAGTGGAATGCACTGCCTGAGTCTGTGGTGGAGGTAGATACACTAGTGAAATTTAAGAGACTACTAGACAGGTATATGGAGGACTTTAAGGTGAGGGTTATATGGGAGGCAGGGTTTAAGGGTTGGCACAACATTGGGGGCTGAATGGCCTTTACTGTGCTGTATTGTTCTTTGTTCTTTGAAAGCACTTGGGCATTCAACCAGTGTGTAAGAGACAGCAAACTGTAGAAGTATAAAACAGAAAGAAATAATAATAATAAATAAGCAATAAATATCAAGATCATAAGGTGAAAAGTCCTTGAAAGTGAGTCTCTTGGTTGTGTCATCATTTCAGTGATGGGGCAAGTGAAGTTGAGTGAAATTATCCCCTTTGCTTCCCCCAAGATCCTGAGATTAAATACAGTTTAATTGCAGCTGTTGATGTGAGCTTATATCTAGAAATGAAGACAAAAGGTTCTTCAGTAAGATAAATACAAATATCTATTTATAATTTAATAATTCTCATGGTACCATACTGCCTGTGACCATTCTAAGACCTACACACCCCTCCTGTGCTTCAATGGCTGAAACCAAACCTTCATGTCTTCAATTTTTGAATTAACAATACTTGATGTTTTCTTAACTTTCATTACTTTCCATTTCTGTGGACTTTTGTTGGGTGACGTTTATTCCTAAACTCACATAGTGTCATGATACTTACCCCACCGTGCCAGCTTCTGGAATTCCAACACTCAAACTTACTGAAGTACGGACAGCTGGGGTGGCCTCTTTAAGGATTCAGGATCAACCTGCTAATTGGCTGCCATGTTTTGGCATCAAGATTTCAGTATTTAAGGAGCACCAGAACAGAGGTTCTGTTGTATATTGTAAACCCGCTTGGATTACCATTGAGCAAATTGTTTTGTACTCAGTTCTAATTTCAATCTCATATTGGGTCTTGATCATAATCTTGGATACTCAGTATTTGGGTCCTGACCATCCTTATCAAAGTTTCTCATCACAGTATGATTGAGCCAATATGGACTCAGTGCTGTAACAGAGTCTTTTGTCTGCTGTGGTCAGCCACAGTGAAAGGATTTCTAGACAGAGTATGGAGATAGATGACCTCCAGGTTGTTGTTCATCAACTTTTACAAGGAGGAAGCCAGAGTTGCTTGGTGAAGCTGTTGGTCTCTCTGCAGAGCTAGTACATCTTCTGACCCCAGAGAGATTCGACAGCGACCAGGGTTCTCATTGCGGCTTCCTCACTTAATACTCTTTATTGTTCAAACTCCAGCCATCCAGCACAGAAAAGTGGCCTTCATGACTTTTCTCCTGACCATGAGAGCCCTGGCCTGGGCCACTGTGCATTGGGAATGAAGGTTGGAGATTTGCTTGGATTTGGAGGAAGTCGTGATCACCATGAGGAAGGTGTTTGATTATCTGCTGGAGCAAATTGAGCCTTCTGATGAAGATGTGTCAGGGTAGACAGTCAGTGGCCAGCTATGCTATTGGCCCAAATGAGTGGCTGGAAAGGGAAGGCCTTGGCCACTCTATACTGCCACAGACTCAGAGATGAACTGAAGGCTGAACTCATTTTGGGAGAGCCAACAGTGGACTTAGAGGTTCTGATTGACTAGTCCATTCACTCAGTAATCTTCTGGCAGAGCGAAAGTGGGGTTACATCAAGAAGTCGAAGAGGGCTAGCATGAGCCATGCCTCAATGTTTCGCAGTTTCACTCCAACCTCCTACCCCCAACCTTGGACCATGACCAGCCCTTCTCCTACTCAAGATCCTGACGAGCCTATGCAAATAGACTCTCTACCGATGAGAGGTCCTGTGTCGAAGTAAAGGCTGCTGATTTACTGCGGGAGACACATCAACTATGATGCTCGAGGTTGCAGCTGTTGGAGAACTGCTAAGATCATCCTGTGCTGAGAGGACTAGGATGGTTGCAGCCATCGCTCCTAACCCTATGGGTTTGGGTGCCATACTGAATGTAGAGATCTTCTGGGAAAAGAAATGAAGAGAGATAAGGGCTTTTGTGAATTCTGGAGCAGATGGTAATTTTCTGGTCTTGGAGACCAGCTGTCAGCTCAATATGCTACTGGAAGAGTTGAGTCAATCTATGCCCGTCACTGACTTGGACTGCCGTCCACTAGGTTCCAGGCCGATCCAGCAACAGACTTGGGTCTTGCAGATGAGCATTGAGGATCGTGTGGAGGACACTCATACCCCTGATCCTCGTGCACTCTTGGCTGTCCCAGCATAACCCAACCGTGGACTGGAAGGAAGGGAGGATCTTTGCTTGGTCCAGTCATTGTAAGAGGGTATGTTTGTGGTCTGGGGATCCAACCCCCAGAATCTCCCAAGACCAATGACAAACAAGGGAGCAGACTTCAGTTCTTTCTGGAGACCTCATTCTGCTCTCAAAAACAGACAAGTCGGTCTCGGCCAATAGGAGCCTGTGAGTCCCAACCCTCTCTAGTCAGGGATGCGCTGGAAGTAGAGACAGGGAGTCTGTAGTTCGGGTGAAGACCAAGGAGGTGCTAAAGCAGTTGGGAACTCTTGCAGTTAAGTTTAATGGTTCTAGTTGTCAAATCAAGACTAAAGGAAAGACTCCTAAACATAGACCCTTGGAGCCTGTTCCTGGGGAGGGCAAGGACCATCTGTGAAACCTTGTTGCCATTGCCTGAGGATACAGACAAGGATTTGAACTCTGATTCAGCTATTGGTACAATGAAGGAGTCTACTAATCCTAGGAAGGAAACTCTGAGGTACGTTGAATCACTTCTGCCACCTCAGAAGCCAGAGAGGTCATCCTTGAAAGAATGTTTTGAGGAACTTGCAACACCTTCACCAGTCGCAATTCCTTCTGTTTAGAAGAGTTGAAAGTGATCTCAGCAAGAGAAAGGCCTCAACTCTTCCACTGCACTGACCCTATGACTGCTATATAGACCTGCTGTCCTTCATGTGGTCAACTATATGCACTATCATGCCTAGGAAGAAGCGCAATGGAAGAATATATAAAGGAGGCTCTTGCTGTGGGTTTCATTCGGCCCTCCACCTCACCAGCCGGCGCAGGCTTCTTCTTCATATGAGAGAAAAATGGCAGCCTGTGGCCATGCATTGATTATATAGGGTTAAACTTCTAAATGACCAAAAATTGCTACCTCCTTCCACTCATGAATATGCTCTTCAAGATTCTCCACGGCGCAGGAGTATTCACGAAGCCAAACAGGCGGAAAGCATACAACCTGGTCCACATAAAGTAGAGTGCTGAATGGAAAACCAGAATCAGTACACCAGATCAGTACTGGTTATGCCCTTCAGTCTTGTGAAAATCCCAGAAGATTTTCAGGTCTTCATAAATGACATGATCGGGATACTCTCCATAAGTACGCCTTCGTCTACTTGGGTGATTTCTTAATCTTCTCAAAGTCCATGAAGAAGCATGTCGCTCACGTCAGGGACATTTTAAAGAGGCTTCTAAACTGTAGACTTTATGTCAAACTGGAGAAGTCCGAATTTCACATGACCACTCTTTCAATTTTTGTGATTTGTCATTTCTAACGGCAATCTCAAGATGAGGCCCATTAAGACCCACGCAGTCAGAGATTGGCCACAACCATCCAATATAAAACAGGTCCAAAGATCCCTGGGATTTGCTAGATATTACTGGAAGTTTCTCAGGAATTTCAGCTGAGAGGTGGCTCTGCTGACAGCTCTGACCCATAAATCCATGGGCCCTTTTGTCTGGACTACCAATGCAGAGGCTCAACAAGAGTTCACGTCAGCTCCTATGTTAATTTCACCTAACCTGGACCTTCTCTTCATCATCTCAGACATTGGAGTTGGTGCAGAGTTATCTCAATGGTCACCTTTGGACAGTAAACTGCACCTATATGCATTCTTCTCCAGCTGGCTATCCCTGGCAGAGAGAAATTGTGACACTGACTGTTCATTTCATGGATGCTGCCCAACCTGCTGAGTTCCTCCAGCTTGTTGTACGTGTTGCTTTGACCCCGGCATCTGCAGTGTACTTTGTGCCTAGCTAGTCAAGCTTGACTACAAAGTTTAACCTTAAATTCATAACTTTCTTCCACAACTGTCATCATGGTCATTGTAGATCAGTTTTTGAAGGCTTGCAAATTTATTGCCTTGGACATCCACCATCTGCAAGGGAGGTGGCTGAAATTATCTTGGACCAGATCTTCAGGATCCACATATTCCTGGTGGGCATTGTCAAGGGTTGTGGTTCACAATTCATATCACATTTCTGGAGGGCTTTCTGTAAGCAGGTTGCAATAACAGTGATTCTTTCCTCTAGGATTTACCTGCAGTCCAACGGCCAGATGTAGCAGGTCAACCAAGATTAGGAACAAGCCTTAAGATGTCTGGGTTTGAAAAGACCTGATCAATGGCGTGACCATTTGATGTAGGCAGAGGTCAACTTACAGCATTTGGTGCAGGGAATGACACTGTTTGAGTGTCATTTTGGTTATCATCTGCCACTCTTCCTGGAATAGAAGGCTGCGGTTGGGGTTCCTGCAGCCGAAGATCTTGCCCAACACTGCAAGTAGAAATGGACCAGAGTGAGAGAGATCTTGCTAGCCTCTACCTAGAAGGTGGAAACCAAGGGACCCGCTTTGCAGCCTAGGCAACAGATCTGACTGCCCACTTAAGATTTGCCTCTTCAGGTGGAGTCTAGGAAGCTGGTGCCCAAGTTCACTGGACTCTTCAAAGTCCTCAAGGAAGCAAAACCTGTGGCTTACACTCTTTAACTCCTCAAGAGCCGGAAGATCAATCCCACTTTCCACATCTCTAAATTAAAACCTGTCAGTACCAGACCCTTACCCCTTTAGACCTGAATGGGTCTTCACAGTCAGAAGAATTTTTGACTCAGGAATTGTTTGGGGTGTTCGGCAGTACCTTGTGGACCGGGAAGGATTCGGAATAAAATCGATGATCTCAGAGCCAGGTGCTGAATCAGAGGGACATTAGGACCGCATGTGTCCTTTGTTTCACAAAATCCTAGTTAGCCCCTTCTGTACTGGATGCAATGATTCAGATTGATGGGTTTACTATTCACCGTCAGGATAGATCTTTTGAGCGTCTCAAAAGCAGAGGTGGAGGAGTATGCCTCATGATCAACTCTTCTTGGTGCACAAATATATCAGTGCTGTCAGAACTCTTCTCACCAGACCTGGAATATCTAGCAAAAAAGTGTCGTCCTTTTTACCTGCCACGGGAGTTCTCTGGGGTCATTCTGGTAGCAGTTTATCTCAGGCCAATGTCAAGCAGGCTTTAGTTGATCTGAGCAATGGGATCAACATGCACTAAATGGTACACCTAACACATTCACCATTGTTTTGGGAGATTTTAACAAGGCCAGTCTGAAAAAATCACTAAGCAATTACCATCAATAGATCACTTACAATACCAGAGGAAACTGCACACTGGACCATTGCTACAACCCCACCAAGAATGCCTACCATACTATTCCACACCCTCACTTTGAGAAGTCTGATCACCTGGCTGTACTTCTACTCACTTAGTATAGGCAGAGACTGAAGACTGCAGCAACAGCAGTGAGGACTGTTATTTACCCGTAACGGTTTAAATGAACCAGCAGCAATAGACCAGGCCTAGAGTCTGATTTCAATGTTAAATCCACTGTCTTTATTAGTATCTACTTAATATAGCAACTTAAACAAGAATAACGAAAAGTTAACTGTGTTATGAGTATACATATGTAAATATAACATCAAAACTATTGAGCTCGAGGGTGGGGAGGGGGGCACCAGTCTTAAAATTTTGAGATGGTGAGGTATGAAAGCTCAGTTCATCCACAGGTTGTGATGTGAGAGAGGTATTTGTAATCCAAGGTGAATGTTGAGAGAAGGTATTTATGTCTTGTTCCACAGGTTCCACGGTGGTAAAACAGGATAACAATCGCCGTAGGTTTTATCCATCGTCATTCCAAATCCACTTATGAATTATCACAAATAGTAGCTTATCACAGGGGTACCGTCTTCAAAGGGAACTACCACCCAGGCAAGGGTTAACACATCGATAGATTCCACAAGGTTGCCCCAATCACACAACGTGATAGACACTTATCGATGTGCTGGGTCAATGCTCATCCCAATCTTGTGGGCACTCGAATGTTCCAACCAGCAACCCCTTTAGTCACTGGCTTCCTTCCATTGTCCGACTCCAACTGCGACTGAGCGTGTTGTGAGTGAGTGTCCTTGCTTAAATCAAAACAAGCTGCAGAGTCAAATAGTTCTGCCTCTCTCTCTCTCTCTCTTAGTCAGAATTAAACAGGAGCCAAAAAGCCAGTGGCTGACGTCTTAAAATGACAGTCCATGGTAAGATAAACCTAGGGGTTCATCACAGGACCAAGAAGGTTTGGACAAGGGAAGCACAGGAGCGCCTATAGGACTGCTTTGAATTGGTGGACTGGACGGTATTCAGGGATTCATCTTTGAACCTGGATGAGTATGCTACTGTTGTTACTGACTTCATTAAAACCTGTGTGGACGAGTGTGTGCCTGCAAAAACTAACTGTACATCATTCCCAAACCAAAATCTGTGGATGAACCAGGAGGTACGTCATCTGCTGAAGGCTAGATCTGTGGCATTCAGGTCTGGCAGCCCAGGCCTGTACCAGAAAACCAGGTATGATTTTCAGAAGGCTATTTCAAGGGAGAAGAGATGATTTTGAATGAGGCTGGAGGCAGTATCAGATGCACAGGTACCCTGGCAGGGTCTGCAAGACATTGCTTCCTACAAAGCGAAACTCAATAGTATGAATGGCAGTGACGCTTCACTACCAGATGAACTCAATGCCTTCTATGCATGCTTTGGAAGGGAGAACACAACTACAGCTGTGAAGATCCCTGCTGCACCCGATGACCCTGTGATCTCTCTCTCAGAGGCCGATGTTACACTGTCTTTAAAGAACATGAACCTTTGCAAGGCAGAAGGTCCTGATAGAGTACCTAGTAAGGCTCTGAAAACCTGTGCTAACCAACTAGCAGGAGTATTTAAGGACATAGTCAACTGCTCAGTGCTATGGACAGGAGTTCCCATTTGCTTCTAAAAGGCAACAATTATAGTAATGCCTAAGAATAACGTGGGCTTCCTTAATGACTATTGCCTGGTAGCATTCACATCGACAGTGATGAAATGCTTTGAGAGGTTGGTTATTACTAGACTGAACTGCTGCCTCTGCAAGGACCTGACCCACTGCAATTTGCCTATCGCCACAATAGGTAAACAGCAGATGGAATCTCAATGGCTCTCCACACAGCTTCAGATGACCTAGACAACACAAACACCTACGTCAAGATACTGTTCATCGACTATAGCTCAGCATTTCATACCATTGCTCCTTCAATCCTGATTGAGAAGTTGCAAAACCTGGGCCTCTGTACCTCCATCAGAAATTGTCTCGACTTCCTAATCGGAAGACCACAGTCTATGCAGATTGGTGATAACATATCCTCCTCGCTGATGATTAACAATGGCGCACCTCAGGGGTGTGTGCTTAGCCCTCTGATCTACTTTCTGTATAAGGATGACTGTGTGGCTAGGCATAGCTCAAATACCAACTATAAATTTGCTTATGATACAATCATTGTTGGTAGAATCTCAGGTGGTGAGGAGAGGGTGTCCAGGAGTGAGATGTGCCAACTAGTGGAATGGTGTCGCAGCAACAACCTGGCACTCAATGTCAGTAGGACAAAGAGTGATTGTCGACTTCAGGAAGAGTAAGATGAAGGAACACATACCAATCCTCATAGAGGGGTCAGAAGTGGAGAGAGTGAGCAGTTTCAAGTTCCTGGGTGTCAAGATCTCTGAGGATCTAATCTGGTCCCAACATATCAATGTAGTTATAAAGAAGGCAAGACAGTGGCTATACTTTATTAGGAGTTTGAAGAGATTTGGCATATCAACAAATACACTCAAAAACTTCTATTGTTGTATTGTGGAGAGCATTCTGATAGGCTGCATCACTGTCTGGTATGGAGGGGCTACTGCACAGGACTGAAAGAAGCTGCAGAAGGTTGTAAATCTAGTCAACTCCATCTTGGGCACTAGCCTACAAAATGCCCAAAACATCTTGAGGGAGCGTTGTCTCAGAAAGGCAGTGTCTATTATTAAGGACCTCCAGCACCCAGGGCATATACTTTTCTCACTGTTACCATCAGGTAGGAGATACAGAAGTCTGAAGGCACACAGTCAGTGATTCAGGAACAGCTTCTTACTCTCTGCCATCCAATTCCTAAATGGATATTGAAGGTTTGGACACTACCTCACTTGTTTTTAATATACAGTATTTCTATTTTTGCACATTTTAAAAACCTATTCAATATACATAATTGATTTACTTGTTTATTTATAATAATGTTTTATTTTATTTATTTATTTTTCTCTCTCTACTAGATTATGTCTTGCATGGAACTGTTGCTGCTAAGTTAACAAATTTCACATCAGATGCCAGTGATAATAAACCTGATTCTGATTCTGACATGAGGAGAGGTGCTGGGTGCCTGAAAAGGACACCTTGCATCTGACTGTCATCCACAACTTCCATCACTATCTCTCTGAGCAGCCAAGGCTGTTGGGGTCTTATTTCTGCGGTTTTGAATATTGATTTGCAACCTCATCCTATTACCGCAATTTTTGGTTTACCAATGATGGACTCACTGCATTTATCTTCTTCCGCCCGTCGAATGATTGCATTTCTAACTCTGATGGCTAGAAGATCTATATTGTTGAATTGGAAGGAAATTAATCCTCCCACTGTATTTAATTGGATCTCTCAAACTATGTTGTGTTTAAATTTAGAAAAAATTAAAAATGGTGTTTTTGATACTTCTATGAAATTTGAAAAGATATGGAGACCATTTATTCAATATTTTCATATGATGTAATATGACCCCGTTCCAAGTTCATTTGACTTTCCAGCTTTTAGCTTATGTATGTTGAGAGGACCGGAAGTGACGGCATTGATGATTATTTTTTCTTGTGAGATATTATAAACAGCCCTTTTTTTTTCTTCCAACGTTTCTTTTTTTCCCTTTTTTTGCTTCTTTTTTCTTCTTTATTAGTCATTAGATTAGTAGATTAGTTAACTTTGCATTATATATTTTTTCCTTTTTCTTTTTTCTGTTTTTTTATATCTTATATTATGAAATATCTAGACTTACCAGGTTCATACATATACTGTATGGTTCATGTCTTGGTAAACCCATTTATACTGTAACCATTGTTTACGTCTTTTTTCATCTGTAATGGAATTTGTATGTTTGTAATTTCTTTATTAATATATCATTTGTATTTTGTCCATATTATTATTAATAATAAAAAGATTGAGAAAGGCTGTTGGGGTCGATGGTAGGTGAACTGTTCCTATTATGATATGCACCCAGCCGCACCAGCTTTCAGAATTCTGATACTCTAACTCTCTATCGTACGGATAGCTGGCGTGGACCCGTTAGGAATTCAGCGCCATTCTGCTAATTGGCTCCCATGTTTTGAAGCCAGAATTTCATTGTTTAAGGATCACCTGAACGGAGGTGGGATGACTCACTGGGAAAATTGCCTAGCAACTTGTTTTGACCTCAGTTCTAGTTTCAGACTTGTGTCATGTTTTGATCTTAGTCTCGGACACTCCAGCAAGTGGGGCTGAACCATCTTCGTCAATGTTTTTCATCAGACATGGCTCTTGGTCTTTTACTTTTAGGAGCTTCTTCCAGTTTGCCATTCTCATAGTCTAGCACTATGGAAAAGATATTACATCTGTAACAGATATAGCTTACACCCAGATATCCCATGTTTCTGAAGCGATAATAAAGTACTTCTCATCCCAAAGATAGACAAGGGATGATTGATAAGTTCATGGCGTAAAGTAGAAGGAGTCAATTTTAGAAAACCTAGCACATTTATTTTTCAACATAGTCCCCTCCTGCATTTACACATTTAGTCCAGCGGTCGTGGAGCATACAGATCTTGAACCTCCAGAAAGTGTCCATAGCAGGGGTGATTGATAAGTTCGTGGCCTGGTAGAAGGAGATGAGTAATACAGCTCTCATTACATGCACATGCAGTTCAAATCTTTGAGTGATTATGCAGAAAGTTTTGGTTAATGACTCATCAGGGGTGATTGATTAAGCTTGTGGCCTAAGGTAGAAGAGATGAGTTATTAACTTCAAACTTTCTGCATAATCACTCAAAGTGTTTACCTGCATGTGCATGTAAAGAGAGCTGAAAACTCATCTCCTTCTATCTTAGGCCACAAACCTATCAATCACCTATGCTGTGGACACTTTCTGGAGGTCCAAGATCTGTATGCTCCATAACCGCTGGACTAAGTGTGTAAATGTAGGAGGGGATTATGTTGAAAAATAAATGTGCTAGGTTTTCTAAAATTGACTCCTTCTTCCTTAGGCCATTAACTTATCAATCACCCCGTGTATTTGAGAACTTGCTCTCATGTTATTGGAAATTATTCAATGGAAAGCTTAAAATTATGATTGGAACTTAAAAAGAATGAGCTGTATGTTGCCAATTTGAATCCTGTGAGTTTCTGTTCTTGCTGAGAATAGTCTGATTCTGGGGCAGGATGGGGGATAGTGGGAGATGGGAATGGGAAGAGAGTAGATTGATAGGAGAAGTCATACATATTTAATATTGAAGAGATTTGATATTATGGAATCTGCATTTCTATATGCAGAACTATACATTAACTCAAGAAAAAAATAGTGAAAGTGAAATAAGTAACTTTGCTGGAATTTCTTTAGCCAGGCAATGATCAACGTGCAGAACAGACTGCTTGTACAGGTTGGCCATAAAATTTCGTGGAGCTTCAAAAGGAACCAGACAAGTTGCTGACATCTGAAGAGGTTCATGGTTATTACATGTTATGAATAATTAATATAGATTTATCATTGAAGGAGGTGATTAAGTTAAATGGATACAACCTGCTGCCAGAAATGTGTTATATATAGATTCATTCTTCAGCTCTGATTTTGAATTCAAATCTGTCAACTTTTGATCCATTATAGATGCATTGGGATATAAGAGGAGCTTGACAAATCAAGTTTGAAAAATAACTCTTCTCTTCATAATCTAAAAAATAACAAACTGGTCGCCAGGCAGTTTCATTTCATTTATTCATTCAAGGATGTGGACATCATGGCAAAGCTGGCAATTATCTGATATCCCCAAAGGCAGTTTAAACAGCACAGGCTGAACAAGTCAGACGGCATCTGTGAGAGAGAAATAGAGTTAACATTTTACATCCTTTCGGATTTCCATCTGCAGTGTCTTGTTTTTTGATGACTGTTTAATTCCCATATTTTATGTTAAGAGTCAGTTATGCTACAATGGCCCTGGACCTACATATAGCCTTGATCAGATAAGGACATTAAATTTCTTCCCCCGGGCACTTCAGTGAAGTAGACAGATCTTTACAATGATCTGGTGTTTTTATGGTTACTGTTATGGCCTGCAGAAATCCTTGGTGACTTCAACTGGAGCTAAAGTCCTACCCATAACTTCTATCCTCCTGTTAAAGACTGTCATAGGTGTTAAAGAGTCAATGGCTTCCACACTATGTCACCTTCAGCCTAGACAGCCTTCTCTACCAGACCAGATGATTTCAAATCAGTGAAGACTGCATGTTAAGAATCTGTTCAGAACATCAAATCTGGCTCAATCCAACTTATTGTATGGGTTCCCCACTGAAGTTACAGTTGTGGTTGGAACACTGACCATTTTTTTCTCATCAACGTGCCATTTCCAAAGATTATTCTCTTTCCAATAATCTTAGCAATTAATCTAAAAGTTTAATAATTGCACTGTACCATCTCTTTGTCCGATGATTATGCTCTGCTGCATTTAAGTTAAATTAATGTTGAATTAATTATCAGCCATTCATCAGTATCTAAACATGCTTGATTTTATTATCCTTATCAGCTTCTCTCTTTGTTGTCCTAATTTAGGTTAAACAGAATATGCGTAAAAGCAGCAGCAAAAATATAGCAACAGAGGAATTTAATTTTGGATAGATGTTGGAAGGTACAAAGCTATGAATTCTGAATGATTTTGGTTACGTCATTGGCTTTGTGTATTTCGTTGGTCTCAGCAAAGACAATTGTCAGAGTAACGCAGTAAATCTTAGTGCCTTTGGATAACAGAGAGAAAAGAAAACATTCTTAATTGCTACTTCTTCCTGTAAGTGCACCCCAAACTCTGGCCATTCATGTTCTCAGAGAAATCCTGGGAAACACTGAGCACATCCCATATCTGAGAAGACATCTCCCACAAATTATTGATAATCAACAAATAAATCCACATTGCCTAAAGTGCTATATGGAGCCTTTAGCTTTCTGAGGAAACAGGTTTTTGATGACCATGTTACTCAGTATAAAGCAAAGCTAATGATTTATCAAGATTCCTTTCCAACACTATAAACTTTTCCGAAGAAAACAACTTGAGAGAGCGTGAAAACATGAATACATGATTTGGGACCATTATGGACACTTACATATTTTCATACATTCTTTTATTTGCCCATATAAAAGGGTCTCAGCCCAAAACATCGACTGTACTTTTTTCCCTAGATGCTGTCTGCCCTGCTGAGTTCCTCCAGCATTTTGTGTGTGTTCCTAAGGTAAAGCACATGTCACATCTTACCAGCCAGAAAGAGAACCATTTATGTTTACTTTTTGTTTTCTGTTAGTTAGCTGACGTTATATTTATGTCGCTCTTATGTCATTAGCTTTTAGCTTCTGACACCTTTTAATGCCTTCTAGGAATTTGGGTTTCGTACATCCATTGATTCTCTTTTTTCAACAACATGCTACTATTTCAAAGAATTGCAATAAATTGTTCAAACATGACTTCTCTTCCACGTCAGTATTGCCTTTGCCTGCTTAAGTGCCTGCCTACATGACTCTTAAATGTTGTGATTGTTTGATGTTGTGGTGTTCGTCAAGGTTGGCAATTAGCTTGCTGACGTTTTGGCACCAGTCAAGGTGACATCATCAGTGTGCGGTTGTTGGTGTTTCTCTAGGGCAGTGCTTGTGTTCATATAGGCCCCCATTCACTTGCCTCAGTCTTGATTGGATACCCCTTCAGTTGACCTTTGAATTCTATTGGCTTGCAGTTCTTTGGCTGTTAGGTGTTCCATGCCCTGACCTATAAAAGTAAACATGCCATATGCCTTTTCACCACCTGTGTAATCTGTACCTGTGTTGCCACTTTCAGGGAGCTCTGGATTGAATCCTAAGGTCCCTCTGTTCATCGCCATTCCTTGCTGCTCTACTATTCACCACAGGCATTCAACTCTTATTTAAGTTCCAGAAATGCATCACATCACACTGAGATTAAATTCCATCTGACAATACTTGATTTCATAATAGATCTTATTTCTATCCTGCAGTATCCAAGGCAACCCAACAAGCCTTGGATCTCATGTGACTTAACCTTCTGGACCATTGTACCATGTGATACCTTGTCAAATGCCTTACTAAAATTTATATAAACATCCACCATCCTGCCTTCATCAGTCTTCTTAGTGTACCTCCTCAAAAAGCTCAATCAAAATAGTCAGAAATTATTTCCCCTGCACAATGCAATGCTGACAATTCCTGATTATAGACAATAGACAGTAGGTGCAGGAGTAGGCTGTTCGGCCCTTCTAGCCAGCACCGCCATTCACTGTGATCATGGCTGATCATACATAATCAGTACCCCGTTCCTGCCCTCTCCCCATATCCCTTGACCCTGCTATCTATAAGAGCTCTATCTAACTCTCTCTTGAATGCATCCAGAGACTTGGCCTCCACTGCCTTCTGGGGCAGAACATTCCACATATTCACCACTCTCTGGGTGAAAAAGTTTTTCTGCATCTCTGTTCTAAATGGCCTACCCCTTATTCTTAAACTGTGGCCTCTAGTTCTGGACTCGCCCATCAGCGGGAACATGCTTCCTGCCTCCAGTGTGTCCAATCCCTTAATAATCTTATATGTTTCAATCAGATCCCCTCTCATCCTTCTAAATTCCAGTGTATACAAGCCCAGTTGCTTCAATCTTTCAACATATGACAGTCCAGCCATTCCGGGAATTAACCTTGTGAACCTACGCTGCACTCCCTCAATATCAAGAATGTCCTTCCTCAAATTTGGAGACCAAATCTGCACACAATACTCCAGGTGGGGTCTCACCAGGGCCCTGTACAGCTGCAGAATGACCTCTTTACTCCTATACTCAATTCCTCTTGTTATAAAAGCCAGCATGCCATTAGCTTTCTTCACTGCCTGCTGTACTTGCATGCTTGCTTTCATGGACTGATGTACAAGAACACCTAGATCTCATTGTACTTCCCCTTTTCCTAACTTGACTCCATTTAGATAGTTATCTGCCTTCCTGTCCTTGCCACCAAAGTGGATAACCTCACATTTATCCACATTAAACTGCATCTGCCATACATTTGCCCACTCACCTAACCTGTCCAAGTCACCCTGCATTCTCATAACATCCTCCTGACATTTCACACTGCCACCCAGCTTTGTGTCATCAGCAAATTTGCTAATGTTACTTTTAATCCCTTCATCTAAATCATTAATGTATATTGTAAACAGCTGCGGTCCCAGCACCGAACTTTGAGGTACCCCACTGGTCACAGCCTGCCATTCCGAAAGGGACCCGTTAATCACTACTCTTTGTTTCCTGTCAGCCAGCCAATTTTCAATCCATGTCAGTACTCTGCCCCCAATACCATGTGCCCTAATTTTGCCCACTAATCTCCTATGTGGGACTTTATCAAAAGCTTTCTGGAAGTCCAGGTACACTATATCCACTGGCTCTCCCTTATCCATTTTCATAGTAACATCCTCAAAAAATTCCAGAAGATTAGACAAGCATGATTTTCCCTTCATAAATCCATGCCGACTTGGACTGATCCTACTGCTATCCAAATACGTCGTAATTTCCTCTTTTATAATTGACTCCAGCATCTTTCCCACCACTGACGTCAGGCTAACTGGTCTATAATTCTGTTTTCCTTCCTTTCTTGAAAAGTGGGACAACATTAGCCACCCTCCAATCAGCAGGAACTGTTCCTGAATCAATAGAATATTGGAAAATGATTACCAATGCATCCACAATTTCTAGAGCCACCTCTTTAAGTACCCTGGGATGCAGACCATCAGGACCCGGGGACTTATCAGCCTTCAGAATCAACAGTCTATCCAACACCGTTTCTTGCCTAATGTAAATTTCCTTCAGTTCATCCTTTACCCTAGTTCCTTTGGCCACTATTACATTTGGGAGATTGTTTGTGTCTTCCCTAGTGAAGACAGATCCAAAGTACCTGTTCAACTCATCTGCCGTTTCCTTGTTCCCCATAATAAATTCACCTGTTTCTGTCTTCAATGGCCCAATTTTGGTCTTAACTATTTTTTTGCTTTTCACATACCTAAAAAAGCTTTTACTATCTTCCTTTATATTCTTGGCTAGTTTACCTTTGTACCTCATTTTTTCTTGGCGTATTGCCTTTTTTGTTATCTTCTGTTGCTCTTTAAAAGCTTCCCAGTCCTCCGGTTTCCCACTCGTCTTTGCTATGTTATACTTCTTCTCTTTATATACCGCCCTTTACTTCCCTTGTCAGCCATGGCCGCCCCTTACTCCCCTTTGGATCTTTCTTCCTCTTTGGAATGAACCGATCCTGCACCTTCTGCATTATTCACAGAAATACCTGCCATTGTTGTTCCACTGTCTTCCCTGCTAGGGTATTGTTCCATTGAACTTTGGCCAGCTCCTCCCTCATAGCTCCATAGTTCCCTTTGTTCAACTGTAATACTGACACATCCAATTTTCCCTTCTTCTTTTCAAATTGTAGGTTAAAACATATCATATTATGGTCACTACCTCCTAATGGTTCCTTTACCTTGAGATCCCTGATCAAATCCGGTTCATTGCACGACACTAAATCTAGAATTGCCTTCTCCCTGGTAGGCTCCAGTACAAGCTGTTCTAAGAATCCATCTCGGAGGCACTCCACAAACTCGCTTTCTTGGGGTCCAGTACCATTCTGATTCTCCCAGTCTACCTGCATGTTGAAATCCCCCATGACAACTGTATTATTACCTTTGCGACATGCCAATTTTAACTCTTCATTCAACTTACACCCTACATCCAGGCTGCTGTTTGGGGGCCCGTAGATAACTCCCAATAAGGTCTTTCTACCCCTAGAATTTCTCAGTTCTATCCATACTGACTCTACATCCCCAGATTCTATGTCCCCCCCCCTCGCAAGGGACTGAATATCATTCCTCATCAACAGAGCCACCCCACCCCCTCTGCCAGTCAATCTGTCCTTTCGATAAAATGTATATCCTTGAATATTCATTTCCCAGGCCCTGTCCGCTTGAAGCCATGTCTCAGTTATTCCCACAACATCGTACTTGCCAATTTCCAACTGAGCCTCAAGCTAATCTACTTTATTGCTTATACTTCGTGCATTCATATATAATACTTTTAATTCGGTACTCCCCTCTCCTTTCATATCAATTTCTATTTCACTTGGCCATACTGTATGATCTCTTCTTGAGCTTTCTACGCCATTGATTCTGTTGTCCTTTTTAACTTTTCTTATTTTCACTTTCCCTTTAACTCCATCCTTATATTTCCAGTTCATTCCCTCCCCCTACTACTTAGTTTAAACACATCCATGTTGCAGTGGCAAACCTGTCTGCCAGAATGCTGGTCCCCAGTCTATTAAGGTGCAACCCGTCCCTTTTGTACAATTCATCCCTATCCCAAAACAGATCCCAGTGGTCCAAGAATGTAAATCCTTGCTTCCTGCACCAGTTCCTCAGCCACACATTCAGATCCATTATCTCCCTGTTCCTGCCCTCTCCAGCACGAGGAACTGGAAGCAAACCAGAGATAACCACCCTGGAAGTCCTGCTTCTCAGCCTTCTTCCGAGTTCTCTGAAGTCCCGCTGCAGAATGTCCTTCCTCTTCTTCTCGAAGTCATTTGTGCCGACATGCACTACCACTTCCGGCTGTTCACCTTCACCCTTGAGGAGTCCCTGTAATCGGTCCGTGATGTCCTGGATCCTAGCACCAGGGAGGCAACATACCATCCTTAAATCTCGCCTGTTGCCGCAGAAACCCCTTTCCGTACCTCTTACTATGGAGTCCCCTACTACCACGGCTCTTCCTGATGTCTGACTCCTCAGCTCTGCTTCTGCACCAATTTTCGGCTCGCAGACCTGTCCGCCTCTTAGACTGGCAGTATCTTCTGTCCTGACAGCTTCCAAGAGGGTGAACCTGTTTACGAGGGGTACATCCCCTGGGGTCTCCTGTACTTCAAGCATCCTTTCCTTCCTCTTACCTGTCCAAATATACTCACTGGCCTGCTAGTCCCTCATTATTTCCAGCTGTTCTTCTTAAGTAAAGGAACAACATAAGCAATCCTCCAGTCTTCTGGCATCTCAGCGTTGGTTAATAAACATACAAGAACATCAATCAAGGCTGTAGTTATCTCCTCCAATCATTTTCTTAATGGCCTGAGATAGCTCTCTTCTGTCCTTGGTGATCTATCCATCTTTAAACAATCTATATCATCTAATATCTCCTCCATCTTAATACCGATCTGCTCCATATTATCCATATATCTCTCCCTGAACTCACTAACTTCCATATCTTTCATTATGTTGAATATAGATTAGAAGTATTCATTGAGGACACCCTCCACATCCATTGCCTCTGAACACAGAAACTCCTTTTGTCCCTTACTGGACCCACTATGGTTATTGTTTTATGCTGTTCTACTCCAGTGCACTCTGACATGATTTGATCTGTAAGAATAGAATGCAAGATGAGGTGTTCACCATATATTGATACATGTGACAATAATAAACCAATGCTAATATCACTATGGCAACCATCCTGCTCCTGATATATTCCTTAATCTTACTTGACAATTTTGCCATTCTACTTTTTTGAAGTTCTCTAATACACACTCAAAATTCCTCAAGAAACTTCCTTGGTCCCAGTTGCCTTCATCTGTCATATAATTTCTTTTTTTCCCTTGTCAAACCGCAATATCCTTTGTCATCAAAGTTTTCCTTAATCCTGCTATCTTTGCCTTTCACCCTTACTGGAACAATCTACCCCTGGACTCTTACAAACTCTCTTTTAAAATATTCTCACCACTTCAGCACCCACAATACTGGCTCCTGATCTACTTGTCCCAGGTCCTCTCTCATGCTATTGAAACCAGCCTTCTCTCAGTCCAAGGCCTTGAGGACCAACCTTATCACTTTTAATATGCACTTTGAATTTTACAGTATAAAAATCATTGTTCCAAAGTATTTTTCCTGTTTCATTTTCTATGACATTGTCATGTAATGCTCCTTCTCTAGTGAGACTTTACAATATATGACATCATCCCCCAGGAGTGGTGGGAATTTCTAAAGGGGTGATAAAGATAAAGGGGCAGTAGGAGGGATGCTTGGTAGCAAGGGCGCAAACTAAGGGATTGCTAGCATTTGACAACAAAACTGTGAAGGTTTGCATGTTCCATACAACATTTCATTGCTCATTGCTAAACTTGGAAAGCCAAGAAGATCTGATTTTGCCAACAGCATTGGAGGTTTCAGTATGGTTTTGCATAAGTCACCAAACCAAATAATTAAAGCATTTCTGCTCAGCAACAGCACTACTCAAAGGCAAATAGTTGAAATATCTGAAATGTCAGAGTATGCAGAAGACACATTGTGCAAGACACTTCAGACAGCAGAATTTGCTCTACAATTGGATGATCAACATGTTTCTTAATAATGGTTTCTTCAGAAGAGATGAAAGCATGGTTCAAGAGTTGTTATTTGCAAGGGGACTACTGACAGCTATGAAGAAGGAAATCATTACTATGTCATTTTTTTTTCAACTGATAACTATCTTCGTCTTTTCTCATATTGGTCTAACTTGACATGTCCAAGAGAGAGAAAAAAGATAAAGAATGACTAGTTCCCTAAGAACTAGTATCCATACACATAATCCATGTATATTTTTATAATTTATTTTAAATATGTTTATCACATTAGCAAGAGTTATTTGCAATTTTTGAAACTTATTCAGCATTTCGTTATTTTTTCAAATTTTGGTACCAAAGGTCAATTACCTCTGAAGTCATGATTATGTTAAAATTCGGTCATAATAATTAAGGCTAAATTCTGAGGGCAGTATGTTTACGGAGGTACTTTTCTAAATATGTCTTAGCTAAGATTCTTATTAACTTTGGTTATTATATAATTCAAATGAATTATTAATACATTTAAAATATTAAGAGGAATTTTATATAAATGCATGAAGATAAAATGCAACTTCTGCAAGTTAGTAAACTAGTCTGTATATAAAAAATACTCAAATGCAGTTCCATTTAAAACTCAGTCGCTAGTCAGTTAACTCAGGAGAGAACTCAACCAGCATCAGCTTTGATGGAATGTGATAATCACTTCATTTACTGGTTAAAACTTGATGTATGCAAATAACTAAAAATCCTTCATAATAATGGACTGAATATTATCTCTAGTTGATTCTGAAAGACTTAGGAATTGCTGAAAATGATTAACAGTTCTGTCATGCTGGATATTCAATTTCTAATGAATTATATTAGAAAATTCACTGTTATATCTCTGTATGAAAACTGGTAAAGTAATTATGATATCCTGTAATAATTAATAACTAGTTATATTTTAGCCATTGCCACGTACCCATTATTAAATAAGGTCATAATTATTAAATAAACTACCATTTACAAGTGCAATTTTATCAAAATGCCCAGCTTGAAAGTTGCAATAGCCACTGATATTCTGGTGATGGCAGCACAGAACTTCCAAGTTAGGAACTAATTGTCATGAATGTCATGCTTCAAAGTGCTTTAAAATTATTGTAATCATCTGTCCTTTCCTCCTGCTTCACAGTATCAGGAAATGCAGAGGAAATCAAAGTCTCCCATACATTTTTGAGAACAAGTGTGTAGGTTCACCTTTATTTTCCCTACTCATTATGTACGTATTATTAAAACATAAAGGGAACCAATCTGCATCACACCAGAAAATAACATACGCTTCATGACGGAAAATTAACCTTTGCCTATCTGTCCCAGTGCAGCATCCTGCACCAAATTTGTGCCATCTAGTCATTATATGAATTCATTGACCAGCTGCTGAAAGCCAGACTCTTTTTTTCTCTGTCTTCTGAGGCTTCAATGTGAACAGTGATGCCTATTCCTAATTCTCCTGCTTGCACCCTGCCGCCTCCTTATGTCACAGTTTTTCTTAACAGATGTTCAGATTGCAATGATATAATCATAGATTTCTGACTTACCCTCACCTCTCACACATCAAACCTACCATTATGTCTCCGCTCTTTCAGGTAGAGTCGCAAGTTCTCTCATGCTGCAAGAAGAGCAAGCAGCGTGTGAAGATATTACGCAATTTGGGACATTAGGCCACCAGCTTAGGTAGTGATTATGCACTGACTGAGAGGTAGGATATATATATATTTTGACACTGGTGACATGACCCAGAACAACAGGATAAGGTGACCAAATGGCCAGCTCCCAAGATTACATATGAGCTCAGATTGCAGTCATTATGCTTCTAGATATCTGTGTTCAAAGTGGTGTGCAGTGTTTCACAGCAGCTTGACACCTGTCATCCTAGAGATTGTGGGGATGTTGAGGGATGTTACTTGTCCAATGAATTAGACCGCTGATGACTGTATTTATAATCCCTTCATGTGACTGTCAGTACCCTTTGTCACTCTTCAGTGAATGAGTCCAGGCTGTTATAGGTTGTGCCAAAAATGCTTTCTATTTTTTAAACCATCCATCCACCTCATAGCTAATCTTCTTCCTCATTTTAATTTTCCTGCACCATCCCTATATCCTGTGGGCTTGGGTCTTCACAATCTATGGCAATCTGGACCATTTGGCTCTGGCAGAGTAATGTTGGTAGGATTACAAGCACCCGAGGGAGGACAGACAACTCACTAATAGGACAATCCCTTCTCTTCTCTCCACTTCCACCCCTCATCAGTTCCTGCCTCCTGTTTCCTAGATTGTGTAGGCTTTTGTGATAAAGGTGAGTTGAGTTAATTAAAAATCTACTGAAAGATATTTTTGGTTGACTTATAAATGCTTTTGCTTATAAAAGAATGACACTATGGACTAAAGCTATTCCAAATCATTTGTAGTTTCGATGCAGAAAACATCTACAGAGACTGTTTCTGATGACTGGAAAGTTAATATCCAGAGGACATAGATAAAAATGATGATCAATTTCTTATAAGGAAAATTATTGAGACAAAAATGCTGAAATGGTTACAAATAGATCAAATAGTAACTTCCAGAAATTAATAAGATAAATAACAAAAATAAACAAGTTGCAAGGGTAACATTAATGAACAAGAGAGAAGGATTAATAGATAGATTTCAAAGAGCTGGCACAAGATAGATCAAGTGGCCTCCTTGCGTACAAAGTAGTTGCTGTAATCCTATTTTGTGATTCCATGTCAGTGCGTAAAATGTGATGAATGCACACAATTATAATATTCTTAACAATATAGTGCCATATTAAATTCTGTCCAGTTTTGTTCTCAGGTGGATTTTTATGTTCCTCAAGAACTTCCTCCTACTTAATGCCATCTCAACCCATCAATTTATCCTTCTGCACAATTCTTTTGCCCATGTCCATCTACCCAATTCTAAAGTACATCACATGATTGAATCAAATACTTATTTCACATTGTTTTCCATTACTTTAACATTTTTCTTTACACTGCTGTGTCTTTTGAATTCAATCCCAGTACTTTGCCCATGTTACAATCTTACTGACTATGGTACTGTTAATATTTCAGTAATCTCATTGTTCCACAAACCAATTTGCAGATTCTTGTGGCTTTCTTACCCTTCCAATCAAAGAATACTAACTCTCACTAATTTATACTGAAGTTCACATTCTTTTTACATAGGCATTTGCTTAATGTATTAATATACTTTTGAATGATTTTGGTTCTAAAATTATACTTCAGATTCCAGAATCCAAATAGTTTTTGTGAATAATGAATAAAAGACCCAGTAATCTCAATTTATCCCGATTTCTCAATGTATTTCCAATAAGTTTAAGTTCCACTTGCTTTTATTTTTATTTTACTCTCTTATGCACTTACTGAGATGGACTTAGTTTTCAGAAATTTTTTTGATCCGTGGTTAAAAGGACCTTTCAGTTTCTAGGTTGTTAGCTTGTTAAATTTACCATTTCTCAAGACCAATCAATTCATGCTATGTGCATTTTACCATCTTATCCTTTGTGATGTGGATGAATTTCATTCAATGCTAGAATACTTTAATATGGTCAATATCTTATTTTTCCTAACTCCAGATTCCAGAAAAGCAAGTTTAGTTATGGGAAATTGTTGCTTTTTTAAAAATAGGAGTAAGACAAGTTTACTATAGTTGATAATTTATGACATTCTGTGACTGCAGTTTAAATCTGGGCAATGTTTCTGCAGATGGTTGTTTTAATGGGAAAGTATGAATGATATTGTCTTAGCTTGATCGGTAAATGATGTTGCTGTAACCAGCTGGTGAGTTGGAATCAGGTAGGCTTATATGTCTGGAATCACAGCAAATTGTTATTTTTTTAAAAAAGGATTTATAAACACACTTAACACTTGAAAACTTTAAGTCACACTCACCTCAACAAATTCCACATTACCTTATACCTACCTAAAAGTATTTATCCTCTTCGATATTCCTATCCATTCAAATAACTGGCTGTCATTCTGCAAGGTCTAACAAAGTTCAGTGGTTCTTGGGAAATCCATGCATTGATCAGTCCAAGGGCACAGCTTGAACATTCACTGAAGCAGCATGGCCACCAAGACTTTGCCTTTGAACTATGCACAAAATGCTGGAGGAACTCAGCAGGCCAGGCAGCATCTCTGGAAAAGAGCAAACAATCAATGTTTCTGGCTGAGATTCTTCATGAGGACTCTTTGCCTTTCATACGTTCTACAGGAGTAGATGTAGATCTGCCGGCATTACTTGGTACACCCTGCCCCATTATTTATTACAAATTCTTTAAAGGAAACCATTATCGGTGGTTAGGATGATTATACATTTTCACTGACTTACCTTAATATATGACTCTTCCGCATTCATCTTTCATTATTCAGCATGTTGCTCTTTCAGTTATTTTTTTTTGTTTATTTTCGATCTTTCAGTAGTATATTATTGTATATTAGGGGTCTTAGGGTTAGCTGATCCCCATTGTTTATTTTTCCCAATCTTCTTACTGTTACCATATCAACAGATCCTTGTTAATCACTAACTTACAAATAATTCTATCCTCTGCTATAATAATTTGCTTTAATGTAGTTACACTGAGTTGGAAAATTTGTTCCATTACCCATTTCCTGAGGGAAAGACAATAACCTATAGAGCACTCCAAAAGCAACTTAGTTTCAGATTTATTTTCCAAGTGGTACTTACGTAGGAAAAGCTCTCCCATTGTAACTTCCTTCCTAAAATAGCAGCAATCCCTATCAACTTGGTTGTGATTGAAGTTTAGTTCTGACAGCAACAAAATCCTTTTGATAGTTTGCAAAATTCACAGGTAAGTCCACATAGACATGCTTTAAATTTGGCAAAAAAATCGCACACAATCTCAAGTGTTGTGTCTCATAACCCTGTACCTGGGAGCTGTGTCACAAATTCTACGAGATCAGTCAGAATCAGTTTTAGGGCACGTAGCCAACTTACCTTCGAAAACAATGGGAAAGAAAGGCACTAAGGCACTACTTTATTTTCTTCATCTGTAAATATCTGTTGTAAACAGCACAACAGGAAATCCACAATATACCAGCACAATTGCTTTATCTTCAAATATCTATTGAAAAAACACATTTGGACTGAGATGTTAACAGTCCTGTGCTATCAGCAGTGGACTCATCAGTTGATCTGCCACCTGTCTTCAGGAGTTTCGGCCCGCTTATGATCAAGATTCCCTCGAGGTGGTGGTCCAGCAGTGCTAAAGCACCACCTCCCACTGGTGAGCTTAAAAACTTGGTATCTGCCTCTATCAGAGTCGTTGGTCACTTCCATCCAACAGATAGTCTACTGTTCAGGTGTCTATGCAACTACTGAAGAGTTTACAAAAGATGGATACACTGTCCGACTATCTGCCCCTCTGGACATACTTGGTCCACACCCATGATGATCCTGTCCCTGCTGCCTCAGCTACAGCACTGCTGGTTGACTTGATCTCTCTTCTGGTGAAGCCAAGGTCACGCAGCCACTTCTGGAAAGTGAGCGCAATAAAGCCATGGCAACCTACTTCAAATGGGGAACAAAACCGGTAATGTACAGTAATATTCTCGTGATTTGTGCCCTTCTGATCTTGCTCACTTTGCTTTTTGACCGTATTCAAATTCTCAGACTCTTGGTAGCATTGCCAATCTCCTAAACAATGATTGTTGGCTGGCTGTTCCTGTTTCTTCAAAGATTTCTCTGTTGCCTTGTACCTTTCTCACTCAATGTTATAGTATGTTCTGGTGGAGATATAGAGCAGGCAGTATATCATCACGATGCTTGATCACTGATTGAATTGGTTGCTGCATACCCCAGGAAAAAAACACAGATGCTGAATATCTGAAATAAAAACAGAAAAAGCTACAAATATTTTATAGATTAGGCCACATCTGTGTTGAGTCCAATTACTCCCCCCCCCCCCAATTCACTGAGCCTCACCCCATACTCCAACAAGTGATCACAACACCATCCAGATACCCTCACACTTCACGTCCTGATAGTCCCAGACTAATCCCCATTCCACATGATTCCATCCAGGTCACCAGCCCCACCATGAAGCTGCTTCTCTGCAAACCACATTTGGATTCAGAATATTCCAGTAATTTTTGTTTTCATCTCAACATTGGAAAAGTGATTTAAGCCAGTCATAGACTTGATCTTTCTTCAATTCTACATCACACAAGAGTGCATGTCCCATGAGTGACCTTGATCTTCGCAGCATCAACATTTGAAAGAGTACAGGTGAGCTGGATTACCTGAAAGTGAAGATATTGATGCAGTTGCTTCAAAAACCAGCATTTAATTTTATGTTATGATCAATGTTGTCACATTGGACTTGGTTTATACAAACACACCCTAGGCATACAAAGCAGCACCCCGCCCCCATCTTGGCCACTCTGACCACATATCTGTCATGTTAACACCAGCATATAAACCACTGCTTAAATGTGAGAGAGCAGAGAAAAGACAGATAAGGGTCTGGACAAAAGGAGCAGCCTCAGAACTACAAGACTGTTTTTTGCACACAGACTGGGACATATTCAAGACAGCAGCCTCCTGTGATGACCATATAGACATTGAGGAGTATGCGGAGGCAGTAATCAGCTACATAGCCAAATGCACGGAGGATGTCACTGTGATGAAAACTTTCACCACTCGTGGTAATCAAAAGCCATGGATGACAACAGAGGTGCGTTCACTACTGAAGGCCCGTGACACAGCCTACAGATCGGGGGACAGGAGTACACTTCGCTCAGCCAGGTCTGCGCTTTCACTAGGGATCAGGAAAGCAAAAAGGGCCCTACGCAGGCAAAATACATGGACACTTCTGTGACACCAGACGGATGTGGCAGGAAATTAAACCTCTGAAAGACTACATTATCGGGCAGAAAATTGATGACAGCGACACCTCTCTTCCTAACAGGTTTAACAATTTCTTTGCACGCTGCGAAGCATCAAACAATGCAGCAAAGGGGAGAGCCAGTCCCTTCTTACCATCTGACCAACCGGCTCCAATTATTGATTCAGAGCAAACATGGAGGACCCTTGCCAGGGTTAACCCATGAAAAGCGGGACGTCCCGACAACATCCCTGGACGTGTGCTCAAGGAATGTGCTGATGGATTAGCAGATGTCCTGACAGACATTTTCAACATCTCCCTTAGTCAAGCCATTGTCGCCAGATGCTTCAAAACCTCCACAATCCTCCCTGTAGCAAAGAAATCAGTTGTAGCCTGTCTGAATGATTACCGTCTCATTGCCCTGACCCCCATAGTGATGAAATATTTTGAATGGCTTGTCAAACCTCATATCACAGCCAGCCTCCCCTCATCGCCGGATCCTCTACAGTTTGCTTATCGTCCAAATTGCTCTACGGAGGACGCAATATCCACCATGCTGCACACAGTTTTCTCTCACTTGGACAACAAAGACGCTTATGCCAGAATCCTGTACATTGATTTCAGTTCAGCGTTCAATACCATCATCCCGCAGAGACTTGTGGAGAAACTGTCGCTGCTTGGCCTTAACACTGCCATGTGTCGCTGGATTCTGGATTTCTTGACTGAGAGACCACAGTCAGTCCGTGTTGGCAGGAAAATCTCTGACTCCATCACACTGAGCACTGGATCCCCACAAGGCTGTGTGCTCAGCCCATTGCTGTTTACACTGCTAACACATGATTGTGCAGCCAGATTCAAGGAAAACCTGATCATTAAATTTGCTGATGATACCACAGTGTTGGGGCTCATCAGCAAAAATGATGAAACAATGTACAGGGAGGAGGTTAGACACCTAGAGAGCTGGTGCAGTGACAACAACTTGATGTTTAATATCACCAAAACCAAGCAGATGATCGTCAATTTCAGACGGTCTCAGCCTGAGCACACATCCCTCAGCATCAGCGGCTCCACAGTGGAGAGAGTGGAAAACATCAAGTTCCTTGGGGTGCAGATCTTGGACAATCTCACCTGGTCTAGGAACACCACTGGGATTGTGAAATGAGCCCAGCAGAAATTACACTTTTTGAGGAAGCTTAAACAAGCATCACTCCCCACTAACATCTTAACTACATTCTACAGAGGCGTGGTTGAGAGTGTGCTGACCTTTTGCATCACAACCTGGTACTCCAGCTGCAATGCTGCCGACAAAAAAGCCTTGCAGAGGGTGGTTAGGGGAGCAGAGAATGTTATTGGGGTCTCCCTACCTTCTGTCCAAGACCTCTTTCAGATTCAATGCCTCCAGAAGACAGGGTACATCATTAAAGACCCCTCACACCCTCTCCATGAACTGTTTGTTCTTCTGCCATCAGGTAAACGTTACAGGAGCATCAAAACAAAAACTACAAGGCTATTAAACAGCTTCCTCCCACAGGCAGTCAGACTGCTAAATAGCTTCTCTAACTGACTCTTTGGACACATTTAACTTGCACTGGACACTTATAACTTGTTTTTAACTAACATGTGACTGTTGTGTTTTACTGTTTATTGTTATGTTTAATATTTAGTGTTGCGTTTGTTATGTTATGATTGCACTGCTCCCAGGAATCACTGTCTCATTCTGCCCTGCAGAGCTGATGTACAGTTAGAATGACTAAAGTTTTTGAATCTTGAATCTTGATTCAAATCATAATGCACATGTGAAGTAAAAGTGCCCTTTTATATAAACTAATATAATATATAATAAATATATGAAAACATTTTGATTTATGCTGCATTGCATTCCTTAAAATTCTTATGAGGTAATAACAAACAGGATGGACAAAGGAGAACTGGTAAATGTTATGTACTTGGATTTTCAGAAACTTTTAAGGGGGCTGCAAATGAGGCTGCTTAACAAGAGCTTATGGTATTACAGGAAAAATACTAGCATGGATAGAGCTTTGCCTGATTGGCAGGAGGCAGAGTGGGAATAAAGGGAGCCTTTTCTGAATGGCTGCCGGTGACTAGTGTTGTTTTGCAGGGGTCGATCCTTTTGAGCATTCATTTCAAGAGGACTGGAATATAAAAGCTATGATGTAATGCTGAGGCTTTATAAAGCACTGGTGAGGTTTCACTTGAAGTATCCTGAGCAGTTTTGGGCTCCTTATTTAAGAAAGGATGTTCTGATATCAGAGGAAGTTCACGAGAATGATTCTGGGAGTAAAAGACTAATCACATGAGGAGTGATTGATGGTTCTGGGCCTATACTCACTGGAATTTAGAAGAATGAGAGGGTATTTAACTGAAACCTTTTGAATATTGAAAGGCTTCATTGAGTGTATTTACGGCAGAGGTTGATAGGTTCTTTATTAGCCAAGGCATGAAAGATTATGGGTAAAAGGCAGGAGAATCGGGTTGTGAGGGAAATGGATCATCTATGATGAAATGGTGGAGCAGATGATGGGCTGAATGGTGTAGTTCTTTTCCTATGTCTTATGGTCTTACGTTTCACCTCCTCTGTTCCTTCAATGATCAGAGAAGGTGGCTACTAATGTCTGAAGCAAACCATTGAATTAACACCAGATGCAAAATTGGGCAATGTAACTATCTAGCTATATCCAGATAAAAGTTGGAACACAATTTTGATTGATCCTTTGTCCTTCAGCCCTACATGATGCACAAAAACAAGCCTGACTGGATTACTATGATTGTGCTGGTTTTAATGATGTTCTCTGGTCATTTACCGCACAACTTTATTATCCATTCAGTAAAAAGTTCACCCAATCTGTCTTTCTTCCAATTTTCTTATTGATAATGTATGCATAAGGTATGAGAACCCTTCCTTGTAGAGTGCTGCTACCATTCTCTAGTGGTGCTCCTTGAGATGTTGGCCACAAAGTTCCTCACAGCCCAGAAAGCCTTGTCAGGTCAGTGAGCACCTGGTCAAAATATTTCTCACCAAATGTGTTTTGTTATAAAGTGCAGTAAGATGCTGGCCTTCGCTTGTCTGCCATTGTTTGGTCCTGAACAATAAATGTTCCATCTGGCTGTGGACGAAGGGCTGTTGGGGTTCTTGGGGGATGATTCCTGTGGGAAAAAGGCTTGGACTGAGTTAAGTAAGTAAAGGATCTCGGACATTTTGGATATGAAGCTGAATTAATGTTGAGAAATGGTCAAGAAATCCAGAAGGAGTGAGATACAAAGTTTGAAGTTACAGAGTTCACAAGGTTTTAAGTTACAGAACAGCTAGAAGAAGGGTGCGGTCAGTCCTCTTAGGATGCCATCTTGTGTTGCAAAAGCCTGACTCTGCATGAATGGCCTGGATATAGTCTAGACTATCGTCGAGGTGACATGAAAACTTGCATCACCTGGCAGTTGAGATCACTATGCAAATGCACTAACATGCCAAACATGTACAGGGTACAGTTGATAGAATTAGGAATTTATGATACATAGAGCATGATTCTAGTTTTAATTAATAAGATTTTTCTTCCGAAGAGTTAATTTGAGAATAACATATAAACTTTACACAATGTGATAGAAAATCTAGACTATTGTTCCTTTAAGGAATTTAAAAAAAACTTCTGTGTGAAATTTGGTAAAATTGTAGGCCTGCATTGATTCACTTATATACTGGTGAATGAATGAGATTTAATATCCAGCCCCATTGTGCTATATTTATTTATAAACTTCCATACAGAATCAGTTGATTCCACAAATCCAGAACCAACTTCCATCATATCTTGCTTGAATGCAGATTGCATACTCAGTACATGAAAACACGTAACAATTAGCAGGTCGCAATGGCTGGCGTTAATAATGTTTACCAGGAATTTTACATCATAATTAAAAATATTAACAACTTGTCTGGCTTGCCCCTCACATACTGTAAACGTGTGTTGACGTTGCGCCAGACTACATTCTAAAATTAATTACACAAAGTTAGTGAAGAAGTTACACTTTAATGTATACTTCCTGGTATGGTTATACCTAGAAAAGAAAACCAAATTGCTCTTTACTTTAGCAATTACACCACCAATTTGATTTAAATGAGGAAATAACTGGTTTTAATGGTGAACAATAAAGATATGTTTTACTGTGGGAAATAATGCACAACAGGCTTTAACCGCACCCACCACCATAAGCAGTTTAAAACAGGTGTACTGTGCTTTACACACCAATCATACATACTCTTTTTGTTCACAGCATTGTAGACCATTCACAATTAAATAAAAAATGAAGAATATCAAAATTAAACATCTGTAGCTATCGTATCTAGCCCAATAATGCAACGCACCCTTGGACAATCATTATGTGACAGAAGATATGCGATTCTGAACTGTTATGAAGAACACAGTTGGCATCTTTTTCTAATCGTACATTAGAGACAAAGTACAGTATTTAATGAATGCACTCAACCCCTACTAGTGTATTCTGGAACTATAGTATAGATTTACGTCTGATCTGGACTGAGCACTGTTGTCTGATGTTATTGATTATGGACCAGATCAGGTGTCCAACCACTCAAAGGAATGCTAAACAAGGGTATTATTAAAATACCATATTTTATCACATTTGAAGGCAGCTTGAAAATTGACTTTTTTCTCCATCACAATATGTACAGAATATCATTCTAGAAAAGAGTACAGCAAATCAATAAATGTTTTAAAAACAGGCAGTCTTTGGTGACTGAAAGGCAGGCGTTTCTTCACCGTTACCTCTTTCCTATTTCACTCTGTCTCATAAACTGGATGTTGTTGGCACTGTCGGAAAGATCCGGATATTGTTCCACAAGCAATACAAAATAACCATCATAGCCTGATACTCTTCCACTGCTCAGCAGCTGTTGCTTCTCTCCGTCAGTCCACGCTCTCACCCCCACTTCTCCCTCTTGCACTCTACGCTGTTCCTTTGCCCAGGCTTGGGCTACAGCTCTCTGTCTGGCCATCTCTAACACATGGATTCTTTCTTCTTCAATGGTGGCACCGTAGCGGATGTTGAAGCCTAGAGCCCCATACTGGAGCTGGATATCTGCAAACCTTCTAGTCCTTCTATTTACCACAGAGGTCATCTGAGAGACAGTCACATTGACTCCATTTTCCAGCACACGGCCCCCTCCGGTATTCCCAATTATGTTCAGGTCTTCTTCTAAAGGTCCCGATTTAACAAAGTAATGCGTATCTCGACCATCAATGGTGAAGTGGAGATTTTCCAGATAATCAGCACCATTGAGGATGGCGGCTATGCGTCTGCTGTCGTCACTGGCAACCCCGATGATGTCAGCAGTTACCTTAGCATCTTTGATGGCAAACTTGACTCCTTTGCCAAAGACAGAAGGAACTGCAGCAAATCTCGGCCGTTTATCTTGGCATTTCTGGTAGCTCCTTATGGAGGTCTGGGGCAGCCGTTCCAGAGAGATGAAGCTTTTGAGTTGCTTCTGAAGTTCACACTGTATGCCTAATACAACCTGAGAAAAAACAAGCAGAGAGAGCTCCTGTTCAAGTACATGCTTCAAAGAAAATATTTTTAACAGAGTGGTTATGAAGTTCTCAGAAGATTTGCCAATACTCTCCCAAAACTGTACAAGGTCTCAATTTCATTATCAGCATATAAATATAAATCCACACATTCAAAATGCCATTAACAGGCAGTAACAAAATAAAATTCCATCCCAAATATCAGATATTCAATTAGCAGGACATACTATGATTACTAAGGTGTATTTTGGGAGAGATATATTGAATGAGGTCACTCACAGTCTTATTTGAATAATTCTGGGAATGTTTAACACAGCAATGTCAAAATAATTTACAACCATCTTCTCTTATGGACCACATAAGTTGTGCTGCATTCACTCTAGAGTTATACACAGAATTAATTTCCCCACGTATTGTGAATGACTTCCTTTCAATTGCTACTTGTGATAATCCACCCATTCTTATAAGAATCAGGGTGAAGATAAACTAATCCCACGCACATTACTGTAACTGGGGATCAAACTATGGCTTTTTATATATTCATTCCATCACTTTTTCAATAGAACTATCACAGTCACAGGTCTTGTAAAAGGAGTGAAATATAAATACTGCAGAGCCTATTTACAGTAATTGCAAAAGACCACACATGGAATTTATATATTTAATACAAATGTAAAACTTCGCACTATAACTCAATTTAAACATATTTTTAAGGAAGTTTTCACCATGTGACCCTCCCAACACAAACAGCTCTCCCTTAGCTGAGGTCTAAGACCTGACTTGTTGACATGCTCTCAGTTAACCTGCTCGACACTGGCACAATCAGAGCTCGACATAGGGTAAAATAGACCACATAGCAGAGTTACTATATGAATGGTATTGGGTATTATAAACCTTTCGTGACCATTATAACATGCCTTCGAGAAATGAATTTTTATTCTACTTGACATTTTTCAGTGAATAAATATTCTGCTTTGCTGCTTGCTCTGGAAATTATATTATTGGACAGATCACAGTACACTGGAGTGAAAGAATTGTGTTGCTCATCACAACAGAGCACCAATAATGAGATGTAACCTAGAGTACACTTTTAATGTAATCACTCTAAATCATGGGATGCAGGGTAAATCTTATTTTTGGCTAGTTGTTGGCCAGCCGGACTAATGGGAACTTAGAAGCGAAGATATTCTGGCATGCTTTTAGTGTTGGGAATGGGGAATCCTACAGCTTTTACACACTTATGTGTAATAATGTCAGTAACTGTACAATGAGTTTGTCATAGCCTTTTAATTAGGACATCCCCCAGCATCAATTGAATGAAACGTCCTGTTTTTCAAGGGGTATTACAAACCTCACTAAGAGTTGAGAAGCTTATTTGTGTTGCGATCTATGGAATTTTACTTGGCTGCAATGACTTGCTATGTTGAAAGGTCTGGTAAGATAGTTGTTAGATTACTTAACTAATACTATGGGCCTGAATATGGGAGTGAAGAGTTCAAGGGTGAAGAGACAATTTCAAATGAGGTTGGTGGTGACATCGGATGCATGGCAACTCTGGCAGAGTTTGCAAGACATTACTTCCTACAAAGCGAAACCCAACAGCATGAATGGCAGCGATGCTTCACTACCAGATGAACTCAACACTTTCTATGCCTGCCTTGGAAGGCAGAACACTGTGACGTTCCCTGCTGCATCTGATGACCCTGATCTCCGTCTCAGAGGCCAATGTTAGGCTGTCTTTAAAGAGAGTGAACCCTTGCAAGGCAGAAGGTCCAGATGGAGTACCTGGTAAGGCTCTGAAAACCTGTGCTAACCAACTAGCGAGAGTATTTAATGACATTTTCAACCTCTCACTGCTATGGACAGAAGTTCCAACTTGCTTCAAAAAGGCAACAATTATACCAGTGCCTAAGAAGAATAATGCGAGCTGCACTAATGACTATTGTTACATCCGTAGCCCCCTCGTTTGTGAGAATCGCCAGATCACTGTTGGGTTGAGTCAAAAGGGGGCCCAAGACATGAGAGGGAGACGTGCAGGATGTCACGTTTCCCCTCCCCATAGCGATGTAAAGCTACGGGACATGGCCATTATCTCTTGGAGACAGATTTGTAGATTGAGATGCTCTGCTATGTGAATGCCCTCGGGCAAAGTGGGCTGGTTGAGGGAGAAATTGCATCACCCCCAAACTGATTGACATCTACGACCCTGCGAGTCAGAATAAAAGAGGAACAACCCCTCAGACGCACCAGAAGAAACGTTAAGCGACCACGTAACAGCAGACTGTCATCGGAAACCAAGCCACGTGCGTTCAATTCTGTGGCTGGAATTGGTGGCTGAAACCACGGAAAATGGCTTTTTTTAGCTAACAACGGGGAAACCCGCTCCCCTGACTCAACGGATTGGCATCATAAAAGACTTGGGCAAGTTTAAATGCCTCCCTCTCTTAAACCCAAAACGCTGCAGCCTGAACGAGCTAATGACTTTTATATTTCCATCGGACAATACATTATCCCCTAGACAACGATAGAGTTATGTTTTATTGGTTATGATCATACCTGTGCTTTAGATTTAGTATTGACGACATATATTATCTGTATGTTTGCATTAATATTTTTGTGCCTCTTTATCAATAAATACTTTTAAAAATAGTACCATCAGACTTCAATGGACCTCTCTATCTTTGCTGGTAAGTGATCCAGTTACGGGATTTCGTAACACTATTGACCAGTAGTACAGTAATAAAATGCTTTGAGAGAGTGGTCATGACTAGACTGAACTCCTGCCTCAGCAAGGACCTGGACCCAATGCAATTTGCCTTTTGCCACAATAGGTCCAACAGCAGATGCAATCTCAATGGTTCTCCACACAGCTTTAGACCACCTGGACAACACAAACACCTATGTCAGGATGCTGTTCATCGACTGTAGCTCAGCATTTAATATCATCATTCCCACAACCCTGATTGAGAAGTTGCAGAACCTGGGCCTCTGTACCTCCTTATGCAATTAGATCCTCGATTTCCTAATCAGAAGACCACAATCTGTGCGGATTGGTGATAACATATTCTCCTCACTGACGATCAACACTGGCATACCCCAGGGGTGTGTGCTTAGCCCACTGCTCTACTCTCTATATACACATGACTGTGTGGCTAGGCTTAGCTCAAACACCATCTATAAATTTGCTGTGATACAACCATTGTTGGTAGAATCTTAGGTGGTGACGAGAGGGCGTACAGGAGTGAGATATGTCAACAGGTGGAATGGTGCCACAGCAACAACCTGGCACTCAACGTCAATAAGACAAAAGAGCTGATTGTCGACTTCAGGAAGAATAAGACGAAGGAACACATGCCAATCCTAATAGAGGGGTCAGAAGTGGAGAGAGTGAGCAGTTTCAGGTTCCTGGATGTCAAGATCTCTGAGGATCTAACCTGGTCCCAACATATCGATGTAGTTATATAGAAGGCAAGACAATGGCTATGCTTCATTAGGAGTTTGAAGAGATTTGGCATATTAACAAATGCACTGAAAGTCCTCTACAGATGTTCCATGGAGAGCATTCTGACAGGCTGCATCACTGTCTGGTATGGAGGGGTTACTGCACAGGACCGAAAGAAGCTGCAGAGGGTTATAAGTCTAGTCAGCTCCATCTTGGGTACTAGCTTACAAAGTACTCAGGATACCTTCAAGGAGTGGTGTCTCAGAAAGGCAGTGTCCATTATGAAAGACCTCTAGCACCCAGGGCACGCCCTTTTCTCACTGTTACCATCAGGTAGGAGGTACAGAAGCCTGAAGACAAACACTCAGTGATTCAGGACATTGAACCCTTGGATGCTAGCTCACTTTTTTTAATATACAGTATTTGTTTTTTCACATTGTTATGAAGGTACCACAGCTCTGAGGGGCCGAAGGAGCGGGAGCAGCCCCCTCCTTCCGGAGAATCGCAAGATCGCTATTAATTTGGGACTTGGAAGTGAGAGACAATGCAACGGTTTTGACCATTTGTTCTTAGAGGCACCTGTGCAAGTCCCGGCTACGTGACAACTACCAAGAACATGAACACCCTCGGGCCATGTGGGGGTGGAGATTGCATCCCCCTACTTTGATGGACAGCTACAACTCTGCAAGTAAAGATAAAAGCGGACTGCAGGAGGCAGTACCCTAGCGATGCACCAGAGGAACTTGCTCGCTCAACGCTCCCGGGAGAGCTGGAAGCCACTCAACGCCACGTGTGCTCCTAACTCCTTTGCCTGGGGAGTGGGTGGCTGATAATACCGAGAAGGACTTCGAACTAACAACGGGGAAACCAACGCTCCCCTGATTTTAACGGAGTGGTCAAAAAGATACGGGCAAGTCTTCTTTTCGTTCTCACCAATCCCTCTAAGACACGTGAAACCCAACAATTCCTCGAAAGACTTCTGAATGACTCTTTAGATTTCCAATGGACAAAAATATTATCCACTAGACAACAGCCGGGATTAATGATGATTATGACTATATCCGGGCTTTAGATTGCGCATTGGTGATGTGCATTATCTGAATGTTTGCATTAACCTTACTTTTGTGCCCCTTTATAAATAAAAACGTTTGAAAATAGTGACATCAGACTTCAACAGACCTCTCTATCTTTGCTGGTAAGTTATCCAGTTACGGGATACGTAACAACATGATTTTTAAATCTATTCAATATACGTATACTGTAATTAATTTACTTATTTATAATTATTTTCTTCTATATTATGTATTGCATTGAACTGCTGCTGCTAAGTTAACAGATTTCACGTCATATGCTGTTGATAATAAACCTAATTCTAATTCTGATTCTGATTCTGAAGTCTCATCCTGGTAGCTTGGGAATTTAAAATCAAGTAGTGACATAACTTCAAAAGTAAAAGCTTGTATTAGTAATTAGACCTTGCAACTACTGGACTGTTAAAAACCTATCTGGGTCCTCAAGATCATAAGACCATAAGGCATAGGAACAGAATCCCTTTCAGCCTCATTTCTTCTTCCTTCTCCCTGTAACTTTTGATGCCCTCACTACTCTAGAGCATATCAATCTCTGCTTTAAGTATACTCAATGACTTGGCCTCCATGGTTGTTTGTGGCAATGTCCACCCACTCACTAAAGAAATTCCTCCTCTTCTCTGTTCTATATGGATTTCCTTAACTCTGAGGTTGAGCCCTGTGGTAACATCCTCTTCACATCCACTAAATCTAGACCTTTCAATATTTGATATGGTTCGATGAAATCCCTCCTTGTTGTTCTAAACTCCAATGAGTATAGGCTCCTCATACATTAAGTTTCTCATTCCTGGAATTATACTCCTAAATCATCTCTAGACCCTCTCCAATGCCAGCACATCCTTTCTTAGATCAGTGACCCAAAACCACTTTGTGTATGCCGAGTGGTCTGGCCAATGCCTTATAAAGATTATGCATTACATCCATGCTTTTATATTCCAGTCCTCTCAAAATTAACACTAACATTGCACTTGTTTCTTTACCACTGACTCAACCTGCAAGTTAACCTTTAGGGAACCCAGCACGAGGACTCCCAAGACGCTTTACTCCTCTGATTGTTGAATTGTCTCCCCATTTAAAAAATAGTCTATGCCTTTATTTCTTTGACCAAAATGTATGACTCCATCTGTGGCCAATCTCACGGATTAAGGCTTCAAAGAAGTTAGAAAACATTGAGATGAGTTTGGAAGCAAGTGAATACTCAGCATCTACCAGCCTCTCGCTTGCTGTTGCCGATGAAGCTGTCTCTGTATGGTGAACTCTTGCTTCTCCTGTTCACTGCTTCCAAGGGAAAGTCCTTGCGTTCAAGTGATCTCTGTCTCTATTAATGCTGCCAGCAGATGGGGCCGGAGCAAGGTTTAATTGACGTGGATTGTAGATTTGGACTATTAGGATTAAAGGCAAAGTCAATAAGAATAAGGAACCTTGGTTCTCTAAGGATATTGGAACTCTGATAAAGAAGAAGAGAGAGATGTATGACACGTATAGGAAACGGGGCAAATAAGGTTCTTGAGGAGTATAAAAAGTGTAAAAAATACTTAAGAAAGAAATCAGGAGGGCTAAAAGAAGACATGAGGTAGTTTTGGCAGTCAAGGTGAAGGATAATCCAAAGAGCTTCTACAGGTATTTTAAGAGCAAAAGGATAGTAAGGGATAAAATTGGCCCTCTTGAAGATCAGAGTGGTCGGCTATGTATGGAATCAAAAGAAACAGGGGATATCTTAAAAGGATTTTAAGTCTGTATTTACTAAGGAAACTGGCACAGAGTAATGGAAATAAGGCAAACAAGTAGTGAGGTCATGGAACCTATACAAATTGAAGAGGAGGAGGAGCTTGCTATCTTGAGGCAAATCAGAGTAGATAAATCCTCAGGTCCTGACAGGGTATTCCCTTGGACCGGCTAGTGTTGAAATTGCAGGGGCCCTGGCAGATATAGTTAAAATGTCAGTATCTATGGGTGAGGTGCTGGAGGATTGAAGGATAGCTCATGTTGTTCAGTTGTTTAAAAAAGGTTCTAAAAGTAATTTAGAGGGAAATTATAGGCTGGTAAGTTTGATGTCGGTAATAGGTAAATTATTGGAAGGAGTACCAAGAAATAGGATCCACAAATATTTAGATAGACAGTGACTTATTAGGGAGAGTCAATGCAGCTTTGTGCATGGTAGATCATGTTTAATGAACCTATTAGAATTTTTTGAGGAGGTTACAGGGAAAATGAATGAAGAGAAGGCAGTGGATGTTGTCTACATGGACTTCAATAAGGCCTTTGACAAGGTCCCGCATGGGAGGTTAGTTAGAAAGATTCAGTCGCTAGGTATACATGGTGAGGTAGTAAATTGAATTAGACATTGGCTCAATGGGAGAAGCCGGAGTGTGGTAGTGGAGGATTGTTTCTCTGAGTGGAGGCCTGTGACTAGTGATGTGCTGCAGGGATCAGTGCTGGGTCCACTGTTATTTGTCATCGATATCAATGATCTGGATGATAATGTGGTAAATTGGATCAACAAATTTGCTGCTGATACAAAGAATGGAGGTGTAGTGGACAGTGAGGAAGGTTTTCAAAGCTTACAGAGGGATTTGGACTAGCTGGAAAAATGGGCTGAAAAATGGCAGATGGAGTTTAATACAGACAGGTGTGAGGTGTTGCACTTTGGAAGGGAAAACCAAGGTAGAACATACAAGGTAAATGGTAGGGCACTGAGGAGTGCAGTAGAACAGAGGGATCTGGGAATACAGTTGCAAAATTCCCTAAAAGTGGCATCACAGGTAGAAAGGGTAGTAAAGAGAACTTTTGGTACATTGGCCTTTATAAATCAAAGTATTGAGTATAAGAGTTGGAATGTTACGATGAGGTTGTATAAGACATTGGTGAGGCCGAATTTGGAGTATTGTGTGCAGTTTTCGTTACTGAATTACAGGAATTACAGGAAGGATATTAATAAGGTTGAAAGAGTGCAGAGAAGGTTTACAAGGATTTTGCTGGGACTTGAGAAACTGAGTTACAGAGAAAAGTTGAATAGGTTAGGAATTTATTCCCTGGAGCATAGAAGAATGAGGGGAGATTTGATAGAGGTATATAAAATTATGATGGGTATAGATAGAGTGAATGCAAGCAAGCTTTTTCCACTGAGAACATGGGTTAAGGGTGAAGGGGGGAAAGTTTAAAGGGAATATTGGGGGGGGTTTCTTCACACAGAGTGGCTGGAGTGTGGAATGAGCTGCCAGATGAAGTGGTAAATACAGGTTCACTTTTAACATTTAAGAAAAAACTTGGACGGGTACATGGATGAGAGGTGTATGGAGGGATATGGTCCAGTTGCAGGTCAGTGGGACTAGGCAGAAAAATGGTTTGGCACAGCCAAGAAGGGCCCAAAGGCCTGTTTCTCTGCTGTAATGTTCTATGGTTCTATTTCAGTTTTCGTGAATTGTTCTATTTCTAGTTCTGATTCTGTTTGTTCTTTTTTTGTTGTGACTATTAGGCAATTTTTGAAAAAGGTGGCCTGTGGATAACGAACACTGAGCTGAACTGTACTGAAATATGCTGTATGTGTTTCATATTTTGCGTTTTTGATTTTTTTTTGCCCTTTGCGTGAATTTTCTGTGCTTGGGTGGGGAGGGGATTTGATGCTTGATGTTTTCCTTTGAATGGGCTGGTTCCATGTTTTTTCTTTGTTTCATGACTGTCTATGTGGAAGACAATTTTCAGGGTTGTATACTGTATGCATACTTTGACAATAAATGTACTATGAGCTTTGTATCTTTCTTCTGTAGATTCCCTGCTTCCTTGAAACAACTTTTTCCTCCACCTGTCTTTATATCGCTTTTGGACTTGGTCACAAAGCCATCAATTCCATCATCCAAATCATTGACATATAACGTGAAAAGAAGCAGTCCCAACCCCAACCCCTGTGGCTTACCGTTAGTCACTGGCAGCCAATGAAAAGGCGCCTTTTGTTCCTACTCTTTTCCTCCTGCCAGTTAGCCAATCTTCTACCCATGCTGTTATCTTTCCTGTAATATCATGGACTCTTATCTTACTAAGTAGCCTCATTTGCGTCACCTCATCACTGACCTTCTGACAGTTAATGACATCCAATGATGATCCTTTGTCTATCTTGCTTGATTTTTCCTTCAAAGAATTTCAACAGATTTTTCAGGCAAAATTTCCCCTTAAGGAAACCGTGCTGGATTTCGCCCATTTTATTATGGATCTCCAAGTAACCTGAAACCTTATCCTTAATAATGGACTCCAGCATCTTCCCAACAACTGAAGTCAAGCAAACTAACCTATAAATTCTTTTCTTCTATCTCCCTTCCTTCTTCCTGTCTTTTGCTTCACTTCAATCTTAAAGGGGTAGGGCGGCATTTGCAATTTTCCTGTACACTTTAACCATTTCAGAACCTAGTGTTCTTGAAAGCTCTTTACCAATTCCTCCACAGTCTCTTCAGCTACCTCTTTCATAATCCTTGGGTGCAATCCATAAGGTCCAGGTGACTTATCTACCTTCAAACCTTTCAGTTTCTGAGGCACCTTCTCTTTAGTAATAGCAACTACACTCACGTGTGCCCTCTGATACACTCAAATAAACATCCTTCATAGAAGAAAAGCATCTACCGTCTTGAGCTCTGTGTAACTCCAGACTTCCCACTGTATGTAACTTCTATGTGTACTCTGAACTGGCTGACCAACACACTCAAGGAGAATTAGGGATGGCAGCAAGCACCCAAATTTCCAATATCACATAGAAAGAAATAAAAATCCTGAGTTGTTCAAGGTTGATCCTGAGTATTTTATTTGAGTTTGCTCCTAAAAACTCTTCATGTGCTTATTTGTCAGCATAACCTGGCCTATTTAGGGATATAAATAGAAGCATCTTTATAACATAGAATTTCCATAAGAACTTCCATTTCATTAATATCTTTTTCAGCCTCAGATGTCAGAAAGAATGTGGCACAGTGCAAGCAGGTTAATATTTCTGAAGTGCAGTGAATAATGTGGGAAGAAAGGTTGCATGCTGTAAAAACCCATAAACAGTTGAAAGATAATTGATGGATTAAGTTGATTTAGATATACTGGTTCAAATGTAAATGCTGACTGGTTTGCCGAACTGTACCCCACCTTTCTTCAAAGTATTTCTTAAGTGACATCAAAAATATCATGCCTGACGTAAACTTCACCTCACAGTTAAAAATAAGATAATCATAGAGAATATCAATTTGCATTTACTACCGGTTGGTCTTCTTGGTACCTGGTATGGGACATAAACTTTGACTTCCCAGTTTGATTCCTGCTGACATTAGTAACGTATTCCCAGCATAAATCCCTCATGAGACATCAACAATAGCACAACGTCCCACATTCACTCAAGGTGTGATTTTCAGCTTCACAGGTTTAAAAAATTCAGTTCTTGATTTTTTTTTACGCAAAACTCAGTTTTTACTAACCCTGTTTTTGCTAAAGTGGTCCTTTTCAAAAGGACAACACCCAAAACATATTTTTTTGCTGCAGCATCCCACAGTATCATTAAAAGGGATCGGCCCTTGCATCTACAGTAACTCAGACTGACTTTCAATGAAGATTTATTTATAATTGGAAATTCTCAGAGTTATCAATGACAACCAAGGTGACATACGAATCCATAATCCCTGGGGTAGAGAAGGTATGTAGTCCGATCACAGTCCGGTAAGTCTACTGGAAAATATATGGAAGTTGTATGAGGACAAGGTTGGATTCAGTCATCATTTGCTTTAGGTCCGCCAGCTGGTGATGTGTATAATGCCTGCTGAGTTAGGTTTTTGGAGAGTCAATAGTATTCAAAGCATAAGGCATTGCTTTTGAGAAAATGGGGAGATATTGAAGAATAAATGAAAACCAGTGGAATGTATTTTACTTGTCATACCTTACTGGGATCCCAGTCTTGCGTTCTGGTTTGAGTTTTCAGAAGTTCATAAGTTGCTTCCATGATATTCATTTCAGGCTTAGGGAATCCAGGTACCACATTGTGCAACTGAAATCCAAAAAGTTCCAGCCAGCTCCCAATATCTATAAACAGAAGAAGCACAATGAAAACAGTAGGATAAAGTATGCTCACTCCAGGATAATTCTGTAAATTATGATTCACCTCTTGTGCATTACACTAATTCAAGCTTTATTAATTATTATTAAAAGACCTCAATTGCTTTGTGTATTCTAGTCCTTCACTGAAAACTCTATGATGTATTATAAATATATTGACTGCAAAGCAAAGAATTTAAGGAAGGATTCATTAAAAAACATTGAAGCTAAATTGTTTATACTGCAGTTCTCACCAAAATCAGTGGGATTCTAAGCTGCCATGGGAAGTAAGTGATAATTTCACCATTGCAATATCAGGACATCCCAGTCAGACTGTATCTTGCTGATGGACTCTGTGTGGAGTCAAACTGCAGAGAAACTGACATATGTAGACTTCCAATTCTGTCATTAAATTCTGGACCCCATGTTGGACTCCATGAGTTACTGCCATTTTGAATGGCCAAATGCTGGCAGTTGTGTTTGGAACTATTGGCAACAGCCAGTAAGATCTGGTTCAGTGTCCAATGTTGTTCACAAGATGGCAAACATTTTGCATGATTAATGCAAAATACAGTTGCAATTTATATGCAAACACTTTTAGAAATACAGGAAACAAAATCAATATTAAAAACTATGTTAAGTACAATATATAGTTCTGGTATATCTAGAAAGGCAGGGCATAAGATTCAAGCCCAGTTATGGCATATCAAAAGCAAAAATATTTACTTGAATCAAGATTTACTAAATGATTTTACTGTTTCTTCCTATACACTGTTAACACAGAGGTTGATAGATTCTTGATTAGTCAGGGCATGAAGGGCTATAGGGACAAAGCAGAAGATTGGGACTGACAGGAAAATGGATCAACCATGATGAAATGGCAGTGCAGACCTTATGGGCCAAATTGTCTGATTCTGCTTCTGTATCTTATGGTATTATGATATTCATTTTTTGCATTTTTGAAATTCAGTTATAATTAACTTGACGCAAGTTTTTGTTGCTGGAAACAAGTGCATTTATGTGGTAATTAGTTGAGGATTCCCTCACATTTGGCTCTGATATTTTGCATGATACTAAAAGCTGAAGTTGTAAATAAGTTTGGTTGCAAATGGTGAGTTATATGGATTAGTTGAGGAAACTTCCGTACCATTGCACATACAAAGGAAGAGCATTTGACTGTATATACTACCTTTAAATGCTTTCTGATGAATCTTAAATAGACTACACCAAATGAAGCCAACATTTGCTAAGTTCATTTAAGATTCCAGAACACAAAATTGATCTACTGCCTGTTCAATCATGACATGTAAAAAGTTATGAAGATAGGAAACATGGTAAAGCCAGTTCCACCATTCAGCCAACATCATGGTGATCAGTACCTCTACTCTCTTTGTTGAATGTCTCCTGACACACCTTCTGATCTTAGTCTTGAAAATTGGAACTGAACTACCATTGAGAGCCTTTCAGGAAGGGATTTTCACTGCTCATTGTATAACTAAAATGTTTCTGATTTTCTCCCTCGTGCTTTGGCTATAATTTTCAGATTAACACCATTAGTCTTGTACCCTCACTGGAGAACTGAGCTTCCCTATTATTAAACCTATCTAAAGTCATATCTATGAAAATTGTCCTTATGACTTAATTCTATAAATCTAAAACAGGAGATCAAACATAGGCTAGCTATTGGTGCTAATGAGAAGCATCCACTAAGCAGCACTGACACAGGAGCCAGCAGAAAGAAAACATTTGATGGCATCTATATTGGCAGCTCCTTGTAATTCCTTAGTTGCTGTTCCTGGCTGTTGGGAGATTATCAAGTTCAACAAAAACCTGTCGAGATGAAAGATTTTCTGTTTTTTAATGAAACAGTTCTTTAAGGTTATAATTTATTGTAATGCCTTTGAATATTTTGAGCTGCCAGGGTGCTAAAATAACAAGTATGACATTGTGAGATGTCACAGACTTGCAGGCAACAGGATTCATCATATTTTCATAGAGTTCCTTTCGAATTACTGAGAATTTCATGGAACTGATTATGATTCCAGTTTAAAATAATGTGCTTATGTTTCTACTATCAATCTAATAGAAATATTCCTATTAATTTCAGTGCTACTTAACTTTCAGATCATAGTCATTAAAAAATCTGATTAAATTTAATGTTTAGAGACAATGGGAACAAATAATCACTTATACTGGGACCAAATGCATGTGAGTATTGGTAATGGGCTGTACTCATGCCTGAGCATTTACTTCCATTGATTCTAGTGGAGTCAATACTTATACATGCAATTAACTCTAAAAAACAAAAATAAATTTCTCCACATTTTTGAAACATAAAGTATGTAATGCTTCTCATAGTATTGAGTTATAGATTGTCTGAATTAATTTGGATAAGAATAGGATTAAAAATAAATATAAAATATTCTTTGCCATTCTGGACAATGTTAGGGGAATTAATTAGGAAATCTAAAGCAGATCCAATCAGTGATTGAACTATAAAATGTAAAATGATCAGCTTATTCAGGAAATATTAAATGAGAAGTAAGATGGTTAAAACATATATACTGCTGAGAAACGACACTGAAAAGCATTATTGTTTTTTTCTCAGTGCTGTAGGGTTGTCTGTTCTCTTATCTAGAATAGATCACATACACATTTGTTTTGGGGGCACATTGTACAAGTCAGGAAATTCAGACTGGTTCTTTCTGGCATCAGTCCCCTTGTGAGTACAGAGCTCATTTTAGAATGTCATGGGGGAACTTGGCCAACATGCTTCTGAGGGAGAATAGTTGCCCGTCATTATACATTCACATAAGAAACTGACCATTCTTGCACAGTATTGATTGAGAGGCTGCAAAATTAAATACATACACAATGTACATCCTTCCCTCTGCCCAGCCATTGATGCCGTTATGACACAGATGATGAATATATATAATTTGGTGACATGCTGTGACAAATCTTAAAAGCCTACACTCAAAACCTGTGGTATCATTTTCTGTACATAATTTTGCATAAGATGTCCCAGAGGCTTTGATGGTTTTAAATTCAGAGTAAGTTTCAGGATAATGAACCACATATGACAATATGGCCTTTGCACTGATCATAAAGGTTTTTGAGTATTCACAATCAAGAAGAATTTATGAGGTTTAAGAATTATTTTGCTTCTATATTTAGAAATAAGATATATAGTGAACTATGGAATGTGAAATCAGAATTGGGGATACGTAATTATTTATGCTGCCTCTCAGCAAAGTTCTTGTAGTTATGTCATCATCACATTAGATCACACAATTTAACACATTCAATTCTAACTATTAAGGCCATAAGCCTATAAAACATAGGAGCAGAAATAGGCTGTTTGGCCCAATGAGCCTGCTTTGCCATTCCATAATGGTACTTATATGATCTGTTGTAGTTTATCTTTGGTTCATTTTTATAATAATGTTTTATATTGTGGATTAAATAAAACAAACATCACAGCACTGTACTAATTCCCAAAATAAGATGTAACTATATTTACTAAACTTCCGACTGAGTGCAGAATATATATTCCATTAATGTTGTAAACGTCCTGATTATGTCTTATATTGTTTGCGTATTCCACTTGTATAGTGTATTATCTTCAATGCAGTGCAGGATTTTTCCATTTAAACAACCTACTTTAGTCTTATGAGTGATAGCAATAAATGTATCATAACTAAAAGGTCCAAGTTGCATGCTAATTCTGTTTTGCACAAGGAGAGCTTTTTCAGAAAGCACCCTCACCAGATTACCCACATTTTATATATGAAGGAGCAAATTGTCATTTACCATCCCTGCAAAAGAACGATGAATAGTTTACAGCTAAAATAAGCACTTTTCTTTGAAGCAGATTAGTGACGGTTATTGTAACTATCTGCACTGAAGTGAACTCCTTTTTAATTTCACACTGATTGAATTCTGTGCATCAGACTCCGACACTGAATAAAATTACTTCATTATATGTTTGTACAGCCTTTTCAGTACAATTATCTGTCAGTCTGCCCTGTAGTTTTCAACATCCTTAACAGCTTTTAAAAGTGAAATATTCATAAATCTGACACATCTGAAATAAGAATGCTGATCAACCATTAAAGCAATCAATCACCCAGGAAAATTTGACAGAGAACTGGAAAAATCTGCAACTCAGGAGTATCAACAGCCTTCTAACTTTTTTGTCTATATTAGCAGTCAAAGAAAAATCCCTAGAGGTTTAGTCTACCACTCTTTGGTGGTAGACTAAACCATTGTGCATTTCACTTACAATTTAGCTGGTTGACTATATTTGAAATGATCTTAGAGTGGTTTACACCCAGAACAAAGAGCTAAAATAGATCTTCGTAGTTACTGACGGGCCTGCACTCAAATGCGTGCAGGTGCCAAAACCTAAAGGTTGAATGGGGTACACGTAAAAGACATTAGTGCCTGTTCTTAAGTGGGCTGTAATGAATCTTCTGTCATGGTTCCTCTGGCTGTATGCTCATCTCAAAGCCAACCATCACAGCTTACTCCTTCAAGTAACCTTGAGCTACAGTGTGAAGATCATGCTCAATTTAGGGCATGGTTGTAGTATGGATTGCCAAAGATACCTGTGGAACCTTCAGGGGAATTGTATCAATCTTCTAGTGGCCAGTTTGCAGTCACAGAATAGTTAGATCTGGAACACCAAAATAGTACCGCCATCCAACTGCTATGATTAGACTATATTGATATTATCTTTTGCATTCATTTATTCATTGTTGCTGCAAATGACTCGGAACACATTACCCATCTTGAATATATTTTCATTTTGGGGAAATCACATCCTTTATTGTGCAGATATAAACAGCACTTGTGTGGCACCTGCTTGTGTTGATGTAGACTTTGCTATACGTCATCTAGAAAGGATGCAATGGTGTACTGCCATCAGGTTGCTCACTGAGATAATGCATTCCATATTGGTATGAGTATATTCCCTGGAACTTGGAAAGCATTTAAACTTTTTCCAGCAAGCTTTGACACAGTCCAGTCAGATATCCTGATGTTAGCAGAGTGACCTTTTGAAATATCAAAAATGCAGCAAGGTAGCATGAAAGATCATAGTTTTACTGAAATTGTTGTATGACAGGCAAAGTCAAAGACTTCTGGATTATGTAGGCAAGAGAGGAAATGGGAACCAGAGGATTAACAACATCGTTAAATGTGGATCTGATACCAGAAAATAGCCAGATGTTAGAAATATTGCAGAATATTGGTAGCTCGGGTGGGCTATTTGGATGTTTGGTTGTTCGCTGAGCTTAGCAAAATGTTTGCTGACATTTCAGCTCCAATTGAGAAGCCTTCATCAGTGCACAGTTGAGGATGTTGAGGGTGTTGTCTCCTCAGAATGCCGGCTTATATACTCCTCCAGGGTTCCAATGGATATTGATTAGACATCATGATCTGGTTGGCTGGTTCATGACATCAAATCAACACCCATTGGGACCCTGGAGGAGTATATAAGCTGGCATTCTGAGGAGGCAGCACCCTCAACTGCGCACTGAAGATGGCTTCCCATTTGGGGCTAAAATGTCTGCAAATATTTTGCCAAGCTTGATGATCAACCAAACTTCCAAATAGCCAGATGTGTTATTGTGAAATTAGTCCAATCATCCCAATGTGCATTATTTCCTTCGAAAATAATCTATTCAAGGATAAATCTCTATGATTATGGATATTGAACATGAAAAACAGATTCTGACACACAATTTGTATGCAATAGCATGCTATATATTACAAATATCTTAATGGACCCGAACTACAAGAGATTATGCAGATGCTGCAAGCAGTCCTGATAAAGAATCTTGACCCAAAACATTGACAGTATATTTCCCTCCATTGAATCTGCCCGAGTTCATCTGTATTTTGTGTTTGTTGCTCTTACTAATGAACCCATCAACTCTGGCAGGTAGGATTTACATACATCAGAGATATATTGCACATGACCAACAAATAGGTAAATGCCATATCTGCAGTATAAAGTGTCTATGCCATATGTGGGAGCAGGAGTTTGCCATTAATTTCACCTCTGAGTGAACAAGCCCTTTCTCTGAGCCTTCAGTTTCATTCTCTCTGTGACTATTATATGAAGTTCAACCAAAAATTTTCACGACTCTGAACATCTGACAACAGCTGGTCCACCATCAAAAGTTCCTGCTTCCATCACTTTCTCTGTCTCAGATTTTTTACTGCTGAAGCTTTTGTTGTCTCAGGACTTCAGACGTCTGAGATAAGTCGTGAGGGTGGTGACCGAGGGTGAAGGCAGGTGGCATGTTGAAGAAGGCTTGTAATATGGAAGGTTATTACTTAAGGTGGGGGTGGTATACCTCTAAAGTGGGTTTCCAGAAATCAGAATGTTTTCAGTTTGCAAGTTCATCTCAGAAGATATATGCATTTGATGTATTTGTCTGTGGACTGCTAATGAGTGTGTTAAAAGGACTAGTCTCGGTCTATGAGCTCACATCAATAGGAACTAGCTTGCATGTACTCAATGTCAACTCCACAAGGATCAGGGCATCTGAGAGAGTGTTGATTTAGATTGTAAATTTATATTAGATTCTTGGCTGTTTTCCAATGTTCTCTGTGCAGGATTGTATCAGGAACTATGTACAAATGTCTTCAGGGACTTTGACTGAAGTGATATCTTGGTATTATTGAGAGTACAATAAATTATAAATAAAGCCCACTATGCATTGGCCACATTTATTTTGATTCAACTAGAATCAATCTGAGACTTGATAGTAATATCTGCTTGAAGCATTCTTTTTAAAGTGTGACTCTGAAGTTAGCTTGTAAACAATTTATTTTATTTAAAAATCCGTTCACTCTGCTTTAAGAGAAAATTAAAAAAATATATTTTCCTAGAATGCTGAATATCAGTTTTTGATTGGAATATTTCTGAAAATAATTCAATTAAAATTTCAAACTATTTTTATCTGGGTTATAGTTATTTATACAAGACAGAATTACATGTAAAAGTATATTTAATTCAATAAACTAGGGCTCCTGCATGGCTGAAAGAATGCCATTTTTGTAATTAATGCATTTATTTGAATCACCCAGGCATTGTAGGTTTACGAACCTCATATTAGGTTAGCCAATCTAATCAATAAATTATATTAACATATCATATCTCGGTATATCATTCAGAAATCACGATAGCTAAAAAGGCTAACACAAAATATATAAATCAATTCAGGTTTATATTTGGTTGATAGCGCTTTCACATTTAAAGCAATACAAACTAAAATTTCAATAACGGAAACACAACAATAAACTGAAATAAGTCATTCACTTGGATTAGGGAGGTTGATTATTCCCAGGATGAGAATTTCTTCTATTAGGAGAGATTAAGTAGACTGGTCCTACACTCTTGAGGGAGTTTATAACAATGAGAGATGATCTTCTTGAATCATAAATATTCTGACAGGTCTTGACAGTATAGATGCAGGGACAATATTTCCCTTGGCTGGGATATCTGAAACCTGGGGCAAAAGTCTCCAAATAAGAGGTTGGCCACTCAGAACTGAAATAAGAAATATTTTTCACCTGGGGATGGTGGAGATTTGAAATTGTTTTCCACCCAAGAGAACTGTGAAGTTTTTGATGATGGACCAGCTAAGTCATCTGAAGTTCAAAGTTGTGAACATTTTTGGTTCAACTTCATATAGTAGTCACAGAGAGGAATGGAATTGAAGGCTCTGCCAAAGGGCTTGCTCAATCAGGGGTGGAATTAATGGAAAATTCCTGGTGCCAGTTATGACATAGATAACTTATACTGCTATTGCAGCTTTTACCTATTTTGTTGACAGAATCTGATAGAATTTTGGATATTAAAAGAACAAAAGATGTTGCACTGTAAAATAATCTTTCTTATTGAAAGGTGAAGTGGGCTGAATGGACTCCCAAATGGACAGGGGCTGAATGGGCTCCTGCTTCAATTTCTTATGTCCTTCTGAGTATAAGAACAAAGCAAGATATGATGGCACCTTAGGGAACATTAATTTGCTCACAGTAGGGTGTATAAAATCACAAAGAACATGGACAGAAACAAAAATACTGTTCACATTAGTGTGAGAAGCAAGAAGCAAGAAGCAAGGTGTAGAATAAAAAATGACTGACATAAAATTCAAATGTTACAAAAGGAAAATCTAATGAGAGGTTAGGATCTGAAACACAATGCTGCCGGTAATCATGGAAACAGATTCAACGATAGCATTTAAAAGATCCTGGGTAAATACCTGAAAAGAAACAAAATTAAAACAATGGGACATGGTGAGGAAGGCGACTATTTGAACTGCAATTTACATTGAGACTGACTGGCTCCTTTTGTCCTGTAATTGCGATTCATTTGCCAATTTAAGAATTGTGTTTTTGAATTCAGTGTTCAAATTTTTAATTTAAATTATTAACAGCAGTGGTTTCAGGACTAATCCCTGTGGGACCCTACTACTCACCTTCATGGCTCCCAGTCTTTGCTTTTTGTCCTGAAGCCAGCCAGCAATCTAGTCTACCTCTTGTTTTCTGACTCCACATTATCTGACATTCATTAATCTATAATGGAGAACCTTATTGAAGGCATTTCAAAATTGAGATGGATTTTTTTCTACCGTATTATCATTGTCTACTCTCACTGTTACTCCACAAAAATTCAATACGGCTAGTCAATCTAAATTTCCTCTTTAGAAATGCATGCTGACAATTCGTTATTATACTTTACATCACTGGTTGTTCTTCTATTCTCTCCTTTAGTGTGAAGTCCATTATATTCCCACTATTGACTTAGGACTGACTGGAGTATAAGTCCCTAGATCTGTTCTCTTCTCTTTAAATTTACGCATTACATTACATATCTGGTACTTCATGTCTATGTTATGTCTTATTAAATTTGGCTTTATTGAAGGTAATGGAACTGAATATTAGAAACACGTACAATGCAACACTGTCACTAAGTTGCAAGTTTAGTGAAAGCTACTGCAGATACATTTCTACATGAGAATACCTTATCCACAACCTTCAGGTTATTCCTGTGCAGACTTAATTCCTCATTTTATTATTGAAATATACATTATAAGCTTCTAGACTAATCTCTTATTTATAATTCTCTCTGGAATGTATTTCTATCACTTTAGTACAAGTATTCTAAAAAGCTTATTCAATGTCTGCACCATATTTTTCCCTACTGGGAAGGGTATCCAACTTCAAACCTGAGTTGACCTCATCTCCCAATGCATTCTTTTAGACCACAAAATATATAATGAGCACAATGTTCCTCTTAAACTTTTCACCTTTCAGCCTTAACCTGTGACCCCTAGTTCTAGTCTCACCAAACCTCAGTGGAAAAAAAATTGCTTTCATTTACTCTACTTATACCCTTCATAATTTGGTATACCCCTATCAAATCCCCCTCATTCTCCTACACCCCAGAGGAAAAAAAGTCCTAACTTATTCAACCTTTCCTGATAACTTGGGTCCCCAAGTCCTGCCGACATCCTTTTAAATATTTTCTATATTTTTCAATTTATTGTTATCTTTCCTGTAGGTAGGTGAATGGAACTGCACACAATGCTCCAGATTTGGCCCCACCAATGTCTAAAACAACTTCAATATAGCATCTCAGATCCCATACTCAATACTTTGAATTACGAAGGCAAAAGAGGAAGAGAATCAGGCCATTTGGACCTTCACTTCTGCTTCACCATTTAATCATGGTTAATAGTTTTATTCACATAACCTCTTCATTATATTGTGGGAATTGTGAACAAGTCACTTGTTAATATTCAATCCTCTGAAAGCAGAGGTGGCTTGGTAGTCAGGGAGAGTTTAAATGAGCTTGGCAGAGGAGTATGACCCAGAGGCAAAAATCAGTTGGGGGAGTAGAAGGTGCGGATTCACGTGAAACAGTAATTAGTAAGACAACAGAAAGGACAAACTGGGGGCAGGTTTGATAGAGCTGTTGGAGAGAGTCTAAACTGAATTGGCAGGGGGATGGGAACCAGAGTGATAGGGCTGAGGATGGGGTAGTTGGCATGAAACTAGACAGAGGGAGTGGCATTGCTCTGTTGATAAAAAGTGAAATCAAATCTGTAGAAAGAGGTGACACAGGATTGAAAGATTTAGAATCCATGTGGGTAGAGTTAAGAATCTGCAAGAGTAAAAAAAAACCCTGACGGGACAACAATAGTCAGGATGTGGGCTACAAATTACAATGAGAGGTGGAAAATGGATGTCAATAGGGCAATGTTATGATAGTCATGGGGGATTTTAATTTGCAGGTAGATTAGGAAAACCAGGTGAGTGCTGGATCCTGAGAGAGAATTTGTAGAATACTTATAGAAAGGGATTTTAGAGCAGCTTGTGGTTGAGCTCACGAGGGGGAAAGGCCAGTCTGGATTGGGTATTGTGTAATGGACTGGATTTGAGTAGGGAGCTTAAGGCAAAGGAGTCCTTAGGAGACAGTGATCACAGTATGATAGACTTCACCCTGCAATTTGAAAGGGAGAAGCTAAAGTCAGCACCAGCAGGGATGACAGCAGAACAGCAAAGGCCGGACTTTCTGGGAGAAATTTGGAAGATGCAGGATGGATACATCCCAAACAATAGGTATTCTAAAGACTGGATGACACAAATGTGGCTGATAAGACAAGTCAAAAACAACAGAAAAGCAAAAGAAGACATGCAATTGAGCAAAAATTAGTGGGAAGTTAGATAGAGAACTGGGAAGATTTTAAAACACAGCGGAAGGCTAAAAGGTCATAAGGAGGGAAAAGATGAGATATGAAGGCAAGCATATCAAATAATATCAAAGAAGCTACCAAACATTTTTCAGATATATAAAGACTAAAAGGGAGATGAAGGTAGATACCATACTGCTGGAGAATAATTCTGCAGAGTTAGTAAAGGGATACAAGGAAGAGCTGGATGAACTAAATAAGTATTTTGCACTAGTCTTCACTGTGGAAGAAACTAGCAGTATGCTGTAAATTTGAGAGTGTCAGGGGCAGAAGCGAGTACAATTACTATCACAAATATGAAGCTGATAGGAAAGCTGAAAGGTCTGAAGGTGTATAAGTCACCTGGACCAGATGGACTATATCCCAGGGTTCTGAAAGTGGTAGCTGGGGAGATTGTGCAGGCACTGGTAATGATCTTTCAAGAATCAGGGCAATTCTGCTATGGTTCCAGCGGATTGGAAAACTGCAAATGTCACTGCACTCTTTAAAAAGGGTGGGATGCAGAAGAAAGGAAATTATAGACCAGTTAGCATGACCTCAGTGGTTGGGAAAATGTTGGAGTGATTGTTCAGATGAGGCCTCAGGGTACTTGTAGGCACATGACTAAATAGGCCAAAGTTAGCATGGTTTCCTTGAGGAAAAGTCTTGTTTGACAAATCTATTGGAATTCTTTGAGAAATAATAAGCAAGATAGATAAAGGAGAATCAGTGAATATTACATACTGGATTTTTGGAAAGTCTTTGACAAGGTGGGTCACATGTGGCTGCTACACGAGATAAGAGTCCAGTTTATTACAGGAAAGATACTATCATGGATTGAGGATTGGCTGATTGGCAGGAAGCAAAGTGTGGCAAGAAAGGTAGCCTTTCCTAGTTGGCTGCCAGTGACAGTGACTAGTTGACTGCCAGAGCACAACATAAAAAGAGAAAGTACATAGAGCTAAAGGGAAAATGGGATTACAAGGTTAAAGACTCTGTATCTCATTGTGCATAGTAATCATAACATGGTAAATGAGTTGATACAGAAATAGAAATAAATAGGTTTGATTAATTGAAAATGAGTATTTCAGAGGATTTGCTATTTCACAAGGATCGACAGAAAGAGAAAGGAGGGGGGATGGCTATGTTTATAAAAGATGAAACCACTGCAGTGCTGAGTAAAATATGGCTCCAAAGTTCAGGATGTAGAATCAGTGTAAACAATAGACAATAGGTGCAGGAGTAGGCCACTCGGCCCTTCGAGCCAGCACCTCCATTCAATGTGATCATGGTTGATCATCCTCAATTAGTAACCTGTTCCTGCATTCTCTCCATATCCCTCGACTCTGCTATGTTTAAGAGCTCGATCTAACTCTTTCTTGAAAGTATCCAGAGAATTGGTCTCCACTGCCTTCTGAGGCAAAGCATTCCATAGATCCACAACTCTCTGGGTGAAAAAGTTTTTCCTCAACTCTGTTTTAAATGGCCTACCCCTTATTCTTAAACTGTGGCCTCTGGTTCTGGACTCCCCCAGGAGTAGGAGAGGAATAGAAATAATATGAGTAGAAAGCCTCTGACAGAAGTAGCGTATGGACCTTCTATTAGTAGCTATACCGTAGGACAGAGGATTAATTTAAAAAAATAATGTGGACTGTGAGAAAGTGCTACAATAATTTTTTGTGATTTTAATGATCTAATATAAGTTCTTGAAGGATGGTATTGAGAATGAGTTTACAGAGCACATTTGGGATGGCTTGTTAGGGCAATTTGTTGAGAAACTGACCAGAAATAGGCTGTTTTAGACTTTAGATCACGTAATGAATGGGATTTAGCAATGATCTTATGGTGAAGAACATGAAAATGTAATCATAGCCCTGTACAATTTCAAATAGAGTTAAAATATGAAATTGGTGTCTTAAACTTCAATAAAGGCAATTAGTTTAGTGTGAGAATAATGTTGGCCCAATTGGACTGGGAAAATAGATTAAAAGATGAGCTGGTACATTAGCAATATTAGATACTTAAAGAGATATTTTATAAATCTCAGGAAAGATTTGGGAGAACGAAAGTCACTCAGTGAAGGATGCAGTACCTCCAGCTAGACTGAAGATAATATCAAATTTGATATAGGCATCTATCAAAAACTCCCTAACTCGACAAACGTAACCTAAAAATTTAGCAGAAATGTATAAATAGACCTGAGTATAACTGAATTGAAACAAAGAGAAAGAGAAATGAGAGTACAAATTTTTACAAGTCAGTGGGGCAGATGGTGGTTAAGGCTGACATAAGTCATGAAACTGATTGCCTGGAGACCTAACAGTCCTGGGAAGAGACAATGGTAGTTTACTTAATTGAGAGACTAACGTGAAAGAAGTTGGCTACCATTGATGTATAAGTTCCTCAAAAACAAGTAGATATGAAAGAAAAACAGATAAGAAGAGTTTATGTTGGTATGTAAGGAGGAAAAAGTAGCTAAAAGAGGGCGGAGCTTAGTTATGAAGGCACTAAACGGCAACTCCTTTGTTTGTATCTTCAGAAACAGCACTATTTCCATCTTTAATATCTTTATTTCTCCTTTTCAGAGTACTTTTTGATAACTAGGCATATGGATCTGTTCTAGGACCCCTGCTCTTCGTGATTTTTAAAAATGACCTGGACGAGGAAGTGGAAGGGAGTGTTAGTAAGATGGTGGATGACTTGAAGGTTGGAGGTGTTGTGGACAGTGTAGATGGTTGCTGTGGGTTATAATGGGACAGCCGCAGGATGCAGAGTTGGGTGAAGACATAGCAGACAGGAAAAGTGTAAAATAATACACTTTGGAAGGTTGAGGTCGAGTGCAGGGTTAATGACAGGATACTTAGCAACATGGAGGAACATAGGGATCTGGGGATCCAAGTCCATGGATCCCTTAAAGCTGGCATTGCAAATTGGTAGGGCAGCTAAGAAGGCATTTGATATGATGGTCTTCATTAATCAGAAGTGGGGTTTGAGAGCCACGAAGCAATGTTGCAGCTCTATGAAACTCTGGTCGGCCACAGTTAGATTATTGTATTCAGTTCTGTTTGTCTAATTATACTGAATGAACTGGAAGCTTCAGAAAGGGTGAAATGAAGTTTATCAGGTTGCTGCCTGGATTAGAGAACATGCCTTATGAGGAAAGGTTGAGCAAGCTAAGGCTTTTCTCCTTGGATCGACAGAGAATGAGAGGCAACTTGATAAAAATGTATAAGGCTACGAGGGACATAGAATGGACAGCTAACACATTTTTTTCACAGCAGACATGCGCTTAAGGTGAGTGGAAGAAAGTTCAGGGGGGATATTGAAGATTTTTTTTTACACAGAGTATGATGGATAGACATCATATGATATGACGGTGTCTGGAATGGACAGCTAAGGGTGGTGGTAGAGGCTGATACAATAGAGGCATTTAATAGACTCTTTTAAAAGATAAGGGTGTAAGAAAAAAGCAGGATTATTGGGTGTGTAGGAGGGAAGGGTTAGGTTGATCAGGGAGTAGGCTTATATTAGTCAGCACAACATTGTGTGCTGAAGGGTTTGTACTTTGCCATACTATGATCTATTTAAAACAACTCTAATGAAAACCATACTTCCCAACTCCAACAATTTTGGAAAATCACCTCAAAGAGTCACATTCTAACTCTTACATACATGCTATGGATAATTTAACAGGTTTTATGGCATGCTTACTGCAGAGAGATATTTCAGACAAATATAAAGTTGTACATTATTCCTTACCTGTTGTGAACTGTGTGATGTCCTGAACAGTGCTGACCGGGTTGTTATTTTTAAATGAATACAGGTTGAATGGAAATAGATTGTTGTTTAAGTCTTTCCAGAGTTCGTAGTTTGGTGTAGTCCAACGGCCAGACAAAACATCATAATCACGACGGCCTAAAAGCAAGAGCCTGGTCAGGGGATCATAAAGCCCTCCATGAAAACCAATAATCACTTGAAAATCTGAGTTGGAGTCTTGGTAAATATCCCCATAAGGTGTGTATTGCATCTGTTTAATAACTTGTCCAGAATTACTGAACACAGCTAGGGGAGTTCCTGTATTATCACAGGTTACATAAAACTCTTCACCATTGCTGATCTCCATAGCAATGAGATGACCCTGAAGATCGTAGTAGAGTGATGTGATTTCTGAGTTTGTATGGTTATAAATATGAGTGATTCTGGTTGGGTTAATGAGGTCTGCATAAAAAAATTGCAGGTGTTGTCCTGCATTTGTTTTGCGGGCCACACGCCTTCCGAGTCCATCGTAGTGGTACAATATACTCCAGCCTTCCTTATTACTGTATGCTTTGATGAGGAGACCATTGGAATTGTAGTCAAATATGGTATCTCCCCTCTGCTGGAGGAAGCCATCCTCATCCATTTTGTACAGGACTTCTCCAAACCTGGTAATCCTATCTCGTAGGTCATACCTCAGTGGGGTTAGGTGAACACCACTTTCATAGCTCACCAGGTTAATGTTTCCATTTAAGTCGTAATTGTAACGCCACTGAGGTTTGTTGTTAATTGACACAGTTTGTAGTTGCCCATCGGCATCATATTCATAGGAATGCTTTGTGAGATTGGTATCTGATCCCACTCTTATTTCACATACTATCATCCGTCCCATGTTATCGTACTGAACTGTCATCCAGTATGTAATTGATCTCAGGATCTCAAACTGGACTTCTCTCACTTGACCGTTGGCATTGAATTTCTTGGTGTGCGTCATAACAGTGGTGGTTATAATCTGGTTGAGATCATAGTAGATCACACTGAACTTGCCAAATTGTTCTGACCGGCCTGAGACATCATCATGTCGATAAAGATCAATGGGCAGTGGAGTTTCATTAATCATAGCCTGCATGCTAGTAATTCGGAAGTTATTATAGCTGTAGTCAAATCGAGCATTAACAAGGTCTTCATCACTGAACCTGAAGATTTGTCGAGCCACAAGTGGGCCTGCTTGTCTAAATCGGACTGTGCACGTGAACCCTTCATGTATCAGCTGGATTGTTTTAATCACTCCAACCGCTTCGTCATAGGTGAAATTGACTTGAGTGGTGTCGTAAAGAATTTCAGAAAACTTGGACAGTTTAGTGTATTTGTAGACCACCATTCGTCCAGTGCCAAGAAATAATGTCTGCAGCAGGCGCCCATCCTCTGTGTAATCCTGTATGATGGAGGCACTGTTGTCAGGCGGTGTGTAGATGTTCCTGTAATACCCTACAGAGCAAATGGTCTGCATGGTATGTCGAACCATACTTGGCATGGTGACTGAGAAAAGTCTATCAGTCTGATCATAGTCAAAAATGTATCTTCGCTGGCTGTGCAATAGAAGTGTCACAGACTGTTGAAAAATAAAAAAAAATTGTTACTTGATGATAATTCCAGATACCTGAAACAATTTTAAGGCAGAACACAGTCATTTAAGGTAGAATTACTCTACAATTTTCAATGTCAATGTTATGTGGAAAGATGCAATAGGAGAGTTCATTCCTGCTGAGTGTGGTCTCATACCATATGTCCTTGAGTTCTTTGAGATTGTGAATTCAATTTAAATCAGGTGCAAAAAGTACTCTGGGGCAGTCCTTCCTGAACACATTTTTTCACCTACTTGTAATAAATTGAATTATTCCCTCAATAGAAAAGGTGCTGCTCACACTGTTTAAATTTAAAGTCGACTGCATGAAGATGCACATGAACAAAGTGAGTTATCAATTCAACCATCACTCGTTATAAACAAAAGTTCAATGCAACCACTCAGCAGGATTAACATATGAAACCTTCCTCTTCATCACTGAAAGGTGTGACAAATAAGCAGCTCCTCTACAAGAGTAACTGGTACAAGAGAATCAGGGAAAGAGAAAGGGGAAGAAGTTATTTCACAACCAAATGAATGATGCTATCATGTAAAATGAGGCAGTAGGAGAGAAAAAAAACATCACAGCAAAATAGCAGTGATGTAAAGGGCATGGAAACTTTAGCAGAAAATATTCATGTGAGGAACATGTGGAAGAAAGGCAGGGAGATCCCAGGGATACAGCCTATTAGATCCTCAATCCTCACCCTTACGCGGTGCAATTCTGATGGATTTGCTTCAGTACGTTCCTTAGTCTGAACCTGGTGACCACAAGGTCACATCGCTTACCTTCTAATCACATCTTGTTTAATTTCAAGATACGAGAGGTGATTGATAAGTGTGTGGCCTATGGTAGAAGGAGTAAATTTTAGAAAACCTAGCACATGTATTTTTCCTACATTTATACACTTAGTCCTGCAGTCGTGGAGCATACGGGTTCCTTCTTTATAGAAGTGGTCCACAGCATGGGGTGATTGATAAGTTTGTGGCCTAAGATAGAACGAGATGAGTTATTAACTTCAAACTTTCTGCATTTTCACTCAAAGAGTTGAACTGCATGTGCATATAACGAGAGCTGTATAACTCATCTCCTTCTACCATAGGTCATGAACTTATCAATCACCCGTGCTGTGCACAACCTGGAGGTCCAAGACGCTCTCGTTACATGCACGTGCAGTTCAGCTCTTTGAGTGATTATGCAGAAAGTTTGAAGTAAATGACTCATCTCCTTCTACCTTAGGCCACAAGCTTATCAGTCACCCCTCGTAGTTCCATTTTGTTTCTTCTGTTTATGTGTGTCTTGTATGTGTGTGTGTATTTGAAAATGTGCACATGTGTTTGTTTGCCCTTCTCCCCTCCTTTGCTCCATTCATTTTGAAAAACTTTTTCATCGGTGACAGAGGAACATGGAAGCAGAGCAGGCCTTTCATCTCCCAGGATATGCCTTGCTATTCTGCGAGATCAGGCCTGATCCTTACCTCAACTCCATCCATCTGGCCAGGTCCGTACACCTGGATGCGCCAGTCAAAAAAATATGTTAACTGGGATAGTCTTTGCTGCAATTTATGGGAAACCTATTTCTGATTGTAAGGTTATCTCCCCTTGTTCTAGATGGAAACGATTCCTTTACTCACACCATCACTTCATGTGAAAATCCTGAAAATTGTCCTTCAGTGCATATCCAGGAAATGCTTAGAGAGTTTATCCAATCTTTCTTCATAATTTAATCCTTGGAGACTTGGTTACATTCCAGTGATTCTGTGCTGTATCTCTCTTATACCTTGCCAAGATAAGGTCACCAGAACTGTACAGGACAGCCAGAAGTTGTTTACCCCAGGCTTGTAACAACTGCAGCAAAACCTTCTCCCATTCTTAAATGGTGAAGGATAATTTAGAAGTTAATGCAAAGAGGAGATCCAAAAACATCTTATCCTCATCAAAGTCAAAACTGACTTTGTCCAGCCATTCCTAAGTGGATATCCTTCTTGGATGCCTCCCATTGCAGAAACTGGTCTTCAACTAATTTGATTCGCTTCACACAATATCATGAAATGGTTGAGAATATTGGACTTAAAAAAGGCCATAGAACCAGAAAATATCCTAGTTGTGCTTCTAAATTGCTTGCATCTCTTGCCAGTTTGTTCCAGTACAGTTACTTGGGCACCATGGTAGCATAGGAATTAGTGTGATTCTGCTATATCTTAGGTCGTTGGAGTTGGCAGTGCAATTCCAGTATCCTCAGTAAGGAGCCTATACGTCCTCCCCATGGAATGCGTGGGTTTTCCCCAGGTCCTCTTGTTTCCTCCAACAGTTCGGAGGTGTACCGGGTAGTTTAATTGGTCATTGTATATTGTGCCATGATTAGGTTAGAGTCAAATCGAGGTTTTTGGGGATAGCTGGGGCATTGCGGTGCAAAGTGCCCGAAAGGCCTACTCAGCCCTTCCCTAAATAAAATAAAGAAATAAATAAAATATTGGCATTTAATGACAATATGGAAATGTGTCCAGGTATGCACTGTCCATAATCTAAAAATTCATCTGCCCTATAACAGTACGGTACAATAACTCACTGGATTTGTTGTCTGATCTGCTTTAAGTATTCAGTAATATTGCTTAAACAGAAAAGATGCTTCAAATTACTCAGAAGTACGTATGCACACATAACATTAAAATGGAAATGCAGTAACAATCAGAGTGAGTCAACAAAATAATAACAGGGAGGACAAGTGATAAAAGCACGATGACATATTACAGAAGGGAGAAGTAATGTGGCAAGTAGACGAGTAAAAGTTAAATTTAGAGACATTTTGAATGTTTAAAACAGGAGACCAGAAGAGGAGAGAAGCAATGAAAATTTGATGATGAGAACATTCCATATCCAGTAGACAAAATGCAAAGTCCTCTCCAGGGTACAGACCATTATCTGATCATTTTGTGAATCTTTTATATCTTTAGCTATCCACAGATTTGCTGAGCAATATTAGCATTCCACTCCTATAGCAAATTTTAGACACATATTTTAAAATTCTTTTTATAATACTTCTCCTTCCTTAAAATAGTCCGAGATACATTTGAAAATAAATAAATTAACTATCCCAACAGTTAAGTTGAATCTTTATATATAAAAGCAATGTATAGATTAGATACAATTAATGAGGAGATTTGGCATGACACCAAAGGCTCCAGCAAATTCCTACAGATGTACCACTGACAGCATTCATTGCCTGCTATGGAGGCTCCAGTACAAACTCCAGGATCAAAAAAAGCTTCAGAAGGATGTAGACTTAGTCAGCTCCATCATGGGTACTTGCCTTTCCGCCACTAAGGCCATCGTCAATAGGCGGTGCCTCAAGAATGCAGCATCTATCTAGGATATGCCACCTTCTCATTATACCATCAGGGAAGATGTACAAGAGCCTGAAGATGCACACTCAATATTTTAGGAGCGGCTTTTTCCCCGCTGCCACCATACTTCTGAATAGCCCTTGAACCCATGAATGATATCTCACTATTTTGCTCTCATATTCTATGATTTCATCTAATTTTATTTTTCTTATTGTAACATAGTCATATTTCATTGTCTGCAATACACTGCTGCAAAACAAATCTGCATGCCATGTGTCGGTGATAATGAACCTGATTTTGTTTCTGAAATAATGTACAGTGCCTATAAAAAGTATTCATCCCCTCTTGGAAGCTTTCATGTTTTATTGTTTTACAACATTGAATCACAGTGGATTTAATTTGGCTTTTTGACTCTTATCAACAGAAAATGACTCTATTGAGTCAATGTGAAAACAGATCTCTACAAAGTGACCTAAATAAATAATTATAAAACACAAAAAATAATCAATTGCATAAGCATTCACCTCCTTTATTATAACACACCGAATCATCAGTGGTGAAGCCGATTGGTTTTAGAAGTCACATAATTAGTTAAATGGAGATCACCTTGTGCAGTCAAGGTGCTTCGGTTGATTGTAGTAAAAAGACACCTGTATCCGGAAGGTCCAACTGCTGTTGAGGCAGTATCCTGACAAAAACTACACCATGAAGACAAAAGAACACACCAAGCATCTCCACAAAAAGGTTATTGAAAAGTACACGACAGGAGATGGATACAAGAAAGTATCCTAGTTACTGAATATCCCTTGGAATCCAGTTAAGTCAATCATCAAGAAATGGAAAGAATATGGCATACCAAGAGCAAGCTGTCCTCCAAAACTGAGTGACTATGCAAGAAGGGGACAAGTGAGGGAGGCCACCTTGAGATCTTTGATAGCTTTGAAGGTTTTACAAGGTTCAGTGGCTGAGATGGGAGAGACTGCACATACAACAACTGTTGCCCGGGTGTTTCACCAGTCACAGATTTAAGGGAGAATGGCAAAGAGAAAGCCACTGTTGAGAAAAACTCACATGAAATCTTGGCTAGAGTTGGCATGTGGAAAACTCTGAAGTCAGCTGGAAGAAGGTTTTCTAGTCTGATGAAACCAAAATTGAGCTTTTTGGCCATCAGACTAAACACTATGCTTGGTGTAAGCCAAACACCACACATCATCAAAAACACACCATTCCTACTGTGAAGCATGGTGGTGGCTGTGGGGAATGCTTCACTGCAGCAGGCCCTGGAAGGTTTGTGAACGTAGAGGGTAAAATGAATGCAGCAAAATACAGAGGATTCCTGATTCAGCCTGCAAGAGAACTGGAACTTGGGAGAAGATTTGTTTTCCAGCAAGACAATGACCTAAGCATAAAGCTAAAGCTATACAGGAATGGCTTAAAAAACAACAAAGGTAATGTACTGGAGTGGCCAAGTCAGAGTCCAGACCTCAATCCCATTGAGAATTTGTGGCTGGACTTGAACCAGGCTGCTCAGTCACAATCCCCATACATTCTGACGGAGCTTGAGCAGTTTTGTAAAGAATGGGAAAAATTACAGTGTCCAAATGTGCAAAGCTGACTGATGCCTATTCACACGGATGGAAGGCTGTAATTGGCACCAAAGGTGCATTTACTGACTTGAAGGAGGTGAATACTTATGCAATCAATTATTTTGTGTTTTATATCTGTGATTAATTTAGATCACTCTGTTTTCACTTTAACACAAAAGATTATTTTTCTGCTGATTAGTGTTTAAAGAGCCAAATTAAATCCAGTGTGATTCAATGTTGTAAAACAATAAAACATGAAACTTCTGAGGAGGGGTGAATATTTTTATAGCCTATATATATATAATGCATTTAATAAAACAAAAAAAACTAATTCATCAAGTTTTCATGTACAAGTTTTAAAAAAGGAATTTTTCATCCACATCCTAAAACTATCTTAAGTTTTAAGTTGGTCTTGAGTAATGATGGAAAAGTATAATCAGTAATTTGGTGGCATGTGTATTTTAGCACAATATGATGTGCTATTCTCTTGAATTTCTCCTAGCATGATGGACATAGCATTTTGATCTTTGTGCACAGTATGCTTTTGTAATGATAAAATAATACAATGTTTTAACAATGTTAAAATGTGTGTAAAATTCTTTCCAAAATTAAACTTGATAGCTTTACAAGAAATGTTCAGTGTAGATCTGAATCAACAGCTCCAACATAAACTTGAGGGGAGTTTATGCATTCTCCCTGTGACTCAAATGCATTTCCTAAGATACGTAGGTTGGTGGGTTAAATGGATATTTAAAATTATCCTTCATGTGTAGGGAAATGATAGAATATGGGGAAAGTTGAGGAGAATATGTGAGGAATAAAATATAGAATAAATGCTTGATTAGTGTAAAGTGGGTGTTTAACAGTCAGTGGATTTGGTTGATCAGTTTCCAAGATGTATGTTTCTATGATAATGCAGAAGGTGGCCGCTCATTTCATCGTACCTTTGCCAGCTCTTTTGAAAAAGCTATTTACCTGATCTAATTTCCTACTTATTTTTCACAGCTCTGAAAATTTTCTTGTGCAACTATGAACTTGTGAATGTTTCTCATGTACGTATATGCTTCTACCAGCCAGATCATAGACATTTCATAAATGGGAGAAATTGGGGGTGGGGACTTGTCCACCGCAAGGCAGACTGTTCACAGCTCATTTCAATACTAATGTTACTAATGTACTAGCTGAGCCTAAACTTGAAAAAGGGCCTTACAACACTGGAATAGGTCTTTGGCTGCAGTGCTTTTTCATGTAACTTTAGTCCCCTTCATTTTCCTGCATTTGAAATTAAGTTTAATTTAGTAGCTACTTGTGATGAAATATCCTATGGTGTTTACAGCAGTTTTAAGTTTTATTTCTTCTGTAGTTCATCAAATTTGTTTTTTGGCTTTTTGAATGATGAGCTTAATTAAACAAGCTACCACAGATTTTTTTTGACTGGAAATGTCACATGTTGGCAGGACGGGAGTGGAACTGCAGGAAGTGACATGTGGCATGGTATGCCTCACTTCGTGTGGCAGGAAGTGAGCTTCACATCAGTCAGGCACATATTTAGTGGAAAACTTGCTGGGCATTAGCCTAACCAAAAAAGTTACTGAAGTCAAAACCCCGGAGAAAGAAGAACTGAATAAGTAATTAGAAAGAAATGAGCTACGCTATTACAGCAGTCAATCACACTGGGGTATTCACAGCACTCACATTGAGTGTAGGTGGTCTCTTGGCTCAATATAAACATATAGTGCAACATCATTTAACCACAGAACTTTCAGTTTCTCTCCCCACATGTTCCTGAGAGAGGAGAATCAAATTCTGTTCTTTGATTTGCAGTTTCATCATGTAATTATAATTTACATCAGCAATCTCAGACCATGCATTTTTTCTTATTTGCAAAGATTTTTTTGCTAGAAACTCTAGACGTTCACTGTTTTGAAACCACAAAGCAATGCTTTTGTATTACCTTTTCTGAATAACTGTAACTCCATATCTTTCCATCTGCCAGCACTCTGGATATAATTCTGCCACTTTGATCATATTCCATTCTTTCAACCCAAGTTCCTCGTTGAATACCTGTCAGCAGTCCCATCGGGGAATAGGTGACATTGACCTCATTGAAATTGTTACTGGGTTTCCACAGAACTGGGCGCCCTGATCTGTCGTACTGGATCTTGAGAGTAAATTTGCGATGGTCATCGTAAATCTTTCCGATCCTGGTGACCCGGTCAAAGTCGATAGACAGAAGATTTCTGTTGTGAGCCTAATAGCAAATAAAACCTAATTAGTGGAAGTCATTACAGGTTTTGCTTAAGCCAACACGATCAGGATGAAATAAAAGTAAGCTATGATATCTGATATAAAAAAACTCGCTAAATTTCTCATAAATTTTCAACAGGATTCTCTATGAAGCCCTTAAGGGTCTCAGTAGCATTGACACAACAAAAAAAAGTTTAATCACTTAGAATGGTTAGTTTTGAGCTAGTTTAAATGTGCTTACTGATTCAGATTTGACATTTCCAAATTTAATCCATTGCATCTGGTAAATGTAGAAATCTCCTTGGGAGAGGCAATTTCAAAATGGTAATCAATCACTAAAAGTGCTTTTCACAGGACGTTGTAAATTTAACTTACTCTGAATAGGGTTTCCAGGCTTTAAGCAATGGAAATGGAAGAAGTTGCAGAATTGGTAGGCAATCTCTGAAAATCACTGCAACCTCTCAGCTTTCTAAAAGCTCTATTTCCACTGGTTGTGTCTGGAAAATTAATTGTAAAGCTTTGTTGAGTTGTAAATTTTGTTGAATTTTTTGTTCAGTCTATGAATTTTCATGTTCACTTCACAGATAGTGCATCCCAAATAATTCAAAATATCCCTGTGAATATTGCTTGAACATTGATTCAATGGGATCCAGAGGACATACCAGCATCTCAGTAACAGCTGAAGCAACTTCAGAACACTTTGTCAAGCACATCGGCCAAAAAGCGTGACCTCCCTGTGGTCAAATATTTTAATTGCCATTCCCATTCTGATGTGTTGGTTCATGGCCTCTTCTTGTGGCAAGATGAGGCCCTCCTCAGGGTGGAGGAGCATTACCTTATATTCTGTCTGGGTGCACCCAACCTGATGGCATGAATATCAGTTTCTCCTTCCGGTAATTTTTTTTCTCTCCCCCTCTCTTCTTTTTCTGTTCTCCAGTCTGGTCTTTTATGTCTTCTCACCTGCCTATTACCTCCACCTCGGTCCACTCCTCCTTCCCTTTCTCCTATGATCCACTCTCCTCTCTTATCAGGTTCCTTCTTTTCCAGCCCTTTACTTTTCCCACCCACCTGGCCTCACCTATCACATCCCTGCCTGCCTGCTTCCCCTCCTCCCACCTTTTTATCCTGGCTTCAGATCTGACGAAGGGTTTTGGCTGGAAAAGTTCACTGTTCATTGTTTTCCACAGATGCTGCCTGACCTGCTGAGTTCCACTGGCATTTTGTGTGTGTGTTTTTATGGATTTCTGACACCTGCAGACCTTCTTGTGTTTATTCTCTAATACCCGCTGGAGAAGACATCAGCAAAAGCCCCAGCTCACAGCGAGAAATAGAAACTGATTTCCTTTAAAATATCTGAATATGACTGTCTGAGAATCTGTACAATTACTATCATATTAGAAAATGTCCTCTGCTTCTTTGTCCCAACTCCCTCCCAAAACTGTTTTGGAGATGTGTGTACTATCACACATTGAGTTGTTTACAAGTGTGCAAGCCTGGCAGGTGTTTTCTGCACTGGGCATATATATCGCCCTTGCTTGTGTTGAAGCCAGTGTGCACAGGTTGTTTTTTGACTCTGACTCTCTTCCTACTGGTACTAGTATGCATACATCTGGCAAATATTTGCCATCAAATCACCCAAGAGTGGTCATCAAGCAGAAAGGCTCACACTCCATCAAGGTGTAACTGGGTGCAACCCCCAAAATATCTTCATGAAAGGGCATACTAGATTCCCAGTAGGTATCATGCTGCCTTTATTCTACTGTGGCCCATTGACATTGACTTCTGTCTGGAGTGAAGCAGAATTGCTGGATTTTGCTCAATCCAGGAGTAGCGTATGTAGTAATCACAGTAAAAAGGTGCTCGTTACTCTGTTGTGGAAATAATGTAGTACTAAGTTGCATGGTTTCTGTGTTCTTTGTTGCCACATTACTTGTGGACAATCCTCTGGAGTCAGTGTCTGAAACTTCATTGACTTGAATAGTCATTCTTACTGAAGCTCCTGAGGTTTAAATGAATTTGTTCAGCACCTTGTTTCAAGGTCTAATAGAGAACTTGGACATTGCACAAGGGTTGCCCCTTTCAAAACACAGATGATGCCAATCATGTGAGAATCAGTTAGCAAGGCCCAAGTACAGTAAGCTGTACTTCTTCCTTCCCATCCTTCATTTTGGCTGCCACGGTAGCATAGCTGTTCGCACAACATTATTACAGCCCGAGGTGTTGGAGTTCAGAATTCAATTCTGACGTCATCTTTAAGGAGTCTGTACGTCCTCCCCATGGAACGTCTGGGCTCCCTTTGGGTTCTTTGGTTTCCAGTCGCAGTACAAAGGCATACTGATTAGTAGGTTAATTGGGCATTATAAATTGACCAGCATATTATATTCCATCTGGTAGCCTTCAATGTGATGGCATCAATATCAATTTCTCCTTGCGTTAAAAAAGAAATTCCCTCTCTCTCCCCTCTTCCACTCTAGCTTCCTATCTCTTTTCATGTGCCTATCACTTCCTCCTGGATCCCCTCCTCCTTTGCTTTCCTCTATGGTACACTCTCTTCTCCCATCAGATTCCTTCTTCAGTCCTTTATCTTTACAACACATCTGGCTTCAGCTATCACCTTCCAGCTGTCCTTCAACCCCCCCACCCCCCCACTTTTTTTTCCGGTGTCTTCCCCCTTCCTTTTCGGTTGTGAAGAAGGGTCTCAGCCTGGAACATTTTCATAGATGCTGCCTGAACTGCTGAGTTCCTCCAGCATTTTTTGTGTGTTGCATGATAAATTGCTCCATGATTAGGCTAGGGTTAAATCAATGGTTGCTGTGTGGTACAGCTCAAAGGGGTGGAAGGGCCTGTACTGTGCTGTATCACCAAATCAATAAATCTTCATACCAACTCTCCCATCAGATTTCACTCACTTATTCACACTCTGGTCACCTTTCTGCCACATATTGCAGCACTCAATGTATCACAGTTAACACTCATTAATAGTGCATTATTAGCAGGTATGGAAAGTTGTACTTTAGTTGACTTGTTTTACCAACATGGTCTTACAATTATGCTGAAGCTTTAATGTAACTATACTTGATAAGCAACTTGCAGGTTCATTTGAATTATAGAAAGACAGCCTGCAGAATATGTATAAATATTGCTGTGCCAAACACTTGTGAATAGAAACAGCACTTAGAATTGTGCAATAGGAGGCGAAAATATTGGTTGTTAACTGGTCCATCGTTAATGTTACAAAAACATTGCAATGCTGGTTTGCTTCAGATACCTGATCAAAGCATTAAAAAGGAAGACTTGCATTATAACTAATCTGCCTGAGGCATGTTTTACTAATGCACCAATTGAATTTCAATGTATAAATCTTCTGAACTGGGCAACTACTTTTCTCAAAATTTATGCTCTTCAGGCACCTAGTTTTGATAAATGAAAACACTGTATTTGGAATATGCATACATAGCATAAAACATGACAAATTATTACATTGATCAATCTTATATATATATATCTATATTAATATCTTCTTCCTGTTTTCAAAGTTGTGCATGTCAGTTTTAAACTTTTAAAAATGTTTACATTTTGTGATTTGAAAAGTAGTGTTGACTGCTCCAGTTTTCTATTGAAAGGCTTGAGTACGTGTATGAGTACATCCTTAGCACCATGTTTTGGCTCAAACAGCTAAGCAAATTCCTTCTGGAAATACCACAGTTGGAACGTGCCTGCAGCAAAACATTTCCTGATTTCTGATGTTGCAGTGAACATGGCTTTAATTTCTCATGTAATAACTGGATTAGTAATAAGAAAGGCAAGTTCAATGTTAGCATTAATTTCAAGAGAACGGGAATATAAAAGCAAGGATGTAATGCTGCAGTTTTATAAGGTATTGGTCAGACCATATTGGGAGTTTTGTGAGCACTTTTGGGCCTTACATCTAAGAAAGGACATGGAGAATGGGAGAGTTAATATACGAGGAATGTTTGCTAGCTCTAGGCCTGTGGAACTTACAAGAACAGGGATGGGGGTGGGGAATTCCTTTGAAATCTGTCATCAAATATTGAAAAGCCTAGATAGAGTGGACATGGAGAGATGTTTCCATTAATGGGAGAGCTTCTTATCAGAGGGAACTGTGTTAGAATAAAAGGATGTTTTTTACATGAGGTGGTATATCTTGAGCCAGAGGGTGGTGAATCTGTGGAACATATTGCCACAAGTGTTTGTGAGGGTATACTTAAAGCAGAGGTCAATTAGTTCTTGATAAATGAGAGTGTCAACGTTTCTGGGGCGAAGTCAAGGAAATGGACTTGAGAGGGAAGATAAATCAGCCATGATTGAATGGCAAAGCAGAATCAATGGGCATAATGATCTAATTCTGCTCCTAGGTGTTATGTTGTTTCACTCAACATTGCAAGCGTTAATTTCATTAGATTAGATTAGAGCTTTCAGTTTATCCACAGAGATATTCTGTCAAAGATAGGAAGCTTAATAGACCAAGAGATCACTGAAGCAGGACAGCAATTACTTCTTTCTTGTGTGGCCAATGGCACCTCTATTTTGAAAATCAATATACAATACCCAGAAATCGTGCTGAAGGCTGGTCTCAGGAGTGTTAATCAGTCTTACTGAGCTTGTGCCTTGGATTAAGCATGGAGGTAGGAAGAAAGGAAATGGATTTCAGAATCAGTAGTTCAGGAAATGACATGGGAGTGTGGCTGGTTGGGTGGCGTGGCTACATTGTAGATCCAGAAGATAGATTGACTAAGGTAATATAGTTAGCTGACAGGATTTCATTCAGCATATTGAGGAAAGGGTCAACAAAAGTAAGCCTGAACATAATGAGGTTCAGATTCCCCAAATTCCCCAAAGGGCTGGATGGTTTAGAGTTTGTGAAATGTGTGCAGGATAGTCTTTTGCAACAATACATAGAAGTACCGACTAGAGATGGGGCAGTGTTGGATCTCCTGTTAGGGAATGCGATAGGTCAACTGACAGATGTATGTGTTGGGGAGCACTTCAGGTCCAGTGATCACAATAGCATTAGCTTCAATATAATTATGAAGAAGGACAGGACAGGACCTAGAGTTGAGATTCTTGATTGGAGAAAGGCTAACTTTGAGGAGATGCGAAGGGATTTAGAGAGAGTGGATTGGGTCAAGTTGTTTTATGGGAAGGATGTAATAGAGAAATGGAGGTCACTTAAGGGTGAAATTATGAGGGTACAGAATCTTTATGTTCCTGTTAGGTTGAAAGAAAAGGTTAAAGGTTTGAAAGCACCATGGTTTTCAAGGGATATTAGAAATTTGGTTCGGAAAAAAGGGGATGTCTACAATAGATATAGGCAGCATGGAGTAAATGAATTGCTTGAGGAATATAAAGAATGTAAAAGGAATCTTAAGAAAGAGATTAGAAAAGCTAAAAGAAGATACGAGATTGGTTTGGCAAATAAGGTGAAAGTAAATCCGAAAGGTTTCTACAGTTATATTAAAAGCAAGAGGATAGTGAGGGATAAAATTGGCCCCTTAGAGAATCAGAGTGGTCAGCTATGTGTGGAGCCGAGGGAGATGGGAGAGATTTCCTCTCTTCGGTATTCACTAAGGAGAAGGATATTGAATTGTGTAAGGTGTGGGAAACAAGTAAGGAAGTTATGGAACCTATGACAATTAAAGAGGTGGAAGTACTGGCGCTTTTAAGAAATTTAGAAGTGGATAAATCTCCGGGTCCTGACAGGATATTCCCCAGGACCTTGAGGGAAGTTTGTGTAGAAATAGCAGGAGCTCTGATAGAGATCTTTAAGATGTCATTAGAAACGGGGATTGTGCCGGAGGATTGGTGTATTGCTCATGTGGTTCCATTGTTTAAAAAGGGTTCTAGAAGTAAGCCTAGCAATTATAGACCTGTCAGTTTGACATCAGTGGTGGGTAAATTAATGGAAAGTATTCTTAGAGATAGTATTAATAATTATCTGGATAGACAGGATCTGATTAGGAGTAGCCAGCATGGATTTGTGCGTGGAAGGTCATGTTTGACAAACCTTATTGAATTTTTTGAAGAAGTTACGAGGAATGTTGACGAGGGTAAGGCAGTGGATGTAGTCTATATGGACTTCAGCAAAGCCTTTGACAAAGTTCCACATGGAAGGTTAGTTAAGAAGGTTCAGTCGTTAGGTATTAATGCTGGAGTAATAAAATGGATTCATCAGTGGCTAGATGGGAGATGCCAGAGAGTAGTGGTGGATAATTGTTTATCGGGATGGAGGCCGGTGACTAGCGGGGTGCCTCAGGGATCTGTTTTGGGCCCAATGTTGTTTGTAATATACATAAATGATCTAGATGATGGGGTGGTAAATTGGACTAGTAAGTATGCCCATGATACTAAGGTAGGAGTTGTTGTGGATAATGAGGTGGGTTTTCAAAGCTTGCAGGGAGATTTATGCCGGTTAGAAGAATGGGCTGAACGTTGGCAGATGGAGTTTAATGCTGAGAAGTGTGAGGTTCTACATTTTGGCAGGAATAATCCATATAGAACATACAGGGTAAATAGTAGGGCATTGAGGAATGCAGAGGAACAGAGAGATCTAGGAATAACAGTGCATAGTTCCCTGAAGGTGGAGTCTCATGTAGATAGGGTGGTGAAGAAGGCTTTTGGAACACTGGCCTTTATAAATCAAAGCATTGAGTACAGAAGTTGGAATGTAATGTTAAAATTGTACAAGGCATTGGTAAGGCCAAATTTAGAATATTGTGTGCAGTTCTGGTCACCGAATTATAGGAAATATATCAATAAATTAGAGAGAGTGCAGAGACGATTTACTAGGATGTTACCTGGGTTTCAGCACTGAAGTTACAGAGAAAGGTTGAACAAGTTAGGTCTCTATTCATTGGAGTGTAGAAGGTTGAGGGGGGATTTGATCGAGGTATTTAAAATTTTGAGAAGGATAGATAGAGTTGACGTGAATAGGCTGTTTCCATTGAGAGTAAGGGAGATTCAAATGAGAGGACATGATTTGAGAGTTGGGGGCAGAAGTTTAAGGGAAACATGAGGGGGTATTTCTTTACTCAGAGAGTGATAGCTGTGTGGAATGAGCTTCCTGTAGAGGTAGTAGAGGCCAGTTCAGTTGTGTCATTTAAGGTAAAATTGGATAGGTATATGGACAGGAAAGGAGTGGAGGGTTATTGTCTGAGTGCGGGTAGGTGGGACTAGGTGAGATTAAGAGTTCGGCACAGACTAGGAGGGCCGAGATGGCCTGCTTCCGTGCTGTGATTGTTCTATGTTAAATGTGCAGGCAATCACATTATGATATATGTCATAGATACAGCAGTGACATCAGAGTGCAAGGATGACCTACCATAGAAGTAAGTTATGAGATGAAGTACTGTAGTCCAAATTGGTTATTGCATTTCACACCGGAGAGAAAACAAACCAACTTTTCAGGTTCAATACAAAAAAAAATTACAATACAATTGAATTATCTTGATTCACCCATTTATTAACTTGTGAAAAACATTTATTTAGTATTCAAGTCATCATGCAGTTTGTCAATTTGTTACTATTATTGTTTTATATTAAGGTAGGCGTATGTGAGAAATTCCAGTGGATAAATTACTCTTGCTCTGTTTGATTTTTTCAAAAATTGAATCCATTGTAAATTTAATGCCTGAAATCTTGATGGATTATTATGAGAATATTTGAATAAGCTGTTTACATATTTATTGAAAAGACTATGAAAGGCAGTGAATTAGAGGTGGAGCAAGCCAATGACTTACAGTAAGTAGTCTTTTGTTCAGGAAAGTAAACCAATTGATTCAGTGTCTTTAAAGAATGAAGGAAGCATAAAATAGAAAATTCTCTACATAAAAAGAGCAATTTCTTCAATAACTGCTGTAAGGGAAACACAATTATCTACTAATTGTGTGCAGAAAATCAGTCTCAGTCACGAAACAGGATCAACTGGGGAATAGCTCAGTCACGTTTGCTCATTGGCCACAATGTTCCCTTAATAAATAACATAAACTATTTCAAGGAACAATACAACATGACAGATCAACTTATTTTCAAAGTAAAACTCTTTTATTAGTTCTGCATATTTTGTCAGTTGACCCATGTCTGTGCTGAATATGATGCCAAATTAAATTATCTCCTCTGCTTGCACCTGATCCAATATCCCTTCCTTACCATATTCATGTGTCTATCTTAAAAAAAGCCTCTCAAACTCTTCTGTCATAACTGCTTCCACCACACTCAAGACAGCACCTTCCAAGTACCTACCAGTCTTTGTGTAAAAAAAAACTTGCCAGGGATATCTCCCTTAAACTTTCATCCACTTTTTTAAATGCAGGTTTTTTAGCATTTGACATATCTGCCCCTGGGAAGGTCTTAACTGTCTACCTATCTATGCCTCCCATAGTTATATGAACTTCTAACAGGTCTCCTTTCAACTTCCAGTGCTTGAGAGAAAACAATCCAAATTTATTTCAACTCTCCTTATACTGTAGCTCATATCCTCTAATCCAGGCAATATCCTGGTTTAGCTCTTCGTATCCTTTCCAAAGCATCCACATCATTTCTGTTCGGCAAACACGAGGAAATCTGCAAATGCTGGAAATTCAAGCAACACACACAAAATGCTGGTGGAATGCAGCAGGCCAGGCAGCATCTATAGGGAGAAGCACTGTCAATGTTTTGGGCACAAGTATAATTCTCTGTAACTTCCGCCACCTCCAACGGGATCCCACTACCAAGCACATCGTTCTCTCCCCCCCCTTCTGCTTTCCACAGGGATCGCTCCCTACGCGACTGCCTTGTCCATTCATCCCCCCACATCCCTTCCCACCAATCTCCCTCCTGGCACTTATCCTTGCCAGCGGAACAAGTGCTACACCTGCCGTTACACTTGCTCCCTCACCAACATTCAGGGCCCCAGAGAGTCCTTCCAGGTGAGGCAACACTTCACCTGTGAGTCGGCTGGTGTGGTATACTGTGTCTGTTGTTTCCAGTGTGGCCTTTTATATATTGGTGAGACCTGACACAGACTGGGATATATCCCTGATATATTTAGTTTTTTTTCCTCTCTCTGCCCATCGCTCTGCCTGTTCTCCATCTCCCTCTGGTTCTTCCCTGCCCCCTTCTTTCTCCCTAGGCCTCCCATCCCATGATCTTTTCCCTTCACTAGCTCTGTATCCCTTTTGCCAATCACCTTTCTGGTTCTCATCTTTACCCCAACCCCTCCGGCCTTCTCCTATCATTTTGCATTTTCCCCTCCCCCTCCTACTTTCAAATCTCTTTTTCCTTTCTTGTTAGTCCTGACGAAGGGTCTCGGCCCGAAACATCGACAGTGCTTCTCCCTATAGATGCTGCCTGACCTGCTGCGTTCCACCAGCTTTTTGTGTGTGTAACATCTTTTCTGTTTATAGGGCAACCAGAAATGCATACAACTGTGTGCAGCATGACTCCCTTACTCCAGTACACAGTACTCTGACCAACAAGGATGTCTTCTTTATCTACTGTGTAACCACTTTTAGGGAGCTAAGGACTAGGACCCCAATATTCCTCTGTACTTCAGTACTGTTAAGGGTCCTGCCATTAATTATGTATTCTGCCCATTCACTTGACTTGTCAAAGTGCAAAATCTTACACCTGCCTGGATTTTTCAGGTTGTCAATCACAAGAGAGAAAAACGTTCAAGGGGTGAGACAAGCTAATCTTCATGGTTTCTGAATGATACCAGTGCCCTCAAAGGCATAATTTTGGTATCTGTTTTCCACATAAGTCAGAAACTTTGGCTTACACAAGATATTACAGATGCTGGAATATTCCAACTTTCCTGTTTTGAGGTGTCACCAATTCAAAAAGGTCATTGTAGAAAGTCCACCGACAGTCACAGTGCAATATTTACATATAAATAAATTAAACAAGAAATCACTTCTATATTCTTGATGGAGCTAGTCCACAATCCCAGGATGACATACTCTGATAAGAGAAAACCAGAAAAACTACAGATGCCTGAAATCGGAAACAAAAGCACAAACAGCAAGTCACACTGCGTGTGTGGGAAGAGAAATAGGGTCAATGTTTCAGTCAAAGCTCGTTTGTAAGAAACATTGCCTTTGTTTGTCCTCCCACATATGCAGCCTGGCCTGCTGAATATTTGCAATGTTTTACTTAAGTTTTCTTGGTAAGTCTCATTCACCAAGATTTAAGATCAATTGTTGTTTGCTATACCACCATCCAAATTACTATCAGGATTTTTGAACATATCAGGAAATTGCAATATAATCTTTCTGGTCTTGATTTCATTCCCTTTTAACCAATGGACTTGTTGATGTTGTTGGTTCTGGGTTACAATGTATTATGGCTGTGGTAGAGACTTAACATTAAGATTCAAGCATAATTAATAATTAAATTTATTGTTAATTGAAAGATTATTTCTAGTTGTATTAGAAACATAGAAAACCTACAGCACAATACAGGCCCTTCAGCCCACAAGGTTGTGCCGAACACGTCCCTACCCTGGAAATTACTAGGCTTACCTATAGCCCTCAATTTTTCTAAGCTCCATGTACCTATCCAAAAGTTTCCTAAAAGACCCTATCGTATCTGCCTCCACCACCTTTGCTGGCAGCCCATTCCACGCACTCATCACCCTCTGAGTAAAAAACTTACCCCTGACATCTCCTCTGTACCTACTCCCCAGCACCTTAAACCTGTGTCCTCTTGTGGCAATCATTTCAGTCCTGGGAAAAAGCCTCTGATTATCCACACGATCAACGCCTCTCAACGACTTATACACCTCAGTAAGGTCACCTCTCACCCTCTGTCACTCCAAGGAGAAAAGGCCAGGTTCACTCAACCTATCCTCATAAGATATGCTCCCCAATCTTGGCAACATCCTTGTAAATCTCCTCTGCACCTTTTCTATGGCTTCCATATCCTTCCTGTAGTGAGGTACCCAAAACTGAGCTCAGAAGTCCAAGTGGGGTCTAACCAGGGTCCTGCAACAACAGCAAGCCTAAATCCAGTAGCAATGGTTGGACATGTTGCTCCCCATTATATCATTGTGCAAATGTAGCAGGTTCAAATTTAATTGGTTTATTGACATGATCTTGGAACATGGAATTTAGACAATTGCAACTGTAATGCACTGTAAGGTTTCACTGCTAATGTAATGGTTTCTCCGTAGCAGCAATAGTTTGGGTTATGACTAGAGATAATGGGGGCCTTGGAATGTGTGCCAACCAATGAGAGGTATGCTGTTCTTTCTTGTGGGTCTGAGAGAAGGGGTTTTATGTTCTTTTGTTGGTGAGAGTTGGAGAGAGAAGACGTGAATGGAGAGAGTTGGCAGACCGCTGGACAGAATGGACTTGGAGTGAGAGATAAGGCTGCAAAATAAAACAGACAATGTTGATATTGCAGATGGAGTGTAGATTTAGAAACTGATGGTTCAACTTCCATTGATTGGTCTGCATGGATATTTTCTGTGGCATTTATATTTTTGATAAAATTATATTCAATTTTTATGGAATATAATTGCAGTTTACTAAATGGTGCAAAAATACATCAACACCACTGTACAAGCAGTCATGATTTTAGATGGATGTTTCTACATTGAGCATGTGAGCTCCAATGTCTCATTTGGCCGATATTGGGCCAAAGCATTTTGCCTCTGGCCAGCTCTTTACTGATCACTGTAAGCAACTGTGCTTTGTAATGCAGAAATCAAAGATGATTTGGAGGTCAGAATATGATGATACATTCTTTTCCACCAATGGACTCACCATTGAGTTAAGTTTGTAAGAGGCCAGAAGCACTTCACATCTAATTCTTCAACTTAATGACAGCTATGACTGTTGTAACTAGTGTACAGCGAGTTTCTCATATTCCCTTACACAATAATTGAATGGAGTTGCTAACTGTAAGTAAAATGTCAAGTGCGGATTAGCCATTTATTTCCTTTTCATTTGACATTAATGATGATTCTTTTATTAAGTACCTTATGGCATCTCTTTTTTTTACTTTTGCTTCATAATTTAAAAAAAAATTCTCTCCTTATCCAGATCAGTGTCCGGAAGTGGGCACCAAAAGCAGAGACTTCGATTTATTAGAAAGAAAAGCTTCAGAAGATAAGAAATAGGAGTAGGTTTATTTGGTGCTTTGTGCCTAACCTGTCAATAAGATTATTGATGATCATTTACCTCAGTGCTATATTCCTCCACTAGCCTCTTACCTTTTGATTCACCATTTCATCAACAGATTTTGAAATTGACTTCCAATCATCAGAGCGCCAATCTAATTAGACCTTTCGATATAAAAATTTCAATATACTTACCCTAAACCTCCTTCCAAAGACTGCAAGAGTCCCCCTTGACTGTTCCTTTCTCTGCCTCCACTCCACTATGTTAGGATTGTGTTCAGCGGGCAATGAAATATTACATTTTCCCATTGTTGGATTTGCAGCTCCAGCCAGAATGTGAGGTTCTGTCTGTAGAGTCAGTTCCATTCCACTGGCAAAGGTTACTTGCAAAGAGCCGTCAGGATCAACCCAGTAAGTATTCTGAATATGCTCTGGAATAGAAGGTCCCTAGCATGATTAATAATTCAATTTTGCTTCTAATTAAACTACTGATAGTGGCTTCCACTTAGCCCACTAATATCAAATTTCACACAATAATGCAGTTGCTGGCAGTGAAGCTTAAAGGGTAGAAAATAACGTTTGTGATAATTAAGAAATAAACTACATTATTAAGACTGAAAATGCTATAAAAACACTGGAACTTGCATGAGTCAGTAGTTGTTAAAGTGCTTACTTATCTTTATTTCTATCGCACACATATATGCGCAAAGCTGTCTACTCATGTGGTTGGACAGTGACTTTCCATTATGTTCAAAATTTAAATGTCATACATTGCTCCCCACAGATTTTGGAGTTGTTCAGTTTATATTTTAAAGAGGTTAACTGTTGGTTAGCTGATTAGAGCACGGGCCAGTACAGTGATGCAGAATAAACTTTTGGTGGTCACCCCAGTGGTAATCAAAGTATTGTCATTTTAAATATTAATAGAGCCAAGAGGAATAGGGGAGACCTTACAGTAGTTTTTACTGATTAATCCAGTGGAGTTGGTTACCCTTATATAATCATTTATTTCCATTATGATTCTGCAGATAGTTTTTTTTCCACATGAGCTTGATTGGAAGAATGTCAGTGCTTTCCATATCTATAGCAAGAAGGAAAACTGTGCAAGCAAGTAATATAAAAATGTTTTAGAAGACAAAAACTACCTATCAGACTGTCATAGATTGAAAGAAATTCTGTACATTGCTGAAGCTGTACTCAAGTGTTAGATTATGTATGGGAAGTAATAATGATCATAGTATATCAGCTATAAGCTATGAAACTGTTGTTCACTGAAGATGAAACATTTTTGAGTATGGACATAATTTACTTGGATGGAACTGTGAGGGGCTTCTTCTCCATTGTCCTACATCATAATGATTACTACTAGCCCATCTCACTATAGTACCCTCTTCCATTTTTATGTAGATTAATTTTTTACTAAATGACATGTTTGTTTTTCCCTCCTTTTCTAAATCTTTCACTTTGCGGTCTGTCTGCTCTGGTTATCAGTAGTCTTTTGTGACCTATTTAAATGACCTTCATGCCTGATAACAGTGAGACTTGGCAAGGTGTTGTTCGTTTTATGTATGACAGCCATTAAACGTATACACATACGTTTCAATGGATAATGATCAAGAAGAGAATTTCAAAATGAGCTTCTCCTTATTGCTTGGGAACAAATTGATTAGTTGAGGTGCTGCAAATGTTGCCTCTGCAAGGATCTAAACTCAAGGTTCAAGTTGGGGGAATTTGGTGAAGTGAGGGGAAGTTGAGTTGTTATACTTTAGGATAGCAGGTAGGAGATTGGGCAACAAGTATAGTATCAAATTTGTATTTTTTAAAGAATAGTCCTGTTTTAAGATAGAGTTAAGAACTATAAAACAAATAGCTTAATTAATTATTTAAATAAATTACAAATCATCACTTAATGAAATTCTACCACATCTAAAAGGAAAATCTCTAGCACAAATATCTTGGCTCAGAGTCATTAAGGGAAGTTAGAGCAACACATAATGTTGAAGGTGTTTATCCAGGAAACAATCTTAACCCAGAAAAACAAACACAGATTTTGAAAATAGAGTTTTTGTATGTTAGGCATTCAGATAATCGGTAGCTACAAGAAGGGGAGAGCAAAGTTCAATAGATATTACTCCTGTTAATCTGGTAAGATCTGTGAAGACAATGAGAAATGCTGCAGACCAGATTGCCACAACACAGACAAAGGCTATTGTACAGCAATATACACAGTGTCCTTAATAAAAAGGGAAGCTAAAGACGTTCATGAGGTTGAAGAAAATTTATGTGAAAATTAAGATATACTGAAAAGTCAGGACTGTGGATTAATAATCAGAAATGATAGAGGTAAAAGGAATAGGTGGAGTTGTGATTGTTAATAGGGTATCATGAAGGCAGTAGAAAAAAATGAATACAGGTGTAAGATACAAAATTAGAATTCATGTTGATTTAAATGAAGAGGATGAAGAATCAAATATTTGGAAAGATGGAATGTACCAGGAAAAAACTCAGCAGATCAAGGACCACCTACGGAAAGAGAAACAGAGTTAACATCTTAAATCAAAGATGCTTTGCCTCTCACAGACATTGTCTACAGATCGCTTTATAGTGGAAGAAGAGATACACATACATATTAGGGAAATAAGTAAAATGCGTAAATTAATAATTATGGGAGATTTCACTGACCCAGATATTAACCAGATCAAATGTGGTAAGTAAAGTGGACAAAGGGAAGGACTTACTAAAGTGTGATCAGTTCCCTTTTCTAACACAATAAATGATCTAGAGTAGATAAGCACAAGTAGTAGACCATTTAAGGGCAGTAGTGACCATAGTATTATACATTTAAGATGATAATTGAGAAGGGTACAATCAGGATCAGCACAAGGTCCAAAAAAAATTATCTTGAAGTACTGAGAACAGAACTTAGTTAAGTAAAATGGACACCAATATTACAAGCACCAATGCAAAAAATAATGGGTAACATTTAAAATGGTGTTTAACACAGTGTAGGTTAAACATATTCTTCTGTAAGAAAAGAACAAAATAAACAAACATGAGACTCCAGTGAGACATAAAGGAATAATGATGGAATAATATTTTTAGCTGAGGAAAAATCAGAGAAGCTTAAGTGGGCATGAACATGGCCATAAATTAGTTGAGCTGAATGGTTTGTTTCTGTGCTGAATTTCCTCTGTAAATAACATTCCATGGTTCATTCACCCAGTTTAGCAGATCAAACTGTGATATTTTCTCTGAGCTCAGTCTACACAACTTTTGGCAAATGAGTACCGGCTTTAGCAATTTTCACCAGAATTCAGTGTGAGATTTGGATTCATAAATCTAGATTGTTCCATATCACTTCCAGCACACAATGTAAAGAAGGATATAATAATTGTTACTCTGGTCTGATGCAGCACAGAAAAACAACACAATAAGATAAAGAAAAAAACTCAATAAATATAAATACATAAGTTAGCTTATGTAGATGCATTTATTGTATGGCTATAAAGTGATGATAAGCACAGGAGTGTCTGTTCATAAGGTGACTGACAGGAAATGATAAAGTAGTTGTGGTTGGGGTGCAGAGGGGTTCAAAGTTCAAAGTAAATATACATCACTATATACAACCCTGAGATTCTTATCCTTGCAACAATCCTAGTAAATAATAGAAACAAAATGGAATGAAAGACCATACCCAACAGGGTGGAAAATAACCAATATGCAAATAAAACTCAACAAATTGTGCAAAAACAAAAAGAAAGAGAAAAGAAATAGTAACAATAATAATAATAATAATACATAAGTAATGAACATAGAACATAGAAAATTACAGGACAGTACAGACCCTTCAGCCCACAATGTTGTGTGACCCTTAAACCCTGAATCCCATATATCCCCCCACCTTAAATTCCTCCATGTACCTGTCTAGTAGTCTCTTATATTTCACTAGTGTGTCTGCCTCCACCACTGACTTAGGCAGTGCATTCCATGCACCAACCACTCTATGAGTAAAAAACCTTCCTCTGATATCCCCTTTGAATTTCCCTCCCTTTACCTTAAAGCCATGTCCTCTTGTATTGAGCAGTGGTGCCCTGGGGAAGAGGTGCTGGCTGTCCACTCTGTCTATTCCTCTTAATATCTTGTATCATATACCTCTATCATATCTCCTCTCATCCTCCTTCTCTCCAAAGAGTAAAGCCCTAGCTCCCTTAATCTCTGATCATAATCCATACTCTCTTAACCAGGCAGCATCCTGGTAAATCTCCTCTGTACCCTTTCCAATGTCAAAAACATCAAGAACATCAAGAATATCAAGAACATGAGATGAATAGACTTTGAAAGTAAGTCCAGTTCCATGATGAGGTGAGTGAAGTTGAGGGAAGTTAACCTTTTTGGTTTAACAGGCAGATACTGAACTTTGTGGTATGGGTCATGAGGTTCCTGTACCTTCATCCTGACGGCAGCAGTGAGAAGAGAGCATGGTGGGGGTCCTTGCTGATGGATGCTGATTTCCTGTGACAGTACTCCACGTAGGGAGGACTTTACCCATGATAGACCTGGCTATATCTGCTACTTTGGGCATTGATGCTTCCATACAAGGTTGTGATGCAACCAGTCAACATACTCTCCACTACACATCTGTAGAAGTTTGTCAAAGTCTTAGATGATATGCCGAATCTTCTCGAATTTCTAAGAAAGTAGAGGCACTGCCATGCTTTTTTCATAATGGCTCTTAGGTGCTGGAACCAAGTCCAATCCTCTGAAATGATACCACTGAGTAATTTAAAGTTAGTGACCATCTCCACCTCTGAACCCTAATGAGGACTGGCTCATGGACTTCTGGTTTAGTCCTCCTGAAGTCTACAATTAGCTCCTTGGTCTTGCTGACATTAAGTGAGAGGTTGTGGTTGTGGCTCCACTCATCCAGATTTTCAATCTCCCTCTTACACGCTGATTCATCACCACCCTTGATTTGACCAAAGGTAGTGGTGTCATTGGCAAAATAAGTCTGGCATTGGAGATTAGTCACACACTCATAAGTATAAAGCAAGGAGAGCAAGGGGCTAAGCACACAGCCTTGTGGTGCACTGTATAGAGGGAGATTGTGGAGGAGATGTCATTGCCAATCTGAATTGAGTGGTGTCTGCAAGTGAGGAAATTGTGTATTCAGTTGCACAAGGAGGAATTGAGACCTAGGACTTGAAGCTTATGGATTAGTTTCGAGTGGGTGATAGTATTAAATGCTGAACTGATGTCAATGAACAGTATGCTGATGTATGCATGTTCACTGTCCAGATGTTCCAGCATTAAGTGAAGAGTCAACAAAATGGCATCTGCTGTTGACCTGGTGAGGTGGTAGGCAAATTGATGTGGATTCAAGCTGCTTTTCAAGCAGGAGTTGATATGTTTCATCACCAACCTGTCAAGGCACTCCATTGCAGTGGATGTAAATGCCCCCAGGATAATAGTAATTGAGGCAGGTTATCCATTTCTTTTTTGGCACTGGTATAATTTGAAGTCTACTTTGAGCAGCTGGGTATCTCAGTCTGCTGAAGTATGAGGGTAAAAGTATTGGTGAACACTCCAGCTAGTTAATCAGCACAGACTTTAGTACTCAGCTAGGTACCTCATCTGGGCCAGATGATTACCGTGCATTCACCCTACTAAGGATCCTCTTATGTCGGCCTCAGAGACAGGAATCACAGCATCATCGGGGTTGTGTGAGTTTGTAAAGATGCCTCCATTCTTTGATGGTCAAAGAGAGTACAAAAGGCATTGAACTCTTCTTGGAGTGAAGCCTTGTTGTCATCGATGTCAGTTAGTTCCACTTTGTAGGAGTTGATGGCATTCAAGTCCCACCAGAGCTGTCGAGCATCCATCAGTGATTGAAGTTTGGTCCAGAGTTGCCACTTCACATGCGACATCATACCTGGATCTCTTCTATTTAACTTGGTTGCTAAACCTGAATGCCACTGATCTGGCCTTCAGAAGATTGTGGATCTCATGGTTTATCCAAGGCTTCAGATAAGTTAAGACTCTGATAGATTTTGTGGGGAAACACCTGTCTATGACTGATTTAATGATGTCTGTGACAATCTTGAACACAGCCTAGTCTACTGTCTTGAAGCAAAACCTAGCCACTCCTCAGTCTCCCATGCCCACCTCTTTATTGTCCTTATCTCTGGCACCTTGCTTTTTAGCCTCTGCACGTATGCAGGTAGGAGGAGGGCAGCCAAATTATCCTATTTCCCGAAATATGGCTTAGGCATGGAACAGTAGACATTCCTAATTATGATGTAACAGTGGTTGAGTATGTTGGGAACCCTAGTGCTCTAGATGATATGTTGATTATAACCGAGTACAGTTTTCTTCAAACAAGCCTGAATGAAGTCCCCAGCAATTATTTGAAAGGTGTCAGTGTTGGCTTCTTTTGTTTGCTAATGACAGAATTACTATCTTCAGCAGAAACTTGGGCACAGGTTTGTTATTTTATTAATTTATCTGCTTTTGCAGTATGTTATGCCAACTTTTTAATTATCCTTATACCAGTGTAAGAGATAGTGAGGGGGAAATGCTTTGAAGCATTGAAAGCTTCAAAGCATTATAAGCATTCCAGCTTATATCGTCACAAAATTGACCCAGCCTGATAATTCACCGAATAGCTTTAAAATTTCCTCGTTAGAAGAGAATGTCAAAATGAATGTATCAAATTATTGAATTGAAAGTCAAAAAGATAGAATATTCCATAAATGTTTAACTGAATAACTCAAGATCAATTTGGGTGGATGAAGTTCAGGAATGTAATCCTCACACTCTCTCATCACTTTTAGGATCTGTTGTTATTCTGAAAGGATGTAGAAGTAATATTGAAACATCAAGGTTTACAGTTCCTATCATTTGTGTCCTAGCCACAATGGACAAAAGGAAATCTTAAGTAGTCCTGGTGTCCAGTGGTGGGAGGCAGATTTAAAATTTAAAATATCACCAACCACGGTGTTTGCAGTTAATAACATTGTCTCTGAAGTTATTTTGCCTCCAATGCCTCCATCCATTTAAATTTGCTAATTCTGCCTGATTTAAACCAAAAACAAAATTAGAAATTCTTCACTCTAGATCCGTCATGTTTTCAAGGTGACCCATTGGAGCCAATAGATTGGCCCTGCTAAACATCACTGGACTTCTGCAAAAGTAACAAACCCAGTTTGTGTTTTTTGGAGAGGAATGTTTAGATAGGCAAAGAGAAATCTGCAAAATATTTGGTCTCAGACTGTTGGTAACTAGGCCAACGAAAAAGATATTTCAAAAACTACAGTAATGTTTCCAATCGTTCCACATCAGCCTTTTATTATTTGGTTTACTGTTTGCCTTAACTTGAGACAATTTAAATGCATATTTTGAATCAACAGATTGACAGGTAATTGACTGATTGATTGATAGTTCTGCAATGTGAACTCCCATTGCTGCTATCTTTAACGAGAACAGGTTTGACAATTTTTTTTGGAGTGCCAGAATTCTATTTTATTTATGACATACAATCCATCCGTTGAGCTTATTAAGATAGAAGAAGATGAGCTCCATGCACAACGAGAGAATTTTTTTTCTATAAAAAAGTTTCCCGTAACTTCAAACAGAACTAATTTAATTTGTTGTTGCCAAGAATCAAGAAACTTTCATGGGGGGTGCATTAATGATGTTAATCACTACATTTTCAGTTATTTTATTCATGTACCTCACCATCTTTACTTTTCTTGCAAATACAATTTGCAATTTTGTCCGTTTCCATCTTTGCTCCTGACTGGGGCACATTTTGATGGATAAAATATGCATAAAACTCATTCTAAACAAGATGTGAGCACATTTCAGTGCCTGACTTTTCAGTGCAAAGAACATACAGTATTGTCTTGAGTTGATTTCAGATTCCATATCAAAGCCTGCTTAACCAAGGCAATTGTCCATAAGATTCCATGTGACTGATTCACTAGGTTTAGGAAGCAAATATGAAGTTAAATACAAATAGGCAATGTGTTTGCATTTGGCAATGAATGCAGTTTGTATTACCTTGCTTGAATATATATGCTGCGCTGGTAGCGGAGAAGTTGGTTGTTACAGCAAAGTTCTCTTTGTTTGATAGGTTTGCCTGGACTTGCACTGATTTGTCCACCTCACTAAAAAAAGTACTGACTTGTCCAGTCGGAAATGTCACATTTGTCAGGTGACCATCACTGTCATACCTAGGTAAAAAAAAAAGTTTAAAATAGATAATTAGAAATAATAATGCATGTTGACAACATATAAAATTACTTTAGGAGAGACACCAGAGACTGTAGATGCAGCAATTGAGTGAAAATAAACTGCTGGAGGAGTTTAATAGGTCTGGTAGCATGTGTAGAATGCAACATCAGGTGGAGAACTTTGAAGGGTCTCAAATCAAAATGTTAATTTTCATCTACAGATGGTGGTTGGCCTGCTGAGTTCCTCCAGCAGTTTGTTTTTAGTGCCTTATTAGAGAGTCTTCTCTAGGGTAGAAATGATCAAATATTCATCCTTCCTTTTAGATTAAAATAAGTTATGTGTAATTAACCATCATTGTCAAACACTATTATAAAACCTGGACATCACCAAATGAACTGAATTGTGTTCTCATTATAGTGTGAAGAGAATCAAAAGTGAAAGATGTCCTCTTTCTTCAGGGATCTACCTGCCATTGGGTTGGAGGAATTCAAGTTTCAGACTTGGCTGTAAATAGGAAATGTCACTGGATGACTCAGATTAATTTTGTTGTTGTTGTCTGAAACCACAGTATTATTTTTCAAATGAATAGACATGATATTCAGCTCTGTTTCACTGCTACATCCCTGGATCACCATCTCTGACTAGTCAGACATTTTGGCTGGTTTCCAGCTCTGCACGAGTTAAAATTTCCTTCAATAAAAAAACGCAGAAGTCAGAACTTGTTGCCTTCTGTTTGTTCCACAAATTCTATTTTTCACCATATGGTTTTCTGTAAAAATGACCATTTTATGACAATATTGGAAAGGCATGCCCATAAATATACACCAGTCAGATCTAGAGTTCAATTTGCTGCAAGAGACCAGAATCTAATGTATTGGTTTATAAGTGGTCAAGCAGCCAATTTGAAACTTTTCTTCTGGGGGATGGAAAAGAGGTCAACAATACTCATGTTCAAAGTATGGAACGCAGGTTGTGACACATGAAAATAAAGTGGTTACTACCACCTGATAGGACCGGTTCTCTGTGGTAAGTGCTCTTATGAACCTCAATCACTCACATACTATGGTCAGGCAGCATCGCTGAAGAGCAATGGAGTGCACATGAAGGGTCTCGTCCCAAAGCATCATCTGCCCATTTCCCACCACAGATGCTGCATTGTTACTCTAGTCTTTTGTTTGTAGCTCTAGGTTCCAACATCTGCAGTCTCTTGTGTCTCTAGATTGCTTTACATTCTGTTTCTTGCCCAAAGACTCTGATCCATGCCTAAGATAGTTTTCAATTTTCATTTGTGTCGTCTTGGCAAGTATTTAAAATCCTCTCCCTCTCTTAGGAATACTATAATTATTTTACAACCTCTTCTCTTTAAGTGCAAATTTTATTTTTGTTAATTTCCCATTTATTTGTCAGTTGAAGGAAAATCAATGAATCTTTCAGTTAGCTGACTATGCAGTGTTGGATGGCGTTACTTCAGAATGCCTTGGGACAATCTGATCCAGGCAGTGTGCAAATTCAGGAAGATAAATAGCTGAGTCTACACAACTGAGGTCAACAAGCATCTAGGACATGAGTTCTCAAGCAAAAACAAAAAATGAAGCAAATGCTTACCAGATCAGACAGTATGTTTCAAAGGGGAAACACCTAATGTTCCGAGTTTAAGACCTTTTTTTTTAGAACTGGGTATGAGTTAGTTTTCAATAGGAGAGAAATTCGGTGAGGAATGTGTAGGGCCATGAATTATCTCATATAGGATGCATCCTACTGGTTTATTGGATGCAGTTACCAGCCCATAAAGCTTCTGTGTGCAATGTGTTGTAAATGTTGAGGCCGTGGGACATGCTTGGCAGACCAGGTTACACAAACAGAATAAGAAAAATTGAGACAAAGTGCTGACAGACAGAAATGGACAGTTCTCACATGGACAAAAGGTAAGAGTCAGCTGCTGAAAGTTGAGGAATTCACAAGTGGCTCAGACCTAATTGAGTCTGGGAAGATCAACATGCCTAGATGGAAGCTGTTTTTCAAGCTTGTGTTATATCTTGTAGTAATGGTGCAGGAGACCTGACAAAATGGCCAGAGTGGAAGTGGGGAGCCAATTGAAACAGCAGGCAAATTGAAAATAAGGATTGCTCCAACAGACTGAATACAGGAGTGATTCACCATCCCAATCTGAGTGAGTCCTTCAACACTCCCAGGCTGATGACATAGTTCAATGGTATTTGAGTGAAAGCTGTGACTATAGAACTAAAGAGCAGAATTAGGCCATATGGCCCCGTGAGTCTGCTCTGTAATTCAGTCATGGCTGATTCTTTATTCCCCTCCTCAGCCTCACTCCTCTGCCTTCTCCCCGTAATCTTTGATGCCATGTCCAATTAAGAACCTCTGCCTTAAATACACCCAACACCCTGGCCCCTCAGCTGTTTGTGGTAATAAGGTCCCAAATTCTCCTCTCTCTGGCTAAAGAAATTTCTCTGTATCTCTGTTTTAAATGGACCCCTCTCTATTCTGAGGCTGTGCAGGGTTATAAAGTGACAGATTATGGTGAACTATCATTCAATCTGTTGAAAGTGCTCCAAGCACCTTTTAACATAATTAAAAGTATAAACTAATTTTAATATGATAAAGTTTCCAACAAACTGCACATTTAGGGTAAAACCTCAGCCCAAATTAAACTCCAGACTTACCAATATGCACTTGCCAAAGAGTGAAACTGGTTAATTCATTGGGTTTTCTATTCTACTTACTATTCTGATATTAAGTGTCGACATAGGCCGCAGTTCTATGTTCATTAATTATTAACTGAAGTTTTTTTATCACTTCAAAAATGCTTGTTTTATGTTACCCTACAAACAATTCAAAGCACTTTACACAGTTGTCTCTTTTGAAATGCAGGAACATGCTTCAAAAATAGGAGTGTGAAAATGAGCTGAAAATCCTCTTTCTTCCTTTTACACTCTGCATTGCACATTAATATAAATAGCTGATTCCATAAAGCTGTGCATGTTGGCAAGATAGAAAACCATAGAATGTTTCCAGTTTACATCTAAGGAGCATATTCAAACCCTTTGCTCAGATTCATTGAAATGACTTATATGTCATTACTGGATCACCATTTTAAAACAAAACACATAAAATGCTGGAGGACCTGATTTTCTATTAACCTGGTTACTACGCTATTTATTGTTTTAATCCTATTATTATTTGGTTCTTCCTTTGACTCTAACAGCCTCCTGAGAAAGAAGTAATTCAACATTAGATTTCTAAAGGTTCCTGCAAATTTAGCAACATAAGACAATAAGACATAGGAACAGAACAAGGCAACTCGGTCCATCGAGTCTGTTCAGCCATTCCAACATAGCTGATCCATCATCCCTTTCAACCCCACTCTCTTGTCTTCTCTCGATAACCTTTGATTTCCCGACTAATCAAGAATCTATCAAGCTCCACTTTAAATATGCTCAATGACTTGGCCTCCATAAGTCTGTGGTAATGAATTCCACAGATTCACCTCCCTCTGGCAAACGAAATACCTCCTCATCCCTGTTCTAAATGGTAATCCCTCAATTCTGAGGCTGTGCTCTCTGTACCTAGTCTCATCTACAATAGGAAACATCCACTCCACATCCATTTGGTTTAGGCCTTTCAATATTCAATAGGTTTCAATGAGATCCCCTTTCTTTCTTCTGAACTCCAGTGAGTGCAGTCCTGGAGCCATCAAACACTTCCCATAGATTAACCCTTTCATTCCTGGAATCATTCTTGTGAACTTCCTCTGGACCCTCTCCAATGCCAGTACCTTTTCTTAGATAAGGGTACAAAACTGCTTTCAATATGCCAAGTGCAGTCTGACAAACACATTATAAAGCCTTAGCATTGCATCATCATTCTTCTACTCTATTCCTCTCGAAATGAATGCTAACATTGCATTTGCCTTCCTTACCACCAACTCAACCTCCAAGTTAATTTTTAGGGAATCCTGCACAAGGATTCCCAAGTTCCTTTGCATGAATGATTTTTGAATTTTCTCCTTGTTCAGAAAATAGTCTATGCTTTCCTTCCTTTTACCAAAGTGCATGACCATATACTTCCCTGCACAATATTCCATCTGCTATTTTTCCCCAATTCTCCCAATTGATCAAAGTGCTTCTACAGACTCACTGCTTCCTCAACACTACCTGCCCATCCATTTATTTTCATTTTGTCTGCAAATCATTAAGATATAACGTGAAAAGAATCGGTTCCAACACTGACCCCTGCAGAACACCACCAGTCCACCAGAAAAACCTCCTTTATTCCCACTCTTTGTCTCTTGCCTGTCACCCAATCTTCTAACCATACTAGTATCTTTTCTTTGGTACCATGGACTCTTATCTTGTTAAGCAGCCTCATGTGTAGCACCTTATCAAAGGCATTCTACAAATTCCCTCTCTTGGGATCCAGCATAACCTGATTTTCCCAGTCTACCTGCATATTGAAATTCCCCTATGCCTTTTCTATTTTCCATTGTAATTTGTGTCCCATGGTGTGACTACTGTTCAGAGGCCTGTATATAACTCCCATTAGAATCTTCTTTAACCTTTCAATTTCTTAACTCTACCCTCAAGAATTTTACAACTTCTGATCTGATGTCATCTCCATATGCTTAGTTTTCTGTTCTGTGTGCCTTCGGTCTTTTTTGTTCTTACATTTTACTATCTTATGATTCAAAATATACTTCCTTATGCCCTTCTATCTTCTGAAATGTACAACCTAACGTCCCAGTTAGGACCATGAGGGCACATCGTGACATACAACTTAGCAAGCCAGAAAACATTTTCCTCCAGTCTTTCAGACACCTGCAAAGTCTCTAACAAGGATGGCATGCTAGAGCCATTGCTTTCTTAGAATGTTGGGAAGGTTCGGTATGTGATTAAATACTCCAATGAACCTCTACAGATTTTTTGTTTAAAGTTTCACAGTTGTATTATGGTCAGGTATGGCAACTTGATAGCACAGGAATATAAGATGCAATGAGCAGTGGGATTAACTAAATGCATCATGGGCACATCTGTCTTTATCATTGAATGTATCTATATGAGGCATTACCTAAAAAAACCCAATATATATCATTAAATTCCCCCTCCATCCCAGCTATGCCATCTTCTCAAAGTTATCATTGGGCAGGAGGTACAGAAATTTTAAGTCCCGCACCACTAGGTTCAAGAACTGCTACTTCCCTTTAACCACTTGATTCTTGACCCAAACCACACAACCCTAATCACAAGCACAGAATAGGGACACTATGACTATTTCAACCATTTTACACTATAATGAGCTTTGTTTATTTTTTGGGTTTAATCAAGTTCTTTCTTGAGCAAATCTTGTAGAATTTATGTTTAGTGTATGTTTTTCTTCTGATTGTGCCTCTAATGCTATGTGTTTGCAATACTGCTGCAAGTAAGATTTTCATTGACCTTATGCATACATGTTCTGGTGCTTTTGCCAAAAAACTCACTTTGAATTTCCTTGCACGAAGTTACCTTTTGAGAGACTATGCCTCCTTTCTCTGCTCCTCTGGAAAGACAAAGGCACTCCCTTCTAATTATTGCACAAATTTTTACAAAATATTTCCAGGTGTTTAAGAAAAATATAAAGAAGCTACTTGTTGCCTTTTTTTCCTTCAGTCCTTTTACTAATTTCTCATTTAATGAACATGGAATATGTCCTTTTTTATTGCAAAATTTCTTCTTGCGTTCCTTGCCGCTTAAAATTGAGAGGGTGATATTTGGTCGCTGTTTGGGTCATTTGAGAGCTGTATTGCACTCTGCCTAGGACTGCAAGATATATATATATATCTTTAATTAACAGCTTGATCCTTTGCCATTATGTACAGCTAGGTCTCTTTTAAGTGAAATATGTGAATTGTGATTCAGAACAATGTGATTGCAGATTTCATTGAGTTTACACTAACATTGGCATCATATAGGCAAGCTGGGAACCAAGGAAAATATAATTGGATGGCACAAAAAATCTCACAACAGTATCTCTTTCATCATACAGGTTAAGTTCTAAGCTCAGTTTCTCAAATATTCTTAAATACAGTAGGATAGAAATTTGTTTTTGTTCACCAGCACTAACTGATCACAAGCCATTTATTGTATTTCTCCAGCAATATTTAGAATGGGGAATACAACAGTGTATCCACTTAATGGAAGTGAACAGAATTGAATTTCTAAATTCAAACGGTCTTTAACAGATTCTGCAATGGCATTCAAGGCCATCAGAGGGTGCAATGTACCAATATGCTGGCTTCAGTTAAATTGGTAAATTTCATTAAAAGATACGACAAAGCACAGGTAACAACTCTCATTGAAAAATGATAAGTGATGTAATAACAGAGGCACAGCTTTAGAAATCATCCAATCATGTATGCAAGAGAAATTAAAATTGGTATTAACTCAGAAGAAAATGAAAAGTAATCAACAGAGGAAAAACTGATAGAAAGTACAAGTAGAAATGGAGTGCATTGCCAAGCAACTTAAAAACAGACTCTGTGGTATTGCACAGGAAGGAACTAATTAATGAGAACAAATGTAGCTCCCTTACAAGTGGAAACATGTATATTAAGGAATAATTAAATGGAAGGGAAATTAAGCAAATACTTTGCACTAATCTTGATGGAAGAAGACAGAAAATATAACCCAGAAATAATGAACAATGGACCTACTGAAAATGAAGAAATAAACAAAATCAATATTAGAAAAGAAATCTGACTAGAGAATTTTATAAGCCTAGAAATTGATAAATCTAAAGGACCTGATGATCTGTTTCACAAGGTTTTCAAAGAGGTGGTATAGAGACACTGGACATTCAGGATATCATCTTCCAGTTTGTACCGATCTTGAATGATTCCTGGAGAACCATGTGGAGGATAGCAAATATGACCTCAGCATGTATAACTCTTATCTGCTTTTATTTTCCCTTCATACTACCTTCGTGCACTTATGCATGGAATGGATGCATGCAAGCAAAAGCTTTTTACTATATCTCAATACACCTAACAAGATTTAATCAATTGCCAATTAAATAGGAGAAAATGGGAAACTGCCAACTGATAGACTGACATCAGGAAGAAGCTGAACTTTATAATAAAGGATGTGATTCACTTTTGGAATTACCTTGATTGATTGCTTCATGGCCTGAAGTGGCAATTCCAATGCTCTGGAATTCCAGAATTCTACCCATCACCCTGTATCTCACCTTTCTTGAGAATATGATAATAAACTAGACTTGAAAAGGCTTTAAGAGGACAAAAGGAAACTAAGTGAATGAGTAACAACACAGAGGATGAAAAATGTGGCTTTGGTAAAAAATGAATGGGAAATGCTGCTGTCTCAAGCACCCTTTTTGCACTTATTATTGAGTGTCAACATTCAGCCGATAAGATAGCCAGTAGTCTTTAGGTTCTTATTGCTTGGGGCATTCGACTAGGATAGTATCTGTGAGAGGCCATCCAGTGCTAGCTGTACAGTTTTGGGTTCTGTACTTAAAGAAGAAAGTACTGGCTATTGAATAATGAGTATAGAAAGTTCACTAACTGGATTCTGGCAACTCTGTCATATGGGGAAAGACTGATCAGGTCACACCTCTGTTCTTTAAAGTTCAGAAGAATGAGCGGTGACTATACTGAAACATGCAAAATTCAGACTAGACAGATGTGGAGAGAATGTGATTCTTGGTGAAGGAATGGAGAACTAGAGATGAGTTGGGCAGAATGGGTCCATACTGCGTAGTGGTAAAAATTAAGTGGAACTATCAGCATAAATAATATAAACTGGCAATGTTGGTGATATGGTAAGAAATTTAAGTAACTTTCATCCTGGATTAGATGTCATAAACTTCTAAGGCCAGCTAGTCTAACCTCAGTGGTTGAGAGGACGTTAGAGTCGATTGCTGAGGATGTGGTTTTGGGGTACTTGGAGACTTATAATAAAATAGGCTGTAGTCAGCATGGTTTCCTCAAGGGAAAATCTTCCCTGACAAACCTGGGGTCAAGTGTTTATGTACACTTAAGGCAGAGGATGATAGATTCTTGACCTGCCAGGACATGAATAGATACAGGGTGATGGCAGGAGACTGGGCCTGAGACAAAAAAAATGGATCAGCCATGATGAAATGGCAGAGCAAACTCGATCGGCAAATAGCCTAATTTTGCTCCTATATCTTATGGTCTCATGGAAGAAGCCATAGATGCTCAATTATTGATTGTTTTCAAAAATAAATTGGTATGTCTCTGAATATAAAATGGATCAATGAGAGAGCAGGAAAACAGATGTTTGAGAATGATGATCAGTCATGATCTTGCTGAATGGCAGAGCAGACGTGAGGGGGCTGATTGTACTACTCTTCCTCTTATTTCCTCTATTTTTAAATCCACAGAGTAATATAAAGACTCTGGAAGAATTTGTGGAAAACATTGATTTTAGGTTTGCTTCAGGCGATAGAGGATACCTGCGGTTGCAAAATCCAAATTATTACAACCTTTCACCATATGGGTTGAAAAGATATTGGGACCATTAAAAAAACAGTCCTAGTTTTTTTAATGGATGTGGTGTCATTTGCTTTTTAGTTGTCTTACAACATTGCAGAGTTACTAAAGAATGAAGGTTAATCTCAATCATATGCTAATTAGAGCATGAAATGTAAATGGTTTGGAAAAAAAGCATTAAAATTAATGGTAAAGTACTGCAGAGCATGGCACCAACACAAATTAATTCTTAAATTATGCAGTTAAATCATTTTCAGTCTTTATTTAGGTTTATTCTAATTACTAGTGGTAGACATTGAACTGCAGGGAAATTGCTTTTATTTATTGTGCCTGTTAACTCTTTTTTTGTTGGATGCTCTTTCCTCAGTTTGTTTCTGTTTGAAGCCTGGATAAGTTAACTGTCTGAAAAAGTCAAGGGCTACTAAGATTCGGCAATACTGTTAATAATGTCATGCACTGTTGTTACGAATGAGGAGCAACTCTGATGGGCAGAAGGGTACAAAGTCACCCCCTCCTTTTTGAGAATCGCAAAATCGCTACTATTTCAGGTCTGATACCAAGGAAATGAGAGAGATAACAGCAAAAGATAGTTGTTATTGATAAACAGCTCATGTCAGTTAATGTGAGAGAGACAACGCAGAGATACACAAAGTGGAATGTCTCCTCCTAACAAAAGCGGAACGGAACCACTGATTACTGCTATTGTCTGTTGGAGAAGGATTGTGTATTGAGTACTGTTCTATTCATTGAAACCCCTCAGGGGGCAACCAGAGGGGGCGGGTTTGATGGGTTGCATTATCCCAACCATATTGACACCTGAGACCCCGTGAGTGGGGATAAAAGTAATGTCTAGGGAACACCCCTCAGATGCACCAGGAGAAACGCTACGAGATCGGTGGGGGCTTGTGTGTGTGTCCACCCTTGCCTGGGTGATGAGTCCACCATGGAACGGTCTAGCTAAAGGACGGAGGGGTCATATGTGAATGGGCACAACAACAATGCATCGACGGATCAAGATCGTAAAGGAAAGTCGGCAAGTCAATAGCTGTTACTCTCTCTCTCTCCAACAATTGCAACACAGCAACCAACAACTACCACAGCCTGCATGAACTGAACTTTATATTTCCATCGGACAATTCATTATCCCCTAGACAACGATAGAGCTTATTTCTTATTGATTATTATTATACCCGCACTTTTAGGTTTAGTATTGATGATGTATATCTGTATATTTGCATTGATGTTATTTTTGTGTATTTTTACTAATAAATACTGTTAAAAATAGTATCACCAGACTCCAACGGATACTCCTATCTTTGCTGGTAAGACACCCAGTTATGGGGTTCGTAACACTGTATATAGCAAACATGAAGAAATCTGCAGCTGCTGGAAATTAAAGCAACACACACAAAATGCTGGTGGACTGCAGCAGGCCAGGCAGCATCTATAGGAAGAAGTACAATCGACTTCCATGAATCCTGATGAAGGGTCTCGGCCCGAAGCGTCAACTGTACTTCTTCCTATAGATGCTGCCTGGCCTGCTGCATTCCATCAGCATTTTGTGTGTGAGTCACTGTATATCAACTGGCATGAGGAAAGGAAACACCACTGGAATCAAAATGCTCACATAGGTCTCTGTAGCTTAACTCTACAACTAAAGCTGGGCAAAAGGCTGACCAAGTATATTGCCAGAGATGGGATAAATCTCTGTATAAAAGCAGATACTGTGAAAAGTGAGACAGTCAGGGAAGACAGGCAGGTGATAGGGCAAAATTGCAGTCAGTAGGATGAGTTGCATGTGTCATATGGGGACAAAAGCGAAAAGGGTGACAGATATGGAATGGAAGGTGTTATATATGAATGCACCCAGTGTTTGGAATAAGGTAGATAATCTTGCAGCACAGTTACAGATTGGCAGATATGTGGGCATCATTGTCATAGCTGAAAGAACATTATAGTTGGGAGCTTAACATCCAAGAAGTCATATTGTATTGAAAGGATGGGTAGGTAACCAAAAGGGATGGTGTGGCTCTGTTGGTTAGAAATGAAATCGAATCCTTAGAAAGAGGTGACATAGGATGAGAAGATGTAGAATCCTTGTGGGTAGAGTTAAGAAACTGCAAGGGCAGAAAGACCTGATGGGAGTTGTATAACGGGCTCCAAGTAGAAGCCAGGATGTGGGCCACAAATTACAATGAGAGATAGAAAATTCATGTCAAAAGGGCAATGTTATGATAGCCATGGTGATTTCAACATGCAGGCATATTGGGAAAGTCAATTTGATGCTGGATCCAAAGAAAGAGAGTTTGGGGAATGCCAAGAGGTGGCTTGTGAGCAGCTTGTGGTTGTGGTTGTTGCTGTTCTGGATTGGGGTTGGTTAATGATTTAGATTTGATTAGGGAGCTTAAGGTAAAGAAACTCTTAGGAGGCAGTGATCCTCACATGATAGAAGTCACCCTGCAACTGGAGAGGGAGAAGCTGAAGTCAGGTATATCAGTATTATAGTTGAATAAAGGGAATTATAGAGGCATGAGAGAGGAGCAGGCCAAACTTGATTGGAAGGAGTCACTAGCAGGGATAATTACAGCAATGCAGCGGCTGAAGTTTCTTGGAGTAATTCAGAAGGTGCAGGATAGATACATCCTAAACAAGAAGTATTCAGAAAGTAGGATGCTGCAACTGTAGCTGACAAGGGAATGCAAAGATAACATAAGTGCAAAAGTGGGCATATAATAGAACAAAAACTGATGGGAAGTTAGAGGGTTGGGTAGCTTTTAGAAACCAGCAGGATTCATGAATGACCAAGGTGTTTGCCATATTGCTGACATCGGGTTGAATTGATGGAAAATCCATGCACAGAAGGTCAAGTGGCCACGCACTCCATAAGTGAGACAACAGAATGGCCCTCGTAGGTAGCGTCTTCCTCTGTATACATTGAATCATGAGTAGCAGTACTCTTCGACCTCTGGCCTCATCCGGGGTCTGTAGAGCTGCTCTCCATAAATCATCATAAAGTGACTTCAGTACAGTCCTCCAATACTTCTCAGGTAGAAACAGCTGGAAGTGATGAGGTTGGTCCAGAGACTACGAGACTCTGTATAGGATCTGGCTTCTCAACTCCAATCTCCTGGTACCGGAGAGTCCCCAAAGCAGAGTGACTCAGCAGTCAACCTTCCCTTTTTCAGAGGGAGCTTCTCCCCGGCTTGTCTCACAGGGACACTAGACATTACCGTGACCAGGAAGAGGTGTGCCCGTGGCATCCCCCGCTTGAAGGTGACCTTCCTCTTCGTAGTGCTCCTGACACTCACTGTCATCCTGTTCACCTGTACAACCGAGGGCCTTCTGCAGTTCAGGCCTTAACAGTACCCCAACAAGTAAGCCTGACTCCTTTTCGTGGTCTTCCAGAGCATCCACCAACAGGGCCTCAGGCATTCCGGGAAATTTGGAGTTTCCCATCTCGCTACTTCCCCAGGCCTTAACACAATGGGTTTTGACTGGGTGAGCCACACAGACCCTCGTCTAAGCTCATTATCCGGCTCAGTGCAGCCACACACCTCCTCAAGAGCAGCTTGAAGCTCTGGGTGAATGGACAGCTTTTTCAGAAAATTCTCTCCAACTTGCTCCTTGCAGGCTTCCATTAGCCCTCTCACAATAGGAGTATTTGTCCCCACAAGATTTGAAACTCTGCCCTTCTCAACAGGGTCTGGACAAACCAGCATTAATACATCAAGGTCCACAAGAGTTGATGTTGAGACTGCTTCTTCTTATGCTATATGATTTGTCAATGATTTGGATGACAGAATTGATAGTTTCCTGGCAAAATTTGTGGATGATATGAAGATAGGTAGAGGGGCGGGTAGTGCTGAGGAAGCAGGGAGGCCGCAGAAGGACTCAGACAGATTAGGGGAATGGACAAAGCAGTGGTAGATGGAAAGCAGTGATGGGAAGTGTATGGTCATGCATTTTGGTAGAAGGAATGAAAGCATAGACTATTTTTTAAACAGGGAAAAGATTGAAAAATCTGAGGTAGAAATGAGCTTGTGAGTCCTCGTCCAAGTTTCCCTAAAGGTTAATTTGCAAGTTGACTCAGTGAGGAGGAGGTGAGTGCAATGTTAGCATTCATTTTGAGAGGACTGGCAAATATGTAATACTGAGGCTTTATAAGGCACTGGTGAGGCCATACCTGAAGTATCATGAGCAGAACTGGACCTGTTATCTAAGAAAGGATGTACAGACATTGGAGAGGGTTTAGAGGAGGTTTATGCGAATGATTCTGGGAATGAAAGGGTTATCATATGAGGAGCGTTGGATGGTTCTGGGTCTGTACTTGCTGGAATTAAGAAGAATGAGGGGGAATTGAATGTAAAAAGGCCTGGATAGAGTGGATGTGGAGAGGATGTTTCCTATACCGGGGGAGCTTAGAACTAAAAGGGCACAACGTCAGAATAGAGTGTCGTTCATTTAGAACGGAGATGAAAAGGAATTTCTTTAGCCAGAGGGTGGGGAATCTGTGGAATTTGATGCCACAGGTGGCTGTGTGGTCCAGGCCATTGGGTGCATTAAGCTGGAGGTTGATAAGTTCTTGGTTAGATAGGGCATGAAAGGTTACAAGGAGAGGCAGGAGATTGGGGCTGAGAGGGAAAATGGATCAGCCATGAGGAGCTAAATGACCTAATTTTGCTCCTATATATTAGTCTTAAGGGGTGTGAAAGTAAATGGAGAGATGTATCCATCTACAGAATGCTTAATAAGAAACTAGTCTAGTCACACATACACTGACACCAAATACATCTGACTGTACATGAAATAAGGAATAGATCCTATCAAATGTCCATGAATAAGAAACATGACTGCTCACAAACCTATGAATGAGAACAGGGAATGCTGGTAAATGCAGCTTAAAATGAACTGATTCACTGCAATCCCACTTCAGTGCTTTGATTAATTCAATTCTTGTTTCTGCTTCACGCATAATTCTACCCGCTTTGACGATCATTATTTTAATCCTGCAGCAGGTGCCTGGTAACCCCCTTCATTGCCCATTCGTAATGCGACAGGAGCAATGTGCATAATGCTTCACTCTGCTTCTTCCACTGTTGTTATATTTCTAAGAAACAAGCTAAAGTAGAAGGAGAAAGTAAAGGCACTAATGTGCAATAAATTGCTTTGCCAGGTGCTAGAGAGCTTGGATACACAACGAACAATGGAAGCATACAGAACCAGGTCTGGAGCCGCAGTACCAATAATGAAAAGAGGTCCAGGTGAAACATGGAGCAGAAGTAAGAGCAAAATATAAAAATGCTGGAGGAACTCAGCAGGCCAGGCAGCATCTATGAAAAAAGAGTAAACAGTTGCTGTTTCAGGCTGAGACCCTGCTTCAGGGTCTTTTCTGTAGATGATCTCTGGCCTTCTGAGTTCCTTCAGCATTTTATATAAGTTGCTTTGGATTTCCAGCATCTGTTTGTGAACAAAAATAAGAACTGGGTTTGTGAGAGTTTTTAATGCACTGAGTTAAAAAGACGAATGAAAAGAGAAAACATTCTCTGATGTTAAAGGTCTGGCTGCAGCTTACTTGTGAGACTGTCAAAGATCAAATGCTAAGTTGCAGGCTGGCTGATAACTTTGAGTACGAGTGGACAGGTACGAGATGATTGACAATCCTTGGGCATGGGAAATGATAGAACATGAGATAAATCTACAGCCCCAAGCACAAGCAACCTGGGCTCAGATGATTGACAGAGCTGAGCATAAGTGCTTTGGTGTCAATTGACGGACTTCCCCAAGCACAAATGGCCAGCTGTCAGAGAGCTGACAGGGCAAGCACTAAAATACAATCCGCACTATGGGGGCTAAACTTGATAGCCTCGGAAATGGGTTCAGGGATTATGGTGCATTATAAACCCATATTCCTTGATTTCAATGCAGGCAGCATGCTACTTTCCTGCTGCCTGCTCATTAGAATGTTTTCAACATCCACTCTGTGCTCACTGCCATGTTGATGAGCTGCCCTCAGCAGCTATCATAATTTGCTAGCACCATTTAAAGCTATTTTGCATGGTTTAAAGCTAACCCACTTCTCTTAAAAAGTACTTCTGGCTGAAGCCAGCATTTGCACTGGATGTGAGTCTAATCTGCAATATGGTGAAGAGTGGCAAGTTATGGGAAGGAGCAGAAAAATAAACTTTGTGGGATAAGCATTCACCAATGGAGGCAAAGGGATGGTCGAAATTTTGGGTCTAGAATCTGCATCTGGCTGGACAGAGAATGTAGGGAGAAGATAGCCAGTATATAGAAGTAAGCGAGAGGGATGAGTCACAGCTGGTGGGTGATGTCTGGAACTAGATGACGGGCAGATGGACCCAGGTGGGGGAAGGGATAGGAAAGCTCAAGCAAAGGAGTAGAAACCCAGGTTAGAGAGGTGTGTGGATGATGGGCAAATCAAATGGGGGGGGGGGTGGTGTGTGATGTGCAGTAATATGGCAAGTATAGGGGGAGAGATGGAAAAGGTGAAAAAAAGGAGAGCGAAATTGGGTGTCTGATGGAAATGGGAAAGGAACATAGGGGGAGTAGGTTTATCTAAGGGGAAGGCTTGGCTTCCATATTTTCAGATGCACCTCTGGTGGGTTGCTGGAGGAACTGCAAGACAGGAGAAGTATTCCGTGTCCACAGAGGTGATCCACATCCAACATGGTAGCATGGTCCATTAGGTTAGAGTACTTTGGATTCATGGTGAATTAACAAATTAGATACAAAATAGCTTTAGTGGTAGGAGAGGATGATCGTCAAGAGTTGTTTTTCAGACTTTAGGACCCAGACCTGTGGTGTGTCACAAGATTAAGGTGCTGAATTCTTTATTGCTTGTCGATTGTACTATTGATTTGGATGTGAATATAGATGGCATCATTAGTAAGTCTGCAGATGACACCAAACTTGGTAGCACTCTGCTCAGTAAAGAAGGTTATCTGAGGTTACAACAAGATACTGATTGACAGGGAAAGTGAAAAAAAGGAATGGTAGCTGGAAATTACCTCATGCAAGGGCAAAGTGATGCATTTTGGGTAGTGAAACCAGGGCAGGACGCAAAGAGTAAATGTCAGGAGTCTGGGGAATGTTGTTAAGCAGAAAGACCCTGAGGGTGACACAGTTAGGCAGAGTGGTGAAAAAAGGTTATAAGATTCTAGTCTCGTTGGCTGAGACATTAAATGCAAAAGTTTGGATGTCGGGTTATAGTTGAACAAGATGGGGCTTTATGTGCATGGTTGCACTTGGGGCTTTATGTGCATTTCTGGTGGCCACAACATGAGAAAGTGTGAATATACTTGAGCAAGACTGCAGAAAGAATCTGACGGATATTTCATGGATTGGAGGGCTTGAATTATAATAGAGATTGTTTTCCCTGGAGAAGAAGAAGCTGAGAGGTGACACAATAGAAATAGTCTATTTTTATACTACTAAAACTCTTCTGCTCTGTTTGTCTGTTTGTGGCCTCCAATTAGCCCAAATGGTGCATTACGGCGGCACTTTTTTTTGACTAAATCGACTTAAGATGCACTAACTTACAGAATGCATGCGAAGTTCAGGGTTACATATTCGTATAAAATTGCTCACTCGTTAATCAACAGGCCTTGCTTTCAACAACACGAGCTGGTTCCAGCTTTAATGAAAACCGTGACGCGACACCACGACTCATGCGCACGGCCAGCCTCAGAAGTGACTTATGATGCTCACAGCAACGACACCAACTGGAGCAAAAGGGCAGGGCAGTTCTATTTCGAGCGGTCACATTCTGCTAATCACCATTTGCATGTCAGATTGGGACAGATCAAACTGTCACCCACCAATAAGAGATAATTAAATCTTTATGGAATGACGTTCTTTGAAACACCCATCAAATCCTTTGCTACACTCAAAGGACAGCAGTGACTATATCACATCCATTTAGGAGACGGTCAACCACATCATCACGAGAAATCAGCATCCTGGAGGCTTTGGTGTTACTGCTTTGTGTCTTCTATCCAGCATTAATGTAAAAAAAATGGTCGGCCTAATTATGCTGCGTGGAAAGAGAAGGGGGACATTATGGACAAGAGATGCCAGATGTCATTGGGAAGCGGCAAGGAGAGGGAGAGAACAAGAATCGTATGAGGCCAGGGACACATGACTCCAGGATCAAAGTATCAGGACAAAAAAAGATGAGAGAAGAAGAGGCCGAGCAGGAGAGGCATGCACGTCTCCAAAATAACAACAATAGGCACAGAAGGAGGAGTGAACAAGAATCAGATCAGGCCAGGGCCGCATGACTCCAGGATCAGAGAGGAAGAACAAACAGCAGAATAAATGAAGAATGAAAAGGCTGCACGTCTCCAGAATGACAAAAATAAGCACAGAAGGAGAGAGGAAGAGACAGAGGAGAAAAGAAAAGATCAACTTGAGAATATGTGGCAAAGAGTAATTATTGTGAGAGTAGCTGAAGATGACAATGCCCACTTTCAATGACAATCCCTCGACAGAGAAAGAGCAAGGCAAAATGCATGACTTGCATGCCATAACATTTCTGTTGATGTTGGTACGATGACCTGAGTACACCCTCACTCTTGTGCCTTCCTATTCACTGCAGAAACCGCAAATTTCTGCTTCATGAAGGGTAAGGTCAGGATAGACAATTTGCAATCTCTACTTAATGAACTCCTCAATTTATACAGCAATGATGAACCTATTGCAAACGAATTCAGGAAGAATGTTAGACAACACAGTTGCCTCTTCCAAATGACATCCTTTGGTGCCAAAGAAGTCTTTCCAATGAGAAATGGATGGAATCCTTCTGTGATTATTCAAGGCCAAATCCATCGTTACATTGGACATTAAATGCCAGACCTCAACCAGCAAGCCTGATTCCTTCAAATTTACTTCATTGATCCTCAAGACAGCGTAGAATTGAGAATGAGAATACTACAGAATGATGGAGATTGTTGAATTATTGGAAAACCTACTATGACAATGAAACCTGTACATTGCGTCTCTTCCACTTGCAAAAGAACAAATTTGAGGCATGTCAGAGGCATCCATTGTCATTGATCCTGACTGAAGACCAGTATTGGAGACTGGAGAATCTCACCTGGTCCCTCAACACCAGCTCCATAGCAAAGAAAGCCCAGCAGCATCTCTACTTTTTGCAAAGGCTGAGGAAAAGTCCATCTCCCACCTCCCATCCTCATCACATTCTACAGCGGTTGTATTGAGAGCATCCTGAGCAACTGCATCACTGCTTGGTTCGGAAATTGCACCATCTCGGATCGCAAGACCCTGCAGTGGATAGTGAGGTCAGCTGAGAAGATCATTGGGGTCTCTCTTCCTGCCATCATGGACATTTACACTACACGCTGCATCCGCAAAGGAAACAGCATTATGAAGGACCCCATGCACCCCTCATACAATCTCTTCTCTCTCCTACCATCTGGGAAAAGGCTTCGAAGCATTCGGGCTCTCACGACCAGACTACGTAACAGTTTCTTCCCCCAAGCTATCAGACTCCTCAATACCCGAAGCCTGGACTGACATCTTGCCTATTGTCCTGTTTATTATTTATTGTAGTGCCTGCAGTGTTTTTTGTGCACCTTATGCAGACCAGTGTAGGTCTGTAGTCTAGTGTAGCTTTCTCTGTGTTTTTTTTAATTACGTAGTTCAGTCTAGTTTTTTTGTACTGTGTCATGTAACACCATGGTCCTGAAAAATATTGTCTCATTTTTACTATGCACTGTACCAGCAGTTATGGTCGAAATGACAATAAAAGTTGACTTGACTTGACTTGCACATGAGAGAAGATTTAATGCACAAATTGCCAATGAAGTCGCTGACATTAAACCAAACAGCATCGAACCTGAAGCAAGATCACGACACATTGTGTTGAAAGAACAAGGAGGTGATTTGCAAATAATTTCAGAGTCCCATCGCTCATATGACAGCTTTCAATATGTACTTTTCTTTCCACTTGGAGATGATGGCTGGCATCATCAACTCCGAATGACGAACAACAAGAAACTGATGGCAATGCATTATTATGCGTATCGAATAATGAACCATGAGAATGAGTTTAATAACCTTCTCAGAGGAGGACGTCTATTCCAACAATACTTGGTCGACATGGCTGATAAGATTGAAGGGTGGCAGATGAATCAGAAATGTTGTCATCAAAAGTGCCCTTCGTTAAACAAGGAGGAGCTATATTTGTCTTGCTACGCATCTTTCTTCTTTAATAAACTGAGTTTTTCTTCTTTAATTTCCAAAGCAAAGCGATAGCAACAGCATTCAAGGAAATTTAACGTTCATTCTCGTCACATCCCACTGCACTACCTTTCCCTCGAAGGGTGCCCCGACAGATCACCTGGTTGTCTAGTACACTACTAAAATTCTCATGCTCCGTTTGTGACCTCCAATGGTGCATTACAGCGGCATTTTTTTTTGGACTAAATCTATAGATTTATATAATCTATAGATCTATAGATTATATAAATCTAAGTCTATAGAAATGAGGCAAAAGGATCGTGAGGTCATGGACCCATACAGATTAAAAAGGAGGAGGTGTTTGCTGCTTGAGGCAAATTAGGATGGATAAATTCCCAGACCCCGACAAGGTGTTCCCTTGCACCCTGTGTGAGGCCAGTGCAGAAACTGCAGGAACCATAGCAGAGATACTTGCAGAGATAATTATCCCTGGTGACTGGTGAGGTACTGGTGGAATGGGAGATAGTTAATATTGTTCGACTGTTTAAGAAAGAATCTAAAAATAAACAAGGAATTTATAGGCTGGTGAGTCTGACATCAATAGTGAGAAAGTTATTGCAAGATATTCTAAAGGACCAGATACATGAGTATTAGGATAGACATGGACTGATTAAGGATATCAGCATGTCTTTGTGCTTGGTAGGTCATGCCTAATGAATTTTATAAAGTTTTTTGAGGAGGTTAACAGAAATGTTAATGAAGGCAAGGCAGAGAATGTTGTCTACATGGACATTAGCAAGGTCACATGTGGGAAGCTGGTCAAGAAGGTGTAGTCGCATAGCATTCAAGATGAAGTAGCAAACTGGATTAGACATTGGCTTTGTGGGAGAAGCCAGAGTCTGCTAGTAGATGGTTGCCTCTCTGATTGGAAGCCTGTGACTAGTGATGGCACAAGTAGACAGGATCATAAAGAAAACAACTGTCACATTGGCCTTCATAAATTAAAGTATTGAGGACAGGAGAAGGGACGTAATGTTGAGCTATAATTTGGAGTATTGTGTGCAGCTTTGGTCACCTACTTATACGAAAGATGTAAGTAAGGTTGAAAGAGTATAAAGAAAATTTACAAGGCTGTTACTGGGAATGAATTATAAGGAAAGAATGAATAGGTTTGCACTTTATTACGGTATGTAGAAGACTGAGAGGAGATTTGACAGAACTATACAAAATTATGAGGGGTATAGATAGAGTAACTGCAAGCAGGGGATTCCACACATATGTTGTGTGGGACTACAACTAGGGGTCATGGTTTAAGGGTGAAAGGTGAGAAGGTTAAGGGGACCATGAGGGTTGTGAGAGTGCGGAACAAGCTACCAGCACATGAGGTGCATGTGAGTTCTATTTTAACGTTTAAGAGAAGTTTGGATAGGTATATGGTTGGTAGGGTATTGAGGGCTCTGGTCCCAGCAGGATAATGGGAGTAGGCAGTTTAAATGATTCTGCATGGACTAAATGGGCTGAAGGGGCTGTTTTGGTGCTTTTTTTTATGACTCTATGTATACAAATAAAAGCTGTGTATATAACTCTTTGACTCCATCAGAGAGTTTTTTTTAACATCCTGGCAGATTTGGTTTCCTGCTTAAAGTCCTTTTGCATCTCTATTTCATCTTTTCCAGCAATGTCATCAAGGCCAAGTATTTCCAAGACACAAGAAAGATCTCAAGCCAATATGCCGACTGTCTGTTTCCCTCCTTAGATGCTACCCAACCCATTGAGCTCCTCCAGCATCTCATGTATTGCTCCAAGAATTTCAGTATGTGTATCATCAATTCTTGTAGACTTTTAGAAATGCAATGACCATGGAAAACTTGAGAAAACTTTCTGAATAGTTCAGTCAACACTAAAAAGAAACTAGTAACTAATTTTAAGCAGTTTATGATCCCTTCAGATATTACTGGTGAAGTGGGGGGGTGGGAGAAACAAATTAATTCATGCTTTGAATGGAATTAGAATGAAGGCATTGACCTTTTCTTAACTAGAACAAACAACTTAATAAACAAGTAATAAGGAATTACACTGATCCACAGTTTATTGCTCATGTGAACATGTGAATTTTTAGCTAAACTAAGCCACTTTGCCACCCAGTCCTGCTTTGCTATTCAAAAGGATCACAGTTGCTCACATTGTACCATCAATTCCACATTTCTGTCTACCTACAGTAACATTATTTTTAATCTATCTACCTTAATAATCTTCAAAATTCCGTTCCATCACCTCTGAAGAAGAGGGTTTTACTGACTCAATGAAAGGAAAAATGCCACAACTGTGTTAAGTTGGTAATCGCTTTTTTAAAAGAGTAACCCCATGTTATAGATTCACCTTTTACAGGAAATATTCTTTTCACATTCATTCTATCAAGATGACTCAGAACCTTGAATACTTTTTATCAGGTGCCTTCTTCTTCAGCGAACATAATCCTAGCTTTGTCCTCAACTGGTGAACTGTTCTTTCCAGTTGTTAGTCTGGCATTAAGATCATCCTTAACCATGAAGATGAATATTGTATGCACAGCACTAGGTACAGATTCATCATTTACCACATACCTGAATCACAATGCTCATATTTTTGCATTCAGTTCCCTGACAATAAATTATATCATTCATGTAGCTTATCCAATTACAGTATCACACAAAATGCTGGAGAAACTTAGCAGGTTAGGCACCATCTACAGAAATGAATAAACAGTTGACATTTCAGGTTGAGATCCTTCAGCAGGGCTGAGAAAAGGAAGGGGGAGGATGCTAGAATAAAAAGACGGGGGAGGGAAAGCAGGACAAGCTGGAAGGTGATAGGTGAAGCCAGGTGGGTGGGAAAAGTAAAAGGCTGAAGAAGAAAAAATCTGATAGGAGAACTGACCATGGGAGTAAGGGAAGAAGGAGGGTGCAGCAGGGGAGGTGATAAGCTGGTGAGGAGAAGAAGTGGCCAGACTTCCTGTATCCTCTTTAATATTATTGACTAAGTTACTTTTGTATTTCATCTTTTCCTCATAATGACTTTTTTAGTTTCCTTCTGTTGGTTTTTATTATCTTCTCAATCTTCTAATTTCCCACTATTTTTTGCTCTATTATATGCCCTCTCTTTGGCTTTGATATTGGTTTTGACTTCTCTTATTAGCTATGATTGTATCATCTTGCCTTTAGAATACTTCTTCCTCTTTGCAATGTATGCATCCTATGCTTCTGAATTCCAGCCATAGCTACTGTGCCATCATCCCTGCCAGTGCTCTTTTCCAATCAATTTTGGAAAGCTCCACTGCAATGCCTCTGTAATCCCCTTTACACCACAGTAATACTGATACATCTGACTTTAGCTTCTTCTTATCAAATTGCAGGGTGAATTCTATCATATTATGTTCACTGGCCCTTGAGGACTCTTTTACCTTAAGCTATCTAGTCAATTCTGGTTCATTGCAGAACACCTAACCCAGTATTCCTGATCCACTAGTAAGTTCAACCACAAGCTGCTCTAAAAGGACATCTCATAGGGATTCTAGAAACTCTTCTGCTCAGGATGCAGCACCAACCTGATTTTCCCAGTTTGCCTGCATATTGAAATCCCCCATGACTATTGTAATATTGCCCTTTTGGCATGCATTTTCTGTCTTCCATTTTAATTTGTTGACATCCTTTCTGTTGTTTGGAGACTGTATATAAATCCCATCAGGATCTTTTTACCCTTGCAGTTCCCTAGCTCTACCCACAACAATTCAACACCTTCGGATCCTATTTCAACTGTCTAATGAGCAAACACGAGGAAATCTGCAGATGCTGGAAATTCAAATAACACACACAAAATGCTGGTGGAACACAGCAGGCCAGGCAGCACCTATAGGGAGAAGCGCTGTCGATGTTTCGGGCCGAGACCTTTCATCAGGACTAACCGAAAGGAAAGATAGTAAGAGATTTGAAAGTAGTGGGAGGAGGGGGAAATGCGAAATAATAGGAGAAGACCGGAGGGGGTGGGATGAAGCTAAGAGCTGGAAAGGTGATTGGCAGAAGTGATACAGAGCTGGAGAAGGGAAAGGATCATGGGACTGGAGGCCTCAGGAGAAAGAAAGGAGGGGGGAGTTTCTCCTATCATTTCGCATTTCCCCCTCCCCCCACTACTTTCAAATCTCTTACTATCTTTCCTTTCGGTTAGCCCTGACAAAGGTTCTTAGCCTTTCCCAGCTATAATCTTCTTTCACCCATCATTCAGTGATGCCTACAAAATCATAATGCAATCTGTAACTGTACTGCAAATTCATCTACTTGATTCCATATACTGCGCCTATTCATATATAGCACCTTCAATCCTGTATTCACCCTTTTTGATTTTGGCCATCATTTACATTGCAACTCATCCTGTTGAGTGCAATTTTGACCTATCATCAGCATTTCTTTGCTAACAGTCTCACTACATGTTGCCTCTATTTGTAAACTAACCTCATCCTCAGATCTATCACTCCAGTTCCTATCCCCCTGCCAAATTAGTTTGAACCATCCTGAACAGTTTCTGTAAATCTGAATGATATTGGTCCTTGTCAGGTTCAGGTGTAACCCATCATTTTTTTCCAGGTCGTGCCTTCTGCAGAAGAGATCCCAATGATCTGTAAATCTGAACCCCTGCACCAGTTCCTCAGAATGTTCCTCTTAGATGTCGTGGACCCGGTCCAAGACATCCCTGATCCTGGTACCTGGGAAGCAACATACCATCCGAGTGTCTCTATCGCACTCAAGGAATCTTGTTGTTGAGCTTCTAACTATGGAATCTCCTATCACCACTGCAGTCCTCTTCACCTCCCTGCTCTTCTGAGCAACAGAATCAGACTCAGTGCCAAAGACACGGTCACTGTGGCTTTCCCTGGAAGGTCATCCCCCTCAACAACATTTAAAGTGGTATAAATTATTGAAGGAAACAGGCACAGGTATACTCTGCACTGGATGTGCATTTTCCTTCCTTCTGACAGTCACCCAGTTACTTGTCTCCTGAAACTTAGGAGTAACTATGTCCCTGTGGTTCTTGTCCATGTCCTCCTCCTTCTCGTTTATGAGTCGAAGGTCATCAAGCTGCAGCTCCATTTCCTTAATACGTTCTCCTAGGAGCTACAGCTTGGTGCATCTGGTGCAGATGTGTTTATCCAGGAGATAGTGCAAAACACTGCCCCTGGAGCTATTCTCACTTCACCACTCTTCCCTTACAGATGCAGAATCCCATCCTTTAGAATATCTTCCAATAACTTTCCTACTGCTGAAGTCAGGCTCATCGGCCTATAATTTCCAGGCTTATTCTTAGACCCTTTTCTTAAACAACACAACAACATTAGCTATTGTCCAGTTCTCTAACACCTCATCCGTAGCTAAGAGTGTTTTAAATATCTCTGCTAGGACTCCTGTAACTTCTGCACTAGTGTCCCATAGGGTTCGGGGGAAAACGTTTTCAGACCCTGGGTATTTATCCACCCTAATTTGCCTCAAGACAGCAAGCACCTTCTCCTTTGCAATTGGTACAGGGTCCACGACTTCACTGTTGCTTTGCCTCACATCTATCGACACTGTCAGACTCCCAAGTAAATACTAATGCAATGCAAAAAATCCATTTAAGATCATGTGGTGAACTACATATACCTGTCTGGACATGCCCCCCGCTGACTGTTCCTGTGGCTCCTCCCACAGACCTCAGTATAAAGGCGATCGAAGCCTGAGCCCGGCCTCTCAGTCTCCAGGATGTAGTATGGTGGTCACTCACTGCTGGTTCCTTCTTCCAGCCAATAAAAGCCGATATCTCGCTTTATGTCTCAGTGAGTTATTGATGGTGCATCAGATCAGCTCCATCTATTTTGGCTCCTTGCATAGAATATCACTCTGATATTCCAGAGGACCAATTTTGTCCCTTGCTATCCTTTTTCTCTTTAATATATCTGTAGAAGCCCTTAGGATTCTCCTTCACCTTGTCTGCTAGACCAACTTCATGCCTTCTTTTGGCCCTCTTGATTTCCTTCTTAAGTGTTCTCTTACATTTCAAATATCTCAGTTGTTCTGACCTGCCTATGCCTGCTATGCAGCTCCTTCGTTTTCATAGAAACATAGAAAATAGGTGCAGGAGTAGGCCATTCGGCTCTTTGAGCCTGCACTGCCATTCAGTATGATCATGGCTGATCATGCAACTCAGAACCCTGTTACCTGCTTTCTCTCCATACCCACTGACCCCTTTAGCCACAAGGGCCATATCTAACTTCCTCTTAAATATAGCCAATGAACTAGCCTCAACTGTTTCCTGTGGCAGGGAATTCCACAGATTCACCACTCTCTGTGTGAAGAAGTTTTTCCTCATCTCGGTCCTAAAAGGCTTCCCCTTTATCCTTAAACTGTGACCCCTTCTGGACTTCCCCAACATTGGAAACAATCTTCCTGCATCTAGCCTGTCCAATCCCTTTCGAATTTTATACGTTTCAATAAGATGCCCCCTCAATCTTCTAAATTCTAGTGAGTATAAGCCGAGTCGATCCAGTCTTTCTTCATATGAAAGTCCTGCCATCCCAGGAATCAATCTGGTGAACCTTCTCTGTACTCCCTCTATGGCAAGAATGTCTTTCCTCAGAATAGGGGACCAAAACTGCACACAATATTCTAGGTGCAGTCTCACCAAGGCCTTGTACAACTGCAGTAGAACCTCCCTGCTCCTGTACTCAAATCCTCTTGCTATGAATGCCAACATACTATATGCCTTTTTCACCACCTGCTGTACCTGCATGCCTACCTTCAATGACTGCTGTACAATGACACCCAGGTCTCGTGCACCTCCCCTTTTCCTAACCGGCCACCATTCAGATAATAATCTGTTTTCCTGTTCTTGCAACCAAAGTGGATAACCTGACATTTATCCACATTAAATTACATCTTCCATGAATTTGCCCAATCACCTAACCTATCCAAGTCACCTGCATCCTCTTAGCACCCTCCTCACAGCTAACACAGCCATCCAGCTTCATGTCATCCGCAAACTTGGAGATGCTGCATTTAATTCCCTCATCTAAATCATTAATATATATTGTAAACAACTGGGGTCCCAGCACTGAGCCTTGCGGTACCCCACTAGTCACAGCCTGCCATTCTGAAAAGGTCCCGTTTACTCCCACTCTTTGCTTCTTGTCTGCCAAACAATTCTCTATCCACATCAATACCATACCCCCAATGCTTTAAGTTTGCACACTAGGCTCCTTTGTGGGACCTTGTCAAAAGCCTTTTGAAAATTTAAATATACAAAATCCACTGGCTCTCCCCTATCCACTCTACTAGTTACATCTTCAAAAAATTCTATAAGATTTGTCAGACATGATTTTCCTTTCACAAATCCATGCTGACTTTGTCCGATGATTTCACCCCTTTCCAAATGTGCTGTTATCACATCTTTGATAACTGACTCTAGCATTTTCCCCACCACCGATGTCAGACTCACTGGTCTATAATTCCCCGGTTTTTCTCTCCCTCCTTTTTTAAAAAGTGGGGTTACATTAGCCACCCTCCAATCCTCAGGAACTAATCCAGAATCTAAGGAGTTTTGAAAAATTATCACTAATGCATCCACTATTTCTTGGGCTACTTCCTTAAGCACTCTGGGATGCAGACCATCTGGCCCTGGGGATTTACCTGCCTTTAATCCCTTCAATTTACCTAACACCAATTCCCTACTAACATGTATTTCCCACAGTTCCTCCATCTCACTGGACCCTCGGTCCCTTACTATTTCCAGAAGATTATTTATGTCCTCCTTAGTGAAGACAGAACCAAAGTAGTTATTCAATTGGTCTGCCATGTCTTTGTTCCCTATGATCAATTCACCTGTTTCTGACTGTAAGGGACCTACATTTGTCTTGACAAATCTTTTTCTTTTCACATATCTATAAAAGCTTTTACAGTCAGTTTTTATGTTCCCTGCCAGCTTTCTCTCATAATCTTTTTTTCCCTTTCCTAATTAAGCCCTTTGTCCTCCTCTGCTGGTCTCTGGATTTCTCCCAGTCTTCAGGTGTGCCGCTTTTTTTTTTGCTAAGTTATATGTTTCTTCTTTGGACTTGATACTATTCCTAATTTCCCTTGTCAGCCACGGGTGCACTACCTTCCCTGGTTTATTCTTTTGCCAAACTGGGATGAACAATTGTTGTAGTTCATCCATGCGATCTTTAAATGCTTGCCATTGCATATCCACCGTCAACCCTTTAAGTATCATTTGCCAGTCTATCTTAGCTAATTCACATCTCATACTTTCAAAGTTACCCTTCTTTAAGTTCAGAACCTTTGTTTCTGAATTAACTATGTCACTCTCCATCTTAATGAAGAATTCCACCATATTATGGTCACTCTTACGCAAGGGGCCTCACACGACAAGATTGCTAACTAACCCTTCCTCATTGCTCAATAACCAATCTAGAATGGCCTGCTCTCTAGTTGGTTCCTCGACATGTTGGTTCAGAAAACCATCCCGCATACATTCCAAGAAATCCTCTTCCTCAGCACCCTTACCAATTTGGTTCACCCAATCTATATGTAGATTGAAGTCACCCATTATAACTACTGTTCCTTTATTGCACGCATTTCTAATTTCCTGTTTAATGCCATCCCCAACCTCACTACTGCTCTTAGGTGGCCTGTACACAACTCCCACAGCGTTTTCTGCCCCTTCATGTTAATGCAGCTTTACCCATATCAATTCCACATCCTCCAGGCTAATGTCCTTCCTTTCTGTTGCATTAATCTCCTCTCCAACCAGCAATACCACCCCACCCCCTTTTCTTTCCTGTCTATCCCTCCTGAATATTGAATATCCCTGAATGTTGAGCTCCCATCCTTGGTCACCCTGGAGCCATGTCTCTGTGATCCCAACTATATCATATTCATTAATAACTATCTGCACATTCAATTCATCCACCTTGTTACGAATGTTCCTCGCATTGACAGTCAAAGCCTTCAGGCTTGTTTTTACAACACTCTTAGCCCTTATACAATTATGTTGAAAAATGGTCCTTTTTGCTTTTTGCCCTGGATTTGCCTGCCTGCCACTTTTACTTTTCACCTTACTACTTTTTGCTTCTACCCTCATTTTACACCCCTCTGTCTCTCTGCACTTGTTCCCATCCCCCTGCCAAGGACTCTTAACCAAGGACAGTATCACTCAAAAACCAAAGTTCCCGAAACGTTGACAGTGCTTCTCCTTATAGATGCTGCCTGGCCTGCTGTGTTCCACCAGCATTTTGTGTGTGTTGTTTGAATTTCCAGCATCTGCAGATTTCCTTATGCTTGTTCCCTAAACCTGTTAGCCTTGACTTTTATTCTGAGAGGAAGATACAAATTCTGTACACTCCAAATTTCACTTTTGAAGACCTCCCACTTACCAAGTACACCTTTGCCAAAAAACACTCTGTCCCAGTCCTCACTTGCCAGATCCTTTCAGAAACCATCAAAATTGGCCTTTCTCCAAATTAAAATCTCAACCCAAGACCAGACCCGTCCTTTTCCAGTATTACAAACACAAGAAAATCTGCAGATACTGGAAATCCAAGCAACACAAACAAAATGCTTGAAGAACTCAACAGGACAAGCAGCATCTATGGAAAAGAGTAAATAGTTGACATTTTGAGCCTGATAATTTTTCATAATTACTTTGAAGCTAATGGCATTATGCTTACCACCTGCAAAGTGTCCCCCTGCACAAACTTCTCTCATCTGCCCTGTCTCATTCCCTAATAGGAGATCTAGTATCTCACTCTCTTTAGTTGGGCCTTCTATGTACTGATTATGGAAACTTTCCTGAATGCATTTGACAAACACTTTCCCATCCAGCCCTTTTACAGTATTGCAGACCCAGTCAATATGTGGAAAGCTAAAATCACCTACTGTCACAACCTTACATTTCTTGCAACAGTCTATGATCTTTCTATTAACTTGCTCCTCTAAGTGAGTGATCTATAATATTATCCCATTAATATGGTCATCCCTTTCTTATTCCTTGGTTCTACCCATAAAGCCTCACTGGATGAGCTCTCTAGTCTGTCTTGATTGAGCATTGCTCTGTCATTTTCCCTGTCTAGTAATTCAACCCCTCTCTCTTTAATCCCTCCCACTCTATCATGTGTAAACAATGGAATCCCATAACACTGAGCTGGCACTAATAGCTCACTAATGGTTACAATGTCATCATTCCATTTGTTGATCCATGCTCATCCACCTTTCCTCCAACTCTTTGTATTGATTATGTAGCTCAGAACATTGGACCCATCTTTCGATACCTGACTTTCTATGGAGGCGTAAAAACATCTTTTTCTGGAATCACTCCACTACCTGTTCTGGTGCACTGTTTCCCATCTTTGTGCAACTCAAGCTTGTTCCCCCCTTACCCCCACCTCCTTGCAGCGCAAGAAAACCTTGCCACTAGGATATTAATCTCCTTCCAGTTCAGATGTAAACCATCCCATGTGTAAAAGTCCTATCTTGCCTGGAAGAGTGCCCAGTGATCCAAAACCTGATGCCACCCATTGTACACCAACTCCGTAGTCACATTTTAACTGTATGATCTTACTATTTCTGACCTCACTAGCACATGGCATGGATAGCAATCCTGAGATTAGAATCCTGGAAGTCCTGTCCTTTAACTTAGCACCTAACTCCCTGAACCCACTTTCCAGGGCCTCATCACCCCTCTTACCCATGTCATAGGTACCAGTGTGGGCAACAACCTCTGGCTGCTCACCCTCCCACTTAAGAATACTATGGTTCAGTCCAAGATATCCTTATATTAGCACCTGGGAAGCAACAGACTATCCTGGAATCTCGTTCTCATCCACAGAATCTCCTTTGTGTTCCGCTAGACAATGAAACCCTATCACTACAGCTTGTCTCTTCTCCCCCCTTTCCTTCTGAGCCACAGAGCTAGACTCAGTGCCAAAGACCTAACCACTGTAGCTTTCCTCTACTAGGTTGTCATCCTAAGTGGCATACCTTTTGTTGAGGAGAACGTCCATAGGGGTATTCTGCACTGGCTGCCTCTCCCATTGCCCCCTCTAGATAGTCACCTGTGTCGTGTACCTTGGGTATAACTACCTTGCTGAATTGCTTGTCGATCAAACCCACCCTCCACCAGCCTCCTGAATGATCCAGAGTTCATCCAATTCCACCTCCAGTGCCTTAACACTGTCTGTCTTATGCTGCAGCTGGATGTCCGCCTTGCAGGTGTGTGGTTCATGGACACTGGAGGTCTCCCTGCACAAGCATCCCCAGTGCTCTAAATATGCAATAAGAAATAAAGAATAAGTAACAAGAAAAATCTACCCTTGGCTTGGCCTCTCCTTGCTGAATCAAAGCCTCAACTCTCTACTGCAACTCTGGCCCACTCACACAATGGCCGCACTGCTTAAACCTAACTTTTTTCATTGGTACTTGTCACGTGCCTAATTATGCTCAATACAATGTTTCCTTGGGACTGTGGCATGGGAAATGTGCTGACTGTCCCGTATTCTTCTTTTATCCTCCCTCCAAGCAATCTGGTTTCTCCTCAAGATTGTAGTGCTCAAATATCTTTATCCACAGCGCATTATTTATTCAAAGAGCTCTAATAAAATAGTCAATCAGGATTTCACCTTCATGAAAGAATGTTTAGTTTGCCTGATTCATTTGAATTTTTCTAAGTGTCCTGATATAACGTCTTTTATAATAACCTCTAACACTTTCTTATAACAGATATTAAGCTAATTGGCCTGTAGTTCCTGTTTTGTCTCCCTCTCCCTTTCTTTAGAATAAAGGCATCACATTTGTTAATTTCCAATCTCATGTTATTTTCCATCAATTCAATGATCCCATCAGGAAGGTTGCAGTCCATTGGGATCTGAGGACTTGTCAACTGCAGCTTCAACAACTTCTTTGGAGCACTTCTCTGGTGATTGTAACGTTACTGAACTCATCACTTCCTTCCAATTTCTGATTTACAGTTCTGTCCTGGACAGTGATGCAAAATATTTGTTCAATTCATCTGCCGTCTATTTCTAATGCTAATTTATGAGACTCACTTTCTCTAGGACCAATGCTCACTTTACCGTAAAAAGATTCAAAAATTTTATTTCCATTACTAACTTTTATTATCTATAGAAATTTCTAGCAATTGTTTTCACATTTCTGGGTTGCTTTGTTTTGTACTCTAATTTCTTCCCTCTTTATTACATGTTTAGTCATCCTTTGATGCATTAAATATTCTTTTCAACCGTCTGTCTGATCTCTAAGCGTTATATAGCATGGAAACAAGCCATTGTGCCCGTCAAGTCCATGCTGACCACCATGTACTTATTTGCTCTAATTCTTACCTCATTTTTTCTTTCTCTTCGCATACTCCCACCAATTCCAATCTCTGCCCTCCGTTCTACCAACCATCTGCATATTTGTTGCAGTTAATTAACCTCTAATGTACCTGATTCCAGAAGGAAACTGGAGCATCTAGAGAAAGCCCCCAGGGACACAGGGCAAATATACAAACTCCACCTGGACAGCACTGGAGGTCAGGATTGAACCTGGAAAGTTGAAGCCATGAGGCAGCTGCTCTACTAGCTGTGCCCCTGGACAGGTGGACAGCTGAACTAGACTAGAAATGGTAGAGTAAGGCAGTGAGCTCCCTTTTGAAGCACCTCACAGCTCAATCTCTCTCCTTCCAATCTATGTGGCTGGAAAATAAACCCAGCATGTTTTATTATTCTGTTTTATATTTTAACCCACCCAGCACTTCTATCCTTAACACAATTCATCATCTCAATGAGAATTTATATAAAGCATATTTAAAAATATAAGCAACAATGTTAATATCTTACTCATAAACTGTGGTCCATCCATTTTCATTGTTCTTCGTTGCCAAAAGGCCAGTGTTGCCATGGTAAGTCATCATTGCTAAGTCATGACCATGAGCAGATACCTTTTTCAAGGCCCCATTGTTGCTGATGGTTAGCCAATACACCTGACCCCCTGGAACCACGAGCCAGAGGGGTGTACCATTGGCATCACGGCGAATATGGAGTGAGTTGCCATTGTTACCAGAGATAGTGCTGATGTCGCCCTCACTGTTGTAACTGAAGTTGTATATGTAATCTCCTGTTATAAGGTTCAAGGTGTTCAGGTGAGTCCCATTAACATTAAAGAGATACAGCTCCTGATCTGTGGGTGAAGCTACTTCATATACATTTGAACGGCTGTGACGGGGTTTATTCTTAGTCACAGCGCGGATACGGATATTGCCAAGGTCTGCGATGTACAGGGTCCCATCTGGAGAAATGGCCAAGGCTGTCGGTGTTTTCAGTTTGGCATCCTTGGCATAGCCACCATCACCTAGAATGAAGGAGATAGGAAATTATTAATAATATCTGGTATAAATTTTAATCAGAAGTGGAAAGGTTGGAGTAAACCTATGCACCCATACAGTATAAAGCTGACAAAGTTTCAGAACAATTCATATGATATGAAAAGCTTGTCACTCTTCTAAAACTGTAATTTGAGATGTTGAAAACTTCTGTCCCTCTGTGTAAGATACATATTTATTAATTCTCATTTTCTGCATATTTGATTAGCTTGTCTTTAAAATGAAGTCAACTACCCTCCCATGCCCCCTTCACCAAATTACAATATAGAAAGTGAAACAACTTTATAAATTTCACTTTCACTATCCGAAAATGTGCACACTTGTGTATTTAAATTGGTGAATGCAGAAGTTCATAAATATTACCACCACTGACAGGCTTTTTTGCTGAGAATCTAAATAATAAGCAAATTATTAGCATATTTGAATTTTCAGAGAAATCTCAGTCAAATCTAATCCTACTATATTCCACGATCAGACAGCATAGCTGTTGCTTCACATTTCCCTGGTGACTCAAGTTCATCTGTTCACTGAACAAGGATCCGAATTAAGATCTGCTTTATTTGTTCCATGTTTATTGAAACACGCAGTGGAATGTAAAACTTGTGTCAATGACCACCACAGGCTGATCAGAATCAGAATCAGGGTTAATATCACTGGAATACATTATGGAATTTGTTAACTTTGTGGCAGCAGTACAAAGCATGATAAATATAGAGGGAAAAAAACCTGAGTTAAATGAGTAGTGCAGATGCAGAAATAAAAAAGAAGTCGTAAGGTAGTGTTCATGGATTCAATGTCCATCAAGAAATCAGATGGCAGAGGAAGGAAGCTGGCCATGAATCATTGAGTGTTTGTCTTCTGGTATCTCCTTTCTGATGGTAACAATGATAAGAGGGCATGTCCCAGGTGGTGGGGGTCCTTATTGATGGATGCTGTTGATGTGCTGGGGACAGTCTGCAAGAGTCACCATGCTAAAATAGCAAGCCCATAACTTACTACCCTAACCATATGACTTTGGAATGTGGGAGCAAACCCGAACACCAAGAGGAATCCCGTATCGGCATGAGGAGAACAAATAAACTCCTTGGAGACAGCTGCAGGAATTGAGAATAATGATGCAGATGAAGCACTTCATAACTCTACAGAATGTAGAATATGTGAGGGAATAGTAGGATAGTGGCCATCAAATTCCTTGAGGAGGAACTTATATTAGCATTTGCCTTCCTTATCTTAATTCATTTGGAAAAGGGAACCAAAGACAAGATGCTGCTGTTAGCTGCCAGAAACCAATTGCATGATATTTTGCTGCTTGTTTCCTTGATCACAATTATGACTTTTGTCTTCCATGTTTATGTATTTTAATAATTATATGAACAATTATTTCTTTATGAAATAATAAACCATATTATTCTGCAGCCCGATGGTTAGATTAAAAATTCAAAACCATACAGTGATTTGTTCTGGAGCGGCCTGATAAGAATAAAGTTGTGAAAATATAAAAATTATGAGATTATACCTGGTGATTCATTATGAAACAACTTATGATATCCTGAGGTGATGAAGGTTAGGCAGGAGAAAACCTGATGGATTTTCACGCCTTATTTGCTAATAGTTGAAAAAATATTCATTTGCATAAACTACTGAAGAACATTTCTTGAATTACAAACTTCAGAAAAGCAAGGGAAGACACCAGAAATTGGAAGAGAAAGAGTGGTGTGGGAAGAAACATATATGACATTTGGCAAGCATATCAATACTGTTACTGTTGAAGGGAAAATTCTTCCCTTTATGAATGATGTTTATCTGCGTTTCCAAAACATAGCCCTCAGCCTGAATTCTTTATAACAATACCACAAGAGCAATGAACAGAGGCAACTTGGAAACTCAAATGAATGATGTAAACCCACTGGTAATAATCTTACAGAACCAAATGTTTGAATTTTGCTGAGAGTACAATTAAACTGTCCAAGCCTTGACAGCTTCATGTCACTCTGCCTCTTCAGGTGAATTCTTATTTGATTTTGAAAACTATTTTGTTTCAGTTTTGATCTTTCGATGGTACAAACTGTTGCTCACTTCTCATTCTAGTCTCCAGTTGGTCTTCCAGCACTTCAGCGAACTAACAATCTTACTAAGGTGGGTGGACAGGACTCTCACAGGGGAAGGCAGGATTGCTGCATAACATGCCCTGCTTACCTATTGCCCACAACTTGCCTTTACTGAAATGGGTTCACTGAACAGGATTTGAGTTCAACCTTCCCTTTCAACTCCTCCTCGCACCTTGCCCTCCATCATCTCGTTTCACTCGCCACCACCTACAGCAATGTCCAACTGCATGTAAGCTAAGATTGGTTAAATCCACAATGTCCAGGCAACAAATCTGGGAAGCTAAATTCTCTATGTAAGATATTAGGGAAGGAAATGTGAACCACAAATCTTAGTCCTGAGAACTGGCTAGCTAACCCTGTTGCAGAGCGGCGTGCAAGTATACCAATCACAGGTTTATGCTTGACTTCATCAGCCTCAACGTGGAAGTGTATGCTGATCCTCACTTTGCAGAATCAGACACAAAAAATGGACACTTCGCTCAGAGACCCCTACACTTGCACAAGGAATCTTACATCAGGATAAGAAGGGAAGAAAATAAAAATTAATGCAAATTTAAGATGTGGACCAAACTATAAGCTATAATGTGTGACGATTGGTAATGGAATATACTGTAAGTCTGGTTCACTGGTTCATTGGTGCCACTGATGGCGGGTGAGCTGAACTGACTCCATTGTGTGAGGACCAGGCTGAAACTGCCCAGGAGAGGAGATGCCAGGGCAGTGTGTGGGAGTCTCTGTGGGACGCACCGGAATCTGTACTAAGTTGGGTCCTGACCCCTCATATTGGTGCTGCTCCCCAGTGTTCACTCAGTAGAAGAACAAGCTGGACCGGGAGAGTGCAGTCATAGCACAAAATGCTGGAGGAATTCAGCATCTAGGAAAAAGGTACAGCTGACATGTCAGACTGAAACCCTCTGGCAGGACGACCCGCGACATTGATTCTACTCTTTTCCTAGATGCTGCCTGGCCTGCTGAGTTCTGCCAGCATTTTCTGTGTGTTGCTCCGATTTCCAGCATTTGCAGATCTCTCTTGTTTGTTATTAGTATGCAGTCATGCCACTCAGGGACATGGGCTATATATATTTTTTTCTTTGTGACTGTATGTTTTTCTGAAATCGTTACTATATACACTACTTGTGCTTTGTGCTACGTGATGGTAACGTGTGTTGCACCATGGCCCCGAAACAATGCTGTTTGGTTGTCTATATTCCTAAATCGCGGAATGGTAATTAAGCTGAAACTTGAATTTGAACTTAAACTTGATTTTGAAAAAGAAAACTTTCATGGACATCCACATAACATCTGTTCATTTTGAGAGATTTTTATGATCTGATTGATAGCAAAGTCACCATTCTCATCTTGTACTTTCCAATCAATTTTCTTAAACCTTAGGAATGTTAATGACAGAGTATATTGCATTGATAGGCAAAGCCCATCAAACATCTCTTTTTATATGAAGTGCTATTCAGGAACATTAAGCTTCTTCCTATCCCACATTGAGGACAGCTTGAATGAATTACACTCGATCTAAAAATCATTTGTTTAATCTGTGTCATTAATATATTTAGGGGGATAATTTCTACAAAATTAAACTCAGATGATTAACCCATTTTCACTAATTTCAATCTAGGCATCTTTCCAAATCTGCTACTCATGTTGTTCATGAATTCATTGCCTCAGCAGTTTGCCCAATATTCTGAGTGGTTAACACCACTTAAAGCTGGATTGCATTACATAAATCCTGTGCACTGTTACTGCTGGTACCAAGAGGCACTATGTGAATCGTTCTGATTGGGTAACATTGAAGAATAGGATAGCATATGACCGAATGGACTCAGGAGCTCAACTTTAAGATAAAGAGTACAAGACCATAACAAGCTCTTCAGCCCATGTTGTTGTGATGAACTAATCAAACTAGTAATTTAATGTCTAACAAGACTAGCCCCACTGCCTGCACAATGTCTATATTACTCCATTCTCTCAAGATTCATGTGCCTATGGAAGATACTCCTAAACACCTCTATTATATTAGCAACCTCTGTCAATGTATTCTATCTATGCCTCTCATAATCTTATAAACTATCCAGTATCCCCTCCATCTTCATTGCTCCAGAGTAGGACCTTGTTCAACCTTTCCTCATAGCACATATCTTTGAGTCCAAGCAGCAACCTAGCAAACCTCTTCTTCGCCCTCTTGAAAACCTCTACATCTTTCCTTTACATCCTCCAGAGCTTTTGAAGATCCTTGTGGAGGAAGTGCAACATAGGATAAATGTATGAATCCCTCATAGACCAGGATACTCTACTATAGCACACACTATAAATTAGTGGAGCGTAGGCAATGTTGACAAGGACACCATTTTGTAGCTATCCTTAAGTGTGATGTTAAGTACTAGAAATAATTTGCCAAGTATTTTGGTGAATAGTGCTAATGCATCCTCTTACACTTGTCATTGCTGATTATTCTACTCCCGTATCTCACAGTTGATGCATATCACCTTTCAGACAAGGTGAACTGGTTTTGGTCTGATACTGGTCCTTGCTACCTCCTGTCTGCACCAACCATCACTTATCTGAGCCAACTGTGGCCATGTGTACATACAAAGGTCATATGATGAGACTTATCAACTCAGTGACCAATAGGCCAAAGTAGTCATCTGCTAAGACCTACCTCTAGAAAACAATTTACTGAATTTGACAGGTGAGAGGAGCTTCAACTTTTGTCAAAGTAGGAAGATTTATTTTATGACTTTATTCAGAAATGTATTCAGGCAGTTAGAAATCATTTAAAAAAATGAAAACACTTTGAAAAGAATATTTTTATTATTAATGAATTAATTTACTAATGCATATTTAATTAAATATATAATTTTAAGCATTATTATATGTAAACTTTTCCCTCTGAATCTCCATGCTGGGACTCCCCATTCTACTGGTTGGGACTGACAGAGCTGGCAGATACAGGATTTGCAAAGTAACGATCGACAGTTCAATTCCAAGTGGAGTCTATTATTAGAATATTGAATAAAGCATTGGCATCTGTCACTCTGCAGGTCTGCAAGCGAATGCTGGGCTCTTTCAGAACCACTGACTATAGCCAGCATAATACAATGCACTGTGAGACATCCATTAACACAAATGCTTCTTTTGTCCATGACAATATGGCAAATAATTGGAGGCATCAAGGGCTAACTAGGTGAGGACAAGGGCTGCTACATCACCTTAACTTCCATGGAGTGGAGATTGCTCACCATACTTGAAATATTTGTTGATATGTTTTACAGCCTGCAGATGATTTTCGTGTGTACCTTAGATTACCCCAATTCTTTTCATCAAAACTTAAAGCTTGTATCTTTCAAATAGCCGATAAATGAAATACAGAGCAGAAGGAGCAAAATATGGTTGAAAAGGAAAGCACATTATTAACTTAATGCTTGCAGTCACCAGCTAAAATAATGATACTCGGCATAATTGAGAAGAGGGTAACATACAGTGAGGCACTTTGTGAGAAAGCAATGTATCCAGGGAATGGAAGGTAGTTGTCTGGATGCCAGTGTCCTTGACTACAGTTCTCTCTCAAGTCTTATTGCAGATGTCTCAGATTGTCAGAGAGCAGTTTACAGAAAAAGACAGATGGGTACCCATAATGAAATGTTTAATAAATTGGCAGAGCAAAAAGAAAGAATGTATGCAATTCCAGGTGTACGGAGAAGTATGTCATCATACTTTTATAAGCTTTTGTACAGTGCTCAGAGACTACATTGCCTGCATGGAAAGGGTGGGCCCTATCACTTGTGCAGTTGGAGGTCCAGCCGTGTGTTGTGAAACCTGGTTTCCTAGCTTCTGTTGCACAATCAAGATATCATCGACCAATGGCTTTGTGCTGCAATGGGTTGTGGTCATAGAAACTAAGTCAACTTCTATTATTTCTGTGTAAACCTGTGTTCAAAGAAATTTGCAGGCTGTAACAGCAAGTCAGCAACCATTCCTCCAAATATAGTTACAGGGTTGCAAAAATGCCAGCCAACAGGAATGGCCCTATAGAAATCAAATATGATGAGAATGTTTGCGATCTCATTCTGCCAGTGCAGGTTTTGGTGTTAACATTGAGAAGAGCATAAGCCATAGGAGCAGAATACGGCCATTCGCCCATTGAGTTTGCTCCATCATTTGATCATGGCTGATTTACTTTTGCTCTCAATTGCATTTTCCTGTTTTCTCCTCATCACCTGTAACACTCTTACTCTTCAAATATCCCCAATGACATGGCCTCCACAATCATCTGTGGCGATGAATTCCACAGATTCATCACCCTATGGCTAAAGAAATTCCTCCTCATCTCTCTTCTGTGGCCTCTCTCCCACTGTTTGGAACATCTTCTCCAAGTCCACACTATCTACCAATATTCGGTGGGTTTCAATAAGATCACACCTTATTCTTCTAAAGTCCAGCAACTACAGGCCAACGGCTGTTAAATGTTCCTCATATACTAACTCTTTTATTCCCATAATCATACTCATAAACCTTTTCTAGACCCTTTCCAATGCCAATACATGCTTTCTTTGATATTGGACAAAACTGCCCACAATACTCTAAATGTGGTCTGACCAATACCTTATAAAGCCTTAACATTACAACCTTGCTTCTGTGTTCAACTCCTCTCAAAATGAATGGCAATATTTCATTTGCCTTCCCTACTACTGATTCCACCTACAAAATAATCTTCAGGGAATCCTGCACTAGCACTCCCAAGTCTGCTTGTAACTTGATTTCTGAATTCACTCCCTGTTTAGTCTCCGCTTTTATTATTTCTTTCAAAGTGCATGATCATACAAGTGCATGCCACTTTCCTAAACTGTATTCCATCTGTCACATCGTTGGCTGTTCTCCTAATCTGTCCAATTTATTTATTTATTGACACACAGTGCAGAATAGGATCCTAATTTAACCCTAACCTAATCATGGGACAATTTGCAATGACCAATTACCTTATCAGCCAATATGTCTTTGGACTGTGGAAGGAAACTATATGATCAGAGGGAGAACATACAAGCTCCTTACAGTGAGCAGCTGGGATTGAACCCGGGTGGCTGGTACTGTAAAGCGCTTCCCTACCAGATCGCCCTTTTGCAAACTTCTGGAGACTCACTGTTTCCTCGAGACTATGTGCCCCTCCACCTATCTTTGTATCATCTGAGAACTTGGCCACAAAACCATCAATTCTGTTACCTAGATTATTAACATAAAATGTGAATGGTAGCAGACGCAACACTGACCCCTGTGGAAAACCACTAGTCACAAGGAGACATCCAGAAAAGGCCCACTTTATTCTCACACTTTGCCTTCTGCCAGTCAGACTGTCTTCTATCTGTGCTAGTATATTTCCTGGAATACCATGGGCTCTTTGTCTAGCAACTTCATGTGTGGTGTTTTGTCAAGGGCCTCCTTAAAATCCAAGAGAGAGAAAAAAAAACTACTGACTCTCCTTTGTCTATCCTGTCTATTATATCCAGATTGATGACTTACACATTACAGAGATATGGGGAGAAGAATGGCTTCTTACTATATTGGGTAAATGTAGTCATTTCTATATCAGCTTGTCCTGTTCTGCTTGCACTTTCCTTTTTCACATTCATGCTGTTAAGCACTCAATTTGGGGCTCAACTAGTTTGCACTAAGGTGTCAAAATCAAGATAAAAGCATATCATTTGGCACGCAATTCCTTGTAGATGTTACACACTATGGATAACTTTAACAATTTGTAGAAAAAAAAGCAAGGGCTAGCGGTACCAGTCTGCAAACACCTCACTGTCTGGCAATCCTTTCAAGTGACAATAGTGAGCACTTTCAAATGGCAATGCTGTAACGGTAAGAGGGCAGAGACTGGAGTTTGGACGTCCTGGAACACGGCAGGTCCAAACTGCTGCACAATCTGCTAAAAATGCAAAACATCCAGTCATGCAAACATCAGCGCTCTCAACAATGTGAAGGCTACTTATGCATTGGGCTTTTTATAGGAATTAATTTGGCATATTATATAATCGCAGATGTGTCTACAGAAACTAATTTTATTGCCTCGCTATTTCAAAGTGCCCATTGATCATGGAAAGCTTTTTACCAAGCATATGCTGTGGGTGCTTGGTTGACTATTTGATACCTATGAATAGGAATACTATTGTCTGTGCATTGTTAACCATTATACTTCTGACAGCATCCAAGACTGATTCTTATTCCTTCCTGGGACTAAAATCAGGTGTTGTTTGTTTAAGAGAAAGATGGGGTGAATGTTTCTCTCTCAGAGTCATGAATTTTGCAGTAGTTGTCATCACAGGTCAGCAGAAGTTGAATTCATTATTTAATTTGTAAGCAGCATGAATGTAAAGAATACCTTGTTACCACTGAGGTCTTTTTCCTATGATGGCCAGCTGTTTACAGTACTATTTACCAGTGCTGCACTTACTTATCATATATTTTTGGTTGATGTGCTGTGTGTGATGTAAAGGAGTGTACAAAAGTCTTAGGCACATATATATATACATAGCTGGTGCGTTGTAAGACTTTTGCATGGTACTGTAGTCATTTTATGCATTACACAGGACTGCTGGTGTGCAACAAAAATAAAAACAAATTTTATGACATATAAGAGTGTTGATAAATCTGATTCTGATATGGGTTTCTATTGTGGACAAAGACTGAGAAGGGGACAGGGAGAGGGGAATCATGGTTTGGAAAAGGGGAAGGGAGAGAGCAGGGAGCAGGCAGCACCAGCGAGATATTCTGTAATGATCAATAAACCAATTGTTTGGAAACAAATGACTTTGCCTGGTGTCTCAGGGATGGGTGCACCTGGTCCCACACCACACCCTGCCCCTGACACTCCTACTCTGCCACCTGTCCCATACCCGTCCCGTGGTACTCCGCCCTCCCCATTCCCAATGTCCTTGGCTCCCGCCAGATTTATAAACTTGCTCTCCGCTCTACATTGACAAATGTAGTACTGTACAAAGGTCTTAGGCATCCGAACTACAGTATATATACTGCACATGCCTAAGAATTTTGCACATGTTTTGTGGGTGCACTGTGGTCTGGAGGTATGTTGTTTCATTTGGTTGTATATATGCAGAGTCAGATGACGATAAACTTGAATTTCAATTTAAACAGTGAGTTCAGCCATGATCTTATGAAGTGTTGGAGCAAACTTGAAAGGCCAAGTGCCTTGCTCCTGCTCCAGATTCATAAAATTCTTTCAGATTGTTAAGTTCATAAAAGAACGTCTATAATCAGCTTTCAGAGTTGGTGTTCAGTATGTGATCCAATTGATTCAAAAATGATTGCAGCAATACTAGGAAGTAAAAACAATGAGATCCATGAGTGATAATCACAAATGTCTGTTTCAGTTCCACTCTCTTCTGTTGTCAGTTAAATATCAAAGCATGCAGTAATGCAAGATATTGGAAATAATGCTCCCTCCATCAGAATTGGTGTCAGACTGAACTTCATCTTGTGCAAAAATAAACACTTTAATAATATTTAAAAGTGCAATCATAACCTCAACTGGTGCAACAAATTGTGTAAGCAGACGACTTGCACAATACATTCTAAACTAAACCTAAGTATCTTCCAAATTTTGACATGTTGGATGGATAAAATGCCAAGGTATATCTCCAATATGTCATTTAAACATTTTTGAAACTGTGTAGTTTAGCTTTCAATTGTTAAAATTACTGGGTTATCCATTCTCCAATTTGAACATTCTGACAGTCAGACTCAGTCAAATGGAAAACCCTTTTCAGTCAATTAAATTATGACTGAAAATAATGTGACTCATGGACTTCATTACCAACATGAACCTTTTGAACCTGACGACCAGTAAATATGTGTGTGTGTACTATTCTTGGATTTTCCAGTTATTTTCTCCACAACACAACTAAATCAATCATTACCTGAGAAGCAGTTGCAGTTGGGGTCAATCTTGCAGTCACATTCCGTAGACGTGCCGGCAAAAATGAAGATCTCCCCATTGGTAGTCACCTGCTGTATCCGATTGATCTTCCTCTCGTCTGTCTCCGCTATGAACAGTACCCCACTGTGAGAAACAGCAATGGCTCTGGCCGACTCCAGAGTGGAGTGAATGGCCATCTTGCTCAGGAGGTAATGGTTGATGCCTGGGACCTGGCAGTGGATAGGCCGGCCTGCAATGATTCGTACATGACTAGTTTCTAACACCTGTAGCACAATGTTGTTGTCAAGCACGTAGAGAGAATTATCGATTGGGTTGACTGCCAGGTCAGTTGGCCATTCGAGGCGCACCTATAAAGTGTAATAATTTATTCTATTAGTGAACTATTGCAATCACTAACTGTACTGTCCAATTTCTTATTTATTTAGCAATGGTAAGTGGTGGGTTTTGAATCAAATCATTTAATTGTTGAATTATATTTCATTTTGAATAGGTCTAAATGTATCAGATTTTAGGATCTTCACAAAAGTATAGGTTGGGGAATAGACAATAAATAAGGATTAACAATTCAAAAAATAAGAGGAGACGTATCATAGTGAGAAGGACACAATGAACTGAAAACAAATTAAATTTGTAGTCAAAGTTATGTATAGGCTCCAGTTGCAGAATGCATTAGTATAGAACATATTAGACAAGCATACTGAGAAGGTTACAGAAGTTTAATCTGGTATTTTCAGTTCAAATAAATTATATTAGGAGGTGTCAGAATCATTTTGAATTTCTGCACTAGAGTTAGTGGCATAGATTCATACAGCACAGAAATAGGACCCTTCACCCCTTGTTGTTCATGCCAACTATCAAGTCTACACTAATCCGATTTACCAGCATTTGGCTCGTAATTGATTAGAGATGGCAATTGAAGTGCTCAACTATATTCATTTGCAAGGTTGTTACAGTACTGGCTTTCATCATCCACAATTATTTTGGATTCCAATTATTCTCTGAGGTCAAAGACTGTTTCCTTAAATGTTGTCTTATCCTCATTCTTCTTGCCTTAATCTTAAAGATTGCAATCACATTCTTCATTACCAAGGAAAATATTCCTACTATCTAGTCTATCTAGTCTATCTATAACTTCTCCCCAGCCTTTTCAGCCCTAGAAAAATTAAACCTGAATTAATGCAACTAATCTTTCCTATTACCTGAGATGTTTTACTCCAGGCAATATCCCATAGAATCTTCTCTGCATTCTTTCTCATGCAGTCTCATACTTCCTATAGAGTGTGGACCAAAAGTGAATACAGTACTCTATCTGGCGGAACAAAGATCACATATTAGCCTCCTAGTTCTGATATTCTATCACTTGCTGAACTAAAGCAAGTATTCTCATGTCTTCTTCAAGACCATGCTTGCCTGTGCTACCACTTGCAGGGATTTTTGGACTTGCATACTGCAGTCCCTCTGTTCCTCAATATTTTCTTGGGCCCGATCATTCAAAACAAAAGTCCCATCCTAAACAGTGCTTCCATGAGTCTCTCCCTGCAACACCACTGGTGCCAAACTGTATTAGTCTCTGACATTCCTTTGAATTCATCAGCTGAGCAAAGAGGAGGAGCCTTCTGCATGGACAATAGTTTGCTCTCCTCATCGTATAATGTAGACAGCCAGGATGCAACATCCATGGTTGACCCTGACCAACAGAGGGCCTCAGGTCTCACTAGTCATCAACTTCCAATAACATAGCAAACACACCAACATTATCTTCTGCTTCTTACTATAAGGCCAAGTTTTTATCCATTAAGACAACTTGTCCTATCACATTGATTTTTAACCACTTGGACCAGTCACCTTTGTTATCAGGCCACGTAGATGACAACAACCACTTTGCCTTCATAATAGGTTCTGTATTCTCTTTGAAAATTAGTCAGATAGGATCTTCCCCTAACACAAACATGCCGAATAACTTTGATTAATCCTAGTGTTTCCTAGTTTCCTAGTTCCGCAATCTTGACCCTTAGAATATTTTCCAGCAACTTCCCTGCCATTGATGTTTGACTGAAGGTCTTGAAATTACATGGCTTTTGTGAGTAAGAGTACCACATTTGCTGTTCACCAGTCATCTGGGATGTTGCTTGTGGCCAGAGATGATATCATAATCAACGTCAGGGCTCCAGCAATCTCCTCCCTTGCCTTCCATAACAGCTTGGGATACATCTAATCAAATCCTGGATCTTCATCCATCTTTAAGCCTGCTAAGACATTTAATACTTTCTCCTTTTTAATGATAACATAAAGCAGAGTTATCTAGCATTCTGATACCTCTAACCACTTTCAGGATTTTGTTTTGCAGCATTATGCCCTTTCCAACAAAGAAGCAGGACTGTATCTAATTTAGTTACGATCAATGGGCTACTTTGCATTAACAGTCTGAAAAGTGCAATCATTTATCTTAAAACATAGTTAAATTCAAACTATTCAGAGTCCAGGTTCAGGTAGGCTGGCTAATGTTACTGTCTAATTCTTACTTACTGAACATTGGCAGAAGGACTGTTCATTAAATAGTTGAATTACATTTCATTTTGAACAGTATGATGAGTATTACAGAATTGGTCATGACTGGGGAAGCAAATGTCAAGGTTTTAAGGTTTGCATGGGTGGTTCTCAAAAATGATCTTTGATGTAATGCAGCAGCAGTTTAATGAAACTAGACTATTTCTCCAAACTTAAAACAGTCATGAATATGTGAAATGGTAAGGACTACATTAAAAATACAGGAAAAACCAAGAAAAAATTGTAAACACTACTGTAGATCTTGATGATCAGCAGAGAGAAAAGGTGCTGCAGCAGATTATCAGAAAAGTGTTCAATGATCCCAAGCATTAAAAGGTGTATTTAAATCAGCTCAGTGTTTTGAATTTATTTTGTAATGATCAAGGGTAAAATGGACATCTTAAAATACAGGCAAGACTGCAACTGAAAGTATGGAAATAGTGCACTTATTGAATAATTATGTAACATTAGTATTTATAGGAAGAGCATAGCATGACGTAAGAACATAAGAAGTAGGAACAGGAGTAGGCTGTCTGGCCTGTCAAGCCTGCTCCGCCATTCAATAAGATCATGGCTGATCTGGCCATGGACTAATATCCAACTACCTGCCTTTCCTCACAACCCTTAATTCCCCTACTATGCAAAAATATATCCAACCTTGTTTTAAATATATTTCTAATACTATTTATACACATATCCATAAATAATTAACAAAGTAATAGTTTTGAAGAAAATAACTCTGTAAATTACCAGGATAGAATTGTTCTCTCCTAATATTGTAAAAGGAATGGATGAGAACCTTGTACTTCCACTATCTACGATTTTTCCATATTTTGTCAATCCAAGAACCATTCCTTCAGTCTGCTAATTTAACACGTTGATGGAGAAAAACTTTGATTATTCAAATCAATTAGCTGAGCATCTGCTGTTAAAAATGACTAATGTCTATAATTAATGACAGAGTGATTGAACGCCCTGAAAAATGTCAACAATTTACAAAAGCCAGTCTGGATTTAGGGAAGCTACATTGCAATTTGATTTGAATTGAAAAATGATTAATTTAATAGGTAGAGAAATGAATATGAATATTATTTTCTCAAATTTCTTGGAGACATTTTTTAAATTTATCATAACTGACTCTGCAAATGTTGAAACTTAAGGAATCAAAGAAAAATTATGACCTGGTTAGGATACTAGCTCAACGGAAGAGAAGATAGGGATACTTAGAAATTTCATAACATGGCTTTGTTTATTTGTGTGCTACAGCTGACAATGGACTTTTCTCAGAATGAAATGCATTAGCGACCATTTCCATTTTTCAATAAATTGACCATGAACTTGCTGGTGAAATCAGCACTAAACATGCTATTTCTGTGCATCACTCCTTCTGGAATATCATGGAAAAACTAGTCCATGTTTTTCAAGGGATGCCATAATTTGTTCCTCCTGGAACAATTAGATTTTAATACACCACCCTGACTAGGATCTCGAAAAAAGCATCCCTTTGTTTCCCTTTGCCCTCTTCCCACCCAATGGAATCATGCCTTCCCCTTTACTACCTGACCACCAAGATCCATTCTCTGATCAGCACAGCATCAATAGCTTTCATTACTGGTTCTATTTGCCTGATGCTCACGTCTGAAAACTCAGTATCTCCTATCACACCCTATAGATCACAAGTGAGCTTTCAAGTGATGACGATCTTTCCCCACCCCAATCACTGCTGTACTAATTACATAGGCATGATATCAGTAATGGACAGCATATTTTACTTTCTCTGTTTCCTACACCTGTGTAGGAATCTATAATCTGTGCAGGACTAGGAGTAGGAGTAGGCCATTCGGCTCTTCGAGCCTGCACCGCCATTCAGTATGATCATGGCTGATCGTCCAACTCAGAACCCTGTACCCGCTTTCTCTCCATACCCCCTGATCCCTTTAGCCACAAGGGCCATATCTAACTTCCTCTTAAATATAGCCAATGAACCGGCCTCAATTGTTTCCTGTGGCAGGGAATTCCACAGATTCACCACTCCCTGTGTGAAGACGTTTTTTCTCATCTCGGTCCTAAAAGACTTCCCCTTTATCTTTAAACTGTGACCCCTCATTCTGGACTTCCCCAACATCGGAAACAATCTTCCTGCATCTAGCCTGTCCAATCCCTTTAGAGTTTTATACGTTTCAATAAGATCCCCCCTCAATCTTCTAAACTCCAGTGAGTATAAGCCTAGTCGATCCAGTCTTTCTTCATATGAAAGTCCTGCCATCCCAGGAATCAATCTGGTGAACCTTCTTTGTACTCCCTCTATGGCAAGAATGTCTTTCCTCAGATTAGGGGACCAAAATTGCACACAATATTCTAGGTGCGGTCTCACCAAGGCCTTGTACAACTGCAGTAGAACCTCCCTGCTCCTGTACTCAAATCTTTTAATCATGACCCTTAATGGCAAAATGCTATTAATTGTGTTCCACAGGGATCTGTTTGTGGTTTCAAATATTCATTGTTTTTTGAAGGTATACCATGCTGATGAAAAAGCGAAAAAAACTTTGTAAGCAATATTAATAGGGGAATAACATAACCTATTATTAGAATTAATAATGGGGTCTTTTTGTGGCAATTCAATGTAAGCTAAAATTGGGTCACCAATACTTTGGAGGTAATACTTTATAAATGGTATAAAGAGAGAGATTTTTGTGGTTCAAAGAGAGACAGAGGTTCAAGAATACAGACCCTAGAATAACACAAATAAGAAAAGAGTGGAAAAGGCATATAGTGTGCTGCCTTCTATAGATCTAGTGGGCTTGAGTTTAAGGGAAAATGAATAATGTTTCAGTCATTGATACTATATTTGCATATCATTAAAAGTTCTGACCAATAAGAAGGGTATATTGGCCTTGGATATAGTGCAGGGTAGATTTACCTGGATTACAAGCATTTGTTATAAAAGGGATTCCACAAATACTGGTTGCATCCTAAGGAATTTAGAAGATTAAAGGATGATTTGATCAATTTTCAAGATACTAAAAGGAAAAAGATAAAACTGAGGGAGAGACTGGTGGGAGTCTAGGATATCAGGGTAAAGACTAAAAATTAGAGTCGACCCTTTAAGAATTTTTGGGGAATAATTGCGTGGGTAAATAGTAGTAAATGTTTGTAATCAACTTTTGCAGACAACAGTAACACTGGATAAAGTGCTATTTTGAAGTCTGAAATTGGTGAATTATTGTTCAAGCATATGTAACAAAATATGGAACAGAGGTAGGTAAATGAAGTTAAAAGGCAAAACAGCTTGAAGGGACAGAATAGCCTTTGTGAAGTCTTTCAGATAACATCAACTCTTCGAGTACACAAGATGGGAAGAGACATCCCTATGCAAACTGATTTACTGGCTCAATAACACAAAGCTTTGCATGAATCTAGACTTATTTAAATTTATAAGAATAACTGGAATGCACATAATACAGCTTAGAATGAATGTGAAGTTGGTTTCTAAATGAATAAGAAAGCAGAAAGTGAATGTAATTTAAAGGCAATAAGCATCCAATTTCAAAAATTGTTTCACGTTGCTGGCCAGAGTGAGAGACAGTAATCAATCCTGATCAAATTAACCAGATTATAAAGCTTCTTTGGAGCACAGGCTGTTTAGTGATTGAAATCAGCTTGTTTACCCAAATCTGATTACATTTATGTGGTTCCAGCACAGCTGCCTTTGCACCATTTATTTACTGAATATTCTGAATTAGCATCATAGATAATATCCTATATTAAGGGGAACTTTATTCCATTCATTTCAATCTAATTATTCTGACCTTCAGATTTTAAAACTCAAGATTGGTTATCACCTAATTTTGACTTTCATGATTTAGTTGGTTATTTTGGCACCTGCTAAATACTGATGGTACCCTGAATCATCTGTAGATCCACTTACATCAATTTAAATCTAGAATTTCATTTTGCATGCGTGGACAAATAATTGCCTACAGAATGGGAGTTGATGTTCCTGTGGAATTTTGTGTGGGGGGCATCAATGATTTTCTTAGTTTTTTGTGTGGGGAGTGGGTATTTAGGGCTGATGTTCTTGTGTTTCGTGCGGGGCAGGGAGGTTTGGGAGTTGATGATCATTGATGATCAATGATTTGGATAATGGAGTTGATGGCTTTGTGGCAAAGTTCACGGATAATATGGAGATAGGTAATGCTGAGAAAGCAATGCGATTGCAGCAGGACTTAAACAAATTGGAAGAAAGGACAAAAAGTTGGCAGATGGAATATAGTGTTGGGAAATATATGATAATACATTTTGATAAAAGGAATAGTAGTGCTGATCATTATCTAAATGGGGAGAAAGATCAAACACCAGCAGTACAGAGGGACTTAAGAGTCCTCGAGCAAAACTCCCAGAAGGTTAATTTAAGGGTTGAGTCTGTGGTAAAGGAAACAAAAGCAATGTTGACATTTATTGCGAGGGGAATAAATTATAAAAGCAAGGAGCTAATGCTGAGCTTTATAAGACACTAGTCAGGCCACACTTGGAGTATTGTCAACAGTTTTGGACCCCATATCTCAGAAAGGATGTGTTGTCATTGGAGAGAGTCCAGAGGAGGTTCACAAGGATGATTTTTTGAATGAAGGTGTAAACATAAGAGGAGAGCTTGGCAGCTTTGGGCCTGTACTCATTGAAATTTAGAAGAATGTGGGAGATCTCATTGAAACCTACTGAATGTTGAACGGACTAGATAGGGTAGATGTGGACAGAATGTTTCTTGTGGTGGGGGTATCCAGAATTAGAGGGCACAGCCTCAAAACTGATGGTCAGCCTGTTAGAACAGTGGAAAGGAAGAATCCATTTTAGCCAGAGAGTAGTATATCTGTGGAATGCTCTGCCACAGACTGTGGTGGAGGCCAAGTCCATGGGTATACTTAAGGCAGAAGTTGATCATTTTCTGATCTGTCAGGTCAACAAAAAATATAGTGAGAAGGCAGGTGCATGGGCTTGAGTGGGATCTGGGATCAGCCATGATGAAATGGTGGTGCAGACTCGATGGGCTGGATGGCCTAATTCTGCTCCTATGTCTTATGGTTTTACAGTTCTTTATTTGTGCAGGGGGTGGGCTTGCTGTTCCTCTTTGAACTGACTTCCATGGTTTTTCTTGGTTCTGCAGTTATCTGGAGAAGAATCCCAGAGTTGTATGCTGCATACAAACTTTGATAATAAATGAACCTTTGAACATAATACATTGTGGAATGTGAAAATATGAACTGGATCAAGCTGATTTTCAGTTGGTTCCATTTATAATAATTGAAGTATGAAGGATATTAAACAGAACTGAATGTACAAAAATAGCCTTTAAAAAGATGAAAAAAAATCTGTCTAGCTTTTAAATTAAGATGATGATAGGAGACTGTTTTAGATTAACAACTCATGCATTGCCAACAGGAAGAAAAATTACAGCAGAATGCATAGGGGTTACAGGTGGTGATTGCATTATATGAATGACAAAACTGACTTGAAGAACTCAGGTAACAAATGATTACTGTCACTTCAATTGCAAGGTGACAGAAATACATTAAAATGAAGACTAACTCATGACAAGGCCCACAAAAGAAAGCAAGGGAATGGATTATGAATTGAAGAATTGGATACTGCCACTTTGGAATCAATGGGTTATTAGCGTGCAGAAAGGCTGACTATAAGAAAAAGTAAAGAACATCAAGGCAATGCAATATGGTGGAACTGGTGGTGTAATTGCAGTAGTTCATCAGAACATGACTGCAGTGCCTAAATAACATGCAGGAGAATGGTCATTTAACTTCAGAGAAATAATGGGTGAATTTTTTGGCGAATTGTTCTGAAGGGAACCATCAATGTTGGTCCATTCAAACAATAGTAAGTTACGGATATCCATGTGGAGTACAGCAAAAAAGGTTGAGCCTTCAGGGATTCTACTGCTTTGCCTTCAGGCACTGTTTCTGTTCCCGTGTCAGGTTAGATATGGATTCAGATTGGAAACTCATTTAATTTCACAAGGTATTCTTGGTTTGCAGACTAAGAGACAATTGCTGTGTTTTCAACTATTTTACTTTAGTTTGGTTTTCTTGAAGTGTTTTGATGTGTTTCATTTAACTTTATATTAAAATTATTCCTCACTTTTAAACCATTAGGATCAGAGATCTATAAAAAAATTAAAATTAATTGCAGACAAAATTGTACCACCTGTCTTATCAGCGCCTCACCTTCTGTAGAGAGTCTTCCATAAATGGACCAGGTGAGTGTAGGTAAGAACCATACTAATTGATCTGGAGGTTCAGGAAGATTTAGCTCATTGGGTATGTGAGGCGACTTTAACAAATAACTAAGATGGCAAAACTCTACCAGGTAGGTAAACTCAAATGGAAAATGTGGCAGAATAAAATAATTTAAAGTCATAAGAACATTTGGTAATACTGGCCTATAAAAACATACTTCAATTGAAAGGTATTTTCACCTAAATGATTCTGCCAAGCAATATCGAATAATTTTTGTGATAGTTTCAAAGCTTTGCTCAATGATTGCCAATGGTTCGGTGATTGGTGGGTTAATTTTCCTTTAGCTAGAAAAATGAAAATAAGCCAAGGTTTCCTTTCTTGCTCATTATCCGACATCTCTTGGCAGCAAGTGATAACTATGTCCTTGTTGACTTGTTCTCTACAGGATTTGTGATATTTGAAACTTCAGCAAAGCTCGTAGTGTGGCCTAGTACCAATCCTCTCTGATGATTTCTTTCCTCTAAAAAAATGCATGTTGATAAATACATATGTATGTTAGGACATGGAATACTTTCAATTAAGTTTGACCTCCACTGTACAATACCACATTGTTATTTTACTTCACAGCATTATAACTTGTGGATGAAATGAAAGCAACAAATCTCTGAAGAGCTCTTCACCACAGGTTGGGGGCAACTGAAGCATTCCTGCTCAATATTTCTAAGTTGTCTTAATAAGGGAAATTGGCTTAGAAACACTATAATATATAAGGGGCATCAGTTGGTTGAGTTATACCCTGCCTGCAAAATACATTTCATTGAATTAAGTGGACGAAATATCAGGAAACCACAACACATTATTACTATAATTATCACCTTTAGTGCTAAAAGCATGAATAAAGTCACTTCAACACTTTTGAAAAATTCAAAGGAACTGACACTAGCTCTGTGAAAGCTAACTTGATATGGAAAAATATGCAACTTGATAAGCAGATTAATGTTGCATATTTGAACAACAAAAAGCATAGCTGGAAATTTTATGTGGCTGAGACACAGTTGTTATCCAGCCTGTACCAAGAAGAACCAGCTTCACCTCCCTGGACTCTGTCTATACTTCTCACTGCCTTAGTAAAACAGCCAGCATGATTAAAAACCCCACCCACCTTGGACGTTCTCTCTTTTCCTGTCTCTATTTGGGCAGAGAATTCAAAACCACTTCTATCCCACTGTTATCAGACTGTTGAATGGACTTCCTGTACAGCAAGAAAAACTCTTGGCCTCACAATCTTTCTCATTAGGATCTTGCACTTTATCGTTTACCTGCTTGACATTTCTTTGGTAGCTTTTACACTTTATTCTGCATTGTTATTGTTTTACCTTATTCTAGCTCAATGTGCTATGTTATGATTTCATATATATAACAGAATGCAAGAAAACATTTTTATTGTATCTTGGTCCATGTGAAAATAATTTTCCTGAACAGATTGTCAATTAGTCAGCACCTAATAAAGTGGTCACTGCATGTATGCTCATTGGTTCCTGCTGTTGTAGCCAGTCCACATCAATGTTCAACGTGTTGTGTACTCAGAGAAGTTATTTTGCACACCACTGTTGGAACACAAGGTTATTTGTGTTACTGTCACCTCCCTGTCAGCTTGAGCTGGATATAGTTACCAGTCTAGCCAATCTCATCTGACCTCTCTCATTAACAGGATGTTTTCACCCACAGAACTGCTGCTCACTGGATGTTTTTTTTTTGGTGTTTTGCACCATTCTCTGTAAACTCTCAGGACTGTCATGCCTGAAAATCCCAGGAGATTAGCAGTTTCTGAGATACTAAAACCACCCATTCTAGCACCAACAATCACTTCACTGCCAAAGTCACTTAGATCAATATTCTTTCCAAATCTGATGTTTGGACTGAATAACAACTGAACCTCTTGACCTTGTCTGCATGCTTGTCTATGTATTGAGTTACTGCTGCATGATTGCATTAACAAGCAAGTGTACAGGTGTCCTTATAAAGTAGCCACTGAGGGAAATTTCAGCATCTAGAAAGATATATATTACCTTCTGTGTAACAACCAAGTTATAAAGACTCCTTTTTCTCATTCACCTTCATTCAAGGTTGTAGACCAAGTTTTCCTGGTGATCATTCTGATAAATCTTGGTTTTTGTATTAGTCTGGGCATTTTGCTGTCTAATGTGGATATAGTTACCTAAAAGTTAAACTGTAAGTAGCACACAAAATGCTGGAGGAACTCAGCAGATCAGACAACCAGAGACAGTGATTCATGCCAAATCAGAAGTTCATAAAATTATGAAATCGGGTCATGGTTACCTTATGAAATCTTTGTATTGCTACTTGCATTAAAGTATGATCGACAGCACCTCATCATTTGTATGCTGATCAGTTGACTAGTGCTTCTAAAGAGATACATCCACATCAATGAGGAGGAGAGAAACAGGACTACTCACTTTACAGGTGGGTATTGTTGCCTGGTGTTCTCTTATGATTGTGTGTTGTTCTGATCTACATGATCCATGGTAGCATTGGGCCAAGTGAGCAATATGTCTGTGAACTATAGTTAACAGCTTGTAGAAGTCTTGAGCCCTTCAGATGCTTATTGGCACTGATTTTATTCTGATAAAATATTCATAAGATAATTTCTTTGAACATAAACATGATAACCCCAGGAGAAAACTTTAAATCACACGTGGTTCCTTCTCATTCTGATGTATCTCATGCTTTATGGTGAGTTTCTGTGGTTCATTGATTAAAACATTGATGATGTTATCACATTCAGAATATATGATGGGTAAACGCAAGCTTGAGAATGAATGCAGTTTTGAATTATTCAATCTAGTTTCCCAATGTACAGGATTTGCACTGGAAATGGTGTAAACATCTCAAAGAATGTGATTTTTGCATTTTTACATGCAATTCAGAAACTGAAGAAACAATTGCAAACAGGTACAATATCTATGCAACTAACTAGAGAAGTGTATAGTCTTAGAGAAGCTTACTGTCATACAGTAAATAAAAGTAAACTCAACAATCTAGTTGCTCCATTAATTGCTGTTTCTGAGTGACTTGATATTATTCCTCCACATCAAATTCTTTTTCAGCTTTTGCTTCAGCATTTTCTGACTCAAATCTTCTCTGAACTTCATAAGGTTGAATTCTAAGACCAAATTATGATTTGAAATCAGAAGTAGGAACTCTTCTGCACATATCAGAAGTCATACACTAAACAGACTTCCTGTCTACCATTCAGAACAAATACCAAAGTGTCAAGATTCATCCTAACCTGCACATTCCCCTTACAAGGGCTCTTGTTTGTGGAACCCTGAAGATTTGCTTATTTTTTCCTTGCCCAGAAGCCATTGATAGTCAACCGAGTGTACAAAGGATTGGAGTTGAGGTCATGAGTTTTATAAATGGTCAATTAAGATACCTTACAACAATTTGAAGTCAGTTATATTCATCAAAATCTTTTTGAATCAAAGACTATGGAATTAATGCAAACCAAGGGAAGAATATTTGAAAAATTAATGCTATTTCAATCCTGCAAGTCACCTACTTTGCTTGAAGCTAATCATAGTTTTCTCTGGTGACCAATCAGGTTATCTATTCATTATATTTGGAGGTTTGCCAAAAAAAAATCTTTAAATTCAAGTCACATCGCCTAATGCTTCTTTTTTCCCTGGCTCCAGTTTGAGAAATAACATTTGTATTCCAGTAAAACCATTGGTTTTAGCATATTTTTGGCACATGGAAAGTTGCATTTAATCATTGTGACAGTGAAAATATGCTTCATTTCCATTAATTTATAAAGGCCAGTAATGTCCCAGCTATGAATGTATTCTATGCTGAGTTACATGATTTCAGCCAGGTAATAATATAGAAGGGTCCATTCAGATCATTGTGTTTCTGACAACTGAAGGAACAAACCAATTAGTCCCAGACTCTGCTGTATCAGAAAATGAAGCATTCTATTTTAATTTTAGGAATTTATTCATAGGAACATAAGAATTAAATGAGTGAGTGGACTATTCTGTCCTGCTCAGCATTCAGTCAAACCTTGACTGGCCTTTTTCCTCAGGACTGATTTTCCAAACTAGACAGCCATCACGATGTTCCCTATACCACAAGTATCCCTTTCCTTGCCTGCACCTGAATTCCTCATGCATCTTGTTGGTATAGGTTGTGAACATCAGGGCCAAATTCTGTGGCTCCCAATCAGACGCATGTCTGAACTAAGAGTAACCAGTTTATTCCAATTCTTCTATTTTTTAATCCATTATCTGATATATAACCAATTTAATATAATCTACAGACACTTAACTTATTTTTTAATAATTTCTCAAAAGTCTCAAAAGTGCCTCAAAAGTCAGTTGAAAGTCTAAATGCACTACATCAGCTGGTTTGGCCTTAACATAATAATCTGTTAGATGAAATAATTCATAATAGAAACTCTTAATTGATTTTTCAAACATGATTTCCATTTCATAAGTTCAATTAATACACCCCAATTTTATTTCTATTTTCTCAGTGTCTTTCTAGTGATAAGATTTCATGACTTCACTCACTCCTGATGTCTGGCTAACTAGTTTGTACATTTACAAACTTGCATTCTGGAACCTATGGGAATAACTTAGATGTTGACAACCAATACATCTATTATTTCCACATCTATCTTCAAAATCCTGGAATTCAGGAATTTGAATGCTGGGAATATAATGCTTTTCAGTCCGACTGATTTATCCAAAACTAAGACTATTCTTTACTATTTTCAGAAGGTTTTCTATGTTTTCTGTCATGAACATAGACATAAAGTATTTGTTTTGTTTCCATATTCCTCAAAATAATTTCTCCTGTCTCAGTCTCTACTCTTTTCCTTTTCACATTTCTGTATACTCTTTTAGAAGTCACAATTGAGTCAGCTTCAGCCATCCTTTTAAGCAATAACCATAACAAGTTACTGAGGGAAATTGCTGGCTTTTTTGCCTGTACTTTTGGAGAGATGAATAAACTTTCTGTTTTCTACACTTGATTGCTTTAGGCAGTGCACTCTGGATGGTGTGTGTGTGTGTGTGTGTGTGTGTGTGTGTGTGTGTGTGTGTGTGTGTGTGTGTGTGTGTGTGTGTGTGTGTGTGTGTGTGTGTGTGTGTGTGTGTGTGTGTGTGTGTGTGTGTTGCATGAAGAGAAGATTAGGTTGGCGTGAATGAGATACCACAGTATGCTGCAGCATTGTGAAACTGTACCACAGGAAAGAGGGAAGAAAAATCTTGTGGTGGATATTGATGCTGAAAAGGAAATTGGCACAAAGAAATCAGAATAAAGATTTCCTCTGAATTTTAATCTCTTTTATGAAAAAACATGTATCTTTCTGTTCATTTGAAGTACAAAACAATAAAATTATTTTTGCTATAAGTCACCTGGTTCCCATTATTTATTCTGCATGCTTTTCTCTTCTGAAGATTTCAGGAATACATAAAACCAATGAGTTGCATTATCCAAGAATGATGTAAACAGGTCATTTGGACCATTCTAGGTGTGTCAGCTAATTTAACATTTGCTGTCTCATATCTTACAAAGCAGATATCTTCCATAGTGATATGTTTTCCTGCTGTCACCAGATTTCCATATTAAATTTATGATAATGAATTCCTTACAAATGTAATTATTAACGCTCTCATCTCAACTGAACAAAGTCACACATTCTACCAAATATCTGGGATTTATTGATCAGAGAAGAAACCACTGAAGCCATGGAACAATCTCTGCATCTCTTCAACAATGAAAGATAACACCTGGATTGCATACAACTGAAAATGAAATTAAAGTGAATAAATCACAAGAAAAAGCTTGCAAAACCTAAATATGAAAGAATGCAACTTTTTTTTGACATTACCCTGTGGGATATTCTTCTGCTATTCTATAATTTATTTATGCACCTTACACTGTAAGAACTTGAATTCCACACCTCACTCTATTCTCATTAACATTCTGTCCCCACAGTAGTACAGCTCTCACCTCACATCACGGTGCTGTAGGTTGAAGTCTTGGTGGAGAATAATGATAAAATCATAGTCATACTTGCAATGGATTCATCAATTTTTCAATTAATATGTAATGCATAACTTGATTGAATTTTACACAGGAAAGCAAGAACATATTGTGCTTGGAGGATCAGAGATGGTTTTGCTCCAAGTTCCTAATAGTGACTATGGAGAATACAAAGAATCTTTTATTTAATTGTGGTTTAACTTCAGAAGCTGGCTCACTAATATGATGCTATATATGGCTTCCTTCTAATAACAGCAGACTCTTGAAAACTTGGAGGCTACTTCTGATCAAAGACAAGCTTTCAAGAGCCAGTTAAACCACCTGTTCTGGTAGCGTAATTGAGAACGGGTTGTGGTCCTGAAACTTATTAAATTTAAACATGCGATAAGTGTCAATAACTTCATTGGAGGTTGTTTCACTTTGGTAGACTTTTCACTATCTATCTTTTTGACTTGACTTCCATTTTCAAACCATTAGGTACATCTGAAAGACCACATTTTGGGGGTTAGAAATATGAACAAATTAGGCTCCTTAAAAAGCCAAATGTTGTGAGTCCAACTTCTTGGAATGCGAGATGAGCCAAAAAAAATGAAGCAATCAAAAGAGTGAGTTTTCAGCCTTAAGGGAAGCTGGTGGTCACTTAGCACTTTCTAATTGAATGACCCAAGGTTTGTCTTATGGTTTATTTATAGAAAAAGGCAGGCAAAAAGAAACTTCACCAGTTACTGAGCTTCTAAGTTCTTTTGTTTTGTGCAGTCAGGAGCAATAGCAATAGCTGACTGAATTTTCATAATGGCCTTTCTATTTATATCCCCTTCCATAGCCTCTTCCAACCATCCTCCCAAAAACTACTTTAGGGATACTCCAAATTATTCTGAGTGAATGCAAAGATTACCTGTGGAGGCATCATCTTTACCAAAGCCTCTTGCAAAGAACTTCAATGAGGTCTGAAGTCTCTTCAAGTTAATCCCCAGACTTCTGATTGGCACACATGAAATACAGTCAGAATTCTGGGCTCACTATCCACCTCAATGTCTCTTATTGAATTGCATCTACTTTCTATTATGGTTGAAAGTCTGATCTGTAGTGTTACATATTTACCTGGGAGATATCCATTACCGAGTCACAGCTTAGAGGTTGTGTTGACGTTAGACCATTGGAACCAATTATCGTTGTGATTATGCCATTCTGATCAACCTTCCGAATGGTGGTCCCGTCCACAAAGAAGATAAATCCAAACTTATCTACCACTATCCCTATTTGAAAGCAGCAAGGTAAAGAAAATATGAGTGAGAGAAGTTGGCAACATGCAAAGAAAACAAAATTAATTATTTAGAATCTTTCAAAATTGCTTGTCACACTAAGGCTTGCCAGAACTTCAGATGTACTTTAACATTGTAATTATGATTGAACTATAGAAAATACAGCAGCCATTTACACATATACTTATGAAGTAACTCCCTATCCAATCCATTTCTTGTGTCATTTGAAGGATAAATTCTACTTACAAAGGCTACTTTTTTCCACCTATATAACCAGAGGATAGATCTAACAGTCCTCATAGGCAAGCATAAGTTTGGAAATAGAATAATACTTTCTCTATTTTTTTACAAAATACTCCCACAATACCAACTCAAGTTAGAGAAAAGGAAATGAAAAATTTATGAAATTACTGAAGCCCAATTAACTCTGCTCTCCAACTTATTGTTTATGCCAAGCAACAAGGCACCGGGGGCAGTGGCAATTTCCAAACTGTAATTAGATACAATTATCAACACATTACAATGCTACCAATGTGATTTGGATAAACATGAAATATTTTTAATTAGAACCAAATACAAATAGAAGCTACCATTACCTTACTGGCCACATTCAGTGCAATTTTCTCCTTTGTTTTTAATGTTTGCATTCATTTTTGCAGCTCTTTAAATATTTTATTAGGAACATAACAAGTAGTTTTCCAAATGTAGTGAGTTTGACATATTAAAATATTTTTAAAGTTGTGATCTATTAAAAAGTTTTGTCATTATTCTGTTCAAACAGTGAGCTGAAATTTTAAACTGTCATTTTGATAAAAATAATGTTTCCATTAATCCTTTCCTTGCAATAGATCAGGGAATTATTCATGGGTTGCATGTGCTCCATCCAAACCCAAGGTAAGATTAGCATCTTCCATTTATTTTGAGTCAATATGGCTTGGACCTTTTTTAAACATGCTCAGTGAAAGCACCTCTGATGGTAAGTCATGAGATTATTTGTTCAAGGAACACAATGCAGACTTGAGCTCATCATCAGGGCAGCACTTCAGGGAGAGTACAAGATAATTCCCTTGTCTCATCATAAGTTGCTTCATGGGCACTAGCCTATCCACTATCAAAAATGTCTTCAAAAGGTAGTTCTTCAAGGAGGTGGCATCATCATTAAGGACCCTCACCATCCAGAACATGCCCTCTTCTCATTACTACCATCAGCAAGTAGGTACAGAAGCCTGAAGATGCAAACTCACTGTTTTAGGAACAGCTTCCTCCTCTCCATCATCAGATTTCTGCAAGGTTCATGAACCCATGTACACTACCTCGCTATTTAGCTTTCTTTTTGCACTACGTATTTATTATTTTATATTTCATATTGTATTTTTATGTATTGCTCTGTACTGTGGCTGCAAAGCAACCTATTTCACAGAATGCCCTGCCCCGAAAAAGTATTCAGCCCCCACAACTGTTTCCACATTTTCTAATTTTAAGATATATTGAAGGAGGACTTTTTGAGCTAATCTACAAAATCTTGTGCATCATGTCAAATCAAAAGAAAAAATATCCAAAGCCTGTCAACAATTTACTAAAAATTAAAAACCAAAATTGTGAGGCTGAAATGGTATCCATTCACTTTAATTAATTACTATGCTAACTTTCCTCAGTTACAATACTCTATATTACCTTACCAACTCACCCAATTTGTTGATGTAGAAAATTAGAGGATCACCTGCATAAATAACCCCTCTCTCTGTAAGGTCCAATAGTATGGTAGATTTTCAACAGACCAAACCAAAACAAAGACAAATCAGGGAAATGATAACAGAGAAGCACAAATCAGGGGAAGGGTACAAGACTATCTCAAAGGCACTGAACGTACCTTGGAGCTCAATGCAGTCTATCGTGAAAAAGTGAAAACCCAAATATGAAATCACAGCCACTCTGCCTAGGTCAGGCTGCCTCTCTAAGCTCAGTTCTCTGGAGAAGAATGGCACTTGTAAAAGAGTCTACTGTGATGTCGACATTCACTTTGAGTGAGCTATTGAAGTCAATGGCTGCAACTGGAGATGAAGTTCATAGCTCCACAATCTCTAAGGCCTTGCACAAAAAGGTTATTTATAGAAGAGTAGCAAGGAAGAAGCCCCAGCTAAAAAAGCATCACTTAGAGGATACTGTAAGGATGTGGAAGAATGTCTTGTGGTCAGATGGGGCTAAAGTGGAACTTTTTGACCTCGACATTAAGTGCTGCAAAATACAAAGAGATCCTTGATAGCCTCTGCCAGCAAACTTAAACTGGGGAGAAAGTCAATTTTTCAACCAGAACAACCATGGAGTGGCTTCAGGTGAAGAAAATTGATGTCTTTCAGTGGGCCAGTCAGTCCTGACCTTAACCCAATCAAACATCGCAGGCAAAACCTCAAGATTGCTGTCTGCTGCCACTCCCCAACTAACCTGGTGCATCTTGAGGAATTTGCAAGGAAGAATGGACAAATCTTGCTCCATCACATTGTGCAAAACTAATAGAGATTTATCCAAAAAGACTACTGGCTGTACTAGCTGCAAGAGATGGTTAAACCAAGTACTGAGCAAAGGGGGATGAATACTTTTGAGCTGCTGACATTTCAATTTTTGAAGTTTTTGGTTTTCATGCTTTACAGTTTTCCCTGCTTTTCTGGGCTCTGTGAGAAAAAAGGAGCATATAATTCACAAATAAAAATTCTGTTTAATTGAACAAAATCCCTGCTTATAATGCTCATTTAGGTGAACAAAGGGTTGGGGGTTGAATGCTTTTATGTATGTCAGTGAAACCAAATCTTATTCAAGCTCTTATATATTGTCTTCTCAGATAGGCAAGAGGAAGAGATGGGGATAGGTTCTTCAAACCTGGACAACATTTACTCCACCATCAACACCACAAGAAAGGAAATAAAGACTACCTGGATATTCATGTTTGTGACATCCTGCAATGCATTATATTTCACAGTATTTCACTATACTCACTTTATGCAGATTATTTCCCTCAATCAATTGAATTTTTTTTGTATGTATTCAGAGTAGATCCTGGATTGGCCTCTACACCTACTGAGGACCTACCAGTAGACAATCCCTTAGGAGAGCATCATACTAACTCGAGTGATCGAACTACTACTACTACCAGTCACATGGTGCATCTAAGATCTAAGACCAGGCCTGGTCTTGGGATGTATGACAGCCCTGATTGTGGGCGAACATTTTGGGAATAGTGACCATAACTCATTGTTTTAAGCCAGGTATGAATAAGGATACAATTGGATTTGGTGGGAAGATGTCAAATTACTATAGGAAAAGACAAGATCCGGGGCAGTTAATTGGGACCAGCTGCTGTGTTATTTAAAGACCAAATGATCAGAGTCCAAGTAGATACGTTTCAGTACAGAGTAAAGACATGTATGGCAAAGTAAGGGAACCTTGGTTGACCCAAGAGGTCCTAGATTTAGTCAGGAAGGAAAAGGAAACATACATAATGTTTAAACCAGACTGACAGAATATAAAGACAACAGGAAAGTGCTTTAGCAAGCAATCAGGAAAATCAAAAAAAAACATGAAATCTCCTTGATAAGCAGGATCATGAGAGTCCTGAGGCATTTTATATCTGTTTTAAGAAAAAAGAGGAAAATCCAAAAGAAGGTAGGTCAACTGAAGGAGAAAAGAGGAAAATTGTGCTTGGATTCACAGCAAATGGCTAAGGTACAAAATAAGTACTTTGCAGTGGTATTTACTGAGGAGAAAGTTTTTGAGGATAGTGAAAGCAAAGTTGGGCTTGTTAATATACTGGGATATTTTGAGATTAATGAGGAGGTAGTGGTAGGTTTTCTGAGAAGCATTAAGATAGCTAAGCTCTCATATATGGATGGCATTTTTTCCAAAATATTGAAGGAAGCAAGCGAGGAGGTTGGTGGACCTTTGACAAAGACCTTTGTGTCCTTACTAGCAACAGGCAATGTCCCAGAGAACTGGAGAGTAGCTCATGTAGGGTCTCGGCCTGAAATGCCAACTGTACTCTTTTCCATAGATGCTGCCTGGCCTGCTGAGTTCTTCTAGCATTTTGTGTGTGTTGCTTTGGATTTCCAGCATCTGCAGATTTTCTCTTGTTAGTAGCTCATGTAATGTATTCATTCAAGGTAATTATAGGCCAGTGAGCCTTTTGTCAGTGGAAGGGAAGCTATTGGAGAGGATACTGAGAATAGGATTTATGTGCATTTGGAAAGATGTGGCCTGCATGAGCACAGTTTCGTGTGGAGCAAGGGGGTATTATCTAATCGGATTTTAGTAAGGCATTTGATAAGGTTCCTTATAGAAGGGAGATTTGAAAGTTAAAGATGCATGGCATTAAGGGTAAATTGCAAATTTAGATTTGGAAATGGCTTGTTGATAGAAGATAGAGAATAGGGGTGTAAGGCTTTTATTCTTGGATGAGGTCTGTGACCAATGTGCTCTGCAGGTATTGGTGCTAGGACCTCTGTTATTTGTGACATATATCAATAATTTGGATGAAAATGTAAATGGGAGGATCAGCAAGTTTGTGCTTGAAAGCAAGAAAACATAAAGGACTATCAAAGAGAACAGAGGGATATAGATCAGTTACAGGTGTGAGAAGAAAAGTGACAGATTGGAGTTTAACCTGGATGGATGTGAGGTGTTGCATTTTGGGATGTCAAATGAAAGAAGAAGGTATATAATTAATGGTAAACCCTTTAATAGCATTGGGGTACAGGGTGATCTTGGGGTCAGTGAAATTGCCAATGTAAGTGGATAAGGTGGTCAAGAAAGTGCATGGCATGCTTGCATTCATTCATTATTAGGGGTACTGAGTATAAGAGTAAGGAAGTCAAGTTGCATCTATATAAAACTTTAGTCAGACTACACTTGGAGAATTGTGTGTAGTTCTGGTCACCTCATTATAAAGATGTGAAGAGGATGTAGAAGAAGTTTACTGGAATTCTGTCTGGATTAGAGATATGAGCCATAAGGAAAGACTGGACTAACCTGGGTTGTTCTCCCTAGAGTCTCAAAGGCTAAGGGGAGATCTGACAGAGGTTTTTAAAATTATGAGAAACCAAGAGAGGGTTAACAGCCAGAATCTTTTCCCCAGGGTAAAAGAGTCAAACACTGGAGGATATGGTTTTAAGGTTAGAGGGAGGAGTTGAAAGTATGTGAAGGGTGAGTTTTTTTTACACAGAGGGTGGTAAGCAACTGGAATCTGTTATCAGGGAAGCAGGCAGCTTGGAGGAGTTTTAGATAGACACATGAATGTGAAGGGAATGGAGGGATATAGATAACAGACAGGAGGAGGACATTTAGTATAAATTGACATCAAGATCAGCACGGCATTGTGGGCCAAATGGTCTGTCCAATGCTGTACTGTTCTATTTTTTCACATTATGGGTCTTAACATACTCTATCAAGTATTTCCATTGTGCATGAAGAAGCAACATGGTATTTTGAAAAAAGTAAAATATCATAATTAGTGAAGAATATTTTACATATTTATATTAATCTAAGTATATAATTCTAATCAAGGCATTTTTCTATTTGTTATCATTGTGGATTAAGTCATTTCAATCTACTGTGTCAAAATGATTTTCAAACCAAAATACTGCAGGTGCTGGAAAAATGCAGGGAACTCTTCGCAGGTAGGCAAGCATCCAGTTATGATGAAGTGAGCTGAGATGCAATTTCAATTTCATTTGTCACAGTTCCTAGTTGACCTGCTGACTGTATCCAGCATTTTCTGGATATTTCTCCTGATACCTGTGGCTAAAATAGCAGCATTTTGCCTGCCTGTAAGTTATTAATGATGCAATCTTGCTTTCATCTCTGTCTCTCACACAAAGCCTTTAATAGTGCAGTCTCACTTTTGTGGAAGACATATTTTTGAAGAATTCAATCAATCCACGTAAAATGTTACTTCAGCAATGTTCTTAAAAGCAAAATGATTATTGACTCATGCTACCATCCTGACTATTAAGATAGCAATGGTATTCAATAAAGAGTCTCTAACAGGCTAGCAGTACAAAATAAATTATTATGGCATGATCTTAACAATAAGCTCTGCTGAAGCCTTTCACTGCAATAGTTTATTCTTAACTTCTGATTTTTTTTGAGTGGGAATACTTGCCCGTCTGATTGGTAATAGTCAGAAAGCAAATTGAAAGCAAAAGCAACATTATAGGTCATGAGGCAATATTGAGAAATCGCAGCATTGCATTACGAAGGTAGTTGATTTTCCTCTTGATAGAAGTGACTGCTTTTTCAACTCACTGCTGCAAAATAAGTATTGCCAGTCATTGTATCTTGTGAAACCACTTATTTTAGCAGTGAGTCACATAGAGTTAATTAAATTCAATGGGAAAGCAAAATCCAATATTTTGGATAATGTCATGCCACATATTATGGGGACCTTAGGTTAAAGCAAAAGAAAATCACCCATTTCTCAAATATATTGATCATTACTACAAAGTCATTGGTTTGACTTTACAGAAATAATACTGGGAACTTGATGTGAACTTGAACATATCAGCTAACAACTTCACCACTTAAGCTTTTGTGACTTTAAATTAATCTTGAAAGTTACTCAGGCACACTCTGTCCTCTTCTCCAGATGAGCCAAGTGAAAAGAATAATAATTCCTTTTGTGATTGGTGGCACCATGATCAAAGTTGTTCACAGCCTTGATAGTTCTAAATTCATGTTAAATGGATAATGAATTCAGTGGTCGTTTTTAGTAAATAACGATGCTTCAATGTGATACTCTGACCCATGACTATTTACCACTGAGGCTGAAATAAATGTGGTCGGAGTACTACAGGGCTGTAATGTACATTTTGAAAATGGATTGGACAGTTGTGCTGTTTCTTCAAGAGTAAACTAAGCAAAATGAACTAAATTACATTGGATGGAATTTTAATTCTATTTCTTCTTTAAGGGTTCAAATGATATTATCTATTATTTACAATAAATACTTCATTATACTTCTGTCCAGAGTTTCAAGAAGTTAAAGCACTAGAAATCATGTGTATGGACTTTCTGGAGGTATGGAGGGGGAGGGGGAAAAGGGTTAAAATGCAAACCTGGTGCCAAATACTAAAGTACATGAGTGAATGTAAACACAATATTCAAAGCTTTGTTTAACCAGCTATAAAGTATTCTTATTTTTAATTCAATTGGGGTTGGAAGGCTTGAGAAAAAGGTAAGCCAGTTTGAGACAACTGTACCTATGTCAGAATATTGAACGCTTACATATCTGTAAAGTGCTCACAATTGAATCTAAATGCAGTCCATCACCTTCTCAACTAATTTCACGTGACTGCAATACATTCTTGCTTCAGGAATATTATCTTACAAATATTGACAGAAATAAGGCTGTCTACCTGGATGCATTGGGCAGTGAATTTTTAAGCATTATTTGTGTAAAAGATGCATATCTGGTGATTAATATTGGTGATTTGAATGGATTAATACTTAACGTACTTCAGTACAACATTTCTAGTGGAATACTGGAAGTAATTGGGAACATTATACATCATGGATTACAATAGTAAAGGCATCAGCTTTCTTGAAATAAGTAGCAAAATGTCGATATTAAATGGGTGGATAGTGAACATTGGTGGAATGTGATTTATGTTGGTGAGGGGAGAGATACAGTATTTGTGCTGGTACCTAATACTGGATGAGAGGAATGAAATGAGGGTCCTCTATCTTGTTGTGGAAGTTGGTATAGATTTCTGTGGCTGGCTGGTGGTGGTGTTGGGGGTCTGGGGTGTATGTTGTCATTGTAGAGTGATAGGATGGTACTATGAGCTGAAGGAAGAAAGATTAGATAGCAATACTATTTTATAGAACAACAGATAAACAGACCCTGTCCCCATAAGCCTGTACCAACTGACCATCAAGCATCCAATAACAATGATACTACACAATTCTCATTTTACTTCTATTTTGTTAGGAGTTTGAGGAGGTTTGGTATGTCAACACAGACTTTTAGAAATATGGTGGGGAGCATCCTGACAGGTTGCTTCACAACCTTGTGTGGAACTTGACTCCAGAGAGTTGTAGGCTCAGTCAGATTCATAATAGCACAGCCCTCGCCACCGTCAAGGTCTTCTCAAGAGAAGGTAAGTCAAGAAGGTGGCATCCATTATCAAGGACCTTCACCATCTGGGACATGCTCTCTTCTCAGTATTAACATCGGGGAGGAGGAGGAGGAATAGAAGCCTGAATACCTTCACTCAATGATTTAGGAATAGCTTCTTCCCCTCTACCTTCAGATTCATAAACAGTGCATTAACCTACGAACAATATCTGGTTATTTATTTCCTTGCAGTTTTTTTTATAGTTTATCGATATTTGTGTCTTAGGACTGTACTGCTGAAACAAAACAACAAACTTCATGACGTGTCAGTGATAATAAATCTGATTCAGATTTTGTCCTCCTCACATTGCAATCAACTCCGTCAATATTTTAAAATTTATCTACATACTCAGGACAATTTATGATGGCATTTATCCAACTAACCAGTACATCTTTGGGGACGTAGGAGGGAGCGACTGCTCATGGAGGAAACCCTTGCTATTTGTTGCAGGAAAACTGCATTAAATATGGACAGAGAGCACAGGTTTGAACTCAGGTCACTGGAAATGAAACCTGTGTGCTTGCCATCCTGCAAACCATGTAGTTTGAAATTCCTTTATAAAGCTCCACAAGGAATGTGGCAGAAGGAATTATATCATCTGCACACAATATCAAAGGCACAACAGGGGATTCACTCTGACCTTGAAAGTCAGACTTATGGTGTGATGTGCAAACTAGGGTTTTAATCAACTAAATTTTTAAAAGAAAGGAAAAAAAGAATATGTGACTGAATGCATGCATCACCTCTAAAACCGTATAAGCACAAAATACAGTTTCGGACACAGCTCTATTTCTATCTTTAATATCTCTGTTTTTCCTTTTCAGGATTCTTTTGAAGACTCTGACCTGGAGTTACTTGCTGTTTTTTGCGGGAATGAGACCCACTCTCGGGATTTCATGACTGGCCGTTATTCGGCATGCCTAGGGTGCGACCTAAGAGCTGCTCTTGCCTTTGGAGGTCTGAGATTTCGTGATGCTGAAGATGGGAGGATTGGAGGTCAGTTCCTGGGCAGGAGATTAGTGTGTCATGGGAGTAGCAAGATCTAAGAGTATGTGCCCGGAGACCTGAGATCTTTGGGCATAGAGCTCAGAAAAAGTGACGCAATAAACTTTTAACATCGTAAACCAGAAGTCATTTGTTATGTCACCCCTCTCGCTGTGAAACAGAGACATCTCTGTCTCCCCTATTAGGGAGAGCGAGAGCCTGTGGTATGTCAAATACCTGGTTAATGAGTAGTCTCTGGAGTGCTGCAAGACTGTGTCTTTATTGTTGTTTGCTACACACTTGCGTGCTCGGTGGCGGGTGCCAACGCTTTTCTTTGCTGGTTGAAGTTCGTTGCTTGCAGCTGCTTACGCACGTGAGGGAGGGGATCTTGGGGGGGGGGGAGTTTGGGGTTCTAACATTTAACTGTCATTGATCCTTTGGGGGCACTCCTCTGTTTTTGTGGATGGTTGTGAAGAAAAGGCATTTCAGGATGTATATTGTATACATTTCTCTGACATTAAATGTACCTTTGAAACCATGAAAATACATTTTAATGAGATCCCCACTGTTTTAACAGATTGCAATCTCATTCAAATAATTGAAGGCATTTTAAACAAAATGTGATAACACTGTAGACTACTTTCTGTTCCATGATTATAATGTTTCAACTTGAAGGAAATTTCTATAACAAAGAAGGCACCTGATGCAGCCCAAATATGAGCTGGATTGCCAATTAGTTTAATGTACTTGTACTTTAATGAGTTACACATCATCGTATGGTATAGCTGGCATCCTAAACGTTCAGTTGTTGCCTACATTTTCAATCAACCCAAGGAGGACAACTTGTTGTAAATTTTTGAAGCTACAGGTAAAATTTCTGTGTTCAATTGACAATGCTCTTTACCTCTGGGGCTGGTGAGAGAGGCTTCAGCTGCTTTCCCCCCATCTCCACAATGGTTCTGATCAAAAGGGAGACATTGATCTCCAGTTCCAGCCACCACCTGAGAATTCCTTAAGAGATCTTTGGTTTGAGTCAAGGACTTCACTCTGTACACTTTCCTGGTGCTGGTGTCTGATAGGTAAAGCAGTCCGGAAACAGGGTTCACAGCTAGGTAGTATTTATGAGCAGGACTGTGGCTGAAAGAGAAGAAGACCATATATCAGAACTTCACTGGTTTGGATTTTATTCTCTGTGATTTTTTTTTATCTTAAGGGAAATCATGTCAAATAGTTAAATCTGCAAATTGTGCATTAATATCTCTACCATATTAACTATAATTTTTAAAAAATTTTTCATAGCTTTTCAGTTGAAGGTCACCTCTCAACTGCTATTATATTTGTTTGGAATGTTCTTTACAGATTTGAGAGGCTAAGCTGCTTAAAAGTAAGTTATTTCCATGGCAACCAATTCAAGAGCTCATTCAAATGACCATGAAATACTAACTCTTCTTTACTATTCCTTTGACCATGTTTAAGAAATGGTTTGTAACCCATTCTGAGAAGTATTCAGGGTTTAAATAGCATTAGGCTCTCTGGAAACAACACAAGCAAATGCATTCTGTCTCTGAGGACATGAGCTGAAAACAACCTGGAACACACTGTTTCCAATTGATTCACTTAATAAACTGCACAGCTTTAGGTGAATAGTTTGTGGTGTATGGAAAGCTCAAAGCAGATCTCTGCTGTGTTTACTTCAGGTAATTTTAACTATAATTTACAGAGGCTTATGCGCAAATGTAGAGTTTGAGCTACAGGCTAACCATCTTTCGTTTGCTGAGTTTCTGTCAGGTACACAATACCATAGAGTGTCTTTGACCATCTGCCATGTCATTGCTGTCTGTTCTGAAGCTTGTAGATAAATATCTCTGAATCTCTTGTGCAAAGGCTCACTCCACCGATGAAAAACCAGTTCCTGCTGCGATGTGGTAGTAGCGCTGCCAAAGAGTGGAGTAACTGATATCCAGATTTGTCGCTGAGCGAACGGGTGGCAATGTGTGTGTCCTTCTCTCTAAATAGATGACTGATGGCATGGCTAAACTCGGTCTGTTAAACATTGCTGGGTGTCTGCTTTGAGTCCCTTTGGACAAAAACATTTCATCCACCAGCTGTACTTGTAAGTTTTGCCAGCTCTCATCTGGCATCAAGCTGCTTGCCTGATGGAAGCTTTGTATCTCACCTAACACAAAATCTGTTACTTTGTCACATCAACAACTAAGACAATATTGGACAAACATTGCTGTCTGTCATATTTTTCACCCTGTTATTTTTTATACTGATGTTATATTCAGTGCAAATCATTCTAATTTGACTGGACTAGTGTATGAAGTGAGCCTCTGTAAGCATTATTTTGTACCAGGATTAAAGTAAAGTAGCTTTAAGCAAAACTAATTGAATACCAATAAAAATGCAGATCTCACTCTCTGGTAAACTGATAGAGTTATATCTGAATAGGGAATACAATTCACTACTTTCAGAATTTTATTTCACCATCATTTACTTTGTAAGTCCATTTTCTCCATGTTATGCAAAGATAATTGAAATAGTTCTGGGTTGCCATTTAGTGTTTAGCAATTTGTGATGTATTGTTAGTAATAGTAAAGGACAGCTTCTGAATCCTACCAACAGCCACAGAGCATACCCCAGAAGTCAACAGTATATCCTCATGGGCTACTGGGACAGTGTTTTGGCAGATAACTATCCATCTAAGTACACGTCAGCAACCACTTGATGAAGGAGTAAGAGTTCCAGATGGTATCTTTCCCAGCTGGAGAACAAGATTAATTTCACTTGTCGAGCCAATACTGCCAGGATGTGTGAAGAAAGACGGTGAAACGCATCCAACTTTGGCCTCCTGGCTGCATTCTTTTCAACTCATACTTAAACAACAACCCCCCCCCCCACCCAGAAAAAAACCAGATGATCCTGTCATTTTGTTCAATACTGTTTGAGGACCTATCATTTGCACATTGGTTTCACTGCCAGTGATTTTCAACACCTCTCACATGAGGCCTAAAAGTTTGGGTATGGAGTTCTGTCTTTCTTTTGCTCCTGGTTGTATTTTGATGGAACTGATTAAGAGTAATACATATGTTATAAAATTCATACACTATGTACAGTCAAAAACAAATCCAGAACATTGCTGATTAGTTAATGAAGGCTAGAGATGTGACAAGGTGCTCAATTCATTGTGGAGGTGTTGAAATTGCCTCCTGCTTCACTGTGTCAGAAATAGGCACTGAATCTGCACAGACTGGAAATAATATCTCCACCTCGCTGACAATTAACACTGGCACTCCCCAGGGATGTGTGCTTAGCCCACTGCTCTACTCTCTCTACACCCATGACAGTGTGGCTAGGCATAGCTCAAGCAGCATTTATAAATTTGTTGATGATGCAATCATTGTCGGCAGAATTTCAGATGGTGACAAAGGGCGTACAGGAGTGAGATATATCAGTTAGCTGAGTGGTGTCGCAGTAACAACCTGGCACTCAACGTCAGCAAGACGAAAGGGCTGATTGTGGACTTCAGAAAGGGTAAGACAGGGGAACACAAACCAATCCACATAGAGGGATCAGAAGAGGCAAGGGTGAGGAATTTCAAATTCCAGGTGTCAATATCTCTGAAGACCTAACCTGGACCCATTATATTGATGCAACTATAAAGAAGGCATGATGGCAGCTCTACTTCATTAGGAGTTTTTAGGAGATTTGCTTTGTCAACTGAAACACTTGAAAACTTCTACAAATGTACCATGGAGAGCATTCTGACAGGCTGCATCACCATCTGGAATGGGGGGTGGGGGCCACTGCATAAGATCAAAACAAGTTGCAGAAACTTGAAAACATTAGTCAGCTCCATCATGGGTAACAGCCACTGTAGCATCTGAGATATCTTCAAGGAGCAGTGCCTTAGGAAGGCAGCGTCCATCATTAAGGATCTCCACCACCCAGGTCATTCCCTCTTCACACTGTTCGGCAAGTAAGTGTGTGTGTGTGTGTGTGTGTGTGTGTGTGTGTGCGTGCACGCGCAAAACTCCATTTTCTTTCCCTATATTTATTTATTATGTAGTTCATTGTACAGTTGCCTGATTCTGATCATCTCATGGACCAAAGTAATCCATTACAGGACACAGATCAGCTGTGCTGAAGTGATGGTTTCAGGAGAACAAAGGGAATGAGAAACATAATAGAAATTTGCTTGACTAGTGTTAATGTCTAGAGAAAGTTACTGACAATCTAATTCTTTGGAAAAGAGGGCCATTTCCAGAACTACTTTTCTCTTGAACATTATTCAGGATTATTTTTGTGTCCAGAACACTTCATTTGTACTATTATGTGTTAAAATTTGGAGAAGGAGGTAGAGACCTGTGTTGGCAAGGCTTTGATATGAGTGTGGAGGCAGAAATCATCAGCAAGATGAGGTGATCTGGGTTATAAAAGTAGCAAGGTCAGGGGAGGGAATAGCAAATCTGTCTTTCCATATTCTCTTGCAAAATAGGAAGAGGACGTTTGGCCCATTGATCCTATGCAGGTTTGCAGAAAATGCTATTGCCTCATTAAATTTTCTTGTAACCTCTTATGTTCACAAATTCCAACCACTCACCTGCACTGGAGGCAATTTAAAGAGACCATTTAATCTGTGAGCCCTCATGGCTTTGGGAATTGTGAGGAAACTGAAGTGTGTGAATCCCTCATAGACAATAGCAGAGGCCAAGATTGAGTCCAGGTGGCTGGAACAGTGAGGCAGCAGCTCTACTCTCTGTGCTACTCTAGCAACAACGTCTAAGGACTTGTTATTGTCAAAATTTAACATCTGGCTTGTAAAGAGATACAGAAGCAAGTAGTAGTAGGCCTCATCTGTGAAGCACGTAGGAATTGTCCCTGGACTTCAGTGCGGTAGAGGGGGAATGTTGGATTCTCAGAATCACATTTGTGGTGGTGAGATCAGGGCAATGTCTGGGAAGGATAGGAAAGACTGGAAGACTGATTGGGAATTGATATAAAGGTAGAATGAATGATGGAAAATGAGTATTGATTTTTTTCTCCAAGATCAGTTATGAGATATGTCACTTCTTGAATCATAACTCTTAGTTAGTTATTATAAAAAACTTCTGTACCAGACTTGACAGCCTTCAATCTGGTTCCTGTTCTGGGGTCCCAGCATATAACTTTCTCCCATGCAGGCTCTGGTTGCTATTACAGATCTTGCACTGCTGCATATTTACTCAGAGACAGCTACCTGCCTGCTTTATTGCTTAACCCAGAAGGTTATTGTAGTTGTACATATGTTAGATTAGTGAAATCTGTTTGGCCTGTTTAAGCCATGGGTGATGCTTAAAACTGAGTCTGTATCTCATGCAGCCAAAGAATTAACTGCATGGAAGTAAATCCTCTGTTCAACATGTCCATGCCATTCAGTTTGTCTACCTGAGCTATCTTGCATCTGGTCTTTATCTCTAGGCCTTTCCTACCCATGTACCTGTCCAAGTTCCTTAAAACATTGAATTTCACCATGTCTACCACTTCCCTTGGCAACTTGTTCTACATACCCACCGTCCTCTGTGTGCAAAAGGTTGCTCCTTATGCCCCCTTTAAACCTTATACATCTCACCTTACATCTATTCCTTCTAATTTTGGACTCCCCTCCCCCAGTAAAAAAATATACACTCATCTTACCTTTGCCCTCATGATTTTATATACCACTACAAGTCAACCTTCAGCCTTCTATGCTCCGAGGGGAAAAGGCCCTCATAACTAAAACCCTCCAGTCCCAATAATATCCTTATCAATCTTTTCTGTACTCTCCCCTATGTAATGATATACTTCCTATAACTAGAAAACCAGTACTGTACACAATAGTCCAAATATAGTCTCACATGCAACATGGCATAATTGTACTCAATGCCTTGACTAATAAAAGCAAGTGTGTTCATCACCATCCTGTCCACAAGTGTCACCATCTTCAGGGAATTATGTATTTGTACCCTGAGTCTCTCTGTTCTGCAGCACTTTGTAGCGTCCCATCATTTACTGAGTTGATTTCGATTTTGTAGTGATGTTAGATACCCTTTTAATGCTTGCAGAATATCCATGCCTTATAGCCTCTGAAAGTGGGGTTTAATCCTAACCTGGTGTGCTACCTGTGTGGAGAAGTGAAAAGGGATTGCTGTGCTCGGAGTCAACATGACATGAATGACTGAGTTACCTCCGTCTGTGTCCTGATAAATAAGAAAGGGTTTTATCACTAATGGAGTCAGAAAGAGTAGATGAAGGGGGAAGTAAGATGATGCAAAAAGGATGTGCAAGGATTAGAGGGAAAAGGGGTGGGGAATGGAATAGGGTCAGTTTAGACAGGGGAAGGATTGATTTGAAGCCACTTGCAGTAGATTGGGAAGAGGCAATTGGGAGATTAGGGGTGAAATGATAAAGTGATCAGAGAAGAGAAGGGGAATGGGAAAAAATACTATATACATAATTAACATCTTGGACTTCCTGGCAATGGGTAACCAAGGCCAAACCTTCTCTAAAACATGTCATATCCACCCTCAAGCCAACATCCAAGGCCTCTTCCAATACCAGTTCTCAGATTCACAGGGAAACTTTGCGTTAATGACATCAAATCCTGCACTGTACATCATGTGATGTTACTGTGGATGCCTAACAGGCTTTATGTGTCCACATATAAACTGCATGTATGTTACAGAAGTTCACTACTAACACATTTGGTGCCTAATCATGCTCAGCAACAGAATTTTTGCTAAAATTCCATGGTGCAGCAATAAAAACATATCTGCTCAAAAGAATTTCTTGGCCCTGGTTATAGGAAGTAAAAGTTATTTGTACAACATACAATATTGACTTAAAATTAATGAATTTATTCAGTTGAAACAAATAAAGGCATCTGCTATATGTCATATATGGCCTCGAGTCATTCTTTCTCCCTGAATTTTCACTAATTAAAATGCTGCTCACAAAGAGCCAGCTGGCTGAAGAATATCAGCTCTGGAATTTTCAACAGAGTCCAAAAAACATTGGCTTAAAATTTATTGCAGCCGCAGGTTGCATTTAAAACTATTAATTAATATTTTGAAGGACAGAATAAAGTGATCTAATTAATACAGAAAACCTCGACATAACGAACAATGAATATAAATATAATTGGAATGTTTTGATTGCACTGTCCTGATTTAATTCATTCTGCAGCTCACACTAATAATAGTGTTGTAAATTTATCTTTGAAGTTATAAATGGCCAGAGGCTATTGAATTTGGCCTAGTCTGGTTTGACCTTGAGAACTGCTCAAGTGGACCAGTTGAGAAGCAACCTGAAATTCTTTAATCTATGGCCAGATGTTCTCCTGTAGCCCTTTTTCCAGCTACCTCTGTCCTCACTCCAGCAAACATGAAGATCATTAATATTATTAAATGAGCCAGTTGTTGCTCCTACAGATTCTCCTTGCTCACTGAAAGAATCCATTTTCTTAATTTCCTTCTCCTGAACACAATTGTTTTTCAAAATTTTCTCTTATTTTGACCTAATTTCTACTAAATTGATTATACACTTCAATTATCTTGCTCTCCATACTCTTCCCGAAGTAGGAGATGAGCTAATTTGGTGTCTCTCCTCAAGTACACAGCTTCCCCATTTAAAATCATCATTCTCATAAGCTTTTTCAAATGAATATTGACTTTTTAAAAAAGTTTTGCCTCACTTCTAACTTCGATGACCACATAAAGTTCTTGAATGTATTGTTACTTTATGTTTCAATCTCTCTTTTGATACTTCAGTCCTTTTCACAACATCAAGAGGATCTTAAAAATGAAATAGTCTGTCATTAAAACTACAATTCTTTATCTTGTCCATGATACTACAATACTTTAATGGCTTTACTCTTTCAAAGAGAGGCTGCCCTTGGTTGGTTTCATCCTTGTGGTGCAGATTGTTACCCGAGAATCTCCAGTGAAAGCTTCTCCAGTAAAGGCTTGAAGATAATTTAAAAAAATGCTAGAATCAGGAAGAGAAAAATAGAACACTGGAAGGGTTGAGCAGTTAAATCCATAAAGTGGATGCAGAAGATGTGTTAATGTTTTGGATTGATGTCTGCATCAGGACTGAGGGAGAAGGAAAGATTTCTAGAATATGACAATGGAAAGTATTGTTCAGGGAGAGAAGGATGGAGGATTGCAGAGTGAGAGAAAAGGTTGGTTGATGATAGGTGGTACCAGATGGTGAGGGGATGATAGGCAGATGGAACCAATGGGGAAGGGTATGGCATGTGATAGATGGCATCTATTTTAATTCACTTATGTAGAAAACAAACCAATGGAAAGAAGAATAAATACTTCAGTTTTAGGTGTCCCATATCCTTGATGTTCTTCTCCCATAATAACTGACTTGTCCACCTAGTTTTCTCCTCCCAAATTTGTTCCATCTATCAACTATCATCTTCTGTTTCCATTGGCACACCCAGTAATGCTAAATACTAGCAAACTTTTTTCCTTCTCAATCCCAAAGCAGGGTCTTGTCTTGAAAAATTAATAGAACTTTTGCTTCCACAGATGCTGATGAACTTGTTAACTTCTTACAATTCTGTTTTTTTTTTGTTTCAGAAAAGGCTTGTTTTCCCCGCTCCAAGATCACACCTATGCTGTCCTTCAAAGATGCCTTCTCAGCCTACTCTCTTCCACTCATTAAAGTGCAGTCCCTTGGCAAAATTATCAGCTCTAAGTTCTCTGCAGTTTTGTTTACAGTCTACCTATCCAAAATCTAGCCATCAGTGAGCTACTAATTTTGCGTTAACCAACTTTCTCACAACTTTGATATTCAATTCCATCTTGAGCTGAGGTTCTGAGCTCCAAATTTCCCCATAATAAATAATATTTACCTCTCTCCCTGTGGCACTTATTATTTCCATCCTATCTCAACCCTGTCTCTGCAAATGCCTTCATCTCATAGTTAGCCTGTTACGTCTATGCTTTTTAACATTCAGATCATCCAAACATATGGTGTCTTTAACCAATCCTGCCTTGACAACTCAGTTTTAAAAAGATCTCAGTACTTATTATGGTTCAGTTTCATCTCTCTCTGTCTCCAATATCTCCTATAACTCTATGACCACAGACAATTACACCATTCTTCTGTTATTAGCCTTTTATCTCCTCTTCATTGTATGTAGCCTTTGACCATGAATTCAGCTATTTTGATGATGCTTAGAGTGAGATTTCAAAGGGCTAAGTGATCTTCACTGAATCCACGGACCACATCAGGAATCAAATTGAAAACAATTGGCAAGTGCTAACTGATAGCTCAGCCAATTATATCTTCTACTGTTTTGTCTATGATTCAGTAATTGTCTGTAACTTGCTCCTTTTATGATAGGTTCTTATTCTTATGTATATGTCTAAGCAATTTTATACTTTTTCTTGCAGATCTTGTATGTCTGTAGCATAACAGTCATGTCATGATAATCCTTGGGGATTTTAACATGAAAGTAGATTGGGAAAACCAGGCCAGTACTGGAGATCAAGAGAGAGAATTTGTAGAATGTCTAAGGGATGGTTTTTTACAACAGCTTGTTGTTGAGCCCACTAGGGGATCTGCTGTGCTGGATTGGGTGTTGTGCAATGATCCAGAAGTGATAAGAGAGCTTAAGGTTAAGGAACCCTTAGGGAACAATGATCACAATATGATCGAGTTCACTTTGAAATTTGAAAGGGGAAAAAATAAAATCTAACGTGTCGGTATTTCAGTGGAATAAAGGAAATTACAATGGCATGAGAGTGGAACTGGCCCGAAGTTGACTGGAAAGGGATGTTTGCAGGAAGGACAGCAGAGCAGGAATGGCTGGAGTTTCTGCGAAAAATGAGGGAAGTGCAAGACAGATATATTCCAAATAACAAGAAATTTTAAATGGGAAGAAGGACACTACCTTGGCTGACATGTGAAGTCAGAACCAAAGTAAAAGCAAATGAGAGGGCATACAAGGAAGCCAGAGGTAGCGGGAAGATAAAGGATTGGGGAGCTTTTAAAAACTTGTAGAAGGAAACTAAGAAGGTCATTCAGAAGGAAAAGATGAATTATGAGAGGAAGGCGGTGACTAATATCAAAGAAGATACTAAAAGCTTTTTTAAGTATATAAAGGATAAAAAAGAGTTGAGGGTAGATATAGGACCAATACTAAATGACGCTGGAGATATTGTATTGAAAGAGGCAGAGATGGCAGAGGAACTGAATGTGTATTTTGCATCAGTCTTCACAGTGGAAGACATCTGCAGTATACCGGACATTCAAAGGAGTCAGGGAAGTAGGGTTTGTGCAGTGAAAATTACAACTGAGAAAGTGCTCAGGAAGCTTAATAGTTTGAGGGTGGATAAATCTCCTGGACCTGATGGAATGCACCCTCGGGTTCTGAAGGAAGTAGCTGGAGAGATTGTGGAGGCATTAATGATAACCTTTCAAGAATTGATAGATTCTGGCATTGTACTGAATGACTGAAAAATTGCAAATCTTGCTGTGCTATTTAAGAAGGGTGGGAGGCAGCAGAAAGGAAATTATAGACCTGTTAGCCTGACATCAGTGGTTGGGAAGTTGCTGGAATCATTTGTTAGGGATGAGATGACAGCGTACCTGGACGCACATGACAAGAAAGGCCAAAACCAACATGGTTTCCTGAAAGGAAGATCCTGCCTGACAAACCTACTGCAATTCTTTCAGAAAGTTACAAGCAGAGTAGACAGAGGAGATGCAGTAGACTTGGTGTACTTGGATTTTCAGATGGCCTTTGACAAGGTGCCACACATGAGGCTGCTTAGCAAGATAAGAGCCCATGGAATTACAGGGAAGTTACTAGCATGGGTGGAGCATTGGCTGGTCACTAGAAAACAGAGAGTGGGAATAAAGGGATCCTATTCTGGCTGGCTGCTGGTTACCAGTGGAGTTCCACAGAGGTTGGTGTTGGGACCATTACTTTTTTACAATGTATGTCAATGATTTGGACTACAGTATTAAGGAATTTGTGGCTAAATTTGCCAATGATACAAAGATATGTGGAGGAGCGAGTAGAGGAAACAGAAGGCTTGCAGAGAGACTTAGATAGTTTAGGGGAATGGGCAAAGAAGTGGCAAATGAAATACAATGTTGGAAAGTGCATGGTTATGCACTTTGGTGGAAGAAATAAACGGGCAGACTATTATTTAGATGGAGAGAGAATTCAAAATGCAGAGATGCAAAGAGACTTAGAAGACCTTGTGGGAGATACCCTAAAGGTTAACCTGCAGGTTGAATCGGTTGAGAAGAAGGCGAATGCAATGTTGGCATTCATTTCTAGAGGTATAGAATATAAGAGCCATGATGTGATGTTGAGGCTCTATAAGGCACTTGTGAGACCGCACTTCGAGTATTGTGTGCAGTTTTGGGCTCCTTATTTTAGAAAGGAGATAGTTACATTGGAGAGGGTTCAGAGAAGATTCACAAGAATAATTCCAGGAATGAGAGGGTTACTGTATGAGGAACATTTAGCAGCTCTTGGGCTGTATTCCCTGAAGTTCAGGGGAATGAGTGGGGATCTCATAGAAACATCTGAAATGTTAAATGTCTGAACAGATTACATATAGCAAAGTTATTTCCTATGGTACAGGATTCTAGGGCAAGTGTGCATGGCTTCAGGATTGAAGGACCATCCTTTTAGAACTGAGATACGGATAAATTACTTTAGTTAGAGGGTGGTAAATCTGTGGAATTTATTGCCGCAAGCAGCTGTGGAGGGCAAGCCATTGGGTGCACTTAAGGCAGAAATAGATAGGTTCTTGATTAGCCAGGACATCAAAGGGTGTGGGGTGAAAGTAGGGGAGTGGGGATGACTGGATGAAATGGATCAGCCCATGATTGAATGGCAGAGCAGACTTGTTGGGCTGAATGGCCTACTTCTGCTCCCATATGTTATGTTCTTATGGTTTTATATCCTTTTATTTCCACAATTTCAAAGTGACATTACCCAAAAAGGTAAAATAATTCTTCAATTTTCAACATCATGCATTGATTCATGTTGAGACTGTGGGGTGCTCCTCCTCAATGTATACTCACTATAAATATATTCCATACATTCTGTATATAACCAGCCATATTTTTGTCAAGCAGAATATCATTTGTCTCTAAGTACTTACTTGTCCACCCAGCTGAGAGACATAATTGACCAAACTTCAAACAGCTAAGTTAGCACAACTTGAAGCTGCACTGCACCAGACATGAAAGTTATGTGTTTAAATTTGTATCATTAGAATAGAGTGATTGCTTAGGAAGTTTTATAGCACAGAGGATTCCGTGTGCAGATGAACTTGGGAATAACTTTATGCCCAGGGATTGATGAGTTGGAGACAGATGGGAGATGATATGGGGTGGAGGCTCTGTGGGGCAAAATCTTTGAGCCAAAGTGCTTTAATTCCACTAACTTCTGGTTTTAGCAGAAGTACAATAGATCAAGAGATCAACTACACCCCACAGGCAACAGTTGATAGGCTTCAATTCAATGCATGATTTTTCAGACCTTGGAGGCCATGTTTATAGATCATGAAAATCATAGTAAATAGGGCAAGATGGAAGAGCCGGATTCTGCGATCCTTGTTCCAGGGCAGTGGAGTTAGTTTCTTGAGTCCCACATGCAAGCCTCTATGAAGTTCCTGTAACTGGCACAGCACCATCAGCTCAGTCCTTGTCTAACCAATATAAACATTCCGACAGCGTCAAACTTCAATTGCACATCACCAACACTCCCTGACTCATCCCACATTTACAGTTAACTTATCACCTCCACTACAATCTCCTACTTAACTACCTAGCTGGTTGTTTTCCCACCTCACCAAGTTGGCCAGCTGTTAATCAGGAAACTTGTGGAAATTAAAAATAAAGATCCCTGCTTTGGTTTAAACAGAAGCTAGCAATTCCCATTTTTTTTTGGTCAGGAATTCCCTACCTCCTTCCACTGATACCTAATTATATCTTTTGTCCTGAGCCCATTAATAGAGGTTTACGGTAAACTATTATATCCATCAGTCACTGAACCCACAATAATCGAGACGAGGTCCAATCTTTGGAACTTGATTAGACAACACTACGGTTAGATTCAAGTCACCAGATAAACTGTGTGATTGAACACCTATCACTTAATTTTATGGAGACATTGCATAAAATTTTTAATTTTGCATTAACTGCTCAGAAGCCTTGACCTACCTGTGCCTCATGTCTCTGTTTCTGATTCAGCAGGTTGAAAAGTCATCAATGCAACATGGGAGGAACAGAAAAGAAAGACAATTTAATTGTTACATAAACCACAGTAAGGCATACAGAACTACCCACCCAATAAATATAAACATACAATGGGTGAAATCATACTCTATTTTGGTGCACAATTGTCTGGAAATTCACCATTTGTTGGTAATAGATGTAGATTTTCTGTAAATACTTCCTATATTCCAGACCTTAGCCTTCCTTCCAAATTCATTTTCTTGAAGTCAAGGAAATGGACTTCAGGGGCAGAGTACAGGAAATGATTCTGCTCATTTAGCATTACTAACAATAAATTGATTTCTAGGCAAAGGACTTAAGATTTTACTGTGGAAATAATTTACTGTTCAAATGAATATCTTGGACGTTAAATAAGTTAAGGTTTCTGCACATCAATATGTTGTGCTAATACACAATACAACTTCACCTCAACTTGCCTCAGAACACTTCTCAGGAAAGGTCGCCGATCTTATACATTAACTCAATTTCTCTGTCTTGATTCTGTTTGACTTCCTGATCATTTCAGAAATATTGTTTTCATTTTGCATTTTTAGCAAATGTAGGAATATGATTTTGTCCATATTGTGAATAAAAGCAATCTGAGTGCTGCTCCAAGCCCCACTCTGAATTTTAAAATTTATTCACTGTTTGCAAGCCACTTAATCTGATAATTAACCCATATGTTCTCAGGTGATTGGCTCATATGTTGTATACTAACTTTTCACAATGCCTTTAAGAAATAGATATGTATTACATTAACCACAGTGTCCTTGTCTACACTCTCAAAGAATGTTCAGGCAGAATTGCCATATTGCGATGCACTATTCTTGATTAAATTTTTAGTTCCATGATACATTTTCTATTTTCTCCTTGAATAGGGATTCATTATATTTCTGATGTGAAAATGCTTGTGTTCCATGATCGTACACATTCTCCTCTTTAAATTCTGGCATTGTGTTAGCTATCCTTGGATTCTCTGGCATAAAGATGTTTCTTTATAAATTATTTATTAATGTGAATGTGTCTCTGCAATCTTATCCAAAGTTTATTTCAAAATATGCTGATGCAATTCATTTGGAACAAAGAGTTCGTCTACTGCTAACTTTATTAACGGCTACAGCTCCCCTACTGAACTCACCACCAAATCTTTCCACTCAGACATAATACTGTGGTACATGGCCACCAAGACAGTCCTCCTCTTTGGGTTAACCATCTTATGAGAGGAAGGAGTGGATAATGAGCAGAGGAGGTTGAAGTACTCAGACCTGGCAGATGAGTGTAGGGAAGCTGGCTGGAGGACCATTATCTACCCTGTGGCAGTAGGATAACGGGGCTTCGTTGGTGCATTGACGATAAGGTTACTCTGTGATACGGCTGTGACTGGAGCGTGGCTCAGGAGCGCCACCTGCTGGTTAGAGAGGCAGAGAAGGGCAACTTTTGGCTGAGGGGGAAGGACATGAATCGTAGGACCAACTAACCCCATTGGAAGCTGCAGGGGTTGACAGAGAGATGTTCCTACCACTGCTCCACCACCACAAGGTTTACCAGGGCTAAGGAAACAAAACATTGATGGATGTTGGTCTCTGGCTGATGATCCTGCAGCTGACCTAAGGGCACTGTTGGAGGTGTGACAGACAGCAATGCCAAGTGGGAAACATTTTCCTGTAAATCTCATTAACTATTCAAGCATGTGTTCCTTTGTGGTTTTAAATGATGTTGTGTCATTTGTGATATTTCTTTGAACGTCACTTAATCCGCTGCCATGTTAAGCACTGAAGCAGGAACATTATAAAGTTGGTCTCTTCATGAACTTTATGTGGAAATTGGATCGTACCTACCTGGCACTAATGTTCAGTTCTGTTCCACACATACGATTGTGAAATTTGTTAAAAGGACATCAGAAATGTTTTCACTTGTTTTACACCCACGATACCCAGAGATCAATGTGAAACCAGGACCTATGTAGTTCGTGACTGGGCCTCACCCAATGTAGCACATCTCTTGATACTCTGTAAACAACATCATCCCCCACTGCTGCCTGGAAGGAGATGTGACTGCGTGGGTTTCCTCTGGGAGCCCCAGTTTCTTCCCTCAGTCCAAGGTTGGTTGGTTAATTGGTTGATGCACCATCAATAACTCTCGGAGACGGGAAGCAAACGATAGGCTTTTATTAGCTGCAAGAAACCACCACACAACATCCTGGAGACTGGGGGAGGGGGAGCAGTGCCTCCAATCACCTTTATACAGGGGTCTGTGGGAGGAGCCACAGGAGCAGTCAGCAGAGGGGCGTGTCCAGACAGGTATATGTAGTTCCCCACATTGGTCATTGTAAATTGTCCCATGATTAGACTAGGATTAAGTCGGGGGATTGCTAGGCATCACGACCTGAAGGACCGGAAGGGGTTGTTCCACTCTGTATCTAGATTACTATATAAAAAAACATACTCCCTGATGCAGTCAAGATAGATCTGGACAGCTCAGGAGGAAACTGGAACTGCAGGGGAAAGGGAGACGGAGACACCTTTCATGGACACTTAAAGTGAAAACCAAGTCCTAGCCAGTGCCATAATACAAAGAAAAATGTCTAGTGCGCCACAGGCGTGTGGAAGTCTTCCAGGCCTCGTGTCAAAGAGTCTGTCAAGAGATGGTAAACACGGTTTCCTCTAGATGTGATAAACCCCATTTAATAAAGCTGTTTTTACAGCTTTGTAAGATATATTAGGGTGATCTGCATATAGCTGGAGAGGGAAACTCATAAAAAAAATTCCATAAAATCTTTAAATGGGATTCCAATGATCAGTATGACTAGCAAACTACATAAGTAAATGCAGAAAAGATTTATTTCTTGATGCGTTATGATCAGTGCAAGCAAACATGCAAAATAGATTGGAGGGATTTTTATACCCTCCCCCCGCCCCCCACACTCCCCGATTAGTGCTTAGCATCTCTGGGTTTTTCATTCTAGTGCTGTCAATGATTGCCTGTATTTGTAGGAAGCGAACAACACAGTCAAGTCCCACTGCCTGAGGTGCCACTTGTACCTCACTGAAGTCAAAGTGGATGAAATCAGTTCTTCATGACTGTAGTGTCTGGGATCATCTCACTGATGAAGCCATGAGCAGTAAATTGAGAGATACAGCAGAGATCTCCTGTGTCTGCTTGTAGTGATTGTGTGGCAATTAAGACCATTACCCTTGAGAACAAAGCAGGACAGGACATACTGGCTGAAGCTCTGCCTGCAGGATGTCGCACATCTCAGCACTGACAGAATTGGAAAACCTGATTTAATGAAAGCAGGTTAAGCTGGCATGAAATACAGTGTCTTTAAGATTATCTGGGAGTATCTTTGCTGATGGATAGAAATACTGCTATCCCCTGCTCTGAGGTTCCCCCTCAACTCAAGTAAAGTCATGTTTATTGTCATTTCACTATATACATGTATATAATGTATAGAACCATATAATGTATATAGAAATGAGACAATGTTTCTGTGATCCAGGGTGTAAAGCACTGTAGTATACATAACACACAGAACACCTGATAACTTGTAAGGTAAGGATAACATGCTACAGATGAATCATACATAAATAACAAGCTAAAGTGCATTAATATTAACCATTGTAAGGTACAAACAGATTAACCAGCCACACTTTGAATACAATGTGGCAGGGAGTTCAGAAGCCCAGTTGCCTGGGGAAAGAACCTGTTTCTCAGCTTGTTTTTATGCATTGTAATGTCACCCCTGATGGGAGAAAGTCAAAGAGGATGCTGGATATTCCTATGCTGCGTGTTTAGCTTTGGGCACAACAATATTTTCTGCCAAGTGCATTACAGCTGAGACAGAATGCACTGAGTTCCTAAACAGATCAATGTTGGAGAGAATTCCTCAGCTTTATTTAAGCACACTCTGGATTTTAAACAATCAATGAGGTTTGAGGCTGCTTAATTATGTCTCCCAATGACAGCAGAGTGTCCTCATAAGTAGCAAAAGCAGAGACAAAGCAACACACGGTGATCTCATTCTGCTGAGAAAATCCCAAGGAACACTCTGCAATCTATTTCTAACATATTAAACTTTGTTAGGATGAGTGGGAGGCTGATGAAGATTTAGATATTCCAAGGCCTCCAGCTCTTTCTTTCCAGTGATCAGATATTCAGTCTTAATGACCCTCAGCTGAGCGACTGACTGCTTTCATCTACACTGTTCTGTGGCATGGTAGACAAAGCAGGTAGGGAACAAGGTTGCACTCCACTTATAGGATATTACTAGAGCTTGCTCCCTAGACCTGCTTCCTTCTCCTCATTTCTGTTGGCCAGGTACAATGGTTGTTGGCTAATGGGGCTGAGCGGAAGAGAGCAATCCTTGTGAAACATATGCAGTGCAGTGCTATACTTTCTTTTTACACAAAAACAACCAAATGCATTGGAAACAACAATTAAGCTCAAATGCTCATGGCAAAAAAGTATCTCCTCACTACTTCTGGAATATTCATAGCAAATAAGTTTTGTGCTTAGTTATACATCCTGTCTCTTGACATCAGTAAATGGTTTAAAATGTCAGACTTATAATAGCTAAACTTCAGGTGTGAAACTCTCAGATATAAATCAGTCCAAGCATGGCATACCTCAGCTCTAAAATATTTATGGCATTTCCAGATGGAAAGATCCGGCGTACGAAATTGAAGTCCCCAATGTAGATGCTGCCATCTGGGCCGCACGCCAGTGCAACTGGTGCATAGAGTTTATTGTCCTTTGCCAGACTGTTACAGTTTGGACATGCAACGCTCCGTTGACGACCATTTCCCATGATACTTGTAATGACAAATGGCTGTTGGGATATAAACTGGTTCTCTCCATTCCCTTTGTGTAATATTCCTGAAAACAAAATTAAAAGGAGGACATAACTAAGGGGGATTATATTTGTTTCGTTGAACACTTGCTGTGTAGAGATTGTATGGGATTAAGATATGATCTTGACAATTCATGTGAAAGAAAATTGCATATTTGAATCAGAAAAAGTCTACATCATGGTTCCATGCACTTTAAAAATATGAACCCATTCTAATGAGATGATATATTTAAATACTGCTGAGAACTGACAAATGGTGCAATTCAAGGATCACTTGAATGTTTATTTATATGTCATACATTTTATTATTTGTATTCTCTTATTTTTTAATGTAATTTCTTCATTGCGAGAAGCTGGTCATTATTTGTATGGTGACTTTCCAAGATAAGCAACAATTCTGAAATGATTCTTCACAGCTGGGTTAGGTACCAAGCATGACTGCTCTTTCAGATAACTAGTATTGGCATGTTTGGTGTCAGCTGTGCTTTTATCTCTCCGCAGTGTCCATGGTTTCTGCTAGTAATTATAGACAGGGACAAAGTGCCCAACCGTTAATTATTTAGATTCCACAATGGTCATATATGATCTACAGATTTTGTTTGTCACAGTAATTGTAGCAATTGGTAAGAGGAACCTTTCAAATGTTAGAATATTGCATGGTATTGTAGGTATTGTAAACTGACTTGAAGCTATTTTGACAAACAAATAGCTTTCCTAACATTAAACCACATAGCAGAATTTTGCATCCAGTCAGTTTTACCTTAAGTAATACTTTCAAACACCCAAATGTTCTGTACATTATTATTTGATTCCTGCTCGAAGTGCTGGAAATGTTGCATATTTCAGAATCCTGACACAGTACTGCTTAATCTAAAAATCTCACAATCGATACTACAATAGTAGTGCTGATAGAGAAAGGCAGCTGCATTCTTCGATAGTAAAACATACCAATACAGGCAGAATGATGATTACAGACAGCCTCATATTTCATTGATCAATCAAGATGGCACGACATGACTTATACTACGAAGGACACAAGGTTTGAGGATATTAATAGATTAGATGGATTAGGAGCCTATAATTTGTAGGAGTAAGTTTAAAGACAGTGACTATACTTCATTGGGAGTTTGAAGAGATTTACTATATCAACAAATACACTCAAAAACTTCTATAGGTGTACTATGGAGAGCATTCTGACAGGTTGCATCACTGTCTGGTATATGGGGTGGGGGGGGGGCACTGCACAAGACTGAAAGAAGCTGCAGACTGTTGTAACTCTAGTCAGCTCCATCTTGGGTACTGGCCTACAAAATACCCAGGATATCTTCAAGGAGCGGTGTCTCAGAAAGGCAGCGTCCAGCACCCAGGGCATTCCCTTTTCTCACTGTTACCATCAGGTAGGAGATACAGAAGCCTGAAGTCACACACTCAGTGATTCAGAAACAGATTCTTCACTTTGCCATCCGATTCCTAAATGCACATTGAACCTGTGAACACTACCTTACTTTTTAAATATATATTATCTGTTTTTGCATAATTTTAATCTATTTATTTTATGTATACTGTAATTGATTTACTTATTATTCTTTTTCTTCTTCTATATTATTTATTGCATTGAATTGCTGCTGCTAAGTTAACATTTCATGACATGCTTATTCTGAAAATGAAAGGGAGGGGGTTTATAGTTACATAAAATAAGTAAAATCCCACTAATAGACTGCCATAATATTTGTTTTGCACACTGGGACTATAAGGAGCAGGAAGCATGCCCAGCAGAGCCTCTAGTAGTTTGGGGGGATAATAAAGGGAAGTATTGAAGACATTAGAGGACTGCATTCCCAATAAAACAAAGTGACATGAGTGGCTGTAAAGGCGAATGTCTGGAAGGTTAAAAGCAAGAAATCTATCACCTGTAGTTGTAAATTTTATAAGTCAGTTCTACCAGTGCAGAGCATCTTAAAGCATGTATTATCATATATTATTATATATCATATATTTAGTTTGAGATAGGAAGATGCTATTTGGCTTATCAAGTCTAAGCTATCCATTTAGTTTTTCCACTGCAGGCAATTGGATGGAAGCCTATTATTTACTCCAATGTCTTTTCTGCAGAGTGGAACGGCTGGGAAAATCCATGAAGTCTTGTGTGGTGAATATCGACTCAGGAATAGAACATAAATTGAGACATGGAACTTTCCTTTGCTATAAACCCTGTCATTACACATGCTTTGATAATTAGCTGCATTTTATGTTCAGGAGAGTCTAATCTCATTTTATACCTAAACTCCATTTAGTTCACTGACTTCATGTCTTGTCTGTTTAGCTTCACTGTTTTTGTATGACAAGTGCTCAAAGACCTTTCAATATTTTCTAATTTTACCACTACAATGTTTTTGTTGTCATCATATATGATATTTGAAAGATACATTCTTTCCAATTTCACTTCTCTGCAAGTGGAGTCGTGAACGTTTCACCTAAATGGTGCTTGGAAGTTTGCCAATTTTGAAAGAATGCAGTTTAATTCTAGCACTAGTTTTGTGCGTCATTAGGAGTTACAGGGAAGTTAGGAAGTAAAAGTCTATCTGGCTTTAGTTGCCAAAGATCTCATCTTTTGTCCCAGGGTTATGTCATGAATAAGTACATAGTAGGTTATATCAGTCAACTGTTGTAAGATTAAGGCACTCCAAACCTGAGAAGGTGCTCGCAAAATAAGCAAAATGAAAGCAATGGCATATAAAGACTTACAAAGGAGATGAAGGAACCTCACTAGGGATCTTCTCAGGGGTTCTCTTGACCTGTATCATAGCTATGATAGGAGATTTGCAGAAACCAAAGAATCACACGTGACAGTAAATTACAGCCAAGAGGGATGTCATTCAATCCACTTTGATCATGCTAGACATATTAGAGCTGTTTAGGTCAATTCAACTTCCTAATAATCAAATGCAGAATCTCTACTAAAGTTGATTAAGAAAATCATGATGGAAGTTCCTGTTCACAAAAAATCGTGTGAAATTAATTGCATCCATATGAGAAGGAGAAGGTTGGGGATAGGAGTGCAACAAGGAAACCAGGGTTAAATTGCCTTTGTTTAGCTTTATGTAGTGTTCTGCTCCAGGAATCCGTGATTCTTTGTGTTCCATTTGTTAAAGGGAAATGACCATCAAAAAATAACAAACGTGTCCTTTTTCACAGGTTGTAACCAGCCACTTGATTTCTCAATATCCCTCTCTTTCACTTTGCCATTAAACATATCTAATTGAACCATTTATATTTTATCTTTCACTGTGCTTCCTTGTAATAAGTTTAGCTGATTTACAGAAGTTCTATTTGAGTTTGTATTTTAAAGCTTAACTTTAAACTTACATTCTATAGTATTTAATTAAGAAGGAAGCTAGGAACTAACTGAGTAATTAGAGGAGAGTAAATTTAACTTTGGTGGTGGGCAAATTATAAGAATCAATTCTGAGGGTCTGGAACAATCTTCTTGTTCCAAAATTATTTTACTGGGTGTAAGCAACGTGTTGCCAACCAACATGCTTCTGCCGGGCTCATTAGTGAGTTAGACTTAAATGAGGGGTTGTTGAAACTTGTGTGTCCAAATAATACAGAAATTGAGCAGGAAGTTACAGATGGTTTGGTGGGTTGGGCTAAAAAGTTCCATATGGAGATCAGTCTGGTTGATCATACCCCTGGGGAAGTGCAACAAGGCAAGAAATTACACAATAAAGAAAAGGATACTCAGAGATACAGGGGAAGAAATAGAAACAGAGTGCATGCTCATCAGTATTTCTTAAGTCAATAATTTAATTATAAAGACCTACAAGATGCTTTCACTCTATAAGACATAAAAAGAAAGAGTTGGCAGATCATGCCAGAACTACAGAAAGCACTTTATTAGACCACAGAATAAATATCATGTACACTTCTGGTCACCAATGTGTAGAAGAGATGTTACTGTACTGGAAAGACAGCAAGGAAACTTGATGAGCATGTTTTTCGCACCAAGAAAAGGATGGATATGTTGCTTGTCATCTTTGAGCAGAGGAAACTGAGAGATGTAGTAGGTGTATAAAGTACTCAGAAAAAAACAAATAGAAATGAGTCAGAAATCAAGGGGCCATAAATTTAAACTAATTGGTAGAAGAATTAGAAGGGCCAGCAGCACTATGTTTTGACCCAGAGGTGCAGGAGGAATATATTTTCATCCAGAGGGTTGGAAGCGTTTTGAATTCATTGACTGAAGAGGAAGGTTAGTCAGAAAACTTTATCATTTTTAAGTAGTACTTGGATGTACACTTGAAATATTATGGTCTCCAGGGCTAAAGTAGGGAGGTTGGATTAGCTGTTCCAGCCAGTGCAATTGTAGTTGGTTGAACACATCTTCTTTTAACATCACAAATTTCAAAGCTTCATTTATTATCAAAATATACAACTCAGGAATTCATTTTTTCTGGGTAGCCATGAAACCAAGAAAGCAAAGAAAGGCAACCTCCTAAATCTCCCCTTCCACACAAAATACAAAGAAAAACAGAATAGACACATTAATCCCCACCCCCCATCACTCCTCTCACACAATAAAAAAGAGCAAAATGCAACAACCCCCCCCCGCACAAAAAAATCAACAAAATGGAACAGGCACATTGACCCCAAATCCCCCTCTTCACACACAAAAAATGAGAAGGATCAGGTGAAAAACACAGAATATAAAAAACTGTAAGGCTGAAAAAAAATCTTTAGCCCAAGTGCAGATCCAAAATGCATGGGCACAGTGGAAGACTCTGCCCTCTCTGGAAGCAGAGTCATTAAAAGATAAGCAGCCGATGCACATGCCCTGACGCTTCAATCTCCCTCATCATTTTAATCGGCACACAATGGAAGCTTTAAACGGTGAAACGGAGTCAAACATTGGCCTGCGCCCCGTGCTGCAGCCTGCCTGCCACAAGGTTCATGAACATTGCTTCTGCATCCAGGAACCCTTTCAGAGACTACAGAGTGGTTTTCTATAAATCTATGAAAACATTCTGCAAAATTTTCAAAAATTGAGGTAAAACTTTTGCAAATATTCTATAAATCTATGAAAGCAGAGCACCAAATACATGCTATCACAGAAAGCATGTGCAAACTCCTGACAGCACCTAAGGTCAGAATCAAATCTCGGTCATTGTAACTGAAGAAAGGGAATCCTATTTGTTCTTGCATTGTGCTAACAATTGTACCGTCATGATATCTACCTGCGGTAACTGAGAATAGTTCTCAGTGGAAGTATCAGCTTACATCCAATGTCAATGCCAATGGCAGAACTTCAGATTGGGGGATTTCAACATGCGGGTAGACTGGGAGAATCAGAATGGTACTGGACCCCAAGAAAGCGAGTTTGTGGAGTGCCTCCGAGACAGATTCTTAGAACAGCTTGTACTGGAGCCTACCAGGGAGAGGCAAATCTAGATTTAGTGTTGTGCAATGAACCGGATTTGATCAGGGATCTCGAGGTAAAGGAACCGTTAGGAGGTAGTGACCATAATATGATATGTTTTAACCTATAATTTGAGGAGAAGAAGAAGGGAAAATCGGATGTGTCAGTATTACGTTGAACAAAGGGAACTATGGAGCTATGAGGGAGGAGCTGGCCAAAGTTCAATGGAACAATACCCTAGCAGGGAAGACAGTGGAACAACAATGGCAGGTATTTCTGGGAATAATGCAGAAGGTGCAAGATCGGTTCATTCCAAAGAGGAAGAAAGATCCTAAGGGGAGTAAGGGGCGGCCGTGGCTGACAAGGGAAGTAAAGGGCAGTATAAAAATAAAAGAAAAGAAGTATAATATGCAAAGATGAGTGGGAAACCGAAGGACTGGGAAGATTTTAAAGAGCAGCAGAAGATAACAAAAAAGGCATTACGCCAAGAAAAAATTAGGTATGAAGGTAAACTAGCCAGGAATATAAAGGAGGATAGTAAAAGCTTCTTTAGGTACGTGAATAGCAAAAAAATAGTTAAGATCAAAATTGGGCCATTGAAGACAGAAATGGATGAATTAATATGGGGAACAAGGAAATGGCAGACGAGTTGAACAGGTACTTTGGATCTGTTTTCACTAGGGAAAACACAAATAATCTCCCAGATGTAATAGTGGCCAAAGGAATTAGGGTAAAGGATGAACTGAAGGAAATTTATATTAGGCAAGAACCAGTGTTGGATAGACTGTTGGGTCTGAAGGCTGATAAGTCCCCAGGACCTGATAGTCTGCGTCCCAGGGTACTTAAAGAGGTGGCTCTAGAAATCGTGGATGCATTGGTAATCATTTCCCAGTGTTCTATAGATTCAGGAACAGTTCCTGCTGATTGGAGGGTGGCTAATGTTGTCCCACTTTTCAAGAAAGGAGAGAGAGAGAAAACAGGGAATTATAGACCCGTTAGCCTGACCTCAGTGGTGGGAAAGATGCTGGAGTCAATTATAAAAGAGGAAATTATGACACATTTGGATAGCAGTAGAAGGATCAGTCTGAGTCAGCATGGATTTATGAAGGGAAAATCATGCTTGACTATATTCTGGAGTTTTTTGAGGATGTAACTATGAAAATGGACAAGGGAGAGCCAGTGGATGTAGTGTACCTGGACTTCCAGAAAGCTTTTGATAAAGTCCCACATAGGAGATTAGTGGGCAAAATTAGGGCACATAGTATTGGGGGCAGAGTACTGACATGGATTGAAAATTGGCTGGCTGACAGGAAACAAAGAGTAGTGATTAATAGGTCCCTTTCGGAATGGCAGGCTGTGACCAGTGGGGTACCGCAAGGTTTGGTGCTGGGACCGCAGCTGTTTACAATATACATTAATGATTTAGATGAAGGGATTAAAAGTAATATTAGCAAATTTGCCGATGACACAAAGCTGGGTGGCAGTGTGAAATGTCAGGAGGATGTTATGAGAATGCAGGGTGACTTGGACAGGTTGGGTGAGTGGGCAAATGTATGGCAGATTATGGCAGAATGTATGGCAGAAAAGGGGAAGTACAATGAGATCTAGGTGTTCTTGTACATCAGTCAATGAAAGCAAGCATGCAGGTACAGCAGGCAGTGAAGAAAGCTAATGGCATGCTGGCTTTTATAACAAGAGGAATTGAGTCTAGGAGTAAAGAGGTCGTTCTGCAGCAGTACAAGACCCTGGTGAGACCCCACCTGGAGTATTGTGTGCAGTTTTGGTCTCCAAATTTGAGGAAGGACATTCTTGCTATTGAGTGAGTGCAGCGTAGGTTCACAAGGTTAATTCGCGGAATGGCAGGACTGTCATATGTTGAAAGATTGGAGCGACTGGGCTTGTATACACTGGAATTTAGAAGGATGAGAGGGGATCTGATTGAAACATATAAGATTATTAAAGGATTGGACACGCTGGAGGCAGGAAGCATGTTCCCCCTGATAGGTGAGGCCACAGTTTAAGAATAAGGGGTAGGCCATTTAGAACAGAGATGCAGAAAAACTTTTTCACCCAGAGAGTGGTGGATATGTAGAATGCTCTGCCCCAGAAGGCAGTGGAGGCCAAGTCTCTGGATGCATTCAAGAAAGAGCTATATAGAGCTCTTATAGATAGCGGGGTCAAGGGATATGGGGAGAGGGCAGGAACGGGGTACTGATTGTGTATGATCAGCCATGATCACAGTGAATGGTGGTGCTGGCTAGAAGGGCTGAATGGCCTACTCCTGCACCTACTGTCTATTGTCTATCGTGACGGGGAGGCATATAGGAGTCACACAATTTTGTGCTCAACTTAAGATTAAGGAATTCATGGTGGACTTCAGGGAGGGGAAATCGAGGGATCAGCAGTGATAAGGGTGAGCAATTTCAAGCTCCTGGGTGTCTACTTTTCTGAAGATCTTTCCTGGGCCCAAAATATTGATGCTATTGCCAGGACATGACCGCAGCTATGCTTCATTAGGAGTTTAGGAGAATTGATTGCAACCAAAGAATCTCGCAAATTTCTACAGATGTACCGTGGAAAACTTCTAAACGGTTGCATCACCGTATGGAGGGATCACTGTGCAGGATCGGAAAAAGCTGCAGAAATTTCTAAACTCAGCCAGTTCCATCATGGGCACTAGCCTCACATGCATTGAGGACACCTTTAAAAGGGAATGCCTCAAAAAAGCAGCATCTGTCATTAAGAAATCCATCACACAGAACCTGCCCTCTTCTCATTGCTACCATCAGGGAGCCTGAAGACACCCACTCAACATTTCCGTATCAGCTTCTTCCCCTCTGCCATCAGATTTCTGAATGGTTAATGAACCCATGAACAATATCTTTCTTTTTTTTTGCTCTTTTTGCACTACTTACTTAATTTATTTTTATGTATATTCTTATTGTAGTTTAGAGTTTATAAAAATTATTATGTATTGCAGAGTACTGCTGCCGCAAATCACGGCATATGCCAATGATAATAAACCTGATTCTGTGGCTCCCACACAAATGCTGAGATTTCACCAAAATCAGCATGCTCTTCATCAGTGATTCCTAAACTGTACTCCAATGTTTAGGAGTGTGAACTTGGTAGCAAGCCCAACAGTTACAGTTTTGAAAGTGCCTGCTAAATCTATGGCAGATTAGACCTGGCCTAGAAAGAGTAATTCCATTCATTTTACAGAGAAGAAAATGTGGGATAGGTCTAAAATAATTGTAAGGAAATCTTGCATGGACAGCGATTGATGATTAGTGGATTAGAAAAGGACACTGCAAATGCCATGCTGTAGGTCAGCAGTGATCATGTGTGGCTAACCATGGACAGAGGACATAAAACAGAGCAATGATGTTGATGAAGAATTTAAAGGGAATAGTGCAAGAGCGTACAATCTTATACTTCCGGATAAGAATAATTTAAATTATAAACCAACAAGGTTTTACAAACTCTTCCTGCATTAAATAACAATAGGGGTAAAATGTTTCATATTTTCAAAAATTGATCTTAGACTCAAAACATACTGGGATTTTCAGCAATACCTACCGGTATTTGAAATTGAACAGTAATATGGCTCTTTTAATGGCAGAAATGAACTTTGCCTCATTTTAGGAAAATGTCCTCCTATCTTAACTGTGAACATATTTGTAAGTCTATTAACAAAGCATTTTCCAAAAGTCACATAGGTGAATTAGAAGACCTAATTTTGACTGGAATAATATTCATGAACTTTTACTAATACTTTGAAAAATGCTCTGCTTCTTATTCCATGAAAGCCATAAATGAGTTGTAATTTATGCACTAATTGATCTCCTGTGGCTGTGCAGACAGCAAATTAAGAACAAATGTACTCTTTTGGTAAAGAGGAATCAGAGAGCACAATATAATTGGAACAGATCTGAAAACCTGCTTGCTTAAAATGCAATATATCTGCTTTGAATTTCATATCCAACTTCAAATCCACATTTACTAAAGAATTGGTTGAAGCAAACTTTGACAAAAACTATGATCTGATTCAATTAATCTAATGATAGTTAAAAAAACACAAATTCAACCATTCAACCTCAGGTCTGGTATAATTGGAGTGATTTCATGATCATCAACAAGCTGCTGAGGTTCACAGTTGACCTCTAGGCACATTCTAGAGTGGGAATTTGGTGGATGAGGAAAGGCAAGATGTAGCAGTGAAATCTTGGGCTGTAATATGCTCCGTCACATTATGGGGAGTGAGAGTGTGGGATGCAGAGGATGTTTCATCCACCAAATATTGAATATATTTAGATAGTTAGCTATGTCACACCTCTCACCCCTCAGCATCACCCTCTCCCTGTCCATCAAAACTTCCAAGAATTTTTGAATTTCTCTACTATTAAGAAATAATAAAAATGTTTCAAAATGAAATCAATGAGAGGGAGTGTGTAAAATGAGCTACCTTTCAATCAGGTCCATGATTAAGATTTAAAAGGCAGAGTTTTGCGGCAGTTTCTCTGAGTTGGCAATGACCAATCAACAAGAGGGATTCATTAAAAAGGGCCAAAACAAAAATAACGTAAGAGTAAGCGGAGCAGACATCCTTTTGAGAGCAGAACAAGTGCTAGACCTGCCCCTACACCACCTCCATCACTACCATTCAGAATCCTAAACAGTCCTTCCAGGTGAGGTGACCCTTCACCTGTGAGTCTGTTGGGGTTATGTACAGAGTTCGGTGCTCCTGGTGTGGCCTCCTGTACATCGGTGAGAACTGACGTAGATTCAGAGACCGCTTCACTGAGCAGATGTACTCTGTCTGCCAGAGCAAAAGGGGATCCCCTAGTGGCCACCTATTTTAATTCCACTTTCCATTCCCATTCTGATATGTCCATCCATGGCCTTCTCTACTGTTGTGATAAAGCTTGCAGGAACAACACCTTATATTCTGTTTGGGTAGCCTTCAACCTGATGGCATGAACATCCATTTTACAAACCTGGTAATGCCCTCCCCCACCCCTCCCTTCACCATTTACCATTCCCTCTTCCCTCTTTTACCTTATCTCCTTGCCCACCCATTGCCTCCCTCTAGTGCCCCTTCCGCCTTTTCTTCCTTCCATTGTCTTCTGTCTCTTTCGACAATCAACTTTCCAGCTCTATTCTTCATCCTTCCCACTGCAGGTTTTACCTATCATTTGGTGTTTCTCTCTCCCCTCCTCCCACCTTTTAAATCTACTCCTCAGCTTTTTCCTCCAGTCCTATCGACTAGACATAGACATAGATATAGAAGCAAAGACATAGAAAACACAGAGTACTCTTTTCCTAGATGTGACTTGGCCTGCTGGGTTCCTCCAGCATCTGCAGATTTTCTCTTGTTTGTGATTCTTTTCAAGTCAAGTCAAGTCAAGTCAAGTCAAGTCACTTTTTATTGTCATTTTGACCATAACTGCTGGTACAGTACACAGTAAAAATGAGACAACGTTTTTCAACACCATAGTGTTACATGAAACGGTACAAAAACTAGACTGAACTTCATAAAAAAAAAATTACACTAGACTACAGACCTACCCAGGACAGCATAAAGTGCACAAAACATTGCAGGCATTGCAATAAATAATAAACAGGACAATAGGGCAGTAAGGTGTCAGTCCAGGCTCTGGGCATTGAGGAGTCTGATGGCTTGGGGGAAGAAACTGTTATGTAGTCTGGTCATGAGAGCCCGAATGCTTCAGTGCCTTTTCCCAGATGGCAGGAGGGAGAAGAGTTTGTATGAGGAGTGCGTGGGGTCCTTCATAATGCTGTTTGCTTTGTGAATGCATCGTGTAGTGTAAATGTCTGTAATGGCGGGAAGAGAGACCCTGATGACCTTATCAGCTGACCTCACTATCTACTGCAGGGTCCTGCGATCCGAGATGGTGCAATTTCCAAACCAGGCAGTGATGCAGTTGCTCAGGATGCTCTCAATACAACCCCTGTAGAATGTGATGAGGACGTGGGGTTGGAGATGGACTTTCCTTTAGAGTGGCTTTGGCCTTTCAGACTTGGGCAAGATCAGGCTTGGGCGAGGTAAAGTATCTGGTAAGTCTTTCTGTTCTTATTCGTTCATTCCTCATCTGTTAGAGCATAGGTGCAACGTGAGAATGGCTTCACGTGCAGTGTGTTTGTACTGTGTGTGTGAGATATGGGAAGTCTGGGAGACGTCCAATCTCGCAGATAGACATATCTGCACCAGGTGCACTGAGCTGCAGCTCCTGAGAGAATATGTAATGAAAATGGAGCTGCAGTTTGATAAGCTTTAACTCATACAGGAGACTGAGGAGGTGATAGACAGAAGCTACAAGGAGGTTGTTACACCTCAATTGCAGGACACAGGTAACTGGGTGACTGGGAGAAGGAGGGGAAATGCACAGGACTGCAGAGTACACCTGTGGCCGTTCCCCACAATAATAAGTATACAACTTGAGATACTATTAAGGAGGATGACTACCCGGGGGCTGCCACAGTAACCGGGTCTCTGGCAATGAGTCTGGTGCTGTAGCTCAAAGGAGAAGGGAGGTGATAGGAGATTCCATAGTCAGAGGAACAGAGATGCAATTCTGTAGGCGCGATAGAGACACCCGGATGGTATGTTGTCTCTCTAGTGCCCTTGGCAGGGATGTCTCAGGTTGGGCTCATGGATGAGCAGCCAGAATCCTTGATGCAAAAGAGACGGATTGCACCTGAACAGGAAGGAGTCCAGTTTCCTGTGGGTAGGTTTGCTAGAGTAGTTCAAGAGGGTTTAATCTAATTTGCCAGAGGGATGGGAATGGGAGTGATAGTGCTGAAGAATGGGTAGTTGGTTTACAAACAAAGGCAATCTGTAATGAGACTTCTCGCAAGGGGAGGCTGATGGTAGAGCAAAATTTCATCAACAGGATGGGTTACAATGTAAAAAGCGAACAAAACTGAAAAGGATGTAAGTATTATATTTGAATGCGTGCATTATATGGAAAAAGGTAGATTTACTTGTAGCACAGTTACAGATTGGCATGTATGATGTTATAGGCATCATGGAATCATGACTGAAAGAAGATTATAGCTGTGAGCTTAACATCCAAGGATACACATTGTATTGAAAGGGTAGGCAGGTAGGTAGATGGAATGGCACAGCTCTGTTGGTAAAAAGTGAAATCAAATCATTAGAAATAGGTGACATAGCGTCGGAAGGTGTTGAATCATTGTGTAAAGCTATGGAACAGCTAGAGTAAAAAGACCCTGAACATATATAGACACCCAAAAAGTAGCAATGATGTCATCTGCAAATTAAAATAGGAAATAGAAAATGCATGCCAAACAGGCAATGTTACAATAGTCATGGAGGATTTCAATATTTAGGTAGTTTGGAAAAATCAGGTCGATGGTGGATCCCAAAAAGGGGCATTTCTGGAATGCTTAGGAGATGGCTTTTTAGAGCATTTCGTGGTTGAGCCCACTAGGGGATCAGCTTTTCTGGACTGGATATTGTGCAATGAATCAGAAGTGATTAGAGAGCATAAGGTAGAAGAGCCTTTAGAAGAAAGTGATCATTATACGATTGAGTTTACCCTGACATTTGAGGGGGAGAAGCTAAAGTCAGAGGCATGAGAGAGGACACAACCGTGGCTAATAAGAGAAGTCAAAGCCACATAAAAGCCAAAGAGACAACATATTATAGAGCAAAAATTACGGGGAAGCTAGAGGATTGAGAAACGTTTAAAAACCAACAGAAGCCAACTAGAAAAGTCATAAAGAAGGATAAGATGGAATATAAAAGTAAACGTGTCAATAATATTAAAGCAGATGGAGCTTAGTAAAATAAAGGGCTCTGGGTAAACCTTGGTAGTTCTTAAGGTAAGGACATGTTTGGCACAGCTTTGTGGGCTGAAGGGCCTGTATTGCCCTGTAGGTTTTCTATGTTTCTGGGACACCAGAAGTTTTTTCAGATACATAAAGTGTAAAAAAGAGGTGAGAGTGGTTATCAGACCACTGGAAAATGACGTAGTAATGAGGGACACGGAAATGGCAGACAACATGAATAATTTGCATCAGTCTTCACTGAGGAGAACATTAGCAGTATGGTGGATGTTCTAGAGCAGGCATGGGCAAACTACGGCCCGGGGGCCATATTAAGCTTTTTAATCTGGCCCGCAGAACTTGATGAAATTATATTAATAAACCTTGTTAACATTTTTTCCCCACAATTCTGGCGTTTTCTCAATAGATGACGCACTCTATATACATTTGTGGTGACCCATTTCCTGGCACATCCGAACCGGCTCACAATTAGCCAGCGTTCCGGCTAAGGGAGATAGCCTGCGGGGATTTGCGAGCACAGAGCTTTGGAGCCTCTGCGCCACGGGGGGCAGGTTGAGGGAGGCTTAAAAGTGAGGCTGGGGATTTCAAATAAAGTTTTTTTCTTCAACTGCAGTTACCAACTCCGTGTTGTAATTTTAGCGCTGCATGTAGCACACCGCTACACATTGACCTTTGTTGAGGTGCAGCGTATTACTCCACATTTGCGCTTTACTCTTTGTACGGCTCGACCTATTTGTGTGAACAGGCGTTCAGCGTCATGAACATCAACAAAGCCAGCCACAGATCCAAGTTAGCTGACCAACAATTCAGATCCATCCTGAGAATCGCCAGAACAAAACTAAATCCAGACTTTGATGCGCTGGCTAAAAAGGGAGACCAACAACACTGTTCCCACTGAAATTAAAAATAAGTTTCTTCGTTGTGTTATGTAAAAAATGCATTTGAAAATATTTTTTTCAATAAGCCTTACATGTTACATGTCATTTCTGTTAAGTGATGGACATGAGTAGAGTGCAGGTGCACGTACGTTCTCAAAATAAAAAATGCGCTCCAGATCAAATAACGCGCTCCGCATACTGGCGCGCTGTCACTGTTCTGTCTTTGTGCTGGTCGTTGTTGAGTTTTGGCACAGGCGACAATTGAATAAGAAGGAGCAGGACAAGTAGACCTGCACCTCCTACCGTTTTTGAAATAAAGACAGTCAGGAGGAGAGTGATGATGATAATATCTTGAAGGATAACAGAATTTTCAGTGCTTTAAAATAATAACTGTTACTATTTAAAAAAGCTGTATTTTATTCATTTAATTTTCAGTGTTTTAAAAGTCATTTCAATAAATAGCTAATTACCATGGGACTTCAAAGACAGATATTTTGTTGTAATGCATTTGTTCATTTTCAATTGAAATTAAAGTACATGTTTTCTACATATCCCATGATATTTTATTTTCTCTTATGAGGTGTATTACCAAAACACTCCGTCCATCTGCTCCTGGTCTGGCCCCTCTGTCAAATTTTAGAACCTTTTGTGGCCCACAAGTCAAAAAGTTTGCCCACCCCTGTTCTAGTGTCAGGGGTCAGAAGTGTGTGAAGTTGGCATTACTTGGGAGAGGGTTCATGGGAGTCTGAAATGTCTGAAGGTAGATAAGTCACCTGAAGTTTGGCAAGAATCACTAGATTCTGGAATTATTCTAGAAGACTGGGAAGTCACAGATATCACGCCACTCTTCAAGAAGGGAGAGAATCTGAAGAAAGGAAATTATAGGCCAGTTAGTCTGACCTCCGTGGTTGAGAATATGTTGGAGCTGATTGTTAAGGATGTGGTTTTGGGTACTTGGAGGCACATGATAAAATAGTCTGTAGTCAGTATGGTTTCCTCAGGGAAAATCTTGCCTGATGCATCTGCTGGAATTCTTTGAAGAAATAACAAGCAAGATAAACAAAGGAGAATCAGTTGATGTTGTGTACTTGGATTTTCAGAAGGCCTTTGACAAGGTGACACACATGAGGCTTCTTAACAAGTTAAGACCCCATGGTATTAGAGGAAGGATACTAACATGGATAAAGCAGTTGCTGATTGGCAGGAGGCAAAAGTTGGGAATAAAGGGAGCCTTTTCTGGTTTGCTGCCAGTGACAAGTGGTGTACCATAGGGTTCTACGTTATATGTCAAATACTTGGATGAAGGAATTGATGGCATTTCGGGATTTATACATTTCTCTGACATTGAATGCATCTTTGAAACATTTGAAACCATTGAAGCATTGTTGCCAAGTTTGTGGACAATGCAGGTATTCTGAGAAAGCAGAGAGGCCTCAAAAAGATGTGGACAAAATAGGAGAATGAGCAAAGTGGCAGATGGAATATAGTGTTGTGAAATGCGTTAGATAGAAGAAATTAAAGGGTAGACTATTTTCTAAATGGAATGAAAATTCAAAAATCTGAGGTGCAAAGGAACTTGGGAAACCTTGTGCAGGATTCCTCAATGGTTAATCTGCAGGTTGAGTCTGCGGTGAGGAAGGCAAATGCAATTTTAACATTCATTTCAAGGGGATTACAATATAAAAGCAAAGAGGTAATGCTGAGACTTTATAAAGCACCAGTAAGGCCTCACTTGGAGTATTGTGAGCAGTTCTGTGCCACATATCTTAAAAAGGATGGGCTGACATTGGAGATGGTTAAAAGACGTCCATGGAAATGATTCCAGGATTGAACAGCTTGTCATATGAAGAGTGTTTGATGGTTTGGGGCCTATATTCACTAGAATTCAGAACAATGAGAGCTGAATGAATGGTGAAAGGCCTTGACATAGTGGATGTAGAGGGGATGTTTCCTATGGTGGGACAATCTAAGACCAGAGGACACAGCCTCAGAATAGAGGGTCATCCTTTTAGAATGCAGATGAGGAAAAATTTATTTATCTAGACAGTAGTGAATCTGTGGAATTCAATGCCACATGTGGCAGTGGGGTTGAAGTCATTATGTATATTTAAGGCAGAGGTTGATAGGTTCTGGATTGATCAGGTGCTGAAGCGATATGGGAAGAAGGGAGGAGATTGGGGCTAAGAAGAAACTAGGATCAGCCATGATGAAATGGCGGAGGTGGCTTGATGGGCCAAATGGCCTAATTCTGCTCCAATATCTTAGGATGTTATATTCATATGGTCTAAAATAAATATTAACAACTATGGGAACTTATTTAAATCATTTAAAACACTCAAACCAGATATGTTTGAAAACACTTCTTATAATCCTCTCAGCTATTTTCTCTAATTGAGAAAAGAAAGGAGACCACCCAGCCCCCTGCTTCAACCACGTGAGTTTAATCGTTTGCAAGTGGTCAGAGTCTTTAGTAAGTGAAGAGGATCTGCTGTAACCTTAAGTTCCGATGGTAATCTCCAAAAGTTGTCAAATATTGGTGCGCCGACAGCAAAACAGCACTGAACAGTTGGTCAAGCTTTGGACTTCCCCGCTTACACAAACACGTGCAGGTTCTGAACTCACTGCACAGAGGACCCGCAGAAGCTCTGCACAAGACGGTCAAAATTTCCCAGCAAATTCGAACCAATAAAAAAATCTCCTCAATGCTCTGACTAAAATTTGGAACCTTATTGTTGTTCTGCAGTCTGTCATTTTTTGAGTATTTTTGCAGTTCATGAAGCCTATTATTAACTTTCCTCTAGTGATGGACTCTGGCATACAACAAACGACAGGCAGAGAGGAATTAGTTGGACTCTGTTCTCTACTTTAGAAGACCTTGTCTTGCAGATGATCTCGTATTCCTATCACATACATACCAGCACCAGCAAGAGAACATTCAGAGCCTGAGCACCTTTGGTGGATTGTTTGGGCTCAGAGTTAGTCAGAGAAAGACTGAGATAATGACCCTCATGAGTCTCTTCCTCCTGTCAAGGCATATGGTATTAACTTACTCAGCACCGGCAGATTCACCTGCCTGGGCAGCCTTATTTGGCAGGATGGTGGAACCTAGGATGACAGTCAGTGGAGACTCAGCAAAGCTAGAAATGTCTCCAGATCAATGAGAAACATATGGGGATCAACATACTACAGTGTCCACACCAAGGTGAAGCTTTACCAGAGCTGTGTTCTGTTGACACTCTTGTATGGATCAGAATGCCGGCACATGACCCTAAGTGATCTTGCCAAGCTGCGACATTCCACATCATGAGCCTCTGGAAGATCCTCCGCATTTTCTGATCAGGAAAGATTTCCAACCACACCATTCTCCTTCAGTTTCACCAAGAGGACATGGCCACAACCATCATGAGGATACACTGAAGATGGGTTTGGCATGTGAGGAGAAGAGAGGCTAACTCTCTCATCAAGACCACATTTCATTGTAACTCTGAAGGGCAGAGGAAATGCGGGAGACCAACAACTTTGTGCTGTACCACGAGGCAGAAATGAAGACGCTGAACCACACTTGGGGCACAATAAAGAAGATGGTTGAGGACAGACAGAGATGGAGGACCGTCATTGCTGCTCCAAATGCCAGCAGAGTAACAGGCAGTAACTTACTCTTCACACAGACACATAAAGAGGTTTGTCAACAAAATAAGTCTGAAGTGCTTCTTTCCCTTGATTTCCTTGATAAGTTAATGGGTTGCTTATTGATTAGCTTCTGGAGAGCAGGATTTCCAATTAACATATTAAGCATGTCTCTTTCTGTTTAACCATTCAAGGTTACAGCAATACTTAAACAAAACCAGAATTTCAGATTCTTGTCATGTAAAACTATCATAGAACAATATGATTGGGACCATATGAAATAACTTTTGGAAGTCATAACAATATCCACAGCATTTTCCTTAACATCAAACACATTCACTTCAATTAAAAATATTCAATTAAACGAGCAAAACATGAAACTTCGCTTTTCCTATCTCTGCTGACACACACCCCCCTCCCAACCTTTGAAAGGAATGATCCATTCACTTATACCGAGGAGGTATTCTTGTGTTCAGCAATTCTTAAAATTCGATGACTGAAGACTGCCAGTTCAACGTCCAATAATATATTAGACAAGAATAAATTAAGAATGAAAAATATAAGCCCGAAATTAAGTAGATGATTTAATAAGGACACCATCACAAGGTTAGAAGAAAAAGTACACAACTCAAAAATATGGTTAGTTATTATTTTTTTTCTCAGAAATTAAGGATGACAAACAGGGTTAAAATCTCTCATGAGTGTACTCAGTTCTGTTAACCAATGGGTACCTAAAGCAGTAATATGGGAATAAGGACTTGTATTTATTTAGTATCTTTCGCTAGCAGAGCATGCTCTCAAGCCCTCTAGCTTAGGTGAGACACTTTTACTTGAGTACTTCAGGGGTTGAGAAGGTTATAAATGGCAAGAACACCATTCTATAAACAAAGTAATAATTATCTTTTTGTGCATTAGTCCTCAAAGTTTATTCTGTTGCCTTTACCTATAGGGACACAGCATCTTGCACATGCTACCTGTCTGTTGTTTTAGGTATGTTTCTTTTTATTGGGAGATTTAAGAGCACATTACCACTGACATTCTGGGATCAGTGATAAACACTGGCATTCCAAGTATGATAATGTTAAATGCTGAGTAAAGCTTGCTCCACCAATCATATGAGTTCGCGTTAACCTTTAAAAGAAGCTTCTCATGTAATTTCTAGCATCAGCTATTCAATCATCTGGCAAAAATAAAAATCCAATGTGCATCAAATGTATAGAACTGTCAGGATTTGGACAAAGATTGTCAAAGAGTTGCATGAGCAGAAAAGAAAGACAATCCTGTCATTTGGATGGCTTGTGTTAGAACGAAGACCTAGAGAGCCTAACAGCATGTCCATGGTTTTTAAATGAGATTTAAAAAATGACAAACATGGTTTGCTCCAAAGTCTGTAATCAATTTAATGTTTACATTGCACAGTAGATACCAACCACTTTGTATGTTCAAGACATGATGCTTGTCCAGAGACCATCCGCCGAGATTGGAGGCATCTTTTTCAAATCCTTGGAGAGTTGCTGTTCTTTTCTCCCAGAGTATCAAATCAGGACAGGTTTCATATTCATAACCCACTGAAACTGAGAAAAAATAAAACAAAACTTCAAATCTCTTCATATAGATATTATACTGTATGCTGAAATAGAGGCATTATATATTTCAATTAAATGTTTTTCAATAATAAATCTGTGGGGGAAAAGCCAATGATCTGTATACTTGATTGTGCCTGTGTCAGTAATCAGATTGCTTCAATTATTGTTGTTAAATATTATATTATTACTATTCCTTATTTCCTTCTTTTTGTATTTTCACTGTTTGTTGTCATTTGTAAACTGGCTATCTACCCTGTTGTTGCAGTCTTTCATTGATTCTCTTATGATTATTCGATTTATTGAGTATGTCCACGAGAAAATGAATCTTGGGGCTGTATGTAGTGATATATACTATCTGTACTTATTGTGTACAGTTCTGATCACCGAACTATAGGAAAGATATCAACAAAATAGAGAGAGTATAGAGAAGATTTACTAGAATGTTACCTGGGTTTCAGCACCTAAGTTACCGAGAAAGGTTGAACAAGTTAGGTCTTTATTCTTTGGAGCGCAGGAGGTTGAGGGGGGACTTGATAGAGGTACTTAAAATTATGAGGGGATAGATAGAGTTGATATGGATAGGCTTTTTCCATTGAGAGTAGTGGAGATTCAAACAAGAGGACATGAGTTGAGAGTCAGGGGGTAAAAGTTTAGGGGTAACACGAGGGGGAATTTCTTTACTCAGAGAGTGGTAGCTGTGTGCAATGAGCTTCCAGTAGAAGTGGCAGGTTCGATATTGTCACTTAAAGTAAAATTGGATAGGTATATGGACAGGAAAGGAATGCAGGGTTATGGGCTGAGTGCAGGTCTGGGTCCAGGTGAGAGTAAGTGTTTGGCACGGACTAGAAGGGCTGAGATGGCCCGTTTCTGTGCTGTTAATTGTTATATAGTTATATGGTTACTCTGATACTAAATTAACTTTGAACTTTTGAGTTTTGATTATAGTAACTTACCCTCTACTTCAGTGAGACCAGAAACTTTCTGCCCGTAAACATCTGTTTTGTTCCATGTGAAAGTATAAGCCAGGTCAGGCCTGGCAGGAAACCATTTCTGGAAGAGTCGACCCTCAATAGCAATGGTAAGATGAACCTTGATTAATCCAGTTGGAATAGAAGAATGAGTCATGATAATCCTCAGTAATGATTTATATCCAGGAGCACGGCTGCTGAGGTAACTGAGCTTCACAAAACTGGCTGGGATAGCAATCTCTTCCTGTACAACCTGGCAAGAAAGGTTAATGTCTTTGAGTTTGAAGTCGTTTTGTAACAGAAACGAAGGATAAACAGTAATGATCCAGCACAAGTAATCTTTTTATTTAATATCATCATTTTCTTTGCAAAAGAGCCTGAAATTCATTTCTACCTTAATTTGATTTCAGATGACTATTAGAATGACAAAAGACAATCTCCTCCTTCTGCTAGTTCAAATCATTCTTTGAAAACTTTAGTTGTGGTTATGGTAAAGTAATGCCTGAAGGATTATTGGATAAATTGCTGGATAAATTTTTTAGGTGCCAGCAAGAATCAATAAACAGTCACAGGTTCATTAAGGACAACTAGCATGGATTTGTTAAGAAAAGATCATGACTGACCAACATAATTGAATTTCTTGGCCATAAATCATTGAAAGTGTCTTAGGTAGATAAGGTAAACGTTAAGTAAGTAGATGAAGTGCTCATCTTTATTGGGTAAGTTACAGAATACAAGAGCAGGGATGTCTAGACATACTGTGAAAAACATCAATTCTAGAATACAGTGTGCAGCTTTGGTCACCACACAACAGAAAGTTTGTGAAAGCAATAGAAATAGAGCAGAGAGACAATAAATCATAAACACCGTGATTCTGCAGATACAAGAACTCTGGAGCGACACACAAAATGTTGGAAGAGCTCAACAGGTCAGGTAGCATCTATGGAGGGGATTAAACAGTCGATATTTTGGGCCGGCCCGGAATATCGACAGTTTATTTCTCTCCATATTAGAGGGTGACAGAGAGGTGTCAGATTTACTTGAGGCCCAGCAAATCAATGTTGCGGGATAAGGTTGTCTGGGATGGTGCTGTTTTATGTAGCAATAAGATAAAAATGAAGTTGAACAGAGGTGCAAAAAATCTATGAGGAGCGAGGATCCCACAAACAGGAAGATATAATTTAGGAGCATTGATTTAAGTTATTTGACAGAAGGATCAGAGAGGAATTATAACTTCCATGGCTGTGTTTCAAGATGCTGAAGTTAAGATTTACTTAACGTCTATTTGTAAACAGGCTGTTTCCTCTGTGGGGAAGTCTAGGCCCGGTGGGCACAGCCTCAAAATAGAGGGATGTCCATTTAGAACAGAGATGAGGAAGAATTTCTTTAGCTAGAGGGTGGTGGATCTGTGGAATTTGTTCCCACAGGCGGCTTTAGAGGCCAGGTCCCTGGGTACATTTATGGCAGTGGTTGATAGGTTCTTGATTATTCAGGGCATGAAATGTTATGGGGGAAGACAGGTAAATGGGGTTGAGAGAGAAAATGGATCAACCATGAGTAAATTCCGGAGTGGACTCGATGGGCCACAAGGCCTAATTCTGCTCCTATGTCTTATTTTTTGACTGGCGTTGACAAGATAGGCTAAATTACCTCCTTCTATATGGTACCTTTCTTATTATTCCAGGATGAAATCCAGGATGAAACCAATACAGGTATCTGTCAGAGGTAAATAGTTAGATGCTTTAATAAAGATATTATAGCAGGATACCCAGCACAAGATTATGAGGGCACATGGATTATTGAAAGCAAAGTCTTGTTTGACCACTTTATTAGTGTTCTTTGAAGAACTAAAATGTCTAGTGATCAAATGAAGACCGGCAGCTAAACAGCTCTGAGATTTCCAGAAGCCATTTGACAAGAAGTCACATGAAATGTTACTGCAGAAAATAAAATGTAGGAGGTGACATATTGGCATTGGTAGAACTGGCAAAGAGGAAGCATGGACCAGGCATAAGCGGGTTGTTTTCTGTTTGACCAGTTGCAACAAATGATGTGCCAGAAGTATTAGCTGACAAGGAAAGATAGGAAAGTAAGTTGTGAAATTAGTGAAAAGAAACAGAAAAGGGACATAAATAACTTAATGACTGAATAAACATCTGGCAAATAGAAGATGTGAGAAGTTGTAGATGTGTTACCAAATAATAATGCTTAATACCTAATTTTGAGAGATTACATAACTCAGAACTAGAATGAACTGAGTCTCCTGGTTTTCGTTTCTTATCTGCCATGTCAGAGTATGATGTAGGTGATCATGGTATTTCCATGACCACGATCGTTCTAGGCAAATTTTTTCTACAGAAGTGGTTTGCCATTGCCTTCTTCTGGGCAGTGTCTTTACAAGATTGGTGACCCCAGTCATTATCAATAATCTTTAGAGACTGTCTGCAGGGTGTCGGTGGTCGCATAGCCAGGACTTAAGGTATGCACCATCTGCTTCTATGGCTTCATGTGACCAATGATCAGGCAGGGCGGGAGGGTAGTAGGGAGGGAGCTAAACAAGGGTGACCTGCAGACTAGCCTTACACCTCCTTTGGTAGAGACATATCTCCACACTACCATCGGATCTCTTCGTGCATGATTCACAAAAACCCAATACACGATAAATTGAGAAACTGAATAGAATGTTATTGTTTATTATGAGGGGAATTGAATGCAACAAAAAGGAGGCCATGTTTCAATAAAAACCATACCTGATGCATGAATACAGAATTCACCTCCTTATTTATGAATGGAGGTCAATGCATTGGAAATAGCGGGGAAATTTACTAAAACCAATATTGGGAAAGAAAAGATTTTCCAATAAGAAAGGAGTGGACAGACATGGCTTGTATGCATTGACATTTAGAAGAGTAAGAGCTTGAATTGCCTGTCCTAAATGGGCCTAAGTAGTTTTGACAGGGTGTATATGGAGAGGATGCTTCTTCTTGTGAGAGATTCTGGAACAAAAGATCAGTGTTCAAAAGCATGGTATCACCTACTTAAGACAGAGAAGAGGAAAAACTTTGAAACACTTTTCCTCAAAGGGCAGTGAAGTAGAGTGTTTTAATATTTAGATAGATAGATAGATAGATAGAAGGATTCTTGGCAAGAACTAGGTTCCTGATAAGCAATGGTTAAGGTTACTGCAGATGGACAGGAATGCAAACTTGAGGTTACAAATGAAATTAATGATGATCTTGTTAGGCTTTGCAGGAGTCAGCTTAAACCATGTCATCAAGTTTGCATCAACAACAATGATAAATTGGAGTGCAGAGAGGAAGGGGAGTGGCTGGTGGACTAGTGTGAGAAAAACAGCCTAAGTCCAAATGTGGAGAGCACCAAGGAAATCATTGTGGACTTCAGAAAGGTGCAGATGAATTACCCACCTCTGTGATTACGTAGCTCCTCCGTAGAGAGAGTTAAATGCACCGAGTTCCCGTGAGTTCACTTCATAGTTGACCTCATCTCATCCCTTATTATCACCTTCCTGAACAAAAAAACTCTGTCTCCACTTCTGAAGGAGATTGAAGCAAGTGAGTCTCTCCCACCCCCACCACCAACACCCCATATTAACTGAATTTTATAGGAGCACCATTGAGAGCATTTTGACAAGTTGCATCTCCAACTGGTATGGGAGCACCCGAACATTGCACTGGAAGTCTCCACCAAGGACTGTGAGAATGGCTGAGAGGATCATATGGGTTTCCCTTACCATCCATCGGGGACATTTATCAGAGGCACTACGTACGTAGGACTCTTAGTATTATTAAGGATCCCACCCATCCATTCAGCCTCCTCTTTGACTTCCTGCCAACAGGCAAGAGACACTAATGCATAAAAACAAGAATGGTCAGGATGGTAAACAGATTTGTCCCTAGACTATAAGGCTTCTGAACTCCCTACAATATTACATTTGAAGTGTCACTGGTTAATCTGTTCTGTACCTTATAATATTTAATTTATGCACTTTATTTTGTTTATTATGTGTAATCCATCTGTAGATTTTATCTTTACTTTCATAAGCTATTATGTGATGTGCGTTATGTATACTACAGTGCTTTATACCCTGGTTCGGAGAAATGTTGCCTCGTTTGACAATATACATGTATATAGTCAAATGACTATAAACCTGACTTGACTTGAAGTGTCGGAGCAGGCTGAAGGGGCTCAATGACTTTCTCCTGCTCCTAATTCATATGTTCATACTTTCTCGATTTAGCATCAGCTGGTAAATTTACTCAGACTGACCATAATTTTGGTGTTGTTTAAAATATTACACCAAGTGTGTGCTCATGCAGTTGTGAATCACATCAATGGGGTAGAGTGAGCTTTATACTGCATGCATCTTTATGAGTTCTGTACGTTCTTGCTCCTAGCACCCAGGTGGACATATTTCACCTTGTTGTTTTTAGTAAATAACACTACTTTATTTCTGGAAGTCTTTTTCCTTGAAGTTAATGGCGATGAATTTTGGAAAAGAAGGGCAACACACAACAGCTGCCAATTTGTGCATTCGGCCTTCCGTTGGTAAATTAGTTACGTCTCAGTATTAATGCATTTCACATTATGCAAGAAATACATAAAATAGATTGACCATTTCAGATCAAGTTACTCCAAGTTACACCCTGAAATAATGGCTACACATGTGATCAATTCCTCATCAAATGAGTTCTAACAATTACCTTTTGAATATTTACTCCCTAAAATGTGGGGCTATTTTTTGAGTATGTCCAGCTTCTGTCCCTTCCAGTTTTGGAGAGAAACTATTTAAAATGATATATATCAGTCCTTACTGGTTTGCTGAAAGCAATTCTACTTTATCAGCTGTAAAGGGCACAATTTCAGTTGAATTGCAAGAGAAATGAGCATATTTATGGGCTGGAAATAATAAATTAGTGCTTGTGATCAAGGAATTGACATATTCAGATTAATCATTGAATACACTGAACTCTGCAAATCCCATATGGTCTGATGTCAATTAACTTTGATGGCTGTAAACCAGTGATCAGTCGAAAATGTTTAAGTGCCAAAGTCTATGGGCATCCCAATGCACAAGGCTTTCGGTGAAGCTTAACCGGTAAAGGTTACTCAGTATAATACAGTATACTGAGTATAAGCAGGTTTTTATGCTGTTTTGATAAATATGACAGCATTAGAAGTTGGAGCTCAGGATTATCTCCCAATCAATAGGATGAATTCCATTCCCTGGAACAAATCCGCACCTCCAGGTTCCATGAATAAGCCGGACCTAGTAGTGGTGCTGCTTATTCATGAGTGAAATGGAAGCTCCCATAAATTAATATTTCCACATTCAAAAGACGACATTAATGAGTGTGCAATTGTGCTTTACAAAAATGAACAGATGATTGTTATTTGCATCAGCACTGAAAATAATCATACTTCAGCTCTATTGTCAGAAGCCATAGAGAGTAGGCTCTGAGACTAAACTCTTCCTGTTAGTTATATTACTTTTAGAGTGGATTCTACCACTAGAATTCATAACTTGTACATGAGAAAATAATAATGATAAAATAATGATTCGTTGTATGGCTGATCCAGCTCAAACATGAATCAGTATATCATTCAGTATATAGAAGGTAAAGGTCTCCATGGCTTTATTATAAGCATAATCGTATTTTGATGGTTCTATATTCCACATTGCTTGCAGTAAGAAAATGGAATATTTTTTCCAGCAGATGAATGAATGCTTTGAAGAACAATATTAATAAAGGATCTAGTACCATTAGTGCTAGCTGATATTAGTATCGAAAGGCAATTCTTCTTTTTGCATCAACATTCATTATTTTAATTTCATAAATATTTTAATATTGTAATAAGGTTTATATCCCAATAAGTGCAAAGGCAAAACTATGTTTTTACACCAAAACATGAAATAGCTGTCCCTACTTGTATTTCCGGGATGGCCGGTCCTCTCTGTGGACAAGATCCTGTAAACGTGGTCAGGGGCGAAGGAAGTACAATTGGATTCAGAGTAGAAAAGCTTCTGAGGTCACAGAGAGGAGGATTAGATTTTACTCTTTTCATGATGACTTTATCCATGACAACAAATTTGTTCCATGGCAACCAGAGAGTGCGGTTTTCAGTGATGAAGGGAGCACGCTCGAAGACTAGTGTGACAGAGATTCCTCCAATTGCTACGAGATCAAAACTGGTAACAAAGAAAGAAAGAATTACAAATAAATAAATGTTAAGAAGTTGAAATTGGATCAGACTTTGATCTAAATGTAATCTGAGTATCAGGTTTGACATAAATTACATTTTGAAGGATGATTACCATCTAAACCAGCTTTGAACACATTCGAAGTTAGCCTTTGATTGTAAGTTGTACTCCTTGTGGAGTATTATTCCACATCAAAAGTTTTACATTCCTTTAAGCTTATCGTATTAATTTAGGAATATCTGAAATGTCTGGTCTTATGCTTTGTACTTTGAAAGAAATTGAGAAAAAGTTATTTTTTTCCTTCAGTATGGAACATGTGCAATTTGTAAATATGAATTTGGTAGTAATAAAAAACAGATTTTCAATTTATCATGACACATCAAAGATTCAAAGTATATTTACTATCAAAGTATGTATACAGTATACGTCTCTGAGATTCGTCCTCCAGCAGATAGTCACGAAACAATGAAACACCATGGAACCCATTCGAAGAAAACATCAAACACCCAATGCATGAAAATAAAGAACAAATCAGGCAAAGGGCAAAAAACAAACAAATAACACACAGAATATAAAACATCAAACTGTAGAGTCATTGAAATGGTCTAAGAATGTTCAGTTTAGTTCAGTTCAATTCAGTCCCTTTATGTATCATTCACTGCAGGCTGCAGCGCCAGTCCATCCTGAAGCACCTCAATCAAATTGCACAAATTAGTATAAAAAAGAGTAATCAAGATTCAGCAATGCTTGTAACATGAACTGTAGATTCTTCCAAAAACAAGTCCACAGCCACTAGTCACATTGATCTAATCTTGCAGCACGCCACCCAAAACTCGTGCACCTTCCTCTGGCAAAGGAAAACTGGACAAACACAGGTAGATGGCATTGAACATCCACTTGCCTTCCGCTCTCATCCTCATTGAATTCAATCTTGCTTAGGGCTTTAATTGGTGAGAAGTAATGGAGCCATTCATGGGTTTGCACTCTGCCTTTAGGTGCACGCTCTGCTCTTAACCTGGCCGAAATCACCCAGATACATCAAAAGCACAAGATCGCTCAGTTGGTCCATAATCAAAATGTAAATTGCGGCCTCCAATTGCACACAGTTAGGCAGTAGAAGCATATTTAAAAGAAGAAGTTTTGCGAACTGCCTGCAGGATGTTGTCATTGGTCACATTGGTTGCTGATACCATCTTGAAGATCACCTACCAGTACAGAAGCTACTTAACCAATTTTATTAAGTTAATCATAAAATATATTGTATTCTAGATTCTGTTAACCTTTCAAGGTAGTCATTCTGTCAGAAAGAACCATTATAACAGAAATAGGTAGATGAACAACTGGGGGTTAATTATTGTAGTTTTATACGGTGTAAATTTGTCAGCTAAATTCATTTTAATTAGATATAAATTTTGTTAGATTAAAATTCTTATGGCTCATTAAGAACAAAACTAACCAGCATGATAGTTGGATTTATCTCACTCAACTTAGAGGGATGCTTCTCACAAACAGCTCAAATGAGGTTAGAAACTAAAGGCAGAAATGCAAGGAACATTTAAGGCATAGTGTAAATGAATGCAGACTTTCTGTTTGGATTCTCATAATCATCTGTTTTACTCCTGTCATGGAGTGCATCCAGAGAAGATTTTAATATTTTTGCCATTGAGCTAAGAATGAAACCTGAAGCAAAATGTCTGTTCTATATTGATAGACTAATAAGGAACCACCTGTTGTGCAGGTTTCCTGAAGGTGACATTGGACTGGTGTTGAAGGCTGCATTTCAGCTGTATATCAACTTTATCTCAGATATCCTGAGAATATTATCATTAATAATAATAATAATAATAATAATAAGTAGTAGTACTTTATTGACCCCAAGTGGGAGATTCCACCCAGATAGGTTGTGTAAAATCCAACTGCTCTGATGACAGCTTTTCAGTGGAAGGTCTGGCTCAATCCAATGGATTCCAGGTAACTGGGCCATTGGTTAATCCAGAGGAATTCTTAAAGAACAAAAACTGAATCAAGAAAATAACCAGGATTCCTTTCATTTACATGGAACAATAAGCTGCTTAGTTGGCAGGAGACTGTTGCCGAATAGTTTCCAACTAGAATGTGGAGCGTGCACTTGTGTGGCCATTAGACACTACATTGTGCTTAGAGCAATCAGTTAACATGTGTTTGATAATAGACAATAGACAATAGGTGCAGGAGTAGGCCATTCGGCCCTTCAAACCAGCACTGCCATTCAATGTGATCATGGCTGATCATCCACAACCAGTAACCTGTTCCTGACTTCTCCCCAGACCCCTTGACTCCACTATCTTTAAGAGCTCTATTTAACTCTTTCTTGAAAGTATCCAGAGAATTGGCCTCCACTGCCTTCTGAGACAGAGCATTCCAAAGATCCACAACTCTCTGGGTAAAAAATTTTCCTGAACATTCTAAATGGCCTACCCTTTATTCTTTAATTCAAACTCACCATCTCAGCTGGTGATGAGAGGGCATACAGAAGCGAGATATGCCAATTAGTGGATTGTTGTCTCAGCAACAACCTGGCACTCAACATCAGTAAGATGAAACACCATCTGAGATTATGTTCAAAAAGCAGTGATTTTTGTCACTGATGGTTGGTGAGAAATAAACAGTAAGACAAATCAGAATTGTTTTGCTCACTGCAGTGTCAAGCATTTCAGAATCAGAATCAGGTTTATTATCATAGGCACTTGTCATGAAATTTGTTAACTTAGTAGCAGCACAATGTAATAGATGAGTACACAAAAAGAAAAAAATAAGTAAAGCAATTACAGTAAATATATATATGTATATTAAATAGATTAAAATTAGTGCAAATTTTTTTTAAAAAACAAAATAATATTCATGGGTTCAATGTCCATTTAGGAATCATATGGCAGAGAGGAAGAAGCTGCTGCTGATTACTGAGTGTGTACCTCCTTCCTGACAGTAATAATGAGAAGAGGGCATGTCCTGGATGACAAGGGTCCCTAATAATAGATGTCACCTTTCTGAGCCACCGCTTCTTGAAGATGTCTTGGATACTTTGGAGGCTAGTGCACAAGATGGACTGACTAATTTTACAACTTTCTGTAGCTTCTTTCAGTCTTGTGCAGCGCACCTCCCATACCAGACAGTGATGCAACCTGTCAGAATGCTCTCCACATGATACCTAAAACACACAGATGACAAACCAAATCTCTTCAAGCTCCTAATGAAATATAGCCACAGTCTTGCCTTCTTCATAGCTGCATCGATATGTTGGGACCAGGTTAGATCCTCAGAGATCTTGTCATGCAGGAACTCAAAGTTGCTCACTCTCTCCACTTCTGATCCTTCTATTAGGATTGGATTGTGTTCCCTCGTCTTACTCTTCCTAAAGTCCACAATCAGCTCTTTGTCTTACTGATGTTGAGTGCCAGGTTGTTGCTGCGACACCACCCCACTAACTGGCATATCTCGCTCCTGTATGCCCTCTTGTCACCATCTGAGATTCTACCAACAATGGTTTGTATCATCAGTAAATTTATAGATGGTATTTGAGCTATGCCTAGCCACATAATCATGGGTATAGAGGGTAGAGCAGTGGGCTAAGCACATCCCTTATCAAGGAGGAATGACTAGTGGTGTTCCGCAGGGGTCAGTGCTGGGACCACTTCTTTTTATGCTGTTTATAAATAATTTAGATGATGGAATCCAGAGGCAGAAGACCAGGAAAGCACCAGGCCCAGATGGTGTGTCGCCCTCCTGCCTGAAGACCTGTGCTGATCAGCTGGCCCCCATCTACACACAGATCTTCAATAGATCACTGGAGCTGTGTGAAGTCCCTCATTGCTTCAAGTGCTCCATTACCATTCCAGTCCCAAAGAAACCCACTATCAAGGGACTAAATGATTACAGGCCTGTTGCTTTGACATCTGTGGTCATGAAGTCCTTTGAGAGACTTTTGTTGGCTCACCTGAAGGACATCATAGGTCCCCTGCTGGACCCCTTGCAAATCGGGCAAATAGGTCAGTGGATGATGCAGTCAACATAGGACTGCATTACATTCTACAACACCTCGACAACCCAGGAACTTCTGTGAGGGTCTTGTTTGTTGACTTCAGCTCGGCGTTTAACACCATCGTCTCAGAAATCCTCCACTCCAAACTCACCCAGTTTACTGTCTCCCCTGCCATCTGTCAGTGGATCACAAGCTTCCTGACTGACAGGGTGCAGTAAGTGATGCTGGGGAGCATCATCTCTAGCACCCGGACAATCAGTACCGGTGCCCCCCAGGGATGTGTGCTCTCCTCACTGCTCTTCTCCCTTTACACTAGTGACTGCACCTCACAGGATCCATCTGTTAAGCTCCTGAAGTTTGCAGACGACACAACTGTCATTGGCCTTATCCGAGACGGTGATGAGTCTAGATACAGACGGGAGGTGAAACGGCTGGCCCTCTGGTGTGGTCAAAACAATCTGGAGCTAAGTACGCTCAAGACTGTGGAGATGACAGTGGACCTCAGGAGGAGCCCCCCAATACTCCCCCCACTCACTATACTCAACAGTATTGTGTCTGCTGTGGAGACCTTCAGATTTCTGGGTGTCACAATCTCCCAGGACCTGAAGTGGACACCCAACATGGACACTCTTATCAAAAAGGCTCAGCAGAGGTTGTATTTCCTACGTCGACTCAGGAAGTACAACCTGCCTCAGTTGCTGCTGATTCAATTCTATTCAGGAATAATCCAGTCTGTTCTCTGTTCGTCCATCACTGTCTGGTTTGGATCAGCTACCAAACAAGACAAGAATAGACTCCAAAGAACTGTCAAGGCTACGGAAAAGATTATTGGTGTGAAGCTGCCCTCGATCCAGGACTTATATGCATCTAGAGTCAGGAAGCGAGCAAGCAGCATTATTGTAGACCCATCACACCCTGGTCATCACCTGTTCCAACTCCTTCCTTCTGGTAGGCGCTTTAGATCACTGCATGTCAGGGCAAATAGGTACAAGAACAGTTTCTTTTCGTATGCCATCAGTCTTATGAACACTTGAATTTTAGACTATTATAAATCAAGTCCACTTGTACATTCAATGAGGTGGACCTCATTGTATATAGTTTATGATTATTTGCACTATTGTTTTTGTTTGCTTTTAATTCTGTAGAGAGAGAGCTCAGGGAAACCGGCATCAAATTCCCTGTATGTGTCCTCATACTTGGCGATAATAAAGGATTCTGATTCTGATTCTGAAATTATTGATTAGGACTGTGGGAATGATGGTGTTAAATGCTGAGATATAGTCAATGAACAGCATCCTGACATAGGTGTTTGTGTTGTCCAGGTGATCTTAGGTAGGGTGAAGAGCCATTGAGATTGCTTCTGCCGCAGACCTATTGTGGTGATAGGCAAATTGCAGTAAGACCAGGTCCTTGCTGAGGCAGGAGTTCACTGTAGATGTGAGTGCTACTGGGTGATAGTATTAAGGGAGCTCACAATATTCTTCTTAGTCGTTGGTCTAGTTGTTGCATTTTTGAAGCAAGTGTGAACTTCCGACCATAGCAGTGAGAGGTTGAAAATGTCCCTGAATACTCCTGTCAGTTGTTTGGCACAAGTTTTCAGAGCCTTACCAGGTACTCCATCGTGGACCTGCCTCCTTGCGAGGGTTCATCCTCCTAAAAGACAGCCGGACATTGGCCTCTGAGACAGAAACCTCAGAGTCACCGGATGTAGCAGGGATCTTCACAGCTGTAGTTACTGTGTATTCTCTCTTTCCAAGTGGGCATAGAAGACATTGAGGTCATCTGATAGTGAAGCATTGCTGCTATTGAGTTTTGCTTTGCAGGAAATCATGTCCTGCAAACCCTGCCAGAGTTGACACGTGTCCGATGTCACCTCCAACCTCGTTCAGAATTGCTTCATCAATTTTGAAATAGACTTCTGCAAGTCATACCTGGTTTTCTTGTACAGACATGGATCACCAGGTTTAAATGCCAGTGATCTAGCCCTCAGCAGATGACAACCCTCCTGGTTCATCCACAACTTTTGTTTTGAGAATGTACAGCGAGTTTTTGTAGATACACACTCACCCACACAGATTTTAATGAAGTTGGGAACTACTGCAGCATACTCATTCAGATTTAAAGATGAATTCCTGAATACATCCAGTCCACCAATTCAAAGTACTCTTGTAAGCATTCCTTCGCTTCCCTGGTCCCTACCTTCTTGTTCCTCACTACAGGTGCTGCAGTCTTCAGTCTCTACCTGTACTCAGGGAGCAGAAGTACAGCCAGCTACTCGGACTTCCTGAAGTGTGGGTATGAAATAGCATGGTAAGCATTCTTGATTGTGGTGTAGCAGTGGTCTAGTGTGTTGTTTCCTTTGATACTACAGCGATTTGTTAATGGTAATTAATTAGTGATTTTTTTCAAGCTGGCCTGTTTAAAATCCCCCATAATGATTGTGAAGATGTCACGGTGTGCTGTTTCATGCATGTTAATCCTGTTGGTAAGATCATTTAAAGCCTGCTTGACATTAGCCTCAGGTGGAATGCACAGGGTTACCAAAATGATTGCCGAAATCTCCTGTGGCAGGTAAAATGGACTGCACTTAATTGTGAGATATTTCAGTTCTGGTGAGCAGGATTGGAACAACACTGATACATTTGTGCACCAAGAGGAGTTGATCTTGAGGCATACACCTCCACCTCTGCTTTTGAGGGACTTGACTATCTCTCAAGCTTGGAGATGCTAGAAATGGTCAGGAGTGCAAATGAATCCATTTCTCTACTTTAACAGGCTTGAAATTATGAAGGTATCGACAATCTTGAATGTTATAATTAAAATGAAGATGCAATCGTCTAAGGGATTGTTTGAAGATAGTTCTTTATCTGTACTAGGTGTCTGCACTGATTTTGCTCATTTACAGTCAATCAAAAGAACATAGTAGATGAATTCTGGCAATAACTATTAGGAATCAATGTGCAGTTTTATAATACTGTAGAGGTATTGGTAGTGATCTAATTTGTTCTGTGTTTCATTTAAATACATAATTTGTTACTCAGTTAAACAGTAGTTTGTCTTTATTATACCTTTTAACTATTTCCATGAAACTTTGGCTAATTGGGGCAGCCGCTTAATCGGGCTTAACTGAGATGTTCTGGTCCTGACGTGTCCCATTTAAACAGAATCAACTGTATTTTGTTTCTCAAAGCAAATAGGCAAAATAGCTGTTACTTTAGAAATTAATCCATTACCAAATGTCATAGTCTGTGAATTTAGATAAAAGACATTTAAAGTTTATTCTCATTAGTTGCAGATTATTTTTATTAGCTAAATTAGATGAGTTACCTAAGGTGCAATTCAAAGGTTCAAAGTTTTTTATACATTTTGAAAAATGTTAACAAAGCAGGAAATAATATAACTAACTTATAATTATTCACAAAAGACTTTCATCTCTATCATTATCCTTTTCAAAGCATCTTATTATAATGTGTACAGAACAAAAGAAATCAATATTTTTACTTGGCAGGAGATCTCTAATTGCACTATATATGTTTAGTTTTATTGCTATTATTCAGTCAAGCTTTCTCATTACATGCCTCCTGTCTCAGCCCTAGTTTTTTCTCCCCTTGGTGAGAATTCCCCTTACTGTGTGTATATTTACTATGTAAATTTAACTCAAAATGCATCTTTAAAATAGGAATACAGTGGGAAAAATGAAAAAAAAACATTCTTCTGCACCTGCCATCCTGACGGCTGATGGTGTACCCATAATTGTCATGGTTCAGAAAGCTGATGTTTACACCGACCAGTGGGGTTTCATCCACTGCTGCCACTTGCCCTCGAACAACACAGACACTGCTGAAAGAAGACAACATGCAGATAAACATATTGCAAATAGAATTAAACAGTTCCAATTAATTTTATTCCATATTCCTGATTTAAGAAAATTGACATTGGTTCCTATCAGTCATGTAAACCCAATGTATATAAATAACAATATATAAATAATAAACCCAATATATTTAAACAAGTTCCTATCAGTCATGTAAACCCAATGTATATTTAAACAAAGATAAAGGTTTCTCTATGATGGGTGAACCTGGGAATGGCTTATTTTGATGTTATATCTAATCAGATGAGTGCCTGCATAACACTTGGATTTATCTCAACTGGACTACATAGGATTAGACTAACGATTAAGTATTCTAATTTATGCTTTTTTATATCATAAGGAGCTTCTTGTTGTTAAGGAGCAATTAGCCTATGCAGAAACTTCATGCAGATGTACAAAAGTAAATATGCACTAGGATTTCTGTGCAATCCTCACATCAATGGGAATTTGTGGCAATCAAACTTTAAATAAAATAATTATTGCCTGGGTTACTGGAAATTCAAGTATACCTTCTATCTTAATTCTAAAATATTCTCTGTGTGATATTTAATCAGACAAATTCTGGCTGAATATCATTCACCCAACTCACACCTTCCACTCTGTACTCACCTCTCACTACATCACACCAGATTTATTTTTCCCTGTTATATCCGTAGGTGCATTCATCACGGAAGTTTGTGTTGAAAAATAGATCATCTTCTCAGTTGTGCATGTTGATTAACGATAAGTGATCCCTAGCTCAGGATAGTGTGATTCGTGCAAACTAAGGTAACTTGAAGCTGCCTCCAAAATGCTCCACAGCTTCAGATTTCAACTGAGGAAGAGTACTTGCTATTGCACCAGAGTAATATTTCCTTTCATGCAGCTCAAAAGAAGCAGAGATGAACAGCTACAAGAATTTATAGTTATTAGCAACTTTCAAGAAATGAAGGCTGAACTATTTATAAGTTAGCAGAGTTGAAAGTGTTTGAAAAATCAACAGAAGCAACACTCTGTTATAAATGGCTATCTCTCCTTACAAATATAATCAGCCATGTGGATATGTTTTCTGTATTCACGATTTAATAATTTCAGTCTACATTTCCTGCCTCCTCAGGAAAGCAGCAAACATAATAAGACCATAAAACATTGAAGCAGATTTAGGCTATTTGGCCTATTGAGCCTCTTCTGCCATCATCATGGCTGATTAATTTCCCTCTCAACCCCATTTTCTTGTCTTCTCCTCATAACTTTTGATGTCCTGACTAACCAAAAACCAGCGACCTAGCCTCCACAGCCACCTTTTGCAACGAATTCCACAAGTTCACCCCACCCTGGCTAAAAAAAATTCCTCTTCATTTCTGTTCTGCCTGGATGTCCTCTATTCTCAGGTTGTGTCCTCTGGTCGTAGACTCTTCCACCATATAGGAAATGTCCTCTCCATGTTCACTCTGTCGAGGCCTTTCAACATTCATTGGGTTTCAATGAGACCCCCTCTCATTCTTATAAGTTCCAGTGAGTATAGGCCCAGAGACATCAATTGCTCCTCATATGATTAGCCTTTTATTCCCGGAATCATTCTTGGGAATCTTCTCTGAACCCTCTCCGATGTCCAATTTACTTTCTTATATAAGGAGCCCAAAGCAGCTCACAGTACTCCAAGTGAGGCCTCACCATTGCCTCATTGTATCATCCACAAACATGACCACAAAGCCATCAATTCCACCATCCAAATCATGGACATACAGCGTACAAAGAAGCTGTCCCAGCACCGACCCCTGTGGAACATCACTGGTCACTAACAGCCAATCAGAAAAGGTTCCCTTTATTCCCACTTTTTACTTCCTGCCAATCAGCTCATGCTCTATCCATGCTAGTATCTTTCTTCTAATACCATTGGTTCTTATCTTGTTAAACATCCTCTTACTCTGGTAGTTCTCTGGTAATAATGAAGGACTGCTCCCATCTTTGTAATTCTCTTTCTCCCCCTTTCCATTGGACAGAAGGTAAAGAGGCTTGAGAGTATGTACCACCAGGCTCATGTACCACTGTTATCAGACTCTGAATGGACCTCTCATACACTTTAAGCTCTTGATCTCCTAACTTACCTCAGCATAGCCCTTGCATTTAATTTTTCTATGTGCACTACACCTACTGTAAACTGCAATATTATATTCTGAATTCTGCTTTCCTTTTTACGGCGCAGATGTACTCGTGTATGGAACGATCTGACTGGATGGCATGATAACAAATGTTTTTCACTGTACTCATTTCATGTTACAATAATAAACCAAATCTATTTCCAATAGTTAGTAAAACCCAGGTCGCTAATTCAAGCCCGGAGGTTCAAGATCTCAGCTTAAGTTAGTGCAATTCCTGAGTGCTGTAATGTCAGAGGTGATGTTAAAATCAGGCTCTATATAGATGCAACAGAACTAAGAAAATTTTACAGAAAATAAAGCAGAGGTTTTCTGTTAGTGTCCTGCTCATAACTTTCTAACAATTTAAAATGTGAAATATAGATTTTGTAGAATTGCAACTAATTGTTGTTCATGGTCTTTTCTAACTGAGAATTGGAGTAGCACTTTACACTATATTATATTAGAGAAAGGAGTCTGAAGGTCTTTGCAATGCCCTGAGGTTTTCCGTAGTCCATGTAAATACAAATTATTTTCTTTTACTTCTATACAGATAATTTGACATGAAATTACTTGCACTGGAAAGCTAACGTGATTTCATACTCATGATGCCATACCCAATGTCATTGTGAAGAAATGACAGAAATAAATTTTGGATTCCTCAGACTTTTTCTCTGAATAGTCTACCTACAGGTTGCCTTTATTTATTTTAATGTTTTGAATTCCATGATCAAGTGGTAATTAGATTAATATACCAAATGGGATCAAAGCAGTCCATACGAAAGGTGGAGGTTTCTCTTCTGTCAACTGTTTTCAAGGGTTTCATGTGCATTAAGTGAGAGATATTTTAATTCTGTTTCTGAATGAGAATAACATGCACCATAAAGTGGACAATCCATATCCGGGGTGCATAGAAAGAGCTACTTTTTAATTGGGGCGGCGATCAAGATTCTGAAGTCAGAATTTTGCGGCAGTTTTTCTGATTTGTGGAGTGACCAATCAGCGGGCAGCAGTGAGTAAATAGAACTACCTGTCAGTCAGGTCCGTGTTCAGGATTTCAAAAGCAGAGCCTCAAACCCCTTTTCTCTGAGTTGGACAGTCTACATCAGGGGTACGTGAAAAGAGCTACTTTTTAATCAGAGCAGTGAACAAGATTTTGATGGCAGAGTTTCATGGGAGTTTTTCCTGATTTGAGGAGCAACCAATCATCAAGAGGGATTCATAAGAAAGGGCCAATAAGTATAATTCAGTGCAAGTGGAACAGCCATTCTATCAAGTGGGGCAGTCTTTAGAATGGCTTTGGTTCACAAGGCTTAGGCAAGATCAAGCTTGGGTGAGAAAGATTGCCTTGTAAGTTATTCTCTCTCTGTTCTTATTTATTCCTTCCTCACCTGTAGATTAGTGAGAATGGCTCCAGGGGCAGTGTTCTGTACTGTGGGAAGTCTGGGCAACCTCCAGTCTCCCAAATAAACACATCTACACCAAGTGCACTGGGCTGCACTTCCTCAGAGAATGTATTAAGGAACTGGAGCTGCAGCTCAATAACCTTTGAGTCATACAGTAGAATGAGGAGCTGATAGACAGGATCTACAGGGAGGCAGTCACCCTTGGGTTGCAGGAGACAGGTGACCATCAGGAGAAAGAGGGGAAATGCACAGTCAGTGCAGAGTACACCTGTGGACATGCCCCTCAGTAATACGTATATAACTTTAGATACTTTTGAGGGGGGCGAGCTACTGGGGGGGAAGCCACAGTGACCAGGTCTCTGGCACTGAGCCTAGTGTTGTGGCTCAGAAGAGCAGAGAGGTGAAGATGACTTAGTCAGAGGAACAGAGACGAGGTACTGTGGGCATGATAGAGACACCCGGATGGTATGTTGCCTCCCTGGTGCCAGGATCAGGGACATCTCGGGTTGTGTTCATGGCATACTCAAGGACGAGGGTGAACAGCCAGAAATCTTGGAACATAACGGCACCAACGACATGGGCATACAAGGTGAGGAAGCCCTGACAAGAGATTTTAGGGAAAGAGGTAGAAAGCTGAAAAACATGACCTCCAAGGTAGTCATCTCTGGATTGCTGCCTGTGCCACATGCCAATGAGGGTAAGAGTAGGATGATTTGGCAGATGAATACATGGCTGAAGAATTATGCAGGGGGCAGGGGTTCAGATTTATGGATCACTGGAATATCTTCTGGGGAAGGTATGACCTTACAAAAGGGACAGGTTACACCTGAACCACAGTGGGGTCCAATATCCTTGTGAGCAGGCTGGCTAGAATTGTTCGGATGGGCTTAAACTAATTTGGCAGCGGATGGAAACTGGAGTGAAAGTGCGGAAGATGATGTAGTTGGTTTACAAACAGAACAGAAGCAAGGTATAGTGAGACTCTTAGCAAGGAGAGGCTGAAGGCAGGGCAAAATTGCAATCAACAGGATGAGGTGCAATGTAAGATGTGGGCAAAATCAAGAAAGGTAAATATAGGACTAAAGGTGTTATATTTAAATGCATGCAGAATACAGAATAAGGTTGATGGACTTGTAGCACAGTTACAGATTGGCTAGTATGATGTTCTAGGCATCACTTAATTATGGCTGAAAGAAGATTATAGCTGGGAGCTTAATGTCTAAGGATACACATTGTACTGGAAGGACAGGCAGCAAGGCAGATGTGGTGGTGTGCCTCTGCTGGTAAAAAATATAAATTAAATCATTAGAAAGAGCTGTCGTAGGATTGGAAGGTATTGAATCATTGTGGATAGAGCCAAGGAACTGCTAGTGTTAAAAAGACCCTGATAAGAGTTATATATAGACCCCCAAACAGTGGCAAGGATGTGGTCTACAAATTACAATGGGAGTTAGAAATGTATGCCAAAAGGGCAATGTTACTATAGTCATGAGGTATGCTGGTAGATTGGGAAAACCAAGTTGGAATAGGATTCCAAGAAGGGGAATTTCCACAATGCATTGGAGATGTCCTTTTCGAGCAGCTCATGGTTGAGTCCACCAGGGATCAGCTATTCTGGATTGGGTATTGTGCAATGAACCAGAATTGATTAGCTTATGGTAAAAGAGCTCTTAGGGGCAAATAATCATAATATGATCGAATTCACCCTGAAATTTTAGAAGGAGAAGCTAAAGTCAGATGTAGCACTATAACTGTGAAATAAAGGGAATTATAGAAGCATGAGAGAGGGGAGCTGGCCAGAATTAATTGGAAAAGAACACTGGCAGGGATGATGGCAGAGCAGCAGTGGCTGGAATTTCTGGAAAGAATTTGGAAGGCACAGGATATACATATCCCAATGAGGAAAGGGTATTCTAAAGAAAACATGACATAATCATGGCAAACAAGAGAAATCAAAGCCAATATAAAAGCCAAAGGGCATAGAATAAAACAAAAAAAGATAAGCTTTTAAAAACCAGCACAAGGCAACTAAAAAAGTCATTAAGAAGGTAAAGATGGAATATGAATGTAAGCTAGCCAATAATATTAAAGAGGATACCAAAAGTTTCTTCAGATAGGTAAAGGGTAAAAGAGAGGCAAGGGTGAAATTTGAATCACTGGAAAACAATGCTGGAGAGGTAGTAATGGGGGACAAAGAAATGGCAGATGAACTGAATAAGTATTTTGCATCAGTCTTCATTGTGGAAGACACTAGCAATATGGTGACAGTTCCAGGTGTCAGGGGTCATGACGTTTGTGAAATTACCATAACTAGAGAGTAGGTTCATGGGAAACTGAAAGGTCTGAAGGTAGATAAGTCACCTAATCCAGATGGTGTACACTCCAGGATTTTGAAAGAGCTGGCTGGAGAGATTATGGAGATATTGGTAATGATCTTTCTAGAATCATTGGATATCGAAAGCTTGCGGAAGACTGTAAAATTGTATATGTTACTCCACTCTTCAAGAAGGGAGAGAGGCAGAGGAAAGGAAATTATAGGCTAGTTAGTCTGACTTCAGTGGCTGGGAAGATGTTGGAGTTGATTGTTAAGGATGTAGTTTCAGGGTACTTGGAAGTACATGATAAAATAGGTCATAGTCAGCATGGTTTCCTCAAGGGAAAACCTTGCCTGACAATTCTGCTGGAACTCTTTGAGGAAATAGCAAGGAGGATATACATGGGAGAATCGGTCGATGTTGATGTACTTGGATTTTCAGAAGGCCTTTGACAAGGTATCACAGAGGAGACTGCTTAACAAGCTATGAACCCACAGTATTCCAGGAAAGATTCTAGAATGGATAAAGCAGTGGCTGATTGGCAGGAGGCTAACAAAGGGAATAAAGGTAGCCTTTTCTGATTGGCTGGCAATGAGTAGTGCTGTTCCAGAGGGTTCTGTGTTGGGACTGATTCTTTTTACGTTATATGTCAACAATTTGGATGATGGATTGATGGCTTTGTTGCAAAGTTTGAAGATGACATGAAGATAAGTGGAAGGGCAGATAGTTTTGAGGAAATGCTACAGATGCACTTAGATTAGCAGAATGGGCAAAGAAATGACAGATGAAATATTGTGTTGAGAAGTGTACGGTTATGCATTTTGATGTAAAGAAATGAAAGGGTTGACTATTTTCTAAAATCTGAGGTGCAAAAGGATTTGTGAAGGATTCCCTATTAGCAGGTTGAGACTGTGGTGAGGAAGGCAAATTTGATGTTAGCATTCATTTCAAGAGGACAGAAATATAAAAGCAAGGATGTATTGTTGAGACTTTATAAAGCACTGGTAAGGCATCACTTAGAGTATTTTGTGCAATTTTGGGCCCATTGTCTTAGAAATAATGTGCTGAAACAGGAGAGGCTTCAAAGAATGTTCATGAGCATGATTGCAGGATTAAACTGCTTACCATATGAAGAGCATTTGATGGCTCTGTTCATGTATTCGCCGGAATTTAGAAAAATGAGGTGCGTCCTAATTGAAATCTATGTAATGGAGAAAGGCCTAGATACAGTGGGTGGAAAGGATGTTTCCTATGGTGGGATTGTCTCAGATCAGAGAACATAGCCTCAAAATAGAGGAGTGTCCTTTTAGAACAGTGATGAGGAGGAATTTCTTCAGCCAGAGAGTGACGAATCTGTGGAACTCATTGCCACACGCAGCTGTGGAGGCCAAGTCTTAATGTATATTTAAGGCAGAAGTTGATAGACTGTTGATTGGTCAGCAGGGAAGGCAGGAGATTAGGGCTGAGAGGAAAAATGGATCAGCCTCGATGAAATGGCAGAACAGACTCGATAGGCCAAATGGACTAATTCTGCTGATATACCTTAAGGTCTTATAAACCAGCTTCTAATTTGATATACGTCCTGAGAGGATTTCCACTGTTGAAAGAAATGTTCCTAATAGGGCCGATTTTGGAAATAACTTTATACTGTATCAGCTGTGTCTAATTTTAAAAGCTTGATATTATTTTCTATTTTTCACAATGATAAGCACAATGCTCCAACATTTACAAACATCTGTAATTATAATAGTTTTTATTGATCAAAAGACTGTGAAGTTATGAAATGAAAACAAAAAAACATTAAAATATAGTAGGGAAAACTCCTTTTGTGATTAGGCTTCGAGGAAATATCAATCTAAAGGGGGCATCTCACACACTACTTCTCATTATTGCTTCACTAGAGACTTTTGACATGTCCTTCTTTCTTTGGCAGTCCTTTGAGATCAAAGATGACATGGTTGCACTTTGGTTTTCTGGCCACATCTTACTGGCTGCCTGAAGTCTACCATGGTAGGTACGTGCAAAGAAAATCTTATCTTCTCTGCCAGGAAGAACAAAGACTGCATAGAAGATGAAGAGGATATGCTAGAGGACTTACAATAGTGATCATCCTCCAGAAAGGAAACAACTGGAAGTGATACAGGATTTTTCAGCTGTCTACTACATGGAAAGTCATTGTCTTGGTCCATCAGACTGGCCTCCTCCCAATGGCTGAAAATTTATTCACCAAATTGCTGTGTGTTCATTCAAAGGCTCAGTGGACACAATCTTCATGAGAAAACAACAATAAGAAATATGCAAGCAGAATTATGCATGGTCTTTTACAACTTCACAAAAGCTTTTCACTCTGTCAATCAGGAAAGACTATGGAACACCCTGTACAAATTCAGCACAACCTTGTGTTTATTCACAGTAGCATGCAAATCGTGATTCTAGCAAATGGGTTGCACCGAAGACTGGTGTTAAGCAAAAATGTACCATTGTACTAACACTATTCTCAATCTTTATCATGTCATATTGAACCTAACTTTCAACCTCAGTTTCCCAGGAATAGAGCTAATACTCAGAACGAATAAGAAACAATTCAGGCTATAACACTTACACTCCAGAATCAAAATCACCCAAATCTCAGTATCAGTGAGGCTTACGTTAACACCCACAAGTTAAATGGCTCTCCCTGCATCACGCTACCTGAAAATAATGGTTCTTGATGAGACCACTGAAAATCTGAACCACTTTCCACACCTCAGTACCTACAACTCAGCCAAATCAAATATATCAAAGTTAAAATTCACCATTGTTTTCACTTAAGATTACAGACAGTTAATGTCATATTCTACAGTTTATCTTCTCTGATGAAACAGCATGTTCATGATGGCAAGACTGTGCTCTGAACAACACTTCAGGAGAAGAGCCCATTGTAATTTGCCTTCCCTACCTCTTTGTTGTTGAACAAGCCTCGTAAGAGGATTGCACCCTTTACCACCCTGGCAATGAAGTTACCCAGCAGAATTAGTTTGTCTAATGCAGACCAGATTTTTTTCAAAATTGGAGTACAAGTCTTTTCTCTCTTCTGAAGCTACAAGGGTTGCAATAATGTCAGTAACATTTTGGCTCCTTTTTAGAATGAACCAAGGAATCATAAGATCTTCATTAGTTCCACGGAGGTTTGGGGGTTGGAGGGTGTAGTTGTTGATTCACTGCACTACCTTAATCTTAATAGCAAAGATCTCTCATTCTGTAAGAAGACAGCATTCCTGCTGCCTTGACAAGTATACCAGTATTATTGTCAGAATATTAATCTGCCAGGTTGTGACAGCAGAGCTGTTCAGGACATTCACTGTTGAGATTGTCCTGGGATTTTAGGCTGCTATGGGAACATGCAGTACACTCAACAAATATTAAAGATTGCTCCAACATTTACGGTGAGAATAAGCAATGCATTTGAAAATGGAACGACAATTTTCCCGAAGGAACCATTGAGGCAGTTCTTTTACAGGTAATAATGAGTTTTAAATAGGTGCAATCAGTTGTCAGCATTGTTGGATATTTGCTGTTAGTAGGATTCTACCAATAACAAGGTGTCAAGTGACTATATTTTCTGGCAAAAGTAATAATATTCTAAAGTGAATGATTTGTGAAGAGTAGGCTTCTATTTTCCCAATACACCACACTATTTGGCAGACAGCCAATAGAAAATTATTTTCATGCTAACATGTTAAAAGCTCATTTTGACCCATTCTATCAGTGTCATTGGGCCTCAACATGCATATGTATTGAATGGCTTTAGGCAGCTGTTCTTGTTATCTGCTCAGGTAAAATAGCTAACGAAGAGATATTGGCAGCTTTCCGACAGTTGAGTAGCCTGGGCTACTTTAACACCATCCAATACACACAATTCCCATTCATTCAATAGATGACAACTGCCCTGGAAAGTTCAGGATGGAGTGAATACTTATGTGATAAATTGTAGAGCAAATCCAGGTTACTGAGGGTTAATATCATATTGTGCCGTTTATCTTTAGTTTGAAGTAACAAATGCATTGCTGAAGTCAATTTTACCAAATGACACTGCAAATGATGAAAGAGTAACACGTTTTTGATTAAAAAGGCCATAAACATGATAAATATTAGCTTCTGCAAATATCCATCTTGTTTATGCTGAAAATAATAGAGAGGTAATGGAGGATTTTGAAATTAGTCATCCTGTAATCATTGCTGGCTATACAGTTTAACTGCCTTGGAGAAATCCAGGGTTTTGAGTGAAGTTTCTGCTTACAGGCATTCAGGCTACTAGCATGAAGGTGATAAATTTTACTGAATATGTTTTCATGATGTGTTGTAGCTGTTTGTTGTGGCGTCTGATGGTTACCTTTGCAGCAAAGGTTGATAGTTCGAGGAAATCAGGCTCAAAATTGATGACCTGGAATTTGAGCTTCTGTATCAGGGAGGGGTTCAGTTACCTGGACATTGTATTTCAGGAAGCTGCCACACCCATTAAATGAACTACTTCATGTTCAACCTGTGGCCAGGGGCAAGAGGATATCATGTGACTATGAGCGAGGCAGGTAAGGGGATCCAAGAAGTAGTGTTAGAAGAGCTTCGGATCTTGAAATTGCCCAGCAGGTTTGAGATGTTTGCTCCCTGTGTGGGCTGAGGGAAAGATGAACTGTGGCACCGTGCTTCAGGGAGCCATTCAAGAGGGGAGAGAGAAGTGAAATGCAGTTGTAATTGGGGATAGTATCATCAGGGGAATGAACACAACATTTTGTAATAAGGATTGAGAGTCTCAAAAGGCCATGTTGTTTGCCTGGTGTCCAGGTTTGGGATGTCTCATCTGACCTGCAGAAAAATTTGGAGCAGGAGGGGAAAGATCCAGTTGCCATAGTCTATTTGGGTACTATTGATGTAGGAAGAACAAGGAAAGAGGATCTGCTAAGATAATTTGAGCTGCTGGGGACTAAATTAAAATCCAGAACTAAAAAGGTAATAATCTTTGGATTTTTATCTGAGCCATGTGTAACTTTGCAAAGGGTTAGTAAGATCAGAGAGCTCATTGCATGGCTCAGAGATTGGTATGAGAGAAGTGGTTTGGATTCATGGATCATTAACACTGTATCGGGTAAGGACAGAGCTATTTCGATGGGCCAGGCTCCACCCAGAACCCTGCAGGGACCAGGGTACCTGCAAATCACAAAACCAGGACTAAGGATAGCACTTTAAACTAAATCATGGGTGGTCCAAGGGCTTGGGAAAATATGGATAAAGTAAAAAGAGACGGAGAGTTCAGAATAAAGAATAAGACAAAAGGTTTGGAATTTAACCTTAGGCAATATGAAGGCAAAATTGAGAGGAATGCTGGTGAGTACATATAGGACTTGGAGGTTTTACATTTAAATGCACACAATATACAAAATAAGGTAGATGATCTTGTAGTGCAGTTAGAAATGAGCATCACAGAGTCACTGTTCGAAGACCATCACAGCAGGAGCTTAACATCCAAGGGTACACATTGTATTGACAAGACAGGCAGGTGGGCATGGGGGTGGAGTGGCTTTGCTGGAAAAAATCAAATCAGATCCTCAGAAAGAACTGGCATAGGATCAGAAGATATAAAGTCCTTATGAGTAGAGTTAAAAAACTGCAAGGGTGAAAAGACCCTGATGGAGTTATATACAGGCCTCTGAGCAGTAGCCAGGATGTGGCGAACAGATTACAATGAAAGATAGAAAAGGCATGTCAAAAAGACTATGTTATGATAGTCTTGGGGATTTCAATATGCAGGTAGATAGGGAAAATCAAGCTGGTGCTGGATCCCATGAGAAGGACTTTGTGGAATGCCTATGGGATGGCATTTTAGAGCAGCTTGCGGTCAAACCCACTGGTGAAAAAGCAATTCCAGACTGTGTGTTGTGTAACGAACCAGATTATATAAGGGAACTGAAGGGAAAGGGACCCTAATTATTCAGTGATCATAAAATGATAGAATTCACCCTGCAGGAAAAGAGGAGGAAGCTAAAATTGAATGTACCAGTATTACGGTTAAGTAAATGCAACTACAGAGACATGAGAGAGGAGCTGGCCAAAGCTGATTGGAACGGGACACTAGCAGCAATGATTGTAGAGCACCAATGGCTGGAGTTTCTGAGAACAATTTGGACATTGTACAATCAGTTCATTCCAAGGAATAAGAAGCATTCCAAAAGGAGGATGAAGCAACCATAACTCATAAGGGAAGCCAAAGACAGCACAAAAGCAAAAGGGAGGACATACAGTATAGTAATAAACAGTGGGAAGCTGGAGGATAGGGAAGGTTTTAAAAACTAACAGAAGGCAAAAAAAAAAATCATCAGGAGAGAAAAAATGAAATATGAAGGTAAGCCAGTCAATAATATAAAAGAGAATACCAGAAGTTATAAAAAGAATGAACAAGAGGAAATTGTGGACATTGGACTGCTGGAAAATGAGGCTGGAGAGGCAGTATTGGGGAATAAAGAAATGACAGACAATCTGAATAAGTATTTACTTCAAACTTCACTTTCGAAAAAATCTAGCCACAAGTCAGAAACTTGAGAATGTCAAGGGGAAAGAAGTGTGTGTAATGGCTATTATTAAGGAGGGGGTGCTTGTGAAGCTGAAGGTCTGAAGATAGATAATTCACTTGGACCAAATAGACTACATCCAGGGTTCTGAAAGAGGTAGATGAAGAGATTGTGCAGTTATTAGTGATAATCTTTCAAGAATCAACACTCTGGAAATGTTCGAGGGGACTGGGGAATAACAAATCTCACTTCCCTCCTTAAGAAGGAAGGGAGGCAAAAGACAGATAATTATAGGCCAGTTCGCCTGACTTCAGTGGTTGGCATGATGTTTGAGCCCATTATTAAAAACGAGGTTTCAGTGTACTTGGAGGCAGACAATAAATTAGGCCAAAGTCAGCATGGTTTCTTTAAAGGGAAATCTTGCCTGACAAATTTTTGGAATTCCTTGAGCAAATATCTGATAGGATAGACAAAGGAAGGTGAGTGGATGTTGTTCACATGGAGTTTCAGAAGGTGTTTGACAAGGTACCACACATAAACTGTTAAACAAGGTAAGAGCCCATAGTATTACAGGAAAGATACTAGCAAAAACAGAAGATTACCTGACTAGCAGAAGCCAATGAATAGGAATAAAGGGGCCCATTACTAGTTGGCTGCCTGTAACTAGTGGAGTTTCACACTAGTTAGTGTTGGATCCACTACTTTTTGTGTTATAAGTTAATGATATGGATGACGGAATAGATAGATTTGTGGGCAAGTTTGCCAATGATACTAAGATGGGTGGAGGGCAGGCAAATGCTTTTGAGGGAGCAAGCAGTCTTCAGAAGGACTTGGACAGATTAGAAAAATATGCAAAGAAGAGATATAGTAGATGGAATGCACTGGAGGGAAATCTATGGTCATGCACTTCCATAGAAGGAATAAAGGCATAAACGGGGAGCAAATTTAGAAATCAGAGGTGCATGGCGCTTGGGTAGAGAAACGTGCAGCTTGAGTCACTAGTAAGGAAGGCAAATGCAGTGTTAGCATTCATTTTGAAAGGAATATCAGATAAAAGCATGTGGTGCGGATGCTTTATAAGGCATTGATCAGCCCACATTTGGAGGATTGCAAGCAGTTTTAGGCTGCATAGTTAGAAAGTGCTGGCATTGGACAGGGTCCAGAGGAGGTTTACAAGAATGATCCTGGGAATGAAAGAGTTACTTTTTGAGGAGTTTTTGATGGCTGTAGGCCTGTACTTGCTGGAATTTAAAAGAATAAGGGAAGATCTTATTGAAACCTATTGAATATTGAAAGAACTCGATGGAGTGGACATAGAGTGGTTGTTTTCAATAGTGAGGGAGTCAAGGATCAGAAGGCCCAACCTCAGAATAGAAGGACGTCCCTTCAGAACAGAGATGAGGAGGAATTTCTTTAACCAGAGGGCATTGAATCTATGAAATTCTTTGTATAGATGGCTGTGGAGGCTAAGTAATTGGGTATATTCAAAGTGAAGGTTAATAGATTCTTGATTTGTAGGGGCATCAAAGGCAATGGGTAAAAGGCAGGAGAACAGGGTTGAGAGAGAAAATAAATCAGTAATGATTGAATGGCAGATTAGACTTGATAGGCTGAATGACCTAATTCAGTTCATATGTCTTATGATCTAATCACACTGATCTCACTCAGTTTTCTACATTGTATTCCCAATGGATTTGTTTTTTTCTGGAAAAGTAAGACCAAGTGGATGGAAAGACCTTCATATGAATCTCTCTCATGATAATTCAAGCTCAAAGTTGTGCAGTATTAATGAATATAGGGTTGTTGCTTATGATATCTCAACTCTTTAATTAAAGAGTTGAGATACCATAAACTGCAATGTAGAAACTTGATTAGTTTAAATCTTCTGAAGCCATTGGTTAGATTACAGATTTGACTTTGGTCTAGAGTAATTTATTGGATAGCAGGTTTCCCTGCAGTAAATGTTGCTAAAAAGGGCTGTATCTCAGGGAAGTGTATCAAACTCAGTTTCAAGTTTACAGTCCAAGGTAACAGCTATTTAGTCTGGCTGTTTGCTGATGTAATTTCATAAAACATAAAATATTGTGGCACAAACTATTTATTGATATTAATTTATTGTTATGCATTTTTAAAAAAATCTACTTTCTGTATTATTTCTTTTGAATTCTTCCTAGTGCAAATTCCAGACAGCCTTTGATAAAGGTGGTTCTGGAAAACTGTTATACTTCTGTTATATTTTCTACCTGTATCACCACTATTGAGATGGTATACACTCGAACAGTATACATTACATCTGTAGATATAGAGGCTAGTTAATGTTCTGTTAAGGGCAGAATGTGTACTTTTACAATGGTGATTGAATTTGATCACCGTTGCTTATTCAATTATTTTCACTCCTAAACCCTATGTTATTGTAAATATGCATTTATCCTGAATTAACTGATAGCAATGTAATGAATGATTAAACAGAAATACTTATCCAAGAAATACCATTCTGATTGAGACTGTCACTGGAATTTGGAAATAATTACAAAGTGATTTTGTAGATATGTGGCCATTTTAAAAGCTAAGATCATACTATCTAATTAGCAAATAACGGTTCAATTTATATTTCATTGGACATTCATTGCTGGAACATACCTTTTTTTGTCTAGGATTAAGGTCTCAAGGTCAAACTGTAAGTATTGAGATTGTCAGTAATTGGCAGCCATAGGAGACTGTCATACAGCTTGCTGATCAGACATTGGAAAAGGGGACAATGGGCAAGAACACCAGCCGGTCTCTGACACTTAATAGAGTGCTGGGAAGACAAGGCGAAGGTTGCTGGTGCTGTTGTGGCACACAGAGTGATCTCAAGGAAAGTATGACAACAGTTTCCTGGTGGCACAAAAAATTATTCTAAACTTTTAACTTGCTTTTTGGTTTCAAGTAATCTGTGGCAATCCTCTGAAGAGTTGCTAGTTTAGCCATTTGGGTCAAAAGGCACCATACCCAATGGCACATGTGCACCAGTTTCATCATGTGAATGTACTGCTCATAATTTAGTGTGATTCTTGTCAAAGCACTATTAAAGATCCCAGCAACAGGAGATCCAAGGGTAGCTGAATGATGATTGACTCCTCCAGCAGTTTTTTGTTGCTCCAATTTCTTATCACTTCTGTTTAACATCTTCCTGTATTTTAAAGATTTCTATTAATAATTACCAATATAATTAATAATGTTATTAATTAGGCATTGATAATGTCTTATTATTTTTGCCATTATTATATCTAATAATAACAGACAAAGCAATTTCAATACTTTGTTCATTCTAATAGAATATTTGTTTAACTTTAACCCATTAACACTAGCATCTGAAAATAATAATTTTTTTGGCATTGATGATAAAATTATTTATGAAAGTAACTCTGTAAGCTAATGTTTTTAACAGGAAAACAAGGAGAATAGTAGAATAGAGGATATAGGGGGAGCCTAATGGAAAGACAATGGTGGGATTGACCCAGCTGAAGAAAAGCCAAATGATTCCTGTAATTTTATTAAACAGTTATAATTTTGTACTTGTACGTATCATTATGACCTCAGAAATATTGATAAGTAGATACTCTAGAGAATTAAAAAGCTTCAATTACTTGCTGTCAAACAGACCATCACTGGGGAGCACATGTGTGTTGCCTTTGCCAACCAGAAACTTGATTCTATCGTAGAAGAGTCTTGGAGGATGGAAGGGAAAGGGCAATTGGCTTTGCTGAATCAGATCAAGTGGGTCAGGTGATCCTTGGCAGAGCTGTCCGGTGTAACAAATGCTTTGTCTGCAACAGTCTGGGTCCATGCAGTCTGTTAAACCATCTAGAAGAAAACAGAAGTGAAATATGAGGCCTTCCTTTTGAAAATTACTATTTTAGCACCATTTTCATAATATTTTGCTACAACCAACATATTATCAATGGGACAAACAAAGGAAGTTTCCTTTTATTCACATAACATGTCATTGTGTATTTTGATATATTTAAGACATGCAAGAAGTATTGTAAAAAAAGTTAATTAATAAGATAGGAAGTGAGTCACTTCCCTTTTGAAGGTGTGGTCTGATGTTTGGATGTATTTCCAGGTCTAATGGCTCCTCTGCTCTATCTTCATAGCCATATTCATTGTTATATTTATAGAGTAATGCAGCACTGCATGTGAGATGCTTTGTCAACAGGTTCAATAACTCCTTTTGTCCTGTTTTTGTTTTATATTCACTTGACCAGGGATCATTCATTATACAGTACATCAGACAGTATGCATAGCTCAGTATACACAGGGCAATTTTCTCAACAAATTTAAGATGACTGACATCATCTTTTCCATCACTATTTATAATTTAGTTTCCAATATCTGTAAATTTTAATCAATAAAATATCTTTGCCATGTACTTTACAAGTCTGATTTCTGTGTTGCAATCTTCCTACTTGCTTTCAACATTAGGGACTGGTCAGTATTAAACAGAACAAGAAATCTCCATTTGTACAATTCACAAAACCGTATATGTGATATACAGCAATCATTGGTAGGGTTTCGGCCCAAAACGTCGTCACTACCTCGTCCCATAGATGCTGTCTGGCCTGCTGATGTCTGCCAGCATTTTGTGTTTTTTAATAAAACATCAACTTGATTTCTGGGGGCATGATGACTCAAAATTTTCTGAAGGCTATAATCCATTTTATAATTGAATCACTGCATTTGAGAACAGTCTGTCCTTGGGTGATGGCTTCTTTAATGAGTCACTCTCGCTTTTTTTTCGACCAGAACCAACAAATATTACAATTTTTGTATAAAATTTGTCCCAGTAGGTTGCACAAAAGGTTAAGAACAAATACAGAAAATAATGTATAAAGCTAAGGGAGTGCACGGTTTATTAGTAAAGTTTTGAACAGATAGAAGAAGTGAGTGAGAGTGGCTTCCAGGTAATGGATTGGTGAAAGGTGTGCCACTGTTACCGAAACAAGGGGAAGAAGGCAGTATCAAAAACTGGAATTATAGAAGAGAATAGCTTAAGATGGTAGTGGTAACTGACTAAAATAAAAATCCATTAGTCTAGCATGGTCTGGACTTTAGTCCCGGTTTCCAAGCCAATAATATGACACACAGTTAATTCACTCTTTTAAGATGTTTCACAGCAGAATAATACATCTTCCAGTGATCATGATGCATTTAAAGGGATCATACAAAACATAACAAGGTAACTCTGGAGACAGTATTACCAAATGAAGCAGGTGAGTTTAAAGGGGACACATGTGCTGTAAGTGAACAGGGTGCATGACAACATCATCCAGCGAGTCAGAACATTCAGGATTGTCACAATTTCGCTAAAATCATGTTTAACTTTTCTTTCCTTTGCACTGAATATTTTCAAAAAATAATATGGATGTTAAAATATCTGTTCTGCAAAGGAGTTACAATTATTGAACACATAATACTAGCATAATATATAAAGAATGACTGTCATTGTGGTTATTAAATTATTAAAAGTGGTAAAAACAATAAGACAGATGAAATTGAAGAGAAAATGAACAATATAAAGAGAGAGCCCCTAGCTTGTTTTCAGCAACGCTAAAGAGAACAGTGGAATTGCTATATGAGGTAGCTGATGCCTGCTCTGGGAGCCAAACTTTGATTCAGTGGAATAAATGAGAGGCAAATGAGAGTATAGTAACTAATTAAGGGTCATTTATTTCTGATTTCACCATGTCCAGCTGGCCTGCAAACCTCCACCACAGCAGCTCCGGCTACACTAATAAAAGTCTTGCGAGAGGAAGTTAATGATTAATATGCTTTATGTCATCCTTGTTCATGCAGGATGCAAACCTTGGTCAATAGAACCATAGAAGGAACAGGGCTATCCTTCAAAATGGATGAAGCAGAACCACAGAAGAGGTCTGAACTTCGTATGTGACTCATGAGTCTTCTTGTTGGTACTGAAATACTAATGTGCAAACAAGTTTTATGTAACAAGTCACTGTTATCTAACTTGCCAAATATGAGTTTATTGAAAAATGGGTTTACTTGCTTTTGATTCAACGAAGTGCCCTTCCTGCACTCACTAAATTATGAGTCAAGTTCTGAATTACAAGTTGTACAAAAACCATTCAACATAAATTTGAAAATGAGCCATTGGTTATATGTAGAGTTGAGAACAAAAGGTCAGGGAGATTAAAATGGCAACACCTAGCACAATAAGTTTGCATCAAGCACCCAGATATTAGCTCATCCTGAGGGAGTTATCGTATAGTAGCTAACAACAAACTTATTTTTCTTCTACTTAGGCAATAGCGATCATGAAGTCCCATTGGCCTCCTTAGCTTCAGCTAACTCAGCAAGTGTTGAAATACAAACCGTTCCTGGCATGGAATTCTCAACAGCTACGTCATCTGGAAAACATATTTTGCTGCATCTTTAAGTCTGTTCTGCAGAGCTAGATGGCACATAAACTAGTGCAGAATGTTTTGGAGCATTTTGCTGATATGTACATTACAAATATTATCTGGTTTTAACTCCTAAATGTATCTCTCAGTTTAGTAGATTTTTTTTCAGTTTAGAACACACCGCAAAGTGTTTCAACATGCACAAAGAAAATTAGTTATTGTAAATCTGTAACCCAATTTTTTTAACCAGGAACTGATAAAGTATTAAATTCTAGGGTTCATTAGAGTGCAGTTCCATCAAATTTGATGCCTTAATGTTGCTCTGCCTGCTTTGCATGAATTGATCAGCAGATGGGTTCATGGGCTGAAGCTCAGTTATGTTCCCAGATCTGTGACATTAAGTGAAGCAGCTCATATGCTATCCAGTGCACTGACAGTATCATTGGTCTGCAATTGCAACCTAGAAACCTGACACATTCACTGATATTATATCACTATCCAGAATCCTGAAACTGTCATGCAATGTGCAATAGCCATATATTTTGGATATATTTTTTCTATTGAATACACTTCTAATGTGAAAAGTAAACTCTCAGGTTATCATTTTTCCACCTGATGGCTGCGAAAAATAATGTAAATCTTCCCTGCAACATTAATCTAATTTTTAAAAATTCTGCATTTGTTTAATTATATCTTTCAGCATTCTGTATCATCCTGTCAATCTGAACAAGAACTCAAATGCCCTGTGAAATACTTAATTTATTGTTTGACCTCCATAATGTGCAAAATTTCATATTTTTGGGGAACTATAATTACCCATTTTTTAAAACAAAATTATGAGCTTTTTAAAATCATATTTGCAATAACGATGAAAAAGAATATGGTCTCTACTGTATTGATATTCATAGTCAGTTCTAATAAAAAACATATAATTCTAATATTTATTCAATCCAAAGGAATTCATCATTATAGTGACTCAAAAGACCAACTGGTTTCTAGCTTTTTACAGCTCTTCCATTCAATTGACTTTTCATGAACTCAGATGTGGCATGAGTAATTCAACAATAATTTGGATGTGCTTTACAAAGTAATTACTCAATAACTCATAGAATACAATATAGGTTAAGTCCCCTGTTGCCTAAAATAAAATCCTTGCAACATTGGATTAACAATGATGATGGCAGTGGTGTTTTTCTTTGCAGTTTGCATCTGACAACAGTATTATAAGGATGACAAATCAGGTGCAGTGTTGAGCAAGCAGCGATGTGTTCCAAGCAATAAACTTACACTTTTAAAATCTGAAATCGGTGAATGCTGTGCTGTACTAAACTGTAATTCCCCAACCTTTGAATTTCAATCTCTAGTCTAGTTGACTGAAGGGCATCAATTTGTTGTGGGTACAATAGGCAACAGTGAACTAGTTCACTATATTGTCTTTCTCACTGAATGGGAATATAGTCTACAGCGAGAAAATGCTCTGGGGGTCTAACTTGCTGCCGTGGAAGAAGGAACCATCAATTTAAGTGGACACATGCTAATACGAAATAACTATTATGATAACAGGAAACCACTGATGTAACACACAGTGTGGTATCAGTTTGCATACTATTGCAGAAGCCATCTGTTTGTATTGCACGTGCATTGTTGAAACAATGTTATTGATTGGCTTCCAAAATAAAACTTAGTGGTTTGGATATTATGGTTAAAATACGAGTGGCTATCAGTATTCACCATCATTAAAGAGTATGCCTGACAACAATTCTTGACAACTGCTCAAATGTAGTTTAATATAGAATTCAGGAAGTTATTACTCAATTTTCCTTGCTCAGCTGGAAGCTTTGCATTGAAATGAATAAAAAATATGAATTCTTTGGAATTTTTTGGTATAGAAAATTAAGGATTTCTGGGTAAGTATAGTTAAGGCCGAGCTTAGCCAGGCTTTCATCATGAAATGAAGTAAGGAATTTGGAATGGATAGGAAGGTGGATGAAATAGAGTTTGATTCAAGGTCCTTCTGTACAATTCTCAGCCGTCCAGCAATTATTGTGTATGCAGTATTTGTCTCGTTTTCCTGTCCCAAATGCTCTTCCTTATACTAGATTGATTTCTGTTCAGCAGATTTTTCCCCCACCTTATTTGTCCATTGTTATCTCTTTTATTACAAAGTACGTACTTTCTTGTTTCGACAGTAATCACTTTCAGTAAAGCTAGAAAATAATATATCATTGAGGGCAAACAAGAGTCTGCTACAGCTTTGAGCAGTCAGTCGAAGAGATTAGAAGCCTGAGAAGATGTAGATTCACTCAGGTTTGCTGTTCAAGTGAAAAAGGCAGCAACTTGCGGTAGTTTTGGACCTTTGAGCAGTGGCCAATCAGCATCTGGGATTGATTGATAAGAACAAATTAAAGCAAAGTGGGCATCCTCTCAGAGGCCATTGTTGGAGTGGAGATTTTGGGGCTTTAGCTCTTCTAAGCTTCTGCATGGAGAAGCTTGAGTCAGAGAAGGCAAAATCACTGTAGGTAGAGTTTCTCTTCCCCTTCCTTACATTTGCTCATTTAGAACAGTAGAGGTGCCGGGAAGAATAGCTGAGTGCTCATCTTGTGGGATGTGAGAAGGCAGAGAGAACCCCAGTGTCTCTGACGACTACACCTGTGAGAAGTGCATCCAGCTGCAGCTTCTAACAATCTGTGTTAAGGAGTTAGAGCTGGAACTGGATGAACTCCGGAACATTCAGGAGGCTGAGTGTGTGATAGATAGGACATATCAAGAGGTTGTTACACCTGAGATTCAGGATACAGGAAACCGGGTGACAGAGAGGAAAGGAAAGGGGCTTAAACAGTCAGTGCAGTGTATCCCCATGCCCATCCCCTTCAACAACTGGTCTATCACTTTGGATACTGTTGGGAGGGGATGACCTAGCAGAGGAAAGTCACAGCGGTCTGACTCTGTGATTCAGAGCGAAGAGAGAGAAGAAGCACGCTGTGGTGTCGTTCATTAGTTAGGGATAGAGAAAGGAGTTTCTGTGGACGAGAATGAAATTCTCAGATGGTATGTTGCCTCCCGGGAGCCAGGGTCTGGGACATCTCTGATCAAGTTCTCTGCATTCTTAAATAGGAGGGTGAACAACCAGGGATCATGGTACAGGCAGGTACCAATGACAAAGTTAGGAAGAATGACAAGTTTCTGCAGTGATTTCAGGGAGTTGGGTGTTAAGTTATGTAATCTCAGAATTATCATCAATGCCATGTACTAGTGAGGTCAGAAAAAGGAAGATTATACAGTTTAACACATATCTGAAGAGTTGGTGCAGAAGAGAGGGCATAAAATCTCTGGATCATTAGGCTCTCTTCCAGGGACGGTGGGACCTGTAAAGAAAAGACAGTTTGCACCTAGTGGGAAGGTTTGCTAGTGCTGCATGGGGACAGTGGTAGTGGGGGGTGGGGTTAAACGAGTTGCAGGGGAATGGGAACTAGAGTGCCAGAACAGTTAGAGGAGTGGCTGTGGAGACAGATATTGGTAACACCTCAGACGAAGTCAGCAATCCAAAGATTGAGCATAGTGCAACCAATGTCTCGAGCTGCATATATTTCAATGCAAGAAGTATCACTGGAAAGGCGGATGGGCTCAGGGTATGGATCAACACCTGGAATTATGATTTTGCAGCCCTCAGTGAGGCTTAGTTGGGGCAGGGTTGACAGCTGGAAAAATGGGCTGAGAATGACAGATGGAATTTAATGCAGACAAGTGTGAAGCATTGCACTTCAGCAGGACCAACCAAGGTAGGTCACAATGAATGGTAGGGGTCTGAGGAGTGTGGTAGTACACAGGGATCTGGGGAGAGTAGGTCCATAATTCATTAAAAGTCATGTTCCAGGTAGATAGGACCGTAAAGAAAGCTTTTGGCATATTGGCATTCATAAATCAAAATATTGAGTGCAAAAGATGGGATGAAATGTTGAAGTTGAATAAGACAGTAGTGAGGCCTAATATGAAGCTTTGTGTGCAGTGTTGTTCACCTACTTACAGCAAAGATGTAAATAAGTTTGAAAGAGCGCAGAGAAAGATTTACAAGGATATTTCCTTGTATAATGTATAATTTAGGAGGACCTAAATTATAAGAAAAGATTCATTAGGTTGGGATTTTATTCCTTAGAAGACTGAGAGGAGATTAGATGCAAAATTAAGTATAGATAGGGTAAATGCAAGCAGGCTTTTTCCACCGAGGTTGGGTGGAAACTAGAGGTCATGGGCTAAGGGTGAAAGGTGAAAAGTTTAAGGAGAACATGAGGTAAAACTTCTTCACTCAGAGGGTCATGAGGGTGTGGGACAAGCTGCCAGCACAAGTCCATGTGAGTTCAATTTCAATGTTTAAGTGAAGCTTGATTAGCTATATGGATAGTAGTGGAATGGAGGACTATGATCCGGGGGCAGCTTGATGGGAGTAGCAGTTTAAATGGTTTCAGAATGGACTAGATGGCCCGAAGGGCCTGTTTCTGTACTGTACTTTTCCATGACACTATGACTGGGAACCATCATCAATCAAACACATAAAAAACCTCCCAGAATTACAAGACAACCTGAGGGGCTCATGAGAAAGAAAACCTGAAGGAAATCAGAATTTATTGTAAAAAATGTGTTTTGAAAGTGGAGCCTTTTGTGGATGCATCAGTTTTTATCTTTCAAACTTCAAGAAGTAGTGTAATGGCTCCTGCAGTATAATCAATAGCAAATGTGATCCCACAATTTAAGAAAGGAGAGAAAGAGAATACAGGGGACTATTGAACTTTGAGCTTAATGTAAGTAGTTGGAAAAATACTGGAATCTATGAAATAGGATGTAATAATAGAACATTGAGAAAACAAATAATAACTTTGAGCAGTGCCAGCACGGATTAGGAAAAGGATATTTATTTGTCTAATCTATTGGAGCTCTTTGATTGATAGAATAGATAAGGTTATAACCATATAACAATTATAGCACGGAAACAGGCCATCTCGGCCCTTCTAGTCCGTGCCGAACACTTACTCTCACCTAGTCCCACCGACCTACACTCAGCCCATAACCCTTTCCTCTCCATATACCTATCCAATTTTTTTTTGTGACAAAATTGAACCTGCCTCTACCACTTCTACTGGAAGCTCATTCCACACAGCTACCACTCTCTGAGTAAAGAAGTTCCCCCTTGTGTTACCCCTAAACTTTTGCCCCTTAACTCTCAACTCATGTCCTGTTGTTTGAATCTCCCCTACTCTCAATGGAAAAAGCCTATCCATGTCAACTCTATCTATCCCCCTCATAATTTTAAATACCTCTATCAAGTCCCCCCTCAACCTTCAATGCTCCAAAGAATAAAGACTTAACTTGTTCAACCTTTCTCTGTAACTTAGGTGCTGAAACTCAAGTAACATTCTAGTAAATCTCCTCTGTACTCTCTCTATTTTGTTGACTTAGACCATTATTTGATGTTGCATTCCCAAGGGGTAGAGAGGTGTTGCACATGAGAAATTTCCCATGTCCCGACATAGCATAGTCCCCACTGGGAGCGACAGATCACCAAACCTTCCCAAGTCAAATCTACTTGAGCTAGTGAATGTGAATATTCAGATTCTTGATAAGGTCTGGCACAGAAGGTTGATCAACTGAGTTAATATACAAGAAACTGGGATACGTGATTAAGAACTGGTTAACGTAGAAAGGGAGTAAATGGGTCTTCGTCATTTTGCCAAGTGAGTGAGAATAAAGGAGGCCTTTTCTGGTAGGGTGCCAGTATCTAGTGGTGTTTCTCAGGGTCAGTATTGGGATTGCTGCTTGCAGATGATACCAAGCTAGGTGGAGGGGTAGGTAGTGCTGAGGAAGCAATGTGATTGCAGCAGGACTTAGACAAATTGGAAGAAAGGGCAAAATAAGTGGCAGGTGGAATACAGTGTTGGAAAATGTACGATAATGTATTTTGGTAAAAGGAACAATAGTGCAGTCTATTATCGAAATAGGGAGGTGGTTCAAGCTTCAGAGGTGCAGAGGAACTTTGGAGTTTTCATGCAAGAATCCCAGAAGGTTAATTTATGGGTTGAATCTGTCGTAAAGAAGGTAAATGCAATGTTGGCATTTATTTCAAGGGGAATAGAATATAAAAATAAGGAGATAATGTTGAGGCTTTCTCAGACACTAGCCAGGCCACACCTGAAGTATCATCATCAGTTTTGGGGCTCTGATCTCAGAGATGATGTATTTTCATTGGAGAGAATCCAGAGGAGGTTCACAAGAATGGTACAGGAAATGAAGGGGTCAAAATAAGAGGAGTGTTTGTCAGTTAGGGGCGTATTCTCACTGGAATTTAGAAGAATGCAGCAGGATTTCATGGAAACCAACTGAATGTTGAAAGGATTAGATAGGGTGGATGTGGAGAGGATGCTTCCAGTCATGTGGGTATCCAGAACTAGAAGGCATAGCCTCAAAACTGAGGGGCAAATTTTTAGAACAGAGGTAAGGAGGAATTTTTTAGCCAAACAGTAGTGAAGCTGTGGAATACTCTGTCACAGACTGTCATGGAGGCCAGGTCTGCAGGTATATTTAAGTTGGAAGTTAAGTTTCCTGAGCGGTCAAGGTGTCAAAGATATAGTGAGAAGGCAGGTGTATGGTGTTGAATGGGATTCAGGAGCAGACTTGATGGGCTGAATGGCCTAATTCTGCTCCTGTGTCTTATGGTCTTTTGGTGATTAGTGATTTACCACATGAATTGCATGTTAGCCTCCAATGTTTTACAAATTACTTTAATGATTTGGTGATTAGCCAACATATTACATTTCGAAGTTTGCTGATGATACAAAATAGGGTGGAATTGTGAGTAGAGGGGAAGGAGGCATATGCAAACTAAATGAGCGTGCGATAGCATGGCAGATGGAATATATTATGGGGAAAATACAATTCAGTTTATTGTAATTCAACTGTACACATGTATACCACCATACAAAACAAAGTACTTCCAGATCAAGGTGCACAAAACGATACATAAACCTCACACACATAATACATAAAGTAATATTACCACAAATAAATTAATAAACAATAAGGTGCATAAATAATACAAGATAAAAAGTAAACAGTATAATGCTACTGCTGCTTCATACGTGATGAGACTGTCTGAAGAAATTTGCACGTCTTGGCAGGGAGTTCAGTAGTCTTACGGCCTGGGGGAAGAAGCTGTTTCCAATCCTAAGTATTTTTTATCTTGTGAAGTATTGAGAAATGTTGATGTTTTAAGATGCTTTGGGAACTGCATGCACAATCACAGAAGCTAACAATTATGTGTAGCAAGGATTTAAGAAGGAAAAAGCTATGATGAAACTTTGAATGCATGACTGAAAATGTCTTATTGCAATTAGTCAGACTACACTTGTACCATTGTGTCCGTAAACACAAGAGATTCTACTGATACTAGAAATACAGGACAATTGGATTACCAATGTCTGAAGCTGCTCTGGACTATTGTATACATGCTTTGCCTTTCCTTACCGTAAGCAGATATACTTGTCTTGGAGGCAGTACGGGAAAGAATTACCAGTCTATAGCTAGGATGGGGGGCTTGCTGAATGAGAAGAGATTAGGTAGAAATGGCCAGTAAGAGCCATCACAAGAGCTGATCACACTGAAGCATTTTTACAGAGCTCAATGGGGTGGTTGCTTCTCTTGGGTGAGCAGTCTAGAACCAATTGTCTCAGTTTCCAAGTAAGGAATAAACCATTTTGAACTGACACTGAGAAAAAATTCCTTCATTCTGAAGATAGAGGCTCTCTGGTATTTTCCAGCTCTGATAGGTGTGGGAGCTCAGTAACAATGAGATTGATAAATTTCAGCATATTAAAGGAATGAAGTGATTTGACAACAGTGCAGAAAAATGACAAATAAAACATTGAGAAAACAATAATAGCACTGAGCAGTGTCAACATGGATTTATGAAAGGGGTATTACCTTTGACCAATATTGGAGCTCTTTAAGGATGTGATTAATGGAATAGATAAGATGGCTGCAGTGAATGTGGTTATATTGGTAGAAGGTAGAAATGATTGCCATTATAGTGATTTATGTCAGAGCTGGCTCCCAGACGAGATACCTATTCTATCAATAATTCTTATGTTCATATGGGGTTATTCTTATTTCTTATTGGCTAATGCAACATGAATTTTTATTGGTCTTTTTAAACTGCCTCCACAGCAAGTATATCAGTTTGTGGCAAAGGAACCAAAACTATACACACAGTAGTCAAAGTACAATCTGACCAAATGTCTTATATAATTGCAGTAAGACATCTGTAATTATTCATCCAAATACTATTTTAACAAAAAACAATATGCCTTTTAACTGACATAAGGTTGTTCTGAATTTCTAATAAATTCCAGAGCAGAAGCCACAAAATTTTTATGGACATGTGTAAGAGGCGGATGCCACTTAGTCAGTGTGGATCCCAAAGTATGGTTGGGTGAAAATGAAAGTAATGACTACTTATTCAGTGTTTTTTTTTTGGTCTATACAAATCAAACTGCTCAAGGACTGATCCGAAGTTGTTTGTATTAATGCATAAATTAAAGTGATTCAGTTATTGAGAGTTTTACATTTGGGACAACAACCAAAACCAAAAATGCATGTTTTGACTAGAAAATGAGGATAAAACCCATACTTTATAAACTAATCTGGAAGGTAACCTTGAACATGGGTCATATCTCATGAATTGTGATCTGAAGGAAAACCAACATTAATCTGCATGCATTTTCCATAAATTGTTTTTTTTCCTCAGAAAGATATCATGAAATGACTCATTTTTTCTCTCCAACGATGTCTGAGGGAAATGTGTCTATGTTCTCAACGATCACAAAGCATTCTGAAGTCTATTAAGATTTTAATCCACTGCATGATAAACACCAAATGCATTATCTATCATTGGGAGTCAGACAGTTTGGAAACTGAATTGCTTTGCTACAAATGCATTTACATATTGAAAATGGAACATGACAAGAAAGGACAAGAACACCAAGTGATAGCTGGGAATGATGTGCCTTACTGTGGTAATTATTTCTTCAGTTGTCATTTTGAAGCTTTCACCAGCCATTTGAACAAATAGAATAAGATGAAAGATGACAATCCACAGAAAAACATGAATTCCATAAAATAATCATTTTGCACAAGCTCAGTTTACTTTTACCATTGCCCTTTTTGAAAGCTAAATGAAGGATTGTTAAAATATATTTAGTGGTTTTGCCTTTAGATGGAAGATGCATTTGTTGCAGCTGGCCTTATTTTGCTATCTCTGTACATTAGTCCACAGCTTACAATCACATAAACATCATTCACAGAATATTTTCTTATGCGGCGTATAACCATGTACGTTCATAGCAGAATATATTATACTATGCTCTTATTAATAATTAATAATTACTGGAAACAAAGGTGGGGAGAACACTGATGGAGAAATAAACTTGTTAAGACAAGACCAATGTTGAAACACACTCTATTCTGCAATGGGAGGCCATATTTTTATTTCACATGTGATTATGGGATGGGGTGGGGAGGACTAATCAGCCCAGGGTGTCACTGTTAGAAACTTCATTATGAAATATTTCCAAAATTGGCAGTGGTCAACTTTGAGATTGATAAAGAACAATGCTAAAAAATCAACTTTGAACTAATTGTTTCAAGTTATATTGTCAAACATATTAAAACAAACGTTACCTTTTCATTTAGTAAGTGAATGCTATTATAATTGTTTTCACTTCTGCATATATAGTAGTCTGGTCAGATCACCCCCTGTCTATGCTTCCACTGAAATGGATTTAAATTAATGCATAATTGCATTGTTCCAAACATTACAACAAATATTGTTAAAGTCATACACTGACATCAATTAAAATAATCCAATGATTATTAATAACAAATAGCGAATTGTTCCAAACGTGTGTTTGGACGTTATTTCACCATAGGCTAGTACTTCACAGTATGAGCAAGGATCTCTGATATTGTTCTTGAGAACTGTGCATTCATAAACAGAATTCGCATTCCTTTCATTAGTATATAGTTTTATGTTCCTCATTGGGTATAAGACGGTATGATAATTTAACTGTATCAAAAGAAGGGAAACAGCTGTTCACTTGTTGTTCTATTCACAACTAGATACAGTATGAAAGCTCCAGAAGGCTGGAGTATTCTGAAAGAACCAACTCAAAAATACATTATAATATTTTAAGAAGTGAGAGAAAATATTTTACTTTAATTGTCCTCCTTTTCTATAAAGCGCTTTTTTTTTTCAAACTAATATAGAATGTTATTTCATGGTAAAACTCTGATAATCCAACATGCTCATGATTTTGGTGGCTCCAGATTGACACATTTTCTGGAGTATTTGGTGTTACAGAGGATTCTGGCTAATCGGGCCATTGGCTAATCGGGGAAGCCACTTATTTGGGATAACTAATAATAATTGAGAAAATAGCCGGGGTTCCTTTCGTTTATTCAGGACACTATGCCATTTAATGGGGGCAGAGATTGTTGCTGAACAGTTTCTAACTAACGTCAGACAGGTTTACTTGTGTAGCCGTTAGACACTACACCATGGTTAGAGTGATCAGTTTTTAATTAGCACTTGTTGTGTGTGCTTGTGTTCAAAAAACAGTCATTTTTGTTGCAGATAGTTGGCAAGAAATAAGCAGTAAAACAATTCAGAATTCTTTTGCTCACTGCAGGTTCAAGCATTCAGGATATGATTTCCCTACTTCAATAAATTAGGGGCTGTGAAGAATTTGAAGGCAGCGACAAACATCTTGATCACAATGAAAATGAAGATTTGGAGGATTAAATCATCAATAGCATTATATGAAGGCAGTCCATTATCTGCACTAGGTGCCTGTGCTAATTTGTTTATTGTGTACACTGGATGAATTCCTTTGAACTAATACATAGTTTTATAGTACTGTAGTAGCATTGATAGTGTTATTTGTTCTGTATTTCATTTTAAATGTTACTCAGTAAGATGGTAGTTTGCCTTTTTTAAACACACTTTTATATATTTCTGTGAAATTTCAGCTAATTGGGGCAACTGCTTAATTGGGCCAAAATGTACTGGTCCCTGTGTCCCAATTAACTGGAATCCACTGTATTTGATTTATATTCCAACCCAATTCTAACTCACGCTTATTTTACAAGTTGCACAGTAACTTTAAAAGAAGCATAGGAAGAAGGGCATTTGTGAGTTTGAAGTGAATATATTAACTTTCATTGAGATGAATTTTGGGGCATTCTGGAATGAGACCTTGCCAAATTTTGTAAACCGGGGTAACCTGTAAATTTCAAATGGGTGGAGAAAAACAATTATTTGTCAGTCAGTTATCAAATCACTAGTGGAATCTTAGAGTTTTACTGTTTTTAAGATGATGTAATCAGTGAGGAGAGAGCTGGCAGCTTAGTGGTTGAATATATTAAATAATGTATAAGAGAAGATGTGCAATGGTTTGGCCTGTTAGTTAGTTTAGACCAGACAAGTAGCACAGGGATATTCTCATTTGTGTCAATTTTTATAAGCAAGAAAAAAACTTATTTGTTGCATCCAGACTGTAATCAAGGATATATGTTTGATGAGAATATGGCCAAGCTTGGTTATGAGGATATTTTTAGGCTGAATTACTTTTAAATGTTCACTTTCTTTGTTCACCTCTTCCTTTCTCTCTGTTCATACAAACACTTGGGAACTCTCAGTACATACAACACTGTATAAAAGCACCTGGTAATGATTTGGGAAAAGTTGAATGACAAGATTGGGAAGGCATTAGGAACATTCAAATTGTTAATTACCTCCATCATTATCTCTGTGGTCATCACACTTCATTTCCATAACAACATTGCATCCTGTCCCACTCCAACCTGCTTGGCAGACACAGTGCCATCCATTCTGGTCCAGTGTACATCTTCCATTTCCATTGCATAAGCCAGGACATCCCTCTGTCCAAAACAAAGATTCAACAGTTGATAATAACAAATAATTTTGTTCAGGTAAAATGTAATATGCATTTATGAAAACATAGTGTTTGGAAGCAAAAGGGAAACGCTCTTGTTTTAACTGTGGTACATTTAGGAAGGACATGTTTAAAGTGTTAAAATAGCAAGTATTCTCTTGATTGAGCAAGTGTATATGTAGTTTGAAATAATAAAATAAAATACTGGCGATATTCAGCATGTCATTATGATTTGCCAAGAGACAGAACTTCAGTGGACAGCCAGATGTGGAAGAGTACAATATGAGTGGAACAATACCACTGAAAAGGCAACCAACATTATGCATGTGTAGATTTGGCAGTTGGGTCACGTGATTTACATTTTGTTGCAAAAATACACAGAAAACCACACTCTGCTCATTCAGGTTACAACCTTGTCCACTTTCTTGTGCCTGGGAAAATGGTGTGGGATAAAAGGAAGTGTCAGAGATTTCTCTCAATGTGCATGTTACAATAGGTTTGTTAAGATTAACTGATATAAATTGATAATTGTGTAGAAAATTATTTATATTAGAGTGGTCATCACTTTTCTTTTGAAGTACGATAAGAATCAAGCCCACTGCTTTGCTCTCTCTCTACATTCACACTGGTGTTGCTAGGCACAGCACAATTACCATCTACAAATTTGTTGCTGACACAGATATTGTTTGCAGAATTTTAGATGGCGACGCGAAGGCATGCAGGAGTGAGATAGATCAGCAGGCTGAGTGATGTCTCACTCTGTGTCAATGAGACCAATGAATTGATTGTAGATTTCAGGAAGAGGAAGTCAAGGGAACACACACCAGTCCTCATTGAGGGATTAGCAGTGAAATGGGTGAGCAGTTTCAAGTTCTTGGATATCAACATCCCTGAAGATCTATCTGAGCCCAACATATTGTTGCAATTATAAAGAAGTCATGGGAGCAGCTATATTTTATTAGGAGTTTGAGAAGCCGTGGGCTTAGTATGATACCAAAGACTCTTGCAAATTTCTATAAATGTACCATGGAGAGCATTCTAATTGGTTACATCGCCATCTGGTATGGAGGACACTGCACAGGATTGGGGAAAAAAAACTGCAGAAAGTTGAAAACTCAACCAGCTCCTTCAAAAGGTGACATCTCAAAAAGCCAGCATCCATTATTAAGGACCCACATAACTAGGACATGCCCTCTTCTCATTGCTACCATCAAGAAGGAAGTGCAGGAACTTGAAGACACACACCCAAAGACTTGGGAACAACCTCTTCCCCTCTGCCATCAGATTTCAAAATGGACAATAAACTTATGTACACTATCTCATTGTATTTTTATTCATTTTTGGTCTCTTTTTGCAATTATTTAATTTTTAAAAATATTTTCTTATTTTGATTTATAGATTTTATCATGATGCATTACAATGTACATTTAGAGTAGGAACTTGCAACATTGCATTATAGTATATGCTAAATCATTAATATACCAGGACACTATACCTGCACCACCATAAATAAATAAACTGATAAGGATAATAGTTTTTCTTGCTTACTTGGATAAAGTACTGTTGCTTTTGTTAATTCAATTTTCTCTCAAATACTGAGGATCCTATTTTGGAGGTTTCTGCATTTGGCAAGAAGATACAATTTGTAATGAGCTGAATTAACATTATGTTGATCTAACACAGCTCATGTGCTGTGGGATTTCACGGGGCCAAAATTAAGTTAATAGCTACCCTCTGTGAGTTCATTCTGCAGACACGAGCAGTTCTGTGAGTAAGATGCCTGCTTTTGCCTTAATTATACCTTTGGGGTATCACACAAAAAAAACTAACCAAGATTATATAAATATATATTTTGGGAACAATCCAGCCAATCCAGTCAGGGAACAACCTGACATTAAAAAATACTATCAGATTCTGAGTTAAATGTTAGAACATAGCAGATTTTAGCAAGATAACAGCAATCATATATACTTGGTGTAATCAACAGATTTGAATTTGGTCCTTGCTTTGGGTAGTTTTTGAACAGGGTGATGGTGCTGAATTGTTGCTGGTAAACTGACAGCCTTTCTTTTATTTTTGGTGAGCTTTCATTCTATTTAAGTCAAAAGATCCTTAATCACTGCTAGAAGTTATTTCATGCCATTAGTGTAAGAAATGCAATCATTCGACAAGCGGAAGAGGATAAATGGAGCGAGTCCATCATTGGTAAACCAAAAATTGCAGCAATAGGATGAGGTTGTAAATCAATGTTCAATACCGCAGAAATAATATCAAAAATATCTTTCCAATATTTTTTTCAAAAGCGGACACGACCAGAACATATGAGTTAAAGACGCTATCTCAGAATGACATCTGTCACAAATAGGATTTATATAGGAATAAGAATGAGCCAATTTATCCTTGGACATATGAGCCCTGTGCACAACTTTAAACTGTATTAATGAATGTTTAGCACATATAGATGATGTATTAACTAATCGAAGAATTTTAGCCCAATTCTCAATAGGGATAGTAAGGTTAAGTTCTCTTTCCCCATCATTTTTAGTCTTATAAAAGGGCTCTGAATGTACCTTCATAATTATATTGTAAAGTTTTGATATTATCCCTTTCTGAAAAGGGTTTAGTTCAAACAAATTCTCTAAAATACCTGAAGACACAAAATTTGGAAAAGTAGAAAGTACAGTATTTAAGAAATTCCTAATCTGTAAATATCTAAAAAAAATGAAATCTAGGCAAATTATATTTATTAGATAATTGCTCAAAAGACATAAAACAATTATCCAAAAATAAATCAATTTTATTTTGTTGATTTTAATAACAATAATAAAAAGATTGAAAAAGAAAAGAAAGAGGTTATTTCATTACCTACTTTGCTATCTTTTATTTTAAAACACTTTCCAACTCATGGACACACTCTCATCCTGCCCTAGTCACTTTTCATCTTTTATTGCTGCTGTTTCACATATTTATATGACTGCTTGTGTATTTTAATAGTGCTGGTAACATGATGCTGCCTTACATAAGCATGCACCTCAAACTTTATGTCATCATGTCAATCTTCAGGCCATGCCATTCAGGGACTTGTGCTAATGTTATTTTGTGAGAAGATTGCAACAATATATACCTTAATCATTTGACTGTATGTTCTGTGTTTTGCTCCTTGGCCACAGAAGAGCAATGTTTTGTTTAGCTATGTAGGTGTGTATGGCTGAATGACAGTACATCTGAATTTGATATTTAAAATAGTAGATAATCATCTTCAAAACATTTTGGGTAAAGTTTTATACAGATATATAGAGAGATATTATGGAATTCAATCTTACCTTTTACAACATTATCCAAATGTTGTGCTTAAAAGAAAGGGAGATTTCAGGCAAGAATAATATAAATATAGAAGTATTAAAGTAAGTTCTATTTTGGAAAAAACAATATAGTATCTGAATTTATCTTACCAACAGTACAGTGCTCTCCCTCCCAGCCAGGACTGCACTCACACTTGCCATCCTTACATTTTCCATGCTCTGTACAGCGGGGGTGACATACATGCTGGTCACAGGCTTGGCTACCCCACCCTTTCTCACAGTGGCATAACCCACCTAAACACACGCCATGTTCGCCACAATCCACCTCACAGATTTCTGCAAGAGATGAAAGAATTAATTGCATTTATAATATCTTAATCATTTGACCGATTACACTTGGCAAATTTGGACAAGTGGCCATGAGCATGCCAAGATAAAAATTTCTTTAGGTCAACAGAGGGGATTTTAAATATGAGCCAGAATGAATTAGCATTGGGAAAATCTGAATATTTGGCTTGAGTTCCTGACTGTAGTCCAAATTTGTGACAGAGAGACACATTGTTTTCTACGCCATCGATGAACGTAATCTCCCCATATAATCTGGAGGCAGATGGCTGTTGTACTATCCTCATCTGCAACATATCTGAATGTCCCATGTAGCTGTATATTGCAAACTGTTCACACACTATTAGTTGGCTTGAGACTTCACTGGGTTCAAATATTTCCTTATTTTAGAATGGACTTCTGCTGACTTTTACATACTTTTGTAGCTGGAATTTTTGAAAGCAACAAAAATGCAAATATGTTTTACCTTACTGCTCGGTTAAGCAGAATAAAAAAAAACCCAGTAAAATGAGAGTAAGAATCTCAGCAAAAATACATCTTTGGTTACCACATAAATTCAACATTTTATAAATTCACATATGAAATGTGGAGATAATTTTATCTAATACTATATATGATGGTCACGAAATACATTTCTCATAATGTTACTTATGAAATGATGTCATGTGCAAAGGAGTAGCTGGGGACTGGTTGCATATAAGGACACAGATATCATCTCCCGAATTTTCTGTAAGCTTATGCAATATACAGGTATATGCAAGTATTCATCATTTCACTTCAGGGTTGCAAACAGGTTCTTCTCCAAAAGCCAACAAATTTAAATTCCCTTTAGTAGATCATAAGGAGGGCTACTATATATCTGGAGCAACACGAGTGAATCTGCAGATGCTGGAAATAAATAAAAACACAAAATGCTGGCAGAACTCAGCAGGCCAGACAGCATCTATGGGAGGAGGTCGTGACGACGTTTCGGGCCGAAACTCTTCATCAGGAGGGTGAAGAGTGAACTCCTGATGAAGGGTTTCAGCCCGAAACGTCGTCACTACCTCCTCCCATAGATGCTGTCTGGCCTGCTGAGTTCTGCCAGCATTTTGTGTTTTTATCTACTATATATCTGGCTCATTTTTCTTCAATTCATAGAATTTTTGGCAAGTATGTTTCTCATTGGGATATCCTATGGGAGATAAAGTTTGGTCTATGTAACATTGTTAGGGATTAACAATACTTTAAGGCTGCTGTCACTTCAACACTATGTCTCTGTCCAACTGCTCTTTGGGTTAAAACAACAACTTTTGGAATTTTGTGGAATTTTTATCAGTTCAATACAGAAAGCCTATATGATATTTTTTTGGGGAAGGTGGGTGCAGCAAGGAGATCAGAAACTATAAGGGGTTACAAGTATACAATGTTATGGGCATGTTATGAGCAATTAAAATATACTCTATGAGCTCGACAACTTTTACGTATGCTTTGAAAAGGAGAATAAAACTACACCAGTTGGAAAGTACTGTACTTTCTAACTGGTTGTAGCACTGTCTGCTATGGAGGGGCCACTGCATTGAAACTGATTGAAAAAGTCTCAGCCAGCTCCATCATGGCACTAACCTCCCCAGCATTGAGGATAACTTCAAAAGGGGATGCCTCAAGAATGTGGCACTTATCATTGAGGACCCCTATCACCCTGAACATACCCTCTTCTCAATGTTACCATCAAGGATAAGTTGCAGGAGCCTGAAGACACACACTCAACATGTTCGAATCAGCTTCTTCCCTTCTGCTATCAGATTTCTGAATGAACAATGAACCATGAAAACTACCTCACTATTTCTGCTCTGTTTTTGCACTACTAAATTAATTTAATTTTTTGTCTATTCTTATTGTAATTAAAAGTTTTTTTAAAAAGTTATTATGTATTACAATGTACTGTTGCTGGAAAATAACAAATTTTGTGTCAAATGTTGCTGATATTAAACCTGACTGATTTTGAAATAGACATTGAAAGGAAAGTGACTTGAAAACATGTAGCACCTTTACTCTGGGTTTATGTTTACCACTGGGAAATGATGAAGAAAATATCAGTACATATTTTAAGGAACAATTAGATAAGTATTTGAAGAAAGGGAAAAAAAGCATTAGGCAACATCGATGAACAAGTCACTGGTATTAATTTTGGATTATTCTAACAAAAAGTTTGCACAGATCTCAATCAGCCCTGTAACTTAGATGTAATAAACATTACTATATATGAATTTATCCATGCATGTTCCAGCTGAGTATGCAATTAAACAGAAACTGATATATTGGTCTTTATTTCAAACTAATTAGAGTTCACAAGTATAACATTGTGATGAAACAGACATATAAACCACATTGAACTTTGGTCAGCTTTCTCAAGGAAGGACTGTTCTTGCTTAAGCGGGGGTGGGGTGGGGGTAGTATAATGTACCCTAGATGGATTCTTGGGATAATGCATTATCATATCAAAAGAGACAGAATAGAATCTCCTTATATTTACTGAAATTTAGAAATATTTTAGGTAAAATATCTAGAGATTTGGATGGATGTTTATAGTTTCTTCTGGCTGCAGGTCAAGGGACATAGTCTTGGAGATAGAGTTGGCTTTTCAATGTTTCAAAAAGGGACTTGAAGAAAAGGATTTGTTATATTTAGAGCCATAGATTCGTAGAAAACCACAGCATAGAAACATGCTCTTCAGCCCATCTGGTCTCTGCTAATCCATTTATGTTGAAAGACTAATCAATAAAACCTATTGCTACTTCTATTTCTTATATTCTTGTGTTCACTTGCATATTTTAAGAACACGTAACTAAATTCTTAGCAAGCCTGAAATAAAATTTCTGACAGTTCAAAAGTCTTTTTAATAACTTTTCAAAATGCATTTTAAATCATAAATTCTTAGAGGATGAGAAGACCCAACAAGCTATTCTCTTCCCATTGAAAGACAAAATATTATCTGGAGAATTACCCAAACATGACAAACCTTAGTAACTTATGAATGCATTGTGAGCTGATGTCCTCTTGCATATTTCCCTTCAAGTGAACAGACAGTGAAAAATCCAACCTAGTACAAATACTACTGAACAGTGTTTTGGAAAGAATTTGAAGCCTCAAGAGACTTTGTAGATGCTGGGACCTGGAGCAAAATAAAACCCCAACAAACTGGAAGAACTCTGCAGGTCAGACAGAGGAATGAAATCAAGGTCCAGGCAACGTTTTAGCTCACTGAAAACACGAAACCTGGAATTACAGGCCAAAATACAAAGGGCACAGTCTACTCCTGCAACTGTAGAGTTTTTCAACTATTTGTAACAATGTACAAACAACCCTTTATATTTTAAAGATTGGACATGTAGAAAGGTACAATCTATTCAGTATCATAATGTGGCTAATAAGAGAACTGTCAAAATATACGTCAAAATTCCACTGCTAATTTTAATGCTAGTCTAGTTTATGTTAGCCTACTTTTTTCACTCCATTACGAAGGCCCATCTCCTTGTTTGGCCACATCTGACTGGCCTAAATTCTCATTTATATGGCAGTGATTGAACTTTCTATTAGATTTTGAAAACAGACGACATTGCACTCTCTTTAAAGTGAGTTTTTGTTCTCTCAATAGCCTAATGGGGCAAAGCATTTGTTTGGCACTTGAATATAAAATCAGAATCTAAAGGAATTATTTCTTTATTTGTACTGAAATGTCTTTCATATTCACTGTACTGGTAGCAGCCCTATAATTTTTCTTGCATGGAACCTGACTAAAAATCAAATTACAAGCTTTCTTCTAATCACAGCTAAGTGATAGCTGATCAATAGTGCAAGTCTGGAGATATTGAATGGTTATGACATTAGGCTTTTGTTTTGCTTCCACCATTTAATAGCCTGGCAATATTAAACTGCCCAGACCTTAAGATGATGAATAGCTATGTGTATAACAAACTAGAGGGATACCAGTGTCTGTCGATATATATATCTCAGAGTACTCGTGTCTTCAAATTAATACAGAGGTAAAGTAGGGGAAATAATTGCTTCACTGTGGCTCAGTACTCTCAGCTCTGAGTCAAATGACTGTGGGTCTGAGCACTCTTCCAGGAGATTAAGCATAAAAATCTAGGCTGGTAATTGGAGTATGAAAAGGGTGATGCACTGCGAAGGTATCATCTTTCATTATGATCTTAAACTGGGGCCTTGCTTGTATATTCCAAAGGACAGAAAAGATCTAATTACACTCTTTATGAAGCAGAGCAGGGGAGCTATCCTTGATATCCTGGCTAGCATTTATCCTTGAATCAATATCATGAAAATAGGTAATTAGGTCATTTGATGTCTTTACATCAGTCTTTGTGGGTGGATTAGCTGAAGCATTTTTTTTTAACAGTAACTACTCTTCAAACTTACTTAATTATATGTGAAGTGCATTGGCCAATTTAAGGCCATAAAAGGTGCAATTTTCCTTTTAAGTTAATTCTATCATTAGTACTTCTTATATAGAAACAACTACTGCATGTGCTTCTGAGAGATCATGATCAGCAGTTTCCTTCTGTGTACTTCTGGCGTTTTGTTTAAATCATTGCAGTGGCTGAATTGATTTGCAGTTTCTTTGAGCCCTGTGCTATGAAGGAGTTGAATTATGATCAGTTCACTTTGAACCATTAACTGTAGCACTGCAGCAACTTTCAAATGTGTGTTCATTCATTTCACTCACATGAGTGAACATTGCTACTCTTCCAAGTGTTCTCCCTGGAGCTATCTGTTGTTTCAGGAAAGGCAAGTATCCACACTGGAGCAGAAACCCATGGGAAAATAAAAGTACTTAGAGAACCTTACAATAGCATTTTAGCCGGCTTTGAAGGAGGTGATAATGTATTTCCATTGCTTTAAAACAAATGACCTCATCCGTCATAAATGACCCATCCTCTTGATGATGCAAGGGTTGTTAGTTTAAATGGTTTGACATTCTTTGCATCTTAGAGTCACAGTTATAGAGTTGTATAGCACAGAGAAATGTTCTGCAGCTCCCCATGTCCATGCCGAATACTTTGTCCATCTATACCAATCACATTTATTTGCATAAGGTATTCATCCTTCTATGCCTTGCCAATTTAAGTGCTTGAATAGGTATCTCTTAAACATAGTGATTGTGTTTGACTCCACCAGCTCCTATAGCAGGAAGTTTCAGGTATCTTTATCTATCTATCTATCTTTCTATCTATCTACCAATTTGTTTTTTGAGACACAGTGTCGAGTAGGCCCTCTGGCCTTTTGAGCCACAATACCCAGCAATTCCCCAACTTAATGCTAGCCAAGTCATGTGACAAGTTACAATGACCTACCAATCTTTGTACTGTGGGAGGAAACCGGAACACCTGGAGGAATCCCATGCCATCACGGGCGAACGTACAAGCTCCTTTAAGGCAGTGTTGTGCTAACCTCTATGCTAGCATATCACTCGCTCTCAAAAAACATGCTGCCCTCAAATCTCTTTAAATCTATTTATTCTTACCTTAAATGTATGTGCTCTAGTTTTTGGTATTCCGACCATGTGATAAAGATCTTGACCATCTTCCCCATCTCTGCCTCAGGTAACTTTATATACTTTTATTGGGGCACCACATAGCCTCCTTAGCTCTAAGGAAAACAAACCCAGCTTATCCAATCTATTGGTGAACTTCAACTCTTGATTCAATTTCCATTTATGCTGCCTGACCTACTGAGTTCCTCCAGCATTTTGTTTGGGCTGTTCTGGATTTTCAGCGCCCGCAGAATCTTTTGTATTTACCTTCACCTTCCCCAGAGCTTCAATATCTCTTCAACAATACAGAAAAGATTTTGCACTTCAAATATGATCCAATCAAGAGTCAATATGTTTAACATAACTTCTCTAATCTTTGAGAAGTGACTGCCAAATACTTTTATGGCATTGACTTGCTCCAATCACTACAAGTGTTCTGTATTTTAATATAACTAAGTCTATCAAAATTGCTGATCTCCATTTTTCATACTCACTTATTTTTCAATCTGCATGGCCACTCTTTATTCTTTACAACAAAATGGAGCACCACAGATTTAGATTAAATATTGAAAAGGATGTAATCATCATCTTTGACAACAGTCACACTTCTGTATCTTTGGAAGTATTTCTAAATCCCTTCTCATCAACAACAAATGAAAATTAAAAGAGTATAGATGCTGCAAAAATGGAATGTAAATTGAAACTGCTGAAGACAATATAGTAAGCCAGGGAGCACCCATTGAAAGATTGAATACTTCAGGTAAGAACAGAGAAAGGCAGGAAGCAAATGAGTTTTAAGTTCCTGAGCTATAGTGTTACGTTGAGTTTGAGTGTCTGTGATTCTAAAGGACCAATTTATCCCGTTATCTCATAATATTCAGTAAGAAGCCCACTCCTAGGCTACACAAGTGTCTTCAAGGTTTCCTCCTTCACAAACACCTTCTACTTTAACATCACTGCTTCAGCCTAGTATATACTGTATGTTGCCAAAATTTTTATCCATATCTTTGGCACATCCAGACTCTATTCTCTCCCCAAGTCTTTTTTTTTATCTTTTCATCTTAAGTCTATCCCTTAAAGCCATTTGAACAAAATCCTGGTAACTTCCCTTAATCTCCTCCTTAGTTTGAAGCTGATATCTAACAGCTGACAGTTTTGTGAAGTTATTCAGCATACCTTGCACATTAACAGTATAATGTCAATGAAAAATGCTGCTCTATTGTGAACGATCAATGCAAACACCTTTTTAGCAACTGAATACAGGCATCTTGACCTCTCAGGAATTAAATACCAGAAAAGTAAAATACCAGAAATACTCAGCAACAGTCCATGAATTCCTTTGGGAGTGTGAACCCAGACTAAATGCAAGAGTATAATCAACCAGACTGGGGACCTAATAGTGTGAGTACAGGAAAAAGACTGCACCAGCCTGGCCTGTGCAATGTTGGACAAGTTGAAAAGAAATGCATGTGCTGGATGCTCTTGATTCAGTTGGTAGCCTACACCATAACACTAGACATTAGCAGGAGCGTGATGTGTGGAGTTACATGATCAACCCTTGTAAGCGTGCTAATAGTTGACATGAAACACTTGAAGATGCTTCTTGGCTGAATCTTTTATTGGGGAGGTGAGGTGATGATCTCATATCTGCTCTGTCACTGAAGAAAAGGAGACAGTTGATGAATATCACTGGGGTTTTCATGTCAGTTATTGAAGTGGAGATTAAGTTAACAAAAGGGGCAGAACCTTGCCTTTCATTGTTTGCTCAAAGCACCTCTGCCTTACTCAAGATATTGTATCAGAAAAATTAAATGAGAAATAGTCATCAAATTCAATTTTCCTCTAGCTTCCATCCCACCACTTCCTCAAGTCCAGTGGTCCATAAGCCAAGAACTCACTCATCTATAGGTCTCCCATCATTCAGTTGTCTATTTGTACTGAAGAATCTCACTGGAGTCAGATTGCTTAAGTTCAGGGCAGCCCGTTATTCCAAAAACTGAGCAGGTTGCAGCTTTGTGAGCAAGTCACGTTAACAGCTCTGTCACTATCCAACTGCAAATAAAGGCAGGCCCTACTCCATAACAGTGTCCACACATCTGAAACATCAGCCATTTTATGGCTGTAAATCAATATGAAAGCCACATATTGAATAATGTTACATGATGGAAGAGCCATCAGTGACTAAATTCACACCTACTATAATTAATACTACACATGTCTTTGCATAATGCAATTTTTGGGGCCCTAATGGTTATTTAGCATGTACATGTACATTGTACATTGACATCAAGTCGTCTGTCCTTACACAGATTATATCATTGTTCAAGGAGAATTGAAGAAATGGGCAGAGCTGTCAATTGTAGCATCTTCTTTCTTTTGTATGTCTTTCTTTTCTTTTCAATGTGGCCATGATTCTGTTGGGGCTCATGATCTACAGATCAAATTATGGTTCCCCACAAGTGGTGGGTAATCACACTGGCCGTGTGGCCTGGTGTTTCGATATCTGCAGGAGTGTCCTGGAATATGTCCGTCTTTGTGGGGCGGCCCCATGGGGATGACCCAATTCTTTGCTGATTTCGCCAGCTGATGCGTTGTGGTGGACTGAAGCATCGAGGCAGCAGGTGGTGTGCGCTGGGAGGGGTAGTGCTTCTACTGGTGCAAGTGGGGGCAGAGGAAGTGGGAGCATCAATGCTTCTGCTGCTGCTTGTGCATGGGAGGGAGGAGAGCAGGCTTCGGGCTCTGATCTTACTATCATTCATTCTTGGGGGTTCCTGTTTCATGGATGTCTTGCAAAGATAAGAATTTCAGGATTATTACCATATACATTCTCTGATATTGAATTGAACTGTTTGAACCTGTAATGGAGATTTTTACTAGATTGGCGCAAAATCTGAATGTCCAAATTAATTTGCTTTAACACTGACACAGTGACAACCAAAACTTATTTCCTTTCACAATAGGACTTTTTCAGCATGTTGAAGAAATGGCAGACATGCACAGTTCATCTGTGCTATTGTAAGTGTTGAACTAAAACACCTACTATGCATGTATATCTTGGTTCTGAGAATTAATTGAGCTTAATCTGTCCATAACTAGATTGTCTCCTGGAATGAACTAGATAAAAGTCATAGAAAAACTTATTTTCATTAAAGTCTTGATATACGTTCATCCACCAGCACATGGACAGCGTGAAGGTTCAGAATATGGATGGAGTACCAGTCAGATTTTGTTTTGAATGATGTTGAAGTGCTTGAATGCTGTAGTTATATTCTTGCAGGCAAGTGCAGACTAATCATTTTCTTAATGTGCTTTGTAAATAATAGAGAACCTTAGAAGGAATCAGAATGGCTGCAGGATACCAATACCTGATCTGCTTTTGGTGTACTGCTGTACAATTGAAATCAGAAATGCCTTTCTTATGACTGCTTCAGAGGAAAGCAGATGAAGCCATTGATAGAGTTGAAGAACAATATTTAATATTTTGTGTGTGCTGCTATAATATTTAATGATTTGTTTGAAGTACTAGAGTAGTGTAGATTGAGAGAACTGATTACCCACACTTGCCTTAAAGGAGCTTGCCACACACTCACAAAAATCAATGCAGCTGTAATGATCACTACTACTAATAAAGCTGTGCTAGAGCTGGCTTCGAAGTCTAAGGGGGGGGGGAGGGTTGTGTGTGTGTGTGTGTGTGTGTGTGTGTGTGTGTGTGTGTGTGTGTGTGTGTGTGTGTGTGTGTGTGTGTGTGTGTGTGTGCGCAAAACTTTCTCATTCAGTCCTCTGGGAATATTAGTTTGTGCAGTTCAAGGTATAAAAGCCATGAATGTCAGCAAAAGGATGGATTCTAATAACGTATCGGGTATTAGACCAAGTTGCACATACAAACTACTCGAGGAATTCAGCTGGCCAGGCAGCATCTATGGAAATGAATAAACAGTCGACATTTCAGGCCGAGACCCTTCTTCAGGACTGGAAAGGAAGGGGGAAGATGCCGGAATAAGGATGGAGGGGAAGGGTGAGAAGGGGAAGGGGAAGGAGGATAGCTGGAAGGTGGGAGGGGAAGGGTGAGAAGGGGAAGGGGAAGGAGGATAGCTGGAAGGTGATAGGTGAAGCCAGGTGGGTGGGAAAGGTAAGGGGTTGGAGAGTAAGGAATCTGATAGGAGAGGAGAGTGGCCCACAGGAGGAAAGAATCCAGGAGAAAGTGACAGGCAGGTGAGAAGAGGTAACAGGCTGGGAAAGGAAAATTTTCTTTTTCCAAAGAACTTTTTCACTACACTGAAAAGAACTTTTTCCTTAGTAAACCAGTAATATTATCAGGCATTAAGTGGTCCCAGTTAAGTTAAGATAACAGCCAGTGCTAAAACTGAAGAGATTGCCAACATTTCAAAACTGAGCCTGTGAGTTTCTCAGAAATCTTGGTTTCAAAATGTATGGCAATCAGAAATAATGTGATGGAGACGATGCAATCAATATGGAAAGAGAATTAATTCTGTTGAGATTTCGCGCCAATGCACTTTGCTCTCCTGATCCAAATTCAATTCCTAATGAATGCACTGTATTGATTTTCATCAGCAATGAAGTATTTTTAAAAATATGTGATCAATACATTATATGGGCAGGAGCTGGCTATGACCACAGTGAATCTGCATCATTATAATTATTTTGGATTGGACGCATCAACATGCAATGATACAGAAGTTGCTGTTTCTGATATTATTTACTCTTACATAGAGAAGGGGGCTATTTTGCTCATCAAATCCATGTTAGACCCTAACAGAGGAATCTCATTGTGGAAATTATGCATACCATGCAGGGTATGGATAATTGCATCTTCAAGAACCTGTTCAGAGGCTTTACATGAAGATTATGGTCCACAATCCACAAGAAATTGAGCTAAATTTTAATATCTCAGCACTCTGTTTTTTGTCATTTATTAAAACGTCTTAGGTGGGACTTTTGGCAACCAGTAGTAATTCAACTATCAGCTGGTTATAAACATAGTGGGCAGGGGATAACTACCAGCACTACATTGTATTGAGATAAAAGGCTCTGTATGGTCTCCTGTCTCTGCAGGTGTTCAGACTGAATGATTTATACCTGCCTACACTCCAGTTAGATAATGAACAGTTGAAAATAAGCAAAATTGTTTAAACTTGGTAATAGTTATGTCTGACCACATTTTAAAATGTGCTTAATATTCCTTTATATTATCTATAACATAGAATTAGTGTGTTAACACTGACATATGTTATGAAAATTGCTATTTGCAGCAGTACAGTACAAGACATAACTTCATTCAATAACTGATCGATCCAAAGTTGTATCATATGGAATAAAAAATTTCCAAATATATTCGTCATTGTGCACACCAGACACAGTTTAAAACTGTGTTGCAAGTGCACATCATGATTCATACTTGCATTGGAATTTCATCCTTGCTTTATACAACAATGCCAAACACAAGACAATATACGAAGGGCACTTCACATTATGGATCATATACAAAAAAAATAAAATTGAAGCAATAGTGATAAGCGTGGATGCTGAAAAGGCATTTGATTCGGTTAATTGGAATTTTCTTTACAGAGTTTTACATAGATTTGGTTTCCAAGACACAATTATTAAAACTATACAGACACTATATGACAACCCTACTGCTAGGATTAAAATCAATGGATATTTATCAAATAGTCTTACTCTAGAAAGAGGCATGAGATGGGGTTGTGCATGCTCACTGCTACTCTTCATATTATATATAGAACCATTAGCTCAATACATCAGACAAAATGAAGATATCAGGGGAATTACAATTAAAGGGACAGAGCATAAATTGGCTTGTTATGCGGATGACATTTTGATCTATCTAGGGCAACCAACATACCCTTTACCTAAATTGATGCAATCCTTTGAAAAATATGGTCAATTATCAAGATGCAAGATCAACATAGATAAAACCCAATTACTTTCATATTACTATAGCCCACCAAGAGAAATTGAAAGTAGATATCCCTGGGCATGGCAAACAGAGTCTTTCAAATATTTGGGCATTATTTTGCCAAAAGATTTGGCAAAATTATCAGAATGTAATTATCAGCCTTTATATTAAAAAAAATGAGGAGGATATGGCAAGATGGAACCTGATTCCTTTCTTCAGTCTCAGTTCATGGATTGAGTCTATTAAAATGAATATACTGCCCAGACTGTTATATCTCTTTTAGACCCTACCAACAGAGATTAATCAAAATCAATTCAATGAATGGAACAAGATGTATATTTGGCAGGGTAAAAGGCCTAGAGTTTGTCTCAAAACTTTGCGATTAGCAAAGGAAAAGGGGGGATGGGGCCTACCTTTTCTTAGAGATAATTATTTTGCAGCACAGTTGAGAGCTGTGATATGTTGGTGCAACCCATCATATGACACTCAATGGGAAAACATTGAGGAGCAGGTACTTCCCATCCCCATACAAGCAATTTTGGCTGATAACAACCTGCAAAGGTACATAAATACTATTGATAACCCATGGGTGAAAGTGACTCTTAAAATATGGAAAAACTACTATAAAAGAATATAATCTAGAGGGAGATATTGCAATTCTTAAATGGTGTGCATTTGACTCGGATTTTACACCAAATAAACTGGATGCTAGATTTAAGGACTGGACAGCTAAAGGAATAACAGTTCTTTGTAACATAATGAAAGAAGGAACAATGTTCAGTTTTGAAATGCTTAAAGAGAAACACTTATTAGAAAAACAAGATTTTTATTGGTATTTACAGATGCAACAATATGTTAATAAGACACTTAAAAATGTAACCAAGGCAAGTACATGCTTGATAGAACTATTCAGAAAAGCATATAATTCAGATAACTGTAGTAGAAACATTTCAAGCATGTATAAGGGGTTGTCAAATCTTAAAACACATTGGACTTCGTACATTAAAACAAAATGGGAGAAGGAAGGAGGGATAATTATATCTGAGGAAGAATGGAAAATAATATGAAGTTATCAATGGAAGTGTACCAATTCACAGAAATGGAGGGAGTTTGAATGGAAAAACTTGATAAGGTATTTTATTACACCCTCTCAGAAATCACACTATGATAGTAACCTCCCTGTTTATTGGAGAAATTGTGGAAATCAAAATGCAATCATTATCATATCTTTTGGGACTGCCCTGTTATCAAAAACTATTGGAGGGAGATACACAATGCCCTACAAGACATCTTTAAATGTGAAATACCCTTAGAGAGTAAGACCATATATTTTGGATATCTACCTCAAGAATGGTTGAGAAGAGATAAAATTTAATGAATATACTGTTGGTGGCTGGTAAAAAGACTCTTACTAGGAAATGGTTATCACAGGAGAGCCCAGCTTTAAATGCATGGATGGAAATTACAATGGACATTTACAAAATGGAGAAGGTAACAGCATCTGTTAATCAAAAGCTGGAACAATTTGATTCATACTGGGAAAAATGGTTTAACTACATAATGCCTCATAGGCCTGATTTTATTCTCACAAATCAATGAATATGTTGTAAAAAAAGATCACTCCTTACTTGTACATAGTTTTTTCCTTTTGCTTGTTTTTTTCTTTCCGCTGTTTTCTATAAGTGTATACCTCAGATAAATACTTTGTGGAGATTTGTGATATATATGTACAATGTCTGAAATACATCTTATGGAAATGACGAAGGGTCTCGGCCCGAAACGTCGACATCGCTTCTCCCTATAGTTGCTGCCTGGCCTGCTGCGTTCCACCAGCATCTTGTGTGTGTTGCCATCTTATGGAAATGTTTATTTGATGATGAACTTTATTAAAAAAATTACATTAAATTTCCAGACCATTTAAAGATTTTGTATATCTTTTTGTATTTACATTTTTAAGTTACTCTTTCAATAAAATGTATTTATTTTATATTATTCTGAAAGAAAAAAAGTTTAAACTATAAAAAAAAGGAATTTCATCCTTGCATCATCTGTGGCGGAAAGTATGCTGACTGGCTGCAGTACAGTTTGGTATGGGGAAAACCAATGACTTTGAGTGGAAAATCCAACAAAAGCTAATGGATGTGGCCCAGTACAGCATGGATAAAACCTTCCCAACCAGTGAGCATATCTACATGAAATATTGTTGTAGGAAAGCAGTGTCCATCATCAAAAATCTTCTCCACCCAGGCCATGCCCTTTTCTCACTGCTGCCATCAGGTAGAAGGTACAAGTACCTCAGGACTCGCACCACCAGGTTTAAGAACAGTTACTACCACTCAACCATAATGCTCTTGAACAAAAGTAAATAACTACACTCATTTAAGGACTCTTTTTTATCTTGTTGTTTCATGCTCATTATTTATTGCTATTTATTTGTATCTACATTTCCACAGTTTGTTCTCTATTGATCCTGTTTACAGTTCCTATTCTATAGATTTGCTTAGTATGCCCGCAGAAAAAGAAGCTTAGTGTTGTATGTATTGACATGTAAATAATCTGATAAGAATTTTACTTTGAACTTTTTTTCAGGGTGCTGTGGTCATACAACTACTTCCGGATTAATTTCATCTCTATTTATTTCTAACTTCAGAGGCATCATGCACCATTAACTTTCGCATTGATTTCTTGCTTTTTGTGTAACATTCTCCTCATGTCCTCTGAGAATACTATGGATGTTTGAATCTGCTTTAACAGCAGGACAAGAGAAAAGCAGCAAGATTAGGTGCTAATGTGTTATTAAAAATCATGACCTGACTGGCAAGGACAGAGAAACCACATCAAACACGCCTGCTGTTTGAAAGAGATTATCACCATTATCTGCTCATTCCCCAAATTAGTGCTGATAGAACATTATCTAAGTGCTTTAATTTTACTCATTCTACACCCATTTGGTTGAAGTTGCATATTTATCTCTAGCAAAAGCTAATACTAAAGCAAACTATGAGCTGCTGAGCTTTCTGTTTTGGTTAATTTTAGATTTTATGAATCCAGTATTCGTGTTTTAGATGTGATTCCTGATTGATGGTGCAAGATAAAAATTTCACACAGACCTAAATGAGAAGGAATCTGAGGTATGAAGAGTAAAAACCTTCCTCTAACCTTTTCCTGCCATATCATAGAGCACGGAAATGGGTTCTTTGACCCATCATGTTTATGTTTTTATGGTTTAAACTTACCACTTTGTCCATGTATATTCATTCAATTTGCCTACATTAGGTCCATGCTATTGGTAGTACCTACTTGAGGTGTTGCCTCAAGAAGGTAGCATCTGTCATTAAAGATCCCCACCACCTGACCACACCTTTGACATTTTGCTACCATAGGCCAGAAGATACAGAAACTTGAATTCCCACACCACAGGGTTCAAAAACAGGTAAGCCCTTTACACGGGGTGGTGGGTGCATGTAATGCCTTGGCAGAGGTGGTGGTAGAGGACGATAGGGGCATTTAAAAATGCTCTTAGATAGGCACATGGATGAAGGAAAAATGGAGGGTTATATAGGAGGGAAAAAGGTTAGATTAAGCATAGAGTAGGTTTTTAAGATTGTCACAACATTGTGGAGCGAAGAGCCTGGACTGTGCTGTAATGTTCTATCCTCTAAGAACAGCTACCTCCCTCAAACATTCAATGCTTGAAACTACTTGCATAAACCTGAATCACCATCTCAGTGTAGCAACACTTTCACCACTTTACTCTACAATGGACTTTATCTTCATTATTCAAATTGTGTTTTTTTAGTGTAAATTTTTTGTATAATTTATGCTTAATTGATGTTCTCTTGTGAAAATGTATCTGATGTTGTGTGCCTGTGAGTCTGCTTCAAATAAGTTTTTCATTGGACACGTGTATATGTGCACTTGAATATGACAATAAACTCAACCTTTACTTTGGTATCCTTAAGTGCCTTGTCTCATAAAGTGCCTGTTTAAATACCTCTTATATATGGTGACTGCATCTGACTCCATCACCTCTTCTGGCAGCAGGTTCCAGAATCCAATTATTCTGATGTCTCAAACATTAACTTTATCTGAGATCCATTGTTGTACAGGTCACTTTGGCAAAATCTCAGTATGGAAGTCATTAAAGAGACATGATTGTTCTCCACTTTTTATATCATTCATGAACCAGAGAATGGTTTGTGTCAATAAGTCAGTACAGTGTGCAGCAGGTGCTGCTGCTGCTATCTAGCCCTGGACTATATCATAGCCACTAGAGTTGTCTACGTGGAGTTTGCACCTCCTTCTGTGACCACACAGATTTTCTTCAGGTGTTCCAGTTCTTCCCACACCTCAGAGATTTGCTGATTGATGGGTTAGTTTGTGACTGTAGATTAGCTCTATCATAGGCAGGTGGTCAGCGAATCAGGGTAGATTTAATGAGAATTTGAGAGATTACAACAAAACAAGTGAGGGGAAAATGAAACAAAAGAGAAGGCAGGTAGCTTGGGTTGGCTGCTTGTTTGTTCGTTTGTTCACCAACCCTGGAGGTTAGGTTGCATAACCAGTGCGCAATTGATAGTTGTTTCTGCCGAGTGCTCCTGTTTATATTCCTCCAACTTGATGCTCTGATTGGTTGACGGCCTCCTCTAATCCTGGCCAACCAGATAGCTGAATAATCTCCACTAGCCTGTATCCCTGTTTATCCGTCGTTGTGAGCGTAGGTTCTTCAGGTGTCCCCGGCTCACCCCTTCGCCTCAATCTCACAGATGCGTAGATTTATAAATTGTGCCCAGTTCAATATGTTTATTAATAGAGTCTTCCATTGAGAACCAAGCTTCTCAGAATTCAGCCGCAAAAACAAAAGAAAGGCTGCAGATGCTGGAATTCCAAGCAGCACACACACAATTCTGAAGGAACTCAGCAGGCCAGATAGCATCTATGGAAAAGAGTACAGTCAATGCTGCAGGCTGGCCTGCTGAGTTCCTCCAGCATTTTGTGTCTGCTGCTTCTAAGAATTCCCTTGAATTTTTAATTTGTGCTTGTGCCAGGATTTTTATAGTTTCCCAGACAAACTTGTGACCTTCTTGGTCTTCATGTACTGAGATGAGGGATAGCGGATCTTGTCTCCTTCTGGCTATCTGATTTTCATGTAGTCTCGTGGATAGTTTTCTCCCCGTCTGTCCTACATAGTGTTTGGGGCAGTTTCCACATTGGATTTGGTATATTACGTATGTTCTCTTCATGTGGGATGTTGGATCTTTAGGTGTCGAGGAGGGCATTCTGATGGTTCTGCTATGTTTGTGTGCTACCATTATTCAAAGTGGTTAGAGCAGTCTGCTGTCGTTTCAGAAATGCTCCTGAACTATGGTAAGGTTAGCCTCTTTCTTGTTGGTTCGTTTGGAGTTGAAAGGTTGTTTTCTGGACGAGACATCTTCAGATGAAGGGAAAAACTGATAGGATTGTTTAGGGAGTTGGCACAGGCATTAGGCTGAATGGCCTCTCTTAATGTTGTGAAGAACTATGAGAACTCAACTGCAGGATTCAGTGATGCTGGCAGTTTGAAGGGAGAAAGGAATCCAATCTGGGCATCATTTGCATCAATGTCCATCAGCTGGGAGGAATAATAATGTTCTCCCTGCTACCTTTCACATCTATGTCTTTAAATCTGCTAACTCTGCTACCTATAAGATTAGCTGCTTTGGTTGGTGCATACCAGTTGGTCAAGACTTGCACTTAACGTGCTCTTTTCATTGTCCCTGAGAACTGCCAACAGGGTCTACATTTGGCAGATATCTTTGATTCACAAGGACAGCCAAGCTTCTGGTACTTTATGCAAAGGAAACATTAAGGACCGTTGCATGCATACCTCAAGGAACCTGTGCGTGGGTTACAAGTAAATAACTTGGAGAAATAATAATGAGAAACCAGCCTCTTTTTATGCTGTGAGAAAATATAGGATCTGAACTACAGAAATTAGATGATGTAGATATATGCCTATTTCTGTTTGATGTACCATTGTCATTATTGACTTCTGTGCCCTTTTGGCCTCTATAGTTCCTCTAGTGCCAACATAGTACCATCAGAAATACATGGTGGATAGATTGTGGTGGTTGCTATAAGTGTCCTTCATGGGACTGCAGTTCCACTCTAATTTTCTTTTGAAAGCCCTAATTAATTCTGTTTCCACACAGGCAATGAGTTCCAGATCATAATCACTCTGAATAAAAATAATTATTATTTTCACATTCCTCAAATGTTTTGCCATAACTTTAAATTTGTTCCCTTTTATTCATGCAGTTTCTCTTAATGTATATTAAACTATTTAAAACTATTATGACCTATCAAATCTCCTCTGAACCTTTTGTTGCAGTGATCCTCCGGTCTAAAATTATATTTTTTGTATACATTCAATTTTCCTGAAGTGTGATAACTAAAAACATTACATTGGGTTACTGGTTTTATAATAAAGGTCCAATTTGATATTCCTGCTTTATTAATCTATGGATTAGAAACTGCTTTGTTACCATTTGATAGTATTAAATGAACACTGTTGGGTCATTCTAATGCTAGTCATAAAAATACTATCAATGTAAAACACACAGATATCATTGCTATGTTTACCTATGTGTTCAGCTTGAAACTGACAAAGCTAAGTTTCAGCAAAGTATCCTTTGTGGATGCCATGCACACTCTTGCAGATGATGCATCTTATCTAATAGATACAACCTTCTTTTGAAATAACTTCAGTTTTTCAATTTTAGAGTTGTATAGCATGGAAAGAAACCTTTCTGCCCAAACTTTATGACAACCAACTCACCTATCTACACTAATCCCAGCTGCCTGCATTTATCCCACATCCCTCTAAACCTTTCCTATCCTGGTTCCTATCCAAACGTCTTTTAAACTCTCTAATTACACTGTACTTTCTTCTACCAACTCTTCTGGCAGGTTGCTCCATTTATCTACAATCCTGTGTTGAAAAACCTGACCCTTAGAACCCCTTCAAATTTCTCCCCTCCCAACTTAAGATCTAGATTCCCTTAGCCTGAGAAAAAGACTATCTTTCCAAAATATGCCCCTCATCATTATATAAACTTCTGCAAGGTCACCCCTCGGCATCTTTCACTCTAAGGAAAATTATCCCAGCCTATAACTCAAGCTCTCCAGTTCTGGCAACAATTTTGTCAATCTTTTCTGCATCCTCTCTAGTTAAAGCACATGCTTCCTACAATATGGCAACACAAAATGTACAAAATACTCCAACAGCAGTTTAATCATTGTTTGTAAACCATAACAATGTCCCAGCTCCTTTAGTTAATGGCTTTATCTGATGAAGGCAATCATACCTCACACATTCAACACCATTTTGTCTACCTATATCACCATTTTCAGGGAACTATGTACTTGGACTCCAGGGACTTCTTGTCCATTTATACTCTTCAGAGACCTGGAAATGTGGGTTAAGAATTGAGAGATTGGAAGGTTGGAGAATAAGGGAGCAGCAAAATTGGGGCATTGAGGAGTTAGGGATTAGGAGACTGAAGGATTTGGGTTTCAGGGATGAGAGGGAACAGGAAAGACAGCCGTGTACTTAGCTGATTTATTGTTTCTGAACACTTGAAAAATATTAGCAGCCTCATTTGTCCTTTCTTCCCTATTCTTTCTCATTCTCTTATCTTTGAGACCAGACATTCCAACCTTTTTTTTTTGCCATGGATCAATACCATGGACCCCAGGTTGGGATCCCCTGTTCAAGACACATAGCTTCCACAAGGCCTTGAAATTCCCAGCCGGTCATAATCAGCCTATTTTCAAATACTTTAAGGAAGCTGATGAGATGGATTGACAATGAAATTAATAAGATAGGGTGAATTAAATATTAGTTTAAGATTTCCTATGACAGATAGAGTAAGGCAGCACACCTTTGTAAAACCAAACATCTCTGGAACTTAAATTTTAAACTGAATTACTCAGTCTAAACATGCTGGCATGCATACTGCTTATTTAGACCCAATTATTGACAAATTAAAAGCAATTTAGATTGATTTTACATTCAAGCTTTACTATCAGGAGGGACTTTAAAAGCTATTAGACCGGATAGATTTAAATCCAGGTTCCATTATTGTCAGGCCAATGTCTAACCTTGTCTGGCATTGAAGCACTATATTAAATGACAAAAATACCTCAAGTGCTTTTGCTTATTATTCCTTTCACATGTAATAAAACTATTCATACAATTAGCAAAATAGGCAGAAAATTATAATACCAAGAACAATTCTTTGCAGCTGCTTGAATTTTAGAAGAGAAACTGGTCAGGTTTCATTTACACATTTATATTACCAGTAAAACTGTTAATTACCATATGATAATTTTATCCTTTGGTTTAATGCACTGAGAAAGCATAAAATGCAGATAGCCATTTCATTGTCACTTTTCATTTAATTCTGAAATACAGCTACCTTCAATATTTGCAAATCAAGGGAGAGTTGTGGTTTGGTATAAAACAGTTTTTGTACATTATAATATTTCAGAGGTCAGATGTAATAGAAGACAACCTTGTCTGAGATCTCATCTTACACTGCATGAGAAATCTCTCTTAGCTTCTTCCCTTATAGGGAATATTGCAATTTTTCCATTTCTTCCAATGCATCCTCATGACCCAACACAGTAGTATCAAATTGACTTTAATTTCAAGACAGAAAATAATTCAGAAAGCCTCAGTAAATAGAAGGAATAGCAATAGATATGTCTACCTTTTTTGTTAAACAAAAAACAGAATTAAATACATATGTTCTCAAAAGAATTGCAACATCAAATCTTGAGGGAATTATATTTGTTAAAACAGATGAAAGAAAATGACTTAATTTTTTTTATTCTGATTACTATGGGGGGTGGGGCATTTGGCAAGGCCAGAATCTATTGTTCATTCTTCATTGCCATGGAAACTTGCATAGTCCCCTTTTGAAATGTAATGGTCCTTCTTTGGAAGACTCTTCCATATTGTTTTTGGGCATGGAGTTAAGTGGCAAATTTGCAGAAACAATAATATCTGCTTATTTTCAAGTCAGGTTCATGTGTGACATGAAGGTAAACATAGCTAGACAGGTTTTTTTTTAAATTTCAAAGGTGCAGACTTAGACCAAAAATAAAAATCCCAGAATGAGTTGCATTCAGACGACTCCAAAATAAACAATGCTGTGCATAGGAAAATCAGATCCCAGTGTAAAGCAATTCTGGAAGCCATTTAGAAATCTGTCTGTTCATTTTTGGACGGGAATTTTGTTTTCACGTCCATTTTTTTTTCTGGACCCAAATGGCATGAAGCAACAAGCACACTTTGCCTCTGTAGACTTTTCAACTTTACTGAGTTATAGAGGAATACAGCACAGAAACAGGCCCTTTGACCCATCTAATCCAAAACAAAACCATTTGAACTGCCTTCTCCTATTTACCTGCACTGGGACCATAGCCCTCCATATTCCACTATCTATGCTCGTAACCAAACTTCTCTTAAACATTGAAGTCAAACTCACATGCACCACTTGTGCTGGCAGCTCTTTCCACACGTTCTTGCAGACCTTTGAGTGAAGAAGTTTCTCATGTTCCCCTTAAACTTTTCACCATTCACCCTTAACCATGACCTCTGATTGTTGTCCAATCCAACCTCAGTGGAAGAAACCTGCTTGCATTTATCCTCTTTATACTCTTCATAATTTTGTACACCTCTATCAATTTCCTCTGAACCTACATTCTAATGTACTCAATCTTTCCTAATAACTCAGGTCATTCAGACCCGGCAACATCCTTCTAAATTAGGTCTCACTATTTCATGCAACTTCAATAGAACATCCAATCTTCTGTACTCAATACATTGACTTATGAAGGCCAATGTGCCAAAAGTTTTCTTTACAATCCTATTAACCTGTGATACCATTTTAAACTAATTATAGACCTGCATTCCCAGATCCCTTTGTTCTATCACAGTTCTTGGTGCCCCACTGTTCACTGTGTAAGACTTCTCTGGTTGGTCCCACCAAAGTACAAAACCTTGTACTTGTCTCCATTAAATTCTATCTGCAGTTTTTCAGCCCATTTTTCCAGCTGATGTAGGTCCCTCTGCAATCCATGATAGTCTTCTTCACTGTCCACTATACCTCGAGTCTTGGTGTCATCCACAAATTTTCTGATCCAGTTAACCAAATTATCATCCAGATCATTGATATAGATGGCAACAACAAAGGAGCCAGTACTGATCCCTGTAGCACAACACTAGTAACAGGCCTCCAGTCAGAGAGGCAACCCTCTACTACCACTCTATGGCTTCTCCCACAAAGCCAATGTCTAATCCAATTTACTACCTCATCCTGAATGCCAAGCAACTGAACCTTCTTAACCAACATCCCATGTGGGGCCTTGTCAAATGCCTTACTAATGTCCATGTAGAAAACATCCAATGCCTTTCCTTCATCCACTTTTTCTGGTAACTTCCTCGAAAACCTCCTTAAGATTGGTTAGATATGACCAACCACGTACAATGCTATGCTGACTATCCTTAATTAGTCCATGTCTATCCAAATACTTATATATCCAATCGCTTAGAATACCTTCCAATAACTTCCCATCAACTGATGTCAGATTCACCGGCCTATAATTTCCTGGTTTCTGCTTAGATCCTTTTTTGAACAGCGGAACAACCTTGTCTATCCTCCAATCCTCTGGTACGTCTTGTGTCGCTAAGGATATTTTAAACATCTCTGCTAGGACCTTGGCAACTTCTGCATTTGCCTTCCATAGGGTCCGAGAGAACACCTTGTCAGGTGTTGGGGATTTATCTACTTACAAGAACCAAAAACAGCTTAATCACTTCTCGCCAGCATTTCTCATTTTCATTCTCCTTCATCACCACGTCCACTCTCACAAATGTGGTTTGATCCTGCGGATCAGGATCAGAGATGCTCTCAGCTTCTCAGTTTCAAGATCATTCCAGGCTACTGCTGCTGCTGGTTACTTCATTTCATCTTGTATCTTACTACTTGTTGCTGCATAAGAAATGAAGCTTCATTTATGATTCACTTCAATGCCACATTACAAAGGGAAACCCATGGCTCTTTTCTCTGAGCCTAAGATAGGATGTTCTTACTTCATGCACCTTCTATAAATGGTGTTAGTCATAATGCTAGTTTATTAGTCGAATTATCATTGACATTTAAAACAAAAAACATTACTACAAGTGCTATAGTACTGGAAGTTCATTAATTTATTAAGTCTCCTTGTTCGAAGCATGTTGATTCTGTTAGGGTTATTGTATTACACCATGCTTGATTCATCCTACTTGGGGTCATATTTCCAAATATTTACCACTGACTGTGGTTTGGTGCTACTGGTTGTAATCCAACACATGGTGATTACAGTCATTCTGCGCTGTCCACATTTATGAGAAGCATGGTGTTAAATAAAGGAATGAGAAACCAAAACCCTAATCAAGGTAATTATTGCAGTTAGGTGTCAGCTGAATAAATCTGGCTGGTTTTGACCTATGTTTGAAAGATGCTAAGAATAAAAGTTCACTTATTCCAGCAGTTGTTTTAAGAAAAAAACAGTTTATGTACAGATAATAATCCTTCACATAACATTTCAATGCAGACCAAACAGATTAACATTTGCTCTGATAAAATACAGGAATTTAAACTGTGTTTTTTGATCCTTGCACATAATAATTCCTGAGGTGTAAATTTTCCAAGGGGTTCAATACTTTTATTACTGATCACTGATAAAATTCTTGGAGCATTTTAAGCAATCTAAGGCACTGGCAACATTTGAAAATACTATATTTAATTGAGAGTTAGATATACTATATTTAGCATTAGTGATATTTCAGCATTGAGTTTACAGATGAGCCATTTTGCATTTTATATTTGAAAGATTTCAGTAAATGTCCAGCATAACTAATCACTTATATATGCCCACCAAAGGAACACTAGTCCTGATGAAGGGTCTTGGCACAAGATGTTGACTGTTTACTGTTTTCCATAGATGCTGCCTGGCCTGCTAAGTTCCTCTAGTATTTTGTGTGAATGACTTTGATTTTCAGCATCGGCAGATTTTCTCTTGTGAGAGGAACACTAATACTAATATTCTTTTCTTCTCTTTCTCATACAGCATGATATTAATTTGCTTCATTCACCAACTCCAAAATTGCATGTCTCAGCCTTGCAACCTATGTGCTCAAAGATTCTTCCCTCTCTTGATTCTGCATCCTGTATCCAGCTAGTTTAGTTTTGGATTATACAGTCACTGAAAACAATCACTTTCCATCTCTACTATTTTAGTACCATGAAATCATCCCCTAACCTCCACCATTTTCACAAAAGCTTCCTCAGTAGCTGTAAAGCTTCCAATTAATTTCAACTGCTATTGGGTTGTGGGCTTTTGATCAATGGAGAAACTAGCATAAGTGTGCCCAAATTTGTTTTGAAAAGCCAAACTTCGAAGTCCAGACTTGTACACAGCCTAACCTATGAATCCATAACCTAGAAATGAAAGAGAGCTTTGGACCCTGTCCTTGCAGAGAGATCCTTTCACACACTGATAAATTATCAAGTGTGTAATCAGCAGCTTCAAGCTTTTTCAATATAACTGTCAGATTCAATCTATTTTCCTCAGTTCCCTCTTCCTTGACAAATCCCTGTGCTTTTCAGGTTACTATTTTTAAACCAAGGTTACAGTGTAACTTCAAGTATCTTTAATCATGAAATAGAGTTGATAAATGAGCAGAGTTGATGCCACTGCAAAGAAAACATCATAGAATAATCTACCAATGAGCAAAAGTGACATCTGTTGTTGGTGTCTTATCATGTGCTTAGCTTCATGCGTAAATTCATCATTTCTATTTAATCTGTAAGTCGGCATATGAGAAAACTACAAAATGAATATTAAAAAATAGTAAGCTACAAGGCTGCATTCGTTCCCTTCCTTTAAATGCATTCTTACTGTCCATTTTTTTAAGTTTATTTCTGTCTGGAAAGAGGTCTTGAACCTACTGTTACTTGTTTTGTTGATCTCCATGACAACTTGGGTTATCTTGAATGGAAAATTTCCATTTAATCCCTCTCTTTACTCTTCATCTCTTAACTTTTAATGATCACCAGATTTTGCATATTACACACCTAATAGATGCCACATAGAATTGTGAAACTAGCTGACTTTTGTATAGTTGATAAAAGCACAAAGAGAAATTTTACAATAACCTAAGATATGGTTGATTGAACAGTGAGTAAATTCTATCACTTTAAGATAATTATGGTAAGGGGAGGGGCTAATGATATTTCATATAGAAAAATAATAAATTAAAAGAATTTTGGAAATGCAGAGCAAGACAATGCGTTAATATTAATATTCAGAGAACCACTCTTCATCAGAATGAACTTAATCAATCACATTGTCATTTTACAGAGTAGACTGTGGGCAGGGTCTGACTGAAGTATGGAGTTAAATGTTCACCAAGCCGAAATATTTTTCAGAGAGGCTTTAAGTAGGAAGCTGTTTAACTCCTATTTAGTAGAGTGCACATTCATCAATAAATGTGCACTTCAATTCCACATGGAGTCCACATCCTCATACACAAAAGAAGTAAAATAATCAAAAGGTTGGGCATGGTGGGATTATTGTTCAGAGCTGCATGTATTTTGTGAAAGGAGTACCGCAGAAAAGGTGGATGAGCTTAGATCATGGATCAGAATGAGGAATTATGGCATTGTAGATATTAATGAGACAGTTGCAGGAAGGGCAGGTCTGGCAGCTCACTGTTCTGTTGTTTTAGATGACATAGAGCAGGAAGGATGGTAGTACTAGTGAGGGAAAACATCAGATTGGGCAAACTGGAGAACTCGTCTATTAAGGCTTTATAGGTAGAACTGAGGAATAAGAAATGGGATTATATTATAGACCATTCAACGGTCCACAAGATTTAGAGGAGCAAATTTATCTGAATGCCTGTAGTATTTGAAACAAGGTAGTGTATTTGTGGCACAAATCAGTATAAAGGGATATGATTAGTGGCCATTACAGAAATGTGGCTGCAGGGTGGAGAGGATTAGGAATTAAATATCCAGGGATATCAGGTAATATGCAAGGATAGACAGGAAGGTAAGGGAGGTGGGGTATCACCTCCCTTACCTTCCTGACTATCCTTACGTATTACCTAATTAATGCTCTTAATTAGGGATGAGATCAGGGCGATAATGAGAAATGATATAAGATCTAAGGAGAAGAATGTTGAATCCACCTCTGTAGAGATCAGGAATAGTAAGGGGGAAAAAAATCACTGGTGGGTGTTGTCTATAGACCACTCAATAGTAACATTACGGTGGCACAGGCAATAAATCGAGAAATATCTGAGGCATGCAAGAATGGAATAGCAGTTATTGTGGGGGACTTTAACTTGCACCGATTCGGGGAATAAAGTTGGTCAAGGCAGTCTTGAGGAGGACTTCATAGAATGCATACATGATAGCTTTCTTGAACAGCATGTTACTGAACCTACAAGGGAATGTGCTATCTTGGTTCTGGTCCTTTGCAATGATACAGGTAAAATTAACAATCTTGTAGTTAGGGATCCTCTTGGAAGGAGTAATCACAGTATGATTGAGTTTCATTGGTGAGGTGCCAGGGAATTGGAGGATAGCTAATATTGTTCTGTTGTTTAAGAAAGGCTCTAAGAATAAATCAGGAAGTCAGGTGAGCCTGATATCAGCAGTGGAAGAGTTATAGGAAGGGACTAGATATATAAGTAGTTGGATAGACAGAGACTGATTAGGGATAGTTAACATGGCTTTGTCCATGTATGTTGTGTCTAACAAAATTATAGAGTTGTTAGAGGAAGTTACTAGGAAAGTTGATGAAAGCAAGGCAATAGATGGTGTCTAACTTCAGCAAAGCCTTTGACAAGGTCCAACATGGAAAGTTGGTCAAGAAGTTTCAGTAACTTGGCATTCAAGATGAGGTAGTAAATTCAGGTTAGACATTGGCTTCGCAGAATAAGTCAGAGAGTAGGAGTAGATAGTTACCTCTCTGACAGGAGTTTTGTGATCAGAGATCAGTGTTGGGTCCTTTCCTTTACTGTTTTTCATCTATATCAATTACCTGGATGTGGTAAACTGGATCAGCAAATTTTTGGATCTCACCAAGATTGGAGGTGTTGAGGACAATGAGGAAGACTATCAAAACTTGCAATGGGATTTAGACCAGCTGGAGAAATGGGCTGAGAAATGGCAGATGGAATTTAATGTGGACAAGTGTGAGGTGTTGCATTTTGGGACCAGGGTGCATTTTACACAGTGAGCAGTAGCACACTGAGGTGTGCAGAACAGAGCGATGTGGGAATACAGATCCATAATTCCTTGAAAGTTGCATCACAGATAGATAAGGTTGTAAAGATTTTTTTTGGCACATAGGTCTTGATAAATCAACCTATTGAGTACAGAAATTGGTATGTTATGCTGGAATTGTAGAAGACATTAGTGAGGCTTAATTTGGATAATTCTGTGCAGTTTTGCGAACTACCTACAGGAAAAATGTAAATAACTTTAAAGGAGCTCAGAGAAAATCTACAAGCATGTTGGTAGGACTTGTGGACCTGAGTTATAGTGAACAATTCAATATGTTAGGTCTTTATTCCTTAGAACATAGAAGATTGAGGGGAGATTTGACAGAGGTATACAAAATGATGAGGGTTACAGAGCGGGTAAAAGCAAGCAGGCTTTTTACACTGAGGTTGGATGAGTCTACAATTAGAGGTCAAGGGTTAAGGGTGAATGGTGAAGTGTTTAACGGGAAAATGAAAGGGAACTTCTTCACTCAGGAAGATGATGAGAGAATGGAATAATCTGCCAGTGCAAGTGATGGGTGTGGATTTGATTTCAACATTTAAGAGAAATTTGGATAGGTACTTAGAAGGGAGAGGTATGGAGGGCTATGCTCCAGGTCCATGTTGATGGGACTCAGCAAATTAAATGAAGGGCCTGTTTCTATGCTGTAGTGTTCAATGACTTTATGAATCTAAGTAGCTAAATTTAGGGCCATTGTGTTACCAATACGTATTGAGAAAGTTAAGGCTCCATATGGAATTCATGAACAAAAGGTGCATGGATTTACCTGTTGAGCAGTCGGATCCAGTCCAGTTGAGGTCACAGTTGCAGGTATTTGTTTCTGGCAAGAAGGTCCCATGACCTGAACATTGCTCATGACAAATGGGTGCTGGAGTTTCACACTTGAGTCCTCCCCAGCCAGCAGCACAGTGGCATTTACTCTGCACACACACACCATGTCCTGAACATGTCGGATCCAAACAGTCTTCTAGAGAGTAAAATGATAGAACAACAGGTTGAGACAAAATAATCAACGAGTACTTGCTATATAAACACTCCTGTAATATGTAGAAAGTGATGCAGAATCAGAACAAAATCATTAATTATAGTATTGATACCACTTTAAAGAATCTGCAGATGCTTTCAAAGACAATTATGCAGATCGTTTTAAAGAGCAACAAAAGAATAGAGGAAGAAAGACTTGAGGGGAGAATGAGAAACCCGGGAGACTAAGAGTTTGAAGGCTGTGCTGCCAAGAATGGAGGAAAAGGTCTGAGATTGTGTAGCACACAATTCTTCTTGGGGTATGGGGTGGGACAAAGTTGTCAAGTGATTTCTAAAGAAAGGTGGTAAGCTAATATAAGTGAACAGGGACCATAAGTGAGTGTAATTGGTGCACTATAAAGTGAAGGCAGAAAAGATTGAGTTAAACTGAAGTTCATGGTGAAGGAAGGAAGTCAGATATGACCATGTTAAACCTCTAGAAGTAGGGACAAGAGATGGGCTAAGGCAAAAACAGAACCATCAGATGTTGCATAGAATGACAGAAAGGGCATGAAGGTAGCGAAGTAGTTGGCATGATCATGTTACAGCTTGGGGCATTCCAGAGTTCAGAGATCAATTCTGGTGCTGTTCTGGAAGGAGTGCCTGTATGTTCTTCTTGTGGAATGCATGGGTTTTCCCTGGGTGATCAGCTTTCCACCCACAGTCTAAAACATACCAGGTAGGTTAATTGGTCATTGCAACTTGTCCTTTGATTAGATTAGAGTTGATTGGAGCTGTGGTGTTGCTGGAGCAGTGTGGCCTAAAAGGGCAGAAGGACCTATTCCATGCTGTATCATGAAATAAGCAAATAGGCAGTTGTTTGATCCCAACTAGTGTGGGATTAAATAGGGCTGTGTTCCTTTAACCTGAAATGATGATGCAGGAGGGGATGGAATCAGTGACAAATTTTTGGCAAGGTTTAAGCCATCAAAACCATTCAATGCTTAACAGATGAAAATCATGCCTCATCAAGAATTGACGTTGAAAAATGACATTCACTCGGGAGATGCAGTGGAGAGATAGAGCCGGAAAACCAAAAATTGCCAAAAAAACAATCCATCCATCAATAAAAAAAGTCAAATTCATAAACCAAAAATATCCCCTTTTGCCTTTTTTTAAACAACTGCACATGGAATAAGTTGTGCTAAATTAATGATCAGAATAATGATAGCAATATACATTTTCAGGTCAGCCTTTCTAATTTGGGGACAAGCAAATTGCAATTATTTCCAAGGTGGAAGTCATAGTTGAAGTTTCAATTCTATTCATTTATAGAAATCGATATTCTTAAGCATTCATCAGGATAATATATTTGCATGGTATTTAGACACCCAGGTTCAATTTTGAGCTCTGACGCTGTCTGTTTGGAGTTGGTCTGTTGTTTGCGCATCTGCATGGATTTCCTTCGGGTGCTCCAGCTACTTCCCAAGAAAATGGAAATTGGCCACTCTAAATTGTACCTGGTGTGTAGGTGAGTGATATAATTGATGGGAATAGGGGAGAATAAAGAAGATCGACGTAAGTGGCTGTTTTGTGGTCAGCACAGATACAATTGGCTATATGAGTCCTTATTAGCTGGTTTCATATTCAGGTTCCAGCATCTGAAATATTTTGTTTTGGAGCATATTAACAGAATTATCAATCATATGACTAAAGTGATTAGGGTAATCCATTTTGATCCATTTATTAATTTGTGCACATGTGAGTCCTCTAGAAAATTGAAAATGATTTGAAAAACATTCTCAAAGGACTACAGATGGAATAATTGGCAGAAATACAAGTGGAAGTCCGTTAGATCTCTGTGTTTTTTGGTGCATGGCTGTTTTTTGTTACAATTCTATTTTCAGAAAAATATTTTTAAACTGACATAAAAGATCAAAGTGAGACTTGATTTGAGGGTTTCTCAGAGTACAAGTTACTTTGTGTTACTTAACACTAAATTAACCATAACTTTGTGTTGTGAACTCACTGAATACTGTGGCTTTCAAAGAGAAAAGAGTTCCTCTCTAGCAGTCAGGTCTAAGTTAGCCTCCTCTTTGTGAAAGGGTAATGTCAAACACCCTTGAACAATCCAATGCGATGCTGTGACTGAAAAATATCTTTGATAGTTCTTTAGTATGTGACTCCATTCCAGTTTTGCTGAAGAGCATTTAAATTATTGATAAAACAATAGGGAAAAAGAAATCTAAACATCTTCAGTTAAATTGCAAGGGAGCTGCTCAGGGCTACTTCTTAATGCCTCAGCAAATCCTTTGTGGAAATAGGCCTATGAGCAAAATACTGCTGTTAAATATCCTGTTGCGACTGGGAAGAAGAACAGTCCATTATACTGGAGAATGGAAACCTTATGCAACCAAAATCAATTAGGTTATGATTCACTAACAATTACCAGAAAACTTTTGACTTCCCTTGAGGGAGTCTGTGAGATATTTATTTTTCTTGTGTGTCATTTACAAAGTGACAAAATGACTGTAATGTTAAAACTGAAATTTAAAGTTTATGTTTATTAAAACCTCTCTGTAACTATTTTTCTGTTGCTGAATTTTTAGCTTGTTCTAAAAGCCTCAGCAAATTAAGGTCTGGTGCAATGAGATCTTCATTTAAAATCATATAAGCAGAACATTTAATCTAGTCAATAAAGAGGCTGACAAATAATTCCTGCAATTCTCAGAAGCTGGGGAAGGGGAGAGTGAGAATAGAAGCAGAGACTGGGAGGAGATAAGGGAAGTGACAAAGGGCTGAAAAAGATATAGTCTAACAGGAGAGAAAGGTGGAGTATTGAAGAAATGGAGGAAGGTGGGGAGGGTGACCTGTAGGGAGCAGTGGGGAAAGAGAACCAGTGAGAGGTGTGTATGAGTGTCAAGAGGAGGAGAAAGAGGCATGTAGATGAGGACCAGATAAATCAAGAGGAATGGGGGAAACGGACAGAGGGGGAGCTGTTGAACAATATTCCACTTTTGGGAACAGTCCGTAAGAAACACACTGGCTAATTTCTGGAGTGAGAAGACAGTCCAATCACAGAAGATGAACAAAGGTATAACTGTACTCCTAAACTTTAGAAGAATGAGGGCAGTCTGATTAAAATGTGGAAGATCCAAAAGGGGCAGGACAGGATACCTGTTGAAATATTTCCACCTGTGGGAGTCTTGAATGGTGGGACAGTTACAAGGTAAGGGGACAATCACTGAGATACATGGTAATTCCTTCTTGCTGAGAGTGAGTGAATCTTTGGAATTTTGTTTGTGGAGGCTGCATTATTGGAGGTATTTGAAAAGAGATATTGAGAGGGGTATTGAAAACTATGTGAAAACGGTGCAGAAGGGAGTTAAGGTCTGGGGCAGATCAGCCATGATCGTATTGAAAGGCATGGTGGGCTTGAGAGTCCAAGTGAACTCCTCCTGCTTGTTTTTTTTGTGTCCTTTTATTCTGATGGAGACAAATCTAATACCACTGATCCTATTACCATCTAAGCTAAGTCTTCAGAAATCTGGAGAAGAACATAAAACCTACTTGTCCTCCAGAAAGTGCTACTTACATTGGATAAACTCAATGAGCTGTCAGAGAGCTGAGCTACAGATTAAAAAAATAATAGGTGAAGGTGCAGGTATAACACATTTGGTGCAGAGTAACCATAATTGCATAGCAATGTTCTGTATATTTCTACAGTCTGGGAGAGGTGGAGTTTCTACTCAATATCACTTTAGTAGGATGAAGCATAAATGGCACTGTTAGCGGAGTAAGAAAATTAACATAGGCAGTCTCTGAAGGTAATGTGTATGACTTCAGTGAAAGGAAGCATGGACAAAGTGTGAAGCAGATGTCTGATCTTGGCAGAATCTCTGTGGAGTTGCTGAGGTTTACTATACTCCCAACTTTCTTACTTAATTGCTACAGTAAGCATTCACATGAGCATTACATATTAATTAAAAGGATTAAAAGTAGAATTAAGGCAGAAAAATCACATAGAACAATATCAGAGTCATCTTCTGTTGTAGATAATACAATGATATTTGGAGGTACAGGGACTGCAGATGCTGGAATTGTGAGTAAAGAGCAAACTATTGGTGGATCTCAGTAGGTCAAACGGCAAAGAGCTGGTTGCCATTTTGGATTGAGGCCCTGCATCAAGGAAAATAGCTAGTATGAAGGGGTGAGAGGGATGGTAAAGAGAATGGAAGGTGATAAGTGGAAATAGACAGAAAGAGATGATGGACAAATGGAACTAGCTAAGGAAGGGAATAAGAAAAGTTTGCCAAGGGAGATGAAAATCAAGTGGATAGCTGTGTGGGTGATGAGCAGATAGAAACAGAAACTTAATTAATGGGGGGTTAGGGGTAGCGGACAGGTGTGGTGGTGGAATTGAAACTGGGTAAATAGAAACTCAGCAACTTTTCTTCTGTAGCATTCATGTGTAAGGTTTTATTTCCAGCATTCAGTCGATTTTGGCTGAAGGTTAAACATTGACTGTAGAACAAGATGAGATGCACAGGAGGCTTAATCAACAAACTGATGATATAGATTGTAAGAAGGGGGTAATGAAGAACAAAGTGGATCAATTACAGATCATACTGTGAGATTAGCATCTTACTAAAATCCTTCCAACTAGAAAATGAACAAGTAACCACTGTGCGGATTTTTTCATTTGCATAGGAATATATCTCTAGGAGAAGTAAGCATGCTTCTATGGTTCAAGATTTAAATATTACTGACTTCTGTGGTGGTAGTTAGTATGTTATTCCTGTGCCACTCAATTAGCCTCTCCCCCATGGGAGGAGTTCACATACTGTTGAAACATGGTTATCAATAAAGTTCAGTTGAATATCCTGCATGCTGGCATCCTGGTGTGCTCTGCACTATCCCTCAATATCAAACAAAACATCGTGTCAGAAGTAGTTGATCATCAATGGATTGGTGCTAAGAACCCCATCAAGCAAGAATTTACAGCAAGACTGTTTTCATTCGTATATATTTATGAAAAATATCCAGAGACTTATCAACCTAAACATCCTATGCTAGTTGTACTGCATGAACTCAGAACTAGCCAGGGTTGCTAGGCAATGTCTTGATGCTACAGCCAAAGGTGGATAAACTGTAATAATCTGTGTGCCACAAGCCTGAGGAAGTGCACAGAGACACTGACACAGCAGAGAAGGCACAGAAGTCAGTCAAGTTCTCATGTAGTTGAAATAAATAAAATAGTAAATAGACAAAAAAAAACAGAAAAATGGAGCAAATACCTTCAATACCTACACCTACTTAGCTAATAAAGCACACTCTCCTCCCCTCAGACTTTTGATTTCTCTAAATCAGGGGACTTTGAGAGATGGTTCAGGTGCTTTGAGAGATTTAGTTTTGTAAGCAACCTCACTCAAGCTTCAGAAGAGATTCAAGTAGGCACACTGATATACTGCATACGCGACTAAGCAGACAACATCACAGGTGGATTAGGACTGACAGATGCTTAGAGAAAGGAATACAAAGCAGGATTCAAAGAGTATTTCACAGGGAAGTGAAATACGGTATATTAGAGGGAAAAGTTCAACTCCAGAAAACAGGAGCCAGATGAAAGTGTAAATGGCTTCATCATTGCATTGTATCACCATGTCAGATTACCGTGTATATAGAAATCTGAGAGATAAACTCATTAGAGACAGGATTATTGTCAGGTTACTAGACACTAAATTGTCAGCAAGACTTCTGTTGCAGTCAAATCTCACACTAGAGAAAGCTATTACTATGATCAGGCAGAGTGAGAATGTTCACCAGCAACAGGCAGAACTCAGGCACAAAAATGACCCTGAGCTAAAGGGTACAGACAAGGTGCAATCAAAAAGACTACAGAAGGAGGTGACAATAAAGTTCAGCTCAAACAAAACAGACAAGTGAAACAAAAAGCAGGTAAAATGTCCAACTGTAGGAGATGTGGCAAGTCTCCATTCCACATCAAAGGGCTCTGTCCAGAAATCCCACCAATGCAATAGAGTTGGTAATTAAAAAAGCCAGAGTCAGTCACACAGTTCTTCAGGAGGTCAAAGAAGACCATGATTCAGACGAAGAGAGAGCTTTCCTTGGGGCTTTAGATTCAAATAGACAAGGCTGGTTCAGTTGCAAAATGACATTTAAAATGGACACTGAGCACATGTCACAGTCATTCCTGAATGTCTGTTCACAAAACTGATGAAGAAAACAGGCATTACATTAAACCCAACAAAGAAAGTGCTTATGGGGCTATAGAAACATAAGCTCGGTGTGAAACGAATATTAACTACTAACATCCATAAAACTGAGAAACAGTTAAAAGAGGATGTCTATGTTGTTTAGAATCTCTTCTTACCACTACTGGAATGGTATATCATCAAGAAGCTGATTCTCATTACAGATTGGATTTGCTGAACAATGTTCAATGGCAGGAGAAGTACCCAGATTTGTTCACTGGCCTGGGGTACTGAAAGAAGATAATTTTATCCAACTGAGGCCAGGAATGACACCCTACTCTCTGCCCATAGTGAGGTGTATACCAGTCCAATTGATGAACAAAGTCAAAGCTGAACTTAAGTGAACAGAGGTGCTTGACATCATAACTAGAGTGAATGGACCTACTGACTGGAGTGTAAGCATTGTTCCTGTTTCTAAACCAGATGGCACAGTGAGGGTCTGTGTTGATCTAACAAAGTTGAATAATTCAGTGAGGTGTGAGAAGATTATTCTGCCCTCTGTTGAGCACACATTGGGTATGCAGGGTGAAACAAAGTTCTTCACCAAATTAGATGCAAATTGAAGGTTCTGGCAGATCCGTTTAGCTCCTGAGTCACAGAAGCTCACAGCCTTTATCACACCATATGGACGCTATGCCTTCAAGAGACTCCCTTTTGGCATCTCATCAGCCCCTGAACTCTTTCAGATGAGTATGAAGCAAATTTTGGAGGGACTGGAAGACTGCCACATGGATGGTATACTCATCTTCAGAGGCTCAAGTGAGAAACATGATAAAAGAGTGGCAGTCATCTTGGAGAAAATGAAACAGGCAGGGATCACCCTGAACAAAAAGAAATGTGAATTTGAAAATTTGGAGGGGAAGTCCTTTGGCCACCAGCTGTTCTCAGAGGGAGCTCAACCATATTCAAAAAAACTGGCAGCATTTAGGAAGATGGAACAAGCTACAAATGTATCGGAGATCCACAGTTCCACTGGCATGGCAAAGCGGCTGGGGAAGTTCATTCCAGGTCTGGCAGATAAAACAAAGCCACTGCATGATGTCCCCTCTCAGAGAAACGTTTGGACCTGAGATGCACCACAGGAAAAGTCATTCTCATCACTTAAAGCAAAGGTTATCTTTCCACCAACATTGGCTTTCTGTGATCTAAACAAAGCAACCAAAGTCTCGGTAGATATCTCTTCCTTCGACCTATGGGAAGTGCTCATTTGATACTGCAATGGTGTATGAAAACCAGTGCATATGCTTCAAGAGCACTGCCCCTTACTGAACCGCATCACGCCTAAATCGAAAATGAGCCGTTGGCTCTCTTATGGCCTTGTGAACACTTCAGCTGCAACTTGATGGGCACTAAATTCCTACTTGAAACACACCACAAACCACTTGACAGCCTGCTCAGCTCAAAACACTTCGACAACTTACCTCCACATCTGCAAAAATTCAAAATGAGGGTTATACAATACTGTTCTGACATTGGCAAATGTTTTATTAAACCAGACACCTAGTTGAGGATGCCATGTAAAAGTGAGTGGACAGAAGCTCACCCCACCCTCCTGAAAGATATCCACATCTACTTAGCTCAGGTACGTGAACGCTTTCCTGTATCATAGAGCAAACTGGATGAAATCCACGCTGAGTTGAAAAAGGACCAAGCCTGCAGCAAGGTTATGCAACACTGTGAGCATGGTTGGTCAGGTGTTCCAAAAAGCATTCATTTCGAGAGGACTATCATATAAACACAAAAATGTAATGTTGAGGCTTTATAAAGCATTTGTGAGGACCCACTCGGAGTATTGTGAGCAATTTTAGGCCTCTTATCTAAGAAAGGATAGGCTGACATTGGAAAAGGTTGAAAGAAGGTCTAGAAAAATGATTCCAGGATGGAAAGGCTTGTCGTATGAAGAGTGTTTGATGGCTCTGGGCCTGTACTCATTGGAATTCAGAAGAATGAGGAGGTGACCTCATTGAAACCTATTGAATTGTAAAAGGCCTTGATAGAGTGGATGTGGAGAGGATGTTTCCTATGGTGGGGGAGTTTGACCAGAGGACACAGCCTCAGAATAGAGGATTGTCCTTTTAGAACAGAGATGAGGAATTTCTTTAGTCAGAGAGTGATTAATCTGCAGAATGTATTGCTACAGGCAGCTGTAGAGGCCAAGTCATTGACAGTATTTAAGTGATTGATAGATTCTTGATTAGTCATGGCATGAATGGATATGGGGAGGAGGCAGGAGATTGGGGCTGAGAGGGAAAATGGATCAGCAATGATGAACTGGTGGAGCAGACTCGATGGGCCAAATGGCCTAAATCTGCCCCTATACCTTATGGTCTTTCTTGATGGTTTGCTGCTAAAGAGCTCAAGACTTGTCATTCCTATTTCCATGCATGTCAAAATTATTAGTCATCTCCACCAAGGACATGAAGGCGATACATGTGGTGGCCTGGTCTGAGCACACAGCAGGAAGATTATGTAAAGCAATGTGAAACATGAAGAAAGCTGCACAAAAATCACATTGAATCTTTTATTCCCACAGAATTCTAAGATCTTCTATAGCAATTTGCAGGCACCTACATTTTCGAACTGAAGAGAGACAAATATCTTCTCACTGTGGCTTACTATTCATGCAATGTTGTGGTGTCCAAGCTGTCCTCTACATTCTTAGCAGCAGTTTTGGAAGAATTGGATCAGCCCACGATTGAATGGCAGAGCAGACTCAATGGGCCAAGTAGCCTACTTCTGCTCCTATATCTTATGGTCCTATGGTGTTAACTTGCCCACCACTGAATAAGACTCACTGGTCTATAAATGCCTGGGTTTTCTGTACTCTCTTTCTTGAACAAAGGAACAATATTTGCAACCCTCCAATCCTCTGGTACTTCTCATCCTTATAGATGATTCAAAGATCATTGCCAGAGGCTCAGTAATCTCCTTTCTTGCTTCCCACAGTAGCCTGGGGTATATCTCATCTGAACCTGTCCAACTTATCTAACTTAATGCTTTTTAAAAGCTCCAGCACTTTAGAAGTACAATTTTTTTTCAAAAAGGGGTGATGGGGTAGTTAATAGATAATTACTATGCGACTTAGTTAGCCACGCCCACATAGGAAGAGTTCAGATACTGTACAAGTATAGTTACCAATAAAGTTAAGTTGAATATCTTGCATGCTGGCATGTTGTGCATTATCCCTCAACATCGAACTTATCACCTTCCATGGAACAATTTTCTAATACTGCTTTTCACTTAGATCATGGTGAAAAATAGATCCCAGCACAAAATAGTGATTTTTGTGTTCATTAGAAAATAAATATCAAATGATGTTTGCATGAAGGGCTGTCCATAAAGACAATGTTGGATCAGAATGTTATACCTGAGGAAAGAAAAAGCTGGTTTATGCTTAGCAGCCTTCTTAGTAAAGGTTTGTCTGTCTTTCAAAGTATTTGGAAGGAAAATCAGAATATGTCGGTAAATAATTGAATGTGACATGTAACAGTGAAGAGATAATGCCATGAGTTTTAATTTATGATGCAATCTTGCTTGGAGGTACATGGAATGTCTGGTTCTTAATGAATTCAAGCAGTTATCACTTGCCAACAATTACAATATACTTGAGTTTCTACAATCAATGAATGATTAGTTTCCTCCACTACCTTCCCCTCACCAAAGATGTTGGAATACTGCCCAATAGTACAAATAACACTTCAGCATTTCACCCTCAGAGTCCAGGCAATGAATGTTGTCAGGCTATTTTAATTATAGAGGGAACACAACAGAATGTAATTTAATCTTTACCTGATGTCAACAAATATGCATTCTGCACAGAGATTGCTAACCGGAGAAATAGTTCTGGAATACTTCCCTTCTCCCAAAAGGTAAACAAAATGCCAACTCCAGGTTCAAAATACAGCAATCAGCTTTGGTTTCCAACAAATTTAGGAGAGTAAGCAAACATTCTTTAATGTGCCATCAGTGCTAACACAACAAGAATTAAATTTTTATCTCCATTGTAATCAGGGAATCTGCAACCACTGTGTTTCTTAATTATTATATGATATGAAAGAACTTAGGCAACTCACAAAGGCGTAGAAATTGAGCAGTGGATTTTTCTGAGTTGAAACAGCATTCATGAAAAATTGCATGAAGAGCAAAGATTTTACACATGAGAGTCAGAGATCAGCATTGCAGACTTTCATAATGCCACGCTGAAACTGATATTGTTGACTTCAGAGGGCTATCTGATTGCAAAATTTTCACAGTTGTTGCAATATGAGCTATGTTCACTGCTTTTAAAGGGATCTGCCACATCAGAAGTAACACTTGCAGCAATGAGGCATGTCGCCAGTGAGTGGATGGATGCTCCGAGGATAGAGAGGGTGTTGGGAGCATGCTTCCAAGGAATCAGAGAAGCGTGAACAGGTTGTTGAAGAACAGTGCCCACAGAAGGAACGTTGTTTGTTCATCCATGTATACCGAGGTGGTGCTGGAAGGGGTTAGTGCAGGAAACAGCTACAGAGACAACCAGACAAACTCTGGGAAGAAGTTGTCAGGGAGGTTTCTATAAGGACAGCTCTCAGTGAATTTCAGAATTGGTGAAGTGTGAGAAGCAGTCAAGTGTTTTTGGTCATCATATTTAATTTATTCCTGTGGGATGATGTCTCTTCTTGAGAATTAAGTTCTCTGATTTATCGTTCAGCAGCAAACTGTGAGATGTGATAGATATTAGCAGCAGCAGCTTGGGATGATCCTGTTGCAAAAAACTGGAGATTACCTTTCTGGGCCAAATCAAATCAGGAGCAAGAGAGGAAGTGGCTCATAGGTTAGTGAGTGAGATTTTAAAAGGAGTGATCATGGGCTTTCGTTGTTTTCCAGTGGCCTAATCAAATCAAATTGCAAAAAATAAAAGGCAGGGACAAACGGAGTGGCCATTTTTGGAGTGGACCAGTGTTAGTGGGGAGGCTTTGGCAAGAACAGGCTTGGGCGAGATAAGATAAGCTTCTTCTTCTTTATTCTTCATCTGTTCATACATAGTTAGAGCAGTGAGAATGGTTCCAGGGGCTATGTTGTCTGACTGGGAGACCTCAGTCAGTCCGAATCAGAGGCAACATCTCCAACACCATCACACTGAGCACGGGGGCCCCCCAGGGCTGAGTGCTCAGTCCACTGCTGTTCACTCTGCTGACCCATGACTGTGCTGCAACACACAACTCAAACCACATCATCAAGTTCGCCGATGACACGACCGTGGTGGATCTCATCAGTAAGAACGATGAGTCAGCTTACAGAGAGGAGGTGCAGAGGCTAACAGACAGGTGCAAAGCCAACAATCTGTCTCTGAATGTGAACAAAGCAAAAGAGATGGTTGTTGACTCCAGGAGGACACTGAGTGACCACTCCCCGCTGAACATCGATGGTCCCCGGTAGAGATCGTTAAGAGCACCAAATTTCTTGCTGTTCACTTGGCAGAGAATCTCACCTAGTCCCTCAACACCAGCTCCATAGCAAAGAAAGCCCAGCAGCATCTCTACTTTCTGCAAAGGCTGAGGAAAGTCCATCTCCCATCCCCCCATCTTCAACACATTCTACAGGGGTTGTATTGAGAGCATCCTGAGGAGCTGCATCACTGCCAATTTCAGAAATTGCAAGTACCTGCAGCGGATAGTGAGGTCAGCTGAGAAGATCATCGGGGTCTCTCTTCCCACCATGACGGACATTTACACTACACGCTGCATCCGCAAGACAAACAACATTATGAAGGACCCCACGCACCCCTCATACAAACTCTTCTCCCTCCTGCCATCTGGGAAAAGACACCAGAGCATTCAAGCTCTCATGACCAGACTATGTAACAGTTTCTTCACCCAAGCTATCAGTCTCCTCAATACCCAGAGACTGGACTGACACCAACTTACTGACAACTGCTGTGCCTATTGTCTTGTTTATTATTTATTGTAATGCCTGCACTGTCTTGTGCACTTCATGCAGTCCTGAATAGGTCTGTAGTCTGGTGTAGTTTTTTTCTGTGTTGTTTTCACGTAGTTCAGTGTAGTTTTTGTACTGTTTCATGTAGCACCATGGTCCTGAAAAACATTGTCTCGTTTTTACTATGCACTGTACCAGCAGTTATGGTCGAAATGACAATAAAAAGTGACTTGACTTGTGTGAGATGTGGGAATTCGGGGAGTCTTCCAGCCTCCCGGTTAACCACATCTGCATCAGGAGCAGCAAGCTGCAGCTCCTCTGAGGATGTGTTAAGAAACTGTAGATGCAGCTTGATGACCTTCAGCTCATATGGGAAACTGAGGAGGTGACAGATAGCAGCTACAGGGAGGTAGTCACCCCTGATTTGCAAGAGGCAGGGTGAACTGCAGGAGGGGGAAAGTAAATGGGCGGTCAGTACAGGGTAACCCTGTGGCTGTTACCCTCGATAATAAGTATACCACTTTGGATACTGTTTGCGGGGACAAACTGCTGGGGGGGATTGCGGTGACCGGGTCTCTGAGTCTGATGCTGTGGCTCAGTAAGGAAGGGGGAGAAGATGACTGCAGTAGTAATAGGGGATTCCGTAGTTAGAGGAGTAGACACAAGTCTCTGTGGACACGATATGAACACCTGGATGATATGTTGTCTCTCAGAGGCCAGGGTCAGGGACATCTCAGATCGGGTCCAGGGCATTCTAATGGGGAAGGGTGAGTAGTCAGAAATCTTGGTACATATTGACACCGATGTCAAAGGTAGGAAATGAGAGGAGATCCTGAAGAGAGGTTTTAGGGAGCTAGGTAGAAAGCGGAAAAGCATGAACTCAAAGGTTGTAATCTCTGGATTTCTGCCATGGCACGTGCCTGTGAACGTAAGAATATCTCTTCTAGGAAGAGTATGTCCTGTACAAAAGAATGGGTTACATCTGAACCTGAGGAAGACATAAGATTGAAAGATGTAGATTCCTTATGGGTAGAGTTAAGAAACTGCAAGGGTAAAAAGACCTTGATTGGAGTTATATAGAGGCATATGAACAGTAACCGAACATGGCCTACAAATTACAATGGGAGATAGAAAAGGCATATCAAAAGAACAATGTTATGATAGTAATAGGATGTTTAAATATGCAGGTAGATTGGAATAATCTGGTTGGTGCTGGATCTAAAGAGAGAGTATTTGTAGAATGTTTAAGACATGGCTTTTTTAGAGCAGCTGGGTTAAGCCTACTAGTGGATTGACTGTTCTGGATTGGGTGTTATGCAAGGAACCAGAATTTATTTGACAGCTTAAGATAAAAGAACCCTTAGGGGAAAGTGATCATAACATGATCGAATTCACGCTGAATTTTGAAAAGGAGAAGCTAAAGTCAGACATACCAGTCAGGCAAAAGGAATTATGGAGGTATGAGAGAGGAGCTCTTGAAAACTAACAGAAGGCAACTAAAAAAGCCAAAAGGAGGAAAAACATGAAACATGAAGGTGAACGATGAATGGGCTTGCAGATATTTCAGACTTAAAGATATATAAAGAATAAAAGACTGGAAGAGTAGTCTGCTGGAAAATGACACTGGAGAGATAGCAATGGAGGACAAGAAAATGGTCGATGAACTGAATAAGTTTTTTTCATTTGTCATCATATGGAAGACTGATGCACTATGCCAGAATTTCAAAAGTGTCAGGGGTAAGAAGTGAGTGCAGTTGCTATTACTAAGGAGAAGGTGCTTGGGAAACTGAAAGGTGTGAAGGTAGATAAGTTACTTGAACCAGATGGACTACACCCTGAGGGTTATGAAAGAGCTGAAGAGATTGTGGAAGTATTAGTAATGATCTTTCAAGAATTTCTAGAATCAGGCATGTTTCTGGAGGACTTGAAAATTGCAAATCTCACTCCATTCTTCAAGAAGGGAGGAGGGGAGAAGGAAATTATCCTGTAGGCCAGTTATCCTAACTTCAGTGGTTGGGAAGATGTTGGAGTCGATTGTTAAGGATGAGGTTTCGGGGTACTTGGAGGCACATGAAAGAATAGGCCAAAGTCCGTATCATTTCCTTAAGAGAAAATCTTGCCTGACCAACCTTTTGAAATTCTTTGAGGAAATAACAAGTAAGATAGACAAAGAAGAATCAATAGATGTTGTGTACTTAGATTTTCAGAAGGCCTTTGACAAGATGCCACGCTTGAGGCTGCTTAGCCAGTTAAGTGCCCATGGCATTACATGAAAGATAGTAGAATGGATAGAGCATTGGCTGGTAGGCAGAATGCAAAGAGTGGGAATAAAGGAGCTTTTTCTGATTGGCTGTCAGTGACTAATGGTTTTCTACTGTGATCTGTATTGAGACAATTTCTCTTTGTGCTACATGTCAATGATTTGGATGATGGAATTCATGGCTTCTTGGTCAAGTTTGCAGAAAATATGAAGATAGTAGGAGGGGCAGATAGTGTTGAGAAGGCAGAGAAGCTGCAGAAGGACTTAGGCAGATTAGGAAATGTGCAAAGAAGTGGCAGATGAAATACAGTGTTAGGAAGTATACGGTCATGCATTTTGGTAGAGGGAATAAAAGCGTAGCTGTTTTCCATACAGGGAGAAAATTCAGAAATCTGAGGTGCAAAAGGTTTTGGGATTCCTTTGCGGGATTCCTTTGCAGGATTCCTTAAAGGTCAATTTATAGGTTGAAACGGTGCTGAGGAACGCAATGCAAATTAACATTCGTTTCAAGAGGACCGGAATATAAAAATAAGGACGTAATGCTGAGGCTTTACAAGGCCCTGGTGAGGCCTTACTTGGAGAATTGTGAACAATTTTGGGGTTCTTAGCTAAGAAAGGATGTGCTGACATTGGAGAGGGTTCAGAGGAGGTTCACAAGAATGAGTCCAGGAATGAAAGGGTTATCAGGAGGATATTGAATTGTGTAAGGTAAGGGAAACAAGTAGAGAAGTTATGGAAACTATGACAATTAAAGAGGAGGAAGTACTCACGCTTTTAAGGTATATAAAAGTGGACAAATCTCCGGGTCCCGACAGGATGTTCCTAAGGACCTTGAAGGAAGTCAGTGTAGAAATAGCAGGGGCTCTGACAGAAATATTTCAAATATCATTAGAAACGTGGCGTATTGCTCATGTGGTTCCATTGTTTAAAAAGGGTTCTAAGAGTAAACCTAGCAATTATAGGCCTGTCAGTTTGACGTCAGTGGTGGGCAAATTAATGGAAAGTATTCTTAGAGATGGTGTATATAATTATCTGGATAGACAGGGTCTGATTAGGAACAGACAACATGGATTTATTCATGGAAGGTCATGTTTGACAAATCTTATTGAAGTTTTTGAAGAGGTTACGAGGAAAGTTGATGAGCGTAAAGCAGTGGATGTTGTCTATATGGACTTCAGTAAGGCCTTTGACAAGGTTCCGCATGGAAGGTTATTAGGAAGATTCAATTGTTAGGTATTAATATTGAAGTAGTAAAATGGATTCAACAGTGGCTGGATGGGAGATAGCAGAGAGTAGTGATGGATAACTGTTTTCAGGTTGGAGGCTGGTGACTAGTGGTGTGCCTCAAGGATCTGCACTGGGTCCAATGTTGTTTGTCATATACATTAATGATCAGGATGATGGGGTGGTAAATTGGATTAGTAAGTATGCAGATGATACTAAGGTAGGTGGAGTTGTGGATAATGAAGTAGGTTTTCAAAGTTTGCAGAGAGATTTAGGCCAGTGAGAAGAGTGGGTTGAGTGATGGCAGATGGAGTTTAATGCTGATAAGTGTGAGGTGCTACGTTTTGGTAGGAATAATCCAAATAGGGCATATGTGGTAAATGGTAGGGCATTGAAGAATACAGTAGAACAGAGTGATCTAGGAATAATGGTGCATAGTTGCCTGAAGGTGGAATCTCATGTGGATAGGGTGGTGAAGAAAGCTTTTGGTATGTTGGCCTTTATAAATCAGAGCATGGAGTATATGAGTTGGGATGTCTCGTTCCTAGTGGTGCGACTGTAACGAAACCCAATTTCCCTCGGGATCAATAAAGTATGTCTGTCTGTCTGTCTGTCTGTAATGTTAAAATTGTACAAGGCATTGGTAAGGCCGAATTTAGAGTATTGTGTACAGTTCTGTTCTCTGAATTATAGGGAAGATATCAACAAAATAGAGAAAGTACAGAGAAGATTTACTAGAATGTTACCTGGGTTTCAGCACCTAAGTTACAGAAAAAGCTTGAACAAGTTAGGTCTTTTTTCTTTGGAGCGTAGAAGGTTGAGGGAGGACCTGATAGAGGTATTTAAAATTATGAGGGGGATAGATAGAGTTAACGTGGATAGGCTTTTTCCATTGATAGTAGGGGAGATTCAAACAAGAGGACATGAGTTGAGACTTAGGGGGCAAATGTTTAAGGGTAACATGAGGGGGAATTTCTTTACTCAGAGAGTGGTAGCTGTGTGGAACAAGCTTCCAGTAGAAGTAGTAGAGGCAAGTTCGGTATTGTCATTTAAAGCAAAATTGGATAGGTATATGGACAGGAAAGGAATGGAGGGTTATGGGCTGAGTGTGGGTCAGTGGGATTAGGTGAGAGTAAGCATTCGGCATGGACTAGAAGGCAGGAGATGGCCTGTTTCCGTGCTGTAATTGTTATATGGTTATATGGCTCTGGGCATGTACTTGCTGGAACTTAGAAGGATGAGGGGGTGTCTCACTGAAACATATTAAATGCTGAAAGGCCTCATTAGAGGATGTTTTCTGTTGTGGGGAAGCCTAAGAGCAGAGGGAACAACCTCAGAATAGAGAGATGTCCATTTAGAATGGAGATAAGGAGTAATTTTTTTTCAGCAAGAATGTGGTAAATCTGTGGAATTTATTGCCACAGGCAGCTGTGGGAGCCAGGTAATTAGATGTATTTGGGTGGAGGCTGACATTTTCTTGATAAGTCAAGGCATGAAAAGTTACAGGGAGAAGGCAAGAGAATGAGGGGAATGGATCAGCCATGATGAAATGGTGAACCTGATGGGCCGAATGCCCTAATTCTTCATCTGTGTCTTATTGTTTTATGTACTTTCATCTGGTCCTCTATGGGGAAAGTAGCTGTGGCACATTGAATGCTAGTCTTAGGCTGTCATAGGTATCAGTGATGACAAAGAATGCCGTCTGAACGCTGTGTCTTCAAATCACCGTGGTCTCAGTGAATACAAGATCAATAAAGCATGGTTGTTCTGAGCAATTGGAAATGTCATTTTTCGAAGCAGAGAGGTCAGAAATCTCCATAGATGCATCGTACTAATATCATATGAGGGGGGATTTATTCTGGGAAAATTGCCAAGGAGTATTAAAACCCTGTTAAAAAACGTGGGAATTAATTTTGCAATGGGCACCGAGAAAAGTAAGCAGAATTATTTAACTTGAGTTAACTTCCAAAAGCTCTTCTAAGACTTGTGAACAATCTTCCAGCCAAAAATATTTTGTTCCAGGTTGGCTCACCTTCTTCACAACTTTCTCCACGATAGCCGGGAATACAGATGCATATCCCTGCGACACATGTGCCATGACCATGACAGCTTGGATCAATGCACTGATCCCCTGGCACATCACATTCTGGCCCCTTCCATTCATTGTGGCATAAGCAGTGACCTTTCTCATACTGACCATTCGCACTACACAGGACAGGGCAGGAGTCTGCAAAAGAGAAAAAATATTAAACCTACACCTACTAACACCTTTAAAACTCATTCTCTATGCTTTATGATGTCATCAGTAGCTTGAATGTTAATAGAATTGCAAATTGTGTTAATCAGGTAAATATAACATTGCATTAGGAGATAACCATGAATGGACACAGTTTCTTTTGTGTTCTGTTTAGAAGGTTAGAATATAAAGCCATAAAACTTTGGAGTAGAATTAGGCTGGTTGGCCCATTGAGTCTGCTCTGCACTCAATCATGGCTAATTTATTTTCCCTTTCAACACCTTTCTCCTACTTTTCACCCACAACGCTTGATGCATTAGATGCGAGGCTCCCACTGCCCTCCCACCATCAGTCTCACCAATTTTACAGGAGCACCTGACCAGCTGTATCACCATCTTAGCTTTTCCTTCTCAAACTGCAGGATGAATTCTATCATATTATGAGAACTGCCTCCTAAGGGTTCCTTACTGAAAGCTCCCTAATCAAATCTGGTTCATTACACAACACATGGTCCAGATTTACCTTTCCCATAGTGGGGTCAACTACAAGCTACTCTAAAAAGCCATCTTCTGGCCATTCTACAAATTCCTCACTTGACGTATTGGGAACAGTATTTGGGCCCTTTATCTAAGAAAGGAAGTGCTGACATTGGAGAGGGTTCAAAGGAGGTTCACTAAAATGATTCTGGGATTGAAAGGCTTATTGAAAGGTATTTGATGGCTCTGGGTCTTTACCCGCTGGAACTTAAAGGACTGAGGTGGGATCTCTTTGAAATCTACTGAATGTTGAAAGGCATAGATAGAGTGGATGTGGAGAGGATGTTTCCTATATTGGAGGAGTCTAGGCTCAGAGGGTACAACCTCAGAATAGAGGGAACACCATTTTGAACAGAGATGAGGAGGGATTTTTTTAGGTGGCAAATCTGTGGAATTTGTTGTCACAGGCAGCTGTGGAGGCCAGGTCATTGAGTGTATTTAAGGGAAAGGTTGATAGATTCTTAATAAGTCAGGGCATGAAAGGTTAAAGGAGAGGGCAAAAAAATGGGGTTGAGAGGCAAACTGATCACCCACGATCAAATGGTAGAGCAGACTCAATGGCCTAATTCTGCTGTAATGTCTTCTGGTCTTATTAGAAACATCCTGCCTGTCTCCATTCTGCCTAGGCCTTTCAATATTCGGTACATTTTTAAGACTACATGCCAGAGCGACTTGCCAAAGTATTACAACAGCCCTGTTATTTGAAAATTTTGAATTTGAGTGTAAGTGTGAATATTTGCTTATTTAATTTTTAAATACTTTTTCCTCTTTGCTGAAGGACATGATTCGTTGCCAGTTCAGAAGAAAAGGCCACCATTCAGCAACCTAATCCAAGAAACTCTCCTTCATCAATAAGGCACTGACTTCTTGAGACCAATGGTAAAACTCCGAATGAGATCAAATAACAGCTAGACCCGAGATCATGCTTCAGCTGTGTGGCTTAGCTTCTCACTGTGTGAAGTAAGTGACTCAGGAGTCTTGTTTTAATCATTTTACACCATTTGTTCATACTGCATTATGAATGAGGAAAGCTGAACACATTGCCAAACATAAGATCAGAAGAAATAGAATTAGCTAACTTGGCCTCTTTGCGCTGTGCCACATTCGACAAAACCACAGCAGGTTTACTACCTCAATGACATTTGCCCACCCTATCTTCATATCCTATTTTTTCTGATATATATATATAAAATTTAACTATTTTCAGTTTATAAGAGCAATCTTGTGACTGAGACCATATTCTTCAGCTCCCTTAATATCTACATATATTTAATGACCCCTGCCTTGAATGTAACAAAACTTGGGAGAATGACTGTAATTAACTCAAGGAAGTGAGGACTGCAACATGGACATAAGTAAGCTCCCATGAAAAAATACCTTTGTCATCCCAATCACAGAAACTAATAATTTCCAAAGATATCTCAATTCAAACCCTTCATTGAAAATGATCTTCATGTAAGATGCCAGGAGGAGCAGCATATGTGAAATCTCCATTTCATCATTCATGCTAAATATGTTCAAAAGATCATCCACCTATTCCACACATTCAATATGGATCGCATTGGAGTTAAAAATATGGAAGGTAAGTACAATTAATGACACATAATCTTGCACAGTTTAAGTAACCAAAGGGTGTGATCTTTAACGGAAGGATTGTTAATGCAATGTATTGAAGTGAGTATTAAGAGGATACTATAGAAGCTGCTAAATACTCCTGGTACATCCTCAGTTTATGAAGCCCACAGACCAAACCTGCACAGAGGTACAATTATCTCACTCCAGCAGGCTAGCAATCTCTTTAGGTTATGCTCAACAAACAGAACAAAGAGAATAGAAAAGCCACTGGTGAAGAAAATTGGTGCTAGTAACCTTCACAGTGAGAGGGAACACAGTTCCTTTCATAGAGAAGATGTTTAAATCTCCTACTATCTTTTGCACTAACTTCCCTGTTAAACTTAAACTTGCTTAAAACAATTTTCCTTTTGACATAAGATTATAGTTCTGTAGATTTTCTTTCCTATTCTTTTTCCTGAGATACTTGTTTACTTTGTATTAAACATAATCTGATCTGCACGAGTCAATACAGGAACCACAACTCAGGCTGTTGGGGATATCTTCCTTTAACATATGTATTCCTTTACAACCAGCTTTGAGCTGAGCGAAAGAATATAATAAGCAGACTGACACCTGATTTAATGAATTGTCCATTTCAGATGCTTAATTGTAGCCTTTTATGTAGGGATTTCCAAACCTCTGTCAAAAATTAATCACTTTGTCGCAACAGTTGAATGATTTGAAGAGATCGTTGGTCTTGTTTTTGGGTATGAGTAGGAATCAGTTTCATTTGTACTAGTTTATACTTTTGGCTCCTTGTAGTATGATTCACCATGTTCAGAACCCCTTGATAATTTGTATATGAGTGCAGCCAATTTAAGAACTGTTGCCTCAGTATAACTTTTCCAGGATGGCAGCAATGCTGGCAAAGTAACTTTTATTGCCGACTCTCACTAGCCTGGCAGATTATTCCCTGCTGTCTCTTCAATTTGTTCTAGTTGCTGTGCAGTTTGATAAATAACAACTGCATAGTACAATACATTCACGTTTGCTCTGAGCTTGTCATAATTGGTTTTACCTCTTGCACAGTCAGGCCCAACAAATCCTGGAAAACATTGACAGCGGCCAGAGATGCATTCTCCATTCCCATTACAATTGGTGGTACATTCGTCCATTGATTCTAAAAGCAATGAAAATAAATGTTTCATGGTTACCTGAGGGTACAAATCCACTTCCATTTTCCATTAGAAAGGAAGAATAAAAAGTGCCAAATCAGCCAAAATTATGTTTACCCCACTCTGGTGTGTATAAAAAGGAACTACTGAATTAACTCAACAAGTCAAGCAGCATCTGCAGAGACAAGGAATTCTCAAAGCGTCAGGTTGAGATCTTGCATGCACTGTCTAACCGTGGTATGCACTTGACTTATGATAAGCATTCATCAAGACTAGACTGAACAACATGAATCTTCATAAAGATTTTTCCTCTAGACACTTCGGTCAAGGGCTATTCATAGATTATACTTTGAATGCAATATTTCCACTTCTGGTGTTGCACCAATTTTATTTCCCCCAAAGAAAATCTACTTTCTAATCATTTTTCAGTCTTATTTTTTTCTTTCGTATTCGTCATTTCTTTGTAGAATCAAGGCAGTAAAGGTAATTAAAAAGAGAATGAATTGGTGCAGCAGTGCAATAAAATATTTGCAATTCCAGAACAGCATAAAACAGGGGGTATAGATCCACTTGTTAATGAAGACCTAGGGCACCTTGAGAGAGATTCTAATGATCTGTAGAGTAAGGTCGAAGCAACTTAGGTTCAAAGATCAAAGGGAATTTATTATCAAAGCTACTATTATACTATCATACAGTATGTCAACACAATACCACCTTGAGATTATTTTTTGCAGGCATTTTCAGAAACATAAGGGAATGCAATAAAGTTTATGAAAAAAACATACATAAACAAAGATTGGCAAACAGCCAATGTGCAGAGGAAGACAAGCTGTGCAAACAAGAAAAATAATAATGAGAACATGAATTGTAAAGAGTCCTTGAAAGTGAGAGTGTAGGTTGTAGAATCATTTCAGAGGTTTGGTGAATGAAGTAATCCACTCCAGTTCAGAAGCCTGATGGTTGTTGTGTAATAACTGTTCTTGAACCTGGTGGTGTGGGACCATTAGCTTCTATATTGCTTGCTCAGTGAGGAGAGATGGGTGCTGCTGTCTTGTGGCAGTGCTTCATGTAAATGTACTCAGTGGTGGGAAGGTCTTTGCCTATGATGGACTGCGTTGTATCCACACTTCCTATGGGTTTTTTCAATTTCTGAGCATTGGTGTATTGATACCAGGCCCTGATGCAATCAGTTACCACACTCTCCACTATGCACTGAATGAAGTTTGTCAAAGTTTGTTGACATACCAGATTTACACAAACCTCTAAGAAAGTAGAGACACTTTTGTGCCTTCTTTATGATAGTGCTGACATCCTTGTCCCAGGACCATAAAACCATAAGATGTAGGAGCAAAATTAGGCCATTCAGCCCATTGTGTCCACTCCGCCATTTCATCATGGCTGATCCCAGATCGCATCCAACACCATACACCTGCCCTCTCCCCATGTCCCTTGATGCTCTGACAAATCAGGAATCTATCAATTTCCACTTTGAATATACCTAGACATGCCTTCCACTGCAGTCTGTGACAGAGCATACCACAGACTCATCACTCTTTGGCTAAAAAAAAATTCCTCCTTACCTCTGTTTTAAAAGGTCACCCCTCAATTTTGAGGCTGTGCTTTCTGGTCCTGGATACCCCCACTAGAGGAAACATTATCTCCACATCCACCTTATCTAGTCCTTTCAACTTTCGGTAAGTTTCAATGAGATCCCCACGCTTTCTTCTAAATTCCAGTATGTACAGGTCCAAAGCTGCCAAACGCTCCTCATATGTTAACTCCTTCAATTCCAGAATCATCTTCGTGAACCTCCTCTGGATTCTTTTCAATGACAATACATCCTTTCTCAGATAAGGGGTCCAAAGCTGTTCACAATGCTCCAAGTGCAGCCTGACTGGTGTCTTATCAAGCTTCAACATTATCTCCTTTTTATATTTGATTCTGCTTGAAATAAATGCCAACATTGCATTTGCCTTCTTTACCACAACCTGTGAATTAATCTTCTGGGAGTCTTGCACAAGGACTTCTATGTCGCTTTGCATCTCTGATGTTTGAATTTTCTCTCCATTTAGCTAATAGTCTGCAATACAGTATTGTTCCTTTTACCAAAATGCATTACCGTACATTTCCCTACATTGTATTTCATCTGCCACCTTTTTGTCCATTCTTCCAATTTGCCTAAGTCCTGTTGAAATCACATTGCTTCCTCAGCACTACAACCCTCCACCTTTTGTCATGTCATCCGCAAATTTTGCCATAAAGCCATCAATTCCACTATTTAAATCATTGACAGACAATGTGACAAGTAGCGGTCCCAATATTGACCCCCTGTGGAACACCACTAATGACTGCCAGGAAAGGGCCCCATTATTCCCACTTGCTGCCTCCTGCCCATCAGCCATTCCTCTGTCCATGCCAGTATATTTCCTGTAACACTGCAGGATTTTATCTTGTTCAGCAGCCTCATGTCAGGCAGATCCTCTGATGTGTCAGCAGCAAGGAATTTAAAGCATCTCCATGTCTGATCCCCTAATGTGGACTGACTCATGGACCTCAGCTTCCCTCCTGTAAGCTGATTTTTCACCACCTTTTGATTCGGCCATGAACAGCAGTGTTGACAGCAAACTTAAACAAAGGATTTAAACTATATGTAGCCTCACAATTATTGGTATAAAGAGAGCAAAGCAGGGGTCTAAGCACACAGTCTTGTGATGTACTTGTGCTGATGATGAGTGTGCAGGAGATGCTGTTTTTGCCAATCTATTTTAACTAAGGTCTGTCAGTTAGGAAATCAAGGATCCAATTGCACAGGGAGGTATTGAGGTCCACAGCTTTTAGCTTATTGATAAATTTTGAGGGGGATAGAGTATTGAATACTGCACTGTAATGAATAAAGAGCATCCTGATGTACAGTATGCATCTTCATTCATTGTCCAGGTTTTCCAGAGCTGAACAGCATCTGTTGTTGAACTGTTGTGATGCAAATTGGAGTGGATTCACTTCTTATATGCTTTATGACCAGCTTCGTGAAGCATTTCATGCTATTGGATGTAAGTGCTACTGGATGATAGCTATTGAGGCAGGCTATCACGTTTTTCATAGGCACTGATGTGATTGAAGCTTGATATAAACAGGTGGTTACTTCAGAGTATCAAAGTGAGAGGTTGGAGATGTCCATAAACACTCCAGCTAGTTGATTAGTGCCCGTCTCCAATACTCGGCCATTTATGCAAAACAGACCAGAAGATTTCCGTGGATTCACCCTCCCGAAGGATGCTCTCATATAGGGCTCAGAAACTGAAATCACAGGGACTTAAGGAGATGCAGAGATTTGTGAAGGTGCCTCCATGTTTTGACGGTCAAAGTGAGCATAAAAAGCATTGAGTTCATCTGCGAGTGGAAACTTGCTGTCATTTATGTGGCTAGGTTTTGCTTTGTAGGAGGGGATGATATTCAAACCCTTCCACAGTTGTAAAGCATCCCTTTATGATTCAAGTTTAGTCCAAAATTGACAATTTGTATGAGAGATGACTTCCTGAATAACAAACCGAGATCTCTTTTACTTCCCTGGATCGCTAGTCCTGAACACCAGTTCTCAGCAGATTACCAATCTTTTGGTTCATCTAAGGCAGGGGTGTCAAACTCATTTTAGGTCACGGGCCGGATTGGGCAAAATGCAGCTTCATGCGGGCCGGATCAGTCGGGCGCTTGCGAATGCAGCTTTCATTGCCTCCGTTTTTTCAGCCTGTTCTCATGTGTCTCAGTCTTTGCTATAACTACAAAGTGTTTCACTTCACAAATTCCATTTCTTATGAAGAAGACTGCTGAGCAAGCAATATTTTTATTTTTTTAACTTACAATCATAGGCTTCATATCACAGGGCCATTAATAATTAAAATAATAGATCTATCTAAAATGATCTCGTGGGCCGGATATAATTGTACACCGGGCCAGATATGGCCTGCGGGCCTTGAGTTTGACACCTATGATCTAGGGCTTCTGGGTAGGAAAATTCTGAATGATTTTGTGGCGATGAATGTCTTTATAAGGTCTGTGACAACTGTGGTGTATTCTTTCACGTCCTCTGATGAGTGAGTCCTTAAACATAGCCCAGGCCAGCAATTCAAAGCAGTCCCATAGCCACTCCTCTTACTCCTGTGACCACCTCTTTGGTGTCCTTTTCTCAGGTGTCCTGCTCTTTAGTTGGAGGAGGAAAGCTAGATAATCAGATGCCCCGAAATCTAGTCAAAGGATGGAATGGTAGGCATTCTTGATGATAGTGTAGCAGTGGCTGAGTGTGTTGAGACTTCGTGTGTTGCAGTTGATGCCTTGATGTTAGTTGGGTAGAGGTATAGGTCATTTAGCTATTCGTCAATATTAATCATTTGTACTTATTATAGGCTTCCAAGTTAAGCTAACCTTAAACATGAGGTATCCATTGAACAAATAAAATAATAATAGTGAGGAGTTTTAAATTCCAAGGCTTTCTGTAGTCTTTGGTCCATTCATAGCTAAACAATTTGAGGTTAATCTTCATACAATCATTAAATAAATGAATACTTGCACAACATCTTACTGAAGATATTAAATAAAACCTTATAATAATTCTGAACAGTAACTCTATAGTGTCTTTGGACATGCATGTAGCTAAAGTCATTTAGTACAGGATAACCAACCAAGCTATAGTTGCAACAAATTTTATGCTGGCTCACAAATGTTGCAGGTAGGTTTTGTTAAATGTACTTGTATAAGTGATCCTACTAGAAATTGTAGCATGAAGGAAAAATTAAGGATTATTAATTCAATGAAGGGGCTAAGTATGTTGCTTCAATTAAGAAAGGGCACAATTTAAAAAAAAGGTTTTCAAATATTGGTCCAGAAAGACAGAATAAAATAGAAGAGAAATATGTTGGCAAGCCAAATGATTCTTGAGGATAATGATGGATGTTATATTCATCTAAGAAAAGCAAGTGTTCAGTGCAAATGTGAGAAGTAGAGGAGATATATTTTTGTGAGTTAGCACATTGCTAAAAGCCTTGGTAAACCTATCATGAGTTGATTGTGCAATCTAACCCAGAACAGCAATAAAAACACAATGTGTTTTTCTATAGCATCATTAGTGTAGTCAAATGTCCCAAGGAAGTCCATGAGAAGATGATTAAAATGGGGTATTAAGCAATAAATGGAGATGCTTTGAGGGGCATCTTAAAAAAAAGGAAACAGTGATAAAGGGAACGAGAACTAGAGAGGGAATTCCAGAGCTCAGGGCTGCAGTATCTCAAAGCATAATTGCCAAATGTGAAATAATTAAAGTCAACATGTTCAAGAGACAGAAACTAGAGAACATTTCTCAGTGTACTGAAGGATGGAAGGAGAACCCAGACATAGGGCTGTACAGGTAGGGAGTTCAAATCAAGTGTGAGATTTTTATTTGAAGTAAGGAAGATTAATGAGCAAGCAGAGGGATAGCATCAGAGCTAGATTTGGAGCAAGGATACAGGCAGAAATTTTTTTTGGAAAACTAATGTTATAGAAGGTAGGATTTAGGAAACCAGTTTAGCAAGCTTTGGAATGAAAAAGCTTGGAGGTAACAGAAGCACAACATAGATTTCATCAATAGGTGAACTGTGGCAGTGACTGAGAGGGGCAATATTATTACAAAGAGCCAGTAGGTGTATGAAAAATTGGAGGGAGCCAAGAAGCAGATCCTTGAAGAACAATGAGATGCCTGTGGGCGGATGGCAGACCTATTTTTGAATGAATGAATGAATGATCTTTATTTTCATTATACATAGGTACAAGGAAACTCTGTTTGGCTTCCTCTTAGGCAATCAGACAAAGTGGTAGATAAAAACAAGACAATACTAGAAAAACAGTATTAAATAGATAAGTAGCAGAAAATAAGTTGCAGCAGCACCAGAATGTCACAGTAATGCACAAGGTACCATTAGTGCAAGTATTTGCGTCCTTGTGTGTTCTCACAGTTTCAGTCATTGTTCTGTGGGAGTGGCATGATGGAGGCTACAGCTCTGGGATAGAAGCTGTTCCTCAGTCTATTTGTTCTGGTTTTTAGTGTTGTGAACCTTTTGCTGGACGGAAGCGGGTCAAACAGGGAGTGGCCGAGGTGTGTGGTGTCTCTGGTTATGCTGATTGCTTTCCTCCTGAGTTTGGATGCAGTGATAGATCAGAATGCAACCAGGTAAGGGTAGTTTTATGCAGTTGGATCATCTGAGAGAGGAATTGAAGGGCATAGTGTATCACAAGGCACAGAAAGCTTGAGAAGTAGAAGCAAGTGAACAAGAAGTTCTAAAACTTGGGATCATTCTGCAATTGGATTCCTAACTTCCTCTTTGGAAGACCTCAGACCACAGATTGGTGATAACATCTTCTCTTCACTGACAATCAACACAGACACACCTCAAGGATGCATATTTAGCCCATGGCTATGTTCATGACTGTGTGACTAGGCACAGCTGAAAAACACTATCTACAGATTTGCCAGTGACACTGCTGTTATTGGCAGAATCTCAGATGGTGATGAGGAGGCATACAGGAGCAAAATAGATAGGCTAGTTAGGAGGTGTCACAGCTACAACCTTGCACTCTAATTCAGCTAGACCAAGGGATTGACTGTGGATTTCAATAAGGAGAAGTTGGGAGAACACACACCAATCCCCATTGGTGTGTCAGGGGTCAGTGGTGGAAAGGGTGAGGGGTGAACAGTTTCAAGTTCTAGGACACCATAATCTCAGATCATCTATCCTGGCCCCACCCCGGTGATGCAACCCTTAAGAAGACAGGCCAAAGGCTATACTTAATTAGAGCTTGAGGAGATCTGGTATGTTACCAAAGACTCTAGAAAATTTTATAGATATACAATAGAGAGCATTTTGACTGACTGCATCACCATCTGGTATGGAGATGCCTTTGCGTTGGATCTTAACAGGCTTCAGATGATTGCAGTCTCAATCAGCTCTGTCATGGGCACAAGTCTCCCTACCATTGAAGACACCTTCAAGAGGCATTGCCCCAAGAAAATAGCATCCATCACTACTTATCCTCACATTTTGGAACCTCCCTTCCTCTCATTACTACCATCAGGGAGGAGATACAGGAGCCTGGAAAAGAGTAAGCAGTCAATATTTCAGGCTGAGACCCATCATAACGACTAACTATGAAGGGACCTGGAGGTAGAAATCTGCCTTTGCAAGTGCTGTTTCTTTTTATTCTTGATAGTGGAGATACCTTTTTTGGGTGGTGTATACTGCCATGAATTTTGTGGACAATATGTCCTGCGGGTGGAGTGAATATATGTTAGATGGGCTAAAACTTTTAAAAGGGTAACTGACATTATTTTTCTAATTTCCAACTATGCCTCTACATTGGGAGACCCCTCTGATGGTGAAATTGCATCAAGAATTATTCATGAGGATAAGATACTTTGCCTAAAGTGACACTGATCTAGCTGAAGACAGCATATTACTAAAATGATTAGACTGCACTACTGAAGACAGACCATACATTCCAAATGGAAGATTAAATCAATTTTAAGCTTCTTGAGATTCATAAGTCAAATACAATATTATGAGGAGTCTGCTATAACTAATCAACAAACCCAACTTGAAATATGACTTCGCAAAATACTATGGGGAATTATATCAGTATGAATGCAGTTAACAATTGAAAACATATTTTATTTTGTTTGTTTTTTTAGACCTTGATTAGAAAACTGAAAATTCAATAATATCAACCATTCTTTCCAATGATTGAGGTTATGTCAAATATTTATCGCTGGTAAAATTCATCACCAAAGGTTGTTTGAGGCTTTGTTAATCAGGAAGGAAATCTATATGCTATTGCAAATAATTATTAGGTTGATTAACAAAACAACGCATTAATGTTGAATAACTGACCAACTGATCCTTTATCAAAGCACTTATATTAAAAAAGCAGTGCCAAAGAGACTGACAAAAAGTTGATCCCTTTAGCTGTAGCTTTAATACAGATACTGGAAAATTAATTTTAGACCAGTACTAAGAATGGTAGATTTTATATGGTATGGACAAGCAACACAGATGTGCTGACTGTAGGTATCGAGAAATTGACTTCTATCCATGGTCTTCAGAGAGTAGTTCAGAGGCGTTATTTTCTTAAGTTCCTTATATACATGCTGACTGGGTAACTCATAAAAACCAGCACTAAGGTTGCATCTTGCTCAGTTATTTGTATTCTGAATCAGAAAATTGTTGCTTCAGGCTTAATCATCCCACTGTTTGAATGGCAAAAGTCAATGGAAAATAAGCTAAGATTTAACTTCTGTTTATGAAAGGACCATTTAAACCCCACTGGTACTCACCATATGAAGGAACATGTCTTAAATATTTGAGTTTGAGGGTAGAAAAATCTTGGGCATCAAAAATGGAAAAGTGTAATGCAATTAAAGCAACAGTGCAGCTAATGTGCATGACTCTAAGGAGCTTAGAGCGAACAAGTGATCAAATGGAACAATGGATCTAAAGTGGGAACTTGGAAAGCAACTCCTGGTGTGAGAGAAAGTGGTCATCTGATGGCAGGATGTAAGAATAAAAGAAATGCTTAAGTCATTAGATCTCTTTAAACATCAATGAATGACTGGAAAATGTAACCAAATTAGTTAGAGGCAATGGCATGGAGATATTTGAGAGCCAGGCAGTCAATCTAGAAATCAATTTGTTGGCATCATTAGAACTTGGAAAGAAAAAGAAAGTGAGAGACTAGTTTGGCGACCCACTTTCTGCGCAGGCGAACCAGCTCACAAATAGCCAGCGCGCAGGGAGAGACTTTGGTAATGCACCTCTGACGTCATTTCCGCCCGGAGAGGGCGGGCGCTAGGGATTAAATGCCAGCGCTGTGAAGTTTGAATAAACTAGTCTCGAAATGGCTTACCAACTACGTGTCGTCTCTGGCTCTCTATGTAGTACATCGCTACATTGGTAACCCCGACGGTCCAAACGGGATTTGGACCAAAGATGACCAACTCTTCATCTGTTCACGCAGTTTCGCTGAAACTGCCGACTTTCTGGATGCTGCGTCCACGCATGTGGTTTAACCGAGCAGAAGCCCAGTTCCAGATTCGGCAGATATCCTCTGATTCCATGCGTTACTGTCACGTGGTGAGCACCCTTGACCAGGAGACGGCCACCCAGGTTGCGGATTTCATACAGTCGCCCCCGGAAGAAGGCAAATATGAAGCATTCAAAACGCTGCTCATTGGGACCTTTGGCCTCTCGCGGCATGAGCAGGGTGCCTGCCTGCTTCACCTGGACGGTTTGGGAGACAGGCTGCCGTCAGCATTGATGAATGAGATGCTGACCCTGGCTGTTGGACACAAGCCCTGTCTCATGTTCGAGCAAGCGTTCCTAGAGCAACTGCCTGAGGACATACATCTGTTGCTGGCCGACGCAGATTTCAGTGACCCCTGGAAGGTGGTGGCCCAGGCAGACATGCTGTGGAAAGCCAAGAGGGAGAGTGTGGCGTCCGTCAGTCAGATTACCAGGCCACGCGCCCAACAGCAGACCAGACCAGGCCTAGCAGGGGGGCGCACACAACACAGAGGCAGGAGTGAGGAGGACAGTGAACAGTGGTGTTTCTACCACCAGCGGTGGGGCACAGAATCCTGCCGTTGTCACCAGCCCTGCAAGGGCCAGGGCCAGGGCCAACAGACGCTAATGACTATGGCGGCTGGCCACCAGGACAGCCTCTTGTACGTCTGGGACAAACAGTCGGGACGTCATTTCTTGGTCGACACAGGAGCGGAAATCAGCATCTTGCCCCTGATGGGGTACGAGACCCACAACAGGAAACCAGGACCCACCCTGAGGGCCACAAATGGCAGCACGATATGGACCTAAGGCACCCGCACAGTGCAGCTGCAGTTCGGCGCCAGCCAGTTCACGTGGGACTTCACACTGACTGCCGGGGCCCAACCACTCCTGGGGGCAGACTTCTTGCGAGCTCACAGCCTGCTGGTTGACTTGCATGGGAAAAGACTGGTACACGCCGAGACTTTGCAGAGGTTCTCCCTGGGTGAAGCCAAGTTGCTGGCCCCACACCTGGACTCCATTATGCTGTCAGACAACGAATTCACCAGAATCCTGGCGGACTTTCCATCGATTCTGGCACCGCAGTTCACGGCAGCCATGCCCAGACATGGGGTTCAGCACCACATCCTGACCAAGGGACCACCCCTCCACGCCCGCGCACGAAGGCTCCCCCGGAAAAGCTCCACCTGGCGAAGGAGGAGTTCAAGAGGATGGAGGAATTGGGGATCGTACGGAGGTCCGTCAACCCATGGGCCTCCCCCCTGCACATGGTGCCCAAAGCAGCCGGGGGTTGGAGACCATGCGACGACTACCGCAGACTGAACGAGGCTACAACTCCAGACCGCTACCCCGTGCTGCAACACAGGACTTTGCAGCAAACCTGCATGGGGCAAGAATATTTTCCAAAGTAGACCTCGTCCAGGGATACCATCAGATCCCGGTGCACCCTGATGACATCCCCAAAACAGCACTCATCACCCCGTTCAGCCTGTTCGAGTTCCTCCGAATGCCGTTCGGCCTAAAGAATGCTGCACAGATGTTCCAGCGGCTAATGGATGTGGTGGGATGTGACCTGGACTTTGCCTTCATCTATTTAGATGACATCCTTATAGCCAGCAGTAGTCACCAGGAGCATCTGTCCCACCTCCACCAGCTCTACTCCCGCCTGAGTGATTTTGGCCTCACGATCAACCCGGCCAAATGCCAGTTCGGTCTCGATACCATCGACTTCCTGGGCCACAGGATTACTAAAGACCGGGCAACACCTCTGCCCGCCAAGGTTGACGCGATCTGCCACTTTGCCCAGCCCAACAGGGTCAAAGGTCTGCAGAAGTTCATTGGTATGGTGAACTTCTACCACCATTTTCTCCCCTCAGCAGCCCGTATCATGTGCCCTTTGTACACCCTGATGTCGGGTAAAGGCAAGGACATTACTTGTGACGAGGAGGCCGCTGCCGCTTTAGTTAAAGCCAAGGAAGCCTTGGCAGATGCCGCGATGCTGGTGCACTGCAGAACGGACGTTCCAACCACCCTCATGGTGGATGCATCCAACACAGCAGTCGGTGGGGAGCTGGAGCAACTCATCGAGGGGCGCTGGCAACCCCTGGCATTCTTCAGCAAGCACCTACGACCACCCGAACTCAAGTACAGTGCTTTCGACTGGGAGCTGTTGGCACTGTATCTGGCAATCTGGCATTTCAGGTACTTCTTAGAAGGCAGGCTATTCACTGCGTTCACGGACCACAAACCGTTGACCTTCGCATTCACGAAGGTGTCCGATCCCTGGTCGGCTCGCCAGCAGCGACATCTGTCCTACATATCCGAGTACACGACGGACATCCAGCATGTCTCGGGAAGGGACAACGTCGTGGCGGACGCACTCTCCAGACCAGCTGTCCAGGCCCTGTCCCTGGGGGTGGACTATGCAGCACTGGCGGAGGCGCAGCAGGCAGACGATGAGATGCCCAGCGACAGGACTGCAGTCTTGGGTTTGCAGCTGCAGGATTTTCTCATAGGCCCAGGTGAGAGGACCCTCCTGTGTGGTGTGGCTACCGGCCAACCTCGCCCCATCGTCCTGGCAGCCTGGAGGCGGCGAGTTTTCGACTCCATATATGGTTTGGCGCACCCATCTATCAGGACAACCATCCGGCTGGTCTCCAGCAAGTTTGCGTGGCACGGACTTCTCAAACAGGTCAGTGAATGGGCCAAAACGTGCGCGCAGTGCCAAACAGCCAAGGTGCAGCGGCACACTAAAGCCCCGCCACAGCAGTTTGAACCAACCCACCGGAGGTTTGACCACATTCATGTGGATATCGTGGGCCCCCTACCAGTGTCCCGAGGAGCGCGGTACCTCTTAACTATGGTAGATCTGTTCATGAGGTGGCCAGAGGTGGTCCCGCTCACCGACACATCTTCTGATTCCTGTGCCCAAGCACTGATCGCAACCTAGGTAGCACGTTTCGGGGTACCGGCCCACATTATCCCTGACCGAGGTGCCCAGTTCACCTCCAGCCTGTGGTCGGCTGTGGCCAGCCTGTTGGGAATGCAGCTACACCACACTACTGCCTATCACCCACAGTCGAACGGACTAGTGGAACGCTTCCACCGTCTCTTAAAGTCGGCTTTCATGGCCCACCTGAGAGGACCTAACTGAGTGGACGAGCTTCCCTGGGTCCTGCTTGGAATTCGCACTGTGCCCAAAGAGGATCTGCATGCCTCATCAGCCGAGTTGGTGTTCGGCTCACCCTGGCCGTCCCAGGAGAGTTCATACCAGTCCCAAGGGGGCAAGAGGAAGAACCTGCAGCAGTCCTGGACAGGCTACGCGAAAGGCTTGGCAACCTGGCCCCCGTGCCAACTTCACAGCATGGACGGACCCTGATCCATGTACCCAAAGACCAGCAGAACTGTAAGTTTGTGTTTGTACGAAGGGGCGGACACTGGGCACCGCTACAGCGGCTGTACGAGGAGCCATTCAAGATGATCAACAACAACGGGTCCATGTACGTTCTGGACACTGGGGGGAGAGAGGAGGTTTTCACGGCGGACCGACTCAAACCAACCCATGTGGACTTGGCGCAGCCAGTCGAGGTTTCGGCACCGTGGCGCAGAGGCAGACCTCCCAAACAGAGGCTGATCCAGACTGTGGACATTGGGGGGTGTATCACCGGTTCTGGGGGGGAGGGGGTTATGTGGAAACCCACTTTCTGCGCAGGCCAGCTGGCTCACAAATAGCCAGCAAGTGGGGACAGACTTTGGTAATGCACCTCTGACGTCATTTCCGCCCGGAGAGGGCAGGCGCTAGGGATTAAATGCCAGCGCCGTGAAGTTTGAATAAACTAGTCTCGAAACGACTTACCGACTGCGTGTCATCTCTAGCTCTGTATGTAGTGCATCGCTACACTAGCTCATTATAAGAGTGGCAACTCTGTCAGTAGAATTTTGAATTAAAGTGCAAGTTTGAGGAAGAGCTTGAAGGTCATTAGGGAGACTAAATGAAACCCTCAGTTAGAGATTAAATCTCATATTCTTCATCTGCTTATTACATGCTGGTATCAATATAAGAAACATGTAGGTGACAGATGGAGGTTAAAAAAGAGGTCTTTAGTTTAGCTGACACTAACCCAGAGAAGGTTTTGGCTCATTCAGATTGTAATATGAGAAAAGTAGCTAGAACGTGCAGCAATAGCCTTTGGATCAATACTTTAGGCAAAGAGGAACTAGTTATATTTCATCTAAAGTACTTTATGCTGCTGAGGAAGGATATTATTCACCTTGAAAAGATGAAGCCTAGGGTATTCAATGTGATATTATACATTATAAAGCTAATTCATATGGGAATTGGTTTATTATTTTTTCTATTGAATTACTTTGAAGCATGTTTTACTTAGGGCAATATTCTCTAATATTGCTAATAATGGCAAACAGAGTTTAGGTAAAACTCGCACAAAGGGGTTGAGTTCCTTTGAGAGCAATTACTCGTTCACAAAAGAGCAGTATTGTTCTTCAAAGAATTTCAATTGGGCTTCTGACATGATGAAACACATGAAATCCAAGTCTTTGTAAATGGATGCTGTACACAAAATACATTCTGTGATTTTCTGCCTATCAACTTTAATGACAAGCAAATTATGGGAAGCCATATTCTTTGGAGGCATGAAAATGGAGAGATCCATTTCATAATCAATTCCATGGACCAAGTTACTTTGAGGAACCACTGAAAGAAATTTTACAATTATATTTTAATCAACTGTGCAAATTGGAGATTATTGGCAGTGCTACTTGTCAAAAATACAGCTCAGAAACCAGACCTTGGAGTAGGATGTGGGGAAAAAAAGTCAATATCCTAATCCCATCTGATTATAAGTGGACTTTGAACCTAAGAGCACTATCTCACCACTCATTATTTCTTGTCTTTTTGTACTACTTATTTTAACGTAATTACTTTTCATCATACTGCTGCTGTGAAGTTAACACATTTCACAACATATGCCAGTGAAATTAAATTTGATTCTGATATTGTTATGTTGCCATAATTGTTTAATGCTATTATGTAGAGACTTTGGGATGATACCAGTTGTAGATTTTACTATTATGACGTTTTATACCCTGTTCATGCTGCAAAGGATTTCAGTTTCCTCTGTTAGTTCAGCATATTTCTCGAGTTTTCACTTAATAATTCTATATGTGTGTTTGGAATGGCTGTATTTATTAAGTAGGTTGTTCTTGCTTTTTTATCCTGTATTATTATATCCAGATGGTTATTATGGATTGTCCTGCCTTTAATAATGGACTCTAAAACTGGACCAGGCTTGTATTTATAGTAAGGTAAGATAAGGTGTCTTTTATGAGTTCATATATTTTAACGTAAGGTTTTGGTGAATGATGTTTCCCACTTGATTATGCCTGTGTAAGCAATAAGATTGAGTTAAACTGCTGCAGGATCCTGAAATATGTTGGTTTGTTTTTGGTTTCTCTTGACAAATTTTCTACATTTACCACCTTGAATTTATTGGTCTTTTATTATGTGTTTTTGATAATTTTTTTTTTGTCTTAGCTACCTGGTCCTCTATTATTATGATGAGCTTCTCTGTTGCTGGGAAGAGGTCTCCAACTCTCTCTAAACAAGAAAGTCCATTCTGATGCATTTCAAATCATAAATCATCCTGATGCACTTCAGCTAGACTTGTCCAAAGTTCATATTTACTGTCCATGTGTCAAAGCATAATTCATTTGGTTGCCTCTGATTTGACATCTTATTTTCATCTGTTTCAGTAAATTAGAGAATGAATTTAAAGCTGGACAAAACCAGAATGGACTTCAAGAGTCACCCTGAAAAATGTCTGTTTATTTTGATAATGATGGTTGTTCTTTTTTAATTGTTAATAGACTGGGTGATTATAGTAGGCCAATGCTTCATCAGACATAGGAATTTAACAAGTATTATGTGCAGCTTATATGTATTAAGAACTTCTATTAACCATGAGGGTGGGAGAGAATAAAATGCTTTTTAGTAGTCAATATGGCAACAATGAACATTTCTGCTTTTCCACTGGCCTTCATTTAGAATTACATTATTAGCAGTTGTTATTTACATCCTTTGATACCCTGGCAGCATCCTTTCTGCTCCTCTCTTAAGTTTATTGTGGTTATCTAAGAGAGTGGTGATTAGGTGCTAGATGTATGATGTTGCAATCTTATGTATAGTTTTCAAACAAGTAGTAGGATAATATTTTAATCTGGCATTTGTAATTTCTCCTTTAGGTAAGAGATACATTTTATCTTCTGTCAAAAAAACAGGCATTTTTTCAAGACTTTTAGGAAAATTGTTATTATATATTAATAGTTACAGATGAAGCCAAGTAAATTATTATTATTTTTTTTCTTTTTTCTGTAGTTATAATTTGTTGTCTTTGGCACACTCGTCCATCCTGTGGCATGGTCTTTCATTTATTCAATTATGATTAATAGATCTATTGGGTATGCCTGTGAGAAAATAATTCTCAGGGTTGTATGTAGTGACATATATGTACTTTGATAATAAATTTACTTTTTTTGAACTTCAAAATCCAATTTTTGTGAGAAAACAAGGAAACGACTGCTGTGCATTGTATGCAACAGTGGTATGTATTTTTGACACAAAGCTGATATGCTAAGATAAACTGCACCTGATAGTTCGTGGGATAGTTTCCTGATAGTTGCTAATGATGTCAGAAATGATAATCATTGACTTCACAAAATGATTTCAATAACATGTCATGCATGAAATACACACATCATTTGGTCTAGTTTTGAGGTGAAGCTATTTAGAAAAGGCATTTATTGTGATTCATTAAAAGACAAATAAAACATTACTTTTAAACATGATTCAAATATATAATTGATGATTCCTCACCTATCACAGAAGTTAGCACAAAGACCTGTTCCATTTTTTTCCCATCATTGTAGAAGGCAAAGTGCCAAGTCCCTGAATCCATGTATTCAATGAATCCAGCTTCCTGAAGAGTCATCAGAATCAAATTCTGAGGTGTGTTCTTTAGCTTCTCTGGAGTTTTTGCTTCTGGTTTAATTAATTGCTTGCCATCCAAAAGTTTCACAAAATCAAACTGTGAAGGTACAAGTGTATAAATAATTTTATTTCCAACTGAAAGTCTATACAGATTGCAATCATACTGTATTCCTTGGATTAATTTAAAGCATTTTATCATATTCAAGCAATTCTTTAGTACTGATGGCTCAAGCTGGTAGACCATCTGTGATGAGTTTCATTATTTCACCATTAGATTCGCCAAGTGGAACTGCAACACATCAAGGAGAAGGCCCTTGTTACTCATTCCTTTTGTTCTGTGATAATTGTGCCTCTAGTTAATCATTTGCATTACAATTGGTAATTAAAGTTTATGTGATGTTGTTAATGATAATGAATGATTTTTGAGGGCAATCATAGCAGAAGTGATAAAAGTAATTGTAGTTTTCCAATTTTGTGAAAATTCCATTGATAGTACCTCAGAATCAATATTTTTTGATATTTCCATTGTTCTTCTATGTGACGATATTTACTGGACCAGTTAATCCACCCAAATCTAATGGCAGTTTGGCCATTTGAATTCAGCTTGAGAAAAAAATCTCTAAGCTAAAAAAATGCTTTCAGCAAAGGCTATCAGAAAGTGATTTCAGAAAATGTACTCACTCCTTAGTGGCATTGAACTCTGAACTCTGGAACACCCTAGCTATACTAACCACTACACCACCCAGACTAGTTACCTCATTAATAAAAACCAAAAAGATAATAACCATAATAACCTGAGTATGCGTGGGTGGAAGGTTCCGCCGACCATAAATCCCCAATAAGGCATCTTTAGCCAAAGACACATTGAATTTCAGGTAGAGGGGATGCTCTGTAGTGACCTGAAAACGCCAGAAGAGACCTGGAGGAATGGTCTGCATCACTTGCATTCCAATATCCACTTCTCCTGTGTCAATGGCTCTTCCTCGCTGAAACACATTCACTGTTTTTCCTGAAAGAAACACACAACAGAAAAGCAAAGAATTTTACACCAACATGATCCATTGGAAAGTTCAAATTTCAGTTTCATCAAAGTGACTGGTTTTAAAGCAGAAGCACTTCAGGACCGTATCACACTAATCTCTTTGGGTGGGTATTAAGCAGATTAAACAAATCCCATTTCAGTCAGAAACCTCTCAGTGTATATTTGGTGTTCTTCTACAATTTTTAACTGAATAGTCTTTACTCGCTTGAAGTTATTGATTCCCACTCAGGTGTAATATACTATCCTAACTAATCTCCTACATATGTCTGACATGTCCACTACTTCTTGTGAGCATTGGCAAGCTTTATTTTATGTTCACCTACAATGCGAAACCTTCAGGTAAAGTATATCTGCACAGGCCATATGTGATTATTAGCCAAACCTAGAAATATAAACATTGATGGTTGACCTTTATTTAGTCACAGTACAAATATATGAAGTATATTGACGGGCAAAGACCAGTGAAAAACATTAATTATATTCAGAAAACTTTGGTAGATGATTTTAAATTTCAACATATTTATGATCAAGTTTTCAAAATGACATTACTTGGAAAGAAATACTTAATGGATATCATATATTTTAGTATGAGCTTGAAAACAATACTGGCAGAACTGAAATAGTTATCCATTTATTTATCATTAAGAATAATTGTCAGATCAAGGTTGAATACTGCTTTTAAAAATGATTGAAGATTATATAACATTAATCAGCTGTACCATAGTCATTGCTCATGTAATACAGATTTAGTACATAGTATTAAATAATACAAAATATGTCAATCAGACAATGGAAGCATTGGCCTGGATTTTGCAATTGTAGTGATAACAAAACTCTCAGTATTCAAAATTATTTCACTGTGAAGCTGATAGCAATGTCTAGTGCAAGGATATACATAGTTAAATATAGAACTCCAGTAGTTACTGTCAATGATTCCCTGCTCCTTTATTGAGCGTCACACACACAATGCTGGAGGAACTCACCAGGTCAGGTAGCATCTATGGAGGGGAATAAATAGTTGATATTTCAGATTGAGACCCTTCACCCAGTCATGTTGAAGCAGGCAGGAGAGTGGGGTTAAGAGGATAATACAAGGGGTGATTGATAAGTTTGTGGCCTAGGGTAGAAGGAGGTGAGTTCTTAACTTCAAACTTTCTGCATTTTCACTCAAAGAGTTGAACTGCACGTCCATGTAACGACAGCTGTATAACTCATCTCCTTTTGCCTTAGGCCACAAACTTACCAATCATCCCTGCTGTGGTCCAAGACACTCTCGTTACATGGACGTGCAGTTCAACTCTTTGAGTGAAAATGCAGAAAGTTTGAAGTTAATAACTCACCTCCTTCTACTTTAGGCCATAACCACAATTAATCAATCACTCCTGCTGTGGACCACTTCTAATAAGAATGGATCCGTATGCTCCACGACCACTGGACTAAGTGTGTACATGTAGGAGGGGACTATGTTGAAAAAAATAAATGTACTAGGTTTTCTAAAATTGACTCCATCTACCTTAGGCCATGAACTTATCAATCACCCCTTGTAAATTATCCTTGACTAAATGCTGAGTGAACCCGATGGACTAGTTGGCCTCATTCTTATGGTCTTAAACATATTCCCCTCCATAGATCCTGCCTCATCTGCTGAGGTTCTTCAGCACTTTGTGTGTATTGCTCAAATCTGCATAATCTCTTGTGTCTTTACACAAGAAATTCTGTGAATTGTTTGTAATCTGGAGAGTTTGCAAGTCGGAAGTGCGGACACTGTTCTGCAGCTTTCTCTACCAGAATCTGTAGAAATCAGTAAATTAACCAGAATTTTGGTATTTATGAACCATTCCTGCCACATTTCTGAATTTGTTTTTGCTTTGTTACATGATAACCAAGTGAGTATTCAATGGCATGGTAAACTGCAATTGGCTAAATATTCTCATCTGAAATGAGCTGGCAGATGGAGTAAGGTGGGTGAGAGCCTGGGCAATGTTAAAGTCGAGGTGACAAAGGGTTGCAGACTATAGAATCTGATAAGAAAGGAAAGTGAAGAGTGGAATCCAAAAGGGAAGGATCACGAGCTGATGGGATAAGTAGAGAGAAGGGCTTGGGACACAATGGGAGGAGTGGGTGATGGACAGGTGGGGTAAGTGTGAAAGCAGAAATGTTTGGATTGGGGGGATGTGGTTGGAAATAAGGAGGAGTGTGAAAGTACCTGGGTAGATCAGAAGAAGAGGGAAAAGGACGGATGAAGAATGGAGAGGGTAGGTGAATTGGCATGCAAATAGGATATCAAGATGGTTGTTGCAGACAGAGCACAGGTAGTAATGACCAATGTATTTTCCCTTTCTATTTTCACATCAACCTCTCTGTCCTCATCCTTCTCTAGTAAGCAGATGGGGCACCTCATTTCCCACCTGGGTAGTCTCAATAGCTCAACATGAACACTGAATTCTCCAATTTCAGGTAACCAGATCTATTAGCTCCGAGTCACATTCCTTTATATCCCTTGGTTCTTTCCGCTGATCTCTCTCCAGGATATACTGTACATGTCTGCCTTAGGTTATAACAGAGTTCCATTCCTGTGAATTGCTCATAACTTGGAGAGTTTGCAAGTCAGAAGTGTGGTCAGTAGCTAAACTCCCAGCTTGCAGAAGATGCCTGTAGCCGCACAGCAGCCAAAAAGGCTGTCCTGCTGGTTTCCCAGGTGCATGTGCTCATTTATTGGTGCCATCTGTACAAGTTGGATATTTCTAACCTGGTGAGGCCCTGTCTCTGCGTCTAAGCCTAAGCCTCTCTCTGGATATCAACATTCAAAAATTCGCTGAAATGGAAGCTCCATTCAACCCGGTTGTTGAAGGGTTCTACCTTATTTTGAAATTCTCAAAAATATTGCGTTTATTCTATTGAGCCCTATAAGACTTTTGGAAGATTCAATGAGATTTCTTCTCATTGTTATAGACTTTAGAGAGTATAGGCCCAGTTTTTATTATTCTGCCTTTACAGAATGAACTCCTCATCTTTGGAATCAATCTGAAGAACTTTTATTGCAATTCTTCTTTCACACTATTGTTATTAGTAAGTTATTTGTCTGATCTCATTACCCAGGAAAAGGTTCAGTTCTGCATCTTCTTTTTAACCAGGTTTTCATAGAACAGAGAACATAGACTAGTACAGTGCATTACAGGCTCTTCAGCCCACAATGTTGTGCCAACCCTCAAACGCTGCCTCCCATATAACCCCCCCCACCTTAAATTCCTCCATATACCTGTCTAGTAGTTTCTTAAACTTCACTAGTGTATCTGCCTCCACCACTGACTTAGGTAGTGCATTCCACGAACCAAACACACTCTGAGTGAAAAACCTTCCTCTAATATCCCCCTTGAACTTCCCTCCCCTTACCTTAAAGCCATGTCCTCTTGTACTGAGCAGTGGTGCCCTGGGGAAGAGGTGCTGGCTGCCCACTCTGTCTATTCTTAATATCTTGTACACCTCTGTCATGTCTCCTCTCATCCTCCTTCTCTCCAAAGAGTAAAGCCCTAGCTTCCTTAATCTCTGATCATAATCCATACTCTCTAAACCAGGCAGCATCCTGGTAAATCTCCTCTGTACCCTTTCCAATGCTTCCACATCCTTCCTATACTGAAGCGACCAGGACTGGACACAGTACTCCAAGTGTGGCCTAACTAGAGTTTTATGGAGCTGCATCATTACATCGCGTCTCTTAAACTCTATCCCTCGACTTATGAAAGCTAACTCCCCATAAACTTTCTTAACTACTCTATCTACCTGTGAGGCAACTTTCAGGGATCTGTGGACATGTACCCCCAGATCCCTCTGTTCCTCCACACTGCTAAGTATCCTGCCATTTACTTTGTACTCTGCCTTGGAGTTTGTCCTTCCAAAGTGTACCACCTCACACTTCTCCAAGTTGAACTCCATCTGCCACTTCTCAGCCCACTTCTGCATCCTATCAATGTCTCTCTGCAATCTTCGACAATCCTTTACACTATCTACAACACCACCAACCTTTGTGTCGTCTGCAAACTTGCCAACCCACCCTTCTACCCCCACATCCAGGTCGTTAATAAAAATCACAAAAAGTAGAGGTCCCAGAACAGATCCTTGTGGGACACCATTAGTCTCAACCCTCCAATCTGAATGTACTCCCTCCACCACGACCCTCTGCCTTCTGCAGGCAAGCCAATTCTGAATCCACCTGGCCAAACTTCCCTGGATCCCATGCCTTCTGACTTTCTGAATAAGCCTACTGTGTGGAACCTTGTCAAATGCCTTACTAAAATCCAGGTAGATCACATCCACTGCACTACCCTAATCTGCATGCCTGGTCACCTCCTCAAAGAACTCTATCAGGCTTGTTAGGCACGATCTGCCCTTCACAAAGCCACGCAGACTGTCCCTGATCAGACCATGATTCTCTAAATGCCCATAGATCCTATCTCTAAGAATCTTTTCCAACAGTTTTCCCACCACAGACGTAAGGCTCACTGGTCTATAATTACCTGGACTATCCCTACTACCTTTTTTGAACAAGGGGACAACATTTGCCTCCCTCCAATCCTCAGGTACCATTCCCGTGGACAACGAGGACATAAAGATCCTAGCCAGAGATTCAGCAATCTCTTCCCTTGCCTCGTGGAGCAGCCTGGGGAATATTTCATCAGGCCCAGGGGACTTATCCGTCCTAATGTATTTTAACAATTCTAACACCTCCTCTCCCTTAATATCAACCTCACTCATATTGTCCTCAACGTCATCAAGTTCCCTCTCAGTGGTGAATACCGAAGAGAACTATTCATTGAGGACCTTGCTCACTTCCACAGCCTCCAGGCACATCTTCCCACTTTTATCTTTAATCAGTCCTACCTTCACTCCTGTCATTCTTTTGTTCTTCACATAATTGAAGAATGCCTTGGGGTTTTCCTTTACCCTACACACCTTCTCATACCCCCTTCTTGCTCTTCTGAGCCCCTTCTTAAGCTCCTTTCTTGCTACCTTATATTCCTCAATAGACCCATCTGATCCTTGCTTCCTAAACCTCATGTATGCTGCCTTCTTCCACCTGACTAGATTTTCCACTTCACTTGTCACCCATGGTTCCTTCACCCTACCATTCTTTGTCTTCCTCACTGGGACAAATTTATCCCTAACATCCTGCAAAATATCCTTAAACATCGACCACATGACCAGAGTACATTTCCCTGCAAAAACATCATCCCAATTCACACCCGCAAGTTCTAGCCTTATAGCCTCATAATTTGCCCTTCCCCAATTAAAAATTTTCCTGACCTCTCTGATTTTCTCCTTTTCCATGATAACACTAAAGGTCAGGGAGCGGTGATCACTGTGCCCCAGATGCTCACCCCTGACAGATCTGTGACCTGACCCGGTTCGTTACCTTCATTCTAGTAATTATAGAAACTATCCTGTATGCTTACCAGAAGCCCTTGCTGACTTTGACTTATCCCAGTCCAATTCAGGACAGGAGAAATTCTGCACAACTCTGCATTAAAGAAGTTATCAGAATTGAAAAAATAGCACTTCTTTTGTAAGTGGAAAATACAACAGGGTATCCAAATATACAAAACATTCAAAGCACAGACCAGTAATCTATTCTTAAAAATCTTGTGACTGGTAAGTGCTCTTCTAAATCGCACATCACTATAATCCTGGATTCTTGGGCATAATTGGTTGACTGTATTATACTCCCAATACAGTAATGGATGTCTTACTATTTCTTTTTATCCAGGGAGAATCTGTGTGAACAATATTTTTCTCTCTAAATTGAAAGGTAAAAACTACTTACTATATGCTATTCATTATTTCTCTGAAAAAATTCTATTTCTGATTTATTCTAGCTAAAACAAACAAATTTCATTTCCACTTATTGTACTCTCATTACTGTGCTTGGGTTGGATACCAACTAAAACAGACAAATCAATCATTCAAACTCGTGCCTTAAATTTAAGTCACTTGAAATAAAAACCAAAATCCTTTTCAATCTTCTGAATTAGTAGAAAATGTTTATAGTAACAGGTTTGTTAATGCTGTTGCTATCGAGTGTTCACAACAGAATAAATTAACAATAACATTTTAAATAATAAAGCTGAAATTAGGCCAGGAAATTTCAGATTACTGCTTTGTTGTCAGTCTTAAATCCAAAAAAATAATGACCTTATAATTCAGGATTAAATCAACTTGGATATCTGTCGATGTCCAGGTGTGATTAAAAACTTGCTTTAATTATTTTGGGAGAAAAATATTTCACAGAGCCCAATTAGAACCTTTAGTTCATTGAAGGCACTAAAAGATATCTTAGAATTCAGTAGACTAATTTAATTATGTTATTGTGAAACATGTAGTTTCTAGAATTTATTTTATTCAACAATTTGTAGATGAGGGAAATGAGTTGATTATTTTTGCTGGAAAAACTTGGGATATCAGCATTTTCCATTAGTAATGACCTGAATTTATCTTGCTTACTGGGCATCATCATATATATTGGTTACACAATGGCCAAACACCACAAATAAGATTCCTCCTATTTGTGAAGGAGACCTATGTAGTGATATTATTGTGAGGTAACTGTTCTGGTGTCATTATGAAGCAATCTACTTATTTTGCATAAATACTCTTTAGGGTGAGAATTAGAACATGGCATGCTACATGTTAGATCTTCAGTGGTTGACTGATTTTAATGGACATACAGATGACCACAATTAAACTCTCTCATTATACAAAATTAAGAGGGGTGCAGAGAGGGTTAATGAACACAGGCTTTTCCCCCTCCTATTGGGTGAGACTAGAACTAGGGGTCATAGGGTTAGGGTGAAAAGTGAAATATTTAAGGAGAACCTTAGTGGAAGCATCTTCACTCAGAGGGTGATGAGAGGGTAGAATGAGCTGCCAGTGGAAGTGATAGATATGGCTTCAATTGCAACGTTAAGAGAAATTTGGAAATTTGGATAGGTATGCGGATAGGTATGAGTGTGAAGGGATATGATCTGGGTGCATGTAAATGAGACAAAGCAGAGGAGGAGGGCGGCGTGGACTAGATGAGATGGAGGTCTGGCTTCTATGCTGTAGCACTCTGTAACTACAGAAAACATGGGCCCACAATCATATTGATCCTGATGGGTTCTGGAACAGCATTAGCCCAATGGCAGGCAGCAGTAATGCCTACCATTGATGCTGAAACCATTCGGGCATTACTTATTCACCGACATTTACAAGTGGTGACACTGGCTGCAGCTTTCCTCATTTACTAAGGGGAAGATGTATTTAAGTTGCAATATGAATATAAATGTGACACTTAAGTATGTATAGTATGAAGTTCCATTCCATTTCATTAAAAATGACATACATTGATTGCATATACTTTTACAAATTGCCCAATACTATGAGAAATTTAAGATTGGAAGGATGAAGTCAGGACTTGACCATGGTTGATTTTGTCAATAATTTAGTTTATTCTCAGTTTTAGAATACAGTGGTTAATATTGGCAGTGAGTATTTTATTCCCTTATATTGACCTTAGAGCAAATATACACAGATATATTTCTTCAGAACAAAACAGGTGAACTTGTCAATGAGCTTGATTGGATACTGTTGTGCCAGAGTGGTTGGTATATTTGTTTTTTTAAGACAAATATTTGAAAGCAATTTATCAAATGTCAAGCTTTTCTTATCCCTAGGAGGATGTGTACTTTTATCACTGTCATTAGCTTGCCATGACATTTCACTAAATGCAAAAAACCATTTAAGTTTGTAGATTTAGTCAAAATGCTCAACTTTCTAATGCTGGCCACAATCCGACGTATATTAATGTGATCTCACTAAGATGCAGCAACAGAAATCTTTTTACTACTCCGAAGCACCATCCACTATAAAATAGCAAAATAAAATTTCAGGTCAATGACATAGTCAATGAGCTCTGTTTTCTTGGAATAAAAAATCCCCACTGAATACTGAGATAACCCTTTTAGTAACGAGAATCTGAACACATAAATACATTACTTTTGAAAACAGAAACAGGATTACTTAGTAAATTCACATGCATGTCATAATGCATGCATTTATTTATTCATGTAAATAGCTGAATATCACTTTGGTGAATAATGAAATATGATGATTTATTTCATTATTTAAAAGGATACTCCTTTATTTGAAGCAGGGCTTCATAATCAATAGAAAATCAAGCTGAGGTTTGTGGCACATGGACTGTGTGGGATATAGAGTATAGAACCAAAGTTAAAATCAATTATCAATGAGATGATCTTCTTCTACACTGTTTAATAACTGAATATACTGATCTTTCACTACTAGATGTTAAAATAACTGAAAAGCTGTTGAGTAATTGATGGCCATTGCAGTTTATAATAAATGCCCATAATAATCTCCGCTTAGTTGGGAATTAAACCAGTTATTTCAGTCAAACCAATTTCCCATTGCTGAACATAATGAATATATTAAATTGGAGCAACACACACAAAACATAATAGGAATTCAGCAGGTCAGGCAGCATCTATGGAGATGAATATGCAGTTGCATTTCAGGCCGATTTGCTTCATCAGACTGGAAAGGAAGTAAGAATAATAAAGTGGGGAAAGGGGAAGGAGTGCAAGCTGGTGTGATATGTATTCACTTCCTGTGCCAGTGAGCCTCATGTTTTGCCACGCTCATCTTTCTAAAATGTCACTTGTAAGATCAAACAGTATAAGTTGAACTTCCAACTACATGCTTCGTTTAGCTTCTGGTCATAAACGGGAGTCAATCTTCATTTCTTAACATGTAAATAGCAAGCAGAAATCAACCTGAATTTAAAATTACAGCTTTGCGAACAAGCTCTGTCTATTGAGCAGAGTGCTAGCCCACAACACCTGTCTCATTGCTGAAGAGGTGCAGTATAATACAATGGGTTAATTATTTTGACTTGAATCATACAAACAAGCTGACTGAGTTCTTAGTTCAAGGAAGCTTGCAGATCAGATCGATAAAGTAATTTAGTATATCAAATAACTGATGTGTTCATAGTTGGAAGGTTTATGCACTTGGAGAAGTTAGCTTTACAGCATTAATTATAGGTAGCTGGGAACAACGTCTGCAAAAATCTTTTAGACCTTTTGTGTAAAAAGGGTATCTGAGGAAATATCATTTATGTGTGAAGTCACCCAAGTTGCTGAAAAAACTGTATAAGTGTAGAGAGCAGTTCAAACTGATGAGGAATGAGTAAGGAACATCAAAAAAGATAAAGGAAACACAGGGTAAATTAGAATCCATTCCTTGGCTTTGATTTCTGTGACAGGTGATTCATTTGCTCTCATCATTGGCCAGCTTTGCAATTTAAAAATAAGTTAGAAATCCGCTGTGAATTTTGAAAATGTTTTAAAAATGTTGTTTAGATTTAAATGTGTATCACTGAAAATGAAAGAACTGTGTTTTAAACTACTTTGTTAGCTGGAAGTAACTTTTCCTTGGCAGGGAGGCGGGACCCAACACTCAAATAGTAGGCAGTGGCAGCTGAACTCACCATGGAGAATAAACAGGGGGTGAACCAGTCTTTGAAGATTGGGTACTTACAGTATAATCTCTCTTTAGTGAGAGTACTCATGGTTATTTACATCTGAAAGGTCTCAAAGTCTTAATCTGAGTTTAGAACTTTGTGGTCAAGAAACCCAGTATCACCACATTGGCAGGTGATAGATGAAACCAGGTGAGGGGGGATGAAATGAGAGGCTGGGAGGTGAAAAGTGGAAGAGATAAAAGACTGAAGAAGAAAGAATTTGATAGGAGAGGAGAGTAGACCATAGGAGAAAGGGAGGAATATGGGGCACCAGGTGGAGGTAATGGGCTGGTGAGAGGAGGAGAAAGGGAAGTTTAAGAAATTACCAGAAGTTGGAGATATCAAAGTTCATGCTATTAGGTTGGAGGCTACCCAGTCAGAATATGAGTAGTTGCTCCTCCAACCTGAGAGTGGCCTCACCATGACAGTTGAGGAGGCCATGGGCCAATATGTTGAAATGGGAATGGGAAGTAGTTTTAAAATGAGTGGGCACTGGGAAATTCTGTCTTTTGGAGACAAGCGAGTCACATAGAGAGAGATTCCTGCTGAAAGCAAAGGATGATGGGAGAGGGGGAATGGTGGGTTTAGTGGCAGGATCCCATTGAAAATGGTCAAAGTTACTGAGAATGATTTGCTGGGTGTGGAGGCTCATGGGGTGACAGCTAATGACAAGGGGAACTTTATCCCGGTTATGGTGGGAAGATGGGGTGAGGGCAGATGTCAGGAAACGAAGGAGATGCAGATAAGGGCAGCATCGATGGAGGAGGCAGGATACCCTGTTGTTTGAAGAAGGAAGAAATATCTGATGTTCTGGAAAGGGAAGTCTCATCTTGAACAGATACGTTGGAGACAAAGAAACTGAGAAAAGGGAATGGCATTTTTACAAGTGACATGGTGGGAAAAGAAAAGATACTGTGAGAGTTAGTAGGTTTATAAAAGGTATCAGTAGACAGTCTAACTCCAGAGAATGGTGAAGAGATTGAGAAAGGGGCAAGAGATATCAGAAATAGACCAAGTAAATTTGAAATCTGAAGTTGGAGACAAAGTTGATGAAATTGACTACATGGGTGCAGAAAGCAGCATCAGCGCAGTTATCAATGTAACCTAGCAAGTGTTGGGGAGTGTTACCAGTGTATGCTTGATCATGGACTATTCCATATAGCTGACAAAATGATTGGCATAGCTGGGGCTCATGTAAGTTCCCATGGCCATACCACGGGTTTGGAGAAAGTGCAAGGAACTGAAAGGCAGATTGTTGAGGGTGACATCAGTTCCACCAGATGAAAGAAGATAGTAGTGTAGGGAAACTGGTTAGGAATGTAGTCCAGAAAGAAGCAAAGAGACTTAGGTCCATAAGCCCATAAGATCAGAAGACACAGGAGCAGAATTAGACCATCTGGCACATCGAGTCTGCTCAATTGCTGATCCTTTTTTCTCTCCTCCTCAACCCCAGTTCCCGGCTTTCTCCCCATAACCTTCGATGCCATGTCCAATCAAGAATCTATCAATCTCTGCCTTAAGTACGCCCAATGACCTGGCCTGCCCGGCTGCATGTGGCAACAAATTCCACAAATTCACCACCCTTTGGCTAAAGAAATTTCTCCGCATCTCTGTTTTGAAAGGGAGCCCCTCTATCCTAAGGCTGTGCACTCTTGTCCTGGACTCTCCCACCACAGGAAACATCCCTTTCCATATCTACTCTGTCTAGGCCTTTCAATATTCAAAGGTTTCAATGAGATCCTCCCTCATCTTTCTGAATTTCAGCGAGTACAGACCCAGAGCCATTGAATGTTCCTCGTAAAATGAGCCTTTCATTCCTCAAATCATCCTTGTGAACCTCCTCTGGACTCTCTCCAATGCCTGCACTTCTAAGATGAGGGACCCAAAACTGTTCACAATACTCAAGGTGAGGCCTCACCAGTGCCTCATAAAATCTCAGCATCACATCCTTACTCTTGTATTCTAGACCTCTTGAAATGAATGCTAACATGGCATTTGCCTTCCTCACCATCAACTATACCTGCAAGTTATCCTTTAGGGTGTTCTGCACAAGAACTCCCAAGTACCTTTTCATCTCAGATTTTTGGATTTTCCCTCTGTTTAGAAAATAGTCTGCACATTTATTTCTACTACTAAAGTGCATGACCATGCATTTTCCAACATAGTATTTCATTTGCCACTTTCTTGCCCATTCACCTAATCTGTCTAAGACCTTCCGCATTCTACTTTTTTCCTCGACTCTACCTACCTCTACACCAACATGTACATGTACAGAGGGATGGTCTGACGGAACATGGAGCTAAATGTGCTGAAAGAATAAGTAAATTTAGGAAGGACAACAAAATTCTAGGGGCGAATAGCCCGATGGTTCGGGGAGCTGGGTTAGGCACAATAGGCAGTGATTCAAACAGAGAGAGGAGAAATGGGCTAAAAATTCTATATCTGAATGCACAAAGTGTCAGAAATAAGGAGGATGAGCTTGAAGCTCAGGTGCGAATGGGTAACTATGATGTTGTTGGGATAACGGAGACATGGTTGCAGGGAGATCAGACCTGGGAAATGAATGTACAAGGGTATACATGCTATCGTAGGGACAGAAATGTGGGCAGAGGGGGTGGGGTGGTCCTGTTGGTGAGGAATGAGATTCAGTCCTTTGCAAGGGGGGACATAGGATCAGGAGAAGTAGAGTCTGTGTGGATAGAACTGAGGAACAGTAAGGGCAAAAAGACCCTAATGGGTGTTGTCTACAGGCCACCAAACAGTAGCATGGATATTGGGTGCATGTTGAATAGGGAGTTAACATTGGCATGTGGCAAAGGTAATGTCGTAGTAGTTATGGGGGATTTCAACATGCAGATGAACTGGGAGAATCAGGTTGCTGCTGGACCCCAGGATAGGGAGTTTGTAGACTGCCTATGGTATGCATTCTTGGAATAGCTTGTATGAGAGCTGACCAGAGACAAGGCTATTCTGGATTTAGCCTTGTGTAATGAACAGGATTTGATAAGCGATCTTGAAGTAAAGGAGCCATTAGGAGGTAGTGACCATAATACGATAAGTTTTTATCTGCAATTTGAGAAGGATAAGGGCAGATTGGAGGTGTCAGTGTTGCAGTTGAACAGGGGAAACTATGGAGCCATGAGGGAGGAGCTGGCCAAAGTTAACTGGACAGATATCTTAGCAGAAAAGACAGTGGAACAGCAATGGCAGGTATTCTTGGGAATAATGCACAAGGTGCAAAATCAGTTCATCCCTCGGAGAAGGAAGGATTCAAAGGGGGGAAAGGGGCCACAGTGGTTGACAAAGGAAGTCAGAGATTGCACAGCATTAAAAAAAAGGAAATATGACAGAGCTAAGGTGAGTGGGAGGACAGTTGATTGGGAAATTTTTAAGGAACAACAGAATTTAACTAAAAAGGCAATACAGGGAGAAAAAAATGAGGTACGAACGCAAGCTAGCCAGGAATATAAAGGAGGATAGCAAAAGCTTTTTCAGGTATGTGAAGAGAAAGAAGATAGTTAAGAACAACGTTGGGCCCTTGAAGAATGAATTGGGTGAAATTGTTATGGGAAACAGAGAAATGGCAGAAGAATTTAATAAGTACTTTAGATCTGTCTTCACTAGGGAAGACACAAGCAATCTCCCAGATGTATGGATGGGCCAAGGACATAGGGTAACAGAGGAAATGAAACAGATTGACATTAGGAAGGAAACGGTGATGAGTAGACTGATAGGACTGAAGGCTGACAAATCCCCAGATCCAGATGGTCTGCATCCTAGGGTACTAAAGGAGGTGGCCCCGGAAATTGCGGATGCATTGGTAATCATTTTCCAATGTTTCTTAGATTCAGGATCAGTTCCTGAGGATTGGAGAATGGCTAATGTTATCCCACTCTTTAAGAAAGGAGGGAGGAGAAAACAGAGAACTATCATTCTGTCAGCCTAACATCAATAGTGGGGAAGATGCTAGAGTCCATTATTAAAGATGAAATAGTGGCATATCTAGATATCAGTGATAGGATTGGACCGAGCCAGCATGGATTTACCAAGGGCAAATCATGCTTGACTAATCTATTGGAGTTTTTCGAGGATGTAACCAGGAAGTTAGACAAGGGAGATCCAGTGTACCTCAATTTTCAGCAGGCATTTGATAAGGTCCCAAATAGCAGATTGGTGGGTAAAATCAGAGCTCATGGCATTGGGGGGAAGATATTGACATGGATAGAAAACTGGTTGGCAGATAGAAAGCAAAGGGTAATGGTGAATGGGTGTTTCTCGGAATGGCAGGTAGTGACTAGTGGGGTGCCACAGGGCTCAGTATTGGGACCACAGCTGTTTACGATTTACGTCAATGATTTAGATAAAGGCATTGAGAATAACATCAGCAAGTTTGCTGATGATACTAAGCTGAGTGGCAGTGTGACATGTGATGAGGATGTTAGGAGAATTCAGGGTGGCTTGGATAGGCTGAGTGAGTGGGCAGATACTTGGCAGATGATGTTTAATGTGAATAAGTGTGAGGTTATTACTTTGGAAGTAAGACCAGGAAGGCAGATTATTATCTGAATGGTGTAGATTTAGGTAAGGGAGAAATACAAAGAGATCTAGGAGTCTTTGTTCATCAGTCACTGAAGGTGAATGAGCAAGTGCAGCAGGCAGTAAAGAAGGCTAATGGAATGTTGGCTTTTATTACAAAGGGAATTGAGTACAAGAGCAAGGAAATCCTTTTGCATTTGTACAGGGCCCTGGTGAGACCACACCTGGAGTATTGTGTACAGTTTTGGTCTCCAGGGTTAAGGAAGGACATCCTGGCTGTAGAGGAAGTGCAGCATAGATTCACGAGGTTAATTCCTGGGATGTCCGGACTGTCTTACGCAGAGAGTTTAGAGAGACTGGGCTTGCACACGCTGGAATTAAGGAGACTGAGAGGGGATCTGATTGCAACATATAAGATTATTAAGGGATTGGACAAGATAGAGGCAGGAAATATGTTCCAGATGCTGGGAGAGTCCAGTACCAGAGGGCATGGTTTGAGAATAAGGGGTAGGTCATTTAGGACAGAGTTAAGGAAAAACTTCTCCCAGAGCATTGTGGGGGTCTGGAATGCATTGCCTCGGAAGGCAGTGGAGGCCAATTCTTTGGATGCTTTCAAGAAGGAGCTAGATAGGTATCTTATGGATAGGGGAATCAAGGGATATGGGGACAAGGCAGGAACCGGGTATTGATAGTAGATGATCAGCCATGCTCTCAGAATGGCGGTGCAGGCTCAAAGGGCCGAATGGTCTACGTCTGCACCTATTGTCTATTGTCAACCTTCGTATCATCTGCAAACTTGGCAACAAAGCCATCTATTCCTTCATCTAAATCATTTATATACAGCATAAAAAGAAGTGGTCCTAACGCCGACCCCTGCAGAACACCACTCGTCACTGGCAGCCAATCAGAAAAGGATACTTTCATTCTCACTCGTTTGCTCCTGATGAGGATAGAAGTTTATAGGGATTGGTGATCAGGGGTTGGGAGCTTAAAATGTTTGACGAGATCAAAAGAGTGTGAAATGTTACGCATGTAGGTTGGAGTGGACTAAAACAAAGGTGGGAAGGAGGGTGGGAAATAGAGTTGAAGTATGTGGACCTCAATTCAGAGGTGCAGGAGCAGGCACAAACAATAAGCTTATCCAGACAGTCAGGGTTGTGGATCTTGGGTACAAGAAAGAAATGAGCAACGTGGGATAAGGGAACTATGAGGTTGGTGGCAGTGGATGGGAGATCTCTAGTCAATAAAGTTAGTGATGGGGTAAGAGGCAAGGGGGTGATGCTCCTTATTGGGGTCTCTTTCATAGGGTATGTAAGAGAAGGTGTCTGAGAATTGCTGCCTTTTGTAAAACGAAATGTTAAATTGTTTATAACTAAAATAATTGAATCATCTGACAGTAATGTACATAAGATCAAGTTATTTTGCTAACAGGTGTTTATCCATTTTTATTTTTATTTTATTTAGAGGCAGAGCACGGAACAGACCTTTCTGGTCCATGAGCTCTACCACCGAGCAATTCATTGACTTAACCCTAGTCTAATCACAGGACAATTTACAGTGATTAAGCTATAAACCAGTACATCTTTGGACTGTGGGAGGAAAGCCCCATGCACACGGGAAGATGATACAAACCTTCTTAGAGAGAATGCTGGAATTGAACGGTGAGCCCAGATGCCCCAAGCTATAATAACATTTTGCTAACTACCCTACTATAGTACCCACTAGTCAACTTTCCAACATTGTTGGAAAAATAATCCTTCAGCTAATAATTTAAGAACTCCACCATGAATGGTCCCAAGCCTGGCTGTAAGAGGAAGATGGCTGGTTATGGGGCTAGCAACCACATTCTATAAAAACCTATTGTTACAGAAATGGCAACAGAAGCTCAAAGCCCTCATCCCTGGGAGAGGAAAGATCTGGGTATATGTGCAACACCTGGGGACAATTTGAAATAAGTATTAATTTATCTGCATATGGTCCCTAATGGACTATACTCCTTTGTTGGTTACTAACCAACTCATAAAATACTTACAGAATGCACTGAGAATTTTAATTTAATTTTATTTACAGATACAGCATGACAATGAGACTGCACAACACAATTACACTCCTGTGACCAATTAACCTACTAGCTTGATTATCTTTGGAATGTGGGAAGAATTCAGAGCACCCAGAGGAAGTCCACACGGTCACGGGGAGAACAGACATTGGCCAAATTGAACCTGGGTCGCAGGTACTTCATTAGCGCTTTGCTAACCACCACACTACCATAGCAGATAGCATAACACTGTTACAGCACCATGTTGTGCTCCTCTTTGTCCCTCTAATTTCTATTTTTGCAACCCCTACCCAGTCAGAAAAGGCTCTACATTTTCAGTGTTCTATATCTACCCTGTGCTTTTTTTATCAACCCCTCTATACTCCTTGACAAAGGGTCAATTGGATTTGCCTTTCTTATCCTTCTCTCTTATGGTTAGACAATAACTTTGATTTCTCAGTTTTTCACTTTCAAAGAACTCCCACTTCCTGACTGTAGATTGATTTTGGGGTTGTATTTTTGCATCAGTAAAAGATTGATTAAGTTTTAAAAAAAGTGTGTTAGGTTTATAACTAATGTGTTTTTTTAATGAAGATCAGAGCTCAGACATTAGTCTACATTAATGATTCAAGAAAAAGGTCTGAGTGCAAAATTTGCAGGAAATACCATGAGAGACATGAAAGTAGCTGTGAATACGACTCAAAGAGACTGAAGAAGACTTAGACTTGTTAAATTATGGGCAAGTAAGAGGCAGATGAGTATAATATGTTTTACATGAAAACATTCATTTTGGATATGTTTGAAACAGAGGGCAACATCCTAACTATTTAGAAAGATTTTTGATCTTCCCATATATGAATTATGTGAAATTAGCATTCAATTAATTAGAAAGGGAATCAGTATGGTAGCCTTGTTTGGAGTACAAGAGTAAGAAAATCTCACAATAATTATGCTGAACTTTGGTAAGGCCATGCCTAAAATTGTGGATAATTTCAGCTTCTTTATTTCAGGAATCATACACCTGTTTTGGAAGAAGTGCTATGAAGCTACATTAATTAGATTCCTGGATTGGAAGGATACTTCAATAAGGATATTGAATAGAAAGGATCCATCCTCTAGAGTTTAAAAGATTGAAAGGTTATTAAATTAAAATGTAAAATTATAAACAGGAGTTAACGGAGTGAATACTGAGAGGTTTTTTCAGTTGACTGGAAGCTTTAGACTGAGAGGAAATAATCTCAGGTTAAGAGGTCGGACACCAACGCAGCTGGAAGTAGACTCCTCAGTGGCTTGTGAATCTTTGGTATTCTTTAGAATTCTGGATTTGATAACCCAGAAAAACCAAAGCCAAGTTCAGGAGATGTTTGGCATCCAGGGGAAAATCAAGATAGAGTAAAGTGAAAGACTAGAGTAATGTTCTTCAGTGTTACTGCAGACTTCGGAAACTATGTGGCCAACTGTTCCTCTAATATTTTGTGTTCCTATGCTTATGAATTATCTTTTCAAAAAATTAATAATTTTTAGAATTCTAATTTTATAAAACCACATTTATAGTCTTCAAGTTTTAAAAAGATACAACACAATCCTAGTCTGGTGTGACATAAATATCCAAAGTGCAACTGACTAAGTAACTCAAGACTGGAATTTGGAGAAAAATGAAAAGCAAACTGCTGGTGGAATTCAATGCATCAAGCAGCATCCGTGGAAGCAAAAGATAGTCAATATTTTGGATCAAGGCTCTGCCAGAACATATTCCATCACTTTACCTTCATGGAAGTTGCTGGACCCTCTGAGTTCCTCCAGAAGATAATTAGCTGAAAGCAGAACACACCATGGCTTTTCGCTGGTATTTTATGTTTGATTATTGCATAAATTGTATGCTATATTAGCTTGCACAATGCCATAAGACTCTAAGACATGGAAGCAGAATAGGGCCAAGACAAAAGCTGCAGATGCTGGAAATCCAAGCAACACACACAAAATGCTGAGGGAACTCAGCAGACGAGGCAGCATCTATGGAAAAGAGTACAGTCGATGTTTTGCGCTGAGACCTTTTGACAGGACTGGAGAAAAAAAATCTGAGGAGTAGATTTAAAAGTTAGGGGAGGGGAGAGAGAAACACAAGGTGATAGGTGAAACGTGAAGTGGGAGGGATGAAATAAAGAGCTGGGAAGTTGATTGGTGAAAGAGATACAGGGCTGGAGAAGGGACAGTCTGATAAAAGAGGACAGAAGGCCATGGAAGAAAGAAAATGAGGGAGGAACACCAAAGGGAAGTGATAGGTGAGCAAGGAGAGAAGGTGAGAGAGGGAAAAGTTGATGGGGAATGATGAGGGGGGAATTACCGGAAGTTCGAGAAATCGCTGTTCATGCCTTCAGGTTGGAGGCTACCCAGACAGAATATAAGGTGTTGTTCCTCCAGACTAAGTGTGGGTTCATCATGACAGTGGAGGAGGCCATGGATAGACATATTGGAATGGGAATGCTAAGTGGAATTACAAAGGTGGCCGCATGGAGATGCTGCTTTTTCTGGAGGACTAAACATAGGCACTCGGCAAAACAGTCTCCCAATCTATGTTGGGTCTCACCAGTAAAGAGGAGACCACACTGGGAGCACCAGGCACAATATATGACTCCAACATACTCACAAGTGAAGTGCAGCCTCACTTGGAAGGACTGTTTGGGGCTCTGAATGGCAATGAGAGAGGAGGTGTAGGGGCCTTCAATCCTCTTCTGTCAGATTTGCCCTTCTCTGGCCCAGTATCTCTTTCACCAATCAGCTTCCCAGCTCTTTACTTCATCCCGCCCCCTTCAGGTTCACCAATTACTTTGTACTTCTCTCTCCCCTCCCCTCACCTTTCAAATCTGCTCCTCAGCTTTTCTTTCTCCAGTCCTGTGAAGGGTCTCAGCCCGAAATGTTGACTGTACTCTTTTCCAAAGATGTTATCACTGCTTTATTATCCCTTTCAACCCCATCCAGCTCCCTTCTCCGCATAACCCTTACAGATCAGGAACCTATCTCTGTCTTAACCATACACAGCTGGTTCTACTGCATAAAGCAGGAAATAAAGTACTAAAGAAAAGAAATCCACTGACAGCTTCAAAAAATTACCAGTTAATGGAAGGAATGGGTAGAATACAAAACCTGTTTTTATAAAAATAATCTTTAAAGCTGGAAGATGCGAACACTTTTGCTCCATATGCAGAAACTGACTATCTATTATCACATGCACTTTGTCTCAAACTAAATAGATTCATCGCTTTGGATAATGTCTGAAAAATCTTGTCCATAGTCAATTTGTAGTCAGGCAAAAAAGTACCATTTGATCCATATGAATAGTATACACATGAGAGAAAGAGATCTATGTTCCACGTCCTCTTGTGTGAGTACCTCATTGATCAGTGCTGAAAGGTAAGCTACATTTCTCCTGTGCTCTTCACTCATATAATTTCCACTGAAGAATACTATCCGTGAAACACAAAGTTGAATTTGCATGGCAATCAACACGCTAAAATAAGACAAGCTCTCCGTGTTTGAAGTATCATGTTCTTACTATGATCTGAATGACTGGATAATGTGCTGTTGCCGGAAGGAAACCATAATTTACTATCTCACTTATACAGAAAACAAATGATGCAAGTGCCTAAGTGACAGGACAGATTAGTTGTACTCTTCTCACATAAATTGCATTATGATAGTTTTAATTCCTTGGTCCATTAAACACTGACTAATCTATGTTTTATGGAATGACTTGTGCATACCTTTCCTCCCCTACCTCCTTCTGTCAAAAGTACTTGTAACAATTGTTCTTTGAGAGATACAAAACATAAACTAAAAAAAAAATCTGATTTCCTTTGATAAAATTAACCACCTGTAGTACTTATTGGCATTATTGTTTTTCATTATGTGTCAATGAAATAGTGCTCAGAGCTGTATCATATTCAAACAGTGTGCCATTTGTAGCATTAAAAATATCACTAAGCCCCAATCATAATGAAGGATTTTAACATCAGCATAGATAACCGGGGTTTTAAGTTATGGTTCCGCTCATCATTTTTTCACATTACTTAGGTATGCTGCTACCTTCAAGACCTCCTTTGTCTTTCAGGTCATCTTTGTTTGAGCCTTTTCCACCCTGGGGAGATGAGGTGATATCCAGATTTTCCAGCCCAGTGAAAGATTTGCTTCCCCCGTTCTCGTAGAGTTGTCCATGTACTGGCTGCAGCTGCCAGGTCAGGCCAAACAGGTGCACTGCTGTAAAACCAACAGGCAGGTTTTATTTATGTATGCAGATATCTGCGGTCAGTTAGACAGATTCAACATAGTGAAAAGATCGGACTCATTTACATGGGATTTCACGACTTACACTATATGATTTTCAGAAATGTGGAAAATGATTTGGCACAGTGGGAACACCTGTGACAAATCCAGTAACTTTTTACACTCACCATGTAAAGCATAATATGCTGCTTAATTTCTTAGCAGGTGTAAATGATAAATCATATTGCATTACTACACTTGTCCTGATCATAAAATGAAATGAATCTTTGAAAAAGAGGACTTTAGATGTCTGTACTAGATGTTCCACTTACATGGAAATGCTAGAGAAGAATATGTTTCCTCATTGCATTTTTCAAAATCTGGTCACTGTCTTTTTTTGATAAAATTACACTAAAGGATAGTATGCCACTTCTCACCTAAAGTTAAGAAAACCAGTTTAACAGATAAGTAATAAAACTCATCCAATGGCCTAACAGGTAAATAAATTGTACAAAGTCATACAGACCTTGATTATATTCCTGGTGTGTGCTTGCTGACTTATCTTACAAGGCAGTGATTACTCTGAAAAGGAACAGCACTGTCAGGGTTGTTAACTGCTATTGAATGAACTTTGGTGGTAACAGAGTAGTAAGGACAAGATTGGACTTGTCACTGATAACCTTCACATTAAACTCTGGAGGCAGCACCTTTTACTTAGGTAGTCACATGAAGAATGACAACTTGGATGAAGTGCCAAAAGATTACTCATGATTTGGCAACTGCATCTCAACGTGGGCAATATCTTAAGTAGGATTTTTCTTAGGTAGGTTACAAATTGTGCTTTATTCATTAAACACAACAAAAAAAGTAAAGACAATGCAAGCAATCTATACGACCAAGTCAAAATCTCAACACTTACTAATGTGCTAAAAAGCAAACATTGAATTATAAAAGACAGCGATAATAAACCTGATTCTAAAACTAATTTACTTCATCCTTTACTTATCATGGCAAGCTAATGATGCTGCTAGTAACACCAAAAAGATTAACTCCAGAAAGAACATGTGGTGAGATGCAAGAAGACATCTTCATTGTGAATATATTATTCCAAGATAACACATTTTCAAAAATAATAAACTTTCTGTGTCTGCCAATGATCAGTACACAAAAGAAGTCAAATTCTTTATATTTTAGATGAATATTTTCTTTCAGTAGACCAAAAGTTGTAAATCTTAGTCAATCATATTTGGTAGATGGATTGGCATTGAATACATCAATCTAGTAAGTTAATGGGAAGCAGGAACTGTAATCAGTCAAAAGTAATTAGGAAAGCATTATTACCAACACATGTTTGCATGTGAACTTTAGGCAGAAAGCTATAAAGCAAGCTGTTGGTTTTTGAGACAGTATATTAGTTTATTGACTCTCTTAAATAAATCTAGCGGACTACAAAAAGTAAGTTCAAAGTTGAAAGACCAAAGTAAATTTATTATTAAAGTACATATATGTCACCATATACAAGACTGAGATTCATTTTCTTGTGAGCAATCTCAGTAAATAAAAGAAACGCAAGAGACTCAATGAAAGAATTCACCCAATAGGACAGAAAGCAACCAATGTGCAAAAAAAAATCAATAAAATGTGCAAATACAAAAATAAAGAGAAAACAAAAGAAACAATAAAAGATTAAAAAAACAAACAAATGAATATATAAATAAATAAGCAATAGATATTGAGAATATGAGGTGAAGAATCCTTGAAAATGAGCCCATGGGTTATGCGAACAGCTCAGTGATGAGGTGAGTGAAGTTGGTTGAGTGTTGTAACTCTTTCTGAATCTGGTGTTGTGAGTCCCAAAGCTTCCATAACTTCTTCCTGATGGTAGCAGTGAGAAGAGAGCATGATGATGAATGCTGCTTTCCTGCAACAGAGCTCAAATGTAAGCGTGCTCTGTGGTAGTGGTGGTGGGGAGGGGTTGTGCATTACCCATGATGGACTGGGCTGTATCCACTACTTTTTGGCTTTTCTGTACAAGGGCATTGATGTTTTCAATCAGGTTGTGATGATGCAACCAGTTCATAGAATCTCCACCATGTACCTACAGAAGATGGTTAAAATTTTAGATAACATGCTGAATCTTCGCTAACTTCTAAGAAGGAGGAGACACTGCTGTGCTTTTTTCATAATGGCACTTAAATGCTGGGACCAGAATAGATCTTTTGAATTGATAGCATTAAGCAATTTAAAATTGCTAACCCTCTTCTCCTCTGATTCTCCGATCATGACTGCCTCATGGGCCTCTGGTTTCCTCCAGATGCTTATGTGAGAATGCTGTTCTTGGACTACAGTTCAGCGTTCAACACCATAATTCCATCCAGGCTCAACAAGAAGCTCAGAGACCTTAGCCTTGACCCTGCCTTGTGCAGCTGGATCCCGGACTTCCTGTCAGATCGTTGGCAGTTGGTAAGAGTGGGCTCCCTCACCTCCACCCCTTCTGACTCAATACAGGAGCCCCTCAGGGCTGTAACCTAAGTCCCCTCCTTTACTTCCTGTATACCCATGACTGTGTCGCCACCCACAACTCCAATCTGCTAATTAAATTTGCCGATGACATGACGTTGATTGGCCTTATCTCAAACAATAGTGAGGTGGCCTATAGGGAAGAAGTCATCTCTCTAACACAGTTTTGTCACAAAAATGAAGGAGCTGGTTGTGGATTATAGGAGGAATGGAAACAGGCTAACCCTTATTGACATCAATGGATCTGGGGTTGAGAGAGTAAAAAGCTTTAAGTTCCTTGGCATTCACATCACTGAGGACCTCACATGGTCTGTACACACCAGCTATGTGGTGAAAAAGGGATAAAAATACCTGTTTCATTTCAGTCAGTTGAGAAAGTTTGGTATGGGCCCCCAAATCCTAGGAACTTTCTACAGGGGCACAATTGAGAGCATCCTGACTGACTGCATCACTGCCTGGTATGGGAACTGTACCTCAATTGCAGGATTCTGCAGAGAGTGGAGCAGACAGCCCAGCGCATCTGTAGTTGTAAACTTCCCATGATTCAGGACATTTACAAAGATGGGTGTGAGAAAAGGGCCAAAAGGATCATTAGGGACCCAAGTCACCCCAACCACAATCTATTACTTCTGCTACCACCCGGGAAACAGTACTGCAGCATAAAAGCCAGGACCAACAGGTTCCGGGACAGCTTCTTCTACAAGTTCATCAAACTGATTAACTCACATTGATCTGAGTTTATTTCTATGTTACAATGACTGCTCTACTTATTATAAATTATTATGATTGCATATTGCACATTTAGACGGAGACATAATGTAAAGATTTTTACTCCTCATATACATGAAGGATTAGAAATGAAGTCAGTTCAATTCAATTCATTTCCTGAAGTCAATAATCATTTTCTTGGTCTTGCTGACATTGAGTGGGAGGTTGCCAGATTTTCAATTTCCCTCGCATACACTTATTTGGCACCACCTTTGATTCGGCCAATGACATTGGTGTCATCAGCAAACTGAAATATGGCATTGGAGCTATGCTTAACCTCACAATTATAAGTATAAAGTGACTAGCCACACTCATCTCTGCATTTTTTTAATGAAGTCTTTTGACAACGCGGTGTTTTCATTCGATCTTCTAAAGAGTTCTTGAAAATGCCCAGTCTACCGACTCAAAGTAATCCCATCATCACCCCTTAGTCTCTTACAACTAGCTCTTTGTTGTCCATGTCTTTGGAGCCTTGGTCTTTAGCCTTGGCCTGTATGCAGGTAGGTGGAGGATAGTTAAGTGATCAGAGTTTCCAAAATGCGGTCTTGGGGTGGAACATCAGGCATTCCTAAATCTAGAATAGCAGTGGTTAAGTGTATTGGGACCCCTGGTGCTGCAGGAGATATGTTGATGATAATTGGGCAGAGATTTCTTCAAACAAGCTTAATTGAAGTGCCCAATGATTATTTGAAATGCATCAGGGCAGGCCATTTCTTTTTTGCTAATCATGGCACTCAATACATCAAGTGATTCCTTAATATTGGCCTTTGGCTGCATATAAACTGCAGTGAGATCATGGAGGAAAGCTCTCTTGGTAAGTAGAATGAATGCATACTTAACTATCAGATGTTCCAGGTAGGGGGAACCAGAGTGCAACAAGACTCCTATGTTCAAGCATCGCAAAGAGTTTATCATGAAACATAGACCCCACCTTTTGCCTTTTCTGAATCAGAGTCCCGTCCATTGATGCATTGAGAAGCCCTTGGGCCTTGCCAATGTATCATGGATGTCCAGAGTGAGCCATGTCTCTGTGAAACACAGACCACAGCAATTCCTAATTTCCCTCCAATACAGCAAGCTTGCCCCTAGATACAGTAATCTAACCCTTAGATACTCCAGTGACTGTACATTTGTTATCAAGATGCTGGGTAGGGGAAGTTTCATTCAAATTTTCTTTTAAAGAAAATTCGTAACAAAATATTTTGAGATATATCATACCATAATTTTATCAGAAGCTGGTTGCTGCATCTGTTATGTAGTATGATAAAGTAGTCATTCCTTTTTATTTGATGGAGTTTTAAGATTTAGATTTAAAACACTTTGCATTCTTTCCAAGATGTTTTATTTTTGGCTTGGAAGACAGAGTTATATCAGCCGCAAAATAAACTACTTAGATTTCTTGGAAAGGTGTGTTTGGATTTAATTATAAATAAATCTATTTTCTTCACTATTTCCCTTTAATATGCTCTAAATCTATCACTGTTTCCAGAGGTACTTTGATAGCTTTGCCCAGCAATAAAAAGGATGAGAAGTGTCTATGAATTAACTTAAGTTGAGTCCACACTTCATTTTCAATCTAATTCTGCATTTTCACACGACAGAAGGATTACCCTAGAGGTAAGTGTGGTATAGTCAGCATTTTTATGTCAACTGAACTGCTTTTGTTAGTTTCTGAGTTCAGAGTCTATTATTTTATTCAAATTAACACCATTAATGCATACAGCAGGATGGATTGTTTTTGAGTTGTGCAGACTGGGAAGACAATACAAGAACTTTGGTGATAAGAAATTAAAAGCTTGCAAGGAAATCTTCTTAGTTTCCCATAATTTTAAATAGAGGAAGATTAGTCTGGAATTGACTCTGTTGTGGATGCCACTCAGATGATATATGCAAAACTTCTCAAGATAAATATAGATCCCAACAAAACTTTATACTATGTAATTTCTCATGAACAAAAAGATTATTTTTAACGCAAATCCATTTCTTACCTAACATTGAAGTCCTGCATTGCATCGATGGCATGCTCTAGTATTAGATATGCTTCACTTCCATGAGATCATAATGTAAGTGAAGGGCATGTCTTTCTCTCAGGCTAATGTAAAAGAACTCAGAATATTACTTTAAAAAAGAATTAGTGTAATTTGATTTGTTGTGTAGGTCAAATCCAACTTTGAATTAACCAAATTAAAATATATTGTTATTATAAAATTACTATTTAGAGGATCATGTTGTGCAGATCTTACAATGTTTCCCTTTCTTAGAACTATAGCATTTTGGAATCTATTGCGACATTGTATAATGCAACATAGATGTTGGTCATATTTTCCCCTCAGTGCTTTATCTCACTATGCTCCACACAAATTCTCTTTGTCTCCTTCATTGTTATAAAATGTGCATAATGCCATACTGCTAATTCACAGTTAACCTGACTTTGGATAAACTGATTGAAATAATTAGTTGCAGAGACAATGAAATATCATGGATTCTGCAAATTTGAAATGGAACTAGAAAATCTTGAAATACCACGCACAAAATGCTTGAGAAACTCAACAGGCCAGACAGCATCTATGGAAAGCAATAAATAGTTGATGTCTTGGGCCTTCATCAAGAATGGAAGGGAAGGGGGAAGAAGTCAGAATAAGAAAGTTGGTTGGAGGGGAAGGACTACAAGCTAGAAGGTGATAGGTGAGAGGGAAGGTAGATGAGTGCATTAAGGGGGAATGAAGTGGGAAGCTGGGAGGCGATAGATAGGAAGAGTTAAGAAGAAGGAATCTAGTTGGAGAGAAGAGTGGACTATGGGAGAAAGTGAAGGAAGAGAGGCACCAGGGGAAGGTGATAGCCAAAGGAGCTGGAGTGGGGAACTGAAGAAAAGGGAAGAGGGATGGAGAAAATTAACAGATGCTAGACCAGTAGATTAGTCAATGACTATGGAGAAGGAAGCAGAGTTTACAATGTGGATTTTTTATTGGTAATGATGGTAAAATTATTGGCAATTGTCATCACAATACCAAAAAAAAATGACAGTTTTATTGTGATTTCCATTCAGATATATTTTAAAATTGAAGCCTCAAAACTGCTGCCTGTGATTCAATTTCTTCCACAGAATACACTACTTTGTAGCCTTCTTCAATAGAGTTAAGAGAATTCAAATGGCATCAATTAACTTGCTGTAAAATACAGTTTGTATCACAAAGTTTGAATAAGATTTTAATAATACAATAGAAGCAAGAGTGGGTCATTTGGCCCTTCGTGGCTGCTCTGCTACAAAGATCAAGATCGTTCCTCTCCTTCACCCCTGCTTCATTTTGCTCTGTATTGCTTTTCATTCCTTAATATCAAAAGATATGAGGGGTGGAGCTAGGTTTCAATGAGATCATTTTTCATGTTTCTAGACAACACACGCCAAGTCTACTCACTCTCTGCTCACATAACAAAGCCCTAATCCAGGAATCAGTCTGATGAACAATGTTCCCTCTGATTATTTGTACAGCTGTGCAGACCAACCATTGCTCTGAGCCAGAAATTTTTACACCTTGAAAACTACATGGCACATTTTATGATAGAAAATTCCACCTGCACAGCATCAAAGACTATGAGCAGGGGTGCATTTCAGTGACTGTGTGGCTATGCACCTATGCAGCTTGGAGGGAACAGTGCTGATGAATCATTATTACATGTCCTATGAAGTGGCAAATATATCTTTTTTCAGGTAAGGAGATCAAAATTGCACATAATCCTCCAAAGCACTATAAAATCACAATAAGACCTCTGAACTCCTATAACTCAATTCATTTTTGAATATAGGCCAATATACTCCTTGCCTTTCCAGCTGATGCCTGTACCTAATAATATTCAGCTGGGATTAATGGCCAGCAAAATCTCTGCCTCCTCCAAAAGTTAACAAACTTGAAAGTTAAAGACTTTGAGATATAACCATATATCCATATAACAATTACAGCACAGAAACAGGCCATCTTGTCCGTGCTGAATGCTTACTCTCACCTAGTCTCACTGACCCGCACTCAGCCCATAATCTTCCATTCCTTTCCTGTCCATATACCTATCCAATTTTGCTTTAAATGACAATACTGAACCTGCCTCTACCACTTCTACAGGAAGCTCATTGCACACAGCTACCACTCTCTGAGTAAAAAATTCCCGCTCATGTTACCCTTAAACTTTTGCCCCCTAGCTCTCAGCTCATATCCTGTTATTTGAATCTCCCTTACTCTCAATGGAAAAAGCCTATCCACGTCAACTCTATCTATTCCTTTCATAATTTTAAATACCTCTATCAAGTCCTCCTTCAACCTTCTACGCTCCAAAGAATAAAGACCTAACTTGTTCAATCTTTCTCTGTAACTTAGGTGCTGAAACCCAGGTAACATTTTAATAAACCTTCTCTCTATGCTCTCTATTTTGTTGACATCTTTCCTATAATTCGGTGACCAGAACTGTATACGATACTCCAAATTCGGCCTTACCAATGCCTTGTACAATTTTAACATTACATCCCAACTCCTATACTCAATGCTCTGATTTATAAAGGCCAACATACCAAAAGCTTTCTTCACCACCCTATCCACATGAGATTCTACCTTCAGGCAACTATGCACCATTATTCCTAGATCACTCTGTTCTACTGCATTCTTCAATGCCCTACCATTTACCATGTATGTCCTAATTGGATTAGTCCTACCTAAATGTAGCACCTCACACTTATCAGCATTAAACTCCATCCGCCATCGCTCAGCCCACTCTACTAACTGGCCTAAATCTCTCTGCAAACGTTGAAAACCTACTTCATTATCCACAATGCCACCTACCTTAGTATCATCTGCATACTTACTAATCCAATTTACACCCCATCATCCAGATCATTAATATCTTAGATTTCATCTTAATTTTAAGTCTTGTGTCTAAATTTCACTCTCAATAGGTTTAAAAAAGTTAACATTGTGCTTTTGCTTTCTTAATTTGGCATATGAAAATTCCATACTGTTACTGAATACTTACCTAGTTTGATAACATCAGAGTTATTGTTCACAACATTTCTCACTGAACAAATATCCAGCAATGACAATAATGGCTAAGAGGAGGTTGGTGGCACAAAAATTGTAATACATAGGCAATTATTCAGAAACTAGCCATAAACATCATAGCAACACACACAATAAAGAGCTTTGACCATTTGGGATTGATTAGCAAGAGCAAATTAAAGGAAGGCAGGGGCAAGCACAGTGGTCATTGTTGTAGTTGCAGTTTTCTGAACAGATAGATTCAGGGTGGTGATATTGAGGCTTTAGCTCTTCAAGGCTTCAGTCAGAGAAAGCAATGGAAAGAAAAGCTCAATGAGGTTTTTTTCCCTTCCCTTCTTTATAGCTTTTCAGCTAGGACAGTAGAGATGCCAGGCTGGATAACTGAATGTGCTCCTCTTGCGGGATTGTGGGAAGGCAGGCAGACCTTCAATGTCCCTGACAACTACAATTACAAGAAGTGCATCTATCTGCAGCTTCTAGCAAACTGCATTAAGGAGTTGGAGCTGGAACTGGATGAACTCTGATCATTTGAGAGGGTGATAGATAAGACACATAGAGAGTTAGTTACACCCAAGGTGAAGGACACAGGAGACTGGATGACAGTCAGGAAGGGGAAAGGGTTTAAGGAGCCAGTGTAGAATGTCCCTGTTGCCATCTCCCTGAATAAAAAGTATCTCACTTTGAATACTGTTGCGCGGTGTTGACCTGACAGAGGAAAGTCACAGTGGTGGATCTTTGGCGCCGAGTCTGGCTCTGTGACTCAGTGGGAGGGGTGGGGGGGAAAATAAAAAGCAAGCTGTGATGTTAATTAATGGAAGAGACAGGAGAGTCTGTGGGAGAGAACGAGATTCCTTCATGGTATTGTGCCTCCTGTGTGTCAGGGTCTGGGATGTCTCGGATCAAGCCCTCAGCATGCTTAAGTGGGAAGGTAAACAACCAGAAGTTATGATCCACATTTGTACCAATCACATGGGTGGGATAAGTGACCAGGTTTCACTCGTTTTGCTTTGTTGTATTCCCTCTCTTTTGTTTTTTTACATTTGCTTTGACTTCCCTTGTCAGCTACTGTTGTACTATTTTGCCAATTGAGATTTTTTTCATTTTTGAAATACATCTGTCCTGCGCCTTCCTTATTTTTCCCAGAAACTTACACAATTGCTGCTTTGATGAGGTTTCAGGGTACTTGAAGACATATGATAAATCAACAGTAGTCAGTATGGTTTCCTTAATGGAAAGTCTCGCCTGACAGATCTGTTGGAATTCTTTGAAGAAATAACAAACAGGATAGACAAGGAAGAATCGATTGATATTTTATACTTGGATTTTCAGAAGGACTTTGAGGAGATGTCACATGTGAGGCTGCTTAACAAGCTATGAGCCTATGGTATTACAGAAACGATACTAGCGTGGTGAAGCAGTGGCTGATTGGTAGAAGGCTAAGATAAAGGAATGAAGGGAGCCTTTTCTCATTTGGTGCCAGTGACTAATGGTGTTTCACAGGGGTCTGTGTTGGGACCAATTCCTTTTACATTATATGTCAATGATTTGGGTGATGAAATTGATGGTTTTGTTGCAAAGTTTGCAGGTGATATGAAGGTAGGTTGAGGGGCAAGTAGTGTTGAGGAATTGGGATGCTCCAGAAGGTCTTAGACAGATTTGGAGAATGGGAAAAGAAGTGGCCGATGGAATACAATGTTGGGTCATGCACTTTGGTAGAAGAAATAGAAGGGTCAACTATTTACTAAACGAAAAGTAAACATAAAAAGCTGAGATGCAAAGGGACTTGAGAGTCTTTGTGCAGTATTCACTAAAGGTTATTTTGCAAGCTGAGTTTGTGGTGAGGAAGGCAAATGCAACGTTAGCATTCATTTCAAGTGGACTAGAATATAAAAGCAAGGATGTTATGTTGAGACTTTGTAAAGCACTGTTGAGGCCTCAAGGAGTATTATAAGTCTCCTTTGTAAGTCTCCTCAAGGAGTATTGTAGGTCTCCTTTCTTAGAAAGGATATGCTGAAACTGCAGTGGGTTCATGAAAATGATTCCATGATTGAATGGCTTGTTATATGAAGAGCATTTGAAGGGTTTGGGCCTGTATTCACTAGAATTCAGAAAAGTGAGGGGTGGCCTCATTGAAACTTACTGAATGGTGAAAGGCCTTGATAAAGTGGATGTGGAGGGATGTTTCCTATGGTGGGAGAGTCTAAGACCAGAGGACACCATCTCAGAATGGAGATGAGGAGGAAGTTCTTCAGTCAGAGAGTGGTGAATCTGTGGAATTATTTGCCACAGGCAGGTGTGGAGATCAAATCTTTATATATATAAGACAGATGCTAATAGTTTTTTGATTGGTCAGGACATTGATTCCCCTCTCTGAACTCTCCTCATGAATGATCATGCAAAGTGTTACTTCTCCAGCACCTTTCAAAGATTGCTGCTTTGTTTCCTAAATAGTCTTTCCTTTTTCACTCTTTTCCTGTTGACCTTGGTATATATCCTAACTGCCTGGCCGTTGCCACACAGATAGTCAGGATGTGTCAGACCTTAAAGGAAACGCTCTTATGTCAACTGAGAACAGTTGTATAAAAGGCTGCCAATGAGCTGACAAACATGAGGAAAGAGCACAGAACTCGATAGGATAGATTAAGGAAATTCTGAAAGCATCTTGATTACCTTTTTGGCAAAGACTATGCAGTTTGGATTTTATCATCTATCAGAAATCACACCGGATCCATCAGTTCCAGATAATAAAATTATTTTTACTGTATTTCTGGCCAATTTAGCTGTTACTTGCAGTGGAACTGGTTAGTTATGAGCTCCAAGCATAGCATATGGTTAATACTACAAATTAAGCAAGGACCTTAATACTGAATGTGGCAAATTATTTTAAGTGTTTTAAGAAGTAATAGAGAACACAAGAGTTGAGATCTTTATTGCGGCACATATAGGTCTGGTCATAGTAAACACGTGCTTTTTCAGGTTATGTTCTTGCCAATGGTGGTTGTTGACATTAACCCAACAGGATTATGACTGAATGTACCTAAATCAGAATCCTACCAAAACAGTTTTGGTTGGAAGTATGGGTCTTGTGGTTGAGTGTTATGTTGACAACAGTAAGGCTTTCATTTGGGACTGATAGTTAGTGCCATGCATTAGGTGGCATGAGGTTAACTCGCAGCATAATCATTCCGAGATAATATGATGGCAACGCCTACCTGCATTCTAATATCGACTGCTTCTTCATTTGGCCCTTGAGCTGGTGGACAAGGGTGCTGAGGTGATGCTCAGTAACATATGTGCAATCTTCATAACATCCAGAAGCAGCCTCCCTGGGTCAATGCCTGCCCTATCTAATTACTCTACTTTCAAATCCTCTGCTATCCCCACTTCTTGTGATGATCAACATTAAGCATACACAGAAATGCATGATGACTTCTTTGGGATGTAGTTGCAGGACAGCTCTGAAAGTTCCAGAAAACATAATTACATCAGTGGCCTCAGACAAATCTCTCTGTTACAGGTCAGTGTAACCACATGAAAAAGTTACTATTGCAACTTTAAGTGCAATAAGTTGCTATTGTGCTCTTGAGCATATCCGAAAACCTGAATGAAATTAGAAATCAAAAGTTGAGTTCTTTATTTTCTAGCTCTCCTCAATTCTCTATCACTCAACGGCAAGATATTCTTTCAAAGAAACATATTCTGTCTCAACTGCCTCCATATCAAGATACAAGAAACAGCAGATGCTGGAATATGGAGCAACAAACAATCTATTGGAGAAACTTAGTGGGTTGAGCAGCATCTGAGGAAGAAAAGAAATTAGTCCTGATGCAAGTTTTCAACCTGAAATATTGGTAGTTTCTTTCTCCCAACAGATCTGCTCGACCTGTTGAATTACTCTGATAGATTGTCTGTGCTCTCATAGCAAACCTGAGAGCAACTGAACAACTTCTTAAATAGAACAGGAACAAGGCTCATGACTGTTGTTAAATCTGCTTTCCTCTGTGCTCTCCATATTGTATTATTCTCCTATACTTGAATCATTTTGACAGAAGAGGCTCCATTTAGAAACTGCATTAGGGCAATGTCATCCCTGCATCTTTTGAGGGCTAAAGATACAATGAAATCCATGATTTTCCATTACATTAGCAATGTGGGTATCAATGGCTGATTCTATTTTTCGACTGATTTTACAGTATGCATCAACCATTACGCAATTGAACTTCTCACCCCATCTCTCTGGGCAAGTGCTGTCTGACTTGCTGCATGTTTCCAGCATTTTCTGTTCATGTCATTGAAAAAAGAAATCAATGGATTGCTTTTTATTATCCAGAGGGCTTGTGAACTTATAGACTGTCCTTTCAACTTTGGCTATGTGAAAATTGATTCTTATATTGAGGAAATGACTCATTCACTTGGTAATGACTTGAAAATCCAATAAAATTTCAGTGGAAAGTGGTGTCATTTCTAATCACACCTGATTAACAGTCAATTAGCAATGTGGACACAACTGTCACTTACACTCAGATTTAGACTTAGATGAAAAAAAACTAATGAAGGAAGTTGAATTTTTAAAATAAGTTATGGACTGTCACTTCAGAAAACTAAGTAGATGAATTAATATTTGGAGACAGAAGAGTCTACAGATGCAAGTCAGGCAGCATTTGTGGAGGCAGAAGGAAAGTCACCTTTTTGGGCTGAGTGCTGATGACAAAATACATTTAATATAAAGCAATGCCATTGCCTTGTCATTTTAAATGAGAAACAAAGGGAATACGTGGTTTATGATCAACAATTCAATGTCATTTAAATAGGATCTAATTAAAAATAATATTCCACATTAATAATATTTTCATTATTTTGCTCTAATGGAATTGCTTGATATTCAAAAGCTGCCAACATACACACTTCGTAATTTCCTCTTTCTGTTATCTTTTAATCCCTAATCAAACAATATAAGATTCTAGCTTGAGACTACAGCTGGTGTAAATCTAAACTATGTGTTTTGGGAAAGATGGGCTAGGATTTGACAGGCTACAATATATGTAGAAACTCTAATGAAGAATGTGAAGTTGGCATGGTATTTCATTTAGACAGAGAGGCTATAGGCCAACATTTCCTGCAGTGTGTCAATAACAGCATCGTTGGTGATAATTGCATTGTTGTCTGAGACTTTATCAGGCAAACTTCAGTAAGCAGATTGCAGTTCAGAGTTCAAAGTAAATTTATTATCAAGGTACAAATATGCCACCATATTCAACCCTGAGATCCATTTTCTAGTGAGCATTCACTGTAGATACAAAGAAACACATTAGTCAATGAAAAACTACACATAAACATAGAAAAAAATGTGTAAAAGACAACAAGTTGTGCAAATACTAAAAGAGAAACCGATTAATAATGATAATAATGATAAATAATAAAAAAATACTTTGAACATGATTTGTATCATCCTTGTGGAATCAGTTCAGTGTTGAGGTGAGTGAAATTATCCATATTGGTTCAGGTGATGGTTGAAGGGTAATAATCGTACCCGAACCCAGTGATGCCAGGCATTCAAACATTATGGGCTCCCCATGGAGCCTACAAAATGTAATTAGGCCTTCAGTGCCGGCAATTTTGGTTGAGGGAAAAACCCTGGTTTATTTGCTATCCTACCAGTGGATTTGGAGGGATCTGGAGATTTTTGCAGAAGTTGAGTATGAATAAACACACACACACACACACACACACACACACACACACACACACACACACACACACACACACACACACACACACACACAAACACACACACACACACACACACACACACACACAGTCCATGTACTTGGATAATAAGTTTATTTTGACTTTGACCTGCCATGCTGACTGTGTTGCCCAGCAAACTAGTCTTATCTGTCCGTCTTTGACATAACCCTCTAAGTCTGTCCAATCGTTGTGCTTTAATGTTGTAGCCATCACTGAATCGTGGCTGAACGATGCCTGTATTTAGGAGCTGAATGTCTAAGGTTACACAGCATATCAGAGGAATAGGGAAATAGTCAGAAGGGGTGGTGTGGTTCTACTGGTAAAGAATGGCATTAAATCAGTGGAAAGATGTGACATAGGATCCGAAGGTGTTGAATCCTTGTGGGTTGAATTAAGAAACTGTAAGGGTAAAAGGACATTGATGGCAGTTATATACAAGTCTCCCAACAGTGGCTGGGAGTGGATCACAGACTATAAACAGGAAATAGAAAAGGCTTGTCAAAAGGGCAGCGTTATGGTAGTCATGTGACATTTTAACATGCAGGTCGATTGGGAAAATTAAGTTAGTAATGGATCTCAAGAGAGTGAGTTTGGTTAATGCCTAAGAAATAGCTTTTTAGAGCAGCTTGTCGTTGAGCCTACTAGGTGTTCAGCTATACCGAATTGGATGTCATGTTATGAACCCGGGGCGTTTAGGAAGCATAAGGTAAAAGAACCCTTAGGAACCAGTGATCACAATATGATTGAGTTCAACTTGAAATTTGATAGGGAGAAAGTAAAGTCTGATTTCACAGTATTTCAGTGGAGTAAGGGAAATTACAGTGGTATGACAGAGAAGTTGGCTAAAATAAATTGGAAGGAGCTGCTGGCAGGGATGTCAGCAGAGCAGCAATGGTGAGTATTTCTGGGGAAAATGAGGAAGGTGCAGGACATGTGTATTCCAAAAATGAAGAAATACTCAAATGGTAAATTAGTACAACCATGGCTGACAAGGGAAATCAAAGCTATTACAAAAGCAAAAGAAAGGGCATACAACAAAGCAAAAATTGGTGGGAAGATACAGGACTGGAAAGATTTTTAAAACCTACAGAGAGCAACTAAAAAAATATCATCAGAAGGGAAAAGATGAAAATATGAAAGCAAGCTAGCAAATAATAGCAAAGTAAATAGTGAAAGTTTTTTCCCAAGAATGTTAAAAATAAAATAAAAGAGAGGCATTGATCATGCGAATAGTCAGAGGCTTTTTCCCAGGGCTTAGAAAAATAGAGGGCTATGGGTAACCCTAGGTAATTTCTCAGGTAAACACATGTTTGGCACAGCTTTGTGGGCTGAAGGGCCTGTATTGTGCTGTAGGTTTTCTATGTTTCGATGAGACAAGGAGATGGCTGATGAACTAAATGAGTATTTTGCACCAGTTTTCACTGTGGAAGACACTAGCAGTATGCCTGCTGTTGTAGTGTGTGAAGGAAGACAAGTGAGTGCAGTTACTGTTACAAGGGAGAAGGTGCTCAAAAGGCTGCAAGACCTAAGTGTACATGAGTCACCTGGACCAGATGAACTGCACCCTATGCTTCTGAAAGAGATAGTGTTTGAGATTGTGATGGCATTAGAAATGATCTTTCAAAAATCATTGGATCCCGACATGGTGCCAGAGGACTGGAAAATTGCAAGTCTCACTCCACTCTTTAAGAAAGGAGGAAGCAGCAGAAAGCAGATAGTCCAGTTAGCCTGACCACAGTGGGGGATGATGTTAGAGTCAATTGTTAGAGATGATGGAGTACTAGATGACACAGGACAAGATCGTACAATGTCAGAATGGTTTCCCTCAGGGAAAATCCCGGCTGACAAATCTGTTGGAATTCTTAGGAGATTACAGGTAGGATAGATAAAGGGTATGTAGTGAATGTAGTAGATTTGGTCTTTCAGAAGGCCTTTGACAAGGTGCCACACATGAGACTGCTTACCAAGTTAAGAGCCCATGGTATCACAGTAAAGTTTCTAACATGGTTTGAGCATTGGCTGATTGGTAAGAGGCAGGGAGTGGGAATAAATGGATCCGTTTCTGATTGGCTGCCAGTGACTAGTGGTTTTCTGCAGGGGTTGGTGTTGGGACCACTTCTTTTTATGCTGTATATAAATGATTTAGATGATGGAATAGATGACTTTGTTGCCAGGTTTGCAGATGATACAAAGATTGGTGGAGGGGCAGGAAGTGTTGAGGAAACAGGTAGGATGCAGAAGGACTTAGACAGATTAGGAGAATGGGCAAGAAAGTGGCCAATGAAATACGATGTTGGAAAATACATCATCATGCACTTTTGTAGTAGAAATAAATGCATGGACTATTTTCTAAATAGGGAGAAAATCCAAAAACCTGAGGTGCAAAAGGACTTGGGAAACCTTGTGCAGAACACCCTAAAAGTTAACTTGCAGGTTGAGTTGGTGGTGAAGAAGGCATACGCCATGTTAGCATTCATTTCAAGAGGTCTCGAATACAAGAGCAGGATGTAAGGCTGAAGCTCTATAGGCACTGGTGAGACCTTACCTTGAGTATTGTTGAAAGATTTGGGCCCCTCATCTTAGAAAAGACGTGCAGGCATTGGAGAGGGTCCAGAGGAGGTTCACAAGGATGATTCCAGGAATGAAAGGGTGATTATATGAGGAACATTTGATAGCTCTAGGTCTGTATATACTGGAATTCAGAAGGACGGTGGTGGGCGGGTGGGGGGGGGGGGTGGATCTCATTGAAACCTTTCAAATGTTGAAAGGCCTAGTCAGAGTAGATGTGGAAAGGATGTTTTCCATGGTGGGAGAGTCCAGGACAAGAGGGCACAGACTCAGAATAGAGGGGCACCCTTTCAAAACAGAGATGGGGAGAAATTTCTTTAGCCAAAGGATGTTGAATTTGTTGCTACATCCAGCAGTGGAGGCCAGGTCATTGGGTGTATTTAAGGCAGAGATTGATAGGTTCTTGATTGGATATGGCATCATAGGTTATGGGGAGATGTCCAGGAACTGGAGTTGAGGAGCAGAAAAAAATAGATCAGCCAAGATTGAATGGTGGAGTAGACTCAATGAGCCAGATGGCTTAATTCTGCTCCTGTCTTATGGTCTTAATTACTTTTAACTTTTGCTAATATGCCTACTTCAACCACTATTTCTGACAGCTCAGTCCAAGTACAAACCACAATTTCACAAGAAGCAGCTGTCCCGATACCCCATTTAAATCTCTTATCTTTGATCATAAACCTGTGCCCTCTGGATTTTAGGACACCCTCCCTGGGGAAAAGATTATGGCTTTCAACCTGTCAATGTCCCTCATAATCCTATATACCTTTGTCAGATGACCTCTCAGTCTATTATGTTTCAGGACTATTCTATGCAACCTTTGCTTGTAAGTCAAGCTCCCAAGTACAGGTAACATGCTGTTCATCTGATGTGAGCCTCTGATAATTCATTTTTGCTGATTTCCCAAGAAACAATAAATATGATATGGAAATGATCATTATCATGTTGCATCCCAAGAAAGATTTAGTTTTCATTTGAATATCCCTGAATTAAAAGGGTTATGTGAGTCAATTTTCAGACAATGATGTCACACATGGCCAGACACTGTCATTTTAAATTTTAGCTTTAAATTTTATTTTCCAGACTAGTTCTACTTGAGTTAGAGACACATATTTAATATTTCCCAATCACTACCAAAGGCCATTGAACTATTCTGCAATAATGAACAAGAGCTTTAGTTAAATGGTGAGCTTAGCTATAAGCAGAAAGATGTAATGTATTTAAAAGAAAAAAAAATGAGTAGCTAGTGGGAGAATTATATAACAAAAGATTGAAGTTATTAGTCAGCCCTAAGCTGATTTTTATTTCCAGGTTGAATTCAATTAGTAGATCATTGCAGTTACTAGTCAGTATCTATAGAAAAAAATGTACGTAGTTGCCGTGTTTACACTCCAAGAGGCAGACTGTTTTAAGGTACAAGAAAAGGATGACTAATTTAATTCATAATTATGTTTTGACCTGCACTGGGATAGGATAGGCAGACTTTACTAATGCCGGCTCTAAAATCTCTGCTTCTCTCCATTACAGGAGGCACAAGAATCTGCAGACATTGAAATTTGGAGAAACAATTGGCTGGAGGAACTAGTAGATCAAATAGCAGTGGGGATAGGGGTAGGGGGAGAATTGTTTATTTTTCAGTGTGAAACCCTGAGTCAGGAACCTAACGTAGAGAGGGGAAGTATTGAAACTGATGATTGATGGCCTAAGGATGTGGGAATATTGGCTGAACCAGGTAGGGGAAGAGACAGCATGAAGTTGGGAGACAGAGATAAGTGGTTGGGGGGGACCGAGGTGGCCGGGTGTTAGGTAGAACCAGACAAGAAAAATGAGAGGCAGATGGATTGAGGTGGTTGGTCAGGAGGGTGAATGTGGAGGCAGCTGCTGGAGCAGGTGTTATGAACACAAATACTGTTAATGGAATGTAATATGTAACAGTGGAGGTAATGGAAACAATTAGAGGAAAGGTGAATGGCAGGTGAACTGGAATGAAGGGTGGGAGAGCCAAGCCTGTGTCTGGATTCTGTATATAGTAGGTGGATGAAACCAGGCGGAGGAAGGCAACAAAATCGTGTGATGGTAGTGAAGTGGGAAAGGTGAATGAATGAATGAATGAATGAAATTTTATTTTGGTCAGTACAAACATAACATAAAACATAATTCTCAACAATGATTGCATAAAACAACAAAAACATTAAAACAGACCAAAAGGGTGTAGGCTGAAGCTACAGCTTACTATACCTACCCTTCTTACTTATACAAAAACATATTTGGCATCAATCTTCACATCAAAACAAAAAAATTCATAATCTTTTAACACAAAAATCCAATTCCAAGTATCATTTATTCACATTACTCCCATTAATTTTAAATCATGTATTTTATATTTGTTCATTAAATTATTTTTTAAACTTGTTAAGTGTGGTGCATGTTTTTAAATTCTCACTACAACTGTTCCATAGATTCACCCCTCTGACAGAAATACAATGATTTTTTACATTTGTTCTTATCCTTTGTTTTTGAAATACATGTTCCTCTCAAATCATGTTGACTTTCTCTCATTTTAAACAACCTCTTGATACTTTGTGATAACTGTCCATTTTTTACTTCATACATAATTTGTAATATTTTAAAATCTACAAGATCTCTGAATTTTAAAGTGTTTAGTTGAATAAATCGTGGGTTGGATGGCTCATAATAATTTGTCTTATTTACAATTTGTATGGCTTTCTTTTGGAATAGAAAAATTGAGTTTGTATTTGTTTTGTATGTATTTCCCAATCCCTCGACACAGTAAGTCATGTATGGGACTATAGGTGAACAGTATAATGTATACAAAGATTCCTGATTTAAGAAATCTTGCGCTTTGTACATTATTGCAATAGATTTTGTCATTCTTGCTTTAACATAATTTATATGTGGTTTCCAGCTTAATTTATCTATTACCACTCCTCAAAATCTGGTTTCAGATACCTTACCAATTTCAATGTCATTTATTCTAAGACTACTTTCGGTGCACGGTTTCCAAATATTATGAATTTAGTTTTTCTTAGATTCAGTGATAATTTGTTAGCATCAAACCATTTCTTTATAATTTTTAGTTCTTCCTCCACTGTATCCAAAAGTTGTTTCAGATGTTCCCCACTACAAAATATAGTTATATCATCAGCAAATAATATACATTTTAATGTCTGAGAAACCATATATATATCGTTTATATACAAAATGAACAACAATGGACTAAGCGCTGAACCTTGTGGAACCTCACAAGTTACCTCAAAAAGTTTTGAATTCAAGTTGTTTATATGTACATACTGATACCTGTCTTCCAAATAACTACTTAACAAGTCATGTGCCACCCCTCTAATACCATACCTTTCTATTTCTGTTAATAATAATTTATGGTAAATGGTGTCAAATACTTTTTGTAGATCAAGAAATATTCCCACTGTATATTCATTTCTTTCTATAGCATTTGATATTTCTTCTACAAAATCTGTTAATGCTATTGTAGTGGTTCTGTTTTTTCTGAAAACCATATTGCTGTTCACAGAGTATATTATGTTTTGTTATGAAATCATTCAACCTTCTTACAAATATTTTTTTCAATATTTTGGAAAACTGTGAGAGCAAAGAAACTGGTCTATAATTAGAAAATACATGTTTATCTCCAGCTTTGTATATTGGAATGACTTCGGCTATTTTAATTTTATTGGGAAATTTTCCAGCAATCAAAGACTAATTACAGATATGAGTCAGTGGTTTCACAACACAGTCAATGATGTTTTTAATTAAATACATGCATATCATGTCCATTCCAATCTGTTGATTTCTTGCTCTTTGATTTATATGCTATATCAACTATTTCTTTTTCCTCAGTTGATCTAATAAACATAGTATAAGTGTTTATATTGATAATATTACTTTTTACTCCATCTTTATTGCTGGGTTCAGTAATTAATTTAGCTAATTTGGTTACCACATTAACAAATAAATCATTAAACCTATCTGTAACCAAATTAGTATCCTTAATTACCATATTATTCTTTGAATTATAATAATATGGGCAGATTGCTTTTCTTTTATCCTTTTTAATAATTTCATTTAAAACTCTCCAAGTATTTTTAATATTATTTCTATTATTCTCCAATAATTTACTAAAATAACTCCTTTTAATAGATCTCATAATACTTGTTAACTTATTTTATATATCTTATATTTAATTTCAGCTTTCTTTGTTTTGTGTTTTAAGAATTTCTTATATAATACATTTTTCTTTTTGCAAGCATTTTGTATTCCCTTTGTTAACTAAGGCTTATCATTATACTTCTCTTTGTCAACTTTTTTAACTAGAGGGCAGTGTTTATCAGACAAATTAGTTATTACAGAAACAAATGCTTCATGGGCTTCATCTACATAAACTGTATTCCAATCTTGTTTAATGAACTCCTCCTTAAGAGATTTAATGGTACCTTCTGTTATATGTTGAATTAACCTACTAGTTTTAGTTTCATGAGTAATCATGTTGCAGCTCTCAAAAGCTACAAAAACAGGCAGATGATTGCTAATATAATTTATAAAAAAAAACCTCCTGTTACTTTCCCATCAGTAACATTTGTAAATAAGTTATCAATGAGTGTAGCACGGTTATCAGTTATCCTGCTTGGTTGTGTGATATAAACTCATGCAAAACATAATATTGATAAAATTTGTTATTTGTGTATGTCCACGAGGATTAAAGGTGACAGAGATCAGAGTACTACAGGAGAGTCTATCACTAATTTTCTGCTAATTGTTATGATAAATTAATTGTATGTTTAAGAAAGCACTAAATGTCCAAGCAACACACACAAAATGCTGGTGGAACGCAACAGGCCAGGCAGCGTCTATAGAGAGAAACACTGTTGATGTTTCAGCCCTTCGTCAGGACTAACTGAAAGGAAAGATTTGGAAGTAGGAGGGGGAGGGGAAAATGCGAAATGATAGGAGAAGACCGGAGGTAGTGGGATGAGCTGAGAGCCAGAAAGGTGATTGACAAAAGTGATACAGAGCTGGAGAAGGGAAAGGATCATGGGACAGGAGGCCTTGGGAGAAAGAAAGGGGGAGGGGATCACCAGAGGGAGATGGAGAACAGGCAGAGTGATGGGCAGAAAAAGAGAAAAAAAAGGAGGGGGGTGAAAACTAAATATACCAGGGATGTGGTTATAAGGGGAGGAGGAGCATTAACAGAAGTTAGAGAAGTCAATGTTTATGCCATCAGGTTGGAGGCTACACAGCAGAATAAGATTCAATTCAGTGAGAACATTATCTTTGGGTGTTATAGAACATCAGCCGCTAGTTACTGTTTCAGGTTGATTTATGGTATTATCTAACTCCTTTTGTTTGCAGAATTTAACATTTGAAAAATGAAACTGAATAAGTTTTGCTTAAATAGATGATTGGGGAGAAGTAACAAAAAACAAAGTATTTACAGAAAGGTTCCACAGACATTGATGAAAACCATCTATATTACAGTTCTTATCCAATATACTGTAAAAGGCAAAGAGGCTTCATATTTGGCTTGAGTTTTTATTGTTGAATTGGGAAGATCCAAATAGACTTGTAAATAATTCATGCCAAATTAAAAAGGTGCCACTGGAAATCTCATCCACAATGAAAGGGGTCAAAGAATTTTATGCATATTTGTTTTAAGGAGTCATCCTGCAAGAAATAGATGGCATACAACTGAGGCAACTCTGTAGTTTCCTTTTATATATAATGAAGGAGCTAAAGATGGAACAATTATAGGATAGAAGCAAAACCAACAATCAGCAGAGCGGAATGTACCAGGATATTGCTTTCATAATTTTGTGCAGGCATAAATAAAGGTAAGCTTAATTTTTAACACTACCAATAATAATTTATTTGTATGCACAGGATAAATTACTGTATTATGCATAGAGGGAAATAATGAAGGAATGTAGTAAGAGTAACAGCTGGGTCTAAGGAAGACACTTACCAATAACGTAGGCTAGAAGAAGAGCAAGAGTAACTGTAATGGCTGTCGCACTCAGAGCTGTGCACTTCCAGTTGCAGCACTTGTAAGGTTTGTTGAAAGTGAAGGCAGGTCTAGAAAAAGTGCTTCTGGGAAGGGGTCTTGGAGGTGGAGAGTAAACAGTATTGGAGGTCAAAGGGTAGCTTGGATTGGTAGTACCATAGAGACTGGATGTACCAGATCCTGGCTTAAATAAGAAATGCCTATGAAGAAAGAGAGAGAGAGAGAGAGAGACTAAACAAAACTGAATGAAAGAAATAGGCAGTGACTGTTACTGTTAAATTGATATCGTCCAAAAACATCTACAGTACATAATATTGATTAAAAACTAATGAATGAAAGTCCTTTGAATTCTCCTTGATTAGCATTCTTTTTGAGTCTTTATTCTTCTGAATCAACGATAGAGGAACTTTCTCCCATTTACCCGTGTACAAGAAAATATTAGGACCTTGAAGGACAATCTCTACACTGAGGCTCATCCTTCATTTCTCTGTCTGAATGTACCCCCTACTTTAGTCTGTACTATTACCCCATGAAGATTATCATAATTTATTGTAATATTACAAAGTTATTAGCATCTGTTTTAAACATATGCATCATGAATTTAAATATAAACGTTTGATAAAAGCTCCCTGACCTGATTTGATGCAGCCTATTCAATCAAAATATTATTTCCTGTTAAATCATTATAATATCATTGAACAATTGAGATATCCATACAAAATCTTATTATGTTTGCTTATCTAGTTTAGACCAAAGAAGACGGAAGTTTTGAAAACTATGGTGGAGAATCCATTAATTAACAAAGCACCAGGTTCCAAAGCTAAATAAATAATTAACAAGAAGGAATCTACTGTAAAATACATTAAAAAGTTCAAAATACACATTTATTTCACTTCTAATCTCAAATATTAACATTCACAGCAAACGATAATCAGTAATGCAGTGTTTTCCTATTTTAAAAGGTACTTAACAAAATCAATTTGAACTTTCAACATATACTATATTATAAATGACATGCATTTTCATGTCTGCTCTTAATGCATTATGCTAAACAATTACAACTTGCATTTAGACAGCAACTTTAACTTAGCAAAGCATTCCTTGGTTCTTCTGGGAATATTTGGGTTATAATTACTAAAGACAAATTAACAATAGTCTAGCATTGAAAGAGCAGAGAGCTCTCAAAGGTCTGCAAAGCTGGAGCTGATGACAGATAACCGAAAATGCAAAGCATGGAGGGATTTCAAAATAAGCTTTGAATTTTTAAAATTAGAATATTCCCAGATCAAGAGCTAAATGATCAGTGAGGGAGGGATGATGGACAAAAGGAACTGTTCCAGTGTTATGAAAGCACAGTTACAGTGTTAGCTTGGGTGCTCACTCAGTTTTGGGATTTGAGGAAACAGCAATGACAGATCAGTAACTGTGGAGGTCATAATAGGCATGTCTTGGAACAGAGAAGGGGTGAGGAATTGGGGTTCGTTGTAAAGGAAGGGTCTTTGATCTCAAACGTTAACCCCTTTTTCTACAGTTGGTGTCTGACGGTGTTGAAGGTTTCAAACATGTTATTTCAGCTTTCTTGCTTCTGCAGTCTTGTTGATTTCAGAATATTTGCATATATACGAGAAGAGGTTTTATTTGTCCAATTTTTGGAATTGAGAATATTTATGAAATTTTGCATTGTTTCTTGCTTTGATTTACCTCTTCTTGAAATTACATGTTTGTTGGGATAGAATAGGAGTTACTTGCAGTGATGGTGTATTGAAGGTGAGGCATAATAGTCTATGACAGACTTTATTGACCAATAACATTTTCTTGTCTTCCATTTTCTGAAGAAAGCTAGTTTTAATAAAACAAAAACTTCTATCTAATAACTTAGATATCTGATGCATGGGATTCTCTCTAGCATACTAATAATTTTCTCATGGTGTATCAGCTGGCAATTTACAGTGGCCAATTAACCTACCAGTGTGTCTTTGTAATGAAGCAATTGGGGTATCTGGCAGAAATCCATGTGCTCACAGAGAGACATCCCAATAACACACAATTAGCACCTGAGTCCTTGGAGCTCTGAGGCAGCAGCACAATGCTATCCTGTTAGAGATCACAATGTGAAAAAGCAGGGCCCTTCTCGGTGTCTTGGTCATTATTTTTTCTCAGTCAACGTTATGAAGAAAAAGATCTGGTTATATTATGTGAGCAAAGTTGTGACCATTTCCTTCACTTCAAACAAACTGGGCAGTTATGTATGAAATTGTACCATGTTGGTTGTAAAGGACTTTTGAGACCCTGAGGACATAAAGGGTCTATGTAAATAAATCTTTATCTTAATTAGATAACAAAAATTGAACATGCTACTTCAGATCAAGTTGGCAAACATTATGTGCAGCAATAATACAAGCACATTTAATTCATGTGCTACCACTCAGTCAATATCTAAGAGACAAACAAATCAAGTGTGAAGCAATAACATTGTGACAGCTAGAAATGTACAAGCTTTTCTTTTAGGATAGGGCTTGATGTCTAGCTAATCCAAGGTCAGGTAAAGGAGGCAGGAGCGGAGCCTCGAGCCATTCTGGAGGTGAATTAGAACACAACTCAGCTGATCATTCCAAAGAAAATAAATGAACAACTAGGAAAGGGGATGTAAAGAATTAAATTTACTGAAAGGTGAAAACAAGATGCAATACAAAACAAGGTACAAAAAAATAAAGCAAGGAGGGACATGAAGATCAATTGACAGCCCAAATCATTTCTGGATTTGCCGTTGATATCTGTTGTGCAAGAAGGGTGTGCAATGAAGTTATGGCAGATTCATGACAGGAGGGCTGGCAGAAGAATGATGAATGGGATCTCTGGGCCTAAGGAGAAAGCTAAGTGGGATCAAGGCCCAACATGTTGACAATTTATTCCCCTCCATAGACGCTACCTGATCGGCAGAGTTCCTTCAGCATTTTGTGTATCTAAGCTGTTATTATGTTTTATTGTAATGTTTTTATTGGCTGAATTATTGAGATTTTAATTGATTTTTTTTTTCAAATTTTTCATTCTTGATAATTTTCAGCTTGGAAAAGATCATGGCTGTATGTAAGGCATCAAGTGTGGTCCCAGTACCCAAGAAGGGTGGCCCTGACCTCACTCATCATAAGGACCCTAGAGAGGGTGGTCCTGGCTCACCTCCGACTCCTGGTCAGATCAGCCCTCAGTGAGTTTGCCTACCAGGAGCACATTGGAGTCGACGATGCTGTCATCTACCTGCTGAACAGAGCCTACTCATGTTTGGATAAGCAGGGCAGCACTGTGAGAATCATTCTTTTTTATTTCTCAAGTGCCTTCAATACCATACTGCCCTCATTGCTGGGGGAAAAGCTCTGTTCAATGCAGATTGGCACTTCCATTGTATCCTGGGTAATGGACTCCCTGACTGGCAGACCACAGATCGTGCGGCTTCAGACCTGTGTGATAGATATGGCAAAAAGCAGCACTGGGGCCCCACTGGGGATGGTATTGGCTCCCTTCTTGTTTACCCTGTATACCTTGGACTTTAGATACAACACTGAGTCATGTCACCTGCAGAAACTCTCTGATGACTCAGCAATAGTTTGGTATATAAAGGGAGGACAGGAGGATGAATACAGGCCTCTGGTGGAGGACTTTGTCAAATGGTGCAAGCTGACTCATCTGCAGCTGAACAGCAGTAAGACTAAAGAGACGGTGATGGACTTTAGGAAGACGAAGCCTGCACTGCTCCCTGTTACTATTGATGGTGAGGACATGGATGTGGTGACAACTTATCAGTACCTGGGGATGTACCTGGATGACAGGCTGGAGTGGAGCACCAACATAGAGGCTGTGTACAAGAAAGGCCAGAATTGCCTCTACTTCCTGTGGAGACTGAGGTCCTTCGGAGTATGCAGGCCTCTCCTTCATATGCTCCACCAGTCTGTTGTCGCCAGTACAACCTTCTATGCGGTGGTGTGGTAGGGCAATGGCTTCAACATGGCTGATGCGAACAGGCTCAATAAACTGATTAGAAAAGCTGGGACTGTTATAGAATTCAAAATGGACACACTGGAGCCAATGGTAAGACAAAGGACCCTACAGAAAATCCTGGCAATTCTGGATCATGTTTCTCATCCTCTGCATGCCACCTTGGCTGAACAGAGAAGCATTTTTAGTATCAGACTAAGATAACTGAGCTGCGCACAAAGAGCACTATATGAGCTCATTCTTACCCTTGGCCATCTGGCTCTATAATAAGTCAACCTGTAGCCGGGTAAGTGATGACCCCTCCCTCCCCCGCCCCATTAGACAGTATATCTGTGCACTTTTAATGCTACTGTGACACTGTAATTTCCTTTGGGATTAATAAAATATCAATCTATCTTTAAATCCATTTGAATATATTTTAAATGTCTTTGCATGCTATAGACTCTTTTCCAAAACACTAAAAGACCTTTAAACGCATCTGTATGATGTCAGTGCATTCTGGGAGCAGCTGTAAGCATGTGCTGTCTTACATGGTCATTATTTGGAACTGGCTCCACCTCACATAATGCCTGACCAGATTGTGTAATCAAGCTTTCATATGGACTTCTAAGGTATTGACTGTAATGAGTCACAACAGTTTATATGCATACATGGATCAGAATATATGTACTTTTGTGTGCTCCCAGGTCCACTTTGCTTTATTCTTAAATATAAATCAAGGTCATTTTGAAATTCAAGTACATGTTTGAAGAATTTAGAAATTCAGCAGCAAGGGTGTTCTGATAGCTTATATAGATTTTTATCTGATCTTTCTTCCAATAATTTGCAGGGCACATCATATAAATTATATCAAGAATATGCTAAAGAATAACTCAGAAGAGCAGATGGTATTGATGGAAAAAGAAACAGTCATCATTTTGGCTATGCAACCTTTTATCTAAGGAAGGGTCATGGACCCAAAACATTGATTGCTTCTCTTTCGACAATGCTGCCCAACCGTGAAGTTTTCTCAGCATGTTTTGCTTTGGCCATTCATCCAGCTTTATTCAAACCTGGATGGATGGGCAATTTAGTAATTAAGTTGTACTTACAGGTGTTTCTGACTGTAAAAAGTTCTCCTCTGGTATCATTTCATTATCATGTAACACACTAACGTAGTTGGAGTTGTGGCAAGGTTTGGAGGTCAAGTCCATGACCTTCTGTGCATTCAAGTGCTGGAGCCTCTCAGATATCCTTTGGGCCAAATGCGTAAGTAATTGGAGTAATCAAATAATAAATGACACTGCGTTACTTTTTCTTGCTGAGTTGGCCTTACTTTGTTTTGTTAAATATAAATATACTGAATTTTGTATTAAAATGTCAATAGACTGATCTCAGAAGATATGAAAGCATTTTGTTTATGCCTTTAACTGAAGGTAAGACTGCACTTGTTAAAAATATTGACTAGCATCAACACAATTAAATTTCTGATAATTATAAATTAACATCTATTTCTAAGAGACTGAATCATGGTTTAGTTTGGAACAAGTTGAAAAGAATTAAGTGAAAAGTAATGATCTAACAGAGACTAAAATATCAGCTGTCGTTGGGTACAAGGAAACAAATAATCAACTGGTTGTCTTCTCATATGGCCAGCCAAGAAGTATACATACTAGTCAACTTCAGTCAAAAACTGGAAAAACATGAGGAGGGATAGTATAGCAGAAAAGGAACTTTTATTTTAAAAAAAGATAAACTTAACATATAAAATATTGACATTAGAACAGAGCTATCCGACAAGATAGATTCTAACAGCAAAACAGATTTATGTTATTATTGAGGAAGATAATTGTCTGCATAGTATTCCACAATATCATGCTTACAGCTAAATGAAAGTACTTACACTACCAGTTCAGTATTTACATGATAAAATTAGAACTATGTGCAGGGACACCACCTCTTTCTCCTTGGTCCAAGACCAAGGAACTGCTTAGAGACTTCAGGAGAGGGAGATCAGAGGTCCATGAGCCATTCCTCATTGGAGGATCAGCGGTGAAGATGATGAGCAACTGTAAATTCCTTGGTGTGAATAATTTGAAGAATCTGTTCTGGGCCCAGCACACAAGTGCAATTATGAAGTAAGCACGGCAAAGCCTCTACTTCATTTTCGAGTTTGCAGAGATTCAGGACATCAAAAACTCTGACAAACTTTTGTAGATGTGTGGTGGAGATTGTATTGACCAGTTAAATTACAGTCTGGTATGGAAACACCAATGCCTTTGAATGCACAGTCCTACAAAATGTAGTGAATACGGCTCACTACATCATGGGTAAAGCCCTCCCAACCATTGAGCACAATCTACATGAAATGCTGTCATAGGAAAGCAGCATCCACATCAGGAATCCACTCCCCAGGTCATGCTCTCTTTTCACTGCTGCCATCAGGAGGAAGGTAAAAGAGCCTCAGAACATGCAACATCAGGTTCAAGAACAGTTACTACCCCTTAACCCTCAGCCTCTTGAACAAAAGGAGATAATCAGAATCAGGTTTATTATCACCACCATGTGTCCTGAAATTTTTAACTTAGCAGCAGCAGTTCAATGCAATGCATAATATAGAAGAAAAAATAAATAAATAAACAAACAAACAAACGAACTGATTACAGTATACGCATTGATCCCATTGCTCAAATCATCTAAAGCCTGATTGACATTGGCCTAAGGTGGAATGTATACCGCTACCAAAATAATCCTGAAAACCCCCGTGGTAGGGAAAAAGGACGGCACTTAATTGCTAGATTTTCTAGGTCTGATGAGCAGAATTATAACAGCACTGATATATTTGTGCACCAAGAAGAGTTGATCATGAGGCATATTCCTCCACCTCTGCTTTTGAGAGACTGTATAGATCTATCCTGTTGGTGTACAGTAAACCCATCGATCTGAATTGCTGTATCCAGTACAGAAGGGGTTGACCAGGATTCCGTGAAACAAAGGACACACGCAGTCCTGAACAACTCTCTGATTCAGCACCCTAGGTCTAAGATCATCGATTTTATTCACCAGAGTCTGCACGTTTACTAGCAAGATAGTCAGTATTGGGAGTTTAAAATCTCGTTTCCTTAAATGCACTTATATCCGTAACCTCACTCAACTGCACTTGCCCTAATGGTGAAATGTTCCCACAACCAATGGACTCAGTTTCAGATGCTCATCTCATGTTCTTGATATTTATTGCTTTTTTATATTATTGTTTCTTCTTTTTTCATTTGCGGTTTGTTATATTATGCGTTTTGGTTAAACATCATAATGGGGGGGGGGGGTCTTTCGTTGAGTCTGTTACAGTTACTATTCTATAGTAATGTTGGGTGATGCACCATCAATAACTCACACTGAGACGTAAGGCGAGATATCGGCTTTTATTGACTGGAAGAAGGAACCAGGAGAGAGTGTCCATCATACTATGTCCTGGAGACTGAGGCCGAGCGTCAGGACTCAGATCGCCTTTATACAGGGGCCTGTGGGAGGAGCCACAGGAGCAGTCAGCAGGGGGCGTGTCCAGACAGGCACATAGTTCACCACATTGGGTATGGCAGAAAAAATTAATCTCAGGTTGTTTATGATGACATCGGTGTACTTTCATAAACAAATTTACTTTGAACTTTGAATCATTAAGGATCTGTGCATTAGTGTATATATGTATAATGTGCTTGTTGAAAGTACTCCTCTAAAACTGGTAAACATTAAACACAGTGTACAAAACACTGAGTAAAATTGAAGAGAGACAATTCCATCTTTTTTGTTATTGAGGTTTTCTGCTTATCTTTTTTGAGGAGACTGAGTTTTGCCGCATGAAATATAATTATGTGATCAGTCAAAAGATCAGTGAAATGTAGTTCTTGCAAAATTTGTAGGCTTAACACTTAATAATTAATATCTCTTTTCCTTTTATGACTTTGCTGACATAAAAATTTGTTGTGGAAAGTAATAATCATTCACATTCTGTTCAAGATTAGCTACTGGACTTCAGTTATATTTTTGAGATTACCATTTTAACTATGATATGAAGCTCATGATACAAAAATATCAATTACCGGAATCTGTCCAAATATTAAGAACATTTATCAACAACATCTTAAAGAGACAAGAAGCAACTCAATACAATTTTTCCTAGGAGACAATAAATTTCACTTTTGATGGCTAATCTTGAGCATGGAATTACTCCATTACTCTTTTATCAAGAGATGCAAAAGAAAGCCACACGTACCCAAGAATATTAGTTTGGAGATGCTGCTTGGAAGTGGAGTAATGCTGCTGACTTACTTTGCCCTTTTACTTTGCTACTACATGCAGAGAGCAGCTTGAACTAAACACAGATCCACTCTACTATGTACCATAATAAATTGGATTTAAAGGCCATCTGATTAGTTTTGTGTAGTTGTTTGCTTATTCACCTTCCAACTGATAGATTATGCTTGCATCCCCATTGGAAAAGATTTGTTGAAATCAGTGTTATTTAGAGATGCCTTTAGATTGCAGAAAACATAGAAAAGTACAAAAATACGATAACAATCTGATTTCAAGGATGAAAGAATTTACTTAGTTTAGAGTTCACATGGTTTATAAAAGAACTTGAAAACATTTTTACTTTGGAAAAGGTTAAACCTGCTACTCCATCAGTAAATGAATGTTGCAAATTTACAAGTCATCATGATAAGATGAGAAAGATTTGTGTAGTTGTATCACCTTTCCTCAGGAACTTTTTTGTTCCAAAATATATAGATGATTTTCAAGATAATATAAAAGTTTTGTAGTTGATCTATTTTTAATGTTTTGGTTTGCTTTGGGACATCAGTGACTTTGAGAAGCTTTCCAAAGCCTGTCATCTTTAGCAAGTGGTAGAGCTGGAGTTTTTGCTGTTCAGAGGTTTCCTCAGAAATATTGTAGGCTTGTACTGCATCAGCTATGTAGTATGCAGTCTTCCTTTGATGCATTAGGCCCTGACATCTTGCAGTGACTTGTAGGGTTTAGGTTGCACTGGCCAGCACATGCTGATCTGAAGCACATGAAGTGCGGAGCCGTAGAGTAGGTGTATATAGATATGTTCAGCAAAAGTGACACTGACATTTCTACATTTGGATTATTTTGCAAATTATCTTAATATATGTCCTTTATTTACTAATTCCAGTCTATGAAGCAAGCTTCTCCCATTTGAAATCATAAAACTTCTCATACTTGTGAGCATCTCTACAAACTTTCTCATGCATCTGTAACAATGGTGCTAAGATTTTTGCACATTGATTTCATTGTCATTATAGCAAATTTCCATAAAACTATTACCATGCCTTATTTTAGTACTTTGTTCTACAACTTTTAAGTCCTGGGATCCCATGTTTTTTAAACTCCCTGAATAATTTTCTCAACACCCTCAATAAATTACATGTACACTTCCCCAAGGCATCTCTGTTCTGGTCATTTCTTCAAAGCTGTGCAATTTCAGTAATATCAGTTCTCTTTACCTTTCTTTACAAGAGGCATCAGCACCAAATCCTCAATGTGAAAATATTATTTACTATGCATCTACTTAATTCCTTCTAAAAGTTGTAATTGACTTGGCTTTAATACTCATTTGCAGTTATGAGCTAGTTTTCTAATAACCCTGTTCTCAAATAAAATGTCCCCTAACCTCTCTTTATGCATCTAGTGCTAATTCTCCAATTCTACCCCTTGTGGCAATGTGTTGACTAGAATTCAAGTTGCACAATGTTATGAGAGAGAAACAGATGCTTTAATGCAGCTCATTTTCATTTCACCAATTTTAATTCAACTTTCTTGCTCCCATTTCACCCATTTTCATTACCTTTCAGTTCATTATCTCATTTTTTTCAAAGAACTGAAAGATTCAGTTTCAACACATAAAACGCTGGAAGAACTCAGCAGGGCAGGCAGCATCTATGAAAATGATTAAAACAGTTGACGTTTTGGTCCGAGACTGGGAAGGAAGGGGGTAGAAAAGCCAGAATGAGAAGGGTGGGGGGGAAGGAGAGAAGTATAAAGTGGCAGGAGATAGGTAAAACCATGAGGGATGACCTAATTGAAACCTATCGAACAGTTGAGAGGCCTTGATGGAAAGGATGTGGAAAGGATGTTTCCTATGGGTGGAGTGTTTAAGTGCAGAGGACACAGTTTCAGAATGGAGGGGTGTCCTTTTAAAATGGAGAGGAGGAGGAATTTCTTTAGCCAGAGAGTAGAGAATCTGTCAAATTCATTTCCCCAGGTAACTGTGGAGGCCAAGTCTTTATGTATACTTAAGGCAGAGGTTGATAGATTTTTTTTTGTTCAGGGCATGAAGGGATACAGAGGAGGGGTGACAGGAGATTGGGGCTGAGAGGAAAAATGTAACTTCCAATGTGTTGAAAATAATCTGAAACAATCACTTAAATCACCAGTTCCCCTGAAACAGAAGGATCTTGATCAAACATCTTTCTCGTTAAAAAGTGGATATTTTTCAAACATCTCTTCTAGCCACTTACATGGAAGAAAATGTAGTGGTAATATATAACAACATATTGCTATCTTCTTCCTGTTCACTTACCATCTGTTTACAATGTGATACCCTAAACTGCAAACAATAAACTTAATGCACAATGTGTGCAGAATTTTATGATTTAATTTTTTTGTATCTTAGTCTTGTGAACAGTTTCAGTTACTATGTTGGTTCTATAATACTGTAGATTTCTACCCATAAGTACCTCATTCAACAACCAAGTTGTATTTCCATTCCTTACTCTAAGCTTCTAATTTGCATCACTTCAGGTTGTTAGAAGCATTGAATTGCATTTTCCCCTTAAATACGTCCTGTTGTGACGTGGGGCACACTGCCTGAAATTTATAAAAAGTATGACCTTAAAAATAAAACTAAAACTGAAGTTTCTGGGCGAAGGTCAAAGAGCAAGGGAATGGAGATGTGGTTACTAATTGAGCAGTACATTCATGGCGTAATTGTATATTACATCAAAAGAATATGTGCTTGCATTTAATCTTCCATGAAAAGAAATTCTAAGCTTCAGTTTTTTTTATTAGATTCCATAGAGATTTCTCACATGCTAGTTTTTAACTCTAATTATCTTATAACAATTTCACCCTGTCATTCTAACAACTACACCAGTGAACACTTACCCTCTCTTTAACATCAGGTTACATAGTGATGGAGTAGTTAGTGCTCCTGCCTCACAATTATCATTTTAACAGTGTTAACTAAAACAAGCGAATGTTTTTATTAAAATAGAATATATTCATTCAAGTAATTATTACTTATTCACTAATAATCACCACATTCTTAAAAATTGAGGTCACTTTGAACAGTAGCTAATTATCTTACAGATAATGCACAGATTTTCCAGATTCAATCCAACGCTGCCTTTTTTTCTATCTTCTTTCTGTCTGTGAACCAAAATACTGTGGCACATTCCGTAGGAGAGCTGAAACTGATGTTAACAGCAACAGTATTATGGCTTAGGAACGTTCTACTGTAAGTGCCTTCTGAACAGGAGGGAAGAGTTGTTTGGTAGCCTGGAATTTCCATTATGGTGTGGATTGACTTCACAGTGTGCTTGTTTTACAGCTGCCATTCCAGAAGCCAGTTAGATTGGTGGAATTAGCTCTGGTTTAGGTAGGGAAACAGTGAAGAAGCAGCAGCAGGTAGGGAGATACCACTTCCTAACATACCAGAGGATGACATTAAATTGAAACACAACTTTATGCCCATCATAAATAATACAAAATCCTGTTGTATTTCACTATTTTCCTCACAAACACAAGAGCTGCAAAAGTTGAGCAACACACACAAATGCTGAAAAAGCACAGTAAGTCAGGCAACATCTATGGCAGGGAATAAACAGTTGATGCTTCAGCCTGAGTCACTTCATTAGGACTCAGAGCACCCGAAGCAGGGTTTTCCATGGAATTCTACTTTTAATGATATGTATATTTGTATACCTAATGGTGGCAAGGTGCACTAGTATATACAGATTTTTATCAAACTGCATTCAACATTGAGTTGCAATTGAATACCTATGACTTTTAATAGTCTTCTACATCATTAGCTTTACCCATTTATTTACACACAATTTTTTTTCTTTTTCCCTCTGTTCATTCACAACATATGAATTATTGCAGAATCTCTTGCAAACAATTTCTCACTTTCTGCCATAAATGCAAATTGTCCATAATCGCCACCTTTTTGGGGATATTGTTCTCAGTCAACTAAATTATTACAAGTATTTAACTATAAAATCAATGGTGCTATTTAAGGCTATGAACATATGGTGCATTAAAATATCATTTTGCCAGTGTTAACTAAAACAAGTGAATGTTTTTATTAAAATAGAATATATTCATTCAAACAATTATTACTTACTCACTAATAGTCACCACATTCTTAAAAATTCAGGTCACTTTGAACCAGAGCTAATTACCTTAATGTTAATGCACAGATTTTCCAGGCAATCTGAGAGCATACATTCTACACTTTTCTGAATAGCTATGTTATACTTTATTTTGTATTAGCGTATAAGCCATTGCCCTCTTGGCAGTAAGGGTAAAATCGTTAATTAAACCACAAGATTGCAAAATTAATTTTGCGACTACAGTTCTAGATATTGTTCACATTTATTTTCTTAATAAATGTGAACAATATCTAGAACTGTAGTCGCAAAATGAATGGGTTTGACATAAAATGTCAGAGCTGCACATGCAAGCTCCTCACAGTCTCCTTTCAGCTAATAGATGTCACCTCCACTCATTTTTAACTCATCACCTGCAGCCCATTTAAACCCAACTTTCATCCGCAGTCCTTGTTCACTCATTGAACTAGCTAGCCTCAACCAGTTTTTTCTAGCCTTTAATTGCTGACTCTGGACGCCTTCAGACTGTGGATCCCACCATTTCCAACTCTAGTTCCAAACACCCTGGATGCCTTCAGACCGTGAATTATGTGGCCTGTAGCTCCAGCTCCAGTCCTGACCTTGTCCACCTGCATCTCCAGGTTGAGATCTTCGCTTTGTATTTGGAACCTTCCCCAACAACCACTCCCTAACCTTGGGTCTCTTACGCTCCCCCGTCACCTCTTGGGTCTTCATAGCTTCCATCTTCCTCCCATCCTATCTTTCCTGAACATCCAGCTTTCCCCTCTCCTCTGATATCACCAACTCCCATTCCGCCCCCCACCCCCAAGTTCTAGCTGTAATTCCTGCAGTACCTTCTTCATTTTCTCTGACCTTCCTCTGTCTGAGGTGGAACAGTTCTGTTCTCAGCAAGGGCCTTACCTTTGCCCCCTTCATCAGTACCTCAGTGAGTTCCACTTCCATCATGATGCTGAGTGTTTCTTCTGTCACCTCCATCCCTGAGCCCTCTTCTTTGGCAAGATTATCTCACCCTGTACTAATGACCCATTCTCCCATCTCCAACTGTTCTTCTCTCCTTGGTAACCCTTTTTTGGTTCTCTGCCTGCTTTCAAACTTTTCATCCCTACTTGCTGAAGAGACATCAACTGGCTTGATTTCTGCATTCCTCTCTTCTCCTCAAACCTTACTGCCTCAGAACGCACTGCCCTCCACACTGTCTGCAATAATCCCAACCTTATCATGAAACACATGGACAAAGGGGGTGTTGTTGTAGTATGGCCAATTGACCTCAACATTGCTGAGGCTTAGAGGCAACAGTTTTCTCCCATACTTAACCCTTGAATAGGACCATACTAAAGACCATCAGAACATTTCTACCAACACACACACTAGTCTCCCGTCCACTGCCACCAAATTCATATTTCCCTTTCCCCACACTGGGGCACACTTTCTACCTCCTACCCAAGATCCACAAACCTGATTGTCCAGATAGGCTCATTGTCTCTGCTTTCTCCTGCCCTACTGAGCTCATGTCCACATACCTCAACTTCATTCTAACCACCTTGGCTCAGATGTTCACTTCTGATGTGTTCTCAGATGAACTCTTCATATGTTCTTGATCTCCTCAATAATTTTCAAATCACTGGCATTGGCTGCCTCATTTTCACTATGGATGTCCTGTCCTTATACACTTCTATTTCCTCATCAAGCCATCCTTTATGCTCTCCACTTCATTCTCAACAACAGGTCCAACTAGTTCCCCTCTGTCTGGCAAAACTGATCCATACCCTCAACAATTTCTACTTCATCTCATCCCACTTCTCCAAACTCGAGGGATAGCCAAAGGCATCTGCAGAAGTCCCAGCAATGCCTCCATTTTTGTTGATCATGTGAAAAATCCATGTTCCATTTTCCCTGGTATTGCTCCCTAACTCTTCATGCACTGCATTAATAACAGCATTGGTGCTGTTTTATTCACCCATGCTGAGCTCATCAATTTTATCATCTTGGCGTTAACTTCATTCCTGCCCTTAAAATCACTTGATCCATCCTTGACACCTGTCTCCGCTTTCTTGATTTCTCTGTCTCCATTTCTGGAGACAAACTGTCTACCAGCATATTTTATAAATCTACTGATTCCCATGCCTATCTTGACAATATCTCTTCCCATCCTCCTCCTACAAAACTAATATTCCTTTTTCTCAGTTCCTTAGTCTCCACTGCATCTTTTCCCAGAAACAGGCTTTGTTTTCCAGGATGTTAGAGATGTCCTTCTTCTTTAAAGAATGTGGTTTCTCTTGCTCATATCTCCATTGATGCTGCACTCAACTACATCTCCTCTATTTCCTGGACATCTGTGCTCACCCCATCTTTCCACAGCCTTAACAGGTATAGATTTCTGTTGAGTTTGTAACTTCAAAACATTGAACTAATTCAAGGAAAGACATGAAAGTTTGAAATGCGAGTCTAGCTTTGAGTTTACTTCAAGCAAGACATGCACATATTACACGGTGGTGTCATGACATATGCAATTCACTTATTTTTACATATAAACTATAATGAATCATTTAAATGAAGAAGAACGCTTAATCAGCACCATATTTACAATAGGCCCCAAAGGAAGTCATAGCCGAAGGGTGGTAGTGGGGACGAGCTCCCACTGCTAAACAAATGCTCTTCATGGTGTGCATCTCAAACAGTCTCTGACAACCAAGTCCAACTCCTGGCCTTCACGTGTTGCTTAGTTCTTATGCCCAGCAGAGCTGTTCTCACTGACAAGAGAAGGGGCAAAGATGGGCCACTGGTGCCTTAAAACCAATTGCTCCGGGCAAATGGGGTCGTTAACCACGGATGGCAGCTCATTAAGGAGAGGGACAACTCCGATTTCAAACCTCCGCTGCCTTGAGGCTATACCCGCACACGGGAAAGGCTTCGGGTGTAAACCATGAGGAAAAATCCGGATTTGGAGTCCCGAAGGTGGCTGACTGCTGTACCCAGCACCGGCACGGCAACTCCTGTGATGCTGCTGGCAACAAGCTGTACCGACCTTCGTCATTCCTTTGGACCTGTCATCAGCATGGAGAGGGGGGTCTCACTGCATGGGCAACAGATGGATCTCCATATCAACTCTGCCCTGGCTTGTGCCCTGGAGAGGCCACACTCAGTGACTACTGGACTACCAGGTGCGGTACCCATGGTCGACCACGACCGACGGAGGCCACACGTTTACAATATTACTCAAACATTACTGAGACATTACAGTTGCAAGAAAAAGTTTGTGAATCTTTTGCTATTACCTGGTTTCTGCATTAATTACTCATAAAATGATGTCTGATGTTCATCTGTCACAATAATAGACAAACACAATTTGCCTCAACTAATAACATACAAACAATTGTACATTTCAAGTCTTTATTAAACACAATTTTTAATCATTCACAGTCCAGGCTGGAAAAAGTATGTGAACCCTTATACTTAGTAACCGGTAGAATCTCCATCAGCAACAACAACCTCCATCAAAACCCAGGAAAGCCTGAGAAAAGTTTATTCCTGCAACTGCTTACCAGACTCACTCCAACAGTGAGGAGGAAGTTTAGACCATTCCTCAATACAAAATTGTTTCAGTTCAACAATATTTCTTGCATGAACAGCCCTCTTCAGGTCATGCCACAGCAACTCAATTGGCTTGAGGTCTGGACTCTGGCTTGGTCATTCTAAGACACAAATTTCCTTCTATTTAAATCATTCTGTTGTTGATTTACTCCTGTGTTTCAGATCATTGTCTTGTTGCATTATCCAACTTCTAGAAAGCTTCAGGTGACAGACTGCAACCCTGACATTCTCCTGTAAAATGTCTTGATTCAATTTTGAATTCATTGTTCTCTCAATAATTGCAAGCTGTCCAGGTCCTGAGGCAGCAAAGCAGCCCCAAACTATGATGCTCCTTCCATCATGCTTCACAGTTGGGATGAAGTTTTGGTGTTGGTGTACATTGCCCTTTTCCCTCCAAACATAGCAATATGTATTTCTGCCAAATAGTTCAGCTTTTGTCTCATCTGTCAACAAACCATTGTCCCAGAAGTGACGTGGAATTTCCAGGTGGACTTTTGCAAACTTGAGATGTGCAGCAATTTTTTTTTTTTTGGAGAGCAGTGTTTCCCTTCATGGTGTCCTTCCATGAACACCATTGTTGTTCGGAGTTTTTCTTATAGTGGACACATGAACAGAGACTTTAGCAAGTTCTAGAGATTTCTGCAGGTCTTTTGCTGTTATTCTTGGCTTCTTTTTCACTTCCCTTAGCACTGCACTTTGTGCTCTTTCCAGGATGGCCAATATTGAATTTCCTGCATTTAAGACGATTTCTCTTACTGTGGAATGATGTACACTTAGGTCTTTAGAAATGTTTTTGTAGCCTTTTTCAGCTTCATGCATCTCTACTCTTCTTCTTCTAAGGTCCTTTGAAAGTTGATTTGGTCAAGTCATGGTGCAGATAAACAGATCTTTCTTGAAGAGTAGGCTTCCCAGAGGTTCTTGTACTTTTTTCCAACCTAGATTGTGATTGTTGTTTAAATGGTTTAATCAGTATTGATGAAAAGATGTACAATTATTTGTGTGTTATTAGCTTAGGCAGATTGTGTTTTTCTATTATTGTGACTTAGATAAAGATAAGACAACATTTTATGAGTGATTAATGCAGAAAATGGGGTAACATCATGATGTATGCAATTCACTTATTAAACAATAATGAATGAATTAATTAAATGAACAACAATGATAAATCAGCAACATATTTACAATCTTACTCAAACATTACTGAAATATGAAATGCACACTCTGTGCCCCGCTTAGTTATAGATTCCAACTCAATAGAATGCTTCTCAACTATATACACAATATACTATACATTGCAACTACTAAATACAGACATTCACAGCATAGTAAATTTTAAATTATCCAATTCAGGACGAAAGATTTAATTGCTGTGGAGGATTTTGTACATCTTTCCTCTCAAGGGGGATCACTATGGTGACTATGGCTGTGAAACAATCTCAGGTTCTCGGTGGTGGTCCTCCATGGTGGTTGTAGGAGCTGACACTAAGATTGGTTCTGACAGCTCTGGACACCTTACTTCTTCTAGTTCCTGCATCTTGATTTTGTGAAGGTGCATTTAGTTCATTGGAGTATTCTGTTATTAATCCTGTTGCTTCCTTTACAAACTGATCTCTCCTCTTCGTTTCCTCATCCACAATATCATCTGAAAAACCCTTTGTTTTTGTATCTCCAAAGACTCCTTTCTTTTTGGCTTTCCATACATTCAGCTGGGCTGGGCTGGGCATTTACTTCTTCCAGCCAAAGGCTCAGAGGTTGACACCAACACCTGGTTGTCCTCTGTTGAGCAACGGTTCATGGTGTACAACATGGAGGTAGTTGTGGCATTATCCAGTACCTTTCTTAATTCACTTCTGGTTGATTTATTGTAGGGAATGTGGCGTACAAATGGTGGATGGATCTTCGATCAGGTTGTAGTTGTCTCAGCCAATCGTGCCTGGTCTTCCTGTTCTTACCACAATACAAGCTCAATGTCACTTGTTGGTTGTTCTATGACTGTCATTCCTCCAGGTGATACCTTTTCTCCAGTGTAAGTACTTAGCTGGATGTCTGCAGGTTTCAGTTTAGTATCTTTAAAATGCTGCTCAAATTCATTTTGTGGAATGACTGAAACAGCTGAGCTAATGTCTAATTTCATTTTAATTAATTTGTCATTCACTTCTGGCGTAGGCCATATTGCTTGGCTATTGTTAATTTTCACACTCCTGTGTCATTACACATTACTGTGTCACTTTTATCATTATTAGATCCTTTATCAATGGCATGTAGATTTGTGCTTTTTAAACTGCAACCTGCCTTTTTAGCTTTCTCTCTGCTGGACATGTACATTTATGCATCCTACCTTCTTGCATTTTCTGCACTTATTGCCCTTAAACCTGCTTTGGACTGGTGCATATGAGCCCCTGCTACAATGCTAACACTATTTTTTCAGTCAGGATGGTTTCTGTTTAGACAATGCACTTTTGTTCATGTTCACTTTTATTCCTGACTGCAACTCAATTGTGTCTCTCTGCAATGTCCATTGAAACAGCAATTTCCATTGCTCTTTTGAATGTAAGTGGTGCTTCAGTAAGGAGCCATTTTTGAATGCTTTCTTTTTAAATTCTACATCTAAACTGTCCCTTAGTGTATCATTAAGCCGGTTACTGAACACAATGATTAGATAATCTCTTAAATTCAGCCACATGCTCTGAAATAACACCCCTTCCTTTTGACTCCACTTATGAAATCTAAAGCATCCCACAATCAAAATTGGCTTGGGTTCTAATTGTTTCTACATCACTTTTACAATAGTAGTCAAGCTCATTTCTGTTCGTTTGGTTGGAGTAGTCAAACTCAAAACAAACTGTACGCCTTTGAAACCAATACACTTAGCAAAATAAGCACTCATTTTTCATTGGCAATTTCATTTGCGTCAAAATAGTTTTCCAATAGATGAGGCAGTTAACCATTGTGTAATCAAACTTGTCAATCGTTCCGATGTAACCTGCCATTTCTGACTCTTTTCATGATTATTGTCACCCAGTACATTCTCTTTCTGAATCCTGAATTCCTCCACTTACTGCCGACTTTTAAAAACCGCAATTGTATCTTCCCTTCTGAAGATCACGTACTGCTCTGCTTTGCTGTTCCTTGCTGTGCTTTTTAAAAAACTTAAACAACATCTCGCTGCTCTTGAATGGATCAGCAGCTGTCTTGGGTTCATTTTAAAAATACCTCATCACCAACGTTAAGTTTTGTAACTTCAAAACATTAAACTAATTTAAATGAAGACACAGGAGTCCAAACTGTGAGTCTAACAACAGGTTTACTTTAAGTGAGGTGCATACACATGGTAGCGTGTTGATATATGCAGTTAATGTATCTTTACATGTAACCCATAATTAATCATTTAAACAAACAGAAAAGCTTAATCAAACAACATATATAAAAGATTACTCAAATATTACTGCCATATCAGATACACAACACTGCTGGTCCCTCAATGTCCCTGGTTCCACATCACTATGGATTTCATCATGTGTCCTTCTGATGGGTCTCGGTGATCAGTGGTGGACTGTTTCTCCGAGGTGGCTCTCTTCATTTCCCTACCCAAATTAACATCAGTCATTGGGATGGTGGACCTGGTTCTCCAACATGTCCTCTATAGTTTCCTGCATTTTTCAGTCTGGAGTTCTCAATTTGACTCTCATTTTTGTTGAGCCTTCTGTTCCCTCCATGCACCTCAGTGAGTTTTTCCTCTGTCTAATCTCTGCAGACCAATGTTTCATCCAAAAGAGCCAACCAGCAAGTGGAGATGTTTCTGCGTTGCGTTTGGCTCCTCCAACCCTTCCACGTGGAAAAAGTATCTGCTCCGGGTTGAGCTGTCCCCCGATCAACACACCTTCTCTGTTATTGATATGTCACCCTTCAAAGTGCTTCATTGCTACCAAACCCCAGTGTTCCCCACAGAGGAACCAACAATGGAGGTCCCTCCTGCCAGGGCCCTAGTTTGCCGATGCTGGAATGCTTGGAATAGGGAACAGAGGGTCATCCAAGATGCCAACTGCGCCTACTGCCGCCAGGCTAACTGCTTTCAGTGTTCAACCAGACTACCCTGGCCTAGCATCTATGTTGGGTGTCCACCTGAGATCTGCCCCTTGTGAAAGGTGGGCTTGCCAATTGATGGATTCATGTTGTCAATCTGTAATGTACCTTACAATATTTAATTTATGCACTTTACTTTGTTATTTATGCATGATTTATCTGTAGATTTTATCCTTACCTTCATAAGGTATCAAATGTTATGTGTACTACTCTGCTTTACACCCAATTTGGAGAAATATTGTTTGGTCTCAATATGTTTATGTACGTTATATACATGTATATAGTTAAATGACAATAAACTTGATTTGACTTGTTATGGATGGGGTATGCATTGCCTGGTAGACTGGGAAGACTACAACATGGAGGAAAGACCTTGGGTGCAGTCCAGTCACATCTTGGATCTGTTGCTTATCGAGGAGATCCACTGGACCTGTCCAGATCATCCTGGACTGCTGTGTTCTGGCTGTAGGAGGTGGGCCCTGTCAGGCCTGCACAGGCAAGCTCTTCCCAGTCTTCAGACAGCAAATAGTAGCCACCTGACACTTGTACCCAACTCTTCACTTGCAGCTAATTTAAACCAGCTCTTACCCACAGTCATTGTTCACCTATCGAACCTACCAACCTCAGCCTGTTGGTGCTAGCCTTCAGTTGCCTTGTTGTGGTTCGTATCTGTTCTCTCTTGTTTTGTGGCCCCTAGTAGCTTGTTGTTTTACAGTTCATTATTAAAGTATCACTCACTGCTAAATCGTCTCAGCTGCCTTGTGCTTTTGTCGAGCCTCCTCTACATACCCTGACAAAAATGTTTTCAGGCATCACATAGGTGCCAGCTTTATTTGTCTAAATGGTCTAAGATTCCTATTTCTATTGATTCCCATTGGCAAAACTCTATAGTTATTCTGACATTCTCAGATGACATTTATTAAAAACAGGAAAACTTTTTTTTTAAATTTTAGTAAAATAATGTGAACATTGAGATTTTCATTTATTGTACGATTACTTAATACTGTATTTCCTATCTGTCATGTTTTGAATCATTTTTACCTTTTTTCTCCAAAAACAAGAACGTAATTCACTTGAATATTTTAAAGAGAAATATATATTCATTTGTTATGAATAGAGTCTAAGAAAATATCAATTAAATTATTGATTAGCTTTGATTTTGCATCATGCAATACAATAAGCAATAATTTAGCCAGGTGCAGAGGGAGAAAATAATACTTGATAACTATTATGCTGGGCAGTTTATATTATTGAATGGTTGTGAATCATGCATGACAAGAGAGTTTTGGATGCTAAAAGAGGTAGGTTTCATGGATTAGAGGTTCTTGACAGGGTCTCATCTTTAAAGTCAATCTGATTGGACAGTGAATATTTTAAGGGGTTGCTGTAGCAAAGTACAAGCACTGAGAAGGACAAATTGGGGATGTGTGGAAAAGAGCTGACTGATATTAACCATTGGATTCTTTGAGGGATTGCCAGTTTGATGAAGGGAACAAAAACGAATAAAGAATTGCTGCTCCTTGTGGGCCAGAGATAGTTGTAAAACTCTGCAAAGCTGCCATCACTTCCCTTCTTCTGCTGGGTAAGTTAAGGCCTAGAAAACATGCGGTACTTTAAGTGCCAATCAGCCTCTTGAGAACAGATTGCTTGTGCCTTGTTCAATTCCTGTTGAACGTGGTGAGTGCAGGGAAGGAGCTGTGAAGTGGTGGTTGGGGATGATGTGGGCGGGTTTTGAGTTTGACTTTGAGATTTTTAAATTTTCATCTCAACTCCCTAACCCACTGACGCAGGCTACCAATTAGGCTTTAAAATAGAAAACTGAGTAAGTTTTCTTTCTGAAAATAAAATAAATCAAAGCAATAACACTTACAGAATGTTTTGCTACTACTCTGATTAAATCAGTCACTATGCCTTATCTGTAGGGAATCATCTGAAGCTGTGATGTATAGGTATGAGTTACTCATGAATATAAATAAATAATGCTGAGGAGAAAAGCTGAACAGCACAAATTACAGTGCACCTTAATATATATATTATGAATTAGATCAGCAGAAAACCAAATTCACAGCTGATAATTAATTGTATACACACAGATTTAAAAAAAATCCAGCTTTAAATGTCATGAGAAATGAAACAACCATAGATTCCAAAATAACAGTAAGTTGATGCTTTAGTAAAACTAAATCAGTATCTATCAGTAGAATATATTGAACATTGTAGATATGAGACTGTAAATGTAGGGAGCTGAAACAACAAACAATCTGATGGAGGAACTGAGGGTCAAACAACATCAGGGGAGGGGCTGTGAAGTAAAGAATTATTGACTTCTTGTTGTGAGGACTTGACCTGAAATGTTGACAATTCCCTTCTCCCTCAGAGATGCTGCACAACCCAGTGCAGTATATCTTTTGTTATAAAATCAGATATCGAATTGCAGTAAAATATCAATATAGACCTAAAAGTCCGAAGTAATCCTGCCATTTTATAAATCTTCACTAAGCCAATGCAGAGAACGTTGTGTCTAGTTCTGACAAATGCAGTACATTAAGAAAAATTTCAGTAATTGGATGATATAGAAAAAGATGACTAGAATGATCAAAGGGATGGAGTTATGGAACAGCATACATAAATTGATTAGGTTTTCTCTGGATAAAGATTGAGACATGAACTCATTTTAGGATTCCATAAGGGGCTGGATATTGAAGGAAATTAAAGTGTTTCACAGAATCTTGAAACACCTAGTAAACATTAAAACTAATCCCCATGAAACTTTTCAGTGTATAAATGGTAAATCCATGGAACAAACTCCCTCAGGAGGCAAATAATACTACTTAATTCAAATTCTAATACAGTACTTAATTAATTAAAATAATAATCTTGGATATTTGGTATGAATAAAATGAGACATGGCAGGTAAGTATGATCTATGTCAGAAAAAAAGATGTCTTTGGACTTCAATTTATATGCTGTAGCTTTCTTTCAGTGGGATTTTTACCTGCATGATGTCTGGGTTTGGTGTAGACTAACTGAGAGAGATCGATTTTTCATTCAACATTCAAATATTACTAGTGAAAAAGACAGCTCAAATGATCGGGCCTCTTTGGCATATAGCATTCACTAATCCTTCAAATACATGTTTTGCTGATTACTACTTGGATCTAATAAATATTGCTCTCTATATTCAGTTGCTGGTGTGTATTGATCGTCATCCCCATTGTTTAAAACGTTTTAACAAATACATGTGCAACGTTGTAAACCACTGAGCTCATCATCCCCAATCTATCTGTTTTATTACTGAAGGATATCAATGGAGTTGGCCTCGTAGGTGCTGGAAATCAAAACTAAAAACTACAACCTGCTGGAAACACTCAGCAGGTCAAGCAGTAACCATGGAAAGAGGAGCTTCTCTTACCTAAGGTGTTAACTCTGTTGCATCATTTGCTGATTGATTCTAGCATTTCCTGTCTGCATTTATAAAACAGGCAAAGCTAGGCAATTAACAAGTTAACAGTCCTGCTTCTTACAGTAGAGTTAGTATTGGACAATTACCCAGCTGACATGATGAAATCTTTACCATACCTACACAGAGAACATTGTATCTCGTTCTGGCCAATGCACTACGTTAAAAAAAAATTCAGCAGTTGAATGGACATAGAAAAGGGTAACTGGAATGATCGAAGGAACGGAGGAATTGAGTGATGAGCAGCATTGTATACTGTAATCTGAGTAGGGTTTCTCTGGAGATTGTGGCATGAACTGATCTCATCTTGGCTTGAAAGTTTGATTATTTATTCTCCTAATCTTCCAGAGACGCTGCCTGATTTGCTGAGTTCCTCCAGCGCTTCATGTGTTTATATCTTTAACATTGTTTTGGCCGAGAATGTGAGCAGTAAAAATGTGGCTGGAGTATTTGCAACCACATACAGACAGAAATACTAAATGGATGATCCATCACAACTTCTAGTTGACATCTTCACAATCACAGAAACCAATTTCCATTTAATTCCATTCACTCCATGAAGATTTTCATGCCAGAACCAGCTACAGTAATGTTACAGCATAACCTGACAACGGGAAGTATTTACTAGATAAGTCAAGTCCACAGAATCCGTGAGAAATCCTATCTAATTAGTTTGCTCTTCATTGTCAGCAAAGTAATGGAAGATTTTATCAACAATAATTTCAAAGGACACTTACCAACTAATAACCTGCTAGACTAGATCTCTCCAGACCCACTCTGACATCATTAACCTTGGTCCAAACACAGACCAAAAAGCTTTATGCCAGAAGACTGACTGTGCCTAAAGCAATGGCAGCATTTGACTGAGGAAGACTAGTATAACAGAAGTTAACAGGCACCAAGGTCACTCATAAACAAGAGAAAATCTGTGGATGCTAGAAATCCAAGCAACACACACAAAATGTTGGAGGAACTCAGCAGGCCAGGCAGCATCTATGGAAAAGAGTAAAGTTGACATTTTGGGCTGAGACACTTCAGCAGAACTGTAGATGTGCTCAATGGTTTGGAATACTTTACTCTTGATGGATTGGGCTGTATCCATTACTTTTTGTAGGATTTTCTGTTCAAGGGCGTTTCTATACCAAGCTGTGATATAGCCAATCAACACACTCTCCACTACACATCTACAGAAGCTTGTCAAAGTTTTAAATATCATGCCAAATCTCCACAAGCTCCTCAGGAAGTAGAGCTGCTGCCTGCTTGAAGCATTGATATAAACATAAATTGATATACATGACAAACAACAACAGACCCGGCACCAATTCCTATGGCACACCACTTGTCACAAGCCTCCAGGCAGGTAGGCACCACCTATTACCACTCTCTGGCTTCTCCTACAAAGCCAATGTCTAATCCAATTTATTACTCATCCTGAATGCCTTTTTGACCAACCTCCCAGGTGAGACCTTGTCAAAGGCCTTGCTAAAGTCCACTGTATTGCCTTCATCAACTTTCTTGGCAACTTCCTCGAAATTCCATAAGACTAGATGGTCATAAGCTACTATCCACAAAGCCTACTATCACTAATCAGTCTATATCTCTCCAAATACTTATACATCCAGTCCCTTAGAATATATTCCAATAACTTACCCAGTACCAATGTCATGCTCACCAGCCTATAATTTACTGGCTTATTTTTAGAGCCTTTCTTAAACAATAGAATGTTAGTTATCCTCCAGTCCTCTGCCCCTTCATTTGTTGGTAGGGATATTTTAAATATCTCTGCAGGGCCTCTGCAATTTCTGCAGTAGCCTCCCTCAAGGTACAAGGGAACACCTTTTCTGTCAGGCCATGGAGATTAATCCATCCTGATTTGCCTCAAGACAACAAAAACCTCCTCCTTCTCTGTATTCTGTATGCAGTCCATGAACTCTCATTTGCTTTGCCTTACTTCCATAGATTGTCTGTCGCCTAGGTGTAGGGCTTTCAGTACCATTAGCTGTGGTGTTAACTGTTCACGCTAACAAAATGGCCTCTCTGTATTATTATAATGAAATGGCTTTTCTGTAATGTTACTTAATGCTGTAATATGGGTTTCTGTAGCTGGAATGTTCGGGTTATAACTGCTGATAAGGGGGAACTAACCAATGGAGAATTGTTATGCTATCTTGTATGTGTGAGCTGAGTTCACGGTCTTTTTCAGGGAGGCGAGCGAGAAGGACGGATGTGTGAGGAACGGACAGCGGTTCCAGGGCGGCGGATACTGGATGTCGGCAGTTTGGACAATGCCAAAGGCTCGGAAGGTCATTATGGATGGAACCGGAGGCATGAGCTCCAACATATTAAAATATTATGTGCACAAACTGATGAACTTACTGATTTGGTGCCTTTGGGTTATCTGTTTCTACTAACCCATTACTAAGAAATAACTACAAAGTTGTAATTATTTACTCGCCTTTGGTGTATTGTTTGATATTTGTGTTGCGGTTGTGTACTGGGGGGCATTGCACCGTATTTACACCGAAGGATTGCACTGTTGGCGGGGTGACAGCGGTTCACCCTAGGCGAACAGGGGTAAATTGGGGGTACAGATGCTACATAGGTAAATACAGCTGTAAAAAATCCATTTAAAAATTCCCCCATCACTTTTGGATCCATGTGTAGATGACCACTCTAAACTTCACAGGACCTACTTTATTCCATGCTTTCTATCCTTTTGCTCCTAATATTCTCCTTCAGATTCTCCTTCATCCTAGATATCAGAGCATAAGCTCCTTAAGGGATTGCCTGAAGACTTACCATCTTTAATTGTTTCTTCAATGGCCTTTTTTCCATCATAGGCCAGAAGATAGGATGCTCACTTGTAATTGCTCAATGTTGAATTTCATTTACAGCTCCTCAGAAAATGAAGTGGTCCATGCCAAGACATTAATAGCACTCAGGGATGGGCTAGTAAATAACAAACAATGTGCTGGAGGAACTCAGTGGGTCAAACAACATCTGTAGGTCAACATTTAGTATCAAAGCCCTGAGAGTGGAGATGGCAGATGGCATGTGTTGAGAATAGAAGGCGAGTGGTGAAACAAGTTTCTGATGTGCTTGGTGGACTGAAGAGGGGGCGAAATAAAATAGTCATCTTTCATTTCTCCACAGTCTACAAGTTAATTTGAACTCCACCTCATCTCTGCTCTTCTACTCTGTCCTCTCAGTCCCGATGCAGAGTTTGACCTAGAAGGTGGACAACTTCCCTCCCATAGGCTAATCTATTATGAAAATCAACCTCTCCTCCATTGACTCTTCTCACTGCTTCTGAAAAGCCTAGCCAACATTATCAAAGATCACTCGCATCCTGGTTATTCTCTATTCACCGTCTTTCTAGCGGGTAGAAGATACAAAACTTGAGAACGTGTATCACTAGGCTCAAGGATGCTTCTAAAGACTCTTGAAAACCTTCTTATAAGGAAAGGGAGAACTTTCAATCTCTCAGTCTACCTCATCAAGGCTCTTAAACCTTATATGTCTACCTGTTCTCTGTAACTACACATTCTCTGTAAATGCAATGCTAAAATCTGCATTCTGCTGCTTTTTTTCCCTTTTGTACTTCCTTGATGTATTTATGTATGGAATGATCAGTCTGTATGGCATGCAACCAAAGCTTTTCCCTATATCTTGGTACAAGTGACAATATTAAATCATTGACTATTTGTCAAACCCATGACCCATACCACCAGGAAGTCATAAAGACAGGCTTTTGGAAACACCAGCATCTCTATTTCCCTTTGTCACATGATCTTCACAGGGAAATATATCAGCATTCTTACAATGTCAAAGAACCCAAACCCTGCAACTCCTTACTCAGCAATATTGTGGAACTATCTTTATCAGAAAGACTGTAATAGCTCAAGAAAATGATTCACCACTTCAAACTCAAGAAGTGAAAAAAATATTTTATCAACATTGAGAGCTGCATGAAAACGAATAAATATAAAAAAACCTTTATGTTATTTTACAGGAACATTCGGGCAATGGAAATCAACACATGGAGAATGCTGTAAGTAACTATTACTAATAAGTCATAAACATTATCAATAATTGACCTGAATTTGCAATATCATGAATAAATTATTGACTGTTATAGGGTAAAATAACCCAATAACAGTGAAGCAACTGCCCAGTTTACCATTTCTCTCTTTTCAAAAATTCTATTGTAGGCACATAATTGTAATATATAGTTATCATAACTTTATTCTGTAACTCTCAGTTATGTTTATGAGTATTAACAGGTCCTAACCTATATGTATTCTTTATCCTGGTATACCCTTTGCACAATTCCATGTTTTTTTTCATCCTATTTTCTAGCCAAACTGCATTTTCTTTTTCTCAGATTGAACTGGAATGGGAAAGCTTGCACTGGATATGAAAAACTGTCAACATCATTCAGAAATCACTAGTGGTTATACACATAATTAAACACATCAGACTGTCTGTGTTTGTTGGAAAGTATATGGCTGCTCTTTCTGAATTGGATGATCAGCCATGATCGTACTGAATGGCGGTGCAGGCTCGAAGGGCCGAATGGCCTACTCCTGCACCTATTTTCTATGTTTCTATGCCCTTTTGAGTTCTGCATTTGCAGAATCAACATCATTTGCAATGTTTTTATAGATTCAATATCACTGGTATCAACCTGCACACTCGAGTGCTCATGGGGGGTGCTGATGCTTTTTTTGTTGGTGGGGGAGGAGGGATTGATGCTTTGCTGCTGCTTACACATGGGAGGGGGAGCTGGGGGTCTTTGGACTTTCAACATTTAAATGTCATTCATTCTTTGGGGCACTCCTCTGTATTTGTGGATGGTTGTGAAGAAAAAGAATTTCAGGATGTATATTGTATACATTTCACTGACTTTAAATGTACCTTTGAAACCTTTGAAATACAGTGGATTTCATTTAATTGGAACACATCAGGACCAAGACATTTTGGACCAATTAAGCAGCTGCCCCAATTAGCTAAAGCTTCATGGAAATAGTTAAAAAGGTATTAAAAAAAAAGACAAACCAGTATTTAACTGAGCAACAATTTATGCTTTTAAATGAAATGCAGAATTAATTAGAACACTACAAATATTACTTGTGTTTGCCCATCAATTCAAGGATTATAGGAAACCTGTGCGGGAGAGTTTTCAAAGTGGAAAAGACTCTGGTGGAGTAGATTTTGCAACCAGGGTCTTCCTTGGTTACAATGGATCATCATGACTTCTTCTGTACCTCGTCGTGCCATTCAGTCTCCGTGCTGCCTTATTGGATGTTGGAGCTCACAACAGATCTTATCTTCCCAGACTGCCAGAGCTGACTTGTATGCTATGACAGGCATGTCACTATCTTTCTGGAGTATGAGAGTTGCCAGCTACCTTCACCTTGTTTAGCCAGCCTACTGAAGCAGTGTATCAGGGTGTGAATACTAGCACGTGTAAACAGCTACTTGGAGCCAAAGGTAAGAGCTGAGTGTCCAATGAGGAGCAAAGGTAACATTCAACACAGTTGTTGATACATTCAAATTCTTTGTAGTCCCTAACTTGTTGAAGACGTGAAATCATTTCATATTTACTCCCCGCTGTTTCCAGTATTTCAAAGCCTGAAAGCTTGACACAACAGTGGGGAAAGCAGTTCAGAATTGTCTATCTGCTTATTTCTCATCTACTATCAGCGACAAAAATCACTGCGTTTTGAACACCAACACAGACAGCTGATGCTTGGTTTAAACACAGCATAGAAACTGTTTGGCAACAATACCCTGTCCCAAATAATTAGCATAGTGTTCCAAATAAATGAAGGGAATCCCAGCTATTTTCTCAATTAACTGTATAATAATAAAACAATTACAGCACGGAAACATCTCGGCCTTTCTAGCCCGTGCCGAACGCTTACTCTCACCTAGTCCCACCTACCTGCACTCAGCCCATAACCCTCCATTCCTTTCCTGTCCATATATACAACGATATAACAATCACAACACAGAAACGGGCCATCTCGGCCCTCCTAGTCCGTGCCGAACTCTTAATCTCACCTAGTCCCACCTACCTGCACTCAGCCCATAACCCTCCACTCCTTTCCTGTCCATATACCTCTCCAATTTTACCTTAAATGACACAACTGAACTGGCCTCTACTACCTCTACAGGAAGCTCATTCCACACAGCTATCACTCTCTGAGTAAAGAAATACCCCCTCGTGTTTCCCTTAAACTTCTGCCCCCTAACTCTCAAATCATGTCCTCTCATTTGAATCTCCCCTACTCTCAATGGAAACAGCCTATTCACGTCAACTCTATCTATTCCTCTCAAAATTTTAAATACCTCGATCAAATCCCCCCTCAACCTTCTACGCTCCAATGAATAGAGGCCTAACTTGTTCAACCTTTCTCTGTAACTTAAGTGCTGAAACCCAGGTAACATCCTAGTAAATCGTCTCTGCACTCTCTCTAATTTATTGATAACTTTCCTATAATTCGGTGGCCAGAACTGCACACAATATTCTAAATTTGGCCTTACCAATGCCTTGTACAATTTTAACATTACATCCCAACTTCTGTACTCAATGCTTTGATTTATAAAGGCCAGCGTTCCAAAAGCATTCTTCACCACCCTATCTACATGAGACTCCACCTTCAGGGAACTATGCACTGTTATTCCTAGATCTCTCTGTTCCTCTGCATTCCTCAATGCCCTACCATTTACCCTGTATGGTCTATCTGGATTATTCCTGCCAAAATGTAGAACCTCACACTTCTCAGCATTAAACTCCATCTGCCAACGTTCAGCCCATTCTTCTAACCGGCATAAATCTCCCTGCAAGCTTTGAAAACCCACCTCATTATCCACAACACCTCCTACCTTAGTATCATCGGCATACTTACTAATCCAATTTACCACCCCATCATCCAGATCATTTATGTATATTACAAACAACATTGGGCCCAAAACAGATCCCTGAGGCACCCCGCTAGTCACCGGCCTCTATCCCGATAAACAATTATCCACCACTACTCTCTGGCATCTCCCATCTAGCCACTGTTGAATCCATTTTATTACTCCAGCATTAATACCTAATGACTAACCTTCCATGTGGAACTTTGTCAAAGGCTTTGGAGAAGTCCATATACACTACATCCACTGCCTTACCCTCGTCAACATTCCTCGTAACTTCTTCAAAAAATTCAATAAGGTTTGTCAAACATGACCTTCCAAGCACAAATCCATGCTGGCTATTCCTAATCAGATCCTGTCTATCCAGATAACTATTAATACTATCTCTAAGAATACTTTCCATTAATTTACCCACCACAGATGTCAAACTGACAGGTCTATTATTGCTAGGCTTACTTCTAGAATCCTTTTTAAACAATGGAACCACATGAGCAATACGCCAATCCTCCGGCACAATCCCCGATTCTCATGACATCTTAAAGATCTCTGTCAGAGCTCCTGCTATTTCTACACAAACTTCCCTCAAGGTCCTGGGGAATATCCTGTCAGGACCCGGAGATTTATCCACTTTTAAATTTCTTAAAAGCGCCAGTACTTCCACCTCTTTAATTGTCATAGGTTTCATAACTTCCTTACTTCTTTCCTACACCTTACACAATTCAATATCCTTCTCCTTAGTGAATACCGAAGAGAAGAAATCGTTCAAAATCTCTCCCATCTCCCTCGGCTCCACACATAGCTGACCACTCTGATTCTCTAAGGGGCCAATTTTATCCCTCACTATCCTCTTGCTTTTAATATAACTGTAGAAACCTTTCGGATTTACTTTCACCTTATTTGCCAAATCAACCTCGTATCTTCTTTTAGCTTTTCTAATCTCTTTCTTAAGATTCCTTTTACATTCTTTATATTCCTCAAGCAATTCCTTTACTCCATGCTGCCTATATCTATTGTAGACATCCCTCTTTTTCCGAACCAAATTTCTAATATCCCTTGAAAACCATGGTGCTTTCAAACCTTTTACCTTTCCTTTCAACCTTATACTTATACTTATCCTATTTTTTTTAAATGACAAAATCGAACCTGCCTCTACCACTTCTACTGGAAGCTCATTTCGCACAGCTACCACTCTCCGAGTAAAGAAGTTCCCCCTCGTGTTACCCCTAAACTTTTGCCCCTTATCTCTCAACTCATGTCCTCTTGTTTGAATCTCCTCTACGCTCAATGGAAAAAGTCTATCCACGTCAACTCTATCTATCCCCCTCATAATTGTAAATACCTCTATCAAGTCCCCCCTCAACCTTCTATGCTTCAAAGAATAAAGACCTAACTTGTTCAACCTTCCTCTGTAACTTTGGTGCTAAACCCAGGTAACATTCTAGTAAATCTCTTCTGTACTCTCTCTATTTTTTTGACATCTTTCCTATAATTTGGTGACCAGAACTGTACACAATACTCCAAATTTGGCCTCAACAATGCCTTGTACAATTTTAACATTACATCCCAACTCCTATACTCAATGCTCTGATTTATAAAGGCCAGCATACCAAAAGCTTTTCTCACCACCCTATCCACATGAGGTTCCACCTTCAGGGAACTATGCACCATTATTCCTAGATCACTCTGTTCTACTGCATTCTTCAATGCCCTACCATTTACCATGTATGTCCTATTTTGATTACTCCTACAAAAATGTCGCACCTCACACTTAACTATTAGCTATTAAAACAATTAACTATTGATTTTTAAGAGCTGTCCCAAGTAAATGGCCACCCTGTTTAAATGATGGGCCAGTTAATTGAAATTCACTATACTTCAATGAAGTTAACCACCAACAGAATATTTTTGTCAATTTGCTTATAAGCTACATGGAAATCTCTCTCTACTTCAACAAAGTATCTGACTTCCATTTAACACCTTCCTCCAGAGAGCCTGCCAATCATAAAATTGTACTTTCAGATCAAGGGGAAAGACTTTGGCATAGAAATTTACCTCTGGTTACTGCATGTTCAACTCTTCTTACCGTGTTTCACTAGAATTCAACTTTGTAAATAGAGCCAAACATGCAGAAGCTCCAGTAGAAGCTGGGTTGTGCATTAATAGGCTTCTGGGCATTTTCAGAATCAGGACCAGGATCAGGTTTATTATCACCAGCATGTGACGTGAAAATTGTTAATGCAATACTTAAGATAGAAGAAAAAAAACACAAAATAAAATAATAATAGTACATAAATAACTAAATCAATTAAAGTATATGTATATTAAATTGATAAAAATTGTGCAAAAAACAGAAATACTATGTAATAAAAAAGTGAGGTAGTGTTCACAAGTTCAATGTCCATTTAGGAATCGGATGGCAGAGGGGAAGAAGCTGTTCCTGAATCGCTGACTGTGTGCCTTCAGGCTCCTGTATCTGCTACCTAATTGTAACAGTGAGAAAAGGGCGTGCCCTGGGTGCTGGAGGTCCTTAATAATGGATGTTGCCTTTCTGAGACACTGCTCCTTGAAGATGTCCTGGGTACTTTGTAGGCTAGTACCCAAGATCGAGCCGACTAGATTTACAATCCTCTGCAGTTTTCTTTGGTCTTGTATAGTAACGCCCCCCCCCCCCCCCCCCCAATACCAGACAGTAATGCAGCCTGTCAGAATGTCAGAATGCTGTCCATGGTACAGCTATAGAAGTTTTTGAGTGTATTTGTTGACATATCAAATCTCTTCAAACTCCGAATGAAGTATAGCTGCTGTCTTGCCTTTTTTATACCTGCATCGATATTTTGGGACCAGGTTAAATCCTCAGAGATCTTGACACCCAGGAACTTGAAACTGCTCTACAATCAGCTCTTTTGACTTACTGGTGTCGAGTGCCAGGTTGTTGCTGCGATACCACTCCACTCGTTGGCATATCTCACTCCTGTACGCCCTTTCGTCACCACCTGTGTTTCTATCAATAATGGCTATGTCATTAGCAAACTTATTGATGGTATTTGAGCTTTGCCTAGCCACACAGTCATGTGCATATAGAGAGTAGAGCAGTGGGCTAAGCACACACCCCTGAGGTGCGCCAGTGTTGATCGTTAGTGAGGAGGATATGTTATCACCAGATTGCACAGATTGTGGTCTTCGGGTTAGGAAGTCGAGGATCCAATTGCAGAGGGAGGTGCAGAGGCCCAGGTTCTGGAACTTGCCAGTCAGGATTGTGGGAATGACGGCACTAAATGCTGAGCTACAGTTGATGAACAGCATCCTGACATAGGTGTTGGTGTTGTCAAGGTGGTCTAAAGCTGTGTGAATTGCCATTCAGATTGCATCTGCCATTGACCTATTGTGGTGATAGGCAAACTGCAATGGGTCTCAGTCCTTACTGAGGCAGCAGTCCAGTCCAGTCCAGTAATGATCAACCTCTCAAAGCATTTCATCACAATAGATGTGAGTGCTACCAGTTGATAGTCATTAAGGCAGCTCACATTATTCTTCTTAGACACCGGTATAATTGTTGCCTTTTTGAGGCAAGTGGCATCATCCATCTGGAGCAGTGAGTCTTAGAACATATTTTCATGAAAAAGCAGAGCATTCGTACTTCAACCTCAAACATCTAAAGTAAAAAGGATCTCATAGAAACATAGAAAACTAACAGCACAATACAGGCCTTTTGGCCCACAAAGCTGTGTTAAACATGTCCTCACCTGAGAAATTACCTAGGGTTACCCATAGCCCTCTATTTTTCAGGAGCTTCTTAAGAGACACTATCGTTTCTACCTCCACCACCGTCACTGGCAGCCCATTCCACGTAGTCATCACTCTCTGTGTAAAAATTTTACCCCTGATATCTCCTATGTACCTACTTCCAAGAAACTTTAAACTGTGCCCTCTCATGCTAGCCATTTCAGCTCTTGGAAAAAGCCTCTTACTATTCACACAATCAATGCCTCTCGTCATCTTATACACCTCTATCAGGTCACCTCTCATCCTCCATTGCACCAAGGCCAAATTCACTCAACCTATTCTCATAAGACATGCTCCCCAATCCAGGCAACATCCTTGTAAATCTCCTCTGCACCCTTTCTATGGTTTCCACATCCTTTCTATAGTAAGGTGACCAGAATTGAGCACAGTACTCCAAGTGGGGTCTGACCAGGGTCCTATATAGCTGCAACATTACCTCTTGGTTCCTAAACTCAATCCCATGATTAATGAAGGCTAATACACCGTATGCTTTCTTAATCACAGAGTTAACCTGCGCAGCACCCTTGAGTGTCCTATGGATTCAGACCCAACTTCCCTCTGATCCTTCACACTGCCAAGAGTCTTACCATTAATACTATATCCTGTCATCATATTTGACCTACCAAAATGAACCACTTCACACTTATTTGGGTTGAAATCCATCTGCCATTTCTCAGCCCAGTTTTGCATCCTATCAATTTCCCACTGTAACCTCTGAAAGCCCTCCACACTATCCATAACACCTCCAACCTTTGTGTCATCAGCAAATTTACGAACCTATTCCTCCACTTCTTCATCCAGGTCATTTATGAAAATCATGAAGAGCAGGGGTTCCAGAACAGATCCCTGAGGCAGGTCACATGCAGAATATGACCCGTCTACAACCACTCTTTGCCTTCTGTGGGCAAGCCAGGTTTTGATCCACAAAGCAAGGCCCCCTTGGATCCCATGCCTCCTTACTTTTTCAATAAGCCTTGCATGGGGTACCTTATCAGATGCCTTGTTGAAATCCATATACACTACATCTGCTGTTCTTCCTTCATCAATGTGTTTAGTCACATCCTCAAAAAATTCAATCAAGCTCATAAGGCATGACCTGCCCTTGACAAAGCCATGCTGACTATTCCTAATCATATTATACCTCTCCAAATGTTCATAAATCCTGCCTTTCTGGATCTTCTCCATCAACTTAACAACGACTGAGGTAAGACTCACTTGTCTATAATTTCCTGGGCTAGCTCCCCTCCCTTTCTTGAATAATGAAACAACATCCGCAACCCCCCAATCCTCCGGAACCTCTCCCATTCCCATTGATGATGCAAAGATCATTGCCTGAGGCTCAGCAATCTCCTCCCTCGTCTCCCACAGTAGCCTGGAGTACATCTCTTCTAGTCCCAGTGACTTATCCAAATTGATGCTTTCCAAAAGCTCCTGCACATCCACTTTCTTATTATCTACATTCTCTTTGGGGAAAAAAGTAATGAAATTGAAATTATAAAGTTAACATCTCAGGAAAAGATTGTCCAGTGGAAAGACCAACTACAGTACAATGCTGTGGGATACTCTCCATAACATTAGGATAATGACTGCTCATTGGAAACTACATTTAAGGAAAATGGAGCCATAACCATGAAATGGGAATTATGCATATTTCTCAGTTTTTGCAGTGTACTTCAACTTGACTTATTCAGATTATGAAGGCTCTACTGACACATTAACAATATAGGATATCAAAATTATGAACCAGTGATTGTTTCTTTGAGATAATACTGCCATATATTCTGTCAAATAGATAGAAAAACAAATGCAGTTAGTGCTACTTATGTCCAAATAGCACAGCAATTTCAGGTGAAAGGCAGTCCTATTAAAGTGGAATATTAAATAGTTTGTGTCTGAGTTAATAGCAGTTAATACTATTAACTTACATTTTCAGACAATGCCATGATTAATACTATGAAAGTTAAACATGCAAATAAAATTAGACAAGCAATATACAGTATGTCACTTGATATTCTGCTTGCTGCAAATCAGATTCATTATTTTAAATAATTGATGAGATTGAAATGTGTACCTGGTCTCCAACGGTATGTTGCTGTTAAGCACCCAGCTATTATGGAGTTGTGCTGAATCTTGCTGGGCATTGGCAGGTGGTTCTGTGGAAGCTGGGCTGGGCTGGCTTTGCACTGTCATTGTATTCCTCTGCAGAGAGTCCAAGGATTGAGTTTGTTGACTTCTGCAAGTGCAACCATGTGGAGGCGGAGGTGGTGGCGGTAGGGGTCTGAATGTGAATTTGCTGTGAGAACCAGCAGGCAATTCTGGAAAAAAGAAGAGGTAATGTTGCTGGACTTCACGTTTCAGTGCAACTCAACACATTTCATTCTAAACATCAGTAGTGCATCAAACTCTGACTTAACAATTCCAATTTGATTCGGTCTCCAACTGTGAAAATGCACCATTTGGTTTTCTATACAGAACACATCAGTTTCACATTTGTGCTGGGTTGGGCAAGTTCAATCATGTAATTTGTGGAAGAAACAGAATTTTGCCATTGGCAATTTCTGTTTGCAAGAGGAAAAGAAATAGCAAAAAGTTTCAGCTTGTGAGTGGTATCCAGCAAGTCTGTCTGAAAACCTGACATAGGAATTCATCTTACATTGAAATAAGCCTACGGATATTGAACAGTTTTTCCAATCCTTTCTGAAACACTTAAATATCAGTTTTAATGTATGGTTATTAAGGGGATAAATCTGGGTCAGGAAGTGATTTTGTGTCCATCCTTCAGTTTCATAAGATCTTCAAAGTTTCTTTTTCTTGTTCTCTGATCTTCTGCTTTTTTGCCTCTTGCATCAAAAGTTCATTGTAGCACAGCCAGTAAGTAGTCATTCAAATTAGTGTAAGAATATAAATATAAGTTTGACTACCTCTCATTTCAAATGGACGTGAATTCTCAAATTATTAGTAAACCTATGAAATATGGGACAAAATTCACTCATAAAATTTGTGTGAGAAAACACAGTAATCAACAAAATTATATTTTTAACTCTTGTCTCTTGTACATGATGCAGCTTCACATTATAGAAAATCATGATAAATCCATATTTTTGAAAGGCAGTTCTGTTGTATTGAATCAGAATTAGGTTTCATTGGTTTCTTGTATTCTACCTGTACACTTTTAAATGTGCCACAGTGAAACATCTGAAAACTTGACAGTGATGTTTGGCCAGGCTCTGGGCAGTCGTGCGAAGTACTTTGTATTTCATTCACTGTGGTGTGAACATTAAATAGGATCTAATACGGCTCTGATGCTATTTTCACATGGACAAACATTCTTCTGCCTGCCACCATCTCAACCCAATTCTAAATGGGAGCCACAATAGCATTTTGCTTCTCCAGTTCAGCAGCAGTTTGCACTTTTATCACCAAGTGAAGTCAATGTTAGAGAAAGTTGTACAAGGTGTATAACAAGCCATGGTCTATCAAATATTTTATGTATGCTGATTAAGATGACCCTTCTCAAGATCAATTGGTTCCAGTCTCATAAATAGACTGGAATTCTGTAAAAGTTATTGATTTGACAGCAGAAGTATGGTGGCAGGTAAAAGAGGCGTGAATAAATTTGGCACAATATCTTAAAATCATTGTTACAGGAGCAGATCAAGTGCTGGATGTCTTCAGGTCATAAAATAAGACAACATCATTTGACCTGCCATCAATTTTCACTTGCACCAATGTCTTTTACCAACATTTAACCCATCATCTTCTAATCACTGGCTATACAATGCTTATCTAGATAACTCTTAAATGTTCTAAGAATACTCACTTCCATCACCCACTCATGAAGTACATTCCAGATTCCAACCGATCTCTAGGTGACAGAAATGTTCCCAAACCCCTTTAAACATCTTCATTCACCTAAATTTGTCTTTTGGTATTTTATGCCTCAGTTATGGGTAAAGGTTTTTTCCCATCTTCCCTGTCTATTTCTCTAATAATTTTTATATATTTCAGACTGATCTCTCTTCAGTCTCCTCCACTCCAAGGAGAACAAATATTTATAGTGCAACCATATCCTTTTTAAAATGTGGTGTTCAATTGCAATAGTGCTCCAGTCATGGTCTAATCAATGTTTTACAAAGCTGTATTATAACTTCCCATATACCTTCTTTGCCACCATATCTACCTGTGTAATCAGCTTTAGGATCTTTTGACTGACCATTTATGTATATGTATCCTTCAAAGTACATTACCTTTTATTTACCAGGGTTACTGTTCACTTGAAAATTCTCTGGCCAATATCTTCCTGTACTCTAAGAATATCCTTCTCACTCTGAATGCCACCATGAATTTTTGTGTCAACTATAAAATTATGGATCACATCTCCTCTATTGATAGCCAATTATTCATTATTCATGTGTATAACAAACAGGGTCCCAGCACTGATCTGTATAATCCACTATTGGTCACAGGCTTTCAATCATAAAAACAACTCTCGACTGTCAATTCTTATGTTTCCACTATTAATCTCTTCTTGATTGAACAACTCGCCTGCTGACAGAGCAAAACCATTCCATCATTCATAACACATAAATCAGGAGTCTGATGCAATACTCTACATGCCTGGATGAGTACAGAAACTCAAAAAGCTAGCAATATCCAAGACAAATCAACCTATATAATTGGCAATTGAGAACCACCTAAATATTCAATTTCTCTGCCACCAACACACAGCAAATGCACTGTGTTCCATTTGCAAAATATATTGCAACTCCCATCTAAGCTACTCTAACAGCTATCTCCCAAACCCTTGATCTCTGTTCCCAAAACAAACAGTGACAGAAGGGAAGAGCACAATTTGCATGTTTCGCAAACTGTAAACCATCCTTGGGGCTGCCTTTTCAACAGCATTGTTGAAGTGACTCATAGAACAACTGCAGCAATTCTCGAAATTGCCCTATCACTACCTTCTCAGGCTTAATATCTGGATCGCTAAAAAATTAATAAAATGTAACAAAAAAAAAAGCTGCTTGCACCATCCCTAAAGCCTGCTGATCTTTTCTGAAGTGTGGTAGCCTGAATTTAATGAGCTACACCAGTTGTAACCAAACCTATGAGTGTTTTATGAAAGTTCATCATGGCTGCCTTATATCATAAGACTATAAAACATAGGAGCAGATTTAGGCCATTCAACTCATTGAGTCTGCTCCAACATTTCAACAAAGCTAATCCTTAATCTCACTTAACCCTATACACCTGCTTTCTCACCATATCCTTTGATGCCCTGACCGATCAAGAAACTATTGACTTCCACCTTAAATATATGCATGGACTTGGCCTCCACCGCAGTCTATTGCAGAGCGTTCCACAGATTCACTACTCTTTGGCTAAGAAACATCCTCCTTACCTCTGTTCTAAAAGGTCGTCCCTTAATTTTGAGGCTGTGCCCTTTAGTTCTGGATACCCCCCACTATAAGAATCATCTTCTCCACATCAACTCAATCTAGTCCTTTTCAAATGAGGTTCCCAAACATTCTTCTAAATTCCAGTGAATACTGTTGCACATGTACTCCATGCTTCTATAAATAAAAGCTCAAATTTCCATAGCTTTATCAGAATTTCTCTCACATTCACAAGCTTATACACATATACCTTGAGATCTCTCTGATCCTGAACTGTGTTTAAATTTTACATCTTTCCCTTTTCTCCCCCTACCGAAATGTAATATGCATCAATTCTCTGCACAGAAATTCATGAGCTGACTATTCATCAGTGTCTACAGTCTCCTGAAGTCAATTATTACTCTCTACAAAGTTTAATACACTTTCAAGTTTAGTGTCATTTGCAAATTTGGAAATTATAACTTTGATAACCAAGTCCGTTAAGCTATATGACAGAAAACAATTATCTTAGTTTCACTTTCTAGGGAGAATACCATGTCTTTCTTCTCATATGAAGCACAAACATTCACCACTGGAGTATCTTTTACTCAACAAATTTTCTATGCATGGAGCTCTTGCTTCTTTATTCTGAGTAGCAAACTTGACCACAAACTAAACATACTTAATCAAACATCTTTTGAAACCTAAATAAAAGCAAAAAGCTGTGGAAATAGTAAACAATTTAGATCCATACAAGGAAGCAAAGAATGAATATTTCAGGACAATGACTTCTACTTCTCTCCTTACAGATACCACCTAACCTGTTGGTGTTTCCAACAACTTCTGCTTCTATATATCACACTTGAATGTAATCTTTGAGCTTAAGAAATTTTAATCTATGCCTGACAATGGTGTAAGCACATTTGATGCTAGCACTTTGTTTCATATCTCTTAATTTGCATAAATTTCAGAAAGGAGAGTATTAAATATACATCAGAGCATTGGGAAGATGTTCTTATTTGGCAAACAAAGATATCTGAGTAAAGCTGAACATATAAAAACAATTTCACATGGGCACAAATTACCACAGAAAGTGCCTCTATGTACTTCATGAACGGTAGCATAAATGATTAAAAAATATTTAAGCCTAATTAAGTAACACATATAAAATGCAGGAGGAACTCAGCATGCCAGGCAGGATCTACGGAAAAAAAGTGCAGTCGATGTTTTGAGCCGAGACCTTCCGGCAGGACTGGAGAAAAAAAAGATTATGAGTAGATTTAAAAGGTGGGGGAGAGGAGAGAGAAAATCAGGAGGTGAAACCAGGAGGGGAAGGGATGAAGTAAATATAATTAAGCTGTGTTAAGTGAATTCAATTGTTTAGCTAAAAATTATAAACTATAGAAAAAAACACATGAATATAGAAAGAACATTTTTCTTCAAAACATGAATATTAACTTGAGAATTTTGTGAATGTGATGGGTTCTTAATGCATTATTTGAAAATTCTTATACCAACATAATGCGAGACCTCAGGCTTTTAACAGTGAATATAACATTAAAGTATTTTTCTATGGCAGGACATCAGATTCCTGAGAACTGCTTTTTGAGTATAAATAGATATACAGCCGGGCAATTAATCTATAAGTTAGCTTATTAGTGAAGAATCAGCATTAATTATTTAGAAGAGAGCAAGGAAACAAAACTTACCCAGTCCCCATATGTACATAACCAAGTTCAAGGTTTAATGTGACTCTGAAAAAAACCTTTCCTGTATATCTCTCTAGCGCTACATAACAAAGTAGGAAATCAAAATGGAGTGCAATACTTCAACTGCAGGGAATGCATTTAATTGCAATACTCCAGCAGTGGGGAACAAAATTAATTGAAGTCCTCCAGATGTGGAAATTAGAATTCAGTGCAGTACTTCAGCTGTGGGGAATAAAAACTGATTGCAGTACTTCAGCTGTGGAGAATAGAATTGACTGCTGTACTCCAGATAGGGAAGGGGTGGAGAATAAAATTGATTAGAGTACTCCAGATAGAGGGAATAACACTGATTGTAGTTTTCCAGGTGTGGAAAATAGAATTGATTGTACTAGTCCAGATGTGGAAAATTGAATTAATTGAATAATTCCAGATGTAGGGATTAGAACTGAATAGCTTGTGGAGATTAAAACTGAATGCAGTGCTCTAGCTGTGGGGAATAAAATTGAATGCAATACAGTTGTGGTTTTACTTTTAAACTATGAAACACAAGAATTATTTCTCTGCTCTTGTATTTCATGGCTTTGCAATGCTAGATGTACATAAACATAAAGCTTTTTTCTTCCATTTTTGTTCTCATAATATATGCTGGTGAAGCTTTTCAACTGACACAAGTAAGTTTAAATTATAGGTTCAGTGCAAATGTTGGAAATCTACATCAAAAGCAGAAAAAAAGTAGAAATATTTAGCAGGACAGGAAGCATGTATGGATAAAGAATGGATTTCAGATTGATGATTTTTTCATCATAATTTGAATGATTAGTTCTTTCTCCCAGTGGAACATACTAAACAATCAATCCTCGTTCAGGTACAATATTCAGCTAGATCTTCATCAGTGTTTTGGATAAAGATGAATTAATACATAATAATGTAACTTTGAAGAATAGGAGAACCTTTATGGTGGCCTGAACAATATTTATCTAAAACCAACTCCTGAAATCACATTGTCTGGCCATCATTAAATTACTATATCTGTGAGTTTGTTATGTGATCTTTGGCTGCTAAGTTTCCTACATTGGGACTGTGACCATATGCCATAAGTATATTTTTTGGAATAAATCCATGGAACATCCTCAAGTTGTGAAAAGCACTATGATGTTTTCTTATAAACATTCAATGGTCTTTCTCAGTGGATAACTTTTCTCCAACGTTAGACAGAGAAGCTGAAGAACATCATTATGAATCTATTATAAACCAGGGCACTTTTAAAGTTCAAAGTAAACATTATCAGAACTCAATATGTCCCCATATACCACCCTGGGATTCGTTTTCATGCGGGCATACACAGTAAATCCAAAAAATACAATAGAATCAATGCAAGACTGCACACAACAGGACGGACAAGCAACAAATATGCAAAAGACAATTGACTGTGTGAAGTTTAGGAGAATTAATTAAAGTGTTTAGTAATAAAAATGATAGAATCACCTTGTTTCATTAACCTTTCTATCCTGCCTATACTAGAACAGAATCACCAGTAACACACACAAAGTGCTGGAGGAACTCAGCAGGCCAGGCAGCATCTATGAAAAAGAGTACAGTCAGCATTTTGGACCGAAACATCGACTGTACTCTTTTCCATAGATGCTGCCTGGCCTGCTGAGTTCCTCCAGCATTTTTTGTGTGTTGCTTGCATTTCCAGCATCTGCAGACTTTCTCTTCTATGTGAAAGAATCACCAGTATGTGCATTTAACCAGTTCATAATAGATATCCTTATTTATGCCCTCAACCCAAAATGTCAACTAATGCACTGCCTCCAAAGCTGTTGCCTGTCCCACTATGTTCCTTCGGCAGTTTTTTTTTCTCCAGATTCTAGCTTTTGCGGTCACTTATTTATGTCATCATAATAGATGTGATTGACTACTATGCTTTTCCTCTTCAATAACACATATGACTATGAGTAACAATCTGAGGATTGTGAATCAATATTTCAGACTTATGAGTCTTGAAATTCCTGTTTGCACTGAATGCATAACATATGTGCATACCATTATTTTTACTTATTTATGGGGCAGAGAAAAGAAGTCCCAAGTAGAGTACAATAATACCTTAGTTTTGGCTAGCTTTTTTTTTAATACCTATAAATACCGTTACTTAGCATCATTCACACAATTTTATTTAACATTTTGCATAATATTTGCATAATGTTCACTTCACTTGTATCTCAAGAAAGTTAGTTATGAATTTTCTTATCAAATACTTGTAAAGGTTTTCCAGAAATGTGGGGTATTATGTATGCTGACAAATTTATTGAGAATAGAAAGGAAATAGAATGTAATGAAAGATGAATAAACTGTTTTTCTGTTTGAAATATCAGGTCAATAATGATATTTTTGCTTTTTTTGGCTATCCTTCCCCACCCCCCCCCCCCCCAACTGAATTTCACATTCTCCTTCAATGTAATTCACATGACTCCAGGGCAATTTATCATCATGTGATATGTTTTGGTTGCATTGGCAACAGTGGGAGAGTAAATTCATCTGTATCAATTTCTTCTGAGATCTTTATTCTGTTGAAAAAGACATTATGATGATATATGCAAAGTATTGTAATTAAATTATGATAAATCTATAAACTGTTTTCAAAGTTAAATTTAAGGTGGAGGAAGTTTTATCAGTCTGATGTATAATTTCACTTAGCACAATGCTTGACAATACAGGTGATCAGGGTTCAATTCCCACCGTTGCCTATAAGGAGTTTGTACATTCTCCCTGTGAATACATAGCTTTCTTCTGGGTGTTTCGGTCCAAATACCTACTGGTCGAAGTTGTCCCTTGTTTAGGCTAGGGTTAAATTGGGGTATTCTGGGTGGTAAATCTCAAAAGACCAGACAGGTGCTGTATGTCAATAAATAAATAAAGTGAAAAACTGAAAATGGGAAGCGGCCCAGTTGAGGGAAGTGCCTGGTGTGAAAAGTGCTAGTCTTTGGCTCGAGAGTCTTCGGCGAGGAGACTACGCCAGGCACAATTGCAGAGGGTGAAGACATCACCGCTAAGCTGATTCAGTGTGCTACGTGCATGGTGTGGGAGGTCAGGGACACTGATGGTGCCCCCGGCTGCTAAAGTTGTGGAAAGTGTGTCCAGATTCAGCTTCTGAAGGAGCATGTTTCAGCACTGAAGAAATAACTTGATGACCTCAGGTTTATCCGTGAAAACGAGGGTTTTCTGGACAGGACCTACAGTGAGGTTGTTACACCAAGGATACTGGAAGAGAGAAAGGGGGCGACGATGAGGAAGGAAAGAATGCTTGAAGTACAGGAGACCCCAGGGGATGTACCTCTCGTAAACAGGTTCACCCTCTTGGAAGCTGTCAGGACAGAAGATACTGCCAGTCTGAGAGGCGGACAGGTCTGCGAGCCGAAAATTGGTGCAGAAGCAGAGCCGAGGAGCCGTGGTAGTAAGAGGTACGGAAAGGGGTTTCTGCAGCAACAGGCAAGATTTAAGGATGATGTGTTGCCTCCCTGGTGCTAGGATCCAGGACATCATGGACCGATTGCAGGGAATCCTCAAGGGTGAAGGTGAACAGCCGGAAGTGGTAGTGCATGTCGGCACAAATGACACCGAGAAGAAGAGGAAGGACATTCTGCAGCGGGACTTCAGAGAACTCGGAAGGAGGCTGAAAAACAGGACTTCCAGGGTGGTTATCTCTGGTTTGCTTCCAGTTCCTCGTGCTGGAGAGGGCAGGAACAGGGAGATAATGGATCTGAATGTGTGGCTGAGGAACTAGTGCAGGAAGCAAGGATTTACATTCTTGGACCACTGGGATCTGTTTTGGGGTAGGGATGAATTGTACAAAAGGGATAGGTTGCACCTCAATAGGCAGGGGACCAGCATTCTGGCAGACGGGTTTGCCACTGCAACACGGATGTGTTTAAACTAAGTAGTGGGGGGGAAGGGATGAACTGGAAGTATCAGGATGGAGTTAAAGGGAAAGTGGAAATAAGAAAAGTTAAAAAGGACAACAGAATCAATGGAGTAGAAAGCTCAAGAAGAGATCATACAGTATGGCCAAGTGAAATAAGAATTGATATGAAAGGAGAGGGGAGTACCGAATTAAAAGTATTATATATGAATGCACGAAGTACAAGGATTAAAGTAGATGAGCTTGAGGCTCAGTTGGAAATTGGCAAGTACGATGTTGTGGGAATAACTAAGACCATAATATGATATGTTTTAACCTACAATTTGAGAAGGAGAAGGGAAAATCGGATGTGTCAGTATTACAGTTGAACAAAGGGAACTATGGAGCTATGAGGGAGGAGCTGGCCAAAGTTCAATGGAACAATACCCTAGCAGGGAAGACAGTGGAACAAAAATGGGAGGTATTTCTGGGAATAATGCAGAAGGCGCAGGATCAGTTCATTCCAAAGAGGAAGAAAGATCCTAAGGGGAGTAAGGGGCAGCCATGGCTGATGAGGGAAGCAAAGGGCAGTATAAAAATAAAAGGGAAGAAGTACAACATAGCAAAGATGAGCGGGAAACCGGAGGACTGGGAAGCTTTTAAAGAGCAACAGAAGATAACAAAAAAGGCAATACGCCAACAAAAAATGAGGTACAAAGGTAAATTAGCCAAGAATATAAAGGAGGATAGCAAAAGCTTCTTTCGGTGTGTGAATAGCAAAAAAGAAATTAAGACCAAAATTAGGCCATTGAAGACAGAAACGGGTGAATTTATTATGGGGAACAAGGAAATGGCAGATGAGTTGAACAGGTACTTGGGATCTGTCTTCACTAGGGAAGACACAAACAATCTCCCAGATGTAATAGTGGCCAAAGGAAGTAGGGTAAAGGATGAACTGAAGGAAATTTGTATTAGGCAAGAAACAGTGTTGGATAGACTGTTGATTCTGAAGGCTGATAAGTCCCCGGGACCTGATGGTCTGCATTCCAGGGTACTTAAGGAGGTGGCTCTAGAAATCGTGGATGAATTGGTAATCATTTTCCAATATTCTATAGATTCAGGAACAGTTCCTGCTGATTGGAGGGTGGCTAATGTTGCTCCACTTTTCAAGAAAGGAGGGAGAGAGAAAACAGGGAATTATAGACCGGTTAGCCTGACGTCAGTGGTGGGAAAGATGCTGGAGTCAATTATAAAAGAGGAAATTACGACACATTTGGATAGCAGTAGAAGGATCAGTCCAAGTCAGCATGGATTTATAAAGGGAAAATCATGCTTGTCTAATCTTCTGCAGTTTTTTGAGGATGTAACTATGAAAATGGACAAAGGAGAGCCAGTGGATGTAGTGTACCTGGACTTCCAGAAAGCTTTTGATAAAGTCCCACAAAGGAGATCAGTGGACAAAATTAGGGCACATGGTATTGGGGGCAGAGTACTGACATGGATTGAAAATTGGCTGGCTGACAGGAAACAAAGAGTAGCGATTAACGGGTCCCTTTCGGAATGGCAGGCTGTGACCAGTGGGTTACAGGGCCAAATAGCCTACTCCTGCACCTACTGTCTATGGTCTATTATTGTCTATTGAAAACATTCATTCTTCAACCCACAAACCAAAGGGTAGAACAACTTTATATTGATATTCAAAAGTAAAATCCACTGTTGGATTTAACTTCATCATGACAGCTACTCTCCTTCAAATATGACTTATTGCTTGAGAAATGTTTTAGAATGTCTAGCAAACAATGTTAAATAAATGGAAGTTCAATCCTTCCTGCTAGAACATTGGTTTTCTTGATGACCAATAAATGATCAATAAAAATAATCAACTTTTGTATTTCAGCAACTCAATGTAACAAATAAAAGAGGACTCTTCACAAAAAACATAATAAAAAAATATTATCTTTTAAACTCACACTGAATGCTGTTATCATAGGATGAAGTATCAGTGGCTCTTCCATCTACCATACTCTAGGCAAATGCCAAATAAAGCTTCTGTCGCTCAAGCTCAACAATAAACCATAGCTGAATCCTCTCTGACTACATGAAACAAATGAGACATTTTCATCTCCAGTGACAGTGATCCTATGGTACCAAATTAAAGATGATTCTACTTCATCACAGAATGCACACTTGTGACAAATGCTAATTCCTCTCATAATAGATGGGTTATTTTTCATATATATGTTATAATTTGCTCCTTCAGCCAAATAATACTTTGAATGAGATTGCCCTACTAGGATTATACTCTATAGAATTCAGAATAATGAAAAATGATCTTACTGAAAAAATCAAGAATTCTAATATTGCTTGACAGCCTGGAAACATTAATTATAAGTCCCCAGCCTGAAAAATCTGGAACAAAAGATCAATCTCAAAATAAGAGGTGAGCGACTTTGAACTGAAGGGAGAAGATATTTCATCCCACCGAAGTGAGTAAACCTTCAGAACCCAAGAAAACGGTGAGGTTTCACTCACTCACAGGAAAGTGGCACCGAGGTTCAGTACTATACAAAGCTCTCAGGCACATACTATATATAGTTAGGGTGTCTAAGACTTTTGCACAGTACTGTGGTAATTTTATATATTATATTGTACTGCTGCTGTAAAATATAAATCAATTTTTGTAATGTACGTGAGTGATGATAAATCTGATTCTGATATGAGTCTCTATTATGGACTGAGAGTGGGAAGGGAGTATGGAGAGGGGAATCAAGGTTGTTAAAAGGAGAAGGGAGAGGAGGGGGAGTGGGAAGCACCAGGGAGACATTCTGTAATAATCAATAAACTAATTGTTTGGAATCAGGGTGCTCAGCGCTGGAAGTGTCTGAACGCATGACATCCATCGCTGTGGCACTCCTTCTCTGCCACTTGTCCCACACCCCTCCTGTAGCACTCCAATCTCACCACTCCTGTCAGAGTTACAAACTCACCCTCCAGCCACATTGTCAAATACAATTCTGTGGAAAAGTCGTAGCTACCCTAGCTATATGTATTGGCCTAGGATTTTTGCACAGTACTGTAAACGATCAGACATAATCCATTGCATGGGTGGTGAAGGCACAGAGGGCCAAATGATAATGCTTGCTACTGTTTTTAAGTTTTGAGTTAAGCTCTTTTTTAAGCACAAATTTGAAGAGTTAATTGTACCAAATGCTAAAATAATGGACTGCAGATAATCCCTGTGGGGCAATTGGCATATAAATTTAGGCTTTGAATTTAGTCCAGTCCAGAAGAATCCTACGTACAAATAGAGATTAGAAAGTAATGGAAGACAACTTGGTGGCAGAGGTCTGGCACCTGTCAATCAAGTTACCACAGAATCACCTGATATTAACCGTGGGATGGAAAAAATGGCTTGATAAAACATTAATTGCAATATCAGCAAAGCAGGAAGGAACATAAGACCAGAAGCTAACCACAAAGGTAAGTACTGAATATTAATATGACTGACATAAATATGCCATATTAAGGGCTTAAACAGTCCAGCGGATGAGCAGTAAGTTTGCTTGTTCAGCTTTTCAACATAAGTATTTATGCACTAGGGAATATATAAATTTTTCCTGTGAGACCGAATAGAATTTAACAATCTCGATTAAGCTATACTGAGATGACATTGTAAGTAAAGAGTGCTCAGAAGCAAACAGGTGATCAAGAAAATGCGCCAATTCAGCTTTTGAATTGCAAATCTTATGCATGAGGAAGCTAAAAGTTCCTGAGAGAATTCATAGGAAAACAGCAGTACACACAGAAATGATGTGGGGCTGTATTCTATATAAAAGGGAGCTGAGAGACAGGGAGCTGACCATAGAGATGCTACTATAGTCTTCTGTGCTTCAATAGTTTGGAAGAGGAACTGGCATGTACCATCACAGTGCAAGATATCAGAGAACTCTGAGGCACCTATCGACAGTATAAGTATGTCCTATTTTCTGAATACACTGTTTCTACATTTTCAGGTAAAGACAATTCCAATTGGACATCCTCTATTAAAACAGCCAAGGTAATAGTCTGGAAAAGGAAACTAGCATGGATGGTGAATTTTGGTCGGCATGAGCCAGTTGGTACGACAGATTTGTTTCCATGCTCTTTAACTTTAAGACTATGAATAAAACTACAAAAGTTTGCAAAACAGACATAGGTGGAGTATGTATCTCTGCTAAAAGATTTAACACGAGCAAGAGCACAGTGGTTAATACATACTGTAATTTCCATGATTCCCAAGAAACTAATCAGTGCTCTTATTTTTCCCATGATGAAAGGTTTCAGGAGAGTTTGTTCCACACTTAAAACTTCCTGCATTATATTAGGACTGCACTATCTGTATTATATAAGCATTGTGTAAAATATTGGATTCTCAAGAAATTTCTGACTCTCTTCCTTTCAATAAGTCGTCCGTACTATGGAGTCTTAACACTCGGAGATAAAGGAGGAAGTAGTTTTGTTAGCAATGCAGTGAACTGCTGATGTGGTGAAATTTGAATTATTATAGGGCTTCTGTTGTGGGGAGTTTGCCTTACAGAGAATCTTGACGCGGTCAGCACAATTTCTGAAAAATGCTGACTTGCTTTGCTGTGCAATGAGGAATACTAATTAATGCCCGACGCTGCATTCTCTGTCTGTACTCTGTTGGTGACCACAGTGCATCATTGTTCTGTTGCCTCTCAACCTCTTCAACCTGGCAGACAGAATTGATTGGTACACAGAACACTGTTGTAATTTGGGAACTCCCGTCAGAGGCATACTGTAAAGAGGACTCCGAGCAATCTTCTTGCCTGAAATAAAATGATAAGACACTGGCAGGTTAAATAGCATGTCAAGGAAGAAGCAAAATAAAACATTTGTGGTTGTTGCCATTTCATTGCAGAAGGAAGAAATTAGAGATGTAACAGTTCATGACTAAGTGCAGAGGCAAGAAGTGAGGAGGTAGTGTGGGAAGTTGGTGGGGGTACAGGAAAGAAAAGAATAAGCTTGGCTAGTAGAAGGCCAAATCTTTACCTATGAAAGGTGCTGAACAAATTCTACAACAATAACTTGTATTTAGAGAGAAACTTGACCCTAATAAAAAATACTTATGACATTTCACAGATGCATTTTCAAAGAAAATTTAACACTGAAACATATTAGGACAGATGACTAAAACGTTGGTGATATATTTGATTCTCAGAATCCCTGTAAATGAGGGCAGAACTAGGCAGCTTTAGGGAAGAAATTCCAGAGCTAGGAAGTTGAAAGCACAGTGACCAGTGGCTGAGTAATTGAAGCTGCTACGTTCAAGTGTTCAGACTCTGAGGAGGGTAGATACTTTGGAGGGTTGTGGGGTTTGAGGAAATTACAGCATTAATGTGGTTTGAAGGCAAGGATGGGAGCTTTAAAATGTCAAAATTTCTCAAATAGGAACTAGTATAGGTCAATAAATGTTAAAGTTATGGTTGAACATAGCTCAATGGAACTCAAAAACAGTGTTCTGGACGATTTTAATAGTACTGTGAATGGAAGAACAATGTCTACCCAAGAACATATTGGGACAGTCAAACTCAGTGACAAGCAAGGCATGAATTAAGGCTTCAGCAAAAAAAAAAAGCCTGAGAAAACTCATTGCAAAGGGCAAAATAATCTCTCTTAGCAATAGCATGGTATTCATTCTGAAACTCTTTAATTGTGTTACGAGTGTCTAAGAATACTTTGGTTTTGTCTAAGACGGTTGCCAAAGAGAAGAGTGCAATCAAGAGGAGCTTGGTAATATAGCAGTTAACACTTCACAGCCCTAGCGATCGGAATACTGGGGTTCAATTCATGCCGCTGGCTGTAAGGAGTTTGCATGTTCTCCCCATGACTATGTGGGTTTCCTCTGGGTGCTCCACTATCCTCCCACCTTCCAAAAGACATATGCGTTATGGTTAGTAAGTTGTGGGCAGGTTATGTTGGCACTGGAAGCATGGCATACTTGTCCGGTGCTCACAGCACATCTTCAGGCTATGTTGGTCATTGACGCAAATAACGAGTTTCACTGTGATTCAATATTTCGATGTACTTGTGACAATAAAGCTTATCTTTCTTTAATCTTTTCTGTGGACTGCATTTGTTACCTTTTTAAAGAAGTATTTCAGAGTAGGTTTACTGGGCTATTGAATGGAATAGGCAGATTTTCTTTTGGGGACTATTGGACAATCTAGACTTGTATCTTTTGGATTTAGAAGAGCAAAAGGAGATGAAACAGTAAATGCGAAAATGTCATTTTATTTCATAACTCAGGTTACTGTATGAGGTTTATTCATTTGAAACAAATTAGACAATGTTCTTCTCTCTCAGAGAGTTGTTAGTCTTTGGAACTTTCTTCCTTCAAGGATGTTTGAAGCAGTCTTTGAATAATTTTAAGCCAAAATTAGATTCTTAATAAGCAACAGAGCCATGGGGAATGCAAAATTGAAGTTGCATCTAGATCACCCTTAATTTTAATAACTGGCAGAGAAGACCCAAGTATCTTACTTCTGCTTTTAATTTGTATTTATGCTTGTATGTTATCAAGCAGTGATGAACTAAGTAGGAACCAAAGTCAATTGTTGTTTATTAAACTGAAAAAATGCAGTGAGATAAAAATGCATCTCATCACAAATTAATTAAAAGTTAAGGAACAAATCTGAAAATATCAAGTCAAAGCTATAAACGATAAACGAAGTTCATTCTTTGAAGCCTTTAAAAACTATGAACATATAGTTTTATTGGGATTAAAAGGAGTAAAGCTAAATTGGTACTTGAAGGGCATAGTTAATTATAGAAAGCATTGCTATAAATAAGTATGAGAGATGTACAGAAAGAAATTGTGAGGTACTGTATAACAGCATCCATTTAAATCAGGGATGGCCAACCTATGGCGCATGCGCCAAAAGTGGCGCATTGCACCCCAGTGATAATAATAAAAAAGTAAGCCTACTCATGCAAAAAGTATTAACCAAAAACTGATTTGTAGAGAAAAAAAATCTTTAACAGGAATTCAAGTAGCTTAGAGCTAGAAATGGGTTTTACTGAGAATAAATCTAAAACTTAGCAATTATTTTTAGCAATTTTATTATTTTGTGCACATCTTTTGTTGAATGCTATCTTCTTTCACATTAATCAATTTTCAATTAGAAAAGATGTTCAATGAGTCAAACTAGGAAAGAAGGACTTTGTTCTGCAGTCGTTCCATAACTGTTCAATACATGTTTGATACTTGTTTGACCCTGAGGCGCCAGGCGTCTGCACCAGCGGTGCGTCGCAGGTTTTTGCCAGTTTACAATTGACACTCTTGCGCTATAGAGTTGTGCTTTGTTCATCCTTTGTGAACACCTGCAGTTTTGTACTTTTTTGAAAATTAGGCCTTGTTTTTACATTCAGTTACCCATCACAGTGCAAAAGAAAATAAGCAAAAGAAAAGCAGAAAGAGATAGTAAGTGTGAATTTAAGGAACAGTGGGAAAATTAGTTCTTATTTTTAGCGGGTCCGTCAGGAAACCATTGTGCATTGTTTGTGAAAACACTTTCTCACATAATAGAAGACACGATCTTAATAGACACTATAAAACACAACATCAGACTGAAATAGAAGGAAACTGAAGCCAGTGCTTGGGTCTGAGTTACAGCAAGAATATGTGATTAAGAAAAAGGAAGAAATCAAAAGAAAACAACATATATCTGTTAAAGTCTCATTAAGGTAAGTAATGTTTATCTTCTTTTTATATTAAATCAATATATCATGTAAAAACTCTAAACATGTCTATACTAACATATTTTTACAGGAATGGAATGGGGGTACAAGAGTTGTATGGCGCATCTGAACTCGTGTGTGAAAAAATTGATGCATGGAATGTAAAAGGTTGACCACCCTGATTCAAATTCACTTCCAGTGTTGGACATTACTGTTGTGGCTAGCTGTATTGCCCATCTCTAACTGAGGAAATTGGTGATAAGCCATTTTCTTGAACCACTATGGCCTTTCTGGTGAAGGCACATCCACTGCACACAAAATGCTGGAGGAATTCAGCAGGCCAGGTGGCACCTGTGGAAAAGAGTAAACAGCTGAGAGCCTTCATCAGGACTGGAAAAAAAGATGAGAAGTTAAGGCAAGAAGGTGGGGGGTGAAGGGAAGAAGAAATACAAGGTGGTAGGTGATAGATGAAACCAGGAGAGGGGGAAGAGTGAAGTAAACAACTGGGAAATTGATAGATGAAAGATATTAAGGGTTGGAGAAGGGACATTCTGATAGGAGCGTGTATAAGGTCATGGAAGAACGGGAAAGGGATGAGCAGGTACGGAAATGAGTTGAGCATTTTGTGTGTGTTGCTTGGATTTCCAGCATCTGCAAATTTTCTTGTCTCTTCACTGTTGATAAGGGAAATACAGATTTTGATCTGTGATATATTTTCATGTCAGTACGATATATCACTTGGAGAAGAACCTGCATTCGGTGGAGTTCCTATGTGCTTGTTGTCTATTTGCTTTCTGATGGAAGAGTTGGTGGGTTTGGTAGATACTCCCTCTATAACTGGATCCTAGACTTCCTGATTGGGAGACCTCAGTCAGTCCGGATCGGAAGCAGCATCTCCAACACCGTCACACTGAGCACGGGGGCCCCCCAGGGCTGTGTGCTCAGTCCACTGCTGTTCACTCTGCTGACCCACGACTGTGCTGCAACACACAGCTCGAACCACATCATCAAGTTTGCTGATGACACGACCGTGGTGGGTCTCGTCATCAAGAATGACGAGTCAGCACACAGAGATGAGGTGCAGTGGCTAACGGACTGGTGCAGAGCCAACAACCTGTTTCTTAATGTGAACAAAACAAAAGGGATGGTTGTTGACTTCAGGAAGGCACGGAGAGACCATTCTCCACTGAACATCGACAGCACCTCTGTAGAGATCACTAAGAGCACCAAATATCTTGGTGTTCACCTGGCAGAGAATCTCACTGGGTCCCTCAACACCAGCTCCATAGCAAAGAAAGCCCAGCAGCATCTCTACTTTCTGCGGAGGCTGAGAAAAGTCAATTCTCTATTCCCACCCTCCATTCTCATCACATTCTACAGAGGTTGTATTGAGAGCATCCTGAGCAGCTGCATCACTGCAGCAGATAGTGAGGTCAGCTGAGAAGATCATCGGGGTCTCTCTTCCCACCATTACAGTCATTTATACCACATGCTGCATCCGCAAAGCAAACAGCTTTATGAAGGACCTCATGCACCCCTCATACAAACTCTTCTCCTTCCTGCCATCAGGCAAAAGGCACCAAAGAATTTGGGCTCTCACAACCAGACTGTCTAACAGTTTCTTCCCCCAAGCCATCAGACTCCTCAATACCCAGAGCCTAGACTGCCCTCTACTGTGCCTATTGTCTTTATTGTACTGCCTATTATTTGTACTGCCTGCACTGTTTTGTGCACGTTATGCAGTCCTGTGCAGGTCTGTAGACTAGTGTAGTTTTTGTGTTGTTTTACGTAGTTTCAGTGTAGTTGTTGTATTGTTTCATGTCGCACCATGGTCCTGAAAAATGTTGTCTCATTTTTATTGTGTATTGTACCAGTAGTTATGGTCAAAATGACAATAAAAGAGTGACTTGACTTGACTTACTGTCAATGTAATCTGAGTGAGCAACTGGAAGGAATTAATTCTTATGTAAGACACTGAGGTGTCTGGTAGTGAGTCATTTGCAGCACCGTACCTAGTTTTTCACCTGCTCTGTTTGCCATGATAATAACATGGCCGGTCCAACTGAATATCAGATCAATGGCAATCCTTAAGGAGCTGATGGCGGGAGACTCATCATATTGTTTGTTCCCTTGCTGGAGATGGCCATTGCCTGGCATTTGAGAGACACAAATATTGTTTGCCGCTTATCAGCCATAACTAAATGTTGATGTTGCTGCATATGGGAATATGCTACTGAACTGGCTGAGGAGGTGTGAACGCAATTGAATATTGTGCAATCGTTAGTGACCATCACCATTTCTGAGCTTATGATGGAAGTGAGATCACTGATGAAACTGCTGAAAATGGTTGGGTCTCGGACAATGATCTGAGAATACCTGGAATGATGTCCTAGGTTTGGATGATTGATCTCCAAAAACCTCAACCATCCTGCTTTATGTGAGTTACATTTCAAGTTATTGGAGTGTTTCCCTCAGGTGTCTGTTGACTTCGGCTTTAACAGCATCTCTAGATTTCACACTGGTCAAATGCTACCTTTGTGTCAAGGTCTCCCACTTGCACTTCACCTCTGTCATTCAGTTTTCTTAATTGTTCATTTTAATATTAAAGAAAACCAGCAGATAAATGTAAAAGAAGTAATTTTTTTATATCCATGATAATTAAATAATACCAAGAGAACAAACCTATCCCTGCATCTAACTGTGCAGCTAGTTGGAAAAGATAAGTACATTCTTTCATAATCTGAAACTGCAACTACAAAATGGAGTGTCTAAGAGGATAATAGAAGTAAGTTGCTAAAAATTAGGGTAAATTTAAAATCACAAATGTCTAATAACAAGCATCCCAGATTGTGAAAAGAAACTATGGAGGAACATCCTGGGTAGATTTTTTTAACTTAACTTTTGAGTGAAATTACTGTTGCTTTAGGAGAGAAGAGTAAACCTCAAAGCTATAAATCAGCTGATTTGTCAGTGTGAAGAAAACTAATACAAACTATAATTTGTACTTAGGAAGTCTTTGAATCATCAAATGCAGCCAGCATTGACTTTTTAAAAAAGCAAATTGTACTTGGCAAATTTAATAGAGTTTCCTGAAGTTGTGACCAATTTTGCAGATAAAGGCAATTCAGTAAATAGAGTGTATATGGATTTTCAAGTGTTTATAGATTTTCAGAAGAAAGTGTTTTATAACATATCTCAGGCACTTCCTAATGAAAAGGTTTATTAGGACCAGTCAGTTGTGCTGCAAAGGAGATAAAGGATGTTGGCTAACAATGAGGTAGCATAGAGCTAGGTTAAATAAAAGTTTTGGCAGCACAAAAATAGGAGAATTTCCAAAGAATGAGGTCTGTAAAGATTGTTGATAAAACATGGACAAGCTGGAAAGGTGGAAAATGTAAAGGGAAAAGAACCAAATATTTACAAATTTTACAAATACAGATTAATTGGACTTTTCCAGCAAAGAGTTAACAGAAGTATGATTGGTTAATGATCTCCTTCTCTGTAATAAATGTTTGTGGCCCTAAACTCACTGTGACTTTCAAATTTCTTTGTGCGTTTACGTTATAATGGAAGTCCATCATCTTATTTTAAGTAAGCTGATACTTGCAATTAAAAAGCAGATGAAGAAATTTCATATCGATGTATTAAGAATCTGAAGACTTTCTGCCGAGTGATTACAAAGCCAGCGAGTTTTTGATGTTTAATTGGTCAATTTAGATTAGCTTATCAAGTTCTAAGCATGTGTAAATATGAGAAAAGTTTTCCATTTAAAAATGTAGACATTCTTCAAGGCATTGCTGAGAATGCGACTGCCCTCAACTTTTTTTTGGGCTTTCCTGAGTTAAAGATACAAAAACAGAACAACCTGAATACTACATTTCACTACTTGATAAACATAAGCTCAAAGTATAAACTAACAATTCGGTGTACACAAGGAATGCTGCACTGTCAGAAGTGCCAAACCAATGAGAAACCAATGGGTCATAAAGAAGGCAAGACAGCAGCTATAATTTATTAGGCCACTCCGTCCATCACAACAGATAGGATCTCCCGGTTGCCACCCACTTCAACTCTGCTTCATTTCTTTCGGATATGTCCGTACGTGGCCTCCTCTGCTGCCATGATGAGGCCAAACTCAGGTTGGAGGAGCAACACCTCATATGCCATCTGGGTTGTCTCCAGCCCCTTGGCATGAACATTGAACTCTCCAACTTCCAGTAATTCCCTCCCTCTCCCTTCCCCCATCCCAGTTTCACTCTGCCTCCTCCAGCTGCTCATGATTCCTCCTTCTTCTACTACCCATAGTGCTTTCCCCTTACATTCCTTCTTCATCTCTCTTACCTATCCCCTCCCCCACCCCTTGATCTTTCCTCTTACTGGTTTTTTACCTGGCACCTACCAGCCTTCTCCTTCCCACCCTCCCTCCATCTTCTTTATAGGGTGCCTGCCCCCTCCTTCTTCAGTCCTGATGAAGGGCCTTGATCCGAAATGTTGACTGTTCATTTCCACAATTGCTGCCTGACCTGCTGAGTTCCTCCAGCGGGTTGTGCTTGATACTTTATTAGGAGTTTGATATGATTTGGCGTGTCAACAAATACACTCAAAAACTTATTTAGTTGTACCGTGAAGAGCATATACACTCAAAATAATACACTAATTACACTCAAAAACTTCTATAGTTGTACCATGGAGAGCATTCTGACAGGCTGCATCACTGTCTGGAATGGAGGGGCTACTGCACAGAACCGAAAGAAGCTGCAAAAGTTTGTAAATCTAGTCAACTCCATCTTGGGCACTAGCCTACAAAGTACCCAGGACAGCTTTAGGGAGCGGTGTCTCAGAAAGGCAGCATCCATTATAAAGGAATTCCAGCTCCCAGGGCATGCCTTTTTCTCACTGTTACCATCAGGTATGAGATTCAGAAGCCTGAAGGTACACACTCAGTGATTCAGGAACAGCTTCTTCCCTGATTCCTGAATGGACTTTGAAGCTTTGGACACTACCTCGCTTTTTTTAAATATACAGCATTTGTGGTTTTGCCCATTTTTAAATAATCTATTCAATATATGTAATTGATTTACTTGTTTATTTATTATTATGTTTTACTTTATTTATTGTTATTTATTCTCTCTCTACTAGATTATGTATTGCATTGAACTGCTGCTGCTAAGTTAACAAATCTCGCGTCACATGCCGGTGATAGTAAACCCGATTCTGATTATGAAGACGCCAGCAGCAAAACAACTCATGGGCTCTTTTCAAAGAGATCGTCTGACTTTTTGTTTTGGTGCTGATCAGGAGCATTTTAATCCCTAAACTAATAGATCCATAAATAGATTACAATAACTTAACGGCAGAACATTGTTCACAATTAAGTTGCCATGTCTTTAAAATGGTGATCACCATTTAGAAGGACTCAGTTGATTGTAAAGTGAATATTCTGACCTTGTAAAAAACACTCATCATTCTTTTTATCAGGTACAGGAGAATTGACAAATTATATAACATAAATAGCATTGCCAATTCAGTCCAACCTGTCCACAGTGTTTATAGTTCACTGGAGTCTCCTCCCAATCTACAGTATATGCCTCACCACAGTTGTCCAGCAAAGTTTTCTAATCATTTTGCAGTCTGGTAATCTAGTTTCATTCAAAATTCAAAATAAGTTTATTATCAAAGTGCATATATATCAATTTGTGTGTATTACTTGTTAGTACTATTTTGGAACTGGTGGTGTAGTGGCATCAGTGCCTGACTTCGGAGTAAAGGCTCCTGAGTTCGAATCCAGATGGCTCCAAAAATCCTGGAGAGGGATGGGCTCCACCAGGTTTCAGATGCCCAAGACACACTGTATGATGAGTAATCACCAAAAAGATCAGTGCAGAAAGCTTGTCATCACAGCACCCTGATGACTCCACCAGGAGTTAAGGGTGTACACACACACACACACACACACACACACAATGTTGAGAATCTTTTTACTACAGGACAACAAAGAAATACAATAGGATAAAAAAAAACTACACAGAACGGTTGACATGCAACCAATTTGCAAAAGCAGACAAACTATGCAAGTACAAAATTAAATAAATAAATATTGCCAAATAAACCATTGTCCTGACAAAGGGTCTCGGCCTGAAACTTCGACAGCGCTTTTCCCTATAGGTACTGCCTGACCTGCTGCGTTCCACCAGCATTTTGTGTTTGTTGCTTGAATGCCCAGCATCTGCAGATTTCCTCGTGTTTGCCTTTTAAATATTGCCAAGAACCCGAGTTGTAGAGTCTTTGAATGTGAGTCCATAAGTTGTGCATTCAGTTCATTGCTGAGGTGGTTCCAAGCTTGTTTAGGAACTTGAGGGTTGAAGGATGGTAACTGTTCATGAAGCTGGTGGTGTGGGACTTAAGGGTCCTGTACCTCCTTCTATTCTTTAACATTTTTATTGAGAGAGACAACATGGAACAAGCCCTTCCGGCCAAACACAACATGCTACTCAGCATCCCATCTATTTAACCCCAGCCTCATCACAGGACCATTTCTAATGACCAATTAACCTATGTTTTTGAGGGAAAGCTGGAAAACCAGAAGGAAGCCCACGCACTCAAGAGAAGAATGTATAAACTTTCCTACAGTGGAGTTGGGAATTAAACTGTGAACTCAGATGCCTTGAACTGTACTGTCTTCATGATGAACACTATGCTACCATGGAACCCTACGCTGCCTTTCCTGCTGGCAACAGCAAGAAGAGAGCATAGCTTGGATGGTGGGGGCCCTTGATGATGAATGCTTCTAACTTGTGTTAACAGAATTTGTAGATGTGCTCAATTGGAGTGAGGGATTTGGCTCTAATAAACTGGACTGGATTCCTCACTTTTTGTAGGGTTTTTGTTCTTGGGCATTGTCTTTTTCATTCCAGTGTTACAAGGACGTGGCAGTGGAACATACCCAAGTGCTGAACATGGGTGCAGAGGCATTACAGTCGTACCAAGTGCAGAATTAGTGCCAAGGGAGTCTTTACCCAGAGTCTTGGTTTTAGTAGAGAATTCAGGAATGATGCTAGACTAGAACTGATAGTCCTAAGAACCATGGACCAAGGTTACTCATACACACTTCAACATACTGGCAGCACCCAGTTGTGGTCACAGGATTTTTATACTGCATTTGCTGATGGAAAGCAGGTGTTTGTAGTTAGTAGAATCTAGGAATGATTGGAAACTAAATGAGGTGATTGAGGCCCAATTTCTGAGGTAAATAGCCAGGTGGGTGATTGCCAGAAGGGACTGTGACAACCAGTCAGTCTACTCTCCACTGTATATCTATAGAAGTTTGTCCAAGTTTTAGATGATGTGCTGAATCTGCATAATCTTTGAAGAAAGTAGAGATGCTGTCATGCTTTGCTTGTAATTGCACTTCAGTGCCAGTCCCAGGACAGATCCTTTGATATGATAACACCAAGGAGTTTCAAGGCACCGACCCTTTCCAACTCTGATTCCCTCTTGAGGAATGGCTCATGGATCTTTGGTTTCTTCCTCCTGTATTCATTAACCAACTCTTTGGCTTTGCTGATATTGTGTGAGAGGGATTTGCTGTGGTGCCATTCAACCAATTTTTCAGTCTTCCTCCTATATGTCAAGTCATCACCACCAGCAACAGTGGTATCGTCAGAAAACTTAAATATGCTTTGGAGCTGTACTTAGCCTCACAGTCATAGCTATTTAAAAAAAAACACCAAAACTATTTAAGTTAAACACTTCCTGTAATGTTGAGTTTTACATTCTGAACACATTTTGAATAAAGAAGATTCTCTTATTGGAACTTCTTGGCAACTTATAGCTGACATTCTCTGGATCATATGTGGTGGATCATGAATACGTTGTTTGATCATTGAAACCTATATCCAAATTTCCATGAATTGTAGGTACTTGGACTGCTAAAGCTTCAGTACATTTGGTACTTGCTGAATAATGTTTAGTTATACACAACACGCTACTACGTTGTGGTTTAGCTGTATTTAATATCTTTTCATAACATGTATGTCATTGTAGCATTTCAAACTGACAGTCAATCAGGATTCTTATTTCTGTATTTGTCTCACTCCAACAATGTGAAGCATCTGGGAATACAGATCCATAATCCTTGAAAATAGTGTCACAGGTAAATAGGTTTGTAAAAACCCTTCTGGCATAAAGGCCTTCATAAGCCAAAGTATTGAGTACAGGAGTTCAGTTGTGTGAGGCATTAGTGAGGCCTAATTTGGAGTATTGTGAGCAGTGCTGGTTACCGAACTACAGGAATGATATCGATAAGATCAAAAGAGTACAGAGGAAATTTAAAAGGATGTTGCTTGGGTTTGAGGACATGAGTTATAGGGAAAGGTTGAATAGATTAGGGCTTTATTCCCTGGATCATAGGAGGATGAGGAGAGATTGGATAGAGGGATACAAAATTATGAGTGGCTCTAGATAGGGTAAATGCAAAGAGGCTTTTTCCACTGAAGTTGGGTGAGACTAGGGGTCGTAGGTTAAGTGCAAAAGTTGAAATATTTGAGAGGAACTTCTTCACAGACGGTGGTGAGAGTGTGGAGTGAGTAGTCAACAGTTTTGATTTCAATATTCAAAATAAGTTTGGACAGGTACATGGATGGAAGGGGTATAAATGGCTCTGATCCTGGTGTAGATCAACGGGACTAGGCAGGAGAATAGCTCAACACAGACTAGATGGACTGAATGGCCTGTTTCATTCTTTTGTGTTTTATGACTTTAGGATGCTATGTTTTGCTAAGATTCCTACTACAGCTGGTTTCACAGTCATCCTATTCATTCAGAGCATGAACATACTATCTGTACTCGCAGTAGGGACAAGTTCACTATCGAGACTGTACTATAAATGACCCAGTGGATGGATCTCTGGGGCATAAAGACCAGCAGGAGTTGGTAATTCTTTGTTTCACTGGAGGCATATTGTCCCTGCTGTAAGTCTAAACAACTGCCATTAGTTGACTATAAGCCATTGTTTCAATCCATGTAAATTTAGAGATATGACTTTATGTGTGAATTCAGTTTATATAGTATTGGGCAAAACTCTTAGGCACATATATATAGCTAGGGTGCCTAAGACTTTTACACAGCAGTGTATTTGTCAATATGGAGTGGAGAGCAAGATCGTAAATCTGGCAGGAGCAAAGGATGTTGGGAATGGCAAGGGTGGAGCACCATGGGAGTTGGTGTAGGACAGTTAGCAGAGAAGGAATGCTGGGGCAGGGGCTGGCATGGTGCTTCCTATTCCCTTCCCTTTTGCCCCTCTCCCTACCCCCTTCCCCTTCTCAGTCCAGAATAGAGACCCATATCAGAATCAGGTCTATCATGACTCACATATTTTATGAAATTTGTTTTTTCTTGTGGCAGCAGTACAGTGCAATACGTAAAATGACTACAGTACTGTGCAAAAGTCTGTCATCCTAGCTACATACTGTATATGCCGAAGGCTTTTGCACAACAATACATACTATCATTAATCAAGGTAGCATTTACTTTCATTGATAAGGAAGCTTCCAGACAACAATAGTCACTGAGGTTTTCAATAATTCTCAATTCAAAAGAATTAACATTATGAAATGTTGCATTAAATATGCAGTGTGAATTTAATCAAAGAAAAAACAAATGGTCAAATAATCAATATGTTTTAGTTTTCCTACCATCATGGTGAAAATGGTATGGATGGGGCAAAGAAGTAAACTACTATTGTCTGAATGGCTGATCTAATTATTTGGCAATTATTATTTCTGGAAATTTCCATCGTATTTGAATAAACTCCTATACCCCAACTGCATGAATTTTCAGGTTTAACCAGTTCCCACATCCTCTCTTGACTTTTTTGGTATAAAACAGCTAACACACGTATTTCCTACTCTTTCAAGATTCAAGATAATTTGTTTTGCATACATCAAAAGATACAGTGAATTTTATCATTTGCATTAAGAAGCAACACAGCCGAGCTTGTGCTGGGGCAGCCCACAAGTGCCATCACACATACCAGCATCCACGATTCTTGGCAGAACAATACAATCAACAATGAGCAACAAACTACAAGGGCAAAAAACAAGTCCTGTTCATCCCTCCCACCCATGTGACAGCTCCTACCTCTTTTCAAATGTGAGATTTTATCTCCCGTTGTAATCACTATTATGTTCGACACATTGATTTCTGCTTTTACTGTATCTTTTAGAATGCTGCATACATCAATTAATTAAGCTGAGGCATTTCTTCTCCAGTGTAAATATTTCTAAACTCTGCTCCGTCTCCTTGTAATTTGCATGCTTTAATTTAGCATGCAAGTTAGTTATCCTTTTGAGAACATTATTTAAGACCAGGATACACTTTTCAAAATATGATAGGAATTATGCCAGGAATTCATTGATTTAATTGTCATTCTTTTCTCTGGCTGTATACTCTGATTTTCTTTGGTCTACTTTATTGCTTCTATAGCCTGCAATAATAGCTTCAGTGATCTATCCATCAGTATTCTTAAATTCCTCTCCTCTATTGTGCACTGGGAACAGTGTCATTTAGCTTACAATTCTGCAGAATATTTGCTTGCAGTTTCTGGTCTTTAAACGTACACATTAGACTAGATTACACCTTCATTTCTGTTCTCCAATCAAACAAGGCTTTTCACTCCATCAGGATAAATTCTAGTATTTCTTTTATTTGCTTTATCTGATCAGCTTTTGATTCCCCGAATTAAATTTCTCTCTTTTCTTCAATCTTTTATTTTCAAATCTCCCCACCCTCCACCCCCAGCCCCGAAAAAAATCTCCTGGAACATGTTCTATTTCATAAGCAAAAGAAGCCACAAGGAGGGACAATTTGTGTTCACAATTGGCCACTGATTATATTCATGCCTAACACAGTTCAATAGACTTCAAAGAACCAAAACTTCAGAGGTGATTGCAACAGGCAAACATACTCTTGACAAAAGGTACTTTCTGGTTATCATTTTATTAAATCTCTACAATTAAATCTCTACAATTAAATGATATTCACTTTACATGATGGTGTACTTTGTACTATGTTGAAAAGACTGCAGTGATTTTATGAAATATCCTTTTATATATAATGATGAAGAGGCAAAATGGTTTGTCTTAAGCTATGGAATCAAGGTTAGTTCATCTTTGGAACTCTGCGATAATTACAAAACCAGTAAATCTAATGTATGAAGTCTTCTACCATAATGAGGAAAGAATCCAAATAATGTGTTTATATGGAAAGGCAGACACGATGGTAATGAAGACAAGATAATGCTATACTAACTGCAAAACTATGTGCATTTTAACTGGAATAAAATACATAAAGTGACACGGTAAATGCTGAGGTTTAGCATTTCAGATAACTGAACGTCTTTGTCTTTATGAGTTTTCACTCAGATTTTCTCAGAGTATTTTTTGCTTTTTAGAGGAATATAAAAAATAAAAATGGTATAAAACAGCCTGTAGCAGATACAGTTCAAAGCAAAGTTAGCAGGTGTCATTTCAGCTAATAAATCAATAGGAAAAGCACAATAAAATTGAAACAGATGCTGAATAACTTCCCAGTAAACATAGATGGTTTTGTGTGACTGAAGAGAGATTATTACATGGCATATGCTGTGCTTTCTCTGCTACTGTTATGAGGGGAGAATATAAACACAGATGATCAGAGGTCTACTCAGTTGTTACCAGCTCACAATTTGCAAGCTGTATGTATTGTAAAAAAAAATGAAAGTAGTGAGATGGGTGTTGGGGGGGTGGGGGGTGGGGGGTGGGTTGATGACAGAACTCTAACCAAAACTTCAGATCTGTCAAAATAAAACCAGCTTTGTTTAGGTACTTTGGGTCATTCTGATTTACTGACAAATCCCCAGCCTTCTCAAGAATAGAGCATCACTGGATCCACATTAGCTCAGGTTCTTCTCAAATTGGCATCTTGTTCCTCTCACTCATGAATGGTGATTGAGAATGTGAAGCAAGGCATATTATTGATCACAAAATCTTCAGATAATAACAAAATATTCAACCAACAAACAAAAATTTCTCTGAGGAACAATAATTCATAGCAAAGGTTCCTCTATCAATATGTATCTCCAATGATCTGTTCTGATTGACCATAAGACCACGCCACAATAAGACATTGAGCACAATTAGGCCATTTGGTCCATTCAGTCTGCACTGCCATTCATTCACGGCTCTGTAACCTTTAATGGCCTTACTAATCAAAACTTATCAACCTTCATTTTAAATATACTCACTCACTTGGCTTTCACAGCAGTCTGTGGCAAAGAATTCAATAGATTTACCACCCTGAGGCTGAAGAAATTCTTCCTCACCTCTGTTGTAAAGTGATGTCCTTCTATTCTGAGGCTGTGCCCTCTGGTCTAAGCTTTCCTTCTACTGGAAACATTCTCTGTACGTCCACTCTATCTAAGCTTTTCAATATAAGTGTCTGACCAACAAATAACCTATTAAGACTCAGCGTTGTATCCTTGCTTTTTATATTCTAGTAGTTTTGAAATGAATTCTAATATTGCATTTGCCTTCCTTACTACTGACCCAGCTTGGAAGTTAGTATTAAGGGAGTCCAGCATTGGGACTCCCAAGTCCCTTTGAACCTTCAATTTTTGAATTTGCCTCCCATTTAGAAAATAGTCTATCCTTTTATTCCTTCTACCAAGGGCATCACAATACACTTCCCAAAATTGTGTTCAATCTGCCACTTCTTTGTCCATTCTCCTAATCAGTCCAAGTCCTTCAATGTCCTCATGACTGCATGCCCCTCCACCTAAATTTGTATCATCCAAAAGCTTGGCTACAAAGCGGTCGATTCCATCATCCAGATTATTGACATAGAACATGAAAAGTAGCAAACCGAACAGTGACCCCTGTGAAATACCACTAGTCACTGGCAGTCCCACAATTTCCCTTCTACTAGTCAGCTAGTTTCCTGTCTATGCTAATACCTTTCCTGTCCTCCTATCTTGTTTGACAGCTTCATGTGCGTTACTTTATCAAAGGCCTTCTGAAAATCCAAATAAAATTTCTTTCAAACAACGGAGACAATTCCTTCTTTATCAGTTGAAGATTGTACAAATATCTGATCATACACTGGAAAATAATTATCAAATTGTGCAATAAGCACATACAAACAAAAATGGCAAATCACTTTCCTTTAAGATATTCATGTGCTGTCTACTCCATCTGGTATGCTATGGTTTAATATCTGAAAGAATTACTTTGACAAAAGCAAAGACAAGAGATCCATGATGGTGAGAAATCATGATGCAATTTACACAATAAAATTCATATACGTTTGGCAATGCTAAGTAAATATATAACATTCAACAAAACTTGATCCTCTTTTCCTTATGCAAATTTGAATAGCTACTGCTATTAGATTCAAATTAGTTTATGGTCATAAATGCCAGTGTGCAATGAAATTCCATGTCTGTGTGAAGTTCACAGTGTAAACAAATTACATAGTATTCATAAATACAATGATTTAAGAGCAGGGATGTAATGTTGAAGCTTTATAAGACCATAAGACCATAAGACCATGGGACATAGGAGATGAATTAGGCCATTTGGCCCATTGAGTCTGCTCCACCATTCAATCATGGCTGATCTTTTTTTCCCTCTTCAGGACGAGAGCAAATCAGTTGGATCTGTTTGGTAAACTAACAGTCATGTGATCATTTTTACTGGTGCAAACTTGTTTTGCTGGGAGTGTTTGCAAAGCACATTAAACGCACGGTTGCAACAAAATCCCATCCGATAACTGGAAATTGAGTAATATTTCATGCAATCTGAAATAACGCAAATGAAGATGAAATTGTGATACTAAAAAGATGGTCATTAAATATTTTCACATGGTAACTGGAAGAATTGATTTATTTTTTATCATGAATAATGTTTTCTATACTATTACTCACTTACCTACTTTCACAGATAATCTTAAGACCCTGGCGAATACATGGGTAGAACTTAGAAAATTAATGCAGAGCTCATCTACTTCTACATGAATAGTTCTCTCTTCATGTGCCCTATTATTTTTCTTTGTACTTCAAGGTGGCCAGATTACACACCACTCTTCCACACAGATGCAATGTGGTTTTATTTCAGTAAATCTTACAAAATTTTTAAAAAAAGGAAAATCAAACACAGATTAAAAAAAAACTAGTGGAAGGAATGGTGAGTAATCTGCAGAAGCAAACAGTAAAGGGTCAAAATTTAAAAAAAAAATGAAGTTTGAAGTTATTATTGTTTTGAAGTCTGCTGTATATTGTGCTAAGGTAAAGACAAATCTACTTCCTCATTAATTCTGACATTTGCTCTGCAATGGGATATAAACACCCTCTGGAAGTAAATTAACCCCTTTGAATGTCTTTGAAGCTTCTCAGTCATCCAGGTCATGGTATACAAGAAGTAGTAAGTCAAGGCAACTGGACTTGCAATGACAGCAAGCCCAGTGATCTCAATTTACTACTGCTTGATAACTCCTTTGGATTTTAATTTTTGATTGACCATCTAGAATATAATTTCAAACTATGATTTTTAAACATTTAAAATTATATTAAATATCAGACAGAAGAGGAAATAAAAGAAACACAATTAGGAGTAAGTTATTTGACCCCCTGAAGACTATTCTACTATTTATGACTGATATTCAACCTCTATGTCATTTTCTTGTAACATCCCTATATCTTTTGGATTCTGTAATATTCAGCAAGCTACTAAAGTCTGATCTGAAAGCTGTAAATTCAGGAAATGCTCATTAGGTCAGGCAGCATCCTTAGAAAGAAAAAACATGTTTTTGTTTTGGGTCAGGGCTATTTTGTTCCAAGTTGCCAGAGAGAATTCCCTTTGAAGAGTGGAGGGGAATTTCTAGGCATTCCCGGAAGTGGAGTGGCAACGAATTCAACAGTAATGAAAACCAGAAAAAGAAAACTACAGATGCAGTGAACCTGAAATAAAACAAATGATCTGTCACTGAAACATAAGCTCTGTTTCAGAATAAAAATTATGTCCTGACCTGCTGCATGTGTAATCATTGACAATGTCTTTACACCCTTATGGGCAGAGAATTCCATAGAGCTACCATCCTTTGAATAAAGTGATTTCTCTTCATTCCAGCTTTATTTTGAAATTATAACCCCTTGTTTGAGACACTTCCAAGAAAAAGAAAGGCTTTCCCCTAATTATTCTATCAATAGGATCATCTCCCCTTTTTCTGAACTCCAGAGACGTTCACTCAAAGAAGAACTACCTGATTTGTGGAATACTCAGTCTCTGCTCATACGACAGACCTGCCATTTAGGAAAAAGGTTGGACTACCTGCACTTCACTCTTCCTGTAACAAGTGTATATTTTTAAAAATCAAAATTGTACCCAGGTTATTGGATGTGTTCAAAGCCCCATTAAACTGCAGTTGGTCATCTTTAGTATTGAAGTCATCGTTCAGTAGGGACCAACATACCAAGTTACCTTTCAATGAATTGTGTTCAAAGATACCCAGAGAGCTTTGCACATCTTCTGAGATTTGTTGCATGAGTAAATAGATCTCTCAATGACAGCAAAGCTGATTCAATGGCCTAAATTCACCATCTCAAGCAAAAACGGGAATAGATATAAAATCCTTATGGCTGTCTTAACTAAAGAAACTACAAAATAGTATTAGATATTTTTTATTTACTTTACCAAACATTTTACTTGCTTTTCATGTTAAGGGAAGAGGCAAAGAAAATGACAGATTTCTTCTTTTTTTAGTGATGTTGAAGCAGCAGTAATTGCATTTTTCAATGAAGCGTCTTTTCCTTTGAGAGAAGAACCTACAAATTCTTTCTTATTGCAAAATTCTGTCTCAGGTATTGTAACATCACTCAACAATTTACTCATGTGCAAATTTATGAGCAGAGAATTGAGTCGGCAGCTCCTTTGTTTCTATATTAATTTACAGATCCAAAATTCAAAGCTGATTCCCTTTGTAGATTCACCAAAATAGTATTAGATGAGTACAGGGCAATGACTTACAAGTATTTAAACTGATAACCACATCAGCTCTGTCTGTAGTAAATTTACAGAGTAGATATTTTTTGCATTCACCTAAAGAATGCAAAAGATTCCTCGAACAGAAATTCTGAAAACTCTGAAAACAGTAGAGTACAAAGCATTTCTCTGAGGACAGAGAGAGTAAGAGTGAGGGAGACTGAAAAAGTGTGACAGTGAGACGGAGGGGGAGAGGGAACATATTTAATGGTTTAGCTAAAGAAAGCTTCAAACTCAACAAGTCCTCTATGGTTTTATTTCATATTTCCAGCATTTGTAGTATTTCAGTTCTGCTTTTCTCAATATCAGAATAAAACTGTTCAAAACTCTCAGAAGCAATAGAAGATTAATTAAAAATACTTTCTTGCTCTACCAGTCTCAATTACCGTCATTCTTGACACTTCATTTTATGAATACTTTTCTGAATGTTCTTATTTTCTTCTATGGCATCTGACAATTTCATCCTCATTACATTGATGTCTTGTTTTTTGCATCAATTGAAAGTGCTTTTAGAAACATGACAGTACCTATATTAATGTAACTTGGTGATCTGCCTCATAACAATTGCCACTTTAAAATCATCATCAATCTGTAGCACTCATCATTTAGTCCTTTTTGAGTCCTATGTCTTAATATCTTTTATGTAACCCAGAGGGGTTTCTTCATTCAGTATTTATTAATTACCATTGGTATAATTCTCTTGTAGCCTTCTAACTGTGAAAACTGGGTTTCTTATGATCTGTAATGTGTCCATTGACTTTTTCCTGTAATGACAAACAATGTCTCTTTCTACACTAAGGCATGAAAGTAACAGTGAAGGAATGTTCACCAAATCCATCCACCTTTTTGGCACAGAAACACCTATCCACAAAAAGCCGGATAAAATATCAAAGCCTAGGGCAATTTAATGGAAGCAGATTTTAAGATGACATTATATGGTCAAAATTTCTCTCAGAAATCAGTGCCCCCTGATTCATGTCACAAGATAACTCCTTCCTATACAGCATGGTCTTCACTCACAGAATCCTCTGCAAAAAAAATTGCTTAAAAGCTATAACCTCTTAAGACTGTTTCATCCATTTCAGAAAGAATGTCATCTGCATTGATTCTTGAGAAGTCATCTAGTCCCAGAACATATTTTTTTACTTGTAATATTCTCAAATCTCAGAATTTTCTTATATCTTATAATTATCCATCCCCTTTCTAATACTTTGAGAGAGACAATCATTGACAATCATGTATCATCTAAACTACCACATCAATAACATGAGATGAATCAGAAATCAGAAATGTTCAGACAGCAACGTAAGTATTAGAGCAGGTCAACGGCTTAGGAATTCAGAGATGAATGGCTCATCTCCTGCCTCCTCAAAGCCTTCACAATATTTGCAAAGCAGATATCAGGAATGTAATGGAATATCCCCATTTAATTGGAGGAGTGCAGCTGCAACTGCAATGAAGAGCCAATGAACCACTCAGGATAGATTTACCTGCTTGATTACCACCCATCCACCATCCTCTTCCACCATATCACCCTCTGGGGGGTAGTGCAAGTTTCTAAGGGGAGCCGATAAAGATTAAGGGGGCAGTAGCATTGAGGGCAGGTGAGTAATTACAGATTTAATTTAAGAAATGAATTATTTATTATAAGCATTTGACACTTAGTGCCTTATAATTGATTTCAATGATCACATAATCTTACCATTCTCTTAGATTTTGTTCAAAGCAGTTATAGCTGTTGAAAAGCAATAGGACACTTCCGTATTTGGTGTATCATGAGAAATCTGAACGGAAGAATTCATGTTATTTCTAGACTCAGCCCATGCATTATTGCCATACACTACTGTAGTACAGTGTTAGCTAGTATGATTCCTGTACTCTAATCATACAGTTTCTGTGTGAATTAGGATATGGTGTTCAATGGGGTAAAGTTCAGAAACTGCCCTTTCAAATGTCTTGACCGCACTTGAAGGCTCCTTGAACATTTGAAGAGAAAACATTCTAATAAAGATAACAAAAAACTTGGCTTATTTTCAGTCATTTCATGAAAACTTTCAGAAACAGAAAACATTTCACAACAAAACAGTGATGGTTTGCAGGTTTCATGCAGCATTTCATTGCGCATTGTTAAATTTGGAACGCCTCATACAAGTGGAGAAGAACTGATTCTTCGGAGGTTCTAAGTACAGTTTTACATATGTCACCAGACAAAATAACTAAAGTAATTCCACTCAGTGAGAACTCTGTTCAAAGACAAATAGATGAGGTGTTTGAGAATGTGGAAGACGTAATTTGCAATATACTTAGGACAACAGAATTTGCTCTGCAGTTGGATGAGACATTTTGTCAGGCAATGTATCTTTGTTTCTTGGTTTTGTGGGCTGCACAAAAAATGCATGGTTCAAGCATTATTATTTGCAAGGGGACTAGAAACACATGTGAAAGGGGAGTCAATATTTCATGTTGTTGAGCAAGAAGGACATTCCACTCACCAACATTCTTGCTTGATGGGACACCATTAATGACAGGATACTGTCGTGAGGTTATTACTTTCTTGAAAAAAACTGTACCTAACATATTTACCATTCACTGTGTAATTCACAGACAACAATTTGTCACAAAAAAACCCAAGTCATCAGCCGCACAAATCATTAAATACTGTTATCACAGTGGTGAATAAAATTGTCAAATGCTCTCAATTCTCAACAATTTAGAAAGCATTGAATTAAGAATGATGAATAGTTTGAATGCTTGTTGTTGCACACAGAAGTCAGGTGGCTATCAAAATAAAACTGCCTGAGTCACTTTTATGTGCTTTTTGGAACAGTGGTAAAATTGTTTGAAGACTCTAATGCTTCATTCAGTAACCTATTTAGGAACAACAATACTAATTTGTCAGAATTGTTGACAAAGTTTAATGAAATCTGTCTCTAATTGCAAGCAACTTATGTGAATCTTATCAAAATCAAATCAGTCATCTCCACAGTTCCGTCAAAATTAAACCCATTTAAGTGCAACATCAGACGTTGCGACTGTTTCAAATTTCTGAGCCTCTCTGAAAGAGAGGTTTTTTCTCTGAAGAGAAAGAAAAAGTACCAGATGATGATCTGCAAGTATAAAAACACGTCAGAGAGATTTTAGCACCTTCTCACAATCCAAGTTCCAGATTGGGTAATCAATCCATTCCGGAACATTTGAAATGAAGAATTAACAGGAAGGATGGAAGAAGAACTGATCTCACTACGAAATGACTTTGAGATGAAGTCAAGGTTCAAAAAATCATATCAAAGTATTTAGTCACAGTAAGAAATCTCTAAACACTATCCCACATTGTAGGAAATGGTCAAGGTGTTCTTTATCACCTTTCCAACATCATATTTAGTGGAGTGCAGTTTCAATGCAGTCATCCAACTTCTTTGAAAACAATGAAAAATATGAAAAATTCCTGAACGTGGGATCTGATATGCTTTCTGAGTGGCATTCAGTCTGATGTTGAGAAGCTGATATCGCTGCAACAAGCCCATCCATCATATTGAAAGGTGAAAATGCAATGAAGTAATGAATAGTTGGACTCCTAATGTACTTTCTAAAATTTTTACTGAAAACTGTTTTTATTGTAATTAAATAAAGAAATAATTTATAAGTAGCTTTAAATAGATTTGAATATTTCTTTGCAATTATTTTTTCCTGATTTGAATTTGCAGTTTCTACTTTTTTTTTGCTGTGCTTGTAAATAAAAATCATTTATAGTTTTTTTATGGAATGGTCTAAAGAGAAACACAGTTTCTGGGGATGTGGTCTGGGAGCCAAAGGTACAGTAACCCAAAAAAAATTGAGAACTACTGGCTTAGAACAGCAATCGTTGTGGCAATCCATCAATATAACTTCATTGACACTTCCTAAACCTATAGCCAATACTGTCTAGGACTCAATGGCAATAGCTGTATGAGAAGGTTACCTGATACATATTTCTTCCAAATCACACACCAACTTTCCACTGAACTTAATGAAAATGAATGTGTGGAGGCAAGAGAAACGAGTGGGCAAAACTCTCATGCCCATTTGCAGTGTTGCAGTTAGTAACCAAAGTAACAGTCTGCCCAATGTATTTCATATAATAAAATCTATGAATCACAGAAAATAAAAAAAAGTTCTGACATCTTTTTGCTCTGGCAGTATGAGAGATCAATATATATGTTATTTTTATTACATATGTATTACTTAGAGCAAAGTTGCCAACTCTAGTGAAATATAAGGATTAAGATTTATGTTCAAAAGAATGACACAGTCACATTTGGTTATACATAGAAAGAGTGAAAGAAAATTATAACACTGTGCAGACCTTATATGTTAAAATTAATTGTTCAAATTAAAAACTTTTAATTGAAAGACACAAATAATAAGATTTATGCTCTTCACTAGGTTTAGGATCAGCATTCATCTTTCTGCCACCCATGAGTGCAACTATGCAAGAAGTTGTTACAATCAAGCTTCGAAGTTCAAAGTAAATTTATTATCAAAGAATATATATGTTTCTCTATACTACCCTGAGATTCATTTTCTTTCAGATATTCATAGTAGAACAAAGAAATACAATAGAATCAATGAAAATCTATACACAAAATCTGACAGCAACCAATGTGCAAAATAAGAAAAATCAACAAATTCAAACAAAGAAGTAAGTAAACGAACAAACAAATCCATTGGATAGAGCAAGCTGGGGAGCATTTCTCCCCCAGCTTTACATTTGAGACTGTGAGCCAGTTTGCTGCCCTTTTCTCTCCAGACTACACAGGCAGAACACTCACAACAATGATTTTGAATTCTTTCTTCTTGCTATTACTGCAATTTCAATAACATGTTGAGGCTTTCTATTGCCCTATCGTTGTTTTGGTCTACAGAGATTGCTTTGCCAGATGCTTCTTTGCTGACATTGAACTCCCAGCAAAGCTAGTTGCTGTCTAGCTATAGATATGTTATCAGGCATTCCACCTACTACAGAGATGACTGAAAGAATAAACAGATGACTGAAGCAGGATACTTTGCCAGTGGAGCAACAGAAAGATGGGAGAGAAAGGTCCTGAGAAGGTGGCTGGTTTTGGCTAGGATACTCAGAGACAAACTGTTGGCAAGGAGCAATGTGTGAGACGACTGATTTGAATTAAATTTGCAACCAAAGCAATTGCAATTGCAGACTCAGAGCAGGGTAAGAATACCTTTCACAGGATCTATCTATGTTATTTTAGGAATATAGCTGCTTCCCATTTTGATATTTACTTTTGCTTACAGTTTGCTTTCCACTGCTGCATGAGATGGGTTCTCTGAGCTCTTGTAGACAAAGAGAACCTTGGGGAGAAAAGATTGTTACCATTCACCTTAACTGCAACTGCTCCCACTTGCTTTGGCTGTCGATCTGAAGAAGTTGGCCTACTCTAAATTAACTCCAGATTTGCATTTCATTCACCTTGACCTTCAGCGCAGAGTGTGAGAACCTCTCTCTACAGCTAGTGCCAAGATGAAGAAATCATTCAAATGAGCAGGTAGTTAAAAACTGCCAAACGGCCTGCATGGAGTGCCAGTTAGATACATATCACTCCTGTTTTCTGCATCTCTCCAACCTAGCTTCAAAATCTGGTCACATTACATTTACAACAGACTGTTCGACAATAAAAAAAGATCCTAATGTTCCCTCTTTTACTTATCATCAGACCCTCAAGATGAACAATCCAAAGGTGATTATAATACACACAAAATACTGAAGGAATTCAGTAGGGCAGGTAGCATCTATGGAAAAGAGTAAACAGTCGACATTTTGGGCTGAGACCATTCATCTCCTGTTTGTAATCAAAGATGATGATCACATCTGAGACCCCCTTAAGCATTCACAAAATAAATATAGAGAACCACTTTAAGGTGGGGATAATGGATGGTGGTGAAATGGAATTTTGAAGTAGAATTCAACAGAATTTGTTTTTTATTTCATTGCCAACAATTCTATTATACCAGTGGTCACCAATCTTTTTTGCACCGCAGACTGGTTTAATATTGACAATATTCTTGCGGACCCTGCGTGCATTCAAGTTCTACAGTGGGCATGACAGGGAATGAGGAAAGGTGCAGCTGACTCATATTGTTTCATACCGCCAAATCATATCGTTTCCTCGTGGCCCGGTAGCACATGCATTGCAGCCCGGTACCGGTCCGCGTCCTGGTGGTTGGGGACCACTGCATTATACAACTTGGGTTTCTAGGAAGAAATGGGGAAAGCACTTCCCTTCTAAATGTATTGCCTATTTTTAACCTTGCTTGAAATATAAAAGAACATGGCTGAGGGTATTGTTCAACTTGTAAAGAAGAAATCATTTGAACGTTTTATCATTTGTACCTCATTTGCCATGAAAATGAAAGTAACTTATTGGCTGAGATGTTATTTTGGAATGTGTTATCAGAAGATGCTCTCTGAAGTGTGGGACTGTTGTTCATAAACCCAAGCCAGAATCCATTATCTTCTTCATCTATTCTGGTTTAAAAAAAATCATCCTCACATGAATACTCAGGCATTTTTTTGAAATGAGTTCCATTTGTGATGCAAAGGAAAGAGGTGAATGCACTCCTGTTGAATTATGAAACCATTGCAGTGTGTTGAGATTTAAACAATCTTGCTATGTGTTTGCATATGGTGCTTTTATTAAAACATACAGTATTTTCAAACAGACTCTTGTGAATATTCATTCATGGCCCAGTGATCTGCTCTACTGTATTACACTTTTTGGGTATAGATTGTTCCAGATATGATAAATATATAGTCTAGTTCATGCTGTATTCAGAACAAAGTTCAACAACTGCCTCACACAGTAGAATAAGCACCAGAAGTAATTCATTAAGAAGCTTTCTTTTAAAAGGAACCAGCAACATAACAAAAATATTTTGAATAGTTTAGAATGATAAAAGTTAAGGTTTACGTCCATCACAATCATAATATAGATAAATTAATGATGCAAATCAATATCTACAAAAATATATTTTAGCTTTGAAAGACAATGGGTGAAAGGATAAATTAAAGGGAGATGGTATTCGTCATTTTCTTTAGACCTTTTAGTCTCAGGATGAAAGCTACAGTTTTCATGTAACCTGCATGAACTTCACAATTTTCAACAATATTTTGAATTGAATTGAATAGATTTGACTTTATTTCCTACATCCTTCACATACATGAGTAAAAATCTTTATGTTACATCTCTGTCTAAATGTGCAATGTGCAATCAAAGTAATTTATAATAAATAGAGCAGTCAACTTAACATAGAAATACACTCAAATCAACATGAGTTAATCAGTCTGATGGCCTGGTGGAAGAAGCTGTCCCCGAGCCTGTGGTCCTGGCTTTTATGCTGCTGTATTGTTTCCTGGATGACAGCAACTGGAATAGATTGTGGTTGGGGTGACTTGGGTCCACAGTGATCCTGCAGGCCCTTTTTACACACCTGTCTTTGTAATTGTCCTGAATCATGGGAAGTTCACAACTACAGATGCGCTGGGCTGTCCGCACCACTCTCTGCAGAGTTCTGCGAATAAGGAAGGTACAGTTCCCATAGCAGGCTGTGATGCAGACAATCAGGATGCTCTCAATTGTAGAAAGTTCATAAGATTTTGGGACCCATACCAAACTTCCTCAACCGTCTGAGGTGAAAGAGGAGCTGTTGTACAAATGTCTGTACTTTTTCACCACACAGCTGGTGTGTGCAGACCGCGTGAGGTCCTGGGTGATGTGGATGCTGAGGAACTTACCCTCTCAGCCCCAGATCCATGGATGTCAATAGGGGTTTACTTTTTTTGTTGATGTTGGGTCAGATATCTCAAAGGAGAAGTGTGCTCAGCTACCCTCTTCCCACGTAAAACCTTTGTTATGGGCAAGTCATGGTCCTGTGGGCTCCATAAGGGAAGAAGTTAATTAGACTCAAATCACTTACTCTGATGTTGAACATGACTCTTCTTCCTAATTGGGGGGCTTTAAAAAAAAGAATGTCACAATAGGTTTTCAATGTGGACCTTTGGTTAAAATGTCAAGTCCTTTCAAAATTGTAATATTGGTATACATGAAAAGGCAGCTTCACTGAATGTCAGGCTCACCTTACTAAAGGAGTAGGTTCCTATAAGAACTGTGGAATTGATGTGGACCTTTGCTGGGTATGTCTCATATCGTGGGATTCATCATGCCTAGGTGCCTAAGTGTGATGTATACTTCCTTCTTTTTCATTAACAGAGCCTCGATATATTTGTCCGACTGGGTTCCCTGAACTTAATACATCAGCCGTTCACCCTAACAGGGACATGTTGACCTGGTCTCTTAAAATTACCCTTTTAAAAGCCTCCTACTTGCAAACTAGTCCTAGGCCTTTAAATAGAGACACCCAGTTGACCCTAGTCTTATGCCCTCAAAATTGGCATTGCTCCAGTTCAAGACCTAAACATATGGATCTGTTCCATCTTTTTCCATAACTACTTTAAAGTTAGTAGAACTGGCCCTTAATCTTTGTTCTACCTATGTTGTTTTCACCAATGTATGCACTTTGCTGTTTGTCCTCCCTCTTGAGAATCCTCTGCTGCCATTCAGAGATATGCTTAACTCTGGCATCTGAGAGACAACACACCATCCTGGCATCTACTTGATGGCCACAGAATTTCCTGTAAGTCCCCCAACTATCACATTTCCTTTCACTATCACCCAGTCTAACTGCACTCTCTCCCTCTGAACTTTCATAGTCAGTAACAGTGCTAAACCAGACTACTGCAACACTGAAAGAACATAGCCCTCAAAAGTGTTCAAAGAGATTTACCTGCTAGTAATGGGAATGGCCTCAGAAGAACCTTGAACTGACTGTCTTCTTTCCTTATTTCTCTGAACGACTGGCGTCCATTCACACTCAGCTCAATAATAAGCAAATGCTTTGAGAGGCTGATGAAGGACTACATCTACAGCATGCTGCCTTCCACACTGGACTCCCTACAATTTGCCTACTGACATAACCAATCGGCAGACAACGCAATAGCCACAGATCTGCTCGCTGCCCTCACACATCTGGAGAAGAGGGATGCTTATGTGGGAATGCTGTTCTTAGACTACAGTTCATATTCAATACCAGAATTCCCTCCAGGCTTGACAAGAAGCTCAGAGACCTCGGCCTTCACCCTGCCTTGTGCAGCTGGATACTGAACTTCCTGTCAGATCGCCGGCAGGTTGTAAGAACGGGATTCCTCAACACTGTTCATCTGCCCCTCAACACAGGAGCCCCTCCAGGCTGTGTCCGAAGCCCCCTCCTTTACTCTCTGGTCACCCATGACTGTGTTGCCACTCACAGCTCCAATCTGTTAATTAAATTTGCTGACAATACTACCTTGATTGGCCTAATCTCAAATGATAATGAGGCAGCCTACAGAGAAGAAGTCATCACCCTGACACAGTGGTGTCAAGAAAACATCCTCTCCCTCAATGTCACAAGAATTAAGGAGCTGGTTGTGGCCTACAGGAAGAACAGAGAGAGGCTCACCCCTGTTGACGTGAATGGATCTAGGGTTGAGAGGATGAACAGCTTTAAGTTCTTTGATATACACATCACTGAGGACCTCACTTGATCTGTAGATAGTGGCTGTGTGGTGAAAACAGAACAACAGTGTCTTTTTCACCTCAGACAGTTAAAAAGGTTCAGTATGAGTCGCCAGATCCTAAGGACTCTCTATAGAGGCACAATTGAGAGCATCCTAAATGGCTGCATCACTGCCTGGTATGGGAACTGTACTTCCGTCAATCACAGGACTCTGCAGAGAGTGGTGTGGACTGCCCAGCGCATCTGTAGATGTGAACTTCTCACTATTCAGGACATTTACACAGACAGATACATAAAAAAGGCCTGAGGATCATTGGGGACCCGAGTCACCCCAACCAGAAACTGTTTCAGCTGCTACCATCCGGGAAACGGTACCGTAGCAGTAAAGCTAGCACCAACAGGCTCTGAGACAACTTTTTCCACCGCACGATCAGACTGAATAATTCACGCTGACACAATTGCATTTCTAAGTTATATTGACTGTCCTGTTGTGTATCTTACTGTACACGCTACTTATTGCAAATTACTATAATTTGCACATTCAGACAGAGAGGTAACTTAAAGATTTTTATTCATCATGTATGTGAAGGATGTATGAAATAAAGTTAATTCAATTCCTGACGAAGGGTCTCGGCCCGAAACGTCGACAGCCCTTCTCCCTATAGATGCTGCCTGGCCTGCTGTGTTCCACCAGCATTTTGTGTGCGTTGTTGTTTTAATTCAATTCAATTCTATTCTCATCTATCTGAAGCCTGTACCTTGGTTGTGACAACCTCAGTAAAAATCTCATCCATGAAGCTCCCAGTTTCCTGGATGATCTTGATTACCTCCAGAACCCTTTCCATTTCCGTGATCCAGTCAGTCAGGAGATGCAGCTTGATGCACCTTCCACAGACGTAGTCATCAGGGAGACCATGAGATTCCCTGACATCCTGCATCTTGCAGGATGAGCATTCCATTGCTCTAACTACCATCCTGCCAACACCAAATGAAGCTCTAAGGATAAACGACAAAAGTAAAACAGAAACAGAATATTAATCTGAGTGTTAAGTTGTTTTTGTCTGGCAGTTCCCAACTCCTGACCAAATTAGACCAAATTAGACATTTCATCCCCCAGAAGTATTGCTCATTGTTAAAAGGTGATAGGCAAGTCCCCAATTTTAAACTGGGGATTTTCATGTCTATTCACAGCTTAGCAGTATCCCTGTTATTCAGGGTAAAACATGTAAACGTTGTTGCCCCAGTAGAGATCACATATGGGTTATGAATCAGTTCTGCTTTACACACATTCGTAAGTTAATTTGGTCCTTAAGTTGAATGTACACAAAATCATGCAATATGGTAATCATGTGTCTATAGTATCCTAATAAGTGTCATCGAAAGCACAGAGGACTGATAAAAAAGAACAATTACTAAGGATGGAGGGAAAAAGTAAAATAGTTATACCTTTCATAGGAATGAGTGTATACATGTCGATCTTTCAAATTTAGTAATATTAAAGGAGCTCACTTGTATATAGGAGGTGTCCTTAAGTCAGATATTTGTAACCCAGGAATGACCAGAATATTTTTCGGTCTGTTTCACCTTAATGCTGCAGCTCAGTTCTAACAAACTTTGCACAGAGGTGGAGCTAGTTTACAGAACTAATGAGAAACTGTTCAACACATCGTGATTATGCACCAGAATCAAGGCCACTCAAATCTCAATGGCTGAACTGCAGATCATGTTTGCATTTGTATGCATGTAGAGGCTGAGCTCTCAACTATTGTCAGCTCACCCACTGAAGCATGAGACTTGCACCTTACCTGCTCACACAATGCAAAACTGTCATGCTAAAATAGAAATATACAGCAAATCCATGGAAAATGAGAACAAATTCCTATAAATTTTGAGCCACCTCACAGTAAAGGCATGCCATGATGAAGAAATTCATGACATTTTGTTCTCTCCCAGCACAAACTGGCACAAATCCTATGGTCTACTGGGGAGATATGAACTGGTTAATTGATTAGTCAGGGCATCAAAGAATTGTGGGAGAAGGCAGGAGAATGGGGCTATGAGAGAAATTAAATCAGCCCTGATCAAATGGCAGAGCAGACTCACTGGACTGAATAATCCAATTCCCAGAAGAGACACTCTATTCTGAGATCTATCACGGGAAAAGGTAACTAGGTGGACTGAGATAAAGATTCAAGTCATCCTTGAAATGGAACATCTCCATAGGCTCTTGGGAATCCCTTCCTAGGGATGGAACATTTAAGATGGTATTGAGAATCTTGCGTCTGTGCAGCAGAAGTATACAGAAGCTCTGTGTTCACAGCAGAAGGAGGACATGTTTCACCACACCATTCCTATCAAGCACTCCAATAAAGCATTTCCTGCCCCATACATAGAAGAGGCTGTGGTTCACACTTTGAGTTCTGGGGTAACTGATGAGGCCAGAATGCAAGCAAGTCATTCTCATTCCCCAAGGAAAATTGATGTTTACCATTGTGCAATGTGTTAATACTCCATTGTGTCAGAGGAGAACCAAACAAAGTATTTTAACAACCTTTCAAAGTTGAATTATGTTGAGCATCACCAGAGGGATATAAGGTTGTGGCTTGAATTTTCAATTTTTATTCGATTTTTACATATGTTTACTTATGAAGAACTCACATAAAGGGAACTGACAGTAATTATGCATTCTTTCCTAACAACATTTTTATATCAATCTTTTATTATTATTTTACCTTCTCAATTCTATTTATAATAATTTTACCAAATATAATTTGAAAATTCGTGTTCTATAAAATATGAGTATTTCCTGCAAGAAAGAAATGCATTGAGTTTCTAAATTATTAATATTATAATATGACATTCCTTGACAAAAAGTCAAAGCAATAAAAAAATGAATTGCATAAACATGGGAACTAAATTAGTTTTTCTAAAACGGCAGCTCATGATTCACTGTCTAGCAGTTTTATTACAGATTACACAGTGAGATGCAAGGATACTTAGCATAAAAAAGCCTTTTTGTGGATTTGTAGGTTACAATGCACCATGGCAACCATGTTCATTTTCTGTTGAAAAGATTTAAATTACTTGAGTCACTAGAGCAAATATCCTCCTGTTTATACTTTTAAGTTATTTATTTAGTAAATTTTAATTTACAATTGAGGTTTTGTAGTATGTGGCATACTTACCTTGTCAGTGGACACAATGAATATGCATAATTGGGGAAAATCTTGTTTTTAATATTTTCACATGATTTTAATTCCATTGGTTAATTGGGCAAAGATGGAAGGCATTAAATACCAGAGAATGAAGACTAATTTTTACAGAGTGCAAGCAGATCATTTAATTTTTTGGTAAGCAAAAAACCTGAATTTTGGATCTATCTGTATGTGATTCAGGACCTGATCAACTACCATTTACATGTCTATACTGTACTTGTCCTCCTTTGCACTTGAGTATTGGAAATGACATTAAACAAACCTGAATATTCAAGTAAATTGATCACAACCCCTACCATGGCTCCTGCTGACTTGTTTTCCACTAACTGAAAGTAGCTTCCCTTATGTCCCTTGCTATGAGAGTTCAAAACATCAGAAAGAAAGAATAACTGTTAAAACTCACAAAGCCTTGCATCTTTTATGCCAGAAAATTGGATGGTAAATCATCAGCGGTAACATCCATTGCTTAACTGCATTATACTGAATTCACAGATTGTCCTCCAATGGCCAAATGAAGCATTAATATCTATTTTTCAAATAGCCTAACTGTAAGATCTAAATTGAATGACGGCTTCCTTAGTCACAGATACCTAGAACAACAAAGAGCTGTTTACTCCAAAACAATTATAAAATGGGTGTAGAAAAAAAAGAAAGAACCTAGTTAATTCTTTGCCATTACCTTGATCTCTTTTTGGGGGGGCATAGGAGCCTTATGTTTTTCAATATTTCATCTTTCTGTAGGAATGTTGATCTTGATTTAGCTTACCTTGAATATAAATGATAGCAGAATAGTATGACACTCGCCATATGCTGAGATAGAACAAATCAGAATAGTATGCCAACATATATCATTCAATTGAGTGTACCAAAGCCAAAATGTAATTGTTAATCCTGTGGCATCATATTCCAGTCATGCCATGCACAAAGACACAGGTTTAAATTTATTGAAAACTAGTTTGGCTTATGGAAATTGCGTCTCTTTTGCAAACAAGCATCAGTTACACAGATGCATTTAAGAGGAAGCTAGATAAATAGATAAGAGAGAAGGATAAGAATATTTTGATAGAATGAGATGAAGTGCAGTATGAGAAAACTTGTGCAATGTATAAAATATTAACTCTGATAAGTTGTATGGAATCATCTATCGTGGTTTAAATTTTCCAAATAAAAAGTAAATGCTGAAATCACTCAGCATGTTATGCAGCATTCTCAAGAAAGAAACAAAATTAATGTTTTAGGTCAACGATCCTTTATCAGAACTTTTTTTTCATATTCTGGCACTTGTGGTTTGTTTATTTTACAGTTCTACTTTTTTATTTGTTGAAACTAATAGACCTTAAGCTGGATTTTAAAATTGATTGCAAAATGTCAGCTTACTATTTAGAAATTCTGAATAGTCTGAATACCAGTCACCTTTGAGTTCATTAGTATTTCTCCTTGGTTAAATCGGAGTTACCTGTTCTCAGTTATGATAATTAAAATTTCATCACCATTCTTAATTTGTAAAGAGAAAATCGACTGTTAAGTTTCAAAGCAATTTGATTACAGCTTCCATGATTGTGAATACTGTCAAATCTAAGGAATAAAACTACATCCATTAGTTTGCAAAATCTTTTCATATATGTACATGCCTCCTGTCAATTTTGTCCCAAAGTCTCGCTCTTGTGAACAAGAAGTTAGGGCATATTTTGGGGTTAATAAATATAGTGAACACTGACTTCAACAACCAAACTTCAGATCTGAATATGGATTGTAGATTAAATTTAAAATGCAGCATGAAACAGTAAAATGCAGTCCAGGTTTACCAGGAAACAGGCATTTAACTGAATGTCTGCATATGCATCAATCCCATTGACATCCTAATGCATGAATACAACAGTAATGAACACTTACTTTGGGTGTGTTGCTGGGAAGATCCAGGCATTTGAAAACTCTGATGATAATCGTGACTCCATAGATACCAACCTGAACAGGTCCAAGTATGAGCGCAAATTTTAAAAATACTCACCCACTTAGACCGCTGAGATAGTTAGTTACAAAGGCTTCCTGGATAAGTCTCCAAACGCTCTGATGTGAACAAAGTCACTGGAGAGATGCAGCTGGTAGATATAAAGTAATCTTTTCATTCATTGTATACACTTTGCAAATAAGCTGCCAGTCTTTTGGAGGGGTGGGGGAGGGAAGGAGGAAGGGAGTGAGAGAGAGAGAGAGAGAGAGAGAGAGAGAGTGTGTGTGTGTGTGTGTGTGTGTGAATTACTGTCATATTCATACAGTGGGATGTTAATTGGGATCATACGTATGTAGACATACTGTACTGAAGTAAAATCACCACTAAGGCTTCAGGTCAAAGTACAATACATAGTAAATTGAGGGATGGGATTGAGGTTAGGAAGGAAGGTTGATGGAAATTGTTAATAGAGTGGGACCTGAAAGAATCAGAGGTTCTGTACATATGCAATTCACACTACAGGTATATCAATTAGCATTGTGGTTTGAAACGGCTCTTCATAGCCACCTGCAAGGCAGCATGGGCTAATTACCTCAACAATCCTCTGAAGGTAGCATAATACATGGATTGGTGGCAACCCAGATGTGATTCATGAAGAAATTGCTTGGGTTAGATCAGCCATGATTGCCTTGAATAAATGTCAGGCTTAAAAGGCTAGGTGACCTTTTCTTGCTGTTATTTTCTCGTAATTTTGTGTTAGATTTCATTAGGTGCAAAAGAGTGAATCACCAGGAATTGCCGGGTTGAACATCTGGAGTGACACACAAAAAAATCTGGAGTTGATAATAATCACATTTCATTCTGGCAGAGTCAATTTTATTTCATATAATACTGAAATAAATGGACTATTTGATTCAATTTCTAGGTAAGGCTCAGAGAGTGTTACCATTTAGCCAAGGTTGAAAGCAGTGCATACAGTATTAAGCCTGTCTGTCACCTCTTGTCAAACCTGCAATATTACTGTCCTGTGGGAGTGTGACAAAAAACCAACCTGCTTTCCATCCACATGATTGTCAGTACAGGATTCCATTACCACTGTGGCTCCTGTCCTGAGCTTTTACACAGCCTTTGGGGAGGATGAAATAGAAACATGAAACATTTTGGAACTGTTAAAAGCCACAGCAATTTTCTTCACTTTAAACTCTTCTGAATTTGCTTGTCTGAAAGGTATTTTACAGAAGTTATTGCCACTCTGCTTTGGTGAACTTTCAGTGCATGCAATGACATTTGATCTCCAAAATAAAGTGTATTGAATACACTGACCACAGTTAAATTTGAATGCAGGAAAGCAGGTGAACTGAGCAATAACATGCCAGAAACTGAACTCCTTTCATCACTTTCCATAGTCTCAATCTTTAAAAATCACATCTCCAGCACGTTTACATGAGGAATTTAGATTTCAAGCCAGATAAAAGCTTTATGCAAAAATATGATCAGCGCTTTTCAATGAGGTAGTGAACTGTGAGTCTGCAATAACCTTCCCAATAATACTGTGTAAGGTGCTTAAAGCAATCTAATCTGCACTGAAGTGATTTGTCGGCATTAAAGCTTTTACTCAACTACTAAATTTGAACATGCATGCTATATTCACATATTTTACAAGGCATGATAACCACTTACTTCCTACATTAAGGGCTCTGTAAAAATAAGGTATTGTCATAATGTCAATCCATGTAGTGATTTAAGCCCCCTCAATCTTCTGGTGCCAGAAAATCAATCACATCCTATTCATTACAACTTTAATGGCAGCTGATCAAATGTTTTGGGGATCAGGGGCTGGCAATGAGGTCTGGTTGAGCATCAAATGCCAGCGAAGTTACAAAACTGGTGCGAGCAGGGTAGTGAGTATATTAGTAATTCTTTGATTTCTTGCCCTGCACTGACACAGACATGTCTGTTTACATTAACGTGGAGGAGATCAGGAGAAAAAGTTAGTGTTTATTAAATATTAACAGGACTCTGTGTTTTGGCAGCCATATAAATTTTACAAAGAGCAAGAGAACAGATGAAAGTTAAGGGAGATGGTGTTTTAAACTGTTTCCTGTTGTTTGGAAGAAACAGGAATGCATGCCCTATACCTCCCCTGTCATGTACTTTCCCTACTCCCATCCTGACCCCCAATAGATATCAGCAACTTTGACAATTAATACCAGCCAGAAAATTGAACATGAAAGGAAAACACAAAGTTCTCCCTGTAAAATATTTTTGTTTTTATTCTATTTTTACTCATGGCAAGATAAAAATTGTTTGCAATTGTCTTGAGTTGCAACAGGGTATATCAATGATAAACTAACAAAACTTAAAGAAATCCTAAAACTGCGTGCAAATAAACCATAAATATTTAAAATAGAATACGCTGTTATGGATCCCTCAAAAATTCCCTTGCCAAAATGTACCAGTAGCTGTGTAGTCATCATGTATTAGCTTGTTACTGACTGGATGCTTCTCCGTTTGATACAGGAACTGCACCACCCTTGATCACTGAGCACTTTAAAGAGTGGTACGGACAGCTCAGCACATCTCTGAATGTGAGTTTCCCTCCACTGAGGACATGTATAGCAGCAGGTGCAAAAAGAAGGACTGGAAGATCATCAGGGACACCAGTCACCCCCAATCATAAACTGTTTCAGCTGCTTCCACTTGGCCAATGCTACCGCAGTGCTAAAGCCAGGACAAACAGGCTACAGGACAGCTTCTTGCTACAAGCCATTAGACTATTAAATTCACACGTCTGTATTTTGCAACGGAGTCATAATGCAAAGATTTTTACTCCCTCACATTGTGGGATGGATGTAAGTTTTAAATAACTTCTAATTCTAATTCTAATTCTCATCCACTCCTGCAAATTGAAATATGAAAGTCAGTGAGGAAGTGGAGGTGAGATATCAGTACAGGTATCTGATGTGCTGAACTAAGGAAATGGATACTAGGGATAGGTGATATAAGTAACATCTTCATTCATTTGACAAAACAATGAGTAAAAGAGAAAGATCAGGGAAATTATATTTCTTTTTCTTCACTGCGATGTCTTTAATTAATGACTTAATTTTGTACAAATCATTTAAGAATATCTGATCATTATAAGGTTTTATACTCTATAACTGAATCTAATCTATTTTTATTCTTAACTTCCAAACAATAAACAAATACATTTGTTTTCTTAATTACTTGTATCCTTGTTTTTCACGAATTATGTAGTACAGGCCCCCAGATACTTTGGCAACGCAGACTCTGGCAACTCCTCATCACTTAGATAATATTCTTCTTTCTTAAAACTTCTTTTGCCAAATGGTCAGTTCATCCTTTCCAACCTTAATGTCCATTTTCTAGGTCTTTGTCGTCTTATTAACCCAATGCAATAAACAGCAGAAACATGATTTCCCTTTCACAAAACTAGGTTGACTTTGCCAGCTTACTATGATTTCTTTTCAGTGCTTCAAAAAAATGTTACTGCTTATAGATAATATACAATGGAGCTATACTCCATAGGTGGTAGTTCGATGGTCTTGATAAATTGGTTTATCATTGTCACATATATCGAGGTGCAATGAAATACTTTGTTTTGCATTCTCTGCATACTGATAATTCCAGATCATTGCATTAATGCAATACAAGGGAAAACAATAACAGAATGTAGAATAAAATATTCCAGTTACTGAGAAAGTGCAGTGCAGGCAGAAAATAAGGTGGTTGGTTATAAGAAGGTATATTGTGAGGTCAAGAAATCACTTGATAGTACTCGAGGATGGTTTAATAGTTTTGAAGCTGTCCTTGACTTTGGTGCTATGTGCTTTCAGGCTTTTGTAGAGTAGAGGTTTTAAGAGATTAGATGCTACAGTTATTAAGTGACAATATGGAAACAGTTCCTTGGATCATCCTTACTAATGAGCATGAATTTACACAGTGTCTATTTAATTCACCTTGCATTCCCTTCAACTACCATTGCCCCCTCCCCACCTGATTCTATCACTCACCCATACAGTTGGGTTAATATATAATAGGCAATTAACCTACCAAATGGCCTTCCAGCCCTATGGATGACCGGATTCTATGCCGGTGTCACCAACTGAAGCGTCACAGGAGAAAACTGAACATCAGGAACAGCAGGTCAGCTGTCTGGGGTTCTGTACTTGGATCACACTCTCTCTTTCTTTCTCTCATTGGTGGGAGAGAGTTTGTTGCCAATTTTTAAGTTGGGGGACTCGGGGGAAAAAAGTGATATGTCAGACTTTAACACCACAAACCAGCAAGTTGTTTTGTTTATGTCTCCTCTCTTGCTGAATGACACCTCTCTGCCCCTTTATTAGGGAGATAGAGAGCCTGTGGTATGTCAAATTGCTGGGTGAATGATCAGTTTTTGTTGTACTACAGAGCATGGTATTTTTTTGGGGGGGTGTTCCTATTGCTTACTTGGTGTGTGGAGAAAGCTGTTGCTTTTTGCTAAAGTTAGTGGGGTAAGGGAAGGGTCGATATTTGCTGCTGCTTGTGCATGGGAGGGAGGAGTGGGGGAGGGACTTTGGAGTTCTAATGTTTTACTGTCACTTATTCATTGGGGGACTGTTCTGATTTGTGGTTGTCTGCTGAGAACAAGAATTTAAGGTTGTATATTGTATACATTCTCTGACATTAAATGGAACTATTGTACTATTAACTATCTTAAATGTGCTAATTCAACATAGACAGATTGAACCCCAAATGCTAGAGCTTGTGACAGCAGCCCACTAGCTGTGCCACTGCTCTATCAAACAGTATTTCAAGCAACAAATGTGCGTCTAAATGCTTGATTTTTTACAGAGGGGCAGAGGGAAAGAGCGTCATCATTTCAGGTTAAGACCCTGAGAGATTTTTGTGGAAGTACTAAATCTGTCTCTCTTTTCAAAGACATTATCTTGCATATTATTTCAAGTATTCATACTTCTTCATTCAAGATCTGCCATATCCGCAGAGTTTCATTTTGTCTGTACTTGATTTAACTCTCTGCACCCATTTTGAATAGAATTTCGCTCAAACTCTTTTTAGAATAGAGCAACATGTAATAGTTTTCAATTATTTTATTACACTTTTTACAGAACAACCTTCTGAACTCGAGAATCAATTCAAACTTACTCATTTTGTACAAATAGCCAGGTAAACAACTAATTTATTGACTTTACAACTTTATTTTTTTGTCTTGACAGCATCTCTACTTACTTTAGAGTTACTTGAAGTGCTTATTTTATCTGCCCATACCTGGTTGAACATATTGAGATAATAATTACATACTTTTACCGGTAATTTGCATGCTTCGATAGTAGTTCACTTCTGCATTTTTTAGTGGCCATTCATGCTGAAGGTGAATCTTAATATCCGGACCAAATGATCTACTTACAAGCACACTAATTAGAAAATGAAAGGGTATTCACTTGGCCCCTCAAGCCTGCTTGCTATTTAAGAAGAATTGATTGATTGTAACCATAGATCAGCATTCCTATCCCCATGGATACCATTTCAGTTTCTGTCAACTTATCAAGTTTTGATCCATCTACCTTGAAAATATTTGGATTCTTCTTCTATTGCTTTGAATGAATAAGCTCTAATAACAATGAGAGAATAAAATATCTCTTTCTTACATGTGTAATCCCTTGTTCCTGAACCTTAACACCTTAGAGCCATTGTGTCACAGAGAAGTACAGCGTAATTGCTCAACATACTTGCACAATAATCAAGTCATTATTCCTTTAATGACATATACTTCCTAACATTTTAAAGGATTGGATTACATTATCTTGCAAGTTTCCTTACTCTAATAAAAATTCTTAGTCTGGTTGTTCAGAATTTAGAGCTCCAGCTAGCCAAATTATTCTATTTATTATCCTTTGAACCTTTCTCAATTCAGCAACACTGGTCTTAAAATGTTGTATTCACTCATGGTACAGCCAACCAACCAGCTAAGCTCACCATTCATGATTCCCATTCAACTATACTGCCTTTGTTTTCTGGATGGGGACGACTGGATATGTCAACCCCTACTTCTGAGTAGTATCATCGGAGGTGAAAGAAGTGCTGAGAATTGTGTTGTGTGTTGACCTCGGGAGATATACTTGAGGCCTCATGCCTGCAATGCAAGTTAACAGTCAGTAAGATCTGGCCTATTATCCTAAATGCACAAAAATTGCTTCATTCGCAATTCCTTCAAAAGTGAAAGGTTCTGTAAAAGATTATCTGCTCTTGAAGCAAAGGTGAATTGAGAAGAGATCCAAAATATTTACATTCCCTTCCATTTAAAGTTAATTGCCTTTGTTCATCCGGTTTTCCCATCTTAGTTTTTCCAATAAATCAATTGTGCACCCAAAATCTTTTGATCATATTTACTTATTTTAATAAACTGTAATCCCTTCCCTGATCAGATATTAATCCAGTGTTTTTGAAAGTCAGTCAATTTTAATTGATGTAACTATTACTGTTGTAGCACTGTGCAAGAGTGGATTTATTCTAATCTGATTTTGAGATTTGTTTAAGCCTTGATCATGTTCTCTTTGTGTTCACTATGCCTTTGTGCATCTCCAAGGAATATAATCTATTTGTATCACCGTTACCCATTGAACACAGCATTAAACAATACACTGACTCATGTCATTTATAGATTCACTATGCCAGGTGAAAGCAAGTTTTAGGGTTGCATTTAATAATTCAGAAATGTACCAATTTTCTGTGAGCTTTCCCAGAATTATAACATTGAGGGTATCATGAGCAAAATATAAGGAATAGTTTCAATTTGGTGCAACTCATGCTCAAATTGAAAGAATCACTTTCAATTTAAAGGTCTGGATTTAGAGATAGTAATGATCATGAAAATAAAAGAAAATATTTGTAGTCATTAATGAATGAAATTGAGAGTGACAATAGGATTTCAGCGTATGAGTAGTTTATGAAAATTTTTCTAAATTTCTTCTCATTTATCTAATGTTCTTAGTTTTCTCTATTTTGATTAACAGAAGTTGTACTGAGAGGAGAATCAGAATCAGACTGAGGTGATTTCATATGCTGTTGTACTAGAGTGGAGTCTTTCCAACATGATGCATCTACTACACTATATTTGATAACTCAAACGGATATACAACATCAATAAATGTATGGTTTCTCTCACTCTGAGAGCACTTTCATTCCTCTCCATTAAGAGGGCTGCTATGAAATCAAAGTTCACAGACAGAATAGAAAGCAGATTTCAGACACAATTGAAAAATAAATGCCCATGCCCATAATGGAAAGGTAACATTGAACTGCAAGAACATATATCTTGGTGGTAACTTACTGAGATCTGTTTAAGCACTTGACTTTACTGCATGTCTAGGCAAACCAATAATTCTAAAACCCAGAATAAACACATACTCACTTTAGCAATAATTTTCTGCATTGGACTGAGCCAACATCAATAACAGATAAATTTATATTTTTGTATAGAATATCTACACAGCATTTAAAACATTACCAAGTCACACTGAAAGTTATTTCGGAGAAACATCATTTTACTTTTTATTTTTCAAGTAACTAATCAGTTGAGGGAAGGAAATTTTATTACAGATTCTCTAATTCTACATCACCATTTTGTTCATCTTGTAAAAGAGCTTGCACAAATCTTTTAGTTTGGTTTATAAGAGATATATCTCCCCTGAGACTGAATGATTTCAGTTTTACAAGAGAACAGTTCACTATTAAAATCTAAGTTGACAGGCATGTTAAAATATCAAACGTCACATTTAATTGGGTTGCTCATCTACACTTAAGTCCCCGCTTGGTCACAAAATACAGCACACTGACAGCCTTCTGTAATGCTATTCCTTGATTTACTGATGCAGTCATCCCAGAATAATGTCAAGCACTGCAGGAAACACAATGAAAAATATTGAGGAGTAACATCACCCCAGCAAACTACGATGTAAGAAAATGTGTGCACCTTGTTAGCAAAGTGATTTGATTGCAAATATAACTAAGAAGGTTTCAAAATCCAGTGAGTTTTATTTTTCATCAGAGTAAAGTGTGCTTATTCGTTGGTGGGTATGTAATATTTTATTTCAAGGAGATATGGATGAGAAAAATATAATTAGAATGTTGAATGTGTATCAGCATTGTTGTTCATATGATCTAACAAATGAAAGGTGTGGTTTATCTTAGTCAGCAGTGAACTTCTGTGTCCATTAACCATAATGTTCACATAATAATAGTTTGCATATTTTTGCATATTTCATTTCAAATTTCAGAGTTACAGCATACATAGCATTTTGCTCTTGTAAAAATGATATTAAAAGATTCATGACTTCTGGTTCAGTCCTTGTTTTGTGATAACTAATAGCAGATTTCAGTTAAAAAATTACAATTGAATTCAAAACCACAATGCTGAAAAATTAGCCAATGTTGCTATTTCTGACCTTTTACTTGACAGTCCCACTGGAGAAGTGCATCAGTCTCAATATAAAGTAATGGAAATATCAGAGTTGCTGATGCTGGAGTCTGGAAGCAACAAATGGAAGAGCTTAAAAGGTCCTGCAACAGTGAGACAAAACAATGAGAATTTCTTTCCTTCCCTACATGCCGCTGAGTTCCTCCAGCAGACTGTTGCTCAATCAGAGGTAAAGTTGAGATTAGACCTCAGTATTTCTTGCATTATATACCTGTAGCTGTACATACAACCCACAGATACACAAACCTAGAGAACTTGTCACACTTGTGCTGTACTTCACACATTTTATCAGAGTGACTACGCTATCCATTTTAGTATATTATCACCTCTATTGAAGTAACAGGGTGTGTAACACAAATGAGTTAGTTTCTATCTTTAGCCAACTTCTGCATGCATTGAAGGTTTGGAACTCATGAACAAGACCATCAGCATAAAGTACTAGAAGGCAGCCACTCCTTCAAAACTGAATCCAGCAAATGTCACAAACACGAGGAAATCTGCAGATGCTGGAAATTCAAGCATCACACACAAAATGCTGGTGGAACGCAGCAGGCCAGGCAGCTTCTATAGGAAGCAGCACAGTCGACATTTCGGGCCGAGACCCTTCATCAGGACTAACTGGAAGAAAAGACAGTAAGTGATTTGAAAGTGGGAGGGGGAGAGGGAGATCCAAAATTATAGGAGAAGACAGGAGGGGGAGGGATGAAGCCAAGAGGTCGTAAGTTGATTGGCAAAAGGGATACACAGCAGGAGAAGGGAAAGGATCATGGGACGAGAGGCCCAGGGAGAAAGAAAGGGAGAGGGGAGCACCAGAGGGAGATGGAGAGCAGGCAAGGAGTGATTGTGAGAGGGGCCGAGAGAGAAAAAAAGGGGGAAAGGAGAATAATAATAATAAATACATAAATAAGGGATGGGGTAAAAAGGGGAGAAGGGGCTTTAATGGAAGTTCGAGAAATCAATGTTCATGCCATCAGGTTGGAAGCTACCCAGATAGAATATAAGGTGTTGTATCTCCAGCATATGTCAATTTTTTTCAGAAAGAAAAGGAGAAAAAAAATATGATACAGTCACATGGTCTGAAATATTATAGAGCTTTGCAACCAATAAGTAGTATTATGATATTCAATTATGACAGCTTTACCTTGTCTCCAGGGTCATTACTATTGGTACTTAGCTATTTTATTTTCTCTCTCAGTTTAAAAAGCATTCAGACTTAGAAATTTAGAATTGGATGAAATTTATTATCATGAAATATGATGCGAAGTTTGTTACTTGCACAACAGTACACTGCAAAGATATAAAATCTATAAATTACAAAAATAAATACATACTAGAAAAAAGAAATAACCAGGTAGTGTTCATAGGTTCATGGGCTATTTAGAAATCTGATTGTGGAGGGGAAAAGCTGTTTCTAACTCAGTGAGTCTGGATCTTCAGGCTCATGCACCTCTTCTCTGATGGAGAAGAGTTGGTACAGTTTAATGATGCAAGCTGCCTTTCTGAGGCACCACCTGTTGAAAAAGTCCTTGCTGATGGACATTCTCAATATTCTATGGTTTTCCCTTTTCAAGATCCAAAATGACGCTAGTGAAACACAACAACAACAGCTTACAGAACTCCTAAATGTATTTCTTCTGAACTACTCTCACTGCAATTGGCAGCCTGTAATCTCTCTTTAAGTAACATACTTTTGAACCATCTTAATGAGCTAGCGATTCATGAACGTCTGAAGGACATGGTGGACTTAACTCTCAAGCATATGGGTACAGCACCTTTAAGCGGATGAAGGTACATCACCGTGGTTGAAAGTGAGAGAGGATGGGAGGTCTCCACGTCAGACTAAAATGTCAGGGCATGAATCTTCCTCTACCCGGTATTTTGTCAGCAAATGTATAGCTGATGGAGAGGCGGACTGAGGACCTAAAGGCAGGATTGCAGCATTGGAGGGAAATGAGGAATTGCTGCGCTCCCTGTTACACAGATACACTGATCACTCAGACATACCGGATATGTTAGTAAGACCTGGAGTTTTCTCTGGACCAGACTGCTGATTCAGAGAAGGCAAAATGTGGGGGTCTCTGTTGCATGATATACTCTTTGTGGTCCTCAGAAATAACAGTCTTGTTCTGCCAACTTGGAACATCTAATGATTAATTGCCAACTATTCTACAGTACAGTGCACAAGTCTTAGGCAACCTAAATATTTTATATGGTTTCAGATGGTGTGGCCTCCACAGAGCCCTGACCTCAACATCATCGAGGCTGTCTGGGATTATCTGGAGAAACAGAAGCAAACCAGACAGCCAACATCTGCAGAACTGTGGCAATTTCTCCACGATACGTGGTACAACCGAACAGCTGATTTTCTTTTTAAACTGTATGACATTATACATAAGTCAATTGATGCAATTTTAAAGACAAAGGGTTGTCACACCAAACATTTTAGTTTGTTACCGTTTACTGCTCTTCATAGTAATTTTTTTTTGGTATTTAGAATCATTTTGTTATTTTTGAAAGCATCTTTGCGATACAGAATTTTTTTACACGTGCCTAACATTTTTCCATAATACTGTACTTACCAAGAGACTTCCCTGGGATCCCATCCGCAGTTTACATACAGCGAATGGCTGATGTTACCAGGCACTTGAGGAAGAACGCCCCAATTGTCAAGCAAGTAATAGCCTACCCTGATAGCTTTCAAATCATTGTCAGGGACTTCAATCAGGCTTGCTTGAAGTAATCTCTACCCGTGAACGTACCATGTGCAGCACTTGGGCTCCCAACACACATAACCACGATACACTATGATCAGGAATGCCTACCATTCCACACCTAGACTGCATTTCAGGAAATCTGATCACTTGGCTATCCTCCTACTTGCATACAGGTTAAAGAGCAAGGGTCGAGTAGTAAGGACAATGAAGAGGATTGCTCTGAAATGGAGGATGGGGTGTGTTCAAGGATTCATTAAAGGATCTGAACAGCTGTCACAGACTTTATAAACAAAACAAGCAGATGTAGATGAACATATCCCCACAAGAAGCCCTGGATGAACCATGAGATCTGCAATCTGATGAGAACCAGATCAGTGGCATTCAGGTCTAGTGACAAGCAAAATACAAGAGGTCCAGGTATGATACCTGGAAAGGTATCTCACTTGCAAAGTGGCAATACTGGACCAAATTTGAATCACAAAACTTAATGCCTTCTATGCTCACTATGACTGTTAAAACATGGAAAAGCCTTCATGAGCTCCCACAGCCCCCGATGATTTCACCCTGAGATTTCAGTCTCTGAGAGCATCCCTTAGACGGGTGAACCCATGGAAAGCACCTGGCCAACTACTAAAGACTTGTGCTGATCAACTGGCTGGAATATCCACCAACACACACAAAATGCTGGTGGAACGCAGAAGGCCAAGGCAGCATCTATAGGAAGAAGTACAGTCGATGTTTCGGGCCGAGACCTGACGAAGGGTCTTGGCCCAAAATGTCAACTGTACTTCTCCCTATAGATGCTGCCTGGCCTGCTGCATTCCACCAGCATTTTGTGTGTGTCACTTGAATTTCTAGCATTTGCAGATTTCCTCGTGTTTAGAATATGCACTGATATCTTTAGCCTTTCATTTTGACATTCTGAAGTCTCCACCTGCCTCAGGTAGGCTTCAATTATATTGATGCCTAAGAAGAACGTGGTAACCTGTCTCAATAGCAATCATTCCAAAGCACGTGCATCCACTGTGATGAAGTGTTTTGAGAGGTTGATGATGAAACTTATAAATTTCTGGCTGAGAAGTGACTTGGATCATTTCTATTTTGTCTCCTGGCATAACAGGTCCATAGCAGATGCCATTTCATTGGCTCCTCACTCAACCCTAGAACATCTGGACAGCAAAGACGCATACATCAGGATGCTCTTTATCCTCTGCAGCTCATCATGCAATACTATCACCCCCTCAAAACTAGTCAATCAGCTTCAAGACTTTGGCCTCAATAGCATCTCATGCAATTTGATCCTTGTTTTCCTCATTTGCAGACCTAGTCATTTGAGAATGCCAACAACTTCTCCTTCAGAATCTCCATCAGCACAAGTGCCCCACAAGAATATATGCTTAGCCTCCTGCTCTACTTACTTTACACTTATGACTATGTGGCTAATCATAGCTCCAATGCCAACACTTAAGTTTGCTGAATTGTCATTGGCTGGATCAAAGGTGGTGACGAATCAGCATATAGGAGGGAGATTGAAAAATCTGAATGAATGGTGCCACAACATCAACCTCTCAAGATCAAGGGGCTGATTATTGACTTCAGAAGGAGAAGGGCAACCAACACTTCGAAAAACTTCTAAAGATGCGTGGTGGATCGTATATTGAGTAGTAGCACTATAGACTGATATGGAAACACGTTGACTGGAATATGCTACAAAAGTAGTGTATACATCTCAGTCCATCACAGGTGAAGCCCGTGAACATATCCGCGTGAGTACCAGAAACCAGCGTCCATCATCATGGACAACCACTATCCAAGTCATGTTCTCTTCACACTGCTGTCATCAGAAAGGTGAAACAGGAATCTCAGGACCCACAATCGTCAACTCTTGAACCAGAGGGTGATAAGTTCTCTCAACTTCACTGAACTATCCCCCCCCCCACCCCCCAACCTATGGATACACTTTCAAGGACTCTGCTATTTATTTTCTCGATTCTCTGTATTCTCACTAAAGCTCAAAACATCAGCATTTGAGAAATGATTCCTAGACATTGGCTGCTTGACTACCACTGCATAGATCTTCATCTTGGACAATCCCATGGGATTCAAGATGATTTGCACTCTAGTTTTCAGGGCTCTTCATTGACTGATAAAGCCAAAGTAGAAATCACTGACTCTTCCATAGATGGGCCAGGCAAAGGGAGCAGTTGGATAACATGGTTCGTGAGGTGGGCTGTTAATTCCACTGTTTATGGAAGGGCTCTGTATGCTTTCAATGCATGCTTTTGAAATCTCAATGCCATCTCAAATGTGCTTCCTCTACTCTGAGCAGTCACTAGCCCGATTCCCACGAGTCATGGTGCTGCTGCCTTTCTGCCTGGTACGCTATTCCCAAAGCCTTGTTAATTACAGCAAATGCGTCCGGAGGAGAATTACAGCTGGTGATCCCTTCGCATGAGAGATCCCAGAATACAGTTCTAATTCTGGAGTCTGGTGTTGAGCATGTGAACATCTAGCTTGTTTCATGTAGCTAACTCAGTGTAACTAGAGGGTATTGGCCTGGGACAGGATATTGCTGCTGGTTTGCTTACTCCTTCAATGAATTTAAAGGATTTTTGCCTGACTCTAGGAAGAGATGGACGCTAAGTGCTGCTACAACCTCCATCAACTGGTGCCTAGTTCATAGAAGAATGCTATGACTTGACGCCAAAACAGAAAGGAAGGGCAAACAACTTACATTCTGTGTTGATGGATCCATGCGTCTGCATCTGAACAATGACCCATGAATAAAAAGTAGAGTATCTGCAGTATACACAGTGATGATGCCTTCAATTTAAGCGCAGCAAATTCTGCTTCATCCCTGAATTTATTGACTATAGCACAGCACTTAACACAATCATCCCTAATCAAAAAGCTCCAAAACCTGGGCTTCTGTATCACCCTCTGTAATTGGATCCTCGGCTTTCTTAAAAGAAGACCACAATCTATGAAGATTGGAAATAACATATCCATCTCAAATGCCATCTATAAATTTGTTGGCAGAATTTCAGATGGTGACAAGGAGGCATACAGGAGCGAGATAGATCAGCTGGTTGAGTGGTGTCGCAGCAACAACCTTGCACCCAAGGTCACTAAGAACAAAGAATTGATTGTGGACTTCAGAAAGGGTCAGATGAGGGAACACATAGCAGTCCTTATAGAAAGATCAGAAGTGGAAAGAGTGATCAACCTCAAGTTTCTGGGTGTCAATATCTCTGAGGATCTGTCCTGGGCCCAATATATTGAAGTAGTTACAAAGAAGACACCGCAGCTGTTATATTACATTAGGAGCTCGAGGAGATTTAGTAAGTCACCAAAGAGATTTACAAATTTTTACAGAAGTACCATAAAGAGCATTCTAACTGATATATGGACCATTGGACCATAAGGCATAGGAGAAGAATTAGGCCATTTGGACCATTGAGTTTGTTCTGCCATTCAATCAGGGCTGATCTTTATTTTCCCTCCTCAGCCCCACTCCCAGCCCTTCTCCCTGTGACCATTGATGCCATGTCTAATCAAGAACTATCAAGCTCTGCCTTAAATACACCCAGCATCCTGACCTCCACAGCTGCTTATGGTAATAAATTCCACAAATTCACCACCATCTGGCAAAAGAAATTTCTCTGCATCACTGTTTTAAATGGATGCTCCTCTATTCTGAGGCTATGCTCTCTTGTCCTGCACTCCTCCACCAATGGAAGCATCCTTTACAAATCTGCTCTGTTTAGGCCATTCAACGTTCAAATGATTTCAATGAGAATCCCCCCATCCTTCTAAATTCCAGCAAGTACTGACCAAGAGCTACAAAACATTCCTTGTATGATAACGCTTTCATTCTTGGAATTATCCTTGTGAACCTCTTCTGAACCGTCTTCAATGGCAACAAATCATTTCTTAGATGAGAGCCCAAAACTTCAAGGAGTGGCCTCACCAGTGCCCTATAAAGCCTCAGCATTACATCCCCGCTCTTGTATTCTGGACCTCTTCAAATGTAAGCTAACATTGCCTTTGCCTTCCGCACCACGGACGAAACCTGCAAGTTAATCTTTAGGGTAAGGTGTTCTGCACAAGGACTCTAAAGTCCCTTTGTAGCTCAGATTTTTGGATTTTCTCCCTATTTAGAAAATAATCTGCACATTTATTTCTTCTATCAAAGTGCATGACCCTGCATTTTCCAACATTGTATTTATTTAACCATTTTCTTGCCCATTCTCCTAATCTGTCTAAGTCCTTCCGCAGCCTAGCTGTCTCCTTAACACTACCTCCCCCAATCTTTATATGATCTGAAAACTTGGGAAAAGGGCCATCTATTCCATCATCTAAGTCATTATTATGCAGCATAAAAAGAAGAGGTTCCTAACATAGACTCCTATGGAGCACCACTAGTCACAGGCAGCCAAACAGAAAAGGATCCTTTTATTCCCACTCCCTACCTCCTACCGTTCAGCCAATGCTCTTACCATGTTAGTAACTTCCCTGTAATACCGTGGGCTCTTAACTTGGTAAGCAGCCTCAGGTGTGGCATCTGTCAAAGGCTTTCTGAAAGTCCAAATATACAACATCCACTGCATCCCCTTTATCTATCCTACTTGTAATCTCCTCAAAGGATTCCAACAAGTTCATCAAGTAGGCTTTCCCTTAAGGAAACCATGCTGACTTTGTTCTATCTTGTCCTGTGTAACCAAGTATTCCATAACCTCATCCTTAACAATTGATACCAACATCTTCCCAACCACTGAGGTCAGACTAACTTGTCTATAATTTCCTTTCTGCTGCCTTCCTCCTTTTTTAAAGAGTGGAGTGACATTTGCAATTTTACAGACCTCATGCCAGAGTCCAATGAATTTTCAAAGATCATTACTAATGCTTCCACAATTTCTATTGCTACCTCTTTCATAACACAAGAGTGCAGTTCTTCTGGTTCAGGTGACTTATGTACCCTTTGGTCTTTCAGTTTTTTGAGCACCTTCTGCCTTGTAACTTTACTTACTTCTCTTCCCTTGCAGTCTTCAATATCTGGCACACTGCTAGGGTCTTCCAGAGTGCAAGATACTCATTTAGTTCATCTTCCATCTCCTTGTCCCCATTATTATTTTTCTGGCCTAATTTTCTCACAGTCCTATATCCACTCTCATCTCTCTTTTATTTTTACATACTTAAAAAAAGGCTTTTACTATCCACTTTGATATTGATTGCTAGCTTGCTTTCATATTTCATCTTTCTTTTCTAATGATTCTTTTAACTGTTTTCTGTAGGGTTTTAAAAGCTTCCCAATCCTCTGTCTTACCACTAAGTTTTCTGTTTTTGTATGTCCTCTCCTTTGCTTTTACATTAGCTTTGACTTCTCTTGACAACCACGGTTGTTCTATTTGGTATGGGTGGGGGGCGGGGGGGGGGGGGGGGGTTGTGGTTAGCGTCATCAAACTAAGCTGCAGAAAGTTGTTAACTCTGTCAGCTCCCTGATAGGCACAAGTCTCCTCAGCATCTAGGACATCTTCAAGGAGCAGCACCTCAAAAAGTTTTCATACAAGATGAAGGACCACTCAGCCAGGACATACCCACTTCTCATTGCTATCATTGGGGCAGAGGTACAGGAGACTTAAGTGACACACTCAGTGACTCAGTAATAGCTTCTTTCCCACTGCCATCAGATTTCTGAATGTACATTAAACCCATGGACACTACTTCACTACTTTATTTTCTCTCTTTGCACCACATATTTAATATAATGTCTTAAATACTTACTGTAATATAGTTTTTTTTTAGTTTTTATTATTAAGTATTACATTTTACTGCTGCTGCATAACAAAATTTACAATATATGATGGATATTAAGCCTGATTCTTCAGATTCTGAATTATATGTTTGTTTTTTCTCTGATTTTAATGCTATTACCTGTGATACAACCATATTTATTTACTGTTCTTACTTAAAAATTAACCTTTAGGATATTCCCTTAACATGCATAATAATCACTTTGACTCATCCTGATGAAGTAAGAGTGACACAAGTAGAATGCTTCCCCTCAGGTCTCCATTTAAAATGCTCACTTATTTCTTTTCTCCACAGAAGCTGATCTTCTGCAGAAAGATTGAAGCATTTCTGCTTCACGTTTTCAATGTATGTAATTCCTTATAGACGGAGAAATTCCGTTAACGACTGTGGGAGGCACGGCAATCAGGTGCTATTACGGCTCCACTGAGCCAGGTTGAAATCTGCCGTTGTCTGTAAGGAGTTTGTATACCTCCCCATGACCTCATGGCTTTCTTCTGGGTGCTCCTGTTTCTTTCCACATTTCAAAGATGTAAGGGTTAGCAGGTTATTTTGTCACTTGGGTGTAAATAGGCTGCTTGGGCTTGTCAGGCTGCAAGAGCCTTTACTGCACGTTATCTCTAAACTGGACCAAACAATTAAAGTTAACGATTTTTCACCAGAATTAGCACATGTGAGAAAACACTGATTCTTCTGTAGAGAAGTCTCTGATCAAGAAGGACTGATGCTAAATGAGTGGGGATGGCATTGACTTTCTTTTTTTTACTCTATCCTTATTCATCTTCCTCAATTTAGACGTCTTCCAAACAGGATCACCATATGAAATTAATGACACTAATAGATTCGTATGTGAAGTGCCACCTGGATCGACAGTTCAGGGCCCTTAACTGTGGTGGGTGAGGAGGTGTGGAGGTAGGTGTTACACTTACTTGGAAGGTGATTGGTGAGGAGTCACAGGGAGAAATCCCTGAAAAAAGGGGAGAAGGAATGGAAGATGTGTAGAACTGTGATGCAGAGGCATGCGGGTTGGTAGGTGACCAGCCAACCAGAAAGGGCCCCATTTATTCCCACTCTTTAAATTCTGCCAATCAGCCAATGCTCTATCCATTCTAGTATCTTTCCTGTAATACCACGTGCTCTTATACAGGATTCCCAAAAGGTTAACATGGAGGTTGAGTTGGTGATGTTACGATTCATTTCGAGAAGACTAGAATATGAAAGCAAATGTCACACCACCTCTTAAAAAAAAGGATGTAGGCAAAAGATGGGCAACTACAGGCCAGTTAGCTTAAAGTCTGTAGCCGGGAAAATGCCTGAAACTGTCATTAAGGAAGAAATAGCGAAACATTTAGAAAGGAGTGGTTCCATTAGACAGCACAGCATGGATTCAGAAAGGCCGGGTCCTATTTATCAAACTTACTGGATTTCTTTGAGGACATAGTGAGTGCAGCAGATAGAGGGGACCAGGTGGTTGTTGTATAATTGGATTACCAGAAGGCGTTCGATAAGGTGCTGCACAAGAGATTTATAAGTAAAATACAGATGCATGGAGTCAGAGGAAGTGTATTGGCATGGATAGTGGATTGGTTAACCAACAGAAGGCAGAGAGTTGGTATAAATGCGTGTTTCTTTGGCTGGCAGTCAGTGATGAGTGGGCTGCTTCAGGGTTCAATGCTGAGCCCGCAGCTATTTACCATTTACGTTGATGATTTGGAAGAGGGGACTGAGCGTAGTGTAGCAAAATTTGCTGATGGCGTTAAACTGAGCTGAAAAGCTAATTGTACAGAGGATGTGGAGAGTCTGCAGAGGGATATAGATAGGTTAAGTGAGTGGACCAAGGTCTGGCAAATGGAATACAATGTTGGTAAATGCAAGATCATCCACTTTGGAAGGAATAATAGAAGAGCAGATTATTATTTAAATAGTGAAAGATTGCAGCATGTTATTGTGCAGAGGGACATGGGAGTGCTTGTTCATGAATCACAAAAAGTTGCCTTGCAGGTACAACAGGTTATTAAGAAGGCAAAAGGAATGTTGGCCTTCATTGCTAAAGGAATTGAATTCAAGAGCAGGGAGGTCATGCTGCAACTATACAGGGTACTGCTGAGGCTGCACCTGGAGTACTGTGTGCAGTTCTGGTCTCCATACTTGAGGAAGGATATACTAGCTTTGGAGGCAGTGCAGAGGAGGTTCACCAGATTGATTCCAGGGATGAAGGGGTTAACCTACGAGGAGAGATTGAATCATCTGGGACTATACTCTCTGGAGTTCAGAAGAATGAGAGGGGATCTTATAGAAACATACAAAATTTTGAAAGGGATAGATAAGATAGAAGTAGGAAAGTTGTTTCCATTGGTAGGTGAGGCATTGCCTCAGCTATCCTATCCTAGGGGACAGTGCCTCAAGATTCGGGTGAGAAGATTTAGGATGGAGATGAGGAGAAACAGTTTTTCCCAGAGAGTAGTGAATCTGTGGAATTCTCTGCCCAGGGAAGCAGATGAGGGTTCCTCACTAAATATATTGAAGGAACAGTTAGATAGGTTATTACATAGTAAAGAAATTAAGGGTTATGGGGGAAAGGCAGGTAGATGCAGCTGAGCTTACAGACAGATCAGCCATGATCTTATTGAATGGCAGGGCAGGCTTGACGAGCCAGATGTCCTACCCATGCTCCTATTTCTTATGTTCTTATGTTCTTAACTTGTTAAGCAGTACCTTGTCAAATGCCATCTGACAATCTAAGTGCAAAACATCCACCAATTCTCCTTTGTCTATTCTGCTTGTTATTTCTTCAAAGAATTCCAACAGAGTTGTCAGGCAATATTTTCCCTTGAAGAAACCATGCTGACTACGGCCCATTTTATCACGTGCCTCCAAGTACCCTGAGACCTTATCCTTAACAATCAACTCCAGCTTCTTCTCAACCTCTGAGGTCAGGCTAACTGGCCTATAATTTCTGCCTCCCTTCCTTCTTGAAGAGTAGAGTGACATTTGTAATTTTCCAGTCTTCATAAACCATTCCTTTCTGATTTGCATGTCTTATATAGCTCTAATAAAGGGATTTAACATATGCACAGTGTCTCCTTCATTTGTGAATACATATGGGATGCATATTGCTGAATCAGGGAGGAACACAGAATGAATTCTAAAATAATTCTCATTATAAGATTCCTGTTCTGCCCAGAGGGTCCATATGTACCTATGGAAATTACTGTAAGGCCTGTACAGAGTTGCTGCTACAGACACCGTGGAGGCTAGGCCATTGGGTGTATTTAAGATGGAGGTTGTTTGTTCATTGGCTGATGGAAGTGCCCAATGTTACGGGGAGAATAGTCTTGAGAGGGGAGATGGATCAACCACGATGAAGTAGCAGAGCAGAGATGATGGACTGAATGGCCTATTCTGCTCCTATATTTCATGATCTTATAGTTTTACAGAACTCAAATACTTCAATATGTCTTCTGCCAGTTTCCACCCTGCTCTCGGCATCACCTGGTCCACACCAGACTCTTCACTCTCTCACCATCGGTAGATGGCATAGACACTCAGAGTCCCAGGTTGGAAATGTCAAATACTAGAATGCACAGCTTTAAGCTGAGAGGGGCTAAGTTTACAGGAAAAGTGTAGGATGTGTTTTTCTACACAAAGGATAGTGGGTGCCTGGAATAGACAGCTAGAAGAGGTGGTGGAAGCAGATACAATCGGTGTGTGTAATAGGCATTGAGACAGCTATGTGAATGGGCTGGAATGGAGGAACAAGACTATGTGCTGGTAGATGGCTTTGAATTAATTTGGCATCTTGTTAGGGTGTAAACATTGTGCAGCGAAGAGTCTGTTCATTTGTAAAATTAGGGATTATTCTGGAGTTGTGAAATTATGCAAATATAGAAATATCCAGTCTTCAGTTCTTGATGTAAATTGCAAGCAGTAATCAGTTTGAAGTTAAAAGGATAGTTTTGCAAATAGTATTGTCCACAGTGGACAGGTTGCTGGCCCACAGAGTGGGGGGGGGGGGGGGTTGGATGGTTGCTAAGAGATATTGTTTGCAAAGTAAATTGACCATGAGACATTCTTGTCTGCATCAAGCAAACATAAGACAATGGGTTATGTTAGTTGGCCTGCATCAAACCAGGAAACGTGGGCTAACTTATTTGCACCATTGTGACTGAATACAAGCTGGCAGACCAGACTGATGTCGTCACGCTCCACATCAAACCTGGTCACAGGTATAGTTGATCAATCAATATTTGGGATAGTTGTGTACTCGGAGTCAGCCCTGACAACATTAATTTTGGATGTCTGGAATCTCTGTCACCAGAAACCTTAAGACTGTCAGTGTGAAATACTTTGTCCCAGCAAAGGTGTGTCAACATTCATGTCTGCTGTACTCACATATTCCCCAAGTCTAGAATAATTCATAACATGCTGTACTGCTCCATGTTCTGTTCTTGACATCCCTATATCCAACTGAGAGGACAGGTTAATCAGTAATACCCAGAAGCTCCCTGACTCTACAGCTATCTCAGCTACATCTCCTTCCACATGCTTCCTGTTGGGACACCAATCCCTCCTCCTGCTTTCCCTGTATCTGTAGTAACCATCCAGATGTCAGTGCATCCCAGACCAGTGCCTAGGTGATGCCTTTCTTTATCTTTAACCTCTTTCCTTCTACCACAATTGACAGGAATCTTTACCCTGTCTGCTGCAGTTCCCACACCTTTGTCTTCACCCCCTTCCTTCCAACAGAGTGAGAACAAGACTTTCCTTGTCTCAGCCCTGACCCTACCATCCTCTGTGTTCAATGGCTCATCCGCTAGATTTCTGTCACCGGAGGATGAGGGGTGACCTGATAGAGGTGTATAAGATGATGAGAGGCATTGATCATATGGATAGTCAGAGGCTTTTTTCCCAGGGTTGAAATGGCTAGCACAAGAGGGCACAGCTTTAAGGTGCTTGGAAGAAGATAAAGAGGAGCTGTCAGGGGTAAGTTTTTCACGCAGAGAGTGGTGAGTGTGTGGGATGGGCTGCTGGCGACGGTGGTGGAGGCAGATACGATAGGGTCTTTTAAGAGACTCCTGGATAAGTACAAGGAGCTTAGAAAAACAGAGGTTTATGGTTAACTCTAGGTAATTTCTAAAGTATGTACATGTTCGGCACAGCATTGTGGGCTGAAGGGCCTGTATTGTGCTGTAAGTTTTATGTGTTTCCTCCATCATTCCCACTTGCCACCACTTCCAACTCCCTATCTTCCTCTCTCACCTATCACTTGCCAGCTCCTGCTCAAACACTTACTCCTCCCATTTTTTTCTGGCTTCTGTCCTCTTCTCTCCTTCCTAACAGAGGGTTCATTCCCAAAATGTCAACTGTTCATGTTCCTTCTTTGATACTTCCTGACTTGCTAAGCTCCCCCAGCAATTTTGTGTTTTGCTTTAGATAAACCTGTGGTCAGCTTTTATTTTGACAAATGCCTCAAACAATGAATAAATATTATCAATAAAAGTTGATAACAGAATTAGGTTCCTCTGCATAGCTTTCTAATTTTGGCATTATTGCAGTCACTGAAAGTCAATACATGTTCATGCCATATGTCTGTGCTCTTTACATTCACTGCTTGTTTTTGCAAACTGCATGTGTATTATCATTTCATGATCCTTATCCAAATGACCTGATAAGACGTGATTCAGTTACAATGTTTCTGGAATGCTTACAACTGAGGCCAACAATTTATCAAACTATGCTAACCTTTATTTCAAAGCTCACAAAATACAAGCACTTTTTGACTTGAAAATGATCAGTGATCACGTTACCTTTTGGACCAGGTGTGAGTTCTGAGTCACTGAAGGACTGTTCGACATTCTGAGTTTTATGTGATTGGACTGTATGTTGTATTTGTCTCCTTTAAATTTCCGTTGGTTTATTTCTTGTGGCTGATTGGTGGGTGGATGGTCTGTAAGTTCTTTGTGTATGTGGGGTGGGGGGAGTGGTAGAGGGTTTTTGATGCTACTGTCACTCTTCTTTATTGCGAGTGAGGGTGTTGGTTGCTGTAGTGTTCTGGGGGTCAGGGATTGTTATTGATGCCGTTCTTTTTCTGTGGGGTGGGGTTGTGGGATTCTGGGGTCTGCAATTTCTGTTTCTTTTACTTTTTCCATTTGTATTTTGTGACTATTTGGATAAGACAAATATCAGAGTTGTACAGCACATGCATACTTTGACAATAAAATAAACCTTGAACCTTGAAATGTTGTGTTATAGGAGGACTGAGATAATTCACTAATGTTACAGCAATACTCCACAAACTTAGGTGCCTTTATTTGTAGCACTAAGCATTAGGCTCAATAGTTGGAATCACAACAGAATTTAAACAGAGGCTCAAAATAAATGTAGCAGTTACCTTGCCACACCTGATTTCCTTTTTCAATGATTTCAGTAAGAGGGAAAATTAGCTGGGGTCCAGTAGGAAAACTGCTACCTCTCCTATTAATCCCATTGATAATACATTTTTCCCCAGACTATTGCTATGGCCAAATTATGAAGATATTGGACAACATTGGCAAGAATTATCAATCCTCATTCTCTAAGCTGCATTAAAATACAGCAGCATCATAAAATACCAACTGACACCACTGTACAGTCATAAAAGCACAGAAAATTATAAGGAAACAGCATTGATCCCGATTCCTCAGTAGTAAATATGCAGCATACATCTGGAGCACTCCATAAATTTTCATTCCCCTAGAGTGGAGGTTCAGGACACAGCTAAAAAGTACCATCAATCCCATTTGCTAAATTGTAAGCACACACAACCTTGTTCAGAAACACAGTAAATCTCCAATTACTGACAAAATACGTGCTGGAAAATGTTAGAAAACACAAATGAGTTCTATTACCCAACTATAAGGTTGCAGGAAGTGTTGGTCCAAATTCCCATTTAATGAAGGTACAGGAAAATAAAATCAATCCTCACTCCCTCATAATGTGCACAAGAGACAGCTGGGAAATATTAGTTCTCCCAATTCTCTACAATAAATGGACAAGGCATTGGTTCAATCACCAATGATCCTGAATAACTAATTGTGATGTGGCAGGGTAGTGTTGAAAAATATCATCAGTGCTTCATTTCCAGGAGTCAGGGAGCAAAGAGGTAGAACAATTTACAGGAGAATGCATGCTTGTAAATTTGTCACTTTTTATAGCAGCACATGAATATCCTTTGTATTATTCATATCCTTTCTTGTTCACCCTCCTTTCCTATATACTTGTAAGGAATCCTCTGCTGAAAAGTTTTCTTAACAAATGCCCCTGTCATCCGGTGAGTATGTGTTATTTTGCTGCAGTTAAGGATTGAATTGGAACTCTTTAGTAGTTTGTTAGGAGCAGCAAGGCTAGAAATTCACTACTTAATTTTTCCAGTTATTCAATAGCATTTGTAAACCACTATGGAAAGTTCAGAAACTCAGCAAAGTTTGATGCCCCAATTCCAATAGGTGGTAGAGGAGTGCCTTGTGTATTGCTATCATGTTTCAGACATGGCAGCCATACGAGATTGAATTTCCCATGTCAGTGACATTGATTCTCATAGCTCTGATCTCAAGAAGTACGCTTTAAAATAAATTAAGATTTTATGATTTCTTTCAAAACTGCCCTACTGCCTTACTCTCAGAGAAATAAAGCAACCTGAACACACAAACATGGCATACTAGAAGTTACTTCCTTATGCAAAGTATATTGATGACATGAAGTTGTCAGAAAATAAGGTTGTGAACACATTCTATGAATACCCAAGCCATTGGTGAGCCTTCCAATGCAGTCAAATTCTCTTCTCTGGATATGATTGCAAATCACATTGACTAACAGTCAAAGGTTTGTCAGGTGAACGTTTGAATTTTGTAGTTCAACAAAGTTTTACGTGGGAGTTTTATTAGTAAAAATTACCTATAACGTTACTGAGGAAAGATCTCTGAGATTGAGGGTGACCTTGACTTTGACTTTGAGAGTAGGGCAGGTATCTATGTTTGCTTGCTACATGTGATTTGCCATGGACTCAGAGAACCGCAAGTACAAGTGCCACAAAGACAAAATTGAGGATTCCTCCAGATTCAGAAACTCTTAGACATTTTGGCTCAGAATCTGCAGAGGGGCAGGCCAGATGTAATAATTTTCTGTCACAAAACCTCCAAGTTACAATCAAAGATGTAAACTTTTCACTTTTGGTGAATAAAATCTCAGCAATCTTTTATAAACACATGTATGTTGACACATACAGTGAAATGTGCCATTTGATTTAACAGCCTGAAGGCTGATTTATACTTGTGTGTTGCATCGACACCGTACGCCGTACCTTCGTCGTACCCTATGCCACGGGGTGACGTGCACCTCCCCAAAAAAGCTACTCACGCATTGCGGTGACACAGACCGCAACAACCACGATTGGTCCGCTTGGTAGCATCGCATTTCCGGTTGCTTCTTCACTGCCATGTCTGTACATCGATGCAAAATAGATGAACCAAATTGTCAAATCTACCTGCTGACATGCAAAAATGTTTGAAATGCATTTCCTCGTCCATGTCTCTCACGAAGAAACTCAACATAGTGGCATAGAAACGCTACCACCAACTAGTGTTTTGGCACACACCAACACATGCTCACTACGGCGTAGAGCGACGCAGGAGTGAAGGTCAGGGCTACAGCACAGGCGGTACAGCCCATACGTACAAGTATAAATCAGCCTTAACGATGTGATGGGTGCAACCTGCAAAGTGTCACCTCACATTCCAGTGCCAACATAGCATGCCCACAATGCTTGGCAGATCAACTCAGAACACAACAAACAACAAAACAACAACAGCAAGACGAGCCCTGTCCCTTCCTCCCATCCACTCATCAGGGGAATGCAAACCGTTGCTGAAATATCCATGGCACCTCCTACCATCAGTTCCATTTTCTCTGCTCACACTGCTCTTCAGAAGTCCATCAGTTCTTCTGTCTCCCAAGAGGACTCTGTCGCCCACTTCACATTACTTTAGCAAACACTCATTTTTGCAACACTCCCCAGTAATTGTTGCGCAGTGGCATGACTGCTTGAAAGCTAATTCCTGATATGAAGGCTGTGACAAAAATGTTGCCATCTCTTTTTGGTCCTTTATTTCTGAGTGGAACCGGTCAAATTGACCTGGACATGGGATCCTTGCTTGAGTTTATCTGCCGAGTTGGCAAAGAATTGTGTTGCGCTCTGCACATGATTCAAGAGAAGTGTGCTTGATCCTTGATCAACATTTATTACCAGCTGGTTCCTTCATTAATTAATTAACTAATTTGCAGAATGTGAATTTATTTTTTCTATTTAATTATTGTTGATATCAGTTTAGAAGCCAGATGCTAGTAGCAGTCCCAGGGTATAAAATAATTCTCTCACCAGAGACCTTACAATTCGAATGACTAGAATCTATTCCCTCATAAAGGTATGGAAAATCGACTAATGCCAAACAAGCAAAATTTTAATCAGTGAATTGGTGGCATTCATGCTTTGTACGGATGGATTCCTATGTCATTTTCATCATTTATCGGAAATATACTTAGAAGAGAAAAAATGACAACTAAAAAGATCTCCTGTAAAGCTGTGTGACAAAAAAGAACTATCAAGGCTACAGAGAAATGCAGCACACTTCATGCTTGCAGCTTCCAGTTTCAGAATTATTTTTATATTATACTATAGTGTTACGTACCCCGTAACTGGGTCACTTACCAGCAAAGATAGAGAGGTCCGTTGAAGTCTGATGGTACTATTTTTAACAGTATTTATTGATAAAAATACACAAAAATAATATCAATGCAAACATACAGATAATATACGTTGTCAATACTAAATCTAAAAGCACGGGTATAATAATAATCAATAAGAAATAGCTCTATCGTTGTCTAGGGGATAATGTATTGTCCGATGGAAATATAAAAGTCACTTTAGTTCATTCAGGCTGTAGGCTGCAGCCTTTGGTTGGACTCAAGAGAAAGACGGAGGTTTAACTTGCCCATTCATTTTATGATGTCAATTCTTTGAGAGTCGTTGGGGGACTGGTTTCCCCTTTGTGGTTAGCTAAAGCCGTGCTTCCGTGGCAAGATCCACCAATTCTGAGGCAAATGGAAAAGGACGCACGTGGGCTGTTTCCACCGGCTTTTGCTATTTTGCTGTTACAGGAGTTCCAGCGTTTCTTCTGGTACGTCTGAGGGGCTGTTCCCACAGACCCTCTTTTATCCTGACTCACAGGGTCTCAGGCGTCAATCAGGTTGGGATGATGCAATCCCTCCACCAACCCCCCCCCCCCTCGGTTCATTGCCTGGGGGTTTCGATGCATCGTACAGGATTCAATACACAATTCCGTCTCCAAGAGACAATAGCCGGTATCAATGGTTCCGCCTTTCAGAGGCCAGGACACATTCCAAACTCTTTGTGGATTCTGCATGTCTTTCTCTCATTTCCTGGGTCTCCTGAACTGACTTAATAGTGATCTTGCGATTCTCATAAAGGAGGGGGCTACTTTGTACCCTTCGGCCCCTCAGAGTTGTGGCACATTCGTAACAATAGCCTCTGTAAACTTCGACAGATGCCAATTCAATTTTGGACAATGGAAAGTTTTTAAACTAGATGATGGCAGACATACATTGTGGTTTTTCCAAGATTTCATTGTTCCTGGTATATGTAATGATACGACAAGGTCAGGCACAGTCCAACTAAGTATTCTTCCCACTTAATTTTATTTTCTTTGATCCAGGTTGAAAATATCTGTTGTCAGTTATTAGATTCAATTTTTGCTGTGCATTTATATCTTTTAAGCCTCATACTTTGTGGCACTTTTACCCCTTCTTTTAAAGGCCATGAGAGTTTTTTGGTCATGATTTACAAGTACGTTCACAATCACGAGCTCGTCCATTACCTGTATCAACTGTCTCAGTACAGATTGTTTTCAAATTTGTAATCATGCAGTTCTGCACAATTCATCCACCCATTGCATCGACCTGCTGTGTTATCCTCTTGCATGAACCTTAATAGTAAATGCTGGCAAATATCCAGCATTTCAAAAATATCCAAAAATCTGATGTTAACTTCAGATTTCATTTCTCTTTATCTGACATTTATACTGCTACATTTAATGGAAAGAGTGACTGGTTATGACTTAGAATTGAGAGCTGCAGGAGATATGTCACTACCATAATACAAAGATGTGTCTCACCATTCCTCAAACATACTGTATCTGCATTTCTTCCAATATGGTTCATTGCAGTCACTGCTCAATTTAGGGGGTACCCTAAATTGGGAAGAACACATTTAGATTGGGTGACTGTTTTGTAAATTATATCTGTTCCATCCACTATGGTGAACCTGAGTAACATTCACTTGTCACTTGAATTTTCTTTTCTATGCCTTCTCTTAATTCTCTACCTTTGATGTCCTACACTATCCCAACCAAGTCCAAGGCAAGTTCAAGAAACAACACCTTGCCTTCTGACTGAGCACATTATAGTCTTCCTACCTACATACTGAATCAGTAATTTCAGAATATTTCTAGCACCTACAGAATTTTCATCATAACTCCTTGTAATTTCATATCTATATTAGATTTTTTTCCCATTAAGACCTCCAGACATACCTTTTGTTATTCATGATTCCCTTTACCACTCTCTGCCATTCAACCTCATTGCCCCCATGTTGTTTTATTTTTTCCTGTCCTGTACCCTCTTAGGGACTTTCACTTTAGCTTTCTCTTCTAATCCTCATTCTCTGCATCTCTAACACTTTGCTGTTTTAATGAAAGATAATTAACCTAAAATGTCTGCTCATCTCTGACATGTTGTGTTTTATTTTAGCCTTTTAGTCACTTGTGTACTATATTTCTGTGTTGAATAATTTCCTACTATAGTTCATATCAACTACATGATAATAAACCAGAACATAATCTGAGCTCCACGGTCAATTGGATGCTATCATTGATTAGATGCTGGTTGAATTGTTGAGAAAACTTCAAATACAGTTTTTTTGTGTTATTCTCATTATCTGTAAATTTTAAGTATATAAATCTTGTTAACTAATTTGCATTGGTGGACGGGCAATGAGGTGGGACATGTCCTATCAATAATCTGCCACTACACTAGATCAAAAAGCTGACGAGAGAATCATTTGATAATCTCAAAAACACTTCTGTCATGGAAACAGACTATTCTAACTGGCAGTGAGAATGGAGGTAATTACAGAAACAACTCTTTTATGATAAAATATCTCACAAAGTATTTCAGAAGTACAAGAACAAATAAAATTTGTCACTGAACCATTCATGGAGAATTGTTAAAAAAAAAATGAGTTGTGTTTCAAGGAGAATCTGAAAGAAGCACTAGGACTGATGAAAGCACAGCAACAAATAGATGTATGGTAGATAGTGGTTAGTGCATCAGTTTAAGGCAGGGGTCAGCAACCTTTACCACTGAAAGAGCCACTTGGACCCGTTTCCCACAGAAAAGAAAACACTGGGAGCCGCAAAACCCGTTTGACATTTAAAATGAAATAACACTGCATACAACGTTTTGTTTTGCCTTTATGCTATGTATAAACAAACTATAATGTGTTGCATTTATGAAATTGATGAACTCCTGCAGAGAAAACGAAATTACATTTCTGCATGCAACAAAAACATTTTGAACTCCGAAAAAAAGACGTTGGGTTGAAGGTTACTTTTAAGTAAAATACTCAACGTCTATTTGAGTCCTTCTTGTATTTATGAAAAATGCCAAACTTAAATTTGCCACCAGCAGCAAACCAAAAATAACGTCAGCCAGCTGTCAACCTGAAAAATAAAAGGACTATTTCACTGAACAATGAAAACATATGAATATACGTAAAATAATAGGCAATTAAAATATTTATCATACTTGTTCAGGTTGACTCACACCTGACAATGCAGTCGTATTCAGTAGGGATGGATCGATGCTTAGGGGACTGATCGGGAAGGATAATGTGTTTTTTTCCTCTCTGAACTCACAGAAGCGTTTCCCAAATGATGTTTGCATTGCGATGATTGCAGAATGTAAATACTCCGAATTTATCATGTCGTGATCTTGTTTGAACTCTCTCAAATTGGGGAAGTGAGACAATGTGCCTTTCTGTAAATCTCTGGCAAGCAACGTCAACTTGCGCTCGAATGCCAAAACATCCTCCAACATGTGCAGGGCTGTACGTCCTTACCCCGTTGAAGAGCTGTGTTCAGCGTGTTCAGGTGCGCTGTCATGTCTACCATGAAGTGTAGCTTTTCCAGCCACTCTGGCTGTTCCAGCTCAGGAAAGTTGAGCCCTTTGCTGCCCAGGAAAGTTTTCACTTCTTCCAGACACGTGACAAAGCATTTCAGCACCTCCCCTCTGGACAGCCAGCGATAAAAACACGTTGTAGCGGTGTGCTACACGCAGTCAGTAAACTGCAGTCAAAGATAGCTTTATTCGAACTAAACAGCCTTGCTTTTAAGCCTCCCTCAACCAGCCCCCCCATGGGCACGGATGCTGCAAAAGACACGTACTCACAAACCCCCGTAGGCTATCTCCCTTAGCCTGAACGCTGGCTAATTGTGAGCCGGTTCGGATGTGTCTGGAAATGGGTCGCCACAACGTCTTATTTAGATTGTACAAGATCACCATAATCTTCAAATTTAGATTTACATTTCAAAAACTAACAAACTAACATAAAATACATTTTAATTAAATACTGACCATGTAGCGGTGTGCTACATGCAGCGCTAAAATTACGACACGGAGTCGGTAACTGCAGTCGAAGGAAAAAACTTTATTCGAAATCTTCAGCCTCACTTTTAAGCCTCCCTCAACCTGCCCCCCATGGCGCAGAGGCTCCAAAGCTCTGTGCTCGCAAACCCCCGTAGGTTATCTAATTGTGAGTCGGTTCGGATGTGCCAGGAAAAGGGTCGCCACAACCAATTATTTCCCAAAGCAACAGGGAGCCGCAGCACAGACGTAAAAGAGCCACATGTGGCTCCGGAGCTGCGGGTTGCCGACCCCCGGTTTAAGGTGTCAGTGATCAGAGATCAGAGTTCAATTCTCACCACTGTTTATGGGGAGCTCATACATTCTCTCTGTTACTGTGTGTATTTTCTCTGGGTCCTCTGGTTTCCTACCACATTCCAAAAATGCAGGTATGGGTTAGTTGTGGGCATACTATGCCAGCGCCAGTTGCATGTTGACACTTGTGGGATGACCTTGGCACTTTCTTAGAGTGTGTTGGTCATTGGTACAAAATGGAACAAGTCACCCTACGTTTCAACGTATAAGTAACAAATAATGCTTAAAGATGGCTGTCAGTGCATGCAAGGACAAGGAATGAGAAGCATCTGTAACTGGTGCAGGCTTGATATTTCAATGGCTATAGGCCTAGAGGAGATGACTAACACAAAAGGATCTGAAAATAAGAGTCCTTGAGATAAGCACATACATGGATGAATCAGTTGATTCATGCATGTTAGGACTGAGATGCCAGCTTCATGGGAAATAGATAAAGAGATTATATTTTTATTGTTTTATGTGCTGGGCATATTTAGGCCATGTCTAATTACCCTTGAAAATGTGATGGATATTACATTCTTTTACTGCTACTGCCCTTTTACTGAAAGTCCTTGCACAATGTGCTAAAGAAGGAGTTCAAAGATTTAGGATTAATAATATGGTACCTAATCAAGGCAGTGTAAAACTTGGAGTGGAACCTGGGGATGGTGGTGTTTCTGTGCACATGACCTTTCTTTCATTTTTGATGCTGGAATTTGTGGATTTGGGAGGAGCTGCTGAAATAACTCAAGAGAGTAACGTTTTACAAATGGTACACACCAGCTACTATGCACATGTAGTGGATGCAATGTATGTTTAGTATGGTTGACATGGTGTCAATCAAGCTGATTGTTTTCTGTCTGGATGGTATTGAGTTCTTGGAAGCTGCTGGAGCTTAATTCATCCAGGCAAGTGCAAAGTATTCTATTCACATTCATGGATTGTGTCTTGTAGGTGTGAATAGGTTTTGGGATAAGAGATGAGTCTGTCGCCTTAGGTTATTCAGTGGACTTAGGGTATCTGATCTTTGTGCTGTTGTTGCAGGTAAAACTTGTCATCTCAAGAAATCAAAGTAAACCTTGTTGACAGGATTTAATAAAAAGTAAACCCTATTGAAATCAGCTCTACACACCATTCTTAGACAGAGGCATTGATTGTGTGGACAGTCAGAGGCTTTTTCCCAGGGCTGAAATGGCTGCCACAAGAGGGCACAGGTTTAAGGTGCTTGGGAGTAGGTATAGAGGAGATGTCGGGGTTAAGATTTTTATTCAGAGAGTGGTGAATGCGTGGAATGGGCTGCCGGCAACGGTGGTGGAGGTGGATACGATAGGGATATGATAAGAGACTTTTGGATAGGTACGTGGAGCTTAGAAAAATAGAGGGCTATGGGTAACCCCAGTAATTTCTAAGGTAGGGACATGTTCGGCACAACTTTGTGGGCCAAAGGGCCTGAATTGTGCTGTAGGTTTTCTATGTTTCTAGAAAGGGATGCTTATCTGAGAATTTTGTTCTTGGACAACAGTTCAGCATACAACACCATAATTCCCTCCAGGCTTGACAAAAAGCTCAGAGATCTCGGCCTTCACCCTGCCTTGTGCAGCTGCATCCTGGACTTTCCTGTCAGATCAGATGTATGAGTGGGCACCCTCACCTCTGCCCTTCTGGCCCTCAACACAGAAGTCCCTCAGTGCTGTGTCCTAAACCCCCTCCTTTACTCTCTGTATACCCATGACTGTGTTGTCACCCACAGCTCCAACCTGCTGAGTACATTTGCTGATGATGTTACATTGATTGGCCTAATCTCAAATAATAATGAGGCAGCCTACAGAGAAGAAGTCATCACCCTGACACAGTGGTGTCAAGGAAACAACCTCTCCCTCAATGTCTCAAAAGCAAAGGAGCTGGTTGTGGACTACAGGAGGAATGGAGACAGGCTAACCCCTATTGACATCAATGGATCTGGGGTTGAGAGGGTGTATAGCTGTAAGTTCCTTGGCATACACATCACTGAGGATCTCATGTGGTCTATACATACTGGCTGTGTGGTGAAAAAAGCACCACAGACAGTTGAAGTTCAGCATGAGTCCCCAAATCCCAAGGACGTTCAACAGGGGCACAATTGAGAGCATCCTAACTGGCTGCATCGCTGGCTGGTATGGGAACTGTACTTCCCTCCATTGAGGACTCTGCAGAGAGTGGTGCAGACAGCCCACTGCATCTGTAGATGTGAACGTCCTACTATTCAGGACGTTTACAGAGACAGGAGTGTAAAAAGGGCCTGAAGGATCATTGGGGACCCAAGTCATCCCAACCACAAACTGTTCCAGGTATTACCATCCAGTAAATGGTACTGTAGTATTAAAGACAGGATGAACAGGCTCTAGGACAGCTTCCTCCACCAGACCATCAGACTGATTAATTCATGCTAATACAATTGTTTTTCTATGCTATATTGACTGTCCTGTTGTACATACTATTTATTAAAAATTACTATAAATTGCACATTCAGACTGAGACATAACGAAAAGACTTTTACCCCTCCTGCACGTGAAGAATGTAAGAAATAAAGTCAATTCAATTCAATTTAAAATCCTTGTGGAATAATAACATAAAAGATCTTTCAGATCCAACTGAAGATCTTTAGATGGGGTTCTTCAGGAAATTATAAGCACTGTCAAAATGACTTGAGAGCACACAACTCCTTCTCTTCAGACTTAAATAGTTTTAATTAATTATTAAATATCACAGCCTAATCTTGGGTTACAACTGCTTAAATTTTGAACACTTGTACGTACAACCGAGCTCCTATAACATTATAAAGTTCAGAAGTTCAATGTACGTACACACATTTGTCCTGACAAACAGCAGAACTAATTTCCAATCACAAACTAGAGAAAATGTGCAGATGCTGGAAATCCAAGCAACATCCACAAAATGCTGGAGGAACTCAGCAGGGTACGCAGCAAGTATGGGAAAGAGTACAGTTGATGTTTCGGGCCAAGACACTTCAGCAGGACTGAAGGACAGAACTAGTTCCCTCTCTCTTTTCACTTCTAGCAATTACTCTTTGTCATCAGTTTTATGTGTGCTTGATGCCATTCATTACAGTACTGTGGAGGAACGATTGCCGTAAATGATAAACTGATTTTTGTATACCTGTCAATATGAAACCTATTTATTACTTGGGAATGGGTTGTACCTGTATATGGAGTCAAAAATATAATTTCATTTGATACAATCACTTAGCATGGGGAATGTGAATAGTTATAGTATACCGTTGGTTGAAACTTCTTGGCACTGACATTCATCATGTGTACCAAAACTGCAAGCTTTCAACATCCAGGATTTGTTTTTTTTCCATATTGCATATTATTGGAAGCAACAAGGCTAGTTTTCTTATTACTCCTCAAACAAGAACAACCCTTCTGCAAAAAATAAGGCAAGGCTAGTGGTTGAAGGTCGTTAAGTTAATACTTGTGTTTGACTCTCCTGTGTTCAATATCCAGTATCAAAGTCCCTGAGCAATTCTGTCTCAGGGTAACAGCTGTCATATAATGTTAGGTTCTCACTCATTACTATGTGACAAGAAGAGGGTTGAGGGTTTAATCCAATTACAGATATACTTTAACATACAATTCATGGTGCCATCAAGCATGTGAGGATTGGTTTAGAAAGTGGAATATGTAAGTAAATAGAATGCATGAATTAAATGAATGAGTTGAATTTAAATGGATCTCTTGTAGTCTAGGGGGAAAGTGGGCATTAAAAACAGCTGATATGGTAGCTGACACTACAGAATTAGTCTTACTTAGAATTCCTCAGCTCAGAAATATAAGAATGTCAAACTCCATTGCCGTTCAGTAGCTCTGGTTGTAAGGTTTTGATAGGTAGAAACTTGATTGGGATTTTCTTACAGAATTGCGCTGCATGCATGTTGTAACCATGGACAAATGAAAAGTAGTGTGCTGCTTCTTTTAAAATATATTTTAAAAACTCACATAAACATTTTGACTCATTGATTGTTTAAGATTCCACTTCACTGTTTACTCAGATTACTGTCACTAATCCTATTACATGGAATTAATGGTACCCTGGGAAATAGAATTGAAAAGCTGGAATGGCTATTGAGAGAGAGAAACTGAAAATATTCAAAAAGTGAAATTTGAGCAAAGTGTAAGGAAAAATCCAAAGCTAATGATAATTTGAACATTTTACTTTTATCATTTCTATTCTTTGTCTTGGTTGATTATGTTAACAAAAATGCATAATAAAACTTATATAAATGTCTTTTGTATAGAGTGAATTATGTAATACATAACTTCTTTAATTTGTTCTATACCTTCTTATACTAATCATAGTTCAGCTCTTTTTAGTTTAGTATAGTCCAATTTAGCTCTTAGCTTTGCAAAATCGATGTAGAGAATTAAAATTAATCTTAACAGGGAAAGAAACTCTAAGCGAAATTGTTAATTGCTTATCACAACATTGAATGTAAGCCTCAATATGGCACTATGCTTCTCTACAATTAGAGAGAGAGAGAGAGAGACATAATTGCTACATGTGAACCCATCCATCTGGGAACCAACAGACATATGTGTAAAAGATAAAAGGATAGGTCTCAAGGCTGGGACTTAAGATAACAGGTAACTGCCCAAATGAGAACAGATGCAACTCATTTAAAGAGCTCAGCAATCTCTAAATATAAATTAAAACATCAGTAGGGAGAGAAAGAGAAAGCGTGTGAAAGTGAGAGCAAGAGAGAGAGAGAGAGAGAGAGAGAGAGAGAGAGAGAGAGAGAGAGAAACACAAAGTGCATATAGCATTGCATCAGAAGGACAGCATTTCCAGGAATGCATAACTTCTTGCATAACATAGTTGGGTGCCAAAGTAATCTACAAGGCTATGTCCTCCTGAGGGAGTTTAGATTCATGGTGTTCAGGTGTAAAGTTGAAAACACTGTTTATTGCTTCTGTTAGAGCTGGATTTTGTGAAACAAGTGAATAATCAATTAATCGTGGCTTAGTTCACTAATGTTCTCTAATGTGACTTTGGGCATACTAACAGAGTGCAAAAGACAACAAACTGTGCAAATATAAAAATAAAGAAATAATAATAATGAATAAATAAGCAATAAATATCAAGAACATGAGATGAAGAGTACTTGAAAGAGAATCCATTGGTCGAGGAAACATTTCAATGATAGGGCAAACAAAGTTGAGTGAAGTTATTGCATTTGGATTAAGAGCCTGATGGTTAAGGGGTAGTAATTGTTCCTGAAGCTGGTTGTGTGAGTTTTGAGGCTCTTGTTCCTTCTTCCTGATGGCAGTAGTGAGAAGAAAGCATGTCCTGGTTTATGGGGTTCCCTGAATATGGATGCTGCTTTCCAGCAAGAGTATTTCATGTAGATCTGCTCAATGGTGGGGATGGCTTTACCCGTGATGGACTGGGCTGTATCCACTACTTTTCTTGCAGCCAAGATGAACTCAACCAATAGGAAGCCACCATTTTTTATGCCAAATAAATTGTTCTTCTATATTATAGGTATCTACCCAGTGACCCCAATTATCATACAGTAACTGGACCCAGAATTAAACAAAATATTCTATCAATTCAACAGTATTCAATCTGAATATGATATAAGTGCAAACACTATAGATTGATTTTAAGGTATCAGGTGGGGCATTTAGATAATTGTAAAATATCTTGAGTTGCTTTCATTATGTATGATTTTGTTTGAATCCTTCAATTTGACTATGATCTTGTAATCCATTGTTGGTAATCATCATTTTTTCACAAGTATAGCTGTCCCCTTCTGTAAGACTGTCCTTGAGAGTCATAAAGTACATGTTTGCAGAAAGATATGAAACAGCAAATGGGTTTAGTGCTGGAGATCTGTCGTAATAAACCTTCTCTTTAATGATATCTTTGGGAGCCAATATAACATCTATGTGATAGTAAGAGGATTTTTTTTTATTGTTCCTTTATTTAATGAGGGGACTCATAAGTAATCAAAGTCAAATCAGGATTCATGGTACATTAATGTTTAATGTTAAATCATATATGGTAGAGGAGGTTCCTGGTGTTGTTTTTTTGCCAATAATGAAGAGCTTGTAACAGTCGATGCTAAATTTTAGATGGATTGTACATCAGTATTCATAACTTAAATACCAAATTGCTTTAAGAATCCAGCTGATGCTTTCTTCCCCTTTTCATAATTCTCATTCCCTACTGACAATGTAATTGTCTACCTTCTCCCCTGGAATAGTTAATGCATTGTTATAATAAATGTCTATAGACAGAGGAATCCAAGACACATTCAGATCCGGTATCCTTCATATGAATTTAGATTTTAAATTTTCCTCTTCCAGCTCTGGCATGTGCAGGCTGATAAGATTCAAGCAATTTGGTAAGCCTGGAGTCGCATTTCAATTCACCAGATTTGGGAGAAGTATTTCCATCCATTAGGGTCAGTGGTGACCATGTTCATATTGGTGCTATTACTACTGAGATCAGTTTTAAAAGTTTAAAATTCCATTTTAATATAGTTACTCAATTTAAAGTTCCTAGCATCCAATGAAGTTATGCCTCTGGAATAATGACGCAGAACACAGATTATTCCTTCAGTAACTTAACCCATTATGCATTTGTACCCTGTTGAGTACATGTGCTTGTTAGCTATTCAAGATAAAGGCAGGATTCCTATGCCTAACTGAGTTTTAATTTACATGCCTAAATATCTATCACCTTGAACAGAAGGACATGAAATAGTAAAAAGAATTCCTTGTCCTCTCTGAATAGTTGCACTGAGTTGCTCAGTAAACTGTTACTTTTAACCAAGAACATCAAACACAGCACAGGACAAGTCCTTCAGCCCATGATGTTGTGCTTTTAATTTACTGTAAGATCAAACTATCTCCATTTTCCTATCATTAGTGTTTCTATTTAAGAGTCCCTTAAATACCCCTAAAGTATTTCCCACCACTCTTGGTAGCAAGTTCCACACACCCATCACTCTGCTAAAAAAGTACCTCTGACATTCCCCCCGAAACTTTCCTCCACTCACCTTCAAATTACGTCCTCTTGTATTGGCCATTTCTGCCCAGGTCAAAAGTCTCTGGCTGTCCACTTGATCTGTGACTTTTATCATCTTGTATACCTCTATCAAGTCGCCCTTCATCCTCTCTCATTCCAAAGAGATAAATGCTCAACCTATTCACTTAAGAAATGCATCCTAATCCAGGCTGCATCGTGGATAAAATGGATTGGCTAGATTTCAGATTTGATATTTCATCTGGAAACGGAAATCCATGCTAACAGATGCTTGCATTAGGACTGGTCATGCTGTAGCTTCACCTTCACAGATATCAAGATTCTGCAAGGTTCCAGGGACATTCAACAAGTTCACTTTAAACTGCACATTCTGTGACTCCCTGGCACACTGAAATCTCGAGATAGCCTTTGGCTATTTTTAAACAGGACTGTGTGTCATGTGTTTTTTTCACCTTGCCATATGGACAAAAAATCTGCATAGCTTGTGCCAAAAGCTCACTGCAGTAGGTTTACTAAAGGAATTGTATTCCAAAAAGGACAACCTTCTCTTTCCTTTCATCTCTGACCCCCATCTGCTCTCTTAAAAAAAATTATGATTTTCCAGTGAAACTTAAGAGGTGCCAATTGTGTATTATTTGTCAGTGACAAGTTGAGTGAATCTTCTAATATTGCAACTAATTATAAATTGTCTCAAGTGTTAAGATTAAAGATGATGCTACTCTCATATCTTCTGACATGACACAAGAGACTGCAGGTGTTGGAATCCGGAGCAAAAAAAAAGATCTAGAGGAACGGAATGAGTCAGACATCACCTATTGAGGGAAGTGGACATCAGCATTTTGGGTTGTGACCTTTCATCTAGACTGAAATACAGAGGTGAGATGGTCAGTAGAAAATGGTGAAGGGAATGGATGAAGCAAGATATAGCAAGCAAAAGCTGGATAAAGGGTTGAGGAGTGGGGAGATAGACAGATAAGGGGGGTGGGGGGACATTGCAACAGAAGGTTTTAGGTAGGCATGACAAAGTACCGAAGATAAAAGCAGGAAATCAAGTGAGGGAGGCTAGCTAGGAACTAGTGCGGTGGGAACTAGTGGGTGGAGTGTGTGGGAGATGGGCAGATGGGGTGGGTGGAGGAGAGGAAAGATATCCCGGTGATGGGGGCTGGCGTGAGTGTAGGGGGAAGTGGGTAGATCAGAAAGAGAGAGAAAGGGGACTCAGAAGGTGCAGGTTACTTGAAATGGGAGGGTTCAATGTTCGTGCCATCAGGTTGCAGACTACCCAGGTGGTACAAGAAATGCTGTTGCTCTAGTTTCCATTGAGCCATATTCTGGCAGTGGAGGATGCTGACGTCAGACACATCAGTTTGGGATTGGAGAGGAGAATTAAAATGGCTAGCAATTGGCAGCTCCAGATGAACATTGCAGATGGAAATCAACAAAACCAGAAATTTATATCATACTTCTGGCCTCACCTCTTTGTTAAGAAGACATTTATCCTCAGATATTAGTCTGAATGGTATTTCACTTCTAGGTGTGACATAATTTAATTTCAACATGAAATTAAATGTTAAAAAAAATGAAGGAATTACTAGAAAGTGCATATAGTCACCAATTTTTCTTTCATTATCCTCCATATCAACCCCTTTGCCTGCCCACCCACCAAACCACACAGTTTCACCTTGTCCACTTCTCCCACTCTACAGCTCATCTCCAAAGGATTCACCAGGAGCCTTACTTCCAAGTTTTTTTTCAGTCCTCTGAAATGGTGCTTTGAGTCTCTAGTATGGCTGAAACTTGCAGAGTGGACTGTTGATCAAAACATTGATCAGTCCACTGTATATCAATTGTTTAATGTATCAAAATTATTAAACAAAAGCATGAATGTGGCATTGTCTATAATTTCAAGATACTCAAAAGGTTTGGTGGTTCATGGAGTTAGGTTTTAAAATAATTATTATTTCAACAAAATGAATTAGCTCATTCATACCAAGTAAGTCTCCATAAATAATGATAAAACCATCAGCAGCAATCTAATATTTACGTGTTAACTGAGGGAAAAATCCAAAATAGCAGAAATACACCCCTGTTCTTTGTTCTTCAAATTGTGTTGTAACATCTGCTATTGGGACATAAGGAGCGTCCAAAAGAAGGAACTGCAGGCTGTTCCGCACTATCAGTAATAAGGTAACCTTAAAACCATATAAGATAGGAGTAGTATTATACCATTTGGCCCATTGACACTGCTCCACCATCCAATTATGGTTGACTTATTATCTCTCTCAACCGCATTTGCCTGCTTTTCCCCTGTTATTTTTGATGCCCTTACTAAGCAAGAACTGATCAACCTCTGCTTTATATATATCCAGTAACTTGGTCCTCACTGTCATCTGAAACAATGAATACCACAGATGCACCACATTCTGGTTAAAGAATTCTCCCTCATCTCTGTTCTAAATGGACATTCTTCTATTCTGAATTTGTAGCCCCTGGGTCCTAGACTCGCCCACAAATGGAGTCATTCTCTCCACATCCACTCTATATAGGCCTTTGAATATTTCAATGAGAGCCCCCTCATTCCCCTAAACCTCAGCAAATACTGGCCCAGAGCCATCAAACAATGGACAATATTTGATATTTGGAATAGGGCTTGTAACTACACATTTCTAATGCACTAATGTGACAGAATTTATTTACGTTTTGCACAATACAGCCATAGCAAAAGAAATCTGTCACATTGTATGAACTTCCCTGAATCAAAAGTTTAAGCAATCAAAGAGATCATTGCTGTGGACACATATAAGAATGGAAACACCAAGCCAGTGTCTGTGGACAGTAAAAGGGTAAATACTTCTGGTCAAAGGTGTGTTGAGTGCTAACCAACAATTTGTTTTTATTTCAGTTTTCTAGCATCTGCAGACTATTTGATTTCCATAGAAGTCACAGTGTTAGGTTAGTATCATCATTTTTTGTTCAATTACTTTGAAGTATTCTGCCAGGGAAGGATAATGAATCATTATAAGGTATAGTTTGTCAATATCAATTTAAATTGACATTTTTTACAGATCTTTGAAGAGGTTGAATGTCACCTTGATCATAGTCGGTAGTTGGTTATTTTAACTAAAGGCAATTATTTAATTAATAGAGATGGAACCTGAACAACAAAGAATGTATTGACTCAAAGGTTTGATTAGTAATTTCGGCATATGGAGGAATAACAAGTTGGTATTTCTTCATACAGTAGGAAATCGATGTTGGAATATAGTTCAGGCTTTGTCATTGTTGCACAGAGCTTATTTCTAAAATATCTAAAAGGTTTGACTGTGTGATGGTGTGTGTTATGTTCTGGAAGGATGAGATCAATGGACCAAAGGGCCTTCATAATCTGAAGCTATTTTACGATTGAAATAGTTATGGATTGAAATCTAAAGGTAAAAATATTTTCTTTGAAAGTTATTGCTTTGAAATAGCTTCAGTGCATTTTTACAGTACAACAGTTGAAGATAAACTTGTATTATTAACCTTGGTAATCTGAGCTCCAGCTCAAAGTTTGAAAACGTTTGGTTTTTAGGCAAGACTCTCTCAGGTAACATATTTTATTCCTCTAATTTAATTTGCACATCAGTTCCCAGTATTGACAATGCAATCAAATTTTCAGAACTCACAAATGAAAATGCAACTTGCATTGGTATGGACCCTTGCATAGCCTCAAAATATCTATTAGTGTTTTATAACTAATGACGTGTCAGTGTTCTGCAATAAACTATGCACAAGACTTTCTTCTATATAAATTAACAGTCAGTTAATTATTTTTGTGGTGCAGTTAAACATTTAAGTATTTTTACTTATCACCCGAAAGATGGAACCTGTTACAATGTAGTCTTTCACAGTAAAGCATTAAAATGCTAGCTATTATTTAAATAGTTAAGTACTTGAATTCATTACCTTTCAAGTCAGATACATGAATGTGAAAATGAATCATTAATATTAAAGCTAAGAAAATACAGTATGTTGGGAAAAACAAAAAAATAAACAATTCTAAAACACGAGACTCATGGCATGTATGGGATATCTGAGATGATTTACTTCTCATTTACTGTGGTGTAGAAATCAAATATTTTAAAAACTTTAATATCACAATATAGTTGATGCCAAACATTTACTGAATTACATCTGCACAGAACTACCCCACAATTTAAAAGGATATTTATGTATTCATTCTTGCATCTGTTGAAGTATGAAATGCTAAACAAGTTATTGAAATTTCGTGGGTAAACATTTTTTCACTCACAAGGACTGTGTTTTACTGCCACAAGGATTGTGTTTTACATAAGGCATTTAAAAGCGATCATCATTAAATGTGTCTTTTTTTTATTTGGACGACACAGTTGGCTAAATTACCACTCAATTCTTAGCATGACCTATTACTCAGCATGACTACATTGGTCAAAAGGTTTGTTCTGGTTAAGCAGCAATTGATATCATTGCTAATTCAGTGATTCAGTGCACAGTAACAGTAGTTAAACTTGGACAGAAATCCCTCATAGTCAACAATAAAAAGAAAGATGAGGATATTGAGTTTTTGGGGTGAGGAGGTAGGTCTTCACTTTAACTTCTCAACTTTTATGACAAACTAAAGCCTTGGTATGCCAGCCTATTTATGAATTCATATCCTTCTATTGGACTACAACCTATCAATAAATGAAATTGCCATGAACTGAAGTAAGCTGTTTAGTACTTAGGTATCCATCATAGGAGATAATAACACAGGTTAACTATTAGAATTTAAATTGCATTTTTTTTTGTTTATCTTGTAAATATTTAGCAATTTGTTCTTCTTTGTTCAAAGCAGTTCTGAAACAATTGGCTGATATGTATCCACCGAGTATCTGTGAATGTAAAATATGACGAGATTATTTTACACACCTTTCTGGTCTTCATTGTTAAAGTTGCTGTAACTTTAACTTAGAAGTTTTATTAATTAATTATGTCAGAGACAAGGCCAATGAGGGAATATGACAGGATTCAGCTGTGTTGATATGGCTAAATACTTGCAAAAAAATTGTGTTGTATCAATTGTGACAAAATTAATTGAATCATAGAATGGTATCAATACAAAGGTAACGCACAGCTGTACAGTACCATGTTAGTGGCTTGGAAGGAACCGCTCACTCATATTGCTGTGTTTTTCCCTCATATTGTATATTTCCTTTTAACACAGAATTCAAAGATTTGACCCATCATATCCATGCTTGTTTTCAAAGCATGCCCATCAAGCTCATGTGCCTATTTAATTTCCTATAATCTATTCCATCTCATATGCTTATCAACACCTCTTGCACACCACCTCTCAATTCTACAGTCATACACTACAAAAAGGACAACTTACAGTGGCTAATCAACCTCAATGCCTATTTTTTGGATGTCAGAGTAAATCAGGACCTCCAAAGGAAAAGCAGAATGGATAAAATCCCCAAATAAACTCCCTTGGTCGAGATGAGTCTTGGGTTGCAGAAACTGTGAGGCAGTAACGCTGATCTTTTGAAATACTGATCCTGTTGCCTTTTCAAACTTACAACAGTCAACAGCCATCAGTTTATTACGTGATATCAGAAGATACCTCAAAAATTGCCAGAACAATAATTATCTGTCACATTTTTACTGATAAAGATAAAACAATGAATGCACTAAGTAATTTATACAAAAGGGATACATTAAGTAATTCATTAAAGCTGTTGTAAAAGCAGAAGTATTAATCTTTCCCTATGCATGCAGGTGGCAAATGGAAGAATTTTTATCCCACTTACAAGGGACCAAACTCATGTTTTCTGTATTATTTATTTACTTTTTCTTATTGTAATGGATTCGATTAATTGGTTTATAGTTATCCGGGCTGCTGCTCATTTGGGACAACTCAAAGACTAAAGATTAATCAAGAAAATAGTTGGGACTCCTTTCATTTATGTGGGACATGACACTGCTTAATTGGGACAGAAGACTTTTGTCTAACACCTTCTAACTATCATCAGTTGCATGCACTTGCACGGCCATTAGACCCTACACCACGTGCTTAGAGTAGTTAGACAATTTAGAATCTTTTGCTCACTGCGGTTTCAAACACTCAGGCTTGGAGATGCCAGAAATGGGTGGGACTGAAAATGAAACAATTTCACTACTTCAACAAATTAGGCAATACAAAGAATTTGAAGGTATCAACAATGATCTTAAATTTTACAATGAAAGTGAAGAATTGAAGTCTATAATCATCAAAATCATTGTACGAAGGCAGTCCACTATCTGTATTAGGTGTCTGTCTAATCTTGTTCGTTTACAGTCAAAAGAACATGGCAGTGTGTTGGTTGTTCATTGTATCTGACAATGATGGTGAATCTGTACCGGAGATAGAAAAGCTGTTGCACAAAGACAGCTCCAGTCTCATGACCTTTGAAGTCCATGTCCGGTGGTTCGAGTAGTCATCGCAGACTGGGGTCTTCAATTCTAGCAGTGGATAACCATGACTTCTTCTCTGCCTTATGATAACCTTTGCTTTCCACAAAGCATTACAGGATTGCCTACTCAGCCGTTAGATCTCACTGGTGATCTCATCCATCCAGTCTATCAGAGTTGACTTCACAAGCCAGAACAATCATGTCCCTATTTCACCAGAGTATGAAGCCTACCTTCAGCTGGTTTAGCCCACTTGTCAAAGCAGTGAACTGGGGCGTGGGGGCTGTCACATGCAAAGAGCTACTTGGAGCCACAGGTGAGAGCTGAGTGTCCAGTGGAGATCAAAGGTGAGTGAGCTGCCACAGAATGGACACAACATGCCCCTTCACCAGAGGTGATACCCCTCTCTGGGTATTCCATACATGATGTACACTGGATGAATTCTTCTGTTCATAACAATGAGGAACTTAAATACAGTTTAATAGTAATATTGATTGTGTTCCAATTTGGTCTGTAATTTCATTTAATTGCATTATTTTTCTCAGTTAAAGATAGTTTTTTTTTCTTTTTAACTACTTCCGTGAAACTTCAGTTAATTGGGGCTAAAATATACTGTCTCGATGTGTCCCAATTACTGTAATTGAATCCACAGTATTTGCATGATTTGTCTTCTTTCGCACATTGGTTGTTGGTCAATCTTTGTTATTTATAGTTTTTCATAAATTCTGTTGTATTCCTTTATTTCCCTGTAAGTGCCTGAAACAAAATGAAACCCAATGTACCATAAGGCAACATACTGTATACGTACTTTGATAATAAATTTACTTTGAACTTTGAGCAAGAGCAAAGCTTATAATGATAAGGAGTCTCAAAGACACTGGGATTAAAATGGAAGATTGGAATTTTAGCTGATGGTCATGTGGAATGAGACGGAGGTGGAGATGATGACTAAAATGAAAGCTGAGCATAGCTAATTTATGATGAAATATGAGAAGGTGGTTACTCAAGATGAAAGTGAGTGGGATGATTAAAAAAGAGCAACAAAAATTACTTCAAGAACAGAATGACTACAATGTGGGCCTCCTATAAAAGAATGATTCATGCATTAATTAATTAAACTAGAAAATATTACCGAGAAACCAAAGGAATCAACGGGTTTAAGTGACATCTTTGGAAAACTTTTTGGGTCTTTAACTCTCACTGGTGGAAGTTGATCCCTATTACATGCTTAAGGGTGAACAGAAAAGTTAAATTACTGAAGATGCATACGGCTTCAACTTCGTTGTTATTTCTCTTCCTTGGCAAGAAACATTCATTAGTTTAAAATACTTTATTCATATTTTCAATTAATGATTCATAGTTTAAAAGAATCCTGCCCAACTCGAATTATTTGTATTCTACTTTACATATTTTATATGGGATTTACACGCTGCCTACTTAATTGTTTGATTGCTAAATAAATTCCAAGACCATTCCACTCATGTAACACTATTTCCAAATTAATTGCAAAGACACTTTAAAGCACTGTATAAATTGACACCCAGCAGTTGGTCCTTTGCAATTCTTTCACGTTCCTAGTGGGTTAACTTCTAAGTAAACAATCTGCTCAGTATCAGAGAACATGGTAATTAGAACAAGGGACTGTTGTAATAATGGTCCAGATTGTGTGGTCATGATTGTGATCCTGCCAGTGTTTGCCATCATTGCGCTGTTAGACAGCTGGCAACATCTGGCACAGATACATGTTCAGTAACATGTGGAAATCCAGCAGCTCCTGTTGAATTGGAAACCGATCCATAATTAGAGTCTTGCAAAAGTATTGGCTCCAAAAACTTGGATATGGAATGTAATTTTCTCAGAAAAAAAATTAGAAATTAATTTATGGAATATATTTTGCTTTTTTACTATCTTTCAGCTTCTTTCTTTATCTTATATGTAATTTCCAACCTATACTATAAAATTTAAAAACGTTAGTTAAAATTATTGTTTTGCTTGCTTGCTTGTTGTCTCTGAGAATGCTTCATCCCTATGTGATTAACCAGTAGATAACATCACAGCAGCTGAATGCCTAGAATTCCATTTAACTAACAACTATAGGCAACTAAAGTGTAAAATGTACACAGATCAAAGTGATCATTAGATTTTAATTGTCAGCTTTCTTTACTGGTGACTGAAGCACTTAGCTTCAATATGATCAGCAAAATTCTGGCAAGTGTTTGCCTAAACGGTGGGAAGGTTATGAAAGTTTACTGAATCTAGCTGGCTTAGTCAGCTCAATGAGCTTTATTTTCTTTTCTTTTATTAGACAGTAAACTATAGGTGTAATTCTAAAATTATGCCAAATATTTGAAATATTATAAGTATTCTAAAATTACATCAGTGGCCACCTGATGAGGTACATCCTATTTCTAATAAGGTGGCCATTGAGCGTATGCTTGTGGTCTTCTGCAGCTGTAGCCAATTCTTTTGAAGGTTCAAACACTAGGAAATTCAAACAACACACACAAAATGCTGGTGGAACACAGCAGGCCAGGCAGCATCTATAAGGAGAAGCACTGTCGACGTTTCGGGCCGAGACCCTTCGTCAGGACCCTTCGTCTTTTCAAGGTTCAATGTGTTGTGTGTTCAGAGCTGTTCTGTTTTAACGTGGAGTTATTTGAGTTATGGTCACCTTCCTGTCAATTTGAACCGATCTGGCCATTTTCCTCTGACCTCTCTCATTAACAAAGTATTTTCATTCACAGAGCTGTCACTCACTGGATTTTTTTTGTGTGTTTTTCCCTGTAAACTTCAGAGACTGTTGTGTGTGAAAATCCGAGGAAATCAGCAGTTTCTGAGATATTCAAACTAGCCCGACTGGCACCAACAATCATTCCACAGTTAAAGTCACTTAGATCACATTTTTTCTCCATTCTGATGTTTAGATGTTTAGTCTGAGCAATAGCTGAACCTCTTGACCATTCCTGCATGCTTTTAAGCATTGAGTTGCTGCCACATGTTTGACTGATTAAAAATGACCTAAAACTGTGGACTCTGAGTGCATATACAATATTTGTCAACTAACCCCCTGTACATTGCAATATCTATTTATCCCCGTACTTTGCAATGCCATGGTTTATGTGAAAACAGGCTTTTATAATTAGGTAACAATTGTGCTAAATCTCCAACGATGATTAGGCTTTACGAGGTACGTAGAGAACGATCTGGCTTTCACCTCACACAGTTACTTTTACAGTGCATTCCGAATTATGATACCTTTATAAGCTGTTAAATTACTAACTTACACTCACATTGCCTCTTCCAAATAATATTTTTTTGCTTGTGAAGAGAAAATACCGCTATAGTTGCTTCCCATCACAGTATATCTGACAGCTTCAATTAGTAAACATAATGAAGTAAATTAAAGTCAATTGAGCATAGCATTTTTGAAATAATCATTTAATTACCACTAGCAAAAACAATTACTAGACAATTTACTTCAAGATATGCCAGCTTTTAATGGTGTACAGTAAAACACATTTTATTTATAAATATTATTCCTTCTCATTACTAACCCCTTGGATGAGGCATGATTTCCTCATTATGAGGTCCTCTGTACTGAAACTTTCCATCAAGCGAATAAAAAAAATAAATGTAGCAAAAGAGTTCTGAGCAACAAGTCTGAAATCAATGTCCTTTGGCCGTTGTTGATAATAAAGTACTCTAGCTTTGGGTAAGTGTGGAGGGTTAATTATATATATTGTTGGATTTGCACTGTGCTAGAGATACCACCAAATGGTTAAGGGAAAGTTCAATGTTCTGATGAGAAAAGGAGATCGAGATGAAGGAGTTCGGATTATTTTAGTATTACTCAACAAAGACTGCTGTTTAAAATCTGCTCATGCAAAACTATAATGTGTAAATGTCTTTCAATTAACTGCACTACATTCTGCAAAATTTGATTTGAACCACTGTATAGCTTACATGAAACAAATTTGATAGTGGGGGCAAACTGATATAAAAGGACTGTAGAACTTCTAATTTGATATTATTAGTGCTTATTGAAAATGATATCTTTGGAAGTAATGTTGAACTCTACCCTTGTATTTCTGAACTAGTATATTTCTGATTTATCAAACTGCTAGGACAACAGTTTTATCAGAATAAAATAATGTTCCATGGGAATGTCATAAATGTGAATGCATATTCTGACACCCACTCCAGCCACCTAACAGACAAGATCACATGCAGGATCTACTGTATATTAATAATTCATGCTCTATGTTGTATATCCATCTATAGATAAGACAGAAACCTCAGCAATGCAATTGGTCAGAGCTACTGGTCCAAGGACAGAAATGATTAGTCCTGATACTCAGGGGTTCTGACTAGCATTAAACATTCAGCCGGTGCTCTGTTCTAACCTCATGAGGCATATGTGGTCAGTAAACAGGACTGATGCTGTACTTACACTAATATTAAGATGAGAATAAATTATGAACAAACGAAGGCCCAGAAATTTGAAAGAGAATCTTGCTTTGTTCATCTTTGGATGCCGTGATAGGGTCAGCATCAAATTTTCCATGTTACATTGCCTGATGGTTACTCGCTATCCAATGTCAGGAAAAAAAAATTGATTTTGAAGTGAAGAGTTTGAAAGCTACAGAGATTTGTGAAGTGTCAGCACAGGGTGAGTCACCAATGAGACCACAGTGAAAAACTAACAAAAATCAGCTTCTACAGACATTGAACACATGCTTATGATAAATATAGTACTTTGAGTTTTGATATCTGCTTTTGATAGTTTTGATATAGTGAAGGAATTAGGTAGAGCTTACTGGGTATGTGTTTAGTTAAAGAGGAGGGCAGAAACTGAACCAGCCATCCTTCAGTTAATGCTGTGTGTGAATGCCACACAGTATATTGTCATTTTTCTTTGGTCGACAGCATTGAGTCAAAAAGTGTGGGCGGCACATGACTTAGGCTGACAGCATAAACCTGAGTGCAGACCCTGTCTGTCATTAGTGATGATGTCACCTTGCTGACTTTGATCTGTGCCAGGAATGCAAATTCAGCAGACCTACTGCACTGTTATAAAGCTTGCTGATTTATACATCCTTTTATAAATATGACATCTATGCACATAGTGATGTCCCAGATGTAAGTAGGAACAATTTTATCTTCCCACATGAGGTGAGGGAAGGTAAAATCACCTCAATAAAGTGGTTCAAGGATAATTTCCTATGAAAATATAAAGGCTGATTTCTCTATTTATTTGTAACAAATTCATAATTCCAAGTTGGAGAGATTTACTGACAATTCAGAATCATAAAACTCTAAAACCACAAAAGTAGCTTCATGTCTTTCTCCAGGGCCCTAAAAATTATTTCTCCTCAAATGCCTATCAAATTGTCTGACTGTTTCAATTCCCACTCCAGCAGCAGACAGCGATCTTGACTATTCCATGTCTGTAAATGTTTCTCACATCTATCCACCATGTTCCCCCCAACCTTTAAGCAGAATTTAAAATCAGATTTTCTGTTTCAGTGAGCAATCCACTAATGTATACAGCATTTTATCAATTCACCTAAATAAACCTGTCATTACTATCAACAGCTCCATCAAATCATTTCCCTATCGTATCTTTTCCATGGAGCACTCTAACCTCTCTATCATAGAAATATAGAAAACCTACAGCACAATACAGGCCCTTCAGCCCACAAAGCAGTGTTGAACATGCCCCAACCTTAGAAATTACTAGGCTTACCATAGCCCTCTATTTTTCCAGGCTCCATGTACCTATCCAACAGTCTCTTAAAAAGACCCTATTGTATCCATCTCCACCACCATTGCCAGCAGCCCATTCCACACACTCACCACTCTCTGCATAAAAAACTTACCCCTGACATCTCCTCTGTACCTACTCCCCAACACCTTAAACCTGTGTCCTCTTGTGGCAACCATTTCAGCCCTGGGAAAAAGCCTCTGACTATCCACATGGTCAATGCCTCTCATCATCTTATACACCTCTATCAGGTCACCTCTCATCCTTCGTCGCTCCTCGGAGAAAAGGAAGAGTTCACTCAACCTATTCTCATAAGGCATGCTCCCTAATCCAGACAACATCCTTGTAAATCTCCTCTGCACCATTTCTATGGTGCCTACATCCTTCCTGTAGTGATAGCTTCAGTTTGATTTTATAAACAAACTTTCCATATTACATCATATGGGGATTTAAAAATGAAATTTAAAAACATAATATTTGTGATTTACAAGTTCACAATTACAAGTGGAAGGGTCATCTTAGGCCAACCAAATAAAACTACAAGGAGTTGAATATTCATACCTCACACCAGGGAACTCAAGATTTTTACTTTCACTCTTATTCCTGAAAGCCTATTTCAAACAGAAATCACTTTTGGCATGAAGTACATCTTCCTGACAGTGCTTCATGATCTGTCTTCCACAACACCCTGAATCAGTGCTTGGACTTGCTCTAAATTATTTTTTTTTAAACACCTTCGGTGTATTGGTGTGGAAATTCAACTGTAAAGGGTTGGTGCTACCCCTCAAATCACAACTTCTGGATAATCCCTTATTCCTTCCCAGTAGACTTAATTAAAGCCATGCTTTGTAGTCTAGGTTCCCTGTGCTCAATCCACCAGGCATGGTTTTGGACACAGAATTGACTTGGTGCTAATAGTGAGGTAAAAACATCTAAGGTACAAGAAGAAATTAATCAACTGGTTAGATAAGCAAGGACCTGACAAAGTGTGAAGCTATTCAATACATGATAAAATGTAGGATGCCAAGCAATATAAAGCAACAGAGTGATCTTGGAGTGCATCTCCACAGAACTCATAAGGTGACATTACAAGTAGATAAGGTACTTAAAAAGACGTGACAATTTTTGAGAACTTGTGGAGTACAAAACACTAATTAGATTACAAATAGAGTACTGTCTACAGATCTGCACAATAGAAAGACAATGCCAGCATGATGTAGGGTGCAGAGACTTATAAGGATGTTGTCAGAATTGGAAAATATGATTAGATTGTGATGTGTTTTCTCGGTGCAAAAGAAAATGAAGGAAGATTTCAGGACTGAAACAAAAATATGACCAAATTAGAAAGGGTAAAACAACCCATATGTGTAAGTCAGCACTGAAGTTTACATAGAAGGGCTATAGAACTCATTGTTATAAAGGGCGTGGAAGACCAAAGCTCTCATTAATTTTAGTCTCTATTTTAGATGTGTGTTTGAAGAAGATTAGCATACCAGGTTATGATACAGATGATGTAATCTCATAGAAAACAGTATAAATAACATTATAGTTTAGGCATTGTTAGGAATAACAAAGAGCTTATCAGAAAGGTGGAGTTACAGTAAGTAGAACTAGAACTCACTCCTCAACCTTCATTTTCCCTGATGGACAACTTATTCACTTGCAACTCAATGGTATGTAACTTTAGTTCATAAGAATTGTACCTAAGTTTGGAAATCCTTTAGTTTGTAAAGCTTGTGTAATTCAAAAATCTTTTATAAATCAGAAATCCTCTGTGACTGATAAATGTGTGTTAAGAACTTTTTGTCTGAATTTAAACATGCTCCATTACAAAGTAAAATAACTGTGTTTAAACTACTTTGTTAGAGGGAAGAACCTCCTCCTTGGTAGGGAGGGGTGAGCTGCCACTCAAGCAGCAGGTACTAACAGTTAGACAGGGAAGCTGGTCCTTTAAGAGCAGGTGGATACAGTATAACTGTCCTGTAGTGACAGTACCTGTAGATATCTATGTTGGATTGGGTGTAAAATCTTCTTTGAGTTTAGGACTTTGTAAACAGGTGTAAAGGGTTTTTTTTAAATTTTTCTCTTTGTTACTGTGTATGTAATCAAAAGGGCTTCTTTTGTTTTGTTAACTAGCAGGAATGCTTCTTTGTTGCGAGAGAGTGCTGGGAGAATTGTATTCCTTTGTAAACCAAATGGGGATTAATGTTCTGAATCTGTAAGCTTTTGTTGGCGGGCTTTTGGGGAGATCGGCACGAGGGGATTGAGAGAGAGGACGCAATGCTGTAAGCTGGGCGAGGATCGGACCCCAAGCAGGGGTCCGAGGCTGGGAGGTACTCTGAGGAGGGGGGCATGAAGCTAGATGTGCTTGGTTGACCATTCGGAGGGTCCTGAGCTGCGAGTCGAGGAGTTCGGAGGGTCCTGAGCTGCGAGTCGAGTTCGGAGGGTCCTGAGCTGCGAGTCGAGGAGTTCGGAGGGGATCGAATGGTGGCCAGAAGACTTCAGAAATTGAGTTCCAACAGTTGTGCACGAAGTGGTTTGGACTTTGATAAGTTTGGCGCCTTTTCTTTATTTTTTTCTCTTCATATATACTGTATCATTATTAATCACTTAGAGTAACCTTTATAAATTGTACTCATTTAATCGCATATGGTGTACTGTCTGTTTTTGGGCAAGGCGGGGACATCACACAGCATCCACACCAGCTGATTACCCAGTTTGGCGGGGCTGAAGGCTGCACCCCCTAGACGAGAAAGAGTGTGAGCGAGCCTGAGGTGACCCAGGGGGTTACTCAGGAAACACAATACCATCACAGAATGAACAAAACTCCCTGTGTTCTTTTAAACTTTGTGGCTTCTCTCTGTATACATACTCATTGGCCACTTTCCTTTCCCACCATTTCCTGATGTCCCATCCTGCAAATTATTTCACTACTGAGGGACCCTCTCTGTTTCCCACCACCTTCTTCCAATTCCTGAACTCCATTCTCTCACCTCAGGCCTCCAATCACAACCAAAGGCCTACCAATACCTCACATTTCAGTCCGCTGATCTTTCCACTAATTTCTGTGCACATCTGTGTCAAGCCCTGATCAATGGCTATTTCCAGAACCTCCCTAACAAAGGTCAATGTTCAGTAACATCTCATGCACTGGGTTTTGACTAGCACAGTGCTTTGCTGGCCTGATTAATTGTTAGGCCTTTAACATGCTCTAAAAGACATTAGAAGTCTGAATATATTCTGGGTAAATTCCTCTCAGTTGTCTCCTTTTAAAGTTTTCATATGAGGAATATGTCTAGACTAAACAAGGACACTTGCAGTACAGAAATGAGAACTAGACTTCAAGCCAATGCTTGCTAAAATAGGTTCAAAGGAAACGAAGCTTGGTTAGAGACTGCTTCACGAGCACAGTCATTTAACAAGTGAAAGAAAAGAGGTAGCAAAAGAAAGGAAGAAATCATTAAAATTCAGTTCATGAACAAAATCATATAGCTCAATCCCTGTTGTGTTTTGAAGCAGTTGACAAAAAAATATTGCACTAGTTTGTTATGTCTCCTCTTCATTGAAAAATAGGAGATTAAAAATTCGATATCAACTTTATGGCCAGCCAAGGCAGTCAGTGACCTAACAACTACTGTCAGACAGAAACCAATGAAATTTTGCAGTAAAATATACCACAGATTTACAGTTGGGGGAGAAAACACAATTACTAAGACCAATCTAGAGTTTTACAGACCAATAGTAACTATATTTGTTATTGCAAATGATCAAGAGACATATATTGCTTCTGCTTCATTGCTTACTGTGTTTCATGCTTAGTCATTCTACTTTTCGGTAATTACAAATATGAATCACAGCAAAAAAAATCATCATAGCTGTCTGAAAATCAAATTTAGAAGCCATGATGCTTGAACAGGGGCTTTCACACAATCTTCCAATAGTTTCAACATGGAAGCAATTCTTGCTGTATCTTGGATATAGCCAGATAGAAAATGATAGTAATCACAGAGTGCTTGCATTTAACACTTGAGAATCATAACAAAACAAACAGAGACTAATATAATTCATACCCTTTTCTAGTTGTACCAATATAAGCTTGCCTCTTTTTTTAACAATACTGATACCCAACTGCATTTCTGCCTTTTTTTTACCATACATTATTTCCTCCGTCATTCTAGTTGCCCTGAGAGTTTGGCAGACAAGTTATGAACTACTCAAGAACTAGGATCACTCTTCTTCCTTTCTGATTGGCCACGAGGAGGTGAAGGTTGGTTCAGCTAAGATGCGATTTGCTTGTTTGCCACTCCATAGGAATCAAGCTCGAGGAAACAAGACACCAGCCACAAAGAAATTTGATCCACGCTGGTGATGAGATCTGAGTGCCGATCAATACTCCTCAATTTATCACTGAAGTAATGCATTATCGTATTGCAGATAAAAGAGCTACTGTGTTCCCTGGTAAAGGAAAAATACTGTTAAAGGTATTCCAGATTCAGCACCTGGTTCAGCTGATTTTAGTTGAGTTAGCAATTCAGAAACTGTTACTAGACCATAAGATGTTTTGCATGTCTCGGTCCTAAGTAGACACCAGCTTGTTTAGGGGGAGAAGGAAACATGTTCAGAAGGTATTGTTTGCACTTGAATGGAGGAGTCTAATATCCGAGCAGGAACATTTGCTAGAGTTTCCTTAATCAGTATGTAGAAGTCCCAACTAGAGAGAGTGTGATATTGGATCTCCTATTATAGAATGAATCAAGGAAGGTGACAGGAGTTTGTGTAGGGGAACACTTGGCATCTAGTGATCATAATGCCATTACTTTCAAGGTAATAATGGAAAAGGATAGGTCTTGTCTTCTGGTTAAGATTCTAAGTTGGAGAAAGGCCAATTTGAGTGGTATCAGAAAGGATCTAGCAGATATGGATTGGGACAAGTTGTTTTCTGGCAAAGGTATTCTTGGTAAGTGGGAGGTCTTCAAAAGTGAAATTTTGAGAGCATGAGTTTGTATGTTCCTGTCGGAATAAAAGGCAAGAATACCAGATTCTTAACCATGAGATCAATATCTCACAAACCTTGGCTTTCATGAGATTTTGAGGCCCTGGTTAAGGAAAAGAATGAAGTGCATAGCGGGTATAGGCAGTCAGGAACAAATGAGATACTTGAAGAGTACACTTAAGAAACAGATCAGGAGGGCTAAAAGAGGTTGCTCTAGCTGATAAAGTGAAGGAGCAGCCTAAGAGCTCCTACAGATATATCGAAGGGGAAAATTATTGCAATGGACAAAATTGATCCTCTGAAATATCAGTGGTAATCTAAGTGTGGTGTCAAAAGAGATGTGGGAGATCTTAAATAGATTTTTTGTATCTGTATTTACTTGGGACAGAAATCTATAGAAGTGAAGCAATGCAACAGTGAAGTCATGGACCCTATAAAGATTACAGAGGAGGAGGTGTTTTCTGTCTTGGCAAGACAGGATAATCCCAGGCTCTGACAGGGTTCCTTGGACCCTGGGAGAAACTAGATTAGATATTCCAGGGGTTTTAGCAGAAATAATTAAAATAAGGTGCTGCAAAGAGTAATGTTGTTTTGTTGTTTAAGAGAGTACTATGGGTTCTTATATTGTTAAGCAGTCTCACATGTGACATCTTTGTCAAAGGCCTTCTGAAAATTCAAGTAAACAACATTCACTGACTCTCCTTTGTATATCCTGCCTATTATTTCCTCACAGAATTTCAACAGATCTGTTAGGCAAGATTTCCTCTTTAGAAAGCCATGCAGACTTTAGCCTACTTTATCATGTGCCTCCCAAGTACTCCAAAAGCTCATCCTTCAAAATGGAGTCCAATATCTTTCCAACCAATGAAGTAAGCTAACTGGTCTATAATTTCCTTTATTCTCCCCCCTTCCTTCTTGAAGAGTGGAGTGCAATTTACAATTTTACAGTCCTCCGGAACCATTCCAGAATCTGGTGGTTTTTGAAAGGTCATGACTAAAGCCTCCACAATCTCCGCTACATTTTCAGAACCTTGTGAAGTCCTTCTGGTCCAGTTGACCTATCTACCTGCAGACCTTTCAGCTTCTCAAGCACCTTCTCCTTATTAATAGCAACTACACTCTCTTCTGCCTCTTGACTCTCAAATTTCTGGCATACTGCTAGTGTCTTTCACAGTGAAAACTGATGCAAAATACTTATTAAGTTTGCCTGCCATTTCTTTGTCCTCCATTACAACCTCTCCAGCATCGTTTTCCAGTGGTCTCATATTCACTCTCACCTTTTTGTTTCTTTATACAGTTTGAAAAAAAAACCTTTGGTATCCTCTTTTATATTATTGCCCTGCTTACCTTCATATTTCATCGTTTCTCTCCTGGCTTTTTTAGTTGTCTTCTGTTGGTTTTTTTTTAAAGCTTCCCAATTCTTGAATTTCCCTCTAACGGTTGCTGTATTATATGTCCTCTACTTTGCTTTTGTGCTTTCTTTAATTTCCTTTCTCATCCCTGGTTGCTCATCCTCCCTTTGGAATACTCCTTCATCTTTGGGATGTATCTATTCTGCACCATTCAAATTATCCTCATAAACTCCAGCCATTGCTGTTCTGCCATCATCCCTCATAGTGTCCCCTTCCAATCAAGTTTGGCCAGCTCCTCTCTCATGCCTCTGTAATTCCCTTCACTCCACTGTAATACTAAAACATCTCACTTGATCTTCTCCCTCTCAAACTGCAGGGTGAATTCTGTCATATTATGATCACTGCCTCCTAAGATTTCCTTTACTTTAAGCTCCCAAATCTAATCTGGTTCATTACACAACACCCAATCCAGAATTGTCTTTCCCTAATGGGCCCAAACCCAAGCTGCTCTTAAATGTCATCTCATAGGCATTCTACAAATTCTCCCTCTTGGGATCCGGCGCCAATCAACATCTATCTGCAAATTCGAATGCAACGCCACAATCACGACATTGCCTTATTAACATTCATCCCAATTTCTAGTTTTAGTTTATATCCCACATTCTGGCTGTGGTTCGATGGCCTGTATGTAACTCCCTTCAGCATTTTATTTACCCTTACAGCTTCTTAACCAGGATTCTACATCTTCCGATCCTAAATTACCTCTTTCTAACAATTTGATTTTATATTTTACCAACAGTTTTACAACCCCATCCTCTCTGTCGACCTGCTTGTCCTTATGATACAATGTGTATTCTTGGATGTTGAGATCCCAACTCTGATCTGCTTTCACTTATGACTTAGTGATGCCAACATCGTCATACCTGCTAATCTTTAACTGAGCTATAAAATAATCTACCTTATTCCGTATACTTTGTGCATTCAAAACTAAAACCTTCAGTCCTGTATTCATCACCCTTTTTGATTTTGCCCCAATGTTACAGTTCAACTCATCCCACTGAGTGCAATTTTGCCCTATCATCTGCTTGTCCTTCCTTACAGACTCACTAAACAAGGCATCGACAATTTGTCAACCTGCCCCATTCTAAGCCCTTTCATTCCAGTTCTCATCTCCTGTCAAATTAACTTAAACTCTCCACTACAGCTCTAGCAAACCTGCTCACAAGGATATTGGTTCCCCTTGTTTCAGGTGTAAGTCATCCTTTTTGTCCAGGTCATACCTTTCCTAGAAGAGATCCCAATGCTCCAGAAATCTGAAACACTGTCCCCTGCGCTACTTCCTCAACCACTCATTCATCTGCATTATCCTCTTAATCTTGTCCTGACTAACACATAATAGGAAAAAGATTACTATCTTTTCAGCCTCTTCCTTAACTCCCTATACACATTGCACAAGACCACTTCCCCATTTCTACCTACGTGTACCACATCTTCTGGCCACTCAGCTCTTAAGTTTATTCTGCAACCACTCTGAGAAATCTCAGATGCTAACACCTTGGAAGTAACACACCATCCTGCTGTCTTTTCCACGGCCACAACATCTCCCGTCCATCCCTTTATCAAGCCCCCTATCACTATCTCTGTTTGACTTTACCCTTCCCCACTGAGCCTCAGTGTCGGACACAGTGCCACTGGTCTGGTTGCTGCAGCTGTGCCCTGATAGGTCATTCCCACAGCAGTATCTAAAGGGGCATATGTGTTGCTGACTAAAATGGTCACGGGGAGCCCTGTACTGACTGTTTACTCCCCTTACTTTTCCTGGTGGTCACCCATCTACTATCTGATGCCTGCACACTGGGTGTGGCCACTTCTGTAAAAACCTCATCTGCAAGGTTTTCAGCATCCTGGATGATCCTGAGTACATCCAGCTCCAGTTCCAGTTCCTTGAACTTGTCAGTCAGGAGCAGAGTTTGGGCGCACTTCCTGAAGATACAGTGATCAGGGAGACTGTTAGGTACTTTGAAATGCCACATCTTGCAGGAGGAGCCCCCCACTACCTTAACTACCATCCTACCTACAATTGTTATACCTCCAGTTTATCAAGCTTAAGTTCTAGCTTGTTCCTTTTCTCGCTTAATCATGGCTGATCACTTTAACACTGGCCCACTCCAACAATAGCCGTTCAGCTATTTCTTCTTTTTATTGGTGCCTACCAAGTGCCTAAGAGATTGTTACAATTGCAACCCCACTGAAAAAGTAGGAGAAAGTAAGTTCTTATGTTAGATTGACTACTGCTGAAAAAAGAATGCATACGTAAGGAACAGGTACGGTATTCTAACTCCTAAAATATTCCATCAATTCTCATTGCTGACATTCAATAATGAATTAGCATCTTCTGAAGACTAAAGCTATTAAAATCATATGAAATTGTCTAAAGAAAGAAGGTAGCAGAATAGTTTCTCAGTTTAAATTATTTAATAATTCTATTTTCAGTTGTCAACTAAGTTGACTCTTGTTGATTAAAACATGCTGACATGTAATACAGGTGAATGTATGGCCAGAAGCAGGTGATCTGTAAGTTGTAGCACTGGCTTGAAAGGAAGATCGTGAAAAGTGAAGGAGAATTTTTAATTGTCATGTTGTATTTGTACAAACTGCTTCTATTTCTGGACAAAATTGCTTGAATGAAACAAAACAATCCCATTTCAACATCTAATGTTCTGCAACAGAGCATTTAACCAGCACCATGGGATCTAACAGTACTCTGTTCTTTTTTCTGTAACACTTAGACCTGTCTGATTTTTATGTAATATTCCATTTTCCTGCATTTCATTCAAAATTCAAAGTCAATTTATTATCAAATTACATGTATGTCACCATATACAGTCCTGAGCTTTATTGTATTGTGGGCATTCATAGTAAATACAAAGAAACACAATGGAATCAATGAAAAACCTTACTCATCAAAGCCAAACAACCAATGTGCAAAAGATAATAAACCATGCAAGTAGAGAAAGTAAAACAAAATGGTAATAAGCGATAAATATTAAGAACATAAGATAAAGATTCCTTAAAAGTGAATCCATGGGTTGTGGGAGTTCAGTGTTGTGTAAGTGAAGCTGAGTGGTTATCCCATCTGATTCAAGAGCCTGCTGGTTATGGGATAATAACTCTTTCTGAACCTGGTGGTGTGGGACCAGAAGCTCCTGTACTTCTTTCCTGAGCAGCGAGAAGAGAGCATGGCCTGGACAGTGGAGTCCTTGATGATGCATTTTGCTTTTCTGTGACAACTCTCCTTGTAGATGTGCTCAGTGGTGGGGAGGGCTTTATCTGTGATGGACTGGGCTGTGTCCACTGCTTTTTGCAAGTTCTTCCATTCAAGGGCATTGATGTTTGCATACTAGGGCTTGATGCAACCAGCTAGCATGCTCTCTACCGTGCATCTATAGAAGTTTATTGTGATTTTAGATGACATGCCAAATCTTCACAAGCTTCCAAAAAAGCAGAGGAACATTCAGGCTTTCTTTGTAATGGAACCTACATGCCGGACCCAGGACAGGTCCTCTGAAGTAATGACACCAAGGAATTTAAAGGTGCTGACTCTCTCTACCCCTGGTTCCCTGATGAGGACTGGCTCATAAACCTCCCATTTTCTCCTCTTATAGTCAATAATCAGCTCTTTGGTTTTGCTAGCATTGAGTGAGAGGTTATTGTTGTACCATTCAGCCAGATTTTTGACCTCCTATATGCAGATTCGTCACTACCTTTGATTTGGCCAATGACAGTGTTATCATCAGCAAACGTGTATATGGCATTGATGCTGTGCTTAGCCTCACAGTCATAAGTGTAGAGAAGCAGACTAAGCACACAGCCCTGTGGTGCTACTGTGCTGATGGTAATTGGGGAAGAGATGTTGTTCTCTGAACTGACTGGGGTCTGCAAGTGAGAAAATGGAGAATCCAATACATTTAGGTATTGAAACCTGGACCTTGGAGCTTATTGATTAGTTTTGAGGGGATGGAAGTATTGAATGCAACTTCACTGTCTAGATGCTCCAGGGTTAAATGAAAAGCCTATGAAATGGCATCTGTTGTAGAAATGTTGCTCTGGTAGGCAAATTGTAGTGGACCCATTCGCTCCACAAGCAGGAATTGTTACATTTCATCACCAACCTCTCAAAACATTTCATCACTATGGATGTTAGTGCTACTGGATGATAGTCTTGAGGAAGATTACCACGTTCTTCTTGGGCACTGGTATAATTGAAGCCTGCTTGAAGCAGGTGGGTACTTCATAGTGCCAAAGTGAGATGTTAAAGATCTCAGTGAACACTCCAGTCAGTTGATCAGCACAGGTCTTTGGTGCTTGGCCAGGTACACCGTATGGTCCAGATGCTTTCCATAGGTTCACCCTCCTGAAGGATGCTTTCCACATCAGCCTCAGAGATTGAAATCACAGGGTCTTCAGGGACTGTGGGACATTTTGATGGATCCCCCCATGTTTTGATGGTCAAAACAAGAATAAAAGGCATTGGATTCATCCGGAAGTAAAACCTTGTTATCACATTTGTGACTTGGTTTTACTTTGTAGGAGATGATAGTATTCAAGACCTACTACACTGTGCAGCATCCTTCTGTGATTCCAGTTTGGTTCGGAATTGACACTTTGCATATGAAATGGCTTTCCGGAGGTGATACCTGGGCTTCTTGTATTTTACTTGGTCACCAGGTCTAAACGCCACTGATCTGATCCTCGGCAGATTTTTGTCTCCATTCGGTAGGAAGTGCATTAATTTTTCCATTCAGACACTGAGAAGCATTTTCAGAAATGAAAAATAAACCATAATTTTAGAGCAAAGTGCTATGAACAGAAATAGGAACAGCCATTTTCACAACAGATGCTAGATCCATGTATTGGGGAATGCCTCTCATGGTGATCAGTTCTGAAAATTGCTAACATGAAAGATTTTTATCCAGAGCAGGAACATCACTTTATCTTTTCAGAAGCCATTGTACATGCTGTGCAACTCCATTCATTTGCTTTTACATTTGTTCTTACCTTCTTTCTATTTTAATATTTGCATTACGCAACCATATAGACAGCTTCTGTGAGTCATCAGCTATAACACTCACAGATTTTTCTTTCCTTTTATTGATTTTAATGGAAGCAAAAAATAGATGGGTTACATAATAGATGATTGATGCACCACCTCTATTTCAAGTCAAGTCAAGTCAAGTCATTTTTATTGTCATTTCGACCATAACTGCTGGTACAGTGCATAGTAAAAATGAGACAAAATTTTTCAGGACCATGGTGTTACATGACACAGTACAAAAAATCTAGACTGAACTACGTAATGAAAAAACAACACTGACAAAGCTAAACTAAACTACAGACCTACACAGGACTGCATAAAATGCACAAAAAAAGTGCAGGCATTTACAAGAAATAATAAACAGGACAGCAGGGCAAGGTGTCAGTCCAGGCTTTGGGTATTGAGGAGTCTGATGGGGGGAAGAAGCTGTTACATAGTCTGGTCGTGAGGGCTTGAATGCTTCGGAGCCTTTTCCCAGATGGCAGGAGGGAGAAGAGATTGAATGAGGGATGCATGGGATCCTTCATAATGCTGTTTCCTTTGCGGATGCAGCATGTAGTGTAAATGTCCGTGATGGCAGGAAGAGAGACCCCGATGATCTTCTCAGCTGACCTCACTATCCACTGCAGTGTCTTGCGATCCGAGATGGTGCAATTTCCAAACCAGGCAGTGATGCAGCTGCTCAGGATGCTCTCAATACAACCCCTGTAGAATGTGATGAGGATGGTGGGTGGAAGATGGACTTTACTCAGCCTTCGCAGAAAGTAGAGACGCTGCTGTGCTTTCTTTGCTATGGAGCTGGTGTTGAGGGACCAGGTGAGATTCTCTGCCAGGTGAACACCAAGAAATTTCGTGCTTTTTATGATCTCTACCGAGGAGCCGTCGATGTTCAGCGTGGAGTGGTTGTTCCGTGCCCTGTCACCATTATGTCCATTTTGGGATAGAGATCCAAGGTCAAGCTTGATATTAGGACTCATGGTTAAGACTGGAGAAGGGGCTAGAATTAAAATATTTTGATTTAGCACAGATTTTCAGGATTTCATGTTAAGTGAAGGATTAAGTCATAGTGTAACACTTGCACCAATACAGGGGAAGAGAGTTTGTAACATGGAGCTAATTCAGAAGTAATGTGAACCATAAATAATTAAAATTTAGTTGTTTTTATTTAAATGCACATGGCATTTACAATGAGATTGATGAGAGGACAGCATGGATAGCAACATATGGGCATGATCTAATGCCTATTGCAGAGACATGGCTTTAGGGTGATCAGTATTGCATTCTTGGATTTCAAAAGAACAAGGGATGGGATTTTTCCACACAATCAAGATCCAAACAGGGCTTCAGAGAATAAGTGTTGAAATATTCTCACTAATGGAAGTGTTATGAACAAGAGGACATAACTACAAAATAGGAGGCTGGTCATTTAAAAGTGAGGTGCATAGAAAATTCTTCTCTCAGAAGCTATTGAAGCTTTGGAATTTTCTGCCCCATGGATGGAGATGTATCAGATCAGAACTTGATGAAGAGTCTTGGCCAAAATATCAACTGCTTATTCTTCTCTATAGATGGAGAAAATAGTGAAAATAGGGATCCAAAAGTAGTGAATAAAATCAAATAATTGCAGGGGCTAGAAACTTAAAATAAAAATAGAAAATGTTGGAGTTACTCAACAGGTCAGACCACATCTGTGTGAAGAGAAACAGGATCAATGGGTTGAAGATCCCTTTTTATAGTGATTGAAAACTTATAAAAGGCATTACAGGGTTGCAGAAAACCCAGGGAATGGAGGTTGCCTTAGCTCTCGAAGAAAATTGAGACAATCCTTGTGCATATCTTCTTCAAGATAGCTTTGATTGAAGGCAAGGGATGAGATAACGTAGAAAAGGGGAAGAGGTTGTGGATGGAAGTGTGATGCAAAGGGATTAAGAGAGCTAGCTGGAAAATAAAAATATTCAGAAAGAATGGATAGTGGGAGGAGAAAAAGGAGGAGGAAATAGACAATAGACAATAGGTGCAGAAGTAGACCATTCGGCCCCTCGAGTCTGCACCGCCATTCTGAGATCATGGCTGATCATTCACTATCAATACCCAGTCCCTGCCTTGTCCCCATATCCCTTGATTCCCCTATCCATCAGATATCTATCCAGCTCCTTCTTGAAAGCATCCAGAGAATTGGCCTCCACCGTCTTCCGAGGCAGTGCATTCCACACCTCCACAACTCTCTGGGAGAAGAAGCTCTTCCTCAACTCTGTTTTAAATAACTGACCTCTTATTCTCAATCCATGCCCTCTGGTACTGGACTCTCCCAACATCTGGAACATATTTCCTGCCTCAATCCTATCAAATCCTTTAATTATCTCAAATGTTTCAATCAGATCCCCTCTCAATCTCCTCAATTCCAGCGTGTACAAGCCCAATCTCTCCAATCTCTCTGCGTAAGACAGCCCTGCCATCCCAGGAATCAACCTAGTGAATCTATGCTGCACTTCCTCAATTGCCAGAATGTCCTTCCTTAAACCTGGAGACCAAAACTGTACAAAATATTCCAGGTGTGGTCTCATCAGGGCCCTGTACAAATGCAAAAGAACATCCTTGCCCTTGTATTCAATTCCCCTTGTAACAAAGGCCAACATTCCATTTACCCTCTTCACTGCCTGTTGCACTTGCTCATTCACCTTCATTGACTGGTGAACTAGGACTCCTAGGTCTCTTTGCATTTCTCCCTTACCTAACTCGACACCGTTCAGACAATACTCTGCCCTCTTGTTCCTGCTTCCAAAGTGGATAACTTCACATTTATTCACATTGAATGACATCTGCCAAGTATCTGCCCACTCACTCAGCCTATCCAAGTCTCCCTGTATTCTCCTAACGTCCTCTTCGCATGTCACACTGCCACCCAGTTTAGTATCGTCAGCAAACTTGCTGATATAGTTTTCAATGCCCTCATCTAAATCATTGACATAAATCGTAAAGAGCTGTGGTACCCCACTAGTCACCTCCAGCCAGTCTGAGAAACACCCATTCACTGCTACCCTTTGCTTTCTACCTGCCAACCAGTTTTCTATCCATGTTGAAACCCTGCCCCCAATGCCATGAGCTCTGATTTTACTCACCAATCTCCTATGTGGCACCTTATCGAATGCCTTCTGAAAATCTAGGTACACAACATCTACTGGCTTACCCTCATCTAACATCCTTGTTACACCCTCAAAAAACTCCAACAGATTAGTCAAGCATGATTTGCCCTTGGTAAATCCATGCTGGCTCGGCCTAATCCTATTTCTGCCATCTAGATGTGCCACTATTTCGTCCTTAATAATGGACTCAAGCATCTTCCCCACGACCGACGTTAGGCTAACAGGGCGATTGTTCTCCGTTTTCTCCTTCCCTCCCTTCTTGAAAAGTGGGACAACATTAGCCACTCTCCAATCTTCAGGAACTGATCCTGAATCTAAGGAACATTGGAAAATGATTACCAATGCATCCGCAATTTCCTGAGCCACCTCTTTTAGAATCCTCGGATGCAGACCATCTGGACCCGGGGATTTATTAGCTTTCAGTCCTACCAGTCTACTCATCACAGTTTCTTTCCTAATGTCAATCTGTCTCAATTCCTCTGATATCTTATGACCCTGGCCCATCCATACATCTGGGAGATTGCTTGTGTCCTCCCTGGTGAAGACAGATCTAAAGTATGCATTAAATTCTGTTGCCATTTCCCTGTTTCCCATAACAATTTCTCCCAATTCATTCTTCAAGGGGCCAACATTGTTCTTAACTATCTTCTTTCTCTTCACATAGCTAAAAAAGCTTTTGCTATCCCCTTTTATATTCCTGGCTAGACTGAGCTCATACCTGATTTTTTCTCTCCGTATTGCTTTTTTAGTTAAGATCTGCTGTTCCTTAAAACTTTCCCAATCATCTGTATTCCCACTCATCTTAGCCCTGTCATACTTCTTTTTCTTTAATGCTATACAATCTCTGACTTCCTTTGTCAACCACTGTGGCCCCTTCCCCCTCTTTGAATCCTTCCTTCTCATTGGAATGAACTGCATTTGCATCTTTTGTATTATGCCCAAGAATATCTGCCACTGCTGATCCACTGTCTTTCCTGCCAGGGCATCCGCCCATTTAACTTTGGCCAGCTCATCCCTCATGGCTCCGTAGTCTCCTTTATTTAATTGCAACACTGACACCTCTGATCTGCCCCTATCCCTCTCAAAGGGTGAACAAGAAAAGTTTGTGAAAGAACATGGCTAAAGACAAGTCAGGGAATATTGGTCTAATGAGCCAAAACTGACAAAAATTATTGGTAACTTCTCCCCCATCACTTTTTTTCCCTTATTCTGTTTCTTACTCCTCCTCTGCTCGCTTGTTCTGCCCATCATCCACACATTTCTCTCACCAATGCCCCTCATCATCTCCTTTCCTTTGTACCATCATCTACTGTCCTCCTCCATCAAATTCCATCTTCTTCAGCCCTTTGTTGCTTCAACTTCTTATCTCTTGGTTTCCTACATCATTCCAACTCTGGCCCACACTCACCTATCTATCACCTGCTCTCAAGGATCTACCTATTCCCTGCCAGCTATTGTTCCACCCCTTCTCTCCATTTTTTTTATACTGGCTATCTTCCCTCTTTCTTTCCAGTCCTGATCGGATCTCGGCCCAAAATGTCAAAAGTTTATTTCTCTCCAGAGATGATCTCTGACCCATTGAGTTCATCTAGCACTGTTAATGCTGCCATTGGGAGTTCAGCACAAAACTGCAATCAACATTGAACTCATGTGGAACTGAAAGCCTATTGGAAATGGAGTCAATCAGAGCTTTGAAAAGGCAATTGGTTAGGAACGTGAGAAGAAATAATTTGGAAGACTACAGGAAAAAGAACATGGCTTGCATTGATGGTTCTACAGGGAGCTGTATGTCATCATTTTGTGTTGTAATATCTATGCTTTCATGGTTCATTTTGTCATTGTGAAATTGTAGCCAATTGTCTGTCAGTTGCATTAGGACATATATAGAGTGAATGGAAAGAAAGTAGCATAAACAACCAGGGTCTGAGGAAGCCCCAGTGCCACATTCACATCTTTGAATCTGAAGTTCCAACTCACTACACTCTTTCTTCATGCACATTAGTAACAATATATTATAAAACGTGCAACTGGCAATACCTTAAATTTTTACTGCGATCCCTGATCTTGCCAAAGCAAAACAGAATGTATTGCAGTAAGGATTTTTCCAAAACTGTTCCCAAGAATTGCAATTAAGGGAACATAAAAAGTATTTTAATTGAACATTGCTCGTAATGTTGAGCGAACCCACAGCAGATCCTGTGATGGGTATTTTGTTATGAGGGATCAAGAAGTTTATTGCTACCTTAGCATTCTGGCACACCGACATAATCTTCTTCAGAGGGTCACAACTGTTTGTGACAAAGTTAAATTTCTAACAAGTATTTCTTGCACAGCTTCTTGTCGTAAAAAAAACAGTCTTCGGTTCTTAATGAAAATTGCAAGCAGCAATCAGCTTGAAGTTAAAAATACAGCTTTGCGAATAACATTGATTACAGAGCACAGACTGCCCTTGAGCTGGCTGCTCCAGACATACAAAGTGAAGTGGCCGTGAAACTTCGTCTCAGCATTAGGCAAATACAAGGGAATGAGGTTATATAACTTAGTATATCAAACATTGTGACAGGCATAGCTGATCTACCAATAGTTAGGATATTTGTGTGCTCAGAAAGTCAGTCCTCAATATTGATTTTAGATGTCTGGGATCTCTGTCCCCGGAAGCATTTAGATCATCTGAGTAAATTTCTTGGCACAGCAAAGGTATCTGGAAAACATCGCATACAAGTAATATAAACTGGCAGAAAAACAGTATAAGTATTTGAAAAAAAGATTGGGATTATGAGGACTGACAAAGAGAATGACAGGAAAGTGAGGTGACAGAAAGAGGAACTAGAGCTTTTTCCTCAACCTCAATTTCTGTGATGGACAACTCGTTGGCATGTACTTTTAGTTTGCAAGAATTATATCTGTGTTTGGAATTCCTTTGTAGTTTGTAAATCTTTTGTAATTCAGACATTTTTCATTAATCAGAAATGCTCTGTGAGTTTTAACTGTGTGTTAAGAAATATTTGTCGAAAATTAAATGTGTATCATTAAAAATAAAATGTGTTTAAACTACTTTGTTATTTGGAAATATCCTCTCCTTGGTAGGGAGGAGCGACCCACTACTCAAGCAGTAGGTATTGGCAGCTAAATCTTGCTGCAGAGCTAGAGAGGGGATTAAGCTAGTCCTTGAGGAGTAGGTGGATACAGTGTAACCTCCCTATAGTGAAGACACACAAAGATACCTATATCAGATAGGGATTAAAATTTTTTTTAAGTTTCAGGCTTTGCAGGGAACCCAATACACTCACAAACCTAAAGTAGCTCAATTAAAAAATCTCCTATTTTAGGCTGATTTCTGTTGCATATTGACGTGAGTTTTAGTGAATGGTTGAAGATGAACACAGAGTGTACCAAGTCATGTGCTTTGAGACAAATATTTTCAAATCACAAAATGACTTTGATTCTGGCATTTTTTAATCAGGTGAATAGTCTACTAGCAGCAATTGTTCAAGCTCATAACTAAGCAACGGCAATTTGAATGAGATAATGCAGTCTATCCATTGACTATATTATTTTAGAAAATGTGCCCCCAGGAGGGATGAGAAGTAACCTGGAAATTCTAAGCAATTGAGAAGAAAATTAATTGAACCAATTACTATAGCTATTACGACAGATCAAAAGCTGAGTATCATGCAGAAAGTGACTCCTGATTCCCAAATTCGATCATATCCATGTCTTCTGCCTTGCAGGTGATACAACTTCAACAGCACTCAAGCAATTTAAAACCGTCAAGAACAAAGCAAACCACTTAATTAGCATCCCATCTATCATCGTCAATATTCATTCTTTCTACAATATGTGCGGCAGGACACACAAAATGCTGGAGGGACTCAAGAGGTCAGGCAGCATCTACGGAAAACAGTAAACAGTCAATGATTCAGGATGAAACCCTTCTTCAAAGCGGGAACTTATATTCTTCACCATTTCCCTCTACACCTGTGATTTCTATCACATAATATCTTAACTTATTGTTTCTTCTTATCATTATCTTGGAATACTCTGCCCTCCCTTTATCAGAAAGACTCCAGTTATTCAATGTGGCACCTCGTCACCACCTTCCCAAGTGCAATTATAGGTGGGCAATAGTCGCACTGAGAATGCCACAACATGCAAATTAGAACTCAAGGTGGTAAAGTTTGTGAGTTAACATTTCAGTAGTCATAGGTAACAGAAGACAGCATTTTCTTCTCATCTTTTAAGAAAAAGACAATAGACAATAGACAGTAGGTGCAGGAGTAGGCCATTCGGCCCTTCTAGCCAGCACTGCCATTCACTGTGATCATGGATGATCATACACAATCAGTACCCCGTTCCTTCCCTCTCCCCAAATCCCTTGACCCCACTATCCATAAGAGCTCTATCCAACTCTCTCTTGAATGCATCCAGAGTCTTGGCCTCCACTGCCTTCTGGGGCAGAGCATTCTACATATCCACCACTCTCTGGGTGAAAAAGTTTTTCCGCATCTCTGTTCTAAATGGCCTACCCCTTATTCTTAAACTGTGGCCTCTAGTTCTGGACTCACCCATCAGTGGGAACATGCTTCCTGCCTCCAGTGTGTCCAATCCCTTAATAATCTTACATGTTTCAATCAAATCCCCTCTCATCCTTCTAAATTCCAGTGTATACAAGCCCAGTCGCTCCAATCTTTTAATATATGACAGTCCTGCCATTCCGGGAATTAACCTTGTGAACCTACGCTGCATTCCCTCAATAGCAAGAATGTCCTTCCTCAAATTTGGAGACCAAAACTGCACACAATACTCCAGGTGGGGTCTCACCAAGGCCCTGTACAGCTGCAGAAGGACCTCTTTACTCCTATACTCAATTCCTCTTGTTATAAAGGCCAGCATGCCATTAGCTTTCTTCACTGCCTGCTGTACCTGCATGCTTGCTTTCATTGACTGATGTACAAGTACACCTAGATCTCATTGCACTTCCCCTTTTCCTAACTTGACTCCATTTAGATAGTAATCTGCCTTCCTGTTCTTGCCACCAAAGTGGATAAACTCACATTTATCCACATTAAACTACATCTGCCATACATTTGCCCACTCACCCAAACTGTCCAAGTCACCCTGCATTCTCATAACATCCTCCTGACATTTCACACTGCCACCCAGCTTCATGTCATCGGCAAATTTGCTAATGTTACTTTTAATCCCTTCATCTAAATCATTAATGTATATTATAAACAGCTGCGGTCCCAGCACCGAACCTTGCGGTACCCCACTGGTTACAGCCTGCCATTCTGAAAGGGACCCGTTAATCGCTACTCTTTGTTTCCTGTCAGCCAGCCAATTTTCAATCCAAGTCAGTACTCTGCCCCCAATGCCATGTGCCCTAATTTTGCTCACTAATCTCTTATGTGGGACTTTATCAAAAGCTTTCTGGAAGTCCAGGTACACTACATCCACTGGCTCTCCCTTGTCCATTTTCATAGTTACATCCTCAAAAAACTCCAGAAGATTAGTCAAGCATGATTTTCCCTTCGTAAATCCATGCTGACTTGGACTGATATTTCTACTGCTATCCAAATGAGTCGTAATTTCCTCTTTTATAATTGACTCCAGCATCTTTCTCACCATTGACGTCAGGCTAACCGGTCTATAATTCCCTGTTTTCTCACTCCCTCCTTTCTTGAAAAGTGGGACAACATTAGCCATCCTCCAATCAGCAGGAACTGTTCCTGAATCTATATAACATTGGAAAATGATTACCAAAGCGTCCATGATTTCTAGAGCCACCTCTTTAAGTACCCTGGGATGCAGCCCATCAGGTCCCGGGGACTTATCAGCCTTCAGACTCAACAGTCTATCCAGCACCGTTTCTTGCCTCATATAAATTTCCTTCAGCTCATCCTTTACCCAAGTTCCTTCTGCCACTATTACATCCGGTAATAAAATCTGGTAAGAAAAAGGTAATAAAATAACTATTAAGTAGCTATCTAAAGAAAGCTGCTTTAATTATAAAACCAGATGCACAAAGTAAGCCTGCACCAGCTTTGTAAACTACTGTACAAAAAGCTATCTGCCTTGTTCCATTCTCCTGGGAATAGGGCAATGTCATTCTGCTGTTTGGACATCAGTGTCAGCTCAGATACCCTTTCATGAATGTCAGAGTGATACCACTGCATGATATTAACATTCTCCTTGGATCACATAAGCATAATCATATGTGTTACTTATTCATTTTGCAGTACTTTCATAATGCGCTAAATACCATATAGTTAGAATATACACATCAGAAGGCAGGCGATAGTTAAACAATGCAGTTCATTTCAGAAATCTGCTGACATCTGTAAGATATTAAATGGATAGCTTTATCATGTGATTATAAGAATGCAGATACTTTTTTTGGTTATTCTGAACAGACAATCTCTTCTCTAGCTCTGTATCCACTGTGCGTAAATTTTGTGAAAAGATTTTACCCACTGCCACCCATTCAAATGAAAGAATCTTTCCCTCAAGACTTTCATGTCATGTGTCTTGAAGTCCCTCTCTTTCTGTCATATTGAGCGAATTATTTCTTACGTAGATCTTTCTCTAAGGTGAAAAATAAAAAGCTCTATCAATATAAATGCTTCCAATAATTCACTTAGTAGAAAAATATAATTTGAATAAATACAATATTTATTTATGTATAAAACATTATGATACCTAACAAAGAAAACAAATATAAGATGAACTGTTTGGCTCTCATAGCAAAGGCTTTCATTAGAAGCTCTTTCCAGATTGAACAGAGGTCTTGAATTGCATTTAGCTCAGATTTTGTGTTAAAAAGGATTTTTTTAAAATAAATTGGAGGGGGTGCAGTGATGCACGTTATTCCTTCTACTGTTGATTATACCTGATAATGTACATCCTCAGCATGAAGGCAGAGTACCACTGTTAAGCTAAATCTATGAATGTGTTGTGACTGCAGCAAGCTAAGCACATGTTTGCACTTTAGCTGAATTAAGTCTTCATATATCATACTGTTAAAATGCATTGCATCTCTGGACAATGACAGAAAACACTAACGTTGGTTAACGAGTATTGCGCAGCAGACACATGCAAAGAAAAGGTTAAAAAATTAGGAAATAATTTTCAATTTTGCATCTAGGCTGAAATGGTAGTGTAGGAAGACCACACATTTTAGAAACTTCCCTATTCTAACTGAAAATCAACTTGGATGGATTACTGTCACTGACCACTAATTGACTGCTATGGGGATGGTAAAATGAAACTCACTTCTTGGGTCATCCACTTATGATGTGCCGAAGGAGGAGAGAGAAGTGTGGAGGATAATTTTAACCACTATGAAATCTGACTAAACAGAAAGCTCTCTGCCTGCTGGGGAGGATAATGCTGGACCGAATGGGAAGCAAATGGGAATAAGTTACCTTAACAGTAATAAACAGAAATATTTACAATGGCTGTGGGCCTTTAAAAACCAGGAATATATTGATCAACATTTTAACCAAAGATCCTTAAAAGATGCCCACCAATCAGTTACAGTATCTACTTCCAGTATTTTGTAATGTTATTTCCAAACTTCTTTTTAATATTAATTTTCTTTAACACTTCTGGTCAACAGCTACTCTGATAACAGAATCTCGTACCGAAGTGTAGAATTCTTTGAAGGTTTCCAATCACCGGAATACTTATTGCAAAAATCAATATTAATTTAAACATTTCTCATAATTACATTCATTATTTCAAATGTTAATCATGCTGATTGACTGTATATTGTGCTGAAGCTGATCTCGAATTCTATTTTCTTTTTGTGGAACAATTGTTTATTAATGAAATTAGGGAGAAGTAAAAATTAGTCACACACTTCCAAAAGGACAATCACAAAATAAATGTATTTTTCCCCGAACTCTTTAGAATTTTGCTCCTTCATGGAATCGATTGACTCACACAACACTGTGATGTAAAGAAATTCTAACGTATCAGGTTTTATGCACCTGACATGTAGAGACAGCTAATCCCAGAAAAATCAGCAACTGGGTTACAGTGTTGGCCTTAGAACCCTTACTGCTATTCAATGGCTCTTGCCTGTGTGGATGTCAAGCAAGAACAGGATCAGTCCCTTCGAACCCATCTCATCCTTTCCTGAGGCAAACAGCCACTGAACATTCATTATCGCACCTACATGTGACAAATGACTCCTTTGAGGTTTGTCGCTACGTATAGACTGAGCTCTGTGTGATTGAAAATGCCACAGTGACAGCATAAAACACACAGAAAAGCATTCCTGTTGGGTTCCTTCATATCACTCACAAAATTAGCCCCACGTGCACTAGTTTTAAATTGTTACCAAAGAGCCGTATCACTCCCAGGCAATGTTCCCTGCCAGAATGGAGTCCGCAAAGTTAAACATCAGATTTCCTTCCTACCTTTTAGAACAAACTGTCCTCACCAAAATCTCACATTTTGACACCCCAGACTCAAGCTGTGGCCTCTTGATCAAGTTTGGCCACAGGACCTTCAATTTCTTGGCTATCCATTGTCTTAATATACATATCATTTTGCTAACAAGCCCTTAGTTACATGATCCTCAACTCTCCACCAGCCTGTGGTGGTGATCACCTAACTTCTGACCGCCCATATGGCTGATCACCTAAATTTTGATTATCCGAGGCAGACTCACAGATCATCTGATCTTTTGATGGATCAGTGCTATAATCACTTGCCAATGCCTGAATCACCTAATCTTTTCAATCATTCCATCTCCTCAAATCCATGCTCTCCTGGCCTGTATCATCCCCACTCACCTGAGGCCCTAATCATTTGACCTGAATTATTGACCATTTGAATCTGAGAAGTTACACTTCCCTGGGCTCTGATTCCAATTCCTAAACATCAAATTCTTCAAGCCTTCAATCTCTCAAGGTCCATATTATCTGATTTTGAAGTCTCTGCTTGCTTGAGCTCCCAAACATCATCCCTCTGATCCTCCAGTTGCCCAGAACTCCAATGACAGCAAGTTATAGAATTGAAAGTGAAGCAGCTGAGCACTGCAAGCAGCGTGACTTTGAGGACATTATTGTACCAGACATTGCCATTGCCTGGGCAACATATGCATGTTTTGCTTGGATTTCCAGCATCTGCAGATTCCCTCCTGTTTGCCATTATCTGGGAACTACTTCCTTCAATAAAGTATGTTTTGTTTCTTTCCTTATGTAAGCAGAAATGCAAAGCAGCATACAGATGTCTCCCGACAGATCCCTCTGGTGCATCATTGGCCCTAACCCCTTGCTTCTCTGATGCCCAGTTGGAGGAGCCTAATTCATTAATTACATCCGACCTCCTCCACAAGCCTAGTCTTATGATTGAATGGTTCGTGGGCAATTTGATTCACTCAAAATCAATTGACCTGAAACCTTAACTCTGTTTATTCTTTCACAGATGCTGCTTGACCTGTTGAGTGTTTCCAAACTTCTTTTTATTTCTGCTTCAGATTTAGTGTCTACAGGGTTTTGTTTTGTTTTGCAACCAATCTCTCTGCAATACCTCGCACCATCCTCTGTCCACCCCATCACCTACAGATCACCATGCTCACGCTCTGAGGTTTGGTTATCTCCCACCATCTTTAAGGACCAAGTCCACTCACAGTTCACGCTTACATCTCATACCCTTTCCCACTCTGACCTCCTAACCACTGAAGACTGACATGATTTCCATGCACAACTTATGTCTGAAATATTGGGGCAGAAGTTTGCAGTGATGATCCCACATTTGAAACAGCTGGTCAGTGATGGATGCTGCCAACAATGACACCAGATCAGCACAATTTAATCAACACATCAACAGCTAGGTGCTGGAAAAAATACTCCTTATTTGTTTAAGTGGAACTTATGAATTTTGTGAAGATGTTTGATTGGCTTGTGGTCTATTTTAAAGTTCTCAGTCAGGTCCAACCATGATGCCAATTTGAACTGCCTGAACATTGTCACAATTCCCTGCCTATACATGTTCCTGTCCATATGCCCCTTTAGACAATAGACAATAGACAATAGACAATAGGTGCAGAAGTAGACCATTCGGCCCCTCGAGTCTGCACCGCCATTCTGAGATCATGGCTGATCATTCACTATCAATACCCAGTCCCTGCCTTGTCCCCATATCCCTTGATTCCCCTATCCATCAGATATCTATCTAGCTCCTTCTTGAAAGCATCCAGAGAATTGGCCTCCACCATCTTCCGAGGCAGTGCATTCCACACCTCCACATCTCTCTGGGAGAAGAAGTTCTTCCTCAACTCTGTTTTAAATAACTGACCTCTTATTCTCAATCCATGCCCTCTGGTACTGGACTCTCCCAACATCTGGAACATATTTCCTGCCTCAATCCTATCAAATCCTTTAATTATCTTAAATGTTTCAATCAGATCCCCTCTCAATCTCCTCAATTCCAGTGTGAACAAGCCCAATCTCTCCAATCTCTCTGTGTAAGACAGCCCTGCCATCCCAGGAATCAACCTAGTGAATCTACGCTGCACTTCCTCAATTGCCAGAATGTCCTTCCTTAAACCTGGAGACCAAAACTGTACACAATATTCCAGGTGTGGTCTCACCAGGGCCCTGTACAAATGCAAAAGGACATCCTTGCTCTTGTACTCTTTGCTCCACTTCTCCTGGCAGAACATTGCAGGTACTTATCACACTCGAAACAGAAGACTTCCCATGTAAATCTGCTTTAAACTTTCCCCTTCCCATCCTAAAGCCACTAATATTTGACATTTTCACTCAAATGATTCTCAATATTTATCCCATCTATGAGTGTTGGAGATTGAAGAGTGATCAATGGAATAATGTTTTCTTATTGTTCTATTGGTCATCCTCAACCTCCTGCACGTTACAGTTTGTCCAACTTCCCCTTATAGCTAATACTCTCAAATCCACAAAATATTATTGTTATTGTCTTCTCTGTCTTCCCCAAAGCCTTCTCAATTACTTCCTAAAGTTCAGGCAAACTAATTAATAATTATTGTCTATCTGTAAATTGATTGAGTGAGAATAACACACTCACTTATGTTGAAGCAAATCTCATCTATTTAGCAACTGCAGATTTCCAACAATAGCCCTGTCTACTGTGTATCACAAGATGGAAGAAGCAAACACCAAGGGATTTTGTGTACATAGTTCTCATAAATGTCAAGTTGTGAATATGATTGTATAGTGTTACGTACTCGTGATACATGACAGTGGTAACAATAGTACTATGCTGAAGTTGTAGATGGATGTTATCAATGCTGTAAGTGCTTTTCTGATTTGCTTCAGCAATGCTCACTCAGTGCCAGAGTGGAAAGAGTGAGGAGCTTCAAGTTCCTGGGTGTCATCCTCTCTGAAGGTCTGTTCTGAATCCTGCATATTGATGCAATTATGAAGAAGACACACCAGTGATTATATTTATTTAGAAGTGTGAAGAGATTTGGTATGTCACCAAAGACTGTAGCAAATTTTTACATATGTAATGTGGAGAGCATTATAACTGGTTGCATCATTGTCTGGAATGGAGCTGCACAGCATCAGAAAAATGCTGGAGAGTTTTGCTAACTTTGTTAGCTCCATTATGGACACTAGCCTCCTGATCTTCAAGGGCATCTTCAAAAGGTGATGCCCTAAGAAGGCAGCATTCATCATGAAGAACATTCACTATCCAAGACATGACTTCTTCTCATTAATACCATTAGGGAGGGGGTACAGGAGCTTGAAGAGGCACACTCAGTGTTTTGGGAACAGTTTCTTCCGCTCTATCATCAAATTTCTGAACATTCCACGAAAACACAAACACTTCTTCACTATTTTCTTTTTTGTGCACTACTGTTCTTGATATTTCTTTTTGTAACCTATAGTTTTTTTTATGTATTGCACTGAATGCTTTCACAACACATCACATTTCGCAACATATGTCACTGATAATAAATCTGATTCTGATTGTGTCATTCAAAATGCTTATCTGACGCCAAATATTTCTGGCACAATACCTATCTTTATCTGCATTGTTTGAGTGCTGACTAAGAGTAAATGCCAAATTCAAGAGGACTTTTTTGCTTCCGATGACCCGTCTGTGAAGTTATTCATAGTGCTGGATGCTTGCAGATGTTCTCGGAAGTAATTTCATAATATAACTGAGTGGATGGCTTAATAACTACATTCATTGTAGTTCCTGCAGCTCCCTTACACTCTAGGCTCATTAACCACATCAACTATAGAATAAACTCATGAAGCGAATGCTGCAAGCAGGGAGACATCCTTAAAAAGCATGTGGGGCAGATAAAGCTGTAACTCTTCCAAACTGATAACATGATGAAGTGATGCATCTGTAATTAATCCCAAAATCTCTTAAGATATCATCAGTAAAACATATTCACTAAAAATATGCTTTTAAAATGCAACAACTATAAGTGGTAGATGAAACTATTTCTGTCATTTGAAAATATTGCAAACAAGAACACTTCATAAGGCATTTTATAACTATTCAGGGTTTTGACCTAAAAGGGTTTTGACAAGGCCTTTGTTGCCACAGATGCTGATCAAAATGCTGAACTCATCCACTAGTTTGTTTGTTACTCTAGGTTTTTGTGTCAACAGTCTTGTGTCTGCACTTCACAGCTATACTGGCCACAATAGTCTTCTCAGATGCCAGGGACCACTGACAGGAATGGAAAAGATGGGGTAAGTGAAAAATTAGCTGGACCCTAAGCCTTCAACAAAAAATAGGGCACTCCTCTTAGCTTCAGAAGCTATGAAAGGAAAAACACAGTGAACTTAACCAGGAATTCACTACAGGAAGTTCATGCTTATAAAAATGTTTCATTCCAGCTTATCAGGGTATCAAGTGAAAATTCGGATCTGAGATCTCAATGGTTCAATAACCTGTCCTTACATATTATTTTATTCAGTGCAGAAAGAATGGTCACTGGCCTTTATTGCTAAGAGAATGACAATTGCAAAGGAGTACATAAAATCAAAATAGGCATTATGACAGTAACCAGCTGGCAACTCAAAATATCAAAGAATGTTCCAATCATTAATATCAATGATTTACTAGAGCAACTTCTTGTTCCAAATATCATTTTATTTGAAGCAAGATACGAGCATGGATACTTGAAATGTGAATCTGTATTCAGCTCTGAGTTATGCAAATAGAATTGCGAGAGCATTGACTGCCCAAGGACAAGGTTGGGGCTACTCCCTCTGGAATGTTACATTTTAAAATGTGCAAAAATACATACAAGAAAACCACAGAGGTCTGCAAAGATCATTGATGGGTAAAAATTGTTTTCCAGAAAGTGACTTTGAAGTGATGCAATCCTTTCTTTGTTCCACGGTGTTGGTGCTCTCATCAATGCTGTTGCTAAGCACTTTCAAATACCCTTTTCGGTACAAAAAACAGAACTTGATTAATTCCTATTGCCTTAATTATGCCCTTGTCTCCTTCCCAGTGATCAAAACTAAACACAGAGCACAGAACTATTGCAAATTACTGTTGAGTAAATTGGTTGTTTTTGTATAACAGAAATGTAACTAACCCACACATTTACTGGGATTTATGCTTGAATACATTTATTTGAAACAAAATTAAGAATAAGGTGCTCATAGTAGCACATTTTTAAAGCAGCACTAGGCAGTTTAAAATAAAGTTAAATAATTTAAAGCAAAGAACAATTTATTCCACTTGTTTAATATCTTTGAGAAGAGCTTGTGGGGCAATTTTCAAAGAGAATTATGATTAGAGCTTGATCGTCATGGCAAAATAATTTTGGGCCTTCAATCCACTAATATTGCACCTGATCTTTGAAAGAAGGCAAATGGTTTCATTTACATTACCACAGTGCCACTGCTGATCTGATCTTGGCACAATCATTCATCAAGTAAAGGGCATTAATAATTTAAATAATTTAGAATCTTGCACCTATCGAGATGAGGGAGTCCAATGCAAGAACTGGATATTTTTCCTCCAACACTTACACTTATTGTCACCATTGAGCTTGTTCGAAGTGGGTTTGTAGTGGTGACTCCTCAATGCTAATATAATTAAACTGAAACCTTATGAATGCCATCTACATCTCATAACTGTCTGAATATCATTTTGATGTAAGTGTTTCCTCATATTATACATCAATATTTACTTTTGTTTGATCATACATCTTATCTGCTCTTTACAAGATCTTAGCATACACAGATTTGCTGCTTTGTTTGTTGAGTTTGCAACATTGACTGCACTATAAAAGTGAACTCATTGATTGTAAACCATATGGAACATTTCTGAGGATATGATAAAGTGTTATGTAAATGTTAGGCAGTCCCTATAATTAAAGTTCAAGATATCTCTGCTAACAGAAGAAAAGTTGCAAGTGATATGGTGTAGGATAGATTACTGAGAAGGACTGAATCAGCTCTAATGAATCTGCAATGCAGCTGCTTATTAAGACATGCCGAAGGAAAACCAAAATATTTTATTCCTACAAAAAGTGCAGGAAGATAATAATTGAAATGTAGTCCTTTTAGAGACCAAAATTATTATAGTGGTGGAAAGTTTGTATCTAACTCTTAATGAATATTTTGCATCTGTCTTCACAAAATATAATGAAGTTGCAGACTACAAATATATCAGATTCCCAAAGGGAAGCTAAACTGGGTATAGACTTATTAAGAAAGCAGAATACTTAAAGAAAAAGCAATGCACTTCATACAATTCCCCAAGAATAAATTAATTGTATGTACATATATTTCTGGAAAATAGTTTTTCAACATTTTCCTACCACTCAGCTACCCTCCTGGCAGCCCGTGTCTTTCTCAGATCTGGAGAGTGAACAAAGATTCCAGTGAATTATCTGAAGAGAAATGTTTTGTTGAACAAGATAGGACAATATTTTCTTTCCACCTGTAGGAACACCTGCTGCTTCATATCTCTTGATCTGAGCATCAGCTAAATGCCAAAAAGATATTTCACTTGAAAGGAATTATTTTCAAATGCTAGCTCAGTTTTGTTGATTGAGAATCCATTTCACTCACACCAAGCAAACAGCCTATTCATCCTTCTACCCCTCAGTAATAATGTAATAATGTAAATGCATGAAGGGGTCAATAATTCTTCAGCATTTATAATTATGTTTAATTTCCAAAACAGTAAATTCTGACATTTACAATGTTCTAATCCATACTAAGAATCTAGAGTGCAACAATTACAATATTTAACAATTCCGTTTATTGTAGCCTTGAGCTACATGTCTCAATGGAATGAGAAATATTGCCATTTATTTTGGTGGGCATGCAATCTTGTGCTTAGCTACATCAACACGAAATATCTCTTTGCTTTTAACCATTAGCCTCATTTGATTCAGTCTGGTACTTGCTGAGGTGAAGTCATTGACTATAGGGGTTTTTACTAATAGCAATGGCTTGTCAGTTAATCAAAAGCTGTAAGTTGGGAACAAGGGTGTAAGTACATTTTATTCTCACCTTTGATTTCAGCACCACTTACAGTTTCCACTCCAAGTCAGTCTACTTCAAGTGACCTGCATGATGAAAGCTCGTGTCATGAAGTAATATACTAAGAATTTGTGAAGTCTAGAATTGAAAGAATGCCTTCCACGAGGATGAAGGGTGTTAGTGTGGTGTAACGAACAATTAATTTGTTTTATATTTATATTTTAACACATGAAATTTAGAGGATAGAAATGATTAACTATTGAAGTAAAATACAAACCAATGAACTGGTAATCAAAGTAATTATTGACAGTCCTACTGAATTATTTTGGATTTCAAATAAATTAATAACTTTGCAATGCAGCTTTCTCAAGCAATCAATGAATAGTTTCAGAAAATAAAGTTGAAACGAAGATATAAATAATTATTCAACATTTACTAACTAAATTGATTAAGATCTTTGATCACTTTTCAACAAGCTCATCGGCCTGTGTAACCAAAGTTGTGCAAATATCAGACAAAACTTCAAGGAGTCAGCAAAAAAAAATTCCATTGCCTCTTTTTCTTCCCTATTTTTAAAGTGTTTTTACTGAACACGGGAAGAAAAATACAGCTTTATTATAAATAGAAGCCATCCCTGGGTTACAAACACCCAACTTGTGCACATTGCTACATACAAAGGAGCTACCATAATATTATTAAAATTCCCAGCATACACACAAATATATATTCAGTCCTTCAAAATGGAGAACTAGTTTCCTCTCTTTCCAGTAATGTACTTGTATTTTAGTATTTGTTCTTTCTTATCAGTTTTATGCATTCATTGCAATACTGTTTTGATACGGTTATGATATTGACAGATTTTTGTGCATTTTTGATTTACAGACATAATTGATTTGTGGAGGTCTCTAAAAAGAAATCCATTCATTTGCTCTGAACAGAGTTTTAGTATAAAAATGTCCAACATTTCAGTTTAATTTACTATTTGCTTTTGAGAGCATTCATAAGAGCATTAAATGGGTAAAACAAGTAAAACCCATTTAACTTATCAAATTCATAATAGTTATTCACAAGCATAAAGGACAGTGAATACTGTGACGATCAGACGTGAGGATATGTGCTAATAATGGAAAACAGAGAAAATATCTTCATTGCAAGACATGTTCTTCCGCTAATTCAATGGATGTTATTAGGACAACAATTATAAAGCACTGAAGTTCCAGTAAGCAGCAGGAGGACCCAAATTAATACAAAGTAAACATCTTGGATCTGAGGCTAATGTCAGAATGATCGGCCTCAAATGTGAAACGGTAACTTAGATTTTCTGAGTTTTTCTAGCATTTTCCATTTCTTTTTTTCAGATCTCCAGCTTTTTTTTTGATTCTCAATGGAAATTCACACCTGATCTTGGTCTGTCGAGTCTTTTTCCCTATTGCCTGAAATAACTAATCGTTTGTCATACACGATGCAATAAGATGCAAAGGCTTGATATACATGTCAAGTCTTTAAATGATAAAGGCACAATAAGACAATTGCTTCTATAACCTTTGCACAGCAAATGTATTTTAATTTTAGTTCTGTGACTTAGATTTTTTTAAATGAATTGAAAACTTTGAGGAATTCAATTCTCATGGCTTTTTGCTTTGAAAGGTTTAAATCATACTTATTTATTTGCTGAGGTAAAGAGCAGAACAGGGCCTTCTGGCACTGCAAGCCATGCTACCCAACAGCTCCCGATTTAACCCTAGCCTAATCAAGGAGAATTTACAATAATCAGTTAACCTTCAAACCAGTACATCTTTGGATTGTGGGAGGAAACTGGAGCTCCGTATGCATTCCATGGGGAGGATAACCAGACTCTTTACAGATGATGTCAGAAATGAACTCCGAACTCCAACCCCCCCCCCATCCCCAGCTGTAATCACATTGTGCTTATGACTAACACTACTGTGGCACCTTTCGCTTTAAACTTCAAAGCTTTTAGTTAAACCAGAGGTCCATCAGCCAGTCCTCGTCAGAAGATCAAAGATGGAAAGGGGTTGCAACTTTAAATTATTAATATTTGGCAGCACCTGTCCTGGGTGTTTAATTGCACTTAAGTGGGGGAAGCGTGCCAGCAATTTCACTTCCTTAGAAGTTTGCGAAGGTTTGGCACAACATTGAAACTCTGACAAACCTTTAGAGATGTGAAGTGGAGAGTATATTGACTGGCTGCATAACAGCCTGGTATGGAAACACTACACCCTAGAATGGAAAATCATACAAAAAGTTGTGGATACAGCCCAGTCTATCTCAGGTAAAGCCTTTTCTACCACTGAACACACTTACACAAAACGTTGTTGCACGAAAACAGCAACCATCATTAGGGACCACCCACTAACTAAGATTACCTTTCTTCTCACTGCTACCATCAGGAAGAAGGTATAGGAGCCTCAGGAGTCCCAACACCAAATTCTGGAACAATTATTACCACTCAACAATCAGGCTCTTGAGCAAATGGGGCAACCAATCAACTTCACTTACCCCATTATTGCAATGTTCCCACAACCTATAGACTCACGTTCACCGACTCCAACTCATGTTCTGGATATTTATTGCTTATTTATTTATTATTATCATTTCATTCTTGTTGTGCTTGCACAGTTTGTTGTCTTTCGCACATGTGTTGAATGCTCAAGTTGGTGTTGTCTTTCATTGATCCTATTATGGTTATTGTGGCATATTTAATAATTCAGAAATATTTGAGTAATCTTGCATACATATTGCTTGATTAAGCATTCTTGTTCCTTTAAATAATTCATTACAGGTTATATGTATAAAACCAGAAATTGCATGTATCATAGGTGATACATACATGCCTCGCTTAAAGTAAACACAAATTTAGACACATTTTGGACTTCCATGTCTTCCTTTAAATTAGTTTAATGTCTTGAGGTTATAAAACAAAACAGTGGTGATAAGGGATTTTTAAAATAAACTACCAGGATGGCTACCAACCTGTGTAGGTATGTGCAAGGAGATGTTTGAATTTATAAAAAGTGCAACAAGGAACAGCTGGTGGAAAATGTGGCCTAGCAAATGCAGAGACAGTCAAGTTAAAAAAAGGCAGAAATCAGAAGAATTTGTATGTTCATAATGAGTACCAGGTGATAAAAAAAAACAGCAGAAATGACTGGTTACATAAAAAAAATTTGTGGCATTTGATTCCCCAAGGCTGGTGTACTGAGATAATTGAAAAGTATTTTGAAGGAAATGAAATAGCCAATGATAATTGAGTGCCAATTTTGCTGAGTGCATTGGGTTTAAAGGCATACAATTTGCTTTAAAGTTTAACTACTACAACAAATCAACTGAAGTGAGCTTAGCTGATATTGTCAAACTAATGGAGGAGCATTAAAAATGAAGCCATTGTTGATTACAAACCATTCTAGGTTTCATAAGCAAAACCAAAAGGGAATCCATGTCAGCATATGTGGCTGAATTGAAAAGTTTGTATGAGCATTGTCAGTTTGGTAATGGTCTTAATGATGCAGTGTGAGATTGTTTAATTTGTGGAATTGATGCACCATCAATAACTCTCGGAGACTGGAAGAGAATGATAGGTTTTTATTAACAGCAAAAAGGGAGCACGACATCTCGAAAACTGAGGGAGGAGCATTGCCCCAATCGCCTTTATATTGGTTCTGTGGGAGGAGCCACAGGAGCAGTCATCAGAGGGGCGTGTCCAGACAGGTCCAGACAGGTATACATAGTTTACCACAGGAATCTTACAAGAGAGCATTCAAAAATGGCTCCTAACTGAAGCACAACTCACATATAAAAGAGCTGAAATCTCTGTTTCAATGGAAACTGCAGACAGAGACACAATCGAGTTATAAACAGGAATGATAGTGAGCATGAATGAAATTGCAGTGTCTATACAGAGAACTACTTGGCTGACCAATTTGCATTATCATTGTGGCAAGGGTTCACATACACCAGACCAATATAGGGTTAAAGGCAAAACTTGCAGAAAATGCAACAATGTAGGATATATACAAAGACCATGTTGGACAGACAAAACATAAATGGACTGAAAGAGAAGAGAAAAAGTTAAAAAGTCAAGTTGCAATTTCAAAAAGAGCAATAATCTGCATGTTATTGATGAAAAATCTGATAGTGGTAAAAGTGGGACCGAAATGCATAGTCTTGAGATTTACAAAGTATAAACTAACAGTAGAAAAGCAATATGCCTTACAACACAAGTGAATGGCAAATTAATTAAAATAGAATAGTCACTGGTTTGGCTGTTTCAGTCATTCCACAAAATGAGTCTGAAAAGTATTTCAAAGATACTAAACTGAAGCCTGCAGATATCTAACTAAGAACTTATAATGGAGAAAAGCTAACTCCTATAGGAATGACATTTGTAACAGTGAAATACAACAACCAACAAGCCACATTGAGCATGTAGGTGGTAAAAACAGAAGGACCAGCATTTCAGAGGTGTGATTGGCTGAGGCACTATATTCATGCCAGATCCCCTCAAATGAAGCCAACTGAAAGTGAATTAATAATAATGGTACTAGGTGACAAGTGATATCCTTGAGCTTCCAGCTGGGTACAGGTATCCATTATTAGATGATGCCATAACTGTCTCCACACTGTACACCATGAACTGTTCCCCAGCAAAGCTGAACAAGTGTTGGTGCCAGCCTCTGAGCCTCTGGTTGGAAAGCATATTGGATGAGAAAGGGACCATGCTGTTCAGAGGAAGCATGAAAGTAACTAAAGCAGTGGTCCAACTGCAACAGCTTTGTAGGTAACATCTGGGAAAGCCTCTGATATGTTGTGAAATGTGGCATTGTTTTAAGATGGAAAAGAGTTCAAGGAGGTTCAGGAAAGTCGCAAGCATTTGGCCTTTGTGAGTACAAAGAACCCGAATCGACTCCGCATGCATTAAGGTTGTTGCATGAAATTCAAGTGGGAGACAAAAAGCAGCTTGTAGAAGTAGATACAAAGCCCAAAGCCCAGCTGGATGGATAGTGTCCAAAAAGAAAGAAATCAATGGAGGTACAGAACAGATGATGTTGTGGATGTGGAAACCAAGAAGAGAGAGCAGATTGTAAAACCAGAAATTGTGAGGATCACTAGTGAACCCAGGTGCAGAAGTCACCGAGATTCAAACAAAACTAAAGATTTATTACAAGAATTAACAAAAAACTAACAAGAGCTCAGACAAACTAAGCAGAATCTTGACGAATAGAAATCAATGATGATACAAGGAAGAGTTTGGACTGAGTTTCACCCAACAAAGCGGGATTGGCATGCACCCCTGAAACACAGCCTGGAGCACGTAAGACTTCTGGGCATTGACCATACACTGCTAATTAAATTAACCCAAATTGAATAAAAGTGGTAAGAATGAAGAGTTTAACAAATCCCAGTGATCCCAAATGAAACGCCTACAAAACAAAGTGAAAAACCAGAGGTATTGCAAAGACAAACAATTAGACATAAAATGTAAACAATCCAAGGACAATGCATACCCATGAGATGATACTGAGAAAATCCAGTTTATGTAATAACTGACAAAAAACCTTAAAAATAATCCCTAGTAGTGACAGCAGTGGTGAAGGACTAATAAGAGAATACTCCCAAGAACTAAACGTGTCTTCCCAAGATCAAGATGCGCAAATTAGTAGAAATTGTTCAGAGCTGTCAGAACCACTTTTTGCAGTCTCAGATTCAACTCCTTCAACCACCATGGAGAAGGCTCCAAAATCTAAGATTGTTTCAGAGCCACAAGTCTCACCTGCCAAGAAGAGAGACATCCCTTGTCAGGTAAGGTTTTATCCCACTATGTTTATGCCTGAATGGGACAATTTTAAAATTGTCAATGCTGTGGATATATGTATAATAGTAGTTGTATTATATAGTATACTTTGTATATAATTGAAATGCATTCTCTATTGAGTTGAAGTTTATAGAGAATATGAAGTTTATAGGAAGGAGTGTAGTGTATTTCATATTTCAATAATATTTGAGTAATCTTGCATGTGTGTATATATATATAGTTTGATTAAGCATTATTGTTCATTTAAATGATTACAGGTTATATGTATAAATACGTGAATAGCATATGGTATCACACTATCACATTGCATGTGCGGCTTGCTTAAAGTAAACACGAAGTTAGACTTACAGTTCTGATGCCTGTGACTTCCTTTGGATTAATTTAATGTTTTTGAGTTACAAAGCATAACAGCTAATATCCATTTATGGATTTAATGAATATGCCCGCAATTAAATGAATCTTAAGGTTGTATATGATGACATGTACTTTGAACTTTAAACTTCCACATTTTATTTCAAATATTAGTACATAATTTGTATACAACTGTTTCTTTATATATTGTATCAACTAAGGTGCTACATGGAGACATCATTACACAACATAAATTCTGATCAAATTACAGATTTCAGGAGGAAGTTGGTCAAAATTATTACAATAGGAAAGAAACTGAATAGTCTTAACATTCCCTTGAATTAGCAGCAAAGATAACTTTTAGTTTTTACATTTAAAAACTCTCCAATTTGATGCTTCATGTAATTTTTTTTCTTATTTGCCATTGAAACTGGGTAGCATGTTTATTTTATCTATTTATTTTTAAAGACTTCAACTTTTTTTGAAAAGTCCTTTCGATTCCTAGTTTAATTGAAACATTACAAAAGTTGTTAGGAATGCTATGCCTTTGTGGGCTCACTATTACTCAATACTTTAGAACAGTAAAGTTTAAAGTGGACAAAATGCCACTGCAGTGACAGATGAAGTGTCATGTTCACATCTGCTCTCTGTGGAGGATCTATATTTAGAGTGCAGAATTTCCTCCTGGACGTGTAGTCAGCATGTCTTCTGTGACTGAGGTACAAGGCTGGTATCTCTTGGAGATTAACCAGTACACAATATGGATCACAGGAGGAGCTGTTACATAATCAGAGTGGTGACATATGCCACATCGGACAGATGGTTCTGTAAATGTATCAAGAAAAGGATGCATGCCCTCACGAATTAGAGAAATCAGCATACAACATGGCACAGAATATATCTCAAATGCCAGTAGATGGCACCCATGTATTGTTAAAGCCATTAAGCCTGACCACCGCCAAATGACAAGTGAGGTACAGTGCTGTCCTCTAGGGAAGGTCATTTGAATTACCTCAAAGGGCAGCACACCGAGTTAGCCATAGTCAGGCTGCAGTGCCACTAAATACAGACATGAATGATTGAGCGCCAGCTACCTGAACTGGCTCACGCCATTGCATACTGATCAGTGCATGGGGCCAATTGTCCTGGATTAGATTGTGAAATAAGCTGAAGATTCAACAGAGACCTTGTCCATAGGACAGTATGACAGATTTTTACAGGCTGGGCTAATTGTTTCACTGCCTGTTAAAGCCGAGAGCCTTTCTAAGAGATTTTTTAAGAGAGCCTTTCTAAGAGATTTTTAAGAGAGCCTTTTTAAGAGATTTTACGGATATTAAGGTATCTATTAAAATCACTTTATATAGTTTCTTAAATGTTATGACATTTTCAAATTTAAAACATTCAAAATACTATGTAATTAAAACATTAAAATAAAATAATAGAAGGTAACCTAACTTCCATTTTACTTCAATTCATAAGTTCCCATATTCTAATCCTACACCAAGTTGGGCTGGTGTAGGAACATAAGGCAGATCCATACACTCTCCTGAGACATCAGAGGGACTGATATTGTGTCCTCTGTCCTTCTGGTCAATCCAGATTTACAACAGGGCTTTCAAAGGCTGGGATGTTCTAATTGGCAGCCATTCCATTTGGATCTCTTTGACTCAGCTTGATCATTAGCTAAATCATGCCTAAGTTTTCCACTGAAAATTTAGAATATATTATCAAATCAAATAAAAAAAGCTGTCAGTCTTTAAGCATAAGAATGCTGCAGTGAATATAACTAAATATTAATCACATTGGCACTGTATGAAAAAGTATTATCTGGCAGGTTATGAGCTAATTATACACTAGTACAGCATGGATCCATCATCTTTGCATTCTGAGCTGAATGAGGGTAAATTTATTTTTGAATGTCATTGTGATAATATGACAGGGAACTCACTCACTGTGGAGTGAAAAAATGTCACTGTGAAGCTGGTTCAGGCTGTTGGGGTGGAGATGGGAATTGGATAGAAGTTCTATCAGTGATCATGAGCTTTCAAGTGTTTCAGCCTCCAACATTACTAATTGTAGCGAAAGTGTACCTTGCTGTCGTGTGCCACTAAAGATTTGTTGGGATAACAGAAAGATCAAATGGCTCAAGACAGATGCTGTAGGAGAAGATTAAGGAGCAGGGCAGGATGGTGAAAGGCTGCTTGTTGAGCCTACTGATGCAGGTAAGGCATCAGAATGTGCAGAAGGTGGCTAACAGGCTTCACTCATATACACCGTCCTTATCCTTGTCAGGAAGCTTGACATAAAGGCAATAAATTTCATTTTTCGGTGGACTTGCGGGCATTAGCAGCAGTTGAGTTTGATTAAATACAATACATATTGGAAAAGATTGAACGTGCTAGCTCATTTCTTCATTGAATAAAGACCGAAGGGTGACCTAATGGACATTTAGAAATTATGAACATGTTATCACTTTGATTTCTGGTTGAGGAAGAATAGGAAGAGACTTGGGTGGAAATCAAAAAATCCATTTTCATCCTATGTGTTGTGTATTAAATTAAGCTTCCATCTGATGAAAATATATACAAAGCTACCATAAGACCACTGCAATCACTTGCGTTGTAAAATGTCAGTGAAAAAGATTGATAATCATGCTTTGTTAGGCAAGGAATGCCTGTCATCCATTGTAGAGGCTCTGATGTGTATGGAAGCTCTGCTGGATTACATCGTTTTATACGTAATATCGTATGCCTTACTTTATAAGTTAGAAAATGCAAAGCCTTAAATAGTTATTGTTAATATTGCAGAGTTTCCTTGCAAACCTAGCACTTTATTTTATCCTGATGTACATTACATACAATTACCTCAGTATTTTGACTGTTTCCTCACACCCTCAGTCTACCTGATCTTAAAACCCATATCTATGCTTTTACTGCTTATTAGTTCAACTATTCCAATAATTTCCTGGTCAACCTCGTCCCAAGTTGTTTAATAAGCTGTGCTTAAATCAAAACCCTACAGCCCATATCCTGGATCACATTAAGTTCTTTGCAAAATATTGGCCCTGAGCCTTCTGCTATAAATTGGTTTCTTGTCTGGTTGAGCAGCACATGATAGAGATGGAGAAACTCAGCAGCTCAGGCAGCATCTAGGGAGAGAAACGGATGGTCAATGTTTTGGGTTGAGACACCTCATCTTGGCCTGAAAGAAGAGGGAAACAGCAAGTATAAAAAGGTGCTGGTAGGGTGAGGGCGTGGAAGAATAGTTGGCAGGTGATAGGTAGATACAAGTGAGGAGTGGAGGGAGAATGGGAATGATGTCAGAAGTTGTAAGGTGATGGGTGTAAGTCATAAAGAGCTGAAGAGGATGGAATCTGATTGGACAGGACAATGGAACACTGAATAAAGGGAAGGAGATGAGATGAGAGCCAGTGGGAGGAATGTGTAGGCGAACAGCAAATTGAAATGGGGAAGGAAATGAAAGATTTGGGGTGATGGGAGCCAGATGAGATAAGGAACAATGGCTAATGGAAGTTAGAGAAATCAATGATTGTGTCGTCAAGTTGAAGGCTACCAAGGGAAAATATGAGGTGCTATTCCTCTAATCTGATTCTGGCTTAAACTTGTCAGTACAGGAGGCCATGGACTGTCATGTCATTGTGGGAATGGGAAGTGGAGTTAAAAAGGCTGGATCAAAGGAGATTCCACCTGTTTGGCAGATGAAGTGAAGGTGCTGGACAAAGCAGTACCCATTTGGTGTCAGGTCTCACTGACATAGAGAAGGTCACACTGAGAACACCAAATGCTATAAAATACACTGATAGATGGACACATGAAGAAATGTTGCACTTGGGATGACTGTCTAGGGCCCTGAATGGTGGTGAGGGAGGAGATGTGGGGGCAAGTGTAACACTCAGTGAAGTTGCAGGAATAAGTGCCTGGAGGGGGCGAGGGTTAATGACAAGGGATAAGCGGACAATAGAGTCACAGAGAGACAGAAGAGAAAGAGATCCTTGCAGAAAGCAGAAAGAAGAGGAGAGGAGAAGAAGTGTCAAAGTGTGCTGTTGGAGATGATGGAAGCTGAGACGAATGATATGTTGTCTTGTGGCCTGGTAGGTAAGGACTCAGAGGACTCTATCCCTCTTACATCTGAGTAGGGTGATAGGGCAAGAGCAGATGGGAAACAGAAGAGATGTGGAGGAGGCTCTATTGAAATTTGATGGGTGGAAACTCAATTCCCTATAAAAGGTGCATGTCTCAGATCTCCGGCAGAGGAAAATCCTCATCATGAGATCAGATGCAGTGGAAACAGAGGAACTGAGAGAAGAAATATTACATCCTTGCAAGCAACAGACCGGGAAGTGGCATAGTCCAGGTAACGACAGGAGTCAATGGATTTGTAGAACTCAGAGTGGGTTGTTAATAACTTGACTTAAAAAAAATCTCATTCTTGTTTCCCAGTCATAGAATGAAACAGCATGGAAAAAAAGGCCTTTTGGCCCAACTGGTACATACTGACCAAGATTCCCATCTAAACTACTCCCAATTGTACATATTTGTTCCAAATCCCTCTAAGCCTTTTCTTTCCATGTACCTCAAAGTTCAAAGTAAATTTATTATCGAAGTACATATATGTCACCAAATACAACTCTGAGGTTCAATATCTTGTAGGTATTCACAGTAGATGCAAAGAAATACGATAGAATCAATGATAAACTACACGCTAAGGCTGACAAACAACTAATGTGCAAAAGAACACAAACTGTGAAAATACAAAAACAATCAATCGATCAAAAAATAAATAAATAATACTGAGAACATGGGTTGTAGAGTCCTTGAAAGTGAGTCCATAGGTTGTGGAATCAGTTCAGTGCTGAGGTGAGTGAAGATATCCACACTGGTTCAGGAGCCTGATGGTTGAAGGGCAATAATGGTTCCTGAAATTGGTAGTGTGGGACCTAAGGCTCCTGTACCTCCTTTCCACCCAAGTACTGTACTTAAAAATGTTGTCTTTAAACCTGCCTCAGGCACTTTCTCTGGGTGAAAAAATTCCTATTGAACCTTTCCATCTGCAACTTAAATCTGTACCCTATCCACTTGTCTCTTCCCTACTTCTGTAAGTTTCCCAGAATCCCCCAGGATCTCAGCTTATCTCAAATTCTACTCCCCAATTTCAATTTTTCGCAACATTACTTTAGCTGTCAAGGTCAAATGATGCCTTTCTAAATCTTTCTACTTCTCCATTCCATTCTTTGAGACTCTCTTTTAAATCTGACCTCACTGCTGTTTTCCTGACATAATGTATTTCCATGGGGCTTGGTATCAAGTTTGGAATGTTTTACCGTACCAACTATAAAAGGAAAAGTTATTGGGATTCTTGGTATTGGCTGATCCACCTAATGTCAGCTTAACTGTTGAAAATAACTACAGTAGTCTTAAATTTTTAGTAAGATTTTTCATTGACCAGTTGTACTTCCACATTATTACACACAGTAAGTAAGAGAGTATAGGCTCCTTTGGTCGATATCTTCTGGATAGACCGTGAAGCTGTTTATTTCTCTTATTTTATGTTTGTTTTTCATCTTAAGTGTGTTTCTGGAACTGTTAGACCCTACGATTTACAGTTCTGAGATCAATTGAGTGATCCAGCACTTTGCTGTCTCCGAGAAGATTCCAGGAAGTGAACACAAGCCTGGAGGAGAAGAAACTACAGGATGAGGCACGATTCAATGTTTGACTCAATTTTTCTAATTAAAGCTTCTATTATTCACCAATTAAAGCGACAAGGAAGATTGAAACATCAATTCCAATAAGGAAGGTGAGCATGAGTTCTATGCCGACTACCTGCCTTTTGATCACTGATGGGATAGCTTTGCTGTTGTGGAACCGGAGAAGAAGCCTGTGTGGCCTATCACTGTGGTCTGGAGGGTAGGCCTCCAATTTCAAGTGGTGAGTCTCTATTTCAATTATGTTAAAGGATGTTACTGAGGTTCTGTGCTTATGGATTTGAACTACAGACTATGGACCTTTTCAGGTTTTCATATTCTGTTGTTGCCCGTTCTTTCTCCTTTTTTGTGCAAGGGAGGGGTTTTAGGGGGTCAATGGTTTTATTGCATTTATGTTAGTTTTTTTGTGCAGGGAGGGGGATTTGGGGGGCCGGTACTCTTGTTGTTTTCTGTGTGAGGGAAGGGTATTTGTGAGTCAACGTTCTTGGTGCACTTTTGTTAGTTTTTTGTGCAGGGGAGGGGGATTTGGGGACAGGCTGATGTCTTGTGTTTTATGCAAGGGGAGGGCATTTGAGGGGAGTTGTTGATCATCTTTTTATTGTGTGGGGTGGGTGGGTTTGTTGTTTTTCTTTGTTTCATATCTATCTGGAGAAGAATAATCTCAGAGTTTTATATTGCATACATACTTTGATAATAAATGAATGCTTGAATCTTTGATGCTTCTTCCTCTGCTTATATTTCCCTGATCCTATTTTGTCCCTTTACCTCTCTCCTCAGCACAGGATCAGGTTTTTCTATCCATAATGTCTAGGTTGACCATGATGTCCTTCCCTGACTGATCATGTGCCTGTCTATAGTATTGACATCCAGCACCTCCTCTGGCAGCACATTCCAGGCACCTTCCACTCTCTGTATAAATAAAAACTTGTTTCATAAATCCTCTAGAAATCTCTTCTAATGCCCTCCCTTGGACAACATTGGTGGCATAGAGAGGGGAGACTTGCAGCTTGGGCAACTGCCAGTCTTTCATAAAAAAAACCCTGCCCAGGCTTGCACCTTGGAAACTTTCCAGGGTGCAAATCCACGGTCTATCGAGACTAACGGTGGCCTACACATAAATCTCTATAACATTTCACCTTAAAGAAATAGTATATGACTTTTCCAGCCTGCAACAAGACTGTCTACTAAATCTGACCTTTCATAATTTTACATACTTCTATCAGGTCACTCCCTCAGCTTCTGGCACTCCAGAGAAAATAATGCAACTTCCTCCAATTCTCTTTATAGCTTTTTCTTCTCTGATTTCCTCTCTCTGTTTCTCTTTTTGTACTGTTTTTTTTCAGATATGGGAAAAGGAGATTGACATGGGAAAGAAGGTATCAGAGGTTGCACTCTGCATCTGGGACAAGAATTCCAGGAGAAAACGTTTCATGCTTACATTGCTGTCATAACACCTACTAATTTCTATTCCTTTAGATGATTTTGATTGCAAGGATGGATGCTTCTGTGTACATTTCAGGTATGTTTTATGTTGGGTACAAATGATCCAGCAAGCAATTTTCTTTCCTTTAATTCGAAGTGTTATTTCTTTTCCTTCCTTCACTGTGAGACAGTGTACAATCTGCAAAAAGCATTCTGTTGCTATAGAAACCATGATGTTGTGACTGGATCCTTTGAGCTGAACCGCAAAGTGTGTTCCACAGAAAAGTAATGGTGGACAGGACTCTATTTTTAATCTTATTACCAATTGGAAATTAAATCATCCACCACTGTCTTCGCTTTGTTTTAAGTTGTCTCTTCTGACAGAAATTCATCAGTCTTTATTATTTATCATGCTGGATTTAAAACTAAACTGAACACACAGATCAAATTTGTGGATATTTTAATCCCGTCCAAACAGAACATTAAAACAAATAATTGGCAATGTAAGAGAATCCAAGGACATTTGAAATGGGAAAATAGCTAGTCAGACATTGTGTAGGATTATGAGCAGGAGTGCATATTAAGTGTCTCTTCCCTTGGTTAACTAATGGTGAAAAATTTAAAATAGAATTACAAATGTAGCATAGAAAATTGACAATTGTTCATTTAGCTCATTGTGTTTCTGCTTATCAATAAGGAGATATCCCACCTAGTCTTACCTTTCAGCAGAGGGATATATATCCCAGATGATTCTAGTGCGACAAGTATTTGTCTAAGGACTTTTAAGTGTGATTGGGACTTTCTGCCTTTACCACCCTTTCTGGCAGTGAGTTCCAATGCCCATGTCTTGCAAGTAGAAATATTTTCTTATCTTTCTTTAAGTTTTCTATCAACTTCTCTAATATCAATGCTCACTGAGTTTTGATTTATCTGCTCAGGAATAGGCTTTTCCTATTCGATTTATGTAATGCCTTAAAATTGTATACATCTCTAATAGTTTTCTCCTTGGCTTCCTTTCTTCCAAAGAAAACAGTCTTAACATGTCCAATCCTGTCTCAAAGCTACCAGCCTTGACAACATCTTCATAACTCTCCTTGTCCAAACGCATCTCTCCAGTACTGTGATGAAAAGAACTGTGTACAATACTCACACTGTGACCAATGCGGTGTTGTATACAGTCCTAGCATAACTTTCTTTTCTTACATTCTACGTTTCAGCCAATGAAAAAAAAAACTTATTGATTTGTTTTTCTACCTTTAAGCATCAGCGAATATCTGTGCCTCTGCACTGGTTGATATCCTCTTGTTTAAATCCCTGCACTAATCATACGTACTAATAAGTCCATCCGTTGATATTAATGATTTCTACGTAACTTTCAGCTTGTCCAAATGAACTGAAACAACTCCTATAGATGCTGCCTGGCCTGCTATGTTCCATCAGCATTTTATGTGTGTTGTTGTTTGAAACAACTCAACTCCACTTACAAACCTATCAATGCAGGCCATCCTCAGGGAATAAACAGATTCTGTTTTTACAAACATCTATAGAGTGATATTGTGTGAAAATATACCAAAATGACTTGATATAGTAACTGTAACTCTACAGGACTGGAATGAAGGGCATCAAAAGAATATAAGACTGACAAGAAAGAACAATTACTAAACATGGAAAGAGAGAAAGGAAACTAATTCTACCTTTCACAGGAACGAACATGCACTTATGTCATGACTGAATGGTGGAGCAGACTCAATGGGCCAAATGGCCCAATTCTGCTCCTATGTCTTATGGTCTTACATCAGATTATTGAATTTAACAATTTTATGGGCGCTCTTTTCTATTGGGTTTTTCCATAAATCGTTGGGTGTTCATAATTGTCCTTGGGTGGATTCCCTTCACCCTGATTCCAGCTGCAAAACCAATCCATACTCTGGACTCTGATCCTAATGCACAACTAACTTCGCTAGTACCCAAAGTTCACATAATCATCCTCAACCCTGCCTCCAGTTGCCCACTACTGATATTTCACAGCAGCACAACCAGAATCAGAATCAGGTTTATTATCACCGGCATGTGACATGAAATTTGTTAACTTAGCAGCTGCAGTTGAATGTAATACATAGTCCAGCAGAGAGAAAAAAATATCAAATAAAATTTAAAAAATAATAAATAAGCAAATCAATTATGGTAAATGGATATTGAATAGTTGTAAGAAACGTGCAAAAACAGAAATACTGTATATTAAAAAAAGTGAGGTAGCATCCAAGGATTCAATGTCCATTTAGGAATCAGATGGCAGAGGGGAAGAAGCTGTTCCTGAATCACTGAGTGTATACCTTCAGGCTTCAGTTCCTCCTATGTGATGGTAACAGTGAGAAAAGGGCTTGCCCTAGGTGCTGGAGGTCCTTAATAATGGAATCTGCCTTTCTGAGACACTGCTCCCTGAAGATGTCCTGGGTACTTTGTAGGCTTGTGCCCAAGATGGAGCTGACTAGATTTACAACTGTCTGCAGCTTCTTTCGGTCCTGTGCAGTAGCCCCTTCCATACCAGACAGTGATGCAACCTGTCAGAATGCTCTGCACGGTACAACTATAGAAGCTTTTGAGTGTATTTGTTGACTGGCCAAATCTTCTCAAATTTCTAATAAAGTTTAGCCATTGTCTTACCTTCTTTATAACTACATCGATATGTTGGGTCCAGGTTAGATCCTCAGAGATCTTGACACCCATGAACTTGAAACTGATCACTCTCTCCACTTCTGATCCCTCTATGAGGATTGGTAAGTGTTCCTTCATTTTACCCTTCCTGAAGTCCACAATCAACTCTTTTGTCTTACTGACGTTGAGTGCCAGGTTGTTGCTGTGGCACTATTCCACTAGTTGGCATATCTCACTCCTGTATGCCCTCTCGTCACCATCTGAGATTATACCAATAATGGTTGTATCGTCAGCAAATTTATCGATGGTGTTTGAGCTGTGCCTAGCTACATAGTCATGGGTATACAGAGAGTAGAGCAGTGGGCTAAGCACACACCCCTGAGGTGCACCAGTGTTGACTGTCAGTAAAGAGGATATGTTATCACAAATCCGCACAGATTGTGGTCTTCCAGTTAGGAAGCTGAGGATCTAATTGCACAGGGAGGCCAGGTTCTGCAACTTCTCAATCAGGATTGTGGGAATGATGGTATTAAATGCTGAGCTATAGTCGATGAACAGCGTCCTGACATAGGTGTTTGTGTTTGTGATAGCTACATTGCAATGGGTCCAGGTTCTTGCTGATGCAGGAGTTCAGTCTATTCATGACCAACCTCTCAAAGCATTTCATCACTGTTGAAGATATCGGATCCAATCAATCTCACAGGCACCACAAGAGAAGGCACTGCGAAAATACACTATATTTAGTAATATTGCCAGTAATATAAGGCTAACCCTATGAATACATGGATCATGGGGAGTATATGAATGGATAATGAGGGCTTCATGACATTTATACCTTAGTGAACCACCTGAAATGTATTACAAATCAAGTATCTGGATTAACTACACCTCTCTGTTTTTTCATCCAGCTGGCTAGACCACTTGACCTAGGTCAGGGTCCTACAATTTACAGTTTACCTCATCAGTGTCAAGCGCACATGAAATATGAATATTGTTGACAGTCTTTTATTCTATGTTGTTCATCCTTATATTTGCATTATTTTTTGCATATATTTATTTGCATATATTACAAGAAGCAAAGAACTAAGCACTGAGCCCTGTGGAACCTAAGTGATAGTAGCTTTACTCAAAAATGACATGTTGACTAACATACTTGGCTTCCTGTCACTGTGATATTTTGGGTACTATTTAAAAAGCTTCTTTGATCCCATGGAATTTTACCTTTTACTTCATGCATGAACCTTGTCAAAGAGCTTGCTAAAATTCATGCAGACTAAATATTCTCACTCACACAATTGCTACTCTACCAAAAAATCAGTAATTAGAGTCGATCTTCCCCATAACAAAACCATGCAGACTGCCCCTGATTTTTCTAAACAAGATTTATTTTGTCCCTCAGCATGAAGTCTGAAACTTTCCCGATCATGGAATTTAAACTATTTATCCTCCAATCGTTGGCACCATTTTTGCATTGTGAAGTTGCTGTCAGAGTTTCTGTAAGTCTTTTTTTTTCCTTTCTTTTATCACTTTGGTATTTTAACTGGGCCGGATAATTTATCTGTTTCCAAAGGTGTTAAACCTTTTGATAGAACCTGTTTTGTTCCTGTCCAATATTTAACAATCTGTCTTTCATGAAAACAATTGCAATTTTTTTTAAGAACCTTGCACATATACTCCTTTTCCATACCCTATTAACATATGTGGGCTTTTTTTTAAAATTAATCCCCTTGCTCTTTACATACTCATAAAATGTCCTCAACTTCTGGATATTTTTCAGGCATTCTTTTCATTATACAGATTTCTCTTTTAATTTCATCCATATATTTTCTATACTCTTCCAGACTGTCCTCATAAGCTTTCTTTATTATCCTCAGTATTTGTTAGCTCATCCTTTTTATGATGTGGAACTTGTTTGCCTTGAATCCAATATTTTTTGAAAAGACATTTAGCCTGAACCCTTTTAACCTCATTTTAATGCTTCCCATGGCTCTGAGACTGAACTGCTTTCAAATAGATATCTTGCACAATCATATCTTGATCTAGAAAAACTGGCTATGTCCCAAAGTAGGATCTATAGTTTTATGCAACACACACACTCAAAATGCTATAGGAACTCAGAAGGTCCCAGAGAAGGGTCTGAAGTCCTGAAAAAGAGTCTTGAGCCAAAACATTGACTGTCTATTCATTTCCAAAGATGTTGCCTGACCTACTGAGTTTCTCCAGCAGTTGTTTTGGATTTACAGCCTCTGTAGAATTTCTTTTGTTTATCTATACTCTTACTAATTTGTTTTGCACTTTTTCTATAACTTAGAACTGCTAAGTTTAATTACCAGGAGTGGTGGGAGGGGTTTGTACAGTGACCAGTTCTCTGGCAGTCTGCTGCTGTGGCTCAGTAAAGCAGAGAGGTGGAGGGGACTGCAGTGTTAGGAGATTCCTTAGTCAGAGGAACAGAGACAAGGCACTGTGGATGTGATAGAGACACCTGGATGGTATGTTACCTCCATGATGCCAGGATCATGGATGTTTCAGATCATGTTCATGGCATTCTCAAGGGTTGAAGGTGAACAGCCAGAAGTCTTGGTACATATTTTGACATAGGTAAACAAGGTGAGGAGGTCCTGAAGAGAGGTTTAGAAAGCTGAGAAACAGGACCTCCAGGGTAGTAATCTTTGGATTGTCACCTGTGCCACATGCACGTGAGAGTGAGATAGGATGATTTGGCAGGTGAAATCATACAAAAGAGAAAGGTTACACCTATACCTGAGGTGATCCAATATCATTACGGACAGGTTGGCTTGAGTTGTTTGTGTGGGTTTAATCTAATTTTCTAGGGGGTTGGGAAATGGAGTGATAATGCTCAAGATGAGGTAATTGGTTTAAAAAACAGAGGCAATGTGTAGTGAGACTCCAGCAAGGAGAGGCAGAAGACAGGGCAAACTTACTGATGAGTTGCAATGTAAAATGTGGACAAAATCAAAAAAGGTGAATACAGGATTAAAGGTGTTATATTTGAATGTGCATAGTGTACAGAATAAGGTCAATGAATTTGCAGCAATGTCATTGGTTGGCAAGTATGATGTTGTAGACATCACTGAATCATGGTTTAAAGAAGATTATAGCCGGGAGCTTAATGTCCAAGAATAAACATTGTAGAGGGGAGCAGCATTGCTCTGTTGGTAAAGAATTGAAATTACATCATTAGAAAGAGGTGACATAGGGTTAGAAGGTGTTGAATCATTGTGGGCAGAGCTAAGGAACTGCAGGGGTAAAGAGACGCTGATGGGAGTTATATGCAGACCCCCAAACAGTGTTAAGGATGTGGTTTACAAGTTACAATGGGAGATAGGGAACTCCATATAGACCATAAGACATGGGAGCAGAATTAGGCCATCTGGCCCATCGAGTCTGCTCTACCATTCATTCATGGTTGATCTTTTTTTTCTATCTCCTACTCAACTCCATTTCCCAGCCTTCTCCCAGTCTCTGCCTTAAATACACCCAAAGTCCTGGCCTCCACAGCTGCATGTGGCAACAGATTCCACAAATTCACCACCATTTGGCCAAAGAAATTTCTCCGCATCTCTGTTTTGAAAGAGCACCCCTCTATCCTGAGGCTGTGCCCTCTTATCCTAGACTCTCCCACCATGGGGAACATCCTTTCCATGTTTACTCTGTCTGGGCCTTTCAACATTCAAAGTTTTTAAAGGTACAATTTAATGTCAGAGAAATGTATACTGTATAATATACATCCTGAAATGTCTTTTTTTTCACAACCATCCATGAAAACAGGAGTGCCCTAAGAATGAATGACAGTTAAATGTTAAAACCCCAAAGTACCCCCCCAGCTCCCGTCCCTCCCTCACATAAGCATAACATTCGAAAGTTCTCTATGAGATCCCCCCTCATCCTTCTGAATTTCAGTGAGTACAGATCCAGAGTCATCAAATGTTCCTCGTACGATAACACTTTCATTCCTAGAACATTCCTTGTGAACTTCCTTTGGACTCTCTCCAATGCCAGTACATCTTTTCTAAGGTGAAAGGCCCAATACTGTTCATGATACTCAAGGTGAGGCTTCAGCTGTGCCTTAAAATGCCTCAGAATCACACCCTTGCTCTTGTATTCTAGACCTCTTGAAATGAATGCTAACATGGCATTTGCCTTCCTCACCACCAACTCAACCTGTAAGTTAACCTGGGTGTTCTGCACGGGGACTCCCTGTTACACGGAGAGACTGGAGGTAAACCCAAGTGCTGGACACAGACATGGAGATAGGGTTGAGAGGTACTAGTACAGTCGCAAACGTGGAACAAATAACCAGGAGGAATCTTGACACGGAACACTGATATAGAGTCTTGACAGAGATGGGATTTTCATGGAATAAATTGAAACTAGAGCTGAATTTAGAACTAATGGTTCTAAGCGGGGGTAACAAAGTTATCACATGGGAATAGTCCAATGAACTGGCGACCCGTGGTTGTGACGCCAGAGATCTTACTCTGCATTCTCTGATGGAAACCAGGTGTGCTGTAACTAAGTGAACTAGCAGCAATTGTGAATCTAACGACTGGAATTTTATGCGTTAATTCCAGGAGATAGGATCGAGATGGGGACAGCCAGACAGGACCATGACACTTCTCACAGATTCCTGGATTATCTCTCCATTTAGAAATAGTCCACATATTTATTTCTACTACCAATATGCATGACCATGCATTTCCCAACATTGTATTTTATTTGCCACTTTCTTACCCATTCTCCAAATCTGCCTAAGTCCTTCTGCATCCTACCTGTTTCCTCAACACTACCTGCCCCTTCACCAATCTTCATATCATCTTCAAACTTGGCAACAAAGCCATCCATTCCATCATCTAAATCATTTATATACAGCATAAAAGAAGTGGTCCCAAAATTGACCCCTACGGAACACCACTAGTCACTGGCTGCCAACGAGAAAAGGATCCCTTTATTCCAAAACTCATTCCAAAAGGGCAATGTTACAATAGTCATGGGGGATTCCAATTTGCAGGTAGACTGGGAAAATCCGTTTGCTGTGGTATTCCATGAGGTGGAGTTTATAGAATGCCTATGAAGTGGCTTTTCAGTGCTGCTTGTGGTTGAGCCCACTTGGGGATCAGCTATTCTGGATTGAGTGTTGTATAATAAACCAAAATTGATTAGAGAGCTTAAGGTAAAAGAATCCTCAGGAGAAATTGATCATAATATGATTGAATTCACCCTGAGATTTGAGAAGGAGAAGTTAAAGTCAGATGTATCTGTATTACAGTAGATATATATAGGAAATTGCAGAGGCATGAGAAAAGAGAAGGCCAGAATTAATTGGAAAAGAACACTGGCAGGGATGACAGCAGAGCAATAACAATAATTCTCAACTGGAATTTCTGGAAGCAGTTGAGAAGGGACAGGATAAAAAACATCCCAATGTGGAACACGTATTCTACAAGCAAGATGACAGAACCGTGGCTAACAAGAGAAGTCAAAGCCAACATAAAAGATACTTGAAGTATCATGGGAGATTGAAACATTGAGACAGCGCTGTGCACAGCTGTCAGGGGACCCTGCACTCAAGTGATCTCTCTTGCCCGCTCTCTCTCGATGGTGTAGATCTTCAAGCTGGGGGGCTGGGATAAGTGATTGGCAGATTGGAATTTCAAACATCAACCTGCTGGACTCTCCTCTCTCATTGTAGCAGGAGAAATAGCTCTCTCACCCTTGCTGGTGATAGAGAGCCTGTCTGAGATATTGAAGTGTTGGGATGGACAGTAGTTTTTGAAGGACTCTAGATCATGGTCTCTGGGGACTTTGCTATTGCTGGCATGGAGGGAAGTGGGAGTTGCTGCTTTTGTTGGACCAAATGGGGGAAGTTCATGCTTTTGCTGCTGTTTGTGTGTGTGTGTAAGGGGAAGGGGGACTTTCGGGTTCAAATGTTTTCTGTCATTCATTCTTCGGGTTTTTTTCTGTTTCATAGATGTCTGCGAAGAGTAAAGATTTCAGGCTGTATACTTTATACATTCTCTAATCTTAAATTGAGCCATTGAAATAGATTTTGAAAGAGTTGAGGATATCATTAATCCTCAAAACACTTAGAAATTACCTGGATGATTACATGCATAAGCTAACTCTTCAAGGTTATGGAGAGAGCCTGGGAAATGCCTACATAGTTGTTTCTTTGCCAGCTGGGTAAAAACAATTTCTTCTATTACGTCCCAAATCAATTATAAAGGCTGAAGTGTTGAATTTCAGATTCAAATAAACTACTCAGTGCTGAGGCTCTGTATGAATGCCAGATTTGTCTTCTTTAGGGATGAGAATATTATACCAAGTATGCAACAATAAGATGGAGTCTCTATAATAACAATTCAGTGAAAATAGTACAACAAAGAGTTAAGAAAAGTTAATGAACAATTTTGATTCATGAGAGGCTAACTTGATGGGATTGACAGTTTGAAGAAAATTGTGATTAATAAAAGGATTAGCAATGATTAAATTCAAAGAAACAAACAAAAGGTAAAGAAGCATTTGAAGAATGGCTATTTTTTTCTGTAAGTAGTTGTTGGGGTATGGAACAGCCTCTGTAAAGGAGGTGGAAACAGTTGGCTCTGATGGTTATGGAAACAGACGTAATCAGTGCTATCAAAAGGGGAAAATTAGAAAAGAGAGAATTAATTTAAAGAGCTATATAGGAATATAGTGGATTGAGATGAAAGAGATTCCTTTACTGAGGCTCAGCAAAGAACTTGATGGGCTGAAAGGGCTTCTGAGCCATTACAATTCTGTAATTTTATAACCCTATAGCTATTTCTAGCCTTTGGTTAAAGGAGTCTCAACATTCTAAAGATAAATTGATTGGATTAAAAAAATTCAACAAAATCCATGGTCAGGAATACAACAAGTTGGTAGAGTGCAGTGAGATTTTATCTCAAGTGAAGATGAGGAGAAAGAGAAATTTGGGAAATATCAGATTTCAAATTAATATGGCCTAATCCTTTTAGTCAGCAGTGAACTAAGTATGGCCAGTGCTGACTTTAAAGAAAGCTGTCTCCAAAGGTCTAACAATATCTGTAAGAAAAGGATATCTCATTTTCACTGCTGATTGCTGTGAAGTATTAGTTTACTGGGGCCCTGATTCTGCAGCCACAATGCTATTATTGTAAAAAAATCTAACCAGCGGAGCAGCAAGACACTCCGAAGATTTCTTGCAAATACCAAGTTTTACCAAGCAATGCTTCAATTTAAAATGGCACTAAGAATTCACAGATCTCCTGTAACAAAATTAAAGTATTATCGGGTTACTTTGCATGAAAATTATTTGTAAGCGCCTAAAATGTTTGTTGTTGCAACTTATTTCCTTAGCGATGGCACCAAGATCTGTAACATAGCAATGGACAGAGAAGTACAGGAACTCTGAAAGCAAAGATTCTGCATTAAACTACGGATTTGTAGAAAGCCAGAAACTGCCATCAGTCTCATGGTGTGATGCACTGAACACTAGTAGCATTACCATTGCTGTAGCCAAGAAATCTGCACAGTTATAAATTATAAAAACATACTGTCATTGTGTACTTATACTGATGTTATATAAGGGGTAATTTCTTTCATATGTTGCTCCCAGTGGGAGCAACATATGAAAGAAACGGGATACACCAAGAAAACCTATCAGAAATCCCATTATTATAAATGCTTCCAGCATTAGAGGTGAGCTCACTGCCCAGAGTGGAAAGTTAACAGAAAAAAGTGCTCCCCTCAGAAATGGTAAGCTTGTTTTAGAGTGTGCAGAAGTATACTTGTCTCTTCCATGACAATAACTATGACTAGACTATCAAGAGTCTTCCTATTTAATTTATTCTGATAAAATCCACATTAAATATAATGATTTAATTATTTAAAAGTTTAATTCACATCAAACTACTGCAAAATTCTGCTACAGCTGTATTATGTGCTAAGAGTTATTTAACGTCAAAAATTATTTTTCATGTCACACAATTCTGATCAGTGTTTAGATATTTAAGTTTGTGATGGTTTTGCTTTGAAGACTGAAAACCAAAAGCTTTGATTTTAAATAGCGGGATTTCATCAATAAATACCCTTTTAAGATGATTGGCTTTATTCCTGGCCATCTGTCCTCAAAGTTTTAACTTTCATTTTTAATCTGTGAAAATGTATTGATTCTCAGCTGAGATCACTGTTAGATGAACAACCTCCATTATTCCAGCCAAACCACAGCATATCCATGTTAATTAGTAATCAAACCAGGATGAAAGAGGGAACAGTATGGTTCCACACACACATCCTGCTCTGTGAGTTTATGATAATGTAGCATTCAGTACTGAGCTGTTAAGGTCATATCATTATCAAACTTGGCATTTTGGCTAACAATGTGACAGGTGCTGATGACCCCCATTGCACAGCAGGTGACAGGACCTAAATTTTTAAAATGTAGTGTGTAAATGTACCCTGAATCTGACAAAACACTGGCGTTTTATCAGTTTTACATTTCCTACACTGTATAATTTCTCTCATTTGAAAAAGATACAAAATCTAAATGTCAGAACAAGCTAAGATTCACAGTTTGTTCCCATGGGCTGTGGTACCAATAAAAGAGGGTTCTAGATCAAGCTTTGATTTAAGACAGGAAAAGGAATTTAAAACATGGAATATTAATATGCATAAATAGAGTACAAGTAAACACACAACATAACTGTATTTTCAAACATCAATTTTACTAGGAAGAGGCCTCTGTTAGACACAATTCAAATGTCTCTCAGTTGAAAATGAAGTATTTCTCATTTCTTTGCAAATTTATAAAACATAACTTTTACCTAGCGGATGACAAATACCTTGATGTTAATTTCACTTGTGGGGTAAAGTCTTCCAAGATGCAGGCAAAACACTTGAATGACCTGCTTAAATAGACTGCTTGATTTCAATTTCTGACCTGGATACTGAAAGAGCGAGTTAGAAAATGATCTTTATTTAAAAAGTAGCCAAGGCTGTGAATTGTTATGTTAAGATTAGCTGCATTCTTTCTACAGTTTAATAGTAGCTGCACCTTTAAACATACTTCACTGACCAGAAAATCCAGAGATTATAAAAGACACCTTGTAAATTCAGGTCATTTTAAAAATTAATATTGGGATTATTGGCTGTTATAAATGTGGCAGTTTCAAACATGAAAGCTTTCTGGTCCACAGAACCTGTAGTGTAAAAAATGATGGGAAGTCACTTGCTGAGAGAAAAATAAATCCGATTTTATTCACTTACTTTAAACGTATTTCTTGATAAATATGTCATTGGTTTTAATTGAAAGAAAAAAAAATCTTCATTAGATATTTTTTAAAATACTTAAATAATGTTTGATTTTAAATGACAGCTTTGACAGCCCATGAGCTTGGGGATGTCCAGGTCTTGCTGGTAGCTCAGCCAGCTTCTTGATCTGGGCTTTGCCAATAAGCTAGGAGCTGGCCTCCACTGGAAGACTGGGCCTGGGATTGCATTGGAAGTAAAATATGGTGCAACTGAAGGTAACTGCTAATTGTTTGTAATTAGCAGAAAATCCAGAACAATATTGTATATTGTTAAAACATCTGAAATTCCTCTGTTTGCAGTTTTGAATGGGAGGTTAATAGATTATAACAGTAAAATAAGCTCAGAAAATATCACCCAACCAAACGTCTCCTTTCATCACTTAATAGGGTCACTCTTCAAGACCTATCATGAATAATTTGTGCATGAACAGAAATTCAGCTGATATTCCACTAAGGAAAATGGCACAGCTATAAATCTTTGGGGTCACCATTGACTAAATGATCAGATTGACTCACCACATAAACATTGCTGTTACAAAAGCAGTTAAGAGACTGAGCATCTGCAAAAAGTGATTCATCCCAAACACCCTAAAGGCTTTCCACAAACAATGAGGCACGCATTAGTCATGGTATAATCTCCACATGCTTGGCTGTGTGAAACTCCCAACAACACCAGAGAAGCTTGACACCAATCAGGGAATACGTATGCTGGTCATGCACTTTTACACATAACCTGTAAAGCATTTTTTAAACAAACAAGAATGCTTAATCAAACAATATGTTTACAATATTACTGAAATATTACACAATACTCCTCTTTTCTTAGCTATAAACTCCAATCAATATTAGAATGCATCTCAACACATACATATATACTTCTCGTTGTAAAAGTTGGCTCTGGGACTGCAAGGATTAGTTCTGACAGCTTTGGACACCTTTCTTCGCCTTTTTTTCCTTTTTTCTTCCAGGTGCTCTTGGCATCTTCTGGATATGTTGGCATTCTGAACAATACTTGGCAAGCTGCTCAACCTGCTGATCTATACAAGGGCCACCAGGGAAAACTTCGAGCCAACACTTTCATTTTGACCATGCCTAGATGACCAGCATGTAGCTCTTCCAACACTTTAAGCTCTCAGCTAGGATGGTACAACAACTATCAATCCTCACATAATCAACCCCTTTCAAAGTCAAGTTCATCCTGGCGCTGGTAAAAATGGGAGAACTGGAATTTTTGCTGCATATTTCAGCTACTTTGAGTAGCCATGCAGACCATGTGGGATCTTTTCTGGTTTCTCTTTGGATGATCTCTGCTGTAATAGGAAGATGCTTGATTTACATTAGGGAGAATATATCGGGGGGGGGGGGGGGGGGGGTCCTCTTTGCAAAATTTTTAGTTATTTTCTTTTCCAAGAGGTAAACGGGAGAATCCATCAGTATTTCCACGATTAGCCATCCTCTTGAATTTGATCTTGTAATTGGGTCCTCCAAGAAACAGAGCCCATCTCTGCATTCATTCTGCTGCTGTAGTTAAATACCATTCAATGGATTTAAAATGGACTCGAGTAGTTGATGATCAGTAATGAGGGTAAATTCTCTCCCACACAGGGACTGGTTAATATGTTTTACACCCCAAACTAAACTCAGTGTCTCTCTGCAGTGGCAAGGGAACATGATGCAAAGGCTATGGGGCGTTCACTTCTATCACACATAACATGTGACATGACTGCACCTACATCATAAGGCAAGGCATCCCTGGCAAGCTTCAATGGATGATGTGGATCATATTGTGTGAGTACAGTGTTTGATGTCACCGCTTCCTTTGTTTTTTGGAAAGCCACCTCAGACTGCTTTGTCCATTGCCACCTCTTCCCAATTTATAGTGATAAATTCAAGGAAAGGAGCACAGTAGCCAGGTTTGGCAGGAACCTGTTATAGTAATTGACAAATCCTAAAAAGGACCTCAACTGTGACACATCCTTTGGCCTTGGGGCATCCACCACTGCTTGAATTTTCTCAGCACACTTGCGAAATGCTTGCGGGTCAATGGTGTGACCAAGTGATGCTTGGTTTAAAGAGTTCACACTTGTTCCATTGTGGTTTGAGCCCATAATCTTCCAAGTTTTGAGACTGACTAGATAGAACAGTAACTTTAGATCCTTATGAAATCAGAAAGATATTTACGGACTTCTAATCTTTATAAATCTGAATTCTCTGAGAACACTATTATTATGAATAGATTTTTGCAAAGGTTAAACTTACCTCAAATTTCAATTCAAGATGTTGATATGTTAGATGCACCTATTAAACAAGAGGAGATAGCCAAGGCTATATCCTCTATGCAATTAGGTAAAGCTCTGGGACCTGATGGTTATACGGTAGAATTTTACAAGACCTTTCATGAAATGCTTATACCACATCTTCATCAAACGTTTACCGATTCTACACCCTCTGGGAACCTTCCTAAAACTTTTTATGAGGCACTAATTTCATTGATTCCAAAAAAAAGTGGAAGTCCCACTGGAATGTGTATCCTATAGACCTATTTCTTTATTGAATGTAGATTTTAAAATCCTCTCTAAGATTCTAGCAAATAGGCTTGAGAATATCTTGCCTAATGTTATCACGTGATCAAACAGTAATTATCAAAAATAGGTACTCACATTTTAATATTCAAAGATTGTTAAATATTATTTATTCCCCCTCAGCCAAAGAATCTATGTATTTCAATGTACTGTATCTTTGGATGCTGAGAAAGCCTTTGAGAGGGTGGAGTGGCCTTATCTATTTCAGGTTTCGAAGAGGTTTAATTTTTGTCCAGGATTTATTTCCTGGATTAAATTGATTTATCATGCCCCAGTAGCTGCGGTTATAACTAATAATCAAAAGTCTCCTTATTTTAGATTATATAGAGGTACCTGTCAGGATTGTCCCCTTAGTCCTTTATTATTTAATTTGGCTTTAGAACCACTTGCTATTGTTCTTAGGGATTCTAATTCTGTGCAGGGCATTAAGAGAGGGGATAAATTACATAAGGTTTTGTTATACGCGGATGATTTATTAGTTTACATTTCAAATCCTACGAAATCTATTCCTTTTATGTTATCTATATTTACGGAATTTGGTAATTTTTCTGGATATAAACTTAATTTACATAGAAGTGTGTTATTTCCTATTAATAATTATTCTGATTATTATGATCAAATACCATTTAATATTGCCCAAAACCATTTCACTTACCTTGGTATCAAAATTACTAAAAATTTTAAAGACCTATATAGGTATAATTTCTCCTCTTTAGTTGAATATACTCAACAGGTGCTTTCTAATGGTCACCCATGTCAATGTCATTGATAGGTCGAATAAATGCTATAAAAATGGTTATTCTACCAAAATTTTTATATATATTTCAAGCAGTTCCCTCTTTTGTTCCAAAAACATTTTTTGATAAAATAGATTCTCTGATTTTGTCTTATGTTTGGAATAATAAAAGTTCTAGAGTGAATAAACTTTTATTGCAAAAACCAAAGAAAGATGGAGGACTGGTCTTACCAAACTTTAGATTCTATTATTGGGCAATTAATATTCATTATATTACTTTTTGGATTTATGATATAGATGACCAAGATCGCCCTTCATGGTTACAGTTGGAGGAAAATTCAGTAATGGGGTTTTTGCTAGCTTCTTTATTCGGAGCTCCCCTTCTGTTTTCACTCTCCAGAATAGGTAGACAAGCTCTGAACACTATAGTTAAAATTACTTTAAAAATTTGGTTTTAGTTTTGTAGATTTTTTGAATTAAATGATTTTCTATTTTCTAGTATTATTTATTCTAATTTCTTTTTTAAACCATTAACTTTGGATAAGGCCTTTTTAACATGGAAAATTAAGGGAATAAAAACTTTTTTAGATTTGTTTTGACAGGACTGTTTAATGTCCTTTTTGCAGTTAATGGATAAATATGACATCTCTAATACACAATTTTTCAGATACTTACAGGTTAGGAAATTTTTACGTGATTTTTTTACCGAATTACCCCTTGGCCTGCTCTTTAAATTTTGCTTATGCTATTTTTCAGCTTAAACCTTTTCAAAAATGATTAACAGCTATCATTTATAAACAGTTAATGAATGCTTGCATGACACCTAATGATAGGGTTCAACGCATCTGGGAAATAGAACTTCAACATCCACTTTCAGATAATCAATGGAGTAAAATTTATTATCTAGTCAATAAATCATCTATCTGTGGACACCATACCTTAATTCAGTTTAAGATAGTACACAGGGCCTATATGTCCAAAGATAATTTGGCGCATACTTTTCCTAATATAAGCCCTATTTGTGACTGATGTAACGCAGAAGTGGTGATTCTAACTCATAAGTTTTGGTCGTGTGTAAGCTTAAATAATTTTTGGAGGGATGTGTTTGGCATATTATCTAAAGTTTTAGATGTGGATGTTCAACCCAATTCACTTACAGCAATTTTTGAGATTGTTCCAGAGGAAGCAAGCAAAGTGTCTGCTTCCTCTCAATATGTGATAGCCTTTTCAACTTTACTGGCCAGGAGAGTTATCTTGCTACACTAGAAAGACTCTAATCAACCTACTGATTTTTATTGGCTCTCCTCCATTGTGTCAAGTCTAAGCATGGAGAAAATTAGAAGCCAGACATTTGATACATCTTTTAATTTTGAACAAGTCTGGCAAACCTTTATTCAATATTTTCACATGATTTATTTATTTATTTATTTTTCATTATTCTCTTTCGGGAAAATCCTTATCCGTGAAGGTTCGGAGATGACTGGAAGGACGTTTTTCTTTCTCTCTCTCTTTTTTCTAATTTTATCCTCAAATGGACTGCCCAATCTTTCTTTTCTTTTTTTTTGTTTTAGTTTAGTTAGTGGTTTTTTTCCCTTTAAATAAAATTTCCGATCTTATTTTTATGATTGTCATGAGGAGTTGTAGTTTTTTTCTCAACTATATTGTATATATAACAGCGTAACATTTTACCTATCAGATTTTGACAATATATATTTTCTGTTTTTTTATTGCTGTTTATATGTCTTTTGTATTATCTGTTTGCTAAACTTCTCCTTTGATTTGTATATTCTTTATTGGAAAATCAATAAAAAGATTGAAAAATGAAATGAAATGAGATTATTTTGGAGATGTTCCTAGTCAGCATCACTGGGAACAATGATGTCATCTATGTGACACTGAGTGTCTGGGTAACCTCGCAACACCTGGTGCATCAGTTGCTGCCAGAGTGCCTATGCAGATGCCACAAAAATAAGCTTATGATTGCAATAAAGCCCTTCGTGTGCGTTGTTTATGATGGGATCCTTCCTCCATATCCATCTCTCAGTAGACCTCAGCTAAGTCCTCTTTGCTGAAGAGTTCCCTCCAGAAAGGTTTGCAAAGTTATCTTCTATCCTGGGTAGATGGTACTGATCTACTTTCAGTACTAGTTTAATGGTGACCTTAAAATGACTACAGATTCTGATGGACCCATTCTTCTTAGTTACTGGGACCACTGCTTTCGTTCATGAGCTCCATTCAATCTTGGAAAACAATGCTTCAGCCTTCATGCTATGTAGCTCACTGGCTACTTTATCATGGATGGTATAAGGAACCTGATGGGGTTTACCAAGCTTGGGTGTGGCATTTTCATTTAACACTATTTTACCCTTGATATGATTGAGTTTTCTAGTGTTATCTTGAACACTGCTGTGACATCATCCAGTACCTTTCTTACTATGCTATCAGTTAATGCTATTTCAGGGAATGTACCATGCATATGGTGGATGGATCTCCAACCAAGCTGTAGTTATCTCAACCATTCATGCTCCCACAATGCTGGTCCTATGTCTTTATGACATACAAGTCCAATATGGCTTGTACATTGTTCTATTTCACAGTTATGAATGTCATTCCCACAGGAGTTATCTTTTCTCCAGTATAAGTTCTTACTTGGATATCTGCAGGTTTTAGTTTAGTATCATTGAAATGCTGTTTAGACTCATTTTGTGGAGTGACTGAAACAGCCAAACCAGTGTCTAATTTAAATTTAATAAATTGGCTGTTAACTTCTGGTGTAAGCCAAGTTACTTGTCTGCTGTTGGTTTTCACATTGTAAATCTCAAGGCTACGCAGTCTTGTGTCACTGTCATTATTATCAGATTTTTCATCAACAGCATGCAGATTAGTGTTCCTTTTAAAAACCACAGCTTGACTTTTTAACATTTTCTATTTGCGGTGCAGTCCACCTACTTTTATTTGCACAACATGGTCTTTATATCTATCCAAATCTGTGGCATTTTCTGCAGGTTTTGCCTTTAAATGTACATTGATCTGGTGTATGTGGGCCCTTGTCACAACAGTAACATAATTTGTTCAGTCATATCAGTTTTTGTTTGGACATTTAAATTTTTTTCATAGTCACTTTTATTTCTGACTCACTTGTATCTCTGTCTGCTGTTTCCACTGATACAATGATTTCAACTGCACTTAAATGTAAGCTGTGCTTCAGTTAAGTGCCATTTTTGAATGCTTTCCTGTAAGATCCCACAAACTAATCAATCTTTCAGTGAAACTCAGCCAACTTATTTAATTTAGCCACATACACCAAAATGGACTCCCCTTCCTTTTGATTCCATTTATGAAACCTAAATTGTTCTGCAACCAACAATGGCTTCTGTTCTAAATGATCCTGCATTACTTTGACAATATCAACAAAGCTCATTTCAGCTGGATTGGTTGTTGCAGTCAAACGTCTAAGCAAACTGTATGCCTTTAAACCCAATGCACTCAGCAAAACTGGCACTCGCTTCTCAGTGGCTATTCCATTTGCTTCAAAATACTGCTCAATTGACTTAGTATATAATATCCAGTTATCTCTTGTGCAATTGAGTACATCTATCTTTCTGAAAAAGCCACCCATATTTGTTTTTTATAACTTATTTTTATTATCAACTGGTACTCACTGTTTATTTTATCCATTTCATCAATTTGCTGTGCTATTTTAAAAACTCAAGCCTCTCTTTTCCCTTTGTGAAGAAAAGAAAATGTGCTGCTCTTCAACAGGTAAGTAGTTGTCTTGGGTTCATGTACACCTTCCTCATCACCACTGTTTAAGTTTTGTAGCTCCGATACATAAGAGTAATTGAAGTAATTGCAAAAAAAGAGAGGTGTGTGTCTTAGTTTTGTTTTTACTTTAAGCAAAGTGTGCATCAACAAGAATGAATAATTAAAGAATTCATTTACAATATTACTCCAACTATAATTAAAATATTAAATGCACAACAGTTACTTGTGAAGAATACTCCTTTACCATTTTCTAAACTAGTATACATGCAACCATGAAGGAAAAAGGACAGAGCCACATTGGAGCAGCGCTCCAAGTTCATTTCTAAAGACCACTTCACCCTTGACTTTGGAAAGTGCTGCTTGAGCATGAATGAGTCTATGTGCTGAAAATCACTAGTCAATAACACCATGAAAATGGCTTTCTGAGATGGATTGTGGCAGTTCATGATAGTGCTCACCACCTCTCAAATGCATTTTGGGACAACATCAGGCATTCCCAGTGATGCACACTCTCTTTGTAAACCACATTTCCTACCTTAATGATATAGTTAAATAATTATTGCTTAATATATGGCATGTAAATAAGCAGTAAAGACATTTTTTAGCATTGAAAGATAAAAGCCATCTTAATTTTGTCTCAATGAATGAATGTAGGTTAAAGTGTAACTAGCTATACAGTTCAGAGTGGAATATACAGTGAATTAACATACCCTTGTCATCTTATGGGAGTCGTATGAGTGCTCAATATAATAGACAGGAGTGTGTTAACAGAGAAAGTCTGGGATGATGGCTAAAAGGATTGCACAGCAAGTCACAAACACAAGACAATTTTTTTTGTGTTGCTTTGCACAGTAAGTGTTATGACTATTATGGATAAAGCAGAGACAAGTATGGTAATCGGAGATAGGTTGCAGGAAATCCTTGTTTGTGTGTCGAGGTTCCTAAAGGCAGCATGAGTGTGGTAAACAATCCAGTATATGGATCTGCTAGCACAGGAATTGGATTATCATGTTTTTCCAGGGGTGCCGAGGGAGTCATCTCAAGCATCAGAAAGCTTGCAATTCTGGTGAATCCAGGATTGCTTTTCAGGGCGCAAACTTTCTAATAATACAATAATTTATAGCTAGTTTAATCTTCAGCTCCATCAGAAGTATGGACCAGACTTTGCCCAGTGGTAGCATTAATGGATCCAGGATATGCCATCCTTAGGTAAGGGCTCTAAACTCCTTAGTAAACGAGCTGTCTCAAATATTGTTCCTCAAAGCACCCTGGCATATGCTTCATCTTGCTGAGGACTAACACTTCCTCTGACTACTACCAGGCTACTTTGCTCTCTATTCATTCTTCTTAGCAGAGTCAATCCTTAAGAAACTGACAAAAATTCTCCTTTTTCTCTTGCTTTGCCCTCCTGTGGACTACAGAAATTGCAGTGGGTTCCACAAATGTGAGCATGCACATTTTACAATGAACATACCACACAATACCACAATGTTCAAGTAATTGACAGCCTGTTTAAATAGCAAGACTGATGGAAAGGTGTTTATATGTTGAGGTTTTATCAGCTCATGCATTCTGCATTCTATAGTTGAGCTTATGGCATTATTTGCATTGAGGTCCAATTGGTCAGGGCTGTTTCTGATAAACATTGCACATTGATTGACATTCTGATCTGCCTGACCTTCTGACTTCTGGTGAATTCCCAGCATGAATACAGTAAGCAATGCGACAAATATGAAAATTCGGAGCAGTAGGTGCCTAATACACATACGGTACTGAAGAGTGAAATTTCTTGGTTTTCCTGTGTGTTGCAAGAAAAGAAAAGTAACCAAACATTTCAAGTACAGATGATAGACTTTCTATATTTTCAATGGAGTAGGAGAATGGAAACCATTGCAAATTTGCCTGAAATTGTTTAAGGGCAGCATCGGATTCTGAACCTTTTTTCTTTTTTTTTGCTTTTTTATCTTTCAAAGTACTATAGAAAAAAATGCACGTGTGTGTGTGTACATTTACATGCATGGGAGCGATTTAACATGTTGAGACCAAAAGGAGCAATGACAAATCATGCTGAAGTTCGTAACTTTACTTACTGAAGTCTTGAATGATAGAGCTGAGGAGTGCTTCTCATGGTTTCACAGAGATAATCTGGTGTGCAGGCACTATGAAGCTTCCACTTATCTATATGTACGTGTTCCCTTCATCGCCCTAACACTACACTAACCTGGGGATACCTTAAATTGGCTGGCATTCATTAAGGTGCATTGCATTTTGAGCACCCTACAGCTTGAAATAACTGAGCCAATGGCTTTAAAATTATCAAATGTGTGGGCATCCTGGTAGCACGATCTGTCAGGAACTGAAGGGTCAATACATGCCTACGCATGTAGTTTAATGTCTCTCTTAAAGACTCTCTTGGGACGTGTGTGATGGTAATTTAACTGTCATTTTAAATGTATTATAATTATCAGTTAGGCAAATTCAAAATAAATTCATGAAAAATATAAAGTCATTTGGAAATTGGTCATGGTTTCTAAATTTGAATTGCTTTATCAGTTTAGTAGTTAATGTCATCAGATCTTTTTTTAATATGTATAAATATTTTATTCTTTGAGTGTTCGCTTCCTCTGCTCCACCCCCATCACCAGTGACACACCAATCATCAGGATCCAGACAATCCCTCTCTTTAAATGGATGGTGCTCACCATTTCAATTTACTCCACTGGTCTTGTGGGAAATCATGTCATTTTCACTTTGTACCTTCCCAGGCAGCCTTGCCTGTAATTGTAAGCTCAGTATCCGAGGATTTTTCACATTCAGAAACAGAGTCCGTTAGTTGCCACTATAGCACGCTACTGAACCACTAAATCAAATGCACTTTTAATCATATTGCATCTAATTGCTGCAAGAGGGATGCTTGAATGCAAAAGGTATCCTGAATAAGTTCTTTACTCTCAACTCGGGACCACAAGCTTGACTATAATTACCATCCTTAAGGGAGAAGGTACATCTGTGAAAAATGCAGTTAAGGAATTATTTCTACAATAAGACTATAGTAACAGTAAGAATGGAAAAGATTAAACATTCATGGAGGGGCTGAGCGGAGGGGTAATTATTTACATTTTAATCTATACATAACTTAAAACTACTCACAAATAAAATGTAACAAAAAAAATCTCGACCATGATATTACATCATTGAAGAAATGCAAAATTACCAGATTGTTTTAAAAAGATTTGAAATACTTCCAAAGCATTATAGCCTGTGTATAACTAAATCCAGTTATGAAATGAAACACAAATAAAGCAATGTTTGCATTGAGCATTATTTCAAGATGACTTGAGTTAGGGAAGTGAAGGCTGAAAACCGAAACTGCAGCTTACATAATAATGCATGCTTGCTCTTCTGATGACTCAGTCACCAAAAGCACAAGCCACGCAAATAACAATGAACATAGAACACAGACCAGTACAGCACAGTCCAAGTCCTTCAGTGCACGATATTATGCCGATCTATTTAAAGCTTGTAATGGAAAATAAGCAGGTTTTGAGGATTTGGATTAATGAGGGAGAAAAGAACACTCAAGGTTGCTACAGGGTATTTAAGAATAACAGGAGATTTAAAAAAAAACAGTAAGTCTAATAGAAGTGTGGAATGATTAATGAGAGAACACGTTTTGCTCTTTGAGGGCTCCAATTTAAGATGACTGGTCTGAAAAATCTCAGAGATTCTTGACACTGATTGTGATTCTGGCCCATGGGGTCCAATGAAGTTGTTCACTCCTCACACTTACATGATCAAGAAACCCTGCACTTCTTTTCTAATCATATTCCAGTCAGCTACAATTCTAAAACTAATTATTTCTTAATAAATTTTACATTGTCAACTGAACCAGTCTTGCTCATCTCCTAGGGAAAAAAAGTTATCTTGTGATTTTATATTCTTTAATGTCTTATATCTGCCACCTTCAAGGCAAAGGACGCTATAAATCAAGAATCCATTGTTTTGCTTATCTTCCTGATTAACATACCTGCTCAGTGTGGAGATTGTGGACTTACAACTCCATTTTCATTAAAAAGATCTGCGCTTAACCCTTTCATTACAAACCCATGATCAATCCGGCCCTTGCCTTCTGCACTGCCCATAACCCTTTATCCATCTTATATTCAAGTGCCAATCTACGAGTTTTTAATGCCCAGTGTCCCAGAGCTGATGCCCTGCCAGATTTACCTCACTTAAACTAAGTTAAATCTTGAGATTTCACTTTTGAGTTATATCCATTTAACTGCAGTTGGTTTGAATATTCAAATGAACTCCGAAGCAATCTGTGCATAAAAGCTATGAAGTGGTTGATTAAAGCTACATACGTGAATTCATGGCAGGCAGTTCATTCATACATCTCAGTTCAGACAATAGACTCACATGGAAGAGAATGTTACATCAGGATCAGTAAGGAGGATTGTAACCTCAACAACTCTATCATGGGCATTAGCATCCGCACCATCGAGACTGTCTTTTTTATATGATGACTTGAGAAGGCAGCACCGATCATTAAGGAGCCTTACCATCCAGAACATGCCCTCTTCTCATTGCTACCATCAGGGAGAGGTAGGGAGCACAGCTTCCCAACTCAGTTTTTTTAGGACCAGCTTCTTCCCCTTTGCCATCAGATTTCCGAACAGTCCATGAACCCTACTCACTTTTTGCATTCTTTTTTACTACTTTTTTAATATATTCCTTATTGTAACCTGTAGTTTTTTTTAATGTATGCTAAACAGCAATTTTCACAACGTATGTCAGTGATTAAAAAAAAACTGATTCCGACAGTGGAAATAAACCAGAAGCTTGAAAAAATGGGAAAATATTGAAGCAGTCTATATGGTATCAATGTGACTATTTTATCACCTTGGAAATGGCCTGTTAACTAGTAGCATTTCAGAGCAAGAACATATGTTCTACTCTCAATTCAAAGCAGATGCATGTTTGCCTGCTTTTTATCGCCATAACATGCTTAAATCTTCAGTTGCCCTGCCCTCTAGGTTAACAGGTCACAAAGTTCAAGATAAATTGGGATGGCCAATAAATAATTACACTAACCAGCAATGTGTATGTCCTATAAATAAACAACAAAACAAGCTAGGCCATGCTTTATGCTTTCCCCTTTTCAAAGAACTGATTACAAAATACCTATTCTAAACAAGGGCAATTGTTTTAATTGATAAAAATGCATTTGCAGAATGGGAAATTAAAGAAGTGCAGGTATACAGTGGATACTGTGCAGTTAGTCATGGGAAAATTCCATGATCTGCAACTTCCTTGACAGGTGCAGAGGAGCTCAGAGTGACTTACATGGCTTGCTAATGGCTGTGGAGTGCATTGAGAGCTTGCTTTTGCAGAAGCGACCTTTGGATGGAATGAGAAAATCCAACACAATTGAAAATCTTAAAAAGGCAGATTTACACTAACTTTACATTTCACTGGATGCCACTGCAAGTGTGTGTGGTCCGTGGTTCAATATAGGGAAGACACACGGATGAACTTTGAATGGAAATTGCAGACTCCACAAATAATAAGACAAGTCCTTGATCTTCATTTTCATTTTGATTTTCATAGAAACTGGATTGTTTTCAAACATAGATAGGTATTGGTATTAAGCCACTTAAGTTTTACAGGTAAGGACTACATGTGATACACTGATGAGAATTTCAGTTCCCAGACATCCTATAAGGAAAGCTTGAGTGAGTAAGGCATTTTCTCTTTGGAGCATGTGGATGACAGGAAACTATAATGAGGAGTTTAAAATTATAAGCGGCATACTGTATACAGTCTATGGTGCACAGTGAGACCTTTTTTCCCAGAATGGACATTCCTTTAAGGTAAGCAGAATTTATGGGAATTTTCAGAGGTAGGTTTTAACATAGAACATAGAATAGTACAACACATTACAGGCCCTTCAGCCCACAATGTTGTGCTGACTCTCAAACCCTGCCTCCTATATAACCCCCCACCTTAAATTCCTCCATATACCTGTCTAGTAGTCTCTTAAATTTCACTAGAGTATCTGCCTCCACCAGTGACTCAGGCAGTGCATTCCATGCATCAACCACTCTCTGAGTGAAAATATTAATTCCCCTTGAACTTCCCTCCCCTTACCTTAAACCATGTCCTCTTGTACTGAGCAGTGGTGCCCTGGGGAAGAGGCGCTGGCTGTCCACTCTGTCTATTCCTCTTAATATCTTGTACACCTCTATCATGTCTCCTCTCATCCTCCTTCTCTCCAAAGAGTAAAGCCCTAGCTCCCTTAATCTCTGATCATAATCCATACTCTCTAAACCAGGCAGCACCCTGGTAAATCTCCTCTGTACCCTTTCCAATGCTTCCACATTCACATTTTCACATTTTTTTTTACACAGAAACTGGTAAATGCCTTGGATATGCTGCCAAAGGTGATGGTATATACTGGCACATTTAGAATATAGAAGAGATTCTTAGATCAGCATATGTAAGAAAGAAAACTGAAGGGCTATGGGTTATGTAGGAGTGAAGGGTTAGATTGATAATGGCATAGTTTGAAAGGTTGGCACATCGTGGACTGAAGAGCCTGTACTATGCTGCACTATGTACCATGTTCCATGATCAGATAAAATGCTGGCCTGTCTCAATGTAGAAACATAGAAAAACCTACAGCACAATACAGCCTTTCAGCCCACAAAGCTGTGCCAAACATGTACTTAACTTCAGAAATTACCTAGGGTTACCCATAGCCCTTTATTTTTCGAAGCTCCCTGTACCTATCCAGTAGCCTCTTAAAAGACCCTATTGTATTCACCTCCACCACAGCTGCTGGCAGCCCATTCCACATACTCACCACTCTCTGTGTAAAAAAATTACCCTGACATCCCCTCTGTATGTACTTCCAAGCACTGTAAAACTGTGCCTTCTTGTGTTAGCCATTTCAGCCCTGGGAAAAATACCATAGGTATTTCAATATAGATCAACACCATAGGTATTTCAATATAGATCAATACCATAGCTATCTCAATATAGATCAAAACCATAGGTGCCAGCAAGCTCCGAATCTATGTAAAGAGGAAGCCAACAGCCAACAGGAGATGTCCATCAGCATTCATGTATTTCCAGAGCATCAAGTCTGTATGTACATGCTTCTGTGTATATATATGTGTGTGTGTGTGTGTGTGTGTGTGTGTGTGTGTGTGTGTGTGTGTGTGTGTGTGTGTGTGTGTGTGTGTGTGTGTGTGTATGTGTGTGTATGTGTGTGTGTATATATATATATATATATATATATATATATATTTGTGTGTGTATATATATGCAAAGGTTAAGTATGGACCTTGCGGGAGAGTATTAAATTGAAGCAGAGTAAATAGCATGTTCAAAGATATCATGCACAGCCAGCTTCCTCCTCTTTACAGCCTGGAGTGAAAATAAGTCATTCCTGATTCCAAGGAACAGCCCAAGGAGAAGAAATCTATACCAATTACTGGATCTGGTAGGAGATGTGAGGCATGGCACAGAGAGGGTTTTTTGAAAGCAGATGCAAGAATCACAGCTTTAATGAAAGATATTGCCTTAATAAAATAATAACATTGTGTGGAAATGTATTATTACAAGGAGCAGTAAGGAAAGAGTTAAAAATGCAGGCATCTAAAGACAGCTTGCATCTCTATCATAAAGATGAAAGTGGCATAACAAACAAAAGCACAAGCTTCATTCTTTATCAAGCAGCGAGGATGATGACTTTTTTTTGCCTGCTATTAAACTCCATATCCAAATCCGGCTCGCCACGGGTTTAATAAATCAGTCCAAAACCAGGACGCTTGGAAGCCCAAGACTCCCATGAAACTAATTAAATTGGCAAATGAGAAATTTAGGTTGAATGAAGTGAGAGAAATAACTTAATATATTTTTAAATAAACCAAACATGCAAATGAAATATGGAGATTGAATACTGAAGCAAATGCCATGAGATTAAAAGTTGTCTAACCGGTAGTAGGTTGAACTGCTCGGGAACAAAAGAAGCCAAATCCAAATAAATGAAATTACAAAAGTGACAGAAACCTCTAAACAGCAGGATTCAAACAAATAGAAGCTGGCTGCCTCAGGCATGCTTGTAAAGGAAGAATTCATGATAAAGTCTCAATCCACAGGCACTGGTTTGATGAGCCGTTTCTCTTAAAACCTTTCAAACAATGTTAGTGAATACTTCTGAATCCAAAAAAAAATGTAATGTTATGTAAATTAAATTATTGGCTCAAGGCAACTCTGATGGTGGGAATTTCAAGAGGAGATGAAGGAGAATGAGCTGAGAGATTTTGATGGAAGGTGGTGGCATACCCTTCACATTTTTCACTTTCACATTATATGATGTAAATTTGTTAATGTTGGAATGTTTATGAGGTATACTTCACATTTAATTGTCAAGAACCATTATTATTTATGCCTAGAAAAGATCTTGAGAACCTTTGACCTGAATTGTTGGCTGTGGGAATACTTGGCTCTGAATATTATTTGACATCTCTTCTACTTAACAGGCACACAGCCCTGTGTTGTAGTTTCATTTGGTTATTATCTCATTTTTATATAGTAAGATCATAGGATTTAGGAGCAGAATTAGGTAAATTGGCCCATCAAGACTACTCTGCCATCTTCATCATGGCTGATCCATGTCCCGCTTTGCCTCAATTTCCTGCTTCTCCCAGTATCCCTTTACGTCCAACCAATCAATAATCTATCAACCGCTGCCTTAAACATTTGTAAAGACTTGGCCTCCACAGCTATCTGTGGCAACAATTTCCAAAGATTCATTACTCTCTGGCTAAAGAAGTTCCACATTATCTCCATTCTAAAAAGACACTCCTCTATTCTGAGGCTGTGTCCTCTGGCCCAAGATGCTTCCGTCCTTTCCATGTCCACTCTATTGAGGCCTTTCAACACTCAAAGGGTTTCAATTAGATCACCCCTCATTCTTCTGAATTCCAGTGAATGCAGGCCCAGAGCCATTCAACTCTCTTCATATGACAAACAATTCAATCCCGGAATCATTTTCATGAACCTCCTTTGAACCCTCTCCAGCAACAGCTCATCCTTTCCAAAGGGCCCAAAATGAATAACGATAATAATGAATAACAAGATGATAAGATACAGGAGAAGAATTAGGCCATTCAGCCCATTAAGTGTGTTCCGCTATTCCATCATGGCTGATTTATTACCCCTGTCAACTTCATTCTCCTGCCCTTTCAAGTCAAGAAATTAGCAATCTCCACTTTAAATATTCCCAACGACTTGGCTTCCACAGCCGTCTGAGACTAAAACTATAGGTTATTGTTTCAGGGTGAAAGGTGAAATATTTAAGGTGAACCTGATGGTAATGTTTCACCAGGATTTTATTCTGTTTAAGTTAACCTGTTGTAAGTTGTTGTCCCACAGTTCTACATATATAATTATGAAGATATATAACTAGTTATCACTCAGAACATATTACAAAATCTGGAATGACTGTCAACATTCTTTGGTTACAGTTGACTCATATACTTACTGAAATCATTTGGAATGTACTTTTGATGACATAACACACAGGTAAAAATGATTACACAATTGTGAACATTATATTAAGGCAGCCATCACTCAACCATATACTTAAAATGCAACAGAACTTCGATGAGCTGTTTTCTTAAAGTCTTGCAAACAACATTGTGAATCCAAAAATAAGTGACATCATCTAGATTAAATCAATTGTTCCAAGGCTATGGAGATTTTATGAGGAGACTAAGAAGAATGAGCAAAGTTACCCTGGCAACCTGCAAGTGATAGAAATACTTCTGGAAATCCAGCTGCCTATTATCCATCTTTGGTGATGGATTGCTTGCTGGGACGTACAATCTGTAAATGATATACTACCACCCGGGCAACAAGTTAAATCTTCCAATCTCCATATGTAGTCGTCAGCAGCTAGTGAGCAGGGAAGTATTTGTTGAGGAGCTAATGGGGACAGCAGGAACCACATCAATTGTCCTTTTAAGCTTGCCACATATCCTGTGTGTGTATACCTCTAATCAAAAACAAATAAAACAGCATTTAACATGCAGGCACAATATACAGCCTCTTATTTATATTCTGGAAAGCACAGGGAACTCAAATGGTAACCAATAGTTGCTGGTTGAAAACACAAATTCTTAAGACCAGATTATAGATGCAATTCATCTCGTCCAGAGGAAGTGGTTCAACCTGAAAAGCTGACTGCCCATTTCCCTCGACAATGCCATCTGACTGCTGAGTTGCTTTAGCAGTTTACTTGTTCCAGATTCTAGCATTTGCACTTTCTACTGTCTTCTGCTCATCATTAGACAGACTGAACAACTGACCAAGCAACCAGAATTTGGTTTATTGTTTTGTGGCAGCAGTACAGAACAAAGCATAAAAATTACTACAAGTTACAACAATAAATGAGTAGTGCAAAAGAGGTATTGCTCATACGTGTTGGACCATTCAGAAATCTGATGGCTGAGGGAAAGAAACCGTGCCTAAAATGCTGAGTGTGGATCTTCAGGATCTGGCAACTCCTCACCAATGGTCATAACAATGATGAAGGTTCTTAATGCTGCTTTCTTAAAGCAGCGCCTCTTGAAAATTCCCTTGATGATGGGAAGAGTTGTGCCCAAGAAAGAGCTGACTGAGTCTATATCCCTCCACAGCCCCTGCATATTAGAGCTACAATACCAGGTGGTGAAGCTAACAATCAGAACATCTACCAAAATTTGCAGGAGTCTTTGGTTGCATACCAAATCTCCTTAACTCTGAAAGAAGTAGAGCCATTGGTATGCCTTCATTATGAATATATAGCTATGATGGACCCAAGGTATAGATCCTCTGAGATGTTGATGCCCATGAACTTGAAGCTGCTCACCTTTTCCACCACTTATCCCTCAATTCGGACTAGTTCTCCCTCAATTCTCCTGACTTTCCTTCTTGAAGTGCACAATCAATTCCTTGGTCATGCTGACATCTGTTATGATCCCAGCCCCCTCCTTTGTGAGAATCGCAAGAGCACCCGTCGAAAGGGGGTGGGGTCAGTAGACCCAGTAGGAGAGAGAGAGAGAGAGAGAGAAATGTGCCAAATTGCACGTCCCACCCGGGATACAGAATAAGACGACAGCGACTATTGTCTCATGGAGACCGCGTGAAAAGCTCTCGGGCAAGGTGGGCTGGTTGAGAGAGAGATTGCATCATCCCAACCTGATTGACACCTGCGACCCTGTGAGGAAGTATAAAGGAGAGTCTCAGGGGGACAGCCCCCTCAGACGCACCAAGAAGACACGAGAGAGTGTTCCCGCAGTAGCGGGAAGCCATTCTGAAGGAAGCCACGTGCGTTAGATTCCGGGATTGGAATTTGTGGCTGGAATCACAGAAAACCGCTTTTAACTAACATCGGGGAGAGGAAACCAACGCTTCCCCCCCCCCCCCCCCGATTTCACGGAAGCCTCATCAAGACTCGGCAAGTTCTTCCTCTTCTCCCCAATCTCTCTCTCTCTCGGTTGCCCCACGTGAAACCCAGCGATTTTCAAAGGGCTGAGGCCTGCAGCCTTCTGAGTGACTTTTATATTCCCAATGGACAATCTATTAACCCCTAGACAACCGTAGAGCTCTCTTCTTAATGATGATTATTACTATACCCACGCTTTAGATTGAGTGTTGACGATGTGCACTATCTGAATGTATGTATTAACCTTACTTTTGTGTCCCTTTATAAATAAAAATGTTTGAAAATAGTGACATCAGACTTCAACGGACCTCTCTGTCTTTGCTGGTAAGTTATCCAGTTACGGGATTCGTAACACATCGTTGCTGAAACACCACTCAAACAGCTGATTTATTTCACCCCTGAATGCTTCCTTATCACCATCTGAAATTCTGCCAATAACAGTGGCATCATCAGCAAATTTGTCAGTGACATTTGAGCTTTGCCTAGCTACACAGTCATGAGTGTAGAGTGAGTGGAGTAGTAGGCCAAGCATGTATCTTTGAAGTGTGCCAGTGTTGATTGTCAGCATGGAGGAGATCTTATTACTGATCCACACTGACTGTGGGATTCTGAGAAGGAAATTCAGGATCCAGTTGCAGAGGAGGTACAGAAGTCCAGGTCCTGATGGTTGTTGAGTAGTAATGAGGGGATGTTGGTGTTGAATGCCAATCAATAAACAGCAGCCTATTTTGCTGTTGTCTTGGCGTTCCAAAGCTGAGTGGAAAGCCAGTGAGACTGTATGAGCTGTAGACCTGTTGAAGAGGTAGGCAAATTGCAGCAGGTCCAGGTCCTTGCACAAGCAGGAATTAATTCCAGCCATGACCAAACTCTCCACACACTTCATCACAGAAGATATGAGATGATAATCATTGAGGCAGCTCACTCTGCATTTCCCGAGTACCTGTATGATTGATGCCCTTTTGAAGAAGGTGCAGACCTCTGACTGCAGCAGAGACAGTTTGAAGATGTTTTTGCATACTCCAGCTAGTTGGTTGGCAATGATTTTCAGTATCCTGCCAGGTCAAAGCATTCTGTGAGGTAATCTCTGTAACCCCTGTAACCTCTGTAATCAAATAGCAAGCAGATGCCATTTTTATTTTTAAAGCAAGAGAAAAGTCCTAAACTTTCTACAAAAATTAAGTAGCCTTTGTGTGGAGAGACAGAGATTTCAGTTTATAGCCCAACAAGAACCTGCCAAATTTTGAAAAATACCAGAAGAGAAAAATGCAATTGAAACATCGCCTTTGGAATGTAAAGTCAGAGAATTATTGTGGAATTTATTTAACTCACAAAGATTATTTGATTCACAATAGCCTTTGGTGTCCCCTTTGCACCTGTACTTAACCATTTCAAACTTCTACCTGTCACCATTATGTGATTCTTTACCCCATTTTAGTGACTCAATAATAAAGCATATGAACAGGTTACACTCTCAGTAACTTTGTGTGCACCTTGAATTATATAATTTTTTCCATTGATAGCAACATCTGAAACAAATGCCCAAAAATTTATTATGTCAATTTTTGCAAGGTGCAAAATAACTTCAACACAGTTTAAAAGGAATATTTGCACTACGGTTAAAATAATGTGCCAGATTTGTTACATCAAGGTGTGTCAAATTATTTGCCAGGAGTTTGACCCAGTAACAAAGTAACCATGATATGTAATTACAACTCAGTATGATATTTGGAGACAGTAGTGTTGACATAAATCTCATGACTTTGGAACATTTAGTACTAAAGAGACATGATAATACATATAGCAAAAAAAATCTATATTATTCTACAGTTTTTGACTAAAAGGTTAATTATTAAACATAATAAATGCATAGAATTTGAAGAGATGATTATAAATTATTTTGTTGAAAATTCATATGACATGCTCAAGTGAACTTGCTGCCAGAACATTCATTCCTTTCAACACTGAAGTCTGAATGTTCCAACAATTAATTGATAAATGTTTGAAAAGTAGTCTTTACTTCATTGATAGCCTGACTGATTCCTTCTTGCTTGTTATATTTACTGCTTTTATTCCTGATTAGTTCAAAGCCATCGACAAACTCTGACCATTTTGTTTCAAAGTTAATTTGAGTAGCTGGTAATTGAAAATCTAAATTAACAAATGATAACATTGACCATTGATCAAGTATGAAGTTTTCCTTCAACAGGTTGCATATTTTGTTCTGATATTCTCTTGCATAACTTTGCTCTGTTTGGAGAATGAAGCTGACTAAATAGGAAATATGGTTTTCAAATATATTTTTTATATCTGTAAACACAAGAGATTCTCCAGGTGCTGGCAATCCAGGGTAAGCCACAAAAAGTGCTGGAGGAACTCAACAGGTCAGGCAGCATTTATAGAGGGGAATAAACACCCAACGTTTCAGGCAAAGATCCTTCATTGGGACTCATTTCGCGTGTGTTGCGAAGGGTTCAAAATGTTAGCTTTCACAGAACACCTAAAATGAAGTCCAAAAACAAAATAATGCAGAATATAGAAATCTAAAATGTTAAAAAAAAACAAAATATTCAACAGATAGGCAGCAGGAATGGACAAAGTGACAGGAGGTCTGGGAAGTAATTGCATTGCTGGTTCAGAGAAAGGAATAAACTGTCAAAGTTTTATGCTGAGACCTTTCATCAGGAATAAACTTTTATTCATGGAGGGCTGTGAAAATGCCCTAAATCAATCACCAAATATTTTTATAAAAGGAATTTTACAACACAAAACCACAGGAGCGCCATAATTGAATGAAGAACCTCTCAAATAACATGAATCTGTAAATTCCACATCTCCAATGATGGTCCAAATTTTCTCTTTTCCTATACAGATGTTGACTAGTTCCCACTTTTATTGTAATATAAATCAAAACATATTTTAATAAAAGAGCAGTAAAATACTTCATCCCAACTAATAAAATCTGTTAGTCTCATTTGATTTGTTGAAAATGTACTAAGAAAGCCAGATATTTTCCTATTCAAAAGAAAGATATCACCTCTTTACAAAGTCTGAACTGGTTGTTGGGATTTCCTAAATGACAACAGGGATTATATATTACTTTGAACTTGAAAGGCGTTAAATAAATGTGCCGCCTTCAATTCAAATAAGGACTTCCCTTTCACCTTAAATATGGCCTTAATTGAAAATTACAGGAAGAGGCATGAAGTATATATTAAAATTCTGTTATCACTAAAGAGTTGAATAAAAAGAAAAACTGTTGGAAGTATGCAGGAGGTTATTTAGAACTGAAACCGGAAGATTGATGAGCTTTGTGGTTTGCAAAACCGTCTTCAGATGCCCTAGGACAGGGGTCAGCAACCTTTACCACTGAAAGAGCCACTTGGACCCGTTTCCCACAGAAAAGAAAACACTGGGAGCCGCAAAACCCGTTTGACATTTAAAATGAAATAACACTGCATACAACGTTTTTTTTGCCTTTATGCTATGTATAAACAAACTATAATGTGTTGCATTTATGAAATTGATGAACTCCTGCAGAGAAAATGAAATTACATTTCTGCATGCAACAAAAACATTTTGAACTCCGAAAAAAAGACGTTGGGTTGAAAGTTACTTTTAAGTAAAATATTCAATGTCTATTTGAGTCCTTCTTGTATTTATGAAAAACGCCGAACTTAAATTTTCCGCCAGCAGCAAACCAAAAATAAAGTCAGCCAGCTGTCATCCTGAAAAATGAAAGGACTATTTCACTGAACAATGAAAAAATATGAATATAAGTAAAATAATAGGCAATTAAAATATTTATCATACTTGGTTAATGGGATTTCTGCTCCTGGACCTCAGCGCACAGCGTCTGCACATCAGGGCTGTATGATGTCACCTTCATCTTTACACAGGATTGCAAGCTGTCATCTGTGAGGTTTTCAATATCACTCCATTTGTGTTTCTGAGCAAGAACGGCCTTCTGACGGGCAACATCTTCAAGGTCTGCTGTCAAGCGTCTAAACTTGGACACCCATATGTCTTTGTCGGCTATGTCGGCCAGTTCCATCTCAAGATCAGGTTGACTCACACCTGCCAATGCAGTCGTATTCAGTAGGGAAGGATCGATGCTTAAGGGAGTGACCGGGAAGGATAATGTGTTTTTTTCCTCTCTGAACTCACAGAAGCGTTTCCCAAACGATGTTTGCATTGCGATGATTGCAGAATGTAAATACTCCGAAATTATCATGTCGTGACCTTGTTTGAACTCTCTCAAATTGGGGAAGTGAGACAAAGTGCCTTTCTGTAAATCTCTGGCAAGCACTGTCAACTTGCGCTCGAATGCCAAAACATCCTCCAACATGTGCAGGGCTGTACGTCCTTTCCCCTGAAGAGCTGTGTTCAGCGTGTTCAGGTGCGCTGTCATGTCTACCATGAAGTGTAGCTTTTCCAGCCACTCTGGCTGTTCCAGCTCAGGAAAGGTGAGCCCTTTGCTGCCCAGGAAAGTTTTCACTTCTTCCAGACACGCGACAAAGCGTTTCAGCACCTTCCGTCTGGACAGCCAGCGATAAAAACACGTTGTAGCGGTGTCAGTAAACTGCAGTCAAAGATAGCTTTATTCGAACTAAACAGCCTTGCTTTTAAGCCTCCCTCAACCCAGCCCCCATGGACGCAGATGCTGCAAAAGACGCGTACTCACAAACCCCCGTAGGCTATCTCTCTTAGCCGGAATGCTGGCTAATTGTGAGCCGTTTCGGATGTGGCAGGAAATGTGTCACTACACTTAGGTTGTACAAGATCACCATAATTACATTTCAAAAGCTAACAAACTAACATAAAATACATTTTAATTAAATACTGACCAATTATTTCCCAAAGCCACAGGGAGCCGCAGCACAGAGGTGAAAGAGCCACAAATGGCTCGGGAGCCGCAGGTTGCCGACCCCCGCCCTAGGACCAAGAATCCAGCAGGTTCTGTCGAAGCAGTATTCTTAGCATTCATAAATGTTTGCTTTAAATCAACAGGCAACAAATGTTGTGGAACTACTGTTTCACATTGAGTTATTAACTAACAAATATTATGTATCCATGATCATTGTGATCCATCTATGTTATTAGGCATGTCAGAAAAAAATACTTGTTTTCTTTGAACTTGATATCTCTAACTGCTTATCTGTATATTTAACCTGTGTAAAGATGAGTCACAAAGTCACTTTTTAAGGCATTTACAGCATGTGTGCTACACGTTGATAAATATTTAAATTTTGGAACATTCTTCTGCATTGAGAACCCAATCAAGATTATTTAGTTGGTAGAGAAAAAATCCATCTCATCTCACTTACCTGCTATCTAACTCTTTTAACTCACTTTTATATATTTCAAAATTCAAGACTCAGAGCTCTGAACTAAGTCCAATATATTTAAAGCTTTTACTATAAACCTTTATTTTCAAGTTTGTTCTATTCTTTAGTTGTTGTGGTGTTAAAAACATCTGCATCAATTTCATGAGTTTGTTTTCCTCATAGAACAAAAACAGCTTGCTCCTTAAAGTTATGAATGATTGTATTATAATGACACACATGCAGAATTAGGCTGTTTAGGCCCTTTGCCTTTCTCACTGTTTGATAAGATTCTCTATTCCAAAAGTTCATTTGCAGTGATTGTTTTAATCTTGTTACTTTAATTAAAATCTTATTTAAAATCAAAAATATTATTAAACAAAATAGTGCTAACAGTTAAGAACATGGTCTTGTCATAAATACTTCTTCACTTTTTAAAATGACAGTTAATACCTTGTGAGCATTTCCATTTCTATAACAGTTTCTTAACCATTCCACAGCAAATGAGATCCAAGGCACACAGCTACAAATCTCTGTTGGTTTAAGTAAATACAAAGATTTATGCTGTCTTGGATCAACACAGAGGCTCAGTATTTAATTGAAATAAAATGGCTGTTCATCAATGCAGCAACAATTGGATGACTCTCTAGAGATCTTCACATTTCAGCTATTACAAATCTGGTCCATCACTGCCCCTATCATTCAATCTTTCTTTTTTTTTGACGCCATCTCATTCCTTCCCGTTTGTTCTCTCTGTCTACTGCCTCATTTTCCTGCAAATTAAAACTTCTTTTAACTCTATCTTTCCCTAGTACTGATTAAAATTTTATCTCTCAACAGCTGCGTAGTTTCACACTTCAGGTGATTTCAGATTTCCAGTATCTGCAATATTTACATTTGGAATTAGCTCTTCCCTTGCGATGCTTCAAAAACTTTCCATTCTAATAGCATTTTGTCTGACACTGTACTGTTCATTCTCAACACTTATCCTTGGCAATTTCCCTGACCTTCAGTTTTCCACATTCAGTGGTACTACCTCGCTCTTCAGTTTTATACCATTGCTTCCAACAAGCCACTCTAACACCATACAGTGCCACATCCAACTTGTGCCATTCATTCCTCCAACTCTGCTCTCTTTTATACTTCAATCAAAAATGGAGACCACATTTTCAGTGTCCTTGACCTAGACTCAGGAATAACATGTAAACACTTTGCTACTTCCATGGCCATCTTTAAAAGAATTTTCAAAACTTGTTTTATTGATGATGATTTCAGCCACCTCTCTTCCACTTTTCTTCAATACTTTGTGTCTTTTTCTCTTCTCTCAACAAATACAATACATTTTCTATCTTGAACGTATTACATGTATCTGCTGTAAAGTTGGCATCTTTATGAACTTTGGCTTTGAACTTTGTGTTCCAGACATTACCACAGAAAGCAGGCCTTAACAGACATTGCTAGGAGAGTGAGCAGCTCAACTTGTAGGCCAGATGAACACTCTGACCAAGGTGCTCACAGAAGATCAGTCAGGGTGCAGAATGAGGTGATTGTGGAGACTGTGTAGTCTTGAGATGAATATTGTTCTCTACAGCTGTAACTGAATGTCTTGAAGATTCTGTTGCTTTACCAGTACCAGAAGTAAAATCTTCATTTTGCATTGGAGAAGAACTTGCAGTGGGAGTGCTTAGATATAGATGACATGGTCCACATCAGAAATAGCATCATAGGTAAAACTAGAAATTTGCTTCTGCTGTGTGACAGAAATTGCCTATCCAAGGAAGTGAGTATTCAGGGTGACTTAAAAGCTTATGTGGCACAGCCTCTGGAAATATAAACTACATGTAGTAAGCAATGCATGAAAAAGGCTGAGGAAATAGGTTTTCAGTATTGATTTGTCTGCTAAATTCAAAGCTAATTATGGAAAATACTAAAATACTGTATGATAGTGACATTTTCCCTAGGCTCTTGAAAAATACTAATACATGCATTGTGATTGAAGATAATGTAAAGTGGAGGCTGTGAATTATATAACCAATTGTCTTCTAGGGTAATTATCTGGCTGTTCGGAACATGTGTGGGTGCACATACAAAATATATTTCTAAAGAAGATCAGGAAAACATATCTAGGTATAAGTGGGTTGGTAACATCCTCGCAGGAATGCCATTAACTTGTCTGTGAACAAACAGTTTTATTTGAAGAAAACTATATTTTGCTGCCTATCCACTTTTGATGCATTAGATCCAAGGAGATGAAACCTCTGAAATCATTGGTAAGACTGTGTAGAGGCAGAAGAATGTTTATGCCATATGACATGCCTGGCCTGATAATGTGATAGCATTACACATGCAAGAAGGATGTTCTATGTGAGGTAACTGGCTTGCATTAATGCACTATGAATTGCACTGAAAGATGGGATTTGGGCATGGAACTGTTACTCGAAGACAGCAGAATAAGAAAAGATTCATGAGACAAAACAGAGTAAGAGAGTATTTAAAATTATCAAGCCACTGACTCACCCCATAGAGACAGTAGTTTGATCGTTTTCATAATTGGACCAATTGGAGGGATATAGGGGAAAATGAAATGAAAAAAAAAATTGTGCTAAAATGTAGTTTCTACCCGAGGAGAAAATGTGACAATGCAATGATAATTATCCATGGGACGAATAGAACTTAAAGGAGCACTATGGAATTTATGTCCAGGATATAAACGGGAGTATCTAAAATCAGAAAGGGCTGACCAGGTCTTTCACAGTAAGGAATGTTTCATGGAAAAGAGAATTACAATTTGATAAAATTTTGTCTTCAGTTCAACCGTGTTACAGGGCACATAGAGACAGATTCTTGAAATAAACAGAGCCAGTTATTTAGGTAAATTGTCTACATTAGCTAAGGGAAATTAGATCGAGAGGTTTCACAAGCATTCAAGGAACTATTTTGAGATCTTCATCAAATGAACATTCCATTAAGAAGAAAAACTCCACAAAAAAGGAGGGACTAACTAAAGAGATACTAGATCAAAACCTACAATGTGGCCCATAAAAATAATAAGCTTGAGGATTGGGAGCAAAAGCAAAAAACAAAAGCTGATTAAAAGCAAGAAGTCAAATTATTAAATCAATTACAAAAAATAAAAGACCATGAAAAAGCCTATAATACTAAAAATGAAGAGAATATTAAAAAAGAATTGTGTCCAGAGAGACAAGGCACATTTGAAATTTCCCTGCAAAATTTTTGCTTAATTTATTTGAAATTTTGGTTTCTACCTACAAATGTTTGTACATGTATTTGCCAAACTAACAGGGGTAAAACAAGAAGTTGCTAATAATCTCTTAATCATATGTTTTAACCAGCTGTACCTAAGGTTAAACAATAACATTTCCATACAACCCAGTCAGCCCAGTCAATGAAAGGCAGTGCGAAGCTGAATCGTGTATTCCTAGTTTGATCCCAACATTGTGATGAGTGACTTTATACTGCCTTATGTACAATTGTGACTGTTGAATGTGTTTTTCTTTTCTATGGTTGAAAAGTCTGATGACAATTATTATCTGGGCTCATGAATGAAAAATGACTGCTTGGGCAGACATCAGCAGATGAATGACACAATTAACTTCTAACCCTAAATGAGGAAAAGAGAAAAAGTTAGATGGAAATGTCAAACACAAGTAGGCAGATATCAACTAGTTGGAGTTTCCATTATTTTCTGGTGCAATCTGACAGAATGTGAGGGAAGCAAACACAAAATGCTGGAGAAATTCAGCAGGTGAGGCAGCAATTATTGAGAGGAATAAACTGTGATATTTCAGGCTGAGACCCTTCATCAGCCTGAAACATTACTGTTCATTCTCCTCCATAGATGCTGCCTGGCCTGTTGAGCTCCTCCAGCTTTTGTATGTGTTACTCTGGATTTCTAGCATCTGTATAATCTCTTGTGTTTACAAGTGTGAGGGAAAAGGTAGATAGATAGATAACTCAGATAGATAAACAGATGGCTAGCTACTGTATTAATCCTGAAGGAAATTACAAGTGCACAGGTATACAAATATTACAAGAGAAGTAAGAAAGACTAAAAATACAAGTTACCATAAAAATAAGAAGCACAAAATTTAAAAGTCAAGATTACTAGGTTACAAGATTTCCAAGTTCACACGGATAAGATGGTAGTGCAAGAATTACTGTAACATTATGTGGTAATGGGTGCACATTCACACTATCCAGATAAGAAGTGATGGTAGTATTGTACAGTATTGCACAGGGTGTTCATGATAGCCAGGTGTAGTAAACAGAGGTAAATAATGGTCTAATGGTGGGGGGGGGGGGTGTGGGGGTGTCATCACTTCCCTGGGAAAAGGTTGACTCATTATAGAGCCTAATGGCTGAAGGTAAGAATGAAGGTAAGAAGGTAAGAAATACAGCTCTTCAGAGCAACAGAGTTGTCTTAGTCTATTACTGAAAGTGCTCCTCTGGTCAGCTAAGGTGGCATGCAGAGAATGAGACACATAGACCAGACATGTCAGGATTTTCTGGAGGGTCCTCTGCTCTTCCACAGCCTCCAGCATGTCCAGTTTTTGATACAAGTTAACACATTATTGAGGACTGCTGCTTTGATGGAGATAGTATCTTCTGTAAACTTGTTAAAATAGGGCAATGCACATCAAAGGAGAGAGTTTGAAAAAAAAAACCAGAACCATTTCCCAATATTCAAGATTGTTTAATGTCATTCCAGCCCACAAGTGTAAAGGAGAACTAAGTAATTGTTATTTTGAAGTATTTGTTTATTGAAATTGTTATTGTGAAAGAGATACAAGGCTGGAAAATGAGGAATCTAATAAAGAGAAGTCAAAAGGACATGTAAGAAAGAAAAGGGGGAGGAGCACCAGAAGGAAGGGAGGGGTAGACAAGGAGATAAGGTGAGAGAGGGAAAAGGGAATGGCAATGGTGGAGGGGGGGGTATGGGGGCATTACCAGAAGTTTGACGAATTGATGTTCATGACATCAGGTTGGAGGCTACACAGATGGCATATAAGGTGTTTCTCCTCCAACCTGAGAATAGCCTCATTGTGACAGTAGAGGAGGCCATGGCTGGTATGTTGGAACCGGAATAGGAAATGGAATTAAAATGAGTGACTACTGGGAGATCCCACTGTTTCTGGTAGACAGAGAGCAGGTGCTCAGTGAAGCCGTCTCCGAATCTACGTTTGGTCTCACTGATATACCGGAGGCCACACCAGGAGCACCAGAGACAGTAAATGACACCAAAAGACTCATAGGTGAAGTGTCACCTCACCTGGAAGGACTGTTTGGAGCTCTGAGTGTTAGTGAGGGAGGAGGCGTTGGGGCAGGTGTAGCACTTGTTCCACTTGCAAGGATAAGTGCCAGGAAGGAGATCAGTGGGAAGGGACAAATGGACAAGGGTATCACGTGGGAAGCAATCCTTGAGGAAAGCAGAAAGTAGGAGAGATGCATATACTAGGTGGTAGCATGTCATTGGAGTTGGTGGAAGTTACAGTGAATTATATGCTGGATGCAGAGGCTGGTGGGGCGGTAGGTGAGGACAAGGGGAACCCAATCCCTGGTGGGGTGGTGTGAGGATGGGGTGAGAGCAGATGCACACAAAATGGAAGTGATGCGGTTAAGGGCATGGTGGAAGAAGTGAAGTCCCTTTCTTTGAAGAAGTATTTCCAGCATCTGCAGATTTTCTCTTATTTGTGATTGACTAATCAAACTTCCTTTGCATGATATTACTGCTTTGTTCTTCTGCACTGTAATTCTAAGACCAATGTCCACAAACATCTTTGGAAAGCCTTAGAAATCTGACTAGGTATATGAATCTAAAATTCTTCTTGTAGACTGTAAGTTATATCCTTCTCTAACATTGTAAACAGCAAAGTGAGGCATTTCCAATTTTCAATGTCTACCTATCTAAGGAATGTTTGAATTGTAAATCCTAAAGTCACAAAAGAAGAGTACTGGAAGAAAGATAGGAAGAGAATACATGCTTGACACTTTCCACGATATAAGTGCAAATCATTTTTGTTTCCCATGATAGCTTTGGGGATAAATTGATATATTGAAGAGTATTTGAATTCCTAACTTTTTTATGTAGTGAAGTTTTATTGAAACTTCAGCCAATTTCTAATCAAACCCCAATTATTCTCTCAATAAAATCAATGCTTGATGGGTAAATATTTCAGCCTCACAAACACATGACATGCAAGTGATGGAATGTTGAAGTGCCAGGTTTTTGTCAAGGACAACTCAAATAAATACTTCAGGGTTTATTTTTTATTTTTCTGAAAACAATAGATTTAATATATTCAGTTATGGGGTTTTCAAACTTTGCCTTCTCTCACTAGACTTTTCTTTTCTCCTTTTCTAAGTATGTTAACAGCTTACCAAACAAAGCTGTTCTATTTCTTGTCATGCTGCATAAACCAATGATTTGCTTATTGATAATACATAATTGGGTCTGAATGTGTGCACAAGCAATGCAGGAACAGGAACAGATCTTAGACAGTAGCTTTGATAGCAGCAATAAATTTTATATCAACTCTCTTTCCCAGAGCAATGATAATATTTGCATCATGACTGTTTTCCTGACTGAGATTTAATAATTTATTAGAAATCAGGAATTATGTCTTTAGATGTTCTTTGTTGTAATCTGCTCTATTCAATGCAGAAGGAATACTGAACAGCAGAGGTCAATTTCAGTAGATTAAGAATCTTGGATGTTTAAGTCAAGAAATGTAACACTTGGAATTTGTGTAGCTTTGGAATTACCCTGACAGTTATGCTTAAATAATGAAGACAGATGAACTCAAAAGCAAAATACTCTTGTATGTTTTCACAATAACAGAGATTGTCTACCAGAGGTGATGTTCTGACTTATTGAAGAATTATGTATTGATATAAAATAATGTTCAGCTTTTTATGTAACAAGTATTAACAATTCTATTCCATTATTTCTGATTATTTTTTCTAAAAGTGTTAATAGGAATATATTATTTTAAAAATGCTCAAAGAATTCAGAGCAATCAAAGGTTTTGCTAAGAAGGATCTGCATTGTTTGGATGCCTGATTTGGTGTGTTGTGCTCTGCCTCTGAAATTCAGTTAATGGTCAATGGATTGAATTTTGTCATGTGGACATTATTGCATGAACCAATTATTTACTAATCAATGACACACATTCAATCTAATTGTGTTCAATGTACTGGCTGGATTTTGGAGTCTAAATTCAATATGTTGATTTGATACGTTGATTTACTAACAACAACTAGGGATGAAGTTTGAGACAATCCAACATTAACAATTCATTAGATCTCACTATAATTCAAATACTTTAACACCCTATAATATCTTATCTCTGATTATATTCCTTCTCTTTTCAGAACATGGACTTCAGTAGCAAGACCAACATCTGCTCTCTATCATTAACTGGAGGTGATAAACCAAGCTAGGGTACAATGAAAATCACAGTACTGGTGGTTTATATATCTATAGAAGGAACCAACTGTCCATCTTGATCTTAATAATAATCCAGAAACAGCCATCTGGATAAAGATGCACTGAAAAGCAAAACAGAGATGATATTTGGTGGTGTGGAATGAAGTACACTTGGAAATGGTAGGAAAATAAATTAAATGAAAATTAGTCTTTCCACAACCATGGGAGACGAGAACATTTTTAAATCATTGCATTAAGATGGAATGAGGATAAGTGTGGTGATGAGGCATAAACCAGACATTGTTTTTTGAATAATTCAAGAAAGCAGTAAACAATATGAATAACTTTGCATGATCCTTTGCCTGAATTCAAGGACAGTTTTGGATTGAGTCATAAAGAAGGCAAGAAAGCATTAAGAGATTTGGTTTATCAATTAAAACACTTGAAAACTTCTATAGATGTACTGTGGAGAGCATTCTGACAGGCTGCATCACTGTCTGGTATGGAGGGACTACTGCACAGGACCAAAAGAAGCTACAGAAAGTTGCTCCATCTTGCATTTTCAAACAATGGTGTCTCAGGAAGACAACGGCCATTATTAGTAACCTCCATCATCCAGGGCATGCTCTCTTCTGATTGTTCCCATCAGGAAGGAAGTACAGAATCCTGAATGCACATACTCAGCAATTCAGGAATAGCGACTTTCCCTCTGCCATATGAACACTATCTCATCTGTTTTAATATATATTATTTCTGTTTTTGCATTATTTTTAATCTATTCAATATGCATATAACATATATATTTCCTGTAAATAATTTACTTTCTTTTTCCTTTCTATATTATCATGTATTGCAATGAACTGCTTCTGCTAAGTTAACAAATTTCACGACACATGGTAGTGATAATAGACCTGATTCTGATTTTGAAAATAGGAAGATCACCTGCTAAAGAAAGCTTGACCGTTAGGATGCAGCACACACTTACAGAACTTTTTTTAAAACAATGATTAATGATAAAGAGAAATTCAATTCTTCTTTTCATTTTTCTGATGTAGCAACTCAGCAGACTTTCTTTTAATGAATAGGCAATTGATCCCAAGAGGGCTTGTAGTGGAGAAATTTGATGCCAGGTAATTCCATTAATGGTTCAGGCAAGATGGACCTGTCTGAAAAGTGTCTCATTATACATTTAAGAGCTCAGATGATCCTTGCCATCAGTATCCTTCAAAAATCAGAGCCACCAATATGGTGTAATATTTTCTTGTGAACTGAAAAAAAATGTATTTTTGTCTGAATTAAAGATGTTTGGAAGGGAATAAAGTCAGTTTGAATGATAGATTATTTGATAGAGAAAAGAAGGCAATGACTTTGGAGCTTTAGAGAAAATAAAACTAATAAAACTGAATGAATTCCTTCAAACCTGAAGTAACAAAGAAATTGAAAACTCCTTACCCTGTGGAATCACAGGTTAGCACATCTTTACATTTAAGGTCATTAGAGAGTTCATATCAAAATTTTGATGTGCAATTTGACAGCAAAGAGATGATGAAAAGATATGTACAAGTTGTTCCTTGTTTTTGCAGCTGCGAAGAGCTTTTGGAACTCATAAAAAATAATTTCTTTATCAAGGCGCTCTCAAAGTGTCTTCCAAGGTAGTAATTTTCTCCTAATCAATAATATGGTCTCTGGATAGTATTCCACAATAAAAGCAAATCACAGATAAGTAGGGTACCTGAAATAAGAGAATAGAGGGAGTGATGTGTTAGAATTTCATTGGCCATAAGCCTATCAGAGCATGTGCTACAGGTTCAGTGCTCCATTCAGCAGTATTGAAGCACCAATAACATTTTAATTGCAGCAACATTGGTTGACATGTGAAATTTTTGCTGATAACAAATCAAAAGATTTCAGGTAGCACTTTTAAATTCTGCTTTGGGCTTGATTTTGCAAGGCAGGGTATGTGAAGCCAAAAGGACGTGAGGCCACCTCCCAGAGCTAGCTTTGCACCCAAAGTACATTACTTAGTCTTATTCAGCCAATTTTCCTCTTCTCTGTTTAATCTCCTAAAGGCATTGACTGTGCGCCGATGAGCAACATGCAAAACATCTGTCAGCAGTCAAAGTGAAAGCTTGTGCACAGCCATTATTTATGTGGGTGTCATGACATTCCCAGCAGAGATTCAAATACAAAGGGCTGCAATGAAATGTCTGTTGTTGTCATTATGAGTTGTGTACTCACTAGAAAAGGTTATGAGACAGTATTCAAAAATGGTAACATGTGCTGATTTGAGGGCATTTATAATCCTCTATTGATATTCAATCAAATGACTGGCAAAATCGGTAGAATGGAAAAACTGCAAATGATGGAGGTTCATGCTGGACACTGAGGAATTAAGAAGTCCTTTTCAGGGGGAAAATTGAAACAAATCAGTAACACAGGGTCTAAATGCTTACCACTGGGCCCAGTAACACACATTTGTACTTCCTGAAGTTCAGATTGAAGTGTAATAGGAGCTCTTAGGAAGGTTGCCATATTGTGCTTTGCCCTTATTCCATATGTTGCAGGACCAATCACAAAGAAAAATGCATATACGAGGTTGAGGGGTTGAAGTAATTACAGCCGATGTTGCCATGGTTATATTCCATTAAATGCTTCAAATCAGCACTATATGCATTTTCTGAAACCTAATAAAACAATTCTGAAGAGTTCTTGAGTGGTTGAGTGAAAAGCTCTTAGTCTTTATTTGACAGTAATACGTTCTGAGACATCCTGTTGATAGATTTAGTGAATGACATAGCACATTAAAGAACTCATGACATGTGTCATAGATTATTAGCAGAAATTTAGTTTCTTGATTCTCTAATAGAAAGATCTTTAACCCATACTGTCTTAAGGATTGCAACAGAAGTATACAAGAAATCCAGGTACAACCTATTGAAGGTTATTTTAAGGACAAGGAAACAATTCCAGCTGAGGTTAGAGAAAGAATTTAAGGCACACTAGCTCTGGCAGTGTTTGCAGGCCATTATTTCCCACAAAACAAAATCTAGCATTATGAATGGCCGTGATGTTTCAATCCCAGATGAGCTCAATGCCTTTTAAGCACCCTTTGAAAGGGTGGAGCATCTGGTGACCCTGTGATCTCTGTCTCAGAGGCTGATGCCTCAACATCTTTCAAGAAGATGAACCCTCACAAGACGTCAGGTTCTGATGGTGTACCAGGTGGGGCTCTGAAAACCTGTGCCAACCAGCTGGAGCAAGTGTTCAAGGATATCTTCAATCTCTCACTCCTGCCGTCAGAGGTTTCCATCTGCATCAAGAGGGCAACAACCATACCAGTCCCAAGAAGAGCTGGGTGGGCTGCCTCAATGACCATCACCCAGTAGTACTCACATCTGTTGTGATGGAGTGCCTTTAGAGCTTGGCCATGGCTAGAATAAACTGCTGCCTAAGCTGGGACTTGGACCTGCTGCAACTTTCCCATCACCCAGTAAGTCTACAGTTGATGCAATCTCTTTGGCTGTCCACTCAGCCTTGGAACAACTGGACAATAGCAATAGCTACGCTAGGCTGCTGTTTATTGACTACAGTTCAGTGTTCAACAAAATCATACCCTCTGTTCTAATCAACAAGCTCCAAATCCTGGGCCTCAGTACCTCCCTCTGCAATTGGATCCTTAACTTTCTCATTGGAGACCACAGCTTGTATGGATTGGAAATAACATCTCCTAGCTGGAAATCAACCCCAGTGTGTCAGGACATATTCTGGAGATATGGAATATAACAAATATAAATTTCTAAAGGAACCACTCTTCCTATCTGTGTGTTGATTCTAGATTCAATTTAAAATACAGCTCAGAACAGTGGTCTTTCTGGAGCAGCAGACTGGAGTTATTTGAAAACCAGGAAACATCCCATTTATTTGAGATGCCTGCATATGTATGAATGCAGCTCAGAGACACTGCTGATTAACACTCATTTTTGGAGGTGTTGTTATGAAGGTGTTTGAAATTATGTGCAACTCAAAGGAAGCATTGTGAACGCATTGTGGAAGTTGTCCTTCTTTACCTTTGATCTTTAGCACATAAAAATGTGATGTAATGCTGGGTAGGGAAACTCTCCAAAGTGACTCCAAGTGCCAGCTTATGTATGACAAACCAAGACTTTCATATTATCAGCTGTGTGTCTCACAGGTGGCTTTCACTGACAGCCACGACAGGTCTTCTTTAAGGATTTGTGTTCAGGCCACTGCTCTGTTGTCTCTACACGCATTACTGTGTTGTTCGGCATAGTTCAAAAATTTGCTTATGACACAACTGTTGTTGGTAGGATTTCAGATGGTGACAAGGAGGCATATAGGTAGATAGATCAGCTGTTGAGTGGTGTTGCAGCAACAGCCTTGTACTCATTGTCAGTAAGACCAAGGAATTGATTGTGGACTTTAGGAAGGGGAAGTTGAGGGAACACACACCAGTCCTCGTTGAGGGATCAGCGGTGCAAAGGATGAACAACTTCCTCCACTTGGCCATCAGATTTCTGATTGGACAATGAACCCATATTTTATTTGTCCTCTCATTTTGCACTACTTATTTAAAGTAATTTTATATATACATATTATAATTTATAGTTTATATTATTATATATTGAAATGTACTGCTGGCATAAAATGACAAATTTTGTGACATATGCCAGAGATATTAAACCAGATTCTGATTCTAAACTCATGCTAGGGCAAATTTGGCTCAAAAGCAATATCCTTTCCTCCCTCCATCAAATGACTCTTCTTTATTCTTTATGGAAACCTACATACTATTTATACATTAAAAAATCATAACCAAACATTAACTTTGCTCCTTTGATATCTATGAGCAAATAACATTCTGCCAGAAATTAATTTGTAGTAGTCAAAGTCTAGATAGAACAATTTCTCTGCCACCATAGCTGACTGTAGTCACTGGTATGATTTTCAAATTTCAGTTATCTGTAGAATGGAATGACGAGGGTAAAATATTTGCTGTGGGTAACAGAAGGAATAAATGACTTTGACTCGTGTAATCCCTCCTGGAGATTGAATTAAGTTGAAGCTAAATGGTGTTTAAAGTAATGTGGAATAATTAAAAAGGGGGAGGCAAACTTTCAAATGAACTTCTGCAGATGTCCTGCAGAAATACAACATGATCTGTGCAGTGAACAACATTATAAATATTTCAGTGAACAATTTATCATTTGGAGTTTTTGCAGTGTATGAATTTTGTTTTTATTTGAATAGTGCTAAATGTAAGTGGCCAAATCTCTAACTGAGTTCTAACACTTCTTGACTCACTTATTGACTGTTTTTGGGCTGTTTTCAATTCTACAGAAGTTTAAAGGAAAGATTGCATATTTGAAACTATATAATTTGATAATATTTAGTTAATAAAGGGAGATGCAATCTTACTTGCCATAAGACCATGAGACAATAAGACATAGAAGCAGAATTATGCCATTCAGTCCAGTGAGTTTGCTCCACCATTCCATCATGGCTGATACTAGATCCCACTCAACCCCATACACCTGCCTTTTCGCCATATCCTTTGATGCCTTCCACCTTAAATATACCCACGGATTTGACCTCCACTACAGTCTGTAGCAGAGCATTCTACAGATTCTATACTCTATGGCTAAAAAAAATTCCTCCTTACCTCTGTTCTAAAAGGTTGCCTCTCAATTTTGAGGTTATGCCCTCTAGTTCTGGATACCTTCACCACTGGAAACATCCTTTCCACAATCACCTTATCAAGTCCTTTCAATATTTGGTAGGTTTCAATGAGATCTCCATGCATTTTTCTAAATCCCATGAGTACAGGTTCAAAGCTGCCAAACACTCCTCATTTGTTAACCAATTCATTCCTGGAATCGTCTATATGAACCTCCAATGACAACACATCCTTTCTGAGAAATGGAGCCCAAAACTGTTGGTAATTTTCCCATTGTGGCCTGATTAGTGTCTTATAAAACCTCAGCATTATCTCCTTGCTTTTATATTCTATTGCCCTTGAAATAAATGCCAACATTGCATTTGCCTTCTTTACCACATATTCAACCTGTATATTAACCTTCTGGGAGCCTTGCATGAGGACTCACAAGTCCCTCTGCACCTCTGATGTTTGAACCTTCTCCCCATTTAGATAATAGTCTGCACTATTGCTCCTTTTACCAAAATGCATTATTGTACAGTTCCCAACACCACATTCCATCTGCCACATTTTTGCCCATTCTTCCACATTGTCTAAGTCCTGCTGCAGTCACATTGCTTCCTCAGCACTACCTACCCCTCCACCTATCTTCGTACCATCCGTAAACTTTATCACAAAGCTGTCAATTCCATTATCCAAATCATTGAGAAACAATGTGAAAAGTAGCAATCCCAATTCTGCCTCCCAGAAGAACTAGAGAACAGCAGCCAACCAGAAAAAGTCCCCTTAATTCCCACTCATTGCCTCCTACCTGTCAGCCAATCCTTTATCTTTACTGTAACACCATGGGATTTTATCTTGTTAAGCAGCCTCAAGTGAGTTACCTTATCAAATGCCTTTTGAAAATCAAAGTAAATGACATCTACTGCCTCTACTTTGTCCACCCTGCTTGTTACTTCCTTTCATAGAAACCATGCTAACTTTGACTTAATTTATCATTAGTCTCCAAGTTCCTCAAAACCTCATCCTTAGTATTGGACTCCAACACTTTCCCAACCACTAAGGTTAGGCTAACTGGCCTATAACTTTCTTTTTACCTTCTTAAAGAGTGGAGTGACATTTGCAATCTTCCAGGACCATGCCAGAATCATGTGATTCTTAGAAGTTTATGACTAATGCATCTAATATCTCTTCAGCAACCTCTCTCAGGACTCTGGGATGTAGTTGAACTGGTCCAGATGACTTATCCACCTTAAGACCTTTGAGTTTACCGAGCACTTTTTCCTTTGTAATAGCAATGGCATTCACTCCTGCTCCCAGAAACTCATGGACCTCTGGCACACTGCTTAGTGACTGTAACAGTGAAGACAGATGCAAACAATGAATCTGACAAAATCTGAGAAAATACCCTTTTTAAGGTAGTATTTTTCCTTTACTTAGAGATACAGCACATATTAATCCCTTTTGGTACTCATTTCCACCCATTTGACCAATTAAGCTACTAACCAAACATCCTTGGAAAGCAGGAGGAAAAACCTGCTGCTCCTAGAGAGGACATACAATCTCCTTTCAGACAGCAGCAGAAATGAACCCCAGTGCTGGCACTGTTATAGCTATCCACTACATAACCATGCCACCCCAAAGTCAATTCTGGTCACTGGTATGATTTTTAAGTTTCAGTCATCTGTGGAACAGAACTATAAGTGTAACATAATCACTGTGCCATCCTATATGATCCAGTGATTGCTCTGCTGAATGGTTATGTCATGAATGTAATGGGTAGAGAATCACTGTTGATTTTGACCCATCAAGTCTGTTCTGCCATTCAATCATAGGCTGATCCAGTTCTTCCAGTTATCCCCACTCCCCTGCTTTCACCGCATAATACGCTTTGATGTCCTGGCTAATCAAAAACCTATCTTTGCCTTAAATACACCCAATGACTTGACCTCCACAGCTGCTTGTGGCAACAAATTCCACAGATTTACCACCCTCTGACTAAAGTAAGTTCTCCGCATCTCAGTTCTAAAAGGATGTCCTTCAATCCTGAAGTTGTGCCCTCTTGTCCTAGAATCCCCTACCAAGTGAAAGATGAAAAATTAACAGAGGAACAAGCAATTGTGAGGTAAATTTACCAGCCTATATACATGCTTAAATTCATTCAGTGGTAGATATGATCCTAGGGTCTCTGCTCCCCAATATCATAACATGGGAATGAATTATACAGCCTGTGATGGGAAACTGCCAACAGGATGTCCAGCACTTAGCTTCTAAAAGTGATGTGAATCCTCGACTCTTGGGGAAGGCTGATGACATTTCTAACTGATTCCACTGCTTTCAATGGAGTTTTTACAGTTGGTCAAGGGGAAACTACATCACTCCTTACAAATTATCTTTATTGTTTTAAATGTTATAAATATAAATATTTTGCTGTGGTAGCAACTAGCTTCATTTTATTAATTCTTAAAATATTTTAGAGAATTTTTATATTTACTAAAACATTGTGAGACTCCATGTCAAAGATGGCAGTCATCGAGAAGTGCAGAAAAGAAATAGACCCTCTGGCCAATTCAGCCCATGCAAGAAACCATCTTAAATGCCTACAGCCATTGACCTGCACCAGAGCCATAGCCCTCCATACCCCTACTATTCGTGTACCAATCCAAACTACAATTAAACATGGAAATCAAGCTCATATTCTCCACTTGTGCTGACAGCTCATTCCACACTCTCACAACCCTTTGAGTGAAGAGGTTTCCCTATCATGTTCCCCTTAATTTTCTCACCTTTCACCCTTAACCCTGACCTCTGGTTGTAGATCTACCCGTTCTCAGTGGGAAACGCCTGCTTGCATTTACCTTGTATATACCCCTCATATTTTTGTATATCTCCATCAAATTCCTCTCAGTTTTCTATATTCCAAGGAACAAAGTCCTAATCTATTCAATCTTTCCTTATAACTCAGCTCCTCCATACCTGGCAACATTATTTTAAACTTTCTCTGTATTCTTTCAACCTTGTTTACATCTTTCCTGTAGGTAGGTGACCAAAACAGCACACAATACTCCAAATTAGGTCTCACCAATGTCTTGCACAACTGCAACATAACATCCCATCTCCTGTACTCAATACATTGATTTGTGAAGGCCGATGTGACAAACGCTTCATTTACAATCCTACCTACCTATGATGCCACTTCACTGAACTATGATCCAATGAACTATGGACCTGTAATCTCAGATCCCTTTGTTCTACCGCACTCCTCAGTATCCTACTGTGTAAGACCTACCCTGGTTGGTCCTACCAAAGTGCAAAACCTGGCAATTGCCTGCATTAAATTCCATCTGCCATTTATGAACCCACTTTTCCAGCTGAGGCAGATCCCTTTGCAAGCCATGATAGCCTTCCTCGCTGTCCACTACACCCCTTATCTTGGTGTCATCTGAAAATTTGCTGGTCTACTTAACCACATTATCATTCAGATCACTGATATAGATGGCAAACAACAAAGGCCCTAGCACTGATATCTGCAATATACCACTAGTCACAAGCTTCCAGTCAGAGAGATAACCCTCTTCTAACACTCTCTGGCTTCTCCCACAAAACCAATGTCTAATCCAGTTTACTACCTCATCATGAATGCTGAGCGACTGAACCTTCTTGACCAGCCTCCCATGTGGGACCTTGTCAAATCCCTTACTGAATTCCATGTAGACAACACCCACTGCCTTGCCTTCATCCACTTTCCTGATAACTCCTCAATATTTCTCTATCTCTTGAAAACCGTTCCCTGCCCTTGTTATCTTTGCTTTTTATTATGACAGCCACATACAAGCATTATATTCTCAATATTTCCTGTTTGAAGGTCTCCCACTTACCAAGTACACCTTTGCCAGTAAGCAGCCTTTCCCAATCCACATTTGCCAGATCATTTCTGATACCATCAAAATTGACTTTTCTCCAATTTAGCATCTCAACCCACAGACCAGACCTATCTCTTTACATGTTTACTTTGAAACTAATGGCATTGCGATCATTGGATGCAAAGTGTTCTGCTTCACAAACTTCAGTCACCTGCCCTTTCTCATTTCCTACTAGCAGATCCCAGTATTGTACGTTTCCTCATTGGGACCGCTATAGGCTGATGTTGGAATAGTTGACATTAATCACTCCTTTGACACAAGGATAAGCTCTAGCCCCAGGTTTGCCTTCTATCAGGGAGTTTTGTAGGCAATGTTGATACTTCGTATTACCCAAAGGCCAGGAAATAACTAGACTAGCCCAATGACTCTGAAGTGCAGACAAGCAGCAGGCCAGGGCTCTATTTATTCATTTTGGGTAAAGGGACACAGGCACAGACTGAAGACATCAGTTCCCTGAGCAAATGCAGATCAGCATGATTTGCCAAAGCATAATTGAAGCATCTTCAATGCCGATAATTAAAACTAATTTCAATAGATGATTATTTCCACTATTCATCTGAAGATAGCTCTACCTTTCATTGCTTACAACATCTCTAAAATCTGTGCATTGTTAACAACTCTTCTAACTCTGGGTGCCTTTGTCCAATGACTTAATTCTGAGTTCTGGCAATGAGTTCACTATTCCTACATATCTGTCATTATCTTATCCTTGAAACATTTCTGCAGCCCACAATGGAAATTTGAGCTGTTACTGTAGGTGTACATGCTTCATTGGACTTGTGAAGCCTGGCTACTGGCACAGTGCCAGTTGTGGTGCATTCTGACAAAAGCAACTAGTACAGGGACACTGAAATCAGAGTACATAATTTAAAAAAATATGAAACTTGTCAAACAAAGATAAAATGTGGAAAGTAAGTTCAGTTAAGACACCTCAAAGTACAAGAAACTAATTATAAAAGTTGAAATAAAGTAAAATGGTTAAATTAATCAAATCACCTACCTTTCATTCATGTTCAATAAGAGTCAATGATCTAATTCACAGGTGGTATCGCCACAGATTTCTGATTTGTAAATTGTGTTATCCTGAGCTTTCCTTTGGTCACCTCCTTTCAAAACCAAAATCATTTACTTCTTTATCCTCACAACTGAGAGCTCCAATTAATCCCACGGCTCTTCGCTGAACGGTAGAAGGGAGCTCAATGATTTCTTTGTGCCTCAGTCGTCACATGAAACATCACACTTAAGGTGTATTCTGGCCACAGTACTGCTATTGTATGGCACACACCACGTCCAAAGGATTTATATATTTCAAGCTGATTGATTGTTGCTCTGGTGTTACAGGTTAAGCACGAAAGCTGATTATAGCTCTGGTTTCATCTTGCGCTCATCAACGGCTATTTTAATGTCATCATAGACCAGATACATTGCATGTTTTTTTACCTTGTGCAGAATACTTATTTTATTAGCTCTATGTTCCATTTATCTCAGGTGTTATGTTCAAAATATCCTGATGTGAAAGTGAAACTGAGGCAGGTTGCTTACTGATCTGCAGAAGGAGCACAAGTTTCCTTTTCCTTGCTTTTGAATGCAGGAGCTTTCATCCTGATTGACAACTTTCTGATTGGCTTACATTTTGCCACTATTGGGAACATTACACTTGTCTTTCTTTTATTCTTATCATGAATGTTTTTACCACTAAGCCTCCCAAGAGCATTTTTCCTACATTAGATTGAAAATACTCCGATAAAAATGACACCAAAACTTATTCAAAAATGCAGCAAATAGCAGATCCAGCAGAGGAAGAAAGTGAGTTAATATTTCAGATCAATAACCTTTGGTGAAATCCCCATCGATCTCACCACAAATGCTGCCTGACCTGCTGAGTATTTCAAACATTTTCTCCCCCATTTCAGTCCACTGCAGTATTTTGCTTCAGAATTCTTCTTTCAAAGATATTGCCTCAAGCTGGAATTTAAATACTGCTGTTAAGGTATTAAGAATTAAAATAGAAATGCATTCAATTGCGTGAACTGAGTTTGATTTTAGTCACGGCATTTCACAGATCCATTGCACGCTGACATGCAGTGTTATTACATTCCTAGAAAAAAAAGATAATATATATCCTTTGCTCTTCATTACTATCCTTTTTCTACTTTGCAACATAAAACACTAAGAGTTCAAAAGAATATAAAGTCTGCAAAGCTCTGAAGATGAAGGGATGCTCCTGCCATGCTCTGTCTGCTGTTATCTGGGAGTCATTGATCATTTATTGTTCTACTGCCTAAGTAACACACAACATTGTATTTCAACAAGAGGCTCAGCACATGCCTTGTGAGCTGTACTTTTAGCAATGAACAAAGTAATATGTGTATTTTGGGGTGAATTTTGACATAATTTAAACAGCCTCAACATGGCAGAATTGGTCAGATGGGCTTTCTGCTTTGTGGGCAGCTGGTAGATGGGAGTCCTTTCATACCTGTTTCAACATATAGAAGTATATAATGGTGCAGAAATATAGAAAGAGCAGGCTCTGGAATTTTCCAACTTGCTGTTGAGAAGGTGGTAAGGGTGAACAATATAACCATGGGATGATCAGACAATCCTCAATGTAAACTTATAAAAGATAGTGGAATCAGAGGTTAATCAGAGTGGTCAAAAGTAGGAAAGATCTTCAGAACATGTGTAAACAACGTAGCAAAGCATTTGCTTTCATTGTAGATAACCCTGAAGTTTTCTGGTGTGATGGCAGTACATTCTATCGCAGCAGCTTCTACGGGGTCAGCCAAAGGTGTTGTTATCCTTTTTAAATGTAGTTTTTACAATTGCAAAACTCTGCTGCTATTTAAGAACTTAAAGTACTGCAGTCTACCCCATCAGTTAGTTTCACATTGGCGGAAAAACTGAAGGAGCTGGACTTGGCACGGATTATGCTGCCTGCATCAGAGAGGGGTTGGTCTGCAAATTATGAGTGCAGCCTGACAGTGAGCGATCGTCATAGTCACTTTCCTTGTGATTGCAAGACCCTGTTGGACATTGTTAATATGGAATTCTGCAAGTCTGATTCACTGAGTTATTGGCGGATGGCACGGGCAGACAGCAGTGGACCTGCCGGGCTTTGGTGGTAGTGAGAGGACTAGGCTTCAGACTGTGGTTTTGCCAGTTTATAGCCACCCAGGAGAGAAGCATCAGGGTTAGTGACCTCCACCCGAGGCGTTGTTACGCAGCATCCAGTCTGGAGTCAGTGCAACCACTCAGTGTTTGCTCGGTAGAAGACAATTTGTAATGTGTTCAACTATAGATTTTCTGCAGCATACATGGACTCAGGATTTTTCTGTGTGACTGTATTTTACTGATATCTTGTATGTGCTATATGTGTGCTTTATGCTGTGTGTGACTGTTGGTACTGTGCTTTGTATCTTGGCTCCAGTGTTAAGGCTGATTTATACTTGCGCAAACGGGCTACGCCGCAGCCTATGCTGTAACTCCGATTTTCAGTTCTGCATCGCTCTACACTGTAGCAAACACGTGTTGGTGTGCGCCAAAATGCTAGTTGGCGGTGGGGTTTTCTAAGCCACTGTGTTGAGTTTCTTCGTGAGAGACATGGACGAGGAAATGCATTTCAAACATTTTTGCATGGCGGCAGGTAGATTTGACGATTTGGTTCATCTATTTTGCATCGGTGTATGCACAACCTACAGACATGGCGGAGAAGAAGCAACCGGAAATGCGATGCTACCAAGCAGACCAATTGCAGTTGTTGCAGTCTACGTCGCCGCGACGTGTGAGTAACTTCTCTGGAGAAGTGCATGTCATCCTACAGCGTAGGTACGGCGTAGGGTATGCGTTACCTATGGCGTTGATGCGACACACAAGTATAAATCAGCCTTAACACTTTCGTTTAGCTGCATTCATGCAAAGCTGAATAACAAACAAATTTGAACTAAATTCAGCTGATTCAAAAAGTGTGGGACATGGGAATATAAGACTTTGGTTCTGCTAATTTCAGCCACCAATCTTCAGATCCGAATATGGACTGCAGATTAAATTTAAAATGCAACTCCAGACAATGGGAACCTAGAGCTGTAAAAGGAGCAGTTGAATGAAGGACTAGTCAATGTTGATTAATATTGCCTGGAGTGTCGATGTGAAGAGGGAGGTGTAAGAGTTATGTGTGGTTCAACAAAAGCATTGTAGATTCATTGTAAATATAAAATTGTCCTTTGATCTTTCGGATATAAAATGTCAAGTAGTGTTGGGTTGAGCAGGCCTCTTCCTCCGAAATGGTCTCAATATGATGCCTGCTATGTGTCATTTTGTCATATAAAGAGACTACTTAATGCCTACCAGCTACTTCTCTCTGGTGACTTGGTTCACACAGCAATCCAAAACAGCAGCTTTAATTTAAAATAATTATTTGAATTATCTAAATTAAAATAGGAATAGGAGGGCAAATGCTGTTCTAAAGCTGCAGCATATGCGAGCCAATGGAATTCTATGTGATACATGGTGCACATTTACAGTAAGCATCCATGACCTCATGAAATTTGTTTCGGAATTAATGAACTTGAGCCTGAGATTTAAACTCTAAGATGCATCAGAGAGTTGGAGAGTTACCTAGGCCTAATTTATCCTCAATGTATTAACAGCCCTTAGACTAGTTATTTCAGAGTTGATGACTTAAAGGAACAGGAAATGCAAACAAAAGGGCATGTTGAAGACACCTCATTCCTGCAGATGTGCAACAGCTATGCGTTCCTTGCTGTCTGGGAAGACAAGAGCAGAGACTGCAAGGACAATGACAAAAGTGATAAAGAAACCACAAATATACGGGAAAATTTGTTGGAAGAATAAAAGGAATAATTGACTTGCATACTGTTCATTCAGATCAATTCTCACTGCTGCCATCAGGAAGATGGTACAAGAGACTCAGTACTCACTTCACTAAGTTCAGGAACAGTTTCTACCCTTCAATCATCAGGTTCTTGAAACAAAAGGGTTCTTCACAAACAAGAAGTTCTTCACTGACCATCATTTGCCCCATCACTGAAATGTCCCCATAATCTATGGACTCACTTTCAAGGACTCTTCATCTCATTTTCTTGTTATTTATTTATTAGTAATTTTTTCTCTTTATGTTTTCTATTTCTTTTTAAATTTGCACAGCTGGTTACCTTTTGCAACTGGTTGCCCACCCTGTTGGTGTTGACTTTCCTTAATTCTATTATGGTTATTGAATTGATTGAGTATCCACACAAGAAAATGAATCCCATGGTTGTAATATGGGGACTTATATGTACGTTGATATTAACTTATTTTGAACTTTGAATTCATTACGACAGTACATTGAGTTAGTGCAAAGGTAAACTATAACAGAATGCAGAATAAAATGTTCTAGTTACAGAGAAAATGCTATGCAGGTAAACAATAGGATACAAGGTCATAATGAGGCAGACTGTGAAGTCAAGATTCCATCTACATCATGCCTGGGAGATGTTCAATAGTCCTATTGAAGTGTGGCAGGGGGGTGTGACCTGACAGAGGACGACCATTGCGACTGGGTCTCTGGTACTGAGCCTGGTTCTGTGGTGCAGAAGGGAAAGAGGAAAATGAGGAATGCGATAGTCATAGGGGATTCCATAGTGGGGGGGAACAGAGATGAGGTGCTGATAGAGATACCCACGTGGTGTGTTGCCTCCAGGTGCCAGGGTATGGGATGCCTTGAATTGGGTACAGGGTATTCTGAAGGGAGAGGGTGAAGGCCCAGAAGTCTCAGTTCACGTTGTTACCAATAACATAGGTAGAAAAAGGGAGGAGATCCTGAAGAGATAAATCAGGGAGTTGGGTAGGAAGCTGAAAAACAGGACCTCCAGATTAGTAATCTTAGGATTGCTGCCTGTGCCACATACTAACGAGTGCAAGGATAGCATGATCAAGCATATTAATGTGTGGCTGAGAGACTGGTGTAGGGGGCAGGGCTTCATATTCCTGATTCACTGGGGCCTCTCCTGGTGGAGGTATGACCTGTACAAAAAGGACGGGTTATCCCGGAACCCAAAGGGTCCAATATCCTAGCAGACAGGTTAAATAGACCTGTTAGTGAGGGTTTGACTAATTTGGCAGGGGGGTGGGAACTGGAGTGATAGAGATGAGGAAGGGAAAACAGAAATAAATCAAAGATAGCATGCAACAGAGATGATAGAAAGGATAGGCAGGAGATGAGGCAAAATCGCATCCAATGGGATGAGTTTACAGGGCAGTAAAGACATGGTGCAGTTAAAACAGAAATCAACAAATACTGGACTGGAAGTTTTATATTTAAATCACACAGCATAAGAAATAAAATGGACAATCTTGAAATTCAGCGACAGATTGGCAAGTATGATGTTGTGGCCAGCTCTGAAACTTGGTTAAAGGATGGCTGCCACTGGGAGCTGAACGTTCAAGGATATACAGTGTATCGGAAAGACTGGTTGAAAAGCAGAGCAGGTGGCGTGGCCCTGTGCATAAGAAATAATATTAAATCACTAGAAAAGGATGACATAGGATCAGAAGGTGTAGAGTCTCTATGGGTTGAGTTAAGATATGGCAAGGTTAAAAAGACCCTAAAGGCAATTGTATACAGGCCTCCAAACTGAAGCTGGGATGTGGAGTGCAAATTACAGGAGGAGTTAGAATAGTCATGTCAGAAGGGCAATGTTATGATAATTGCTGGAGATTTTCACATGAAAGTGGATTGGGAAAACCAGGCCAGTACTGGACCTCGAGAGAGAGAATTTGTAGAATGTCCAAGAGATTGCTTTTTAGAACAGCTTGTTATTGAGCCCACTAGGGGATCAGAAGGCCTTTGACAAGGTTCCGCACATGAGGATGCTTAGTAAGAGAAGAGCCCACGGAATTACAGGGAAGTTACTAGCGTGGGTGGAGCATTTTCTGAAAATGGAGAGTGGGAATAAGGAGATCCTATTCAGGCTGGCTGTCAGTGGAGTTTCACAGGGGTCGGTGTTGGGACTGCTGCTTTTTATGATGTATGTCATTGATTTGGGCAATGGGATGATTGGATTTGTGACTAATTTTGCCTGTAATACAAAGATAGGTGGAGGAATCGGTAGTATTGAGGAAACAGTCTGCAGAGACACATGGATAGTTTAGGAGAATGGGCAAAGAAGTGACAACTGTAATACAATGTTGGAAAGTGTATGATCATACGTTTTGGTGGAAGAAATAAACAGGCAGACTATTATTTAGATGGGGAGAGAATTCAAAATGCAGAGATACAAAGGAACTTGGGAGTCCTTGTGCAGGATAACCTAAAGGTTAACCTTCAGGTTGAGTCAGTGGTGAAGAAGGCAAATGCAATGTTGGCATTCATTTCTAGAGGTGTAGAATATAAGAGCAGGGATGTGATGTTGAAGCTCTATGAGGCACTCGTGAGACCACACATGCAGTTTTGGGCTCCTTATTTTAGAAAGGATATACTGACATTAGAGAGGATTCAGAGAAGATTCACAAGAATGATTCCAGGAATGAAAGGGGAACATCTGGCAGCTCTTAGGCTGTATTCCCTGGAGTTCAGGAGAATGAAACAGGATCTCATAGAAACATTCTGAATGTTAAAAGGCCTGAACAGACTAGATATGGCGAAATTATTTCCCATGGTAGGGCAGTCTAGGACAAGAGGGCACGATTTCAGGATTGAAGGATGTCCATTTAGAAGAGAGATGGACAGAAATTACTTTAGTTAGAAGGTGGTAAATCTGTGGAATTTGTTGCCATGAGCGGCTGTGGAGGCCAAGTCACTGGGTGTATTTAAGGCAGAGATTGATAAGTTCTTGATTAGCCAGGGCATGAAAGGGTATGGGGAGAAGGCAGGGGAGTGGGGATGACTGGAAGAATTGGATCAAGCCATGATTGAATGGTGGAGCAGACTCGATGAGCTGAATGGTCTACTTTTGCTCCTGTAACTTATGGTCTTATAATAGTAGGAAAGAATCTGTCCTGAAGAGCAGTGGTATATGCTTTCAGGCTTTTGTAACTGCTGCCTGAAGAGAGGGGTGGGTCTTTGAAGAAGATTGAATGTCTGGAGTGTGTGGGGCTATGATTATGCTGGCTGCTTTGTCGAGGCACTGAGCAGAGTAGACAGAAGCAGTAGAAGAGCAGATTCTCCCTACACTTCTTGCTGCCTTGGTGAAGTCCAAACCATGTGCAAATAAGGTTAGACAGCTGAATACGTGGCTCAAAGACAGAAAGGGGTTTCATGCGTACTGGCACAAGTATTGAAACAAGGCCAACTGAGTTGTTGGAACAGGTAGCATTTACCCAAGCAAAACAAATAACTAGCGCATGTCAGAGCTTTAAATTAAGTAGTCCAATAGGACAGGATGAGCAGGCAGGATATGTTGGGGGGAGATACAGAGAGTTAAAGTGTAAGTGATAGCTTAGAGTAGTCAAACTGGTCATGCAAACTAGAATCTGTTGGAAAGAAATCAAGATTGTTTGTCATTCTTCAGTATACAAGTGTAAAGGAGAATGAAATGTTTGTTACTCCAAATCTAAAGCAGCATCAAAAATGCAATCAACTTAAAAAAACACAATTAAAGAACAATGAATATAAATATAAAAGCATTCCTATAAATCATAATGTGCAAATAACTGTTTTATATACAGTATATGATTGTTAGCAAGTACATAAAGTGATGCCAGGTGATGTGTATGTAGTGATGGTATATAGGTTAGTTGGTGGAGGCTTGGTGGATGTAACTGTTTTTGAATCTGGTGGTCCTGTTTTAGAATCTCTGCAGCCTCTTCCCTGATGGGAGTGGGACAAGTAGTGCATAAACAGGGTGAGTAGGCTTCTTCATGATATTGCTACCATTTGCCAGCACATTTCTGTATATACGTTCTTAATAGCTGGTAGGCTGGTAAAAGATACACAAATCTAGAAATAGATCTAATCAAAGCACTTCACACTTAAAGCTCCTTTTAAGTTTCCCCTACTGAGGAATCCCACAATTGCTTTTCATTTATAAACAGCAAATAATTTAGGAAATTACTTCCTAGATTTCTGCTTATCCTAAACAAACTTACACTTTTTTGTTTTTCTCTCACAGGTGCCCAAGAAATACAACGCATCCAGGCTTGATGGAAGACTGCCAGCTGCTAGAAAATGTAGATGAATAAACTGCTGATGTTTCAGGCTGAGACCTTTCTTTCATTCTGGCATCTTCCTCCTTTTTTCAACCAGAACCATCGACTGTCTATTCCTTTCCAAACGTGCTTCCTGACTTGCTGAGTTCCTCCAGCATTTTTTTTGTGTCGCTTTGGATTTCCAGCATCTGCAAACTTTCTCATGTTAATGTTACAGTATGTAGTCACCAGCATACATAGTGAATAATTTAACCTGCTTTGTGATCTGTATGTGGTGAGAAATTAGACATAACTGGCCTACCTACCACCAAGATAATGTGCAAGAATAGCAAAGATACAAACTCGGTAGAAGATAGGATTGTATGTAATTTTGACAAGAATATCCAAGAGGGGAGTTCACAGAAGGCAGCTAATGGCTGTACCCCATGAAATAATTTGTCTATTATAATTAACGAGCTCCATCGTGACACTAGTCTTCATAGACTCCAGGTCATCTTCAAGGAGTAGTGCCTCAGAAAGGAGGCATCATTAAGATCCTCCACCACGTAGGACATGCCCTCTTATCATTGCTACAATCAGGACAGAGACACAGAAGCCTGAAGGCACACACTCAACAATGCAGGAACAGCTTCTTCCCCTCTGCCATCTGATTTCTGAATGGACACTGAACACATGAACTCACTACTTTGTTTTTTAACTTACCTTTTTGCACTACTTATTTAATTTAACTATTTAATATATATAGATACTTACTGTAATTCACAGTTTCTGTTTTCTCTCTATTATCATGTATTGCATTGTACTGCTGCCATGAGGTAAATAAATTTGACAATATACTCTATCAGAATCAGAATCAGGTTTATTATCACCGGCATGTGACGTGAAATTTGTTAACTTAGCAGCAGCAGTTCAATGCAATACATAACATAAAAGAGAAAAAATAAATAAATTCAAAAAATAAATGAATAAATTGCAGTATATGTATGTTGAATAGATTTTAAAAATGTGCAAAAACAGAAATACTGCATATTAAAAAGCGAGGGAGTGTCCAACTGTTCAATGTCCATTTACGAATCGGATGACAGAGGGGAAGAAGCTGTTCCTCAATCACTGAGTGTGTGCCTTCAGGCTTCTGTACCTCCTACCTGATGGTAACAGTGAGAAAAGGGGCATGCTCAAGGTGCTAGAAGTCCTTAATAATGGACACTGCTTTTTTGAGACACCACTGCCTTCTATGCCGGAGGTATTAAACCTGATTCTGATTGAAAATTTGAAGCTTGTCCATTTCTGCATAAAAACAGTAAGTAATCACCTCAACACAAAATCATGGACTTACAGCATGGAAACAGAACATTCAGCCCAACTCATCCTGCTGACTGTGCTGCTTAGCAAGCTAATTGTATCTACCCAAAATCCTCTAAATCTCTCCTATCCATATCCTTATCTAGATGGTTTTTAACTGTTGCTAAATGTGCCCATCTCAACCACGATTTCAGGCAGTCCATTCCAAACACACACCACTTTTTATATGAGGAAACTGCCCATCATGTCCCTTTTAAATCTCTTGGCTCAACTTGCTACTGTCATAGCTGCGGATAGCCAGTGTTCAACAAGGCTTACTGATGTGCTTAGCATCAGATTACCAGTATTAGTAACCACTAACCCTTGAGAATAGTGATGGCAACATGCAGTATGAATCTTCTGTTCTCTCTCGAGATGGCAGCATTCATGACCTCAGTTCCTCTGTTTTGTCTGTGACCTTGCTATTGCCTATTTGCTATGCTATGCACCTCCCTACACTGTATTTCACCTGTCACTTCTTTGCACCTTCTCCTAATCTGTCCAAATCCTTCTGCAGACTCCCTGCTTCCTAAACACTACTTGCCCCTCCACCTGTCTTTGTAACATCTACAAACTTGGCTGCAAAGCCATATATCCCAATTTCCAGGTCATTAACGTATAACATGAAAATTAGTGGACTCAAGACCAACTCCTGCAACAGTCCAGTAGTCATCAACAACCAACCAACCAGAAAAGGCCCCTTTTATTCCGACTCTTTGCCTTCTGCCAATCAGCAAATCTTCTGTCCATGTTGGTAATGTTCCTGAAGTACTACTGAGCTCTTAACTTGTTTAACAGCCTCATATGTGGCACTTCGTCAAAGGCCTCCTGAAAATCAAATAAACGCCACCCACTGACTCTCCCTTGTCTATACTTCCTGTTATTTCCCCAAAGATTTCCAACATGATTTTCCAGGCAAGATTTTCCCTCAATGAACTGATGATGACTTTGGCCTATTTATCTTCAGAATCCCTTTAGAATGCTTCTTCTTCTTTGAGAAGATCTAATCCTGTGTCTTCTGAATTATTTCCAAGAACTCTAGCAATTACTGTTCCACTGTCATTGCTGCTAGTGTCTCTTTCCAATCGACTTTATCCAGCTCCTCTTTCATGCCTCTGTAGTCAACTTTACTGAACTGTAATGCCGACATATCGGATTTCAGCTTCTCCCTCTTAAATTGTATGGTGATTGCACAGTGGGAGAGAGAGCTTCTTTTAAGTGAGAGGGGGCAGTTGGGACATTCTGCACACCACAGTTTCTGAGGAGATTTTACATTGTGCTTAATCAGGCACTTAGCAAGGGCCAATAAAAATAAGTTAGGTTTAAGTGAAACGACCATTGTAGAGGCAGCCATTGTATGAGTGGCAGTGTTAGAATGGGGAGCTCAGGCTTCAGTTCATAGAGGTTTCGGCCAAGAGAGGTGAAGGCTGTAGGTAGATTTTTTTGTTCAATTTTCCTTTGTTATTGCATAGTTAGAGCAGTTTGGATGCCAGGCAGGACAGTGGAATGTTCTTGAAGGGATATGGGAAGGCAGGGAGATCACAAGTGTCCCTGAGAAGTACACCTGTAAGAAGTACATCCAACTGCAGCTTCTGACAGATAGTGTTAAGGAAATGGAGCTGGAACTGGATGAACTCCAGAACATTCGGAAGACTGAGGGGTTGTTCGACAGAATATAGTGTAGGGAAGTGCTTGGTTGTGCACTTCGGTAGAAGAAATAAAGGCACAGTTTATTGTCTAAATGGGGGAACATCCAAAAATCAGAGGTACAAAAGGACTTAGGACCCCTTGTGCAAGATTCCCTAAAGTTTACTTTGCAGGTTGAGTCAGTGGTAAAAAAGGCAAATGCAATGTTATCCTTTATTTCAAGAGAACTGGAATATAAAAGTGAATATAAAAGCAAACATGTAGCACTGAGGCTTCATAAGGGATTGGTCAGACTGCATTTGAACTATTATGAGCAGTATTGGCCCTTTTCCTAAGAACAGATATGCTAACTTTCAGGAGGATCCAAAGGATGTTCACGAGAATTATACTGGGAATGAAAGGGTTAATATGTGAAGGCTGGAGTTTAGAAGAATTGGGTGATCTCATTGAAACCTATCGAATATCCAACAGCCTAGATAGACTAGATGTGGAGAGGATGGTTTCTATAATGGGGGAGTCTGGGACCAGAGGTTATAGCCTCAAAATAGAGATGTCCATTTAGGAGGAATTTCTTTATTCCAAGGGTAGTGAATCTGTGGAATTTATTGCAACAGACAGCTGTGAATGTCAAGTCATTTGGGTATATTTGAAGTAGAGGATGATGGTTTTTGATTAGTCGGGGTGTCAATGATTACAGGTTGAAGGCAGGAGAATGAGGTTGAGAGGGATAATAAATCAGCCATGATGGAATGGTGGAGCAGACTTAATGGGCTGAATGGTCTAACTCTGCTCCTCTGTCTTACCATCTTATTGTCTCTGCCTCTAAAGTGTTCCTTTACTTTATGGTCAATAATCTATACTAATTCATTACAGAACAGCCAATCCAGAATTGCCTTTTCCCTAATGGACTCCACCCCAAGTTTTTCTTAAAAGCCTTCTTATATGCATTCCTTAAATTCCTTCTCTTGGGATCCAGCACCAGCCTAATTTTCCCAATCTTCCAGCATATTGAAATCCCACATGACTGTCATAACATTTTTCTTTTAATAGGCCTTTTCTATCTCCCATTTTAATTTGTATCCCACATCCTAGCTACTGTTTGGAGGACTGTACATTACTCTTATCAAGGTCTTTATACTCTTGCAGTTTCTTAACTCTACCCACAGGGGTCCTACATCTTCTAGTCCTACTTGGACAGCATCCTCTTTTCAGAAACCACCGTCACAGAGTCCAGTTCCACCCCACAACATCACTGGCCTTGCGAGTGAGTTTGTTGATTCTGTTGGCGTCTGCTACCCTCAGCCTGCTGCCCCAGCACACAACAGTAAACATGATAGCACTGGCCACCACAGACTCGGAGAACATCCTCAGCATCATCCGGCAGATGTTAAAGGACCTCAGTCTCCTCAGGAAATAGAGACGGCTCTGACCCTTCTTATAGACAGCCTCAGTGTTTGTTGACTAATCCAGTTTATTGTCCATTCGTATCCCCAGGTATTTGTAATCCTCCACATGTCCACACTGACCCCTTGGATGGAAACAGGGATCACCAGTGCCTTGTCCCTTCTCAGGTCCACCACCAGCTCCTTAGTCTTTTTCACATTAAACTGCAGATGATTCTGCTCACACCATATGCCAAAGTTTCCCAATGTAGTCCTGTACTCAGCCTCATCTCCCTTGCTGATGCATCCAACTATGGCAGAGTCATCAGAAAACTTCTGAAGATGGCAAGACTCTGTGCAGTAGTTGAAGTCTGAGGTGTAGATGGTGAAGAGAAAGGGAGACAGGACAGTCCCTTGTGGAGCCCCAGTGCTGCTGACCACTCTGTCTGACACACAGTGTTGCAATCGCACATCAATCGCACAGTGTTGCAATCAATAATCCATGACACCAGGGAAGCATCCACCTGCATCACTGCCAGCTTCTCCCCCAGCAGAGCAGGGCGGATGTACATCAAAACATACAGTGAAATGTGTCGTTTGCATCAAAGCAAGTCAGTGAGGATTGTACTGAGTAGCCTGCAAGTGTCACCATGTTCGCAGTGCAAAATAGCATGCCCACAACTTGCTAACCTTAACCCTATATCCTTAGATGTTGAGCTCTCAGCTATGATCTTCTGTCAGCTATGATTTGAGATGCCCACAATGTCATAACTGCTCATTTCTAACAGCACTACAAGATCATTTACCCTATGTCGTATACTGCATGAATTTGTATGTAACACCTTCATCACCACTCTTCAGTTTTGTTCGAATGTTGCCTCTGCAGGTTAGATGAAATGTTCTGAATACAGGCATCAGACAGACAACACAGCCTCCAGAGCTCTCAGTTCTTGCAATAGAGAATTGTGTCTATTCCCCTGATAATACTGTTCCCTATTACAATAATATTTCTCTTCTCTACCCCTCCCTGAATGGTTCTCTGAACCATGGTGCCATCATTTGGTTAGTCATTCATCTTGAGCTGCCATTGTCATTCTCACAGGGAGTCATAATCTCAGACCTTTTGGCAAGCTCAAGGGCTTAATCTCCTCCATCACTACCTCTTGAATCCCTCTACCTGCCTCACTCATAGTCACATGCTCTTGTCCCTGGCCATAGAGTGAATGTGAAGTAATTAATCTAATGGATGTGACTGCCTCCTGAAACAGTGTCCAAGTAACTCTTCCCCCTCCTGATGTATCACAGATTCCAGGTCATCAACTTTGACCCTGAGTTCATCAAGCATCCGACACTTGCTGCAGATGGGGTGATCGGGATCTGCAATGGGGTCCACCAGCTCCCACATCATCTGAACCAGCATTTTTCAGATACATTTTGACCTATTTTAATTTATGTTTGGTTTTGATTGCTTATTTTCTACTGTGGCCAACAAGGTGGTAAAATATTCATTGACAGGGAAGAGAAGTTGTGGGACTCTTGGCAAATCAGACCTTAGGGCTGTGACAACTGATATTATAGTAAATACACACAAAATGCTGGAGGAACTCAGCAGGTCAGGCAGCATCTATGGAAAGGATCACATTTTATCTGGCAGTTAGGCTTTTATTGTATCTGTGCCATCTTGCGCATATAGGTGGCATGTTAGACTATCAACAGGTAGCTCATGTTGTCTAGTCACCACCCTTTTGTTTTATCATGACGGATCAAATGCAGCAAGCAAGCAAGATTGCTGGAGAATATAGTCAACATGACTGTTTCAAGGATACCAGGCAACCCTTATGAATCCACTGCTGACTGCCACACAGGAATAGCATACTCACTCTAAGTCATACATAGCACAATTCAGAGTGAGTATACAGTGAGCATACATGGTTGCCAATGGCAGCTTGTGCCAGACACTGTTTACTATTTTTGCAAACCCACACTTTCACACTACAGATTGTGCATGAGAAAGAACAACTGAAATATTGCCATCTTCTCTGAGTGGAGAACATCCATAACCCTAATTACACTATAAGGGATAGTAAGCTCAGTAATGCTGCACATAATTGCAATGGAAATTCAAGGTCACAACAGTTGGCAATGCAGTCCTTACTCTGCTTTGAAACTATAGTGGCAATTGCAGCAAGCAATAGATTGTTTTACAATGAAGTACAGATTGTTTGTATTCTGTTATAAGCTAAGGTTCCTGTAGAAGAATTGCTCTCTGAACATGAGTCAAATGGATTCTGGCTTAGCACCTTTCTCCTTTCTTTTCTAGCCAATTGCTTTGCTGTGATCCTCTGCTGGTCATTTTTCTAGTGAAGATGCCATCCCCTGGGGAACACTGACTGCCAGCGAAATGTGCAGATGCTTTGTCGCCATTGCAGAAGACTGGCATCTGGGTCTTGCATCTCGGTAGCAACTTGAACAAGTTCAGGAATCCTGGATTAAATCAAACACTTCTACAATCATTGCAAGAGCGAGCAGTTAAAAAGAAATCAGCAGCCCGCAGTTAGTAATTCATCCGTGGCACAGTAGCATAGCAGTTAGCATGATGATGTTACAGTTCAGGATGGAGTTCGGAGTTCATTTCTGATGTCACCTGTGAAGGGTTTGCACACTCTGCCTGTGACCATGTAGGTTTCCTCCCACAGTTCAAAGATGTACCGGTTAGTAGGTTAATTGATCAGTGTAAATTGTTCTGTGATTAGGCTAGGGTAAAATCGGGAGTTGCTGGGTGGCATGACTCAAAGGGCTGAAGGGCCTGTTCTGCTTTGTATCTCAACAAGTAGGTTTAAGAACAATTCTTCATGCTGAATGCACAAGGTTACCCCAAGAACTTCAGAGGTTTTTACCCTGGAATGGTGGACTCCAAGTTGGCTCTACCAAAGTGTATTTTACTCTACATGCAGATTAACTTAACAACTTGCCTCCTCCTATGTCTAATGATGCAGTCTGGATCTGAAAGAAGCCCTTCACTTCTTTACAGGTGCAAACAATGCACCTCATTATTTTATTTTGTTCTCAATCAAGGACTTTCAAACATTTTAAGCAACATTACAAAGGATCATAGTTTCGAAGTCTGATTATAAAAAGTTCAGGAGTATATGTCTAATTCTTCAAAGACTGTAACTACGATATTACTAGTTTTGTCTTGTAGACAGCTTTAAGATAAATCAAGTCAAGCTCTTTGTGCTGGAATAAGCATCTAGAAATCAGGATTGAATTACTGACATATCCTGTAGGGCTCACGATTACTCAGGCTGGATCTTATCAGGTGTATTTTAGCTTCACATCAGCCATTTATGGCGTCTCATGGGCCTTCATGGATGGCTAGGTGTGTTGACTAAGCAGATGCCAGTATTTTTACTGTGTACCTGAAATGGTGTTGCAACAGATGTGCTAAATGGAGGAGATTTTAGAATACCTTATTTAATTTATGAACAAAACGGTAGCTTAGGATCTGCAAATGATTAATGGCATCTATACAATGTCCTCCAGTTTACTGCCGCCTCCAGGTGAATATGAAGCACAGTTGAAGGAATTCAAAATGTAATTCTTTAGTTCCAGGCGCCATATACTGCAGGATGACCCTCCTTCACTTAGTTAAAAATCAAGAGTCAATAAGCTTCCATTGTGACTCACTCTTCCCAAGAACCACAACCACCCATTTCTTCATTGGTCACCGCATTTCTTATGCTTTTAAATTATGAAATTAATTGATTTTTCTCTACACTGGTCATGATTTTCTGTGTACATGTGTGTGCCTGTATGCATGTGTCAGAGTTTTCATCTGGTACAGTCAATTTTCCATCACTCACATGTTAAAAGCACAGATTCCCCTCCTCTGTACTCCGTTCCCTTTTCTGAACAATCTAGAGCAGGTTGCTGATGCAAAGCAGCCCCTGTTCAAAATGGGCATTAAATACCACTAAATACCATTTATTATGCTAAGGCAAGCCATTTCTGGAACATGGGAGTATTTCTGGCAATGAAGCAATGTCCTTGAGTGTCTATAATGAATATTTCCAAATCTGCAGAATAATTACAAACATTGTTATATTACTGTGACATTAAGAGTCTCAAATTCCTTCAGCTTTCAATGAGAACAAACATGCAGTATACAGTGGATTCTGTTGCCAGTTTATTGGGTACCTCCTATAACCCAACCAGTTCAAGTTGAATTCAGAAATGCTCTACACATGGTTATTTGAGTTACCACCTCCTTCCTGTCAGCTTGAACCAGTCTAGCCATTCTCCTCTGACCTCTCTCATCAGCAAGGTGCTTTCACTTCTTGAAAACACTGTCGCTCATTGAATTTTTTTTTTTATTTCTTGCATCATTGTCTGTAAACTCTAGAGACTGTTCTGCTCGAAAATTCCATGGGATTAGCAGTTCTCAGGTTCTCAAGTCATCCATCTGGCACTGGCGATCATCCTGTGGTCAAAAACACCTGGATTACATTCCTTCACCTTTCCGATGTTTGGTCTAAACAACTGAACCTCTTGACTATGTCTGCATGCTTTTATGCATTCAATTGCTGCAACATGATTGACTGATTCCGTAGTTACATTTCCAATCAGGTGGGCCTAATATCATGGCCACTGAATGTATTTTTAACCAAACAAACCTGTTGTTCCAAGATGATAAATGGAATGTCTAAATCATGTTGACAACACATAACAGCAGCTGGGAGAGAAAGAGTGTGATTTGAAGCAAAATTCTATGACACTGGAAGCTTTCTTTTGGTGGTTTGGTCACTGACGTAGTATGGAAGTACTATATAATAAGACAAACACATAAGAGATGCCTGCAGCAAGTTTGAAGATCTATGCATTGGTTTGTTGTTACGAGACAAATTAGTCTAATTTTCAGTTGCCAAAGCTAGCATTTGATTTGTTATTTTGTTTCAAGTTGATTTCAGTTTAATGTCAAAGTTATCACGTTATCTGTCTCCTGAAGGTGACCCAGCAAGGCTATTTTTTATTAATCGCATGTGCTGTAATATTAAGAAGAACACAGACATTGACCGCCTAGATTAAACCCGGAAAATTAATTCAAAAGAGTGAATTTATCAGACACCATCATCTCTGGCGAACACTGCTGTCATGAAATATTAAAAATTAATTGTGTAATGTTATTGAGCTGTGACCGCTCAGTTGTCTTTTTCATCTGTGCCAATGTTTTTGAAAGTTCACTTTAATTTTCACATAGCAAATTGAAAATATACATACAAAAATAATGTGATTATTGTAAACAAGAATTCATAGGGTGAATAGAAAAGGTTACAATTGCAAGAGTATAAAACTGCCCTTGTACACCTAAATAGGAAAAGAAAACCTCATTTTTTTTCCAACTATTCCAGGCTTGTATCACCAAAGGCAAGTCAAATAAAATAAACATTTATTTATGTAGCAGCTTTTATGATCTTATAACACACACTTCTTTCTCATTTTTGTGTGCGGGGGAGTGGGATCTTTGGGATAGAAGTGTGTGTTCTGCTTTTGTTCATTTTTGCACAGGGAGGAGGGATTTGGGGGTTGATGAATGTGCTGCCATTCTTTTCTTTCTTGGTTTCGTGGATATCTGGAGAAGAAGAATTTCACTGATATACTTTGATAATAAATGAACCTTTGAACCTTTACTTGCAATTACATCCTTTTGAGATAAAGCTAATATCATACACCGTAATACAAACCATAGTTAGACCTCACAACCAGCAATAAAATAAATTATTCTGTTTTATCTGGTTTTGATTGACAGAATATTTTGATCAGAACACCACAAGAATTCAACTTCAAATATTATTTACCTTTGACTACCTTTAACAGTTTTACCTCATTTGCAGAAGATAGGATCTCTAACTGTGCTCATTGGCTGGAAGAGGTTGAAATCTTTTATCAAGGAGAGTTGTACCTACATTGAGTCATGGCTCAATTCTGAGAGCCAGCAGGCCAGTGAGAAAATAGACACATCTTCAATTGACCACACAGTGATTTCTTTTCTATCATAAACACAAGTGATTCTACAGATGCTGGCAATTCAGAATAACACATACAAAATGCTGGAGGACCTCAGCAGGTCAGGCAGTATCTCTGGAAATGAATAAACAATTGATGTTTCTGAACATCTTTCTGTTGGTTTTTTTCCATAGATGTTACCTGACCCGCTGAGTTCCCCCAACACCTTGTATGTGTTACTATGATTTTTTTCTTATATCAAAGGAAAGGATGATTAGTGCTGAGCGAATGAAATAATTTTATTTCAAATATTATTTATTACCAAGTGTATTATGGATGAGTATGGAACTGGGATTTGTTTCCCATTGCGGCATTGATTCTGATTCACAACCTTATGAGAGGACAACTATTAGAATGCGATGAACACTTTCAAAGGTAGACTGTGGTCATCACAACTTAATATCTGCTCACTTTAGTTTTTGAGTGATCTTATGCAGTCTGTGATACCCTCTCAAAGCTTTGCTGGAAAATGGAGAAGGACTGCAATGATTCCAGAAAATTGCTCACCACCACATTCTCAAGGGCAACTATACTTGAGCAATAAGTACTGGTCTTGCCAGCAATGTCAGGATTCATTAACTTCCACCCAGTTAAAGATCTAGGATCCTTGCAGCTAAATGTGGAAATTTTATTTTATTCATTTATGCATGATTTAAATAAAAACCCTCAAAATGAAATATTTAAGCTTAATTCACTGCCATAAGCACTCCCATCCCCAAACTCAACTACACAGGTTTGAAATGTTAGTAGCAATAATAAAAATGGCTTCCATTTATACACCATTTGTGGTGCTAAAACATCCCAAAGCACTTAAAGGCGTATTAGCAAACAGAAAATGGGCTAAAAAAACACTAAAATTATTTTAGTGTTGGTGTGTGGTGATGCATTCAGGTAAAAAAAGAGCAGTAATTATACTTAATGGAAATAGACTCAGGGATCTGAAAGAGCAGAGGGAATTTGGGACATTGGTTCACAGAACACTAAAGATAACACTTCAAAGCTAATAGAATTTTAGCTTTCATCTCCCAAAGTGTAATGTGTAAAAGCTGGAAAGTAATGATGATCCCTGTAAAACCTCTATGCCAATAACATGAGTGAGAATTTTCTCTGATTCAACGGTCTTGTTAATTTATATTTGGCTTCTTTTTCACTCCTAGGTGGTGGTGAGACTGGAATGGTTAGTTGGCTGTTGAATGTAGGATGAAGTGAGCTGCACATGGCTGTAGGATGTAAGACCTCATGGGAACAGCGCAGATCCAGGCACTGGCACCTATTATGTTCTTTTATTATCTAAGAAAGGACATCATTATAACCTACAACTTCAAACAAGAGAAAATCTAAAGATGCTGCAAATCCAAGCAACACACAGAAAATGTTGGAGGAACTCAGCAGGTCAGGCAGCTTCTATGAAAATGTGTAAGCGGTCAACATTTCGGGCAGAGACTTGTCATCAGAACTGGAGAAAAGAGATGAGAAGTCAGAGTGAGAAGGTGGAGGATGAAGTACAAGGTAGTAAGTGATAGGTGAAACCAGTAGAGGGGAAAGGGTGAAGTGAAGAGCTGGGAAGTTGAATGGTGAAAGATATAAAGAGCTGGAGAAGGAGAAATCAGATAGGAAAGAGCAGAAAGCCATGGAGGAGAGGGAAGGGAAGGAGCATCAGAGGGAGGTGATGGCAGGTAAGGAAATAAGGAGAGAGAGGGAAATGGGAATGGGAAATGGTGAAGGGGGGCAATACTGGAAGTTCAAGAAACCAATCACCTACAACTTGATACGTTTCAATGATAGTCCACCCAATTATATATAATGGCCTGGCTCCAAAACAACCCAGGCATCAGAAACACCTCTGTAAATAATAACTGAGGTCTCAAGGACAGCACATAGACCTTCCCAGGCAGAACCACAAGTAGAATTTGATGATCCCCGGACTGCTGATTGTGCAATAGGTAGAAACTGCTCCAAAGGCCACCTTTACCATCATTCAAGGGGATTCTTGACTTCTCTGCAAGCAAGCATTTGGAATGATGCATTAAGAATGACCCAGAGAACCAGGAGCTGATTTAACCACCAAGTGAGTTATTTGTTGATTGGAAGACCCCAGTACACATTCAGACAAAAGGGTCAGCTCCACAGCCATCTAAAGACAAAAGTGTAACAGAAGACCCATAACGTGGAAAAAGATGGTGAGGGATATAGTGCAGGCAATTCAGATATTGGCTGAAAACCATGACATGTTTAAATTCAAAGGGAATGTTAAAACCACCTAAGTTTCAAGTAGCCAAGGGCTTCACTAAGAAGATCCAAGAACAGTGGAGAGCTAATCAAAGAGAGGTAATCGGAGCCCTCAGGAAGGAACGGTTTGAAATACTCCTCATTCATCAACTATTAAAGTGGCAGGTAAATCATAGCTTTGTACATTATTGGAAAGGTATTAAGAACTTGGGAGGATAAAACACAGATCTTTTCCTGTTGTAATAAAATACAAATAGAATGAATGAACTGAAGACTTTTTTAATATGTGAACAGTGACAATGAACAATATAATTGCCACATAATGTAGTGATAATGAAAAATAAATTACTGCTATTCAACACTACTACTTGGTGAAAATGACATCAACTTCTGGATTTCCACAAAAATCTCAATTTTACTGTGGATGATTGAGCTCTTCTCCACAGGCTCTGATTTTTCCAGTCTTTACCAACGTAATTCAGGGAAATCACATGAAGTATTGTGAATTTAAAGAAGCTATAAATTAGTCACTGCAAACTATTCTGAAATAGAACATTTTACATGAGATTTATTTGCGCTGATAAATGATGTACTAAGTCATTTTAAATGCTTACCAAACTTATCTCACCCTCTCATAGCATATTGTAATCACCTCCCATAATTATTTGAAAACATAAGGAATCTAAAATAAAGTTTAAAAATCTGAACTGTTTGTGATACTTTATTTTTAATGTAGAATGCCTACACTTCATTTTTACTCAGAACCCTGTAAACATTACAAAAATAATTTAAAATTATGCTGTTTGCTTTCTGATATATTGTCTGTTAGAAAGCTTTAACATCATTATCTTGTCAACCAGCTTGTTAAACTTGCAGTGGCTGGTGCCAGAGATCCTATTAACCCAGTAACTGACAGCAATAGCTTACGGGGATGGGAAAGTTGGGGTGGGTAAAGGTTATCTTCATAGAAATTGCCAAGTCTTCATGAGGAATTTATTTCAAGATTTGCCTTCAATTCACTTATTTCAGTGCATGCCTCAAATAATTCTGGTCCAATAAAAATAATTCAGTTGAATTGATTCAACTGATTGGTAACGTTATCACACACAAAATTTGGTGGAACGCAGCAAGCCAGGCAGCATCTATAGGAAGAAGTACAGTTGATGCTTTGGGCCAAGACCCTTCATCAGGACTAACTGAAAGAAGAGGTAGTATCCATTTGGGTTACCCAGAGAAATTGGTGGTAGCAGAGCATTGCATTTGCTGTGACCAGACAACTGACTTTGACAGGTCCGGATGAAGGGTCTCAGCATGAAACATCAACTGTTTACTCTTTTCTAGAGATGTTGTCTGCTCTGCTAAATTCCTGTAGCATTTTGTGCATATTGAAGAAAAGAAAGGAAGCTTTTGGAAACATTTTGGGCTGAACTAACTTGTCAACAACTTGTTAATTTAAATTAGCCAAATGATTGTTACCTTCTTAAAAATAAGATTAACTTATTCTGGTATAATGCAAATCTGCCCAAGGTTACACATTAGTCTCAAAATCAGTAATGTTATCAATAAATGGACAGTACATAAATGGAAGCCATTATTTGTATTGCTACTAACATTTCAAACCTGCGTGGTTGAAGTTTGGGTTAGGATCACTTATGTCAGTAAGTGAAGCTTAGGTACTTTATTTAAATCAGGCATAAATTAGTAAAACTAAAAATCTCCACATATAGCTGCAAGAATCCTAGATTGTTTATCAGGTGGGGTTAGTGGATCACTGGGGTTGCTGGTGATGCCGATACCAATTGCCCAGATATTGTTGCCCTTGTGAATGTGGAGGGAAGCAATTTTCTGGAATCATTGCCATCCTTCTCCATTTTCCAGCAAAGCTTTGAGAGGGTATCATAGACTACATAAGATCAACCCAAAAACTAGAATGAGCAGATATTAAATTGTGATGACCATAGTCTGCATTTGAACAGTTGTTTTCTCACAAGGTTGTGATTAAGAATCGATGCTGCAATGGGAAACAAATCCTAATTCTGTACTCATCCATAATGTACTTGTTAATAAATAATTTGAAATAAAATTATTTCATTTCCTCAGCACTAATCACCTTATCATTTGATAAGCATAAGAAAAAAAGAATTCAGAGGATCACATCAAAGTGCTGGAGGAACTCAGCAAGTCAGGCAACATCTATGGAAATGAATAAACGGTCGGTGTTTCTGGCAGGACCTGACACTGTCTGACCTGCTACGTTCCTCCAGCATTTTGTGTGTATGGCTCAAGTTTATATTGTTACAGTATTCTCAAATGAGGAAAATGTGGCTTTCTAATTCTCATGGTGAGTATCAGATTTGCATAGACTTAATCTTTATTGGATCTTTAATTCCATTTCTTTCCACCGAAGTAAAAGGTATTGAGCCACAGAGGTATAGGTACTTATTACAGTGTCAGGACAAGCTATCAAATGCAAATGGTCATAAGAGATGGATACCAGGTGGTTAATATATTTACAACAATAAAGCACCCCAATCACAGAACTTCTCAGACACCTGAGTGAGCATTACTTCGTGGGAAATTGAATGTTATTTGATCCATGAATGTCTTCTTCACGAGTGGAAGAATAATAAGCAGCAGGATTATTTTTCAATTCCATTGTCAATATTTATTCAGACTGGACTTCTGGCAACTGCCATGCGAGTACATCCATTAACTCTTTTACCCTTAAACACTTAATTTATGTCTATGTAACCTAGGTGATACTGAACATATTGTAGCTCCGCATGAAAATGAAAATGAGTTTGCTCTCACTCTGTACAATAGATATATTTAAAATACAAAGATTCCAACAGTGTTTTATAGAAAATTGAAAATAATAGCAATTAATAGATTCTAAATAATATAATGCACTATCAGTAAGATATTCAGTCATTACAACTCTTATCCAACCGGAAACTCCTATCTACAGCTACTTTGATTTAATTGTACAAAATCAAAATAAGCTTGACAGCATATTTGGACTGACTGTAAATGAGGAAGATTTTGAACTCATTTCATCATATTCAACCAAACTTCCACTGCTGCTACTTCCTTAATAAAAATGTTTTTACTGCTCATCTAATCAGATTGGAGGTCACTTCTTAAAGTAACAGAATCCCTCTATGTGTGATTCAGTGAAAAAGTAGGCTGAGGTCAACTGGTGTCCTATCATAAACAAGAGAAAATCTGCAGATGCTGGAAACCGAAAAAAACGCGCACAAAATGCTGGAGGAACTCAGCAGGTCAGGCTGCATGCGTGGAAAAGAGTATTGTTTAAGAATAAGGGCTAGGCTATTTAGAACAGAGATGCGGAAAAACTTTTTCACCCAGAGAGTGGTGGATATGTGGAATGCTCTGTCCCAGAAGGCAGTGGAGGCCAAGTCTCTGGATGCATTCAAGAGAGAGTTAGATAGAGCTCTTATAGATAGTGGGGTCAAGGGATATGGGGAGAGGGCAGGAATGGGGTACTGATTGTGTATGATCAGCCAAGATCACAGTGAATGATGGTGCTGGCTAGAAGGGCCGAACGGCCTACTCTTGCACCTACTATCTATTGTCTATTGTTGACGTTTTGGGCCGAGACCACTCATTGGAATTGGAGAAAAAAAAGAGGGGAAGTCAAAGTAAAAAGGTGGGGTGGAGGGGAGGAGGAAGAAATTGAGTTGAATTGAATTGAACTTATTTCTTACATCTTTGACATACATGAGGAGTAAAAATCTTTATGTTACGTCTCCATCTCAATGTGCAATGTGCAATCATAGTAATTTATAATAATTTATAATAAATAGAACAGTCAATGTAACATAGAAATACATTCAAATCAGTGTGAGTTAATCAGTCTGATAGCCTGGTGGAAGAAGCTGTCCCAGAGCCTGTGGTCCTGGCTCTTATGCTGTTGTATCGTTTCCTGGATGGTAACAGCTGGAATAGATTGTGGTTGAGGTGACTTGGGTCCCCAATGAACCTATGGGCTCTTTTTTACACACTTCTCTTTTTAAATATCCTGAATCATGGGAAGTTCACAAATACAGATACTCTGGGCTGTCTGCACCACCCTCTGCAGAGTTCTGCGATTAGGGGAGGTACAGTTCCCATATCAGGCACTGATGCAGCCAGTCAGGTTGCTCTCAGTTGTGCCCCTGTTGAATGTTCTTAGGATTTTGGGGGCCCATGTCAGACTTCTTCAACTGTCTGAGGTGAAAGATGTGCTGTTGTGCTTTTTTCACCACACAGCTGGTGTGTACAGACCATGTGAGGTCCTCAGTGATGTGGATGCTGAGGAAGTTAAAGCTTTTCATTCTCTCAACCCGAGATCCATTGATGTCAATAGGGGTTAGCCCATCTCTATTCTTCCTGTTGTCCACAAACAGCTCCTTTGTTTTTGCGACATTGTGGCGTAGCACGGCAGCAGCGGCCTTTTAGACCTGGTGTTACTTTAATTTTCTATTTTAAGTTTGATACACAATTTTCAATTAGGACACATGGATAACAGAGCGGCTATCTACCATCACCAGATACTACTACAATACAAAGATCGCCCAAAAACAAACCTTCACAAAGATCTGCTGGCTGAATTACACGACGTCGGGTTGCTGAGGGGAACTGGCCTACAATCCTCGGACTTGCCTGATGCTGGGAACCGGAGTTGGAGACGTCAAAAGCAATGTCTGAGGGAGCGGAAGCGAGGTAAATGGACAGGGGTCCATGTCAGCCTAAAAGTAAACCCTAGCCGGCCGGCTCTACCATCCATTCTGCTCTCCAATGTCCGCTCCCTGGACAATAAAATGGACTACATCCAACTCCAACGTAATACTCGGTGGGAGTACAGAGTTTGCTCCACATTTGTCTTCACAGAGACATGGCTCACTGATGGGATTTCGGACGCTGCCATCCAGCTAGACAGGCTAGCTTTGCTTAGTTTGAAGAGAGATGCAGCTGTCTCCGGTAAGACTTGTGGTGGCGGTATCTGTGCTTACATCGACACGGAATGGTCTAAGAACTCTGCGCTGGTTTCCAGACACTGCTCATCGTTGGTGGAGTTTGTGGCAGTTTGACGCAGACCATTTTATTTGCCACGGGAATTCACCTCTGTCCTTATATTCAGTGTCTACATTCCCCCCAGCGCTGATGCTAAGGAGGCGCTCTGTGAACTGTACGGGGCTATTAGCGAACTGCAGAACGCACACCCTGATGGTCTGTTTATTGTCGCTGGTGATTTTAACCATGCGAACCTTAAGTCAGTGCTCCCCAAATTCCATCGTATGTGGACTTTGCAATGAGGGGGGAGACGCATCGGACCTGGTTTACACAAACATCCCCAACACGTACCGGGCAGAGCCCCGCCCCCACCTCGGATACTCACTACATCTCTGTTATGCTAATCCCAGCATACAGACAGCTCGTCAGTCGCTCCAGGCCAGTTCAGAAGCAGGTGAAAACCTGGCCAGCAGGAGCCATCTCTGCTCTTCAAGACTGCTTTGAGCACACTGACCGGCACATGTTCAGGGAGGCTGCAACCGATGGTGACTCTACCAACTTAGAGGAGTACACGGCATCAGTGACCAGCTACATCAGCAAGTGCATTGATGATGTTACTCTGTCCAAGACCATCACTATACACGCTAACCAGAAACCATGGATGACCGCAGAGGTGCATGCGCTGCTGAGGTCCCACAACTCCACCTTCAGAGCAGGGGACAAGGCAGCTTTAACAACAGTGAGGGCCAAACTGTCCCGAGCCATCAGAGGGCAAAGCGTGCACACGCCCAGCGAATCCACAGCCACTTCCAGGACAGCGGCGACACGCGGCTCATGTGGAAGGGCATCCAGGACATCACCAATTACAGGACAACATCACCTGACTGTGCAGGTGATGCCTTCCTCCCAAATGCGCTGAATAACTTCTACGCCCAATTTGAGGCTGAAAATGACCTAGCGGCGAGGAAGTCCACCCCTCCTACAAATGACCAGGTGCTGTGTCTCTCCGTGGCCGACGTGAGAAGAACCCTGCACAGGGTCAACCCACGGAAGGCTGCTGGACCAGACAACATCTCTGGTAGAGTGCTCAGAGGATGTGCAGACCAGCTAGCAGGTGTTCTCACTGACATCTTCAACATCTCCCTGAGCAGCACCACCATTCCAACGTGCTTCAAGGCCACCACCATCGTCCCCGTGCTGAAGAAGTCTTCAGAGTCCTGCCTAAATGACTACCGTCCCGTTGCACTTACATCCATCATCATGAAGTGTTTCGAGAGGCTCGTCATGAGGCATATCAAGACCCTGCTGCCCCCCTCACCGGACCCCCTGCAGTTGGCATACTGTCCCAACCGCTCATCAGATGACGCCATTGCCATTACCCTCCACCTGGCCCTAACCCACCTGGATAAAAAAGACACATACTTTCAGATGCTGTTCATAGACTTCAGTTCTGCATTCAACACAATCATCCCTCAGAAACTGATTGGAAAGCTGAGCCTATTGGGCCTGAACACCTCCCTCTGCAACTGGATCCTGGACTTCCTGACTGGGAGACCTCAGTCAATCCAGATCGGGAACAGCATCTCCAACACCATCACACTGAGCACGGGGGCTCCCCAGGGTTGTGTGCTCAGTCCACTGCTGTTCACTCTGCTGACCTACAATTGTGCTGCAACACACAGCTCGAACTTTATCATCAAGTTCGCCGATGACATGACCGTGGTGGGTCTCATCAGCAAGAACGACAAGTCAGCTTACAGAGAGGAGGTGCAGCGGCTAACGGACTGGTGCAGAGCCAACAACCTGTCTCATAATGTGAACAAAACAAAAGAGATGGTTGTTGACTTCAGGAGGGCACGGAGCGACCACTCCCCACTGAACATCAATGGCTCCTCAGTAGAGATCGTAAAGAGCACCAGATTTCTTGGTGTTCACCTGATGGGGAATCTCATCTGGTTCCTCAACACCAGCTCCATAGCAAAGAAAGCCCAGCAGCGTCTCTACTTTTTGTGAAGGCTGAGGAAAGTACATCTCCCACCCCCCATCCTCATCACATTCTACAGGGGTTGTATTGAGAGCATCCTGAGCAGCTGTATCTCTGCCTGGTTCAGAAATTGCACCATCTCAGATTGCAAGACCCTGCAGCAGATAGTGAGGTCAGCTGAGAAGATCATTGGGGTCTCTCTTACTGCCATCACGGACATTTACACTACACGCTGCATCTGCAAAGGAAACAGCATTATGAAGGACCCCATGCACCCCTCATACAATCTCTTCTCCCTCCTGCTGTCTGGGAAAAGGCTCCATAGCATTCGGGCTCTCTCGACCAGGCTATATAACAGTTTCTTCCCCCAAACTATCAGACTCCTCAATACCCGAAGCCTGGACTGACACCTTGCCCTATTGTCCTGTTTATTATTTATTGTAATGCCCGTACTGTTATTGTGCACTTTATGTAGTCCAGTGTAGGTCTGTAGTCTAGTATAGCATTCTCTGTGTTTTTTTTTATTACGCAATTCAATCTAGTTTTTTGTACTGTGTCATGTAAACCATGGTCCTGAAAAACGTTGTCTCATTTTTACTATGCACTGTACCAGCAGTTATGGTCGAAATGACAATAAAAGTTGACTTGACTTGACTTAACTTGAGCGAGAGGTTGTTTTCTTGACACCACTGTGTCAGAGGATGACTTCTTCCATGTAGGCCACCTCGTTATTATTTGAGAATAGGGCAATCAATGTAGTGTTGTCGACAAATTTAATTAGCAGATTAGAGCTGTGGTTGGTGATGCAGTCATGGGTATACAGGGAGTTAAGCAGGTCACAGGTGAAACAGGGAGAGGGGGTGAAGTAAAGAGCAAAGAAGTCGATTAGTGAAAAAGATAAATGGCTGGCAAAGGGTGAATTGATAGGAGACGACAGGAGGCCATGGAAGAAAGAAAGGGGAGGGAGCACCATAAGGAGGCAATGACAGGTAAGGAGATAAGGAGAGAGAGGGGAATGGGAATGCGAAATGGTGAAAGAGAAGGGGGGTGCGGGCCTTGCCGGAAGCTTGAGAAATCGATGTTCGTGCCAGCAGGTTGGACAGTACATAAGGTGTTGCTCTTCCAATCTGAGTGTAGTTACTTCATAACAGTAAAAGAAGTCATGGACTGACATGTTGGAATGGGAATAGGAAGTGGAATTAAAATGGGAGATCCTGCATTTTCTGGCACATGCAGTGTAGGTGCTCAGTGAATCTGTCTCCCAATCTATGTCAGGTCTCACCAATATACAGGAGGGCACATTGAGAACAGCAGATAAAATAGATGACCCCAACAGACTCACAGGTGGATTGTTACCTCATGTGGAAGGACAGTTTGAGTCTCTGAATAAAGGGGGAAACTGATAGGAGATGTGTAGCAGCAGTTGTAGCACTTGCTCTGCTTGCTGCAAGGATAAGTGCCAGGAGGGAGATCAGTGGGGAGAGACTCACTTCTGCATTATCCAACATAGATTGGTAGACTACTTCACTGAGCAGCTACACTCCAACCGCTAGAAAAAGCTGATCTCCCAGTGGCCACTTATTTTTATTCCACTTCCCATTTCCATTCCAACATGTCATTCCATGGACTCTTCAACTGTCACAATGAGGCCACACTCAGGTTGGAGGAGCAACAACTTATATTCTGTTTGGGTGGCCTCCAACCTGATGGCATGAATATCCATTTCCCAAACTTCTGGTAATGCCCCTCCCCCCTTCACTAATCCCCATTCCCATTTCCCTCTCTTGCTCCTTATCTCCTTCCTGGCTGATCACCTCCCTTTGGCGCTCCTCCCCCTTTTCTTTATTCCATGGCCTTCTGTCCTCACCTATCAGATTACTAACCCTTTATCTTTTTCACCAATTGACTTCCCAGCTCTGTACTTCACTCCTCCCCCCATTTTGGTTTCACCGATCACGTTGTATTTCTTCCTCCCCTCCCCTCACCTTCTTATTCTGATTTCCCATCTTTTTTCTCTTCTCTGAAGAGTCTCAGCCTGGGACATTGACTGTTTACTCCTTTCCATAGATGCTGACTGGCCAGCTGGTGTTCCATCACATGTACATGGCATTTTTACATATATGGAGAAGATAGTTTATGTTTGCAAACCGATTGATTGCAGGAATTGTCAGCATCAAGCCCTTTCTCCTCTCAACTAATATTTGCTGTTATTTGGCATCAAAACTGTTGCAATTTCGGTGCAACTATCCCTGCATCAGAGGAACTGGTTTAAAGGACAACTGTAAAGAGGTCTCATCACTCAGTTTGGAGAGCTTTAGACATGTGTTCAGTCTCTCAGACAAACTTTATATTGCAGGTAGTCTTGGGAGTGAATTCATGATCAGGATGAATGGAAAAGAGCATGAAAGGAAGAGAAACAGTGGGAAACAGAATGAGGAAAGAACTGTTGCAAATTCCCAACCTCGAATGTCAATCCCCTTCCTCTCACAAATGCTCCCCGAGCAGCATTTTTTATCACTCCATTTTCCAGCATCTGCAATTGTTTGCCTCTTCCTTCAGTGTATTCACCTTCATTCATGCAAAATACTTCACTAAACCCCATTATCTCTTTCTTAACTACCACTATTCACTTTTGTGATTTTCAACAACCATAAAGGCAAGTAACCAAGGAAGAAAAGCCTGATCTACAGCATTCTCTATCTCATATCTAATGCAGTTCACAATTTTGTTGCTTAGAATCTTGTATATTTTCAGGCCCATGGTATCTTACAAGTAATTAAGTTGTAATTAACATCCAGAAATCACATAAGCTGTATGATCAATTAAAAAGCATTAATAACTAGGTAATTAATTTAAAAAATATATCATCTTTCTCCACACTGGGTAGGCATTAGGTGCTGCCCAAATTGCTTATACATTAGAATTACTTACCTCATTTGCAGCAGGGAGATTTACTCAGTTTCTCTGGTAATATTATACTGGACAGATAGGGAAACCAATATAGAATCTTTTTCTGCATTGGTTTTGGGACACTATGGGTTCTAAACCCATTGTTATGAACTCCAGCTGGATCATTTAGTACACAACCAGAAATTCAGTCCTGAAGTAGTGTCTCAGCCTGAAGCATCCTGAAATATCAACTGTTAACTCTTTTCCCTAGATGCTGCCTGACCTGCTGAGTTCTTCCAGCATTTTGTGTGTGTTGCTTTCGATTTCTAGCATCTGCTGACTTATCATGTTTCAGAAATGTCTTTGATCTTAAAGGAAACAGCAGTGTTTGTTCTATAGTACGAGTCAGGTGCTACCATCTCCCAGGAAATTATCATTTCACTGTTTATGAATTCTATATCTAAAATTTATTTCAAAGCAGCTTTTAAAAAAGATGCTGCAAGTTACGCTTGAGGTTTCTTGCTTAAGGAACCTCAAGCACTGTGGTGATCCAAAGGAAATATTTGCTACATTTTAAGTGGATAATGCAGTAATGGTAACATGATTATCACACATTTATCACTAGCCGCACATGATCACTGCATAAGGGCCTTTTTCAAGAAGAAGTCGAAATGTGGTGAAGCTACTGATATATTTACTTTACAGTTTGCCTACCAGGCAAACTGCTCCACAGAGGATGCAATCATAACAGCCCTCCATATTGCTCTGACTCACTTAGAGGAACCGAACACTTGTGTGAGGATGTTATTTGCGGACTTCAGTTCTGCATTTAACACGGTCATCCCCCATAAACTGGTCAGCAAACTGAACACTCTTGGCCTTGGTTCCTCCCTGTGCTCATGGGTCATGGACTTTGTCACAGACCGACCACAGCAAGTCAGAGTTGTTAAGCACACATCCACCACCCTCATCTTACAAACAGGCACCCAGCAGGGCTGTGTGCTGAGCCTTATGCTCTACACACTCTTCACACATGATTGCACCCCCATCTACACCTCCAATTCCATAATTAAATTTGCAAACGATACCACAGTGGTTGGCCTGATCTCGGAAGAGGATGAAACAGCCTACAGGCTCGAGGTGGATCATCTGACGGAGTGGTGTAAGGACAACGACCTGGTCCTTAACACTTCTAAAACAAAAGAGATGATCATTGACTTCAGGAGATCAAAGGACAGAGTACACACCCACCTCCATATACATGGAGAGGTAGTGGAAAGTGGGGAACACCAAAAGTTCCTTGGAGTTATGTTGTCAAAGCAGCTGACATGGATCACCAATACCTTGATGCTTGTAAAAAAGGCACAAGACTCTTCTTCCTCAGAAAACTGAAACAAGCCAAACTCCCACAAAAGCTGTTGCTTAACTTCTACAGAAGCACAATTGAAACCATCCTGACCAACAGCGCCACAGTGTGGTATGTCAGCTACACAGCTGCTGAGCAACAAGACCTGCATCGAGTGGAGAAGGCAGCCCAGCGAATTGTCAGGATGGAGCTCCTAGGACTGGACACCATCTATTCCAGCAGACTCAGGAGGAAAGCAATCAGCATAACCAGAGACACCACACACCTCGGCCACTCCCTGTTTGACCCGCTTCCTTCCAGCAAAAGGTTCAGAACAATAAAAACCAGAACAAATAGACTGCGGAGCAGCTTCTACCCCAGAGCTGTGGCCTCCATCACATCACTCCCACAGAACAATGACTGAAACTGTGAGCACACACAAGGATTCAAATACTTGCACTAATGGCACTTTGTGCATTACTGTGAAATTCAGGTGCTTCTGTAACTTATTTTCTACTACTTATCTATTTAATACCGTTTTTCTATTACTGTCTTGTTTTCATCTACCGCTTTGTTTGATTGTCTGAGAGGAAGCCAAGCAGAGTTTCATTGTACCTATGTATAATGGCAATAAAGATCATTCAATTCAATTCAATTCAGAGCAGCTTTAAAATAACACATCTGCATTGTCATTATTTAGTTGTACTATACTGGTCTGCAGCAGCGAAAATGGAAATCCAGCAAAAACAGATCTGCAACAAGTATAATAAGAATATAGCATTGTTTCTATGATACACCCCTCCTCTGTTAAAAAGCAGCTCTCTTCTCTAGTAAATCTTATTTAACACCTGAATATTGACCTCGACTGCCTATCTCATATCCAATTTCACTCAAAACCGACTTCCTTTCACCTTTGAAAAAAGCCTCCCTCTCATCTGGCTGTTTTTATTCCCCAGGTTGCTAAAATATCCATTTAATCAATTTTCTATTTCTTTAATGAATGTGCTCAAAGAAAAACTGAAATAGTTCACAATCATACTGCTCTGAAATGCATAAATATGTCCTAGACGTATCTTGTCAGTGAATCAAACAAAGCAGAAAATCACACACTTCAAGCTCTCCCTATGGACTCATTTCACCCCTTATCAGCCAATCTGTTCCACTTATATTTCCCTATGTGTATTTGACTTCAGCTTGTTCTGCTTTCCCAGTTCATGAAACTTATCAATTGAAGAATTTTTGTTTAGCTACTACAATCCCATCTTCTGGAACTCCCTCATCATCTTTTCTCACCTTGTTCTCTGTCATGTCTTCAAAACTTCTTTGTTTCATTTGTCTTATGGCTCAAAGAAGTAGCTATAACTCTGTGGAGTCACTTTCAAGGACACTTCATCTCATGTTCTCAAAATTTATTGCCTATTTATTATTATTATTTCTCTCTTTCTTTTTATATTTGCACAGCTTGTTGTCTTTTGCACATTGGTTGTCTGCCCAGTTAGTGCAGTCTTTCATTGATTCTTTTATGGTTATTGGATTTATTGAGCAGCCTGCAAGAAAATGAATCTCAAGGTTGTACGTGGTGACATGTAGATACTTTGATAATAAATTTACTTTGAATGTTTGATTTCCAAAATATGAGGGAAAAAGATCATGTGATTACTCCATGATTTGAGGGATTAAAGGTTTAAGTTACTAAATGAATTACTTATTATAGGCATTTGATCCTCAGTGCCTCATTACTGATTACAATGAACATGTAATCGCCTCATTTCTTGCTAACCCACAATTCTCTTAGATTTTGCTCAAAACATATCTTAATTGTTGAAAAGTAACGTGACACATCTGTATTTGACGTATCATGAACAATCTGGAAAGAAGCCACCACTGTACCTCTTAATGTACTTTCAGGCAAAGGGTTAGCTTTTGCCTGAGCTATGATGATACTTTCCCCTTTATTGATTACAATGCTTAAGATGGGACTTAAATAAAAGGCCACTCACTATGGATGCTAATCCATAATGAAAAAGACAGAAGCAGACCAAACAAAAATGAAGTATAGACTGCATTTCGTGGAGTATCTCAAATATGGATTTATACTAGCACCAAGCAACCAATAGCAGTCAAGTTCTCTGTAGTGTGATTGTTTTTTTTAAATGAGGCAATGAAACCATCTAGGCTCTTTGAACAGTTGAAGAGAATACACTCTGAATACATTCTGAGACAAGCAAGAACTTAGTTTATTTTTTGTTCACTATGTCAAAGCTTTCAGAAACCAAAAGCACTTCAAAACATGCTTGCTAGCACTTCACATCAAAACAGTGATGGTTTGTGTGCTTCATACAACATTTCACTGCTCATTGCTAAATCTGGAAAACCCATACAATTGGAGAAGAACCAGTTCTGCCAGCAGCAAGGGAGGTTTTGAGGACAGTTTTGCGTAAGTCACCAGATCAAATTATTAAAATAATTCCATTAAGTGACAATTCTATTCAAAGATGAATAGGCAAAATGTCTGAGATAGTGGAAGACATGTACAACACAGTTAAGACAACAGAGTTTGCTATGCAGTTGGATGAGTCAACTTTGCCAGGTAATGGAAATTGCTTCTTGGTAATGCTCGCTTAATAAAAGAAGGTTCGAGTGTTGTTACTTGCAAAGGGACAAGAAACAGATACGAAAGGAGTTAATACTTCGGGTTGTTAAGCAACTTTTCAAAGAGAAGGACATTCCACTCAACAACATTCTTGCTTATGCAACAGATGGCACACCACCAATGACAGGACACCTCCTCTGGATTTCTACTTGTTTTAAAAGAAGCTGTACCTAACATATTTACCATTGACTGTAATTCACAGGCAACAATTGTTGCCTGTACAAATGATTAAATACTGTTAATACAGTGGTAAATAAAATCAAGTCTCTAAATTCTAGACTATTTCCAGAACTTTGTGCTGAGAAAGATAAACAATTTGAACACTTGCTGTTGCACACAGTAGCCAAATGGCTCTCAAAAGGAAACTGCCTGAAATGCTTTTATATGCATTTTGAAACTGTGATAAACTCTTCGAATGCGTAATTTTGAAACCAACTCAGGGATATTAGGCATGACATTGTTTATTTGTCAGAATTATTTGCAAAGTTTAATTAAATCCTTCTTTAATTGCAAAGAAATAATGTGAAGGTTATCAATGTCAAATAAGTCATCTCCACATTTCTGTCCAAGTTAACCCCATTTAAGTGCAACAATGGCCATTGTGCCCTATTTCAATTACTGAGCCTCTCCGATTTGGAAGAAAAAGAAGGATTACCAGATGATGGTCTTGAAGTATAGTGTGCCCATCTGGGTAAGCTGCATAAGGGCATTTCAGAGATTACAAGAGCTTCTCTCTATCCAAATTCCAGATGGGGGAATAAATCCATTAATGAAGAGTTAACAGGAAGGATGGAGAAAGAACCAATCTCACTGCAAAATAACTTTGAGCTGAAGCCAAGGTTCAAGAAATGATTTCAAGACTTTTGATTGTAGAATCACTGAACACTATACTACACTGCAGAAAAAGGTCAAGATATTCATTATTGTCTTTCCATTGTTACGTCTGTAGCCCCCTCCTTTGTGAGAATCACAAGATCACTGTTGGGTTGGGTCAAGGGGCCCAGGAAATGAGAGAGGGACGTGCAGAATGTCTCATTTCCCTGACGATGTAAAGCTACGGGACATGGCCATTGTCTCTTGGAGATCAATTTGTGGATTGAGATACTATGCTACGTGAACGCCCTCAGGCAAAGTGGGCTGGTTGAGGGAGGGATTGCATCACCCCCAACCTGATTGACATCTACGACCCTGTGAGTCAGGATAAAAGAGGGTCTGTAGGAACAGCCCCTCAGACGCACCAGAAGAAACGTTAAGCGACCACGTAACGGCAGGAAGTCATCTGAAGAAGACCATGTGCATTCAGTTCCGTTGCTGGAACTGGTGGCTGGAACCACGGAAAACGGCTTTTAGCTAACAACGGGGAAACCCACTCTCCTGCCTCAACAGATTGGCATCATAAAAGACCTGGGCAAGTTTTAAACCGCCTCTCTCTTAAAACCAAAACACTGCAGCGTGAACGAACTAACAGTGATTGTTATCTATCCACTGGACAATACATTATCCCCTAGACAACGATAGAGCTATTTCTTATTGGTTATTATTATACCCGTGCTTTAGAGTTAGTATTGACACCGTATATTATCTATATGTTTGCATTAATCTTATTTTTGTGCCCCTTTATCAATAAATACTTTTAAAAGTAGTACCATCAGACTTCAACGGACCTCTCTATCTTTGCTGGTAAGTGACCCAGTTACGGGGTTTTGTAATAAAATCGTCATTAAAGTTGCTAGAGCATGAATTCAGTGCAGTTCTCCAAATTCTTTCAAAGCAACAAATCAATCTGCAAGTTACTGAATGGGGAGATCCGAGTCTCCTTTTGAGTGACGCCCAGCCTGATGTTGAAAAGCTGATATCAGTTCACCAAGTCCACCCAAGGTGAAAACCAATGAAGTGGTGAACAGTTGGAATACAAAATACATTATTAAATTGCTGAGGAAAATAGTTTTTAACTTTATTTAATAAATAAATAAATAAACTGATTTGTAGCTTTAAAGAGATTTGAATATTTTTTGCAATTTTTTGTCATTATTTTGTATTTTCAATTCCTATTTCCTTTCTCTGTGTATCATAAATCTAATTTATTTTTATGTTATAGCCAGATAGGATGAGGGGTGCGCTGGGGATGTGTCTGGAAGCTAAGGGGGTGGTAACCTAAAACAGTTTGCAAACTACTGCCCTAGACTTTCAGTTGGATGCAATGATCCATTTAAGATCAGTTAACCTTTTTCTTTGTGTGCAGCTCCTGCTGCTGCAAAACAACAAATTTCACATTTGCCAATTACATTAAAGCTGATTGTGATACCATTTTTCTATTTAACAATTTACAGAAAGGCAGCAAATTTAGTACTATATTTATAATAACCTAAAAAGTAGATTACTGTTTTGCATCCTCAAAATCTTTCATAGCTATTTTATCTGATGTTATATACAATGCACATTTTGCCAGCTCATTTGCAATGTTGTCTATACAGGAGTGGTTCTGTACTTTAAAACAGAGTAGGTGAGTACATTCTAATTCCTCACATATTTTTCAGATTTACTTGAAAGAACTTTAGAATCAGACAGGTTAGGAGGCTATAATAGGTAGAATTAAATTATTACATGGTATGTTTCATGATTTATCCAAGTGGTTTACAGGCAATTATGTCACTCTTTAAACTTAATCTTAATGTATTAAATATAACCGCCAATTTGTACATGGTAAACTCCCACTGCTAGTAAAGTGATAATGATTTAATGATGATGACTCATGAATAATCTTTGCCAGGCTTAATCTCTTGCCTTTGGAATAATCCTTGGTATGTACCTTAGAGTTCGGCTGCCACCTCACTTCTAAGGATTAAATGTGATTAGATTGCAGAATCCTACTGTCTGAGAACTACAATAAGATGTTGACATATGGCACTTTTCAAATTTGTGAATGGAAGACTCAAGCCTTTGTCAGACACTGGTTTTCAAGAGTGCCTTAAAGAAGGAATGATAGGTAGAGAAATTGAACCTAGAAATCACTGCATGAAATTACTAATGGCAACTGTAATCATGACTGCCAGAGGCTAAATTCAAAGATGACTTGGTTACCCATTAAAACAGCAAGCTTTAATCCACCAAAAGAACAAAGAACAGTTAACTTTCCGTGCTATTCTAAGCAAATATTCTCCTGAACATATCTGTTGATCACATTACTAAACAATTTGAAAGAAAAGTTTGGAAGCAGTAAAGTGCTGAATGATACTAATTTATTTTAATTAATGTATTAGAATTTCTTCTGGATTTAGTTTTATTACTTAGAGTGGCATAGAACCAGCAACCTGGGTCAAATTCTACCACTATCAGTAAAGAGTTTGTACTTTCTCCCCATAATTGCATAAATTTCCTTTGGGTGCTCTGGTTTCCTCCCACATTCTAAAGATGTACTGTTTAGTAGGTTAGTTAGTCACAGGGGTGTAATTGGGCAGTGTGGGCTTGTTGGATTAGAAGGGCCTGTTACTATGCTATCTCTAAATAAAAAATATATACATTGAAGTATTTTTACAAGAAATCATTTTCAAACTAAATTCCCTGTCCATAAAATATCAAGAAAAAGCATCTAGTTATCTGTTGACTGGATTTACATTACTTATTTCATTGACTTTTCTGCATCACTAGCTCCACAGCTGTATTGGCCAAGGATGAAAATAATATTATGCATAACTTCCCCATTTACTTCTAATTTCTAAATGATTAAACTCTTGTCCCCTGCTATTTGAATCCCATTTCATAGTAAACAATTCACTTCCGTAGTGTTTCAATTTCCCTCAATATCTTTAAATATTAAATTTATTTACCATGCTCTCAGCTCTCAATTGTAACGAAGCTTGGAGGGATAGGAAATGAGTAAAATGACTGTTTTTTTTTCTCAATCCCTCTGAAATATTACTTTGCCATTGCACGGCCCTCTACACAAACAATGTTTTTGCTGTGGTGAGTCATGGACTGCGGCTGTCATTACGTCATTGAATCGTTTCTTCTCTCCAACCACATCTCTTTCTCCACAACACCACTATCTATTTACTTTAATTATTTTCTTTCCTGTTCCCTTCAAAGAGGAGATGTCTGAGCTGAAGAATCGAACACTATTCAACTTGGAACATCTGCTGTTAAAATGCACCCAGGAGAAGTAGAAGATACCCAGATGCAAATTAAACTCTCCTCTTGCTGAACACAACAAACTGCCTTAAATGTATGGCATTGGACTGGATATTTTTATTTTTCTCACAGGTATACTCCAAGAGATCCCTCAATAGAATTACCAATTTATGGCTCTTTCATCTCCTCCAATATTCTCTAGCTGATAAGAGCGAGCAGACTATTTCTAACCGTACAGAAATATAACTGGGTGCCAGGAGTGCAGGAAGGCATCTTTGTTAGATATGATCTTTGGTTTTCTTTCCCTTGAGGAAATACTTTACTTCCAATTAATCGCCTTCCAGATGGCAGCATCAGAAATCTATGTGGTTTATGATGTAGAATGTTAGTATTGTAGCGGTGTGCTACAAGCAGCGCTAAAATTACGACACGGAGTCGGTAACTGCAGTCGAAGGAAAAACTTTATTCGAAAACTTCAGCCTCACTTTTAAGCCTCTGTCAACCAGCCCCCCATGGCGAAGAGGCTCCAAAGCTCTGTGCTCGCAAACCCCCGTAGGCTATCTAATTGTGAGTCGGTTCGCATACGCTAGGAAATGAGCCGCCACAGTATATCTTCACACTTTCCTATGAGCTGTCCTTACTAGTGAAATATTTTGCAAGTTGGGATGCTTTAGGTGCTCAGTGTAGTTGCTCTGATTATATTCTCCCAGCACAAAGTATAGTAATAGTGCTTTACACCAGCATCATAAAAAAGGAAATGTATGTAATTGTGTAGTACTTTATCATATCTCAAAGAACATATTATGCACTGAATTATTTAAGATGTATAGTCTCACTTCTTCAGAAAAAAAATCCTGTTCACACTTTAGGTGGTGATGTGTGAAGAACCAATTTTGACCAGGATACCATAATTATGTACAATTTCTTTGAAATATGTCATGGAATCCATGATGTATATAGGAACATGACAGCACAGTACAAACAAAAATAACTTGCACTCATAAATATTTAGTAACAAAGAGAGGTAGTTCCTTTAAAGTCCCAACAGTAGTAACATCCATACAAGTCACACTTATACCTTTCATCTTGGAAGGTTAGCAGGATATTGCTTAGGTTCATTTGCCAATCTCCTGAACTTAGACTGATTAGTCCAGCAATGCCAAAATTACCATGTGGTCTCCAGGCATCATTGGTTGGCCTCATAAATGAAAATTTAGCAAACTCCAGCAAGAATTAGTGCACTGAACTGTGGACATAGCGAGACCCAGTTAAGAGATTCCACCACAGAGGGAATACTTATTGCTAGAGGGCTTTTCTTTAAATCTAGAATATGTTAATAAATGATCCTTATTGATCTTGCTGACTGAAGTTCATGGGGAACTGCCTTGCCTTTTGCACCTAATGTTGAGGATGATAAATTGGAAGAAGAAAGCAAAAGCTTTGTGAGATTGTTGCTGAGAATATTCAAGCATCTGCCCATGCCCAGTCACTGCAATATTGGTGTTTAATTCAAACATTCGGTGTCACAAGACTTTTTGTGGTTTAATTAACAATTGAATATGAAGAAATTAAATACACTGATTCTCAAGCTTAATCTTGAATGCGAAGTTACAACACAGAGGATATGTCCCACTAACAGAGCAGGGGCCACAGAAGCCAAGGCCTATGGCGAAGATTGGGATAAACTATAATGAAAGAACGCCTGTTAATTCAAAATAGCACAATGGCGACATATTTTAATGTCAGAAAAAAAAACGTGTTCTGAACATGCAATCTAAAGTTAAGGTCGTTGTCAATTCGACACAAGCAGTGTGAATTTTGCACAGAAGGAAAGGTTTCACAGCACAAAGTGATGAAGAGCAAAATAATGCAAGATCAAAGCTAGTGTGAATGATGTAGAATTGATTTTATGTAACATTTGTATCATCATCAGACACCTCAGAAAGTTGGAAGTCTTCAAGGCAAGAGAATAGTTAAAATGTTAGTGCATGAACATGGAGATTGACACTGCAGTAGGTTACTCAAAGAGAATTTATTTTTAAGATAGTTGAGGCAAAAACCATTGAAGAAGACTACAGTGAATTTGAAAACATGTTCAGATGAAGGACTGAAAATTTAAGATAGTTGAAATATTTACTTCATTAGAATTGCCATAAAAATGAACCACTGATGGTTATAACCATTAAACTATTTAATCATATCAATAGGCAGTTAGAAAACTGAAGCTGCCCGGGAAGAAGATTTTCATCATAGATGCTCTGAAGTCATATTTAGAGCCCATTAGGATTTTACTGGAAAAATGTTTACAAATATACTAGGATACACACAAGAATAAGTCCATGATTATATCAATGCAGGTGTAAAACCAAAAACTAAGCTTTGACCTTGTCTTAAATGAGAAAGAATGAGACTTCTAGTAAAAGCAAATCAGGATAACACCAACTGTAGCCATGTGATCTAAACTCTTTGAGTGTCTGGTGAAAAGTAGGTGATATTGAAGCAGGAAGTTGATGAGAAACAAAATCCATTACCTGTCTCACAAGCATGACACACAAAATGCTGCAGAAACTCAGCAAGCCAGGTAGCAATTATGGAAAAGAATAAACATTCGATGTTTCGGGCTGAGACCCTTCATCAGAACTCAATTTCCTCCAGTATTGGGTGTGTTGCTTGAATTTCCAGCATCTGTAGATTTTCACGTGTTCAGACCTGTCTCACAAGATCTAAACAGAGCAGTGTAAGGGGCAGAAATTTTCTCTGAACCACATCTGTCACATGTTTAATTGGAGATAGGTAAGGCGAATCAGTGATATTTAACAATTAACATGTATAAAGATCTGCGTTATACATAAAGTCATCATATAGTGTGGAATCGAAATCAAAGGTTTTTCAATGTACAATGAACGTGATACTAGATATAAAAATTGTCTCTACAATCAGATGGTGTTCTCATAGCCACAAGTACCAGAGAATATGATTTAAAATTATAAAGTATTCTAGTGGCTACCCAAACACAAGTTCAAAAGTACTTTGAATTATGGAGTAGGAGTCATTATTCTTGTAATGGATGATAGCCATGTACATAGACGGCCTTTTCTTCTTGGAGTGACGGAAGATGAGTGGTGACCTGATAGAGGGGTATAAGATGATGAGAGGCATTGATTGTGTGGATAGTCAGAGGCTTTTTCCCAGGGCTGAAATGGCTGCCACAAGAAGGCACAGGTTTAGGGTGCTTGGGAGTAGGTACAGAGGAGATGTCAGGGGTAAGCTTTTTACTCAGAGACTAGTGAGCACGTAGACTTGGCTGCCGGTAACAGTGGTGGAGGCGGATATGATGGGGTCTTTTAAGAGACTTTTGGATAGGTACATGGAGATTAGAAAAATAGAGGGCTATGGGTAACCCTAGTAATTTCTAAGGTAGGAACATGTTTGGCACAACTTTGTGGGCCGAAGGGCCTGTATTGTGCTGTAGGTTTTCTATGTTTCTATTAGAATGCTAGGAACTAACTTCAACTTGATAAAAAGCGTAAGAATTCTCTCTGGAATGAAAAATGCCATTAGTTGCTACAGGGCAGACCTCTCATTTTGATCATAAACTGTAAGCCTTAACAATCTTTCACCCTAATATGGCCAATGCTTAGGTAGAGAAAGAAATGGCCACCACTTTATGTCAGAATGATGGTACTATTGAATATAGAATGTTGAAACAAGATGTGCTTCAAATGCATTGACAAGATTATCAAAAGAAAATTCATACTCAGGGTATGGAAACATGATTTCATGTTGAAAATTGCAACTTATAAGATTATTAAGGGATTAGACAAGCTAGAGGCAGGAAATATGTTCCAGATGCTGGGACAGTCCAGTACCAGAGGGCATGGTTTGAGAATAAGGGGTTGGTCATTTAGGACAGAGTTAAGGAAAAACTTCTTCTCCCAGAGAGTTGTGGGGGTCTGGAATGCACTGCCTCGGAAGGCAGTGGAGGCCAGTTCTCTGGATGCTTTCAAGAAGGAGCTAGATAGATATTTTATGGATAGGGGAATCAAGGGATATGGGGACAAGGCAGGAACCAGGTATTGATAGTAGATGATCAGCCATGATCTCAGAATGGCGGTGTAGGCTCAAAGGGCCGAATGGTCTACTTCTGCACCTATTGTCTATTGTCTATAATACTCAATGATTTTCTGGTTACAGTATTGGTAATAGCTGAAAATGTACAACAAGGTAATAGGTTAAAACAAAGATGATGAAAAAATTTAAGTGGATGGTACTCAGTCAGATAACTGTTCTTATCAAGAGATTGTTTGAGAACCAATAAGTTGTTGATAGAATCACAAACAAGAGAAAATCTGCAGATTCTATCAACAACTTAAGCAACACACACAAAATGCTGGAGGAACTCAGCAGGCCAGGCAGGATCTGTGGAAAAGAGTACAGTTGATGTTTTGGATTGAGATCCTTCAGTAGGACTGGAGAAAAAAAGTTTCTAACTCTACTCCTTAACTTTTTTTCTGAAGGGTCTTGGCCCAAAACATCAACTGTACTCTTTTCCACAGAAGCTGCCTGGCCTGCTGAATTCCTCCAACATTTTGTGTATGTTGCTTAAATTGTTGATAGAGTAAGGTTGTGATCAATAAGAACACTGAATTATCAAACCAAGTGAGAAGACAGATTCTGGAAAAGTTTTACAATGAACATTTTGGTCTCGTGAGCTGAAAGTTTGTTTACTGGTCTACAGTAGATTAATCTTTTGCAGAGGTCATTGAATGAGTGCATGATCGGTCAAGGAATAATCCAACAAAGGGAACTTCACATTGTTGGAAGCAGCCAAATGAGACCTCTCTAAAGAATTCACATTGACTATTATAAGAAACAGTTTGACAATTTCGTAGTATTCATATTTAGTCATTTGAAATGAATTGAAGTGGAACATATTGGGTCTTGTACTTTAACAAGATCCATTTTCTTGTGCCACAAATTACCAGACTATTTGAGTTCAAATAATAGTCCTCAGTATTGTTCATTTATATTTGAGAGTTTTAAGAAAACTAATGATACCAGATAAACAGTAAACAGTATTCCCAAGACACTGGGGTGAACCCTATGGAGTTTATATCTGTAAATAGTGATTATGTGAATTGTATCTTTACAAAAGTGTATGATGCATTATACCATACAGTATGTGTATATACAGTGTGGTCAGAGAAACAGGAATTTTTTTATGTTTTAGCTACTCTTACTAATCCGTTACATTCCTAGCACTATGAAACTTTAAAATAAAAGCTTATACATGGATTGCAATGGTGACCCAGTTCCCTGGTGATTGGAGATGGTGACTTAAAATTGTACTGTGTGTTGGGATTATCTGAATGATTGTATGCTCTTGCTGTGTTCAAGTCTATCAAAACTAAAATGCTTAATGTATAAATCCAATTTATATGCAAAAACCCAAATTATAATTAAAGATTTTGGTCTGTGCGAGTCCTGGCAGATTCTGCAGGAATCTTTGGAGCAGAGACTGATGGCATTACAGAGCTGGAATTAGAAAGTATATAGAATTAAGTAAGTGATTAAGATTGAGAAATGATAAATCAGTCTGGGACAACGGATAATGACGGTTTAGATCTGGTCTGCTGCTGTACTCTCTGACTACTCAGCCTATGCTTCAACAATAATCTGTCGGAGTCATCTGTGCCAATCAAACTCAAAGTGGTCTCAGGTGGTGGCTTGGCCTCAAATGATACAGTCTGAGGACTGTCTCCAACCAATCTAAAAAGCATTTTAAAAAAATCTTGGGTCTAAATGAGTCAAAATGGCAGATGTAGACATCCATCATCCATCTGCCAGCATGGAAATTGGAAGTGAGCTAGTGGATCCTGAAGGAATTATGAAGATGAGTACAATCCCAGCCCATTAACAGGACTTAGATTTGTATAATCTTCACCCCTCCCCAGGATGGCATACCTTTTCACTTCTTCCACCACCATTCTTGCTGAACGTACTCTCACAACAGATAATTTTCATTCTCTTTCTCCAAAGCAAAGATGTAGAAATGAGAACCTGCAGAAATCTAGGTTTTATGTGATGTGTGGAATAGTCTACATGTTTATTTCCTTCAGACTCCCTCCCTTTTCTTTCTGGTCCACTGATATCTCTACCAGAACTATTTGTTAGATTCTTGTATAGAACCTGAACATTTCATCATCATTGCATCCAATTTTTATCCACTGTTACTTTCCCCTTGACCTTCCTATTCACCCCTTCCAACTTTCAAATTCCACCCCCATTTCAGGGAATAAGTTAGTGGCCAATGTCTGTTATTAACTAGAAAACATCCTCAGCTTTCTTGAGTATACTTCTTCCCAACTTGCTTCCAACAATGGGCTTTGTTCCACCTTCCTAATTTCTCTAGCTTCATTGCATCTGTTCTGATGTTGACATTTTCCATAAAATTGCCTCTACAATGTTTTCCTTGTTTCATTATATATTTATATATTTCATGACATATGTGAGTGATAATAAACCTAAATCTGATATGGACTCCTTTGTGAACTGACAGAGGGAAGGGGGCACATTCTATAGCTAGGGTGTTAAGACGTTTGCACATTACTGCCATGACTTCCTTTTTGTATTGCACTGTACTGCTATCTCAAAAGAAAAACCTTAACATGTAAGTGATCATAAACATAGGTCTCTAATGTGGACTGAGAATAGGAAGGCCAACAGAGGGGAATCATGGCTGGCAAATGGGAAGAGAGAGGGGAGGGAGTGGAAAACACCAGAGAGGCATTCTGTAATGATCATTAAACTAATTGTTTGGAATCAAATGACTATGTCTCACTCAGGGCTGAGTGAGACTGCAACTGAACCTCCCCCACCCCTGGCACTCATTCTTTGCCACCTGTCCCACACTCCTTTTTCTGCACCCCATCATCTCCATTCCCAAAATGCTTTGCTCCAGCCAGATTTGAATATTCACTGTGCAAAATTCTGAGGCATCCTAGCAATATATATGTGCCTAAGACATTTGCACAGTACTGTATACAGTTGCCACCTAATTGCAACTACTCTAAACACTGTATATTCCACTTCCTTGTCCTTACTTTCCAATGCTCCAGCCTCTACAATCATCAGATTATTCTCAACATTTTAAGATCATAAGACAAAGGAGCAGAATTAGGTCATTCAGCCCATCGAGTCTGCTCCACCATTCCATCATGGCTGATTTATTATCGCTCTCAACCCCAATTTCCTGTCTTTTCCCCATAACCATTGACCATAACTAATCAAGAACCTATGAATCTCCCCTTTAAATATACCCAATGACTTTGCTTCCAAAGCCATAGGTAGCCACAAATTCCAAAGATTAACAATCCCCTGGCTAAAGAACTACCTTCTCATCTCTGTTCTAAATGGATGTCCCTCTATTCTGAGTCTGTGCCCTCTGGTCCTAGACTTCCCCACTTTAGGAAACATTCTCTCCACACCACTCTATCTAGGCCTTCAAACATTTGACAGGTTTGTTTCATTCTCCTAAACTCCGGTGAGTATTGGCCCAGACTCATCAAACACTCCTCATACCCTTTCAATCCCAGAGTCAATCTCGTGAACTTCTTCTGGACCCTTTCTAATGCCAGCGTATGTTTCCTTAGATAAGGGGCCCAAAATTGCTCACAATACTCCAAGTGTGGTCTGGCCAATGCCTTATAAAGCCTCAGCGTTATATCATTGGTTTTATATTCTAATCCTCTCGAATCAAATGCTAACATTGCATTTCCGTTCTTTACCACCGACCTATAAATTAACCTTTAGAGAATCCTTAATGATAACTCTGAAGTCCATTTGTACCTCTTTTTTTAAAATTTTCTCCCCATTTAGAAAATAGTTCACACCTTTATTCTTTCTATCAAAATGCATGACTATACATTTCCTACACTACATTTCATCTATCACTTCTTTGCTCATTCTCCAAATCTGTCTAAGTCCTTTTGCAAACTCACTGCTTCTTCAGCACTGCCTGACCCTCCAGATCTTCTGCCAGCTTCAGTGTGATGCCACCATCAGAAACGTTTATCCATCCAACTCTTTAGAGCATCCTGTAACTTCACAACTCTTTGGTTCACTCTTTCATGCCTATGAAATCCAATCCCTTTCTCCTGAGAGCTCCCAAAGCAACTGTAGGAGGTGTCCCATTTATTTCCCATCTCCCATCTCCCATTTATCTGTTTCCTTTCCACCATCTGGGGATTCAGATCATTCCTACCGATGAAGTACTGATTTATCTGGATCTCTTCCAATTTACTGCATTTGATGCTCACAATGTCTTCATATGCTGATTAGATTTCAGATTTTCATATTCAGATTCAGTTTTGAGGGGTGATCTTGTGCTTCCAGTTGTTACCTTATTTTTCTCAATCCCAGTATCACTGTTACTTTTTTGCTTTTGATATTCTCACTGAAGTTTAACATGAACTCAAGCAACATAGTGATATTCTAACCCAACAATTACAGACATTGCCTTCACAAAAGAAAGACTTTTGTATTTATGTCTTTGTTAACTATTAAGCTAACATTGTATATTTGAAAGAAGAAAATCATTGATACATAAAGTGGGAATAGTTAATAGCCTGAAGATGTTTCATTAACAAGCATATTGATGGTCACTTTGTCATGAGTTAATATCTGGTGATCTAGGAAATATACCAAAATAGTTGTATACATCAAAGTTCAGAACTTTATTTTGTACTGAAAACCTGGTATAATTTGTTTTGAAGAGGAGATTTTTGAATTAGTTGACAGAGGATTCATGCTGGCAAAGAGAATTGATGTCAATATGATGCAGTCATAGGTATCAAACCAACAGAAAAGAAGCAGGAAAGGAATATTTTAACTATTCTAGCTTGGATTAAATGGTGAAAGAGCCAGGTAATGAATGAGAGAAAATGCAGTATCTAATGGTTTCTCAGTTCCATATTGAAATTGTGTGGCATCTGTCGGTCTGGAGAGACCATGGATCTGTGCCTGGAGTTTCCAGGGTGCAGGCCTGGGCAGGATTGTATGGAAGACCGGCAGTTGCCCAAGCTGCGGGCCTTCCCCTCTCCAGGCCACTGATGTTGTCCCAAGGGAAGGGCACTAGGACCCATGCAGCTTGGCACGGGTGACGTCACAGAGCAATGTGTTGTTAAGTGCCTTGCTCAAGGATACAAACACGCTGCCTCAGCTGAGGCTCGAACCAGTGACCTTTAGGTAACTAGTCTGATGCCTTGCCCACTAGGCCAAGCACAAACAGTTCCATATAGAAACTGGTTATTAAAGCAAACATAAATAACATTGCACTTTATTTCTTCTCCTGGATTTATTTTCAACTATTTATTAGGTAGAAGAGAATCTTAGTAATTTATATGCACTGTTCCTTGAAAGTAAAAAATTATAAACTTGATAAGCTCATCAGGTATGGACTTCATGTCTGTGACATATGTGTTATAAGTAAAACCATACAAAGGTAAGGTGTGATAAGTAATATTTATGCCACATATCAGTTGACTGCTCAGAAACATAACAGCAAGTCAGTCGATAATTGCACACTATAAATAGCACTCAATTAAAGCTCTGACATAAAGAGGGAGGCTTATGAATGAAAAAAGAACCAAGGCAAGTTTTTGCATCTTAAAATTATGAAGACAGAAACTGAATATGGAATCTGCCAGTCTCCTGCTGTATATTTTCTGGGAAACCATTAGAATTGTGTGTAAAACACTGAAGATTGAATTGTGTCAGTGATCTCAATCATGTCCAAGAGCTTTCAGATTGCTTTATAAAGGGAAGAGCATTGGACAATCTCCCCTAGCCAAACAAAGTATTGCCACTCATTATAGAAAGTCTGGTTCAGTGATTCCTCAGCTTTGCCATATAGACATACATAACAATTGAACTGAAGTGATTCTGTCTCTAGATGAATAAATTTGGGCTGGTTTAGAATGTCATACCTATTCCTTGAGTTTCTTTAAAATGAGTTATTTTGCAGAAAGTAATGCACGGGAGATATGGATTGGATAAATTACCAGGTATTAGATATTCCACTGGATGAGCAAAGCAAGTTCTGGAGATGTGCTGGTAAGAATGCTAGCATCTGTCTGTTCATACCAGTCTTCTTACCATGTAAACTGTCACAAATCCTTAGACATCATGAGCTCAACTTGTGAGAATTTTAAATTTATATTCTCATTGAAACAACATGTTCTGACTGTCATGCCTTCTTATCATTGATGCCTAATTATTGTCTTAGTTCTCTTCTGCGAATTGTTCAATCATCTTGATGTCCAATCTTGTCTGACAATTATCAGATCTAAATTCTCCCATGTGACATTTATAATGCAATTACATAAAATTTCCTGATTTTCTTACGTTGTTAGCTTGATGATTTTGAATGTTTAATGACTGCTAAAGTGGCAGAGTGAGATTTTAAATATACATGTTAACTACATTTTTTATAAATAAAACACTGTGAAATTACAGATTTAATATTATCTATTTCCATGTGAATTATTGATTCACAAGGCATATAATATATGATTTGAAAAATCAGAACATTTCATATCTTCTTAAAATATCTTTGAAATGGGAATTCCAATAAAATGCAACAAAATTTATCACCTCTAATTATTTTAGCTACTATTTGTCATGATTCACCATTGAATATTTTCAGAGGAAAGCTTTTCATAGAAGAACTGAAATCCAGTTGCAGAAACTTGCATTTACAATCTGAAATCTAAAAGTGATATTTATCACTAAGAATTTGTACTTCTGTTTTTATGTTATTTACTTTCTCTCTACATCTCTTAGAACCACTGGCACATTTTGAAATACCAAGCTGGTAAGGGAACTTGGATTAGGACATGTACAAGGAGGAATGAGGGAAGCAGCAGTTCAAGTTCCCTCCGGTCCTGCTTCCCACCAATCACCACTGCAATAATAAACAACACAATATGTAAGATGAAGTTAGGAGGCACTCTCCATCTCTGTCACTCTTTCTCATTCCTGTACACTCACAAACACCCATGCACATAGAGCACAACGTTAAGAACATGCTTGATTCTCTAGATGCCAGCACATGTAAATTCTGAACATAGAAACATAGAAAATAGGTGCAGGAGTAGGCCATTCGGCCATTCGAGCCTGCACCGCCATTCAGTATGATCATGGCTGATCATCCAACTCAGAACCCTGTATCTGGTTTCTCTCCATACCCCCTGATCCCTTTAACCACAAGGGCCATATCTAACTTCCTCTTAAATGTAGCCAATGAACCGGCCTCAACTGTTTCCTGTGGCAGAGAATTCCGCAGATTCACCACTCTCTGTGTGAAGAAGTTTTTCCTCATCTCTTCCCCTTTATCCTTAAACTGTGACCCCTCCTTCTGGACTTCCCCAACATCATCATCGACATCCTCTGACTAAGAACACTCCTCTGACTAAAATAATTATTCCTGAATAATTTATTCAGGAATACAGGAAGATCTGGCCTTACTATTCAAGGCCTTATCAATACCTACCAGCAATTACTTCTACTGAGAAATGTGAGGAAACTGAAAACATAATTGAGTCTCATCTTCTTTGAATTATTGGATGTAAGGAAGCTGGTGACTGCACTTCTTGCTTGTGAAACCCCACTGGTTTCCTTGGCTCCGTAAGTCTTGGGAATACACATTCCATTCCTGCCAAACCTGTGAGATTGCAATGGCTCTCCCACCCCGAACCCTGGTTTGTGTGGATGCTGTGTAATTTGCTTCCCTGTTACAACTAAGTGCCAAGAAATAACAGACAGCACACTGCATATGATTAAAGGAACTATATTTATGAATCTTAACTAAAGGGTTAGTAAAGAAAATGAAGAAGAAACAAAAAGGGCCCATTATAATTAAACAGTCAAATGTGCACAAGGTGGAGCTCAAATCTTCCAATATTTTAGGATGACTACAGCATCTTGCTCCATTTGAATCACGGTCCCCACCGGGTCAAATCCTACGACTGTTTCTCTCCAGCATCTCCCTTCTTCATTTCCCACCAAACAAAAGACCCAAGTCACATTCTAAAGCACCCATTACCTCTAATCATAACCCAAACACTGCCTCTACTGAAAGACCATTATGTTAGCATTGAAATCTTTCCCAGGGTGTTACATTTAGTATACAGTGATAGATCCATAACATGTTCGGCTATCTGGTTGAAAGTTCAAAGTTCAAAATAAATTTGTAATCAAAGTCCATGTAAGTCACCATATATAACCCTGAGAATCATTTCCTTGTGAACACACTCAATAGACCCATAATAGAATAACTACCATTATAGAAACAATGAAAGACTGCACCATCCTGGGTGTTCAGCCAATGTGCAGAAGACAGTAAAATGTGGAATTACAAAGAGAAAAAAATATTAATTATAAATAAATAAAGCAATTTCTGTTCAAGGACATTGTTGTTTCCATACCCAACTGTGATGTAGCCAGTCAATATACCCTCCACTACACACTTATAAAGATTTGTCAAAGTTTTACAAATCATGCTGAATCTTCACAAACTCCTATGGATGTGTAAGCGTTGTCAAATTTTCTTCTTAATTGCACTTCCATGCTGGACCGAGGACAATTCCTCTGAATTAATAATCAGAATCTAAAGTTCCTGATCCCTCCCCCTCCGATCCTCCAATATAGACTGGCTCATGGACCTCTGGTTTCCTCTTCCTGAAGTCAATAATCAGCTACTTGCTCTTGGTGACGTTGAACAAGATGTTGTGTTATGGCATCACTCAGGCAGACTTCCAATCTCCTTCCTATGTGGTGATTCATCATCACTATTTGAGCTACTTGAATAAACCTTCTCAGTAGGTTTTTAAGTCATTGTGATGCTAAAGAAAATTTCTAATATTTGCATGAGTAGACTCTAGATCAGGGGTGGCCAACCTTTAACATTCCATGCATCAATTCTTTCACTCACGAGTTCAGATGCACCACACAGCTCTTGTACCCCCATTCAATTCTTGTAAAATTATGTTAATATAGAGCTCGTGCGTAAAAAAAATCACATCCGAACTTCTGTGTGAAAAATTGACGCATGAAAATATAAAAGGTTGGTCACCCCTGCTCTAAATTCACAAAGAAAAAGAAAGAATTAATGCCATAGTAATACTGCTAGGCTTCATATGAACCAGCACCACTTGAACTTATGCAAATGCAATGGCTGTCAAGTGTATTGTGCCTTAGTAGATTTTTTAGATTAGACTCAAGATCCCTGAAATGTCACACCACATGATGTCTCTGGTCTTCAATCAATGTCCAATTGATTTATAAAGGCTACTCTACTTTACATAGTAAATTTGATTTTACTTAGCAATGCTGTCAGTGCTCTTCCAATACCTCTACCTATATTTACTTGGGTTTCACCACCAGAAACCTTTAGTGATAAGACTAACCAGATTGAACCTTTCTTATATTATCTACAACAATTTCTTATTCCTTTCCAAATTGCAATTAATTCATAGGAAAATCTAAAATTTCCAAACATGGAGACGAGAAATCTTTTGATAAATTATCTGAATCATGGTTGCATCTAGGTCTTTCTACCCAGATGATCCTTATGAAACAACAAAGCACACCAACTAAACTCTACTGCATTGGAGAATGGAAATGATAGGAATACAATATTGCTTTGAAAGCCTTAAAATAAATATAGAAGAAACAAAACTACCCACCTGAGAAACAAAACCTGAAGTTTTTCTGTCAGGTTTCATTTATGGACTTTAATTAGCAAAGTGTGCATTTGGAAATTGACCAGAGAATATATGGATTGGCCATGCACTCAATCATTTGATTCTCAACAGCAGATAATTACAGACAATTAAGTCATTCTGAAATACTAGGAGCAATCTGCCTTCTTATTGCTGACATTCTTCTTCACCTCTCTATGTTGCTTTGAAGGCTTTCTTTAGTCTTCCTAAAAATTACACAATCCATTAGATTAGAATCTCGTAGGCATGAGAGAGATGGGCTTGCTTTCTGTCTAATTTACTTTCATCTTAATTTCTCAAGAGAAATGTAAAGATATGTAAAATTATTCAGCCATTTGCTTCAATACATGTTCAATCATGCCAAAAGTCTAATAAATAAATCAAAATGTTCATTTTTCCCATAACTATTAATATCCCAAGATGCCTCATCAAATTGAAGTAGGACCAGGAAATGCTCAATATATTTATTTCATTTCATTTACATGAGGCAACTTGCAAACTTTCCACGTCTGTGTGTGAGAGAGTCTGTGATTAAAAATATAAAATATACCTGAAGAAATAGAGTTCACAGCTCTCACACAAATAAAAATAATTGGAAATATGCAGCAAACAAGACAGTACTTGTGGGAAGACTAATAGGTTTGATATTTTAGGTCAATAACTTTCCATCAGAATGAAGTTAAAATTAAGGCTAATGACCTTTCATTATGACTGAGGAGCGATGCTGCCTGATCTGCTGAGTACTTCCATCATTAATTTTTTCTTCTTCACTCTAGCAGCATCTGTGATATTTTGATCTTGTACAACTCCTTAAAATAGATCAAACAACTGTTGATAAATACAAAAGTATCTGTAATTGGGCTCTATAATGAATCAAGCTATAGCTGGGGAAGTGATGACCCCCTCCTGATTTGACTGTTTGAAGTAATTTATACTGCTGAGTATGTATAGAATTTTCTCCTTTTTAGGGAAAAGTTGTTCTGTCATTTTTATGTTTTGTAACACCAGGAAGTAATCAAAAGAAAAAAGAACACGAGACCCCAGACAACTTGTATACTTAGTTCCTTTTCTTTAGTGAGGCAGTCACGTATGATGTGATGGTGTACCATTCAATAGACAATTGACAGTAGGTGTAGGAGTAGGCCATTCAGCTTTTCTAGCCAGCGCCGCCATTCACTGTGATCATGGTGGATCATACACAATCAGTACCCCGTTCCTGCCCTCTCCTCATATTCGTTGACCTTGCTATCTATAAGAGCTCTATCTAACTCTCTCGAATGCATCCAGAGACTTGGCCTCCACTGCCTTCTGGGGCAGAGCATTCCACATATCCACCATTCTCTGGGTGAAAAAGTTTTTCTGCATCTCTGTTCTAAATGGCCTACCCCTTATTCTTAAACTGTGGCCTCTAGTTCTGGACACCCATCAGTAGGAACATGCTTCCTGCCTCCAGCGTGTCCAATCCCTTAATAATCTTATATGTCTCAATCAGATCCCCTCTCATCCTTCTAAATTCCAGTGTATACAAGCACAGTTGCTCCAATCTTTCAACATATGACAGTCCCGCCATTCTGGGAATTAACCTTGTGAACCTACGCTGCACTCCCTCAATAGCAAGAATGTCTTTCCTCAAATTTGGAGACCAAAATTGCACACAATACTCCAGGTGGGGTCTCACCAGGGCCCTGTACAGCTGCAGAACGACCTCTTTACTCCTATACTCAATTCTTCTTGTTATAAAGGCCAGCATGCCATTAGCTTTCTTCACTGCCTGCTGTACCTGCATGCTTGCTTTCATTGACTGATGTACAAGAGCACCTAGATCTCGTTGTACTTCCCCTTTTCCTAACTTGACTCTATTTAGATAGATATTCGCATACACCTGATGTATAACCCATAATGAATTATGCAAAGCATTCTTAAACAAACAATAACTTTACAATATTATTCAAAAATAACAGAAATATTAAATACACTACACAGCTCCCTGCTGAGCTATAAATGCCATCAATATAGAATGCATCTCAACTCAAGTATGTAATATATTGCTCTTTTGTCATTTATAGAATAGTTACATAGAACAACTACTATAAAGACATCTGCACCATTCATTCTTAAAGATTTAATCACTGTGGGGGATTTCTTACTCTTGTGAGATAACATTTTCCTGACGAGGGGGTCTCTCTGCTTGGCAGGTGAGACTTAAGACTGTGAAACAATCTCAGGTTCTGGGGCTTTCTCCTTGGTTGTTAAGGAATTGACTCTGGTACTGCAGGAATTAGTTCTGAATGGTCCAGTAAAATCCTCATGAATCCTCTGCCAGGGCAATGCAGGACATTCCGATCTTCTGGATGTGTTTGCATCCTGAACAGTGTGTGGCAAGCTACTCAATGAGCTGATTTATCTGAGGCCACCAGACAAAGCTTCAAACCTATGCTTTCATTCTGATCATGCTAGAGCTGCTGAGGGATGGGAACCAGAGTGCTAGAACAGTTAGTGGAGAAGGTGTGGAGGCAGATGTTGATAATACATCAGACAAAGTTAGGAATCAAAGGGTTGAACATGATGCAACTAGTGTCCTGAGCTGCCTATGCTGAAATGCAAGAAGTATCATAGGAAAGGTGGATAATAGTACTGGTTTACAAACAGAGGTAATGTGTAGTGAGGAGAGGCTGTGTTAACAGTGTAAAGTTGCAGTTAACAGGATGAGTTGCAACGTAAAAGGCAGACAAAATCGAAAAGGCTGAATACAGGACTGAAGGTGTTGTATCTGAGTACGCGCAGTATACGGAATAAAGTCAATAAGCTTGCAACACTGTTGCAGATTGGCAGTTGCACAATTGCAAATGTGGAAGGCATCACGTAATCATGACTGAAAGATTATAGCGGTGTGGGGTGTTTTCTGGTTTCCCTTCAGATCATCTCTGCCGTAATGGGTTGTCTTTTGATTTGGTTTAGAGAGAATAAGTCAAAAGGAGCATCCTAATTTGTAAATGTTTCAGCTATTTCCTTTTTTAAGGGTAAATGGGGCAATCCGTCAGCATTTCCATGATCAGTCATCCTCCTGAATTTGATCTTGCAATTGAGTCTTTAAGGAAACAAAGCCCATCTCTGTATTTGTGCCCATCTGTGGAATGAAAATGGACATCAGTGTTTGATGTTCGGTAATGAGGGTAAACTCCCTCCCATACAAGTACTGCTTGAAATATTTTACAACTGAAACCAGACTTAAGGTCTCTCTTTCAGAATGTGTGTTTTTTTTGCACTGCGGTAGTAAGGGAATGTGATGCAAATGCTATGGGGCGTTCACTTTCATCAACCATAACATGTGACATGACTGCACCTATTCCAATATACGAGTCTTCAGAGACAAGCTTCGCTGGATGATAACGTGGATCATAATGTGTGAGCATAGTGCCTGATATCACCATTTCCTTTATCCTTTGGAAAGCCACCTCATACTGCTTTGTCCTGACAAAGGGTCTTGACCCGAAACGTCGACTGTACTTCTTCCTATAGAAGCTGCCTGGCCTGTAGTGTTTCACTGGCATTTTGTGTGTGTTGCTTGAATTTCCAGTGTCTGCAGATTTTCTTGTGTTTGCTGCTTTGTCCATTGTCATTTTTTCCTGAACTGTAATAATGAGTTCAAGGGGTAGAGCACAGTAGCTGGGTTTGACAGGAATTTGTTTAATTATTGACAAATCCTAAAAAGGATCTCAACTGTGACATGTCCTTTGGCCTCAGGCATCCACCGCTGTTTGAATTTTTTCAGCACACTTATGTAAAGGTTATGCATCAATGGTGTGACCATTGTAAGTGATATTTAAACAATACACACTTATTGAATTATGTTCTGAGCCCATAATCTTTTAATCTTTTTAACTCTGTCTTGAGATTTAGAGATGACCTTGTCACCCTTGCCAGTAGCAGTGATGTCTTCCAGGAAACACTGAGGGCCTGGTCCATCACTGGTCCATCACTTTCTGCCAGAGGGCAAATGCAGATGCTACACCAACAATAAGCGTACTATAGCAAGCAATAAAGCCCTTTGTGGGGACTTATATTGAGAAGCACTTTGGACTCTTTGTCAATATTCATTTGTAGCTCAGCCTCAGCTAAGACAACTTTGCAGAAATATTTCCCTCTAGGAAGATATTTAAAAATATCCTTTATCCTGGACAGAGGTTGTTGATCTACTTTTAGTACAGGATTGATGGTGACCTTAAATCACCACAGAAACTCTCAGATCCTTCCTTCTTTACTTACTGGGACCATTGTCATTGTCATTGCCCATGGGCTCCATTTAACCTGGAAAAAATTCCTTTAGCCTCCATGTGACCTAGCTCACTGGCTATTTTGTTACTGATGCTATGAGGAACCAGATGGGCTTTGTAAAACTTGGGGATGGCATTTTCATTTAACTCTATTTTACCCATAAGATGTTTGAGTTTTCCAATGCAAACCTTGAGTACTGTTGTGGCATCATTCAGTACCTTTCTTAATTAACTTGTAGGGGATGTGGGATGCAAATTGTGGACGGATCTGCAATCAGGTGGGTAGCTGCTTCAGCCAATCATGGCCTCTCACAGTGCTGGCCCTCGAGCTTTTACCATATACAAGCCCAATGTGGCTTGTTGGTTGTTGCATTTCACTGATCCAAACGTCATTCCCACAGGGGTTATCTTTTCTCCAGTTTAAGTTCTTAGTTGGATATCTGCAGTCTTCAGTTTTGTATCTTTGAAATGCTATTCAAACTCAGTTTGTGGAATGACTAAAACAGCCAAGCTAGTGTCCAAATCCATTTTAATTAGTTCGTTGTTTACTCTGGTATAAGCCAGCTTGCTAGTCTCTTGTTAATTTTTATATTGTAAATCTCAGTTCTGTGCCATTCTAATCATTATCTGAACTTCATCAACAGCATGCAGAGCAGTGTTCTTTTTAAACCTGCGATAATTTTTTATCTTCATCTCTTCCCCATGCAGTCCATTTATTTTTGTCTACCCGACATGCTCTTTGTATGTTTCCTCACTTTACTAAACATGACACACAGTCGCTTGACATAATTGTACAGTTCTGGCAGGGGCCATTGCTATTTTTGAATCCAAAATTTATGATATATTCTAATGTGCAACCCTATAGAAAGTTAAAGGGCAACCACAATTGCACGATTAATGGACTGTGTTCACAAACCAACCAAAACCAGCCAATTAAAAGGAAATTACTATTATCAATGCATAAAGCAAGAATAGATGTTATGTTAAATAGCTGAATAACCTCAAATTCATTAATTGGGCAATTGTTACATGAAAGCTTATCAAGTGAATAATTCATGCATAGCAAAATCTCTACTGTGAATTTCTGGAGTAAATAGGCATCATATTTATATTACATATACAGCCAGGAATGGTGCTATACAATTCTGCACGAGTAAAATAACATTAAACAAATCATAAACAGGACACATTGATTTCACCATTTTTGCTGCTGTTATTATAACTTCTGGAGTGTTGAACTGGTGATAGCAACCTTAAGGCCAAATGCTTGAACAGACTTTCATACTATTCATGGTTCAAGTGAAAGAGATTAGATGAATAAGGGATTGGAGCCCAAGGCTTTTTACAATAGGGCTTAATGTTAAAATCAACAGATGCATGTTTTCTCCAAGAATCTCACTAGCCCTGTGTAATGCCACACCTTTGAAAGGTTTTGAAATTATTATTTATCTGTCTTGAAGTACACCCAACAATTGACACACTTAACTCTTGGTTATTATCCTAGTTTTACTACCGGTCTAATACTTCTCCATGCAAATTGTACAAGTTACAATGCTCTGTCAAGAATGTCATTGTTCATTTCCCTTCAATCTCATTTTTAGGAAGATGTTTATCCAATCTTTTAAGATGTTTTCATGGATTTAGTGCTCGCTGTTTGTACTGATATTCAATGAGGTTAAAATGTGTCAGGTTAAGTTAGAGACAGAATAATTTACCAATATATTCTACTGTAATTTATTTCAGGTTGTCAACTCCAGATGTAGAATAGTTTTCTTTCATGCAGAATTAAAATCACCTGACAACAATATTAAACTTGCTGTGTAAATATACTTCCACAAGATTTAAGTGACAAAATTACTTCGGTCTCTCCTTCCACTGACCTACCTAACATATAAGTTATTTTTCAAAATTAAAGCATTAATTAGCACAAAAATTCCTAGATGTGGTTTTAATAATACTATTTTGCATGCAAGAAATATGTCAAAATTAAGAAACATGGCTATTACAGAGCATATTTATTGAATGCTGGCCGGTGTTGTAGTGGCATCAGCACCGGACTTTGAGGTGAACTGTCCCAAGTTTGAATTTGGCTGGCTTCTTACATGCTTTCCATTCCTGTTATGTTGAGCATCGAGCTAGCAAATCAGCCTCATCAAAACAGTCAAATGCTACATAAGTGGCAAAGATGCCGCCAATGCACCACAAGACGCGTAAAGGAAAAACCTTTTCTAATCAGTTAATAAGTATTATTTCACTACCCTCTGCACAATCAGGAGAATTGACATACTAAGATAATGGGCTTTTTGCACTTTTAGTTCAGGTTTTTATAAAGATATAACTGAGGTGGAGGGGGGAGGTATTTCCTTCAGTCTATTTAATTGTGCCAGCTCTCTGTAAAAAAAAAGTTGGATTGAATCAGTAATTCTAATTCAGTCACAGTACAGTGTGAGTTGTAAGTTCCAGTTGTCATAAAAATGAGAATGGTGCTCTTTTAGCAATTGGCAATTCATTGCATTCACAGAACAAGGGTCAAAGAGTCAAATGTGATATCCAAAGGAGATTCAGCTGTGACAGTCCAGCAGCTAACATAGCTGAAAAAAAAGTCCTCTCCTGCATTTCAGATGTGAAAGTGAGTATATGAATAGAATAATTAGCCTACCAGAACAAATCAGGTGTTCAGGCAGTATGTGCCAATCCAGTAAAGATAGCACAATATGTAAAGAACATTTTGTGCAACAGATTTCTTTTATTCATTCAAAGGATGTGAGCTAGCATTTAATTGCCCACTTCTAATTTCCCTGGAGAAGGTGCTGGTACACTGCCTTCTTGAACCGCAGCATTTCTTAAGGTATGGGGCTACCCATAATGCTGTTTGGGAAGGAGTTCCAGGATTTCGGCCCAGTGATCACTAATTTGAGTGGATCAATTCGGAATTTTTAGTACAATCATGTTTGTGAAAGTTTTCTCAATATGCAGGGGAATATCCATGATCCATGACCCCCACTGAGCAGGGTTGAAAGTTTGAAGCCTTGGAAACATTAATAGAAAATAATATTTAAGGAGCAAAAGGTATTCTGTCAATCAATTCACAATTCTGTATGTGGTGTATCAGTCCTGTTGTGTGTACCCCATTTAATTTCAAATAGATGGATCGGGTATTCTTACAAGTCAACAAAAGCAGCAAGAAACATCACCTGCTCAGAGTGCAAACTGGAAATGCTGGTGCAAGCAATTCATAATTATTTGACTGCAAAAATCACATTGCAGTTGAACTATTCTCCTTGGCACTAGTGAAGTACAGATGAAGAAATTATCAGTGGACATGCAGGATGTCATTGACAGCAAACAGATAAACTTAAAATAGAATTAAAGGCAGACATAACTTATTCTTCCTCATGAAAAAGCAATTATATTGTATTAAAACAATATCAGATGGCACAAGAATAATTTCATTAGACAATTAGACATGGGAACAGAATTAGGACATTTGCTCCATAGAATTTGCTCCACCATTCTTTTATGGCTGAATTATTATCCCTCTCAACCCCATTCTTCTGCCTTCTCTCCATAACCTTTGGCACCTTTACTAATCAAGAACCTATCAACCTCTGCTTTAAATATACCCAATGACCCCATGCTTTAACTTAAACCCAGGATATTAACATACAGTTTTTACATTATTTGAACCTCTTGATTAGATTGCTGCCTAGATAATATGCAGTGTTCTTGTTTATAAAATTCATTTTGGTGTCTTTTTTGCACAATAATAATAACTTTATTTATATAGCACCTTTCATACATTAAGATACAGGCTCAAAGTGCTTTATATAGATTGTAAAAATAAATCAATATAGTTATAAAAACACAAAACAAAATTGAAAATCATTAGTAAAGACAAACATTATATTGAATAAAATGTAATCGAATATACCAATAATATAAACGTAATCAACATCAACAGGCATTAAGTAATCCTATAAGTAGGCCCAATTTAAAAGTAGTTTTTCTGATGTCCCACAGCACTAGCCTCAGTCAGCATAAAGGCAAAAGGCCACATTGTCAGCTCTTATAAGCTTGGCTCTAGGAATACAAAGCAAACCAGTATTTGTGGAGATAAGCTTATGATTTGCGATGAAAGGGTACAGATGCTCCAAAATATATGGAGAAGGTAGAATATTCTGAGCTTTATATACAAATAAAAATACTTTAAAAACTTTCCTAAAGGACAGAGACAGCCAGTGTCGTGATGCCAAAACTGGTGATTTTCTTTTGTTTGGTTCAGAATCTTAACGGCTACAATTTGAACAAGCTGCTGCCTACTTATAGCTTTCTGAGCAGTCCTGAAAAGAGCGCATTACAGTAGTCCAATTGGTTTAAATCAAAAGTGTGCATCAATTTATCTGCACCTTGAGATGTTTTAAGAAATCAAACTCTTGCAAGATCCCTTAAATAAAAGATCACAGTTATAATATGTTTAATATGTGCTTTGTAATTAAGCAGAGTCAATAATAAGGCCCAAATTCTTTACTTCTGGCTTGATTGGTAAAGCCAGATGATCAAATTTATTTGTAAGATTAACACTTAGCTTATGTAAGCAGCGTATACCATATTTGTTCTATTCCACATATGTGGATCAAGTATACTAATGTAAGGAGTCTCAAATACATAAAGATATAGTAGATTGTGGGGTCTATTCCTTGGGTTCGATTAAGTAGGATTCCTTTCTACAATTTATTAAATGAAGTTTAAATTATATCTCCGCATTTGAAGTAATGAACAAGCATTGTGCTTATCACAATACTGAGGAATTTCCTGTTGTCTTTTAAATGATAGGTTAACCTGAAACCTCACTTCCTTGTTTATTGCCTCCAGTGAACACAACTGAAGAAGAGTTAGGAAAACATGTGGTTTTCAATGTTTCTCTCAGAGCTGACACCACAAAAGGAAACAAACTGGTTATTAGCTGGTTAAGGAATATCAATATATTCAAGATTGTTGCTATTTTAGCTCTGAACTTAATTCTAAATTCATTGCACTTAAAGTGCTTTGAAACACTTCTGAAAGATATGGCAAGTCAAAATATTTTATTTTCTGATTAATTTTCCTCTGGACCATGATCCATTGCATTCATGCCAAAATTCATCCATGATTCAGAAGTGATCATTTCCCAACAGGATTCACCTTTAGTTAATAACCTGAAGATTTTGACTGTCTTTGTTGATTCCTAAACAACTGATCTGTTGTGCAATTTGTTAACTCTGCTGTTGGCAACTAATTCAACACATTATTATGAACTACTTTTCTGCTTCTGCTAATTTTTCCAAGTACACTCTAGTTGTATAACAGCAAAGTACGCTTTGATTGTGTAAGAGACTAATTTAATGGCTGCGAAAAAGTTAGTGGCAATGCTGTGTTTCTGTGTACAGATAAATTAGTCTCCCTTCCTATAAAACGTTTCCATAAGTTGCAAGCGAACGAAGCTTGCCATCCTTTTCAATCCTCCTTGTCTAAAGATCACATCTAAAATCTATGTGAACATGACTAGCAATGGCTTCATCAATCAGGGTGGAGATCCATTTATGAATACTAGAGTTGGAATTAGGTATTGCAGATATCACTTTGAATTCAATAACAAATAAGAGAAATAAGATAAATAGAAAAAAGTTTTTAAAAACTACAATAAAAATTATACAAGCCTCTACATTTGTAGAAGTTAATTTTCAGTGTCAAGAAAATTGTTTGACAAAAATTAAGAAGACGGTGTTAATTGGAATAAGTAATCACTAAGTTTCTCCAGATAGTTTAGTCATTGTCCATGAGATAAGACCAGGAAACTTACAGCACTGAATATATTTGAATGGTGTATCATTTGTGGGAATGTGTCATTTCAGTTAGGTATTGATGGACAGTATCTTGACAGCTCAGAGATAAACCTCCTCCATATTTATTTACATAAGTGTGGTTAATGTAAATTTCTGCCTGATTTCCACAATTAAATACTAGTCAGTATTCATTGTTACATTTCCATCAAAATACAGCTCTGCAAAAATTATTACAAGGTTCAAAAGTGTAAGAGGGAAATGGCTAAAACCTACATGAAGAGTTACAATATTTTATTTTTTGCCCACCAACTGTGTAGTTGTAGAATTTAAAATAAAGATTTTTTAAAAGGAATACAAGTTTCTAAATTGTTCTTTTCAAATGGAGTATATAATAGGATACAATTTGAAGTATATTGAAATGTATTTATAGAGCTTTTCAATAAGGCTTATGACTCCACAGAATTTTTCAATAATCCATATTTTTATTCCACTGTCCCTTTTGTTGCCCATGGAGATGTTAAACTGGGGTAGACATTCCTGCTAAAGTAATGCCACACAAGATCTGGGAATACAAATGCATCATTCTTTAAAAATGGCATTGTGGGTAGATAGGGCCATTGTGGGCAGAAGGCAAATTGACCTTCATAAATCAGAGTATTGAGCACAAGAATTGGGATGTTATATTAAAGTTGTATAAGATATTTGTGAGAACAAATGTGCAGTTCTGGTCACCAACCTACAGGAAATATATTAATGAGAGAAAATTTACAAGTACTTTGCCCTAACTTGTGCACCTGAGTTATCTAGAAAATCTGAATAGCTTAGATCTTTATTCCTTGCAACATAGAAGAATGAAGGGAGACTTGATACGGATATAAAAAATTATGAGGAGCATAAATAGTGTAAATGTAAGCAGGCTTATATCACTGAGGCTGCATGGTACAACAACTGGAGATCAAAGGTTAAGGGTGAACGGTGAAATATTTAAGGGGAACCTGAGTGGGAACTTCTTCACTCAGAGGGTGGTTCAAGTGTGGAATAAGCTACCAGTGGAAGTGGTGGGAAAGGATATTTAAGAGAACTTTGGATAAGAACATTAATAGACATAGGGGGCTGTTGTCTAAATGCGGATCAATGGGAATCTGTAGAGTAACATCCTGGTGTGGACTAACGTGCTGAAAGGCCTGTTTCTGTGCTGTAGTGCCCTATAACTCTATTTCCAAGGTAATTATTCAGATGGATAGGTCTGGTCCTTGGGCTGAGAATATAAACTAATAATATCAGAAAGGATCTGGCAAGTGTTGTTTTCTGGCAAAGGTGTGCTTGGTAAGTGGGAGGCCTTGAAAAGTGAAATTTTGAGAGCACAGAGTTTGGATTTTCCTGTCAGAATAAAAGGCAAAGGTAACATGTTTAGAAAACTTTGGTTTTTAAGAGAGATTGAGACCCTGCTTAAGAAGAAGGAGGTACACAGCAGGTACAGTCAGGAAGAAACAAATGAGGTACTATTTGAAGGTGCAAAAAATGCAAGGGAACATTTAAGAAGAAAATTTAGGAGTACTAAAAAAAGGCATGGGTTTGCTCTAACAGATATGGTGAAGGATAATCCCAATGGATGCTACAGATATACTAAGAAGTAAAGGATCGTAAGGGACGAAATTGATCCCATTGAAGATCAGAGTAGTCATCTATGTATGGAGCCAAAAGAGATGGGGGAGATCTTAATGGAGCTTTTGCATCTGCATTTACTTGGGAGGTGGCTCATGATCTATAGAAGTGAGGTAGAACAGCAGTAAAGTCATGGGTGGTATGCAGATTATGGATATTACTCTTGGTGGCAAATTATGATGCATAAATCCCCATATCCAGACAAGTTATTCCCTTGTATCATCTATTATTTAAGAAAGGTTCTAATATTAAGCCAGGGAATTGTAGTCTGGTAAGCCTGACATCAGTAGTGGGTAAGTTATTAGAAGGTATTCTAAGGGACTGGATCTATAAGTACTTGGATAGATAGGGATTGATTAGGGATGGTCAATATGGCTTTGTGTATGGTAGATTGTGTCTAACCAATCTAATAGGGTTTTTTGAGGAAGTTACAAGGAAAGTTGATCAAGGCAAAGCAGTGGATGTTGTCTACATGGACTTCGGTACGGCATTTGACAAGGTCCATCATGGGAGGTTGGTCAAGAAGGTTCAGCCACTTGGTATTCACGATGAGGTAGTAAATTGGATTAGACATTGGCTTCGCTGAAGAAGTCAGAGCATGGTACCACAGAACCATAGAACATTACAGCACAGAAATGGCTCTTCTTGGCTGCGCCGAACCATTTTTCTGCCTAGTCCCATTGACCTGCACCTGGGCCATATCCTTCCAAACCTCTCTCATCCATATACCTGTCCAAGTTTTTCTTAAATGTCAAAAGTGAGCCCGCATTTGCCACTTCATCTGGCAGCTCATTCCACACTCCCACCACTCTCTGTGTGAAGAACCCCCCCCCCCCAATGTTCCCTTTAAACTTTTCCCCTTCACCCTTAACCCATGACCTCTTTTTTTTCTCCCCGGCCTCAGTGGAAAAAGCCTGCTTGCATTCACTTTATCTATACCCATCATAATTTTATACACCTCTACCAAATCACCCCTCATTCTCCTGTGCTCCAGGGAATAAAGTCCTAACCTATTCAACCTTTCTCTGTAACTCAGTTTCTCAAGTCCCGGCAGCATCCTTATAAACCTTTTCTGCACTCTTTCAACCTTATTAATATCCTTCCTGTAAATAGGTGACCAAAACTGCACACAATACTCCAAATTCAGTCTCACCAATGTCTTATACAACCTCACCATTATACTCCAACTCTTATACTCAATACTTTGATTTATAAAGGCCAATGTACCAAAAGCTCTCTTTACGACCCTATCTACCTGTGACACCACTTTTAGGGAATTATGTATCTGTGCTCCCAGATCCCTCTGTTCTACTACACTCCTCAGTGCCCTACCATTTACCTTGTCTGTTCTACCTTGGTTTGACCTTCCGAAGTGCAATACCTCACACTTGCCCACATTAAATTCCATCTGCCATGTTTCGACCCATTCCTCCAACTGGTCCAAATCCCTCTGCAAGCTTTGAAAACCCTCCTCACTGTCCACTACACCTCCAATCTTTGTATCATCAGCAAATTTGCTGATCCAATTCACCACATTATCATCCGGATCATTGATATAAATGACAAATAACAATGGACCCAGCACTGATCCCTGTGGCACACCACTGGTCACAGGCCTTCACTCAGAGTAGCAATCCTCCACTGCCACTCTCTGGCTTCTTCCATTGAGCCAATGTCTAATCCAATTTACTACCTCTCCATGTATACCTAGTGACTGAATCTTCCTAACTAATCTCACATGCGGGATCTTGTCAAAGGCCTTACTGAAGTCCATGTATACAACATCCACTGCCTTCCCTTCATCCACTTTCCTGGTTACTTCCTCGAAAAACTCTAATAGTTTGGTTAAACATGACCTACCATGCACAAAGCCATGATGACTGTTTCTAATAAGTCCCTATCTATCCAAATACTTGTAGATCCTATCTCTTAGTATTCCTTCCAATAATTTACCTCTACCGATGTCAAACTTACTGGCCTATAATTTCCCAGCTTACTTTTTGAGCCTTTTTTAAACAACGGAAATACATGGGCTACCCTCCAATCCTCCGGCACCGGACCCGTGGATATCAACATTTTAAATATTTCTGCAGGGCCCCTGCAATTTCACCACTAGTCTCCCTCAACGTCCGAGGGAATACCCTATCAGGTCCTGGGGATTTATCTACTCTGATTTGCCTCAAGACAGCAAGCACCTCCTCCTCTTTAATCTGTATAAGTTCCATGACCTCCCTACTTGTTTGCCTTGTTTCCATAGACTCCATTCCAGCTTCCTTAGTAAATACAGATGCAAAAAACCCATTTAATATCTCTCCCATTTCTTTTGGTTCCATACATAGCCGACACTCTGATCTTCAAGAGGACCAATTTTATCCCTTACTATCCTTTTGCTCTTAACATACCTGTAGAAACTCTTAGGATTATCCTTCACCCTGATTGTCAAAGCAACCTCATGTCTTCTTTTAGCCCTCCTGATTTCTTTCTTAAGTATTTTCTTTCTCTTTTTCTACTCCTCAAACATCTTATTTCCTCCCTGTTGCCTATACATGTTATACATCTCTCTCTTCTTCTTTATCAGAGTTCCAATATCCCTCGAGAACCAAGGTTCCTTATTCTTATTCATTTTGCCTTTAACCCTGACAGGAACATACAAACTCTGCACTCTCAAAATTTCTCCTTTGAAGGTTTCCCACTTACCAATCACATCCTTGCCAGAGAACAACCTGCCCCAATCTACATTTTTTAGATCTTTTCTAATTTCTTCAAATTTGGCCTTTTTCCAGTTTAGAACTTCAACCTTATGACCAGATCTATCTTTATCCATGATCAAGTTGAAACTAATGACGTTATGATCACTGGAACCAAAGTGTTCCCCTACACACAATTCCATCACCTGCCCTAACTCATTTCCTAATAGGAGATCTAATATTGCATCCTCCATAGTTGGTACATCTATATATTGATTTAGAAAACTTTCCTGAACACATTTCACAAACTCTAACCCATCTAGATCTTTAACAGTATGGGAGATCCAATCAATGTGTGGAAAATTAAAATCCCCTACAATCACAACTTTCTGTCTCCTGCAGTTGTCTGTTACCTCTCTGCAGATTTGCTCCTCCAATTCTCGCTGATTATTGAGTGGTCTACAATACAACCCTATTAATGTGGTCATACCTTTCCTGTTTCTCAGCTCCACCTATATGGCCTCAGTAGACAACCCCTCTAATCTTTCCTGCCGAAGCACTGCTATAATATTTTCCCTGACTAGCAAAGGCACCACCCCCCAACCTTCATCCCTCTGCCTCTATCACGTCTGAAACATCGGAACCCTGGAACATTGAGCTGCCAGTCCTGCCCCTCCTGTAGCCAAGTTTCAGTAATGGCTATAATGTCATAATTCTACATGTCAATCCAGGCCCTCAGCTCGTCTGCCTTTCCCACAATACTCCTTGCATTGAAATATACACACCTTAGAAGATTGTTGCCACCAAACTCAACCTTACTATTTATGACTTTGCATGAACTACTAACATCATTTATTTTTACCCCTGTTCCACTATCTACTCTGGCACTCTGGTTCCCACCCCCCTGCAAATCTAGTTTAAACCCTCCCCAATAACACTAGCAAATCTCCCTGCAAGTATATTGGTCCCCTTGTAGTTCAGGTGTAACCCATCTCTCTTGTACAGGTCCCACCTGCCCCAGAGGAGGTCCCAATGATCTAGAAATCTGAAACCCTGCCCCCTACACCAGTTTCTCAGCCACATGTTCATCTGCCAGAGCATCCTACTCTTACCCTCACTGGCACGTGGCACAGGCAGCAATCTGGAGATTACTACCCTTGAGGTCATGTTTTTCAATTTCCTACCAAACTCTCTATACTCACTCTTCAGGACCCCCTGACTCTTTCTACCTATGTCATTGGTACCGATGTGTACCACGACATCTGACTGATCACTCTCCCACTTCAGAATGCTGTGCACGCGATGAGAGCAGGTGGTTGCTTTTTTGAATGGAGGCCTGTGACTAGTGGAGTGCTTCAGGGACCGGTGCTGGGTCTATTTTTGTTTGTCATCTTTATCAATGATCTGGATGATAACGTGGTTAACTGGATCAGCAAATCTATGGATGACAGCTAGATTTGGGGTGAAGTGGACAGCGAGAAAGACTACCAAAGCTTGCAACAGGATCTGCACCAGCTGGAATAATGGACTGAAAAAGTGCAGATGGAATTTAATGCAGAAAAGTGTGAGGTGTTACACCTTATGAGAACCAACCACTGTAGAACTTATACACTGAGCAGTATAGCACTGAGGAGTGTGTAGAACAGAAGAATCTGTGAATGCAAATCCATAATTCCTTGTAGGTGTCACCACAGGTAGATAATTTCTTAAAGGGAGGTTTTGGCATGTTGAATTGAATACATCAATATACTGAGTACAGGACTTGGGTTATCATGTTCTAATTGTATAAAGTGTTGGTGAGGCCTAATTTAGAGTTTAGTGTGCATTTCTAGTTGTCAAGTCAAATCAACTTTTATTGTCATTTCGACCATAACTGCTGGTACAGTACATAGTAAAAATGAGACAATGTTTTTCAGGACCATGGTGTTACATGATACAGTACAAAAAACTAGACTGAACTACGTAATTTAAAAAAAAACACATAGAAAACTATACTAGACTACAGACCTACACTGGACTGCATAAAGTGCACAAAAACAGTGCAGGCATTATAATAAGTAATAAACAGGACAGTAGGGCAAGGTGTCAGTCCAGGCTTCATGTATTGAGGATCTGATAGCTTGGGGGATGAAACTGTTATATAGTGTGGTTGTGAGAGCCCGAATGCTTCGGAGCCTTTTCCCAGACGGCAGGAGGGAGAAGAGATTGTATGAGGGGTGCATAGGTCACCTACCTATAGGAAAGATATACACAAGAGTAAAAGTGCAGAAAAAGTTTACAAGAATGTTGCCAGGAATCGATGACCTGAGTGCAAAGAAAAGGTTCAATAGACTAGGATTTTATTCCCTAGAGTGTAGGAGAATGTGGAGTGATATGATAAAGATAGAGATAGAGTAGATAGTGTAGATAGTGATAGAGATAGTGTAGATAGAGCAAATATAAGCAGGCTTTTTCTACTGATGCTAGGTGAGACTAGAACATGTCTAAAGGGTGAAAGTTGAAATGTTTGAGGGGAATATGAGGGGGAACCTATTCACTCCAAGGGTGAGGAGAGTGTGGAATGAGCAAGAAAAATTTGGATAGGTACATGGATGGGAGATGTATGGAGAGCTATGGCTCGGGTGCAGTTCAATGGACTAAGCAGGTTAATTGTTCAGCATGGAGTAGTTGGACCAAAGGGCCTGTTTCTATGCTGTAATGTTCTGTGACTCTGTATGATAAGCCATTTGAAAAAATTATTTTCACTCTCACAAATGGTAGATTGTCATCTATTGATGTTACATCCAGTCCAGCTGTTCTGTAGTAAGCTCTTGTTAAGGCTATTTGTATACAAACTATTCCTGGTGATTTTGGTACCTGCTGACACTAATTTCTATCCAATTAAGAGGTACCTTTCCAAAAGTCACCATTGAACATGACTAATTGTAAGAAATTGGAGCAGGAGTAGGCTTCTCAAGCCTGCTTCCCAATTAAATGTGGTAGCATAGCTGTTAAATTACTGACTAAGCATTTAGAGGTCTGGATCATTAGAACTAATTCTACCATAGTATCTGTGGAATTTAAGTTTGGGTAATTAAGCAAATCTAGAATGACAAAAAATCTTGTCTCATTAGCTAAAATCATGAAGTGACTGTATTGTCATAAAAGGCCCCTTTGGTTCACTGATATCCTTCAGAAAATGAAATACTCCATCCTTTTTCAGCTTGGCTTCTGTATATTTAAACTACCACAAAGTGTTTCATTCAGAACTGATGAGGCTATTAGGGGCGGGTGATGAATTCTACCATTACACAACATCCACATCCCATGAGTGAATAGATAACAAAAAGAAATGAATGCAATACCATCATAACTGATCTGATTCTGGCTTCGTTTTCTCTTTGCTGCCTGTGGCCCAAATCCTTGATTTCCCACAGTTTACTGTGCTGATCATTAACCTTGAGTATATTCAGCAACTCTCCCACCACATTTCTTTAAGGTAAATAATTCTAAAAATGAATGACCCAAAAAGAGAATGTATCCCCTTTTTCTCTGCATGATGAGTTATTCTGGATCGATGCTCTTCAATCCAGATTGACAGGGAAACAAGCATTTACTCAATCTTGCCCCCAGAGGTGTAAAGTTGCCCCAAGTACTTTACTTCATACCTCCCTACTCAACCACACCATCAATGCTAGTTTTGATACACTCTCCTGCATTTCAGCCTCTACTCTCTCTTATCCTAACAACTCCCCTGGTACAGCTTTCATCTCTGTTCCCTTCAATCCAGGGACACAGACTTGGGTGGACATTAAAAAAAAAGAAAGTGGAGGAAGAACTCAACAGGTCGGGCTGGATCTTCAACCTGAGATCTTCATTCGTTTTCCTTGCTGCATGACCTGCAGTGTATTTCCAATACTTACTATTTATATTCGGATTTCAAGCATCTGCAGCTATTGTTTTTGGTATCCATTAATTTGTATGGATGTGATAAGCTACTCTCCACAAAACCTTCATCAATTATTTTGCTTTTGTCTGGCAAAACCACTCTGAAGCATGCTGGAATGCCATGCTAACCTCCATGTATTCAGCTGCCTCTACTCCAGTGCATACCTTTTTTTTAAGAGTTCCTCTCTTGTCACATCGCTGAAGTCCCACCCATATCTAACTTTTCCGCTGATACCATCATCTTGTCAATAAAAATCACCTCCTCCTCCATCAAACCTCTTCCTATTAAATTACCTTCCATCTAAATTCCCTTCCTTGCTAGAAAATTGACTGGTACATTTTTTGGGTTCTCTGTTCTCGTGAGCTATTGCAGTCTTCTTCAAATCTGCTGAGATCATCTCTCCCCTAAAAGAGGCACAAGCCTGAGGCTGTTGTTTTTGCAAGGCAGAACCACTCATCCTCAACCTCCTTCTCCTCTCCAAAGTCCTTGAAAGTATTGTTGACCCTTAAATTCACATCCATCTTTGGCAATGTCTAATTAGTTTTCCTGTCACAGCAACAAAATGCTTCTTATCAAAATGAGACAACACACCCCATGCAACTGTGACAATGGTAATCCATCACTTCTTGTCCTTCTTGACATGCCTGAAGCTTTTGACATGTTTACCATATCATTCTTCCCCATCATCCAGCTTGCTGGGTTCACATTAAATTATCAACTATCCAGCCATAACTGGAGATTCATATTTAATAACTTTTCACGCCCATGCTGCAAGTTCTGATATCCCCAAGGATTTATTCTTGACCGCGCCTATTGTTCATTTACATGTAGCCATTCAGTAGACTATATTTCCACATTCATACTGCTGACACCACCATCCTTTATTCCTTCTTTCCCTCAATGACACATCAAACATTTAAGGCAGGATAACAAAAAATTCCTCCAATTAATTATTAGGAAACCTGAAGCCATTTTTTAAATCCATTTTGTAAACTCCCTGTCTTAGATGTTAATACCAACCATTTCCTGGCAAATGTCTAAAGCCAGACTCTCTCCAATTTTGTCATCACTGAGGTGACTTCCTGATCACATTCAATGTCTAGTTTCATCTTTGTAACATTACCCCATCCCTGCTGCCTCTGTCTATTTGCTGTTAAGACACCCATACTTGCCTTAATTTTTGGGACTTAATTACTTCAACAGGCTATTCTTCCTTATTTCACACTTTAAGAGTTTATCAAAAAATCTGTATCCTAACTAACAGCAAATCAATAAATTTTCTACATTGACCATCAATTATGCAACAAATTGCTTTAAAATTGTCATCACTATTTTTAAATCCTTGGTCTTGTTTTTTCCTCTGTTTCTGCAAGTTACTTCTTGCTTTATAATCCTCAAAAACATCTATGGTCATCCAATTCTGAGACCTCAAGCTCTTGAGTACTTGCGAGTGCAATCACTCCACTGCTGGCTTTTGTGGTTTGAATTCAGCAATTTCCTCCCTCACCTTACTCCTTTCTCCAACACTTTTATTTCCCTTTAATACAAGGGTTCTCATTAATGTCATGGAGCCCTGCCATTAACCGAGGGGTCTTTGGAGCCCAGGTTGGACACCCCTGCTTTATAATATTCTTTAACATTTAGCTCTTTTCTAAACTTTTGGATATCTCCACCAACATATCCTCAAGTCTCTCATTTTTACATAATAAATGTACCAGATATTAGCTAAATTCAGGTTTAAGATGAGGCTACCAAAGATGTGTGACAAAGATGTAAATCATAAGGCAAGAGAATGGACTAAAAACATTAATTATAACATCTTTCATGAAGCAAATTGTGGTGAACTATCACTGCAGAGAGTGAAGAGGCAGACGGAGGTGAGGCTGATTTGGGGGATGAGCCATGCTGGGGCATTGCAAGGCGCAACGTGCTCAAGCCACCAGGGAAGCAGTCAGAGTTCATATCGCTACTGGGGAAGGAGTGTCTGATTTAGAGAGGAGTTGATGAGGAAGAGTTTTGATATCCGTCCACCTAACCAGGGTACGAAGTTGGATCACTCTAAGTGTCAAGCTGATTTGGTGAGATCGAGAATGACTTTGGGTGGGGAGGCCCGGGTGTATCGGAGTGCCTGGATCCAGCTCCTTGAACATGCAACTACTCTGTACTTGAACAATTTAAACATTGGTCCAGATAGACAGGAAGGCCAAATGTCGGCTAAGGAGGCAAGGGTTGGGGCAGACTTGCTTGCTCTCCAACAAAAGTTAATTCCTTTCATTGCAGCGCTGAGGCTATGCACTGAGATGGCTGCTGTGCATTTCTGCCCCACTGGTATGAAAACTGGGGACCAAGGCTTATCTTGGGCCTACTCTGGCTGCTGTGGGAGTGGGTGTGGCACTCAGTCTGTTACAGGACACTGTTGGCTTACTTCAATTTTTTGAGCGGTGTTTCTTTTTAAAAGTTGGTTATTCGAGTTTCTTGCTTTGTGGCTGCATATGAGAAGACAAATTTCAAGGTGTATAATTTATACATTCATTGATAATAAACGTGCTTTGAATCTTAAATCTTTGAATTCATTTCCTTCTTACAGTTTGGCCATCCTGTTTTCCTTCAAATTAGTAATTACAAATTAAATGCTTTGAATCACTAAAGACATCCTAGAGAGATGAATGTAATGAATGTATATGAAAAATCATTTTTGTTAGGCTTTAGATCTTAAATTATTTTTCTAAAGTTTAACGTCTTTATAGCCGTCTACTCCATTCACTACTTCAGCCTTTCAAACCTTGACTACCTCCTACACCTAACAAAGTGACCATGAAAGTACATTCATGGTCTTCTTCTGCTGTAGTCTATGTAGTTCGAGGTTCAATGTGTTGTAATGCATCATTATTTGAGTTACTGTCACCTTCCTATCAGCTAGAAGCAGTCTGGCCATCCTCCTCTGATCCCTGTCATTAATAAGGTGGTTTTGTCCACAGAACTGTGGCTCACTGGACAGTATTTTTCTGGGTTTTTTTTTGTGTCTTCCTCTGTAAACTCTAGAGGCTGTTGTAGGTGAAAATCCCAGGAGATTAGTAATTTCTGAGATACTTAACCCACTTCCTCTGGCATCAACAATCATTACACGATCAAAGTCACTTAGATCACATTTTCTCCCCATTCTGACGTTTGGTCTGTATAATAATTGAACCTCTTGACCATGTCTGCGTGCTTTTATATATTGAATTGCTGCCACATGACTGACTGATTAGATACTTGCATTAAGAAGCTGGTATATAGGTATATCTAACAAAGTGGCCACAGACTCTGGCATTTGGTGTATTCCACTCCCTTTGCTGGTTTTGAGACCCTTTATTTAGATGACAAGGCCTTGGGCTCTTGCTGCTTTGCTCCACTTCCTCTACATAACTCCTTCAGATCAACCTGGACAATTATGCTTTAAGTCACTTTGTGAAATATTTCCATCTTTGACTTAGCATGCATAACTGTCCAAATTCTGCAAAACCCTTTGTAAGATAAATTTATATTAAATACACTATATCCATGCAAATTGTTATTCCTGCTTTCATGTGGTTAAAACATAGAAAAAATGTCTTACTGTTTGAACTTATTAAAGCCATGCTTTTGATTCAAGGGTCTTCTTCTCCTGAATAGCATTTCCACACTTTGACATGTCTCTTCTATTCCTTAGAGCAAACCACATTAGCTTTTTTTTTCCTGTGGCTTTGTTGAGACCTTTCTATTTATTTCACTATTGATTTAGTAATTCACTCAGGGTCACATTTATTTAATTTCAGCTTGCTGGTTTTAGCTACTTATTTATCATGCAAACTGAACCTTACGTCCTTAAAAATGCTCTCTACCACAGTGTTCTTGAATGGCCTCTACTATCAATTATGAATGCTAGTTTTTGTTAAGCACTAGCTTACAAATCTGCTGATCCATTTGACCCTGAAGCAGTCATGAAAAACACATATCTATTGCTATATTTGCATTTCATAATAGATGAATTAAAATCAACCATAAAAATAGCATATATTCAGACAGTCTTTTGCCCTTTCCCAAAGCCAACCAGCTTTCTTTTTTTTCCCTGGCCTGGATTTTAGCTTGGACTTTACAAATTGAGGTTCCATATCCATTGTGTATGTTTTTTTCAACCTTCAGCTGAAGCAGTATCTTTCACCTCAATTATGAAGGCACTGTAGCGATGTGGTACACATAGCGCTGAAATAACGACACACAGTCGGTAAGTCGTTTCGAGACTAGTTTATTCAAACTTCGCGGTGCTGGCATTTAAATCCCTAGCGTTTGCCCTCTCCAGGCGGAAATGACGTCAGAGGTGCATTACCAAAGTCTCCCCCTGCGCGCTGGCTATTTGTGAGCCGGTTCGCCTGCGCAGAAAGTGGGTCGCTACAGCACATCAGCAGCTATGTTTCATTTGGAGTTTGAAGACTTTTGGTACATCATCAAAGGCTCTAGAAAATTTCCACAGATACACTGTGGAGAGCATTCTAACTGGTTGCCTCATTGTCTGGTACAGAGTGGGGCTATAGCACAGGATCAGAAAAAGCTACTAAAAGTTTCAGACTCTGCCAGCTCCATTATATACACACACACACACACACATACACATATACATACACACACACACACACACACACACACACACATGTATATAAATAAGAATTGAAAATACACTTAGACTGAGATGTTAACTGTCCTGTGCTATCACCAGTGGGTTCATCAGTTAATCTGCCACCTGTCTTCAGGAGTTTCGGCCCGCTTATGATCAAGACGCCCTTGAGGTGTTAGGCCCGCAGTGCTAAAGCGCCACCTCCCACTGGATATACATATACACAATTTATGATACTTTTTATGTATTCCACAGCACTGCTGCTGCAAAATGACAAATTTCTCAACATGCACAGTGTCAGTGATATTAAACCTGATTCTGATTTTGACCTTTAATCTTGTCAAGTGGGCAAGAGATACTGATCAGGAATGATAGCAGAATAAAGTGCCTCTTAGTAGGTATGATCCTTAAAATTCATGGCCCTGTTTTATGATTTCAAAACAAATAATGGAGAAAATGCCTGCTGAACACTACTTGCTGCTTTCCCTAGTGTGTCATTACTTTTCCAGCGTTTTATGGGAAATAGCTCAGAGATGTTACACTTTGAAGAGGACTATCAGAAGTGCCTCACAGACCTAAATGCTCATGTCTTGACTATCCAAATTTGGTTTGTGTCAGGTGATGAAGAAATCAATGCTAGGGTGTAAGTAACCAGCCCTCTAAGAAGCCTACATATTAACAATAGTAGGTCATTACAGTCAATGTCAACAAATATCCTTTATCTGTTTTATTATTCATGCTTAAAAAATTCTCTGCAAGGATCTACCACACCAAACCTCTACTGCAAATAGGCCTAAACGTTGTAAAGTTTGTGTATAGGAAAACTTTGCCTATGATCTCAGTAACAGAGGCTGACAAGGGCTCGCAGAGAAAAGAATCCCAGGAAAGTCATGAACCAATGTCATTAGGGACCAGTCAATGCATCTGTTGTGTTCAAGGAGGCGGGGCAGGGTGAACAGACCCATCACTGCTAAGACTTTATGAGATTGGAGGCAGCAGTCATCATCAGTAGGTATTTGAATGAAGCATTCTAAAGCAATTTAGACGAACACCTGACTTACTTCCAAACCAGTGCTAAATTCCAGGTATTATGGGAATCACAAAATCCAAAACAGCCAGCGATAGGAGGAATCATTCCTGCTTCAAGCACATACTAAATGTAAATAATAATAAAAATACAGAGCAAGAAATTATAAAATGCACTGAGACCTTATCCATGACTAAAGTATAAAAATGAGCTGTCAGACTCTGGCAAAAACATTATTATCTGGCACTTGTGCAGCTTGAATGCCACAAATTGCACATCAAACCTTATCTATATATTATCTCATTCTTGCTGTTGGATGTTTCATGGCTGAGCTATTTATTATGATGTTCTTTAGCAGAAAAATATTTTTTAAAAGGCATATTGCAGACCTTAGCATGATCAGGGACACGGGTCCGGTGTCACATTCTTTTGTTAGAGCTGACATTTGAATGAAGTAACTTAGAAGAGGACAAGGCTAATTTTGACGCTTTGGTACTGGATAATTAAAGTTTATTAGATTTAGTAATGATTGACCTATAACTATAGTTTGCAGTTCTATTCTCACACATAAAGGGAAATGTATTCTCCATTTTATCTCATAAAAAAACTTCTGTAATGATTAATGATTTCTTTGTGGTCACCTTCATTTATGCCTTTTCTGTTTTACTGTCCACAACAGATGGAACAACTCAGTTTTGCGATAATTCTTGCAAATGCATTTTTAAAACCTACCCTTTCTCATTTTTCTTTAATACAGAGTGGAGAATTGTTCGGTGTCACCAAGTAGTCTAACCAAGTTTCTGTAGAAGCTTAGATTACTGAGCAAAGTTAAACTAATTTATAGTTAATGCATTTGAAGGGAAACACTGCATATCAATGGGTATGCAGCAAAGCAAATCTTAAATTCCATGTGTGGATTGTGAAAGGCAGAGGTTTGTAATGAGTCGGAACACAGAATTGATTGCTCTGTAGCTGGGCATACTATTGAGCCCAGAGGTGGGACATTGATGTACCACAGTACTTGCACGTTGTATTGAGCCCTTTGTTTCATATCAGAGAAATGGCATACAGTGACATTGAGTTGCTGACCTGGTTAACGCAGGGAGGGATTAACTTATATTTGAATTTCCGTTGACCACTAAAGTTAGGGAGTTTGTGGGTATCTGCTCTGCACCTTGTCTACTGGATTAACCTTAGCTAATTTTATTTTTACTTTTTTAAATGATTCAGTAAGGTTTTTTGAGTGTGACATTCTGATTCAGAATAAGTGCTGACTGTTCTATTATATTTTCACTTTCTAGATATCTTGCTATTACAAATTTGATTAAGAATACATTATCTCTTCCCTGCTGCTGAAGTAAAGCTTATTGGTCTACATTTTCTTGGTTTTGTTTTATCTGCTTTTTATATATCGGAAGCAATACTAGCAGTGTCCAAGTCCTCTGGCAGCGTTTGCTTTTCTAATGCTTTTTAAAAAATATTTATATAATAGACTGCTTCCCTATGGAACTCGCATGGCAACAACATACCTCAGATAAACTACATCCTTCATTTTTTTAAGCATCAAGAACGTTTCTAGCTATTTGGGGCTTTTCCCTTGACCATCGCTGACGTCAATTTTACTAGGTCTCCTTGTAGTGATCATCAGTCAAACAATGCCTTGTCACTGAGCACGGCTGTTACCTCTTCTCTGAGTGGACCTAATGAAACCTTCAGGAGATGCAGAGCACTGGTTTAAAGGGCCGCTCATCTCTAAGCTTATTTCTGTGCTGTTCAATCTCAGACAAATTCAATGCTCTGGAACAGAAACATGTAATCAAGTCCAATTGCAGAACGATAGTAGCTGAGACAATTAAAGTGAACCAGGATGTAGTCACTTTTGCTGGGTGCTCAGAAGTGAACTGCCAACATGTTCCTCTGTCATGCAAATGTAACTAAGATTGGAAACATGAATCAGGAATGTGGTTCTTTTGAAATGCATCTTGTAATGTCTTAAACATAGTTAAACTCTTAATTCTTTAAATCAGGGGTTCCAAACTTTCTTTTATGCCATGGGCCAATACTATTAAGTGAGGGGTCAGTGGACCCATATTGGGAACACCTGCATTAAATCTTTTCCAACTGTATTTAAAATAGAAAACAAAAACCAAAATGCTGGAAATAACTGAGCAGTATCTGGAAAAAAAAAGTAAACAGAGTTAATATTTCAGGTCAGATATAATTACTGCTTGACAACAGAAGAAACACTTTGAACTTTGAATAAATCATTTTACAAGGTTTGTTTTCCTGATAAAACAGGCACTGAATTCATTTGTAAATGAAAATCAATAAAACCTTGCAGACACAGGAAAACTGAAACAAAATTGGAACATGTTTGAAACACTCAGCAATTCACGTGGCATCTATGGAAAGAAGTTTTAAAATGTATCTGAATAGTAAGAACTTAAAAAAGTTGGATATTACTTTGAAACAAGCAAAACATGTAAAAAGGTCATTAGCGAGGACCAGGAGGGCATTTGCTGTGAAATGATGGGTAATGCATTGTACAAATGCTCAAGTTCCCTTTCATTTTTTATGCATATAAACTGATAACTCATGCAACATTTAACCTTGAACCAAAGTGCAGGGAACCAACTCTTGTTTCAATGCACAAGCCATATTTTGTGCTTTGTTCTCTCCACTGACATATCAAGGACAACAGGGGACAGGCACTGAATGTTGTTCTTGCCAGTGATCTAATTTCAAACACTTCACAAGTATTATGATCAATACATTGCCAACTATCATAAATAGCCTACGCAGTTGGGAGATAATGGTTACCGTATAAATTAGACAATTCTAGGTCTTTCATTAAAATTCTAACAATTCAAAACAATTTAAAGGAAATTTTCTCCTTAAACTTCAATGAACTCTTTTATTAATGAATGCAAAGAGTCATGAACCATTCAGGCCCAATGCCAAATACAGTGGTTCAGAACAGTTGTATTATAATATGCTTGACTAGAATTTCGGGATTGCAAATGGCTACGTTATGTACTTACTGCAGGATTCGTTGAAGGTGTTGGCCTGCTGTTGCAAACTTCAGCATTGCCTAAGGTTCAAGTAACAGAACGGCCAGTGCTATTTTTGTGAAAGTATCTGGGCCACCCGAGACCGTCATGGGGTCCAGGAAGTGAGATGCAGCTTTTCTAGGCCTGATTAAAACTTGGGTTCAGGCCAGGTCACTAGCTATGGAAGTAAACAATGGTGGCGATGAGGAACATGAGATTGGGCTGGGAATCTGAGTGCCCTGTGTTCTGGTGATGGGGTGAGAATACAATAGGTGAGTATATGTTGGTGAGCATGATTGAGATCCACAGTTAGTTTAGATTTGTGATTTGTTAAGTTCACCAGGGAGAGGGGCTGGAGCTTAAGGCAACAGGGAAGGGATCACTGTATAGGGATGAGAGTTGCTGAATGTTATGGAGCGATGCAAACGAAAGATGGGTCTCATCTCAGTCAGATCATTGTCTATTGCTGTGCTGAAATGTTAATTATTTCAGAAGTGTCCAGCAATGGTGGCTCCTGGGAAATTGCGGCCTACCTTTCTTCATAATACTCGAAAAGAGTGTTGCAAGGCATTAGCAAAAGCAGATGCATGTAACCGTATAAGTAAGCGCAACAGCTTGTAGAAGTGCTTGGCTGCATTATTAGAAAGAACGAAGAAATTATCATTGTAGCATTTCATCCCATGATTAAGTATACTTCCAATATGTTAGCCTGAAATAAAGAGCACTGAGCAATCTAAATTCTCAATCCCTTTTGTACACCAATAGATTTAAAAAATGAATAGTTATCCATGAGTCAAGGATCTTTTTCTTCTTCAGGGTCTGATTTGACATTTCCCTGCAGTTCAGGGTCTTGACATTTCCCTGCAGCCATCAATGCAATAGATTTTTTGTTTTGTTTATTAATGTGCTGATATTTGTGATGCAGCTTTTCACACCTGGTATTCTATTCATCAAAAGTTCAAATCAATCATTTGACCATACAGGAGACTCAGAGCCAGATGAGACATTATAGTCACGGTGCAGTTATTGGTCCTTTCACAGCCTCCTCTGCTCATTACTTAAACAATTACTTTAACATCACATCAATGGATCTGTCCAAAGTCCTAGTTTTGCTTCTCTCATCTGGAATAGCTGATGTGCTGCGATCCAGTTGAGTTATGGAATCGAGGGATCATTCTCCATGAAATATTTTCCTCTTCATTCAGAGTAAAAGGGAAACTGTATTTCACCAAACTTTCATAAACCCATGACACTTCAGAGAAGTAAAATAAAGTTTCAGTGAAAAAAAACAATACCCATATATATCCAAGTATTTGTACATTGCTCTTTCAAGGGCTGTGGGTGTCATTGACAAATAACGGAATTTATTGCCCATGGCTAACTGTGCTTGAGAAGATGGTACTGAATAGCAATGGGTAATACAGTAAGTTAGGCTCTTAGGAGTCAACAACATTTCTGTAGCTCTCTAATCATAGATAGGCCAACCTGGATAAAGGCAATATGACAAATGTTTCCAAACTCACAAGTTTTTATTACAACAATCTGACAGCCTTGGCCGTATGTTCTTTCATCCACATGTTACTAAATTTAAATTCCCCGTGGCCATTCTGAAATTTGGACTCATAAAATGAGGTCTAAATATGAAAAATGCAACATCAGAACCACAATGACCAGGGATAAATTGACTTATTATCTTATATATAATGCATGACATCAAAACCAGAAACAAAAAGTGTTCTAATCACAAACAAGAGAACATCTACAGATGCTGGAATTCCAAGCAACACGCACAAAATGCTGGTGGAACCCAGACGGTCAGGTAGCATCTGTGGAATCAAGTACAGTCGATGTTTTGGGCTGAGACCTCAGAAACTACAACTGTACAAAAACTGTTCTTTTTAATTAAGTCGATCAGGTGCGAAGCTGGGAGCTGGGAAATGAGCAGAGTTTGAGCACAGTTATCCCAGGTCACAAAACTCAGCTGAGGGAAAGAGAGTTGCTTCAGCCTCTTCTCAAGAATTGACTATTTTAGGGCTTATCTGCTGGATGATCCAGGCAAATCTTAATAGAAGGCCCACTCCATTGAAAAGGTAATGAACTTCAGCTTTCATACAGAAAACACAGTTGCAATAAGTTACATTATGATAGTTCTGTAGATAGTTGACAATCACATAAATTACAGGGTAAGTTAACATAGAAGTTGCAATGATACATTGTATTTCTGTGTTTTTTAAATTTATGCATCTATGGCAATGTCAGTATTTATTACCTATCCATTGTTGCCCCTGAAATGAGATAACATTGAAGAGTCAATCAACTTGCAATATCTGGAGTCATACAGAGCCCAGGCTGTGCAAAGCTAGCAGTTTTCTTCCCTGAAGGGTTTTATCAAACCAAACATTAGCTTCACTGCAATCCAGAGGTTTCATGATTAAGACAAATTTTCCATTTTAAATTCTGCACTGCCAACATGAGAAACAAACATATTAATAGGTTCTATGGTTACATTTAATGCTAGAAAAATATATACAGTATACATCCTAAAATTACATATTGACCTAAGCCTAAACCATTTGTTTTAGAATTTGGGCATATAGCCTAGCTATTTATTTTTCAAACTTCCTTACAACAAAAGAGGCCATTCAGCCCATTGATTCTATGCTCGTCATCAGGCCAATCTAATTAATCTTATTTCATTATACTTGCTTGCCATTCATGCTCTCTCGTGCCCTTCAGCACCCCCCAGTTCTCCAACAGAGCACTTGTGCTCTGATCTTTTGTGTGTACACTCAGGGTTATTTCCAGCAGACAATTAATCTGCCAACTGGCTTGCCTTTGATATGTGGGGGAAGCCAGAGAAAGGAAGAACAGAGAAATTTCACAGAAGACAGAGGTCAGGATGCTGGAGTAGTGAGGAATCAGCACTAAATGTTGCACCATTTTGCAGTACTTCCCCTTACACATATTTGACACTTGCAAATAACCATAAATAAGACCGAGGCAGAGATTATCTCTCTGCCTCAATACCTCTTTTAGGCCTAGACTTTTTCCAATATTGTAATCAAAGTTTAAAGTTCTAGAATTAAATTTGGTGCCTCTGAGACATAAAGAAGAAAAAATGACAGGAACTTTTTTGTTACTGTCTTCTGTGGCTCATGCTGGCAGCAGTGTATGTGCGAACAATGTACCAGGCTTCTGTGATATGTTAGAAGCTGAAACATATTAAGTTGTTATGGAGTGAGGGTACTTGGAGTTATGCTCCTAATCAGTGATGTCATTTCCACTAGGTGAGTCAGGCAGAAAAGGAGAGAAAGCAAGAAAAAATATTCATAAGCCTTCTTTTTATCAATGCAAGCTGCCCTTGCCTTTTTCTTTTGACGTCGTACCACGGCAACATATTGCACAGTGCTCAAGGAGAGTTCCTTCACATTATTATAGAGGGGCTTATTTGCTGCATCATTGCATAATAGAACCGAAGAAATGCCACATTACAAGTCAGTTTCAGGCATTAGATACATACATTACACTCTGGAATAGTAGGAGCATTTTATTAGCAGCAAGGCAAGCTGTATTATCACCTTACGGTGCAGCCATCCATGTGTTAAGGAGGTTGTATTGCTTTCTATTGGATCATCATGACTTTCTTCAAAAAAGTCAAATTGACAATAGCACAGCATACCAGAACATTGACCTCAACCTTGGGATTTGTATTAAAACAAACCCACATGACTGCTGAAATCCACCCTGGTCACCAACTGTCACTGACAATTATTGTCAAATATCAAATGACCCCTGAATGTCCCAAAATGATATTGAACCAATTAAGTAGTTTTGAAATATATCCAATGTAAGAAATTATCTTACTCTCTAAGAGGTTTACTTGAGTGCACATTGATTTAACAAACTATGAATGCAAATGAATAGCTGGTTGTCTGGTTCCAAAGCAACAATGCTACAATAAGAGGAATGTTTGAGATTGAACAGGATTGGACAGGAGAGCTAGAAAGTGAAAGGGAGAGTGCTAAGGAACACTGAATGAGAAATGAAGTGTGTATATTTCAGATGAGTTGAATTATATGCTGAAAAGTGACCAGCACAAAGGAATGATAATGGAAACAACACCATCACATCAATGTTCACCAACGAAGGAGTATAATGAAAGGAAATAATGGATTATTCCTTCAGAAGGAAACATAGAAAATAGAATGCAATTTAACATATAAGAATCTGGGTTTGAAAGTACTGAGGGTGTCAGTATCCGAAGTTCAGTAATTGGGGTCTATTATTGCTCCCAATGGTGTTACCACCAAGTTATCAGAAAATTGGCAAATATACAGTTAAAAATGTGTTTTCAGTTTGACTACTGTGTTAAAATGTTGAGCAGAACAGCACCCAAGGGCAGCTATCTGCAGACATTGTAGCTGCAAGGAAGCAAAGGAAGTAAGTCACAATATTAAATAACTCTTTCCATTGCAGCACCATAAAGGATTGCCACAGAGGTGAAGAAGGCTGTGGTGCAGGGTGGCATGTACCTTCAGGCCACAGCTTCATCAAGTTTGACCTGATTGATTCAGTCCATGCCATATGTGGCCCATTGAAATATGAACTCGGTATTCAGGAAGAGATCACAGAATATTTGTACTGTGCTTGGTTTTGAGAATGCAATAAGCTCTGAGATCCAGCAGCTGGATGGTAAGTAAGTGGAAAGAATTCAAGTAAGCACAGGCAGACAATAGGTAAGCACAGGACTCTTTAATTTATGTCTCTTGACCCAATTACTGCAAGTTTTGCTCCTTTTGTTAATGGGAGTTAAAAACATAGGTCATGGGTTGCATATTGTTTAGACATTTGCCATCAATAAAACTGAAATGAGCACGGTGCACATTGATGATGTCTTCATATAGTTAAATAACACTGGAGAAATAGTTCCTGGACATGCAATTTCCCCTTGTGCAGAACCTTCACCAGAATAGGTACTATCACATTAAAGTGTGTATGAAGTGGCTTTTATTTGCAATTTGTGCATGAAATTCAAGTGTTATGTACTTCAATTTTTACGTTAGATAGTTAAAAAGCAATCACAACAAGCAACTTGGAAGCACATGGTATGTTGGTCTTTCAGAAACTAGGGTTACATGTTGGGAAGGCCACAATTATGTTGGTTTTTGCAATTAAGGTGTTGTACGTAATTTTGGTTACTATATTCTGCCTTGTAAAACATTGCAGTGGAGATTCATTGAATTACTTTATGGGCTGGAGACATGATCCATGAGGAAAAATTAAGTTGGATGGGCCCATGTTCTCTGCAGTTCAGAAGAATGGGAGGTAGTGTACTAAAAGCCTGTTTGATTCTGAGGAGATTGCTGAAAGATTGTTACCTCCAAATACAGGGTCAATAAATGGGGGCCCATTCTCATGATTATAAGACCAGCCACTTAAAACTGCAGAAAGTTTCCTTTGCTCGGAGGCTTGTTAAACCTTTGGAATTCTCTGGAGCTGAGGGTACAGATTACTCTGAGGGCAAACCTTCCCTTAATTTCAGCAAAACCGATTAACTTCAGGAATGAGAGAAGTACACATGTTGCTGACTACATCACTGATGATGAGGTTGAGAGAGTTGAAGGTTTCAGGTTCCTCAAAGGGAACATCCCAAATTGCCTGTCTTGGTTCCATACCACCAGGTTCAGGAACGGTTATAACACTTCAGCCATCAGACTCCTGAACCATAAGCCATAGACCAGAACACAAGGAGCAGAATTAGGCTACTTGTCTCATCAAATCTGCTCCACTATTCCAACATGGCTGATTTATTATCCCTCGCAACTCTATTCTTTTGCCTTCTCTTCATAACTTCTGACAAACAGTGAGGATAACTTCACTCCCTTTAATACTGAACTTGTGGTAAACCATGTATATCTGTCTGGACATGCCCCTCTGCTGACTGCTCCTGTGGCTCCTCCCACAGACCCCTGGATAAAGGCGATTGTGTTACTGCTCCTCCCACAGTCCAGGGCAGTCATCCGGCATGGACGTGGTATATTTTACTGCTAATAAAAGACTTTCAGTATTTACTCTACTTGCAGTCTTTTGGAGTTATTGATAGTGCATCAGAACTGACTCCACAACTCATAGAGTCCTCACTTTCAAGGACACTACAGCTCAGTATTATTTATTTACTTTTTATTATTTGCATAATTTGTCTTATTTTGCACATCTGTTGTCAGTTTTTGGTATTTAGAGTTTTTCATAAATTCTATTGCATTTCTTTATTTTCCTTTAGACGCCTGCAAGAAAATGAATCTCCATTTGGCAAGGTATATGAAAGATGAATCACTCCTTTATAACCATGAGTGCAGAATAATTATCTACAAAACGAACACAATTTGAAATATAAAACACAAGGTACAAGACCACAAGCAAGAATTTGAACTTCAAAGAGGAGAGAAAATTTTAAATATAGGTTCTCTGCAGGTTATGAAACGTTTCCATTCCTATGAACTGTTTGTAACCTGAACAGTCTACAAGTTGAAATGTTGCTGCAAACCAGCTTCTCACACAACAGAAGATACCTGCAGCTCTACGGCAGCCAGCAAATGCATCCTGCCAGTCTCCCATATGCTCATTTGTATGCATGGGCTGCACTTAAGTCAGGCATTTGTAAGCTTGGAACAACCTGTAATTAGTTCATACAAGAAATGTTCATACAAGGCGCATTACTGAATACCTTAAGAAAATAACACGAGCCAAGTAACACCAGTTAGAATTTGAGGCAAATACCCTAAAACCTACCAAGAGAAGAAAAATAATATTAGATCACACAAAAACAAGTTGAAGGGAAATTCAAAGAGGTCAGACAGAGCATAGCTATAGAGACAAAATATAAAAACAATTTTTGTTATTATACGTTCACAGTATTTTGTGTAGACAGACCCATTGTTTACAGTCCACACATTTAGTCATAAATTGTGCAAGACTGTGTACGGTAGATGAATCCTATCCAAGAAATTCAGGTTTTAGTATTAAATTAAAACGTAAACTTGAAGAACTGAAAGACCAACCCATCTGACACCATGCAATGTTCTATGATTCAGATGAAAGTAGATAAACCTGTTTTGTATTTTCATATTATGAATGTTTGCTATTTCAGCCATAAATGATTAGTATAACCTAACATGTTAGAGTTGATTACGCCTTTAGAAGTTACCTGCAAGTTAATCATTTATAAAATTTGTTACTGCTCAAATGCTCCAGTCCTGTTAACTTATAGATACTTAATCTAGTATTGACTTCCAACAGAAATTGAATATGATTAGGATTATTTGCTGAACACACAAAGGGACTTCAAATTAAGAATTAGACAAAATTGTAAGCATTATGAATGATTACTTCCCCTATTATTCTCAAGAGAGGATGTGAACAGTAGGTTATCTCGCCAAAGTAAGATGAGAACCTGTAAGATGAAAATTAAAGACATTCGTCAAAGGCTAAAAAGCAAATACACGCAAACAAGTATTTTTCTTAATCTTGTGTTGAGAATGATTAATGAAGAGAATACAAGATACTGGTAATCATTGTAAGTGAGTCAATGTATGCTAGGGAAATGCCAGTTGTCTGCAAATGGGTTAATTTGATTTCTACATCAGCAAGATTGACAAAATGAAGACAGACAGCTATGGATCTTTTCGTCACTACGGTTCCATATAAATAAAATTGATTATCAGGAGAAAACTTCAAGTAAACTAAGCTAATAAACAGTAGCTAAAATATAAGATGGTCTACACTAAAGATCGTTGATTCTTTTAAGTAGCAACCAAAGTCAATTATTGTAAGTGCTCTGACTTTGCCGAGAGAGAGCTAGAAATTCTTCAATGCAGAAGAAGGCTATTTGTGGTAGCCTCTGGTGAACAGTGATTTATATTCTAAATGCTCACCATTGTATTTATTATCACTATGTGAGGCAACATCACAATCAAAACAAAAATAATTAGCCCATTTCAGTTATGAAACCAGTGGAAGCAATCAATGGAACATAATGCAGAGCAGAGAGAAGATCAATTAGACTGTCAAGGAACTGAACATTTCAAAGTTTAAAAGGCTACTTTTCTTCATGAAATGCTCAACCAAACTAGTATAATAAGAAACCATTTTTTATCACAATGGTTTTATATATAAATAAGTTATGTGAATGATTAAACTCTATGTAATTATGGAAATTCATCATTTTAAAAACTTACTTCCAAATATTTTCATGGAAGTTATTCTCCACCACGACCTTTTCAATTTTCTCTCTTGCCTAGACGGAATTAACTTTTACTCGGATATAACCACAATTCAGCTTTGTTTGCAAGTGATTCTTTTTCACATAAATCCAAAATAATACTGCAAGGGCAAGATTTAAGCTCCACCACACCAATCCTACAGCTCAATTGGTAGAATATATAAAGCTGTAGACTATTTTCTAAACAGGGAGAAAATTCAAAAATCAGAGGTGCAAAGCAACTTGAGAGTTCTTGTTGAGGATTCCCTGAAGGTTAACTTGCAGATTGAGTTGGTGTAATTTATTTCAAGAGGACTGGGATAATAAGAGCAAGGATGCACAGCTGATTATTTATAAGGCATTGGTCAGACCACCCTTGGAGTATCGTGAGTTGTTTTGTGTCCCTTATCTAAGAAAAATGAGTTGGATTTGGAGAGAGTCCAGAGAGGGTTCACATAAATAATTCTGTGAATGATAGTGTTATCATATTGTATTAGGAGTGTTTGATGGCTCTGGGCCTGTATTGGTTGAAGAATGGGGGAGAGGATCACATTGAAACCTATTGAATATTGAAAGGTCCAGATAGGGTGGACGTGGAGGGGATGTTTTCTATAATTGGCGAGTCTAAGACCAGATGGCACAGTCTCAGAATATAGAAATATCCATTTTGAACAGAGATTAGGAGGAATTTCTTTTAGCCAGAGAATGGTGAATCTGCAGAATTCATTGCCAAGGATGGCTATGGAGGCCATGTCATTGAGCATATTCAATGTGGGAGTTGATAGATGGATTTTTGGTTAGTCAAGATATCAAAGTTTATGGGGAGAAGGCAGGATAATGAGGTTGAGAAGGGTAATGAATCACCTATGATGGAATGGCAGAGTAGACTCAATAGGCAAAAAGGATTAATTCTGCTCCTATGTTATATGATCTTATGGTCTGACATCAACAATTGCTTATGAATGCACTATCACTTGGGATGACATTGAGTCAGGGTACAAGTAAGTAGGATGCATAGGGAGCCAAATGTGATATGGAAAACACATAAAAATCTAAACAAAGTGGGAAGGGATGGTCCTACAAGGATCAGTGCAGGATCATTATTATTCATGATTTATAAAAATGATTCAAACTGTGGAATCAAAAACAATTTTCAGATTTGCTATGATGTCAGATTGGTAGTGTATTGCAATAAGAAAATGTTAAGAAAATTACAGGTTGGACCTATAATGAGAACATTAATTTCAATATAAATTAATGAGAGAATTCTATCACATAATGCAACATTAATGTGTTACGTAATCATCAGATGTAATAACCTTTAATTTTTCAAAGTTGTTCTGGATCCTCCATGCATACAAAACACTGACAGATGGAGGTCCCTGGACATATGTACTGGCATACTGTACTATATAACTGATATAGAATCTGGTCTTCACAATAGATGAAAGATCTACCTTGGTGAAATTTAAAGGGGACCTATTTGGAAACTGGTGCCCTTTAAAGTTAAAATCATCTTTTTCACCACAGGTCTGCATCAGGCACACCCTCACCCTGCCCTGTGGAGAAAAACAATTAAACACACTGCATACAAAAGTTCCCTTATCTAAAGGTTGGACTCTTACTTGATATACCACAGTTATTATGCTAAATCCTGAAATTGATTTTAAAATGAAAGCAATGTATAATTTTGGAAAGTAAAACTTAAGATGTGCATGGAGAATCAGACGAAATCAAAGTGGAAAGAGCTAGGAAGTGAAATCATTGAAAGTAAGCACTTGCTCAATTCCGGGGGCCACAGAAGAAAATGAAGATTACCTTGCTCAGAAGCCTTATAAGAGGTTGTAGGACCAGTTGAAATGTATACATTTAACATCTGTTAAAATGCCAAGAGAGGGATGGCTATATTTTTCTTTAAAACTAATATCATTAATAAATATTCACTCGAACAACTGGCAAGACATGTCACCTCAAAAAAGCTGCTAGAAGATTTTGTTCTCCATTTGGGGGACAATCACTTTCTGACAGGTCTTTTTTCAGTGAAAGAACCAAGTTGATGCTAAATTATGGATGATTTTTTTGATTTTGATTTATAATCCCTATAAATTGAATCAAGATACCCAAACTCTTCTCAGTAAGGATCCTTAAGGATATTAGCTCCTAATGTGGTATAATAAAATTTTCATACCCCAGTAACCAGTTAATGCATTGGCATAATTTTTAACTACATGAAATACTTAAATAGTAACATTGTACATTTTAGGTTTCAGGTCTGAATAGGGTTATAATTTCATAAATATTAAAACAATTTGCAGCTATTATCATCTGGTACTACAGGGGTTTGCAATATAAATTTTGGTGTCACACAAATCTATGAATACTTTATATCCATTAGGATCCATTATGGGATTAGCTAACAAAGACTAGTGGCTTTATAAATAGAAATTATGAATAGCACGTCAATCTACACAATACCACACAAAGTTATTTACAGTAGATGAGAAATCAAATTCTAAGCACTTGATGTAAAAAAGAAATGTTGAATATATAATGCATCAGTCAGCCTCTGAAAATGACAGGATGACATTTTCCTTGGAATTCTAAAGGGTATCTGCCAAAAATATTCATCTGGAAGTCTTTAAATCATGTTCAAGCTCAAGTTTAAATGACTTCCAATACATTTACAAGTTATTCTGCAATCACCTCGTTCATTCACCATTGTCTTTTAGTTCCAGGTTAAAGGTAATCAAGAATGAGAAAAGGTAATATCCTCTTCAAACGAAAATAAAAAGTAAGATGGCCTATTACAAAAATTAGATAAATTCTGACTCGGGAAGCCTTAAAATACTTTTCACAATTGTTTCATAAATATCAACCTTAGTCCAGTCAGGTCAAATCTTCCTCTCAAAGATTTTGCATGTATGATATTAATTTAAACCTCCAGCTTCATTTTTAATTTAGGGTGGCAGTCATACAGGCAAGATCAAGGAAGAGAGAGAGAAAAGGAATGGGGGCAGGGGAATCTGTCCCAATTTTGGTTACAATAGTCCTCTAAGAGTTTAACCTCAGGGTTTCATCTGATCATTGTGCAGCAATCTTCTGTCCAAAAGACACTGTAAAGCAACTTCTGGACAAAACACGAGCCAAGTACCAGGCACGACAAAGATACTGAATGGGGACTGATGCAATAGTCCTCACCAGTCAGCTCACTGACTGACATGTGAATAAAGAGTGCATGCAAGTAAGAAAGGACTTGTATGAAATATCCTGGGACAGTTTTCCCTTCAATAAAAGTGAAAGCACTGACCTATTTGGGCTCTGATGCCTGCTGTGAATGTTACAATAATCTCCAAATAGGCTCTGGCAAACTGGTAATCACAAAACAACTGAAATAATTAAAGGAGGACGTTAGCTGGTATCTTTTGTACCTGCTCTGACAAGTAAAAAAGATAAATATTAACCTCATTATTCCAGCAGGAAAAGAGTAGGAGAGGTATGCTCCTGTTTTACACACAATAAATTTTATTTCTGATTTTTTTTGTTCATTCAGTGGGTGTTACTGGCATGGTCAGTATCTACTCTTTATCTACACTGTCATTGTAATTATAGTGCTCGTGGGCAGAGAGTTCTGGGGATATGATTCAGCAATGATGAATAAAAGATAATCCATTTCCAGGTCCTCTTCTGTTCACCAGGTCTTCTCATGCATTATTGGTTTAATTGTGTTCAAATTTTTTCACAAAAAGATGTGACAGAACTACTGAGTTTTGATCTCTTTTTTGTATTGTGGGACAACCTATTTCTTCCTACAACACATTGCTTTTGCTGTTTACTATACTCATGGTCCTGTGTAATAGTTCTGTTTGATGTGCCTAATGTCACTATTCAAAATCTCTAATATAATCTACATTGTGTCAAGTTTAGTCTCCATGCATGATTGCAATATTTATATGAAGGACATTTTGTTGCGCAAGTTTGCAGCTGGAATGAAATACAATTCAAGCGCTCTAGGTGGGTCACTGTTTTCCATGAATGTCCAGTTTTGGACTACAGTATTTGATCAGTACAGAATCCATCTCATTCAACATTGTGGTGTTACACATCTGATGGAATATGCCCTTTTTTGAGAAAATGCATCCTTAAGTCAGGATACATTCTTAAAGTCACCAATGGAATGACAGAACTATTGAGTGGCTAGTTCAGTCACTCTTACTGATTAAATTTGAAGCCTGTTTGCCAAAAGAAAATACTGTGAATTTGCTACTCTCAAGTTTTAGAGTCATAGAACAATACAGGACAGAAAGAGCCCTTGGGTCCATCTAGTTCATGCTGAGCTATTAATCTTTCTAGTCCCAATAGTCTGCTTTCTGAACCTAACTCTCCATACCCCTCCCTTCCATGTACCTATCAAAATTTCTCATAAATATTGAAATTGAACCCACATCCACCACTTTCACTGGCAGCTTATTGGACATTCTCACCAACCTCTGAATGAAGAAGATACCCCTCACATTCCCCTTAAACATTGCTTCTTTCACACCTAACCTATGACCCCTCATTCTAGCCTCAACCAATCGCAGTGGAAAAATCCTGCTTACATTTACTTTATGTATACCCTACATAATTTTGAATGCCTCCATCAAACTTCCCCTCAATCTTGTATGTTCTAGGAAATAAAGACCTAACATATTCAATCTTCCCCAATAACTCAGGTCCTCAAGCGCAGCTGACATCCTTGTAAATTTTTTCTTCATTCTCTCAATCATTTTGATATACAGGTGGTCCCCGATTTTCTAGCGTTCACTTTACGACAGCTTGCTGTTACGAAAGACCTACATTAGTACCTATTTTCAGTAAACAAATAGGATTTTCGCTTTTATGAAAAAAAGACGCCCATTTTATACGTGTTTACCCCGAGAAAGACTACCATGACCGTGAAGTCCTGTGTGGGCAGTTGCGCGTGCATTAATGATTTCTTTTTCTCCAAATCGATCTTGGCTCTCTGTCTTCCCAATTTTGAGAAGTGAAACCACACTGTACATGCAATATTTCTACTTTATATGGCTGTGTCTTTATCATATCATTCCTGCTTTTATTATATGTTGGAGTTATTTAAAGTTTTATGTGCTATTTGGTATGATTTGGTAGGTTATTTTTTGGGTCTGGGAATGCTCAAAAATTTTTTGCATATAAATTAATGGAAATTTCTTCTTCACTTTATGACATTTCAGCTTCCAAATGGTTTCATAAGAATGCTCTACCTTCGGATAGTAGGGGAATCCTGTATTTCCTGTAGGTTAGGTGACCAGAAATGCACACAGTACTCCAAATTAGGCCTCAGCAATGTCTTTTTCAACTTCAACATAACATTCTAACTCGTGTACTTAAAACTTTGATTTATGAAGTCCAATGTGCCAATAGCTCTCTTTACAACTTTATCTAGCTGTGAATTCATCTTTCAATGAATCAGGGATCTGTATGCCCAGGTCTATTTCTTTTACTATACTACTCAGTGCCCTGCTGCTCACTGTGCAATTCTTACCCTGGTTTACCCTCCCAAAATGCAACCCCTCACACCTGTCTGCATTAATTTCCACCTGCCATTTTCCTAGCTGATGCAGGTCCCACTGCAAACTGTATACTGTAATTGATTTAGTTATTTGTTTATTATTATTATTATTATTATTGATTTTGGTTTTTTTCTTCTATATTATTGTAAAGAGGGTTTCTTCTTTTTTCTTTGTTACTGTGTATGTAATCAAAATGGCTTCTTTGTTTTGTTAAAAGCAGGAATGCTTCTTTGTTGCAAGAGAGTGCTGGAAGCTTGTTTGGGTTAAAATTTACTGATAACGAGAATTGTATTCCTTTGTAAACCAATTGGGATTAATGTTGTTCTTTCTTCTGAGTCTGTAAGCTATTGTTGACGGGCTTCTGGGAGATCGGCGCGAGGGGTTGGGAGAGAGAGGACGCGATGCTGTAAGCTGGGCGAGGAATGGACCCCAAGCGGGGGTCCGAGGCCAGGAGGTACTCCAAGGAGAGGAGATGAAGCTAGATGTGCTTGGTTGACCACTTTGGATGGTCCTAAGCTGCGAGTCGAGGAGTTCGGAGGGGATCGAATGGTGGCCAGAAGACTTCGGTAATTGAGCTCCAACGGTTGTGCACGAAGTGGCTTGGACCTTGATAAGATTGGCGCCTTTTCTTTATTTTTTTCTTCATATATACTGTATCGTTATTAATCACAGTTATAGTAACCTTTATAAATTGTACTCAATTAATCGCATATGGTGTACTGTCTGTTTTTGGGTGAGGCGGGGACATCACACAGCATCCACACCAGCTGATTACCCAGTTTGGCGGGGCCGAAGGCTGCTCCCACTAGACGAGAACGAGCTGAGCGAGCCTGAGGCGACATAGGGGGTTACATTATGTATTGCATTGAATTGCTGCTGCTAAGTTAACAAGTTTCATGTCACATGCCGGTGATAATAAACTTGATTCTGATTCTGAGTCTGAACTTTCATAGCTTTCCCTGCTCTCTACTGCACCACTAATCTTGGTACCATTTACTCATTTGCTGACCCAGTTTACTACATTATCATTCAAAGCTTTTATGTAGATGACAACCATCAACAGACCCAGGACTGATCCCTGTAGCACACCGCTAGTCACAGGCCTCCAGTCAGAGAGTGAACTATCTACAAATGCTCTCTGGCTTTTCCAGGACGTCTAATATAATTTACTACCTCATCCTGAATGCCAAGTAGCAGAATCTTACCAACTTCTCAATCGCCCTTTGCTAAAGGCCACTGCCTTGTTTTCTCTTAATTTCCTTGAAAAACTCTATAAGACTGGTTAGACTTGATCTAATGCGCACAATGCTATTTTCATTATTCCTAATCAGTCCCGGTCTATGTAAATAGTATGCTTATATATCCGGTCCCTTAGAATACCTTCCAATAATATTCCCACCACTGATCTTAGACTTACAGACTTATAATTTCTTGGCTTGTTCTTAGAGACTTTTCAAAATATCGGAACAAAATTAGGTATCTTCCAATCCTCCAACACCTCATGTGTTGCTAAGGATGTTTTCAATATCTTTGCTAGGGCCCCTACAATTTCTACACTAGCCTTCCAAAAGGTCCACAGAACACCTTGTCAGGCCCTGGGGATTTATCTTCCCCAAATGGCCTCAAGACAGCAAACACCTCCTACTCTAATCTGTACACAGTGCATTACATCACTGATGTTTTGTCTCACTTCTCTAGAAACCAAGTCCTTCTTTTGAGTAATACAGATGCAAAACATCTAGTTAACGTCATCCTGTCTTTTATGGCTCCATGCATAGATGACTACTTTGATCCTCAAGTGGGAAAAAAATGTCTTTTGTTATTCTTTTTCTCTCAATATATCTGCAAAAGGCCTTGGGATTTTCCTTTACCTTGACTGCGAGAACAATAACACACCTTCTTTTAGCCCTCCTGATTTCCTTCTTAAATGTTCTCTTGCCTTTCTTATACTCAAGTACCTCACTTGTTCCTTCCTGCCTATACCTGCTATGTATTTCCTCCTTCTTCTCCTTAATCAGAGTCTCAAGATCTCCCAGAAACCAAAGTTATCCTTGCCTTTTATTCTGACAGGAACATACAAGCTCTGTTCTCTCAAAATTTTATCTTCGCAAGCTTCCCATTTATCAAGCACACATTTGTCAGTAAACTAATTGTCCCAATCCACACTTGTCAAATCCATTCGGATCCATTAAAATTGGCCTTTCTGAAATTTAAAATCTCCGCCTGAGGACCAGAACTATCCTTTCCATAATTATCTTGAATCTAATAGTATTGTGATCACTAGAAGCAACGTGTTCCCCCAAACAAACTTCTGTCACCTGCTCTGTCTTATTCCCTCACTGGAGATCTAGTATTGCACTCTCTTTAGTTGGAACCTGTATGTATTGATTTAGGAAACTTTCCAAACTCTATCCCATCAAGCCCTTTATAGTATGAAAGTACTATAATGGAGTGAACAGAACTGTTTGCAATATTCGAGATATGGCCCACTACAGTTTTATAAACCTGCAACATAATTTCCTGACTTTTAAACACAATGCCTTGGCTAAGGGTGTCCGGGCAGAGACATGTCTCTACCAAAGGATGTGTTAGGTGTTCCTTCCCCTCCGCTTGCCTGCGGGTTATCTTTGGGCAAGGGGTAGCTTCTGATCAGCGTCTTCACCTTTTCTGACCCCACATCCCCCTCCCCCATCAAAGACACGTGACACTATGGGAGCAGGTAATGGATGGTCGCATGAGCAGCTGATGCATTTTACATTTCCTGCTTATGTGACCAGGCAGACAATCTCTGAAATGTATTGAAAATGGCTGGGGTCGCCCAGCTTGTAAAGGCACTGCCCAGAAAAAGGCGATGGCAAACTACTTCTGCAGTAATACATGCCAAAAACAATCATGGTCCAAAACCAGGATTGCCTACATCATAAGACATGGCTCATGAAGATGATGATTCCTTGATTAATAAAGGCAAATATGCCATCTGCCTTCTGAACCACTTTCTAAGAGCTATAAAGTTGGACCCCAAAATCCCTCTGCTCAGCAACACTGTTAATGGGCTTTCCTTTAACGGTGTGCTATCTCTTTACATTTGCAATTCCGCCATGTTGCCACTATATTTTTAATCTAGGCATACTCAGCTGGAATTAAATTTCCTAGCTCTTGTAGTGGGATTTCAAATTTGGTTTAAAGATTAATTGTTTAAATGATGGATGACAAGTACAGGAATGAAACTACATTACTGTACCATACTCTACTAACATCAGCCAAAGGTAAAACTAGCTAATCTGACCAGTCTCCAGTGAGAGCTTTTGTTGAAATTACCTCTCTTGTTGTAATCAGGAACTATAGCAGCAAGTTAGAATCTCAGTAGGAAAGCCCGACTTTAATTTAACTTTTTGGTTTCTGCGGCTCCAGCTAGGAAATTTAATTCCAGATAACTTAATTTATCTGGATTAATTATATAGTGGATACACTTGTGAATTTATAATTACCAGATTGTTATAAAAACATCTGGTTTACTAATATCTTAACACGATATGGTCCGTATTTGATTTGCCCATCACTGTCTGTGGATTGTTACATCCCAAGCAGAGGTCAACACTTTATCTTCAATATTCAATTGTTGAGAATTGCAGTGTGGAAACAGGCTCTTCAGATCATGAAGTCCACAATGGTGATCAAACATTTATTTACATTCAACCGATGTTAATACTTTCTTTTCATTCTTCCCAATTCCCATCAGCTCCTCCCTCAGGTTCTAGCAGTCGCTTACATGCACTGCATATTTTTGGGATGTGGAGGAAACTATAGCACTGGGAGCAAGCATACAGTCACAGGCAGGGGTATAGTGCTACCGGAGCTCACCGGAGTGCCACTCTGGCACCTCTGTAAAATAAACATGCGGGGAATTTAACAGCGGACACATATTAAATAGAGGGAATTTTACAGAAGCGGGGGTTGGGGAGAGGAGATGGCGGCTGGTGAGGAAAATACCACTAATAACATTAGGATATTTGATCATTTTTGGTGAAATCCTGGAGCTGTGACTGTTTTTTTTATTTAGGTATTTGTGAAATTCCTCCTCGCTCGACCCGTTGTCCCAGCATACCATGCTGTAGCCTCCCGGCATGTCACAGATTCTCAGTCTCTCTCCAGCACTCATTGTTTGAGCATTGTTTGCTGAGAAAACAAAAATCTTAGATCTTTTGGAGTATGGCATGTTGCTTGCTGAAGTGGGCCGTAAGGTCGGTAAGAACGCATTGAACTTTTGCACAATAATGCAGAAAGAAGCTGAAATTGGCAGTAGTGTTAGAGATACCCCTACATCGGCAAAAATGGTCTCTCTGGTTCGTGATGAAGTGCTTGCAAAGACTGAGAAAGCATTAAATGTGTGGCTAGAGGACATGTCACAGAAGCATAAGCCTGCTGATGGCAAAATGAAGCATGAGAAAGCACTTAATCTCTATGAGCACCACGGTGAGGGGTTTGAGGAGAGCGAGAGGAGGGCTAGTAAGGGATGGATGGCTATATTTGTTAAACTGCATGGACCTCCTCTAGTTCAGTGGAATCCTGAGCCATATGTCACATCATGGCTGCGGTACCACAGATCAGCAGATGACACCAGGACAAGGGTTGCTTCAGACCCCCGAACACATATTACACCTGAACCTTTGTGGAAATTATCGTGAAACTTCTCATTGGTGGCATTTGGTAAGCAGAAAATTACTTTTAAATTGGTAAAATACACAATTACTGTCTTATCCTTTACTTGCTTGATAATTATATTTTATGATAGTTAGTGAGTGCAACCGTGCAATACTTTGACATATTATTAAATTAAGTATTATATTTTTTATTGTACCAGTTATACACTGAAATGTAGTGATCGGATATAAATCGGATATAATCTTGTTAATGTCTTAACTATCACCATATTTCTGTGGAGCTCTGGAATTCACATACTTCTTTCATCTTGGTTTAGTGCTTAACATCATAAGAAGACCTATTCATATAAAATATGTTATATAATTATAATTATTATATTCTTATTTATATATATATATGAGACCTATTCATACACACACACCCCCCCCCCTGCTCATTACGTGAACAGGTACACAAATTATGTGTGTATATATATATATGTATATGTAGAGAGAGAGAGCGAGAGAGAGAGAGAGAGAGATGATATAGGAAATGGCAAATATTTTGTCAGTTCCAGCCCTAAATAAAAATGGCACTGCACCCCTGGTCACAGGAGAATGTGCAAACACCACACATGGAGTATCAGAGGTCAGATATGGACTTGGGTATCTGGGGCTGTGTGGAAGTGGCTCAAACAGCTGTGTCACTGTGCCACCCTTCCAAGAATAATTAAAGATAATTTGCCATTGTGCCAATAAACGTGCAAAAGAAACCAGTTCTTTGATTCTATGCTTTTCCATCTATAGGGATTCAGTTTTCAAGAATGCTGCTAAATAACACGTCGATATATAATCAGATACATTACTTTAAAGTTCAAAATTTTCCATTCTGTAGAACCAGGAAATGTGTATAAACTCAAGTGTTCCCTGTCATTTTTGGAAGAGGAGCAGAGAGAAAATGCTGAAGACAAATAGCCACGCAATGAGGTAGAGTTAATTCACTTCTCTCACTGTCCAGCTTTTACAATAAAAAAGAACTCAAGCCATTATTAAGTTCTTGTGTACTTCTGAACACTTGAAACAAATGGTGACTGTTTCTATTTCTCACACACCTCACCTATGATTCAAAGCACTGCAAATCAACACATCTAATTCAAATTTGTTTTTTCAAAGTATATTTTACACTTAGATGAAAAGCAGTGGAGACACCAGGGAGGTGTAAAATATCTGTAAATGATGACGGCTAATTAAAACTCTCCAAAATTTCAGAAATGCAACTTTGGCATCAAACTTTGGATGCAGACATGAAGTTGGCGCAAATTACAATCTTAAGTCAGTACATTTATTACTCAATCCTATCCTGAGAACTTGTGAGGCAAGTACATGAATCTAATTGATATAATTCTCTTCTAATGAATTGTCTTACAAAGTTATACAAAACCATATCGGAGCTCTGAAAAGAGCTCCAATTTTACTGTGCTTTTGTAATTAATTTTTGCATCAGCTGAAGGCGTCATTGCACCACAATATTTTACAGAAATACTTAGTTTAAATCCTTACCATTTTCTGCATCAGACTTCCTTTCCTGTTCGGTGTCAGTGAGGGAAAGCATTGAATTTGCACGGCTTGACAGACAGGAGCTATGTTCAGATTTGATCTCTCGCATCCACAATCGTAAAGTATGTTCTGGAGATGCAGCTCCTTCTGTTTCAGTGTCGACATCAGATCCCACTATCATAGGGTATCCGTGTTGGGAAGGATCACATAGATCTGTCTGATACCCACCACACAACACTGATGGAGCTTCGCAGAATTCCATTGCTAAGACAAAGAGAAAAAGAGAGGGGGCAGAGTCAGTCATCAAGCTTATTGAATGAACATATTTAAAGTGCAGTTAACAGCACAATATGCCAGGCCACCTTTCAGCCTTCTCAGAAATTTCAGTACATAACATCAGCAGTGTATTAAGTAGACAATTATAAAATTCAGAATGATCAAATATGTTTGTTGAAACACAGGAAAAATGTTCTTTGGGTGTATAATCTAAAATCAGTCCAGTGTTAATCATCAAATCATACAAATGTATCACAGAGAAGATTATTAGACCGATTGCCCCCTCCTGGTTCCTTGAAAAATCACTTGTTTTAGACCTACTTTTCCCATAATTTGCGTTTCCTAAGCTAATACACAGGAGCCTTTTTAAAATGATTATGGAATTAGCTTTTATCGCTTTTCCTCATGACACATTCCTGATCTTGACATCTCTCTGACTGGGAGTATTTTTCTTCATCCTCCAGATCTTTTGATGATAATTTTAAGTCTTTGACTTCTGGATATTGTCCCATTTGCCAGGGGGAATAGCTTTACTCTGTTCTATCTAGTCATTTCATCATTTTATCAGATCACATCTTAAACCTCTTTGTCCTCATTTTACATTTTCCCATCTGTCCTAATAAATGAAGTCCCCAATCCCTAGAAACATCCTATTGGATCTCACCTGTACCCCTTTAAAGTTCTTCACTTGGAGTGTGTTTCTCAGAAATATCTATAAGAAATTTAAAATATGAAATATAAATGGCCTTGATAGAGTGGATGTCGAGAGGATGTTTCCTATGATGGTAGAGTCTAAGATCATAGGACACAACCTCAGAATAGAGGGGCGTCCTTTTAGAACAGAAATGAGGAGGAATTTCTTTAGCCAGATAGTAGTGAATCTGTGGAATTCTTTGCCACAGGCAGCCATAGAGCTCAAATCTTTATGCATATTTAAAGCAGAGGTTGATAGATTCTTGATTGGTAAAAGCATGAAGAGATTCGAGGAGAAGGCAGAAGATTGAGACTGAGAGGAAAATTGGATCAGCCATGATGAAATGGTGCTGGCTTAATGGGCCAAATGGCCTAATTCTGCTCCTATATCTTGTGGTCTTATGAACTACAGTTCTAAGATTCAGGCCTAACCAGAGATTTATATTATTCTAACCTGACCTTTGTAATTCAATAATATGAAAATCTGCAGATGCTAGAATTTCAAGCAACACACAGAAAATGCTGGAGGTACTCAGCAGGCCCTAAATATTGACTGTTTGTTTTTTCTGTGGATATTGCCTGGCCTGCTGAGTTCCTCCAGCATTTTCTGCGTGTTGCTCTATACTTCAGTGTTGGAGTCTATGCTTTTGATGCAAATAATTGATATGCTTTTTAGCACCTTTCCAATTTGCTATGGACAGCACAGGTGGTAAGTGGACATATCTAGAGCAGCTGATAGTATTGTTGTGTTGGGGGTTTGATCCTGACTTTGGAAACTCTTTGTTAGGATCTCACATCCAAAAGATATACTCATAGGTTAACTGGTTGCTGTTAATCACAACACTGTTTAGAGAAGTGGTGAAAACAGCAAACAGAAATTGGTATGTACAGCAGGAGTAAGTTCTAGGGCAACAGAAAAGTAAGACATAAAGGAAATGATGGAATTGCTCTGATCTGAGCCTTTTGGGCTGAATTAATACTACATGACTTGCATCAACTATGTGAATACCTAATTGATCTTATCGTTAATCGCAGTGTACCTACTTTCAAGTTCTTCCTGAGTGCAGTGCTTCACACTTATTGGCCATGAGCTCCAGCTGCCATTTTTCTGCCAATGTCACCATTCTATCCAGATTATCCACCAAACTATAAACAATGTTAATAGTCTGCCATGTTTTCTATCTTCCAGAATCATTACATTGCTGCTTTCTATATATAAATCTAGAAATGAAAGAGACGATGATAATATCTGATGCTAAACTGATCACTGAGGAATGCCTCTGTAAATTCAGCGTGTTTACATTAAACTTACACAGCCCTCTACTTTCCCACAATCATTCCAGGCAGCCTATTACTGAAGAAGTTCACAATTTAGCTTGTTATTGGCTCCAACAATGATGATAATTTACTTCCTTTGATCTCATCTTTCCAAAAGACCAGCTTGCCCATGTTCTTACTTGTGAAACCAAATTAGTCTAATCTTGTGACTGCCTGTGATACTGTTGCTGCCAACTTGCTGTGAGCTTCCTTTGGGATGTTGCTTCTTGACTTTGAAATTGTAGATGGTTATGTAAAATTACATAGATTTATTAGATTTATTATAATAATTAGAAAAAATGCAAAAGTAAAAACAAGCATAATTTGGATAAGAGCTAAATGTTAATAAGAATTTGAGTTGATTGATTTTGACTAATGTTGTCTAGTTCTGACAAAAACTATCACTTGATGATTAACTTGTATGAACATTCATCATATTATATAACATGATTATATAAAATGATTTTGTGCCACTATGCCATTCACTGTACCTATGTATAATGACAATAAAGATCATTCAATTCAATGTCTATATTTTCCCATGTCAAGCATGTGTGTATCCCTGAAATAGGGACAGCAATCACCAGGGTGAAGATAAAGATTGGACAATACAGTCGGCCCTCCGTATTCGCAGGGGTTTGATCCGGGTGCCCCCAGCTGATACCAAAATTCACGGATGATCAAGTCCCTTATATAAATTGGTGTAGTATTCGCATATAACCTACGCACATCCTCCTGTATACTTTAAATCATCTCTAGATTACTTATAATACCTAATACAATGTAAATGCTATGTAAATCGTTGTTATACTGTATTGCTTATGGAATAGTGACAAGAAAAAAAGTCTCTACATGTTCACGGATGATCAAGTCCCTTATATAAATTGGTGTAGTATTCTCATATAACCTACGCACATCCTCCTGTATACTTTAAATCATCTCTAGATTACTTATAATACCTAATACAATGTAAATGCTATGTAAATCGTTGTTATACTGTATTGCTTATGGAATAGTGACAAGAAAAAAAGTCTCTACATGTTCAGATGCAACCACTGTAGCTCTTCCGCAAACCCTGAGCAGTGAGAGTGACGAAAAGCGAAAATAGTGTTATATGTTTGTTTTGCAGCCAGCCGTTATAGAGGCAGCACGTACCCTGTGCATCGAGAGAGGTGAAAAGCAAAAATAGCAGTCAGCGTTTGTTTTGCTGTCAACAAAACACTCAAGCATCTCAGGATCGAGCCGCCACAGCTTTGAACTGTGTGAGATTTTCGCTCCGATGGACAGTGCTGCAATGATCGCAGAAAAGTATGACTTTAATTTTGAAAGGACACGTATGTTTAGGGCAGGTTTGCAGGATGGTTTGAGTGCTTACAAAGAACTGTATGATAGAAAAATGTGTGAACCTTCCAGTGTGCTCGCTGTCTTCCCGATTCTGGTAAGTGAAACTACACTGTACGTACATTATTTCTACTTTATATAGGCTGTATATTTATCAAATCATTCCTACTTTTACTATATGTTAGTGTTACTTTAGGTTTTATGTGTTATTTGGTATGATTTGGTAAGTTATTTTTTTGGGTCTGGGAACGCTCAAAAACACTCTACTTTCAGTTAGTGGGGGAAACCTGTACAATGGAAATGCTATGCAAATAGTTGTTACACTGTATTGTTCAGGGAATAAGAAGAAAGAGAGAGAACTTCCGTTTTTTTTTCAATCCTGATCCACGGTTGGTTGAATCCGCAGATGCAGACCCCATGGATACAGAGGGCCGACTTGTATGCCCTTTTGATATAAGTTTATCAAAAACAATCAAACAAGTTCAGGACAACATCTGAAAGTAAAAATCACACACTTCTGAAAAGCATTTTTTCTCCCATTTTTCTAGTAATAGCCTTTTACTGATACATAATTTTCAAACCATCGAAGTTCAGAATGCTACAACGTAACTGGAATGTGTCCCTGCCAGTTAGCTATGCTTAGAAACAAAGCAATCCAAAATGCCCTAATTACTGTTTTATCTTTGCTTTTTTAGGTACAATGGATTCCAGTTAATTGGGCCATCAGTTAATTGTGGCAACTGCTTATTGGAGGCAAAGTTGATGAAATTGATGAGGCCAGCATGGGTGCATAAAACAGCACATAGCTACCAGGGAAGGCTTGGTACATGGTACATAGTCAATGAAAGGGCAGGCATAGATGGGGCCAGTGAAGGTGGCTAGGGCTACATCTTGAGTTTAGAGAAAATGGTGGGGGGGGGGGAGGGGGGAAACGAAAGAGAAATTGTTGAGTGTAAGGACCAGTTCTGCCAGACAGAGATGGTTGGTGGTGGTCAGGTCTGTTGTCAAGAAAGAAGCAGAGAGCTTCTTAATGGGGGATAGACATGTATAGGGACTGGACATCCATAGTGAAAATGAGGCAATCAAATCCAGGAAAATGAGTTTGTTGAGGGGATTGAGGGCATGTGATGTGTCACAGATGTAAGTGGCAAGAGTCTGAACCAAGTGGGATATAATGGAGTTGAGGTATGCAGACATGAGTTCACTGAGGCAGGAGCAGGCAGAAACAATGGGCCTACCAGGACAGTCAGGTTCGTCAATCTTGGGTAGGAGGTAGAAGCGAGCAGTGTGGGGTAAGGAAACAATAAGACTGGTGACAGTGGATGGGAGATCTCCAGAGATGATGAGGTTGGTAATGATGTTGTAGACAATCTCATGATAATCCTGAGTGGGGTCCTTTACAAGGGATAAATAAGTGGAGGTGTCTGAGAGTTGCAGGATGGCCTCTTCAAAGTAGAAATTAGTCTGTCAGACTGCAACTGTAGTGTTCTTTCCTTGTTGTTTACCTGTGCTGGATTGGTCCCAACACAACTGATGCTGTTTACAATTCCAAGAATTTGGAGAAAATGGCTCTTGGGAGAAGAGTAAGCTTTGTCTGTTTTTATAACATATCTAATAGAGCATTAATGATATTGTGTTTGACTGCATGTGAGTGCTTTTGTTGAGCTTCATAAATATAGAATGGTACATCACAGTACAGGCCCTTTGGCTCATAAGGTAATGCTGAAAATATAAAGAAAGACAAATACTTTTAGATTTTGTCCATATTTTCTATTTTGATATGCCTTTAAATGTTCATGAATGGGCTCAAACACACCATTAACCTTGGTGTGGGTCTCATCCTACCCACTGTTAGAATAGCTTTGGGCATCAGTTCCTGTCTACACTGAGACAAGTTTACCTTACAGTATATTAATTAAAATACTTTAATTGAAATATTAAAATTAAAAAATTAGAAACACTTAATGGTTGGGAACTCTATTTGTAGACATGGGGGTCTATCTAGGTGTGCTTAGTTTGGTTGGTGTGAAACACAGGGGGAGTGCAGAGCCCCGAGTTCAGACTGAGTCTGTAGGAAACAAGGATTTTACAACTTGGTAAAAATATACAAGCTGAACTTGGAACTGAGAAAGGGTAATGCAGAGGTGATCAATCTTTAATGCAACAGGATTGCAATAACAAGTGCCCTGGGGATGGGGAGGGGGTGTGGTTATTGTATCAGAGGGAATGATGAACTGTCTCATGGTGTTGCTCAAGTTGCTGAGGCTCTGTTGGTATTCATTTTGATGTCTGACCTCTTATTTCCATCTCTTCCTGGGGATTCTGCCATTCTTCTGCACTTTGGTCCAGTCCTTTGAGAGCGCACCATGGCAGAATGACCCCATGACCCCCCCCCCCCCCACCATAACCCTGTGGATCCAGTAGAGGTGCTGAGCTTCTCCAGTCTATGTTCAAGATTTTTTCTGAGGCTCTCTGGGTCAACAAGGTTCATAAGATCTCCCATGTAATGCTTTTGATTTCTGAGTGGAATGCAAGGTTTCCGAGCTAGACGATCTGTTCCAGATTTTCCAGCACTGCCTCGAGCTCCAGGCCTGCCTCGTGTTTTTTCAGATCCTGCCTCAGGGCCATCAGAGCTGTTCTAGATTTTCCAGCACTGTCTCAAGCTCCAGATATGCCTTGTGTTTTTTTTCTCCGACTTGTCTTGAAAGCTCCCTGGGCTGTCAGGTGCCAGCCTTAGAGGGGCAGATACCATCCTGAGCCCTGCAGCTTGCTGTAGAGTGCTGTGTTTCCAGGGTTTTGGAGCACCTGAATTCAATAATCAATATCTTAACTAGAGTTGTTAAACCCTCGTGTTTTTGGTTTAAATCTTGTCGTTAATTGTGGCTAGCACCTGCTTCCCACATTCTATGATTACTTAAAGAAGACTCTCAATCAGTGCATGGCAGGAGGCAATGATAAATTGTCTTGTGGTGTCACTTGGTTGCTCTTCCGAGGCTCTGTTGGTATTCTGTTGTCAGACTGCTAGTTTCTGCTCTTCCTTGGGTTCCTGCCCTTCCTCTGCACCTGGGTCCAGTCCTTCGAGAGTGCTCCATGACAGTCTGAATCTGAATAATGCATCCTTCAATCCCAGGAAACCATCTAGTGAATCTTCACTGGATTCCAAGTTTATATATTTTCCTTTAAACAAAAAGACCAAAACTGTACAGTGCTCACAATGTGATCTATCTACCCATTCCTGCAAGATCCAAGCAATAAAATATGACACTTTTTGTTTTCCTGTTATAGTTGCTTGCTAATTTCTTGTGTCAGATCTGAGTAGCAACATTTAACAGGCTTGCAGCATTTAGATAATAGTTTACTTTTTCCATTGTTTAAATTAAAATAGATATCTTTATTTCCATATTGTTGTCCAAATGTTTAACCTGTTTCCATCTCTTTAAAGCTTCTTTGTTCCCTCTCACAAAATACTTTACTATTTCTCTGTGCATGATCTCCAATTAAAGACAATTATTCTATAAGGCTTTGTGGTGAATAAATTAGGGTAGTAAGATCTTGGAAACATTACAATCAATGAAAAGATTCAATTTTGCAAATATTTGTGCATACTATTATGAAAATGGAATGAACTGAAGTTAATTTTATTGCTGCCTTTTCAAAGTAATTTTCAGAGTTGCATCTAAAACAACTGACCACTTGGAACTTCTATGATTGTTTGATGGCCTATAATACTGAAAATGATTTACAAACTGAAATATACTTACAAAAGTTCGATAATGATGTAAAGAAAACAGAAAGGGCAAAATTGAATGCAAAGGGAAGACTTTGAAAAGAACAACAATCATTACTGAAAGACAGCTGCAGAACAGTGAAGGATTGTGGTTGGCTCATTTAGCACACCTAGACAATTTTCTCAGCTGCAGATTGGCCATGGAGCAACCTCATTCAATACTTTTGGGTTCAATGGTCAATGCCATGGTAAATGAGGTTGTCAGATGTGCCAGCTTCTAACCACCACCTGTAGTTCTAATTTTAGCTTTATATACACAGATGCCAATTATAAGCTAAATTGTTTCAGTATGGGTCCCTACAGGAATATTGGCTGCTGGTATTCTGAGTTGGCCATTATTACTGAAAATTTAGACTAGGCTAAAACAATATAACAATGAAAAAGGCTTAAATGACAATGTAAGTGTTTCCAGGAAATCTGCAAGTCCTAATTCCCATTTACGATAATTTCAACACTAATATTATCAGATATTGATAAATAAGATATTTGAGCACTGACTTCCTGATTTCAATGAGATTCCATACAAATTATCCTTCTTCCCCATGTGTGGACCAGAGATATACTGGCCATACTCAGATTTTAAAACAGCACCGTGAGAAATAACAAAGGTACAACATACTTTCTCCCAAAGCATTAATTTCTTGGATTCCTTTCTAAAGGTCCACTGTAATTTTGAAATCAAATAATAAAACTACGTTGATCTGGCAATCTCAGAACTTTTTGGTGCTTGATTTGCTGCTTTTCTAATTAGAATGAATTTTAATTCACTTCTTTATGTTAAACAGGATTAATAAATCTTCCAATGAGCACAATAGGTTTAAAGAGAGCATGGGGGTGGGGGGGAAATATAAAGTTCCAGTAAATTTCAAGGGGGAGTTTGAAATATGACCAGGTTTATGTTACAAAAATATGGGAAACAAGATTTGATGAACTTAAAGGCAAAATGATAAACAGAACCAGGTAAGGTTAAAGATAACTGGGGCCTTAGTGAGTGGAGAGGAGGCAGTTGGGAACAGTGGCCTTGATAAATGGAAGGGAGGGTGGGAACTGAACCTTTGGTGAATGGAAGAGAGTGACAGAACAAGGGCCCCACTGTGTGGAAGGGAACACAGGAACTGGGTCCTGATGGAAGGGAGCTCAGAGTGACAGAACAAGGCCCTGCTGTGTGGTAGGGAGCAAAGTAATCGGGTTCCCTCCATGTGGAAGGAAGCACAGCTATCTGTACACTGATAAATGGAATTGAACACCGGAACCAGGGACACGGTGAGTAGAAAGGAGCTGGAAAATAAGCACTCAGATGAGCCAGATGCCAAATTGCTGGATTCCCAAATGTTTGCTCGATGAATTATTGGAGCCTTAGTGTATGTACATGTAAGTAACGCAAATTAAGAAGGAACTATTTTGCAACCACAGACTAACCTAATCTCCTCTGTCCTCCTTTTTCAGGATGTGGGTAGTTCACTAGCTGTGAGCTGGAACATTCACTCAGTGACTGCTCAATGACAGCACAGCAACATACCATGGAAACTGTCAAATTCTTCCTTTGACCTTCTCACCTCCTCCTCAAAATCTCACCAAGCTGTCCATCACACTGTGCTAGAGCCAGTTAAGGGTCTTCCCTTTTCAAAGAGTACTTGAGAAATGGCTGTCAATCAGTGCCATGGGGAATAAGGTCTCTTTTGATCTTTGAGCAAGGAGCCAGTGAACACCATGATAAAAAAAAACAAGAAAGCAGCAAAGAACTGCATCTCTCACAAGAGCATGAGAACAGAGCCAGCTATTAGCATTGAAGCAAGCGAATGCAGAGACCTAAAATGCCTGCCAATAAAGCTGACAACTCCAACCAAAATACACAAAGTTTGGGTGCAACTGGTCAACCAGTGAAAACCTGTGGACAAAACTGTCCATGAGTTACTATTATGTTGAACACGAAACAGGTCACAAACCACTTTGCTGAGTGAAGATTAAGAAGCATTTTTAAATGGAAGTATTAATTACACAAAATACTGGAGGAACTCAGCAGGACAGGCAGCATGCATGGAAAAGAGTACTGCCGATGTTTTGGGCTGAGACCCTTGGGTAGGACTGGGAAAAAAATAAGATGAGGAGTAGATTTAATAGTGGCGCAGGGGAGAAAGAAAGACAAAGTGATAAGAGAAACCTGAAAAGGGGGAGATGAAGTAAAAAGCTTGGAGGTGAAAGGGACAGAAGGCCATGGAAGAATGAAAATGGGGGAGGAGCACCAGAGGGAGCTGATGTGTGAGAGAGGAAAAAGCGGATGGGAAATGGTGAAGGAAAGGAGGGTTCATGGGAGGCATTATCGGAGGTTAGAGAAATCAATATTCATGCCGTCAGTTTGGAGGCTACCCAAACAGAATATAAGGTGTTGTTCCTCCAACCTAAATGTGGCCTCATCATGGAAGAGACTATGGATGGACATACCAGTATGGGAATGGGAAGTGGAATTAAACTGGTGGCCACTGGTAGATTCCACTTGTTCTGGTGGATGGAGCATAGGTGCTCAGCAAAATGGTCTCCCAATCTACGTCAGATCTCACTGATATACAGGAGGCCACACCAGGAGCACCGGATACAGTATATGACCCCAACAGACTCACAGGTGAAGTGTCACCTCACCTGGATGGACTGTTTAAGGCCCTGAATGGTAGTGAGGGAGGATGTGTAGGGGCAGGTGTAGCGCTTGTTCCATTTGCAAGGATAAGTGCCAGGTGGGAGATCAGTGGGGATAGACAAATGGACAAAAGAGTTGCATAGATCCCTACAGAAAGCAGAAATTGAAGGGAGGGAAAATCTGCTTGGTGGTGGGATCCCGTTGGAGATGGTGGAAGTTTTGGAGAATTATGAGCCTGGTAGGGTGGTAGGTGAGGACAAGAGGAACCCTATCCCAGGTAGAATGGCGGGAGGATGAGGTAAGAGCAGGTGTGCGTGAAATGGAAGAGACGCAGTTGAGGGCTGCATTGATAGTGGAGGAAGGGAAGCCCCTTTCTTTGAAAAAGGAGGACATCTCCCTCATTCAACAATGAAAAGCCCCATCCAGAGAACAGACAGAGGAATTGAGAGAAGGGGAATGCATTTTTACAAGAAACAGGGTGAGAAGAGGTATAGTCTAGATAGCTGTGAGAGTCTATGAGTTTATACTAGACATCAGTGGATAAACAGTCTCCAGAGATGGAGACAGTGAGGGAGGGTCGGAAATGGACCAAGTAAATTTGAGAGCAGGACGGAAGTTGGGGGCAAAGTGGGTGAAGTTGACAAGTTCAGCATGGGTGCAGGAAGCAGCACCAATGCATTCGTCAATGTAGCACAGGAAAGTGCGGGACTGTCGCCAGTGTAGGCCTGGAACATAGAATGTTCCACAGCACTGACAAACAGGCAGGTATAGTGGGGATCTATATGTATAATCCTCAGAACGGGGCAACTAGTCATCGCAACTAAAATGGGATTTAACTCAAAAAAGTATTTTAATCAAGTTAAAAATTCAAGTTACTTGCAAGTTAGTTTCAATCAGTAATGTTTATATGAACTCTCAGGATTGTACAAAGGAAAACTTTTGAAGGTAACAATTACTGGATATGTACCTCAAATAAGGACTAATTTTAAGACACTCCTTTAAGATGCATAAATGAACAAAACTAGAGGAAGTCCTAGCAGTTCTTAATTCAATTTGTGAAATTAGTTAGTTCAGTAGGTGGGACTTACTTCTAATGAGACTTGTATTTGAACAGTACTAAAGATTGTAGGAACTGGAATGTGCACATTGAATTCTTCAAATATTTGGTGGATCCTACAAATTTTAGGTGAACACCACCAAAAAACCCAAGACAAACATGCAGAACCTCCCAATATGAGCTGGCAGATAATGCTGTCCTGTTCTTTTTGTTCTCATCTCTTGTACGGACTTTTGCCAACATGATACATGTAAAGACTTCATCTTTATATTGCTTATCAAGGAGTATAATAGAGAAATTTTGCAAAAGTGAAGAGGCCCAGCAATTAGAATGGACAACTTTAGATGAGTCCTGATAAAGCTGCTGGAATTCTAACTGGAAAAAGAACATGAAGCTCTTAAGGGATCATTGATTGTAATGGGAACTCTTAAAACTTCCCTAAACATACAGTACCTATATCGAACTACAGTGGATTCAATTTGGCTCTTTTTGACACTGATCAACAGAAAAAGACACTTTAGTGTCAAAGTGAAAACAGATCTCTATAAAGTGATCTAAATAACTTACTAGCATAAAACACAAAATAATTGATAGCATAAGTATTCACCCCTTTCAATCAGCATTTAGTAGATGCACCCTATCCTTGCACACCCTTGCACATCTGAACACTGCAATTTTTCTCCATCCTTCTTTACAGAACTGCACAAGCTCTGTCAGATTGCATAGGGATCATGAGTCAACAGCCATTTTCAAGTCCAACCACAAATTCTCAATTGGATTGAGATGTGGACTCTTACTTGGCTACTCCAGGAAATCATCTTTGCTGTTTTTAAGCCTTCCTGTGTAGCAATGGCTTTATGTTTGGGGTCATTGTCTTGCTGGAAAACAAATCATCCCCCAAGTTGTAGTTCTCTTGCAGACTGCATCACATGTTCCTTCAGGATTTCCCTGCATTTTGCTGCCTGTTGCAGTGAAGAATTCCCCGGAACAAGATGCAAACCCTACCATGCTTTATGGTAGGGATGGTGTGTTTTTGATGATGTGCAGTGTTTGACTTATGCCGAACATAGCGTTTAGTCTGATGGCCAAAAAGCTCAATTTTGGTTTCATCAGACTGTTGAACCTTCTTCAAGCTGACTTCAAAGTCTTCCACATGCCTTCTGGCAAACTTGGCTAAGATTTCATGTGAGTTTTTTTCAACAGTGGCTTTCACTTTGTCACTCTCCCATAAAGCTGCAACTTGTGAATCACCCGGGCAACAGTTGTTGTATGTGCAGTCTCTCTCATCTCGGCCACTGAAGTGCGTAACTCCTCCAGAGTTGTCGTAGGTCTTGTGGTGGCCTCTCTCACTAGTCCCCTTCTTGCACAATCACTCAGTTTTTGAGGAAGGCCTGCTCTAGGCAGATTAACAGCTGTGCAATATTCTTTTCATTTCTTGATGATTGACTTAACTGTACTCCAAGTCACTATATTCAGTGACTTGGGAAATCTTTTTATATTCATTTCCTGACTTGTGCTTTTCAATAACTTTTTTGTACAGATGCTTGGAGTGTTCTTTTGTCTTCTTAGTGTAGTTTTTGCCTGGATACTGATTCACCAATAGTTGGACCATTCAGATACAAGTGTATTATTACTACAACCAATTGAACCAATTTGACTGCACCCATGTTTTCAAAAAACAGATCTTCATTAATCTAATCATGTGACTTCTAAAACCAAATTGTCTGCGGCAGTGATGATTTGGTGTGACAAAATAAATAGGGTGAATACTTAAGTAATCAGTTACTTTGTATTTTATATTTGTAATTAATCTAGATCACTTTGTAGAGATCTGTTTTCACTTTGACATGAAAGTCTTCTTCTGTTGATCAGTATTTAAAAAGCCAAATTAAGTCCACTGTTATTCAATGTTGTAAAACAATAAAACATGAAAATTTCCAAGGAGGGGGGAATACTTTTTATAGGCACTGTAGGTGATTTTCATTTGATGGCAGTGTTGCCAATGAACTTGGCACAACAGACACCTCAATAAAGCAGCTATTATTAATATCTTGGCACCCTTCAATATCCACAATACCCATTCTAAGCAAGGCTAGCTGGACACAAATCTGGAGCAAAGAAGCTTTCAGCCTGAACCCAGGGAGTTTAAAACCAATAAGAACATCTTTATCATGCTTTTCCACCAAGCTGCATTTAATTGAAATGGTTAAGAGATAAACATCTCTATCAGTCATCCCATGTATTGAATTGTTCTTGTTCAGTAAGAAACACCTTGATTAGATATGCTGCTTCTTTTGCATATGATGAGGAAAATAATCCCGAGATATTTCTTTCACTTTCTAACCAACTTTCCACTTTATTTAAAGATGCTATATTTGGGTCTTGATAAGACCAACTGAGTAGAAGAATGACACCTTTATTTAAAATATCCTATGCTGCTAAATCATACCGTGCAAGTATAAATAATTCAACAACCTTTCATATAAGATGCTTATAAAGCTCACACTTCATACTACATTGAAAGTATGAGTTTTGAATGCAATACAATTACCATAATTTTAAAAAGTATAACTTAGGATTGTTTGCCATGAGACTGAAAAGCTATAAACTATGTTCTGCTTCTCTGCAAGCTCATTGAGAAAAATTATGTTTGCATCTCTTCTGGTAGCTTTCACTCCCAGGTTGTGCCTGATGAAGGCTGAATCCAATCTGTTTCACTGGCCGCCTTGGCAGTACTGATTTGTCTGCCAGCTCTGTTTCACTGACAGCTCACCCACAGTGTTCCATTTTATTTCTTTAAAATGTACACTGGAGAAAAGCAATTGAATTCTGAACACAAGCTCTTAGATTCAGTGTCTTCCTAAGCACAGATGGTTTGAACTGAAGCACAAGGAACATGAAAAGAATTGTCACAAAACGCCTCGTTAAATTATCAAGGAAAATTACAACAATGCATATTCTTCCCTGGGCCAGACAGAAGAAAGCATTTGCTAACATATGCATCTCACAGAGACTATAGTGTAGTTTCAATCAGTATATCAGAATGACCATATGAAAACTGGCAGCATATTTATGTGACTCCAGGAAAACTGCCTCGCCATTTGTCTTTTTCACTTTTTTTTGTAGTTTATAGTAATGTTATGATTTCTATAGGCTTTCATAGCTGGGGGGAGTAGTGGGAATAAGTTCCTATTATCTATTAAATGCTCCCAATGGCCTGTGTCTCAAGCAGCCTCTGATAACCAAGTCCAGATGTTGGCCTTCATGCATGGCTTCACTATGATGCCTGGCAGAACCATTTCTACTGAGTGAAGAAGGGCGAAGGCGGGTTACTGGCGCTTTAAAAGTGGTTGAATCAGCCTGATTGGCTCATCAGCTGTGTTTGGCAGCTTATCTAGAAGGAAAACTCTGATCTCAAACCTCTGCTGTTTCGCAGCTATACCCACATATGGGGAAGGATTCAGGAGTAAACTCCGAGAAAAAGTCCAGAGGACACTTGAGAAGTCCTGGAACGGAAAGTCTCATCCTGGGAGCAGATGCAGTGGAGACGGAGGAACTGGGAATAGGGAATGGCATTTTTGCATTGGGCAGGGTGGGAAGAGGTGTAGTCAAGATAGTTATGGGAGTCAGTGGGTTTGTAGAAGATGTCAGTAGATAGTCTGTCTTCAGAGATGGACACCAAGAGACCTGAGACTTCCCACTCCTCACCCTCCCTTAATCCCAGTCCCCAGTCCTCAAATGTCCTCTTTCTTTCAGGATTGTGGTTTCCCTTCTGGCGTCATCAAAGATGCCCTCACCCGCATCTCCTCCACCTCCCGCACTTCAGCCCTTAACCCATCCTCCCGTCACCACAACAGGGACAGGGTTCCCCTTGTCCTCACCTACCATCCCACCAGCCTCCGGATCCAACACATTATCCTCCGCAACTTCTGCCACCTTCAACAGGCCCCCACCACTCAGCACATCTTTCCCTCCCTACCCCTCTCAGCTTTTCGCAGGGATCATTCCCTCCGTGACTACCTGGTCCATACGTCCCTCTCCACAAAACTCCCACCCGGCACTTATCCCTGTAAGCGGAAATGCTACACCTGTCCCCACACCTTCCCCTTACCACCATTCCGGGCCCCAGACAGTCCTTCCAGGTGAGGCAACACTTCACCTGCGAGTCTGCTGGAGTTGTCTATTGCATCTGGTGCTCCCGGTGTGACCTCCTCTACATTGGCGAGACCCGATGCAGATTGGGGGACCGCTTCGTCGAGCACCTCCGCTCCATCCGTCACAATAGACAGGACCTCCCGGTTGCCACCCACTTCAACTCTGCCTCTCATTCCCATCTAGATATGTCCATACATGGCCTCCTCTACTGCCATGATGAGGCCAAACTCAGGTTGTAGGAGAAACACCACATCTACCATCTGGGTAGCCTCCAGCCTGGTGGTATGAACATTGAATTCTCCAATTTCCGGTAATTCCCTTCCCCTCCCCTTTCCCCTATCCTAGGTCCCTCTCTGCCTCTCTCCCCTTTCAACTTTACAGTTCTACAGTTCTTTCATGCTTATCCCCTTCCCCCTTTATCCTTCCTCTGATTGGCTCTCCACCTGGTGCCTCTAGCCCTCCCCCCTCCCCTATCTCTATTACTGGGCTTCAGCCCTCTCTTCTCCCCTATTCCTGATGAAGGGTCTCTGCCCAAAACGTTGGCTACTCTTTTCTCACGACGCTGCCTGACCTGTTGGGTTCTTCCAGCGTCGTGTACGTATGCTTTTTTAATTGATGTTTTTTAAACCTGCTTTTCTCTGAAAGAAGCTTGGTGCCAAAAGCAATGAAGAACATTCACAGTTGTTGATGTCTTTGACAGCTAGTTAAGACAGAAGACATGGCATAACTATTGACCAAGTGAATTTCAGCTAACTGATCACCTTGAAAGTCTTCATGAAATGTTAAACAGCACAGAGGAGCTGAGCTTTTGCCTTGCAAACAGTCTGAATGCTGAAACTTACAGCTTCATGAATGAGTGATTACCAGCTCCACACAATCTTCTTTAGATCTAACTTCTATTCAGTCTGATGGCTGACATCTTGGCACTGATTGCAGCACATGTACTGTATACATCACCCAATGTAGAACATATAGCTTCTGGCAAGCATACTCAGACGGACACCAGTGCTTTATTTTTACTTATTCACATAATGTAGGATTCTCTGTGAAGACTAGCATTTAGTATCCATACTAATTGCTTTTGAGAAAATCTGCTGCCTTGAATGACTGCAGTCTTAAAGGTGAAGGAATGTCTAATCTGAGTTGAATTGGAACTTCTAATACTCAGACCCCGTATTAGAGATATATTTGCAAGTTTAGTCACTCTGTGATCTTGAGGAAGTCTGAAGGAGGTGGCCTGATTGTGTCAACTTCCTTGATCATGAAGGCTGCAAGCTTGGGTGGATCTGTTGGAGAAGCCTCGGGGAACAACTGTGAAGTATTTTCCAAATGGTCTCCTTTGCATCCATGTGTACTGGTGTTCTGAGGGTCAAAGAGGTATTGTAGATGTTCACCAGCTCCAGCTATTTGTCATTCAAAAGATCACAAAGGTTCCTGAAGCACCCCTTTGGGAGGAGCATCCTGAATTGTAAGTCGGCTGTTCTTTCCACGGACGATCCCACCACAGTTACTCACATGGCAGCACTACTATTGTTCATGAGGCACCCGTCCCTGATTGCAGCCACATTTCTTGAGCACAGTCCAAAGCTGTGTCATCTTGGCCCAGAGCTACTCAAGATTGTCCTCTCTGACTACCTGAAGACTCCTGAGACCTTCAGCTCCACAAATATACAGCACTGCACTTGGAACACTGAACAAGAAAGAAATACTTCAAAGCCGGGGTCTTATTAGATGGGAAAAGGAAGCTGATTGAAGATTGGATGGGTTTGGTCTTGACATGAATGTGGTTTGACATGCTTATCTGTGTGGTATTCACAGATTACTGATATTATTGATAACATTAATGGAAACTAAAGTGCCATGTTTAAACTCCATTGTATTTATTATTCACTTGTAATTGCTGGGTGTATTCATAGACTATTTCTGGGTATAATTGTTGATATATTACTCCTACAAAATGCTGATGTACTGTTTTAAATAGTATAAAGTCTGATATGCTTCTGTGGCCACACTTTTTACCAGTCATTTCCCAGTCAAATGTCATGTCCAAGGTTCTGAAGGTTGTGACCTGACGATCAAAAGTAAGCAATTAGATTTCTTCTTTCTCAAGATAATCACAAGGTGGTCTGAATGTTGCTTGATCATATCAGCCCATACTTAAATGTTATCTAATTCATATTATGTGGTTGTACAGATGACCTCATTCTCCCAGCCATGCTGTTTGTCTTTATATTCTATCCTTGAATTCTATATATAAACCCAAGGAAGTACATCAAGATCCTTTATAATCTTTCTTAACATGATCCTTTTCTACCAATTACCTCTTTTACAGAATTAGGACTAATATCATTGGCATATGCTGTGAAATTTGTTTTGCAGCAGCAGTACATTGGAATACATAATAAAAACACTATAAATTACAATTCAAAATGTAAAAAATAAATAGTGCAAAAATACTGAGGTAATGTGTATAGATTCATTGTCCATTCAGCAATCTGACAGCATGTCCTCATCCAACTATAGCACCATGAGTAAGACTTAATCTGCATCAATCCAACACTGGACAGAACACAGCAAATTGATAGCACATCTAGAAATACCTCACGAAGCTGTGCCACAGGATTATGTCGAGATCAAAATCTCTGCCAAGATCACATTGGTGATCACTACAATGTAGTCATCACCTTCAATGCTTATATTAAGGACCACTTTGCTCTGGTAGTTAGATCCATAATGGAATCATGAACTGAATGTTGAAAGTACATGTCTTATCCCTAAAGAGATATATACTCATCTGACATATTGTCTCAATGCAGTAGGGTTTGCCAATATGTAGTAGGGTTTCATGGGTTTGCCAATACCAAACATTAGTTTTCATGATGATTTATCCATTCTGTTGGAACACTTGAACATTAGCGAAGAAAACTCTTTGCATTTACAGTGCAGAATTCTAATATGGAGCTCTTAATAACAAGTATGTAGTTAGTCACCACCTGATCTATGGGATAACTCATCATACCTACTGCGTAGCATGCTTGTGCAATCTGCTGTTCTTTAACCAAGAAGGAGCTGTGCTCTCTTTGAACAAAGGGCTTATGCTGACACTTATGAGGCAGAGATGAACTGCAAACTGGGTGATGTTGAAAACTTCTTGTAATATCTGACAGGAATAAATTTGAATCAGACAGAAAGTATATAAACCATGGATTTAAAATAGAACTACAATAAATTCCTCATTCATCATCATTGGTGAGTCCTGGGGTAGGTAGAGAGCTTTGAAGCCTGCAGGTGGATCAGAAGTCCAGAACTCCAAGCCCAATGGACAGAACCCTGTGTCTTTGAGTCTACTGTGGAAGTCAAAGGCCCAGTGTACAAATCTACAAGTCCATTAGTGGCTGGAGGCCAGAGATGACCTGTCTAGGGACAGGACTTCTTTTACTATTATGGTTTCACTGCTAGTTGTGTCTGTATCTGTCGTGTTCCATGTCGCTCTGCAGAAGATTATGGATTAGGGTTATGCACAGGCAAGCCATGTCAGTGCCAGAATGTGCAGCACCACTTTAGGGCTGCCTCAGCAGATCCTTAGGTTGTTAATGCAAACAATGCTTTTCATTCTATGTTTCGATGTCCATATGATAAATAAATGAATCTGAATCTGAAATATTTGGACTTCAGCTACCATCAATTCAGTTGTCCCTGGATAATGAAGACAATTTTTAATATTGATTTACTTTCGAAATGAATAAAAGAAACAACCAACACGTATTAAAAAATCTATAGCCCTGGTTTTGAAAAAGCCATGGCCCTGGTTCTGTTCATTTGAGCACATCTTTGTGCATGTTTTTTTTTTCCAAATGCTCAAGTTTATCAAACAACATATGCATTCAGAGGAATCTGCATCAGAGCTTTTGGTTTAACTAGTCTTACTGAGATGCAAGATAAATGATTTGTCCTATATATTGAAAGATAATGATAAATACAGGTCAAAAATAAAATTCCGGACTGAGAAAGAACCATTCAATTCTTGATATACTTCCAATAAATCTTCTTTCATAAGCTTTAGTGTTAGCTAAAGTAATTTTTAAAAAGTGTATTAACGAACAACGCCAATTACTGATCTTGAGAAGTATGCAATACCCCCAGAGTCTCCTGAGAGGAGCGCAGAGTGAGAGACTCTATAGAACAGACATAATGGCAATGGCCAGGACTGGAAATACGATAATGAGAAGACTCAAGGAAACAACACTGACTGGGGAGGGATTTGTTGCAAAATCTGCAGAAACATCAAAGGCCTCAAGATTCACCACAACAGTTCCAGTTGTGGAAGGAAGACAACTCAAATGCAATGCATGGACTCAACATCTGGTGAGATGATGATGAACTCTAGTCAGGAATCTCCCCACAGAGCTGATGGTCTCTCCACACCTGAGCCGCCCCAGTGTCAAAGAAGAGACCGGGTGAATGCCCTCTCTGACACCCTAATCCATTGATCAAGGAAAGAGAGAATCAGATGGCCTGGATCTGGGAAGCAGTTCGACAATGACATGGATTGCAGCTTGGAAGCTATGTTAGTAGGACCCGTCAACAGGAAATCAACTCCCTCACAGTCATTGTGTTCAACTTTGCAAAAGAACAATTTAGCCCAATGGAGAAGAAAGGGGATCTTAAATCATCATGACAACGAAACAGGAGATAAATGGAAGATTCGCCACTTCAGAAGCAAGATAAAGTCCTGAACAAACAATTCAAAATCAGTTCACCTGATGAAAATGGTGTCAAATATCTAACCAGCAAACTATGGGAATGACTACAGAAGCTTAGGAGGGTGGAGCTGCTGTGAAAGTGAAGGGAGAAAGAGAGAAAGAGCACGGTTTGTTAAAAACCCATTGAGGTTCATGAGGACTGTCTTCAGCTAGCAAAAATCTGGCACCCTAACCGGCTCAAAGTAGGAGTGGGAAGTTTTCTGTGGGAATCGTGCAGCAATCCCTGTAGGAATCAGGGAATAAAATTCAATCCAAAAGTCCTCCAAACAAGAATCCCAACAACTGAGCTGAACATGACAGTGCCCAATGTGGTAGGAGGTCCAGGATGTTATCTAAAGAGCAAAGTCATCTGCCGCCTAGGACCTATATACCCTACAAGGTATATAACAAATGCCCAAAACTCCTCCAGAGTTTGTGGAAGAGAATGAGGAAGATTTGGACCAGAAGCTCTATCCCACTAAGCTAGAAAATAGCTGAAGGATACTTCGTTCCCAAGGAAAAAGATTCCTCCACAATCATCCAGTTTAGGACAAGCTCCCTCTTAGCATGGAGTGCAAGATATTCTTCTTGGTGCTTGCAAGAAGGCTGACCTCTTAAAGGAGAACCACTATATCAACACATCCATCCAGAAAGGTAGCATCCTGGGTTTTTCTGGGTGTTTCAAAACACCTCAATAATCAGCCAATTCATCTGCAAGGCCAGGCAGAAGAAAGGCGACCTAACAGTTATTTGGTTAGACCTATCCAATGCCTACAGATCAATTCCACACGTTCTCATGCAGTTTGGCCTGGAACAATATCACATCAGTAAAGCCAGTAATGAGAGACATGATCACTAGCTACCTAGGAGGATTAAAGCAATGCTTCACTTCAGCCCATTTTACAACCAGATGGTCAGACCTCCTAAAAAGAGATCCAACCGTCTGTACTCTCTCCCCCATCTTGTTGGTCATGGGTATGAACCTCCTCATATCAGCAGCAGCAGACGTAACCTGAGGCCCAGTGTTGGAGTCCGGGAACCGACAATATGCAATAAGCGGGTTCATGGATGACATCACAGTAACCACTGTAACCCATGTCCCAGCAAGTATTGGAAACCCTGGACAACGTAGCTACCTGGGCAAAGATTACTTTCAAGGCCAGGAAGTCTTGTTCAAAAAGAGCAAGTTTACTAGCAAGCTCAGTCTTCAAGTACGGGCAGAAGTCATTCTATCTATAGAGGAAAACCCAGTAAAGTGTCTTGGAAAGTGGTTTAAAAGAGCAATAACGGGCAGCACAAACATTACCAGCACTGTAAAGCAGAAGGAAGAATGGCTGAAGAAGATCAACAAAACCAGACTTCTTGCTAAATTTAAGATATAGCTGTACCAACATGGTGTTCTGCCAAGGCTGTTCTGGCTTTTCACGGTGTACGAGTTCCCCATGGCCACTGCAGAAGGCATCACGAGGAAAGCCAACAAGCACCCGTGGATGTAGCTGGGGACTCCCCCCTCCACGTCTTTCTTCAGTGGGCTCTACATAAGTTGAGGCCAGTTACTGCTTCCATTGTCATCAGTAGTGGAGGAGTTCAAGTGGCATAATGTAGAATTGTGTTAACTCTGAAGGGCTCTAACGACAAACTAATAAACCAAGCAGGCATCACAACCAGATCGGGATGAAAGAGAGCCACAGATCAGGCAGTGAGCTCCCTGCAATTGACAGATATCATCGGCAATCCATGCCTGGGACGGCAAGGCCTTGGATCTGCATGCTTCCTTTGATGTGGGAGTGCAAGTGCAAGGGACAGGCATAACGTGGTCCAGGCAGAAGAACCGCGAGGGTGAAAGGCAGTGGAGCTGTGGTCACAGGGTGCCTGGATGAAGTGGGATCTTCCCAATCACAAGATTACTTAGGCAGAGCTTTTGAGACTGGAGCCCTTCCACATTTTTTTCCTCCTGCATTCCGTCTATGACACTCTCCCTACACCATCACAGCTGCATACATGGGGGCTAAGAGAGGACCCTAACTGCTGACACACTGGAGCAGGAGAGGTGTAAAAAGAGACCAGCTGGCAGAGAGGCAAACAGGACAGTTTTTTTCATCAAGGAGAAGGCCACGCCAGTCATATCAAAGAGGCCTAAATCTAATCCGCTGCAAACTGCCTAATCATGAGAGATGAGGGTTGATGTGGGGAGGAAGCTGCAGTTCCCAGAAGTGGTGCAAACCAGAATTTGACCAGACATCATACTGTGATCTACCGAAGACAAAAAAACATTCTGGTGAAGCTCACAGTACCATGAGAGGAAGGATACGAGGAGGCTCATGAGAGGAAGGCCCTGAAGTACCAGTCCTCTGTTCAGGACTGCAGGGACAGAAGATGGCCGACATGGCTATTCCCCGTTGAAATTGGCTGTAGACAGTTTCCGGCAAGGTTGGCATGGAGGCTACTGTTTGTGCTGGGCCTTGATGAGAAGAGCAAGAACCAACCAGCTTGCAGGATGGGGAAGGAAGCAGAAAGAGCCTCTTGCTGGATATAGAACAGGTGAGAGGACTTGAGCTGAAAGTCAGGAGCAGATGGACAGTGTCTTGGCCACCACTGCTGACCCATTTGCAGAGTGTAGTGGTTAAGGGTGGAAACACTCTAGGAAGGTTGGGCACCACCTGGCGACATCTGCCACTGCCAGTCTGTCGTTACTTCATCTGGTAACTGAGGAGAACACCCTAGTGTATGATGCAAGCAAACATTTTTTTTTCTTACTGCTGAAGACCAATAATTACATAGTTAAAGGCTGGGTGGTCTCTCAATATCTCACTGTCAATGACTGAATGGCCATTCAGCAAAACTAGCCAGTCTTTTTGTGGTTTTGGTTGTTTTTCTTTTTCCACCAGCACACCCATCTTTACTGGCATGTTCTACATCTCCAGTTTTCACAACTTTTACATTCCTTACTTTATGTTCTGGATCTTCCAGTATCTGCAGATATTTGTTTTCCATTGGCCATTTTTCTTTGCTTTCCTGGGACACTGCAGCCACAGAATGTGTGCCAGATCTGTCTACAGAACAGAGTTCCCCTCTGTATTTCAAAGCAATATATTGCAAGCTAATATACTGTGAGAAACATTTTGAAGAAGTGCTACATCACTCGAATTGAAGGCAGAGCTATTGGAGTAAATAAATTTTAACAGAAAACATATCATTGCATGAAAATATAAATCATGTACAACACATTGATGGAATTAACATGAAATTTTATACAAGCTTTATTTTCGGCTTTCCTCCCTCTAAAATGACTCTTTATTTTTCTTGCTCGTTTGAAAGTTAAGCGTTTCAAGTATAACCTACAAGGATAACATTTTTAAAAATGCAAATAAACAAAAGCAGAAATGCAGCTCAGAAAACATTTGTGGTGAGGGAAGGAGAGCTTCAGAGCTTTTTGAGATGAAGACCCCATGTCATATTTTAACTGCTATATGTCTGATGCTAATTGATACTGTATATTTGTGAAAATGTTTATTTTTATTGGGAATTTTGAAATGAATGATGAATCAGGGAATGGGGAGAAACCTGTCTACATATTTACTTTTCTTTCACTTCTTCATCTGTTCACATACTTCAATCCATGCAACAATTTTGCATCAGTTTAACTGTTCACCTTAATATGAATATACAGCTTCTTGTGTATTACTGTCCACAGTAAGCTTACTTATTCCAATATTTCAATCATTATATAAACTTGTTATTCACCCTGATAGCTCTGTCATTGTGTATCTTTATTTTATATAACAAATTTTCACTCTTTCATGCAACATATTGTGTACCATACTGTATTGTGTGTTGTGTGGTCAGATTCAGCCCCAAACGACAGAGAAAAAAGAACTCAAAAACGTCTAAGTTTTCAAGGCTGATCAGTGCAATTTGCAGAAACAAAAACATAAAACTCTGGTACCACGTATCTGTTCAGCTATCATCCATGGGAAGCACAACAGAGTGAATAATTCAGGTCAAATAGCTTCAGTTAACCCCTTCATCTTAAGACTACTTTTTGGGCTGGATTAGTTAAATGCTGTCACTAGGAATTTTGATCCTATACCCAACACTTGTTATTGCATTATTCATAATCAGAATCTGGTTTATTATCACTGGCATGTGACATAAAATTTATTAACCTGGCAGCAGCAGTTCAGTGCAATACATAATATAGAAGAAAAAAACAAAATAATAACTAAATAGCAATCAATTACCTTATACGTATATTCAATTGATTAAAAATTGTTCAAAAAACAGACATACTATAAATTTAAAAAGTGAGGTTGCATCCAAGTGTTCAATGTCCATTCAGGAATTGGATAGCAGAGGGGAAGAAGCTGTTCCTGAATCTTTCTGTGTGTGCCCTCAGGCTTCTGTACCTCCTACCTGATGGTAACAGTGAGAAAAGGGCATGCCCTGGGTTCAGGAGGTCCTTAATGATGGATGCAGCCTTTCTGAGACACCACTCCTTGAAGGTGTTCTGGGTACTTTGTAAGCTAGTACCCAAAATGGAGCTGACAAATTTACAACCCTCTGCAGCTTCTTTCTGTCCTGTGCAGTAGACACCCCCACAACCCTGCCATACCAGGTCAGTGATGTAAGCCTGTTAGGATGCTCTCCTCGGTACATCTATAGACATTTCTGAGTATATTTGTTGACATACTGAATCTTTTCAAACTCTTAATGAAGTATAGCTGCTGTCTTGCCTTCTTTATAACTGCATTGATATGTTAGGACCAGGTTAGATCCTCAGAGATCTTGATACCCAGGAACTTGAAATTGCTCACTCTCTCTCCACTTCTGATCGCTCTATGAGGATTGATGTGTTTTCCTTAGTCTTACCCTTCTCGAAGTCCACAATCAGCTCTTTTGTCTTACTGATGTCGAGTGCCAGGTTGTTGCTGCAGCAACATTCCACTAGTTGGCATATCTCACTCCTGTACACCCTCTCGTCACAACCTGAGATTCTACCAACAATGATTGTATTGTCAGAAAATTTATAGATGGTATTTGAGCTATGCCTACCCACCCCTGAGGTGTGCCAGTGTCCCACAAGAGAAATTTGGTGCATTTCTAGTCCAACAGATGAGACAGCTCCATTCCAAGACAAACCTGATGGAATCAAAATCCATAGACCCGAAGAGAAATTATTTCTTTTTCCCACCTTCCATACCCATTAACTGTTAGATATATGGAAGTTTCTATTGCTTTAGTTTATTCAAAACAATAATTAATAATACTTCCATTTAACTCCTGTGCTTGTCCTTCCAATGTCATATTTGGCCATCCAGTCTTTCAATTGCCTGTAAATGTAACTGCCTGAGGGATTCTTTGGCTGAAGTCTCAATAGATACAATTATCCAGAAGAAACTGATGGAGTTAATTTGGACTTAATTTGGAAAAAAATAATTTTTGCTTTAAAAGCTTCACTTTAATAATGAATCTTATGAGGATTCTTACCTTCTGCCAGAGATTTGCAAACTATTATCCTATCCCTGAGGCAATACTTAAAATAGTAATTAGACATTTTTTTGAAATATTTATTGGGATGGTGGTATTTTACAAGTGTCTTTTTGAGGAGTTCCAAGTTAGAATTCCAACCACAGACATTGGTACATTCTAGATCATAAGGCTAGGTGATCTAGAATAGATTCTGTTCTTAAGAACAGAAGTAGGAAAATCTTAGGATTGCTGGAAAGCAAGCAAGGGAAGGCAAGCAAGCAAAAGGGAAGGCAAGTTACTTTATTTTAATGGTTTAGCTTGCTTTAAAACATCTGGTGACATTTTTAAAAGACTATAATGCATTGGAACAGAATTAGGCCTTGTGGCCCACCGAGCCTGCTCTTCCATTCAACCATGGCTGATTTATTATCGATCTCAAACCCATTCTCCTGCCTTCTCTCCCTAACTTTTGACCCCCTTACTAATCATGAAACAAACTCCACTTTAAGTGTACACAACAGCTTGGCCTCCACAGCCATCTGTAGCAATGAATTCTACAAATTCACTGCCCTCTGGTTTAAGAAATTCTTCCTCAACTCTGTTCTAAAGGGACATCCTTCTATTCTGAGGCTGTCTCTTCTGCTCCTAGGCTCCCCTACTATAGGAAACATTCTTTCACCATCCACTGTATCTCGCCTTTTCAGTATCCAATAGGTTTCAATAAGATCCCCCTTCATTCTTCTAAACCTGAGCAAGTACAGGCCCAGTGTTATCACATGCTTCTCATCCATCAACTCTTTCATTCATTGGATTATTTTTGTGAACCTTCTCTGGACCATGTGGAATGCCAGCTCGTCCTTTCTTAGATAATGGACCCAAAATTACTCACAAAACTTGAAGAGTAGTCTGGCCAATACCTTATAAGGCCTCAGCATTACATCCTTGAATGATTAATAATGATTAATGATAATAATCGTTCAAAGAGATTAATTTCTGGTGCAAGCCTATTAAAATGAAAAATACAAAGAAAAATACTCAGATGTCTAGCTAAGTCTTAACATTATTCATCCAAAAATGGACCCATACGGTATATGATAATACCAGGAATGGGAATGGAAAATGGAACATGAATTTAAATGAGATACTTCTTGGATTCAGTTATAGAAATTGGAGATCATTTGCACTGCCAGCTTTTATTGCCCATTACTAATTGCTTTAAGTGTCCAAGAGAAAGGAAAGTTTAAAAACTTTAAAAAAGCTTCTTAAACCTCATCTAAAACTGATTGGAAGAGAGCCAATGATAATTTAATAGAAATGAAATGAAAGTGAACTCTCTGTACAGACCTGAAGCTACACATGATATAGCAGTATAACCCTAGAACTCCAAGCTCATCTTGTCCAGGATGACTGTTTTCCCTCTTCTGAAGGCTCATTACCAAACTGCTCGCTTACCTTCCAATTCCTTTAGTGCTCAACTTTGCTGGCATTGTAAACTGCTTCCTCTCTTTGTAGTTTTGAATTTAATTTCCTTATTCTTGGCCTGCAGAGGAACTAATCAGACTGTGGATAAAACATCTCCAACATAAAGGGTTTCCAATTGCTCAGATATTCCTGCCAATTTACCTAGGGCAAATCTGTTCTTATTCTATTGAAGATTGTTCTCCAGCTGAGTGGCATATTATCATTTCCTATATTATTTCAACCAACACATTTTCCTTTTCTCAGGAAGTTCCTCACTTGTGCCTTCCAGGCTCATGTAGCATCACCAAATCTAGCAGCATAACATTCCTTGATGGGTTCGGACCAAGTCGTTCAATAAAGATATCCTGAATAGAATTTAGAAACTCCTCCTCTTATTACATCTTATGGTTATTATTAATGCAGTCTATGCTTGGATGATTGATGTCCCTGTTATAATTACTCTATGGCATCTTTTTAACATCTCAGCAATTCTGATGTAAATTCATTCCTCAGAAGCCTTTCCTCTAGATGATAGACTATAAAATAGTCACAGAGATGTAATTGCACCTCTTGGCTTATTTTAAACAAATTTAGTCAGAGTAATACAGCAGATAAAATGGTCCAATATATCCATGACAACCAAGGTGCCCATCAAAGCCGGTCTTACTTTCCTGCATTGGCCTATTTGCCTCTAAATCTTTTCTATTCATGTAGCTGCCTGAATGTCTTTTAAAGCTGTTATTTTGTATATCACAATCCCTTTCTAGTTCCATATATACACTTCCATCTATGTGAAGTAGTTATCCCTCGAGTCCCTTTCAAATCTTTCTTCTCTCCCTATGCCTTCAAGATTTTGATTATTCCAGGACATCCCCTTTGTGCAGCATGACAGAATCTTTCTGAAATAATACTGCCACTTCCCCTCTTCTCTTTCCTATCTGTCACAAACACCTTCTATCCAAGAACATCTAAAACCCATTCCATTTGTTTTTGGTCAGGTCTCTGTTCTTAAAAGAAAGTACTATTCCATTTCATTAATGTGCCTACGTTTCACCAGTCTGAATTAATGTATTACTTGTATTTATGATAAAGCTAACTTAAATTTTCTTGTGTTCTTACTTAGTCTAATTCCCTTAAAGATGTTGATCTCTGGTTCAGATACAAATGATCTCACCCAATCTTTTCTGCATTTTTTTCCAATGTTTGCTTTTTTTTTGTCAAGGTCATTCGTACCTATATGGAGGACAATTTCCAGTTCTTCATGAACTCACTAGAACTTTCTACAGAACTCTGAGATATCCTTATCTCTGACATCAAGGGCATACCCTACCATCCTAGACTCACTACTATAAAAACAAAAATTTTGTTCCTTGTGTTCCCTCCGACCATCAAGTGCTCTATGACTATTGTTCTCTTACCTTTCACTTCCTTCTCTGCTGGGCACGATATGATGCTATATTTCTGCCTGTGGCCATACTCCATTAGTCTGACTAAGCCTAATTCTATAATTCTAATAAAGTCGAATACCTTGATGCTTATGGTTAGTAGGGGAAAACAAAAACATTTCACCAAGAAAACAATCAGAACAATAAACTTCAATATAGACACAAAAGGATTCTGGTGTTGAATCCTAGATTATCATTATTCAAAGAGCAATTTTTCTTACATTCCATCAGTCTAGTCAGATAGGATAATTTCTGAGCAAAAAGCCACATATGTATTAGTGCAAAAGCAAACTCTCTTTCTTTTTATTCTCCAGCTTCTGACGCAAAGCATTCATCAAGGTCACTGCAATGATAGGCACTAAATACATAATATTAAATTGATCTTTCACAGTAGCTGTGTCATTCTATGCATTCGCCCATTTAATGAACTACAATGTTCTGAATACTACTGTCAATACAAAAGATAATGTTGCACCAACTTGAATGCTCATGGTATAGAAATCAAAATGCATTTACCAGTCTGCCACATTCATCAACAACGCTGCAGAATACTTTAGCTTCCTTTTCAAATTCATATTTTTAAACTCAGATTCTGCATGGCTTGCTGAGTTCCTCCAGTAGATTGTTTGTTGCTCTAGATTCCAGCATCTGCAGCCTCTTGTTGTCCTTAGTTTGTTACTACCTGACCTACATTGCTTTTACCCATTCATTCTTTTCTACTTCAGTAATATTCTACAAAATAGCCCTTTGCCATCTACTGAATAGCATAAAAAGCAACAGGAAAAATTGCCATAGTCTATAGATCTGCTGAATTAAGCACTTTACCATTGATATGGAAAGCTACATTAACTCCAGAATCAATTGGGAATTCTATCTCACCTTTCAATATCTTATTAAAATTATATCCATTTTACCAGAATGGTAAGCTTCAGAAAATGGGTTATAGTATTTTACAGATTTTTTTAAAAATTTGTAAATCACAGCAGAAATTTACACTTAGTTAGCAATGAACCAACACATTCATCATTCCATGAATATTTGATAAAAATATTTTATTGCTTATCACAGAACTGAAATTGGTCAATAACCATATAACCATTTAAAAATTACCGCACAGAAACAAGCCATCTCGGCCCTTCTAGTCCATGCCAAATGCTTACTCTCATCTAGTCCCACCTACCTGCACTCAGCCCATAACCCTCCATTCCTTTCCTGTCTATATACCTATCTAATTTTTTTTAATGTCAAAATTGAACCTGCCTGTATCACTTCTACAGGAAGCTCATTACACAAAGCTACCCCTCTCTGAGTAAAGAAGTTCCCCCTTGTGTCACCCCTAAACTTCTGCCCCTTAACTCTCAACTCTTGTCCTCTTGTTTGAATCTCCCCTACTCTCAATGGAAAAAGCCTATCCATGTCAACTCTATCTATCCCCCTCATCATTTTAAATACCTCTATCAAGTCCCCCCTTCAACCTTCTACTCTCCAAAGAATAAAGACCTAACTTGTTCAACCTTTCTCTGTAACTTAGGTGCTGAAACCCAGGTAACGTTCTAGTAAATCTCCTCTGTACTCTCTCTATTTTGTTGACATCTTTCCTATAAATCAGTGACCAGAACTGTACACAATACTCCAAATTTGGCCTCATCAATGCCTTGCACAATTTTAACATCACATCTCAACTCCTATACTCAATGCTCTGATTTATAAAGGCCAGCATACCAAAAGCTTTCTTCACTGCCCTATCCACATGAGATTCCACCTTCAGGGAACTATGCACCATTATTCCTAGATCTGTTCTACTGCATTCCTCAATGCCCTACCATTTACCATGTGCATCCTATTTTGATTATTCCTACCAAAATGTAGCACCTCACACTTATCAGCATTAAACTCCATCTGCCATCTTTCAGTCCACTCTTCTAACTGCCTAAATCTCTCTGCAAGCTTTGAAAACCTACTTCATTATCCACAACTCAATCCATCTTAGTATCATCTGCATACTTACTAATCCAAATAAACCACCCCATCATCCAGATCATCAGTGTATATGACAAACAACTTTGGACCCAGTACAGATCCCTGAGGCACACCACTAGTCACCGGCCTCCAACCTGACAAACAGTTATCCACCACTACTCTCTGGCATCTTCCATCCAGCCACTGTTGAATTTATTTTACTACTCAATATTAATACCTAACGATTGAACCTTCCTAACTAACCTACCTTGTGGAACCTTGTCAAAGGCCTTACTGAAGTCCATATAGACAACATCCACTGCTCTACCCTCGTCAACTTTCCTCTTAACCTCTTCAAAAAATTCAATAAGATTTGTCAAACATGACCTTCCACATACAAATCCACTGTTCCTAATCGGACCTTGTCTATCCAGATAATTATATATACCATCTCTAAGAATACTTTCCATTAATTTACCCACCACTGACATCAAACTGACAGGCCTATAATTGCTAGGTTTACTCTTAGAACCCTTTTTAAACAATGAAACCCCATGAACAAAATGTCAGTCCTCTGGCATCATCCCCATTTCTAATGACATTTGAAATATTTCTGTCAGCCTCTGTTATTCGTACACTGACTTCCCTCAAGGTCCTAGAGAATATCCTGTCAGGATCTGGAGACTTATCCACTTTTCTATTCTTTAAAAGCGCCAGTACTTTCTCTTCTTTAATCATCATAGTTTCCATAACTACCCTACTTGTTTCCCTTACCTTACACAATTCAATATCCTTCTCCTTAGTGAATACCAAAGAAAAGATATTGTTCAAAATCTCCCCCATTTCTTTTGGCTCCACACATAGCTGTCCACTCTGATTCTCTAAGGGAACAATTTTATCCCTTACTATCCTTTTGCTATTAAATTTCAATGTCTGAATAATATTTTGCATTTGCATTTCAGACTGTAATATAGACAATGCAAAATGTCAAGTTCAAAAATAAAGTCCACAGTCACTACATGTGCACTCTTGAAAGTAAAGCTTAGACATTGAAACTGTGACTGTATGGTTCCTAGTTGTTAAAAAACAATGCAGTAGAAAGAATGATAAGAGACAACCACTTTTCCATTGTGTTATTGAAATAGCTATTCAATTGATTTCATTCATGCTTGTTTTTCATAGATCTGAAAGTGTACTCCTTTTAAGGAGTTCCAGAAAATTCTGTACAAAGCAGATCTTCTCCAAAAGATGGAAGGAATAGAGGAGGAAGGAAGGAAGAAAGTTGATGCAGACACTAGACTGACTTATAACTTTTAATGGTAAGAAGCGAGAGGGAAATTTATTCAGTATAAGATTGTACACAGATATTATTGGACACCAACTAGACTCTACAAAACGGGGATTATTGATCATTTTTTATGCTGGAAATGTAAAAATGAGGTGGGCACATATTTTCACATGATTTGGGAGTGTTCTATGGTTCGTCCATTTTGGTGTAAAGTTCTTCATTTGTTGGGGAATTGGTTGGGTCCTACGCTGCCCTTGTGCCCAAGTCTTTGTCTCCTGAGTGACAGGACAATGATAGCTAATGTAAACAATGACAAATTTACTATTTTAAAGGTGGGTCTCATCACAGCTGCAAGAATTATATTGCAAAACTGGAAAAAACCCAGATGTCCCACTGTGAGGGAATGGACTGAGGAAATGAACACATGTTGGGAAGAGTTAACAGTGAGGGAAAAGTGCAAGATGCATGGGATCAATTTTGGTTGTATGTTAATTTAAACTTAAATTAGAAGTTTTTTTCTGTTTCTTAGTTTTATATGTTTTCCTGTCATGGGATGGCTGTGTAAATATGCTGTACTACATCTGCTCTATGATATGCTGTGTTGCTTTGTAAAATAAGAATAAATAATAATAAAAATTAGAATTACAAGAAGATGTCAGACCTTCTGTATCCCCATTAGCAGAGCAATCTTTGCTTCTGCTGTTGGGTTGGCCTCTATGCTGATTAGATCCCAGAGTTGTTAAGATAGTCTCACAATGGACTGCATCTCCAGCACTGTCATGTTGTATATCCACAATAGTACTGACAGTAAAGGCCTACAGTACTAACCTACTTTGCAAACATCATGAACTGACTACAATGCTGGTTATAACCAAGACTTATAATCTGACAGCAAGATTTCCATAGCAGCCTGCTTGATAGGCACCCATCAACAACTATCTATTTATTCCAGCACAAGCTAATTGTAGCTGCAGCTTGTACCATCTGCAAGATGTACTGTTGCAAATCACTAAAACTCCTTAGATAACAACTTCCAAACTCATGATATAACTATCCAGAAGGACAAGGACATATAAATTATAGTAACACCACCACATGGAATTTGCCCTGAAACATAGACACCATCCTGACAGTCCTTTGCCAACTCAGCCAGAATCTTTAAACTCTTTCCCTGATGGCATTGTGGGCATTTGTGAACTTCAAGGACTGCAAAAGCTGAAGACGACAGCCTATGCCCATGACCAGCTTCTCAACAGCAGTCAGTGATGGGTAATTAAACACTGGCTCTGCCTGTGAAGCCATGTCCCTTGTGGCATAGACTCAGAAAGTTGAATAGTTACATTTGTCATGTAATAAGTTAAAAAAAATATGATTTAAGTACTGGGTTTTAGGGTATTTGATGAATAACCTTTTAAATCTACTCCTCACCTTTTTTTCTCCAGTCCTGCTGAAAGGTCTCGTCCCAAAACTTCAGCTGTATTTTTTTCCATAGATGCTGCCTGGCCTGCTGAGTTCCTCCAGCATTTTGAATATAATACTGAATAGTTGGCAACAGATGATGATGTTATAGATTAGGCCTTTCCTGAATTGTATTGTCTGTAGATATCACAATATCAGGGCACCATCTGAATTAAATAGATGATCAAAATGTCCCTGTTGTCTCTGGTTTCTATCACAACATCTTCAATAGTTTCTTATTTGTCCCCACTGTCTCTGGTCTCTCTGCCCATCTTGACTTGATATCTCTTCACCAAATTCAAGCCCCAAGTTCATTTGCCTTCAGCATTTGCCTGAAAATCTGACCAATTATAAGTCTATAAGACATCAGAGCAGATTCGGCCTATCAAGTCTGCTCTGCCATTTCATCGAGGCTGATCCAATTTTCCTCTCAGCCCCAATCTCCTGCTTTCCCCTTGCATCCTTTCATGCCCTGACAAATCAAAAATTTATCTTCTGCCTTAAATATACGTAAAGGCTTGGCCTCTATAGCTGCCTGTGGCAAAGAATTCTAAAGATTCAGCATTCTCTGACCACCTCATCTCCATTCTAAAAGGAGATCCCTTTATTCTGATGCTCTGTCCTCTGATCTTAGACTCTCCCACATGGAAACATCTTCTTCTGTCTCTCCCCCTTCTTGAAAAATGGAGTGACATTTGCCATTTTCAGTCTTCTGGAAAAATTACAGAATCTAGTGATTCTTGAAAGGCCATTACTAATGCCTCAACAATCTCTTCAGCCACTTCTTTCAAAACCCTGGTGTGTACACCATCTGGTCCAGGTGATTTATCTACCTTCAGACCTTTCATTTTCCCAAGAACCTTCTCTCTATTTATGGTAACTCCACACACTTCTTGATCCCTGACACCTGGAACAACCACCACACTGGTAGAGTCTTCCACAGTGAAAACTGATGCAAAATACTAGATCAGTTTGTCTTCCATTTTGTTATCCCTCATTACTACCTCTCCAGCATCATTTCCAGTGGTCCAATATCCACTCTCACCTCTTTTTTACACTTTGTGTATCTGAAGAAACTCTTGGAATCCTCTTTAATGCTATTGGCTAGCTAACTTTTGCATTCCATCTTTACATTCTTAATGACTTTTTTAGTTGCCTTCTGTTGGTTTTTAAAATTCTTCCCAATCCACTAACTTCCCACTAATTTTTGCTCTATTATATATACCCTCTCTTTAGCTTTTATGTTGTCCTTGACTTCTCTTGTTAACCACGGTTGTGTCATTCTGTCTTTAGAATACTTCTACCTTTTTGGGATGTATATATCCTGTGCTTTCCGAATTGCTTCCAGAAATTACATTTTTTGGCTTCTCTGCCATTATCTTTTCCAGTGTTCTTTTCCAATCAATTCTGGCTACTTTCTTTGTAATTCCCTTTATTCCACGGTAACACTGATACACCTGACTTTAGGTTCTCCCTCTTTAGGGTGAATTCTAGCATGTTATGATCACTTCCTTAAGGGTCTTTTACCTTAAGCTCTCTAATCAACTCCTGTTCTTTGCACAACACACAGAGCAGAATAGATGATCCCCTAATGAACTCATCTATGATCTACTCTAAAAAGCCATCTCGTCGGCACTCTAGAAATTCCTCCTCCCGGAATTCAGCACCAACCCGATTTCCCCAATCAATCTGCATGCTGAAGTTCCTCATGACTATTGTAACATTATCCTTTTGGCATGCATTTTTTATCTCCTGTTGTAATTTTGTAGGCCACATCCTTACTACTGCTTAGAGGTCTGTATACAACTCCCATCAGGGTCTTTTTACCCTTGCAGTTCCTTAGCTCTATCCACAATGATTCAACACCACCTGACCCAACGTCGCCTCTTTCTAATGATTCGATTTCATTTTTTACCAACAGAGCTTTGCTGCCTCATCTGCCTTCTTGCCTGTCCCTTTGGTACAATGTATATCCTTGGAAATTAAGCTCCCAGATATACCCTTCTCTCAACTGTGATTCAGTGATGTCTACAACATCATACCTGCCAATGTGCACCAGTGCTGCAAGTTCGTCTACCTTACTCTATATATAACACACACTCAGAAGCAACACCTTCAGTCCTGTATTCACCCTTTTTGATTTTGTCTGCCTTTTATATTGTAACTCATCCTGTTGACTGCAATTTTACCCTATCAACAGCGTCTCCTCACAACACATTGCTTCTGTTTGTAAACATACTACCTCATCTTCAGCACTGTTGTCTGCTTTTCCTATGATACTTCTTGCATTAATAAACATGCAGCTCAGGACACAAACCGCACCATGCACAACCTTTTAATTTCTAACTTTGCCTGAGGTCTAACCAACATCTGCCTCCACAACCTCCTCACTAAATGTTCCTATCCCCCTGCAACTCTAGCTTAAACCTCACTGTGGAGCAGTAACAAACCTTCCCCTGGGCGGTACATGTATAACTGTCCCTTCTGTACAGGTCCCACCTTTGCTGAAAGAGAGCCCAGTGATCCAAAAACCTTATGACCTTCCCCCCTATACCACCTTTGTCTCATATTAAACTGTATAATCTTCTTAGTTCTGGCCTGACCTGTATGTGGCATAGGTAGCAATCCTGAGATCATGACCCTGGATGTCTTACCCTTTAACTTAACACCCAACTCCCTGAACTCCCTATACAGAACCTCATCACTTACCCTACCCATGTCATTGGTACCTACATGGAGCACAACTTCTGGCTGCTCAAGCTCTCACTTAAGAATGCTGAGGACTCCCTCTGTGATATCCTGCATCCTTGCACCTGGGAAGCAACATACCATCTGTGAATCTTATTCACACCCACAGAACCTCCTGTCCATTTTCCTAACTAACAAATCCCCTATCACCACAGTATACCTCTTTTCCCTCTTCCTTTCTGAGTCACAGAGGTAGACTCAGTGCCAGAGACCTGACCACTGTGATTTTCCTGTTAGGTTGTCCCCAACCTCCTCTTCCACACCCCCCCCCCCACCACAGAATCCAAAGTGATATACCTTTTGTTGAGGGGGATGGCCACAGCACTCCACACCGCCTTTGGAATGGAGCAATGAATTGCACTGCTTCTTGTGAAATGCAGTGAAAAAATACCAATCAACTCACAGGTAGAACATCTCATAGACATTGTGTAATGGCACAACTTAAATGTGTATAAAATATAAAATGTAGTTTAATCTATTTTCCTCCAGAAAAAAATACATCTTCTGGATGTGATAAATTACCGCAATTTAGAATCTTTATTATGTCCACAAATTCAGCCAGGTTTTTGAAGTTCATTACACAACTTAGGTAGGACCTTGATGGTAGAAGCCGAATACTAGTTTAACAATGACTATTTCAACAGGCAGATGTTGTGCCATTGCAGGCTGAGACACTATTGTACCAATGACTGGGATGCCCAGGCTGATAGAGGAAAGCAGGCAGAGTTAAGGTTCCTTCCTCTGACACTTGCTGCACCTTTGGTAGCTATCGAATTTTGAAAGGCCGAGAAGGAGTGGAGCTGAAGAGGATGTTTCCAATACTGAGAAAATCTAAGACTAGAGGGCACAGCCTCAGAAGAAAATGACATCACTTTAGAACAGAGATGCGGAAAAATTTCTTTTAGCAGAGGCTGGAGTGTCTCCAGAATTCATTGTCACAAAGCACTGCAGAAGCCAAGCCACTGTGTATACTTAAAGCAGAAGATGATAGGTTATTGATTATTAAGGACAAAGCTTGTGGGAATAAGACAGGAGAATGGGATTGAGAGGGGAAAATAATGCCATGATTGCATGCTGGAGCAGACTCAGTGGGACGAATGCCTTGCTTCGGCTCCTATGCCTTATAACTGGTAATAGAGTAATAGCTTATGAAACTAATACTTGAGCCTCTGAAAGCTAGTGCTAAAGGCATGACATGTTATTGAAGAAACAAGAACTGGCAGTGTGGTAGAACTATACCTTGCAAAGATCAATACCTTCCAAAAAGATTGGATGAAAATAGAATAAATAAAATTGACATTTTTGCACAATTTTACATTTTGTTCTGAGGTGATAAGTGCCACAATATTTATCTTTAGTACCACTAAAAGTACCTCACAAAAATCAGTCTGCTGAAACTGAAAAGTTGCAAACATTGAGTGAAGTGCTAGATATATCTGGACCTTTAGAAGCCCTAATCGTACGCAATTTGGCTGAATGAATCAATACGTCCTTTTTTCAGAATACCTGTGATATGAGTCTCTGTATAATGGACTTTTATGGTTTCTTTTCAAATGAAGAACCTATTAAAATTCCCTCTTTTAAAAGGATCCCTTTCTAGCTAGCACTCTACATGGTTCCCATAGGTCACTTTATTCACAAGATTTATTGCACTGAAGTTCTTTTCAACTTCACATAACTCAGTAACAACAACCTGCACTTACATTGAGCCTTTTACGTAACAAAGAACTTCATTGTAGGATTAAGGTACAAGTTGTAAACTTTTTTTCCAGTAAGATGGAGGTTAGCTTGACAGGAATCTTCTGAAGGTGATGAAATATTTAGCTTATAATTTTCCACTTAGTTTTGATGATTCACAATGATGTGTTCCACTTTATGTTGTGACATAAAATCATACCTGATGATTTAATATAATTTACTTCAGGTAAATCATATCAAAGCTTCAGAGTTTTGTGGTATCTTTTTTTTTAAAAAAGCTCTGGATGGTCCCAGAAAATATCTTTATTAGAATGTGCAACTGCAGAAGGTTGACAGGAAACTAATTCCAATAACTATGAGAACATCCAATCTGTTCAGATATCATACAATCTAGCATCCAAGAAGTAAATCAGCAACATAGTGGAGGGGGTTTCCAACCACTACACACATGGATTGTTTGACTCTTTATACAAATGTTAGGATGTTGATTGCCAATATTTTCTCCCATCTACTGGTTAAAGCATCCAAATTGGCTGCATTGGAATGTGAGCTAATCTACAGGATGGATAAACACAGGTGTCACTGGGACCATGACTGACTGCATGTAGGATGACACAGTGTGGTTGGCATGGACAGGTTGGCTGAAGGGCCTGTTGTCTGAGGAGTCAACAGAGGAAATTTACTAGAATGTTACCTGGGTTTCAGCAACTAAGTTACAGAGAAAGGTTGAACAAGTTAGGTCTTTATTCTTTGGAGCATAGAAGGTTGAGGTGGGGAATTGATAGAGGTATTTAAAATTATGAGGGGATAGATAGAGTTGACATGGATAGGCTTTTTCCATTGAGAGTAGGGAAGATTCAAACAAGAGGACATGAGTTGAGTGTAAAGGGGCAAAAGTTTAGGGGTAACATGAGGGGGAACTTCTTTACTCAGAGAGTGGTAGCTGTGTGGAACGAGCTTCCAGTAGAAGTGGTAGAAGCAGGTTTGATGTTGTCATTTAAAGAAAATTGGATAGGTATGTGGACAGGAAAGGAATGGAGGGTTATGGGCTGAGTGCAGGTCGGTGGGACTAGGTGAGAGTAAGCGTTCGTAATGGACTAGAAGGGCTGAGATGGCCTGTTTCCATGCTGTAATTGTTATATGGTTATCTGGTCTGTGCTGTGTAGGTGAATAATTATCCTACCAACTTGTTCTCCAATGGTAGAAGTTTGGTGTTGAAGTTCACCTGCAACTTTGAAGATGACCCATATTTATTCCACCCATATGAGTGCAACTGGTTATCCAGCATCATTGCTTCAGCACCAGTGATTTATGATTGCAGGCTGCTGCTGCAAAAATACAAATTTTATGACATATGTGAGCGATTATAAACCTGATTCTGATATTGGTCTCTATTGTGGACTAACAGTGGGAAAGAGGCAGGAAGCGGGGTATCAGGGTGAGAAAGGGGAATGGAGAGGGTCAGAGCAGAAAACACTCTGTAATGATCAATAAACTAATTGTTCTGAATCAATTGACCTTACCTGGTGTCATAGGGCTGGATGCATCTGCACCCGCGCCAGTCCCCTCCCCTGACAATCCTTCTCTGTCGCCAGTCTCACATGCCTCCACTGTCACCACTCCCAACATCCTTTTCATCTTCCAAATTTACAAACTCGATGTCCGCTCTATGTTGAAAAATACAATTCTGCGCAAAACACCTAAACATTCTAATTATATATGTGCTGAAGACTTTTACACAATACTATCCACATCATCTCAAAACATGCTATTACAGTTGCATTTGTCTGAGATGCTAATACAAGAAAAACTTTGGCAATTTGAATGATAAGTTTATCTTAATTTCCAAATTCAAAAGAAGAAAACATCTTATTGTCCCAGTTTTTATTAGGCATGCTTCTAATATACACAGGAGGCAATGAAGTTGATGGTCAATTATTTTTTCTTATCAATTTGATCAGAATTCTAATGACCTGTATGTTGGAATCATTGCCTATGAACTCCAACTCAATATTTTAGTCCTGTGTGGTGTGCTTAACTTCATAGTCATAAGAACATAAGAAATAGGAGCAGGAGTAGGCCATCTGCCCTGTCGAGCCTGCTCCATCACTTAATAAGTTCATGGCTGATCTGGCCATGGACTAATTTCCACCTACCTACTTTTCCCCCATAACCTTAATTCCCCTACTATGCAAAAATCTATCTAACCTTATCTTGAACATATTTACTGAAGCAGCTTCCACTGCTTCATTGGGCAGAGAATTCCACAGATTCACCACTCTCTGGGAAATGCAGCTCCTCCTCACCTTAGTCTGATATCTACTCCCCCTAATCTTGAGGCAATGTCCCCTAGGCCTCGTCTCACCTACCAGTGGAAACAACTTTCCTGCCTTTCTCTTTTCTATCCCTTTCACAATTTTATATGTTTCTAAACATCCAAGCAGTCCAAAGCATCCCAGCTATCAGCAGCAAACCCTCCGTCCCACATTAAAAGTTCTGCTCCCAGTTTGCCTCTGGAAATTTTGACCATCAAAATATCTTGCCCCATTGCCCCACCCAGCTCTGTGAAGGACAAAAACTACAAATGTAATACCGATTTTCAAAGCATCTGACATCCAGAGGCAGTTAAAATTATTAAAAATAAAACTAGTAAAAAAACCCATCAAAAATGTTGAAGCAAATCAAATCATTAAACTAAAAGGAACCTGAATTCCCCTTTGCTTGCTTCCCTGTAATTTTAAGATTTCCCTGAAATCCACGGTATTTTAGATACCATGCAAAAAAATGGAAGCTGATTTCCCAGTGAAATTGTTGGGAATTCTCTCCTCTGCAGATTGCAGCAGAGAAGTGTACTAATAGAATTACTTCAAAACTCTTAGTTCTGGATTTGCGCATTTCACAATGCTTGTGATTAAGTCCTGAACAGGTAAATATCGGTGATTCCATTTCACCATATTGCCTTTTTTTTCCCAAACAAACTTTAAGCAACATGCTTTAGTCAGTCAAAACTGCAAGTCATGGTGACTAACTGTCAAATCAGAGATTTGAACATAAATCACAGGCTGTCTCTAAAGAGCCCTGCAGAGTCAATATCAAATTGATAGAGGTCCTCTTCAAGATGAAATGCTAAACTGAGATTCTCTTCACTCCATCCAGGAGATCGTATGGCACCGATTCCCTGGCCAGTATTTACATTTCAGTCAAAAGCAATTAATAATGAACTGGTTATTTAACTAAAAGCTTTTTTTCTTGGTATTATTGTGGACTGTACAAACTGGGTTGCTATCATTCTCAAAACTGCATCAGTGATTGCTCCTCAGAACAGAAAATACTTCCCTGTGAAATGTTTTAAATATATTTAATCACAAAGGTTGCAGTAGAAATTACAAAGAATGCACAGCACCCTGAAACAAGATTTGCAGACCAATTGGTAATGCCAGTATTTTTGCTTTACTCAGGCCTCTTCCCATCTCTTTTCACAAATAGTCACTCTGCATCACCTTCAACATCAATTTCAAGTTTATTGTCATCTGACTCTACATGTTTGCAACCAAGTGAAACAATGTTCCTCCAGACCACAGTGCACCCACAAATCATATATCACACACACAGCATCAAAACAAAATATTACCACCAACCAGTTAATTCAATATAACTCAAAGTGTATGTAGTGTGTAGCACAAGTAAACAACAAGCAGTACAGTAAGACAGTAATCAGCTCACTGAGCTAGTGACATGAACTCAGTGGTGGCAGGGTATTTATTAATCTCACATGGTGAGGGAAGAAGCTGTTACCCAGTCTGGTAGTCCTGGTCCCAAAGCTCCTGTATCTCCCTGTTGATGTTAGTGGATCAAAGAGATTGTGGGATTTTCAGCAATGCTTTGAGCCCCATTGTATATAACTTTCCTGGTAAATGTCACAAATAGTGGGGAGGGAGACACCAGTGACCCTCTCGACAGTTTTTACTATCCTCTGTGAGGTCTTGCAGTCTGATGCCTTGCAGTTTCCATGCCATACAATGATACAGCCGGACTGTAGAAAGTTCTTAGAATGGGGGTGGGGCGCCTTGCATGTCTCAGTGCCCTCAAAAAGTGTAGCTGCTGCTGCCTTTTTGATGAATGAGGTGTTGTTGTGGGTCCCTCTATTTAGCATTCTCCTAAACTTATGTGGAATGAAAACCATAACTATATCTTGTCACAGCACATCCTGCACTTGACTCATATCTGAGCAAGAGATCTTCTTAAAATTTGTGTTTATTTAATGATGGCAGCACTTCCTGATTATCCAGGCAAATGACGGTGAACTTCTCATGGATAATACAACAAATATGCATTATAAAAGGATAATATAACATTATTAAAACATATTGAAAGTCTTCTGTTCATTGCTTATTTAAATACTCAGCTGTGATCGTTTATTTCAGAGTTGCTTTACAGAGATGTATTTTGCCAACTTTTGAAGCGCTGTGATTTTCCTTTTACAGGGATTTACAGTCATAATTAAGAATACAGTATGACTTTCTGGTTTACAGTGTTATCTATAAATAACTTCCAATATGCCTGAAAGGTTTAATCACTTTTTAATATTCACTTATTTTACTCTCACTGCAGTTAATGTAATCTTACTGTATCTTCAATTAATGCACTTTAATTAATGCATACTTACTGTATTTTAAATGTAGCTAATACAGTATTACTGTGCACTTGCTGTAATTAATATAGCCTCTGGAGGTAGGCTTTTAGGCGTCTAAACTGACAATATGGGTGTTTGAAATATTGCACTATTAATTTTCACACTAGTAAATAAGCCCTAGTTCATTGAGGTCCCACTATATCTTACATTCAAAGCCTCTAGTTTTACTCACCTACTCCCTCTCACTTTCAGCCCATTAAGCAGAATAATCTTCTGCATGTCTTTTTTTCTGACAATTCTTACTTAAGGATGTCTTTTCGGCCTTTTTTCAAACTTCTTTGTGCTGTTGCAAAGATTCCCTGGCTTGATCAATCATTCCTGCAAAACACCTCTTCTGAATACATCCTTGATTATATGTTCTCCTTTAACCATTTTATAAACACACCAGACCACTTTGGTTAAACCACAGTCTAACATAATTTCTCCACTTAAAATTCCTGCACTTCTAATTATGAAGCACAATGCTTTGTTTGCACTTTGTAATTACCTCATTAACCGGTGACAGTACATGTAGAGTGATGTGCATCTGAATCTTTTTTACTTCTTCTTTCCATAAAAAATTTTCTTCTTGTTTTTAAAAACAGAGTATACTAACCTTCACAGTATCAGATCATATTACCCCCCAATTTGAATTAAGTTTTAAGGCTTTTTTACCTTGATGAGACGACCTCTGATGGATCACTAGAACCTTGATTATTAGGAGAGAATGATCTAGATCTATTTTACACAATACCTTCACACTGTTGTTGAAAAAAATTACTTGGATCTTCTAAATGCTCTGAACCAGTCAAGTGCAAATGATCGCTAGTGTTAGCATAGCATCTCAATCAGGTTTGATCAAACACAAATCTTTAAGTAAAAACAGCAAATTGGCACAGTTGGAAAATAAATTTTGAGGAAGTCTATGTCAGAGCAAATTCATGATATATAGGATCATGATTTGGCCAAAATTTTGTTTCAACTGGCGATTTCTCTTGGGCTTTTAAATCAATTCTACATTTTAAGTCAGTTCCCAGAAATTTTAATATTGAAACTTCACACTTCATTCACTCAAGCTAGTGCCAGGAGCCTTTCATTCTGACATTTAACTCTGCTGACAGCTTGATGAGAAGTCATTATTCCTTTCACTCAAAGCTTCAGCTTACACTAACCACTAAAAGTGATGGCTCTTCAGATCACACACTATGCTTATGAATCCAATAGACAATAGGTGCAGGAGAGGCCATTTGGCCCTTCGAGCCAACACCGCCGTTCAATGTAATCATGGCTGGTCATCCACAATCAGTAACCTGTTCCTGTCTTCTCCCTATATCCCTTGACTCCACTATCTAGAGCTCTATCTAATTCTTTCTTGAAAACATCCAGAGAATTGGCCTCTGCCTTCTGGGGCAGAACATTCCATAGATCCACAACTCTCTGGATGAAAAAGTTTTTCCTCAACTCTGTTCTAAATGGCCTACCCCTTATTCTTAAACTGTGTCCTCTGGTTCTGGACTCCCCCAACACTGGGAACATGCTTCCTGCCTCTAGCATGTCCAATCCCTTTATAATCTTATATGCTTCAATCAGATCCCCTCACATCCTTCTAAATCCCCATTCTTCCTCTTAATTTGGGTCCGAGAATGCCCAAAAGGTCTCTTGTGCATTTTACTTATGTGATTACTTTATAATGTAGTATTGCAATTGTTGATATTTCATTTGAAAAATAAAACAAAGTCCAAGTGAAAACATCTTGTTTCTTTCCCTTGGCCATCAGTGGGTATTAATACACTATACATCCTCTAGCTGGTTCCATCTGCCCACTGTTCCTACCCTAACTTATGTTTTAAACCAATTCTACATATTCTAATGCATCAGACTGTCCTTGTTAAAAGAAACAACAAAGTCCTCGAGTAGCACATGCCATTGTTCCCTGTAGTAAATACCTGCTGGAAGTATTTCTGCAGTCGTGTCCTCTACTTCGAGTGACACAGAAATCAATAACATCTGTTTGATGCCACTTTAGAAATACCCTTTCTTTAATTCACTTAGTATTGTTTCAGTTGAAACTTATAATTAAAATCAATGAGAGAGTTCTGCACTAAAGAACATTAGTTATTCAATGACGTTGTTACCTTAAAAAAACATTCATTAGAGCCTAAGTTCTTCTCTCAAGTGTAGATGAAGTGACAGTTTTACAGAGCAACTTAGTTTTGCTACAGTGACCATACTGAGTATTCATTTTCATGACATTTCATCTTTGCTTCTAACTCTCACACTGTCATTTCTTCTGCTTTCTCTAATACCATGGTGAGGCCAAATGCAAACTATAGAGTAAGTATGAAACCTCACCTTGAGCAGTCTATAACCCTTGGTTTGAATACTAAATTTTTCAGTTTCAGGTAACCAACCCTTGTGTACCTTTCTCACTCATGACAAGTTCTCTCCCCATTTGTTATCCTTCTGTATCCTTCTTCCCCCCCCCATTACACTGCATATTATCCTCCTCTATCTACCCATTGTCCCTGTACTGAATCCACATAACACTTACCTGCCTCCATCTCTAGCCTTCCCTCTTGATCCCATCTTTCTAATCCACCCATCGGTTTCCATCAAACTTTAAACCTGTCACAACATTCCCCTTTCTCCCAACCTCCACTGGCTCAAAAACCCATTATAACCATGTATCTGGTTCCACCAATCAATTACCTGCCTCTTCCCTCTGACTCCTTACCCTGATACAGGATCTCAGCAAAAGTTTTGACCATCCCTCTACCTCCACAGATGCTGCTTGACCTGAAAGGCCCTTCAGCCCATCCATTCCATGCTGATCAAAACTTCTACCCTGTCCCATCAACCTGTGACCAGGCCATATCTCTCCAAGCCCCTCTCATTGCTGTATCTTTTCAAACTTCTCTTAAATCTTATATTGAAACCAACATGCTGACAGCTTATTCAAACTTTCACCACCCATTGAGTGAAAAAGTTTCCCCTCAGATTCACCTTTTCCCAAAACCTCTCATTCTATTGTCATCCATTCTGAGAGGAAAAAGCAGGCATGCGTTCACCCTGTCTATACCTACCTGATAAATGTGTAGAGCTCTAGAAGATATCCCCTCATTATCTTGAGCTCCATGAAATTATGGCCTAAGCTCTTTACCCTTTCCTTACAACTCAAAATCATGAAATTGCTCCCAACAGGGTGGAAAAACAATCAATGTGCTGAAGACGACAAGTTGTGCAAATGCCAAGGGGAAAAGAAACATGCCCAGAAGATAGAGACATGTCAAAGTACAAGCCAAGAGTTCTCGAATGATTCTCACGTTAACCCTTCCATTTCCAGAATCATTATTGTAAACTTCCTCTGAATATCTAGTGCCAAGCACATCCATTCTTAGACATGTAGCCCAAAACTCTTCATCACAATACTCCAAATATGGTTTAACCAATGTCTTTAAAGTCCCAGAATTAAATCCTTGCTTTGATATTCCTGTCATCTTGAAAGGAATGCTAACAATGTATTTGTATTTCTTACTATTGACTCAACCTGAAAGATAACCTTTAGGGAATACTGCACTGAGATTCACAAGTCCCTTTGTACTTCCTTCCAATTTCTGAATTCATTTCCCATTTAGAATATAATATGTACCTTTATTCCACTACTGAAATCAATAACCATAAACTTCCCTACACTGTATTCCACTTGCCACTTCTTTGCCCATTCTCCTAATTTGTCCATACTCTTCTGTAGTCTCTGCTTCCTCAGCAGTATCTGGCCTTCAACCGATCTTTGTATCATCTGCATACTAGGCTACAAAGCCAACAATTCCATCATCCAGATCATTAACATATAAAGAGAAAAGTAGTGGACCAAACTCCCACACAGGAAATTCTGCAGATGCTGCAAATCCAAAGCAGCAACTATAGAAATTAATAAACAGTTGATGGTTCAGGCTGAGACTCTTCATTAGGACTGGGAAGGAAGGGGGAAGATGCCAGAACAAAAAGGCTGGAGGAGAGGAAGAAACATTGTTAGTAGGTGATAAGTGAAGCAATACACACAAAATGCCGAAGGATGTTGCCCCGAAACGTTGACTATACTTTTTTTCCCATAGATGCTGCCCAACCTCCTGAGTTCCTCCAGCATTTTGTTTGTATTGCTTTGATTTCCAGCATCTGCAGATTTTCTCCTGTTGGTGATAAGTGTAGCCAGGTGGGTGGGAAAGTTAATGGGCTGGACGTGATGGAATCTGATAGAAGAGGAGAGTGAACCATGGGAGAAAGGGAAGAAGGAAGGGCATCATGAGGAGATAATGGGCAGGTGAGAAAAGATAAGAGGACATAAACCTCTGAAGAAAACCAATAGTCACCTGCAGCCAACATGAAAATGCCCCCTTTATTCCCACATTCTGCCAATCTTCTATTACTGCTGGTCTCTTTCCTGGGATACCATGTGCTCTGATGTTGTTTAGCAGTCTCATGTGTGGCACCTTGTCAGATTCAATGATGTTTGTTGCTGGAACTGAATACCATGTTGTCTTGTGCTATTTACCAACTGCCAAAAAGGTTGCAAAGCTTTTCGATACAACTTGCAAACACACCGTGCAAATGAAGACTTATATTATGGAAACACCAACCATATTGACAAGTCAAACTAGCTGATCAGGTTTGCCAAACTGAAAGTTGAGGCAGTTGATAGGTTACATACTAACTGGTAATTGCTGCCACATGCCGTGCTTTTACTTTGGAAGGAATTACATGCTAATCACTAATCTGGTGACTCTCTGACATACACTCACTTTATCACTGGGGGCTAGCGATATTCAGCAGAGGAAAATTTCTACCAGCAATCTAGGTTCCAGTCAAAATTTTAAAGTGCAGATGGTGTAGCAGGAAGCCTCTGACCCAGCAAGTCCTCAGGATAGGCCAAGGCTTCTGACTCAGTCTGGAACTGGTGTTGGTGGGGGGTGGGTGGGTTGTGGTACACATGAGCAAAAACATAAATGTGTAATCACATGTTCTAACAGTTATTGTTTGAAATTGTTCTCCATTCAGATTATGTTTAACTACTCAAATGTGTTGTGATTGCCGAGGAATTTCAAGCTAATCCTCCCCATGCTCTCTTTCCTGGAGAATGTCAATTTTGTGTTTCTCTGACCTTTCTGTATCACCCTTTCTATTTCCGTTTGGGATCAGTACGAAGGCTCTTAATCAAAATTTTTGCTGTGGCATGTTTACCTGTGTTTAGGGATGGCATTGAGATTGAGTCCTCACAAAAGTTTAATCTAACTTTTATTGCCTTGACTGAGCTGTATTTATTCCTCCTTTTTTCCTTCCTCTTCATTATGTTATTATATTCACACAAAAGATTTCAACACTTTCTCATTTTTCTTAATTTTAAGCCACATAACCATACTTTTTAAAATATTGGTGCTGCAATTATTTGGAATCTCACTACTATCCAGTAATATTTCGCAAAATATGAACAGTGCTCCAAAAGTCTTACTGCTGTGTCTCCATCAGTATCATACATTAGCAAAGAATGTTTCCTCATGGTCCTTAAGTACAAGGGTGTCACTGATTTAGCAGGTTTCCCCCGACACAATTCCAAAAGTTTATTTAATGAGAGTTTATGAACAAAAGCATGTGAATACTAAGAGACACTGACAGATGGTATATTCCTTCAGTGAGATTGCTTTCCTGTATTTCTGTTTAGATTGGTGGAAATAGTTGGATTTGGTTTCTGTAAACCACTTAGGAGATTTAATATCCCAAGCACAAGACTCAAAAACCCTATTTATTGGGATAGTTTAGTTGGCATTTGATTGCTAATTTAGTTAGTTCTGCACAACGTTGTGAGCTGAAGGGCCTGTTTCTATGCTGTACTGTTCTATGGTCTTTGTTCTTTGTAGCTTTAAGGTAGACAGCATCAGGACACAGGACCTCCCTATTGTTGGTACAATTTGGTGGAAGGAGGGATTGCTGAGATCCATCAGGTATTTGACACGGTCACCATGGATTAATTGAGAACAGGTATGGTGAATATTACTATCTAGTCAAAAAGCATCTAAAAGCAGACTGAACGTTCTGCTGCATTGTTAAATCAGAGTACAAGATCTATAATTAAAATCGGATGTGCCACACTTCTGTTTTTCCGCAAATCAGGTCACATTCTTTTAGGAATATCAGCCACAGATACTGACAGTTTGTTTGGATAAAAATGTTGTTATGTGTTTGCCTGACATGCCAAAATATTGCACAGTTGTAAAGCAAATGCCATTACTTCATGAAAACAAGGAAGAGTTATATGTTACTGTAAACCTGGTCTGACTCAACTAACTGAATGTCTCTCATGTCCTGGAAGAAAACACCACACCTAATGACAGAGTAAATCTTTTTTTCTCTCTGCCCAGTAATGCCATTTAAATGCAATTCTGATTCCTTTATAGCACTTCCATTTTGTAAATTAACTGTCTCTCTGACAACTCTTGTGTGATTTTCATTTTAATACTGATTGTACATGCTGTGCCCCTCTGTGCTCTGCAACCTGTCTAATACAATTGACTTCTCTATTTATTGGTTCACATTTCCTTAGTAAGAAGTGCATCAACTGTATCTACAATTTGCAAGTAGAATATATCAATAAAATAAAATATTGAGTTTTCAAAAAAGGATTCGGAGCCAAATAGCAGGTGCTTTATGACAAAGATCTTCAAAAATTCAAAAAAGGGTGTTAAAGATAAATCTGCAGTTGAATTGGGAAAATGGACAAAGAAACGTTAATTACCAGATATCAACATCTTAAATTCAGAAAAATTCAGAGAAATAAATTTCAGAGCTCAAAGTATATTTATTGTCAAAGTTTGTACAGTATTCTATATACAACATTCAGATTTGTCTCCTTATTGGCAGCCATAAAGCAAAGAATCCCAATAGAACTCATTAAAGAAAGACCATCAAACACCCAAAGTGCAGAAAATAAACAAATCATGCAAACAATATAAGTAAGCAAATAACATTTGGAACTAAAATTCATGAAAGTGAGTTCAAAGCCACAAAGCCAGTCATCAGTGCAGCCTATCCACAAGCTTGTAAGGTACACGCCAGAGCTTCAGGTCAGCACAGACTTTGTGGAGCAACAAGCTGAACACCGACCTGTCCCTTGCCTCCGACCCAGAACTTAAATTGGTACTACAGTCGGTCAGTCATCATTCTCGGACAAATATGTTCAATATTTGAAGCAAAACTGTGGAAATAGTCTAAAAAATTACTATTACAATTGAAATAAAATCAAAAATCAGATAAAAATGTTGCATTTATGGTTACACTGAACATACTTTGCTTTTAAAATATCAGTATTGTACTGGAAATGTTTTTATTCATCCAAACTTACATGAATGACCACTTCATTAGGTTCACCTTTACATCTGCTTGTTAATGCAAATATATAATCAGCCAATCATGTGGTAAAAACACAATGCATAAAAGCATGCAGACATGTCAAACGGTTTAGCTGCTTCTCAGACTAGATATCAGAATAGGAAAGAAATGTTTTAAGACCATAAGACCATAGGATACAGAGGCAGAATTAGGCCATTTGGCCCATTGAGTCTGCTCCACCATTCAATCATGGGCTAATCCAATTCGTCCAGTCATATCCACTCCCCTGCCTTCTCCCCATACCCTTTGATGCCCTGGCTAATCAAGAACCTATCCATTTCTGCCTTAAATGCACCCAATTCTTGGCATCCACAGCCTCGCATGGCAACAAATTCCCCAAATTTACCAGCTTTTGACAAAAGCAATTTCTTCGCATCTCTGTTCTGAACGGACGTCTTTCAATCCTAAAGTCATGCCCTCTTGTCCTATACTGCCCTACTATGGGAAATAACCTTGCCATTTCTAATCTGTTCAGGCATTTTAACAATCAGAATGTTTCTATGAGATCACACCTCGTTCTTCTGAACTCTGGGGAATACAGCCCAGGAGCTGCCAGATGTTCCTCATACATTAACCCTTTCATTCCTGAAAACATTCTCGTGAGTTTTCTAAGTAACTTTGACCACGTCAGATGAGGTAGTTAGAGTTTCTTGGAAACTACTGATTTCCTGGGATATTCACACACAACAGTCTCGAGAGTTAATAGAGAAGGGTGTGAAAAACAAAGAAAAAAAAATCCAGTGACTGGCAGTGACTGGTTCAAACGGACAGAAAGGTGACAGTAATTCAAATAACCATCCAGAAGATGGCTCTGCATGGTGTGCAGAAAAGCAAGTGTGAATGCACAGCATGTTGAACCGTGAAGTGGATGGGCTATAGCAGCAAAAGACCATGTAACTGCACTCAGTGGCCACTTAATTAGGTAACAAGAGGTCACCTAGTAAATCAGGGCATTGGGAGAACATTACTCTTCTTCAAACGTTCCAGACTTGGTTTGGCCTGGACTAGATAGGCCAACGTGCCTGTTTCTGTGCTGTACTTTTCTATGACTCTATAATGACTCATTAGTTTATTGTTTGATCAAAATATAGAATTTACTGAGCAAAATATTGAGACCAACTCAGAAATCCCAGGCAGTCAGAGGAAGAGGTGATGACATTACTGCCCATGGGAATCACTGGCATAATTTAAAGTTCCACTGCTAGTTTCCAGCCTGAAGTGAACAGTAAAAGGCAACAACAGGTTTAATAAATCATTGTGTTCAAAAGCGAGAGTAAATTTGAGCCACGTTTATGCCAAGGAATTCAAGAGCCTAGTTCAGTTGATGTCTACAGTCCAAAGATGAAGTTTAAGCTTCACTATCCTGCTTAAAGCATTTCAATTTCATTTTTTGCTTACAGCTAATTGCAAAATAGTTATGGCTCAGATGACCAGATCAAATCCCTCCTGGACGCTACACCTACGCTATTTGTTCTTACATAAGCAGTTTACTAAAAGCAATACTCATGAGTTTTTTCCAGAGTGTCAAAAAAATAGTTAAGACCAAAATTGGGCCATTGAAGACAGAAACAGGTGAATTTATTATGGGGAACAAGGAAATGGCAGACAAGTTGAACAGGTACTTTGGATCTGTCTTCACTAGGAAAGACACAAACAATCTCCCAGATGTAATAGTGGCCAAAGGAACTAGGGTAAAGGATGAACTGAAGGAAATTTGTATTAGGCAAGAAATGGTGTTGGATAGACTGTTGAGTCTGAAGGCTGATAAGTCCCCGTGACTTGATGATCTGCATCCCAGGGTACTTAAAGAGGTGGCTCTAGAAATCGTGGATACATTGGTAATCATTTTTCAAGTTTCTATAGATTCAGGAACAGTTCCTGCTGTTTGGAGGGTGGCTAATGTTGGCCCACTTTTCAAGAAAGGAGGGAGAGAGAAAACAGGGAATTATAGACTGGTTAGCCTGACGTCAGTGGTGGGAAAGATGCTGGAGTCAATTATAAAAGAGGAAATTACGACACATTTAGATAGAAGTAGAAGGATCAGTCCGAGTCAGCATGGATTTATGAAGGGAAAATCATGCTTGACTAATTTTCTGGAGTTTTTTGAGGATGTAACTATGAAAATGGACAAGGGAGAGCCAGTGGATGTAGTGTACCTGGACTTCCAGAAAGCTTTTGATAAAGTCCCACATAGGAGATTAGTGGGCAAAATTAGGGCACATGGCATTGGGGGCAAAGTACTGACATGGATTGAAAATTGGCTGGCTGACAGGAAACAAAGAGTATTGATTAACAGGTCCCTTTCGGAATGGCAGGCTGTGACCAGTGGGGTACCGCAAGGTTCAGTGCTGGGACCACAGCTGTTTACAATATACATTAATGATTTAGATGAAGGGATTAAAAGTAACATTAGCAAATTTGCCAATGACACAAAGCTGGGTGACAGTGTGAAATGTCAGGAGGATGTTATGAGAATGCAGGGTGACTTGGACAGTTTGGGTGAGTGGGCAAATGTATGGCAGATGCAGTTTAGTATGGATAAATGTGAGGTTATCCACTTTGGTGGCAAGAACAGGAAAGCAGATTACTATCTAAATGAAGTCAAGTTAGGAAAAGGAGAAGTACAATGAGATCTAGGTGCTCTTGTACATCAGTCAATGAAAGTAAGCATGCAGGTACAGCAGGCAGTGAAGAAAGCTAATGGCATGCTGGCCTTTATAACAAGAGGAATTGAGTATAGGAGTAAAGAGGTCCTTCTGCAGCTGTACAGGGCCTTGGTGAGACCCCACCTGGAGTATTGTGTGCAATTTTGGTCTCCAAATTTGAGGAAGGACACCCTTGCTATTGAGGGAGTGCAGCGTAGGTTCACAAGGTTAATTCCCGGAATGGTGGGACTGTCATATGTTGAAAGATTGGAGCAACTGGGCTTGTATACACTGGAATTTAGAAGGATGAGAGGATTGAGACATATAAGATTATTAAGGGATTGGACACGTTGGAGGCAGGAAGCATGTTCCCGCTGATGGGTGAGTCCAGAACTAGAGGCCACAGTTTAAGAATAAGGGGTAGGCCATTTAGAACAGATATGCGGAAAAACTTTTTCACCCAGAGAGTGGTGGATATGTGGAATGCTCTGCCCCAGAAGGCAGTGGAGGCCAAGTCTCTGGATGCATTCAAGACAGACTTAGATAGAGCTCTTATAGATCGCGGGGTCAAGGGATATAGGGAGAGGGCAGGAACGGGGTACTGATTGTGTATGATCAGCCAAGATCACAGTGAATGGCGGTGCTGGCTAGAAGGGCCGAATGGCCTACTCCTGCACCTACTGTCTATTGTCTATTGTCATCTGAGAGTATGCTCCACTAGCAATGACTTTTTTTTCTTCCCTGCAGCACAGTTACAAAGACTTAGTATATAGAATGAAACTATCCCACTTTTTCAGTGACTGGCTGGTGAAGGTAATCCAAAATTAATAGCACTATATTGCACTGGATTATATAATCAAATCTGACTTGGCTCCAAGCCACTGACTTTCTAGCCTTGAATCATGGGATCTCTCATTTGAATAAAATTGTCAATGTGGAAGCAACATTGATCCTGATGATTATCTGTTTTCCCACAAGTACAAATGTTGATCAATTGCTTAGATGGGAAAACTATTACTTTACGCATTACAAATACAGGAATTACTATGCACAGCTAGCCACAACATAATAGTTTCTCAGTCTGGCACTCATATATCCTGGAGACAATCATTCAATTAACGTGAAAATGGTTGCAGCTACATTCAATTCTTGAAGCTATCTAGATGAGCAGGCTTATGCTTTATAAATACATGACTCATGATGAACTTAATGGGACAGCTCAGCAGGAGGTTATTTGTATGTACTTTTGGCGGTGAGCAGCAAATCTGTCCATTTCATTATTCCAATGACTCACAACTTACATCCATCCTACTTAGTGACAAGATTTTTTGAAGACAGCTTTAGTATTAACACATGCTGCATTATTATTAATGATCTATGATCTACATATATTACTTTTACACACACCGGCTGAGAATATGTTCAAACTAATTTCAACAAGAGTGAAATGCAACAGAGAGTAAAAGAATCAACCTTTTTCCAGTCTTTTTATTATTTCTGCAGGATGACACTTATCTCGTATCACTCACAGTAATCACAAGCTATATGCACATATACAACCTCAGCCCACCATTTCTTACCTGAATCAAGATCAGACAACAGTATCAGATCATCACATTGTTAAGTAAATTATAGTCACCTGATAGTTAATTCCAAGTCCCTTCTATTTATGATTACTATATCTGAACCCCTACAACTCACAGGAAGGGTGTGGAAATGACACAAGTTCTTCTCGCATTTTATTTGCCTACTATTTTGTCTGCCTGTATTCTTTTTCGATATTTATATTTATTAACAATGCTTTTCAGTTTACTATTCAAAGTAGACCCTTTTCAATATATTTCCTTATAATTCAGCATATCTTTGTTATTTTGTCATGTATATCTTGTTCATGACCAGTTAGTTTATCAATGGTAGTTGCCAGTGGGCAGTCAGGGCAAGATTGGTATTTCTGTCAAGGTCATCTGTGTCTTCAATGTCAGATTTATACTTCACTTATATGGATTGTAACTAGAATTGCAAATTATGGTTCTTGTTACTTTCTCTGGATAATGAAGCAACAGATCAAAGTGATTATCAATAAAGTCACAAATCACCAGATATTTCAAAAGGGCAGGTGATAATGAATGATGACATATGCACACAGAATAATGAACTTATGTGACAGATTTACAGACCTCAATCAATACTCAGTTGTTAAGTCTTTGTCAGTCAACTCAATGCTTCCGTTGCTGAACTCTAATTCAACCTGCTCCATCTCATATGGAGATTCTGCAAGCCAATCTTTAGCATAATGAAAATCTGCTCAATTTTGTTTCAGCAACAGCAGCTATTGATGACAAAGGAAACTGCAAGGCTGACATTTCTATTTACGTCATCAAGTGAAAAGGCCAGTCTTGGTCAAAAAAAAAATTACCTTTTGTGCTTGACATTAATTTAGCAGTATTATTTCTCCTGGCACAGTAAGAATAATACTGAGATTTATATAATTCCAGAATTCTGGTGTGATACTATAATGATGAGGTGTTGCTTAATTACAGCAATCAATCTCCACCAGTGAGTCTACCATGGTCAAGATGAGAAGCAAATCCCCATTGAGGGATTGCTTTGGGATTCATTCATAGGTTAAAAATCAGTTGTTCTTTCCAGATATACCCTAATTACCATGTGGAATTGCTTAGTTTACCATATATCATATTTCAAGATACTTTTATCAGTAATTTACAAATTGCATTCATAAACTGTTCTTTATGTGACTAGTCTATAAAAACCCTTGATTTTTCGGGATAAAGCTGAACAACAGTTTACCCCTGTAGAGAAGCACTGACAGCAACTTCAGTATTTCTGTGATAAATAGCACATGCGGAAATCCAGAAGCTATTGTCACTTTTGAGGTCTGATGATGCTGTAACAACAAAAACAAAACTAAGACAATAATTTAGTAAAATACATTTAATTTGCATATGAATAAATAGACATTGCCTGGTTCCACTGACATCCTGGAGAGTCTGCAGTAGACTTGACATTATCCTATCACCAAAAGAGAAAGCCATATCCTTTAGTTCTACTAGTATGGATATAATAGAAGACCTGATCATGTCATTAAGTGTCTAGACTTTTTAGAATATCTATAATTAGATATCTTATTTTAAACTTACCCAGCTTATGTAATTATAATTCAAACCTTCTATCACTCAATAGCTCGAAAATTCTTTCAGAATCATACATATTATTTTAGGTGAGGTTACACCAATGATTGGTGGTGTGCCAAAATTAATTCTCTATACAAGCATATACATTGATCTATTACAATGTAAATCACATTGAAAAATACAGACACAAGCAATTCTGCAGATACTGGAGATCCTGAGAAACACACACACACACACAAAATGCTAGAAGTCTCTGCTGGAAATATCTACTGGTTATTCACCTGCATAAGTGCTGCCTGACTTGTTGAGTTCTTGCAGCATTTTATGCGTATTGCATATTGAAAAATGTGTTGCGATTTCATTCCCGAATCTGTTTTCAATACTCTCAGTACCACTTGGACAGATTATATCAAGCCCCTGAAGTTGACAGACATTAAAGAGGACAATCTTGTTTTTGGTGTTCATAGTCTCTCCAGTTGTTATCATGTCATGTATGATTCCATTCTAATCATTAGAATTTAACGATTTATTAATTTCTGTGTTACAGATATAGTTCAAAGTTCAAAGTACATATACTTAATCAAATGTAACCCTGAGATTAATTTTCTTGTGGGCATACCCAATGAATCTATAGGATAATAAACATTACAGAATCAATGAATGGCTGCTCAACTTGGACATTCAACCACAGTGCAGAAAACAGCTCAAATACAATTAGAAAGAAATAATAATACAAAATAAATAAACAATATATATCTAGAACGAGATAAGGAGTCCTTGAAATTGACTCCAGTGGTTGTCAGAATATTTCAGTGATAAGTTTAGTGAAGTTGAGTGAAAATGAGTGAAGTTATTCCCTTTGGTTTAAGGCCTGATGGTTGAGGGGTAATAAATATTCCTTAAACTAGTGGCGAGAGTCCAGAGGTTCCTGTGCCTTCTTCCTGATGGCAGCAGCAAAAAGAGAGCATGTCCTGGGTATTGGGGGTCCCTGATGATCGATACTGCTTTTCTGCAATAGTACTTGGAGGGCTTTACTCGTGATGGATTGCATCACATCCACATATTTTTTAGGATTTTCCATTCAGGGGCATTTGTGTTTCCATGGTAGGCTGTGAGGCAACCAGTCAATATACTCTCCACTACACATCTATAGAAGTTTAACTAAGTTTTAGATGCCATGCCAAATCTCCACAAACTCCTAAGGAAGTAGAGGTGCTGCTGTGCTTTCTTTGTAATTGCATTTTTGTGCTAGGCCCATAATAACACAGAGGAATTTAAAGTTGCTAACCCTCTGTACCTCTGATCCTCCGGCTGGCTCTTAGACCTCTGGTTTCCTTCACCTGAAGTCTAAAATCAGCTCCTAGTTCTTGCAGACATTGAGTAAGAAGTTGTTGTTGTGGCACCACTCAGCCAGATTTTCAGTCTCCTTCCTAAATGCTGATTGATCACCACTTTTGATTAAGCCTACAACAGTGGTGTTAGCAGCAAACTTGAACATGGCATTGGAGCTGCGCTTAGCCACAGATTCATAAGTGCAAAGTGAGTAGAGCAGGAGACTAGAGCACACAGCCTTGTGTTGCACCTGTGCTGATGGAGACTCTGGAGATGTTGTTGCCAAACCAAACTGACAGGGGTCTGCAAGTGAGGAAATTGAACATCCAATTGCACAAGGAGGTATTGAGGCCAAGGTCTTGGAGCTTATTGATTAGTTTTGAGGGAATAATGGTATCGAATCCTGAGCTGTATTCAATAAAGAGCACCTTTGCTGTCCAGATGTTCCAGTGTTAAGTGAAGAGCTAATGAGGTGGCATCTGCTGTTGACCTATTGCTCCGGTAGGCAGATTGGAGTGGATCTAGGTCACTTCTCAGCAGGAATTTAAGTGTTTCATCATTATCCTCTCAAAGCACTTCATCACTGTGATCATAAGCATTGCTGGGCGATAGTCCAGGATGGTCAAGAAAGGAATGGAGTGTTATGGGCTGAGTGCAGATAGGTGGGACAAGGTCAGAATAAGCATTTGGCACAGACTAGAAGGGCCCAGATGGCCTGTTTCCTTGCTGTAATTGTTATATGGTTATGTGGTCATTGAGGCCAGTCAGCATGGTCTTCTTTGGCTCCGATATAACTGAAGCCTGCTTAAAGTAGATAGGTACCTCAGACTGCCAAAGTGAAAGGTTAAAGATCTCAGTTAACACTCCACCCAGTTGATCAGTGCAGATTTATAGGAGCTGGCTGGGTACCCTGGATGGACTGGTAGAATTTTGTGGGTTCACCTTCCAGAAATCTGCTCACATGCCAAACTCAGAGATTGAATTAATAGGATCATCGGGGTATGTGGGAGTACATGATAGTTCCTCCATGTTTTGACGATCAAAGTGAGCATAGAAAGCACTGAGCTCATCTAGAAGTGAAGCCCTGCTTTCGCCTATGTCATTTGATTTAACTTTATAAGTGGCATTAGTATTGAAGCCCTGCCACAACTGTTGAGCATCTTTCGATGTTTCAGGTTTAGTCCAGGATTGCCACGTCAGATGTGAGATAAAGTTGTATTACACATACCCTGTAGAATATCGCTGTGGTTCACCAGCATAATCTTGTATAAACACCTTGATTACTCAAACTTAAATTGAAGACACTTTATCCCTTTTTTACAAATAGATTCATGACTGTGAAAGGACAGTGAACATTGGAAGAAAGGGAAGAAGATAGCTCACCAGAGGGAGGTGATGGGTAATTAAGAAAAGAGAATGGGTAAGATGGGATTCAGAATTGGGAATGACAAAAGAGAGAAGTAGGAAATAGAAGACTGAGAAATCAATTTTCATAGCATGAGGTTGGAGGGTATTCAGACAGAATAGGTACTGCTCCATCCTGAGTGTGGCCTAGGTATGGGAATCTGAATTGAAATGGATGGCCAAAGAGAAACACCACCCTTTATGGTGAACAAAGCTCAGGCACACAACAATCTACATCAAGTCTCACCAGTGAAGAAAAGGCCATACAGGGAGCATCAACTAGAGTAGCTGATCCCTACAGACATGCAGCTGGCGTGCCACCTCACCTGGTATGGCTGCTTGGGCCCCGAATAGTGTTGAGGGAAGAAGTGTAGGAACATGTGTAGCACTTGTCATGTTTACGGGGTTAAGTACCAAATGGGACATCAGTGGGATGGGATGAGTGGATGAGGGATTCACATAGAGAGAGATACACACAATGTGCTGGAGGAGCTCAGTAGGTCAGGCAGCATCAATGAATGGAAATAAACAGTTGACATTTCAGGGCAAGACACTTCACCAGGTCATATAGAGATCCCTATGGAAAGCAGAGACTGGGGGGGGGGGGGGGGGGGTGGAGGTGAACCTAGAAAAAATTCTTTAGGTTTCATGAAGAAAGACATTTATTCATCATGAAGTCATCTTCTACCTAATTATACAGATTGATTGAATGTGATTGTCAGTCTAGTTAAATGAGGTGCTCTCAGTATTTCCATAGAAGTTACAATTTCCAATACAGTTAAACTATCATACTGCTGCAATAGAATGGAAGGAGAATCAGGACAAATTGCTAGGGCTAAGTCAAAGCAGTGTTACCCTGAATGCTAAACAAATGTCGATAAATGTTACAGAAAAACTATTTTCTATTTTTTCAGTAATATTACAAATCCATTGCTTCATAAAATATGGATAACAATATATTTTAAACCTTGTTTTTTTTGTTTCTTTCAGTATCATGGCAATGTTTCTGCATGAACCAAACATAGAAACCAAACAAAAACTACAATAAATACGTGAAATTTATGTGGCAGTATATCAGATAGTGTCGGAGTTGGTCAGGATGATCATACTCAATAATACTGATGGCTTCTGTTAGAAATCTACACTATTTTAATACCTAAAATTAAGTCAATGAATGAACTGAAATATTATCTTATTGTCAATCTGAACATCTGAAAATAGGTCTCATTTGGCACTTTTCACAGGTTGCTGATATTTCTCTATATCACACCATGACTGAGAAAGTAAAACAACCTGCTTCAGTCTGAACCACTGTAATCCCTAGTTCAAAATATAACTGCAGCTGAGGCCAAAATTTTGACAAGGTCACCTCTGATCAATACAAATAAGCTTTTCCATCTGCATCAGCTCTGATCTTCAGTTTTACTTGTATCGTTCTCTGCATTGGGAAATAGCTATTTCCTCAATCATCTCATCAAAACAGTTTCAAACTATACACTTCTTTGCTAAGCTCTTCCATGGAATATGCTACCTACTGGCGAAGATGGCACCAGCAAACAATGCAACCAAGGGCAACATCCTTCAGAAAGTTTGTGAAAATACTTTCACTTTTTTTTCCAAATGTGGCTCTGCTACTGTTGGAGCTTGTCATCTACCTTTTGGCGATGTGTTTTTGGGTTGGTTGAGCAATCTGGCACTAAACTGTCTCAGAGGAGATTTGGTGAGGCTTCGAGTGAAGTGCGTGGCATGCAGGCCAAAAAACTTCGGGATGGAGCGCGATCCCGCATTCAACTCCATTTCTCTCCAGTCTCGCCAATTAATGGGTCAAAGAAGATTGAAATCATCAAAGATGAGAGCGGAAGGTGCGCAGGCATTGAGCGCCGTCTACCTGCGAGTGACCAGTCTTTCTCTCCCACTCGCTCACCACTGGTACAGAAAGGTCCCTGCATTCAAATGGTCCTGCTTGATGTTGTCGGAGGATGGTGTCAGAGTCCTGGAGTTTAATCAATATGGTTTCTGGTTGCTCATTTTCTGTTGCTATTTTGTGTGATTTTGATTGGGCAAGACCGTCTCTGTGCTCTGAAGTGAATGGATGACACAGCACTACATTGAACTGAATGGAGCTGAATTGAATATGCCTGGGCTGGTTTGATGATTTGTGGTCTGGTGGTTATATTCTGAGTTTATCGCTCGTTTTATTTTGCCATTTCCGTGATTTGTTCCTTTACTTTGCAGGTTGGGGGTTTGATGTTTATCTTTTAACTAGCTCAATGGTTTTCTTTCATTGCTTTGTGGCTGAATGCATACCTTGGTAATAAATGTACTTTGAATCTGCTATCCAAATCACTTTCTGGTTGACATTGAGTGATTCCTATACCTTCTGGATATTGGACTTATTTTTGTAGAACTCTATGTAGCTGTCAAAGTCAAAGTAAATTAACTATCAAAGTACATATATGTCACCATATACTACCTTGAGATTCATTTTCTTGCAGCTATTTATTGGAAAATAAATAATTGATGAAAAATTATACATAAACAATGACTGACAAATACCCAATGTGCAAAAAAAAAGACAAATTGTGCAAACAAACAAATAAAACTGAGAACACGAGATGCAAAGTCCTTGAAAGTGCTCTGTAGGTTGTGGAATCAATTCAGGGTTGAAATGAGTGATATTATCCACACTGGATCAGGAGCCAAGGTGAATGGTTGTAGGGTAATAGTTTTTTCTCACCTGGATGAATGGGACCTGCAGGTCACCCTTGGGCAAGGTGTAGCACCCGCTTAGCCCCAGATCAGGGTCATGTGAAGCCATGGGAGCAGTGGTGGTTGGTTCTATGAGTGGCTGATGCATATCACAGTTCCTGGTTATGCAACCACTGATGCTGGATAGACAATCTCTGATAGGTATTTATAATGGCTGGGTTCACCCAGCTTGTAAAGTCACAGCCCAAAAGTAGGCTATGGAAAATCACTTCTGTAGAAAAGTTTGCCAAGAACATTCATAAGACCATAAGACACAGGAGCAGAATTAGGCCATTTTGGCCCATCGAGTATTGCTCCACCATTCAATCATGGCTGATCCTTTTACCTCCCCTTGACCCCAGTCTCTGCCTTTCTCCCCGTAACCTTTCCTGCCATGTCCAAACAAGAACCTATTAAGCTCTGCCTTAAATACACCAAAGGACCTGGCCTCCACAGCTGCCTATGGTAATAAATTCCACAAATTCACCACTCTCTAGCTTAAGACATGTCTCCGCTTCTCTGTTTTAAATGGACACACCTCTTTCCTGAGGCTGTGCCATTTTGTCCTAGACTCCCGCACCATGGAAAAAATCCTTTCCGCATCTACTCTGTCCATTCTTTTCAACATTCAAAAGGTTTCAATGAGACCACCCCCACCCATGCTTCTAAATTCTGGTCAGTACAGACCCAGAACCATCAAATGTTCCTCGTATGATAAACCTTTAATTTCCAGAATCATCCTTGTGAACCTCCTCTAAACCCTCTCCAATCCAGCACATCTTTTCTTAGATGAGGAGCACAAAACAGTTCACAATATTCAAGGTGTGACCTCACCAGTGCCTAACAAAGCCTCAGCATCACATCCCTGCTCTTGTATTCTAGACCACTTGAAATGAATGCTAACATTGCACTTGTCTTCTTCACCACCAACTCAGCCTAAAAGTTAACCTCTAGTGTGCTTTGCATAAGCACTTCTAAGTCCTATTCCATCTCAGATTTTTGGATTTTCTCCTGTTTTAGAAAATCATCCGCACATTTATTTCTACAATCTAAGTGCATGACCGTGGCCATGACCACCAACGTCATATGAAGATAAGGACGATGATGCATTTTAATAGTCTTTCTATTTTCAGATTCATTTGCTAATCTTCTCAATGCCTCACTGAAATTGGACCAGATGGTACTGGTTTTAGCTGGTTGGTCTGGATCAGTGCACAGATAGGCTCGTTCCTGTCTTCTGCAGCTGCATATTGCAGTCAGGAGGTCATGGGAGGGTTGGAGATGATACACTGACACTGCCAAAACTTCCTCTCCACTAAATTCTAACATTTTCAGAAATTTTCCAACATTTGAAGTAATAAGAGATACTGCCATGAATAGACCCAACCCTTCAGACCAATGACCTTAGACCAGAAGACTTGGGAGCAGATTAGGCCATTCAACCCATCAAATTCGCATTAAAAAAAAATCCAGTGAGTACAGACCCAAAGTTGCCAAATGCTCCTCATATATTAACCCCCTCATTCTCAGAATCACTTTTGTGAACCTCCTGTGGATTCTCTCCAATGATAACACATCCTTTCTGAGATAAGGGATCCAAAACTGTTGACGATACTCCAAGTGCTGCATGACTAGTGTCTTGTAAAGCTTCAGCATTGGTGGTGGTGGCATCCGTCGGTCTCAAGAGACCATGGATCTGTGCCTGGAGTTTCCAGGGCGCAGGCCTGGGCAGGGTTGTATGGGAGACCGGCAGTTGCCCAAGCTGCAGGCCTTCCCCTCTCCATGCCACGGATGTTGTCTAAGGAAAGGGCACGAGGACCCATGCAGCTTGGCACTGGTGACCTTGCAGAGCAATGTGTTGTTAAGTGCCTTGCTCAAGGACACAAACACGCTGCCTCAGCTGAGAGCTCGAACCAGTGACCTTCAGGTTACTAGTCTTATGCCTTGCCCACTAGGCCATGTGCCAACACATTATCACAGCTTCAGCATTATCTCCTTGCTTTTATATTCAACTCCCCTTGAAATAAATGGCAACATTGCATTTGCATTCTTTACCACCTGTGAATTAAAGGAGAGAATTGAAGGACAAGGACAGTGAGGTCACAGTGAAAATGAAACACAGATTTAAACTGCAGGTTTAGGGCAAATTATGTGTTCCACAGACCCTGTTAGGTCTCCTCAGTGTAGAGGAATCTGCATCCTGAACATTAAGCAAGTGTATATCAAGCAAGTTACTTCACAGTATTGTGGTTGCCAATAAAACTAGCTCTGTATATCCCTAGGCTTATCAACAACTTAATTTGTGTATCTGATGTAGATGAATTACAGGAGCTATAATTTTATAATTAATCTCAGGTACATAATGACGTTAGTATTGGGCTGGTATATACATACTCTATAGTTGTTCCATTACTCTCTTGGTGACTGCAGACACATAACTTTCTATTTGAGTGCAGAGTATCTGTTTCTTCCGTGGTTTGTGTGGATGCATTTAGTGTTCTTCATGAGGATTGTGGAAGATCAAAGTCAGAGAACTTTGGCATTAGATCTGCCATAGAATTCTAATCATCCATGAAAATCGATTACCATGAACAGGAAGAGCATCAAAATTCCATTCAAAAAGATTTAGGTGAACATTTTAAATTCTTTTCGCACTACTATATAATTAAGGAGTGATTAAATGTCAGAATTTAATCATGAGCCAGTAAATAACTGAAAGATTAGTAGAGTAAGCTGCTCAAAGCTGATTACTGATGTGCCAGGAACAGTTTTTCTGAAGGTTGCCTTTTTAATAATATTTCTAGTTATACAGCTGGATGTACTTAACAATGAAGCTTAATTTTTATCCCTTTGCCATCCAGTTTGCTAGCAACTATAAGGCAGGAATGTGCAGGATAACACTGAGCGATGGGTGGTGCCAAGGTAGCTGTAGCTTTGACATCTGCCAGAACTGTCGGGAACAGTCCACTATTTCGTTCTGAGGTATGCATTGATTGTGAAGGTTGTAAGCATGCACATATGGTGCCATCATGTGATATAGAACTGTTCTCCATTTTCCCTGCACAACTGCACCATCCCTGAAAATTTGAACCATGAGGGGTGATTGATAACTTCATGGCCTAAGGTAGAAGGAGTCAATTTTAGAAAACCTAGCACATTTATTTTTCTTACATTTACACACTTAGTCCAGCGGTCATGGAGCATACGGATTCCTTCTTTGTAGAAGTTGGCATCTTGGACCTCCAGAAGTGGTCCACAGCTTGGGGTGATTGATAAGTTCGTGGCCCAATGTAGAAGGAGATGAGATATTAACTTCAAACTTTCTGCACTTTCCCTCAATACCTTAGGCCACAAACTTATCAATCACCCCTGCTGTGGACCACCTGGAGGCCCAAGATGCTCTTGTTACATGCACGTGCAGTTCAACTCTTTGAATGATAATGCAGAATGTTTGAAGTTAATAACTCATCTCCTTCTACCTTAGGCCACAAACTTATCAGTCACTCCTGCTGTGGACCACTTCTACAAAGAAGGGATCTGTATGCTCCACGACTGCTGGACAAAGTGTGTACATGTAGGAAGGACTATGTTGAAAAATAAATGCGCTAGATTTTCTAAAATTGACTCCTTCTACCGTAGGCCACAAACTTATCAATCACCCCTTGTATTAGTCTTTCAAAGGTGAAAGTGAAGAATGAATCCAAAGGATGGAATATTCCAATGTGACCATCTCAAGTGGTGCTGTACCAGATTAACGGCAAGGAGTCAGGAAACAATTACAGTCCTGGATTGATTAAAGAGTCTCAATATCAGGAAGAAAATAACTGACAGTAAATAACTCCCAGTTCTAAAATTATAAATTAAACAGTCTAATGTCACCAGCAATTACTGGCACACAGAAATTGTGTCCATATTTCCTGAAAATATTGGTCATTGATGTTTCTATTATTATCAACGAATGTAGATTGTAAACTGGCTCGCGAATTCCAATTACTGCATATGTTTGTAAAATCACTGACCTATTAGCCTGGGATGAGGGAGAAGTTGGGAGTTGCAGAGTATAATTTTGACATTAATAATTTGCATGTTAGCTTTCACTTTTCTTCTGGCTAGTACTGCAAAGCAATTAGAAAGAAGGGCAGATGAAGAGGATGAAGTTGCCACACAGATACAAGACCATTCGGAGCACCATATATATGCCACAACACCCAGCATTTTCAAGAGGCAAATGAAAGCATTGAAGTAAAAGAAAAGATAATCTTAAAATACTCCTGCAGTGTGGCATTGTCTGCAGCTTTTCTAATACTATCTAATCAGGTTTGTTGTAAGTGTGGTAGCTAATACCTCTACTTCATTTTTTTCTCTCACAGAAAGAGAGGTCATGGGAAAGTATACACTTACAGCAGTAATGTTTTACCACATATCTTTATGTAAGTGTGTTAGCAGTAGACAGCAACAAGGATGGTCAGGAGGCTGAGGTTTTGTTACAGGAGTATCTGTCATGAGGGTGAGAGTGACAGCAGAGAACTTTGGAAGACAAGATGAAAGGATGGATGAAGAGCAAGAGGTAGAATATTTTGCAGACAGGTCTACATTCCCCAAATTACATGCTATACCACTAGTGGGCATTATCAATTCATTGACTCACCTTACAGCTTAACAACCTTATTCTCTGCAGTTTATCACCATCCTCACAGCTGAAATCTAAATTCTGAGAACTCTGCCAGATCATTACCTATATTCTTGCCACTTCACACCTTCCTTTTCCTTCCTTGGTTGGAACCAATACATTTTATTAGCCATTACTGCATCAAGAAGCTGCTCTGAGTAAACATATCTCATTCTGAAAACTTATTCTGCAGATTGGTCACTAGGAATATCAATCAGGATCCCACCAGTGTATCCACAACAAATACTTAGAGATGATTCAACTTTCAACACCTCAGAATCAGATTCTGAATCAGGTTTAATATCACTTACACATATAGTGAAATCTTTCATTTTGCAACAGCAATACTGTGCAATACGGAACAAAACCTGTAACTTACAATAAGAAATATGTAAAAATTAAATTAAGCAATTAGTGCAAAAAGAGAGTAAATATAACAAGGGAGTGTTTATAGGCAGGTTTATTGTCTTTTAGGAAATTTGATGGCGGAGGGGTGGAAGCTGTTCCTAAAATGTTGAGTGTGTGTCTTCGGGCTCATGTGCCTCCTCTTTAATTTAATGATGAATGCTGTCTTTATTGCCTTTTGAATATGTCCTCAATGCTAGGAAGGATAGCGCCCATGATGGAGCTGGAAAGGAAAGTTGTCCCACACATGCTGATGGATTTGTGAAGGAATATTTTTGTTGGATACACAAAGTTGGCAAATAGCTTTAAATTCAGAAAAATAATTAAAAATTATGTGGAAAGTGCTATTTGCTTACATGTGTACATCCTTTCAAGCTGTTCACGTGTCTGTCTCTATGTCTCTCCCACTCATACATACCAAACTTTTGTTCCTCTTCTCTGACCGCTCAGCACAAACTTTGAATTATTTAATAATATCTTTCTTGACTAATGTTCATAAAAATCTACTTAATTTCAAACTGAATAAAAGATAATTAAAAAATATATTATGGTTCCAATCTAACACACATGAAATTCGAGGAACTCAGCAGCTCAGGCAGGATCTCTGGAAATGAATAAACAGTTAAAGTTTTGGGCCGAGACCCTTCTTTAGGACTGGAAAGGAAGGAAGAAGATGCCAAAAACTCTTGTGGCTTTCTAGCTAATTCTGCTGATTAATACCAAATTATAATAAGCACATTGGGTATACATCTGGCTGAACTGTATGTTCTTCTGATCACCAGGTTAACAAGAATTGGCCAGTCTCAAACTAAGTGTGTATATATAAATGAGATACTTTCATACACATCTCAGGAACGCAGTGTTCCACCTAATTGGTGACTTCTGTGCTTTCTATTTCATCTGCTGTTCATAAGAATAACCTTAGGAGGTCAGAGAGAATTTCTTTAATAAAAAAAGGCAATTTCGGTCTCAATTTTATTTTTAAATGGTACCTTCCAGTGTTTTTTGAAGTCTTACTAAACTGGGAAGTGCATTGGCAGAACAATCAAGATCCTTCTATTCACAGGAATGAAAAAAAAGGTACAGATTTCCTATCAGCTGCTCTTTTCAAGCATTAATATTATCCTACAGATGAAATCCATTACTAATGCTTTTTCTTTAAATGCAATTACTATAATGGCAGTATGTCAAAATAGCCAAATGAAATTATTTCTTCTGATCAGAGTTAAAATGTTACATTATAAATTGCAAAATTTCAAATGCATTTCATCCAGGATGGGAAGTGCTCCTATTACAGTTTCACATAATAGCTATTGGACACAAGGAAACTTTTTGGGTCCTCAATTATATACAGTTCCATATGAAAGATGTAAAGCAAGTCCTATGTATCTGTTCATATCTCAAGATGTTTCCTTTTTGATACTTAGCACCTCCTTTTTGTTCTCAGCAATCAAACTTGTCTCCATGAGTGTATTTCAGATCAGATTATTTACAGATACAGTGTGGTATCAGCCCCTTACAGTCCCACAGTTCATGCTGCCTAATTATACCCATGTGACCAATTAACTGGCTAACTGCTAAGTCTCTGAAATGTGGGAGGAAACCAGAGAACCCAGAGGAAACCCACACAGTTGCAACAAGAATGTAGAAACTTCTCACAGACAGCAAAATTGGGTCACTGGTGCTGTAATAGAGTTGCACTAACCACCGCATTACCGAGCCGCCCCACGGTAGCATAGCGTTGCTTTGGTTTCCTTTGCCAATCACCTTCATTCTACGCTCCCTGATGCTTTGGCCTTACATCAGCTGAAATAGTTACTCCCTATAAATTCCCTAAATAACTAAAAATACCTCTATCAAGTTCATCTACAGCCTCCTCAGTTCCAAGGAGAACTATCCTGATCGACGGAGGAATTCATCTAGTGTACTGAATAAGTAAATCAGCGCAGACACCTAGTGCAGATAATGGACTGCCTTCATAATGAAATGAAATACAGCAATCGTATCATCTTCACTCCTGACCATTTTTGGCACCTCCAAGCCTGAATGCTTAAAACCACAGTGAGCAAAACAGTTAGGAATTTTCATAAACTATCAGTGACAAACATCATTGCTTTCTGAACACGCACACAACTGGTGCTATTTGGAAACTGTTCACTCTAAGCATGGCGTAGTGTCCAATAGCCACACAATTGTGTGCAACTGCTAGATAGAACCTGTTAAGCAATAGTTTCCTGCCCTAATGGAGCAGCCTGATGTCTCAAATAAGTGAAGGGAATCCTGGCAATTTTCTCAATTAGTTTTCATTCTTTAAGTGTTGTCTCAATGCCCCTTTTACAGGTGCACCATTGAGAACATCCTGACAAGTTGCATCTCCCTCTGATATGGGAGCAGTTGAGCATCAGACCTGAAGTCCCAACAAATGACTGGAAAACAGCTGAGAGGACCATAGGGGTCTCCCTACCATCCATTTGGGGACATTTATCAGGAGCACTGCACATGCAAGACTATGGTATTAAGGATCCCACCCATCCATCCAGCATCTATTTGACTTTTTACCATCTGGCAGGAGACTCAGAATGGTCAGGATGAGAAACAGTTTCTTCGGCCGAGCCATTAGGCTTCTGAACTCCCGGCCACATCATATTCAAAGTGCCACTGGTTGACCTGTTCCATACCTTACAATGGTTAATATTAATGCACTTTAGTTTGTTATTTATGTGTGATTCATCCATGGATTTTATCCTTACCTTCATAAGTTATTGTGTTAACATTATGTGTATTGTGTGTACTACTGTCCTTTACACCCTGGTTCAGAGAAACATTATCTCATTTCTATACACATTATATGGTTATATACATTATATACATGTATGTAGTGAAATGACAATAAACTTCACTTGACTTGACTTGAAATAAGTGGCAGCTCTAATTAAGCGATGGCCCATTTAACCAGAATCCATTGTATTAGGTAAGGCAGTGGTCTTATTATTGGCCAATGAGGAAATACAGTGCACACTTTGTTCACCAACAAAAAGCATGATCACAAATTCTTTCATTATCCTGTTCTTGAACTATTTGTTATTCAGTGCAATTTTCAATGTTGATCACAAGCTTATTATGCAAAACCTCATCAAATACTCTTTTGCATTCCTCATATGCCATATTACTTGCAATTCCTTTATCATCATCATCATCTCTCTCTCTGAAATTTAGATGCAATCTTCATTGAACAAATCCACCCTGCCTTTTTCTAGTCAAGGTTCGGGACGTTGGTGCTTCCATATCAGACCGTGATGCAATCAATCAGCATACCCTTCATCTTGCATCTATTGAAGATTGTCAAATTTTAGATGGCATGCCGAATCTTTGCAAATTTGTAAGAAAGTAAAGGACCTGCTGTGCCTTCTTCCTAATGCCACTTAAATGTTGGACCTAGGACAGATCCTTTGAAATGATAGATTCCTGGCCTTCTTAACCTCTGATTCCCTCTTGAGGATTGTCTTACGGCCCTCTGGTTTCCTCCTCCTGTAGTCAATAATCAGCTGTTTATTTTTGTTGATGTTGAATGAGAGGCTGTTGGTATGACACCATTCAGCAAAATTTTTACTCTTCCTCCTCTACGCTTACCACTTTTGATTCAACTTATGACAGTAGTGTCAACAGCAAACTTAAGTATGGCATTGGAGCTGTCGTTAGTCTCACAGTCATAAGTATACAACGAGGAATGCTAATTTTATAGTGGGGCTAAGCACACAGCCTAGTGGTGCACCTGTGCTGATGTTGATTATGGAGGAAATGTTGTTGCCAATCCGAACTGACTGGGGTCTGCAAGTGAGCAAAGGGGTGTGGGCACTCCCAAAGGAGGATTTCTGAAAGATGATGCATAGATACACCAAACAATTCAAAGCGCAAATGATATCAGACTTTACAGAAGAAGCTTGAATATGTGTGAAGATGTGAAGACTACACTTGGAATATTGTCCTCAAGCCTGGTGTCCTTAACTGAAGGAGGAGATTTTTGCAATGGATGGATGAATGGATATGGTGATGGTATATCATATTCACATATGGGATGTGGGGATTGCAAATCTCTACAAGGAGAGATAAAGCAGACTATGCTGAGGCCCCACGGAGTTTTTAGGAACAAAAGGTGATCTCACTTGTACATATAACATTTCTACAGTACTAGAAACAGAGATGATAAATCCATTGTCAGGAGTGTCTAGAACCAGAGTCAGTGAATTGAAATACAGGGTTGGCTGCGGAGAACAGAAATTAAAAGACATTTCTACAAGGGCTGGTGAGAATCTTTGGAATTTACTACTTAAGAAGGCTATTGTATTTCAGTTACTTTGTATTTTCAAGAAAAAGAAAGGTTCTTGGATATAAATGTAATCAGAGCAAAGTGAAAGATCAGCTTGATCAGAGTGAACTGCAGAGGAAGCACACAGAGATACTTGCACTATTTATGTCCCATGTTGGTAAAGCAACAACAGCAAAGATATTTTTCTCAATATTATAGTAGATTGAGAAAGTGTATGAAGTCACTGCTGTGCATTCTTGGGAGAAGTTCAGACTGTGGAGATAGTTTTAACCAACCCTATATCCATATAATATTTTATACTGTATTATAAAGCACTGGTGAGGCATGACTTGGAGTATTGATCACAAAAATGACTTCAGGATTGAAAGGCTTGTCATATGAAAAGCATTTGATGGCTCTGGGCCTGCAATCACTTGAATTCAGAAGAATGAGTTGACCTAATTGAAACCCATCAAATGTTGAAAGGCCTTGATAAGATGTATGTGGAGAGTGTTTTCTATATTGGGAGGGTCTAGGACGGGGGTCGGCAACCTGCGGCTCCCGAGCCATTTGTGGCTCTTTCACCTCTGTGCTGCGGCTCCCTGTGGCTTTGGGAAATAATTGGTCAGTATTTAATTAAAATGTATTTTATGTTAGTTTGTTAGCTTTTGAAATGTAATTCTAAATTTGAAGATTATGGTGATCTTGTACAATCTAAGTGTGGCGGGCACATCCGAAACGGCTCACAATTAGCCAGCATTCCGGCTAAGGGAGATAGCCTACGGGGGTTTGTGAGTACGCGTCTTTTGCAGCATCTGCGTCCATGGGGGCTGGGTTGAGGGAGGCTTAAAAGCAAGGCTGTTTAGTTCGAATAAAGCTATCTTTGACTGCAGTTTACTGACACCGCTACAACGTGTTTTTATCGCCGGCTGTCCAGACGGAAGGTGCTGAAACGCTTTGTCGCGTGTCTGGAAGAAGTGAAAACTTTCCTGGGCAGCAAAGGGCTCACCTTTCCTAAGCTGGAACAGCCAGAGTGGCTGGAAAAGCTACACTTCATGGTAGACATGACAGCGCACCTGAACACGCTGAACACAGCTCTTCAGGGGAAAGGACGCACAGCCCTGCACATGTTGGAGGATGTTTTGGCATTCGAGCGCAAGTTGACGTTGCTTGCCAGAGATTTACAGAAAGGCACTTTGTCTCACTTCCCCAATTTGAGAGAGTTCAAACAAGGTCACGACATGATAATTTCGGAGTATTTACATTCTGCAATCATCGCAATGCAAACATCGTTTGGGAAACGCTTCTGTGAGTTCAGAGAGGAAAAAAACACATTATCCTTCCCGGTCACTCCCTTAAGCATCGATCCTTCCCTACTGAATACGACTGCATTGGCAGGTGTGAGTCAACCTGATCTTGAGATGGAACTGGCCGACATAGCCGACAAAGACATATGGGTGTCCAAGTTTAGACGCTTGACAGCAGACCTTGAAGATGTTGCCCGTCAGAAGGCCGTTCTTGCTCAGAAACACAAATGGAGTGATATTGAAAAACTTGTGTTCGAAACATGGAATGCTATGCCCGACATTTATGTAAACATTAAAAAGTATGCGCTTTGAGTCCTGTCGATCTTTGGATCCACATATGTAAGTGAGCAGGTGTTCTCCAACATGAACTTTATTAAAAACAAACATCGCGCACGCCTCACAGATGACAGCTTGCGATCCTGTGTAAAGATGAAGGTGACGTCATACAGCCCTGATGTGCAGACGCTGTGCGCTGAGGTCCAGGAGCAGAAATCCCATTAACCAGGTATGATAAATATTTTAATTGCCTATTATTTTATGTATATTCATATTTTTTCATTGTTCAGTGAAATAGTCCTTTTATTTTTCAGGCTGACAGCTGGCTGACGTTATTTTTGGTTTGCTGCTGGCGGAAAATTTAAGTTCGGCGTTTTTCATAAATACAAGAAGGACTCAAATAGACATTTACTTAAAAGTAACTTTCAACCCAACGTCTTTTTTTCGGAGTTCAAAATGTTTTTGTTGCATGCAGAAATGTAATTTCGTTTTCTCTGCAGGAGTTCATCAATTTCATAAATGCAACACATTATAGTTTGTTTATACATAGCATAAAGGCAAAACAAAACGTTGTATGCAGTGTTATTTCATTTTAAATGTCAAACGGGTTTTGCGGCTCCCAGTGTTTTCTTTTCTGTGGGAAACGGGTCCAAGTGGCTCTTTCAGTGGTAAAGGTTGCTGACCCCTGGTCTAGGACCAGAGGACACTGCCTTTAGAATAGAGAAGTGTCCTTTTAGAATGGAGATGAGGAGGAATTTCTTTACCTAGAGAGTGGTGAATCTGTGGAATTCATTACCACAGCCAGCTGTGGAGTCCACATCTTTATGTATATTTAAGGCAGAGGTTGATGGATTCTTGATTGGTCAGGGCATGAAGGGATACAGGGAGAGGCAGGAGATTGGGTCTGAGAGGAAAATAGATCAGCCATGATGAAATGGCGGAGCAGAATCGATGGGCCAAATAGCATAATTCTGCTTGTATATCGTATGGTCTTCTTCCATATTATCTTAATATTTAAAGAGTGAATGTGGTATTTTTTGTCCAAACACTACTGTTACATTAGCATAGAGATTGATAGTTCTGAGCTAGCAAATCATAACTTCATCTCACTCCAATGATATTTATAGACTAAATAATATTTTGTGAGAATAATGAAATTCTCACATTTTTTAAAACATTTCTGAACATCTCATACACTATCCTTAGATTCAGCAGTCTGTGATATAGTTCTTTTGATGTCTCTCAATTGCTTTGAATTAATCAATTACAGAGAGTGGAACAAGTATTTAAAAGTCTTATATTCTGGTATTTTAAAGAATTTAAGGATGTTAAACACTTGTGAAATTTATCTATTTTATATAGCTCTGAAATAATCTGTGACACTTCTAAACCTTTTCCAACCATAAATATTTCACTATTGCAAATGTTTTTCAAATAGGGGTTTGATTAATGGCAACTCCTTCCTCCTGGAAATTGCAGGCTTTTCATCCTAGAAGTAAATGTATTCACATGACCTGGTTCAATAAGCCACGTGGACCAGAAGCAGAGTGGGTGAACTAGTATAAAAACAGGCTCATTAATAACAAAGTGCAGCTGCCACAAACTGTGTAGGTTGCAAAGGTTTTAATAAAGCAATTAGGGAAACTAATCACTATCAACTCAATTATTCTTCTCCACCTGAAGAGCAACTCAAAGGGAGGACCTGGCATTTAAGAAGCAAGGAGCTGGATGTTTGACTGAGCAAATCATTATGACATTTTCTTTCTCCTTAAGTTTTCTCATTGTTCCATGCTGCTGAAGCAAAGAGTTAGAAAATGATTGTTTTGCAAATGTTTTACACATGGAAGACAGGCAAGTAGGAGTCTCGCTATGGAGCAATTACAATCCATGCACCACCCACAACAGTGAATCAAGTTCCTTTGAAAGGCATGGAGATATACAGTATACTCACTGAAATATTCAAATAAGACTTTTTTTTAAAGCTTGATATATTATTTCCTTCAACTTAGTTTCTTCCCCTGCTATATTAAGTGATAAAACTCATGCAGGATGTTATAGCACTAGAAACATGAAGGACTGCTCAGCAGTGCTTATAAGGCAATCAAATCAGGTTACTTACTACCATCTCATTTTGGATGCTACCTTCATGCTATTCATGAAATTCCTTTGAGAATTGATTTGTGATTCCTGATGATAGTTTTCCACTGTCAATTAACTGTGTTGGACCAGAATTAAAACTAGTACTGAAGGACAATATTCAGGCAACTTTTGGAATAAGTGCCATTGGAATAAGAGGATAAGTGCCATTGAGATGAAAAAAAAGTACAGAGCAGATTTATGAAGATGTTCCAGTGTATTTCGGGACTAAATTATGGATGGAGGTTCGGACTTGATTTATTGGAGTGTAGAGGAATGAGGCGTGATCTTACACTGGTGTATAAAATCCTGAGGTATATAGATAGGGTGAATGCGCATAGTCATATTCCAGGGGCTGGGGAATTGAGAACTAGAGGGAAAAGGGCTAAGCTGAGAGGCTGCAGATTTATGAACATGAAGGACAAATATTCCACCCAGAGGGTGGTCCATATAAGGAATGAACTGCCGGAGGAAGTGGTTGAGGCTGGTACATTTCAAAGGCATTTACACAGGTACACAGATAGGAAAGGTTTAGAGGGATATTGGTTAAGTGTATGCAGAAACTTAGAAAGGAATCTTGGTTAGCATAGACCAGTTGGTCTGAAGGAGCTATTTCTGTGCAATATGACTCAATAACTATGAAAAGGCAGAGAGTAAAGAAAAATAGACAGTGATTAAAGGGTGGAGGGTAGAGACTGCCAAACAAGAGATCTTCAGGAAGTATTTCTTTTATACTGGAAAAAAAAGAACAGATGTATTTATTTCAAAGAAGATTGGTTGTAAACTATAACATTTTTCAGCATCTTGGATCTAGGAATAACCTGCAAAACTCATGAATTGCATTTAGTGCAGAGAGTGACAAGTTAGGTTGTTACTATAAAAATCTGATAAGGGTTTTTTTTTTCCCTCTATTCTAGCCTGCAGATTGTGCTGGATTCTTTATTCCTTTATGTATGACTGTGGTATTATCATGAAATAAACAAATAATAAGACGAATGATTCTATTTCTAGTCCTTTTAGTTCTAGAGAATAATGGAATACTATCATCTACAAGAAATTATGGTTCTGAACAAATTAGACTTCATTACATTGAAGAATAGCATTATCAAAGCCCATCAAATGTTCATTGGAGTCTGAACTGAATTTCACTGATGAACATACTATGTGCAGCACTTTGTTATCATAGAGAGCTGACAAATCATTCATAATGTTCACTAGGCTCATTATAGCAAAAAAAAGTAATTAGTATAAATTTAGACCATGTTCAGACAAGGTTTGCATTTAGTATTAATCATTCTGATTGTGAACTTTGTGAAACTTAATCCTTCAAATGCAAAAAGTCTGTGTGGTGATGTGATGAGCACAAGAAGGGGGCGGGGTGGTGTGTGTGTGTGTGTACTCACATATTTACATGCATGGATTTATATGCACAAATTTGGGAGGACTAGTGGTGATTGTGAACAGAGAGAACATCACTAAGTATCATTTTTATTCTACTCCCAACCGATTTATAAATGAGTTGATAACCAACTGAGATGTACTCTATTTCCTGCTCCCCACAGAGCTTCTGCTTCTAGATGTACTGCTAAAAGAGATGGGAAGTGAGGAGGGAGATCATTATTGATATTGTCAGAAGTGCAATGAAGTGGTAACCCTGCCTTTTCATTAATTAGTTCCCCTTACACTGTTGGATTTTCTGAGGTAAAGTTTGCCCTATCCATTTTAATTATAACTTATGAGCATTGTTCCTCAGAAGTAAGAGATGTGATGGCATTCACCACAAACAATACTGAAGCTGAAGAGGTTAAATTATGAAAGTACAGTGCAGAGAGTAATTTACAGTACTGTGCAAAAGTCTTAGGCAGATGTAAAAAAATTTCTGTTTGACAAAGATGCTTTCAAATATAATGAAGTGAAATGTTTCTAAATATCAAAATAATTACTATAAAGAGCAGTAAACAGTAAAAAAAATTCTGAATCGTCACCCTTTGCCTTTAAAACTACATCAATTCTCGTAGTACACTGTTATGTTTTTTTTATATAGGAAAATCAGCTCGTAGCTTGGTCTAAGCATCTTGCCACAGTTCTTCTTATCTCATTTGCTTTTGTCTCTCCAGGTAATCTCAGAAATCCTTGATGGTGTTGAGATCAGGGCTCTTTGGAGGCTATACCATCTTCTGCAGAATTATTGTTCTTCTTTTCACTGAAGATAGTTCTTTATGACCTTAGCTGAGTATTTGAAGTCTTTGTCCTGCCGCAGAATGAAGTTGGGACCGATCAGATGCCTCTCTGATGATATTTCGTAAAGGATGAGAAACTGCTTATATTTCTCAGCACTGATGATTCCATTAGTTCTGACCAGATCACCAACTCATTTAGCAGAAATGCAGCCCCACTCTGCAGGGAACCTCCACCGTGCTTCAGCATTGGCTGCAGACATTCATTGTACATGGCCCTCTCCAGCCAAACTGCTTCCTATACGAGCAAAAATTTCAAATTTTTTCACCCTCAGTCCAGAGCTGTTTGTTGCTGTTGTTCAGATCATTCTTGTGTTTCTGTGTGTAGGTGAGTCTCTTGGCTTTATTTTCACTTTGGAGGACTGGCTCTTTGTCAGCAACTCTACCGTGAAGACCACTTCTGACAATAATCCTCTGGACTGCAGAGGGGTATACTTGGATTCCAGTGGTTTCTGTGAGTTCAGAGCCGATAGCAGTGCTGGAAGGAAGGAATGTCAGTTTGATGTATTTCTTGTCTGCTACACTCAGCTTCCATGGCCTGTCATTGTGTTTCTGGTTCTCTAACCGTTAATTTGTGTTTCTTGAGAGGAGCTTGCACAGCACATCTTGTTATTTCCTGTCTACCCCTAATTGCTGCTTAGGAGGGAACTTGCTGATGCAGGACAACCACCTTGTTTGTTGCTATGCTCACTCTTGCCATGGTGTAAGAGTTGATTATTTGAAGGTTAAACTCTCACATCTGCAACAACTCACCTTTTAGGTTGGTTTCCTTTGCTCAGTTAGATTCCTTCTGTACCCATTTCTGTTTCAGTTAATCAATTTAGTTCATTCACCTTATAATGTCATTGATCATTACCACCTGTTTATTATCTTTGTTTAATCATGCACTGGGTTATAAACCTACAAGGTATTCTGAATTTTATTTGCAAAGTGGTCTGTTACTTAATCTGTTAATTTCTTCAATGAAATATAAAAAATTCTGTAACATATATAATGTTTTGGAAAATAAATGTTTGGAAATCTAAAACTAGTTCTTTTCTTCTGACACACTAATGCATAAGACAAAACATAAACAACAAAAACAAAATTTACATAAAACTCTAAGGTGCCTATCACTTTTTCTGTTACTGTACTTGGATAAAAAGAATAATGAGCTGGTGATCCTATTGAAATGTTTAATATTAAAAAACTTGAAAGATAATGTTAACTTATTTTTATTTCAAAAAATAAACTTCTTTTATAAAAATACACTCTTCTTGGGCCTCCAGCCAGGTACAAGTATCAATTATAACCGATGTTGCAATGACAAACTCAGCCACCTTCATCAGGGATGATAGCTGGGCATGTCTAGTTCAGTGGTATTTATACCACGTCGTCTGTCCTTCCTGATTGGTTAGTCCTCATCCAATCAGGTTTCCACTGTCCTATTTTGTTTACAATCAAATTCCAGTTCTTGCTTAGAACAAGACCTTTGTCTTTGTAAGGATGTTTTTTTATTGATACCTGTACCCAGCTGGAAGCCTGAAAAAAGATTATTCATCATATAGGCTGAGTAAGCACGAGATCCTTTTTAGTGAATGTATGTTCAGAGTGATCGAGCTGTATCCCATCAAGCAGACTGCTTTGTCTTGGATAGTATCAAGCTTTTTGAAAGTTGTTGGGAGTTCTCTCATCCAGACTATGTTCCTCTCTCCACTGAGGCTGCCCAACCTCAATTCTCAGAACTTCTTGTGGCACAGACAGAGACCCAATGCATCTATATAGAGTCTCAGAGTAATTCCCATTTATTTTATTCACCATTTTTTCCATGTACCCTTCTCATTTTCACAAGTCTTACCATTCACTTACTGTAACTTACTGTAGATAATTCATCCAACAAACAGCTGTCTTTGGTCTATGGGAAGAAACCACAGTACCCATGTACAGGGAGAACATACAGTATAAACATTGAGACAACATCGACATTCGGGATTGAACTCAGTTTACTGAAGCTGAGCAGCTGCATTGCCTGCTGAGTATTTTTTTTTGTCAAAGGGTTTCAGTGTCCAGTCTGTTTGTGATAACACACAGTTGGCTGGGAAAATACAGCATTATCCCCATTCCAGGCGCAACTGCCAATCTCAGCACCAGCAGTGCACTTGGTCCCCATCCATAGCTTTGTTTTCAACACCAATCCAGACCCAGCTTCCTCTCTGGACAAAAATTATTTTTGGTTGCTGTGTTCTGTGAAAAGTTGGCAAGTTCCCAGTCATTTGCTGGCCCAGCAGTAGAGTAGCAGTTTCTTACAAACCAGATTCTCATTTTGTTATGAATAGTTTAACATAAAAAAGACAAAACACTGCCAGATTCACAAATTTGATGAGAAAGGTTTGCTATTTCATTCATAATGCTTTGTTGGAATTACCTCTCTCAAATCGTTATTTTTTCATGTACATATTTTAATAATATTTGCCCTTACTTTTGCTATTTTTAGATTATTGCCTATTGTCAACACAAAACTACAGTTTTATCTGCTGAACGACTACTGAGATAATAATTTTCCAGTTAATAAGAACATCATAAAGAAAAGCAGCAGGATCAACAAGCAATATCTTTCTGCACTTATCTTAGTCCTTTTACTTTCTAGAAATGCATGCCTGGTTTCCTTTCTTTAATCCCAGCTTTCAGATTTTTTAAACTTTCTGCCCTCTGGCACTTGTACCTTCCAGTACTGAACAGAGGAATTTGCTTGTACAGTTAATGAATGGCATGCATTTATCATAAGTTCAAGTGCATTGGATATGACTTAACATTCAGCAAAACTGAAATCTCTTTAAAACACATACAATTGAAGTTCATGACTGTTATTAAAATCTCAATATGGTGCATTTTAATTTTCACTGTTTCTTTGATTTTGTCACAATGGTTCCATTGGTGGCAGTGTAATAAATCTGTGACTAAATGAATCTGTGTTTATGAATGATCATGCCAGCCCGGAGCAATCAGAAATGTTTTACACAGTTAAGAGACATCTTCAGTGAGTTGACAAGACACCTGCAGTGTGAACTTCTTTAAATATTTTTGAAAGTAAATTTGTATTCAGCTTAAATGCAATGACGGAGATCATGCAGATTCCAGATGGCAAAAAACGCCATTACGAGAAAATCTCATATAATCTGCTGCAGAGGAAGTTATGTAATAACCTGTGTGGATTCTTACTTTTCCAGTGGGGATGTTGTACCTTCTTAACTTCCGCCTCCATCACATAATAATTCAATGTTTTGCAGTTCCAAAGGACAGGATGATGGCAGGTAGTGAACCCAAAAACAAACGCACAACCCACCATTATCATCAACAAATTAAAATTTCAAAGACTTTAAAATGACCCCAAGTCAATCAGAAATACACTTTATCATAACTGTAAATCTGGTAATATCTTCATTTCATGTGATGCCTTTGACAGTCTGAAAATATCTCACCAATATCATGTTGCATGCCTAATCATACCTTCAGCTTTTATCACATTTTGAGTTTGTGGATACTTTATGGAATTAAATACAATAGCGTTGTATAAGATCATATGACATAGGAGCAGAATTGGGCCATTTGCTCCATCGCGTCTGCTCTGCCATTTGATTATGGTTGATCCATTTCCCTCTCAACCACATTTTGCTGCCTTCTCCCCATATCCTTTCATGTCCTGAATAATCAAGAGCCTATCAGCCTTGCCTTAAATACACCCAGTGACTTGGCCTTTACAACTGCATGTGGCAATGAATCCCACAAATACACTACTCTGGTTAAAGAAATTGTCACCTCCATTCTGAATGGATGCCCCTCAGTTCTGAAGTTGTGCCCTCTGGCTGAGACTCCACTACCATAGGAAGCATCTTCTCCCAACCACTCTATAGAGGCCTTTCAACATTCAATAGGCTTCAATGAGGTCAGCCCCCATTCTTCTGAATTCCAGTGAGTTGAGACCCAGAGTCATCAAATACTCTTCATATGATAAGCGTTTCATTGCTGGAATCATTCGTGAACCTCCTTTTAACTCGCTCCACGGTCAGCACGTTCTTTCTTACAACAATCCAAGTGAAGCCTTGCCAGTGCCTTAAAAGCCTCAGCATTACATCCTTGCTTTTATATTCTGGTCCTCTTGAAATGAATGCTAACATTGCATTTGTCTTCCTCACCTCCAAATCAACCTGCAAGCTAACCTTAAGGGAATTGCAGGAGGACTCATAAGTCCCTTAGCACCTCGGAGTTTTGAATTTTCCCCCCCATTTAGAATAGAATCCACTCTTTTATTCCTTCTACCAAAGTGCATAGCTATTTACTTCCTGATACTGTATTCCATTTGCTACTGCTTTGCCATTCTCCTAATCTGGGTAAGTCCTTTGTAGCCTCCCTTCTTCCTCAACACTACCTGCCTTTCCACCTACCTTTGTATCATCTGCAGACTTTGCCACAAAGCCATCAGTTCTGTCCAAAATCATTGACATACAACATATAAAGAAGTAATAGCAACACCAGCCTCTACGGAGGACCACTAAGTTATCAGAAGTCAATCAAAAAAGGCTCCCTTTATACCCACTCTTCTCTTCCTGCCAATCAACCAATGCTCTATCCATGATAGTATCCTTCCAGTAATACCATGGTGTCTTACCATGCTAAGCAGCCGCATGTGTGGCACCTTGTCAAGGCCTTCTGAAAATCCAAGAATACAATACCTACTGATTCTCCTGTCTATCCTGCTTATTATTTCCTCAAAAAATTCCAACAGATTTGTCAGGCAAGAATTTCCCTTAAGGAAATCATGGCGATGTTGGTTTATTTTATTAAGTGCCTCCAAGTACCATGAAATCTCATCCTTATTAATTGGCTCCAACATCTTCTCAGCTACTGAGATCGGGTGAACTGGTTTATAATTTCCTTTCTTCTGCCTGCCTCCCTTCTTGTAGATCAGAATGTGTGGCTTGCTATGGCATGCTCTGGTTGTAAGATCTAGATCATTTATCGGAACTTAGCCAATACCAAACGCTACAAAAGTACCATTATCTGTTTCTTTTAAGCAGTCACAAGAAACTGACAGATGACATTAAAAAAGGTTACGCTTCTCAAAATTGATAGAACCATTTGGTAAATAAATTCTTTACTCTTATGAGTTCTAATTGCAGGCAAAATTCACAGGATTCTTTGTAACTACATTTTGTAGAAAAGAAAGACGACAGCAAGAAATAAATTTCAAGCTGAAGGCTTCATTTGTAACACTTCTGGCAGTGCTCACCAGCAGTGTTTCATTGTTTAAGAGTATAGGTCCTTAATCACTAGCAGCCTTGTAATAGGTCCCAGACTCGGGTAACTTTCATTTGACTTTTGAAACAATCAGTTATTCTTTCCATCACTGCAATCTAGCATAGTGACTCTTTTAACTAATATTCACCTTGCATTCACTGAATAAAAATCATGAACATTTGATGCTGTTTCATTTTCCTACCTAGACTATGAATGTGAGAACATTTTGTCATTCAATCTAACGCAGTGAAGGCTGAGATCTGAAAATGGTGTTTTTGGGTTTATATATCCTGTTGCTTTATTGGCCAGAGATGTTACCCATAAGACTACAGGGGTAGACTAAGACTGGCAACTTCATTGCAAAAGCCAACATAGCAGATCAATTATAATAGCAGATGCTTACACTATCTTAATAGAATTCTTCATACAATGCAATTGCAACTTTACTCATGGACTGTTCGTCCACTCCCATCAGGCAGGAGGCTACATAATATCAATTGCCAGGACTTACAGACTCAAAAACAATTACTTTCCCCAAGCAGTAAGGCTGACCAACACCTCCACCCACTAACCCTCCCCTCCACACCTTCAATCACTACTAGATTATCATTTCCTGTCAGTTACCTAATGTATAGACACTCCTGTGCCTAACATCACTTTATGGACATAAAACGTATGTATATAAGCTATCTTATGTATTTATATTTATTGTGTTGTTTATCTTATTGTGTATTTTTATGCCGCATTGGATCAGGAGTAACAATTATTTCATTCTCCTTTACATTTGTGTACTGGAAATGAATTAAACAATCATGAATCTTGAATTAACCATGCCAGCATTTACTGCCAAGTCTGAATAGTTCTGAACAGGCCATGATGAAGTAGTTGCTTTCTTGAGCCACTGTTATTCACAGAATAATAGTACATTCCGATATATGTTAGGTAAGGAATTCAAGATATTGATCAGTGTTAGTGACTCAGTAAAAATTCTTCGTCCAATCAGGTTGTGTTTTACTTTGAAGGGAGCTTGGAAGTGAGGTCTACTGTGACTGCTTCTCATAGTCCTCTCAGTAATGGAGGTCATTAGTTTGGAAGGATGCTGAAAGAAAGAAGATGCAAACTAGTGCTGATAGTACAGAATGTGAGCATTTTGGGTGATTCCGATTAAGCAAGCTGCTTCACCCTGCTAATTACTTTGAATGCTCTTAAAATTGCAAATATGGAGGCTGGTGGAGAGTATTTAGCAATAGTTATTACTTGTAAAACCTTCAATTGTTGAGATGCAAGTCACTGGACAGAGAAATCCAAGCCTCTGACTTACTTTTTTTCAGATTACTGCTGGGAAAATAGAACATAATTGCTGCAAGGAATGAACATCATTAATTGCTCCTAGAACAAATGGATTCTGACAGGACTTTCCAGAAGTGAGCATTTTCCTTAACATTTGCACTCCAAGCCATAGTGTCTACCCTGTAATTTCAACAAATGATCTCACCTCCAATAATTCCTGTCCCTCACCCTTTAGCACTTCCAGGCTCATCCCTCAATAACCTTCAGATTACTCAGGCTTCACATCTCTACTGCCCGAGTTTGACCATTCAAGACCATGACATTCTTATTCATCTGAAGGCTTGACCCATTGATCTTTCATCGTCCTCTCTCCTAAGTCTCCAATTCATATCCTTCTGATCTCTCAAGCACAACATTCATTTTATCTGGTACTCTATATGAAAATGAAATTACTCATTATGGAAATGAAACATCAACTGAACCTAGCACTGAGCAAAGCTGAATCATCGTAATTAGCACATTGGATCTATTCTTTTCAGTCATTCTTTCCAAAATACCCAATCAAGAGCACCAGTTGAAGCAGCTTGCTCAAAGAGAGATTTGTTTGGCAGAGTGCTGCGGCTGGTAAAGCTGCTGCCACACAGCCGCACAGAGCAGGTTCAATCCTGACCTCAGGTGCTGTCTGGGTGGAGTTTGCATCTTCTCCTTTTGACTGTATGGGGTTCTCCGTGCTGCTTCTAGCTTTCTCCTTCATCTCAAAGATGGACAGGTTGGTAGCTTAGTTGGGCTCTGTAATTTGCCCTTGGTATGTAGGTATAGGTATGATCTGAAGGGAATCATTGAAAATGTGGGGAAAATAATAAAAAAAAACAAAATGGTTCATATATGAATAGAATAGATGGGTAATTGATGGCTGACATGTAGTTGAAGGGCTGAAGAAATGCCTTGGCTGAGTATCTTTGTAATTCAAAAAAATTATTTCACCTAGCTCAGAGAAATTGGTGCATTTTCCCTATCTCACCAGGTGAAGCACAAGTCATGATGAACCAGATTTCTGATGTGTCTGTCATTCACCATGTCAATCAGTGATAAGAAAATAGCTATCATATTGCATTGTACTGACATCCCATCCAATATCTAAATTAATAATGACGATTTTTACAAGGAGTAGCATTTCCACTAACTTGATTCACTCCTTATCAATGTACCAAGTCGTAACAATCCACTTGACGTAAAAATAATCAAAGTTTCTGTCAACTCTGACAAACTAACCTCTTGTCTGGAACAATAAGCCTGAACACAAAGGCATTCGTATATTAGGTGTGCACCACCATACTATTCTTTTTGGCTGTGACATTCAGGCTACATACTTTGGACAGAAGAAACAGTTGACAGCTTCTACCTTCAACATATCCAGAAAAACCTTGGTCATTTACAATCTACAGATCGGCAACAATGAGATTACTGACAGAACTGTCTCACAGTCCATGTAAATTGCACAGGTGCTCAAGGACTTTGCTGGATTTAATAAGACTGTCAAAGATCTGTGGATAACCCAAGACCCATTTGCAGTGTAAAGAAAAAACAAAGCTGTGGAAGGTTGGCAAGAAATTCTCAAGAAATTCAGCATTCCCCTGACAACTAGAAAACCCTGTCAAACACTCAGATCAGGAGGATAATGGATGAGGCTGATATGGCCACCATGGAAAACCCCAAGGATGCCATGCAAAGATGCATAGGAATGGAATTTTCCTGAGCAATGCTGCCAAACACCACTGAGTGACTTGTTGGCATTTTTTTTAACACTGTCAGTAAGTTGGACAGACTTTTTCAGATTTCTTCAAAGTATTAATCTGGACATTACAGCAGCAGTTGAAAGATCCCTAGTAAAAATAAACTCAAGAAATGAACAATCTAAAACAGTGGTTCACAACCTTTTTTATGCAATGGGCCAATACCATTAAGCAAAGGGCCCATGGACCCCAGGTTTGGTGTCAGCTGAACACACTAGGACAAAGATGCAGAAGTTTTTCAGGGTGTTGTTCATGGCCTAACTACCTTCAATTATTTCATCAATAGTTTTCATTCTATCATTAGAACAGAGAATGGAATGTTTGCTGATGGTTACACAGAATTCTGCTCCATTGACAATTCTTCAGAAATGAGGTGATTCACATAGAAAACATGAGCTATTTATCTTGACTATTTCTGGAGTGCATTCCTAATCACCAAGTAATTACCTAAGGAAGCAAATATACGGGACACCTCATCGTTCAGGTTGCCCCCCAAGTCACATACCATCTGAACATGGGAAAATATGTCTCTTCCTATATCATCACTGGGTCCAAATCCAAGTCCTGAAACTCTGTATGCCATATTGATATTGGCGAGCGATCACCAGGAGATGGCTAATCACCACCTTCTCAAGGAACAATTGAGGATGGGTAATACAAGTAAGCACAAAAGCAATGTAGTAAAACATTTCTTCAAAGGCTGATCAGCTTTTGTTCAACAATAAATAGTTCCATTAATTCTAAGCTCCCATAGTCTGAATGCATTATATACTGTATTTTACCATGCTTTTTAGCATTCCACTGCATCATGCAGCAAAAACAACCAATTTGATGCTCTATCTTCTAATATGTGAATACAACTATTACATGTTAAACTGAGGTTATAATTATTACTGGTCTTTGTACTCATCTTTACAATATATTACCAAGTTATATGGGGCATAAGATACAGCTTCATTATTGTCAGGTGCCTGGCCTTCATGGCATTTGTTAAGGAGGAGTGCAAATTAATCCCCAGAATACATATTGTCTGTGAACAGAACCTTGGCCAGTTGTAATGCTCTTGATGGAAGAGAAAATAATATTTCAACATAATATCAAGACTCACAAATAAACAGGCTGTGCATATTTCATTTACATGTTTGTTGATTAGCAAGACCCTATCTAGTGATAACCCATTCTGAAATATATGCAGGCTTTTCATTGGTTCTCCTACCAGTAGACTGTGAAAATAAAAAAAAATCACAGTCTCTATAATGTATTATAAATCATATAATCATATAACAATTACAGCATGGAAATAGGCCATCTCCGCCATTCTGGTCCGTGCTGAATGCTTACTCTCACCTAGTCCCACCTACCTGCACTCAGCCCATAACACTCCATTCCTTTCCTGTCTATACACCTATCCAATTTTTTTAAAATGACAAAATCGAACCTGCCTCTACCACTTCTACTGGAAGCTCATTCCACACTGGTACCATTCTCTGAGTAAAGAAGTTCCCCCTCGTGTTACGCCTAAACTTTTGCCCCTTAACTCTCAACCCCTGCCCTCTTGTTTGAATCTCCCCTACTCTCAATGGAAAAAGCCTATCCACGTCAACTCTATCTATCACCCTCATAATTTTAAATACCTCTATCAAGTCCCCCCACAACCTTCTACTCTCCAAAGAATAAAGACCTAACTTGCTCAACCTTTCTCTGTAACTTGGGTGCTGAAACCCAAGTTACATTCTAGTAAATCTCCTCGTACTCTCTCTAATTTGTTGACATCTTTCCTGTAATTTGGTGACCAGAACTGTACACAATACTCCAAATTTGGCCTCACCAATGCCTTGTACAATTTTAACATTACATCCCAACTCCTACACTCAATGCTCTGATTTATAAAGGCCAGCATACCAAAAGCTTTCTTCACTGCCCTATCCACATGAGATTCCACCTTCAGGGAACTATGCACCGTTATTCAGAGATCACTCTGTTCTACTGCATTCCTCAATGCCCTTCCATTTACCATGTATACACAAAACGCTGGTGGAACACAGCAGGCCAGGCAGCATCTATAGGAAGAAGCACTGTCGATGTTTTGGGCCGAGACCCTTCATCGGCAGCATCTGTAGGAAGAAGCACTGTTGATGTTTTGGGCTGAGACGTCGACAGTGCTTCTTCCCAGAGATGCTGCCTGACCTGCTGTGTTCCACCAGTGTTTTGTGTGTGTTGTTTGAATTTCCAGCGTCTGCAGATTTCCTCATATTTACTGTGTATTTCCTATTTGGATTATTCCTACAAAAATCTAGCACCTCATGCTTCTCAGCTTTAAACTCCATCTTCCAGCCCACTCTTCTAACTGACCTAAATCTCTCTGCAAGCTTTGAAATCCTAGTTCATTATCCATAACGCCACCTATCTTAGTATCACCTGCATACTTACTAATCCAATTTACCACCCCATCATCCAGATTATTTCTATAAATATTCATTGGAACAAGCATTTAAAAATCCAGAAGTATTTAGAATACCAGCAGGTTCTTCAAATATGTACATAAGTTAAGTTAAGCTTTGAACAATATTATAGAACATGGAAACATAGAAAACCTACAGCACAATACAGGCTCTTTGGCCCACAAAGCTGTGCTGAACATGTCCTTACGTGAGAAATTACCTAGGGTTACCCATAGCTCTCTATTTTTCTGACCTCCAAGTACCTGTCCAGGAGTCTCTTAAAAGAACCGATTGTATCCACCTCCACCACCATTGCTGGCAGCCCATTCCACTCACTCACCACTCTGCATAAAAAAAACTTACCCATGATATCTCCTGATATTATCAACACAAATATCTAAGTATACGAAGAAACATACTTAGTACAAATTGACACTCCAGCACAGTATTGAGGGAGCTTCATACTAATTGATCTGGTGAATTTCGTTTGAGGCATTAAACTAAGGTCCTGTATGTAAAATGTAATTATACCTTGAGAGCAAAACTGCTATTGTGTAATCCTTGGCCAATATTTATCCAATGATCAATCAATCTCACTAATATTGGATTATCTGATGATATTATATTTTTGTCTGAATACAAACTAGAAGCATGCTTCCCAAGCTATAACTATAGCCCCAGCCTATCCAATATTTCATTTGTTTTTGCAGGGTAGGAAAGGTGCTACTCAAATACAAGTCTTTCTTCAAACTTCAATTGCTTTCTCAGTCAGAAAACTAAAAAGTCATTCTCAATGAATCCAAATTGGTAAATCAGTTTTTTACAGTAAAAAATACATGTGGTAAAAATAGTTTTGCATTCCTTCCATTACAATAATGCTTTGAGATAATATGAAGGAGAAGAATGACAGAATACAGTGCATGTAGACAATAAGATCACAAAGAGTTAGATTGTGAGGTCACGAGTCTATCTTATCATTCAATAGTCTTATAACAGCAGGATAGAACTGTCTTTGAGACTGGTGGTATGTGCTTTCAGACTTTTGTATCTATACCAATGGAAGGAGAAGAGATAATGTCTGGGGTGGGTGAGATCTCTGATAATGTAGCCAATTTTACCAAGGCAGACAGAGTCCATAGAGGGAGGCTGGTTTTCATTATGTCCGCAACCTTCTGCAGTTTCTCGAGATTTTGAGCAGATCAGCTGCCATTCTAAGCTGTGATACATCCAGATAGGATGCTTTATATGGCATATCAATAAAAATCAGTGAGGGTCAAAGAAGATGTGTCAAATGTTTTGAGCCTCCTGTGGATGTAAAGGTGCTGGTGCACTTTCTTGGCTATGGTGTCTATGTGCTTGGACCCAGAAACACTATGGGGATGTTCACGCCTCGGAATTTGAAGCTCTCAACCCCTTTGACCTCAGCGCCGTCAGTATAAACAGGAGTATATGCACTGGGCCATTTCCTGTAGTCAATGACTAACTCTTTTTTTTGTTGTTGACATTGAGGAAGAAAAGTTGTTGTGAGACCAAGCCACTATGCTGACTACCTCCTTGCTAAATGATGACTCATTGTTATTTGAGATTTGGCCCACTTCGGTGGAGCTGTCAGAGAACTTGCAGATGGAGTTAGAGCAGAATTGGGCCACACAGTCTTAAGTATATGACAATTAAAACATCGGGCTGAGGATGCAGTCTTGTGTTTTAAACGTTTCAGGGTGCTCTTTGAAGAAGACTAGAACAATGACACTTGTTTAACATAAAAGCTGAAGTATTCATTTAAGGAATTTGATATACATATCAGAGGTAGCATTGTGGTTAGTGTAATGCTATTACAGTGGGGATCAATTCCGAGCACTGCCAGTAAGGATTTTGTACATTTTCCCTGTGACTGCATGTGTTTCCTCTGGTGTTTTGGCTTTCTCCCATATTCCAAAGATGTATGATTACGGTTAGTGAGTTCTGGGCATGCTACATTGACGCAGGGGGTGTGGCGACAATTGCAGCCTGCCCAGCACAATTGATGCAAATGAGGTATTTCACTGTATGTTCTGATGTTTCAATGTACATGTGACAAAGCTAATTTTTATCTTTTAAAATCAGTTTAATGAGTCAGATGATTTGCTCAACTAGAATTTTAGCCTAGATATCACAAAACATTCATTTCAGCCTCATATATATCTGTAACATTCTTCCAAAAATTAAAGGAAAAGCAGCTTCCTTGAAAATTTGTATCAGGTCTTGAAAAATGAATTTGTCTGCACGCAAAATTGTTGAAAATGATGCTGCCAATGAAGACACATTGGATCATTGCCATCATTAAATTGCACATGCTCAAATACCCTGTCAGCTTCACTGAACAATGATGACAAACACCAATGGATTTGTTGCAGCTAGTATTCACTAATTCAACTTATATCACCTTCTACACTAGACAACAAAGATTTTGCTTCCTGAATAAACTTTAGGTGTATCTTATGAATTTTGGGCTACTGATCATGGAAATCACTATGAAATTTCCCTATCTTGCGCCATGTTTTAAATAAACTTATGTTTATTATTTCAATTCATAATTCAAGTCAATTCAAATGTTGCCTACAATGTAAGCTAGAAAGTTTCCTATCTTGTTCAGGCACGCTTGAGCATGCTTAGGCAGCACGGCTGCTGTATGGCAGGACAGGTTTTAGTAATAATTATTGGGTTCAGGACTGGAAGGATGGAATTCGTTATCTCCAGTCACAAAAATTTCTATGAAGGATTTTGATATTTGAGACAGATGCTTGCCAGAATAACTGATGCCAAGTTTAAAGAAAGCATTTTTGTTGGTCCAAAAATCAAGCAGGTCATCAATGACAGGCAATTTGAAGAATTTCTAGTGGGACCAGAGAAAATCACATGGAAGACGTTCAAGGAAGTTGTTGAAATTTTTCTTGGCATCTACAGAGCACCAAATTACATGCAGCTGGTTGAAAGCATGCTTCAAGCATATAAAATCATGAAATGCAACATGTCACTAAAGGTTCATTTTCTGCATTCCCATTTAGACTTATTCCCTGCAAATCTTGGTGTTGTTAGTGATGAGCATGGTGAAAGGTTTCACCAGGACATTGCTGTCATGGAGAAAAGATACCAGGGCAACTGGAATCCATAAATGCTGGCGAATTATTGTTGGACACCTAAGCAAGAAGCCCCAGACACGGAGTACAAATGAAAATCATTAACAAAATATCTTTAACTTAGTTGAACTATTGAAAAGCATTAGCACTATTATGCAATTAAACACATTATATTCAATAAAAGTTAATTTGTTGTTTCTCCAAATTTCTATGTGATACAAGTAGTCTGAAATTATATTTGTTCATCTTCAAGCAGTCTATCATAAACAAAAAAAAAATTCTGAGGAAGCAACACTTTTGAAAAAAATTGTTGTCCAGTATGTAAAGATAAAATTCTTATTAACAATAATCCAATAATTCAAGATTATTAAATTTTTTTTGTTCAAAGATACAACATGGAACAGGCCCTTCTGGTGCAAAGTGCCACACTACCCAGCAACCCAAATATTTTTAACCTTAGAATAATTACAGGACAATTTCCAATGACCAATTTACGTCTTCAAACTGCAGGAGCATCTGGGGTAAACCCAAGCACTCACAGGAAGAATGTAGGAGCATTTTTGTATCAAGGGCACTGGAAGTGAACTTCAAAATCTGAAGCCACAAGCTGCAATACTTCTCCATGAACCACTACACTACTGAGGCATGGAATCAAATTAACAGTGCCGTTACTTTCAAATAAACTAAAAATTTACTGAAAATTCATAATTAGTTTACAATCCATTTTGAATTATAGATTATAGTGTAAGACCCTGGAATAATCATTAGACCTTTAAGTATTTGATCGGCCATTCCTGACATTTTGAAAAAAAATGCTGGCACAAACTTCATGGCTTGTTACTACAGGTCAATTTGAAAAAAAACTAAAATATATTCCCATGAACCTTATTTGTTTTATTAATGTCTAAGTTACTGTAGCATATTATGTTGAACACGACTTTTAAAAAGAACTAGACTAATTCATGAATCAGAGTTATCATATTCAGTCTGAATGAAGTGCAGGAAAAAGTGAATAAAAAAACCAAATTTCCCACTTTAAAATTCCTTCGAACTATGAATTATCAGGGTGTCAAGCTAAAGAAATGGAGAAATAAATTAGGCTAATTTCCTGCTTTTATTATTCAATGGCACATTTTTTAACTTGCTCGTTTCATTTGACAGGCTTAACTTAAAATGCATGTATTATGTACCTAGATATACATTTAATATTTAATACACACACAAAGCACATGCACATACCTTGTCTGGATTCTTCAACTGTTTGCATGATATCTTTCTTATGACAGTTGTAATTCATCCTCAGCTCATTATTGTATTCATGAAGTGTTTCTCTGGAGTCAAGAGATTTGTGGGGGCTTCTTCCATCTTCACTTTCATCTGAAGAACTTGTGTATGCTAATTCCATCTCGCAACGAACTTTAGGCAGTGGCTGGTAAGGTTTACAATCCATTTGATCCATTCCTTGTACTGCTGGCACACAGACATTAAAACAGGGAGGCCAAGATGCTTAATCGCGAATGACCTATGAAGATAGAAGGAAAAATACGTAAACATATAATTTTTCTATACCAGAATTTTCAAAAAAAAAGCAAATGGATAGGCAGGGAAGGAAAATTTTTCACATTATCTTATGACATTTAGTTTATCTTATTCATTTTATAGATTTACTATTAAAATTATAATAAATCACAGAATTCAACAGCACAGGAAAAGGACCTCATCTCAAAATGCTTACGCAGGTTCTCTGGAAGATCGAGTCACCTAATTCTTTTTTTTTCACCTTATGGCAAAAACTACTTAAATAGTTATTATTTTATAATATTTCTCTCTTTTTCTTTAAAAGCTATTTCTGATCCAGGTGGGAATTTCACACCGTATCAACAGTATGTGGGAAAAAAAAACATCTTTTAGCATTTCCCTCTGTTCTGCTGATGATCTTAAATTTACAGCTTCTAATTATAAGCTCACTGGTTAAAGGACATTATTTCTTATTCTATTTGTTCTGACAAGCCTCTCATAATTTTCAACACCTTGATCATATCCTTTTCACCTTCAATTGTAATAGAAATAAGCCCAGATTTTGCACTGTCCACTTCTATCTAAAGCATCTCATCATAGAATTAATATTTGTAAATCTCTTCTGCAATTTCTGTCCTTAATGTCCTTTTTGAAATAGGAGCTGTACTGTAGTCAGTGTTATAAAAGATTGCATAGCAAACAAGTTCTGCAGGTTGTGCCTGTTTTCCTCAGATTTATATTCTATGTCCCCATTTACATGAAACATAGAACACTGGAGCACAGTATAGGTCCTTCAGCCCCCAGAATTATATCGACATTTTAACCTACTTTAAAATACAATCTTACTCTTCTCTCCTACATAGCCCTCCATTTTACTATCATCCATGGGCTTATCTAAGAGATTCTTAAATGCCCCATTGTATCTACCTCTACCACGACTTCTGACAGGCCATTCTTATGCACGCACCTCTTTCTGAACCCAAGTCTGACGTCCCCCCTAAACTTTCCTCCAATCACTGTAAATTTATGCCCCTTGTATAAAGCCATTTCTGCCCTAGGAAAATGTCTCTGGTTATTCTCTTGATCTATGCCTCATCATCTTGTATACCTCTATCAAGTCACATCTTATGTGATATATCTCCAAAAAAAAGGCCTAGTTTGTTCACCTTGTCCACACAAGACATGCTTTCCAGTCCAGGCAGCATCCTGGTAATCTTCGCCTTCATCCTCTCTATAGCTTCCACACCTGTCACTTCTCAGCCCAGCTCTGCATCTGATCAATGTCACATTGCAACCAACGACAGCCCTCCACACTATCTCCAACACCACCAACCTTTGTGATATCTGAAAAACTTACTAACCTAGCCTTCCACTTCCTCATCCAAGTCATTTATAAAAATCACTAAGAGCAAAGGTTTCAGAACAGGTCATTCCGGAACACATATTCCAGGTAGAATATGTTACATATGCAATTGCCCTCTGCCTTTGATGAGCAAGAAAGCTCTATATTCACACAACCATCTTTTCCTAGATCCCATGCCTCTTGACTTTCTGAATAAGCCTGTCATGGGGAAATTTATCCAATGTTTTACCAGAATCCATATACACAACATCCACTGCTCTACCTTCATATATATTCTGCCACATCCTTGAGGAATTCAATCAGACTTGTGAAGCATGACCCGCCACTGACAAAGCCATATTGACTTATTAAAATAATCATATATCCTGTCTCTAAGAATCTTCTCCAATAATTTGCCTTTCTCTCTGTTCTACTCCTGTGACCAGTGAGGATGCAGAGTTTGTCACCAAAGGTACAGAAATCTCTTTCCTTGCTTCCCATAGTAAACTTATCATGTGTGACCCTTGGGATTTATTGACCCTATTGTTTTTCCAAAATTTCCAGTACATTCTCTTTCTTAACATCAACATGTTCTAGCATATCAGCTTGTTTTATGTTGTCCTCACCAACGTCAAGATCCCTTTCAATGGTGAAATTCAAAATTCCTGATCTCTCTTTATTTGATGCACATTAGAACTATCTTTTTGCATATTTGCATATCTTAACTCGCAAGTTTTTCTGTTCTCCTGTATACATTTGAAGTTCACTTATTGCATTCTTTTTCCCTTTCCTAATTCATCCATTCCAACCATCAACAAATCCTGACACAAAGAAACAAAAAACTAGATTAATTCTATGGGTCAGGCAGCATCTGTAAGTCAGCATTTGGATTGAATTGTTGGTGTAAGGATTTTGACCAGGAGCATTGGCTTACATCTCCGCAGACTTGATTGACTCACTGCGTTCACTAAATGTTCCATTGTTTTTGTTTTAGATTCCAATGTAGACAGTCTCTTTATGTTTTCACCAATATCTAATGCACTTACTCAGTTACAGAAGGACCTCAAACGTCAGTCTGTGATGTTCCTGTGCTGTTAGCTATTCAATAAGAAAGAAAACAAAATTGATCTAAACTATTCCTCTCTGAAAATGCAATATTGCCAATATATCCCTTGTAGTCAGAACATCTGGCCTTGCTCCCATCTGATAACCATATTTTCTGCTCTTCAGCTGACCTCCTTTTGATACTGCCTCATTTCCTTTAACACTGTGGTGTAGAAACTAGCTTTGTGCTGCTGTGGTGTTGAGTTTCCATGATCTTACACACAAGAATCACTTACTATAGAAGAGCTATCAACAAACTTATAGGGGTGTGAATCTACTGAAAAACCCGAGACAGCTTGTAAATGATAGAACTTAAGAATATTTCTCAGTTGCACTCTATGTAAATACTGTCAGAAATTCTTTGAATAGAAAGTCAAGTTGATATGAAGGCGGATAATCAAAGTTGGTTAGATCAGATTAGGTTGATGGTGAATTCAAGAGACAGAACAAGTAAAGGGTATAATTAGGGAGTGATTAAATTTGTGAGAGAGCTGTTGATCCAGCAGTCAAGGTGGAGCAATTGGGAGAAACAAAACACTCAGGAGCTATCATGCTTTGATTCCCCTTCTAAAATTCAGTTCCACTTATGTGTAACAGATTGTTGATACCCTAAATGGGTATTCAGTGTGAATTTATGTTCTACTGTGCTCAGATTTGAATCAGATGTGGAGTCTGTTTGTACATTTTCTAGTTACAATTGATATAGCAAGTGATATGCTCCAGTACTTAATTACTGTGTGCTTCTTCCCTGCTCTGTCAGGTGATTGGGCATTCAATTATAAGCCAAAAATTTCATATCATTGATTTCTAGCCCTCTGTGCCTTTACTTATTCAGAAAGTCTCTGATTAAATACTTTTTGAAAATCTATATGCAAATATGCCATACTTCCAGTATCAATATATGCCACAAAACTCTATTAGGTTTGTTGAGTTCTTATTTGGTGTTTATTTTTGATGGATTGGCACATTTCCATCTGACAATAAATTGGATTCTTATTGATCTGACAAATGCATTATTCCTCTTTCTACATATGCTTCCTGGTTCACTTTGTGCATTTACAGCACTGTCAATTTTCATTTCGTAACTCCAGCATCTGCAGCATTTAACATGTAAATGTTCATCTGCATTGTGGTCTTTCAAAGTTGCTAAATTTTCGCTCTATCAGCATTTGTGCCCGGATGTGGCCCCTTATATCTAAGGTTGTTTGAAGGATCTGTGCCTTCCTTTGGAATTTAAAGGTTTATTACATCATTAGCAGATATATTTAACACTTTCAATCTCATCAACAGTTTTAGTACCCAAATCCTTGCAATATTTATTTTCCTTCCTCACTACATTTTCTTGGGAGCTTTTTTTGTGGTTCAGTCCCTAATTTTGAGTTTAGTTCATCTTCAGGGTGAGGCACTGACTGTAATGTGCCATAGAGTGGATTTAATCCAGGAGTCAATTAAATTTAGGAGTAATGTAAGTGGGCAAGAAAGAGGAAAATGCTCTGTATTGTGCTTATAATACATTCAACATAGCTCTATTTTCTACCTTGAATTAATAAACAACTCTACTTTCTTTGAACAGAAGCAGTTTGTATCTGTGCTGCAAGATTTATTCTTCAGCAACATATCTGGATAAGAATCTAGCAGTCACTTGTATTCATGACAACAGAACACAATGTCTGGCCTTTCAGCAAAAAAATCCCACTTATCACTAATTTAATCTTTGAAAATTGGTACCTTATTGTTCTATCAGCATTTTTTTCTGAATAATTACCATTTACCCCGAGCGCGGTCTGATTTTACAATAAAGAAAGAAGATTTCTATTTGATGCAAAATGCAATCTGATAACATCTTTATTTTCTTCTACACTCATGGAGGTGTAGGTTCCTGCTCCTGCCAAAGAGTCATTTCATCTTGCATGCAAGCTTGCTCATTTATTAGTACAGAAAGTACAGTCATACATTTAGCATTTAAGGGATGCTTTTGGATATTGCTTAAAATTTTACAGTGTAAAATAGTTCAAGTATTAAAAAATATTACTATTGATTTTTTACACGGAGTAGTAGGTGCATGAAACATGCTGTCATGGGAGATAGTAGAGACAGATACATTCACTACAAGAGATAAATAGATTCTTAAATAGGAACATGGATAAAAAGAGAATGGAGGCTATGTTGGAGGGAAGGGTGAGACTGATCTTGGAGTAGGTTAAAGGGTCAGCACAACATTGGGGCCTGAATGGCTTGTACTGTAGTTTTGTATGTTCTATGTAGAATATAGGAGCGCAAGTTTGATGAGAACGCCTTGCAGCAAGTTTTTCTTGCTATTTGATAATTATAGTATTATGTTACTGTGTAATATAATGCAGATAGCTAATTCCAAAATTGAGTAAAATTCTGTTCAAAATATCTGGTATTACATTTCAGAATGATAGCATTCTGCAAGTACAACAACTAACTCTCTCAAAGCTGTTTAGATAACTTTGCATGTATTTTAATAGTACATGAAAGTAAGAAATTGGATTAGAAATAGAGCATTTAGCCCTTCAAGTCTGTTCTGCCATTTATTAAGATCATGGCTGAGTTTAATGATATTTTTATGTTCTATCTCTCTATCTATTGATTCTCTTAATCTAACAATCACTGTCTTGAATGAACTCATTGACTGAGCCTTCATAGCCCTCAGGATAGAACATTCACCACCCTCAGCATGAAGTTGTTCCTCCTTATCACAGTCCTAAATGGCCTGACCCACATTCTAAGACTGTGACCCCAACTCCCATAGCCCAGTTCCAACTTTTTATCCAGGAGAATCATTCTCCCTGCATGTAACCTGTTAAACCCCATAAGAATTTGTAAGGTTTGGAAATGTCCTTGGAACTCAAAATCTACATGTCATTGCTGTTTACAGCAAAACATTTTAAATTATTTACACAGTCCTTCAAAGGACCACTTGTGCATGTGAAGTCCATTCATGAATATTTCCTGTGGGTCCTTGGAAAAGATGTGCAAAAATAGATAAAACCAGACAAGGGGCAAGGTAGAGCGAATAATCAAAAAAATGAAAGAGGAAATTAAACTAAAGGAAATTAAACGAAAGGAAATGTTCAGCAGGTCAGGCAGCATTTATGGAGAGAGAAAATCAAGGTTAACATTTCATGTAGTTGATCTTCCATTGGCGAAAGACTTGCTGAGGAAATGGTTCGGCTATATTTGGCTCTCAGTGAGAGCTGGCCCAGGAATGTGAGAGAACATGTCATTAAATTTTGATTTAGTTTTTTGTGGGGGTATCTATGCATCACTGGTAATACCAGTATTTATTTTCCATCCTGATGTTCAGTTAAGAGAGTGGTAAATCACCTCCAACTGAGGGACATTTAAAAGTCAACTATAAAGGGCAGTCATATGTAGGTAAGGAAGCAAGGTTGGCAGATTCCCCTCCTCTGAAAGCCATTAGTGAACCAGATGGAGTTTAGTGAAAATCCATCAATTTTGGTGTTTTTTCCCCAAATATAGGATTATAAACCATATATAAACTCCATAGCTGCCATGGTAGCCTTTAAACTGGTCTCTTGATTATTCTTTTAGCCCTCATAATTATTATACCAGTAATTTAGACCATAAGATCAAAAGACATAGGAGCAGAATTAGACCAGTTGGCCCATCGAGTCTGCTCCACCATTCGATCATGTCTGATTTATTTTCCCCTTCAACCTCATTCTCCCCATAACCTTTGACACATTACTTATCAATAACTTATCAATCTCTGTTTTAAATATACCCTACAACTTGACCTCTACAGCCATCTGTGGCAATGAATTCCACAGATTCACCACCCTCTGGTTAAAAGAAAATTAAACCTCATCTCCATTCTAAATGGACATCTTAGTTGGAGGCTGTTCCCTCTGGTCATAGACTCTTCTACTCATGGAAATATCCCTTCCATGTACACTTTATGTGGGCCTTTCTGTATTTGATAGGATAGATTTCAATGAGATTCCTATTCATTGTTCTAAATATCCAGCAAGTACTGGAGGCCTTCTGTTCCCAGGGTCTTTCTTGTAAACCTCCTCCTCTCCAACACCAGCACATCTGCCCTCAGATATTGGGCTCAAAACACTGCTCACAATATTCCAAATGTGATCTGACAAATGCCTAACAATGCCTCAGCCTTATATTCTCAATACACAACCAGTGTAGTGCCACTGCACCCACAAGGGCATCACATTAGAGCCTCTTACAGCTTATGAGGATTTATGTAACTCCTTACATCCAGAATTAGTGCAGGTGTGGGATCGAACATAGTCTGGGCAGTGGGTCCCCTGCATGACAATCTGCCCTAACATTACTGAAAAATTGTCACTGGCCACATTCCAAATCAGGCCGTCATTAACAGCAGTACAAACCACTCATGAAGGTTAAATAGCAGTGTGCCGACAAGGCATTGCCAGCCATTCCACAGCATTTCTACCGGTGTCTGTTATCGCAGTATTGCATTTGAATTATATAACTGTTCTAATAAAACTGGCATTCTCTATCCTAACTCTTAACTCCTTCCTCTATTATGACCAGAAATAATCACATAAGAACTCACGGACTGTGATTTGGCACACTAATAAAAGATGTGGTTAGGGCATCATTTGCTATGTATAACAAAAGCCATTGTGCAAAATATTTGGAGAATTCTATTAACATAACACTGTTAAAATACCGAAAGCAAACCAGTAGTAGAACCCTGCAGCAGTTCATAATTTTGTACAATATCTTGCTTGGCTAAAGGTCTCTGTGAAAAGCTTGCCAATCAATCTCAGGGTGCTGGCCTCAGCACAATGGGGAAGATTCTTTGGATACAAAATTCAGTGACCTTTGAATGAGCTACTGAATACGGCTTGTCCACAAAAGATTTTTTTTGTGACCTTTCCATCATATTGCTGACAGGAACAATGCTACTGCTCAGAACTCTGCACAATACCGTGACGATTAAATGTCCAAACCATAGCTTGTAGGACACAGTTTCCCTCTAAAACATAAACTTACAATTTCATACACACATACTATAAGCAACTATTTTACTGGATTATTTAGGCCAAAGTACAGCACACTGCACCAGATTTTGTGATGGCATTTCAATTAAACCAAGGACAAGAACTGCAATTTTTTCTGGGTTAGTAAGTTCTTGCTTTTCAACTTTCATTGTTAAATTTTGCAATGCCAGTTACATGAATATCTGAATAGAAAAAAGCACTGTTTTATGTGATTCTATCCAAAAATTTTATGCATAATGAAATAGACCCAAGTAGCGATATGTAAAGGCAACACGAGTGAATCTGCAAATGCTGGAAATAAATAAAAACACAAAATGCTGGCAGAACTCAGTAGGCCAGACAGCATCTATGGGAGGAGATAGTGACGACTTTTCGGGCTGAAACCCTTCATCAGGAGAGAAGTAACATGGGATGGTCAAGGAGGGATAAGAAGTGGAGGGAGGGACTGAAAGGGCTGTCTGGGACCTGGGATGGTGGTGAGGGAAGAAGTGTGGGGGCAGGTGTAGTACTTCTTCCGTTTGCAGGGATTCCGTTTGCACTCCTTTCAGGTGAGGCACCACTTCACCTGCGAGTCAACTGGGGTGATATACTGTATCCGGTGCTTCTGATGTGGCCATTTATACATTGGGGAGACCCGCTGCAGACTGGGAGACTGTTTCGCCGAACACTGGCGCTCAGTCCTCCAGCAGTAGCGGATCTCCCTGTGGCCACACACTTCAATTCGACAGACCAGTCCCACTCCGATATGTCTGTCCATGGCCTCCTCTACCGTCAAGATGAGGCCACACTCAGGTTGATGGAGCAATACCTTATCTCCCACTTAGGTAGCCTCCTTCCTGCCGGCATGAACATTCAACTCACAGACATCTGTTGATAACCCTGCCCCTCCCTTACCCCCATCCCTATCTATAATTTTAGTCTTCTTCTCTTTCTCTCTCTTTCCCCCCTCACTATAATCTCCCCCCAGCCCTACCTTTCTTTCTCTTTTATTTCCCATAATTTTCCACCTTCCCCCAGCCCATTTCTCTTCAGCCTATCACTTCCCAGCTCTCTACTTCATTCCTCCCCCCAATTCTTATCCTCCCTCGACCATCCCATGTTACTTCACTCCTGGTGAAGGGTTTCGGCCCAAAACGTTGTCACTACCTTCTCCCATAGATGCTGTCTGGCCTACTGAGTTCTGCCAGCATTTTGTGTTTTTATTAGCGATATGTAAAGTATATTCAAATCATTTCTTGGCTTCATCTCATTTGGAGTTATGTATTGAACTGCACACTTCTGTTGCTCAAAATGTCTTCTTTGTGGAATATGTTTAAGTATTGGAGCCGTGTCTGAGGCTATGTCCACACTAGACCGGATAATTCTGAAAATGCCAGTTTCACATAAAAACGATAGGTGTCCACACTATGCATTTAAAAAAAATCTCTGTTCACATTGAAATGGATATTTCGGCGAATCTCCTCCTACTGCACATGCGCAGGACACATCTACCGAAAACAAGTGACATGTTTGGTGTTGAATCTTGCTGTGAAAGATGGTGCGTGTTTGTTCAGTTACAGACTAGAAAAACTTAAATGACAGACAGTTGTTGGTTCTCACACAGGAGGACTTAAAAGTAAAAAAGTAAACAAATACTGGAGCGTATGGAGGCAACCGATAGGGAGTTCATGGACAATATGACCCAGCTGACAATGAACATTGAAAAATTGACTAACTGTTTTGCATTAATAAAGTACCTTGTTAAATGTATAAAACGTGTCTGCATCTGTATTATCTTGTATTTCCATACAACGTTACATTAGGCTATTACACATCTATTGTCAGAGAAGTACTTGCATAAATAAGTAAACCACCTTCATACAAGCAAGGACAGAAAACGGCAAAGTGAGTATACTTATTTATTCAGTAAATTATGGGTCAAAGTATTTGGTGAGTACATTTCTAACTTTTCTGGCTTCAGTCTCATTGCCGTCTATTCTGAAGTTGTTAGGTTGCGTTCAAGAAAACAATGAAATGATGCGCTGCCATCTGACACACTGATCTGCCCAAGTGGCGTTCCCAAAATTACACACCCTGGAGAGTGTTTCTGAAAAGCTCCGGTTTCGAGGGACGAAAATGCTGTTTTAGTGTGGACAGAAGGTAAAAACAAAGAGAAAAAACTTTGGTTACAGATTTATCTGGTGTAGTATGGACGTAGTCTGAATTGTTCCTGTTTCAGGTCTGAGAATTGTTGCAATTTACACATTGGCATTTCTATCCAGTAAAAGTGATTTCCTGCATAAGCACATTTAAAAAACAATAGGACTAGAAAGAATCTGCTTTGCAGAAGACCTTCCTGATGCCAGCAGTAGAAAGACAGCACACAATGGAACCTAAAATCTTGATGATTGCCAATACATTATAATTCTGTAGCTGGAGTTTTCAAGGGACAGAGTGAAAACTGTTCCTGTACTTTTTTTTACCATTTTATCACACATTATGAGGGTGTGTGAATCATCTTTTAAATGACAAATGGAAAAAAAATATTATCTTGTTGACTTTGACGATGTATATGCTGATCTCTGTAGGAACTTCAGCATATACTCAAGAGAAGTCCATGGAATTTGGGATGTTTTTATTTGTTACTGTAATGCGTGATAGTAAGACCTTCTTTATCGTAAAAATTCTCTGAGTTTGCGAATCCCCAAATTTCCCAAGGCAAGAAGATATACAAAACAACTTCGGAGTGTCTTGCCTACAAAGTGATTGTTTGCCAAAGGCAGAACCTAACTTTTGATAATCGGCAGTATGTATGGACTACTTTCAGCCAGACAAGTTAACACGTTCTTCTACCCTCTAGTTAAAAACCACTCCTCTTGCTATCTCTTGCCTCCTTGAGCAGGTTTTCAAACCTATTCCTGAAAACAAACAAACCCATACAAAATACATAAATCTGAAAAGTAATTTGGCAGCTATGACCTTTCACTTCTATTGATGTTTTCATTTTTGAAACAAATTCATAGTACATAACTAAACACTTCGTGTATATTTAAATTAATTAAGGCTGATTAAGTTGTTCATGTAATCGACTGTGTAATTTTAAAATTATTATCCCATAATAGCATTGTTGAACTAGTTATGTTCACTCAATATGTAGAAATGTAGAATGAAACTTGGCAAGGAATACAAAGCAAAGAAATAAAGCTGGTCATAAATAAACATAAAGAATACTGCACAGAAGAAACCAGAAACATTGGAATCCAGTTTTGATAAAGTTGGGCTCTAAGTGTCACATTCAATTTAAGTTGACTTGGTGTAACTGACCCCAGCTGATCCCATGAACTTCATGAAGTACAAACATATAATAATAGATTTAAAAATTAGTAGTATATGGAATGTTTTGTGAGAACAAGGTGGAAGGAATATTATCATTACTCATGTTGCTGCTGACATTTCCAACATACTTTGTCAGCACTTACAGAAGTCTGGTTACATGGTACTTTATAAAACAGTGAGCTAATGTGATGCTGCTACCAAGAGAAAGATAGTGCAGGACATCTACTTATTCCATAAAAATTGCTGCAGATAAAGCAAAGTTAAGTTAACAGCAGGACAGGAGAAAGGAAATACGTTTATCACATCACAATCAGTGAGAAATTGTGTTGTACATGTACTGCTGAACGAATGATAACATTTTGCGAGTCATAAAATAATTGGGAATCTGGCCACATTTCCCTAAAATGTTCAGCAGTCAGTACCAGTAAGCCATCCCTACATAAAGTTATTAGCCAGTCTGACACAGAGTGAGAATAGTCCTATGGTACAGAAAAGAGATGAATCATCATACTCATTTATAAAATATTTACATCACATAAACTGGCCAAGAGATCTAGAAGGTCATACACCTATTGAAGCACCAGATGTCTCCTCTTAACCTTCTTCAGCTAAGCTCAGTAACATACCTTTACCCCTTCTGTGTTTCTCCCACAGCAAGCATTCCCCTTAATAAGCATTAATCCTCTTCAACTCAACTATTACCTTTGATACTAAGCTCCACATTTAATTCACTCCCTGGGAAAAGCTGTTCCTTCGGAATTAGATTTGATAACAACATTTTTTAAAATTCTAATTTAACCCTCATGTGGAAGATTCAGATTTCTGTTGCTAGGGAATCATTAAGCTTTCAGCTCTTCCACCCATGAGACCTTTTCTAGTTGGAATAGATTCCTGGACATATTTTTCCCAAAGGAAGCTGGGTATCAGCAGTCTGGCATTTCCTGTCATAACTGAAAGGCCCAATCACCTGAAATTGAAGAACAGCTGGCTAGACTCCACCCCAACCTTGACTGCTGTCAAGGGTGTCATAAGTTTGAATATCTCAGACATAATTAGGTTTATTATCACTGACATATGTTGTGAAGTTGGTTATTTTGTAGCAGCAATACATAAAAATACCAGAAATTGCAAAAAATAAATAAAAAGTGCAAAAAGAGCTCAAAATAGTGAGGTAGTGTTCAATAACTGCTCAGAAAACTAATGGCAGTGGGGACGAAGCTGTTCTTAAACATCAAATATTGTTCTTCAGGCACTTGTATCTCTTCCCTGGAGGTGGTAATGTGGAGAGGACATGTCCCAGATGGTGAGGCCCTTTAAAGTACCTCTTCCTGAGGTACCACTTCTTAAAGATGTTCTCAAAGGCAGAGGGAGTTGTGTCTGACCATTTGACGTCCAGGAACCTGAAGCTGCTCACCCTTCTCAGAGCTCAATGAGAACTGGTGCATATATTTCGACTTCCCCTTTGTGAAGACCACCATCTATTTATCTATTTATTTATTGAGATGCCATGGGAATAATCCCCTTCAGATCCTTCAAGCCACACCACCCAGCAATCCCCAGATTTAATCTTAGCCTAATCGCAGGAAAGTTCACAATGACCAATTAACAGCGAATCGGTATGTCTTTGGATTGTGGGAGGAAACCGGTGCTCCTGGAGGAAACTCATGCGGTCATGGGGAGAAAGTCCTTAGAGGCAACAGCAGGAATTGAACCTGTGTTGCCTGTACTGTAACCATTACACTTCCGTGCCGACCTTGACCTTACTGACATTGAGTGTGGGGTTGTTGTGTCAACACCATGCAACCAGCCGATCTATCTCACCTGATACCCCTCCTTGTAGAGCAGTGGAAACTAAACTGTCCTTGTACATCTGTCCACAGCTACATTTTCATTTTTATTTCAATGGCCTGCTGTGGCAGATTTCACAGCAAAAAATGTAAAACCTTTAAAAATTGCTGCCTATTTCTTTCCATGAAGATTGCAGACACACCTGCATTTGTTCTCAGGACAATGATCATTTGAACATCACTCGTGACTTCTGTCTTTGCTAAAGAATGTTAAACTTCCCCTAACTGTATTGGTAATACCAGGCAGTAATGAATGGAATCACTGGTCATTAAATGGATATTTTGGGCTAATTTCCGTATTTATCCTGTCAAGCCCCACAGATGTCATGAAGATCAATCCATCTTTCATTTCCAAATGAATTAAGACTCATCATGTTGAATGAATGAATGAATGAATGAAATTAATTTATTTCTGTCAGTACAAACACAACAAAAAGCATCATTTACAACGGTGATTTCATAGGGCAAAATTACAACAAAAATCATAGATGTTCTTTAAAACAGACCAAAAGGGTGTAGGCTGAAGCTCCAGCTTATTATGCCTACCCCTCTTACTAATACAACAACATATTTGGTGTCAATCATCACATCAAAAACAAAAAAATTCATAATCTTTTAACACAAAATCCAATTTCAAATATCATTTATTTACAATACTCCCATTCATTTTAAATCATGTATTTTATATTTGTTCATTAAATAATTTTTTAAACTTGTTAAGTGTGGTGCAAGTTTTTAAATTCTCACTACAACTGTTCCATAGATTCACCCCTCTGACTGAAATACAATGATTTTTTACATTTGTTCTTATCCTTTGTTTTTTGAAATATACATGTCCCTCTCAAATCATGTTGACTTTCTCTCATTTTAAACAACCTTTGGACACTTTGTGGTAACTGTCCATTTTTTACTTTATACATAATTTGTATTATTTTAAAATCTACAAAATCTCTGAATTTTGAAGTGTTTAGTTGAATAAATAGTGGGTCGGTTGGCTCATAATAACTTATCTTATTTACAATTTGTATAACTTTCTTTTGGAGTAGAAAAATTGAATATTTAGTTCTCTTATCCTTCCTGTCAAAATATGTTACCTTTGATCTATCTATGTTGGTCTATTTGTCACCTACACACTTATTCCACAAGTTTATTTATATCTTCTTGAATCTTGCACAGTCCACTGACTGCACCTCTCAGTTGAATGCCAATTCCCAAGTATGTTTTAACGTTTATAATTCTGGAGTCCAAATTGCTTTTATAAATATTGAACAAGAATTGGAGTACAGATCCTTGTGGAATCCCATTTTCCACAAGGATAGTTGCATATAAGTACCTTTAATCCTTGTTGCTGTTTTATATCTAGTTTTCCACCTATCCTGCATATGTTCCCTGACTCCACATATTATGAATATAGTTAGAAGTTGATCATATGGTACAGTGACATCTGGTTTCATGGCTGTGGACTCAGTTTTGTGAACTTCAGCTGTTTGCTTGTTTTTGTTGTTGCACAATTAGTTTTTTTCTGCACATTATTTTAATGTGGGTTTCTTTGTTTGGTGGCTGCCTGTGAGGAGATGAAGCTCAAAGTTATCATACTTTGATAATAAAGGTACTTTAAATTTTGAACTCACTGAATCATCACCACTCCAAGATCACTAGCTGCCTATCCCTGCAACATGTTCTTCCAATGTAGTCCTGAGTGCTGCCTTGCGCTGAAAGACCAGTTTCCAACCTACTAGCAAACTGTATGGCAGTGCAACATAGCAAAGGGCCTTTCCCAGCACAATGTGTCAACTATGCTGACAGAAAGGCTTTGACTGCCAATGAGGACCCCCATCCTTCAAGGCCTATACAGAATGAAGCTAACACAATTGATGAATTTGTGCATGTGGACTCATTACAAACTTTGGGAAAAACCTGAAAAAATATACAATTAAAGATTTAAATTAACTTCTTGAAATCAAAGATTTAAACCATAGTTCTCCCCACAGCAGGTTTCTACCATCCATTTTAATGGAATCAAAGTCTTTGCACCAGATGCAACCAGTTTAGGACTCATTTGGCAGACGAGCTGGGAAATGTACAGAAGTTGCCATGGAACCAAGCAAAATACTGCAGGTATGTGGGGATGAAAAGGCTGGTCTTTGGCCCATATCCATGAATCACCTACTTATGTGCGTATCTCCTGGCAGATTTGGGTGAATCTTTGCTTCAGAACTGCGTAGAAATTCATCTCTATTTAAATACTTTTAAGCAGGCTGTGTGGCAAGTGCAACATCTTACATCCCACTTGCAAAAATTGTTTCATTGACTTAGCTGGTGAATAATTTTGAGTGTAATCATTAAAATAATGATTCAAATCCTGATTTGCAATTGAAGATAAATGCTATAAAACACATGCTTTCCAACAATAAGCACATAGCATCATTATTGGAATTGGAATTTGTTTATTATCGCCACATGTATCATACTAGCTGTAATATATGGATTTATTTCTTATGGTGCAATGACTCCCCCCCCCCCCCAGCATTAGGTATTTGTGCACACGCTGTTGTCTAAGCATGCGCATTAGACTCTCAACCTCACTGCAATGTGAATACCCCAATTCCACTTAAAGCCATCTCCTGCGTGCGTACTTATATTTAATTGATATGTAGTTGTGCACAGACACAACACGGGGAAACCATTTAAGAGTCTAATAACAGCAGGGTCGAAGCTGTCCTTGAGTCTAGTGGAATGAATTGCCATTAGAAGCAAGAACAAATTCTAATAAGGGGGTCAGATGAATTTAGTGATTCACAAGATGACACAGAACAGGAATCACGACTCTTGGGATCTTGAAGGACAGAGGAAGTGACTTAAGAATGATTCATTAAAGAAAAGGGACATGACATCACCACAAGTCATTCTCTCATTTTAACTTCAGGTATCTATGAAAGAAAGGCTAATTCAAAGTTCAAAGTACATTTATTATCATAGTACGTATACATTATACAACCTTAAGATTTGTCTCCTTACAGGCAGGCAGAAAACAGAGAAATCACAAAAGAATCCATTAAGGAAAAAAGACTGTCAAATTGCGAATGCACAGAGAAAAAAATAGTGCAAACAATAAAAGTAGGAAAATAGCATTCAGAAGTGACGTTTTACAAAATAGATGAAGCCAGGCATCACTGCAGCTGGAGCAGGCCGGCGCCTCAGTTCATCTTAGAGCAAAGTAAGTGTCACGAGACCACAGACACAAAACCAGACATCACCGCACCCGAGAGGGCCATGGCCTCAGTACAGTGCAGAGCCGAATAAACGTCATGGAGCTGCGAGCAGATCTAAGGAGAACCAAGCAGAATCGGCCAGTCCTCACCACCGGTCCTGATACCCTAACTTTGTCAACCTGGCCCAATGTTTAAATCGTCCAAACATCAAGTTGTTCCTTGCTTTTGGTCAGCTATGGGGCATGGATCCTGCCACTACAATTCAGCCTGTACCTGAACTTTCCAATTCAGCCCTGCACTTGGTGATCAGACATTGAGACTTCCCTCGCTCCTGCCTCCACTTGCCTCTGCCATGTTTTTGTCCTCACCTCCACCACCTCCTCCACTCACCTAGCCTCACCTCTGCACGTGCCTCCATTGTTGGTGTGACCATAATTAATAAAACATTATTGATAAGGCATTTAGTAGTTTTATTGTTTTTCTATTTTGCTGCCAGTAAGTAGTTGCTGGGCATCACCAGCACCATCTTAAACCGGAACTTATGAACAAGATGGCGCTGGTGAACCATGGTGATGTTCTGTGAGCTGTGTACAATACCTCTAAATGTATGTGTTTTGAATTTCTCTCACTGCAATCTGCAGCGTGGAATGTCCCTTAAAGTAATGTATTTTTAAATCAACTTAATGACCTGTAGATTTCACTATCTTCTGAACACAGTGGACCAAGCAGGTACGGCACCTTTAGGTGGACAAAGGTTCATCACTGTTGTCGGAAGCAAGGGAGGAGGAGGTGTGGACTCCAAGCCAGGCTGAAGAGCAGAAAGATGTGACCTCCTCTACACAGCATCTTGTTAACAAATGTGCAGTCACTGGAGAACAAAACTGAGGACCTGAGGGCAATTACTGTATTATGTTCTATGCTTGAGAGAGATGTGGCTTTCTACCAGTATGCCAGTTATAATGATCAGACTAGGAAGCCTCTCGATTTACAGTTGGACCAAACAGCTGATTCAGAAAAGGCAAAAGGTGGAGGCGTGTGTGTTCATGATAAAATGTCGGTGGTGCTCCAATGAAGTGGTTTTGTCAAACTTGTCTTCCTCCTACCTTGAAAACCTAATGGTTAAATACCATCATTTCTATTCACCTTGGAAGTTTTCCTCCATAATCCTGACTGCAGTTTATATAGCACCAGGGGCTGATTATAATCAAGCACTTGAGATACTGCATAATGCTATCTACAAACAAGATATCCCAATGCATTTCAAATCATAGTTGGAGACTTCAAAAAGGTTTGTTTGAAGAAAACCCTCTCTGATTACCATCAATTTATAACCTGTAGCTCCAGAGGTCCCAAAACACTGACCACTGTTATACTAAGATCAGAAATACCTACCTTTCTATGCCCACAGCACATTTCAGTACAGGCAGTCCCCGGGTTACATACAAGTTTCATTCCTGAGTCAGTCTCTAAGTTGGATTTGTATGTAAGTATGAACAAGTACATCCAGTATTATTTAGCGTCAGTTAGTCAAACATTTGTCTTAGTACATAGTATATATTTTACCTTTCTATGCATATAAAACACTTAAGAAACTTATGTATTCCAATAAATAAACCACTGCATTGCTTAGTAATAATTGTGGCTTTCATCAGGGCAGGGCCTTTCACATTTTCCATTATTCTCACTTTATCCTTTATTCTTTAAAATTGTTCTGATCATTGACCGACTGTAGCCTAACGCTTTTCCAATGACCGTTGGCATTTCACCTCTTTCCAAACACTTTATTATTTCCACTTTATTTTCAATTGTGATCGCTTCCCATTAACGGATCAGAAACACTGTGGGCGGTGGGTCCCGACCTCCACCAGCTCCCGAGGTCAGCTGAGTCCTAAGGACCACCGCACTGAATTCCCTGGATTCAAAAGTCCATCGCACTGAGACACGTTAAATGAGACAAGTGGGGGCTGTGCTGGGCTTGGGTATTTGATCCTCCTCAATACTCCGCATGGGAATTTAAACTGGAGGTGGCAGTGGTTTTTTTTTTACAAGGTTGAGTTGCAAGCTCGACATCAACCTGGCACTGGATCAACATCAACCCGGGATGGGAGTGGTCTGTCACTGGATCGAAGTCGGCAAACTCCATTCTGGAGCCCGGCGCTGATCTCACTGCACCACCAGCCGACCGGAACGGGGGTTGGGGGGGTGGTCAGGGTGAATCTTGCGAAGAAAAATTTAAGCCAAATACAGTGTCAACGGCAATGACTTAAAATAGCAGACAGTGTCGCGATCCAACTTAAAATGGCGGACGGTGTTCTCCTTCCTCTGTTTGCAAGTAAGAGTTGTCCGTAAGTCGGACGTTCGTAACTCAGGGACTACCTGTAAATCTGATCACTTAGCTGTCTTTCTCCTACCTGCATACAGGCATAAACTAAAGAGCAAAGCTCCACAAAAAGGTGGCCGCATGGATGTAGATGAGCTGTCGTGGAATTGCTACGAGTTAGTGGACTGGGCCATGTTCAAGGATTCATCTGTGGATCTAAATGAATACACCACAGTTGTCATGGACTTTATTAAAACGGTTATAGATGAGTGTGTTCCCCACAAACTACTCCAACCAGAAGCCTTGCTGAGATCCATAATTTGCTGATATCCATAACCTTAAGATCCATAATTTGCTGAGGGAACAATCAGAGGCATTCAAGTCTTTTGACTAAGAGAGTTCCAAGAGGTCCAGGTACAATCTCTGGAAAACCATGTCATGGGCAAGTGAATCAATGAAGGTTGCTCAACAGTTGTGACAGGGCTTGAATACTCTCACTTTTTATCATGTTAAATCGTGACGTAGGTGGCAAACAACACTTCACTTCCTGATGAGCGTTAAGAATTCGATGCATGCTTTGAACATCAAAACTTGAATAAACCATCACAGACTCCCACAGCTCCTGAAGAACCTGTGATTTTAGTCTCTAAGGCTGATGTGCCAACATCCTTCAGGAGGGTGGACCCATCGCTAACCTCTTGCTTCAGCAGTCTGAAGTAATCGCCTGCTTCAAGTAGGCTTCAATAACACTGGTGCCCAAAAAGAACATTGTAACCTGCCTCATTGACTATTATCCAGTAGCAGTTACATTCACAGTGATTAGGTGTTTTGAGAGGCTGGTAATGAAACATATCAACTCCTGCCTAAGAAGCAACTTGAATCCGCTCCAGCACAACAGGGCCACAGCAGATGCCATCTCATTGGCTCTTCACTTAACCCTGGGACATCTGGACAGAAAAGCTGCATATATCAGGATGGTTTTTTATCAACTACAGCTCGGCATTCAATACCATCATCCCCTCAAAACTAATCAATAAGCTTCAAGACTTTAGCCTCAATACCTCTTTGTGCAATTGGATCCTCACTTTCCTCATTTGAATACCACAGTAAGTTTGAATTGGTAATGTGTCTGCATAATCTCCATCAGCACAGATACACCACAAGGATGTGCGCGTAGTTCCCTGCTCTACTTGCATTACACTTATGACTTTGTGGCTAAGCTCAGCTCAGTGCCATATTCAAGTTTGCTGATGATACCACTGCCACTGGCTGAATCACAGTTGGCGATGAAACCAACTTTGACAGCTGAATATGAGATTGAAAATCTGGAGGAATGGTGCCACAACACCAACCTCTTACTCAATGTCAGCAAGACCAAGGAGCTGATTATTGACTTCAGAAGGAGAAAACTAGAGGTTCTTGAGCCAGTCCTGATCAGAGGATCAAAGCTGGAGAGGAATAGCAACTTTAAATTCCTTATTGTTTCAGAATACCTGTCCTGGGCCCAGCATGCAAGTGCAGTTTTGAGAGAAGCATGACTCCACCTTTACTTTCTTAGGAGTTTGCAAAGACTCGGCATAGCATCTAAAACTTTGACAAACTTCTGTAGATGTGTGGTGCCTGGCATGGAAACACCAATGCCCTGAATGGAAAATCCTACAAAAGTAGTGGATACTGCCCAGACCATCATGGGCAAGACCCTCCCCTATATTGAGCACACTTGCACAGAGCTTTGTAGCAGGTAAACAGCATCCATCACCAAGGACCACAACCACTGAGGTCAGGGACCCTTCTATCTGTTGTCATCAGGAAGAAGGTAGAGGAGCCTCATGACTCACGGCACCAGATTTAGGCCTTGAACCAAAAGTAATAAATTCACTCAATTTCACTGTAATGTTCCTATGGACTCAATTTCAAAACTTTCCATCTTCAGTTCTTGATTGTTATTGCTTGCTTGTTTATTTATTTGTTTGTTTATTTGTATATTTAATTTTTCTTTCTTTTTGTATTTGCTTAGTTTATTAACTTTTTGCACACTATTGTTATGTCCAGTTGGTATGGATTTTCATTGATTCTCTTACGGTTATTGGATTTATTGAGTATGCTCGTAAGGAAATAAACCTCTGGGTTGTATATGGTGACATGCATGTTCTTTGATAACAAACTTACTTTGAATTTTGAGCCTTCGGCATGGACTGGAAGGGCCAAGATGGTCTTTTTCCGTGTTGTAATTCTTACATGGTTATATGGTTAATATTTCAATAGAAGCAGCCAATTTGAGCACTATTGTAATGTGACCTTGGTTAAATGATAATTTTTTGAAAAGTGTAAGAAAAATATTGTTTTATACTCCCTCACTTCTTCAGAGCTGCTTCTTTTATCCCCACCTTGGAATGCAAACACAGCTCTTCTGAAACTTCATACAAGGTTAGAGCTCAAAGTGTTGTGTAAAATTTTTGCCTAGTGTATAGTTAGAGAAAAGAAAGTGTTGGGATGAGTGGGTCATTTTCATGTTAGCAAACTGTAACTGGATCTGTAATCTGAGGCAGACCAATGAGATAAATTACACTGGATTTCAATTTTTTTTGGAAGTGTTTTTTTATGGTTATGACAGATCACTTGAAGCTGAACACAAATGTAATTTCAGCCTACTTATATAATGTAGAAATTTGAAGAAACAAAAAATTAACTTTTATTGAATATAATGAGTTTAATTGCATAATACTGCTGACACTTTGCAACAGTTCAACTAAGCTAAAAATGTTGTGTTGATGATTTTCAATTGTAATCAATGTCTGAGGCTTCTCCAACAATAATCCAACAATAATCAACCAGCATTGATGGATTCCCATTGCCCTGATACTATTTCTTTAAGATTGCAGTATCCTAGCAAAACCTTTCACCATGCTCATAACTGACAGCACCAAGATTTGCAGCGAAGAAGTCTAAATGGGAATGCAGAAAATTAATCTTTAGTGACATGTTGCATTTCATCATTTTGTATGCATGAAGCATGTTGTCAACCAGTTGCATGAAGTTTGGTGTTCTGTGATTGCCAAAATAAAATTTTAACAACATCCATGAATGCCTTCCATGTGATTCTCTCCAGTCCTAATAAAAGTTCTTTGAATTGCCTGTCATTGATAATCCGTTTGACATGTGGACCAACAAAAATGCTTTCCTTAATCTTGGCATCAGTTATTCTGGGAAACAGCTGTCTCAAATATCAAAATCCATCACATTCCTTGTTCATCATTTTCACAATATCTTTCATAAGCCACAATTTTATATGAAGAGAAGGCAAAAATATCTTTGTCAGGTCTACAAGTGGATTATGTGTCATACTTTTTTTGCCCTGGAACTGACTGCTTACGGAGTGCCCAATCCTTTTTAATGTGATGAGATTCTTAACACAGCTGTCCCATTTGCAAATGAAACAACAGTACTTGCTGTATCAGAGCTGCATTCATTAGTAGCAACACTACTACTTTCAGATCACCACAGATGTTCCAGTTATAGTTGCTGTACTTTATGTGTTTCAACAAGACTTCCAAATTGCAGTAGTTTTCTTTCAAGTGTACTGCATTGCCGACTGGTATTAAAAGATGGACAGTGCTGTGTGCAGCAGCACAGCTTTCAGGCTCAAGAATCAATAAAAAGACGCCATTGTTGAGGGACATGCTGGCAACCCAAAACAGTCAAAAGCCCATTAATGTCAGTGCAGAAAGACAGATGATCAACTTGACTTATTTCTTCCCGGAATTGCGTCAAAACTTCTGGGTGCCTGCAAAAGGCAGAAATCGTTGCACCTGGTGACAGTAGATTCCATTCTTGCAGTTTTGAATGCAGTAGTTCTGCTTTTGACTTTGACAAACCCAAGTCTCTGATCAGGTCATTTAACTCAGATTGAGTTTATCAGATGCAGCTCACTCGACATAAAGGATTCAAAGTATGTATCTCTGTCAGAGATATTTTTCATTCCTGGCTCGTGCATCATGGCATTTTTGTCTGCCTCTTCCAGACTTCACGTCTCTAGTAGCTTCAACACTGGAAGATGATCATCATGCATCACAGGTCGCAAGGCTGAAGGGAGATTGGGATATTCAATGGATTTCTTGTTTTTAGGAGAGAAACCAGACACACTGGTAAGACAGAAGTAGCAGTTTGTTACATGATACTCTACTTTCGCCACATCATTGGGACAGTGAACAACATTCACTTCTCAGTATCTCTGAGCCAAGATCTAAGATCGGCAGCGTATGTTGTGCAACAAAGGTGAGGGGCCTAGGCTTTGTGTTTATCACCAATTTTACTCCCAAGGTAGACCTTCATAGATTTTCTTAATAAGAGCAGTCTTGCTCCATCTTTGAGATTTAAGCATATCCTCGGCACAGATATAATAGAATGTATCATGGCTGTTGCATCACTGGCGAGACATTTTGCTACCACAAATACTCCTGAAAGTACAATTACTTTATTATAATGTGTACCCACAATATGCTATGTGCATAGAGATGCATATCAACATGATTGCAAACTGATATACATGTAAACTCGTTGCATGGAATGGTGTGTATGAGTGTGATGCTTTTATAGCCTTTATCAAACCCGTCCTGCCATGTAGCATCCACCCTGCCTAGGTATGCCCAGGCATGCCTGGACAAGACAGAAAACTTTTCAGGACACATTTTACTTGAATTATGAATTGAAATAACAAATTTAGGTACTTATAGGCAGACTGAGTGCCCTCTTTTACTCCCTGTATACCCATATCTGTATCACGACCCATAGCTCCAATCTGCTGATTAAATTTGCCAACGACACTACATTGGATAACTTTTTGTTTGTTTGGAGCTTCCTGAGTGGTTGTGAGGTGGATTCTTGTACAGAAGAGGATGGGTTCCCAAGTGTGTCAAAACTACCACATTGAATGTGAGGTTGCTGTCAACAACCAGATTAACATGGAAATCCATTCCTCCTATGTTTATCGCTCTATGTCCTTGTACTTTGACCAGGATGATGTTGCCTTGCACCACTTTGCTGACTTCTTCAGGAAGCAGTCCAATGAGAAATGGAAGCATGCTAAGAAACTTCTAGCATTCCAGAATCTGCGTGGTGGCCAGATCTTGATGGAGGACGTAAAGAAACCAGAGCAGAGTGATTGGATTAATGGTCGTCATGCAATGCACAGAGCTCTGCAGATGGAGAAGGATGTGAACCAGAGTCTACTGGACCTGCACAAGCTTGCCATTCAGCACGGTGACCCCCAACTGTGTTCCTTCCTGACGAGACATCTGCTGCATGAACAAATGATGATGATGAAGAGGCTTGGAGATCACATCACCAACCTGAGGAGACTGGGAGCCAATGAGAATGGTCGAGGAGAGTACCTATTTGACAAGTTGTCCCTGGGGAGTGAACAAGTGCAGACCTGAAGTTGAAACCTTCTGTCAGTTCTCATCTAATGAAATGTGACGTGATTTATGTAAAGCTAATGTCAATTGGAAATAAATTGTTCAATAGTGTTTAAAAAAAAACGACACTACATTGATTGGCTTTACCTCAAACACTAATGAGGTGGCCGACAGGGAAGAAGTCATCTCTCTGATACAGTGGTGTCAAGAAAACAACCTGTTCCTCAATGTCGCAAAAACAAAGGAGCTGGTTGTGGATTACAGGAGAAATGGAGACAGGCTAACCCCTATTGACATCAATGGATCTGGGGTTGAGAGGGTAAACAGCTTTAAGTTCCTTGGCATCCACATCACTGAGGACTTCACGTGGTCTGTACACAGCAGCTGTGTGGTGAAAAAGACACGAGAGCACCTCTTTCACCTCAGACGGTTGAGGAAGTTTGGTATGGGCCCCCAAATTCTAAGAACTTTCTACAGGGGCATGATTGAGACCATCCTGAATGGCTGCATCACTGCCTGGTATGGGAACTGTACCTCCCTTAATCGCAGAACTCTGCAGAGAGTGGTGTAGACAGCTCAGCGCATCTGTAGTTGTGAACTTCACATGATTCAGGACATTTACAAGGACAGGTGTGTAAAAAGGGCCCATAAGATCATTTGGGACCAGCGTCACCCCCAACCACAATCAATTCCAGCTGTTATATCCAGGAAATGATACTGCATCATAAAGCCAGGACCAACAGGTTCTGGGACAGTTTCTTCCACCAGGCCATCAGACTGATTAATTCACACTGATTTGCATGAAATCTGTATTACACTGACTGTCCTATTTATTATAAATTACTCTGATTGCATATAGAACATTCAGATGAAGATGTAACATAAAGATTTTGCTCCTTATGTATGTGAAGGATGTAAGAAATAAAGTCAATTCAATTCAATTCAATTTTTTAAAAAATGGAGTGTGATAGGGAAATTTCATGGTGATATTCGTGCTTAGCATTCCAAAATTCATAAGATACACCAGAATTATTCAGGAAGCAAAATCTTTGTTTTCTAGTGTTAGCTAGAATATAAATACACAGATGGGCTGTTGCTGTAGTATACTACCTGAGGATACTAGATCCTGCACCTGCAATAACCTTTGAGCTGCATTCGGAATCTGCAGCTGGGCAAAATGCCTCTGGGATAAGAAACAAATAAAAACATGTACACTACTGCTCTTAATCATTATCCAGTGAGTCTTGTTACAAGGTCACATATAAAGGTCAGGCATGGACATTATTACAATACCCTCAATGGAAAAAATATGAAATATTGCTGTATTATGAAACATATGGTTGCTAAAGGTTGTCATAGCTGGAGGAGGTAGTCAGGGTAAGCTCCAACCATCTATTAAATGCTCCCAATAGTGTGCATCTCAATTAACCTCTGACAATCAAGTCCAACTCCTGGCCTTCATGTGTGGCTTAGCAACTGACAGGAGAAGAGGCAAAGGCAGGATACTGGCCTTTCGGCAGATGGGGCTCTTCAGTCATGGTTGGTAGCTCATCTAGAAGAAAAACTCTGACCCCAGACCTCTGCTGCCTTTTGGCCATATCCACTTTTGGGGATGTCTTTGGGAGTAAACCCTGAGGAAAACTCTGGAGCAGGAGTCCCTAAGACGGGATGCCACTGGTGCCAAACTGTATCAGTCTCTGCCATTCCTTTGGATTCATTAGCTGCGTGGAAAGGGGGGAAGCATGCTGCATGGGCAATAACATGTCCCCTATATCATACTACCCTGGCTTGTTTGCATACTGGCTTGCATATCACATAGAGAGCTGGCACTCAACATACATGGTCAACCCTAACCAATGGAGGGTCTCAGAAATTAAACATATGAAGAGAAGACATTTAGGCAGGATACTGGTGAATAGTGAAGTATATTAGGATAAGCTTAGTCTTGCAGAATTGGTAGAAGAAAAATTAAAATGCCATTATTTCTGATGACACTACATTCCTCACTATATGAAATTGGAGGGATCAATTGAATATTGTAAAAATGATTTACCATTCCTTTCAATGGCACTGTTACCAGTGATCATCACTGAACAAATGTGCTAATTCATTTTATAACTGCAATCTGCCTCATGGGATGGTGATGAATTTCAAAAGCCTGAAGAGCAATTGGAAAGTTTGCTTAGAGTACAGCATAAGATTCTCATAATATTGACATTTGCGTTCTGTCATTCAGCTGCAGCTTTTTATTTGAACCTATTATCAATGCAAGAAGCAACTTCAATCAATACTGAAATATTTGGGACCGACTCTGCCAAGATTTGACTGAACATGCTGTGTTAGCAAGTTTCTCAATAGATATTTTCGTCTGCTGCTTGCTTCTATACCATCTGGCAAACTGACACCGAAAACAATCACTTGCAAAATTGGTTTGAACTGTTGAACTAAAAAAGGACATTTAATTAGTTGAAGGTATTATCAACCACTGTTACCTGGTAATGACTCAGGTGACGCCTAGGAAGCCACATTCAAAGCTTCATGTTTTCAGATCTGGACTTCAAGCTCTTAATCATGGCAGAAGCCCAACTACTCAGAAGGAGCTGCAGCATTCATTTAAAAAAGGTCATGACAAGGAGATTATGATCCTTTTGAATCCTTCGGTCTCAAATTCAGAAGGGAAGTATAGAATTTAATTCCTGAGATCATAATATCTCAAATCAAATGTACTTTGCAGACTCCAATGTTTGGTAGTGTTCAGAGAGTTCCAATTAAAAGCTGCCCTTTAAGATATTATTGCCAAAGACAAATCTCAAAATTGTCATCTGTGACAGTACAATATGTTAAACTACGATACGAGTGACCTACAAAATATGCACTTTGCATGAGTATTTCCCTCATCAGCACTGCAGACTTTACATGAAATGCACTATCTACTAATCATAGAATGTGCCCCGTCAAATTTCCAAATTTTGATTAGGACACTTCAACGTCCACACAATTAGGTTGAAAATGTCAGTATCTTATAAATCTGTTTGTCTATCATTACATAATCTCTACAGATGTACAATTACACAATTTTGAGGATGCAATGCCTATGAAAACTTCTCACCCAGGAACTCACAAACAAGAGACAATCTGCAGAAGCTGGAAATCCAAGCAACACATGCAAAATGCAGGGTCTTAGCCCAAAATGTCAACTGGTCACTCATTTCCGTTGATGCTGCCTGGCCTGCTGAGTTCCTCCAGCATTTTGTGTGTGTAACTCAGGATCTACTGTGTTCTCCAGCATAATTGCAATTCAATCATAGAAATGAATTGCACTAATTGTTTATGTACCTTCCTGTGCTAAAGTCCTAAGCACAGCTTAATTTAAATGACCACAAAGCTTTTGTTTTTATTGTTCTTTTGTCCAACCAGAGTTGATGGATTTGATTCAAATTTGAAGAGAGATAAATGGTAGAAGGATATTTCTTTGTCTGCAGCTCTGAGACCAGAGGTGTTCCACAGGAACATTGCTGATACCCCTGTTGTTTGAATATTTTTAACTGATTTGCATGAAAATGTAGATTGGTTGTTTATTAAGTCCATACATAGAACTGTGGAGAGTGAAAAAGAGAGTCAAATGATACAGCAGGATATAAATCAGTTGGAAATATTTAAAAAATGCGAGGTGGCCCACGTTATGAGGTCAAATGTAAGGGGAAAGTATCGAGTGATGCTTCTGGAGCATTAATATACAATGGATCTTGGGGTGCCAGTTCATAGTTCTCCAAAAGTGGCATTACAAGTAGCTTAGTAAGAAGACCATAAGGCAAGAAGTACAAAAGTGAAGAAGCCATGTTGCAGCTATATAAAACTTAGGTTACACCTCTTTTGGAGCATTGGGAATAGTTCAGGTGATTTACCCAGGAAGGGTGCAGAGATTTAGGAAGGAGTACAGAAGAGTTTCACAAGATGGCATCTGCATTAGAGAGCATCAGCTATCAGATGAGGTAGGGCAAACTTCGGTTATTTTCTCTGGAGAATCAGAGGCTGAGAAGTAACCTGGTAGAAGTATGTAAATTTGTGAGAGGCTTAGATAAGATGGACAGTCAGTGTCTTTTTCTAAGTGTGGAAATGTCAAAGACTACAGAGCAGAGCTTAAAGGTTAGAGGAAAATGTTTAAGGAAGTTGTGCAAAGTATCTTTTTTTATACCTGCACAGAGTGGTGGGCGCTTGAAACACACTGCTAAATGTAGCAGTGGGAAAAAAAAAACAGATAGCAACTTTTAAGAGGCACTTATACAGACACATGAGCTTGTAGGAAATGGAGAAAGATGGGTCCTGCGAAGGTAGATGAGATTAGTTTAACTTGGCACCCAGGACAGCACAGATATTGTGGATCAATGGTCTCTGTTCCTAAGCTCCACTGTACTACATAGATGCAGAAATTATGTTTCCTTCTTTCTGAAGTAAATCAGCAATAAATTTCATGTTTCAGATCTTCATTCTGCCTACAAACATAACCTTAATAGCTTCCAACAACTTGTTTCAATTTATATTCAATTGCTATTGAAATTCATTCTTAATTTGGTTGGCTTTCCAAACAATAGCTTACAAAATATCACATTGTTTCCACTTCCGTCAATGTTCCTCTACCATGTTATCGGTTCTGACATGCATTAAAGTATACTTATAAATTTAGTATTTCAATGCCCATTCACGATTCATCTAAATGAATTTAAACTCATATACTGATTATCATCAGTAAATACTACTTACTTGTGTAATACTCTGCTGGAAATGCTATACCGAATGGAGTGATAATTTTGGAGCAAATCTCATAGACCTTCATTTGTCAGTTCACTCAGCCAGAGCTCCTTCCATTTACTCTGACCATCTATTTCCTTTGCTTTCAATCCAGTTAGCTAATATGCTATAATCCCCAGTGAAACCTTATCATCAATACCCTCTGAAAAATCAAATGCTTTTTATTCATTGGATTACCTGTCAATCTAGTTTGTAATCTCCACTGAGTTTCCTAGCAGGGTTGTGAGCCAGAAGGTGCTGTTTCTATATCCATAAAGGGGAAAAAAAAATCAAGATAAAAATCTTGAAGAGTAACCCAATTATTGGTTTTAAGTTTGTGATGACACAATCACTTTAACTAGAATATGTTTAGTGCCTCCATATGCTATCATTCTACAAGACAAATTAAATTGTCTTGTTAATCACATAACCAGCAGTTATGGGAGGTTAACCAAAAAAGAAAGATAGCTATACCAGCCTAAAGAAAAGTCTAAATGGTTTTATAATTAAGGGAAAGCTGATAGATTGTTATGAGTCGGGAAAACTGGTTGGAACATTAAGCAGATTAACACCATTCCAAATGCAGCAGAAATGCATCCAGGCCAAGTTTTATTGACGTGGGCTTGTCACCTATGCTCTTTACGTCTCTAAACATGCAGGAAGCTGATTTTATTTGGTCAGGCTGCTTGTGTGTAAACTACTAACACTGAACAGCAGCAAACAATGGAGTTAAGTGGAGAGGATGGCCATTGCTCCTCTGGATACCTATAACACCAGCTCAAATCTCACCTCAGTTTTGCCAGTTGCCAACGCTAACAGGATATCCATCTTAGACATCTAGTGCAACACACACATAATACTGAAGGAACTCAGCAGGTCAAGCAGGATCTATGGAAAAGACGAACAATGTTTTGAGCTGAAACCCTTTATCAAGTCCTGATGAAGTGTGAAACATTAAACATCATTCTTTTCTCTTTTCTCACAGCTCTGCAAATACCAATTAAATCAATGGGCTTGAGATTCCTGTATCAGTGCTTGGGAACCACAGCACTCTCATGAGCTGCTGCTGAAAACCCTGAAGAGTTGAGCATTAGAGCAAAGTGGGAAGTAGCCATGGAACTTGGCCAGTAAATTTGAGGTTTTGATATTCCTGTGGGAACTGTAAAGCTTATCTGCTGTTATCCTCAGAAATGTTGACTGTTCCATACAGAACTAACGGCACTCATGGGCAATAATTTCAAAACACTGGACCTCCGTGGACAGTTTGCATGCTTTTGAATTTCAGCTCACTCGTATCAATGGCAACAGCCTAAGGTACTGTATATCGATTAACAAGGGAATGGAGTTGATCGCAATCCTGTGAAGTTTTTTACACAGCTGTTGAGAACCCTGAGAGGGCAGGCAACACTTGGAGATTAGCTTATTTCTTTAAAAGGAAATCCAATACACATGCTTAAGTACATATTTAATCTGTGCAGGCTGTCATACTGTTTCTTTCAACTGATTAGCACACATATAATGACTGAAAATAAGTTTTATTTTTATAGGGCACTCAAATCCTTCACACAACATTGCTTTCATTAAGAAGCCTCAAATCTTCTAAGACTTTGTTCATAAACATACATGGATATGGTGCATTTTTCACAGAAAAATGACATATCCTCCTTTGCAAAATTTGCCTGTTTGCACCTGCATCGTTATCGTGACGAAGGTAAAGCAGGATTCTGCCTTTAATTCAGAAAGCACCAAATAGTGCTTCACAGGATCCTTGGCCTGTGGTCCAAGAGGCTTTTGGTTGAAGTTAGTTCAATCGCATTTACTGACACTTACAGATCAGGTTCCATGCGGGTGACAGCCAGGTGAAGCACACCCTCCACTATTGGAATGCATATACTCTTATTTAGATGAATGTAATCCGAGATCCAGTCCAAAAACAAAATTAGTCAAGCAGTCAATGTTTACAGAGGCCCTGATATTGTCCCTAGACTCAGATAAGAAATGATAGACAGAATACATTGAAGATCTAAATCTCATATGGATACAGTCGAAATCTCAAATGATATCATAAAGACTAAATCGGAGGACCAATGTCAAAAGTATTGAATGTAGACTTCAATATTGCCACACCACAGGAAATTCCCAGCTGGGTGCAGTGCACAAAATTCCCAAGGGTGAGATCAGATGCAGGAAAGAAATTTAAGCAGAGGCATCCAATAGACTTCCACCAGCACTTGGATACCATGATTGATCAGAAACTGCACAATAAACCTGCTTGAAAACCTGCAGAAGGCAATGGATTTTACAATGTACACAACTAACAAGCTGACATTCATAAAGTCACATGTGAATAGCACTGCTGGGCACAGCCTGCAGCTCCTGAAATGCGTCAGAGAATTAAGCTCCCACTGACGCTGATTTGGCAAGCTTAAACACCTATGGATTCACTTTCAAGGACTCCTTATTTCATGTTCTCAATACTTATTGCTTACTTATTTATTATTATTATTCCTTCCTTTTGTATTTGCACTGTTTGTTGTCCTTTGCACATTGGTTGAATGCTCAGTTGGTGTGTTTTTCATTGATTCTATTATGATTGTTATTCTATTACAGATTTATTGACTATGCCTGCAAAAAAAACAAATCTCAAAGTTGTATATGGTGACATTTATGTACATTGATAACAGGTTTAATTTGAACTTTGAACTATGCATCTGTAAACAGAGGGTACTGGTTTAAAATTAAGTGATGAAATGTTTAGAGAGATACAGGAAGAATTTATTTCTTCAACCAGAGTCAAGATGAAATTTGAATCACTCTGCTGGAGAGGATGGTAGAGGCAGAGACTCTTATAATACTTAAATATCTAATCAAGTTCATGAAATGCCAAGTCATGCAAGGCCACAGACCAAGTGCTGATAAGTGAGGTTAGGACATGGGTATTGATTGTTTGGTATGGCCAAAGGAACTTTTTTTCTGAGCTGTATGACTCTAGTAATCAAACCCTACATGATAATTGCTGAACGTTTATGTTCCCATTTTGGCCTTGCAATTCTTTAACTTAGAAACTATTTTATTTTCAATTTACTAACTAAAATGAGTTTTTCTTTTTCTATTTGTGACAAACAATTGGAAGTTACACCTGGGGCACTTTTAATAATTTAGTAATTCACATGAATGGCTGACCCAGACTAACTTGGAAGATCCCCATTTTGATTCATCAACATATGTTAAATTCTCCAAACTCAGGCAGGGAGGAAGAGAAGCCTTCTAATTGGTCCATCCTCTAATAATACAATGGAAAGACTCTTGGTGTAGTATTTCATAATTACTTGCACAGGAACCTGTTGAAGGATTGGGGCCAAATAAGGATCAATGGGACAAAGTTAGGTGGCATCTTGGTTGACAAGGATGAGTTGGATGGCTCTAATTCTGTTGAAAATATGTATATTGAGACATCAAATCAGGAAAGAATCAGACTTACTATGAAAATCCAATAAACACTCATTGTAATGGTTTTTCTGAAAAAATATTGAAGGCAAAATATGCCCTTGGAATCATAACTCAGCCAAACGCCAGAATTCCCCTGAGGAACAGCGGGTAAACACATTGGTAAAACAGAAAGAAATTTTAGAAAACAGTGTTTTGAGGGAAAGGCAATAAAGTTAAACTTTGCCCTTGTATTTAAGATAATTCCAGAACGTCCACTGGCAAGACAGAAATATATTATTCAGTAGGCAATAGACCTATAAAAGAAAGGACTCCTGGTTTGAATCACTGATCTCTTTTTAGCTTACATGATTATTATAGATGAAAATAGCCCTCGATCCATTTTTGTTTATCTACTTATCCAGTTTAGTATCTGATTGTTTCTAAATTGATTGTAGGCTCTTGCCTCATGCTGTCAAGATATTTGCACCACATATTAATCACGACTTGCAGCAAAATTTACTCAGTTAAGTATTATTATGATGATCTACAATTTTCCATCTGTGTAACGAATACCAATTCAATAATTCAATCTAATATGATTAGCAAATGTTTTAATGCCCTCAGACAGATTAAAGAAAATTATCCTGAGTTTTAACTTCAATCTGGCCTCGTATCAATAAAGCTGACCATATTCCTGGAAAATTACTGCCAGTCCTACCAACTCAATGTAATTTACAACTTACAGGATTTTAAAAATGTCTTCATTCTTTTAACTATCATTTCCACTACCTCCCTCAGCCACTGTCCCAGTTTCACCTATCATTTTTTATTTCTTCCTCCTCTCCCCCCCCCCCTCCTTACTTTGACTCCTCATCTTTTTTTCTCCAGTCCTGGTGAAGTGTCCTAGCTGGAAACGTCAACTGTACTCTTTTCCATAGATGCTGCCAGACCTGCTGAGTTCCTCCTGCATTTTGTGTGTGGTGACCATATTTTCCTGTTCATGTAATATTTGTGGTGCAAAAATAAACAGTTCCTTCACTGGGAGTTAATATCTTTATTAAATGTGATGGGACCTTTTTCTTGGAGTTTGGATTTTTGAGCAATTATTTATTGGACAGAAGACTGACTAGTTCATTTTCCAGACAAGGTATTTTAAAGAACAATCATTATTATTGCTCTCACTTCAGACAACATGGTGCAAATAATATTTTCTATATTCTTGATAAATTACAAACCAAAATATCTGAGGTGTTATTAAATGACTCCAAACTGTCCTAGGCCATGCTTTTATATAGAAACAGGCAACGTATGCATCTGCTTTAATACCACTTGCTGGACTGATCATCATGGTTCAATTCCTGTGCATGAGAGAATTCAGCAGAATCTGCTTCAGTGAGCACTTCTTCAGTCAACCAACATTACTAAGACTAACTTTAACTTGTCTAAATGCTGACAACATTAATGCTGCAATTTATCTTTGAAAATTACACACATGTTTATCTTCTGCTGCTCTGCCTCTGATTATAAGCAAAAGCAGTTCTTAATCTCATTGGTGATAAGCATTATTAGAAGTACATTGCAAATAGAAGATGGCATTAATGTATCACATGCACATTTATCATTGACAAAAACCATGTTATAGTGAGAATTAAATCCTCCCATTGGCGAATACCAATTGCAAAATCTGGACCTAATTACTAACTGTCCAACACTGAGTAATTGCATCTAGTAAAACTTCAAATAGACTTCACCTCCTTGGAAAGTACAGCCATACAGTATGAGTGAAGAAGCATTAGTCATCCTCTTTAGGAGGATGTCTAAACAGCTATTTAGTTCTCAAGCACACTACAAAATAAAAAGCCCATGGCCAAAATGATGCAAATGAATTTTGTAATCACCTGCAGAAAGAAATACATACTCCATTGGTCCATGTCAAGACTAGTGTTAATGTATTGCCAAATAAAATAGCAGCTGAAAATGGCAAATGTCTAACAGGTATAGCACGTTCATGTATTGGTAAATTAGCACTTTCTCAAGATTTTATCTTGCGCATTGTTTTCAATGTACGTAATATCGATGCTACTTAGAAATCTCAACTTGCCTTCCTGGAAATGTTTAGTTTTAACAGGCTGTGATTCTTCTGAAACATTTGATGCAGAAATTGCTTATCATTGCTTATATTAGGATTAAGGATTATGTTACTAAAGCAATAGGGATTTAAATGTTGAGATTAGCTCCAAAAATCTCAAATGGAATTCGTAGACTCATTTGCCCTTGCTAATGGCAACAATCAGCCTTTTACTTTTTAAGCAAGATCCTTGCACTAAGGAGCCAATGCATCTATCTTTTTTTTTCAGAAAACAAACCCCTCTTCTGCAAAGTGAACCCAATTTAGTTCAAAATTTAATTCAAATTGATTGTTATAAACTCTTTAACAGATTTTACTTGCAGATCTATTGTGCCCTTGGGTCTCACATAATTAATTTTTACATCAATCTTTTTGGGTTGTCCTTCTGCATGATCTCCATAACTGGTCTCAGCTTCTCCTGATTGTTCCAGCAATTTTCAGGGTATTTGTTATCATGTGGAATCAAATCAATTCATGCTTCATTCAAGTACCCACTTTGGGAGGATGGTTTGATGATACTGTACATAGAGGAGCCAGGCCTCAATTTAACTGATTTTATCAGTATTAAAATGGCTGTTTTAGTTGATGGCACACTCTGCCAGCAGCTTCTCAAAGTTAAAATCAGTCTAAAAGAGTAAAATTTATAACTTCTGTGGGGTGTATAAGGGGGCAAAATCAATTATACAACCACCCCAACTTCAGTTGAAAGATTTTCATTTTTTAAGGCAATTTCTAGCTTCAGGATATATAAAGTGCACAGTTTGCTTGATGCATGAATATATCCAACTAAAAGCCTGATGCCAGCAATGTGATAGCTTTAGAGGTACAATAATAATTTCCAACACTGCAGGGAATTAATAACATGGAATAAACTGATATGTAGAAAAGATCCCATGATAACCCCCAACACTGAGAGGATTTGAGATTGTCATGAGCTTTGAGCAAGCCTCAGGCTTATAACTGCCATCTGTAAGATGAGATTGTAGCTTTGAAAATGCTCAAATATTGAATATTCCTTATGATACATTCAGAGAACTTGCCACAGTGGCTACCCAACTCTTGAATGCATTTTGCTTTTAGAAAATGCCTGCAGTTGATGAAATAGTAATGTCTGCATTGGCTAGGTTAATATTTGTATATTAGCCAAAGTTGGTACATCCAATATAAGGAAAGTTAATTACAGATAGTTAACATTTGATATGAACATTCCAATAAGAATAGATTATAAAGATAAACAAGTACTTTTAAAGATTAACTTCACTTTATACCTTTTATCACCCATTATCATCTCCCATGTCACAGATTACAACTATTTCTTGAGCTTTCACTCATTTATAATGTTCATTTTGATGGTGTGTATGGCAATTCATTACTCATTACCCTGTGACTTATATCTTACTTTTTATTCTTCTATCTTCCCAGTACTTAAAACTTCAATCTTTTGGTATTCAAGGTATTGACAATTTTAGTCATCATTTCTTCAAATCCATTTATAATTTTAAAAAATTGTCAGGACTTTATTTCAAAAAGATAGTGAACTCAGTTTCTTTAACTTTTCTGACTGATTTAGATTTTATTATAACACACCTGTGATATGCCACAAGTATTATTTATAATTCTAATCAAACTTACAAGTTGTGTATATTTCAGAAGTTTCTATGTGCTCATGGTCGGCAGTCCATACTTCTCCACAACTTTTGATTCACCAGATAATTGCTGTCTATATTGACAAAACCCTATCACTTATCACCTACCAGGAATAGAAATGTTGCTTTTTTTTCAAAATATCCAAGTGTTCAGCTGTCAGGTGATATCATGCTGAAATTTCAGAACCCAATTAGTGCTTTTCACATTGATTGCTGTTTGTCAGTACTTATTTAAAATACACAAATAAACCTGTCTAAGTCTTTGTGCAGTCAGATATACCATCAGATGAATGAAGCAAGCTGACAACAGGGCCAGTAGCTACTGAGGGATTTGTCAGAGTCACTTTGGGACTGTCACTTCGTCATGTCATTGGAAACAAAATAAGGACACCGTGAGCTCATCATGTTTACACACTAACTTACAAACCCCATTGATTCAGACAAGCTGAATCTGAAGCTTTCTACTCTCAATTTTTAAGTTTACAAAGGTCAATTCTGAACTTCAAAAATAAGATTCTGAAAGCCATTTGTGAATGTCACTTGATTGCAAACAAGCACTAATTAAGTTATAATATCATTCCAAAGTCAGTTATTTAAATTGTTTCCCTGGTGGAGATACTTTTTCAACCAATTAGGAGGCCGTTCATTAGTAATGAGTTGAAACAAATCATTCTGATTAAATTATCCCTCAGTTTTCAACAAAATATATAGAAAATATATTGAACACAGTGAATTATAGAAGTCTATATTTAGTATTTTCATAATGTTTCACAAAACTTCATGTGCATATCTCCTTGTTCACTTGCTGAAGCCTGAATGATTCTTCATCCTTTTGTCATCTGAAGAATAAAATTCTCCACTGCCCAATAAATAAATCACAGTGCAAAGACAGGTAAACAAATTGGTTCATGGTTTGATCACTGCATCAATTTATCAGAGTTCACTCTGAACTAAACAGATGGGGTGCAATTAACTTCAGCATCCTTGGGAAAGATCAAGCACCCAGGCTCCCATTCTTATGTGTAACCAGGTGACTGTTGAATATCATTTTTTTTATTATTAAAGTGCACTGATGTGTTCACCTTGGTAATGCTAAAATAGCTGCCTGTGCCTCTAAGAGTAAACAGTGATATTGTTTTGCATGGGTGGAGTAGAACAAAGAGTTGCCATGTTTTAGAAAGGATGACGTTTTAATGCTTCTCCCAGGTTTGGTGAGGAAAGATGAATAATATTTGATAATATCCATGCAAATTCATTCATATTTGTTTGTAAATCTAGAATATCAATAATTTGATGTGTTTTACATGTGGATGCTTTAGATTTTTGCACGAAAGTTGATCAGCACTGGATAGCCTGATTGTGAGGTTCCTTAATTGGCCTACTAGGTTAGTCTTTTAGTAATTCAACTGCAAGGCAATATACTGTAAAAGTTTATTTGTCTTTCTTTATTGTTTCATGACCGAATGTGAATGTAACAGAGTAATGTGTGTGTGTTAATCTCTGTTCACGTAGCGTGAGCGAGAAGAACTCATTTCAAGTTCTCGCCTATATGTGTTTGGAAGTTTAGCAAGTGTGTGCCAAATGTGAGTATATCTCTTAGTTAAGATGAGATGTATTTACTCATATTTTCAATGTTGCGTATGAGGTACATAGATGGTTGAATTCTAATGTTGTTTGTATCGTTTCTGTTTAGAATTGCCACTACCATACTGGTTTTGTATATTTTGTTTTAGTTATTTTCATACTGTATATGTAACAAGGGTGTGGACTGAAGTTAAACTGAGATTGTAATAGCAGAAGCTTTTTTTTATTTTGTCATTTTTATTTTGATATCCTCTTTCTGCAATAAAACATCTAAAACAGATAAAGGAATTTAAGACCCAAAGAAGTATTTGTTGTCTTGCGTGTGTATTTTTCCCCAGGCTACAAAATATGTTTTATTCTCCATATTTAAAGAAAGACGTAGCAGCATCAGAAGCAGTCTAAAGGCTAATTCCTGAGGATAGACCATAAAATATTGGAACAGATTAGAGCCATTTGGCCCATCGAATCTTCACCACTATTTCTTCATGGCTGATCCATTTCCCTCTCAGTCCCAGTCTCCTACCTTCTCCCTGTATCCCTTTGTGTCCTGACTAATCAAAAATCTATCAAACTCTGCCTTAAATATATACAATTACGTGCCTCTATGGCTGCCTGTGTCAATGAATTCCACAGATTCACCAGTCTCTGGCTAAAGAACCTCTTCTTCATTTTCCATACTAAATTGGTGGGGCTTGGTTGTAGGAGGGGCGGGACTGACAACTTAACATTCTGGGGTTCCATTGTTTTAGGTGCAGTGCTGAAGGGATTAAATGAGGAGGGGTGGTGTTACTGGTCAGGGAATATGTCATGGCAGTGCTCAGTCAGAATAGGTTGGATAGCTCATCTCGTGAGGTGTTAAGGGTGGAGCTGAGGAAGAAGGATGGTATGACAACATTATTGGGGCTCTATTATAGACCACCCAACAGTCCAAGGGATTAAGCAGAACAAATTTACAGAGAACTTGCAGACTGCTGCAAGAAACATAACATTGTTATAGTAAACACAAGGAAATCTGCAGATGCTGGAAATTCAAGCAACGCACACAAAATGCGAGTGGAATGCAGAAGGCCAGGCAGCTTCTATAGGGAGAAGCACAGTCGACATTTCGGGCCGACACCCTTTGCCGAGTTTGTTATAGTAGGTGATTTTCACTTCCCACATATTGACTGAGATTTCAATACTGTAAAAGGTCATTTGAATTGGGAGCAAGTTACAGCTTGTGATTCAGCTGGGAGCTCAGAGAATTCGACCGTTGTAGGTAGGATTTAAGCCTACCTGCTCAATACCTGTGGAGGAGGGGGAACTGCGCAGGCGCGAGTGATGTCAGCGTCGAGCGTGCATTTTAAAAGGCAGGACTTCTTTTCAGAGCGGGCAGCGTCGAGCGGGCAGCGGAGTCCGTGGAAGCAGAGTCCTGGGCTTTGGCTAAGTGGGCTTCGGCGTAAGGGGACTTCGGTAAGCCTGTGTGATTGCTCGCTGAGGGGAAGAAGGTAAGGTCGCTAGGTGCTTTTTAGACTTATTCTATTAATCCAGTTCAGGTATGGGGGAGACGGTCAGAGCAGTGGTGTGCTCCGTATGCAGTATGTGGGAAGTCAGGGTCAACACAGTTGTCCCTGATGACCACACCTGCAAAAGGTGCGTCCAGCTGCAGCTCCTATCAGCCCGAGTTAGGGAGTTGGAGCGGGAGCTGGATGAACTATGGATCATTCGGGAGGCAGAGGCAGAGATAGATAGGAGTTATCAGGAGGTAGTCACACCAAAAAACCAAGAAGTAGGCAGATGGGTGACGGTCCACAGAGGCAGGGGGAGCAGGCAGAGAGAGCAGAGCACCCCTGCGGCCATTCCCATTAACAATAAGTATACCGTACTGGATACTGTTGATGGGGATGACCTACCAGGAATGAGTTGTAGTGGTCCTGCCTCTGGCACAGAAGTTGAACCCTCAACTAGAAAGGGAAGAGAAGAGAGCGATAGTTTTAGGGGATTATATAGTCAGGGGGCAGATAGGAGATTTTGTGGGGCAGATCGGGAGTCTCGGATGGTATGTTGCCTCCCTGGTGCCAGGGTCCGGGACATCTCAGATCGAGTGCAGGCTATTCTTGAGAGTGAGGGCATGATCCCAGATGTAGTGGTCCATGTAGGGACCAACGATGTAGGTAAGGTGAGTGAGGGGGTCCTGCTTAGAGAGTTCAGGGAGTTAGGAGTGAAGCTGAAAGGTTGACACCCTCCAGGGTGACAATCTCGGGATTGCTACCTGTGCCACGTGCGAGTGAGGCAAAGAATAGAATGATTATGCACATTAATACGAGGCTGAGAGCATGGTGCAGGAAGGAAGAGTTCAGGTTTTTGGATAATTGGTCTTTGTTCCAGGGACATTGGGATCTGTTTCGAAGGGACGGTCTACATCTGACCCAGAGGGGTACTAACATTCTTGCAGGAATGTTTGCCAGTACTGCTCGGGGGGGTTTAAACTCGATGTGCAGGGGGCAGGGATCCAGATCCAGAGGGTTGGTCAGAAGGAGCATGGGGTTAAATGTGTAGAAGGTTTGGGTGATCCTGAGAAGGTCATCAAAATTCAAGGTGCAATTAGCCCGATGGAAGTTCAAGGAGCTGGGTTAGGTACAGTAGACAGTGTTTTAAGCAAGGAGAGGAGGAATGGGCTAAGAATTCTATTCTTGAATGCGCGTAGTGTCAGAAATAAGACAGATGAGCTTGAAGCTCAGATGAAAATGGGGAACTACAATATTGCTGGGATAACGGAGACATGGCTGCAAGGGGATCAGGCCTGGGAATTGAGTGTACCAGGGTATACGTGCTATCTTAGAGACAGAAATATGGGAAGAGGGGGTGGGGTGGCCCTGTTGGTGAGGAATGAGATTCAGTCCTTAGCAAGAGGTGACTTGGGAACAGGGGAAGTAGAGTCTGTGTGGATTGAGCTGAGGAACAGTAAGGGTAAAAAGACCCTAATGGGTGTTGTGTACAGGCCCCCAAACAGTAGCGTGGATATTGTGTTGATTAGGGAGTTAACATTGGCATGTGCTAAAGGTAATGCAGTCGTTATGGGAGATTTCAACATGCAGGTGAATTGGGAGAATCAGGTAGGTGCTGACCCCAGGATAGGGAGTTTGTGGAGTGTCTAAGGGATGTATTTTTGGAACAGCTTGTGCTTGAGCCAACCAGGAACGAGGCTATTTTGGACTTGGTGATGTGTAATGAACAGGAATTGATAAGTGATCTTGAAGTAAAGGAGCCATTAAGAAGAAGTGATCATAACATGATAAGTTTTTATCTACAATTTGAGAGGGATAAGGGCAGATCAGAGGTGTCAGTGTTGTAATTAAATAAAGGAGACTACGGAGCCATGAGGGAAGAGCTGGCCAAAGTTAAATGGGCGGATGCCCTGGCAGGAAAGACAGTGGATCAGCAGTGGCAGATATTCTTGGGGATAATACAAAAGGTGCAAAAGCAGTTCATTCCAATGAGAAGGAAGGATTCAAAGAGGGGGAATGGGCCACAGTGGTTGACAAAGGAACTCAGGGATTGTATAGCATTAAAGAAAAAGAATTATGACAGGGCTAAGATGAGTGCGAATACAGATGATTGGGAAAGTTTTAAGGAACAGCAGATCTTAATCAGAAAAGCAATACGGAGAGAAAAAAACAGGTATGAGCTCAGTCTAGCCAGGAATATAAAAGGGGATAGCAAAAGCTTTTTTAGCTATGTGAAGAGAAAGAAGATAGTTAAGAACAATGTTGGCCCCTTGAAGAATGAATTGGGAGAAATTGTTACGGGAAACAGGGAAATGGCAACAGAATTTAATGCGTACTTTAGATCTGTCTTCACCAGGGAGGACACAAGCAATCTCCCAGATGTATGGATGGGCCAGGGTCATAAGATATCAGAGGAATTGAGACAGATTGACATTAGGAAAGAAACTGTGATGAGTAGACTGGTAGGACTGAAGGCTAATAAATCCCCGGGTCCAGATGGTCTGCATCCGAGGGTTCTAAAAGAGGTGGCTCAGGAAATTGCGGATGCATTGGTAATCATTTTCCAATGTTCCTTAGATTCAGGATCAGTTCCTGAAGATTGGAGAGTGGCTAATGTTATCCCACTTTTCAAGAAGGGAGGGAAGGAGAAAACGGAGAACTATCGCCCTGTTAGCCTAACGTCAGTCGTGGGGAAGATGCTTGAGTCCATTATTAAGGACGAAATAGTGGCACATCTTGATGGCAGTAATAGGATTATGCCGAGCCAGCATGGATTTACCAAGGGTAAATCATGTTTGACTAATCTGTTGGAATTTTTTGAGGGTGTAACAAGGATGTTAGACGAGGGTAAGCCAGTGGATGTTGTGTACCTAGATTTTCAGAAGGCATTCGATAAGGTGCCACATAGGAGATTGGTGAGTAAAATCAGAGCTCATGGCATTGGGGGCAGGGTTTCAACATGGATAGAAAACTGGTTGGCAGATAGAAAGCAAAGGGTAGCAGTGGATGGGTGTTTCTCGGACTGTCTGGAGGTGACTAGTGGGGTACCACAGGGTTCTGCATTGGGACCACAGCTCTTTACGATTTATGTCAATGATTTAGATGAGGGCATTGAAAACTATATCAGCAAGTTTGCTGACGATACTAAACTGGGTGGCAGTGTGACATGCAAAGAGGATGTTAGGAGAATACAGGGAGACTTGGATAGGCTGGGTGAGTGGGCAGATACTTGGCAGATGTCATTCAATGTGAATAAATGTGAAGTTATCTACTTTGGAAGCAGGAACAAGAGGGCAGAGTATTGTCTGAACGGTGTCGAGTTAGGTAAGGGAGAAATGCAAAGAGACCTAGGAGTCCTAGTTCATCAGTCAATGAAGGTGAATGAGCAAGTGCAACAGGCAGTGAAGAGGGCAAATGGAATGTTGGCCTTTATTACAAGGGGAATTGAGTACAAGGGCAAGGATGTCCTTTTGCATTTGTACAGGGCCCTGTTGAGACCACACCTGGAATATTGTGTACAGTTTTGGTCTCCAGGTTTAAGGAAGGACATTCTGGCAATTGAGGAAGTGCAGCGTAGATTCACTAGGTTGATTCCTGGGATGGCAGGGCTGTCTTTCGCAGAGAGATTGGAGAGATTGGGCTTGTACACGCTGGAATTGAGGAGATTGAGAGGGGATCTGATTGAAATGTTTAAGATAATTAAAGGATTCGATAGGATTGAGGCAGGAAATATGTTCCAGATGTTGGGAGAGTCCAGTACCAGAGGGCATGGATTGAGAATAAGGGGTCAGTTATTTAAAACAGAGTTGAGGAAGAGCTTCTTCTCCCAGAGAGTTGTGGAGGTGTGGAATGCACTGCCTCGGAAGACGGTGGAGGCCAATTCTCTGGATGCTTTCAAGAAGGAGCTGGATAGATATCTGATGGATAGGGGAATCAAGGGATATGGGGAGAAGGCAGGGACTGGGTATTGATAGTGAATGATCAGCCATGATCTCAGAATGGCGGTGCAGACTCAAGGGGCTGAATGGTCTACTTCTGCATCTATTGTCTATTGTCTATAGATGGGATAGAGTTTGTCAAATGTGTTCAGGAAAGTTTCTGTAGAAGTCCCTACATGAGAATGTGCAATACTTGATCTTCTATTGAGGAATGAGACAGGGCAAGTAGCAGAAGTTTGTGTAGGGGAAAACTTTGCATCTAGTGATCATAATATCAATAGTTCCAAAGTAAATATGGAAAAATATAGGTCTGGTCTGCAGGCTGAGATTCTAAACTGCAGAAATTAATTTTGATGGTATTAGAAAGAATCTGGCAAGTGTGGAACAGGGCAGGCTGCTTTCTAGTAAAGATAGCCTTGGTAAGTGTGAGGCCTTCAAAAGTGAAATTTTGAGGGTACAAAGCTTGCATGTGCCTGTCAGAACAAAAGGTAAAGATAACAGGTTTAGGGAACCTTGGTTTTCAAGAGATGATGTGGCCCTGGTTCAGAAAAAACAAGAGGTGCATAGCAGGTATACGTAGGTAGGAACAGATGAGATACTCATGGAGTATAAAAAATGCAAGAGAACAATTAAGAAAAAAATCGGGAAGGTTACAAGGAGGCATAAGGTTGCCTGAGCAGTCAAGGTGAAAGAGAGTCCTGAGAGATTCTGCAGGTAAGTTAAGAGAAAGTGGATTGCAAGGGATAAGATAGGTTCTCGGGAAGATCAGAATTCTAATCTATATATGGATCCAAAAGTGAATAGGGAGATCTGAAATCCATTTTTTTATTTTTGCATTTTTATTTGCTTGGGAGACATTCACAGAAACTATTGAAGTGAGGCAAAGCAGCAGCGAGGTGATGGAATCTACACAGATTACAGAGGAGAAGGTGTTTGTTATCTTGAGGCAAATTAGACCATAGAGCCACAAGACTACAAGATACAGGAACAGAATTTAGGCCATTTGGCCCATCAGGTCTGCTTTGCCATTTCATCATGGCTGATCCAATTATCTTCTCAGCCCCAGTCTCTTGCCTTCCCCGGGTATCCCTTCATGACCTGAGAAATCAAGACCATATTAACCTCTGCATTAAATATACATAAAGACTTGGCTTCAACTGCTGCCTGTGTCAATGAATTTTCCAGATTCACCACTTCTGGCTAAATAAATTCCTCTTTTTCTCCGTTCTGAAAGGATGTCCCTCTATTTTGAGGCTGTGTCCTCTAGTCTTTGACTCTAGCGCCATAGGAAGCATCTTCTCCACATCCACTCTATCAGGCCTTTCACAACTTGATGGGTTTCTATAAGATCACTCCTCATTTTTCAGAATTCTGGTGAATACAGGCCCAGAGCCATCAAACTCTGTTCATACAACAAGCCATAAAATCCTGGAATCATTTTCCTGAACCTCCTTTGAACCCTCCCCAGCCTCAGTACATCCCTTCGAAGATAAAGGGCCCAAAACTGCTCACAATGCCCCAAGTGAGACCTCACCAGAGCTTTATAAACTCTGAACATCACATCCTTGCTTTCATATTCTCATCCTACTGAAATGAATGCTAAAATTGCATTCATCTTCCTCACCACAGACTCAACCTGCCAATTAACCTTTAGGGAACCTTGTTTAAGTAATATTTTAAACATAAACATAAAATGTAACAAGAATTAGTCCCAACACAGACCGCTGTGGAACACCAGTAGTCACCAGTAGCCAACCAGAAAAGGCTCCCTTTATTCCCACTTTTTGTCTCCTGCCAATTCAGCACTGCTTTACCCATGCTAAATTCTTTCCTGTAATACCATGGGCTTGTAGCTTGTTAAGCAACCTCATGTGTGGCACCTTGTCAAAGGGCTTCTGAAATCCAAGAACACAACATCAACCGATTTTCCATTGTCTATCCTGCTTCAAAGAATTCTAAAAGATCTGTCAGGGAAGATTTTCCCTTGAGGAAGCCATGGTTAATATGGCCATAGAAAAAGAACCTCAGGATTGTTTGCAGTGATTCAGTATGTAGGTAATTTGATAACAAATTTTACTTTGAACTTTGATTTTATCATGTCCCTCCAAATACCCCAAAACCACATTCTTAACAATTGACTCTAACATCTTCCCAACCACTGAGGTCAGACTAACTGGCCTATAGTTTCCTTCTTTCTGCCTTTCTCCCTTCTGTTAGAGTAGAATGACTTTTGCAATTTTCCAGTCTTCCAGAACCATTCCAGAATCTACTGATTCTTGAGAGATCATTACTAATGCCTCTACAACCTCTTCAGCCATCTCTTTTAGAATCTTGGGGTATAAACCATCTTGCCTAGGTGACTTATCTACCTTCAGACTTTTCAGTTTCCCTAGTAATGGTAACTTTTCACACTTCATGATCCCTATCTCCCGCTACTTTCATCATACTGCTAATGCTTTGCACAGTGAAGACTGATGTAAAATGCTTATTCATTTTTTTTTATCAACAGAGTAACAACACCCACTTTGCGTTCCTGCCTGTCCTTTCGATACAATGTGATCCTTGGACATTAATCTCCTAGCTATAATCTTCATTCAGCTATGATTCAGTGATGCCAACAACATCATAAATGCCAATCCATAACTGTGCTACAAATTCTTCTACCTTATTCCGTATACTGGGCACATTCAGATATAACACCTTCGGTCTTGGATTCACCTTTTTTCAATTTTGTCTGCCTTTTTCATTGCAACTCATTGTGTTGACTGCAATTTTGCTCTACCATTGGTCTCTCCTTGATAGGAATCTTTCTAAATATTGCTTCTGTTTGTAAACCAACTACTCAGTTTCAGTATTATCACTCTGGTTCCTATCCCACTGCCAATTTAGTTTAAACCCACCCAAACAATTCAATCTAATCTGCCTACAGGGATACTGGAACTCCTTGGGTTCAGCTGTAACTTTGGGGTTAGAGTCGATAAATCCCCAGGGGCTGACAATGTGTTCCCCTAGACACTCTGGGAAGCAAATGCAGTTATTGCAGGGGCCATAGCAGAGATATTTAAATCATCCTTAGTGACAGGTAAGGTACCATAAATTAGAGGAGAGCTAATGTTGTCGCACTGTTTAAGAAAGACACTAAAAATAAACAAGGAAATTTTAGTCCAGTCAGCCTGTCAGCAGTAGAGGGAAAGCTATTGGAAGGTATTCTCAGGGACCGGATCTATGAGTATTTGGATAGACAGGGATAGCTTGGGGATAGCACAGCTTTGTGTATGGCAGATCATGTCTAACCAATCTTAGAAGTTTTTCCAGGAAGTTACCAAGGAAGTTGATGAAGGTAAGGTCATGGATGTTGACTACATGGACTTTAGAAAGGCATTTGGTTGGTAAGAAGGTTCAGTTGCTTGGCATTCAATATGAGGTAGTAAATCAGATTAGATATTGGCTTTGTGGGAGAAGTCAGAGAGTGGTCATAGATGGTTGCCTCTCTAATTAGAGGCCTGTGACTAATGGAGTGGTGCAGGGATTGGTGCTGTGTCTGGTGTTATTTGTCATCTACATCAATGATCTGGATTATAATGTGGTTAACTGGATCAGCAAGTTTGCGGATGGCACCAAGGTTGTGGTGTCGTGGACAGCGCAGAACACTATCAAAGGTTGTAGCTGGATCTGGAAAGTTAGGCTGTAAGCCGGCAGATGGAATTTAATGCAGATAAGTGTGATGTGTTAAATTTTGGTTGGACCAGCCAGGGTGGGTGTTACACAGTATATGCTGGACACCGAGGAGTGCTGTATTATAAAGGGATCTGGGGATGCAGACCCATAATTCATTGAAAGTGGCGTCAAAGTGAGGTAAGGTTGTAAAGAAAGCTTCTGGCACAGTGGCCTTCATAATTCAAAGTATTGAGTATAGGAGATTGGATGTTATGTTGAAGTTGTATAAGATATTGTTGAGGCCTAATTTGAAGTATCATGTGTAGATTGGTCACCTACCCTCAGGCTGAAAGAGTACAAACAAAACTTACAAAGGTTTTGCCAGGACCAGCGGACCTGAGTTAAAAGGAAAAATTGAATAGGTTAGGACTTTATTCCTTTAACATAAAATATTGAGGAGATTTGATAAGAGGTATACAAAATTATAGATAGGATAAATGCAAGCAGGCTTTTCCCACTGAGGTTGGGTGAGAGTACAACTAGAGGTCATGGGTAAAGGGTGAAAGGTGAAACATAGAAACACAGAAAATAGTTGCAGGAGTAGGCCATTCAGCCCTTCCAGCCTGCACCGCCATTCAGTATGATCAGGGCTGATCATCCAACTCAGAACCCTGTACCTGCTTTCTCTCCATACCACCTGATCCCTTTAGCCACAATGGCCATATCTAACTTCCTCTTAAATATAGCCAATGATCTAGCCTCAACTGTTTCCTGTGGCAGAGAATTCCACAGATACACCACTCTCTGTGTGAAGAAGTTTTTCCTCTTCTTGATCCTAAAAGGCTTCCCCTTTATCCTTAAACTGTGACCCCTCGTTCTGGACTTCCCCAACATCGGAAACAATCTTCCTTCATCTAGCCTGTCCAATTCCTTTAGACTTTTATACGTTTCAATAAGATCCCCCCTCAATCTTCTAAATTCCAGTGAGTATAAGCCTAGTTGATCCAGTCTTTCTTCATATGAAAGTCCAGCCATCCCAGGAAACAATCTGGTGAACCTTCTTTGCACTCCCTCTATGGCAAGAATGTCTTTCCTCAGATTAGGGGACCAAAACTGCACACAATACTCTAGATGCGGTCTCACCAAGGCCTTGTACAACTGCAGTAGAACCTTCATGCTCCTGTACTCAAATCCTTTTGCTATGAATGCCAACATACCATTTGCCTTTTTCACCGCCTGCTGTACCTGCATGCCCACCTTCAATGACTGGTGTACAATGACACCCAGATCTCGTTGCACCTTCCCTTTTCCTAATCGGCCACTATTCAGATAATAATCTGTTTTCCTGTTCTTGCAACAAAAGTGGATAACCTCACATTTATCTACTTTAAATTGCATCTGCCATGAATTTGCCCACTCACCTAACCTATCCAAGTCACCCTGCATCCTTATAGTATCCTCCTCACAGCTAACACTGCCGCTCAGCATCATGTCATCCGCAAACTTGGGGATGCTGCATTTAATTCCCTCATCTAAATCATTAATATATATTGTAAACAACTGGGCTCCCAGCACTGAGCCTTGCGGTACCCCACTAGTCACTGCCTGCCATTCTGAAAAGGTCCCATTTACTCCCACTCTTTGCTTCCTGTCTGCCAATCAATTCTCTATCCACATCAATGTCATACCCCCAATACCATGTGCTTTAAGTTTGCACACTAATCTCCTGTGTGGGACCTTGTCAAAAGCTTTTTGAAAATCTATATGTACCACATCTACTGGTTCTCCCCTATCCACTCTACTAGTTACATCTTCAAAAAATTCTATGAGATTCGTCAGACATGATTCTCCTTTCACAAATCCATGCTGACTTTGTCCGATGATTTCGCCGCTTTCTAAATGAAACGCTTAAAGGGAACATGTGTGTGTGGGGGGGGAGCTGCTGCACTCAAAAGGGTTGTGAGAGTGTGCAATGAGCTGCCAATGCAACTGGTGTATGCAAGATTGATTTCAATGTTCAAGAGAAATTTGGATAGGTACAGGGATGGTAGAGGTATGGTCCCAGTGCAGACCAGCGGGAGTAGGCATTCTAAATGGTTAAGTACGGACTAGATGCGCTGTGCTGTACTTTTCTATGACTCCCTGTGACTCTATTCTGAGGATGTGTCCTCTGGTCTTAGACTGCCACGCCTTAGGAGACTTCCTGTGCATACCCACTCTATCATGACCTTTCAACAGTTGTACGCTTAAATGAGACGTCTCCTCATTTTTAAAAATTCTAGTGAACACAGACCAAGAGCCATCAAATGCTCCTCATATGGTCAGCCTTACAATTCTGGAATCTTTTTGTGAACCTCCTTTGAAAGTTCTCCAATGTCAGCACATCTTTTTTTAAAATAAAGAGGCACAAAACTGCTCACAATTCCAGAAGAGAGGCCTCACCAGTGCCTTACAAAGCCTCACCATTATATTATTGCTTTTATACTCTAATCCTGTTGAAATGAATGCTAACACTGCATTTGCCTTCCTTACCACTGACTCAACATGGAAATTAACCTTTAGGGGATCCTGCACAAGTACTTCCAAGACCCTTTGCACCTCTAATTTTTGAATTTTATATCTATTGAGAAAATAATCTACACTTTACTTCTTCTACCAAGGTGTATAATGGTACACTTCCTGACATTGTATTCTATCTGCCACCTCTTTGCCTATTCTCCTTATCTGTCTAAGTCCTTCTGTAATCTCTCTACTTTCTCAATACTACCTTCCTCTCCACCTACCTTTGATTCATCCACAAACTTTGCTGCAAGCCATTAATTCCATCGTCCAAAGCATTGACAAATAATGTTAAAAGACACAATCCTTACAGTCTCCTGTGTACACCAATAATCAACGATAGCCAACCAAAAAAGGTTCCCTTTATTCCCATGCTTTCCCTCCTGCCAATCAGCCAATGTTCTATCCACGTTAGTATATTTCCTGTAATGCCATAGGCCCTTAACTTGTTAGGCAGCCTCATGTATACCACCTTGTCAATAAGAGAGTTGACTTATCAATAGAAACTAAACAGTTCTGTGTGTGAATTGTTTAGCGAAGACATGGCAGTGTAGCGGTTTACAATGACAGCAATTAAGGTCAATTTCAAACTGGTGTCTGTAAGGAGTTTATATGTTCTCCCTACGACCATGGGTTTCCTTTGAGTTCTCCAGGTTCCAAAGACAAATGAGTTCATAAGTTGAGTTCATGTTATGCTGGAATATTGGTGAAACGTGTGGGCTCCCCAACCCCCCGCCCCCCCCCCCAGCATATCCTCAGGCTGTGTTGAGTTGTTGAGACAAATTATGCATTTTACTGTATGTTTTGATTTATGTGAAACAAATAAAGCTAATTATTTTAGAGTTTAGAAGTAAAAAGGGATGACCTTATTTAAGAACATTAAAATCCTAAGAGGGTTTCAGGGAAGATTTGAGATGTCTTCATTAAAGGGAAAGTTATGATCAAGGAGCCTATAACTTAAAAATGAAGTGTTTAGAAATGTCTCCTCTCGTTGGAAAAATCTCACTGCCCTAGATGGTGGTGGAAGGAATTTTCAGATATATTTAAACTGCAGAAAGATAAGTAGTTGAGTGATTGTGAAATTGAAGTTTATGGGTGACTAACATAGAAGAGTTGAGACCAACATTTGCTAGCCATGAATATACTAAATGGCAGAGAGGCTTGAGGGGACTGATGGCCCACTCCTGTCCCTATTTTTCTGTGCTCTCTCTGTTTATGCTCATAACTGAGATTTATAATGTGAGAACGTGATACTGAATGTTGTGGTGTCTGCTTTAAAGAGATCATCGGAGAAGGAAAGGGGAAAATAAAATAAATAAGATTGTTACAAATAAATAAATTCGTTGCAATATTGTAACTAACTCCCAAAACACTATTTATGAAGCAATATTAATTAATGCCAAGATATGTTTTAGAATAAAATGTAAGCAGATCAAACTTTAGTGAAATTAAGTTATGTTCAAAATATATCTGGTAATTCCTAGACTATCTGTTTGAGTGGTAAATGGTAATACAAATGCATTTTATGTCATTGTACCTAAACTGATTCAATTATCACAGATCTCTTATTATTTTATTTCAAAAGCAGAACGTTACTAACTTCAGCTCCAATATTCCTCCAATAAGAGAGTTAGGTGCACCAAATTTCTGGGAGTCCACATAATGGAGTTCTCACCTGATCCCTCTATACCACCTCTTTAGTCAAGAAACTACAGCAGTATCTCCACTGCCTGAGGAAAGTGTGGCAAGTGAGCATCTCCCTTGTTTACCATTGTTAGTGTTTTGTAGCCTACAGCTTTATCACTTGTTTCTTGCTTTTTACCAATTGTTTGTTTATAGATCAACTGCAATAAACAAGCCTTTGCCACCCCCACCCCTGCCCCACACTTGTTGTGGAATTCCTTCTAGTGCTCTATTGTCCACTAAGATCCAAAGATGTGCTGTTCAATACACTAAATGATCATTGTAAATTACCCCTTTTAAAGGTACGTGATTGGAGAATCAAGGTGAAGTTAATGGGTAGAATTGATTGAGAATTTGTCACAGAGTAATAAGTGTGAAAATGCAATTGATGATTTTACACTGGAAACTTAATTCAATTGGCTGATTTGAGATTAAATCTCAGTTCAGTGAACTGAACGGCAATCAATTCATGTCAGAGAAAATATGAATATCATCAAGCTCGTTTGATCTCCTTATTATTAACATTTCCTTTGTTCTCTCCAACGCTCTCCCTTCATATAAAGTCCTATGAAAAGCTATTCAGCACCCCATGCGTGCTGCCTATTGAGTACCTATTTTACTTACCCTGTTTTAGCCTTCTAGGGCATATCACCTTGAATGCTCCTCTAAATGCCTTTTATATTTTGAGACTACATGCCTTCACCTCCTTTTCCAAAATTTAACCACCCTCTGGCTGAATAAAATAAATCTTACTATAAGTGTTCTCATATATTTCTTATGGTTTATCTGAAACCAATGCCCTCTGGTCACGGACACCTTCACTGAGGTGTAAAGTTTCTCAAATGGTCTCTAGCAACAGGTAAATATATATCAATAAGACTGAAAGAGTGCAGAGAAAATTTACAAGGCTTCTGCAAGGACTTGAGGACCTTGAGAAAGGTAGAATAGGTTAGGACTTTATTTCCTAGAGCTTAGAAGAATGAGAGAACATTTGATAGAAGTATACACAGTTATGAGGGTAAATGCAAGCAGGTTTTTTTTCCACTGAGTTTAGGCAAGATTAGAATGAGAAGTCATGGGTTAGGTGCGAAAGGTGAACTGTTTAAGGGGATCGTGAGGGGAAACTTCTTTACTCAGAGGGTGGTGAGAGTGTGGAATGAGTTTGTGTATTTAGGTTTGATCTCAATATTTGAGAGCAATTTATATAGGTTACAGGATGCACATTGATGGGACTAGGCAGATTAATAGTTCAGCATGAACCAGATGGGTCAAAAGACTTGCTTCTATTTTGTACTGTTCTATGACTCTAATCTACCTTATTTATGCCCCTCAGAATTTGCTCTCAATCACTTCATCTCTCAGCCTTTTCTTCTCCAGGGAAGACAAACAGCCTCTCTTCACAGTTGAAACCCTCTGTACTAACATCTGGATCAATCTCCTCATCAGCATCTTCAGTGCAATGGCATCTTTCCTATTAGTGTGTGGACTAGAACCACACAAGGAATGCCCACTGTGCCTCAATCTCCCCAGGATATTGAAATAGACTGTCCAACAACAATCACACCATTTTAAATCAACAGAAGTTATTTGACTCATTTTTATGGGAAACTGTGGGCCAAACATTTTATCAGGATGACCTCATGCAAAGCAACTTTTCTGTATGCAGTCTTTAAGTTGGATGCAGTTCCCAACATAGCTCAGTTTAACGATTCTCCCAACATAATCAGCAGACTCTGTCCTCAATTTTATGGACTGTCATTGAGATTGAGTACTTGTTAATATTTCAGTTTTAATCAGACTGATTTAAATACATTTAATTGTTCATGATGTACTCGATTGTTAGATTTCATGATTTTAAAATAATATTAAACGTAAGTTTATAGTTTTTATTTCAACTAAATTAAGCATCCAAAAATTCAAAACACAAAAATTAACAAAATACATTAAAATTACTGAGAAATCATAAAAAAACCCACTGTAAACATATTTAAACACTAGAACTCATTTCAATCAATTAAATACATTTAAACCAACCCAGCTGCATGAATTAGGACACAACAGCATGTTGGCCAAGTTACTGGGCTCACTGCCAGAGTTCTGGATCATTGATCTAGAGTCGTGAGTTCAAATCCCATCAAGGCAACTGGGGAATTTAAATTTGAATAATTATTTTAAGACAAATGCTACTATGCAGTTAACACTGACCATAAAAGGACTGGATTGTAAACCATCTGTTTCATACTCATTTTTCAAAGGATGAAATTAGTCATTCATATCTGGTCTAACCTACTTGTGATGCCAGACCCAACAGTTCACTGTTCCAAAGCAATGAGGTACAGAAAATAAACACAGGCATTGTCAGCAATGTCCACATCCGTTGGATGAATCAAACATGAAAATTACTTTACATTTACACTTTGTCTGCAACGGTTTATTTTCATTAAAATCAATGGACCATACTGGACTTGTGCCACTGCAAGTGCTACATAATCTGTGCAGGTCTGTGCCTCGTGGCCGTGCTTCACAAGGAGATCAATAAAGGATCACAGATGCCCCAGTATCAGGAAGTAGCTGAGCAGAAATTTGGATACTGCATGTTGTCAGATAAGGTATACGGGCCATATCTGTTCAAGACCTGTAGCAGAGTGGTCCCGGATAAAAGGTAACCTAAGAATTTTTCAGAATTCAGGGTAAGTGTCTCTTGATAAGGCTGTTGATGACTTTTCCCTTCATTGTCTTGACTATTGCAAATGGACTCAAGTGGAGGCAAGGATGTAATTCTGAGGCTTTATAAGGCATTGGTCAGAACATACTTGGAGTATTTGTCAACAGTTTTGGATCACTCATCTAAGAAAGGATGTGCTGCCATTGGAGAGGGTCCTGAGGAGGTTCAAAAGATGATTCCAGGAATGAAAGGGTTACTATATGGACTGTGTTTGATGAGCCTGTAGTCACTGGATTTTAGAAGAATGAGGGGGGAAATGACATTGAAACCTGTTGAATATTGAATGGCGTAGATAGACTAGATATGCAGAGGGTATTTCCAATAGTGGGGGAGTCTAGGACCAGAGAACACACCCTCAAAATAGAGAAAAAAGGATGAGGAGGAATTTCTTCAGCCAAAGGATGGTTAATCTGTGAAATTCATTGCCATGGATGGCTGTGGAGGCTACGTCTGGATATATTAAAAGTGGAGTTTGATAGGTTCTTGATTATTAAGGGTGTCAAAAGTTACAGGGAGAAGGGAGGAGAATGGGGTTAAGAGGGATAATAAATCAGCCATAATGGAACGGCAGAGCAGACTTGATGGTATGAATGGTTTAATTCTGCTCCTATGTCTTGAAGTCTTATGGTCGTATGGTGGTAACAGCTCACATTAGCTGTCTCCTGTCTTAATGGACAGGTTGATTACCATATGGATAACAATATTGAAACTGTAGTGGAAAAGATAGGTTAGAACTAGTGCAGTTAGTTTAAAATCATAGATATTAAGTAATGCAGGGAAAATATTACTGGGCCCAGTACTCATAGCAATGCCTTAGCATCACATGCAGTGAATCAAACTGGCGGAGTTCAAGTCAAGATAAGTCAAATTTATTTATATAGCACATTTAGAAACAACCCACGTTGACCAAAGTGCTGTACATATCAGAGCAGATAGCTAAAATCACAAATACAAGGAACACAGACTTAACCAACAAGGCAAACAGTTTATAGGCACAAAAGAAACAACACAAGGGCCTAGGCACAAGCCAAAAATCAGCCAAATCAGGAGGATTCAAATGTTAATGAATAAAAGTAAGTTTTGAGCCTGGATTTCAAAGAGTTGCTTGCCGGGGCAGATCTGATGGGGGGGGGGGGGAATGCTGTTCCACAGTCCAGGGGCTACAATAGCAAAGGCACGGTCACCCTTGGGTTTCAGTTTAAATCACGGGACAGCCAGGAGCCCCAAGTCAGCCGACCTGAGGGACCTGGAAGTAGAATAAGGGGTTAGAATGTCTATTTTATAAGGGAGGGGGCAAGCTCATTTAGGGCTTTATAAACAAACAGGAGAATCTTAAAATCAATTCTCACAGGAAAATGAGAGGGAGATTGCCCAGAACTTAATACGTTTACATCCTTGGGGCTACTGGCATTCAAAGCACAACAATGGAAAAGTTAAAGGAAAAAAAGATCACTTCAGAAGAACTACCTATTCTCTTCTGAGTATTGGCTACTGATTTCCTGCAGCCTGCATGAACAGATGAAACCTGAGGTGAGCAATTTTCTTCCAACTATGTTGCAAACAGTGCAGCAAAATGTCAGGTCAGTTTATGTATCAAGTGCTAGTGTTCAGTTCAATGGCACAATATTATGCCACATCCATTAGCTTACTCAGAAACAATTTAAGTTTAATATTATTTGAGTAGAATAGTCTGTTGTGAACATACCAAACTGCGACTTCTGCAGACCACAAAGAAGTTAAATTGTTGACAAATCAATTTTAAAATACAATTTATGTTGACCATGGGTTACCGCATAACTATAAATTTTATCATGAAATCTCCATGGAAATAAAAATAAAAAAGAAACAATAAACAACAAAGGAAATCTATGAGTCTTGGTTAAGAAGTAATGAATGGAAATGCAATATGAGGATAATTACTCTGAGGGTAGATGGGTCAATAAATCTTTTTTAATTTTATACTCCTTGGTGCAAAACAATCAAAATGTTGATGTCATCAACCTGGTAAAGTGCAATCCTGACAAATTATGAAAAAGCTAAAAGATTGCTGTTGTACATTGCTACAGTGAACAATGGCCCTCCCCCCTATTAACGCTGCCTGACCTGCTGAGTGCTTCTAGTATCTGCATTAATTTACTTCAACATCCCCTTAAGATCTTTTATGTTTCACTTCAAATCTATATTATGTATATTTTATCTTAATTTAAGAATTATTAATTCATGAATAATACTTTACTTCAAATAATTGTATTGATGTATTTTTGAGTATTTCAGTTCCTTGATGTTCTTGAGCTCTGCATTGAAACAGAATATTAGTATTCAGAATCAGAATCAGGTTTATTAACACCAGCATGTGCTAACTAAGCAGCTGCAGTTCAATGCAATACATAGCGTAGAAGAAAATAATGATAATAATTAACTAATAAGTAAATCAATTACAGTATATGTATTTTGAATAGATTAAAAATCATGCAAAAACACAAATACTTTATATTAAAAAAGTGAGGTAGTGTTCAAGGGTTCGATGTCCATTTAGGAATCGGATGGCAGAGGAGAAGAAGCTGTTCCTGAATCGCTGAGTGTGTGCCTTCAGGCTTTTGTACCTCCTACCTGATAGTAACAGTGAGAAAAGGGCATGCCCTGGGTGCTGGAGGTCCTTAATAATAGATGCTGCCTTTTTGAGACACCATTCCTTGAAGATGTCCTGGGTATTTTGTAGGCTAGTACCGAATATGGAGCCGACTAAATTTACAACCCTCTGCAGATTCTTTCGGTCCTGTGCAGTATCCTCCCCATACCAGACAGTTATTCAGCCTGTCAGAATGCTCTAACTAATGGGAATCAATCTTTGAGGCTACGAATCTATCTTAATAAAATTATTTTCCTGGAATGCAGCCCTCTGTAAATCACTGTAGTGTTGCTTCAGATGCTTCTCTCTTCATTTGAAAAAAGTCATTTATTATCTCCTCAAGTTTACCTAATCATTCCATTAGATGTGGTTAGTCTGTATTTTAACCTGTGTTTTCCAGTCCTGGTTCTTCAAACTTAATACTCTTGAAATTTCCTCCTGTACAAAACTTCAGACTAAGATATACAAATTCCTTTGCCTCTTGAATGTTATGAAGAATTTAATATTTTCAAAAATCATGGCATGAACAAACATTAAATCATTAAATGAACAAACACCTATCTCCATACATTCATTGTATTTGCCAAGCTTTGTCCATTCACATGATCATTCCATTACTTTTTCTCATTTTTGAGTTCCAGGGTGAATCAGAGTTCATACATTGATGGTTATGGAGAACAAATATTTCAGATTATGAATTTTTGCTTAGCAAAATGCTTTCCTGGAATGCAACCCCTTCTTAAATTAAGAGATACCCACACTGTAATTATTGTAGAAAGACTTGACCAGGAGCTATCAATAAGCTTGATATAGCAGTATCTACGTTCAAGACATTTATGAATATGGTGTCATCACTCAGATCACTGCAAACATTATGATTTAAATCTTGCCAACTTGAAAACAAAGCAATATTTCTTCTTCTCTCTCCTCACTTCAAAGTATTAAAACATTCAGTATATGTTTTGCTGAAATCAAGGCAGAATTTTACATCACTCTCCAGCTTTTTTTATTCCATAGTTACACTTTTAAACTCAAGCTTGGTATTCATTAATCCATAAACAACCTGCTTTCTGAACTCATTAATCCCAATAATGTCCTGTTTCTTGGTACTGTATAATCCATGTTGATTGTATTTTGTTCCTGTATGATCTGCCTTTGTCCTATATGATCTGTCTTGGCCTTACAAGTGTTTTGAGGTTCCTAAATTTAAAAACAAAACCTGAGATAGCTAGCATAGCTTCAAACTGATTTTTGTTACTCAGCCTACTGAGCTTCTCATGCCAATTGTTTTGTTTACTAACCTGGCCCCATCTACATTTTAAAACATTTGCCTCTACTTCTCAACTTCACCAATCCCTCACCTTTTTCTACTTGTCAATTATCCTTCATGCCTCCTCGATCCACCAATCATCTACTGGCCCCTGTCTCACAAACACCCATCTCTTCTTTATACAGCTATCTCGTCTCTCCATTCCCAGTCCTGATGCATGGTCTGCCTGCCACAGTTACTACTCCTCCTGCTGAGTTCCTCCAGCAGTGTTCTGATTCATTTACCCCCCACCCTATGTGTGAAAAATATGCCTCTTAGGTCACTTTGAAATATCCCTCTCACTTTAAACTTGTGTGCAAAATACTGCAGCAATATGACATCATGGGTAAAGGATGAAAATTGAAACCTCTAAGGGGAACTTGAGAGAAAATCCATTCAGTCTGAGCGTAATGAGAGTGTGGAATGAGCTGCCAGTGTAAGTGGTAGATGCGATTTCTGTTTCAACGATTAAGAGAAGTTTGGGCAGGTACGTGGATGAGAGACATGGAGTGGCTATGGCTCAGGTATAGGTCAATGTGACTAGGCAGTTTAAATGTTTCAGCATGGACTAGATGGGCCAAAGATCCTGTTTCTGTGCTGTAGTTTTCTATGACTCTAATATATGTTTTATAATCAGTGCACAGAAGCAGCCATTGTATTCTGTACACTAATCCCATTTACCAGCTTTTATTTGGGCTTCATTTGCCCATGTCTGCACCCTTTTCACAATTTCCAATAAAACTCCCGATCATCTTGCAGCTAAACTATTATTGCCTGTTCTTTGCTTCATTTTGCTTTCACTCTGTCCATCCCTACTCCTGGATCAGCCTGCATGATCCAGTAGGACATAGACCTTCAAATCTGCCAGAGCTCCACAGCAAAATTTCATTTTCTGGGTGCTCTGCACCCTGATTTCTTACTTTCTGTTTCCCAGTTTGCTATCTCTACTCCAGATCATATTGCTGCATCTGTGCCTTACTTTACCATCCGTTTAACTCTACACCATCAAATTCACTCTTGCTTCACCTTGTCTTCTCAGAATTGTTGTGCTTCACCTTGTTTGCCCATTCCTATTCCCAGTTCACCTAACACAATCTGCTATAACAGTATCCTTTTAAAGCTCACCCAATCCCAGCCATGTCCTCACCCTCGCCCTTTCTACTAGCCAAAAGACGACAGGATTTATGATTGCTTCAATACAATTAAACAAACATATTTTGTCTTTTTGTTTGCTAACTTTTGCATACTGATGTTGTTAATATCATACATATGGCATCATGGATATCAACCAAACATTAAAATTCTTGGTATTGTATTGAGTGCTCTACTCCTCCTCCCATCCCTCCATTACAATCTTTGTCTATCAAGTTATCTCTAGAGGCAAGGTCTCACCCAATTATATTGCATATGCATTTGTTCTGGAATAAACTAACCAGATTATTTAAATTTAATCCATACTTGAATGAAGCCTTGAGTATCTGGATGAATCCAAAGTTGTGTATTGATAAGTCCCCTTTCTTCTGGAGGGAATGGCAATTGAAAGGCATAATTAAATTGGGAGACCTTTATAATGGCGATAGTTTAAAATCTTTTAATCAATTAACCCAACAGTATCAAATTTCTAGGTCACAGTTTTGGAGTTTCAACTGTGCTATTTGCTACATAGAACTTTTGGTTCCACACAGCAGCCCCCATGAGTTGCTACAATACTGTCTACTGTATTGGCTGCACATGGGAAAGGTCACAAAGCTTCAACTTATTATTCAGCTTTAACACAAACATCTGGAGACAAAACTCTGTTAGGTCTTAAAAGAGCATGGGGAAAAAAATCCGAGTTTGACTTTTGAGACAAAACAGTGGGACAAAATCTGCAAAAATGTTAAAACAATGTCAAGGGACCAGAGGGTGCGCCTTATGCAGTTTAAGATCCTACACTGTTTCTATTGGACTCCAGCAAGGTTACATAGATTAGGGTTGAAAAACACCCCTCAATACTGCTGCTGTGAGGCAGATAAATGGGACTTAGTACATGCTGTCTGGTCCTGTCCCAGAATTTAAGAATTTTGGATTACGATACTTAAGTTTCAGTTATTCAACTCCCTTTCTGTCCCAGACTTTTTGTCTTGGGAGACACACTTGGCTTAATTGGGGATAAACACTCTGAAAATTGGATCCAGAAAAGTATAATGGTAGGAAGGCAAATTATACTTAGAGGTTGGAGGAACTTGGTGGGGGGGGGGGGTGTGGAATGATCATTTTAGGAGTGGGTCACAGAAATAGCCAAAGTGGCAGCTTTTGAACACATGTCTTACAAACAGTTTGATAGATTGGACATCTATACACAAAAATGGGGCAAATATTTAGGTTTCCTGGGGGTAAAATAGTGGTGAATGTAGTGGTGAAGCATATTTCCGAATGGTAGTCTTTTCTGTTATTAGAGGTCTAATGGACACACTTGGTTATTACATTGATATTTATTTCTGCAATGTTTGTTTTTATTTTATGGATAATTTAATGTTGTGAAAGCTATGGTTTACATAATTTTAACACTCAAGGGTTCAGGGAAAAAAATTCTAGAAATAAAATTATTTTAAAAAATGGCAATGAACATCCCACTCATAAAAGGATAGATACAGATAGTTCAATGTCTACAGTTTCTTTAAAAAAAAATATATATATAATCTTCTAGGTTATATTCCTATTTTAGTAATGGCTACCTAATTATTACAGGAATTTCAAACTGATCTCTTCATTGATATTGAAGACCACATTTATTTTTTTGTTTTTGGTTTGGATACTGTAGTGTTTTAATTGAAGTATTACAGTGACTAAATACTGTATAAAGTTATTACTGTATAATACTGTATAAAGTTCATCCTTTTCCCATATAATTGTATTTGTAATGTAGTTGCTCACAGTTATGTGGTTACGTGCTGCCAGGGATCAGCTTGAACAGCTTTTTAAAACTGTTTGGAGTGTCATGTGGGCATTTGTTTGTAGAAGATCTATGATATGCCTATCTGCAGCCCAGAACAGCCACTGGCCTAGCGGACAGTAAAGGGTGAACCAGGAATAGAGAGGGATGCAAGGAGCGAAAGGAATACACAACAGTAATTGGATATAGCGTGAAGCAGGAAGTGCAGTGTGAGTGGAACTGGACATGGTAAATGAGGAGGTGATGGGCCAGTGCACCAAGTAGGGAGGAACGTGAAAAATCTGAGTAAAGCAAGTGTGAATCTCAAGATCAGAGAGACGGCAGTTAGCATGATGGAGGCTGGGTGACCTGGAGTGGAAATGCGAAATGGGAGCAGACGCAGGAGGACAGGGCTCAGGCAAGTGTCTGAGGGTGAGGGCAGGGCTAGTGAGTGTGAAATGGTCGTAAATCCTGCCATCTTTTGGCTTGCATTTGGTTACATATCATTGCCCATTTTTTATTGTGATTTGGAAAACAATTGGGGATTGAACTGTGGAATAACTTACCAATCACAAGGCCTAAAGCAAATAATGCAACTTCATTTTCTTCCTTTGGTTATGCAGAACACAAACAGGTCTTCATGTTGGAATCTTACTCAAAAAATTTATAGGTTATAGGGAGAGGGGCAGGGAGTGGGGCCGAGGAGGGGAATAAAGGATCAGCCATAATTGAATGGCAGAGCAGTCTCAATGGGCCCAATGCTCTGATTTTGCTTCAATGCCTTATGGTTTTATGATCTAACAACTTGTTATTCAGATTCTGGGTTCTTGCCATTGTCCCACTACTTCCTGTCCATTGAAATACTTGTGATTTACTTGTGGACCTTTTCTTGCTGTCTGCTTCAATGGCTGATACATTATTCCATCTTTCTGTTCCCACTTTCATAAAATAAAGTTTTTGATTCATGGTTCTATTTCTCTGTTAATGAGTTCTCCTTGTACCTAAGTTTTTGCCAAGTGATAAATTTCTTTCTATTTTGGAAATACTTTCAGTGGCTTTTTTCTTTTGAAATGAAAAGGCCAAAACTTGACCTAAATGATGAATGGGCAAAAGTGGAGAATGTATTTCCATGCATGGATAGTCCAAAACCTGAAATTATAAAAGTAAAATAAGAAACTAATATATTCAGAACTAGAAGACATAAATGTAGGATAATTGCTGACCATTTCAGTTACCTGGGGTAATTAGAATGTGAAAATTGAGAAGCAGATAGTTGAGATAAATAACACTAAACTTCAAGGGGTAGTAAGAATAGTTTATGAGAAAAAAAGAGATAGAAAGGCTATCATGTAGAATATAAACACAAGCAGAGGACAGACAACCGGTAACTGTGTTGTAAATTGGCTGTTATTCTATTTAATCTTGTTCAACTGGATGACCTAAATAAAGCAGCCCTAAACCTTCTTCAGAAAGTAAAACTTCATTGACATGACCATTTTTGATGGTCCTCATGTGACTTTTCAAAGGAAAGAGCATCAGTTTTGAAGACCAGGGGACAAAAATGCACACGCAATCTAAATTGGGTATCTGACAAATGCCTCATTCAAATAATAAGACAACCACTTTTAATTTGTACTGTGCTGGAAATTTATTGATATTCTTCATCACTTGAACAGCATTGAAAAGTAAGTGGCAAATGAAGGGATTAATTTTGTATCAATTTTGATATTCCATACTGTCAGATTATTTTTGAATAGGAGGTCTGCTGTGTCTGAGAACTTATCAATGCCTTGAAATCTTACAGTTTGATGCACACTCCCCCAAGCTAATGTGATGTGTCAGCAGATTGCTTAGCTATTGCATCTAAATACTCATTTGTGCTGATGTTGCACAGTTTCCCTTATAGGTGACATTCTCAAACATTAATTTATTAATGTGGAATATTACCATTTAGTTCTCATGGTGTAGAATGAAAACTCCTTTTTTATTTCTATTGTGTGTTTGTGACCAATGTTCCAGCAACTTTAATTTAATTCCAGGAGAATTAACTCAGAAGTAAAGAGGTAAACCTTTCCAAAGCTAGTTTTGAATTCATTTAGTTCTCTTTACAATACAAATTGATATTTGAATTTTCAAACTGAAGTCAGATAGACTGCAGAACAAGAAGCTCAATTTCATTATTTTCATGACTAATGTTCTCTCACATGACCTGAAGGGTTTAGCTACTTCCAATAATATGTTTGGTAATGGCTGGCAGCTTTCAAGATTCATGCACACCCACTATTCTCAAAAGGGAGTCGAGATTGTGTGTGTTAGAAAGATGTTGTCCTTAATACGTGTCATACCCAGACCTGATCTCATTCTCACAGAAGTGGACACTTGAAATCCCTGAACAAGAAAATGTTTCATTTTGTGTGGTTCTTCAATTGCAATTTCATTTCTATCTGTGCCTATATGAATGGACCTATCTTGCAATTCTGCATCATAAATGATATATTTCCCATCAAAGCCAATGGTCTGGTTTTTATATCTACATTATAAAATATAAGGAATTAAATTTTGAAAATAACTTCCATCAGACCTATCAATTTTTTTTCACTTTCTACATTAGAATTTCATCTTGATTTTAAATACCACATATCTGAATAATAATGAATGCTTTTAATAATTAAAGCAGTTAACTGGATCTCATTCTGAGTTCAGTCTAAAGTCACTGGAAACATTTCACTTAAATATTAGCAGTTTTAAAATTAAACAGACCAAATGCTAAAATGTAAGCTTTAATTATAAAATTATGATGATATTTAGATCAAAAGAGATGTTTATTGAAGACTTGATTCGATTCTGTTTTTGTATTTTGAACATAGAACAGTACAGCACAGGAATAGGCCCTTTGCCCCATCAAATCTGCACCAACCATGATGCCAATCTAAATCTGCCAATAATGTCTCTATCCCTCCATTTTCTATGTCTCCATTTGACGTTCTATATCTACTATCATACCTGCTACTAGCTTTTCCCCAGCAGCACATTCAGGGTACCTACCACATGCATCCCCTGCGTGAAAAGCTAATTCTGCACATCTCCTTTAAACTTTCTCCCATTCTTAAGGGTATGTCCTCTCATATTTGACATTTTAGAATCAGAATCGGGTTTATTGTCACCAGCATGTGACATGAAATTTGTTAACTTAGCAGCAGCAGTTCAATGCAATACATAAGATAGGAGAGGGAGAGGGAGAGGGAGAGGGAGAGGGAGAGGGAGAGGGAGAGGGAGAGAGAGAGAGAGAGAGAGAGAGAGAGAGAGAGAGAGAGAGAGAGAGAGAGAGAGAGAGAGAGAGAGAGAGAGAGAGAGAAAGAGAGAGAGAGAGAGAGAGAGAGAGAGAGAGAGATTAAATCAATCAATAGAAAATAAATAAATAAATAGTATACGCATATTGAATAGTCTAAGGGTTCAATGTCTATTTAGGAATCGGATGGCAGAGGGGAAGATATGTTCCTGAATCACTGAGTGTGTGCCTTCAGTCATCTGTACCTACCTGATGGTAACAATGAGAAAAGGGCATGCCCTGGGGACTGGAAGTCCTTAATAATGGATGTTGCCTTTCTGAGACACCACTCCCTGAAGATGGCCTTGGTATTTTGTTGGCCAGTACCCAAGATGGAGCTGAATAGATTTACAACACTCTGCAGCTTCTTTTGGTCCTGTGCAGTAGCAGCCACCCCCGCCCCCCCCCCCCCCCCCCCACCACCGCCCCCTCCATTCCAGACAGTGATGCAGCCTGTCAGAATGCTCTCCACAGTACATCTATAGAAGTTTTTGAGTGTATTTGTTGACATGCCAAATCTCTTCAAACTTCTAATGAAATATAGCCATTGTGTTTTTTTCCTCAGAGATCTTGACACCCAGGAACTTGAAACTGCTCACTCTCTCCACTTCTGACCCCTCTATGAGGATTGGTATGTGTTTCTTTGTCCTATCCTTCCTGAAGCTCTTTGATCTTACTGATGTTGAGTGCCAGGTTGTTGCTGTGGCACCACTCCACTAGTTGGTATATGTCACTCCTGTACACTCATTTCTTCCCAGGGAGAAGAAAAACTTTGATTATTGACTCATGTATGCCTCTCATAATTTTCACAAACTTCTATTAGGTGGCCATTCAGCCTCTGAGAAAACAACCTGTCTGACCAAACTTTTCTAACTGTCAATGCACCCCTATCCAGGCAATGTCATGATGAACCCTTACTGTATTTTCTCTAATACCTCTGCATCCTTCCAATAGTGTGGCAAACAGAATTGCACATATGCCACATGTAGTCTAACAAAGTTTTACACATAAGAAAGTTTGCTGATACTGTAAATCCAAAGCAACAGACACAAAATACTAAAGGAACTCAGCAGGTCAGTTAGCATCCATAAAAATAGACAAACTGTCAATATTTCAGGCCGAAACACATTTTCAGGACGCAGCTTTTAAGTTTTACGCAACTTTAATATGCCTTACCTATATTTATACACAATGTTCTAAATGCTGAAGGCTGTTTGCCTTTTTTTTAACACACTATATACTTCTGTTGCCACTTTCAGGGGGCAATGTACTTATACCCCCAAGATTCCTTTGTACATCATTGATCCTAAAAGTCCTTCCACTTACTGTAAACCTTACTTCTGCATTTGACCTCCTAAAATGCATTACCACATCCTATTCTAGATTAAACACCATCTGCCACTTCTCTACCTAAATTTCCAAATGATCTGCATCCTGCTTTATCGTTTGACAACCTTCATCACGATCGACAGCTCCACCATTTCTTAGTTTAATCGGAAAGTTTGCTTATCTGACCACCAACATTTTCATCCAAATCATTTGTTAGGGATTGCTAGTCATAGGATATCCTTCAAGAATTGTGTGGATAGCTGCTGTTAAACCAAACTGGAATCAGACTTCAAAAAAACACGTTCAAATATGAATTGTAAATTACAAGTAGTAATCAGTTTAGAAATTAAAAGGATAGTTTTGTAAACAAACAGCACCTGCTACAGAGCACAGGCTACTGGCCAACAGTGAAGACCACTCAGGAGAGTTGGTTTGCAAACTGCCATGACAGTGAGACATTCTCATATGCATTAGCCAAATATAAGACAATGGGGCTATCTAAGTGGCCTGCCTCAAACCTGGCATCTGATGGCTTCTGTTTCATATTAGGCAAAATTATGATATAGACCAAGATGTTTCCAAATTTGATTTACTTCATCACTTAGCACGATACCCACGGACATCATATGAATCACTAGAGGAATACAATAAGTCAGGCAGCATTTATTGAGGAAAACGGGCAGAAGATGTTTTAGGTTAAGGCCTTTCATCCAATCCAGATGAAGGGTCTCAACCCAAAATGTTAACTATTCCCTCCAGAGATGCTGCCTGATTCATTGTATTGCTCCAGCATCTTGTGTGTGCTTCAGACTCCAGTATTTGTAGTCTCTTGTGTCTCCATGTACATAAATATGTTTGCTCTGCCAATGAATAACAGGGATAATTGTGTACCAGAGATTCCATCCACATAGCACTTATTTTGCATGTCTATTTTTTAATATCCACAGAAGCTTTGAAATCATCCATGTGAATTAATTGATGCATAAATTGCATTCTTTGTCCTTGAGTGGATCTACTTTTTCTTAGCTACGCTCTTGCTTTAAATTCATTTGTAAAATGCCTGGGGATTTTCTTTGATTCAACCTGCCAAGGACACTTCATGCCTCTTTAAGCCCACCTAATTCCTTGTTTAAGTTCTTTCTTGCTTCCTTTATATTCCTCAGGAGTCTTGTCTAATTTCAGCTTCCAGAACCTTACACTTGCTTCTTTTTTTATTCATATTTTGCTAAATTTACAATATCTCTAGTCATCCAGGGTTTCATTCTACACCTTTCATCCTCACGAGAATATGCAGACCCTGAACTCTAACCAATTGGCCTGTCAATGACCCTCACACATGTCAAAGGTGGATTTATCCCCAAAGAGCCACTCACTATCTACTTTCTCCAGTTCTTGCCCAATTCTAGTATAAATAGCCTTTCCCCTAATTTAGCACTGTCAGCTGTGGACCGGTCATATCTTGATCCATTACCATCTTATTCTTGGTTCAGTCTGGGTACTTTGATTTTATTTTGTGTCCATTAATATTAGGTATCTTTGATTTGTAAAAATCATCCAGCCAAGAGATGTGTCAGCTTTAAGTCTTCATAAAATATAATTTCATTGACATTTGGAATATTAACTTTATGGAATCTTTAATATTTACCATGTCCCACTAGTTTATTTCCAGACTCATGTTTCCAAGGCTGTTAACACTGAGGTAAGTAAAATATTATAGGAAGATTTCCAATCATGCTCTTGCACTTGGGCTCCTTTCTCTGTGAAGTCAAAGTCACATTGGTTCTTAACTTCCTTGTCACAGAAGCTTTCTAACTAGCCACAGTATGTATCTGCTGAATCTCAGAGTTTACTGCTGGTTTCTGCATTGGAGTGCTCATCAAGAGGAGGTTTCATGGGTTTCATGTGTTTCAAGTTAAATAAAAAGTGGGACTTTGGAAATTGCTGGCTTCCCAAAAGTGATGATATTTGTATCCATTAATTACTTGGACATTTTAATCAGCAGAATGGGTTTCCATTGCTTATACATGTGGATATTGTGGGTCATCAGATGATTTATATGATGGTGAATGTATCTTCATTATCATGGAATACAAACTGCTCAATATTTTCCTTGTTTGGCGTGCCTGGAGGAAGGAATCCTGGGAAATTAAGGCTTTACCTTTACTTCATACCAATCCACAGTCCTACCAGAGGTAATAAACATGGATACGAAGGGAACCATCAGAATTATTGGAGAAAATGTCACTGTTCTTAAAATTGGGGTATGGTGTGTGCAATATGTGTGTTGCCTGGAAGAATATGCCCAGTTGGAGGCATCTGGTGGAACAGAACGAAGAGTAGCAGTTGGACCTGGAGTTGACAGAATAGGAGGAATTGACTGAAAAACAGTATGGACAAGAAGAGCTGGAAGTTGAGAGAGGTAACTTATTCCATCACAGTGATACAGATATATGCAGAAACAAGTTAAATAAAGAGCTGACAATTGTCAATACCAAGTGCTGGGCTATTTCAAAAAACTCAAAAAAAATTGAGAAAAAGTGAATTCCTTAAATTAATCCCAGAATTTTTTTAACAACTAAGTAATTATTTTAATCTCTTGAATGGATGTTGTAGTTCAGTCGTTAAGTTGAATCCAGCTCTTCATGACCTCATGGACTCCCGCACACCAAGCCTTATTATTGGAAACTGCCTCTAAGATCCCCCAAGGTCATACACAAATGTGAATGAATGGATAGAAAGTAGAATTATCCTAATGTCTTGTTTACTTGTCTAGACTTGGAATGCTGAGGTGGTATTATTGATGTTTTTGGTAATCAATCAAAATCTGGTCCATATCTGCCATGAGTCACTAGTATTTTGCTTAAGCTTATATTCTGTCAAAAAGGCAAAGGAGATTCTGGCAGAGATTGATCCAACTTGTAATTTTCATGCTAAACTTCATAGGAATTGTCACAATAAGATGCAGAATAGAGTCCACAATCATTACCAGCTTCTTCAGCAATTGTGCTTAATATGGAGTTAGACAAGTGAAATATAGGAGTCGTTTTATTCTCCTTGGAAATATCAATGTAAATAATATGAGATTTACAGTTCTCAAAAATATCTAAAGGTATGACAGATTGTTCCTGATGGCTGATAATTTCTCATTCAGATGGTATAGCATGACATCCTTGATAAACATAAATAAATATTCTGATGCTGAGAGATACTGAGCAAATATCCTACATTAATTAACTAAGGGAATTTATGTCCCTTTCCTATTTCTTTATTAAAATCCTATCATCATTAATTTGGAGAATAAAGTAAATTGAAAGACATAGAATTGGTGGAAGCAAAATTATTAAATACATTTATTAAATTATTTTGTTCAGGTTCTTTTATCTGGGTTATTAATCATGGAGAGTTATCAACTGGATGGATGTGCTGTTCCCAAATAGCACAGAGGTGACTAACTAGTTCTGTTCATCAATTGATCATCTTTCTCTGTGTGATGATGTACACTCATTATTAAATTCTTTATACCGCCTGTGCAGCAAGGCTGCAAGAAACCACATGATGCGTTCCAGCTCCTTTGCAAATTGAATACTGAACATACCATTTTGCTTTTAATCAAGGGTGAGTAAGATTTAGTTGATGCAAGTTTCATGATTTTAGATGAAAATTCCCTGCAGTGTTAGTGGAGAGCTTCACAGTTGGAGTTCTAGTACTGACATCAAAAGCCCAAAGGCACAATTTGAAGGAGAATGGGGAATTCTTCCAATCTTTTGAAGAACACTTCCTTTTAATCAGTACTATAGGGGACAAAATTGTAACACCCAATATTCATCTCTGCTAAAAAAAAAGCTGACAGATAAAACAATGCATTCAATGAAAATAACTACTCTTAAATTTTTAGAGTGAATAATAAGAATCTATATGAATGCAATAATATTAGGTTAAAAGTGGAGCACACTTAAATACTAGATAAACATTTTAACATTTTACCTTCTATCTGAATAACATTTTATCTTATAATTTTTATATTTAACATTTATATAAAAATTTCATATTATTGTTAGCTTATTAACATTTAAGTTTAATGTATTGATCTTCAATAATACTGTTCAATACAAATTCAGTGTATTAAGTATCACATTTTCCCTCATTCGTGGACTGAGATGAAACTAGTATTGGTATAGGTATTGGTTTGTTATTGTCACATGTACCAAGATGCATTGAAAAGCTTGCCTAACACACTGTTTATACAGATCAAATCATCATTATACAGTGCATTGAACTAGAATAAGATAAAACAATAACAATACAGAGCAAAGTGTAAAAGCTACCAGCGAAGTGCAGTGAGGTGAATGATTAAGTGCAAGATAGTTTGTGAGGCCTAGAGTCCATTTTATTGTGCAAGAAGTCAGTTCAAGATTCTAATAACAGTACTGTAGAAGCTGTCCTTGAGCCTGATGGTACAGTTTTCAGGCTTTTGTATCTTCTGCTCAATGGGAGAGGGGAAAAGAGGAAATCTACAGGGTGGGGGTTGTCTTGGATTATACTGTTTGTTTTCCTAAAGCAGCAAGAAGTATTGAAAACTCATAAAGGGAAAGCTGTTGCTATGATTAATAGAGTTGATTCCAGAACTCTCTGCAGCTTCCTTCTGTCACCTGCAGAGTAAATAATATTAAAGATTTCTATGGTACACTGATAAAAATTGGTAAGAGTTGACGGGGACAAGCTGAGTTTTTTTAGCCTCCTAAGGAAGAAGAGGTGTTGGCAAGCTTTTTCTGTCTCTTCAGTTACTCTTGAATAAGCTTCAAATGAAAAGACTTTGGAACAAACAATGTGGTAGTTAAGCATTTAAATCATAGATTTGAGGGGCTGCTGGGGAAAAAAAACCTCCACCTATCTTCTCCTATCATTTCGCATTTCCCCCTCTCCCTCCTACTTTCAAATCTCTTAGTATCTTTCCTTTTAGTTAGTCCTGATGAAGGGTCTCAGCCCAAAACGTCAAGAGCGCTTCTCCCTATCAATGCTGCCTGGCCTGCTGTGTTCCACCAGCATTTTGTGTGTGTTGTTTGAATTTCCAGCACCTGCAGATTTCCACATGTTTACACCTCCACCTTTCATTTTTAAGGCTATTTTGTCAAATTACTAACATTCTGTAACAGTTTTCTATGGATTTCAACAGAATTAATCATTGGACCAATTTTGCAGTAATCTATACCTACTGGTATTTTAAAATGCAAAAACTCTTCCAGCATTTTCTAGTGTGGGATGCAAATGAAAATAATCTGCCCAATTTCAAAGACAATAATCAAAGCTCCTTGTTCTGTATGAAAGTAAGATTATCAGTCATCAGACTAGAGAGGTTAAATCACACTGAAGTTGAATGTTGGATGTTGTGCTTTTGTTGAATTCATTTTGGCGAGTTTTACATAATATGTTAAAAATAATTCTAGCTCTAATGAAAGTCCTGCAGGATGTTGTGTATGCTGAAAATGGGAGCAATCTTTCCCCATGTTGCATTATTCATAAACTTTATTATTTCTTTGACACTGTGAAAAGAAAATTTTAGACATGAGTAAAAGTTAAAAAAACTGCTCTGAAATTTAAACTGAGGAATATCACTGCAGCAGAGGTAACCAATGTTTACACTAATTTCTGGGAGTGTTTGGATATGTTTCGAAATGGAAAATGTTTTATTTTCCAACTTTAATTATTTTCTGACTGCGTAAATAAATGTAGCAGTGATTTACCAGAGAAGACATCAAAAGTGGTTGGCATGGAGACTTCGAGACATCAGAATCCTGCCCATTCATCCAATAAAAGAACATAAATATAAATGGAATAAGATTACTCTATCAACTCAAGAGCATAGATGACAAAAATAATACTACAGCTCAAAAAGGAATAATTTCTCAGAAAAAAATCTCATCTCATGATTCATATAATGGTAATAACCGTTTGATTACTGTGGTTGTGATGTATAGCACCTTCTGACTTGCTCAACAGGATGACTGGGAATCCATCAGATATCCATTATTCAGATTTTTGACATGATTATTTTTATCTCATGAAGAATGAACACCTGGTTCCAATATTAATGTTTGCATTTATTTCATGCATCAAGCTGTATTGCCGTCGAGCATACGAACTCTCATCGTGTTGAGGAACCCAGCAAGCTATTCTGCACCAATAATTTTTCTCAAATAGTCATGAGCTGTCCAGGCAATGATTCTGTTGACTGAAGTATTGAGGAAGGGGGAGTTGTTGGGGAGCACAAAAGATGATTCGTACCATTAGATTTTGAACTTTAAATATTGCTACCCAAAACAGTAGAACAAACAGACTAAATATAAAATTTCTCCTCCATAATGCAAATGGTAACAACGCTGATGTGTCTTCTGAAACCATAACCTGATTTCCTACTGTGAATTCAGGCCCATAATCTTCTGGCTGGAAGCAGGGATTTTTTTCAATGGAACAACATTGACATTTATGCCACTCAATACGTTTGGAAGCTTTTTGGAGTGTTCAAATGTCAGTTTCTTTTCCACACAACCGGTGCAGCATTATTGTTCAATAACTTACAGTTTATCCTTGCGTAAAGTCTTATTACTTATTTAACATCAATTAATACTGATTTATAATATTTTCAGAATCAATTCATTATCACTGTCTTATAGGATGTGCAATTTATTGTTTTGTAGCAGTAGTGAAGTGTAAACATAAACTGTATAAATTTCAAAATGAATAAATAATGCAAAAATAAAGGAATAACGAGGTGGTGTTCATGGGTTCAAGGACTGTTCAAAAATCAGATGATGCAGGGGAAGGACTGTTTCTAAATCACTGAGTATGGGCCTTTAGGCTTCTGTATCTCTTCCCTGAGCGGTACTGAGAGGGTGGAATGACCTGAATGGTGAGGGTCCTTAATAATGGATGTGACTTTCTTGAGGCACCACCTTTTGAAGATGCCCTTGTGGTGCAGAGGGTTGTGTCTACGATGGAGCTATTGAGTACATAGTACTCTGCAGCCTCATGCAACCCTGTGAATGTTGGAATGTTTTTGACAGTACACTTATAGAAATTTGCAAGAGTCTTTGCTAAAATACCAAATCTCCTCAAGCCCTTAATGACATGCCTTATTCATGTTTATGTCAATGTGTTTAGACAGATTCTCAGAGATGTTGACACACAGGAACTTATATATCAGATCTACAGTATTGTGCAAAAGTGTTATACACATATACTCTATATAGCTAGAGAGCCCAAGACAGTTCCACGTTACTATAGTAATTTTATGTATTGAGGTAAGGGAAAAAGAGTTGGATCGTAGATCAATCAAGATCGCACTTATCAGTTGAACATGTGCAAGGTGCTTAAAAAACCTGCTCCCATTTATATATTCCTAAGCTGACAGTACAATTTCAATGATGAAATAAAATCCATTTTAAAGAAATGTCTTTTGGGTTTTTTGCATACGTTCTAAATACTTGATGGTAATTTCAACAGGATAAACTTAATTATATTGATCACAATATTAAAAATATAGCCCTGTTTTGCACAGGTATGTTAACTGAATAGCTTGCTACCATTAAATGTTATTCTACTAAGACCTCTCTCTCCTTTCAAAAATTATACACTGAAATTAGCACATGATTATTTAATGGCTTTTGACAACAGCGTCCAAATTCAAATGCTATTAATATTAATGTCAGCTTGCATTCTCTCTACAATGGAGTCTGCAGTGGCATTAATACAAGGAATTTGAGCAACACACAAAAAATATTGGGGAGCTCAGCAAGTCATCTATGGAGGGGAATAAGCAATCAAAATTTTGGGTTGACAGCCTTCATCTGAACTGGAAAGGAAGGGGGCAGAAATCAGAATAAGAAGGTGGGTGAGGGGAAGGGTACCTTCTGGCAGGTGATGGGCGAAACCAGGTGAGATGAATGGGGGGTGTGTGGGTGGGAGAGACAAGAAGTCAAAAGCTGCAGAATGATAGGTGGAAGAGAGAAAAGGCTGAAGAAGGAGGAATCTAATAGGAAAAGATGGTGGACAATGGCAGAAAGGGACAGGGAGGGCACCAAATGAAGTTGATAGGCAGTTGAAGAGAAGAGAAAGAATGAGGAGAACCAGAATGTGGAATGGAAAAAACAAGAAGCGAGAAGGGAAGCAATAATGAGAAGGTCAAGAAATCGATAGTTATGCCATCGGTTGGAGGCTACCGGTGGGTTATGAGGTATTGCTCCTCAGCCTGAGTGTGGCTTCACCGTGGCAGTAGAGGAGACCTTGAGGTGACATGTTGGAAAGGGAAGTCAAATTGAAGTAAGTGATTACTGGAAAATCCCACCTTTTTGCTGTGGATAATGCAAAAATGCTCAGTGAAGCAGTTTTCCCAATCCACATCTACAAGATCATCAGGAGTTTGCAACAGGAGTACTAGATGCAGAGAAGACTCACTGATGATGTGTCACTTCACCTGGGAGGACAGTTTGGAGCTCTGAATAGTGGAGAAGGAAGAGTGAGATAGGCAGGTGTACCATTGTCATACTTACAAGGATATGTGCTAGAACAGTTATCAGTAGGGAGGGATGAGTGGACAAGACAGTCACAAAGAGAGAAATCCCTATGGAAAACAGAAAGAGCAAAAAACGTACTTAGTGGTACAATCATGTCGAAATAGGCAGAAGTTATGGAGAATGATGCACTGGATATGGTGGCTCAGGACGTGGTTGATAAGGGCAAGGGGAACTCTATCCCCATTATGCCAATAGTAGAATGAGGTGGGGGCTGGTGTGCAGGAAATGTGGAGATGCTAGGTAGGGATCCATTGATAGTGGTGGAAGGGAAACCCTATTCCTTGAAAAAGGATGACATCTTAGATGTTCTAGAATGAAAAATCCTCATGTTGAGAACAAATGCAATGGAGACATCCTTTCATATAATGCTAACGTTAACATCATGCCCTTCACTTTCGAAATTCATTCATCTTGTTACAATTTTCCAAATCCTCAAACTACTTACTGAAAACCTTTGTTCACTTGTCTGAAATCTCATTTAACTCTTTGCCAGCTGCTCTATATCCAACATTCTTCCTACTCCTGTCCATCAGTGTCCTTTAGAGCTGCTGCATAACTTGCAGTTAGATTGTATTTATAAATTAGATGCTCCTTTTCAAGACTTGGTGCAAGATGATCTGGTGAAGACTCATGGCATTTTGCAACTCCGGAATAGATTATATTGATTATCTTGTTCAAAATGCAATCAATTCATTCCTTTTAATGAAAGTGTGATTCACATTTAAATAATCACATGCACAGTGAAATGTAAACCATGCAGAGTTCTGTCCTAAAGTAGCAGGGATACTTTTCACAATATTCTATCAACTTAATTAAATTAAGCAAGGTTACCTTCCTTTCAGAAAATGAGTTAGGAAAATTGGAATGCCAATAGTCTATATATCTTTGGTATTGTCTTTCTACTGGACATCGTGACTTTCAATATTATCTCCTGCTGGATTTCAATTTTGAGGTACTTTGTTACTTGGTATTCTTGTGCGGAAAACAGTTCCTGCGACAATTGAACTCTGAATCGCAGCTAACCTGGATTCAGGATGATTGATTGTCTACCTCAAGCCTTCAGAATAATGATACAAAGTTTTATTGCTGCTGCTAATTGAACCTACTTCTTGCATCAGATAATGAATAACCTGTTATTGAGCAGGCGATAGCATGCACAGGAAGATAATTCACTACTTTGTCTATGAATATTAGTTCCTTTTGCTATCATTATATTTTAACATTGTATGTGCCAAAAATGAACTTAAAATTTTAATCACACAAGTTTTGAGTTGTAAATAACCAAGTCACCTTGACTTTGCTTCTTTTATGCAATCAAATGAGTCTGAAATGGACTCCAGCTAACCTTAAATAAACCAAACCAACTAGAATGGAACTAATTTTGATTGTTTTTCCTAGAAATTTGAGAGTGCTATAAGTAACTTGCCATAGTTTGCTGGAGGGAATCTATTGTTGGGGAATCAAGTACAATAAAATATTTATCTAGGACCCAAAATAATCACATCAAAAGATATTGGTCTTTAGTCTTTACTTCAACAACAGGAAATTTAATTTATTCAAAACTTTTAAAGCACTGAAATACAGTATTTTCACTTGAAAAGGGATTGACTGTTTAGAGATAGTCACACAGCTTTGTTCATGAGAAATCGTGACTTACAATTTTGAATTTGAGGTAACTGAGCATATTGATGAGGAAAGTGCAATAGATGTTTTCTTAGTGACTTTTAGTGAAGCATTTATCAAGATTCCAGACTGTATTTCTATTCAGAATACAGCTCCATAAGCTCCAGGACAGACACTATTTAGGCCACACCTGCAATTACTGTTTGTAGTTCCAGTTGCCATGTGAGAGGAGAAGATGTGGTGGTGTTGGTCAGGTATAGAAGAGTTCCTTCTCTGAGGATCATCAGCTTACCACGGTGGAGAGCCTTGTGAGTTCCTGAGATCCTGATAACAATGTCGTCTATGTTAAGCTCCTGGGAGAGTCACCCAGGTCATTAAAGTCAAGGGGGAAGTTCTAGATAAAGAATGATCCAACCAAGACCTCAATGGTGGAGCAATGAAGTTGGAGGAAGGCTTGAGCAATGAAGGTTCCCCAGATGGCTTGCATTCCATGCCACAGGACCCTGACCCCAATCTGTCAAGGTCATGTGGTGGCTGCCCATGCATCAGCCCCCCAACCCCCCACACAGGTGTTCTCTATTCAGTGAATCCACCTTATATATTTTGATCCTGGATTGGACTCTGCAGCCATCTGAGGACCCACACGTGAGAAAGCCTTGGGACAACATCATACTCGACTTCAGTGATCACAGTACCAGGATGTTGGCGGGACTCATCCATTATAGATATAACTGAGTTTGGATAGATCTATTTTCCTGGAAATAAGGAAGCTTAGGAGTAATCTGATAGAGGTAAAATCATATGGTCGATAGTAAAAATCATTTTACCATGGAAGTTGTGTGAAGGACAAAAAGAGATAGGTTGAAGGTGAGAGGTAGGATGTTGAAATGGGTATATGAGAGAGATATCTTTTCCACAAAGAGGCTGATTGAAGTCTGTAATGCACTGCCTGAACTGAGGAAAGAGGCAAATCATCTCAATACATAAGAAGCATCTAAGTTAGTACTTGAAGTGCCAAGCTACAGAAGACTGAGGTCTAATATGGATAAATAGAATTCACAGAGGTATATACAACACTTGGTATGGAACTGGTGGGCCTGTTTCTGTGCTCTTCAACTCTAACTTTATGTCTCTATTTTGGTCATTTAGGGTCATTTCCGTAAGGAAATAGAAGGATGCTTAGGGCTAAGTCCTTGTGGGTGTCACCATAGATGCTAGCACAGGGTAAGAAGTGTTGGATCCTGGTGCCTTTGTGATCAAAAGGTTCTTCTGAAATAAAAAGTGAAGCATAAAGGCCGTTGCTTATGATTGTTTTGTTAAGTGCTACAAGAGCAAAGAAGAGGACAGGAGACGAGGCATGGTGAAAAACAGAGGGAAGAGAAGAGAGAGCAAGGAAAAAGAAAGACTAAAATAGTGTGCCCTTCTTATACCAGACTACTGATAACAAAAAACTCCGCTGAAGTTCTACTGATAACAGTTTAGCAATTAAATAGCCAAATTTAAGTAATGTGGCACCCGCCACCAAAACCAAGACATTTCCAGAAACATACAGAGGCAACTGTAACCACTGAAACAGTTGCTGAATGATTACGTGTATTTAGGTTATTATCTAAAAATATAAACAAGCAAAATAAAGCTAAACTACAAGAAAATAAACAATTCTACACCCCAATCCATCAGAAGATAATACTATGTCTTCTCTTTCATAGACAAAGATAGGAGCAGATGGATATCAAAAGAGAGGCATCAAAGGGGGACTGATATGGTCAGCTTTGTAAAAGGCTGCAGTTAAACCTATATTTTTATTTTACCTGCTGCTAAAGCAAGCTAATTTCAGGTTACTTGCTGACATAATTTTTTGAATTAATTAATGGAGTCAAAAGTACACCGTTTAAAAGTTAATTATTCACACTGGGGACAGTTATAACTACATAGAATCACTGTAACACCACAACTGTTATTGGGTTATAGTTGTGTTACGTAGCTCCTTCACAACGGCAAAACATCCAAAAATTCTACCTTGAGTAATTACTAACATCTTGACTTCCTCCACGCCCACCTTTGATCAAATCTAGCAGCTGTGGGTGGGATAACATTTTAAAAATTGCCCTGCAGAGACACCCTTGGTATTTTGCGTTTTTTTTTCTGACATCCATCACTACCTGCTGTATTGTTTTGCTGTTTTGTCAAGTTGTGTTGGGATGTTTCATTATGCAAAGAATGTCACGTTTCTTTGTAAGTGGATTGACAAATTATTGCCCATCTTATTTGTTACTTCCAAATTTTATGTTGCACACAGTAAAGGTTGTTTGTTTCCCAAGGTGTTGTTATGTCTAAAGGTTAGTGGGTAGGAAAAGATGAAATATTTTTCTTACATTGAAATTTCTCTTTGGTTTTGAGGGTAGGGCTGCAGCTGGGGGTGAAGTGGAAACAATCTCCAGTGACAGGGGTCAGTTTTATGGCAATAATTTGTAGTTTACAACTTCCTTTACATTTTCCGCCAAAAGTTTGCCCAAACTTTTATCCTTAAATTCTATACTGTAATATTTTCATCTCTCAGATCCAGCATCCTTAGGTTCATCCAATGAAAGCAGTTATTTTGGTGTTCTAATTAAACAGCCCCACTCTCTCTATCAGGGATTTCCAACCTTTTTTATGCCATGGCCCCTAACATTAACCAAGAGGTCCATGGATGCCAGGTTGGGAAACCCTGCTTTGTATTTCCCACGTAACTCTGTCTCGTTCAGTTTTTGAAAATCTCCTTATTATCCATCTTTTCAGTGCCTTATTCAGCTTTTTCATCTCTCTCAATGCCATGAGATGTTTTATCATATGAGGTAGTTATTTCTGGGTTTGAGCAACCCTAGTGTATTACAAACAGGACATTGGTTTGAACTTGAACCAGACCCATTTGATTAAGATCATCACAGCCACCAATCACAGAGCCTTCCATTCAACACTCCAGTTTGCTTTGGATGTTCAAGACCCTTCCAATTAATTTTTTACATTGCATCTTCTTTACCACATCTGAAATGCAAAGATTTTTATTTCAAAACAAGGCAACTCTTTTTCTGAGTGTTGGATAAAGAAGGAAGTTCAGGACACTTAATTATCATTATATTTGTACAGATGCTGCCAGACCAGTTGAGTTACCGTTTTTTTGATATTTATATTACTTTACTTTAACACTAATTGGTTATTTCATATACAAAAAACTTAATTGAACAACTTGGACTCTTGGTTTAGAAATGATAAAATCAAAAGTTTTTATTTATAATGAAAACTTAAACATCATCAGCTGATGTGTATATATATGTATCACTGATTTTACAAAGGATATCTTTCATTCAATTTTCTGAGTTTATAGGAATTTCTGCAGAAATTTGGATCTAAATGCTTAGGTACTTCCGAATTACCTCTCTCATCAGCTTGAAGTTGTTGTGTCACAAAGAGTGTGAAATGGGGGACTATTCAATCAGGGAGGTCCTGAAACCAAATCCATATCTCTTTTCACCCAAGTACAAAACTAAAATGCTACCAGTGTTGAAAATCCAAAATAATCACATATAATTCCACAGCTATTTTGCATAACAGGCACCAGCTGTGGAAACTTAACGTTAGGATTTTAGCTCAAGGACTTTTCTTTGATTATGTTAACTAAAGCATTAATCTGAAATTTTGCATCTGTTTCTCTTTGCATAGATTCTGATCCACTGAAGATTGACAATTTTATTTTACTCTTTACACAATATGTTCATTGGGATGGGGAAATTGCGAATACGCAGGGAAATTATTGTTAAAATCAATCATCTTTGTGGTATTTAAATCTTTGTTGTCTGGCCCATCATTTTCTCTGTTTCCTTGCAGAATTTGCTGCAGGCAAGTAACAGGGTAAGTGGAGCCACTGGTGATGAAATAGAAACACAGAAATATCAAGGTCTGCACTGAATTATGCAAACATCTTGCTCAATGGTTTATTAACTATAAACCATATAGTCTGTGGTTAATTAACTATAGTTTCTGAAATTAATGTTTTTAATTGCTTGAAAACCTTGACTGTACTCAAATGTCTTGCCCTTTAATCTAAAATTCAGCACTTGATGAAAGATAAAGATTTACAGATTTTAATACTGAACCCACAAAGCAAAGCCAGCCTAGCCGACAGACAGGAATTCAATTCACACTACCTGAAACTTATAAGATATTAAAGTTAAGTTCAATATCTAACACACCTCAATTGCCTGTCAACATAGATCCAATTGTTCTGGCCCATGGTGTATTAGATTATGAAGGCTGGTTTCTCAACTTCTGGAGTACAAAATGAAATGCGGGGTCATAAATCACTTAGTAAACAGAGAAAATAGTGAATGAATCAAACACATCAATCAACAGCCGTTATTGAAACCTTGCAAAATATACATGACAGGTGGGACAGTGCTCCATGGAATATAATGGTCAGTTTATAAATTGAAATCAATAACAGGACAACCTAAAGGAGAAAACAACTGTAGCTCTTCCAAAAGGTGACTAGTTCTCTGCAAAGAAACTCAAGTCCACACACATGCTGAGCTGGCAGACCTAAACCAAAGGAGCAGAGAAAATGCAAGCTACTTCCTACAAACTGGACTGTGTTGCATCTGTTTATTTAACATGAAGTATTTCACTTAAAATTGTGAATAAATTGTTCCGGAGATGACTTCTGGCTGAAATAGTACCAAATAAGAGCCTTTAAGGGACCACCATTGCACAGATAGTACGAGCGTGCCTGACCTTTTCCCAGCATCCTGTGCACACTGAAAAACAACATTTCTCTGTATGCACCTATTTCAGCCTAGACTGCAATAAAGTGATGGTCATGGTTCAGAATCACTGGAATTAGGTGTGGATTCTAATAAACTGTTGTTTCTTTAATTCTTAACCGGCATTCCCTGTTGAAAAAAGGAAGTTAACTGAGCAACTTCAGTGGTGTCCATAGACTTTTAGAAGTGAGATTAATTTTTTCTCCACCAGTTTTGTGTGTTCAGTGGAAAATGCCAACAGGATTTGGAGGCTTTATCGTTGGGTGCTGTAAGCCTCATAATCTAACTATTCAAAAAAGACTGCTGGTGCCCAAGGAAGAGTAGTATGAAGACCTGTAGAGCATCAGGAGCTACAGGAGGAGACTGGCTATCAAGTGAATCATCCTACCCAGTTTCCGTGGTCTGAATTCCCATCTAAGTGGATGAAGGAGCTGCTGATCATGTGTGTAATAAGGTGCTTTTTAACGAGCACTTGTGACAAGGAGCATGAAAAACCACTGAACACAAAGTAGAACAGAAGCCTGTCTCCGAAGGTTCCCAAAAATACGTGAACAGCAATAATCAGGCAGGGGAGACCAGATGACATATAATAATCACTCACATGCAGTTTTTCAGACCTCTCCTTGATTATAAGACATTAAAAAAGATTCTCTGATCCATACACTCAAGCGGCTCATTGTGACTGTTCTCAGTGGTCTGCACTTTACCCTGATATTATTTTTTTCAGAAGATGGTAGGGTTATTTTGCTCAGCTAAATAGGGATTGTCATCCCAGGAAAGGGCAACTGTAGCTGCCTTTAACTAGGCTTTCCACATATCCAATCTGTTGGATCTCCTTGTACATCTGTCCTGGCAGTCAACTCACTGCCCATATTGTTCCTGGTTCTCTCACTAAATCTGGGATGTTCCTTCTTCCTGCTTGGTCAACATGAGGATTCAAAGTGCATTCCCAGAGGACAGAAAAAGTGTTTCAAGGACGATATGAAGAGCATCTGAGGAAATACCACATCACCTTGAAGAGGTGGGAGAAATTAGCACAGCACAGGAAAATCTGGAGAAGGACTGTCCATGAGGAAACCACACAGCTCGAACAATATTTCCACTGTGCCGTTGAGTCTAAGCAGCTTCAACATAAGGAGAGACTGGGAAAGGCCCGACCAGCTACATCCACCACCATTTCAATGGCCTACACCTGCCAACACTGATCATAGATCAGCCTCTTCAGTCATCTCAAGATCCGCAAGTGACCAGATCAACCACCAGGAGAAACATACTCAACTACAAGTGATCGCTGATAATGATGATGGTGGCTTCCTAGACCAGATGTCCTCAGACTGCAACATAAATAGGGGCTGAGACTCAACATAACAGCTTAACACTGTTAAAAAAAAGGGTGAAATTGAGTTTTCACATAATGCATAGTGTGAAAGACATATTGCCAAGTGTCATCAGTCTTGCCTACAAAAGACCATAACATCATAAGATATAGGAGCAGAATTAGGCCATTTAGCCCATTGAGTGTGTTCTGCCTTTTCATCATGGCTGATCCAATTTACTCTCAGCTCCAATCTCCTGCCTTCTCCCCTTATCCCTTCATGCCCTGAATGATCATGAATCTATCAACCTCTCCCTTAAATATACATAAAGACTTGACTCCCACAGCTCTTTGTGACAAAACAAATTCCACAGATTTATCACTGTCTGGCTAAAGAAATTCCTCTCCTCATCTCTGTTCTGAAAGGAGACCCCTCTATTTTGAGACTGTGGCCTACCTGATCATTACTGCACAACGTGGCAGTAATCATTGCAGGGGTTGACATGGATTTATCTCAAGAGTATGACTCTGAAAAATATCTATTAATTGGTTCCTTTGAACCTATGCCGCTAATGTCTCTTTCTACCAACTAAAGTACCTTGAATTCTAAATGACGAAAACTGAGGGTTTGAGAGACACAGCCATAAAATTCTCCACAAGCTACCTTAGTGCATCACACACTTACTATATGGCAGTCATGGTGTGCTTTATCACTTGTATACTTGGAATGCAGAGCTCTTTGTATTTAATGTTTTTTTTTGTCCTCACACTCCTCTCTTGCAATCCTTCTTTGAGTCTGCAGCTTCCTGCAGATGCTGCAGGTTTTACTAAGTGATGCCAAAAATAAGTAAATGAAAGCTTCTGTAATGTCCAATTCAGAACATTCATTAGTCTGTCATTAATATTGTAATCACAGATTGCCTTAATCTTTCAGGGAAGTGCAATGATTTCATGGGGAATGGCGATGCCTCAGGAACAAAAGCACAACATCATGATCATAAAAATGGCAAACAGTATTTATGAGGGTGTGTTTCTTTTAGGCCTTCTCTGTCTTTCAATTGCCTGCTGACTATCACTGTTCAAGCTCTCCAATAATGAATGGACACATTAGTGACACGATGTCCCTTACTCACGGGCCTGGAGACCAATTATAGTGTTCCAAATGCTGATAAGAGTGAAATTAGCTGGCACAGAACAGACCAGCGTGTGAAGAATCATTAATTTTTGTCTAGCTGCTTTATAGTTATGGATATTCTAAGAGCCGGTTATTAGCTAGAGTCTGTAGATAGTATTGCTCTTCCAAATTTCTGCTAAATTCTTAGGACTGAAATGATACCTACAATATATATAGAAAACACAGATTTCAATTCAATATACTGCCTTTCAGTAATTAAGATATTACATCAGTTGTCCTTTTTTCTTTATTACTTGTATATATGCTGCCATTTGGAGGATAATAAAAACTAATGATCACAACTATATTGTGATTCACTAAAGTTGCTGCAGGATTTGTACAAAAACATGAAGAAAAGAATAATGAAATGGTCCATAGTATAGAGGGTAGACATGAGAAATATAAGTTACAACATTTAGACACATCTGAAAGATGTTCTAGTTATTTTGCTTGTTTGCAGCTGATGTTGTATTGGCAAAATTGACATTGATTTTCTCATATAATATTCAGCTGATGGTCCCTGCATAATCTTAGAATCTTAATCTTATGGTTGCATTGCAGAATTTCTACCTGAATAGATTAATAAAACAGATTCTAGGTCTGCTTCAATATGGCTACCTCCAATTTTCTTCCATATTATTTTCCTTTTTTTTTCTCTTGGTAATTATAATACCAGAAAATACTCACTTATAATCATTTGCTCATCCACATCAGATGAGTCACCCATTGCCATGTCTTATAAGGTTTTCATATTTGTTTGCCTAACTCGTTCCTACCCCATTTATTATATGAGGGAACATATGGAGTTTAAGTTTTATTTGGTGTGTAGCCCTTTAAGGATTGGAACACATGAGCAACAGTGAGTATGCACGGCAAAAAATGTCCTGGGAGAAGGTGCAAGAATATTTATTTCTCTGTTGATAAGTTGCCTGTTTGATTGTAGGTACTTTCATTTAACTGAGCAGACTGTTAGTTGATACAACATCTCGAAAGTGACACTAAATATTTATGCCATTCCAATAAGAATATCTCGATGTCTTGCATGACATCAACCACTGTAATTAAGCTTTTGCTGGATTTCAAATTATCCCTATGGTCTAGTTACTTGGACTTCTTAGACTCTTTTTAGCTGGCACGATAAAAGTGGGTTGAATGGCATTCCCTCATACTGTAATTTTCCATGATTTGAATCCACAATGTTTATAAGAGGAAAGCTGTTTAACTTTGGGAGGCAATACAGTTGAGTTTTCTTGTAATTTATACAACTGTTCATTTTAAATCAGGGTACAACATTCTGACTGATCATCTCCTCTGTAGCCACTGGAATTAACAGGAGAATAATGGTAATCTGGCACCTTTAGAATTCTTGTGCTGACAGACTGGCAGAGTTCCCAGATATTTAGATTCCACTTTTACAACTTACACCGCGGTATAACTCAGCGAGTTCAAATGGATTGAGAAGCTGAACTCCAGTAAGTTTAAAGGTAGTACAGGGAATAAAACCCAGTGTATTTCAGCTTACTAAAATAAGTCAAAATATTCAAAAACTCTGAACTCCAGCTTGGACCCTAGAGCCTGATACCATCTGCATCCTTAATCCCTGTAAATTGTCCATGATCCTGGGTCTCAGATACCTGCCTGACATTCTCAGGTTTACACAAATAGCCTTGTGATGACATTAATCCACAATAGACTTGAGGTACTGATGAACAGCATATATGCCAAACCATTGGGAGCTCCAACCAATCAAGTACCAGATTGTCAGAGCTTTACACACAGCAAATTGACCACTGCTGAACCCACCTCAAGAAAACTATATTAGCATAGTTCAGCCTGAGGTCCAATAGGAATAGTTTACTTTTGGTTTCTTTATTACTTCCAAATAATCATAATGCCATTAATAAATACAATTTTCTTTCCAGTATCAAATAGAATTTGCACAGTCATCTTTCTGATAATAGGTATCACTAGACAAACCATGATATGTTGATCTTACTTGCTTTACTGGGTTTCTTTCTCAGTATCTAATTTATTTTGAGGCAGCAGTGACATTAACATTTACCTCTGCTTAAAACAGTATTTTCAAGCGAGACCTCACTGTCCCTAACTTCCTTCAAATGTCATTAAAGTGATTCTGCTTCAATGCTGTTAAGTTTACTCTTAAACTATCTTGATTTACTCATTAAAAGAACAGTCTTGTATTTTTTAGAAACAGTCTACTGTGCATCAAATCTTGACCAACTTGCAAATGTTGCATAAATAACTCATACTGTACTTTTGATAAAATGAAATTTATGTCATATCTGTGAGATTCTACTCCACAAATACAGCTGAAGTCAACAGACATCAGACCATATGTGGCCAGTGAGATTCAGATACAATGGGAATAGTCTAATGTATGATCCCAATCAAAACAAAAATCCAAACAAAGTCAATAATAGATTTGTTGTTGAAAACAGACACTTACTACTTAAGTAAATGAAAGATCCTCTTTGCATGATTCTATTAATAATCACCAATACTCTTCTTGACTTGATTCTCAAGCCAAAATTAAAAATTGTTTCACTTCAGTCCCTCAGAGTTATTTTGGCAATGAAGGCACATGCACAATTTCATAGGGCAAGTAACTCTGATATTCCATTGAAACAGTGCTTTGAAATTTGTAAGCATCTTATTGCGCATCACCGTTACTTTTCTCTAAGACTGATAACCTTCCAATCTCTCATGGTCCAGTCTCACCTGATGTTTTACCAGTATAACCTTGTCAACACCTTGTGTTGGTGACAGCATTAATAATTTGAGTTTTCCAAAAGCAGGATAAAAGATAAATTATCAAAGCACTTCTAAAAATCCTGTCCAGTGGATATTTAGTTTTTAAAGTCAGTTACATGCCTGAAGCAATTCTTTAAATTAGTTCTTTTGAGAAAACATGATGTTGTTTTGCTTTTGGGTCAGCAAGTAACTTTTATCATCATCACTAACATTTATTTTTACTGTGGAGTTCAAACTGAAATTTTATGATCATACCACTGCATTTGTAGATTTGCAAAAACACTTGATTTCAATTACACTGCTTGAATAATATTCTGCAGAAAGCAAACTTTTTAATAACTCTGTTAAAATGACAGATACAGAAATATCATACTCATATGTCAAACACTTGTACACCAATGTTCACAGAACTATTTGCAGATATAATGAGCAGCTGGGATATAAATTATTTGTGAGAAGTTACTGAGTAAAATATCATGAGGGAATATTAATATGTTGTGAAAAATCCTTAATAATTATTCCACACCCTTCTTCACCCAGAGATGTCATGAATTACAATTTAATAAATTTTAAATTGCCCTATATAACCTGTCATTAGAGTTACCCTATGCTGTGCTCAACTAGAAACTTCAGGATTAGTTCCTTGCTGTAAACGGTATTAGTTAATCTCAGCAGTAGGGTATTACAATGAGTGTCCCACAACTAGGGACAATGAGAAAAACCAACCTGTGTAACTGATTGCTGTCTGGCTGCCACCCACCCCTGCTGTTCTGCGTCTGTATGTGTGAGGACAGTAGAAGACAGTGTGATAAAGTTTGTTATTTGAGGATGTAACAGTTAACACTGAAACATCGATTTAATGTTCTGGTGGAATGCCAGAGTGAACTATTGATCTTCCTTCCTGGAAGTTTCTGAGGGAAGCTGCCCCCAGCTTAATGACAGATCACTAGCTTGCTTCCTGCTTGAGGCAAAGATAACAAGCAGCTGGTTTTAGTGCCAGCAGATGAAGATCTGGTGGTTTGGTGGCTTGTTGACGTGCATGCAATTGTAGGGCGATACACTGGGCAAGATTTTGCAGCAAGTGTCCATTGTGAGCTAGTGGTAGAAGATATCCAGTTTCCATACGGGCCCAAAAGAGCCTCTTTCGTCCTATGCCAAAGCATGATTTATTTCTTATCTGATTTGAAAATCCACACCAAATAAAATCAAATATTATCCGTTTCAAGATATTCCAGTCTTTAGAACAGATGTTAATAGCTCATGGTAAAATATATTGTCCAAGTACACAGAACTAAAAAGCACAAAGGAGGAGGACTTTTTGAATCCTCATGTAATTAGGAAAACAATGAATAATACATATTTATCTAAATCATAGAGGAGGAGTCCACCAAACTACCGCTGTCTGTGCAATGACTCTGAACTACTCTAACACCATGGACCTGTATTCCCTTGCCTTATGGAATTTTGACAATTACTTATGTTTAAAAGAAAGTTCTTCGTCAATGATTCGTGTTCTAATAAAGCCATTCATCTTTGTTTTTCTGATAACCATCAATTTAATCCCAGGCCAATATAAAGTATTTATCGCTTCATTTGAGACTTCAAACTTCACCAAATGTATTCGGTCAAAGTCCTAGGTTTGTAGTTACTCTTTCTAATAGTAATGTTCCAAATTGAGACAGGGAAAACCAGAAGAGCAGAGGCCCCACCTTTTCCTGGGTCATAATGAATAAAATATGACTTTAACCTGTGTTGCAGTTGTTAGCTGTGGATAAATACAAAGTACAAGTCTGGTTTGCATGGTTCGACTGTCAGTGTAGACTTATATGTTGTTGTTAAGTCCATGGTTCTAATATTGTTTCAAGAATGCCATTCACAAAGCTACATAGCATGCACCTACTATAGACCTGCCAACATATCTTCCTTGCCATTACACTGTTCTGTGTGCAGGCTGTTTGACCCTATTTTGCTGTTTCATGGTTCTTTCTTTCTCTGTTCTTACCTTTAAAGATTAATGCATTCCACCTTTGATCTCTTGTTGCTCCACTCTGTTACAATTTAGGTAATACTTCCTTTCACTTTTCTTTTCTTAATATACTATGTAACATTTCTCCACATTCCCACTTAGATTCATATTGCACAATTGTGTTCATGTCCTCTTAAAATCTTATCCACTGGATCTAACAGTGTGCTACACTTCTTAATTTGTCATCATAAAAAATAGATGATTCATCTTCTGTCCAATTCCAAGTAAGCCTTTTCAAAATCATTTTCTGGTGAATATCTCTGAACAGTGAAAGGATTCTCGTTATTTACAGTGGTGTCTATATCCTTTTTAATTAAATAATCCACAATAATCAAAATCAAATCAAAATATAAACTATATAAAAAAAATCTAATTGTCACATGTAAATGAAAAATAATTTCACAGTTAACAATAGATCACATTCAGCCTCAGCTCTGACTACTTCTAAATTAGAATAAAATGCAGATTCCAGCACCTGCTGTTATTTTGATTTTAAGATCCTTGACATCTTTGTCAAAGACTCGACTTCCATTTACAGGTGACTGGTGCACCTTAGATGAGTTTAGTCACTGAAAAGACCCTACAGCTGGACTGGAGGATAAATGGGGACCCTCTGTATATGGCCTTGTTTAGGTGGACAGAGGTTGTACATAGAACAGAGAAAGTTACAGCATATTACAGGCCCTTCGGCCCACAATGTTGTGCTGACCATGCAGCCTACTCTAGAGACTACCTAGCATTTCCTTGGCACATAGCCCTCTATTTTTCTAAGCACCATGTACCTATCTAAGAGGCGCTTAAAAGACCCTTTTGCATCTGCTTTCACCACTGCCACTGGTAGTGCATTCCACACATCCACCACTTTCTGTGAAAGATATATCTGAAAATACAGATAACCATCTTTACTTCCAACAGCACCACCTATTTTAGTGTCTTCTGTTGGAGTCACAAACTGTACATTCTCATCTACAAACGTAAATCAAAAATGTGAATGCCATAGCAATAGATCGAGAACAGATTCATGGAAAACACCATCAGGTCCAGAAACAGTTATGATCCTTCAACCATCTGGCTCCTAGGGTTGTATATGGTGACACATACATAACTTGATAATAAATTTACATTGAACTTTGAACTTTAATACTGTCAAAATTAGCCTCTCCCATTTAGACCTTTACCTTTACTCTTTCCATAACTAATTTAAAACTAATAGAACTGGACTCAGTGTTTCCCCCCTTGTCCTGACTTATCCTGACCTATTGCTGAAGTGCAGCTCAAACCATTGTAGACTGCAATTCTAGACAGCAGACTACACTAGAATATTCCTTGGCTAAAATAGTATTGCTATTAATTCAAATCACTTATTTCATAAAATTAATGTCTGACACATCCAGGCACTGTCAGGCACATCCAGTTTGAGCAAGGACTGCTTAGTTTTTTTCCCCCAGGCTACTCCAATTGTCTGTCATCATTCCCTTTACATGAACAGTGTCCTGTCCAAAGCTAGTGGAATGAACTGAAGTTACATACATGGAGCAAGAAACTGAGAGGTCAATTTTACCTTGTTGGGAGCTCTGCACCAATCCTGGATTGTGCAAAATGGAACCACTCCTTCTTTTGTCACAATGAACTACCAAAGAATATAAATGATCAGTGACTTATGTTAATCGTAAGTAAATAAGTGCATGTGTGGAATGTAAATGGTTATGCTTGATAGGGGTGGAATGGCACATGTACAACTTCCAGTGTGACTGTTAGTGTAAGCAGGTCCAGGCTGAAGTAAGATCGTAGATATGGGTACAAAAATGATGCATGGTCTCTTTCTAGTTGGTTTAACTGGATGATTCAGATCTTGCCTTGTGAGTTCAGAACTGCATCCGTGACTGTTATCTGCAAGTACATTACTTTTGTTGATATCAAAACAAAACAAAGAAAAAAAATTCTCAACAATTATGGCATTTAAGCAGGTACACTTTTTTTTATCACAGAGTATATCAACACCAGCATTTCTAATTGCATCCTATTTTAAGCATCAATATAGCCATGCCCATGAATTCTAATGTTACTGGAATGGATCAAAAAAAGTGCACATGAATATTTATCCCCCCATTTTAAAGTCTGGTGCAGTGTTTTATTGACATGCTTTATTTCATGATTTATGATATGTATCTTTGTTCAGTGCTGACTTCTCTTTGTTAGATAAGAATGTTGAATGGAACATGGCTGGAATGAGCAGAACTATTCAGCTTTTAATTTAATATTCTAAGCACAGAAAGGTGCCTGAGGCAACGTTTTCCTTTTGTACCCAACAAATAAGGTTTAACTGGCAGATACCACTAGCAGAACATGGTTTTAAAACAGCAAGGTAACCGGTGCTGTTTCCTTTATCAATCTGTTTCTTGTTAGATCCATTCAACCACAATATGCCAAGAGAGATAGAACACATCAGAAGAAAAGCAATGAAGGATTCCTTATTAGTCTGTGTGTTGATGAACGATGAGCCCCATGGATCAACTGCATTCATTGCAGCCGGGTGGCAACACTTATTGAGACTGGACTTTGCAACATGATTAAACTGGGAGAAAGTTAGCAACTGATCAAATGACAATTATTCATGTTGACATGAAGGAGAGTGTGAGATGATGGAGGAGGAGGATGAGCATGGGATTAGACTGAGCTGTGGGGGCCACTGCTGGATATGATGGTGCAGTCATCTACACAATTATACCTCTAATTACTGGTTATTTTAATACATGATTCATAGTATTAGACAGAATACTCTCAAATATGTCTTGAGAGTACCTCTACAGTCTACAAAGGCAAAAGGCTGTTGTAGATACATATCTTTACATTTCACAGAACAATACATTGCTGAATTTCTTTTGACATGTCATTTATTTGAATGTTTTACCTCAGAATCTTGTCTGCCACCTCCATTGGAAAGGTAGGAGTTAAACAACTACAATTCTGCCTTGATGTTATGTAGGCGCCCACTTCCTGCTGAACAAATTTCCTCACTCTTCAGGAACTGTGTTTGTTAATATTATTCTTATCATGTATGTGCCTGATGGTGGATAAAATTCCTCAGCATTTTTTAATGTCACTTCATCTCAAGTTGAAATCTAGCAAGTTGGGTCAGCCATAAGGGTTGTTGCATTTCACTGTTTGGACGGAACTAGTTCTTCATTTAATCCACAAAAAAATTTAACCCACAATGCACTGCTGAAGAATTCGTCAGAGATTAATGCAGATTTTATTTTAAGGAGTAATGCTATCGGTAACTTGTAATTCTTTGTTTTCTCAAATAGCTGTGAAATGGAATTATCCCCAATTGCTGCACAGCTTCTGTGAGGGCACCATCTTTGGTTTTCTGTTAGCATGCATTTAAGTTTAATCTCTGACAACACAATAACATTCTTACCATTTATTGTTGCATCTGTTTTTTAAATCAATTGCCTCCTGCAAAATGTAGTTAAATATTATTAATATATCCATTGTTTTTGAAGGATATGTGTTTTATTTTAAATGCTTATTATGTCTATTTGGCCTGCTTATGATTGAGCCTGAGAGCGTCCTCCTGCACACAAATGGTCAAATGGAAAAATGAAACATTCATGGGAAAATATACAGTGCCTATAAAAGGTATTCATCCCCCTTTGGAAGTTTTCATGTCTTATCGTTTAGCAGCATCGAAACACAGTAGAATTAATTTGGCTTTTTTGACACTGATCAGCAGAAAGTGACTCTTTCATGCCAAAGTGAAAACACATCTCCACAAAGCGATTTAAATAAATTACAAATATAAAATACAAAATAATTGATTGCATAAGTATTCATCCCTTTCATGTCATTATTCACCAGTTGCATCTTTGGTGGCAATTACAGCCTTCAGTTTGTATGGATAGGTCTCTATCAGCTTTGCACATCTGGACACTAATTTTTCCCCATTCTTCTTTACAAAACTGCTCAAGCTCTGTTAGATTGAATGGGGATTGTGAGTGAACAGCTCTTTTCAAGTCCAGCCACAAATTGTCAATTGGATTGAGATCTGGACCCTGACTTGTCCACTCCAGGACATTAACTTTGATATATTTGTAATTAATGTAGATCACTTTGTAGAGATCTGTTTTCACTTTGACATAAAAGTTATTTCTGCTGATCAGTGTCAAAAAAGCCAAATTAATTCCACTGTGATCCAATGTTGTTAAACAATAAAACATGAAAACTTCCAAGGGTGGTGGTGGGGGGGGGTGAATACTTTTTGTAGGCATGGTATGTGTCAAACCTACATTGTGTGGGAATGAAAAACTGCTAATTGGAGTCTTATAGTTTTTTTGAAGTCAAAACTTTTTGCAGGACCTTAGCAGCCCAAGCCTAGACACCTTGCCCAGCCTAGGTCAGGATAAAATAGCAATGAAGACCCAAGCTAGAGATGGTATGTTTTGCAAATAAAATAGGACCTCAATAGCAAGTTATGGTAACTTCAAACAAGTGGCATAAACAATCAGCCCTGCTGAGGTTGGTGGCAGTTAGAAATGCTCTCTGCAACTAGCTGCAGTCAGGGAAGGAAGTATTTTAGCCAAAATTCAGATGAGGCTGAATATCGAGAATTGGATTTGTACACAACCATTATCAGCTACATGGGTGATCTGTGATGATGGTGGGAACGGTGATAATAGTAATACACGCACAATCTGAATAAAGCTATTCAGTTAGAGATCCTGCTGTAAATCCTGAAGTTAAACTCTAAACAGGACAGTTATCTCGGAAAATGGTTCCTGTAAGGCATCATGTTATTGTGATTCCTGCCTAAAATATAATACTGCTGCACACAAGGCTTCCTGAACAATGTCACTACACTTCTGCGTTTCTCTGTATGTTGCACAGCATCACCATCTGCCTTTGGCTTTCTCTTAATTAGCAACAGCTGCAAAGATTTACCGATTCACTGTATATTTAGGAAAACTTTGACAACTGAGTGGTTTTCTCTCACAGACTGCAGAGTTTTCCACTCCTGTGGTTAGTGCCATTGATTAGCAATGCTCAGTGGGTGTCATAAAGCGTTCTTCAAATTATCTTCAACTCAAGAGATTCTGCAGGAGCTGGAAATCTTGAGCAACACAAACAAGCTGCTGGAGGAATTCAGCAAGTCAGATAGCATTTATGAAGGGGAATGAACAGTTGATATTTGGGCCAAGACACATCCTATTTACTATCGTTCCTTTGGATGTATCTCCAATCAACTGCAGCCAACTCTTTTATTCCTTCTTATTTTCTTTCTTTAGATTTAAGACCCCAGTTTCACATTGGACTTGAGTCACTTTAAAACTCACTGTAAAATTCTATTATACAAATAGCGCTGTATCCAAAGACCTGTATGCACAATGCCCTCTCCTTATCAACAAGTGGTCACATAAGCAACCTTTCCTCACTGGTCATGTTGTACTCCCACCAACCACCAAGTTCCTGGCTCCCAGATTCCCAGATGGCTTTGGGAGAGCAGTGATTTGTGCCCAATTGCCAAATGTTGTTGGTAATGTATTTCTATATCTATAATAACGTAACTACCTTTGAAAGAACCAACTCCATTTGCACTCTCCTTCCTGGGGTAGATTCATACGGTTATAGAGCAATACAACATGGATACAGGTCCTTTGGCCCAATGAGTCTACGCCAACCATGGTGCCCAGCCATCTAATCCCAATTTCCTGCACTTGGCTCGTATCTCTTCAGCCCTACCCCTGCATGAATGTATTGTTTTCAAATGATAATACTGTACTCGTCTTAACCATTTCCTCTGGCAGCTTGTTTTATACACTTACCACCCACTTCGTAAAAAGATGCCCTCAAATCCCTTTTAAATATTTCCCCTCTCACCCTGCAGAATATCTATGTCCCTGTGGTAAACTATGTATACCTGTCTGGACAAGCCCCTCTGCTGACTGCTCCTGTGGCTCCTTCCACAGACCCCTGTATAAAGGCGATTGGAGGCACAGCCCCTTCCTCAGTCTCCAGGATGTTGTGGTCTCTTTTGCTGCTAGTAAAAGCCTATTGTTCACTTCCCATCTCCAAGAGTTATTGATGGTGCATCAGTCCCCTAGTTTTGGACTCCCCTACCTTGGGGAAAAGACTTACCACCAATCTATTGTCCTCATGATTTGTAAACCTCTATAAGATCACACCTCATTCTCCTACATTGCAAGGAGTAAGGACCTAGCCTAGCCAATCTCTCCCTATAACTCAGATCCTCAAGTCTTGGGGTAACATCCTTGCAAATCTATTCAGCATTCTTTCCAGCTTAATCCATTTTGGTGTGTATAAGGCTACAAATACCACCTCTTTGGTGATATGAATTGTTCTCTAAATCATCTCCACTAGTTTCTTTTATCTCATGAGCAACCATGATTTTCTCCTCTTAAACATCAAGAAGAAATTCTCTACAAATCTGACCCATTTCCTTTGGCTCAGAACATTGGCTGTCCTGTTGATCTTGAAGGGGACCAACTCATTCTCGAGCCACCTCTTTACTCTTAATATAGCTATAGAATTTCTTCGGAGTTTCTTTAACCTTATCTGCCAGATACATCTCATACCCTATCTTTGCCGCCACAATTACCCTCTTAAGAATATTCTTAATCTTTTTACAGTCATCAATGGATTCATCATACCTGACCTCCTTATCCAATACATGCTTCCCTCTACATCTTAACTACTGCCTCAATATCTCTTATCAGCCAAGCTTCACTAAATTTTGCCAGCTTTATCTTTCACCCTAAAGGGACATGCTACTGCTGAACTCCTGTTGTCTCCCTCCTCTTGCCACTCATTCCTTTCCCTTCAAATAGGCTTACCCAGTTGATCTCTGTTAGATCCTGCCTGGTTTCTTCAAAATTAGTCTGTTCCCTTGTCCATCACTACCCTAAAAAAAGAGAATGGAATTATGATCACCAGAGCTAATGTGCACCCAGTTACCTGTCTTGTCTCATTCCCTAGGAGAAGGTCCAGTATTTCTCCCTCCAGACACCTGAACTCCTGGCTGCATCTTGAATGCTAATCAGCCAGTGGTGCATCTGGTTATAATGTATTTGGTAGGAGGTTATGAGCCAAGTCTTGAGTGCTGGTGAGAATGATCTAACATAATCTCTAGAATACACCAGGAGTTTTTAAACACAGTTATGTAATTTATCCCGGACAAACAATAACTTCCACTATATTGTGATGGTGTTATTTTGTGCATATAACTTGGTTACAGAATTACAGACAAAATACGCCCAGTTGCCATGTTATTAGGTACACCTGTACTCTTGCCCTTTATTGCACAGATCTAATAAGCCAACCATGTGGCAGCAACTCAATGCATAGAAGCATGCAGACATGGTCAAGAGGTTTAGTTGTTGTTCAGACTGAACATCAGAATGGGGAAGCAAAGTGTTCTAAGTGACTTTGATTGTGGAATGATGGTTGGTGCCAGTAGGGGTAGTTTGAGGATATCAGAAACTGCTGATTAGCTGGGATTGTCACATACAATAGTTTCTAGATTTTAGAGCTTCTAGAGAACAGTGCAAACAAAAAAAAAAACACAAAATAAATCCAGTGAGTGACAGTTCTGTGGGTGAAAATGCCTTGTTTATGAGAAAGGCCAGAGGAGAATGGCCAGACTGGTTCAAGGTAACAGTAACTCAAATAACCATGGGTTACAACAGTGGTGTGCAGAAGAGGATTGCTGGACATTGCAAAACATCAAAGATTGAAGTGGATGGGCTGCAGCACAGAACTACAAACATACAATCAGGAGGTTCCTAATGTAATGATCATATGAGAATAATATCTGAGTGTGCAATAATCTCATCCTTTCATTTTATATGTGCTTATTCTGTACTTGATCATTGTCATTAGGTCTATGTTGTGAATTTAAAGTGAATAAATAATAACATAAAAGTGATAGAAGAAAACAAGAAAATTATTATTTAATATGTAATGACTTGTACTTGCCAGCAAGAAAATTTACAATGAGTTAAATTATGGTGCTGTCCAGAAATATTGAATGGAGATATTGATTAAAGCAACACATAGTTCATGCACCTTGAAACCCGTCGAACTACAACTATCAGTTGTTCAGTGCCAAAAGGGATCAGATCATAATATATTTGGCACATATGTGCCAATGCCCAAGAGACCAAGTGTCTACACAACTCATGCATCATGCATAATGAATCAACTATGCTGTGTCTGATCTTTTTAAGATGCAGAGTGTACCCACAGAATGATGATTGACAATGAAGCCTTATCTAGCAGGAAACTTCTAAAGGTTAATAGATTCTGGCAAGGAAATGTTTTGGTACCATGCACACATAAATTTTAAAGCAGGCACATGTAGAAAAACAAAGATATTGTTGATAGTGGATTTCAGCAGACAAGGATAGACTGAAGAAAGCTCAAGCATCTTCTAAACGAAAGGGGGAAAAAAAGCATTGTGGCTTTAGTTAATGTTATTTGTGAGGATCTGCATTTATAAAGTAATTGTTCAGACCAGTAGATTTACTTGTCAATGTTTTATTGAAAGCAGACTTCAAATAACAATAACTTTCAAGAGTGGAGTTGTTTAAGGGTATTGCAAGGGGTTATTTAGATTAGTTGATCAGCAACCATTTTAAATCATTATAATGTATAGCTCGTACAGAATCTGTAAATTAAAATGTTGATATTTGGACAGCCCATGCAACATGCTGCTTTCCTTCATTCTGATGCTGTTCACTTGCAGAGCAGTTCTTGGTTAACTCTCAGTATTTTCATTGACACCAGTTGACAATGAACATAATTTCTATCAAATAGAAAGGATTGTAACTACATTGGGATGCTGGTTATCCAAATTCACAAAATAGAAATAGGTACATTTATTAATAACGTTACCGTTTAGAATATCATGTATCTGTACTCTCTCTGATTTATTTGTTTATTCCTTGCAAGATCAGTTTTGCTTTCAATTTTCAACTGTGTTGTCATAGGCAATGCATTTCTGGGTGGATAAATGAAACTTAGAAATCTCAAATCTGTAACTTCATTGAGAACAAATGTGTGTAGTATTGTCTTCTGTTTTAGGAATGTCAATAATGAACTCTTCCTACACCTATTTGGACCTGAATGAAGCAAAAAAATGAGCTGCTGGAAGGAACTCAACAGGTCAGACAGCACTTCTGGAGGGAAATGGACTATTGGATGTTTTGGATGGAAACCCCTTATCAAGGTTTGCCTTTGTGTAAGAGGCTTGAATGGGGTGAAATTTGTTTACGTTCATCAAGGATAGATTTTTTAAGATGATGTACAGATATTCCAATCAGATAAGGGGATGTATCTGACTCACGATTCATACAGCTACAGACACAAAGATTCAGTGCAGAAAAGGCCTTCCAGCCCAGTGAGCTGAGCTGCCCAACAAGCCACTGATAGAAACCTAGCTAAATACAGGACAATTAACAGGTAGTGACTAAAACTACACACAATACTCCAAATTAGGCCTCACTAATGCCTTATACAACCTCAACATAACATCCTATCTTCTGTACTCAACAAATTGATTTATAAAGGCTAATGCGCCAAAAGCTTTCTTTACGACACTATCTACCTGTGATGTCACTTTCAGTGAATTATGTACCTGTATTCCCAGATCCCTTTGTTGTACCACACTCTACAGTTCACTGTGTAAGATCTCCCCTGCTTGGTTGTACTGAACTGCAAAACTTTGCACTTGTCTGTATTAAATTCAATCTGCCATTTTTCTAGCTGATGCAGATTCCTTTGCAAGCCATGATGGCCTTCCACACTGTCTATTACACCCCTGATGTAATCTGCAAATTTGCCAATCCAGTTAACCACATTATCCTTCAGTTCATTGATATAGATAACAAGCAACAAATGACCTGGCACCAATCCCTGCGGCACACCACTAGTTACAGGGCTCCAGTCAGAGAGGTAACCATATACTACCAGTCTCTGGCCTCTCTCACAAAGACAAATCTCTAATCCAATTTACTACCTCATCTTAATTGCTCAGTGGCTGGAACTTCTTGACTAGCCTCTCATGCAGGACCTTGTCAAGTGCCTTATGAAAGTCCACATAGACAACATCCACTGCCTTGTCTTCATCCACTTTCCTGTTAACTTCTTTGAAAAACCCTATAACATTGGTTAGACATGATCTGCCATGCACAAAGCCATGCTGACGGTCCCTCATCAGTCCATGTCCATCAAAATACTTATATATTGTGTCCTTTAGAATACATTCCAATAACTTTCCCACAACTGATATCAGAATCACCGGTCAATAATTTCCTGGTTTTTGTTTCAGAGTCTTTTTTAAACAGCTGTTGGCTACCCTTCAATCTCCTAGTATCTCTCCTGTTGCAAAGGATGTTTCATATATCTCTGCTAGGACCCCAGAACTTTTTACACTTGCCTCTCAAAACACCTTGTTGGGCCCTAGGGATTTATCCACCCTGATTTGTATCGTGGTAACAAACACCTCCTTCTCTGTAATCTGTACGGGTCTATGAAGTTGATGTCACTTTGCTGCACTTCTACAGATGCTGTTTCCATCTCCTGAGTAAACTTGTTATACACTTGTTATCTTTATTTTTCATTTTGACAGGCACATACAAATTTTATATTGTCAGCATTGCAGCTTTGAATGCCTCCCACTTTCCAAGACAGCCTGTCTCAATCCACACTTGCCAGATCATTTCTGATACCATCAAAATTGGCCTTTCTCCTATTTCTCTACCCTTGGACTAGATCTAACTTTTCACAAAACTTGGATATCAAGGATATTGATGGCTTATCATTGTTAGATGTCAGATAGAAGTAAAACACATACAGAAAATGGAAGGCCATTTAGAAATGCTGATGAACAAGCAGATTTAGGAGTCTGTGTCCATAGATCTCTGAATGTGTGACATAGGATTGTGAAGAATGCATAATAGGATGCTTCTCTTCATAGGGTGGAACATAGAATATAAGAGTTGTGATATGATGATAAGTTTATAAAATATCGCTTGGACTGAACTTTGTGTATTATCTGTAGTTTTAGTTGCTACATTTTAGATTAAATGTGACTGTGCTGGAAAGAGTGCAGAGGAGATTCACTGGGATGTTCCTGCATTTGAGGACTTTAATTATTTGGAGAGCGTAGAAATACAGGCTTGTTTTCCTGGATCATAGGAGACTTAGTGTGACTTGATTGAAGTAGAGTGGATTCCTGTTACTTGGGACACATCTGGTTAAGTACATTTCAGCTCAACTAAGCGGCTGCTGCAATTTATAAGACACTTCATGGGGGAAAAAAAAGACCATAAGTTATAGGAGCAGAAGCAGGCCATTTGGTCCATCAAGTCTGCTCTACATTCAATCATGGGCTGATCCAACTCTTCCAGTCATCCCTACTCCCCTGCCTTCTCCCCATACCCTTTGATGCCCTGACTAATCAATGACCTACCTATCTCTGCCTTAAAAGCACCCAATGACTTGGCCTCCACAGCCACTCATGGCAACAAATTCTACAGATATACCACCCTCTAACTAAAGTAATTTCTCTGCAGCTCTGTTCAAAATGGACGCCCTTCAATCCTGAAGTTGTGCCCTCTTGTCTCTGCTCTTATATTCTATACCTCTAGAAATAAATGCCAACATTGCACTTTCCTTCTTCACCACCAACTCAACATGGCAGTTAACCTTTAGGGTATCTTGCGCAAGGACTCTTAAGTCACCTTGCATCTCTGCATTTAAATAATCTCTCCCCATCTAAATAATAGTCTGCCCATTTATTTCTTCCACCAAAGTGCACCAACCATACACTTTCCAACATTGTATTTCATTTGCCACTTAGTTGCCCATTCCCCTAAACTATCTAAGTCTCTCTGCAGGCTCTCTCTTTCCTCCACACTACCTGCTCCTCCACCTACCTATCTTTGTAACATTGGCAAATTTAACCACAAATCCATTAATCTCATAGTCCAAATAATTTACATACATTGCAAAAAGCAGCAGTCCCAACATCAATCCCTCTAGACCTCCACTGGTAACCAGCAGCCAGCCAGAATAGGATCCCTTATTCCCATTCTTTGTTTTCTGCCAATCAGCCAATGCTTCACCCATGCTAGTAACTCCCCTGTAATTCCATGGGCTCTTATCTTGCTGAGCAGCCTCATGTGTGGCATCTCGTCAAAGGCCTTCTGAAAATCCAAGTGCACCACATCTACTACATCTCCTTTATCTACCCTGCTTGTAATTTCCTCAAAAAATTCCAGTAGGCTGGTCAGGCAGGATTTCCTTTCAGGGAACCATGCTGGCTTTGGCCTATCTTGTCATGTGCCTCTATGTATTCTGTAATCTCATCCCTAACAATCGATTCCAACAACTTCCCAATCACTGACGTCAGGCTAAAATGTCTATAGTTTTCTTTCTGCTTCCTCCCACACTTCTTATATAGCGGAGTAACATTTGCAATTTTCCAGTCATCCAGTACAATGCCAGAATCTATCATTTCTTGAAAGACTATTGCAAATGTCTCCACACATTCCCATCTACTTCCTTCAGAACCTAAAGGTGCATTCCATTGGGTCCAGGAGATTTATCCACCCTCAGACCATTAAGCTTACAGAGTACCTTCTCGGTCATAATTTTCACTGCACACACTTCACTTCCCTGCACTCTTGACACTCTGCAGTCCGGTGCATTCAGTTCCTTGCTTTTACTTTGGCTCTGACTTCATTTGTCAGCCATGGTGGTGTCCTTCTTCCATTTGAAAATTTCTTATTTGGAATATATCTGTCTTGCACTTCCCTCATTTTTCGCAGCCATTGCTGCTCTGCTGTCCTTCCTGCTAATGCCCCTTTCCAGTCAACTTTGGCCAGTTCCCCTCTCATGCTATTGTAACTTCCTTTATTCCACTGAAAAACCAACACATTGGAATTTAGTTTCTTCTTCTCAAATTTCCAAGTGAAATCGATCATATTGTGGTCACTGTTCCCTAAGGGTTACTTAACCTTAAGCTCTCTTATCACCTCTGGATCATTGCACAACATCCAATCTAGCACAGCCAATCACCTAGTGGGTTCAACAACAAGTTGTTCTAAAAAGCCATCCCTTAGATAATCTACAAATGCTCTCTTTTAAGGTCCAGTACTTGTCTGGTTTTCCCAATCAACTTTCATGATAAAATCCTCAATGAATATCATGACATCGCCTTTCTAACACGCCTTTTCCATCTCCTGCTGTAGTTTGTAATCCACATCCCGGCTGGTGTTTGGAGGCCTGTATACAGCTGCCATTAGGGTCTATTTACCCTTAACCCACAGAGAGTCTGCACCTTCTGATCCTATGTCATCCTTTTCTAATGATTTAATATTATTTCTTATACACAGGGCCAGACTATCCCCCTGTGTACTAACCCATCTTTCTGATACACTGTATATCCTTGGACATTCAACTGCTGATGGCAGCCATCCTTCAGCCAAGTTTCAGAGATGGCCACAACATCATATTGCCAATCTCTAGCTGAATTTCAAGATCATCCATTTTATTTCTTATGTTGCGTACATTCAAATACGACACGTTCAGTATTTGTTGCTTTTTGTTTTAACTGCACCACATCTCTGTTGCCCTGTAACTCATCCCAATGGTTGTGATTATGCCTCATCTCCTGCTGTCCTTTCAATCATCTCTGTTGCACACTATCTTTGATTTATTTCTGTTTTCCCCTTCCTCAGTCTTATCACTTGGGTTCCCATTCCTCTGCCAAATTAGTTTAAACACTCCCTAACAGCTCTATTAAACCTGCCTGCTAGGATATTGGACCCCTTTGGGTTCAGGTGTAACCTATCCTCTTTTTACAGGTGGTACCTCCCCCAGCAGATGCCCCAATGATCCAGGAACCCGAAGCCCTGTCCCCTACAGCAGTCTCTCAGCCACGCATTAATATACCTAATCATGCTATTCTAGCACTCATTAGGACCTTAAATAGATAAAAAGGTCTAAAAAAGACAAAATACCATTAAAGCAATTAATTATGCATTTAAATGAAAAACAGAACAAATGAGAACACTATCAATGCTACTGCAGTACTATTAAGCTCTATATTAGTTGTCGAAGGAGGAATTAATCCAGCATATTTTGTCACATTCTTTTGATTAATTGTAAGTTAATAAAATCAGTTCAGAAACCTAATCATCTGCCTTGATACAATGCTTTCAGTGATTGTGTCCTCCAAATCTGCATTTTCATTGTAACAAGCGATGCAGAAACCAAAGCTAGAGTTAGTGAAGAAAAAAGTAAGAGTAGAGTGCATAAAAGTAAAGAGCAGAAATTGCATAGGTTACTAGATTCTAAAAGGACAATGGGTGTAAGGGTACTTCATCTAAATGCCCCCATAGTATTAGAAACAGGGTTAGTGAACTTATGGCACAGATCAGTACCAAGGCATATGATTTAGTGGTCATTACAGAAACTTGGTTGCAAGGTGGAGATGACTGGGAATTAAATATCCAAGGGTATCAGGTAATACGGGAAGACAGGCAGGAAGGCAGAGGAGGCGCTCTTGATTAGGGATGAGATCAGGGCGATTGTGAAAGACAATATAAGATTTATGGAGCAGAACGTTGAGTTCATCTGGGTAGAGATTAAAGGGAAAAAAAAGTCACTGGTGGGTGTTGTCTATAGGCCATCTAATAAAAATATTGCAGTGGCAGAGGTGATTAACCAAGAAATAAATGAGGCATGTAAGAACGGAACAGCAGTTTTCATGGGGGATTTTAACTTCCACGTAGATTGGGTGAATTAGGTTGGTCAAGGAAATCTTGAGGAAGACTTCATACTATACAGCAGTGATGGCTTTCTTGAGCAGCATGTTAGTGAAACTACAAGGGAAAATATTATCTTAGATCTAGTCCTGTGCAATGAGACAGGTAAGATTAATGATCTTGTAGTCAGGAATCCTCTTGGAAAGAGTGATCATAGTATGATTGAATTTCGCATTCAGATGGAGGATGAAATAGTTAGATCTAAAGCTAATGTATTCTGCTTGAACAAGGGAGACTACAACAGGATGAGGGAGGAGTTGGCTAATGTGGATGGGAGCAGGCTATTTGGTAGGACCGTTGAGGAACAGTGGAATACTTTCAAAGAGATTTTTCACAGTGCTCAACAAAAGTATGTTCCAGTCAAAAGTAAGGGCAGTAAGTCTGGGGAGAGCCAGCCTTAGATAAAGATGGTATCAAATTAAAAGCTCATGTGTACAAAGTCGCCAAGAGTAGTGGGAGACTGGAGGATTGGGAAAACTTTAAAAAAAGCAACAGAGAACAACTAAACAATAAATAAGGAAAGGGAAGATAGAGTATGAAAATAAACTAGCACAAAATATAAAAACAGATAGCAAAAGTTTTTATAAATATATAAAGCAGAAGAGGGTGGTTAAAGTCAACATAGGTCCCTTAGAACCTTCAACGTAGGTCCCTGCACCAGCTTCTCAGCCATGCATTTACCTGCCAAATCATCCTGTTTTTACCCTCACTGATACATGGTACAGGCAGCAATCCAGAAATAACAAACCAGGAAGTCCTGCTTCTCAGCTTTCTACCTGGCTCTCTAAATTCTGTTTTCAGGACTTCATTGCTTTTCCTTCCTATGTCATTGGTACCAATATGTACCATGACATCTGGCTGCTCCCCCTCCCTCTCCAAAATGTTGTGGACACAATCTGAGACATCCCAGACCCTGGCACCTGGGAGGAAACATACCATCTTGTGTCCTGTTTACATCCATGGAATCTCCTTCCTGTTCCCCTCGCTATTGAATCCCCTATCACTACAGCTCCCTACTTCTCTCTCTTTCCCTTCTGCACCAAGGACCCATGGTCAGTGCCGAAAACCCAGTCGCAATGGCATTCTCTTGAGAGGTCATCCCCTACAAAAGTATCCAAAGCGATATGCTTGTTTTTGAAGGGAATGGACTCAGGGGTTCTCTGCTCTGACTGGCTATTTCCATTTCTCCTGTCAGTCACCTAGCTACTCGCTTCCTGCAACTTCAGAGTGACTACTTCCCTATAACTTTGATCAATTGTGTCTTCACTCTCCTGTATAAGCCAAAGACTGCTCGAGTTGCTGCTTCAGATCCCTAACACGACCTTCAGTGAGCTGCAGCCAGATGCACTCTACACAGATGTAGTTCCCCAGGAGACACTGGGATCTTCCAATACTCCAACATCTGGCACAAAGAACACACCACAGCCATTTAAATTGCACAGTAAGAGAGGAGAAATAAACAAAACGGAAACATTAACAGATGTTTTACACAGAGCTAACACCTCTTCTGAGCTGACGCCTCTTTTGAGCCAAAGCCTATCGATTCTGCTCTCATCACTGGCCTACTCCCGACAATGACCACTCCACTGATCCGTTCTGTACTTTTATGTAGTTTATAGAGTTCTGTTGATGCCATTGATGAGCCCCGCACAATGGACAAATGCCCTTGAAATACTTTTGTTAAAATAACGGCCGACAACCTGAGAGCAGCACATCTTCATAGAGATCTGTTGATGCTGCTGATAGACCACATACAATGGATAAATGCCTGTGAATCTCTCTTATTAAATAATCACCACTGACCTGCAAGAAACACATCTTCACAGAGCTCTGTTGACACCACTGAAAGGCCCCTATATGCATTTGCTATGTTTCAGGGACATTTAGAAAGATACTTGAATAAGTACAGCCAAGATGTGTGGTGATATCACGTGCAATGATGTGCCAGTATATGATTGGACAGAGCACTGAGCATGCACAGGATTGCTAGAAAGTTCCAGCATGTGGCTGGGTTAAGATGTGTTTGTTTATTACTGTAAATAAATGTTGTCTAATTCTTCCAGAATATGATTCTTCATTGTTAATCCATGGAACATTTAAACAGAAGTAACAGAACATTGTGTCAGAAGTAGTTCTGGAGGAACAGTATGGGAGAATTGAGTATCGAGAATCGAAGATATTCAAGAAAAAAGAAGAAAAAATAGTTCAAACTGTAAACAATAAGATGGAAGGGTTACAACTCCCATCAAAACTTCAGCTGACTGGCAATGTAGCTGAGAATTGGAGGATATTCAAGCAATAGTTTGAACTGTACTTATCGGTGATCGATTATGAAGAAAAATAAAAAAAAACAAAGCTGCGCTTCTGCTCCATGTAATTGGGAATGATGCAGTAGAGGTATATAGTAATTTTGTCTTTGAAGATGGAGATAATTTCAATTTAAAGTCAATAATGGACAGATTTGAAATATTTTGTATACCTAAGCGTAATTTAACATATGAGCAATATAAGTTCTTAACATGTGCACAGAGAGCTGCTGAAACAACTGATCAGTATGCTACTGAGTTAAGAAAGCGTAGTAGAACATGTGAGTTTGGATTGCGCACGGACTCTCTCAATAAAGATAGGATTGTGTGTGGCATTCGAGATAATGCTCTGAGAGAAAGGCTGTTGAGAGTGCAAGATTTAAATTTTGAAAAAGCTTTGTCACTTTGCAAAGCTTCTGAGACCATGACGTTGCAAGCTGAAGCTTTTTGTCAAAAACTGCAATGTAAATGCTGTAAAAAAGTGCAACTATATCAAGAAATATAATAATACATTGACAAAACCAACAGAGAGCAAGACAGCTTTTGAAAGAAAAAAGTCATGTGATTGTTGTGCACGGGAACATTGTCCAAATCAGTATCCCGCATATTGCAACATTTTTCATGCTGTTGTAAAAGTAGAAAGAGGGAAAATAATATGAAACAAGTAAATGCTGTGCTTGAAGATGAACTTAAAGAATTTTATATAAATGTGCTTTGTGAAAATAAACAAAGAATGACTGGAATATTCCATTGCAAGTGAATCAAAACAATATTCTGTTTAAACTTGATACTGGAGCACAAGTAAATGTTGTTGCAGAATCTGAGTTTAATGCTTTAAAGTCAAGACCAAAGTTACATCAAACGAAAATAAAAGTGAATATATACAATATATTCAGGTGCAGACATTCTAATTAAAGGAACATGTGTGGCAAAAGTATCACTCAAAAATATTGTGCACACGCTTTCATTTGCGGTCATGCCAAAAAATGTACAGTCAATTCTGGGTTTATCTGCCTGTGAAAGACTTAATTTGGTGAAAAGATTTTTAGTCTTGGATAGTGACACAGAGCCGAAGTTACAGAATGTTGCATTACAGTTGGTAGAAGGTGATGTAACTCGACTGCAGGTCCAGCTCATGGAGGCAAATGCTGACATGGAGAATATAAAAGCAGTAGCTGCAGTGCCCAAGACAACCAAACAGGAAGTAATTAATGATATGAAACAGCAATGGCAGGAAGAGGTTGCTTCAATGCAAGTGATAATGAAAGAGACACTGAGAGAATATGAGATACAGCTTCATCACTGTCTAGAGCAAGAACACTCACAGCGGGCACAGTATAAGAAAGAAGTTAAAGCACAAGTGAAGGAATTGAGAAGTTTCACTGAAGTGATGAAGGCTCAACATAAAAAAAAGATTACACAGTTAATGAATGAATTAGATGAAGAAAAGAAAATTCGTATTTCATTACAAATAGAAGTGGAACATGAATTGACTGATCTAATGAGATGTTTGTCTGAAGGACAAGGAGACGAAGTGAGGACACAAGATAAAATGATCACATGGACTCAGACCAGATCACACATGCTCCAAACAGAGGAGGGAGCAGTGTTAAGAAATTGCAACGACCTGAAGAAAGAGCCAAATTTAGAGTTTCAGTCATCTGATATAGATGTATTTTGATTAATGTTGATAATAGTTTTTTTTTAAGGAAAGGACAATGTGGTGACATCACATGCAATGATGTGCCAGTACGATTGGAAAGAACACTGAGCATGCGCAGGATTACTAGAATGTTCCAGCATGGGGCTGGTTTAAGACATGTTTGTTTATTATTGTTAATAAAAGTTCCCTAATTTTTCCGGAATATGATTCTTCATTGTTAACCCATGGTATGTTTAAATAGAAGTAACGTAACAAGAAGGATACAGACTTAATGCATCAAATGGAATTGGTGAAATTGGGTATAATATCAGCCTGGGCATGATGGCTGAAGGATTCATTTCTGTACTGTGTGACTCTGATTCTGTGAATCTATGAAAACTATAAGGGCTAAGCAAATTGAGTACAAAATTAAAATTGAAGTGAATATCAATCTCAACACACGTTTTAGTTTGAGAAAAAGAATGAGTGGTCAGAGGTAACGTGAGCTCTCTGGAAATCTGATATATTGAATGAAAATGAAGTCATGACAGAATTACCTCGCAGTAGAAATGACTATCATGCTGGACTTTTCAGGATAAATATTGCTCTGGGCAGATCAATGCAAGTAAAGTAAGTGATGAGGAAGATAATGAGGTTGGAGTGGCACATTCCTAAGCATTTAGACAGATTGTTAAATAAGCATCTATTAATTCATAAAGAAATACAGTATTGAAAGAGTTCCATCGGCTCAGAGGGCCCATGCTGACCATCAGTGACTCATTTATTTCTGCATTTATCCAATTTATTTATTCTCCACCCATACTCAGCCCCTCTCCCCACATACTATTACACCTACGCACTTGGGGCATTTTACAGTGGCCACAAATCTTTGAGATGGGGATAGGAAAGGAAGATGGGACAGGAAAGGAATGGAGGGTTATGGGCCGAGTGCAGGTCAGTGGGACTAGGTGAGAGTAAGTGTTCGGCATGGACTAGAAAGGCCAAAATGGCCTGTTTACGTGCTGTAATTGTTATGTGGTTATATGGGTAAACTGGAGTATGTGGAGGAAACCCACATGGACAGAGGAAACAAGTGCAATCTCCGCATATCGAAGGTTCTGATTAAAGTCAGCATCAGGATCCAGGACAGGATCTCAAGTTAAGTAATCCAGAGCACAAGATTTCAAATAATTTCATGGCAGATTTCGGTTTTATTTTAAAAATATCAACTGCAAATCAAGAAGGTTGTGTTGTCACCGCTATGCTAACTAGGCAAGGGGGTAATAAGTGTGACATTTTTGTGATGAAAAGTGCACTTTAAGAATGAATTATGTGTAAAGGGAGGTACACATCACCAGGTTCAGGGGGAGTTTCTATCCTACTGTTATAACACTATTGTATGGTTCCCTTAGTACTCCAAAATAGACTTTTGACCTCGCGATCTACCTTGTTATGCCAAACACAAGAAAATCGGCAGATGCTGGAAATCCAAGCAACACACACAAGATGTTGGAGGGACTCAGCAGGCCAGGCAGCATCCATGGAAAATAGTCAACAGTTGACGTTCCAGGCTGAAACATCTTGGCCTGAAACATCAATTGTTTACTCTTTTCCATAGATGTTGCCTGGTCTGCTGAGATCCCCCAGTAGTTTGTGTGTGCTAACTTGTTATGATCCTGGAACTTATTGGCTATCTGCACTGCACTTTGTCTGTAGCTGCTGCACTTTATTCTGCATTTTTGTTATTCTGCAACCCCGCATTAATGTTCTACATCATACTGCCGCAATGCATTGTGTAATATTTTGAACTGGGTGCTAAGTATACAAGACAAGCTTTTCACTGAACTTTGGCACAATAACAGCCTCTTACTCAGCAAGACCAAGGAGCTGATTATTGACTTTAGGAGAAGGAAACAAGAGCTCCATCAACTGGTTCTCATCAGGGAACTAGAGACGAAGAGAGTCAGCAGCTTTAAATTCCTCAGTGTCTTTACTTCAGAGGACCTGTCCTGCAATTACAAATAAAAAGAGCAGAGCAGTACCTCTAATTCCTTTGGATCCTGTGATGATTCAGCACAACATCTAAAACTTTGAGAAACTTCTATAGATGTGCACCGGAGAGTATATTGACTGGCTGCATCACAGCCTGGTACGGAAATATCAATGCCCTTGAATGGAAAATCATGCAGAAAGGAATGGATAAGACCCAGTCCATCACAGGTAAAGCCCTCCCCATCACTGAGTACATCTACATGAAACACAATCTCAGGAAAGCAGCATCCATCATCAGGGACTCCTACCACTTAGAACATTGCTGCCTTCAGGAAGGTATCTCAGGCCTTACGCCACCAGGGTCAAAAACAGTTATTGCATCTTAACCCTCAGGCTCATGAACCAAAGAGGATAATTTTATACAACTTCCCTTGCCTTATCATCAAAATTTCCACAACCTACTGACTCACTTTCAAGGACTCTTCATCTTATGTTCTTGATATTTATTGCTTATTTATTTGTTATTATTATATCTTTCTTTGTGTATTTGCATAGTTTGTTGTTTGCACATTAGTTGAATGCTCAAGTTGGTGAACTCTTTCATTGATTCTGTTATTGTTATTATTCTATTATGGTTTTGGATTTACTGAGTATGCCTGCAAGAAAATGAATCTCAGGGTTGTATATGATGACATATATGTACTTTGATAATAAATTAATTGTGGACTTTAATAAACACATTCCAATTTGAATTCCAAAATAAACACATGATGGTGTTAAACCATAGCTGTATCAGTATATATTTCATGGAGTAATAAACAATAAAACAGAATTATTGTGAAGATGGACTGCAAACATTCTGACCAAATTAGACAATAAAGCTGAATTAAAATTCACTTCCTTGGACCTTGCTAAATGCACATGAAATTTTAATGTAGAGATTCATGACATATTTTGCTATGATTTATATTTTAGTGTTTTTTTACTTTAGCCATCAAAAATATTAGAAGGTGGACTGTGAGATGAATTGACCAACAACACAGAGACATAAAACATATCAGACTGTGCAGGACAGGCACTCTGAGATCATGTTTTTTTGACACCATACAGTAAACCCTTTAGGTGCATAATGAAGATGAATGACTGTGCTCGCTTCTGCTTTAGTAAATGGAAGTTTTCTGAATCTTCACATGGATTCAGAAAGCTCAGTAAGCTGGTGCACATATCACAGATTAAACCAAAAATTAACTTATGATTTATGCATCAGCTTAATTCAACATACATAACAAATTAATGAAATTAATGATAGTTATCCAGTGTGAATTCTTAAATTTTGCAAGTTTATACATTTTTACGTAGACCTATAATCCTGATAGAAGTCAAATATAAAATACAGCTTAATGAATAGAGAAAACCACTGAAACTCAGATTTCAGGCTGCCAGTGAACAGTCTATCTTGAAAGAAGAACCATAATTTTACTATGCATCTCTGGATGTAATTGGTCAATGGTGCCTGCCCGTCCTGTCCTTGTTTACTCCATTCAGTTAACCTCAGTGCCATACAATCTCTGTGGTTCTGCCAGAGAGCTAGTGGTTCATTTGTCAAAGACGTTCTGCAGTTCCAAGCAAATCACTTTGCTGAAAGTTGTGTAAAATATTTGGGAAAATACATATTATTAAAAAGCACCAGCCAGAGTTCTGAGGATAAAAACAATTAACATATTTTTTCTCAGAAAAAAATAACCATCTTACTTCCTTGACCATGCAGCCCTCAGAGGTATTATTTTTCTTTTGTTTTTCATATGCCTGTGCCCCTATTCTTAGTATACTTTTACAGCAGAACTGGCCTTGTCAAACCCATGCATTCGAGATCTTACAGTCATCTACAACAAGAACTCTGATCCAAGGGAGGTCTGTGAGAAGACACAGAAGCTTACAGAACCGACGATGGGACATGCAGGTATAATAAAAGAATAGGGTTACAAAATGCCTAACCTGCAAGATTGTAGTTCAAGATTCTCAGTGTCATGAATCGGTGATCATCAAAGAACAGAGGAGTCAGTCTAAACCTTGCACTGACAACATACAACATCCAGTTGGGATGTGTGCAGCCATAGCTACATCACACCAAAAGAGTTCACAGATGAATGAGATATGTTATGCTGATTGCTCAGTCCTGTGGTAACTGTGAATGACAGCTTGGGACACTGATCTCCTTATCTCAAAGACTTACGGGCATCAGTTTCTTTAACTGAGTCACTCTGACAAAGCATAATCTGTGCTTTAACAGATCTGTAACCACTGAGCATTGCATAGTTATTATCGAGTTGCAGATATCATTGGCTATTCTGAATGTAAAAGCTGCAGATTTTAAAGGAGGTGTAGAGAAGATTTTGATTAGATTCAAACAGATGTTGTGATGCACACTGGGCTCTTTGAAGAATGGAAGTCTGCCAATGTGGGATTGCTGAGTAATGGGGAAATTCATGAATATATCTAATGAAAAACCAAGTACATTGTGACCAATTGATTATGCTTGTTAGCTACACTGCATTCAACATAATCTGCATAGCATTAGAACTATTGCACAGTGGGTTCTTCCACTATACTGTATAATGTTGTTAAACTTTGCATGTGGTTTTGCATTTAGTGTAAACTCTGAACAAACCAGTAATAGAAAGTGAAACTGGCAAACAACGCTTTCTTTGAGAAGCAAATTAGAAAATACTCTATTTCTGCTTCTTCAGTCTGTTCACGGAAAACATTGGGCTCAGATTGGGTATTAAAGACCTGCGCTGATCACCTGGCTGGCGTGCTCATTAAGATCTTCAACATCTCACTCCAGCAGTCTGAGGTAGCCATCTGCTTCAATATATCAGTGGCTAAGATGAATGTGGTAGCCTGCCTCAATGACTATTGTCCAGTAGCACTTACATCCACAGTGGTGAATTGTTTTGAGAGGTTGGTGATGAAACATATCAAATCCTGCCTGACAAGTGACTTGGATCTGTTCCAATTTGCCTACCGGCATAATAGATTCACAACAAATGCCATTTTATTGGTTCTTTACTCAACTCTGGAACATCGATACAGCAAAATTGCATACATCAGGATGTTCTTTATCAACTACAGCCTGGCATTCAATACCATCAACCCATCGATAAACTTTAAGAACTAGGCCTCCATACCTCCATGTGCAATTTCATCCTTGATTTCCTCACTTTCAGATCCCAGTCAGTTCGGATTGGCAACAAAATGTCCTTGACAATCTCCATCAGCAAAGGTGCACCACAAGTCTGTGTGTTTAGCCCCTTGCTCTACTCAGTTTCCATTTATGACTGTGTGGATAAGCACAGCTCCAGTACCATACTCAAGTTTGGTGATGACGCCAATGTCATTGGCTGAATCAAAGCTGGTAGCAAATCAGCACATAGGAGGGAAATTTAAAATCTGGCTGAGTGGTGCCACACAACAACGCCTCACTCAATGTCAGCAAGAACAAAGAGTTGCTTATTGACTTCAGGAGGAGGAAGTCAGAGCCCCCTTTGGCCAGTCCTCATCGGAGGACCAGAGGTGGAGATGGTCAGCAATTTTAAATTCCTCAGTGTTATAATTTCAGAGGACTGGTCCTGGGCCAGCATACAAGTGCAATAATGAAGAAAGCACTGTTACTTCCTTAAAAGTTTGCAAAGATTTGGTATGACGTCTAAAACTTGACAGAGGTCAAGAGATGTATGGTGGCTCCATTCCAGCCTGGTATCACTAATGCTCAGTAATGAAGAATCTTGCAAAAGGCCCCTAACATCACTGTAAAACATTTCTACCCATTGAAAACATCTGCACTGAGCACTGTTGCAGGAAAGCAGCAGACATCATCAGGAACCCCAGCATTCAGGCCATGCTCTCTTCTTGCTGCTGTGATTAGAAAGGTGGTACAGGAGCCTCAGGATGCACACCACCTGGTCCAGGAATGACTATTGCCCCTCTGCCATCAGGCCCTGGAACCAGAGGGGATGACTTCATAACTGCCTTCAACTTCACTTGAACCATCACTGAACGATTCTCACAACATATGGACTCACTTTCAAGGACTCTTCATCTCGTATTCTTGATATTTATTGCTTATTTATTTATCCTTATTTCTTGTTTTTCCTTCTGTATTTGCTAAGGTCATTGTCTTGTGTTCATTGGTTGTCCACCCTGTTGAGTGCAGTCTTTCACTAATTCTATTATGGTTATTTGAATTATTGAGTGGCAATTAAACTAATCTCAAGGTTGTATACAGCGACATATAAGTATATTGACAATAAATTTACTTTGAACATTGAACTTCCTTGTTATTTTTCAAAATGTATTTTCTGTTTATTTTTATCCCATGTTCCAAATGCAACCTATATTTATGCTGAAAGTTGATTATTCAATTTGCCACTTGCTTTCTACCATGTCTAGCACACATTGAAATTTCCAGCCAAAAAACAATTGGTACGCTCAAGGAAAACCTAATTGTGGAAAGTGCTTGATGGCCTCGTCTGAAAAGATATTTGATTGCTAAAGCAAATAACAAAAAACAGGTTCATTTCTGGTTCAGTGACTCAGGTAAAATTTTGGCATTGCCAATAGATCAAATAATGGGAACTTAGTGTAAACTTTTCTGCAAAAATGGCCAGGTCAATCCCATGTACAATTCATGCATTCTGGATCTTACACAAAGTCATCTACAACAAGAACTCTACTCTAAGGGAGGACTGTGAAAAGGCATGAAGCCTTACAAAACTAATCTGAAGCCTTACAGATCGGATGATGGGATATACAGGTATGAAAAGAATAAGGTTACAAGACACTTAACCTACAAAGTGTAGTTTAAGTTTCTGAGCATCATGAATAGGTGATTTTCAAAGAAAAGAGGAGTCAGTCAGATATTTTATGTAATTTGGTACACTTCTAAAGTTTAGATATTTGGATTTACAGAAGAGATTGGTCCCCTCGCATCTCAGACAACTGTTATCCCCCACACATAATATCTATTGAACATAAAGACTATTCCCTTGAGATTAACTGATCCTTTGAATTACATAAAGTTATAATGAGCTAGAAATACTCATTAGGTTAGGTAGCCTGTGGGGAGAGAAATAATGTTAATATTTCGACTGCCTTATGATAGGTCACTGACCTTGGTTGACTTTGAATCCAGATTTCCAGGTTTAAAACAGCTCCATTTCAAATTCCCAACCTGATTTTCAAATCCTACCAGGAACATATTCCTTGTTATCTCTGTAATTTCCTCTGACTCCTTACTCTTCAGAAATCCCTGTGCTCCTTCAAATCAGATCCTGCACATACCACATTTTAATTGCTCTGCTATTAATAAAAATTCTTTCAGCTGCCTTTGCTGTGGAACTCAGTCCATAAATTTTCTCCCTCTTCATTCTATGACTATGCTCTTTAAAACATTCCTTCTTAATCATTTTTTTTTCATCATCTCCTTAAGTGGCTTGGTCATAAATTTGGTTTGATGATGCTCCTGTGAAGTGGCCTGGGACAGGCGATTGTGTTTTAGGTGCTTTATAAATCTAAGGTGATATTGCTGTTAGAAATTACTCTATTTAATTGTTCATGTCTGCATCAAAAGTACAGAAAAATAATTACAGGTATATCTTACTTAATAATTGCACAAAACCAAAAACAACTATGTCCTGTTTGTACATTTCAAATGTTCCCATGTGACTTTAAACAACATACTTTGAGATACATTATCACTAACCATCTCCGTTCCTCATTCAGCAGTCACACATATGTTCCTCTAAATGACAGCATGCTAATGCATGCATATAAAGTCACAGGATTTGACAGCAATTTAGTCATAGGAAAGAAGTCAAATGAATCATTATCACTTCAAAATCTGCATCATTTGTGTGAAAATGGAAGTAGCTGAGCCTAACTAATAGCCAGTGCATTTATTGCATTGTGTTATTGTTCCATCACAAGGCAACGTACTCACTTTAACATAATTTTAAATGCAAGGGCAACCAGTCTGTTAAATACTTAGGGAATAAATTCAGTGGTAACTATATTAGGTTTTTCTGTACCTAATAAAGTGGTCACTGAGTGCATGGTCTTTTGCTGCGGTAGTGTAGCCAATCCACTTCAAGGATCGATGTGTTGTGTGTTTAGAGGTGATGCTCTGCACGTTGTTGTTGTAACCCATGGTTATTTGATTTACTGTCAGTTTGAACCAGTTTGGCCATTCTCCTCTGACCTTTCTCGTTAACAAGGCATTTTTGCCCACCAAACTACTGTTCATTGAATTTTTAATTTGCTTTACATATCAATCTCTGCAAAATCTAGAGACTGTTGAATGTGAAAATCACAAGAGATCAGAAGTTTCTGAAATATTCAAACCACCTCATCTGGCACCAACAATCATCCAACAGTTAAAATCACTTAGATCACATTTCTTCAGCATTCTGATGTTTGTTGTGAACAACAAGTGAACTTCTTGACCATGCCTGCATGCTTTTATGCATTGAATTGCTGCCACATGATTGGCTGATTATATACTTACATTAATGAGCAGGTGTACAGGTGTACTAATAAAGTGGCTACAGTGTACATTCAAAGCTTTAGAAATTAGAAGCTGTTCTCATCAGTAAATTTATTGGGGATTTTTTTGGGAATTTTGAGTCATACCCAAATTCAGAGTTGACAGGATTCTTCTGACTCCACTGTTTTTTTAAAGATTAAAGGTAACTTGAGAGACAACTGAAGCAACAACAAATTTCAAATTGATGCAATACAAGCCTTTGTTTCATTTCAGCCTGATCATCTGGATTAAATATAGATGTAAGCTATTCATTACTTCTACAAAAGCAGTTGAGTGAGTTCAAGCCTATCTTAAGTTAATTAAATCTGGAATTAAAGACAAGTATTGATAATTATGGAACTATCAGATTGTTGTGAAAAATAATTGTTTAGTTTATTAGTATAAGGAAGGAAATCTTTATGTAACTGCAGGCCCACGGTCAGACGCTGATTCTCAATTGTTCTCAAAATTGTCTTGGCACAGCACTAAACTGTGCCAACCTATGAATCCTGTTTCTGCCCCTCTGTAATTTTAATGATGGACATCCAGATCCCACAAATGAATATAAAAGGTCAATGCATATTTAATTTTGTTGTGGCAATGGTGATTTTATCTATATTGGGATACTTAGCAGACCATCTACTCTAAAGAAATGAAATATCCTTAATTCTTTTAAAAGTTGACTAGAAAGAAAGTTATGCCAATTAACATGGTACAAATTACTTTTTGTTAAGAAGAGTAAATAAGATTGGATTTGGAAAATGATATTATTTAACCATGGAATAAGCATTGATATTCTCTTGGCAAACATGAGGAAATCTGCAGATACTGGAAATTCAAGCAACACATACAAAATGCTGGTGGAACGCAGCAGGTCAGGCAGCATCTATAGGGAGAAGCATTGTCGACGTTTCGGGCCGAGACCCTTTATCAGGACAGATGAAGGGTCTCGGCCCGAAATGTTGACAGAACTTCTCCCAAAAGATGCTGCCTGACTTGCTGTGTTCCACCAGCATTTTGTGTTGATATTCTCTTACTAGGTTATATCTTCATTCGTATTGGAAAAGATTTAAGAAGCATCTGTAGCTCAGTTAGTGAGAATCCCACTATCCAATTTTAACCAGAATGAGGTTTGTTACTGCACTTCTCAATTACAATATTGTAAAATGTAGTATTCAGCAGTGTGAACAGCTTAAAATATAAAATACTCAAGCCTACTAATGAGTGACTCACTCTGGTTTCCTTTCTTGAAACAGTATATAAGACCACCTCTGAACAACTGTGCCAGTGAGTTATTACTTGATTTATTTTGTTATCATTAATTCCCTCATTTCCTTCTGAAGTGATTCACTTATTCTTTGTCAGTTGTACAGACCGGAGTCACAGATTGGGAATCTGAATCAGGCTGCTAGAAAAAACAAATAGGCACCTGTTACTATTGAACATACCCTGCTATTGAGAAATCAAACTAAAGGAGTAACATAATTTTGCAAGACACCATAAAAGATGCAAATAGTGAAAATTACTACCGATTTGGTTCATTATTCTGTACAATGGGTGAAGCACTAGAGCTGTTTATTGGACTCGGAAATTCTGATGTTAGCACAAAACACAGCAATTAATAGGCAATTCAAATACGAGACTGATCTTTAGTATAAATGCGATGGAGCATGTTGGGAAGACTTACTGCATATGACAAATTGTGTAGTTTTAGATTCCATGTTAAACAAAGGATAAACTTGCATTGGAAACAGTTGAGGTATCCAGTAGAGGAATTGGTGGAATCCCTGGACGAAAGGTGTTATGTGGATGGGTTGAGCTGATTGGGACAATATCACTGGAATTCAGTAGAATAAATATTGATCATACTAAAATAAAGAGTGTTTGGAGGAGGCTTAATATAGTTTGATGCTTTGACATCTTTTCATGTGAAGGAAACTCAAACCAGAGTTTGAGAATAAGGGCTGGACATTTAATCTGGAATTTCTTTTCACAGTAAGTCATGAACCTCTGGAATGTTGTCTCCCAGAGAGCTGCATTATTGAATAACTTCATGGTTGAGATTGACAGAATTTGCTCCATGGAAGAGACAAGTGTTATTGGGAATAGGCAGGGAACTAGGGCTGAGGTCAAGATCAAATCAACCATGATTTGATTGAATGGGACAACAGCTTCAAGGAACCACTTGGCCTATGTGCACTTTTGTTTCTTATCTATTTACTTTCTTATTTAACTTTGAATGTCAATGTAAATATTGAAAATGATTATGTAGTTTTGTAAAATATTGGAACTTTAATACAGTGATTTCAATGAAATGAAAGAGAAGATCTTTAAAAAAAAGTTTATTGCAATACAGCTCAGAATAGGTCCTTCTGGCCATTCAAGTCATGCTACCCGGTAATTCCCTGATTTAATCCTAGCTTAATCACATAACAATTTACAATGACCAATTAACATACCTGGTATGTCTTTGGACTGTGGGAGGAAATTGAAGCACCAGGAGGAAGCCTATGTGGTCACAGGAGAACATACAAACTCCTTACAGGCAGTGGCATGAAGAGGAGGCAGTCTCAGGCTATTATTGTGTGCTAGGTTGATAAATACAGGCCATGGCTCTTTTAAAAAATGCTTGTAATATTCATTCCAATTGAATTTTAATTTCTAATGTTGCCAGGTTTAATTAAGAGATCAAATCTAGAGGGTTTATTCCACACCACTGACCATATAATTAATAAATAAAATGTTAATGTCCTTCACAACTCTTGTGAATAGTTAAATAATATTAGATGCATGCTCATGTCAAATGAAGACGTGTCAATATAGCTCACACATTTTACCAACACTGTGGCTCAAACAGGAAAAAAAATGTTATATCCAAGGTTTGACAGATTTTTTTTGAGGTTGGAAATAATAGGATGAGGGTATTTGTTTCTCTGAGAAGCTGCATTATTCTGCATTCTCATACTCTAGTTCCAAAAAGTAATTATGTAATTTTGCATAATTATTAATTTTAATAATAATTCCCTCTGACTTTCAAACTTCAAAGTAAATTTATTATCAAAGTATACATATGTCACAATATACAAACCTAAGATTCATTTTTGACGGCATTCACAGTAAATACAAGAAACATAGAAAAATCAGTGAAGGGCCACTCCCAACAAGACAAGAACTATGCACAACAAAAACAAAGGAAAAAGAAATAATAATAATAATAATAACAATGAAATAAGCAATAAATATCAAGAAAAGAGATGAAGAATCCTTGAAAGTGATTCCATAGGTTGCAGGAAAATTCTGGTGATGGGATGAGTGAACTTGCATGAATTTATCCGTTCTGGTTCAAGGGCCTGATGGCTGAGGGGTAGCAACTCTTCCCGAACCTGGTGTGGGTCCTGAGGGTCCTGTGCCTTCTTCCTGATGGCAGCAGTGAGAAGAGAGCATGGTCTAGATGGTGGAGCTCCTTGATAATGGATGTTGCTTTCCTGCCACAGTGCTCTATATAGATGTGCTCAATGGTGGAGAGGGCTTCAGCCACAATGGAATAGGCTGTAAATACTACTTTTTGTAGGCATTTCCATTCAAGTATGTTGATATTTCCATACTAGTCGATGATGCACCCAGACATTATACTCTCCATCACACATCTCCAGAGTTTAGCAAAAGTTTTAGACTTGCTTCCACTCCATTTTTTTTTGTGGTTGCTGACATGATTAATGAGATCAATGTGGGAACCACAGACTCTTCCATTGAGTGAGTAGGAATTGCTTGATGGGGTGGGTGAGTTGTTAGCTTGGAGGCAGTCTGCTCACATAGAGCTTCTGTGTGCACTCAATTTGTGGCCTCAAGGTTTTCAACACCTTCCCAAGTGTTGATTCTAAACTTTGAGCAGAAATGGGCAACGAGTTCCCAGCAGGGATATTGTACTTTGTAAAGGAAACTTTAAGTACACCTCTGTATCTACCCCTTTGTCTTCTCTTTTTCCATGACAGTACTTGGAAAAAGTTGAGACCCTACAATAAAATAGTCTACAGTCAAGTGCTGAGGAAGGGTCAGAGTTCTGCACAATCTGCTCAAACATTCTGGCATACATAGTCATTATATTTTTCTCTTCTAATGATGTTTACTGACAATAAGAGTGCCTTCAAATGTACTAGAGCTTCCTCTGCTGTCCTGGTGTGGGCCATTCTTAATAGAAGAGGGCTTTAAGAGATTCTATGTTAAAATTAACAAATGACCTAATACAATGTATTAAACTTCATTAGTAACAATTTAATGAAAGTGATCACTTATGAGCTAATACCCTTGTTGAATCAGTCAACTTAATAAGAATTCCTAAGGTGATCAGTTGCCAGTTTTCAAGGGTATAAGGTTCATCATTTAGCTCATCCAGTTCCTACTCCTGCTGCTTCCTTGTGAGACAATATCACAAGGAGTGTCTTTGACAAACTTGCTGACACTAAGTCTGAGCACTAAATGTTTTAAGAAGAATGCTACATTATGAAAGGTATAATCCATTATCTAATCTTGATTAATTATCTGGACATTTTGCAATGAAAAAAACTGGTGATCTAGAAAGTCATTTAACATACAATGAATATTAACAAAGGTATAGGATGCGAAAAGTCAGCTTTGCTGGGACTGCATACAATTACTTCGGCCGTTGACTGAATACTCTGGTCACTATGCAACAGTAATAGCATAACTACGCAAAAGAGATATATGAAGAAGCTACACACACAAAATGCTGGTGGAACGCAGCAGGCCAGGCAGCATCTATGGGAAGAAGCACAGTTGATATTTCAGGCCGAGACCCTTCATCAGGACTAACTGAAAGAAGAGATAGTAAGAGATTTGAAAGTGGGGGGAGGGGGAGATTGGAAATGATAGGAGAAGACAGGAGAGGGAGGGATGAAGCTAACAGCTGGAAAGTTGATTGGCAAAAGGGTTACACAGCTGGAGAAGGGAAAGGGTCATGGGCCGTGAGGCCTAGGGAGAAAGAAAGGGGGAGGGGAGCACCAGAGGGAGATGGAGAGCAGGCAAGGACTGATTGTGAGAGGGACGGAGAAAGAAAAAAGAGAGAGAGAAAAAAAGAAGGGAGAAATAATTAATTAATAAACAAACAAATAAATAAGTAAGGGATGGGGTAAGAAGGGGAGGAGAGGCATTAATGGAAATTAGAGAAATCAATGTTCATGCAATCAGGTTGGAGGCTACCCAAATGGAATATAAGGTGTTGTTCCTCAAACTTGAGTGTGGCTTCATCTTGACTGTAGAGGAGGCCATGGATTGACATATCAAAATGGGAATGGGACGTGGAATTCAAATGTGTGGCCACTGGGAGATCCTGCTTTTTCTGGCAGACAGAGTGTAGGCGTTCAGCCAAATGGTCTCCCAGTCTGCGTCGGGTGGCACCAATATGTAGAAGACCGCACCGGGAGCACTGGATGCAGTATATCAGCTGACTCACGGGGGAAGTGTCTGGGGCCCTGAATAGTGGTGAGGGAGGGTGTAAAGGCAGGTGTAGCGCTTGTTCCGCTTACAAGGATAAGTGCCAGGAGGGAGATCGGTGGGAAGGGATGGGAGGGAGGGACGGATGGACAAGGGAATCATGTAGGGAGCGATCCCTGTGGAAAGCAGAAAGGGGGAGGGGGAAGATGTGCTTGGTAGTGGGATCCCGTTGGAAGAGGTGGAAGTTACGGAAAATTGTATGTTGGACCTGGAGGCTGGTGGGGTGGGGTGGTATGAAGAAGCTGCCAGGTCTGGACAATTGTAGTCATGAGAAAGAGTTGAATAAAATTTCATACTGATACTACCTTATCATATAGAATGAAACCATTCTGCCCATCAGACATATGCATCTCCCATCAATTTCATGTCCCCACTTATTGTATTTCCTGAATTCTATGTGTTCTCCTGTGCCCCTAAACATTGATCTACTAACTCTCCAAGTGTTCAAGGGTGAACAATCAGTCAATTGTAGAAAGTGGGTGTAAAGCAGAACATCCAAGGGAATTCAATGTGGACACAGGTACAACACACAAATCACATCCGGGCATCAGCAAAGGTTTAAACTGAACCCGTGTCCTGGAGCACTGAGTCAGCTGAACCACCTGAAATGCCTCTGTGCTACCTTTTTAGTGAGCAGCTCAGTGGGAACAGCTCGTTCATATAAATTGTCCATGGTTTGACGGAAGGAACAGCTCATATTGTGAAAGTGGACTGATGAAGATGACAGGAGGTGAAGTTGTGTCTTCCCAATTCAGCTCCTGGAATACAGCACTCTGAGTAATAGGAATAACACCTGCTTAGATGTCAGAGAGGGAATGCTGGGGGATGGGGGGGGGGGGTTGTGTGCAGGTGCATTCTGTCATGATTTTGTTATGCAACAGTATTACAGTGCAATACACTAAACTACTACAGTACTATGTCTCAACTTGTTTTATGAAGTATAATTCTGGAAAGTCCTGGTATAAAAATAACTGTTCTATGCAAGGCGCCATCTTAACCTTTGTATTCCCTTCACTTAGTAGTCCTCTATCACTGCCTGTTCAATGTTCCTTTGTTCTATCAATGCTTAACACAATCATCCTGAAGCAACAAGTTTTGTGCCTCTTTCCTAACTTCTAAAGAACTTTAGATCAAAAATATCAAAATCCAATAGTTGGCATAGTCTGTAAAGGATATTCTGAAATTAAGCATTTGGAACAACTGAAGAGAAAAAGGGATTTTTTTTAGTGCACAACAAAAGGGTTAAGAACTTCTCTATTCCTCTGTTGCCTGGAAAAAAGAAGTGTGCAGGCTCTGAATATCAAATATCTATGTCACAGCTTGCTCCAATAAAGACCAAGGGAGTGAAGACACACAAGACTGAAGATGACACCAATGTTAATCAATGTATTGACAAGCTAGTGGCAGATCCATCAATAATTTTCAATACCCTGAAGCCATCACACAAACTACTGACAGATCCATCAACTATTTTCAATGCTCTGAAGCCATCACCCAAGTGGTTTACAGTTAATGATACGGTCAGTGGATTCTGGTCCATACAATTGATGCCTGATCATCAACTGTGGTTGGATTTTGTAGTTGATAGTCAACAATACCAGTGGCTGAGGCTACCGCCTGGGCTCCACAGCAGTCTCTCTGTCTATCATGCTGATATAAGACAACACCTGAGTTACAAGGCAAAATTGAATTAATGAATGGAACCATCAAACAACAAATGAGTAAGTATCACAAGGAAGGTGTACAATGGCCTATGGCTCTTCCTGCAGCTGTAAACCCCAAACAAGAAAATTAAAGCATGTCCTTCGAGGTGGTAACAAGATGTCCTATGTCACTGCCAGGAACCCTAATTCTCAGGGAGTCTCATATGCATATTAACAGTGTAGTTAATTATTGTGTGAAACCAGCGCAAGCTGTTCAGTCTGCTTCTCAATGGGTTTCTGACATTCGGGAAGATCCAACACACCCTGATTCCTGGTGAGTGGGTCCTAATTATGAAACTGCTTAAGTAACCATTGGGAGTTTGATGGGAAGGTTCCTATACAGTACTATTAATTAACAAATCGGCAGTGAAAGTAGAAGGACGAAGTAAGTGGATACACGGCAGCCACTGCAAATGAGAAGTGGTACACATCGAAGACAAGCACTATGGTTAATGTGCTACCAACGTCTTGGCCAAAGTGCATACACTGCCGGGCTATAGAGAGCAAATTATTAACCAACCAGAAGACTTTAAGCAAGTCGACAACTACTGGGACATTATGACATTTATTTTGATATTAGATGTTGTTATATTTTTGCCAATTTTTTCTACTTACTGAGTACTAATTTTCATACTAATATGTCTTCTTATAATTTACATCTTTTTGCTGATTTAAAAGTGATCATTAATAGAATAGTTCAAACTCACATAAGTATGCCTATGATTTGCATGCCATGACAGAATCTTATGAATATAGAAACATAGAAAACCTACAGTACAATTCAGACCCTTCAGCCCACATTGCTTTGGTGAACATGTACTTACTTTACAGATAACCGAAGATAACCCATAGCCCTCTATTTCTCAAAGCTCCATGTACCAATTCGGGAGTCTCTTAAAAGACCCTATCATATCCACCTCCACCACCGTTGCCGGCAGCCCATTCCACTCACTCACCACTCTCTGTGTAAAAAAATTACCCCTTACTTCTCCTTTGTACCTACTTCCAAGCACCTTTAAACTGTGTGTTCTTGTGTTAGCCATTTCAGCCCTGGGAAAAAGCCTCTAACTATCTACACGATCAATGCCTCTCATCATCTTATACACCTCTATCAGGTCATCTCTAATCCTCTGTTACTCTGAGAAAAGACCGAGTTCACTCAAACTATTCTCATAAGGCATGCTCCTCAATCCAGGCAACATCCTTGTAAATCTCCTCTGCACCCTTCCTATAGTTTCCACATCCTTCCTGTAGTGAGGTGACCAGAACTGAGCACAGTACTCCAAGTGGAGTCTGACCAGGGTCCTATATAGCTATAACATTACCTTTTGGCACTTAAACTCAATCCCATGGTTGATGAAGGCCAATCCATTGTGTGCCTTCTTAACCACAGAGACAACCTGTGCAGCAGCTTTGAGTGACCTATGGACTCGGAACCAAGATCCCCCTGACCCTCCACACTGCGGTCTTACCATTAATATTATATTCTGCCATTATATCTGACCTACCAAAATGAAGCACCTCACACTTACCTGCTTGAACGCCATCTGCCACTTCTCAGACCAGTTTTGCATCCTATAGATGTCCTGCTGTAACCTCTGACAGCCCTCCACGCTATCCGTAACACCCCCAACCTTTGCGTCATCAGCAAATTTACTAATCTATCCCGCCAATTCTTCATTGAGATCATTTAAAAAAATCACAAAGAGAAGGAGTCGCAAAACAGATCCCTGTGGCACACCACTGGCCACCAACCTCCATGCAGAACATGCTACGTCTTCAACCATTCTTTGCCTTCTCTGGGCAAGCCAATTCTGGATCCACAAATCAAGATCACCTTGGATCACATGACTCCTTACTTTCTCAATAAGCCTTGCATGAGGTACCTTATCAAAAGCCTTGCTGAAATCCATATACACGACATCTACCGCTTTACGTTTATTAACAAGTGTGGTCACATTGTACTGCTCTACCTTCATCAATGTGTTTAGTCACATAAGCATATTAGTCACTTCAACATATTGAAGAATAAATATCCTTTGATATTTCAAAACCTTGGTAGTTTATTTTTTTATTTTATACATAACATAGATACCAGAAATTTTTCTGATGTAATAAACCTAAATATATGATCTAGTATCAAGGGGGGGTATTGTTGAATCCAACGTTTTAATTCTTTGTTTAGACTATTTAATTGTTATTTTAATCGCACTTAACAATTAATTATTTGTTTGTATTTTAAGTAGTTCTTATATGCATATAGGAATGCATATATTCCTCTAGTGGTTATACAAAGTATAATCCTGGAAAGCTCTGGAATTTTTTTGTTCTGTATTATTTGTTGTAGTGCCTTCCCATTATTTAACTTGATACTGCAGTATATGAATAAGGACTTTCTAATCAGTTAGTTCTTCTTTATAAATTTGAAAGGAATTTTCCTGATTGTTGTGGTATAAAATAATTCTATGCTAGGTTACATCATCATCTTGGCATTTGCTTCACCTAGTAGACTACTATCATCTTTTCAACCTTCCTTTGTTTTATCAATACTTAATAAAATGATCATGAAACAACAAGATTTGAGCCTCTTTCCTGATTTTTAAGAGAATGTTTGATCAAAAACACCAGAATTCAGCAGGTGTTAGGATCACTGCCCACAGAAGCTTTTAGACCATCCACGTGAATTACTTTGTCCCAGCAAAGGTATCTGAAAAAAAACGTTACATGCAGATAATATCAACTTGTAATAAAATGGTATTAATATTGGAAAGGATTGGAGATTGTTCAGAATGACAAGATGAAGAGCTAGAATTCATTCTTCAACCTTTGGTTTCTACGATGGAAGACTCATTCGCATGGTATCATCTTTTAGTTTGTAAGAATGATACCAATGTTTTGAAATCCTTGGTCGTTTTGAAATCTTTTGTAATTTGGAAATATTTTAGAAATCAGAAGTCCCCTATGAGTTTTGAATGTGTGTTAAGAAATACTTGCCTAAATTTTAATGTGCATCATTAAAAATAAAATAAACTGTGTTCAAACAACTTCATTAGCTGACAGTATCTCATCCTTGGTAGGGAAGGAGATCCACCACTCAGATGGTAGATATTGGCAGTGAGACCTTTCTGCTGAGATGAGACAGGGAAGTAAGCTAGTCTTTAAAGAGTAGGCTCATACAGTGAGAGTACCTGTATATACTCATACTGAAAAGGGCTTAAAATCTTTTGAGCTTTGGGCTTTGCAGACAGTGAACCCAATACAATCACAATCACAAAATGGCCCCGTTTAGATAGAAAGCCTTGTACTAACAAAACATGTGAAATGAGGAATCTGGGCTTTGGGATATATCACTGGCTGCAAAGGATTTGTCTCTCTTGTGGTTTGTGCAGATTATAGAGGCATGCTAAAGTATCATTTGGAGCACCAAAGACTAGGTTCACTGCAGACCTCAGCTCAACCAGATGCAGGTGTGCTGGAACAACATATTTCCCTGCCTTCAAAAGCACCTGACCTAATAAAAGAGGATACACCTCAAAATAAGATGCTACCATCTGATGCAAACAGAACTATGTATTATTTCAAAAAAATGGGAAAATGGGTAAAATTTATGAACAGGAAAAGCATTTATAATGAAGCACAGAACATTCCTTCTTAAGCAATAAGGACCAACAGGCAAAGATGGTCTATTATGGGCCTTCGATTTATAATTGTGTTGCTAATGTCCTTTATAACCATGTTCTTTTATTCAACTTAGGGAGGAAAGAGATATGGTTCATTCAGTTATAACAACTCAATATATATTATCATACTGATACACGTTTATTTGCAATAGTATCATCTAGCATATGGAGAGCCACTCAAGAAGAATGAATAAAAGAGACGCCTACTCACATAGACCACCCCATAATGAATGGTGTCACTTTGATAGGTTTCTCAATACTGTCATTATGATACTCCCAAATAGAAAGGAATTCAAGCTGCATTTTTGCAACCTGTTCTTATAATTTTAAAGTTCAAAGCAAATTCATTATTGCAGTGCATATATGGCACCAGATACAACCCTGAGATTCATTTTCTGTGAATAACCTGGCATACACAGTAAGTAGAAGAAACACAGCAGAATCAATGAAAGACCACCCCCAACCAATGTGCAAAAGATAACTGTGCAAATATAAAAGGAAAAAATAAAAATAATGATAATATCATCAAAGTAAGTTGTTGCTTTCTTATAACAGAGGAGGTCAATCAGTCCACTTAATCTATACTAACTCTCAAAGCATTTAGTCAATGCTCCCACTCATTTTCTTGTAACCACATTTCTACACAGACCCATCAATTCCCCTTTATTCTTCTGTCACTCACATATACGAGGGATAGTTTACACTGACTAATTAATGTACCAGCATGCTCTTTGAAACATGGGAAGAAACCAGAGCACCTGAATCAAGCCCTTTAGTCACAAAGGACATGCACAGATAACACCCAAAGACAGGATCACTAAAGTAATACAACAAAACCACATGCTGTTCTGTACCAGCTGAGTTCCAAGTCCAAGACTTCAATCAGCAGAAATGACACTCGGAACAGAACATGGCTCTCAAGATGGGATTTGAATGAAACCATGCATAGTTCAAGTGCTATTTCATCCTTTCATTTGCAAATTCCTTGCATTAAGTCCAAAATTTAATTAGCTCTTTTTATTTTACCCCTGTTTTGGGTACAAGTTCACTGAGATTTGTGTAACTGGGCACAAAGATCCCTTCTGCTTCTCTACTGCAACCAGTCTCTCAACATTAAGGAATAATGAGATCAAGAAAACTGTTGTTGATACCCCTCAATTATCACAAAGCAGATTAAGATTAAGGGTATGTATATGATTTGTTTCTTCAAAACTCCTTTGTAAAAGTAGTTCAAGTATTACTAAAACAAGAGATTCTGCAGATAATTGATTTCCTGAGCAACGCACAGAAAACACTGGAGGAGCTCGGCAAGTCAGGCAGCATCTTCGGAGGGCAATAAACGATCAACGTTTCAGGCCAAGACCCTTCATTAGTACTCTTTAGTAAAAGAGCTGTGGTGAACTACATATACCTGTCTGGACACGCCCCTCTGCTGACTGCTCCTGTGGCTCCTCCCACAGACCCCTGTATAAAGGCGATTGGAGGCACTGCTCCTCCCTCAGTCTCCCGGATGTTGTGTGGCGGGCTCTTGCTGCTAATTGTGGTCTCTTGCAGCTAATAAAAGCCTATCATTCGCCTCCCGTCTCTGAGAATTATTGATGGTGCATCAAGAGCATGAAAGGAATTACAGATGTAGGTAAGAAGGGGCTGTCTGTGCTTTCTCCAATTCACTGATGAGAAAACAATCTGATGCTTTTTTATTCAGATTTTAAATTCATTATGTCTAATACATTCTCTGCATATCCCAAAGGTACTTGTAATGTTCTTTAAATATTCTAATCAGAGGCATTTAAAATAGTTAAAAATACAGAAAGCATATTTATTAATCTGTATGTACCATGTATCTGTAGTTGCTTATTAAGTTGAGATTTGTTTAAGTCCACACCCTGAGTTTAGTGCACTCAGCTTTGGACTCAGTGCTGATTCTGGAAGTCTGGTTGGAGATCACATAATCCAGCATCTAACTTCCAGTGTATTTCCCACTTGTGTAATGCATTATGTGGGCATGGAAGTCAGGAGCTCCCTGATCCATAAAGAAGTTCCCTTCTAAACCACGGATATAAGATAATGGCATTTCAGCCAGTAAAATGTAATATAGCTTGTAATGGAAAATACATGCCAAAAAGTTCAAATTTAGTAAATTAAATATATCCAGTAATAGTAATCAGATGAATTTGTAACAAGTGGAATTTTGATCAACATTGATCAAATTGACCAGAATGTATTTCAATTGAAATTTCAGGAACATAATTGGAATGCACAGAGACTGAGAATAATCTGACGTGATTGACATTTGAGTACTTGCACTGTTGAAATATTGAAAGCATGAAGTTAATTTACATAAAGCATGATCCTGCAAGCAATAATATAAGAATATGAGCTCAATATAGGGTAATGTCAAGTAAAATAAAAAAAGAAAGACATGGATATTCTACACATTGTGCTGAAGATTAAAACACAGGCCAAAGATTGAATTTCTTCTATAAGTCTCCAATGTGATTAAGTGTAATATATCTTCACACACATGCTATTGGAATCACAAGGATTCATAAAGCACTACAGAACAAAAAACAGGAACTTCAGCCCATCTAGTCCATGCTGAACTATAATTCTGTCTAGTCCCATTGGCCCTTAATACCCGTCCCATTCATGTACTTATCCAAACTTCTCTTGAATGTTGAAATCAAACCTGCATCTGCTACTTGCACTGGCATGATTAATGCTAAATCTCTCTAATGCTATTTAATGCTAAAACAGGTTCTTACCAACAGGAAGTGGATTCTGGGTCAGGATTTAGTAAACATAGTAAAGTATTCACTGATTCTTGTTTGTGATAAAAGTTATTGTGTATTTTTATTCACAAATTTATGCTAATTACAAATCACAAGCAAAGTTTACGTGACCCGAATTGTTAAAGATCATCTCATAGGAATAAATGGTAATTTAAGTTCACACCTGTTATGCTATGCTGTGACTTTAAGTATTATAATTATTAATGTTATCAAACTGAACTAACTCCTGATATTAAGAAGCATCATTAATAGTGCTTTTTAAAGGTCTAAGTTCAAAATACATTTATTATCAAAATATGTATACTATATTCATTCTTGAGTTTGATCTTGTTGCAGGCAGCCACAAAACAAAGAAACCCAGTAGAACTCATTAAAGAATAGAACACTGTCAAACACCCAAAGTGAAGAGAGAAAAAAAAAACAAATAATGCAAACAATAAAAGTAAGCAAGTAACATTAAAGTCTGAAGTTTACGTAAGTGAGTCCACAGCCACGAAGTCAGCCACTGCTCCAGCCAATTTAGGAGCACTTTAGTTGCAGGCCACAGCCTCAGTGCAGCACAGAGACGAGGAAACCTTGTGGAGCAGCAAGCTGAACTAGCCCATCCTTCGCCCCTGACAGAACACCCTGACCATTTCAATCTAGCCTGGTGCTAAGTCGTCCAAATGTCCTGTTGATCCTTACTCTTGGGCCTGTACACAACCTTCCCAATTCTGCCTGGTACTTAAATCAATCAAACCTCGGATCTTTAATTACTCCCGGGCTCAGGCTACCGCCACGACTCTTCGTTGCCTCCACTTGCCTCGCATCACATTGGCTTGAGCAATGGCCATACATTGACTTGTTCCACTTTCTTGGATCGAGGCCAAGCTGCCTCAATTTGGCGTGTACACACTACACCACACCACAGCTGTCCTGCACCTTTGAGACTTCAGTTCACACTGCAGAAATGCAGGTCATACAGACAGTCAACAGCTCAACTCCAAAAGGGAAGTTACGGGTTGTTGATCGTTGTGTTTGTATCCATCAACAAGTGTGATTAATAAATTTTTTGGTTTGTTTATCACCTGAAAGTTGTTGCTGTGCTTTACCAAAACCATCTTAAACCAGGACAGCAATGACTTGAGGGTAGCAAACAATTTTTTTTAAGAATATTAAGACTGGAAGCAGGAATAGGGAAAATATTGTCTCATCGTTATTCCACAAGACCTTGTCCGGTTTTTGGTTTTAACATTTTTTTCTTGCCTCTATACCTTGATTCCTTCAAAATCCAAAAATCTGCCTCATGCATGAATACCCATAAGCTATGGTGTGTTTATTGTAATGATTGGGTATCTACAGCTTTCTGAGTTGAATGGCCTCAAAGCTTCAAATCCTCTGGGTGAAGAAATTTCCATCGCTTCACCTGCAGCTATTTTTTTTGTGTTATGCCTCTTAATTGTGAGGTTTATTGGAAACTTCTTTCATTGTGTAGAATAAAGTAATCTCTATGCAATGGATTAACATGAAATTTAGATGCCATTCTGTAGGTTCCCAAACAATTGATTTCTATGTACACACAATGTCCCCAAAATTGCAATAAAATAAAAGATTAATTAATCTTATTTTAATTGTTCAGGTTAGAGAAGCATTGCTGATCAATACAGAAAATTTTACTCATTTCTATAGAGTCATTTTGTCCATTGAGACAGAGACTAAGTTTATGACCTTAACAAAAGGCTAATGTCTCATAGTCGCATATTGACATTTAGTGGAATGAACCTTGAACCCATAATCTAACTCTGACATATGGCACCAAATCAGAAACTAATGTTAATAATGTTGCATTTTAATTAGTGATGATAAACGGAGAAATCATAATCAAATTCTGTCCCTTGTAAAACTTACTTATAGTGATCATGCAACACACACCAAATGCTGGTAGAACGCAGCAGGTCAGGCAGCATCGATAGGGAGAAGGCGCTGTCGACGTTTCGGGCCGAGACCCCTCGTCAGGACTAACTAAAAGGAAAGATAGTAAGAGATTTGAAAGTAGGAGGGGGAGGGGAAAATGCAAAATGATAGGAGAAGACCGGAGGGGGTGGGGTGAAGCTGAGAGCTGGAAAGGTGATTGGCAAAGGGGAGGGATTTTAATTGAAGTTAGAGAAGTCATTGACTTCTCTAACTTCCATTAATGCCCCTCCTCCCCTTATTACCCCATCCCTGATATATTTAGCTTTTCCCCCCTCCTTTTTTTCTCTCTTTCTGCCCATCACTCTGTCTGTTCTCCATCCCCCTCTGGTGCTCCCCTCCCCCTTTCCTTCTCCCTAGGCCTCCTGTTCCATGATCCTTTCCCTTCTCTAGCTCTTAATCCCTTTTGCCAATCACCTTTCCGGCTCTCAACTTCACCCCACCCCCTCCGGTCTTCTCCTATAATTTTGCATTTTCCCCTCCCCTTTTACTTTCAAATCTCTTACTATCCTTCCATTCAGTTAGGCTTGACGAAGGGTCTCGGCCCGAAACATCAACTGTGTTTCTCCCTTTAGATGCTGCCTGACCTGCTGCATTCTATCATCATTTTGTGTGTGTTGCTTGAATTTCCAGCAACTGCAGATTTCTTTTTGTTTGCCTTATAGTGATCATCTTGTACAACAAATGCAATAACAAAAACTATATGATGGATATTCCTTTCACAGTCAAGACTTATCAGCTGTATTACAATCTATACCCAATTTCACATCCACTAAATATAAGAAATCAGAAAAAAATGAAATCGACACAAGAATAGACCATTCTGCCCTGAAGTCTCTTTTTCTACTCAACAAAAATGAGGCTAATCTTCTACCTCAGTAACCATTTCTCTGTCTTTTGAGGTAGCACGATAGTATTGTGGTTAAGGTAACATTATTGCAATGCTACCAACCTGAGTTCAATCCCCACTGCTGCCTGTAAGCAGTTTGTATGGCCTCCCTGTGACCACATGGGCTTCCTTCAGGTGCTCCAGTTCCCTCCCTCATTGCAAAGATGTGAGGGTTAGTTGGTTAATTGGCCACCTGTGTGTATTTGGGTGGTGAAGGCTCAGTGGGCTGGAAGGGCCTGGTACCATACTGTATCTCTAAATAAAAATGAAATTAATTATCCACATATTCCTTGATTCTTCTAACATGCAAGAATCTTTTTAGCTGAATGAAGTCAATAATTGAACTTCCACAGCCTGCCAAGAAAGAGACTTCCAAAAATTCACTAACTTTTCAGTGAAGAAATATCTCCACATTTCAGGCCAAAGTAATCCAACTCTTACTTTTCGATTGTGTTTTCTGGTGTATTGTATTGTATTGTCTTGTCTTGTTCATACTGCACCAACCACTGCCACTGGGCTATAAACATGCAGGAGCAGTGTGTGGTTAAGTGCCTTGCTCAAGGACACACATACTGCCTCGGCTGAGGTTTGAACTAACGACCTTCAGATCACCAGCCGAAAGCCTTAACCACTTGGTTAGTGTGGAGTTTGTTATTCACCTTGTGACAATGTAGATACTCCAGCTTCCTTCTATATTCCAAGAACGTATAGTTTAGCAGGTTAATTGGTCATTATGAATTTGCCCAAAGCGTGTAAATGAAAGAAAGAGTCTGGGGCAACTGACAAGAACATGGGGAGAATAAAATAAGATGCAAGACTGGTCTAAATGAGTGTTTCATTCTTATAAGGAAGATAAGCTGGAAGCTGTGTTTCCTGTTGTATAACTCTGTGATTCTATTACCTTTGCTCTCTTACAGTCTGCAAGCACAATTCAAGAATCTGCAAATTTTTAGAATAACACAAATTAATTTTTAAGAGTATGACAATCTAGCAAATTTCAAAATTCTGATATGTAATTGATCACATGCTGGATCAATTTTACTTTCAGCTTTTTTAGAAGTGTTTTTTTTCCCCCTACAAGGTGTTACTTCTTTCAGTCTAGGGTTTACACAGAACTTTTGGGAATTTCTCAGAATTCTTTTATATTTCCTTTAAGATAGACACTTGATAGCTACTTAATTCCCGTGTCCTTTCTACTTCCTATGTGATACATTCTTTCATCTTTATTTGAAGAAAGATTCTGCAATTGTTTTCAATACCCTACCATACTATGACAACAGAAAGTGGTAAAACAAGCGGAACTCCAAATATCTACCCAGTGGTTAACCTGATTTCTTTCATATGGGATTTGTTCCTGATTCATTTTGCTGTTTTTACAATTCTAGTTGATGTTCCACACAGTAAGATTCAGTGACATTTATTCAAATACATCAAACCTTGATCCCAGATTTTAAAGATCTTTTATTAAGGTAGGAATTGTTGTTTATTTCTAAATATGTCCTGTTCCATGGATGGGCATGGGAAGAATTTAAGTCCAGATCTTATCTGAAAATTTGTAATAGTTTTCCATTCACTCCAGTGAATACAATACTCAGAGTTCCATACTGTCTCTGAAATTGGCGACAGTTATGTCAATATAATGGTCACTCTGCTGAAGCCGATGGATCCTGATTTAATCTAATGACAGGTTAACTGATGTTGCTGCCACCAAGAAAATGGTGCCAGTGACATCAACTGTCATTCTGTGAGAGTCATGAATTAAAAATAATTCACAGAGCCTACACTTTATATAAATTTTCTGGCCATGAGCCACAATGTAAAAAGACAGATACAGTACCTCTGATTATATTTATTGAGACAATATAAGTGGTGAATTGCTTTCTAAACACCTATGGTCCATGTGTTAAATGCATTCTTGCACTAATGTTGATTAGGAAGATTTTGATATAAATGCGGTGATAAATTAAGTGTGTGTCGCTCTGATCAGTACCTGAGGGAGGTAAGTTTATCTTTTGAATGTAATGATTGATAAAAGAAGGCTCATGGCCTTTTTAAAATACTTCAGTACTCAACCTGTATTACCCAGGCAAATTGATTGTCTTCTTTTCATCCTACTTCAGTAAAAATCAGAAGTCAATGTGTTCAAAATAAGTTTTGATCCTGTTAGAAATATTTGCATTTAAAGCTCAATTCTGGCCTCAAGCCACCCATTTTTGAGTGTTAAGATTCAGTTTATTGTAGGTGGAATGGTGAGCATTTAATATAAATAGTGTTTGTGACACAAGCCTCAGTATACAATTTCTTTTTTCAGGTAGCAAACCTTGATCATAAGACCGTAAGACCTTAAAACATAGGAGATGAGTTAGACCATTTGGCCCATCAAGTCTGCACCACCATTCCATCATGGCTGATTTATTATCCATCTCAATCCCATTCTCCTGCCTTCTCCCTGCAACCTCTGACAGCCCAACAAATCAAGAACCTATCAACCTCTGCTTTAAATATACTGGATGACTTGGTCTGCATAGTAATCTGTGGCAATGAATTCCACGGATTCACTACGTGCTGGGTTGAGAAATTACTCCTCATCTCTGCTTTAAATCATCTTTATCTCATCCTGCTGTTTCTTCCCTTTCTGAGAATCATTTCTTTTTGACCTTCCCATTGACCAGACATTAGGGTTACAACAGAGTTGCAGTCATAAACAATTTCAATGCAGCATATTATTGTAAATGAAGGGATCTTCATATGGAAAAGCTAACAAAGGACGGAAAGAGTAGCACACACAAAATTCTGGAGGAACTCAGCAGGCAGCATCTATGGAAAAGAGTGAGCAGTTGATGTTCTGGGCCAAGACCCTTCTTCACGAATGAAAAAAAATAGATTAGAAGTCAGAGTAGGAAGGTGGGAGCAGGAGAGGAAGTAGTACCAGGAGAGGGGGAAGGGTGAAGTGAAGAGTTGAGATGTTGATTGGTAAAAGAGATAAAGAGCTGGAGAAGAATGGGGGGGGGGGGGGGAGGTGGATCAGGAGTGATCAGGCCATAGAAGAAAGGGAAGGGAGAGGAGCACCAGAGGGAGGTGATGGGCAGGTAAAGAGATGGGGTGAGAGAGGGAAATTGGAATGGAGAATGGTGAAAGATAAAGGGGTTCCTTGATGACATGTCAGTCCACAGTCTCCTCCACTACCATGAGGAGGAGCTCCCTCCCCTTCCCTCTCTTCCATGTCCTTCTGTCCTCTCCTATCAGATTACACCTTCTCCAGCCCTTTGCCTCTTTCACTAAACAGTTTCCCAACTCCTTCCCCCTTTCAGTTTCACCTGTCACCAGCTACCTTTCTAATTATTCCTCTCCTCGCCCCACCTTCTTACTCAGACTTCTAATCTCCTTTTTCCAATCCTGATGAAGGGCTTCAGTCCAAAACGTTGATGTTTACACTTTTCCATAGATGGTGCCTGGCCTGCTGAGAGCCTCCACTATTCTGTGTGTATTACCTCGATTTCCATCATCTGTAGATTTTCAAGTTTGTGAAGGAAGGAAAGAGGTTATTACTTATTGTAGTTGAATTAGAAGTAGAAAGAACCGAAGACAGACTGGACCTAGGTAGAATGCTCCACCACAGTGGTAAGTGAAGAGATAGGAGATACAGCAAGCCAAAGGTAAAAGAGAAAACTGCAGTTCATCCTGAAACTGAGCTGCTATACTCCCTAATTTAATATGCATACTTGTTCAGCCAGTTATAAAACAGAAAAATTCATAATCAAACAAAAATTCTGATAATAGTCCATCAACCTGAAATATTGAATCCATTTCTCTTACCTTGGATTCTGCTTGAATTTTTGTGTGCTTCTGGCATGTTTTTTTCAAACTAATATTTCTAGCATCTGCAGTAATTTTTGATATTTAATTAGTCCAGAGAATTTTCTCCTCGCATTTTCGCGGAACAATTAACTTAAGTATAAGGAATTATCAGTTCTTTAAAATATCTCAATCTATTCATGAATTTTAAATTCTGTTGTTTAGAGAGAAAAATGTCAGGCAGCATGTCCCATGAGCATAAATTATATTCATTGGTCACTGTGAGGAAATAAGGTTGATCAGAAATTCAGGGATCTTTATATTCACTTGAAACTGCAAACAATTTCCTTATTTTGACATTTGATATGAAGCACTTCAACATCTATCTCCAGGTAGCATCCAACTAATATTACATTGAATGTGACTTTAAATCATGTACACAAATTTCATCACAAATTTTGCTTTAGAGAAATGTATTGCATCAATTGAATTAAATGCGTATTTAGTTTTTAATATACTGAAAAATCTCATTAAGCATAAATAAATTTCCATGTCTCTGGCTGTAAATAAAAACATACTTTTAAGTCTGGAAATTACAAAGATAGGGCTTAGCATGATTGTATTACTTGACTCTATTTACTATCATGATTCAACAACTTTGATGAGGTTCCAGATGACTTGCACCTCTGTATAATGCCATGAATGAAGGCCCTTAAGCACTCGACAAGAGGGGAAAGGATAGGCGATTTAATCATAAAAAAGTGTATATCACTATGAATAAATATCTAATGTGAATTTTTCAGAGTTACTTATCCTAATCCACTTCAACAAATCATTTTATGGAGATTTAAACCCCTGATTGTGATTGAATGGTTAAGTACTTTTTATCCATAATCATGTTGTGGTCTGCAGACTTATATAATTCCCAAGTCTTCACAAATCAATTACATCCGTGGAACTCTAATCCAAATAGTCCAGGTATGAGTTTTACTTAAGACACCAGAATCTATGTTTATCCACCTCAAGCTTACAATTCACTAAGCTGCTTTATCAGCATGGGAGGCAATTCCTAATTTGCAAAGTTGCAAACTGAATGATCACTCCCAATAAAAAAGGACACATAGTTTCCATAGTAATCTTCTGAAGTAAGGGTTCCAACTCAAAGATTTTTTTTACTCTTCATTTTTATGATGTGAACTAAGTCAGGCAGTCTGTATTTATTGTTCATTAGGAGATGTTTGGTGCAACTGTATGACTATTGCCCTGCGTGAACATAACCTCATACACATTCAAGGCATTTTTGACGCACAGGACCTGACTGGAAATCTGGTTACTTCTGCTTTCATTTTCTACTCATAGTACAAGCAAACCAAGAAAAGTTTCTACCTTAAGCAGAAAACAATTACAATCAGGAAGCTGTTATTTATGACAAATAACTGACACGGAATGTGATCTAAAATTTGAAGAACATGAAGAGAGCAGGGAGAAGCTGAAGAAAGGGATGACAGAATAAGGTAGGGAAACTTCAGGAAGACACACACAAACTGCTGTAATGGCCAAGTACAGAGCAGACACAATCTACTATACTTCATAGTGAAATGGCGTACAAATCACAGGCCGTATAATTTAAATATACAGTTTTGAAACTTCCATATAAAAAGAGGAATATTGAACTGTATACTCAGAAATGTTTGAATATAGATGGTTAATGTTAATCCCCAAAAATGTTGAATTTCCCCTTGGGGATGAATAAAGTATCTATCTATCTATCTATCTATCTATCTATCTATCTAATAAAACCAACCAGAATTTCAGTTTTGTAAGGGTGGACACAGTATATAAAAAACAAATTATGAAGTGATAAATCTTTATACTTCTTTGGATAAGTATCAGCTGTTTTGTAAAATTCCAGAAACTGCATTCTTAAAAGATTGCCTAGAATTTACCGGGGCTGAGGAATTCAGTTACATGGAGGGACTAAAGAAGTTGAGAACCTTCTCCTACGAACCAAGCATATTTATCAAGAGATCAAAATTGAAGAAGGGTTTTGAGCAGCAAGCAGAGGGAACCATTTCCCTTGGCAAGTGGCTTGTTAAACAGAGATTTAATGTAATTGTAAATGAAACCAGGGAGAAAATTAGGATTCTTTTTTTACTCTGAGAGTTGTTGAGATCTGGAATGTCGTAACTAAAAAGTGATGAAATCAAATTCTATAACAAATCAAAATAGTTGTTGAATATGTGTCTGCAAAGAACAATTTTCAGAGTTAAGGGATAGAAGCTTGGTATGAGATTAAATTAGACTTCTTAAGATGTTTCAAAGAGCCAGTGTAGTCATGATAGGTTGAATGGTAACTTCTTAAAGCCCAGCTTTCTGACTGTGCTAATCTGTTCTCTGGATATTGTCCTGATATCTCATTAAATGTCAAACTCCCATTTTTTGGATGTTTCTGCCTGCCAAATTGCTCCTTACTCATTATTTTGCAAGCCATCCCAACACAAGTGATGTATCTACATAATCAAACTAGGAGGGTGTCCAATAAAAGTTACTTACTGAGTCCCACACGAGTAAGATTGTCAGAACAACAATGTACAAAAAGGTTAATTGCTTTTTCATTTACTGCATATATTTATTTTACAGTTTATTCTGCAATCAATCCATAATGGCCAGAAAAAAGTGCCTGATTTTTAGATTTGCATCCCAGGGGGCAAGTTACCCAACCACAAACATAAATTCACAAGATTATCCAGACATGTAGAAAATCTTCAATGCAGTCTCATTGGATGGCTGGAGAGGATAAATATCATGCAAAAGGAAACAAATACATTTAAGTTTGAATTGCAGAATCACTGAGTAAAATAATGTAATGTTTACAGATATCATCAATTACAATGCTATCTGAGCATTGTGGAAAATTGCTATCAATGAATACACTGAGCTCTTATTCTACCTACTTTGAAGCTAATTGAGATGGAATAGGTATTCAAAATTATTTGTGTGATAAAAGTACCAAGTTACTTTATACAACTCAAGCATCTACAAAATAACAGTACAAAACCAAATGAGCACTTACATTTTTACTATGTTAGTTGCAACAGGTAAAACTTCGATTTATTTGGGAAATAAAATCTGATATAGAGCATGGAATCTTGTGATGACAGAGCATGGATGCTTTAGTTGTAATGAAAGTGTATTCAAAACTGTAATAACAAGGCTGAGAAACAGGTAGTGGATATGTCTTTTTTTAAACTGGACTGCTACTTAACTTGCAACTTCATGATTTCTAGTTAGCCTAGCTAAAAATAAGATAGCTGTGCATTTTGGTCCTACATTACTTTGCTTAATCTCTGATAACCTATTTTCAGCTGTCATCTTGGCTTTGCGTTCTTAAATTGCTATAAAGGAATAATTTGCTGGATCATAGACCAGATTGCAATGACTGAATGAAGCTTGAGTATTTTCAGTCATTTAGACCCTCTAAACATGTTGAAAACAGCACTCTGTGCAAAAAAAAAGAGGTTTTATTCAATTTTCAGATCTCGGTGAGTTTGAGTAGTGGATGGAAGTAGGGATTATGGAAGGATTGGATCAGAGATAGCCTCTGATGGCGGTGGTCCACCTTGTCACAGAAAGATGAGTCATACAGCATAGAAGAAGGCTCTTTTGTTCACCATGTCCATGCTGACCATATGCTGACTACATACTATTCCCATTAACCAGCATTTGGCCCAAAGCCTTCAATGTGTTAGCAATACAAAAGCTTATTAAAATACTTCCAAAATGTTGTGAGAGTATCTGCTTCAGGTCATGTGAACCGAATTCTCAACATCCACTGGGTAATAAAGTTCTTCCTTGGAATCCTCTATGTTTCTCACTTTTAACCTAAAGCTATGCCTTCTAGCTTTAGATACCTGTGCTATGGGGAAGATTTCCAACACTCTCCCCAATCTCTGCTCCTCGTAACATCTCAGTCAAGACCCTCTCCAACTTCTCCCACTCAAAGGAAAACAAACCCATCATGTTCAATCTAATCTCATAAATGAATTGTTCCATCATAAGTAACATCCTAGGGAGTCTCACCTGCATCCTCTCCAGTGCAATAACATTCATATTTGTTTATTGCTATTTGCACCAGGGTGCAATGAAACTCTTTGATCAAATGAAGCTCACAGAGCGAACAGTGTAGGTGGTAATAATAGATACTAAAACAAATGCAGAAAACAGTGCAAATAACAGAATAGTGCAAAGATATTAGTACAATTATTCTTTCCTTATAGTGTGCTGACCAGAGGGGGATATAATTCGGTTGTAACTTAACCATCTAATAAAATGGCACCATAATCCCTCTGCTCTTATGTTCCATGCTCTGTCTAACAAAAACAATTATCCAGTATGCCATCATCACTATCTTATCTACTTGTGTTGCAGTTCTATACCAATGTACCTCAACACTGCCTACAGACCTCCCAACTACTGAGCACATCTACATGAAATGCTGTTGTGGGAAAGCATCCTCCATCATCAGGGATCTTCACCTCCCAGGTTGTTGTGACTATGCACAACTACGTATCAATTAAATAAAAGAATGCATGCAGGAGATGGCTTTAACTGGTGCATTATCATTGCAACAAGGGAGACAGAATAATGTGCATAGACAGACAACAGACCAATATGCATGTGTGGTCCAAAGGGTGTCATTGCTCTAAAAGAAATAGATCCACACATTACGCTTCCTCCCCTTTTAGATTAATGCAACATAAAGCTGTATGCATTCAAAACATTCAATTTCCCTTTCATAAACCTGCATTCAAAATAAACATGCTTTCATAATAACAGTCCATAACTACCTTCACAGTTCTAAAGGTTCAGTCTTTTGGGTGGAGCTCTGTTTCTTTCAGGTTAGTGCTTCTGGACTTTTGGAGTAGTATCAAGTTTGGTAGGTGTCTTGTCAAAGGTAACATTCTCATCAGGCCTCTGGAGCTGTGGTAAGGCATCAGGTTTAGTAGGGGTCTTGTCTCAGACAATGTTTGTGTTTTTTTGTGTAACACTGCTCTCAGTAACATTATCACTGAGAGGCAAGTACAGTGACTGTAATATGCCCATCCTGTTGGATGCAGTTGACTCAGGTGTGTTCTTTGGTTGAGCATTCAGTATCTGGTCCACATGGCATCTGCATGTATGATTTCCAACACCCCCTGTGTACATCAGTTGTCCAGTTCTTGTAGCTATACTAATGTGGTGAAATATGTGCCTGTCTGGACACGCCCCCTTCTGACTGCTCCTGTGGCTCCTCCCACAGGCCCCTGTATAAAGGCAATCGAGGTCTGATCCTCTGCTCATTCTCCAGGATGTAATATGATGGTCACTCACTGCTGGTTCCTTCTTCAGTCAATAAAAGCCGATATCTTGCCTTACGTCTCAGAGTGAGTTATTGATGGTGCATCAACTACCGGGTGTCCACTTGTCTTCTCAATAATCACAGACTAGGACTTCCTGTCCAATCTCGAAGCTCTTTTCTGCTTCACTTGGCAACTGGGTGATCTATTTATTCTACACTACCCTCTGTAGATTTGGTTTCAGGAGATCAATGTGAGATCTCAGATTCCTGTTCATGAACAGCATTGCAGGTGTTTGATTTGTTGTTGCATGAACAGAGTTCTGACACACATAAGGGAAGATGTCAACCTTGTGCTGTAGAGGAATGTCCTCCTTGTCCATCACTTTGATAGACTTCTTGAATGTTCGGATAAACCTTTCAGTTAACCCACTCTTTGCTGGGTGGTAAGGAAATGATTTGAAATACCTGAAGCCAGTTTTCTTCATGAACAGTTGGAATTCTCTGATGTGAATTGTGGTCTGTTGTCACTCACAATTTGTTCTGGTAAAACATTTCTGGTGAAGATGGTCCTCAGAGTGGAGACAGTCTTTACTGTGGTGGCTGACTTCATTGGCATGACCTCAGGTCACTTCGAATGAGCATTCACAGTAATCAGAAACATGGAGTCCATGAATTGTACAGCAAAGTCAATATGTACTCTTTGTCATGGTGACAAAGGCCTCTCCCACAGGTTTAATGGTACCTATGGGGGTGCATTTTCAACTTTTCGCATCTTGTGCAGCTGTTGGCCAAGTCTTCAATCTGTTTATTTATTCCATTTTCAAACACCTTCTGATCAGCATTTAGCAGCTGTGTCAGCATCTAGTAAGTGCCACTATTTGGGCTGCCATTGTCTGTTGAAGTCATACTGAGAGCTTTGATTGAGTACCAGTCTAGTTGGATTTTTCTCAACCATTCACGTCTCAAAAGCACTGGACCTCCACTTTTTGATACATGAAGCACAAACTGTTGTTTTGGCCTCCATACGATATACTTACTTCCAGTTTGTCTTTGAGAAACACTCCTTCACCAGTGTAAATCTTTAGTATCATTGAGGTCTTCTCTAATTCTATTTTAGAAAACCATCTGTTGTAGTCAGCCTGTAGAATTCTGGACAAAGCTGACCCCTTATCCAGCTCCATTTCCTGTTTTACATCAGGCACGTCTATTGTGATCCAGATGATTTTGTGATCTGCTTCAATTATGCTATGTAGGTACAAACATGACAGTTCACCTTTGTTGGACTCAATATTGTCTCAAACTGTTTAATACTTGATAACTTTATGCATTTGCTAAGCTTTGTGTTAGTGACTTTTCATTTGGTTGTGCTTTCTGTTTGCCTTGCACTTTCTCTGTAACTTTATCTGTAACACTTCATGCAGACCTTTTCTTTGAACCACCAGTCATTTGCATCACAGGAGATTTCGCCAAATCAATAATATCTTTGGCTTTTTGCACCATTCAGAGACACTTTGTGCATTTCACATTCTAATCTCCTTTTTTTGCCATTCAGCTGCATCCTTTGCTGCAGTCTCAAATAATATTGCAATTTCTATGCCTAGTTAAGGTTAGATCTCTTTTGAACAGTAGCCTCGTTTGAGTACTTTGACAATGCATGCCACACACAAGCCTGCCATTTAATGAATCAGAAAGTCCTTCTCTAAAGTCACAGCACTGGGAAAGTTTGTGTAGTTTTGAAATGTATTCAGAAAGACTTTGATTTTTTGCTTGGTTTTATTTGTAAAATCTGAAGCTCTTAGTTATAATCAATGGTTTAAGGCTCAAATGTAACAATTTTGTTAAAAATCTTGCTTGCTGGCTTTTTAGAGTTTACTAAGCTGCATAAGGGATAGAACGTTCTTGGGAAAAACAGATAGCAGAACTTTTTATAAAGACATAAAGTGGAAGAGGGTGGCTAGAGTCGACATAGGTTCCTTGGAAGATGAGAAGGGGAAATTGATATTGGATGATAAGGAAATTGCTGAGGCATTGAACGATTATTTTGTGTCGGTCTTCAAGGTGGAGGACCTGCCTAATATGCCAAAGAATGATGTTACAGATGAAATGGGAGGTGAGGACCCCAATAAAATCACTGTCACTATAGAGATAGTGATGAGCAAACTAAAGGGCCTGAACGTAGTTAAGTGCCCTGGTCCTGATGAGATGCATCCCAGGGTGCTGAAGGAATTGGCAGAGGTTATAGTAAATGCATTTGTAATCATTTATCAAAACTCTCTAGACTCTGGGCAGGTCCCGGTGGATTGAAAGATGGCAAATGTCACTCCACTTTTTTGAAAAAGAATGTAGGCAAAAGATGGGCAACTGTAGGCCAGTTAGCTTAAAATCTGTAGACGGGAAAATGCTTGAAGCTGTCATTAAGGAAGAATTAGCAAAACATTTAGAACAGAGTGGTTCCATTCGACAGACGCAGCATGGATTCAGAAAGGGCAGGTCCTGTTTGACAAACTTACAGCAGTTCTTTGAGGACATAATGAGTGCAATGGATAGAGGGGAACAGGTAGATGTCATATACTTGGATTTCCAGAAGACGTTCAAGAAGGTGCTGCACAAGAGACATAAATAAGATATGGTTGCATGGAATCAGAGGAAGTTGCATGGATAGTGGATTGGTTTAGAAGGCAGAGAGTTGGTATAAATGGGTGTTTCTCCGATTGGCAGTCGGTGGTGAGTGGGATGCCACAGGGTTCGGTTCTGGGCCTGCAGCTGTTTACAATTTACATTGATGATTTGGAAGAGGGGACTGAGTGTAGTGTAGCAAAATCCTGTGCTCAAATCCTGCTGGGCAGAAGCATTCAGATCAGCCATTAATGTATGGTTTACTCACACATAATATCACCATAAATGAAAGGACACTGCTAAGCACTAGATGGGAAATCAGCTGCCATTGCGGGTTTAGAATGCAGACTAGAGCATGAACCGATGGTCAGAGAGGAGTCTTTGTAATGACAATCCGGTCTGATTCCATTGTGAGTAGCCGCTGTCCACTTTTTTTATTTTACAGGATTTCACACTGACATTCTTACCACATCTGTCCTGTTCTGCTTGCTGGATACCAGACAAGCCAACATTTCAACACAAAATCCTCATCACAATGAAGTAATTAGAATTCAACCGAACCATTATGGCATAGGATTTATACTGGAGGTTCCTACGTATCCCTTGTGTGGCAATTTCCAAAATTGAAATTTGGTCATTATTTTCCCTCCCTTATTTCCCTTTTCCACTCTTTACATTGCTGAATCTAAGTAAAGTATGGAATTATGGCTGCCTTATTGTACTTCTTCAGATAGGAATTTTTTTAAAAATAGAAGTTGGACATCATCACTGCTTATCAAAGTATTCAATGTAATGACCACTTTTTTAAGTGGCCACAGTTTTAAATAATTGTTGGTGAGTGGAGTTAAGCATTCAGTAGGGTCCCTAGTTCGGAATTCTGTCTCTGGACCTGCTGAGGTTAATTGTCATGGTTACTAGCTCCCCCTGTTAACATCAAATAATACTATTTGCAAGACAATGAAGGGATGTAAAGGACTACAGATGCTAGAATCAAAGATCAAATTGCTGGTCAAATTTAGCAGCTCAAGTAGCATCTGTGGGAGGGAAATGGGGAAAAAGAATTGTCAGTATTCTGTATCAAGACCCTGTACTAGTCCTGCTTGGTGTAGGTACTTGACCCAAAACACTGACAAATCCTTTCCCTCACAGATGCCACTCAACCCGGTGATTTCCTCCAGCAGGTTGTATTTTCTTTTTCACATGGAAAATGACATCTGCCACGATTTCATATGAAGAATGTAGGGGCACAGATCACAAGGCTATCAATGTGATCTTATAACTCTCTGGAAACTACTTGCAGCTTTCTACCCACCGTGCTGCTAGAAACCATCATTTGGAAGCCGAAGAGTGATGAAAAATATCTCAAGGAGTGAAGATCATATTTTTATAGGCAAATTTTTATATACAATTGAAAAGGAATGGTGGACAGAAGCTCCAGACTTAATGGAAATATGATACATGGCACAAAACTCTATAAATATCACAGTGCATATTTTAATATTTAAAACTAAAATTAATTACATGCATTGAAGGCTCACTCTTATCACTTGGGCATATATTTGGGACTGAAGTGCTGCAGTGGTATCATTTGGGGACAATCTTAAATCATGATTGTTTCATAAATTTAGGTTAATGTTAATGACCCATAAAGAAGACAGAAATAAGTTATGAGTTATACCTTCTTCCCTTAATTAAACCTTCAATACTGCATTAGCTGGGCATTTGTTTCAGTGCTATTTGGAGCATCTTATGACCACGTAGTAGCCACATTAGCTTGCCTGACAGAAGGAAAATGTAGTTTGAGCTTTTATTCAAACATCTTGAGACTGTAATATCATTTCAATTTACCCAATAAATCAGTAACAATATACAACCACCTATATTTTCAATGCCAGAAAATATTTAAGTGGAGTTCTCTAAAAATGAATAGGCTTGTTTTTTTTTTGAAAATGGTTAAAAAAAGCTTTCTGCAAACATATTTTTGCAGCTTTTAACTGGTGATTAATATTGCTGGAAATTGCAATGAAGCAGTTTCTTTCACCTACATACAGTATACTGCATTGGATACGGGAGAATAGGCAGGCTATTTGATGAAGAATTCTGTCAGGTTGAATTCTTGAAATCGATACAACTCTTCTCAATTCCCCCAGCACAGATCACAGTATTTTTCATTGTTGCTGCTCAATCATTCTTTAAATCGTTTTGAGAACACACTTGTACAGACTTTTAGTTAAAAGCCCACTTCTCTGGCTTGATGGGATTCAGAATAAATATTATCAGCCTAAGAATACATAGAAAACTTGAATTATCTGACTTATATAGGTATCCTCAGTTGGAAGGAAAAGTGAGGATGTTTCAATGAATGTATATTTTATTGATTTCTAACATGATTCTACTGAGGTTGTTACTCGTATTCTGCTTTGTACAATGAAAATATATTTGACATTCACAATAAGACATGCATAAAATTGGAGGTTTTAGTTTTGACCTGATCAAGACTTGCATTAAAATACCTTAACGTTTTTTGAAATTGAGCAATGCCCGCTAAATGCAGAAGCAGGTCAGGCAGCATCTGTAGAGGGAAATGAACACTGGATCTTTTGGCCCGAAACCTTTCATCAGGACTGGAGAGGAAGAGGGCGAAAGCCAGAATACAAAGATAAGGGAGGGGAAGGAGTACAATCTGGCAAGTAATAGATGAGTCCAGGTGAGAGGGAGAAGGGAAGTGGGATGATAGGGCATGATGTATGCATTTCAGAGGTGATAGGTGGAAGAGGCAAAGTTCTGAAGAGAAAGGAATCTGATAGAGAAGGACAGTAGACCATAAAATGAAGGAAAGAAGATTTTGAATCAGAGAGGAAAAGGGGTGAGGGGCTCCCAGAAATGAGGCTTTTTTTGGGATGTAAAATTTCATGAAATGGAGCTAAAATTTAAGAGGGTTACACAGTCCTTTAAACTAGCTTAAAAATGCATGAACACTTAAGTATTGTACCAATCTCATTTAATCCAATGTTTTTATTTCAAAGCAGATTACTAGAGTGGGTAATTTTCTTCCTCTTCGCACTGTGGAAAGCAGTTAGTGAACTGATGTTGCTTATTTTAAGAGCACCACTAAATATTATCTAATTGAAGTCTTTAATAATGTAGTAGTCCTTGGCCCTTAAGCTAATTACTTTACCATGTTTCCAGCTCACCCCTGTTCAAAGATCAGCTTCTTCTGATTATCTAGGTTATTGTATTATGGTGCAAGATGCATTCTATAGCCACTGAAAAAAAATCCAACCATCTAGGGGATTGAGTGCTAGGATGTTGATGACTATTATGATAGTAATGAGGTTCTGTGTAATGCCACTGACTTTGCGGAAAGTGAGCCTCAGTTATAATGATTTGGAAAGTGAAAATCGTTTAGTTCATTGAAAACCTTCACAGAATTTGATATAATTGCATTTTATTTTTAATTCTAGGGAAACAATTGGATTCTATATTGATTTTCACATCCTTAAATCCCAACTACATATCAACGCTATGATGGCTTGCTGTTGCCATCTAGGCAAACACAGAATCAATTTTAGACAAACAAACCCCTAAAACTGGAGATAATATATGATTGATTTTGGCTCATGGTTTGAAAGTGGAAATGATCCAAAATTACTCCCTTGGTACCTGTAAATATAAATTACATTTTATAACAGTGTGAGAAATAAAATGCATTTAATGCAAAGCTACACAGAACTCCAAATAGCATTGTGGCTGGTATAACATGAACATACCTGATGATGGCATACTATCTCAGTACTGAGTATGAATAACCTAGATCCATCATTCAAATGAGGAACAGGTTTGAACCTTATAGAAGAGCATAACCTGTGGCAAACTGATTCTGATCGTCATCCTTTCATTGCTAACTGTTTGATTGGCTTACTGCAGAGGCTCCATGAATAAATGGAGATGGGGCTGGGAGTGGGAGCAATTTAAAATTCAGGTTGAGCTAGAATTGGTTATATTATCATCCCATGCAGTTTAAGTTTAACAAATTAGAATCTGTTTGTGAAAGATTTTCTGTAAGTGTGGCACATTTTTTGTACATTGGTATAACAATTAAAATGAGAATCACTTTATTGATTGGTAGCTTATTTGACCTGAGTTGACTTGGGTGCACTTCGTGATATCAGAAAGGATTCACCACAAGTGGCAGAACTGTCCCTCTCTATGCAAAATCTTACTCTGCATATCTACGTTTATAGACATTTTCAAAGTTGCTATAGAATCCAGCTTCATCAGACTTTCAAATAGTGTCCTAGATCTCAACAATATTCTGAGTGAAAGAAAAATCCTCAATGGCTCTCTGCCAATTATTTATATCTCTGTCTGTACTTCTGTTCGTGCATCTTAAGTAAATGTCGAGCTGCAATTAGCTCTTCTGTGATAGACATACAACCTTCAAATTCTACCCTAAGCCACAGAATCTCCCACCCTCCAATTCTATTATTTTACTTTGCTAGTTGTCTTTAACTGCAAATAATACAATGTATACAACTTCAGCGGATGTTTCTATATCTCCAGCTGGGAAATCTATCTGCTGGTCCTCAGCTCTCCCATTGAAAAGAATGTGAGAACTCAGCTGCTTGGGGAAGAGTGAATAAAGCTTCCTGTTTGGTTAAGTTAGATTAAATCTTTCACATGTATACTCACTGCCCACTTTATTCGGCACACCTGTACACATACTTGTTACTACAAATATCTAATCAGCCAATCATGATGCAGAAACTCAATGCATAAAAACATGCCGATATGGTCAATAGGTTCCATTGTTATTCAAACCAAACATCAGAATGGAGAAGATATATGATCTAAGTGATTTTGAGTGTGGAATGATTGTTAGTGCCGTATGGGGTAGCTTGAATATTTCTCATACTGCTGATCTTCCAGGATTTCCAAACACCACAGTCTTTATACTTTATAGAGAATGATGTGTGAGACAAATCAAAAATCCAGTGAGTAGCAGTTCTGTGGGCAAAAACACCTTCTTAATGAAAGAGGTCAAAGGAGAATGGCCAGACTGATTCATGCTGACAAGAAGGCGACAGTAACTGAAGTAACCATGAGTTGCAGCAGAGATGTGCAGAAGGACATCTCTGAAAGTACAAGCTGATGGGCTACTGTAGCAGAAGACCATGAGCGTACACTCAGTGGCGACTTTATTAGGTATAGGAGGTCCCTAATAAAGTAGACACCGAGTGTATATTTAAACTATTAACTTCTAAAAAAAGTTATTCTTTTCAACATTTTGGTAAGCATGATCTTAAATGTTAAAGATATTCATAAACATTCATTAACAACAAGGTAATTATCAGCTGTCAAAGCTGATCATGGCAAGTTGCTTTGGTAAGACAGCTCTTGTTCTGCTACATCAACATACTGGGAGTTGGGCTCACAGTGGAATTTTGCAGTTTGGTTCATGGTGGAAGAAGTAACTTTTTCCAATGACAAGGAGTCTAATGATTTGGGTAGCAGTAAATCTGCTGCATTTCTCTCCAATGATAACACTTCTTGTTCATTAACTGAAACAGCTTAAAATATTTGCAGTACAGGTAAATTTAGGATGTTATACTTCATGTTAGAACAATAGTTGATCGTTGTGATGGTAAAGTGATCACAACCATTTCCAATAGTTGACCAAATGAAAGAAATGTCACCATTAAAATAGCTAATATGTATAATTTTTTGACATCCATGTTTATAAAGATAATGGCTATCAGTTTTTCTTTAGCGGCCAGTTCAGGGTTAAGGTATTTCTGATGGTAGGATTGCATCCGGGGTAAATATTAGTTGAGGAACCGGCTTTACTTTGTACAGTATCTAGGGGTCCTGCCAGCACTTTTGTTTTCTTTATTTTAATTAATATCTTAAGTAATTTCCATTTAATATCTTTTTAAACTTTACCTAACATAAATCTAGTTCAACTGTTTTCAAAAGTATCAGATCACCAGAAACATTCAGAAACTTTTGGAAAAGTCCTTGACAGTGGTCACAAGGGTGAGCTGGGCCAGAGATCCAGTATGTGTTACCTGAGGCAACTGCCAGCAAAAAGATGATCACCAGCCAAGGCAGATGGGTTTCTCACCCCTCTAGATCTACGGCATTGCAAAAGATTAGCGCAGCTCCAGGAATCAGATGTGGAGGGTGCAAACATAGGTTAAAGGCCATATTTCACACAAATTGGCACAATGTAATTGCATAGAAAAGTTTAGAAGCTAATTTAGATCATTTGCATAAGAAACCAGCTGTATTTTGCACAACTGATTTGATCAGTTGAGATAAAAAGGAAATTTCCAAATGCTGGTAATCAGAAATGAAAACAGCAAGCACGGAAAGAACATGACAGATCCATTAGTATCAAAAGGAAAGCGCAAATTAGTGTTGTAGTTGGAAATTCATCAAGTATGTTTGATGAAAAATCTTTTGTAAATGCCAATGAGCTTGCTTAGCATTTACAAATTTTTCTAATTTAATATTTAAACAAATTATATTATTAGTTACTGCCAAGCTGAATGTACAGCATCCATGTTGCCTGTGAACAATAAGCCCTCAATCGTTCACTGCTTCAGAGCACAAATTGTCTTGTCCTAATTGTAGAGCATTATCAAGTGTATTTCCATCTAGGCCCATTTGACTTTAAAACATTCATTGTCATCTGAAGCCACATCCACAGTTAATAACTCCATCATTTTTCTCACCACCCTTCAATTCTCTATTCTCCATAAAGTATTCGTTCATTCAAAATAATCTATTTTCTGTGTCCTTGTGTCCCCCCTCGGTCCCTGGCTCACAAAACAAAATTTATCTTGCCTTCTCCCTGCTTCTGCTCCATTATTGGTAACCAACCTCACATTCAATTTCCTATTTTGAACACATCTGTATCTTTGCAAAGGAAATGAATTAGCAATTCAGAGGAGTGCAAGAGTGTCCATTAAAAAAGGATGACCTTTCCTTGGAGAATATTCTCCAATCCTAAGAGAGGTCTGTCCACTTTTGTCTCTCATAAGGATTCTCCTGGCTGGCATTTGTAGTTGCCTGATTAAAAAGATGAATCCTGTGATAACTCACTATTTATACGTAATGAATTGATAGAAATAGCTTGAAAAAAGGAGAGAAAGATGGATGCAATTACCCACCACTATTCCACCCCACCTATAATAAATATTTTGTCAAAACTGTGTCCCATTGATGAAAATCCAGGCTGACACCAATTCCACTACTGTGCAAGAAGAGAAGTCATCAGCCCAAGATTCCCAAAGAAACAATCAATTTATATAATAGTACACACAAATTGTAACTTTTTTTCAGTCTTAAAATTGTTATTCATCATAGAAACATAGAAAATGGGTGCAGGAGTAGGCCATTCAGCCCTTCGAGTCTGCACCGCCATTCAGTATGATCATGGCTGATCATCCAACTCAGAACCCTGTACCTGATTTCTCTCCATACCCCCTGATCACTTTAGCCAAAAGGGCCATATCTAACTTCCTCTTAAATATAGCCAATGAACCGGCCTCAACTGTATCCTGTGGCAGAGAATTCCACAGATTCACCACTCTCTGTGTGAAGAAGTCTTTCCTCATCTCGGTCCTAAAAGGCTTCCCCTTTATCCTTAAACTGTGACCCCTCGTTCTGGACTTCCCCAACATCGGAAACAATCTTCCTGCATCAATCCCTTTAGAATTTTATACGTTTCAATAAGATCCGCCCTCAATCTAAATTCCAGTGAGTATAAGCCTAGTCGATCCAGTCTTTCTTCATATGGAAGTCCTGCCATCCCAGGAATCAATCTGGTGAACCTTCTCTGTACTCCCTCTATGGTAAGAATGTCTTTCCTCAGATTAGGGACCAAAACTGCACACAATATTCTAGGTGCGGTCTCACCAAGGCTTTGTACAACTGCAGTAGAACCTCCCTGCTCCTGTACTCAAATCCTTTTGCTAGGAATGCCAACATACTATTTGCTTTTTTCACTGCCTGCTGTACCTGCATGCCTTCAATGACTGCTGTACAATGACACCCAGGTCTCGTTGCATCTCCCCTTTTCCTAATCGGCCACCATTCAGATAATAATCTGTTTTCCTGTTCTTGCAGCCAAAGTGGATAACCTCATATTTATCCACATTAAATTGCATCTGCCATGAATTTGCCCACTCACCTAACCTATCCAAGTCACGCTGCATCCTCTAAGCATCCTCCTCACAGCTAACACTGCCGCCTAGCTTCGTGTCATCTGCAAACTTGGAGATGCTGCAATTAATTCCCTCATCTAAATCATTAATATATATTGTAAACAACTGAGGTCCCAGCACTGAGCCTTGCAGTACCCCACTAGTCACTGCCTGCCATTCTGAAAAGGTCCCGTTTACTCCCACTCTTTGCTTCCTGTCTGCCAACCAATTCTCTATCCACATCAATACCATACCCCCAATACCGTGTGCTTTAAGTTTGCACTGTGTGAGCAATCTGTGTGAGATCTTGTCAAAAGCCTTTTGAAAATCTAAATATACCACATCCACTGGCTCTCCCCTATCCACTCTACTAGTTACATCTTCAAAAAATGATATGATTCGTCAGACATGATTTTCCTTTCACAAATCCATGCTGACTTTGTCCGATGATTTCACCTCTTTCCAAGTGTACTGTTGTCACATCTTTGATAACCGATTCTAGCATTTTCCCCACCACCGATGTCAGACTAACAGGTCTGTAATTCCTCGGTTTCTTTCTCCCTCCTTTTTTAAAAAGTGGGGTTACATTAGCCACCCTCCGATCCTCAGGAACTAATACAGAATCTAAGGAGTTTTGAAAATTTATCACTAATGCATCCACTATTTCTTGGGCTACTTCCTTAAGCACTCTGGGATGCAGACCATCTGGCCCTGGGGATTTATCTGCCTTTAATCCCTTCAATTTACCTAACACCACTTCCCTACTAACATGTATTTCCCTCAGTTCCTCCATCTCACTAGACCCTCGGTCCCTTACTATTTCCGGAAGATTATTTATGACCTCCTTAGTGAAGGCAGAACCAAAGTAATTATTCAATTGGTCTGCCATGTCTTTGTTCCCTATGATCAATTCACCTGTTTCTGACTGTAAAGGACTTACATTTGTCTTGACCAATCTTTTTCTTTTCACGTATCTATAAAAGCTTTTAGTCAGTTTTTATGTTCCCTGCCAGCTTTCTCTCATGATCTTTTTTCCCTTTCCTAATTAAGCCCTTTGTCTTCCTCTGCTGGTCTCTGAATTTCTCCCAGTCCTCAAGTGTGCCGCTTTTTTTTGCTAATTTATATGTTTCTTCTTTGGACTTGATACTATCCCTAATTTCCCTTGTCAGCCACGGGTGCACTACCTTCCCTGGTTTATTCTTTTGCCAAACTGGGATGAACAATTGTTGTAGTTCATCCATGCGATCTTTAAATGCTTGCCATTGCATATCCACCGTCAACCCTTTAAGTATCCTTTGCCAGTCTATCTTAGCTAATTCACGTCTCATGCCTTCAAAGTTACCCTTCTTTAAGTTCAGAACCTTTGTTTCGGAATTAACTATGTCACTCTCCATCTTAATGAAGAAGTCCACCATATTATGGTCATTCTTACCCAAGGGGCCTCGCATGACAAGATTATTAACTAATCCTTCCTCATTGCTCAATACCCAATCTAGAATGGCCTGCTCTCTAGTTGGTTCCTTGACATGTTGATTCAGAAAACCATCCCGTATACATTCCAAGAAATCCGCTTCCTCAGCACCTTTACCAATTTGGTTCACCCAATCTATATGTAGATTGAAGTCACCCATTATAACTACTGTTCCTTTATTGCATGCATTTCTAATTTCCTGTTTAATGCCATCCCCAACCTCACTACTACTGTTAGGTGGCCTGTACACAACTCCCACCAGTGTCCTCTGCCCCTTAGTGTTATGCACCTCTACCCATATCGATTCCACATCCTCCAGGCTAATGTCCTTCCTTTCTATTGTGTTATCCTCCTCTCTAACCAGCAATGCTACCCCACCCCCCTTTTCTTTCCTGTCTATCCTTCCTGAATATTGAATGTCCCTGGATGTTGAGCTCCCATCCTTGGTCACCCTGGAGCCATGTCTCTTGTGATCCCAACTATATCATATTCATTAATAGCTATCTGCACATTCCATTCATCCACCTTGTTACGAATGCTCCTCGCATTGGCACACAAAGCTTTCAGGCTTGTTTTTACAACACTCTTAGCCCTTATACAATTATGTTGAAAATTGGCTCTTTTTGCCCTGGATTTGCCTGCCTGCCACTTTTACTTTTCACCTTACTACTTTTTGCTTCTACCCTCATTTTACACCCCTCTGTCTCTCTGCACTTGTTCCCATCCCCCTGCCACATTAGCTTAAAGCCTCCTGAACAGCAGTAGCGAACACTCCCCCTAGAACAGGCATGGGCAAACTACGGCCCGGGGGCCATATGCTTTTTAGCTGTTAAGCTTTTTAATCTGGCCCGCAGAACTTGATGAAATTATATTAATAAACCTTGTTAACGTTTTTTCCCCGCAATTCTGGCGTTTTCCCAATAGATGACGCACTCTATATACATTGACCTTTGTTGAGGTGCAGCGTATTACTCCACATTTGCGCTTTACTCTTTGTTCGGCTCGACCTATTTGTGTGAACAGGCGTTCAGTGTCATGAACATCAACAAAGCCAGCCACAGATCCAAGTTAACTGACCAACACCTCTGATCCATCCTGAGAATCGCCACAACAAAACTAAATCCAGACATTGATGTGCTGGCTAAAAAGGGAGACCAACAACACTGTTCCCACTGAAATTAAAAATAAGTTTCTTCGTTGTGTTATGTAAAAAATGCATTAGAAATTTTTTTTTCAATAAGCCTTACATGTTACATGTCATTTCTGTTAAGTGATGGACATGAGTAGTGCGCAGGTGCACGTACGTTCTCAAAATAAAAAATGCGCTCCAGATCAAATAATGCGCTCCGCATACTGGCGCGCTGTCACTGTTCTGTCCTTGTGCTGGTCGTTGTTGAGTTTTGGCACAGGGGACAATTGAATAAGAAGGAGCAGGACAAGTAGACCTGCATCTCCTACCATTTTTGAAATAGAGACAGTCAGGAGGAGAGTGATGATGTTAATATCTTGAAGGATAACAGAATTTTCAGTGCTTTAAAATAATAACTGTTACTATTAAAAAAAGCTGTATTTTATTCATTTAATTTTCAGTGTTTTAAAAGTCATTTCAATAAATAGCTAAATACCATGGGACTTCAAAGACAGATATTTTGTTGTAATGCATTTGTTCATTTTCAATTGAAATTAAAGTACATGTTTTCTACATATCCCATGATATTTTATTTTCTCTTATGAGGTGTATTACCAAAACACTCCATCCATCTGCTCCTGGTCCGGCCCCCTGTTAAATTTTAGAACCCTTTGTGGCCCACAAGTCACAAAGTTTGCCCACCACTGCCCTAGGACACAGGTTCCAGTCCAGCCCAGGTGCAGACTGTTCTGTTACACCGGCCCCACCTCCCCCAGAACTGGTTCCAATGCCCCAGAAATTTGAATCCCTCCCCCTTGCACCATTTTTCAAGCCACGTATTCATCTGAAATATCCTCCTATTTCTACTCTGATTAGCATGTGGCACTGGTAGTAATCCAGAGGTTATTACCTTTGTGGTCCTACTTTTTAGTTTATCTCCTAACTCCCTAAATTCACCCTGTGGGACCTCATCCCATTTTTTACTTATATCATTAGTACCTATGTGCACCACAACCACTGGCCGTTCACCCTCCCATTCCAGAATGTCCTGCAGCCGCTCAGAGACATCCTTGACCCTTGCACCAGGGAGGCAACATACCATCTTGGAGTCTCATTTGTGGCCGCAGAAACGCCTATCTATTCCCCTTACAATCGAATCTCCTATCACTATAGCTCTTCCACTCCTTTTCCTTCCCTCCTGTGTCGCAGAGCCACCCATGGTGCAATGAACTCGGCTGCTGCTGCCTTCCCCTGATGAGACATCTCCCCCAACAGTATCCAAAACAGTATATCTGTTTAGGAGGGAGATGACCTCAGGGGATTCCTGCACTACCTGCCTACTGCTACGCTGTCTAGTGGTCACCCCTTCCCTTTCTGCCTGTGTAGCCTTTACCTGCAGTGTGGCCAACTCACTGAATGTGCTATTCACGACTTTCTCAGCATCGCGGATGCTCCAGTATGAATCCAATCGCAGCTCCAGATGCTCAATGCGGTCTGCCAAAAGCTGCAGTTGGACACACTTCCTGCACACATAGTCGTCAGGGGCACTGGAATTATCCCTGATTTCCCACATGCTGCAGGATGAACAAATCACGGGGCCGATCTCTGCTGCCATGACCTACCCAATATTAGCCTCAACTTTTGAAACTTTCTCCTTTGAAAGGAACTTACCCGGCCTTACCTCACTTGGAGTGAAGCTCCATGATCTCTGCCTTCAACTCTGTAATAATTGGCTACATCACTTAGAAGCAACATCTGATTTCACTACGAACGGAGCAGGGCTAAAACCGAGTGTGCTCTTTAAACCCAAGGAATCTGCATTATCACATTAAATAAAACATGATTTGTGTAACAGGTAGTGTGTCTATAGAGTAACAAATTACATTGTTGACCTGTCTGTCAAGGGTGTATATTAATCAACTGTTTTGGATTCCAACAACATGAGCTGCATACCAGATGATCCAGCAGCAGACTCAGAAAGTGAAGCATGCAGGATAGACTTGTGCATGAGTAAAACTGCTGTTAGACTTCTCAATAAGTCACCATCTTTCCAAGATAATTACTGACCAGGGTTTCAAAATGCAGGTCAGAAAGGCTTGCCAATTTCAATGTTATAGTCTCTGCAGTTCCTGGCAGTGAAACTGGAATAGTTAATCTTGAGACCTCTTGTGAATTGCAGAGCTTACATTCTGAAGCTAGTACTAACTCATTCTGATTGTTATAGATTTCCTCCTGAGTGATAGGTTTGGTGACCTGAGTTAATCTGAATGATTCTGAATGCATAGAATGATAAATGCGATTATCAAAAATTTTTTGAATGATAGTGTCGGCTAAATATGGACACAGTTTCAGATCCTCCAAGACCAGACAATATAATAAGCTTTATGCAATGAAATGGGACCATTTCTGTTTGAGCAAGCATTTAATATCAGTTGTAATTTACTATCTCACACCTTTTTGCATATGTCAGTTTGCAATCAAAGCAGCTGGAAAATTAAGAATACAGATATTTAGGCTTTAACTGGATTGTACTAATAATATGAAAAAAATCTTCTACAACAATTTGCTTTAGCATAACACATTTAATATAATAAACTGCAGAAAGACCCAAGTTGAAAATAAATTACACTAAGACACACAGAGAAATATTTAAAAAAGATAACTATGCACTTTTAAAATGTTTTTTAAAAGATATATGTGGCCTGCAATTATTGAGAAAAGTCACTCATTGTTGAGGCAACGCAATGGTGAGATTTAAAATGAGCCTGGGCCTTTCAGAACTTTTTTGGCAGGCTGCGATCATAATGATCTGTTAGAGACTCAGCTGGGGCCAACAAAAAAAAAATGAGGTGTAAGTGGAACGGTTATTGTTGAAGTGGACCAGTGTTAGTATAGTTAGGCTTTGGCTCTACAGGTTTATGGAAGAACAGGCGCAGGCTAGAACTTAAGTGTGAGAAGTTGCTGATGACTCAAAGGTTGGGGGTGTTGTGGATAGTGCAGAGGACTTTCAGACCTTACAACGGGACATTGATAGGTTGCAAAACTGGGCTGAGAAGTGGCAGATGGAATTCACCCAGATAAGTGTGAGGTGGTTCATTTTGGTACGTCAAATATAATGGCAGAAAATAGTATTAACGGTAAGATTTTTGGCAGTGTAGAGGATCAGAGGGATCTTGAGGTCCAAGTCCAAAGGACACTCAAAGCTGCTGTGCAGGTTGACTCTGTGGTTCAGAAGGCATATGCTGCACTGACCTTCATCAATTGTGGGATTGAGTTTAAGAGCCGAGAGGTAATGTTGCAGCTAAATAGGACCCTGGTCAAACCCCACTTGGAGTACTGTGCTCAGTTCTGGTCGCCTCACTATAGGAAGGATGTGGAAACCATAGAAAGGGTGCAGAAGAGATTTTCAAGGATGTTGCCTGGATTGGGGAGAATGCCTTTTGAGAACAGGTTGAGTGACTCGGCCTTTTCTCCTTGGAACGACGGAGGATGAGAGGTGACTTGATAGAGGTGTATAAGATAATGAGATGCATTGATTGTGTAAATAGTCAGAGGCTTTTCCCCAGGGCTGAAATGGCTAGCATGAGAGGGCATAGTTTTAAGGTGCTTGGAAGTACAGAGAAGATGTCAGGGATAAGTTTGTTAAGCAGAAAGTGGTGAGTGCATGGAATGGGCTGCTGGCAACGGTGGTGGAGGCAGTTATGATAGGGTCTTTTAAGAGACACCTGTTTGGGTAAATGGAGCTTAGAAAAATAGAGGGCTATGGGTAAAGTGTAGGTAGTTCTAAGGTAGGGACATGTTCGGCATAGCTTTGTGGGCCGAAGGGCCTGTATTGTGCTGTAGGTTTTCTATATCTCTATGCTTCTAAGTTAGAAGTATAACAAGTATAGGTAGGATGGTGGTTAAGGTAGTGAACTGATCTCCTGTAAGATGTGGAATTGCAGGATCCCTAATGGTCTCCCTGATGAACACAACCTCAGAAAGTGCATCCAAATGCAGCTCCTGACTGACAAGGCAAGGAAATGAAGTTGGATGTACTCGGTATCACCTGGGAGGCCAAAATCCTCATAGATGAGATTTTTACTGAGGTGGGCACACCCAGAGTGAAGGTCGTAGATAGGGGACTATCAGGAGAAGTAAGGGGATTAAGCAGTCAGTGCAAAGTTCCCCTGTGGCCATGCCCCTCAGCACCAAGTGTAATCCTTTGAATATTCCTGGGCTAATAACCTATCAGGGCACAGCAGCAACCAGGCCAGTGGCACGGCCAGCTCCGAGGCTCAGCTGGAAGGGTAAAGTCAATAGTGATAGAAAACCTAATAGTTAAGGGGTGGACAAGAAATTCTGTGATCAGCAGGATGTCTAGAGTGCCTGCAGAAGATTCTCAGCAGGGAGGGAGAGCAACCAGAGGTTGTGGCACGCATTTGTACCTATGAGACAGATAGAAAGGGTAAGGAGATCATGCAGAGTGAGTATAGGAAGTTAGTGAAGAGGCTGAAGAGCAGGACCTCCGTGGTAGTAAAGTTTGGATTACTCCCAGTACCACATACTAGCCAGGACAGGAATAGGATGAAAGTACAGATGAATTTCTAAGGATTTATAAGACTCCTTATCTTAGAAAAGATATGTTGGCCTGGAGAGGTCCAACTTAAGTTCACAAGAATGATTCTGGGATTGAAAGAGTTAATGCATGAGGAGCATTTGATGGCTGTGGGCCTGTACTCTCTGGAGTTTAGAAGAATGGGGGAAGGGGGACCTAATTGAAAGTAATCGAATTTTGAATGCCCAAGATAGAGTGGATGTGGAGAGTATGTTTCCCATAGCGAGTGTGTCTATGGCCAGAGGACATAGCCCCAGGATAGGGGGACGTCCATTGAGAACAGAGATAGGGAGGAATAGTGAGAGTGATGAATCTGTAAAATTCATTGCTACAAACAGCTGTGGAGGTCAAGTTAAAGTGAATGTTGATAGTATCTGGATTAGTCAGGGTATCAAATGTTCTGGGGAGAAGAGAGGAGAACAGGGTTGAGTGGGATAATAAATCAGCCATGATAGAATGGTGGAGCCAAATGACCTAATTCTGCTCCTGTCTTATGGTGTATTAGATAGATAGATAAATGCACAAATGATAAGAAAGAAAACTCAGAGGTTCAGCCCCTCAAGGGTAAGTTGTCCATGATGGAGTGACTACAATGATGAGGTACAAAAGGCCAGATTTGGGGAAGTCAGATAAATGGTTACACTTGGAAACGTTGTAGAGCAAGGCTATGGTAAGACTTGGGAAACAATGGCAATTTTCTATTCGAAGCTTGCATAACTGCAAATCGTTGCAGTTCAATCAACTCAAGACTAATGTGTGAATGCTGGTTTTAAGCAAAACAGGATATGAGCAGCAGAGTTTTGAATGAGAACCACATGAGAGAGGCTGACCAGAATTGTGTTTATGTAATTAAATCTAGAGATAATTGTGTTTATGTAGTTGAATATAGGAGGATGGCATGGATGAATAGCAACCTTTTCGGGAGACCTATGATAATGGTGTGGGATGCCATTAAGGTGATTCACTGAATATTAAAGAATGAAGCTGGGTAATGTGGTCTTACCTGATTAGGTTATGATGGAGAGAAAATGAAGTGGAAAGACAAACACTTTAATGAAGGGTGATCAGCAAATTCAAAAATAATAGAACATAGACTTGATCTTCATACTTCAGCCATTTTTCTCATCCTTCACTTGAAATTCTTGGAGCTTAATCACTCATGCGGCATGCCTTGTCATTTTTATATCTTTCTTATGATTCACACTACTTCAGCTGCCCCCTTTAAATCTTCTTGCGCGTATGCTTTGCTCTGCATCCCTACAAATTCTCTCAAGCTTCTTATTCAATGCCATCTGTGGCTCTTCATCCATGTGCTACTGATATCTTGGTTCACCTCTTGCATTTATTGGTCACAATTAAGTAACCAAAAATTTTAAACATCTCTTCCTGACATTGAGAGTGACATTATTCCATTCTTCTTTTAGTTCAAGGGTCATGATCTTAGGACTCATTCATGTAACTAATGAAGTAAATCATTGTCAGGTTTTTTTCTCAGGAAAACCCAGGGAAAAACCATAGTAAACATTTGTAACAACTCCAACACTAAAGTCCACTGTAATAGATAGTGAATCTATATTGCAGCGATTTTCATTGGCAAAAGTTAGGCCAACAGGATCAGATGGAATAGAGCCAATACCAGTTGAACAAAATGAACCAAGAATGGCAGAGTCTTTCACAGACTTTCTGTTATCCTTGGATACTGAACAAGTGTCAGAGGACAGAAGAATTGCTAAATTTTATTCTGTTTCAATAAAGGGAGGTACCAAAAATTCATCTTGGAAAAGTTCTTGGAAAGCACCATTTGGAACAATTTATACCTTCATTTAGAAATGTGAGGCATTGTTCAAAGAAAGCCAGGAAGTTATATTTAATCACAAATTGGCTGTGATTCACTTAATTGAGTTTGATAAACTAAAGATTAGTCCTGAAGAAGGATCTTGGCCAGAAACATCAACTGTTTATCCATTGATCAGGTATGACATCAATCAAAAATAACTCCATGTTGGTAGCACAAATTGTGCTTTCAAATTGTGAGTATGTATTCAACTTACCATCCAAAATTAGGTCCACTGACTTCAATTTCACACTATTTGATCCCATTTCTCATTTTTTCAATATTCATTCAAGCCAGAATTTAGTTGTCTATGTCTGGTCACCCTTGAGAAGTAGGTGGGCGGCAAAACTTTGCTGTCCTTGTGTATGGATATATGCTCAATGAAATTGGGGTGGAAGTTCCATGGTTTCCACCCAGCAGCAGTGAAGGGATGGTTAACCCTAACACTGGTCCATATAGCTAGTGGAAGTCAAGTGTCTGTAAGGTGCAGTTGAAGGAATCTTGGTGGGAATCCTATACATGGCACAATCTGCTGCTCCTGTGTGTTGGAGGTGGAGTAAAGGAATGGTTTTGTGTGTGACATTTGTCAAATGGGCCACTGTGCCCTGTACAACAATGTTTCTTGACTGTTGTTGAAGCATTTCACCCAGTCAAATGGATAGCCTTCCATCACACTCTGCACGAACTTATTGATCGTGGACAGTCTTTATGAAGTTAGGAAGTGAGTTATTCATCATAGAATTCCTGGCAACTAACTTTCCCTTGTATCAGTACCAACCGTTGTCCACTCTAGTTCAGTTTCTGGTTGATGGCAACTCCTCAGGAAATTGTCAGTGGAGGATTCAATGATAGTAATGCCAACAAGTATCGGGGGAGATAGCTTGATTACAGTTAACACACACAAAATGCTGGAGGAACTCAGCAGGCCAGGCAGCATCTATGGTAAAGAGTAAACTGTCGATGTTTGAGGCTGAGACCCTTCAGCAGGACTGGAGAAAAAAGATGAGGAGTCAGGATTAGATGGGGAGGGAGGGAGAAACACAATATGGTAGGCAAATTGTTCCCTTACCTGGAAGGACTGTTTGGGCCACTGAATGGTAGTGAGGGAGAAGGTGTAGGGGCAGGTGTAGCACTTGTTCTGCTTGCAAGGATAAGTGTCAGGAGGGAGATCAGTGGGGAGGGATGAATGGACAAGGGAGTCATGGAGGGAAGTGATCCCTATGGAAAGCAGGAAGTGTAGGGAAAGATGTAAAGATGTGCTTGGTGTTGAGATCTACTGGAGATGGCAGAAGTTATGGAGAATTATGTGATGGACATGGAGGCTGATGGGATTGTAGGTGAAGATAAGAGGAATACAAGGTGTTGCTCCTCCAACCTGAGTGTGGCCTCATTGCAACAGTAGAGGACGTCATGGATTGACATGACGGAATGGGTATAGGAAATGCAATTAAAATGGGTGGCTACTGGGAGAACCCACTGTTTCTGTTGGATGGAGCATAGGTGCTCAGCAAAACTATCTCCCAATCTACATTTGATCTCACCGATATACAGGAGGTCACACTGGGAGCACCGAACACAGTATACGACCCAACAGACTCATGGGAAAAGTGTCCACTCACCAGGATGGACTGTTTGGAGCCCTGAGTGTTAGTGAAGGAGGAAGTGTAGGGGCAGATGTAGCACTTGTTCTGCTTGCAAGGATAAGTGCCAGTAGGGAGATCATTGGGGAGGGATGAATGGACAAGGGAGTCATAGAGGGAAGTGACCTCTGTGGAAAGCAGAAAGTGGTGGGGGGAGTGAGGGAAAGATGTGCTTGGTAGTGGGATCCGGTTGGAAATGGTGGAAGTTACTGAGAATTATGTGATGGACATGGAGTCTGGTAGGATTGTGGGTGAAGACAAGAGAAAACCTTTTCCTGGTACGGAGGCAGGAAGATGGGGTGAGGGTAGACGTGAATGAAATGTAAGAGATGCGGTTGAGGACAGTGTTGATGGTGGAGGAAGGGAAGCCCCTTTCTTTGAAGAAGAAGGACCTCTCATTTGCGCTGGAATGAAAAGCCTCATCCTGAGAGGAGAATCTGCAGAGATGGAGGAATTGAGGGAAGGAAATGATGTTTTTATAAGTAACTAGGTGGGGGTAGGGATAGTCCAGGTAGCTGTGAGAGTCAGTGTGTTTGTAACGGACATCAGTGGATAAGCTGTCTCCAGGGGTAGAGACAGAGAGATTGAGAGAAGGGAGTGGGTGTCAGAAATGGAGAAGGCAAATTTGAGGGCAGGGTGGAAGTTAGAGGCAAAGTTGATGAAGTCGACTAGCTCAACATGGGTGCAGGAAGCAGCACCAGTGGAGTTGTCGATGGAGCATAGAAAAAATGGGGGAGTGACACTAGGATAGGCTTGGAATATAGACTGTTCCATGTAGCCAACAAAAAGGCAGGCATAGCTGGGAGCAATGTGAGTATCCATCATGACATCTTTTGTTTGAATGAAGTGGGAGGAACCAAAGCAGAAATTATTGAGAAGGAGGGTGAGTTCTACCAGATGGAGGAGAGTGGTGATGGAGGGGAATTTGTTAGTAATGGTATCCAGAAAGAAACGGAAAGCTTTGAGGCCTTTCAAAAAGAAATAGAGCTTTATGGCACACACACACAAAAAATACTGCAGGGACTCTGCAGGCCAGGCAGGATTAAGTATCCTGATGAAGGTTCTTGGCTTGAAACATCTGCTGTTTACTCTTTTCCATAGATGCTGCTTGGCCACAAGTTCCTCCAGCATCTTGTGTGTGTTATTTGGAATTCCAGCATCTGCAGATTTTTTCTTGTTTGTAGCTTGATATCTGATTCATATTTAGTTATAAATGTTCGCCACCTACTGCCTTCTCATGGGTGGCCAGAAACACCTACTTGTTCCAGCACCAATATAGCATACCCTGAATACTCAGCAGTACAACATGGAACACAAAAAGCAACAAAACAACAACAATAAGAAAAGTCCCTTCTCTCCCTCCTACATCTACATGGACAACACTCCAGCTGCAGGATAGGTCCCAATCTCCAGTCTCCAACCTCCAGCTAACAGTGGATGAGAGCAGAGTAAAAGAACAGCACTGGAACTGTTTTGAGTAACAACATAAATACATTAGAGAATGCCAGAAATTACAGGCCTTACATATTGGCTCAGCTATTTTTTTCCTGGGACTGAAATGCAAATTGGATTTGAGTTCAGTCCAAAACACTTGCTATCAGAGACTATAAAAATAACTCCATTACACTTCCCAAAGAAGTTTCCTTGATGTTCAACTATATGGAGAAAGATGAAGAATCAGCAAATTTCAATGCACAATATATTGGAAGGAACAAGGAAAATGCAGATTAATTCCCGTGGCCAAGATTTTATGATGTTACCATATGGTAATGATGGAAGTTATAAATTCCATTGCAAATGAGTGTGCTCCATTATAATAATTTGAATACCAGCCAAAAGAGATGCAAAAGATGTCTGTCCTTATTTAAAATTAGCCGTTTCCATCTCTCAGCATTGTCCAACAGAGAGACTATCATAACTACTTTGAATATGAGTGCAAACAATATTGAATAGAAAATATTGGGATTGTACAAGACAACAAATAACTTTAAAAAAAAAAGTTCACATTCAATAGTCATAGCATGATATAGCACAGAAACAGGACTTTCCAACCAACTGGTCCATGCCAATCAGGGGGTCTTATGAACTAATCTCTTTAGTCTGTATTTGGCTCTTATCCCTCTAAATCTTTCTTATCCATGTTTCTGCCCAACTTTTAATTATACTTTCCTCTGGCAATTCATTGCATATGGTCACCTTTTTCTATGTGCAAAACTTGTCTGGCAAATCCCCGTGAAATCCTTCCCCTCTCACCTTAAACCATCGTCCTCTAGTTTATAGTCTTCTACCTTAAAAATCCAGCGGCTCAATGTATGGCCCCTATGATCTTGTAAATCTCTGTTAAGTCAACCCTCAGTCTCTTTATGCTCAGGGAAAGCAGTCCCAGCCTATCCAGGCTTTCCTTGTAACTCGTGACTTCCAGTCCTGACAATATCCCTTTGAATCTTTTCTGCACATTTTTGAGCTTAATCACATCCTTCCTATGGTATGAAGAGCTGATCTGAACACAATTACAAGTTATATTTTAAAGTCTTTTTTTTTCCATGCAAGGATTATGGCAAAATGACTAGAAAGGACTTTAGCTATTGTATTACAATGCTCTGATGATTCCTTTCTTGGATGGTATTTGTAAATCATCAACATGTCCACTTGTATTATGAACATTGTTGTGCTGCAGCTTCACACTGCACAAATCAAAGATGCTTTCTCCAGGTAAACCATGACCTCTACAACTTAAAAGTGAATATGCTTCCATTGTCTTCTGAATTTGATTCATATCTCAAGACATGCTAAGCATTGAAAACAAGCAAGTATCAAGACTTGCTAAGCACGAAAATCCAGCTCTGCTTTGAGGCTAAAATGAGGCCTTATAAGCATTTCAAAGAAGTAAAGGGCATGGCAATATTTAATGGAGATCTACCGTAGCTTAAATTGTTAAATACAGTATATTATGTGTATATTTCCTTTTGACATAGAAGGATGATATTCCACCAACAAATTAATGTTGGCTCTCAGAGATTACCTTCAGTCCCATTTCCCTATTTACTTCCCTCTAACTTATTTTCTCTCACTTGCACCTCCCCAACACAGGGGGTAATTTACAGCAAATAAGTAACTTTCAATCATTTCAGAGAAGATAACTGAACTCACCTCAACTCTGAATTGAATCCACAACCTACAGACTCACTTTCAAGGAGTACAAGTAATTATTTATCTTTTTATTTGCACAATTTCCTTTTTTTGCTTATCAGTTCTCTTCCACTCTATGTCATTATTTTTATAACTTCATTTGGATGCCTTTATTTTCCTGTATGTGCCTTCAAGAAAATGAATACTTAGTATATGGTGACATATATGTACTTTGATGATAAATTTATTTTGACTTGAGCTGTGCCAACATGCCATCCATATCCACAAATGCTGTACCCACAGTGCCATCCAGGTAAATGAGAACTGTTCGGCTAAAATCAAAGGATAATTAAATTGAGTTGCTGAAGATTTAATACAAAGGAATTGTTGAATTATTTATGAGATTTTTTCCCAGTTCTTTAGATTTTATTCTTGTGCATATTACAATAACTACATTGTCATTGGTTCAGAAAGTATTTTGAATTGTTTTTGATACTCAATGGCTTATAAATATATGCAAACAGACTTTGACAGGTCCAATTCAAAATTGAGCTTGCCCAGTCCATGTGATTATCTTCTCAGCCTATGAAGTCAAGGTGTCACCGTGCTTTCTTTGTAACTGCACTTAAGTGTTGGACATAGGTCAGGACCTCTGAAATAGTAACAGTGAAGAAGTTAAAATTACTATCCCTCTCCAAATCTGATCCTCCAATGGGGATTGGCTCATGGACTCTGGTTTCCTTCTCCTGAAGACAATAATCAGCCTCTAGGTCTTGCTGGCATTGAGTGATAGGCTGTTAGTATGGCACCAAGCAGTCAGATTTTCAATCTCCTTTCTAAATGCTCTTTCATCACCAACTTTGAATTGGCTTTTGCTTAAACAGTCAGAATAATTAAAGACCCCAGCCACCCTGGAATGTCCTTCTTCTCTTCCACTTCACTGAGTAGAAAATACAAATGCCTGAAAGTATTTACCAACCAGGCTTAAGGGCAGCTTCTATCCTATTGTTGAAAGACTATGAAACAGTTCCCTGTATGACAAATTGAAGTATTGACCTCACAATTTACACCATTTTGACCTTGCATCTTTTTACCTGCCTGCATTGCATTTTGTCTGTGAAGCTTTTATCTAGATTTGGCTATTTTCCTTTATAACTATGAACTGTTGTAATAAAATCACCTGTATGGCCGGCACGCAAAAGAAAGATTCCACTCTATCTCAGCACAAGTGACAATAAAACTACTTACCAATGATTATGGCCTAGAAATTCCTTTTTTTCTCATCTCTGGAGCAATTGCAAAGGACGAATACCTACTTTAGACTTTTCTTTATTGACTACACCTGCACTGTTCATATAGTATTATTGAAATATCCTTAACCTTGAATATGGGAAAATTTTATCTCCTTCTGGGCTTCATAGTGTCCAGTGAGAAACACAATTCCCATTTTCAGACCAAGTTCCAAAACTTATTTCTAGTGCACAACTCACCTAGGTGACATTTTGATAATTCGGCAGTGAGCTCCAGCATGAGTTCCATCTTAAATGATCAAATTGTAGTTTTTTCTGTGGATTAATATTTTACTAACACCAAAACCAGACTACACAAAGGATCAATACTCAGACAGTATTCTTTGCTTAGTAGCAGAATGCCTTTCAGATCAAGTCCTTTTAGTACAGACTATAAGAAATGGAGGCAGGGGTAGCCATTTTCTCCCTCATGTGCGCACCAACAATTAATAATATTAATGCTGTTTTTTTTTTCTCACAGTACCATTATCCTGCATCAAAATGATATCATTTGTACACATAGGAATAGAAAGAAGTTGAACTGGAAGTGCACAATGACTGCTGAATAATTTCCTCTGAAATACTCCATTGTATGGGCAATGATGTCATCTCATGCAATGTCATTTGGACTTACAAGACAAATTCATGACTGCAAATGCCTGACTGAATTTTGGATGCAGCATTGAAATGGTACTGCTTTCAGGACAAACACTCCCGCTACATTCTTTGCCCATCTGCAGATATATTCCTTATTGTGATTCACTTATGGAAGGAAGATGAGTAAAGACAAATGGTATTACACAATTTAAGTTCCAGTGATGTGCATCTTCAAGTCAGTAATAATCTGACTGCTTTGGTTTCTCAATAGTCATCTGAAAATTGAAGTGCACAGAAAAATCTTGATTTGTTTCATTCCAACATTGAACAATATAGCCACAGAACCATAAAGTCATTCTGCAGAGAAACAGGCCTTTTGGCCCAAATCCATGTTGGGCATCACAAACCCATTTACATTAGTCCTACTCTAAGCCCAACTTTTATAAGGCCATAAGATATAGGAGCAGAATTAGGCCATTTGGTCTAATGAGTCTATTCTGCCATTTTATCATGACAGATGCATGTTTCCTCTCAGCTCTAATCGCCTACTTTCCCCTGTAGGGCATAGACTATGCACCCATACTTCCAACGTTTATCCGTGATTCATAGAACATTACAGCATAGTACAGGCCCTTTGGCATGCAATGTTATGCCAAGCTACGCCAATATCAATCTAACCCTTCTCTCCTACATAACCTTCCATTTTTTTCTTTCATCCATGTGCCCATCTAAGAGTTTCTTAATTACTGCTATTGTACCTGCTGTTACCACCACCCCTGGCAGGATGTACTCACCACTCTGTGTATAGTGTTCCCTCTATACTCCAATCACCTCAAAAAGTTTGCTCCTCATACTTGATAGCTCCACCTCCCCATCCACTCTATTTATGCCTCTCCTCTTCCACTCCTTTATCAAGTGATCTTTCATCCTCCTTCACTCCTAAGAGACAAGCTCTACGTTACTCAACATATTTACAGAAGATGTCCCTTTTAGTCCAGGCAGCATCTCTTCACCCTCTCTAAAATTTTCACATCCTTCCTATAGTGAGGAGACCAGAACTGAACACAATGTTCCAAGCATCTTCTAACCAGGGTTCTAGACAGCTGCAACATTACATTGCGGTTCTTGGATTCAATCACTTAACTAAATGAAAGCCGACACACCATACATCTTCTTAACAACTCTACCAAATAATGAAGCAACTTAGTGGAGTCTATGGATGTGAACCCCAATAACCCTTTGTTCCTCCACACTGCCATTAAACTTGCATTCAGCCTTCAAATTTGAGCTTCCAAAATGAATTGCTTCACACTTTTTCTAGATTAAACTCTGTCTTCCAGTTCTTAGCCCAGCTCTTAATCCTGGCAATGTCCAGTTCCAACCTACAACAGCCCTCCAAGCTATCCACAAGTCTACCAACTTTGGTGTCATCTGCATTGAGGTTAAAAGCCACTTAAAATATTTCACTTCAGAACAGCTAAAATGCCATTCAATGGCACCGGGTATCATTTGAGGTAAAATCTGACCTTGATTTTTTTGCCAGTTTTAAGACAATTTTTTTCAACCTGAAAGCAAATGATTTATTGTTATTTCAAATGTGACTCCACATGTTCACTTCTAAGCTGACCACTTCATCATTTGACTTCACTGAAGTTTAATTTTGTATTATCCATAGCAGGACATTCAGTCGGCATTGTAACTTCTTCCAGAGGGTAGTACCTGCATTAGTATGTTCCAAAATGCACACATATATTTCATTTGTTACTTTTCAGTTCCTATCCAAGTTTTAAATTATAACTTTGCTTTCACTACTAGAGTAAAGTTGATCAATTTGTACAGCATAAGGCCCTTCTGCCCATCTTACCCATGCTGTCCATCAAGTACTCATCTATATTAATCCAATTTACCAACATTTAATCTGTAGCCTACCATGCATATGCAATTGAAGTGTTCAAGTAGGTATTTTTAAAATACTATGAGAATTCTGCATCTATGATCTTCTTAGTCAGTACATTCTGAATTCTAACCATCCAATGAGCGAAAAAAACTGATATTTCCCCTCTATGCTTCCTATTCCTTTCCACAAAACTATACCCTCTGTTTATAAATATCTTTGCTATTGGGAAGCATTTGTTCTATTTCTACCCACTATACCCTTTATAATTTTCTACCCCTCTATCAGATCCCCCTCAGTTTAACCTCCTCCGGAGCAAACAAACCCAGCCTATCCAGACTCTCCTCACAGCTGAGGCATTCCACTCAGGAAATGTCCTGGTGAATCTCCTCCTCAATTTCTCCAGAGAAATCACTTCCTTGCAATGCAACACACACACAATGTTGGAGGAGCTCAGCAGTTCGGCAGCAACTGTCAAAAAGAGTAAACAGTCAATGTTTCAGGTTGGCCTAAAAACATCAACTGTTTAGTCTTTTCCCTAGATGCTGCCTGACCCGCTGAGTTCCTCCAGCATTGTGTGTGTTTCTTTGTATTTCCAGCATCTGCAGATTTTCTAGTGTTTGTGACTTCCTGTGGCATCAAAAATGCACAGAATATTCCAAGACAAGGCTTCTCCATTGTTTCTAAAGATACGTCATAAATTCATTGTCTTAAAAATTGTACCCCAGCTGATGAAGGTTAGCCTATTGTGTGCCTTCTTCACAAAATCTTCTCAACTGTGCCAGCTTCAAAGACATTTGAAAGTACACCAAAGTCCACCTATTACTTAATATTCCACCACAATTCACTGTGGATGTCCCACCAGTATTTGATCTCCAAAGATGCACACTACACTTTATCTTGGAACACTTTGTTGAAATTGAGTGTGGCTTGAAATTTCAGAAACACATCTGTAATGGGAGTACAATGCTGATTCTCAGTGTCAAGAAATTTTAGCCTGAAGCACCATAAACTAGTAGTTATGCTGGAACTGTGTTTACTTGCTCCTTTATATTGATTCTCTGAATCATTCAATGATTTACCCTGAAGCTGATTGATGCCCAGCTCTCCTTCTTCTCCATCAACCCTGTGGGTTTTCTCCCAAATTCCCCAGATCCATGCCAACTTAAATTTAAGACTGAAGATGTAGACACAATGAGGACTAAAGTCACTATTTCTGAAAATTAAAAATTATCATTTGCAACATGAACTATTTTTATAGCTATCGTGTCTTTGGAAAATATTAAATTAAAATTTGAAAAGCTTCCACTACTGATCTTTCTTGAACATGGTGTGTCTGGTGTGCACAGAGGGTGGCTTGATGCCTGTAAATATTAATATAAAGTGTTATTTACAGAAGACCTGCGGTGCAAGTTGTTTTAGTTTTCTGACTTCTTGGTAACATTCAGTTTGCTTGTTTCATTTTATGATTATGTCCTATACAAATAAGACAAGATGCTTTGCTGTAAATACCAGTGGAGAAGAATGGAATAACAATGATCATAAATTTTGGAACAACTTTTCATTAATGCTAATCAAAAAATTCAGAACACTGTGTGTTTCCTTACCTCATATTCAATTTATTTATTTGTTTCAAATCAGCTTTGGTTCAGCCAGAACATTACTGGCTCCATGCCACGAAGATCTGAATTTAGTCTCATGATAAAGAAACTGCATAAGCATATTTTGAGATGATTGAGAGAATTCTCCACTGTTAGACATCCTAATATACATAAACATAACATAACATATATAACATCTTAACATAAAACCATGTCATTCTCTGCTACTGTATTCTTCTATGTTAGTCTTTGGATTCCTCCATACTTGGAAAACTTATGTTTGTGAAATGTAAATTCTGCTTTTCAAAGCAAGAATGGCCCTTCCTTTCCAGTCCTGAAGAATGGTCTCAGTCTGAAACATTAAATTTTATCTCCCCCATTTCCATAGATGCCACCAAACTAGCTGAGTTCCTTCAGCATTTTGTTTTAGGTTTCCAGTATCTGCAGAATTTTCGTGTTTAAGAACTGCTCAGATATACATTCAAACTCCCCAATGTAAATGCAGAAAATTTTAAAAATAACTGCAGATGCTGTAAATCTGAAACAAAGCCAGAAAATCCTAGAAAATCTCAGCAGGTCAAGCAGCATCCATAGAATAGGAATAGGTTTGCAACAGTTATCAGAATTTAGAACAAACTTATAGACCATAGGACCATAAAACATAGGAGCAGAATTAGGCCATCTGGTCCACCATTCAATCATGGCTGATCCTTTTCTCTATCTCTTCCTCAACCCGAGCTCCAGCCTTCTTCCTGTAATCTTTGATGCCATGTCCAGTCAAGAACCTACCAATCTCTGCCTTAACTACACCCAACGACCTGCCCCCCACAGCTGCAAGTGGCAACAAATTCCACAAATTCACCACCCTATGGCTAAAGAAATTTCTCCACATCTCTGTTTTGAAAGGTCGCCCCTCTATCCTGAGGCTGTGTCCTCTTGTCCAAGGCTCTCCCACCATGGGAAACATCCTTCCCACAGCTACTCTGTCTAGGTCTTTCAACATTCAAAAGGTTTCAATGAGCTCGCTTCTCATCCTTCGGAATGCCTGCGAGTACAGACCCAGAGCCATCAAACGTTCCTTGTATGATAACCCTTTTATTCATGGATTACCCTTGGGAACCTCCTCTGGACTCTTTCTAATGCCAGTACATCTTTTCTAAGATAACGGGCCCAAAACTGTTCACAATACTCAAGGTGAGGCCTCACCAGTGTCTTATAAAGCCTCAGCATTACATCCTTGCTCTCGTATTCCAGAGCTCTTGAAATGAATGCTAACATTGCATTTGCCTTCCTCACCACCGACTCAACCTGCAAATTTACTTTCAGGATGCTCTGCACAAGGACTCTCAAGTCCCTCTGTATCTCAGATTGTTGGATTTTCTCCCCATTTAAAAAATAGTCATCACAATTATTTTTACTACCAAAGTGCATGAGCATGCATTTTCCAACATTATATTTCAGTTGCCACTTTCTTGCTGATTTTCCTAATCTGTCTGAGTCCTTCTGTATCCTACCTGTTTCCTCAACACTACTTACCCCTCCACCAATCTTCATATCATCTGCAAGCTTGGCAACAAAGCTTGGCATCATCTAAATCATTGATATACAGCGTAAAAAGAAGTGACAACAACACCAACCCCTGCGGAACACCACTAGTCACTGGCAGCCAACCAGAAAAGGATCTTTTTATTCCCATTTGCTGCCTCCTACTAATCAGCCAAAACTCTAACAATGTTAGTAACTTTTCTGTAATACCATGGGTTCTTAACTTGGTAAGTTGCCTCATGTGTGGCACCTTGTCAAAGGCCAACTGAAAGTCCAAATATACAACATCCTCTACATCCCCTTTATCTATCCTACTTGTAACCTCCTCAAAGAATTCCAACCAGTTAGTCAGGCAGGGTTTTCCCTTAAGGAAACCATGCTGACTTTGTACAATCTTGTCCTGTGTCACCGAGTGCTCCATTACCTCATCCTTAATGATTGACTTTAACATCTTCCCAACCACTGAGGTCCGGCTATAATTTTGTTTCTGCCACCTTCCTCCTTTCTTAAAGAGTGGAGTAATGTTTACAACTTTCAGTCTTCAGTGTCAATGATTTTTTAAAGGTCATTTCTAATGCCACCACAATCTCTAATGCTACATCTTTCAGAATCCTAGGGTGGAGTTCATCTGGTCTTGATGATTTATTTACCTTTAGGTCTTTCAGCTTTTTGAGCAACTTCTCTCTTGCAGTAATAACTGCACCCACTTCTCTTCCTTCACACACTACAACATCAGGCATACTGCTAGTGTCCTCCACAGTGAAGACTGACACAAAATACTCATTTATTTCATCAGCCTTCTCCTTGTCCTCCGTTATTATTTCTCCTGCCTTATTTTCTAGCAGTCCTATATCCACTCTCATTTCTCTTTTTTTAAATGTACTCGAGAAAACCTACACTATCCACTTTGCTATTATTTGTTTGCTTGCTTTCATATTTCATCTTTTCCTTTCTAATGATTTTTTTTAGTTGCTCCCCATAGGTTTAAAAAAAAATCCCAACCCTCTATCTTCCCAGTAATTTTTGCTTTCTTGTATGCTTTCCTTTGCTTTTTACAATAGCTTTGACTTCCCCTGTCAGCCATGATTGTACTTCTGAGTAATTCTTAATTTTTGGAATACATGTGCCCTGCACCTTCATTTTTTCCCAGAAATACTCATCATTGCTGCTCTGCTGATATCCCTGCCAGCAGCTGCTTCTAATTTACTTTAGCCAACTCCTCTCTCATACCACTGTAATTTCACTTACTCCACTCAAATACTGTTACATCAGACTAGGAGTTGAGGATGCCATCGTCTACCTGCTGAATCGTGTCTACGCCCACCTGGACAAGCTAGCGAGCACTGTGAAGGTCATGTTTTTTGACTTCTCCAGTGCATTTAGCATCATCCGCTCCGCTCTGCTGGGTGAGAAGCTGACAGTGATGCAGGTGGATGCTTCCCTGGTGTCATGGATTATTGATTACCTAACTGGCAGACCTCAGTACATGCGCTTGCAACACAGTGTGTCAGACAGAGTGGTCAGCAGCACTGGGGCTCCACAGGGGACTGTCCTGTCTCCCTTTCTCTTCAACATCTACACCTCGGACTTCAACTACAACACAGAGTCTTGCCATCTTCGGAAGTTTTCTGATGACTCTGCCATAGTTGGATGCATCAGCAAAGGAGATGAGGCAGAGTACAGGGCTACGGTGGGAAACTTTGTCACATGGTGCAAGCAGAATCATCTGCAGCTTAATGTGAAAAAGACTAAGGAGCTGGTGGTGGACCTGAGGAGGGCTAAGGCACCGGTGACCCGTTTCCATCCAAGGGGTCAGTGTGGACATGGTGGAGGATTACAAATAACTGGGGATACGAATTGACAATAAACTGGACTGGTCAAAGAAAACTGAGGCTGTCTACAAGAAGGGGCAGACCCATCTCTATTTCCTGAGGAGACTGAGGTCCTTTAACATCTGCCGGTTGATGCTGAGGATGTTCTACGAGTCTGTGGTTGCCAGTGCTATCATGTTTGCTGTTGTGGGCTCGGGCAGCAGGCTGAGGGTTGCAGACACCAACAGAATCAACAAACTCATTTGTAAGGCCAGTGATGTTGTGGGGGTGGAATTGGACTCTCAGACGGTGGTGTCTGAAAAGAGGATGCTGTCCAAGTTGCATGCCATCTTGGACAATGACTCCCATCCATTCCATAATGTACTGGTTAGGCACAGGAGTACATTCAGCCAGAGACTCATTCCATCGAGATGTAACACTGAGTGGCATAGGAAGTCATTCCTACCTGTGGCCATCAAACTTTACAACTCCTCCCTCAAAGTGTCAGACACCTGAGCCAATAGGCTGGTCCTGGACTTATTTCCACTTGTCTTGATTAACTTATCATTATTTAATTATTTATGGTTTTATATTGCTACATTTCTTCACTATTCTTGGTGCGGCTGTAATGAAACCCAATTTCCCTCGGGATCAATAAAGTATGTCTGTCTGTCTGTTTACTTTCTCCCTATTAAGTTTCAAGATGAACACAACCATATTGTGATCACTGATTCCTAAGGGTTCTTTTACTTTCAGCTCCCTAATCACCTCTGGTGCATTACATAACACCCAATCCAGTAGAGCTGATCCCCTAGTAGACTGAATGACAAACTGTTCTAAAACATTATCTCTTAGGCATTCAACAAACTCACTCTCTTGAGATCCATTACCAACCTGATTTTCCCAATTGACCTGCATGTTGAAATCTCCTGTGACTACCATAACATTGCCCTTCTGACTCGCCTTTTCTATTTCCTGTTGTAACCTGTAGTCCACCTCCCAGCCACAGTTTATACATATACCTGTTATCCTTTTACCCTTGCATTTTTTAACTCAACCCACAAGGATTCAAATTCTTCTGATCCTATGTCACATTTTTCTACTGATTTGATGCCATCCTTTACCAGAAGAGCCACACCAGCCCCTCTGCCACATTTCTATCCCTCTGATATAATGTGTAACCTTTCACATTCAGCTCCCAACTACAACCATCCTTCAGCCACGATTCAGTGATGGTCACAACATCATACCTGGCAATACATTATATTGCAACAAGATCATCCACCTTACTTCTTATTCTATATGCATTCAGATAAAACACCTTGAGTACTGTATTTGCTATCCTTTCTGACTCTGCATCCCTAATGATTTTAGCCTGTTGGCTGCAACTGAGTCCCATCATCCGCCTGCCCTTCCTGACAATCTGACTGCACGCTCTCTTCACTTCTTTAATTTCTGTCCTTTCCTGAGTCCCTTCACTCTGGTTCTCACTGCCCTACCAAGTTAGCTTAAACCCTCCCCAACAGCTCTAACAAATCTGCCCGTGAGAATATTAGTTCCCCTCGGATTCAGATGCAACCTATCACTTTTGTACAGGTCATACCTCACCCAGAAGAGATCTCAATTATCCAGGAACCTGAAGCTCTGCCCCTTGCACCAGCTTCTCAGCCAGGCATTTACCTGCCAAATCATCCTGTTTCTCCCCTCACTGGCACATGGCACAGGTAGCATTCCAGAAATTACTATCCGGAAGGTCCTGCTTCTCATCTTTCTACCTAGCTTTCTAAATTCTCTTTTCAGGACCTCATTGCTTTTCCTTCCTGTGTCATTGGTACCAATATGTACCAAGACATCTGGCTGCTCCCCCTCCCTCTCCAAGATGTTGTTGACACAATCTGAGACATCCCAGACCCTGGCATCTGGGAGGCAACGTACCATCCGGTGTCTCATTCACATCCACAGAATCTCCTGTCTGTTCCCCTCACTATTGAGTCCCCTATCACTACCACTCCCTTCATTTCTCTCTTTCCCTTCTGCACCATGGACCCATAATCAGTGCCTGCAACCCAATCACCCTGGTATCCAAAGCGGTATACTTGATTTTGAGGGGAATGTCCACAGGGGTGTCTGCTCTAACTGCCTATTTCCACTTCTCCTGACAGTCACCCAGCTACTCACCTCCTGCAACTTCGGGGTGACAACTTCCCTGTAACTTTGATCAGTTATATTCTCACTCTCCTGTACAAGCCAAAGGTCATCCAGTTGCTGCTATAGTTCTGCAGCCAGTTCTTGTACTATAAGATGGTCTCATGACCTTGCAATCTACCTTGTTATGATCTTGCACTTTATTGTTTACCAGCACACTTCCTGTGTAACTTTTACACTTTAATCTGTATTTTTATTGTTTGACCTTTTCTACTTCAGTATACTGTGTAATGGTTTGATATGTATAAACAGTATGTAAGACAAGTTATTCACAATATTCACAGTATTCACAGTTACTCACAGTACAGGTGACCATAATAAACCAATAACTATACCAATTTCTGCTTCCCTTTCTGCAGGTGCTACTGATCTGCTGATTTTTTGTGTTCCAGAAATTATTCTTCTTAATTCAGTGGATCTTTTCAACCGTCAGTCTCATCAGTTCTTAGTAAGAACAAAATTTCTGATGACAGGTCATTGACCTAAAACAAATCATTTGATTTTCTTTCTGCAGATGCTCCCTAGTTTTCTGAGTCATTCCTGCATTCTCTTGTTTTATTTTAGATGTGTGTTTCAAGAATCTGCCTTTGCCGTACTTCTATCAATTTTGTCAAGATCTGTTTCTTAAATTGTTTTCTCTCCTGATCATAAGCAGGAGTCCTTTCACAAAAGAATTTCTTTTTCAGATCCAAGAATACAGATTCCATCTGAAATTTGTCAGTGACCAACCTCTTCTATAATAGATGGCTGGTTAAACTCTGCCAATTTACAGCAAAATTGTAAGTGTCAATACATTGAAATGTTAGTAGGGTCTGTTTTTTGCTTGACACCTGTTTCCAGAGAGAACATGACATTCTTTATAATAAGTTTTTTTTTGGAACATGATATAATTAGTGACAGAATTCCATAATTCCTGAAAGCCCAGTTAATAAAGAGGAAATAATGATGGAAGAAATGCTGAATCTCCCTTCAGCAATATAATTACCCACAAAATGGATTTCACTTATTCTTAATGTGCTCTGTGCCGTATTGCATCCAGTTTGAAAACCTGCTAGATCTATTTAATTTGTTGAAACTTACCTTGTACAAATAATTTCCCTACATTTTAATGCATTAAGTTTCAACCTGCACAATTCCCAGCAACACTCTTACATCATTGCCACTGAAACCAATGGGAAGAAGGTCAGAAACTTAATAAAACATCTCTATGGCAACTATTGTTGCTTCAGAAAAAAAGGTTGCCATGGAGATGAGAGATAGAAAAGGGGACTGGGATACCATTATGGCTATTCACCACAGTGAGATCCCGTAATGACTTTACATCAAAAGTCCTAACTCATTGCATACAGTCCTAACTCAGTGCATTCATTGAAATACTGGCAATAACTCAATAACATTGGCTTATTAACTTCCTGTGTAATTTGCTTCTTGTTTTATTTGAGGGGGATGGTGTGTAAAAATTCAGATCATAAATTGCATTACTCACTACAATTTCTGTTGGGAAGATTGAAGGAAGTGTTGGTGAATTATCACCTGTGTGAATTATGACAGGAAAATGAAATGAATACTCAGGAGAATTGTATTTGACAAGCTCAATCCAGGTACATAATGTACAAGACTTGCACCAAAGTGGGACTTGATCCCAATAAAACATTCACAGATCAATTTATAGCTTTTTTTAATATAGAGAAAGCAAGAGAAAATGGGTCCAATTTCTGGGAAAATGTTTCCAGTGCTCACCTATTAAAATCAACCAAGCTGCTCGGCTTACTGTATGTAGAATCCACAAGGTAATTCAAATTCTTAATCTAAAGTCAAAATCCTGTGCAGGTTACCTAGCTAATGTTATCAAATATTAATAATCAGGAACATTTTGTAAGATTATCCTTTTGATTTGTATTTGATATTTCTCTATCACTTACTATTTAGGTATAACGGTATAAATAAGAGAATTCGATAAATAAATAAATGATAATTTCTTATGCTGCATACAAGTAAAGTTCTATTATTAAGGACATTTCCTCATTGTGATTTTAATATGGAACAGGCATCATTCACAACATAATGAAATGACTCAACTCCTCCTTTATGTTTATGAATGTTTTAACTTGCATAAAGTTACGATTTAAGTTGAAGTTTAATAACCACATTCGTGCCATTTTATTTATCCACAATGCACAGATAATCTACAACCTCAGCATCATTTTGTTGGATTAAAACTCCATCAGTGTCCAAGTTAACCTAAAATCACCTAGATATTTCTGCAGCATCTCTTACTTCAGCAGTATATGAATGAAAATATGTGTTTCATGTTAAAAAACATTATAGTGACAATTTCAGATCAACTTTACAAATTTGACAAGCTACTTCATGCTATAACTCAGCGATTCTCATTAAACATATATTCAATTACGTGATCCAACCAAGTAGAAGACATGGTCAACAAAGATCACTAGCACTTCAAAAGGTTAAAGAAATTTAAATGCCTCAGTTAACCCTCACAAGTTTTGATCAATGCACCATAGAAAGCATTCTTTCCAGATGACTCAGAGCTTGGTATGGCAACTGCTCTGCTCCAGACTGCAGAAATTGCAAAAAGTTGAGGACACAGATCAGTACACCCGACACCAGCCTGCCCACCATGGACTCTAACTAAATACATCACTTCTCAAAGCAGCCAGAATAGTTAAAGACCTGACACACCCCAGACATTCTTCTTTTTCCCCTTCCCATTTGCAAAAGATGCAGAAGCTTGAAAGCATATATCACCAGGCTCAAGGACAACTTTTATCTTGCTGTTATCAGACTATTGAACAGTTCCATAGTACAATAAAAATGGATTATTTACCTCACACTATTATCTCCTTGTACCTGATTGTCTGCCTGCACTACACTTTCTGGTACTGTAACACTTTACTTTGAATTCTGTTACTGTTTTATTTGGAATAGCTCAATGTGTTGTTGTAATGAATTGATCAGTACCCATAGTATGCAAGACCAATGTTTTGTTGTGCCTCAGCACATGTTACAATAATAAATCAATTGTCCTATTTACATGATTTCCATGTAGGGCATCATGCATCATATTTTATTCCTTTCCATTCAACACAGTCTTTTGAGAATTATGGATTTAATAAATCCTGTTATCACTTAAATAAACATTGCCTCTACAACACCAGACTGGCATCTCACAATGCCAAACCTCTATGGAGGTTTTATTATTTAACAACCTCCCTTGCCATGATTCAAACCCCTTTGTAACTACCGATGTCCTTACCATTTTTTGCTAGTTCCACTCAATGTGCCATGTACCCATGTACAATCCTCCCTCATCCATTGATTTTTATTCTTCATATCCTAACATGGGATCAACCAGTATTCCTCCGATATGCACTTTTGGAGAACAGCTTCTCCATCATTACCATCCCAGCATCCCTATCCCTCTTATCCGGCCATCGCAGACCATCTCCCTGGTCCTGCATACCAACCCTTCCCCAGGACAGAATTGGAATGATATCTGTTGGTTCACTCTGGCCCTCATCTTTTATCTCAATTGGCACTTATTGAATAGCAGAAAAACTGTTACACTTCAGTCATGATTGATGTCTCCAGCAAAAGCCCCACGGCAACTCATTCTTTGGCTCATCTTACAACACCATCTAATGCACATTAATCAAGCTTTATTAAAACTTCAAGGTGTCTGCATTTCTTTTCCATGCAGTTTCCAATGAGCTTGCCTCCAACTGTGTGGTGCATAACACCAATGTAGCATGCCTGAAACTCAGTACGTCTTTGAAATGTGGGAGGAAACCAGAGCACCCAAAGGAAACCCAGGCAGTCACAGAGCGAGCACACAAATTCCTTTCAGACAGCAGTGGGAATCAACCCGATTTGTGGTCACTGATGCTGTAAAGTGATTGCGGTAACCGCTATGCTACACTGAAACCTAACTGCTTCAAGCCACTGTTCATAGAATGGGGCTTCCTCCTCTTTTCTCCACTCCACCACGGACCACTTGCACCGCTCACAGATTTTTTTTGGAAGGAAATAATGTTGGCTGGGAGATAATTAGATGAGTAATGACAGTTCATTTATAGCTCACTCAAATGGTCCATTAGTCACATATGAGCTCAGTCAATGGGAATCAGCAGCTTGCTTAAACATACAGTTGGACAAATCTACAACACAATCACCAAAAGTCAACAACAAAGTTAAATAGTGTCTTGGGTGTATTTTCCCTTCTTTATCATGGAGGTGTTGCAGCTAATTTTAAGAACCTGAATGCTGATTCTGCCAAACTTACTTAGCTTGATACAAATTGCAAATCAAACCACCGTGCTACATTATGTGATTTTTAAATAGCTGATCATACGAAACATCTAACAATGTTAAAAACAATCACATAACTGTGATTGCTTAATGAACTTAAATGAGTTTCTTCATTTCCTCATTTGTCAAACATAATCGTCTTTGAAAATAGTACCATGACTTCCCATCTTCTAGGACGTATATTTTATCCTTTTCCTTGGCTTGTCACTTCAATTGCATTCTACTCTATAGATGTTTTCTGGGCTGTGAAGTGATAATTTGTTCCACTAATATTAATGAGGATATGCAACAGTCCAGAGGGAGATGTTAGCCTATTTCCCTTTTTCTCGACAGTTGTTTTTTGATTATAAAATAACCAATGTCACCAACAGCTCACAGCATCTCCACTCAAACAAACAGCAGGCAGCAAATTTCATTAAATAACAGAATACAAGTGTATTAATTAAAAATGCTCATCTCAGTAATATTAAATGATTCAAGATCAACAGCTTGAATGGAACATTTACACCGACAGTATCATAAATTCAAATTATTTGGTGAAATATACAAGTAAAACTTCTGAAGGTAAAATAATTTTTAAAATAAGCTTTGTCCAGCTGAATGTCTTTCAGAGAAGGTGAAATAGTTCTTCATGTCTTTGGTGCACAAACAAATAGAGTTATTCATGATGGAAATATTCACATATCCTAGAAGAATACAATTAATCTGCCCATACTTAACAGACAGAAATCAGTTAACTAATGTAATGTTATGGAATTTTAACTCAGTAATTTCTACAAAGAACATTGAATTTCCCCAAACCCAAGGCAGCACAGGCTTGGAAGATTAGGTTTTGTATCAGTGCTTTTTGAAAGAAGTAAATGAGACTTTTTAGATTTATGTTGGTGAGAAGGCAATTTGAGAATAGAATATGGTTCCTTTGCACAAAAAGTGTTTGTGGGTGATGTCCTTAATGAATACTTTATATCAATATTTGCCAAGAAGGGACGTGGAAGATAAGGGAGATCTGTGCTGAGAATATCGATATGTTAGGGCATTTCAAAGTAAAGGTTGAGGTAGCAAAAGGTCTTTTAAAATGTATTAGGGTGGATAAATCCCTCAGGCCTGATAGGATATACCCCACATTATTGTGAGAGGCAATTGAAGAAATTTTTGAGACCTCGGCCAATATCTTTGTCTCTTCTCTAGCCACAGGTGAGGTCTCAGAGGACTGGCAAGTAACTAAGTGTTGTTCCATTATTCAAGAAGGAAACCAGGGATAATCTTGGAAACTATTGACCAGTGAGTCTCACATCAGTGGTGGAGAAGCTAATGAAGAGAATTCTTTGGAATATGGTTCATTCCCACTGCAGCCTATTTGGGTCAGCCTTGTTGCCACCTTTGATTAACAAGAAATCAAAGAGATAATATCCTATCTTAAACACAAGGCCTTGGGAGTAGTGTCCCTGCTCATTGAAATAATTGGCAGAGAATACCTTTGGACACAATTCCACAATCTCATTTTCTGCACGCATATAATTATTCATGTTTAGTTTTCAGTGTATTAATTCTGTAGAATAATGTGTTGATTATTTTAAATATGGTATATTACAATATTTGTAAAATATTCAGTGTTAGGAAAATAGGCAAAGTCAATTCCAGTTTGATAGCCAGTGAGACTGAATGGAATCAAGCAGGGAAGTGGGGTGATGATTGATGGAGGGAGGGTGCAGGGTTTCACCACTTCTTGAAACCTTCTTAAGTGCAGTCTGCCCCTTACTGGGCTGCATTCAGCTATGCCAGTCTTCCGGGATCCAGCCTCACAAAGGAAGAATATACTCTGGACTATGCTGAAAGAAGCAACATGAACGAGGCAGGTGGTGAGTGATCTTGAGAACAGAGGAAGACCCGCTCCATTGTTTAATTTATGTAAAAAATAATTTAAAGTGCTTCGAATAATATGATAATTTAAAGGGTAACACATTGCAGCAAGTAAATTTTATTTAACTTTATTCCAACTTCAACTTTGTTAATTTGATAACATGCACTGTATATATTGAGGGCAAGTCCATAGAAGCAGATATTTTCAGATTAATAATCAATCCATTAGGTTGATCAGTTGCACTTATTGTAGCTACTAGTTTTGGTACTAAAAAGGATTAACAATGACACTAGGACTAAAATAAATATTTTCACTCAGTCTTTGCTATGGATTTTTTATATTAGCAGGGTAAAAGCTCCTGATTTCAGTTTCATCAGTGCACTTAAATATACAGAAGAATGGTTTCCATTGTGTTGTTTCAAGTTTAATTGACATACAACCACACATGAATACATGCAATCAAATTGTTATTCTCATGCCAAAGTGCCAAACACAGTGCCAACAGTCAAACACAGCACAAGGAACATATAGCACATATATGATAGCAGGCATATTGGATATAAGTCAGGAAAATACAGTCACACACAAAAAAAAACATATAGTCCAAGTCCCTGAGTCAGTGAATGTTGCAGCAGTCTGCAGTCAAACATAATACAGCTTGTGAGCACTGGCAGCAACACTGACACCAAAATGGATGCTGTGCCACACTGCCTCCAGCACGTTGGCTGGGTGCCCTACTTCGACACCTCCTCTGGGTGGCTGCAAACAGCCGACCCTGCAACCCGTTGGAATAAAAGGATCCATTTCTGATTGGCTGCCAGTGACGAGTGGTGTTCTGCAGGGGTCAGTGTTGGAACCACTTATTTTTATGCTGTATATAAATGATTTAGATGATGGCATTTGTTGCCATGTTTGCGGATGATATGAAGAGTGGTGGCAAGGCAGGTAGTGTTAAGGAAACAGGTAGGATCCAGAAGGATTTAGACAGATTAGCAGAATGGGCAAGAAAGTAGCAAATGAAATACAATGTTGGAAAATGCATGGTCATGCATTTTGGTAGTAGGAATAAATTTTCTAAATGGGGAGAAAATCCAAAAATTTGAGATGCAAAGGAACTCCTGAGTCCCTGTGCAGAACACCCTACAGGTTAACTTGCAGGTTGAGTCAGGGGCGAGAAAGGCAAATGCCATTTTAGCATTCATTTCAAGAAGAGGTCATGTAGTAGATAAAACGACAGAGAAATTCATTATTTCTATAAGTGTGGGCCTTTTACTTCAATAAACAAACAAATGACAACCAAGTTTTTTTTTGAAATAAACACTTCACTTACTTCATCACAACTAGCCGACTTTCTCATTGCTCTCAATTATCAGAGTGGTTAGTGCAATTTAGATACACAAGTACAGATAATTGCTCAACCAGAGATCTAAATGGCTCTGCCTTTCAGCCATTTTCAAGCCAGATTTAACACAGCAGTTTACCTTCCCACAATAGTAATATCATCAGCCAATCAGGAGTATTACAGAAGTCATTTGTAGCAGCGTAGAACTTCTGCTTAGCTGACCAAAAATGTTCTGCAGCCTGAAGCCTGGACTAATGCTGGGGAAACTTTTCCCATTTCCCTACCTATCTGAATAAACCTAACTGATGAATATTGAATTATTGGCCAATTTAGTGTAGACTCAATTTCCTGGAAATGAAATGACTTTGCCTACTTTGATTCTGTCTTGGGTCTATGCCATCTATCAGAGATTGAACAGTTCTTAACAATCTATTCTGGACTTAGACACATGCCTTAGAAGTGAAAGCAATATTACTCAATACTCTGATCTCACTCTTGTCAGTTACTGTGGCTTACTGTCCTGCCTCATCCAACTTACTTACAGGTACAAACAAGAAAAAAAATACCAAGAGGCCAAGTTAATTATCCCATTTAGAATACATCATGAGAACAAGTGACCCTTCTTTCACACTCCTGATCTTGCCAGTTGTGCAGCTGTTCAATATTTTCTGCTGGAAGTATTTTCCCAATAGTCACACCACCTTCTCCAAAAGGTACAATCATTAATCGTCAGCTTTTGAGATAGGGCTCGACACTTTCTACTGTGCAACCAGCTGTGTAATCTTGTCACTATGTTAGAATCTCTGCAGCCATAAAGGATTGAATGTCCCCGGTTAGCTTGTTCCTGTTAAATTTGTCATGCACAGACGAAGTGCTACTGCTGGATACCCATGATTGTTGATTAACTTCTTTCATTTTATAGCTTAATTCTCTTAAAACCATCCCCTACAAGCCCTGTTGTAAAAGTAAAAGAAACAAAATTAAACATATCCCTATTTAGGTTGTGCTTCAAATTAATTATAGAACAAGTAGATTGGTATCCGATTCTAAAGCAGCTGATTATTTTTGTTTTCATTTGCTTTGATAAATTGGGGAATAACAACCACTTATGAAACATCTGATCAAAAGAACAAGGGTTGGAGCAGGATTCAATGTCTTTGCTCTTTAGCCTTTTCCAATATTCAAGAAGACTGAGGCTGATTTCCAGCCGATATACTTTACCTTACTGGTGCAATTGCAAATCTCTTGAAGTAGAAGTTCCACATACTTTAATAAGATTGTATTCTTATCTTTAAAAGCCAAGGAACTTACTTTATTAGGTGTGTTAATGGAAATATCTAATCAGTCAGTCATGTGGCAGCAACTCAATGCATAAAAGGCTGTAGGCATGGTCAAGAGGTTCAGTTGTTGTTCAGACTTTGATCACCAAATGATGTTTTGACTATCTGCGAAACTGATGATCTTCTGGGATTTTCACCCACTTCAGTCTGTAGAGTTTACAGGTGATGTGAAAAACAAAAAAAAGCATCCGGTAAGCAGCAGATCTGTGGGTGAAAATGCCTTGTTAAGGGAGAGATCAGAGGAGAATAGTCAGACTAGTTTAATCTCACAGGAAGGCGATAGTAACTCAAATAACCATAGGTTACCATAGTGCTGTGCAGAAGAGCATCTCTAAATGCACGACACATTGAACCTTGAAGTGGATGGGCCACAGCAGCAGAAGACCATACTTTTGTACCTAATAAGTAGGCCACTTAGTGTATTACATGTCTATTCAGTCCCACACTACTATGATGATCAGTGGTCTCAACAGTTTCATTATACATACTAGCATTGCAATTCTGACCACAGAATATCCTTTCTTTCTTTTTAAATCTTTTTATTAGTTTTAAACAAACATAAATGAAACATGAATACAAAATGTTTGAGAGTACATAATTAATAGTTTAAATAGACATTCAGATATGTAATAATAAAAATATATAACCTCTCAAACCCAGAACAATAATGAACAAAGAAGTAAAAAGAAAAAAAAAGGAAAAAAAAATCCCAAAAAAGAGAGAAAAAAACCCAAAAAAAAAACACTAACCAACATGGGCTATTGAATAATATTAAGTACATATACAGTAGTGCCAATAACTCCGAACCTCCATCCAATCGATTAAGGATAATATAAGTAAGGTTTAGGAAAAGACAATTCAACTCATGTGAAAATGTTGAATAAAAGGTCTCCAAGTTTCTTCAAATTTAACTGAAGGTTCAAAAACCACACTTCTAATCTTTTCTAAACTCAAACAAGAAATAGTTTGAGAAAACCACTGAAATACAGTTTGAGGATTAATTTCTTTCCAATTCAATAATATAGATCTTCTAGCCATTAATGTAACAAATGCAATCATTCATTGAGATGAAGCAGATAAACAATTATTATCCGTAATTGGTAAACCAAAAATTGCAGTAAGAGGATGTGGTTGAAAATTAATTTTAAGACTTTTGAAATAATACTGAAAATATCTTTCCAATAATTTTGTAAACAAGGACAAGACCAGAACATATGAGTCAATGAAGCAACATCAGAATGACATCTATCACAGGTTGAGTTAAAATGAGAGTAAAATCGAGCCAGTTTATCCTTAGACATATGAGCTCTATGTACAACCTTAAATTGTATTAGGGCATGTTTAGCACAGATAATAGTAAAATGTTTTCCCATTGCTCAGTAGATATAAGACAATGCAACTCTTCTTGCCATTCCTTCTTAATTTTTTTCTGATACATCTAACTGTAAATTCATGATCATCTTATAAATGATGGCTACTAAACCCTTTTGATAAGGATTAAGAGCTAAAATTCTATCTGTAATGTCCAATGGACATTCTTTCGAAAAAGACTGTAACTCATTATACAAAAAATTTCTAACTTGCAAATATCTAAAAAAATGGGTTTTAGGTAAATTATATTTATTAGATAGCTGTTCAAAGGACATAATGTTATCATCCAGAAACAGATCACGAAAACATGTTATACCTTTTGTTTTCCATAAAAGAAAAGCTTGATCCATAGATGAAGGCCAAAAAAAATAATTAGATATTATAGGACATGATAAAATAAATTTATTCAAACCAAAAAATTTACGAAATTGAAACAAAATTCGTAATGTATATCTGACTATAGGATTAGTTATCTGTTTATTCAATTTGAATAAAGAGAAAGGAAGTGAAGATCCTAAGATTGAAATCAATGAAAAATCTTGCACAGATTTACATTCCAAATTTACCCATTGTGGGTAAGTAGCTATAGTCCATTCTTGTGTCCAGAATATTAAATATTGTATATTGACTGCCCAGTAGTAAAATCTTAAGTTTGGTAAAGCCAAGCCGTCCTCCTTCTTAGGCTTCTGTAAATATTTTTTACCCAATCTAGGGTTTTTGTTCTGCCACAAATAAGAAGATATTTTCGAGTCAATAGTATCAAAAAAAGTTTTAGGAATAAAAATTGGTAATGCTTGAAATAAATATAAGAATTTAGGTAGTATCATCATCTTAATAGCATTAACTCTACCAACCAATGACAAAGATAGTGGAGACCACCTAATAGCAAGTTGCTTAATTTGATCAATTAAAGGTAAAAAGTTAACCTTAAATAGATCTTTATGTTTTTTAGTAATTTTAATACCTAGGTAAGTAAAATAATCTGTAACAATTTTATATGGTAAATCTTTATAAATTGGAACTTGCATATTTAATGGAAATAGTTCACTCTTGTTAAAATTTCAATTTATAACCAGAAAAATTACTAAATTGAGCAAGCAAAGACGAAATAGCAGGGATAGATTTTTCAGGGTCAGATATATATAATAACAAATCATCAGCGTACAATGATACTTTATACATCCTCTCCCCACGGGTAATACCCAGAATATTAGGTGATTCACGAATAGCTATAGTCAACGGTTCTAAAGCAATGTCAAATAGTAAAGGACTTAAAGGGCAACCTTACCTTGTACCACGAAATAACTGAAAAAAAGGGGATCTTTGATTATTGGTAAAAACCGAAGCTAAAGGTTTATGGTATATTAATTTAATCCATGATATAAATTTTGAACTAAAATTAAATTGTTGCATTGTAGTAAATAAATATGGCCATTCAACTCTGTCAAATGCTTTTTCAGCATCTAAAGATATAACACATTCTGGTATTTTAGATGAAGAAGTATAAATAATATTAATTAATTTTCTAATGTTAAAAGATGAATAGCAATTTTTAATAAATCCAGTCTGATCTTCAGAAATAATTTGAGGTAATATATTTTCTAATCTAATAGCCAAAATTTTACTGAAAATCTTAAAATCCGTATTTAATAATGATATAGGTCGATAGGATGCACATTCAGTAGGGTCTTTATCTTTTTTAAGAATTAAAGTAATAGAAGCTTCATAAAAAGATTGTGGTAGTTTACCTACAATTAATACATCTTCAAAAATTTTACAAAGCCAAAGAGAAAGTATAGAAGAAAAAGATTTAAAAAATTCTACAGGAAACCATCTGGACCAGAAGCTTTACCAGAATTCATTAAAGAAATAGCCTTTTCTATTTCAGATTCTGTAATAGGTGTATCTAAAATTACATTATCCTCAACAGTTACTTTTGGAATATTCAATTTCCTTAAAAATCTGTTTATTATAGAAGAGTCCCTAGTGAATTCTGATTGAGATAAGGAGTTATAAAAATCTTGAAAGGCTCTATTTATCTCTTTGTGATCTATCGTCAGAGTACCATCTTGTTTACGAATTCTAGTAATCTGTCATTTATCCAAAACAATTTTCAATTGGTTAGCCAATAATTTACCAGACTTATCTCCATGCATATAGAATTGAGTTTTTGATTTATTTAACTGACTTTCAATCGAAGAGGATAATAATAAACTATGTTCCATTTGAAGTTCCACTCTTTCTTTATAAAGTTCTTTACTTGGAGTCATTGAATAAATTTTATCAATTGCTTTGATTTTATCAACTAATGTTAATATTTTAGAATTAGTTTGTTTCCTAACTCCAGCAGAGTATGAAATAATCTGTCCACGAATATATGCTTTAAAAGTATCCCACAAAATTCCACTAGAGATTTCTACTGTAGAATTTGTTGCGAAAAACAAATCAATTTGTTGTTTAATAAAGTTAACAAAATCTAAATCCTGCAATAAAATAGGATTAAACCTCCAAAATTTAGTATTGACATATGAATCCATTATTTTAATAGATAACTTCAGAGGTGCATGGTCAGATATGGTAATACAGTCATATTTACAATCAGTAACATCTGTGAGTAAATGGTGATCAATGAAAAAGTAATCAATTCTTGAGTAATTATGATAAACATGGGAAAAGTATGAAAACTCGTTGTCATTAGGGTGAAGAAAAAGCCAAATTTCACAAATAGCTGAATCAATCATAAAAGAGTTAATAAGAGAAGCCGATTTATTTGGAAGAGTTTGGGTAGGCTTGGATCTATCTATCACAGGGTTTAAACAACAGTTAAAATCCCCACCCATTATCAGTCTATATTGATTCAGATTAGGAAAAGATGTAAATAAGTATTTAAAAAATTCAGGACAATCAGTATTTGGAGCATAAACGTTAACTAGAACAACTTTGTGATTGAAAAGTAGACCAGTAATAAGCAAAAATCTACCTTGTGGATCTGAAATTGTTGAAATGATGTATAAAAGAAGTTGATGAGTCTATAAAAATAGAAACACCTCTTACTTTGGCTTGCGAATTTGCGTGATACTGTTGACCCTTCCAAAACCTAAAAAAAAACGTTGACTATCCACCTTCCTTACATGAGTCTCCTGCACAAAAATAACATTAGCATTCATTCTATGGAATACTTTGAATATTTTTTTCCGTTTGATCGGATGATTTAAACCATTAGTATTCCAAGAAACAAAATTAATAATCCTATCCATATTGACAATATTTATTACAGTTAACACATAAGTAAAAAAAAAAATGAACTCATGAACCCGGAAGAAGGAAGTGAGTTCAAGGTGAAACCGGAAGTCACGGCACTGCAACCATTTTTGTAGTTTCATATAAGCCCATGAAATAAAACTATGCAAAAAGCAAGCAAAAAGAAAAAAAAGAAAAAGAAAAATCCCCCTCCCTCCACCCTCAAAACCACAGGAAAAAAGCCAAAAAGAGGCAAGCAGGCAATCTAATACTAAAATTACCCCCCTGTCTCAAGACGGCAACTCAGACAAAAAAAATTGAAAAAAATACAAACAACCCATATTATAAAAAAGGATTAATATAACAAAAGTTAAAATATAAAATTAGCATTATATATATATATATAAAACAAAAGGGTTAAAAAAATTAAATTGATAAAACCCATAAATAAATACTACTAAAATAGTATTTTAAATGAGAGTTTAAAACTTTCAAACTCATCAAAACGAATATGACGTTCGAGGCACTAAAGTCTGTCGGGAAGAAGAAATGCCGTTTTATTATTATTTTTTTAAAAAAATCTTAATATTTAAATGTTAAAAATATAAAAAAAGCTTATACAAACTTAAAAAAGGAACCCTAATCAGTTATTTTCAAGGTCAATAGATTAGTAAAATATATAAAAAAATAAAATCAGAATAGACCAAAAAAAAGAGAACTTTTACAATATATAAAAAATACATGTCAGCCATACCTAAAAAAAACTATCATTCTGTAAGAGATCGATATTTATAGACTAATTATTACATTAGTCAATGCAATAGAGTGTCATTGTTCCAAAAAACTTTGAGCGTCCGCTGGAGATTTATACAGCCGAACAGTTCCGTCTCCAGAAGTAACTCTCAGATGTGCTGGAAATAACAACGCTTGCTTGTAGCCTTCCTGGTGAAATTTAGACATAACCGGTCTAAAAGCCATTCTTGCCCTTAAAACTTCAGGGCTATAATCTTCCAAAATACGAAATTTGAATTCTTGAAAGTTAATCATACCCTTTTTCCGAGCGGCTCTAATCAGTCGCTCTTTGATATGAGGGTAATGGATCCGGAGAATTACATGCCGTGGTTTGTCTGAATCAGAATGATAGTGAGAGATACGGTAGACAATGGTAAGATCACCGCTCTCAAACTTTTCCGGAATCCCAATTAGCCGAAGGTTTTGCCTTCGAGAGCGATTTTCAAGATCAATAATTTTAGATTTATAACGATCCATCTGTTGAGAAGTCGAAGCTTGCTCTTGTTTCAAAGTTTCGATAATATGTTCTTTCTTCCGAGTGGCTTCTTCAAGTACCAAAATACTTGCTTGTTGTTTTTGTTGTTCCAGCGAAAGCGTTTTAAATGATTTTAAAGGATAAATGATCATCCTTCGAATGATTTTAAACGCTCATCAAACGCAAAAAGCTGTTCGGTAATTTTTCTCTCCAGACCCGCAAATTTATCTTCTATAAGCTTTACAATAGCTTCTAAAGTTATCGGTTCTTTCGTCTGTTTCGATTCTTTTGCTTTAGACATTTCAGCGAGTTGAAAATAGATCGAATAGTTAAAAAGAAAATTCTATATATTTAAACCCCTTTAGAATAAGTAAAAAAAGATCATTTAAGGGGTGTTTGTAGGTTAAAAAAACGTAAAAGGTTTGGAGCAAAGCCAAAAGTGGTTTACTCCATAAGCGCCATCGTGAGACCTCCAGAATATCCTAGTCATTAGCTGATATCATGTACACTAGTGGCACATTTGACAGAATATATTTTTTTTCAATACTGGCTTTACTCATTGACAGAAATGTCATACAATGATATTGTTTAACGAAATTTGAAAGTGACACATTCATTATCTCACCACCTTACTGCTCCCCATTCATCTCCTTCACCCCTTGTTTCAACTTCAGTAAACCTTTAGGCCTTTGTGGGTCACTCCAGCAAAATCTTTGTTGTAGTCTTTCGATGCAAAAGCATTGCTTGCCTTATGTAAAGAGGCTTTTGTAATAAGAGCTAAAGTACCATTTATTATGTGAATCACTCATTTTCCCTGCATGTTCAAATTTCTATAATTCAAGTACAGGAACATTCAAGTTCAATTGAACACTGACACTTCCCAGTTTAAAATAAATAATTCTGTTTTACTACTTTCCCATCAAATGTGTAAATCTTTTCAGGTTGCACTGATTCAAAACTAATATATAGTAGAGACGTTAAACAAAATTAGATTACATCATACTGTAGGGTAATGTAATAGGTGGCAGATGACCCATAATTCATAATAGAAACTGTTCTACATAATTCATTAACACCACCACTGCATTGTTGGGTTCACTTTATGAGATGGTGTTTAACACAAAGACATCAGTGTAAGACAATTTCACTTGCTTTGTTCATAATGGAATTAAAGGGCAGCAGTTTTGGTTAAGCACATAAAACAACTCTTGCATGTTTTACTCACAAAATCCTACAAAACCACATTGATTTCAGACACATCCTCCTTGCACTTCATGATGACTGTTCCAGGAAGACTTGGCAGTTCCTTGTGTCAGAGGCTGTCTGGGGCTTTAAGGTAACTTTGAACAACTTCAATATATTTAGACCAAGATCCACCATCCTATCTAGGATGCAGATGGCAACCAATGTCAGTCATCCATCCATGGAATGTTTTCACATTTTTCCTTTAACGTATAGTGTTCTCTGGTGCTTCAGTTTCCTCCCACATCCCAAAGATCATTAGGTTAATTGGCCACTGACATTATCTCTCCTGCAAGTGAATGGTTTCAGGGCAATTGATATGGATATGAGAGGAATTATGTCCCAGGGAACGATTTCAGAGATTAGAAATGATGGATCTGGCAATGCACTATGGCTTCTTTCTGTGTCATTATCATGTACAAGTTCAAGTTTAAGCCTGCAGTGACCATGAGCTTCAGGACAAGATCAGTGTGCTTGGAAGTAGGTACAAGGGGGATGTCAGAGATAAGTTTTTCACACAAAAAGTGTTAGGTGTGTGGAATGTACTGCCAGTGAAGGTGCTAGAAGCAGATACATAGGGTATTTTAAGAGACTCTTAGATAGCTACATAGAGCTTAGAAAAATAGAGGGCTATGTCGTAGGGAAATACCACATAGCTTCGAGAGTAGATTACATTGTCGGCACAACATTGTGGGCTGAAGGACCTGTAATGTGCTGTAGATTTTCTATGTTTCTGCAACGCAGTCTTTCAAACATTATCTGCCATTATTATCATCAACGAGACACCTGTGTTTATTTTGAAAGTTGTCCTTGCATAACATTCAAGTTAAAACACTTCTCTAATTGGATGCAATAAGTTAATTATACCATAAGGTATAGGAACAAAATTAGGCCATTTGGCCCATCAAGTCTGCTCGGCAATTTCATCATGGCTGATCCATTTTCCTTCTCAGCCCAAATCTCCTGCTTTCTCTCCATGCCCTTTCATGCCCTGACTAATCAAGAATCTATCAACTTCTGCCTTAATTATATCCAATGACTTGGCCTCCACAGCCACTTGGGGCAATGATTTCCAGATTTACCACTCTCTGGATAAAGAACTTCTAAAATGACACCCCTCTATTCTGAGCCTGTGTCCTCTGGTCTAAGACCCCCTCACCATAGGAGACTTCCTCTCCACATCCACACTATTGATTTCCTTATATATTGATAAAGTATAAGATACTCACATGCCTTATCACAATTTTCTTTAGTGTCTTTGATAATAATGGGCATCTGTATATTACAACAATGGACTTGTATGTTTGTACTCTATGCTGACAAAACCTTGTGTAGATCTGCAAGGAACTCCATCAAAATGTATGTTTCAGGAAAGTACAAAAACACCAAGGCATTAAGTAAGTAGTTAACATAAAAGAATTATTATTTACTTTAACATATAAAGTCACACATAAAACCTGTATAGTGTTTTCACAACTTGCTTTCTCACACCTGCTGTTATTAATGCTCAGTAAAATGAAACTCCATTAAAAGATCGTCTGTCTCTGCCACATGTCTTATCTTTTACAGTTTATTTTTATCTATCTGACATTTTGGAATCAAGCACAACCATAATTCTTCTTTATCATCATGAATCAATATTGAAGTAATAAGAACCATTGTATGCTTGACTGTAAGAGGTGTCAATTCTTCTATGTCAGTAACACGGAAGTCCATCTCTGTTTTTCATTCGGGGTGCACATACAGTATTGAAACTAGTACTGCTTTTTTTACTGATAAAATAAACCTGCCAGAATCAGATGCAACCAAGAAATTCATTGTGTTGTGTTTTGTTCATTTCAATTGAGGTCACATATTCATTTCAATCGCAAAAGTATTCACTGATTATCATAGTCAAAAGCAGTGATAAGTCCCTGAGAACTGACAATTTCTATGAAAGGCTTTGGGATTGCTCAGGAGTAGCAGTGTGTTATATCACCTTTCCCTGAGAGGGAAGAAGTGCCTGGATGTTCCTTTCACTGGGTTGGTGTATTGTACAGCAAAAGAAGTCAATAAAAATGTGAAATAATATTAACGTACTGTTTGTGGTTGATGCATTAGCAGAGAGTTTCCAAAATTCCCTAGATTCTGCAACAGTCCCTGTCCCAGGGAATTGGAAGATTACAAACATACTAATTTTATTCAAGACAGGAGCAGGACAGAAACCAGGGAACTGCAAATGATCTAGAGAGACTCTATTAGCCATGGAAATGCTGCAAAAGCTTATAATCGAAATGGTAACAGAGTCACATGGAAATAGGAAAATAACAGAGGAATAGAACTAAGCTATTCAGCCCCTCAGGCACACTCTGCTGTTCATCCACTTCATGTTTGATCATCTATCGCAACATCATTTTGCTGTCCTCTCCCTATGTCACTTTGATTTCTCTAATACCCAGAAATCTGTCAATCTCCATAAGACCATAACATTGGAGTAAAATGTTGCTGTTCAGCCCATTGAGTTTGCGTCGCTATTTGATCATGGCTGATTTGCTTTTCCTTTCAACCCCAGAGTCCTGCCTTCTCACCATAATCTCTGACACCCTTACCAATTGAGAACCAATCAATCTCTGCCCTAAATATACCCAATAGCTAAGCCCCCACAGTCTGTGGCCAAGAATTCCATTGAGTCACCATCCTCTGCCTAAAGAAACTTCTCCACATATCTGGTCTAAAGGGCTATCCCTCTAGTCATCGTATTTGAATACAACTAATGCCTGACCACCCACAACACTTCAAGCAGAGGATTCCAAAAATTCATTACCCACTGAATCAAGAAATTCTCCTCAGTTACTCCTGACTGACCCATCCATCTTTTTTTTTTTGGAGATTGTGACCTCTTGTTCTAAATTCTTCAGCTGATGTGTGAAGGAATCACTTTTAATTCTTTTAAATTATCAGTATAATGGCCTTTTGTACTTAACCTCTCTGCATATGACTGACCCACCATCCCAGAAAACACTCTGGAATTCATGATTAATGAGGTGTCAATATGATTTAGTGTAAAGGAAATTATATTTCCTTAAATTTGAAGATTTTTAAAGGATGTGCCCTGCATGGCAGATAAGGATAATCCAATGGATGTAATAGATCTGGAAAATCAAAATACATTTATATGAAGCCACAAGTAAAGTTGTTATTAAAAATAATGGCTCAAAAGATATAGTGATTGTACTGTATATACACAGTGAGACTGAAGGACAAAAGACAAAATGGGAATAAATATTTCATTTTCTGCCTCTGGTTCTCAGTTGCTTCTGAACTACAATAGTGAGCTGGATGAAATAAGGAATTATAGGGAATATATGCAAGTTTGTTGACAAGATATGATAGTGAATTATGAGTTGCAAATGCTAGCAAAATGTCTACAGTTAAATCAAGATGAATGAGCTGAACAAGAAGAAGAATATATTGAGGATATATTCAAAATTATTCATTCTGTGAGATGGAATAGCAAAACAGAATTTATTTAATGGGGAAAACAGGTAAATGGTGGCTTGCAGAGTCCTTGTACAAAATACATCAAACTAATGTAGAAGTTCAGAAGATCATTTGGAAAACAAATAGTATGTTGGTTTTTAACACACAGGACTACAGAATAGTATGTAGAACAGTTCCTGTAGATGTAAGGGAATTTAGTGAGATGATGGTTTGAGTACTACTGAAATAGTGGAAAAAGATTTACCAAATTGATTCCTAAAAGAATAAGTTTGTCCAATGAGGAAGGACTGAGTAACATGCACTTAATTTGATTGGAGTTTAGAAAAATCTTAATGAGATTCTAAGTTTCACTGAAACTTCTAAGTAAGCAGATAGGAGCAGGAATAGGCTCCTCAAGCCTGTTCCACTTCTTAATATAATTAATTTAATATAATAAACGCTGATTTAAAATGGACAACCTCTCCTTTGACACCAGTTGCCCGTAGCTGTGGATATAACATTACCTATCTGCGCCAGAAATACTTCAGCTGATCTAGGCTTCACATAAGTATTCAGGAGAATCATCACCCTCTGTACAAAGAAATTTCTATGCCCTTCTGTTTTAACGTAACATTCCCTTATCTTGTGACTATATCTTGTCATTCAGAACTCTCCCATTAGTGAAAATAACTTTACATCTACCCTGTTCTCCTCTTCAAATTTATGCACATCTTAATAAGGTCACCTCTTATTCTTCTGCACTTTAGTGATACAGACCTGTCTTCAGAGTACAGCATCTCACTCAGGAATTAGTAAAGGTAATCTCCTTCTAATTGCTTTCAATGTGACTATATTGTTTTTCAGATGAGGATTACAATGCAATTCAGTATGACACTCATCTCAATATTAAGGTAAAGTACAACATTCAGATTTCTTGCTTGTTACAAAATCTGTTTTGTATCCTTGGCATTGAAGATGAATTAAATTACTTGAGGTGGCATGCACTGTCATTACAAACACGTGTTCCAACAATCCTTTTCCAGAATGCAGTACTTAGTGTAAAGCTCTTCCAGGGCTTTGGTAGGATATACGGCATCATTGTCAGATTATGGCGCACTCCAAATTAGAAGTGGTTTTAACAGCATATGATCGTCTAATGAACTTTGTCCTTGGGGAAATGCTACCAAGTTTTAATTCCTGCATGAAGGTAGAAATCATACTTTATAGTGCACTCTGACATTGGACTTCTAGTGAAGCACAGCAGTGCCTTTATTTCCCTGGGAGTCTGTGGAGATTTGGCATGACATCTAAAATGTTGATAAACTTCTATAGATGTGTAGTGGAGACTGCATTGCCTGACTGCGTCACAGCCTGGTCTGAAAACGCCAATGCCTTTCAATGGAAAATCCTACAAAAGGAAATGGATTCAGCTCAGTGTATCATGTATAAAGCACTCCCAACCATTGAGCATATCTGCATGAAAAATGTGTCATAGGAAAGCAGCAACCAATATCATGTTCTCTTCTCACTGCTGCCATCAGGTAAAAGGTACAAGAGCTTCAGGACTCACACCACCAGGTTCAAGAACGGTTACTGCCCCTCAATCATCAGAGTCTTGGACAAAGGGGGATAACTACACAGAGTTGACCCATCATTGATTTGTTCCCTCAACCAATGATCTCGCTTCTAATGACTGTTTATCTCATGTCCTTGTTATTTATTGCTATTTATTTATATTCACACTTGCAGAGTTTACTGTCTTCTGCAATCTTGTTGATCTTTCATTGATCCTGTTATAGTTACTATTCCATTGGTTTGTTATGCCCATAAGAAACAGAATTTGAGAGTTGTATATGACATGCACTGTGATAATAGAAGTTACTTTGAACTTTGATTTTCTCATCAGTGTCACTCAGAAGTCTGCCCATTGAACTTGAGAATATTTGAACAATGCAGACACTGTGCCATTCATTTAAGAATGCAAGCATTTGCAATGTATTTTATTTTAAGAATTCTTTTGAAATGTTTCTGATTGTTCAAATTTGCTTGAGTGCTTTTAAATTCTGCTCTGTTACCAAATCATAAGTTAACAGCTTCTGAATAGATTCTGAATATTTGAAGAAGTGACTTCGCTAATTGCCAAGGTTTTCTCTCCACAGTTCTGTGAACAGGACTTGTTCTACTAACCATCCCGCAACCCTTGACTCTTACACCCAGCACTCTGCGATTGCATTCTATGGCATAAATTCTGCATTACACAGAGTCTCACCATAGAGGATCAAGTCAGTCTGGGAGCACAGGCTGACAGCAATAAACTTGTTAAAGTAAATTTATATCAACCCTGTCAGTCAGCAGTAAGCGTGAATACATCACTGCTTTCTTCTTCTTCTAATCCATTGTCTTAAATATAACAAATCTTTACTAAAATTGAAAAAAGGTAGTGGTAGCTTGTAATATGTACATAAGGAGTACAAGGTAGGCTTGTTGGGACCTTGGAATTCGTGATTTGATCAGTAAAATAACCATGTTGCTGACTTGTGCAGGACAGCTTTGATATTCAGATCAGCAGCAGTCGAAGAAAAATGGCAGCTTGCGACTCTTCATGATGATGACAGGAGCTATTCAGCTTGTTATATTGACTCTGCTGCCAACTGGGAGCTTGGAGTCAATCCACTGTTTCAGATGGTGTTCAAGAAAGCCAGAAGCAGTAGAGCCCTGCTATTTACAAACAGTGTAACCAAGGATGTCAGGGCTACCACTGGCATTAGCTGTTTAGTGTAAATCCACAGAAAAAATGACTGCAGGACTCAAATGACATAAAAATCAATGGAACTATTTTTTTCTATATGTTCATACTTCTTGTTTTTGCTTTCCTTTGTCTCATTTTAAACTAGGCTTAAACTTATATATACATTTTTATGTCTTAAGTTAAGATATACCGACAGCTTACTATGTTTACAAAATATCTTAATATTGAATGTAATGATATTAAGAGTAAGTATATGCTTATTTTATTTGTTTGGGAATGGATGAAATGAACAAACATTTTATTTTATTGCAAAGGTCACTCGTAAGTGACCTCACCTGGTCCCTGAATATGAACACTCTGAACAAGAAGGCACAGCAATGTCTCCACTTCCAAAGGAGACTGAGAAAAGCAGGGCTCCCCACCACCACCTTAACTGCATTATGTAGGAGCACCATTAAGAGCAACCTGACAAGTTACATCTCCATCTGGCATGGGAGCAGCTGAGCATCAGACCGGAAGACTGGTTTTTGCAATGTTGCAAAAACAAAGGAGCTGGTTGTGGATTACAGGAGGAATGGAGAAGGGCTAACCCTTATTGACATCAATGGATCTGGGGCTGAGAGGAAAGCCAGCTTTAAGTTCCTCAGCATCCACATCACTGAGGACCTCGCGTGGTCTATACACACCAGCTGCGTGGTGAAAAAGGCACGACAGCACCTCTTTCACCTCAGACAGTTGAGGAAGTTTGGTATGGGCCCCCAAAACTTAAGAACTTTCTACAGGGGCACAACTGAGAGCATCCTAACTGGCTGCATGACTGGCTGGTATGGAAACTGTACCTCCCTTAATTGTAGGATACTGCAAAGAGTGGTGCATTCAGACCAATGCATCTGTAGTTGTGAACTTCTCATGCTTCAGGACAGTTACAAAGACAGGCGTGAAAAAAAGGCCCAAAGGATCACTGGGGACCCAAGTTACGCCAACCATAATCTATTCCAGCTGCTACCATCCAGGAAATGATACCATGGCATAAAAGCCAGGACCATCAGGCTCTGGGACAGCTTCTTCCACTAGGCCATGAGACTGATTAACTCATGCTGATCTGAGTGTATTTCTATGTTACATTGACTGTTCTATTTATTATAAGTTAATGTATTATAAATTACTATTATTGTACATATAGATGGAGACGTAATGTAAAAATTTTTATTCCTCATGTACGTGAAAGATGTAAGAAATAAAGTCAATTCAATTCAAGACTGGACTGAGAGAATGGCTGAGAGGATCATAGGGGATTCCCTATAAATCCATAGGGGATATTAATCAGGAGCACTGTGCAGGCAGGCCCCTTAAAATTATTATTAAGGATACCACCCATCGATCCAGCATCCTCTTTAACTTTCTACTATCAGGCAGGAGGCTCCAATGCATAAAAATAAGCATGGTCAGGATGGGAAACAATTTTTCCCCTCAGGCCACTAGGCTTCTGAATTCCCTACTGCATCACATTTGAAGTACCACCAGTTAATCTGTTCCGTAGCTTACAATATTTAATTTATGCACTTTAGTTTGTTTACTTATGTGTAGTCCATCTGTAGATTTCATCCTTACTTTCATATAAGTCGCTATATGTTATGTGTGTTATGTATACTACAATGCTTTACACCCTGGTTTGGAGAAGCATTGTCTCGTTTGACAGTATACACGCATTTAGTTAAATAACAATCAACTTGATTTCATTCTTAAACTGCCAAGATCACTCTAAAAGCAAGAATTATATATGCAGTGATCCTGTCAAACACCTTAGACTAATATCTAAGACTGGGTCCAAATCAATGCCATTGCAGTGCATATGGCAAGCATTGAATGACAGCAGTCAGTGAATCGTGCTTTGCTGAACTTACTTGTGTACTTCTAGTATACAGTGGATGCCTGTCACAGTATCAGAGGCAGTACATTGGTTGTGAATATGTAGTAGAAATATAGAAACATAGAAAACCTACAGCACAATACAGGCCCTTCAGCCCACAAAGCTGCTGTACATGACCCTACCTTAGAAATTACTGAGCTTACCTATAACCCTCTATTTTTCTAAGCTCCATGTACCCAACCAGATGTCTCTTAAAAGACCCTATCATATCTGCCTCCACCACTGTTGCTGGCAGCCCATTCCATGCACTCACCACTCTCTGAGTGAAAAACTTAACCCTGACATCTCCTCTGTACCTACTCCCCAGTACCTTAAACAGGTGTCCTCTTTTTGTAACCATTTCAGCCCTGTGAAAAATCCTCTGACTATCCATATGTTCAATGCCTCTCATCATCTTATATACATCTATCAGGTCACCTCTCATCCTCTGTCACTCCACGGAGAAAAGGCCGAGCTCACTCAACCTATCCTCATGAGGCATGCTCCCCAATCCAGGCAACATCCTTGAAAATCTCCTCTGCACTCTTTCTATGGTTTCCACATCCTTCCTGTAGTAAGGCAACCAGAACTGAGCACAGTACTCCAAGTGGGGTCTGACCAGGGTCCTATATAGCTGCAGCATTACCTCTCGGCTCCTAAATTCAATTCCACAATCGATGAAGGCCAATACACCGTATGCCTTCTTAACCACAGAGTCAACCTGCGCAGCTGCTTTGAGCATCCTATGGACTCAGATCCCAAGATCTCTCTGATCCTCCACACTGCCAAGAGTCTTGCAATTAATACTATATTCTGCCATTGTATTTGACCTACCAAAATGAACCACTTCACACTTATCTGGGTTGAACTCCATCTGCCACTTCTCAGCCCAGTTTTGCATCCTATCAATGTCTCGCTGTAACCTCTGACAGCCCTTCACACTATCCATAACACCTCCAACCTTTGTATCATCAGCAAGCTTACTAACCCATCCTTTCACTTCCTCATCCAGGTCATTTATAAAAATCACGAAGAGTAAGGGTCCCAGAACAGATCCCTGAGGCAAACCACTGGCGGCTGACCTTCGTACAGAATATGACCCGTCTACAAGCACTCTTTGGAGTGATGGCGGGGTGGATGAGTGGTGACCTGATAGAGGTATACAAGATAACGAGAGGCATTGAACGTGTTGATAGTCAGAGGCTTTTCCCCAGGGCTGAAATGGCTAGCACGAGAGGGCTAGTTTTAAGGTGCTTGGAAGTAGTACAGAGGAGATGTCAGGGGTAAGTTTTTCTTTTATGCAGAGAGTGGTGATTGCGTGGAATGGGCTGCCGGTGACGGTGGTGGAGGCGGAAACAAAAGGGTCTTTTAAGAGACTCCTGGATGGATACATGGAGCTGTTACGAATGTGCCACAACTCTGAGGGGCCGAAGGGTACAAAGTCGCCCCTTCTTTTTTGAGAATCGCAAGATCGCTATTAATTTGGGTCTGGGACACAGGAAATGAGAGAGATTCCACAAGGTTTTGGAATGTGTCCTGGCCTCCGCGAGACAAAGCCACGGATAATGGCCATTGTCTCTTGGAGACGGAATTGTGTATTGAGTACTGTACTATTCATTGAAGCCCTCAGGGAATGACCAGAGTGGGCTGGTTGAGGGATTGCATCATCCCAACCTGATTGACATCTGAGACCTCGTAAGTAAGGATAAAAGAGGGTCTGGGGAACGACCCCTTTAGACGCACCAGGAGAAACGCTAGAAATCCCGTGACAGCGTTTAATAGCAACAGCCGGTGGGGGGCTCGTGTGATTCCTTTCCCTTGCCTAGGATTGGCAGCCTCACCATGGAAGAATGGCTTAGCTAAAGGAGAGGTCACAAGTGAACGGCCACACCAATGGGACTCTGACGGATCGAAATCATAAAAGGAATTGGCAAGTTTCTCAAAAATCTCTCTCTCGACTCCAACCAAGGCTGCAGCCTGCATGAACTGAGTGACTTTTATATTTCCATCGGACAATACATTTATCCCCTAGACAACGATAGAGCTTATTTCTTATTGATTATTATTATACCCGCTCTTTTAGATTTAGTATTGACAACGTATATTATCTGTATGTTTGCATTGATATTATTTTTGTGTATTTTTACTAATAAATACTGTTAAAAATAGTACCATCAGACTTCAACGGACCTCTCTATCTTTGCTGGTAAGTGACACAGTTACGGGGTTCGTAACAGAGCTTAGAAAAATAGAGGGCTATGGGTAAGCTGAGGTAGTTCTAAGGTAAGGACGTGTTTGGCACAACTTAGTGGGCCAAAGGGCTGTATGTTTTCTATGTTTCTAAAATGCATGTGTGAATATATTAACACCAAGCTTGAGCACAGCTTTCAGTGGCAAGGTCTAAGAAGCACCCAATATGGCGGACATTGACATTCTGGTATCAGATTATCCCATGTGCATTATCCACGATTTGCTCCTTCAGTTGCACATCTGTAAAGTAGATACTGGATGAGCCATTTCTCAGCCTTTGTGTTTTAGCCTGTCTTTCTCAGCATCCGGCTGGTATGGCAACAAGGGACAAATGAAGGGGAAAAAGTGAAAAATACATCCACTACACTTACCATAGGTTTTGGGAGGTTAGGTGAGGACCCAAGGTGGAAACTCAAACACTTCAAATATTTACGTTTCAACTGATCTTTAAGTCTTAAGTTCAAAGTAGCTGTTTCTTGGGGCCTAGAACCTCTGTAGACTCTCCACATCCTATGCATAATTTGCTTTTACATTCAATTTAGTGCTCTCAGCAAAATTACCCATTTATCTCAACTTTCTGCCATCTATTGGTTAACCAATTCGCCATCCATGCCAATGCATTAGTCCCAGGTCCATGCATTCTTATGGATAATATTTTATGCAATAGCTTATTTGAAAGCCTTACGGAAAACCAAGTTTACAACACCCACTTGTTCTCCTCTAAACACTGTGCTCATTATATTCTCGAAGAATTCCTTTATTTCCTTAGTTCTGCAAAGCTGCATTTTCTTTAGTGGAAAATGGGTTGTTGAGCAGCTGCAGGTCTTCTCTCATTCCCATTGATTTCTGATTTAAATTCTAGTGATTCAGATTTAAATTGAAATTAGTTTATTATCATATATGCCAGTTTGCAATGAAATTCCTTGCTGAAATGAAGCTCACAGAGTAAACGGTATATATAGTAAAAATAAATGCAAAATTAAAAACAACAACAAGAGCAGAATAATGCAAAAGCTGTTGTGCAATCTGGAGTGATGTAACAAGAACCACTTAAGTGACTATAACAAAACAACCGAGAGTGCTAGAATTATGAGTCCAGGAGTGTGGCAGCAATACTCGGAAAGGGATAGGAAAGAGGTTATTGGTGCTTAAGTCTGATAGCAGTGGGGAAGTTCAAAGTACATTTGTTATCAATATACATATTCAACCTTAAAGATTGTTCTTCTTGCAGACAGCCATAAAACAAAGAAACACCATAGAATCCATTTAAAGAAAAAAAAACACATAGTACCATTGAATGTGCAAAAAAAGAAGAAATTGCCCAAAAGTGAGTCCACAACCATGAGCCGCAAGGGCAAATGAGGTCAGTACAGGAGCCAATGGCTGCAGAACAGCCACCGAGTCACTCGGTTCAGCGCTGTGCCGATGGCTGCAGGCCACAGCCGCGAATCCAGTTCCGCACCGAAGAACCTCGATCAAGTCGCGCAAACAGCAAAGCGTGTTCAGCGCTGACGACATTAAACATCAAAACCCAGCTGAAAGTAAGTCCACATCCATGAGCTGTCAAGGCAATTGAAGCTTGCAGCGTGGAACCCAAGTTGTTATTAAGCTGTTCTTATGTCCAGTCGTCTGGGCTTTCAAGCTCCTCTATCATCCCCGAAGGAAAAAGAAAGAAAAGGAAATGGTTGGGGTGGCAAGCATCCCTGACAATTCTATTTTGCTAAGTGACCCATGAACAAATTAAATTTGCTGCTCCACAGAATAAGGAAAGAAAGCTAGCAGTTTGACTGGAGGCTGGGTAACCGCAGCATTATATCTCTCCTGGCAGGCTGAAGCAGATTGATGGAAAAATGGTTTAAACTTTCCAGGAAAGTGAATTGTTATTTAACGTACTCTTGCAACACAAACTTGAATATGAAGGCCTCACAAGGATAAAGGTGTAGCCTCCTCTGATTTGGGCTCTCCGCAGCCCTCATTGCCTTCTCAGACTCAGTTTGAAAAGACTTACTAAGAAAACGATGGTTCGGGCTAAGACCCTCCAGCAATCCTGATGGAGGGATTTTGCTCGAAACATCAACTGCTCATTCATCTCCACAGATGCTGCCTGACTTGCTGAGTTCTTCCAGCACTTTGTGTGTGCTGCAGATTTCTGGCATCTGCAAAATCTCTTGAGTTTTTGAGTTAAAATCAATTCCTTTGCAATAGCAGAGCAAAACAATTTCTTTTGAAACCCTTGTAAAAAAAAAAGTCAATTTAATGGTTATGCAGAGAAGTTGTCATATCATTACATAAATGAGAGTAAGTTGTGAATGTTGTCAATGAGAAAGAAAAACCTAAATGCCTGAAAGATCATTCATCTCATTAATCCCCGAGAGGATGGGAAAACGTTACATTTGAAACATGAATATAACTTTTCTTATTTGTTCCTAAAGGTTATTTTAAGCAAGTTACAGAATAAGGAAAGGAAACTTCAGAAGCCAGATTTTCCAAACATCTACACATTCCGGGCTGCTGCCTGAGGTTTTCAAAATTGTAGTATGTTGCATACTTTTCCCCCCAAAAAAATTCCAGTAACTACAGACCAATTAAATTTCTAGAAAAAGAAATCTAAGACAGAATCATCTGGAAATATATTAATTAATTAGTAAAGTTATGGATTAATTATTAAAGACAAGTTTGGTCTAACTAATTTGATGTGAGTTTTTTTGATGGCATAAATGATAAATATGTGGTTGATGTGATACATATAGATTTCCAAAGAGTATTTGTTTAGTTGTCACAAAATAAGCACCATTAATAATGAAAATCCAGGGAATAAAAGCAGCATGGATATAAAAATTGCCTGAAGCAGACCAGTAAAGAAAGAATATCACTTTGAAACAAAAACAGATAATGCTGGAAAGGCATAGACACACAGGCAGGTTTTGATGAAAGATTATCTATTTGGTGAATTGTCGATTCAATTTCTTTGTTCTCAGATGCTGCCTGTTCTGCTGAGCATTTCCAGTATTTTTAGGAGTGCTGACAGATTGCATTATATAATAGAATTATGTATAATGAAGTTATCAGGGGAATCAGTTTTGGCACTGCAATTTTTCTTATGTTTAATATACTTAATGTTTAAAAACTTAGACTTAAGGTATACAGTTCACCATTTAATCTGTATACACACAAACTAAAAATGGGGTGACACAGTGGTGTTGTCGTTAGTGTACTGCTGTTACAATGTCACCAACCTGGGTTCAATTCCACTGCTGTCTATAAGGAGTTCATACATTCTCCCCATGACCGCGTGGGTTTCCTCCAGGTGCTCTGGCTTTCTTCCACATTCCACAGATGTACGGGTTGGTAGGTTAATTGGTCATATGTGTGTAATTAGGCAGTGCAGACTCATTGTGCTGTATCTCTAAATAAATAAATAAATGCAGAGGCATAATATTTATGAGAGTAATACAACTTCTTGGTGCTTTTAACACCAGAAAATGTTTTAAACACTCAGTAATTCAGGAGACATTGATGGAGAGAGAAACAAATTAACATTTTAAGTTGATGACCCTGTTTGTAAAATATCTCCAGTACTTTCTGTTTTTATTTTAATATCACTGATTGTCTGCATTTCACAGAGATATAGACAGACTTGTAGAGTAAGTGGAAGGATAGCAGATAAACTTTGATGTTGAAAAATGAAATTCTGCACTTGGGTAGGAAGATTAAAAGTAAGAGACAATATAAACTAGTGGGCTCAATTCCAAAAAGGGATACTGACATTTGGAGGTAGATATGCATAGTTCAATTAGAGCGGGAGGGCAGGATGAGAAAGTGGTAAAGCACAACATTGTATCAGGGGCTCTATAAATAAGATAGAGAGTAAATGAGAAAATAAATATTGATTATTATATTCAATTATTGTATTCAGGTCTGTTTACCACAATTTCAGAAAGAGATACCGCTTCTGGAGAGGGGACAGGAGAGATTTACTGAAACAATTCCAGGGATGAGGCTCCTATATTTACATAGATACTTATATAAGATTCTTTATTTGATGATGACTTACAGGTTGGGAAGAAATTTCTTCTCTTTTACATTATAAGTTTTTAAGAAGTAGTGAGAATGCTTTGCAGCTGCGACTCAAGTATCACAGAAACACTCACACGACTTGGTTCCATGATAGGATAGTGAAGATAATAATAAACTATAGTCACTGAGCATGAAATTCTAATTCAAAGGTTAGAAGGCATTTCATACTTCTATTCCAGATCTAAGTTACATTATATGTAGGAAATTGCACTAGTGGTCCTATTTGCAATATAACTGATTTTAACTATACCCAAAGACAGAAAGTAAGACTGGCGTGCAGATTAATTTCTTCATGAAACCTGCCCTCTGGGATATTGCTGTCTATCTTCTGAAAGTTCCGATCTTATCTTCATCAGCTCTGCAATTTAATCCAGCATGATAGTTTTCAAGACAGCAGGACCCAACCACCATTTTACATAGAAGCCTGTACAATAAAGCCTTTGTGATTCTTACTATTGTTTCAAGCTACTTTATTTAAAACAAGTTATTAATAACTTAAACAAAGTATGATTTGCAAAAATAAATTATGTGCTGTGAATTAGTGTATCAAGTAGATTTTCTATTGGCAGATGCAGGATTCAGCATTCTCTAGACAGCTCTCACAGACTATGAGAAAAGTCATCTTACTTTGTTTCTTGAGGTATTGGCTGAGTAAAGAATGTTGCTTAGGATACTGAGAGAACTTCTTTATCTTCTTTGAATACCACCATAGGAATTTTTAATGTTTGTTGAAACAAAGAGCTGGACTTCTTTTTGACATCTCCTTCAAGAGATGGCAGCCTTGACAATGCACCATTTTTTTTTTAGCCAGACAGTGGAATTATAGTATCACACAATGCTGAAGCACAAGTTTGTTATTTCCACTATTGTTGGGTTAATTCCTCATTGAATGTCACTCAAACATGTTAACATTCCCACCCCAAACTGCATCAGGACTTCAGAATATTCCACACAAAAAATAAAGGAGTGAAAAGACCATTTGCATTTAAAAAAAAATCAATGATAGTCTGTATCCCTCAAAGAGAATACTGACATTAGTCTGTTGCTGCTGGAACAGACATGACCAAATCCTGCATGGCTTAAAACAAACAGATAATGAGGATAGTGAATAATACTTAAGTTTGAAATTTTTGAGATTGAGGCCCCAATTATCCAGAGTCTAACCCATTCTGAAATCTATATTTTCAGTTAAATTAAAAAAGAATCCTGTCTTTATATTGTACAAGAAGAATGAAAATGATCACTGTGACCTCATGCAAAATAATGTTATATTGTTGCAGTCTAATAGTATATTTTAAACCTTCTTACATTAAGCATTTTCGGAACAGATCCCCAAAACAATATAATTAGCATCCATGGGTTTCAAAGCCTGGACTTCCATTTCAAATGGGTTTATTTGATTGCCCCTCTGTATAAATATATAGAGTTAGATATTGTTAGGCTGTTTGGAGATCTTGCTGGTTCAACTCTTTACATTAAGAATTGCTGCTCACATTCTTCCATGCCTTGACTTGTCTGCTCTGGATGTTGATAACTAATCTCATCCAAAGAATCAGAGACATCAGTGGTATGGCCTGGTTGGACTGTCACTGGTGTTGTGAGGAGGTGACTCGTTGACAGATTCGGCAGGAAGAGGAAAAGTCACAAAATTCTGGTTTTGTTAGTGGTTAACACTGGAAGTGATTTTTAGCAGTTCTTAAATGTTTTGATTTGCATTGTCAAATAAAATAATAGTGAATAATTAACAAAATTTTAAAAATTAGATTTTTGGCATCTAAGTTAACTTTCATTTCTTAAAATAAAGTTTAAAAACTACATTAAATCTAAACAAGAAAAATTAACAATTTTTTTTAACTTTCCCATTTCTCTCTTTATCCAGAGTGCTTATTAATCTCTGTTGAACTCAATGGAGCCAGGCCAGGCAGAGGATTCGATTTGGGATCCCCAAGCATAATGCTGGGAAATTTTGGCAGACTTTTACTGGTAGAGAAAACCACTATACACCTGTCCACAGATGTTGAATGTGCTTTGACAACACTTTCATGGAAGTCCTGGAATTTGCTGACGTTTAAATAACAATATTGGTTGGTCCATTTGGAACCACCAACATCTGGTTGTAAGATCCTGCTGATAGTGTTGATTGAAATTAGGTGTGGTTCAATGATAACATTCCTCATCGTGAAAAAAATTCTTGTTCTCTAAGTTTGGCCTTTGTAAATACTAATCTGCCTAATCTCCTTTACTCTATAGTAATACTTCCAGCTATTTCAGTCCAACACACTGGGACTCTATAAAAACTCTTCGTTCTCCACACCTTACAAAACATTTCAAACCTACACATATGTCACATTTTTAGCCTTCATACCTAACTATTCTATTAATATTGTTGTTGGTTCTGAATGACTTTCATACATTAAATGGTTTATGTGAGTGAAACGTGTTAATGTCACTCACTGCTTAGTCTGTCTGGAGATCGCCTTTGAGTTCTCAAGAAAGGAGAAAACTGAAGAGAATTTCTGCCAACTTAAATAATCGTGTTGCTCCTTTGACCTGAGTGACTGTCAGTCTACCATAACAGAATATAACTATACAGGTAAACCAAAGTCAATAATACACAGAGAAAGGGCTGAGAAGGCAACTGGTTCTGCTGTGGGAATTTTATGACAGGCAAAGTTTCAGGAAGAGTCAAAATAAAAATGTCTTGGAAAGTGTTGATGTTAAACCATATGGCCCTTGAGGTAAGACATTGTATCTCACTGCACCATCTCTTTTTGTGTTGTTTTCTTCTATTATTCTGCCTTGTGCTGATAACATTTACGAGTATGAATTCAATTTGTTAAGGCATTATTGACTAAAATTTCATCCTCAGTCAACAGTGCTGAGCATACTGTATCAGAGGATTAGTGCAGAGTGCTCCACCTCCAAAATTCTTCTATTGTTGTAAATTTCTCAGGCAGATTACAATCCTGCAATTACTATATTGCGTATTCATTAATTTATGAATGAATTTCTATCATTTAAATGCAGAGATAGATCAATACAATCCTGTGTGAAGATTTTATATGTACCCTGCACACAAGGGTCACATCAGACTGTTCGTGAAAATATAGTTTGTGAAAGTAGGTGTGTTTTACACATTGACCAATCTAGAAAAGGGTGATTAATTTTAAATTCAGAAATTCAAAAGTTGTAGTAAAAGTGAAAATCAGGATGGAGAAGTCAAAAACAGCATACTAGTCCTCAGTAAAGAGTCAATGGTGGACAGGGTAAGCCTCTGTAATTTCCTTGGTGCCAACAACTTGGTGGATATATCCAAGGCCTAACACACTGATAAAATATCAATGGATATTAAAAGGAGACAGTTTTTCTTCAGCGGTTTGATCGACAGATGACTGCGCAAGCGCATGGACATCAGCGAGGTAAACCAACGTGAAGAGTTTAAAAGGAGACAGCTTTATACAGCTGTTGACGGAGGAGCGGGCATTGGAGATGGGGTAGACAGAGTAGGAGGGGTTTGGCTCAATGGGGCTTCGGTGATAATGGGTTGAGGCGAGGTAGGTTACCTGTGAAGAATTAGAAACTGGAAGTATGTCTGTGAGGCCAGTGTTCTGTACTGGGTGTCAGTTGTGGGAGGTCCGGGAGACTCCCAGCCTCCTGGAAGGCCATGCCTGTCCCAGGTATGTTGAGCTGCAGCTCCTTAGGTACCTGTGTAGGGAACTGGAGATGCAGCTTGATGACCTTTGTCTGATCAGGGAAAGTGAGGAGGTGATAGAGAGGAGCTAAAGGCAAGTAGTCACACCGGAGCTTCAAGAGACAGATAAGTGGGTAACAGTCAGGAGAGGGAAGGCCAAGAGTCAGATACTAGAGATCTGCCTTGTCCTGAGAGGCAGGATTTATGAACATTTGGAGAGCATAATATGATTAGGAATAGTCAGCATGGCTTTGTCAAAGGCAGGTCATGCCTTAGGAGCCTGATTGAATTTTTAAGGATGTGACTAAACACGTTGATGAAGGAAGAGCAATAGATGTGTCTATGGATTTCAACAAGGCATTTGATAAGGTATCCCTCACAAGGCTTATTCAGAAAGTTAGGGGGCATGGGATCCAAGGGGACATTGCTTTGTGGATCCAGAATTGGCTTGCTCACAGAAGTTTAAGAGTGGTTGTAAATGGGTCATATTCTGCATGTAGGTCGGTGACCAGTGGTGTGCCCCAGGGATCTGTTCTGGGACCCCTTCTCTTCATGAATTTTATAAATGGCCTGGATGAGGAAGTGGAGGGATAGGTTAGTAAAGGTTGGGGGTGTTGTGGATAGTGTAGAGAGCTGTTTGTGGTTACAGTGGGACATCAATAATGTGCAAAACTGGGCTGAGAAGTGGCAGATGGAGTTCAAACAAGATAAGCGTGAGGTGGTTCATTTTGGTAGGTCAAATATGATGGCAGAATATAGTATTAATGGCAAGACTCTTGGTAGTATGGAGAATCGGAGGGATCTCAGGGTCTGAGTCCATAGGACACTCAAGGATGCTGTGCAGGTTGACTCAATGGTTAAGAAGGCATACGATGCATTGGCCTTCATCAGCTGTGGGACTGAGTTTAAGAGCTGAGAGGCAATGTTACAGCTATATACAACACTGGTCAGGCCCCACTTGGAATACTGCACTCAGTTCTGGTCACCTCACTACAGGAAAGATGTGGAAACCACAGAAAAGGTGCAGAAGAGATTTACAAAGATGTTGCCTGGATTGGGGAGCATGCGTTATGAGAATAGTTTGAGTGAACTCGGCCTTTTTTCCTTGTAGTGGTGGAGGATGAGAGGTGACCTGACAGAAGTGTATAAGATGATGAGAGACATTGATCGTGTCAATAGTCAGAGCTTAAAGGACTAACATGAGAGGGCACAGTTTTAAGGTGTTTGGAAGTAGGTACAGTAGAGATGTTAGGGGTAAGATTTTTTAGGCAGAGAGTGGTGAGTGCGTGGAATGGGCTGCCAGCGATGGTGGTGGAGGCAGATACGATAGGGTCTTTTAAGAGACTCCTGGATAGGTACCTAGAGCTTAGAAAAATTGTGAGCTATGTGCAACCCTACGTAATTTCTAAAGTACATGTTCGGCACAGCATTGTGGGCCGAAAGGCCTGTATTGTGCTATAGGTTTTCTGTGTTTCTTTGTTTCTTATATCAACGAGGGTTCTACTTTTAAGGAATTGATTGTGAGTTGGTCTGTCACCAAAGGCTCTTGCAAATTCCTATAGAGTACCATAGAGAGTATTCTGATTCATTGCATCCCATGCTGCTATAGTGGCTCCAATACTCAGGATCACCAGAGGCAGCAGAAGGCTGTCGGCTCAGCCAGCTCCATCACTGGCACCAGTCTCCCCATCACTAAGGACACCTTTGAGAGACAGTGCCTCAAGAAGTATACACTCACCATCTGAGATGTGCTCTTTACTTGATATTACCATCAAGGAGAAGGTACAACCATCAAGGAGATGGGCTGGACGAACAACTCTCAATGATTCAGAAACAACTTCTTCCCATCCACCATCAGATTTCTGAATGAGCCATGAACACATACTGTAAATCCTCTCTTGTTATTTCTTACCTTGCACTATTTATTTATTTTGTAATTTATGATAGCTTAATACTTTGCACTGCATTGCTGTTACAAAACCAACACATTTCACATCAGATAAGAGAGCGATAATAAACCTGTTTCTGATTCTGATCTTGAAATTATTACAGAACATACTGGAAACACTCAGCAAATCAGGCAAGATCTGTAGAAAGACCAATAGAGTTATCCTGTCAGCGCAATAAATTTTCTTCCTGACTGAATTTAAATTTTGTTAATTATACAATCAGAAATAGAGATCTAGTATCAGTCTTCTGGTCTTTATTACTGATGACAGAATTGTTTACTTAACTGAATTTGAATTTCACAATTGCTCTAGTATGTTTCAGGCTCTTTGCTGAATAGTAATCTATGGCCTGAACCACTGCAATCTCAAAACATATACCCAGATCCAGGAGATGGAGTGTCTTTTGGATGTCAATAGAATTTAGTCACCTAATACCTTATTCTAATATGTGGATCAGAGCTCCAGCAACTCAGCTTCAATCTGTGCCTCTGGTGTTGTCTATGCGGAGTTTGAGGTTAACCCTGTGGCCATGTGGGTTTCCTCTCAGTGCTCCAGTCACACATAAGTCGGTTAGTTGGCCACTGTAAGCTGCCCCTGGTGTCCAGATTAGTACTAGAATCTGTGAAGTTGATAGGGATGCAGGTGGAATAAAACAGGATTAACACAGGAGCAATATAAATCGGTGCTTGCTGCTTGGCATATTCTCAGTGGGACAAAGTGCTATGCTGTAAAACGTTATATGACAATACAGAAGTGAAGTATTGGTAAAAATCCATTGGCTAAACCATTGGCTACCTTAACTAATAAGCAAAGATTAATATATGTAATGACAAAAGAATATTGTTGGGGAAAAAAAGTGTTAATATCATAAGCACAAGAGATTCTGCAGATGCTGAAATCCAGAACAATGCACATAAAATGCTGCAGGAACTGCACAGGCCAGGCAGAATCTATAGAGAGGAATAAATGTTTGATTCTGTGGACTGAGACCCTTCCTCAGGACTGGAAAGGAAGGGGAAGAAGACAGAACAAGGTGGGGTGGGAAGGGATACATGATGGCAGATGATAGATGACATCAGGTGAGGGGGAAGGTGAGTGCGTGGAGGAGGAGAGATTGAATTGACAAGGTGGGTGGGGAGAGGTACAAGAGGTAAAGAAAGGGTTGAAGAAGAAGGAATCTGATAGGAGAGGACAGTGGATCATGGAATAAAGGGTGGAAGGAGGGTCACCAGAGGGAGATGATGGGCAGGTGAGAAGAGAAGGGGTAGAAAGGGAGCCAGAATGGAGAATGGAAAGAACTATCAGAATTTAGAGAAATCACTGTTCAGTCCATTAGATTGGAGGCTGCTGAGATGGAGTATGAGATGTTGCTCCTCTAACCTGTGGATAGGCTCAATGTGACCATAAAGGAGGCGATGAGCATACATGTTGGAATGTAATGAGAAGTATGATGAAAATGGTGGGAAATTCAGTCTTCTGTATCAGACTGAGTGAAGGTAATGAATGCTGTGGGTTTCCAATTTATGTTGGGTCTCCCAGCAGTTGGGAGCACTAGATACAGTTGCTTTCTCCAGCAAACTGACAGGTGAAGTGTTGCCTCACTGGAAGGACTGATCAGGGCCCTGAATGATTGTGACGGAAGAGACAAATGGACTATTGTAGCACTTTATGTGCTTGCAGGGATTAATTGCCAAGAGAGAGATCAGTGATGAGGGACAAATGGACAACAGAATCACAGAGAGTGCAATCCCAGTGAACAGTGGAGAGTGAGGAGAGGAGAGATAAAGATGCGTTTGGTGGTAGGATCCCATTGAAGATGGCAAAAGTTGCTGAGAATGATGGGCTGGAGACGGAGCCCTGTAGGGTGGTAAGGGCAAGTGGAGCTCTATACTTTCTGTGGTGGTGGGAAGATGGGATGAGGACGAATGTCCATGAAATGGAGGAGATACAGCTGAGGGTGGCATTACACTGAATAAAGTGAAAACCTGTTCTTTGGAATAGGAGGATACTTCAAATGTTCTGGAATTGGAAAGCCCCATCATGAGAGCAGCTGTGGGGGAGAAGGAGGAAATGAGAGAAGGGAATAACATTTTCACAATTGGCAGGTTGGGAAGAGTCAAAATAGCTGTGAGAGCCAATAGATTTATAAAAGGTATCTGCAGCCAGACTGATGGAGACAGACATATCAAGAATGGGGAGAGAGATGTCTGAGGTGGACCAAATAAATTTGAAGTCTTGATGGAAGTTGGAGGCAAAATTGATGAAATTGCCATGCTCCACATGGGCGCATGAAGCAGCACCAATACAGTCATCGATGTAGCCTAAGAAGAGCTGGTGAGTGTTTTCAGTGTTGGTTTGGAATATAGACTCTTCCAGGTAGGGCAGGCATAGCTAGAGCACAAGCGGGTGCCTGTGGCAACCCCCTAGATTTGGAGAAAGTGGAGGAACCGATAAAGAAATTGCTGAGGGTAAGGGCCAGTTCCACGAGACAGAGGAAATGCCAGTTGGCCATGGTAAATTGCGGCAATTGTCCACATGAGTACAATAATCTAGGGAGTTGATAGGAATGAGGGCAAAATAACACAGTATTAAACCATAAGTAATATAAATGGGTACTTGTTAAATGACACATTCTCAGTGGGATAAGGCACCATGCTGTAAGCTTGGATAGTATAATAGAGAAGTATTGGTTAAAGTTTGTTAGCTAAAATATTGGCTATATTAGCTGATAGGCTAGAAATAATTTATGTAACAACAAAAGAATACTGCTGGGAGAAGGCAGGGTTAATATTATAGAAAGATGAAAGGAATTAGATAGAAAGGATTTTTTTGTTATTGAATGAACTAAGCTCAGTAGCAACAGTTTAATTTTTTCTTAGCTGGTGAACTGTTTTGCTGGGATCAGTAAGAAAATGGCAATAAGCCATCAGCAGATGGCAATGAGCCTTTTACTTCAGCATTTCTTTTCTGTGATCTGTTAAGATATTTCTGGATGGGAGAAATAAAAACCTTTCTTGGACACATATAAATAGATTTTAAAAAATTATGACCTACCCTCATTAAACTTGTCAAATGCATGTAACGCCAACTCTGCATTATGTTCTCTGTTAAACATGTCCTCTCACCTTTGGGACATCTGTTTGAATTCAGTTCAAACAGATGGGATCAATATTTCCTCTCCCTAACGGATGTCAGGCGAACTGTGTGAAAATGAATATGGGCAGTTTCAACTTGGTTTCTGGTGGCAATCCACAGTCAACAAAATAAAAATAATCTTAATTTGGCATTAGTTACACATTTCCATCTTCTACCATCGAACAGAATGATAACTAATCTGGGAAATTGTTTGGATATTATGCTCATTATGAGGACATTTTGCTGAAGAATTATACATCTTAGGCACAAACACTAATTAAAGAATATAGCTATTGACTATTGAAAGGCCTAGATAGAGTGGACATGGAGAGGATGGTTTTTATAGTGGGGGAGTCTTGGATCAGAGAGCACAGCTCAGAATACAAGGACGTCCCTCTAGGACAGAGATAAGGAGGAATTTCCTTAGCCGGACAATACTGACTATGTGGAATTCATTGCCACAGATGGCTGTGGAGGTCAAGTCATTGGGTATATTTAAACTGAAGGTTGATATGTTCTTGATTAGTAAGGATGTCATTGGAAAGGGAGAGAAGGCAGGAGAATACAGTTAAGAGGAATAATATATTAGCCATAATAGAATGATGGAGCAGACTTGATGGGCTGAATGGCCTTATGGTCTGTAGTCTAAAGTCAGAAAATGAACTGTACACAGATTTTGTATTTCTCTTCCATTTCACACATTGCCAGCTCGATCTGTAGCGAAGCAGCATAATCAAAGAGTGTTGCAAAATGTTCCTGAAAAATACTTGCTTTAACAAATATCCTGTAATATTTTATTAAACGTGACAAGTGTGCAACCATTTTGAAAATACAGCTTAAAATGGGATTATTGCAAAGCTTAAGCATTTTTAATCAATGTCAGACAACCAGCTGAGAGTAACTCCCACATCATGTATCTAATTGTAATTGGAACTTCGAATGTGCTCTACGTTTCTACTTCACAGGCGGATTTCAAATACTGTATCTATCATACAGGTATTTTACTAACTTTCATTTATTGTCCCCAATTTCACCTTTTTGTTTTCTAAGGAAAAATTTAGATTTGCCTTCCCAGTATTTTTTTAATATCCTCAACACCTTACAAATAATTGTATAATATTATGGGTTGTCATAGCAAGCTTTGGAAGCACAGTTAGAAAGTAGAGAGGAGTTGGCTCTATCTTTCTTTCATAAGAAAGATGACAGCAGGATATGCCTTTATGAGTCAGGAAACCTTCACAGTTGACCTTTATAAAATTCTTAGCCTCGTGCATCAGCTGACCCTGTGAAAAAGCTGCACATTATGAGAGTCACAAGCAACAGAAAATTGGTGATGCTGAAAATCCAGGCAATGCACACAAAATGCTGGAGGAACTCAGCAGGCCAAGCAGTATCAATGGAGAAAGAGTACAATCAACTTTTCGGGCTGAGACCGTTCAACAGAACTGGAGAAAAAAAAGCATGAGGAGTCAGTGTAAGAAGGTAAGGGGAGGGGAGGAAGAAACTCAAGGTGACAGGTGAAACTGGGCTGTTGGGGGAGGAGTGAAGTAAAGAACTGAGGAGTTGATTGGTGAAAGAGATACTGGGCTGGAGAAGGGGGATGGATCTGACAAAAGAGGACAAAAGACAATGGAAGAAAGAAAAGGGGGTGAAACATCTTTGAGAGGTGATGTGCAGGTAAGGAGATAAGGTGAGAGGGGGAAATGGGAATGGGGAATGTTGAAGGGAGGGCATTACCAGAAGTTTGAGAAATCAAAGTTCATGCCATCAGGTTGGAGGCTACCCAGGTCGAATATAAGGTGTTGCTCCTCCAACTTGAGTATGGCCTCATCACGACAACAAAGGAGGCCATGGACTGACATGTCAGAATGGGAATGGGAAGTGGAATTAAAATGGGTGGCCACTTGGAGATCCCACTTTTTTTGGCAGACAAACAGAAGGTGCTTTCCCAATCTATGTGGGGTCTCGCCGAAGAAGAAGCCACACTGGGAGCACCAGATACAGTAGATGACCCCAACAAACCTTGGCCTTCATCCTGCCTTGTGCAGCTGGTTCCTAGAATTGCTGTCAGATCACCAGCGGGTAGTAAAAGTGGGCTCCTTCACCTCCACCCCTCTGACTCTTGTCACAGGAGCTCTTCAGACCTGTGTACTGAGTCCCCTCCTTTACTCCCTGTATACCCATGACTGTGTCGCCACCCATGGCTCTAATCAGCTAATTAAATTTGTGGACGACGCTACATTGATTGGCCTAATCTCAAACAATAACGAAGTGGCCTACAGGGAAGAAGTAATCTCTCTAACACAGTGGTGTTAAGAAAACAATCTCTCCCTCAATGTTGCAAAGAAGCTGGTTGTAGATTACAGGAGGAATGGAGACAGGTTAACCCCTATTGACATCAATGGATCTGGGGTTGAGAGGGTAAACAGCTTCTAGTTCCTCAGCATCCACATCACTGAGGACCTCACATGGTCTGTACGCACCAGCTGTGTGTTGAAAAAGGTGCCTCTTTTACCTCAGATGGTTGTGGAAGTTTGGTATGGGCCCCCAAATACTAAGAACTTTCTACAGAGGCACAATTAAGAGCATCCTGACTGGCTGTATCACTGCCTGGTAAGAGAACTGCATATCCCTTAATTGTAGGAATCTGCAGAGAATGGTGCGGACAGCCCAGCGCATCTATAGTTGTGAACCTCCCATGATTCAGGACATTTACAAAGACAGGTGTGAAAAAAGGGCCTGTAGCATCATTGGGGGCCCAAGTCACCTCAACCACAATCTATTCCAGTTGCTACTACCCAGTAAACAAAAAGCCAAACAGTATAAAAGCCGGGACCAACAGGCTCTGGGACAGCTTCTTCCACCAAGCCATCAGACTGATTAATTCACGCTGATCTGAGTGTATTTCTATGTTATATTGACTGTTCTATTTATTAAAAATTATTATAAGCTACTATGATTGCACATAGAACATTTAGACTGAGACGTACCGTAAAGATTTTTACTCCTCATGTATGTGAAGGATGTAAGAAATAAAGTCAATTCAATTCAATTCAGACTCATAGGTGAAGTATCGTCTCAGCTGGAAGGACTGTTTGGGGCCCTACGTGGTGAGGGAGGAGGTGTAGGGGCAGGTGTAGTTCTTGTTCCACTTGCAAGGATAAGTGCCAGGAGAGAAACAGTGACGAGGGACAAATGGACAATGGAGTCACATAGAGAGCATTCCCTATGGAAAATAGAAAAGGAGAGGAGGGAAAAATGTGCTTGGTGGAGGATCCCATTGGACATGGCGGAAGTTACGGAGAATTGTGTGCTGGATGTGGAGGCTGTTGCTGTGGTAGATGAGGACAAGAGAAACCCTGTGTCTGATGGGGTGGGGTGAGGGCAGATGTGTGCAAAATGGAAGAGATCCAGTTGAGGGCAGCACTGATGGTGGAGGAAGGGAAGCCCCTTTTCTTGAAGAAGGAGGACATCGCCTTAGTTCTGGAATGAAAAGACTCATCCTGAGAGCAAAGGCAGTGAAGATGGAAGAATTCAGAGATTGGGATGGTACCTTTACAAGTAACAAAGTGGGAAGAGGTATAGTCCAGGCAGCTGTGAATGGACAAGGGAGTCATGGAGGGAAGCGATCCCTGCAGAAAGCAGGAAGTGTGGGGAAGGAAAGGTGTAAAGATGTGCTTGGTGATGGGATCCACTGGAGTAGGCAGAAGTGATGGAGAATTATGTGATGGGTATGGATTGTAGGTGAAGACAAGAGGAATATAAGGAGTTGCCCATCCAACCTTGTGACAGTAGAGGAAGCCGTGGATTGAGATGTTGGAATGGGAACAGGAAATGGAATTAAAATGGGTGACTACTAGAAGAACCCACTGTTTCTGGCTGATGGAGCATAGGTGGTTGGCAAAGCTGTCTTCCAATCTACGTCTGGTCTCACCAATATACAGGAAGTCACACTGGAAGCACTGGACACAGTATACGTCCCCAACAGACCCATGGGTGAAGTGTCACCATCACCAGGAAGGACTATTTGGGGCCCTGAATGGTAGTGAGAGAGGAGGTGTAGGGGCAGGTGTAGCACTTGTTCTGTTTGCAAGTCTACGTGCCAGGAGTAAGATCAGTGGGAAGGGATGAATGGACAAGGGAGTCATAGAGGGAAACGATCTCTGCGAAAAGCAGAAGATGGGTTGGCGGGGAGGGAAAGACATGTTTGGTAGTGGGATCCAGTTGGAAATGGTGTAAGTTACTGAGAATTATGTGATGGATGTGGAGTCTGACGGGATCATAGGTGAAGACAAGAGGAAACCTTTTCTTGGTACGGAGGCAGGAGGATGGGTGAGGGTAGACGTGAATGAAATGGAAGAGATGCGGTTGAGGACAGTGTTGATGGTGGAGGAAGGGAAGCCCCTTTCTTTGAAGAAAAAGGATATCTCTTTATTTTTGGAATGAAAAGCCTCATCCTGAGAGCAGATGCGGCGGCAATAGAGAAATTGAGAGAAGGGGATGGCGTTTTTAAAAGTAACAAGGTGGGGAGAGGGATAGTCCAGGTAGCTGTGAGAGTCTGTGGGTTTGTAATAGACATCTGTGGATAAGCTGTCTCCAGAGAAAGAGACAGAGAAAATGAGAAAGCGAGTCGGAAATGGACCAGGTAAATTTGGGGGCAGGGTGGAAGTTGAAGGCAAAGAGAATGAAGGCAACAAGCTCCACATGTGTGTAGGAAGCAGCACCAATGTAATTGTCAATGTAATAGATGAAAAGTTGGGGAGTGATATCAGTGTAGGCTTGAAACATAGATTGTTCCACTAACTGACAAACCGGCAGGCATAGCTGGGAACCAGATGAGTGCCCATGGCTACACCTTTTGTTTGAAAGAAGTAGGAGGAGCCAAAGTAGAAATTATTGAGAGTGACGACAAGTTCGACCAGATGGAGGAAAGTGGTGGTGGAGTGGAACTGATTGAGTTTGGTGTCCAGAAAAAACAGCTTTGAGGCCTTGCTGGTGGGCGATGGAAGTGTATAGGGACTGGACATCCATAATGAAAATAAGATGACTGGGGCCAGGGAACTTGAAATCAAGAGCATGTGAGGTGTGAATACAATGTTACAATACATTGTGAGAAAGCAATGTTTGCTTTTTCGAAACTGAATTAGTTTCAGAATCTGTAAGCATTGTGTTAATGTACATGTCCTAGTCATTCAATAGGGGGAGCTCATCTGTGATTAAGGACAGCATACATTGTGTCCATAACATTACCTCAAAGTATTGTACTTCAAAAAGCCATCACGTCAGAAAAAGGGGATGAATGAGAGAAAGACATTTAATTGTCTGAGACTGTTGTCCTTCATTTAATAAGCACAATCTACCAATGGACATTTATTTCCAAATACTTTTGGAAAACTTCGTATTTTATTTGATAAATTAATATTTTATTTCAGTGTAAAGATCTTTATGAACCACAATGAGCACACAGGATAAGGAATACCCATGGCATTAAACTTTAAGAAGACTGCACTGCATAAAATTGAACAGTCAGATAGGGTTACAGAACAATGTTGTTCATTGCACTTCGATAATTCATTTTTCTCTCCTCTGTATTAACAGAAAAAAATCTTATATGTTGATGTATTACCTGTCAAAAACAATATTACTACAGTAGCAGGCTACATACCAACAAATACTCAGAGGACTAAATCACACCAATCTACAGAAGTAAACAGTTATTAGAATTTATACTATACAAATTTCAGGTGGTGAGCTAAGCATAGAGTTATTAAAATTTAAATGACTCTTCAGCAGTCCTGCAACAATGATTTGATTGACTGACTATTAATCAGTTCCGAGGCAGTATATTAACAAAATTAATCAGATAACCCTTTTCACGAGTATAAAGGACATTCATATTCTGAACCATTTAAAAAAAACTTAGGTGAATTATGAAGTTATGATGACACTCCTTGTGATGTTATGCTTCCCAAAAAAGGGAAAATAACAATGTTTGGTACATTTTTAATTTTTGCTACAAAAAAAATCTACAAATGAGGTTTTAATTGCAATAGAATTCATTCTGCGTAGTCTCAAACTAAGTAACTCTCAGAGTTTTTTTTTTCATAAAACCAGCAGAATTATAGTTTTTCCAATAGATTGATTTGGTAGGTGAAGGTAAGACAAGAACTGGGAATAGCTTTGAACATTAGCTTCTAAAATACTAATTAAAGTTCAGAAATCATATTCTGCTTGTAATCAATTGCTAATGGAAAACTGACAGAATAATGTGTTTCATATTCATTCTGGTGCATAGCAAATTCCAAGAGGATATAATGTGGAACAATTTGTGAGTGATTGAAAAGTATAGCCTGAAGCTGTTACTTCAACAAGGTGCCTGGCTTAACATCCTGGAGCATAAGACTCCTAATAACTCCAAGCTTGCTGTGCAACATGTCTTTTCAAATACAACACAAGGTGAAAGACAACTCTGATAGAATAAATAAATAGTCTTGTTGGCTATTTTACTGATTTGGGATTATTTTAAGTACCTATTTCCTTGGTGGTTTGCTGTGTTTCAGCGGATAAGGCATTTGCAATAGTATCAGTTGAAATTACTTTGTACCCTCAGGTGGAAATGTCAAATACTAGAGGGTATAGAGTTAAGGTAAGAAGGGGAAAGTTTAAAGGAGATTTGCAAGGCTTTTTGTTTTGTTTGCCTTTTTGTTGAAGGGACTGCCATGGGAGGTGATGGAAGCAGATACGTTAGGAACATTTCAGAGGCATTTAGGCAGACACATAACCAGGCAGAGAAAAGAGGGAGATGGGCCATACGTGGACAGATTGGATTAGTTGTATGGCTATCATGGTTAACGTGGACATAATAGGCCAAAAAGCTTATTTCTATGCACTACTACTCTATGTTCAAAGAGTGGCACGGTAGCATAATGGTTAGCACAACGCTTTACAATACCAACGATCCAGGCTCAATTCCTTCCGCTGTCTGTAAGGAGTTTGTACATTCTCTCTGTGAGATTGTGGGTTTCCTCTGGGCGCTCCAATTTCCTCCCACAGTCTCAAAGTCGGTGGTAGGTTAATTAGTCACTATAAATTGTCCTGTGATTAGGCTAGGGTTAATTTGAGGGTTGTTTGGTGGTGCAGCTTGAAGGGCTGGAAGGGCTGTGCTGTATCTCAATATATAAATAAAATGAATAAAAATCTTAAATGTACATACAATTACAAAGTCTGATCATATCCTGACAAAGAAGTGACTTGTTAAAGAGCAGGAGTTTCAAATTATTTTATTCTAATGATTTATAATTAAAATGCTAAATTTATAATCAGTTCACCGTTGGAAACTGAAGTTCTATTTTAGATAGACTAATGAAAAGAATACATCTTGAGAAACAACCCAGTCTCATGTATGGAAATGTAGATTTTATTGTCTGTATCTTTTGATGTTCAGGGTTCAAATGGAAATATTTCCTTTCAATATCGTATGTGCAGTGACAGGAGTACTGGGAATTATTTCGTATTCCAAGCTCATAAATTCATCATTAAGAATGCAGTATTAGATTCTGACAATGTTGTGAATCTGAAAGACGATGAGATTACAGTTCATCAACCGTGAACTGAATTCCCACAGTGCTTTCTTCTTTATTGAAAGCATCTTATTTCTCAGCTTCCTCAGCTGGCTGTTATCACAGAAAATGCACATGAATCTCAAATCATTCATTATGCTAATCTGTTGTGCGAATTTGTTTATAATTAGGATGATGTTGCTACTGGGGCGCAGATAGGATGCGTGAGATAAAAAGTGGACTTGATGTTTGTTCCAGCTTCAAAAAAATTGGCAAGCTTTTGGTGACAATGATCAAGAATGATGAACGCAGTAAACATGTCAAGGTGCTAAAAAAAACTCTTCTACAGACAGGTGTTGCAATGAAAATACACCTTTATTTTTGAGTTTTATTATGGAACATGGATCAATAAATTGACACAAAATAGGTCAAGACATTTACTTATTCCTTCAAGCATATTTATTGCTAATGGTGGGTACGGTAGCATTATGGTTAGGTTATTGAATTAATATACAAAGGACAGGACCATTAATCAGAGGCATGAATTCAAATCAGACAATGGATCCTGATTAACTTAAACTCAAATACTTGCCTGAATCTTAAAATAAGTAAAATCTTAACCTAGAAACAATAAAAGTAATGAATTATTTCAAACACTCTCTCAGTTCGCTGGCAACCTACACTCAGTAGCTATTTTATTAGATACATCCAAAGACCTGCTTGTTAATACAAATATCTAATCAGTCAATCATATGGCAGCAACTTAATGCATAAAAGCCTACAGACATGGTCAAGAGGTTGAGATGTTCAGAATTTGACCCTGGAATGGTTGTTTGTGCCAGAGAGGGTGGTTAGAGCATCTCAGAAATGACTGTCCTCCGGGGATTTTCATCCACAACCATCCTTGGACTTTATTGAGAATGGTGCAAAGAAACAAAACTAAAACATCCAATGAGCTGCATTTCTGTGGGCAAAAATGACTGCTAGTGGGGGAGGTCAGACATGAATGGCCAGACTGGTTCAGACCGACAGGTAGACAATATCCATTCAAATAACTAACAGTGGTAAGCAGAAGAGCATCTCCAAATGCACAACATATCAAACCTTGAAGTGGATGGGAGTTCAACAGCCAATGACCACACCAGGTTCCACTCCTGTACCCCATTAAGAGGTCACTGAGTGCCTCCAGACTCAATAATGCAAAAGACTCAATTCAGCCTCCTGAGTTCAAAGGCCAAAAAAGGATGAACAATAACTACTGTCATTGCTAGTAATGCTCACATCCATTGAATAAATAATAGAAATTGTGTTTTTTGTCTTCATTATGCTGTGAGAATAGGCCCATGCCAATCATGGGGCACTCATTTACTCTAATCTAAACCAAATGTTTCCCTCCTCCCCCAATTTCCAACATTCCCAACAGCTTCCCTCAGATTCTGCCAACATACTAAGTGCAATTTAGGATGTTCTTGTGAGTTGGGAGAAAGCAGGAGCACACCCAGGAAATCTGCAGGGTCACAGGGATAAGTGCAAGTCTCGCACAGGCAGTACCAGAATTCAGGATCGAACTCAAGTTGCTAATTCAATGAGGCAGCATCTGTCAGCTGTGCAATTCTGCAATCCCAATGGGTGGTGTCTCATCATTCACAATTCAGAAGAATCCAGTCCTTGTACGCTGTGTACCAGCTCACAAGTGACTTCATCAAATCACAGAAAATGGCTGCTGCATAAACCTGAAGAAGGGGGATCTTATTGAAAACTATCAGATGTTGAAAGGCCCAGATAGAGTGAACGTAGAGAGGACATTTTCTCTAGTGGGGGAGTCTTGTACCAGACACCACAGCCGCAAAATACAAGGATATCCCTTTAGAACAGAGAGTGGAGATTTATTGTTTTGGATGGCTGTGGATGCTATTGCATTGGGTATATTTAAAGAGAAAGTTGATAGGTTCTTGATCAGTAAGGGTGTCAAAGGTATGAAGAGAAGGAAGGATAAAGGGATAATAAGTCAGATAGAATAGCAGAGTAGACTCAATGGACCAAGTACGTGATTCAGCTCCTAGGTCTTATGGCCTTATGACAATCATCTCAGCTGCTAGCTCTGCTTTCACATTCAGTCACGTTTTGGCTCATGTCCGCAATCATTTGCTTTTGTCAGCTTACCACCATCTAAATGATTGACATGGTGAGATGATTGGCATTTCCTTCAATGTCCTCAGTCACCTTTTGATCATATCAAAGTTCAAAGTAAATTTATTATCAAGGTACCTATGTGTCAGCATATATAAAACATATAACTTATTTCATTTAAATCAAATGGCCTAATATGTATTGAATTTGTATTATTCACTTTGATCAGGAAGTTAGAGTACTTCCTTTCCTCACAATCAAAACAAGAGGCCATAATATTTATTATGTTTCCTTTCCCTCTGTTCTACCATCAGTAACAGACAGGTTTACTTGTGGAAGGATCTCCCTCTGGTGGAGCAGCTGAGAAATAAAAAAATAAATCACATGAGTAGGATGGACAAATTTCAAAGATTATCTGGTCTAATAATAAAACTCCTGACAGGTTGCTTGGAGCCCATCTCACTAACCTCAGGATGAAACCATTATTGAAACGTTTTTTTAACAGGTCCACTAAAAAAATACCAGATTTATTTTTATTATGTCAGACCTACACCTGGATCGGTGGGATTGCTGTGAGAATGGCCTTTGGCACTTGATTTAGCCTTCAACAATGCCTTCACAGTGATGTTTTAAGCTGTATAGCAACTCTTCAAAAGGTTCTGCAAAACTATTCTATCGAAGTAAACCTTTGTACTGCAGATTATGTAACATATTTAAAAAAGAAAAACAAAATAAGATTACTTAGTATGTTTGATTAGAAATGCAGCTAATATAAGAAGTCGGTGTGGTAAATCAATTTCAAATAATATTATCGAATTGTATAATATTAATTCAAACTATACCCTCTTCTTTCAGAATGTAGCAATACCACAAGAAAACTAGAATTAAAATGCTTTTAACAGATGCAGTTGAAATCCATTTCTCTAATTAACAGTGATCCAAGTTCCTTCTCAGAAATCCACATTTCACCAGTCAGCTACCAAGGACAATATGCTTTGTTTTTTTTTTCCTTCATCTGAAGGCTGTCTCAGGTGAGCTACCCCTTATCAGAAACTGCAAGAAAAAAAATAACTATTATGGGCAATAGGTTCAATCCACTGACTTTTATTTAATGAACTTCAGTACAACTGGATAGCCACCTGAAAACAAGTCACCCTGTATGAAATGGCACTAAATAGCTTTGAGCATCAGTATTTTTTGATATCAAGTAGTTGTTTCTCTTTAACCTGTGCAAGCGATGTGATTCTTTAATGATTGTAATACAAGCAGTGGAAGCCTGATCTCTACATAGCTGTCAAAAGCTATACATAGCATACAAAATACATATTTTCCGTTTCAGCACACAACCATAAAAAAGGATTGTTGCAGCAATTACTGAGCAGAAGTTGAATGATCTCTATGAAGTGCCCATTTTGTTCAAGACAAGTGCCAGAGCACCTGAGAAGTCAGCTACTGAAATAACGGGCAGATGGTACAACACATTCATTCTAATCGATACCAAACTGCATACTCACAGCTTAGGGGAAGCTACTGTGCAGTCCACAATCACAATTCTGCTGTACCCATGGATTGGGAGGTATGCAAAGACAAAAATGCTATTTCATTTGATCTCAGGAATCATTAACATTATATTTGTCAGGCTGATAATAAATTCTGTACTATGGTGTTCATGCAGCCTCTGAATGTCTATACTTTAGGTGTAGAGCCTGATATCGTTATACATCAAGCAGTCGCTCTCTCCTTTCAAAAGCAGACAAAGCAAGGAATATAAACATTCACACACATACACACACACACACACACACACACACATATATATATATATACATGTTTCAGTGTTATTCACAAGCTCAGTCACATTACCATACTGAAGTCTTGCCATGCTGAGAGATATCGGCCATCCCATCTCTCCAAAATACTCTCTACCGAAGATTAGATAAATCCACTTTTCATCTTCTTTCAACAAATCCTGCAGATTCCTGATGTAAGAACAAGCTGAATTATACCAAGCTATGCTTGTTTGTTAGGTTTCTGTTCAGCATTAGCTAATCCCTTTGTGGATGCTAGGCAATCAGCTAAACACTACAGACTCCTCACACTCTTGCTACCTAAATGACAAGAGATAACTACCAATCCCCAACTGCTCCTACTGGAAGCAGGCACAGAAGCACTCACATATTAACATCACTGGAACGTACCATGCTACCAGAGGGGGAGACAAAGCAACAATACTACATTCTCACACAGCAGTAACATCATCATCCTGTTGTAAGAAAACTGTACATTAACCTGTATTTTGCTCCAAATGGCTTTCTACATACCACAAAGTTTCTATTTAAAAATAAACTGGGAAATGCATTAACAATTAAAACCATTGCAACCTACAATTTAATGAGTCTGGTTTTGAATATTAAAATATAATATGCAGTTTTAATATTAATATACTTTGGGAGGTCAGAGCACTAAGTGGTTAGAGTAATACAGTCAAAGAAAATTACAGCACAGAAACAGGCCCTTTGGCCCATCTAGTGTATGCTGAAACATTTAAACTGTCGATTCCCATCAACCTGCTTTTGGACAATAGCCATCTCTACCCGTCCCATCCATATACCTATCCAAATTTTTCTTTAATGTTGAAATCAAAATTACATCCACATCTTGCACTGGCAGCTTGTTCCACACTATCACCAAACTCTGAGTGAAGAAGTTTCCCTTCATGTTCCCCTTAAATATTTCATTTTTCACCCTTAACCCATGAACCTTAGTTGTAATGTCACCCAACCTCAGTGGGAAAAAACCCTGCTTGCATTTACCCTCAAAATACCTCTCAAAGTATTATATATCAAATCTCCCCTCAGTCTTCTACATTCTGGAGAATAAAGTTCTAACCTATTCAATATTTCCATATAATTCGGTTCCTCCAGTCCCAGCAATGTCTTTGTAATTTTTTTCTATACTCCTTCAATCTTGTAACTTTCCTGTATTTAGTTGACCAAGCTGCACACAATACTCCAAACTAGGCCTCACCAACGTCTTATACAACTTCAGTATAACATATCAACTACTGTACTCAATACTGCGATCTATAAAGGCCAATGTGTCAAAAGTTTTTATTATGACCCTGCCTACCTGTGGTACCACTTTCAATGAATTATGGACCTGTATTCCCAGATCCCTTTGATTTACCAAATTTATCAGTGGTCTACCACTCATGATGTAAGACCTGCCCAGGCTTGTTTTCCCAAATTGCAACAACTCACACTTGCCTGCATGAAATTTCATCTGCCATTTCTCAGCCCATTTTTCTAGCTGGTCCACATCTGCTGCAAGCTTTGATAGTCTTCCTCACTGTGAACTACACCCCTAATTTTGGTGTCATCTGCAAATTTGCTGATCCAGTTTACCACATTATCATTCAGATCATTGATACAGATGACAAACAACAACAGATCCAGCACCGATTCCTGCTGCAGTCCATTAGTCACAATGCTAAACTCGGAGAGGCAGCCATTTACTAACACCTTCTGCCTTCTCCCACAAAGCTAAAATTGAACCCAATTTACTATATCATCTTGAAAGCCAAGTGACCGAATCTTCTTGACCAATTTCCCTTGCTGGATCTTGTCAAATACCTTCCTGATGTCCTTGTAGATAATATCCACTGACTTGGCTTCATCAACTTCCCTGGTAACTTCCTCGAAAAACTATAAGATTGGTTAGATACGACCAACCACACACAAAGCAAAGCTGACTATCCATAATCAGACTCTGTCTATCCAAATACTCATGTATCTGGTCGCTCAGAATACCTTCCATCCGATAACTTTACTACAAATGATATCAGATTCTCCAATCTATAATTTCCTGGAGTATTCTTAGCACCTTTCTTAAACAGCTGAACAAATTTAGCTATCCTCCAAACCTCTGGTATCTCACCTGTCACTATGGGTAACTTAAATATCTCTGTTAGGGCCCCTGCAATTTCTACATGCCTCCTACAGGGCCCAAGGAGAACTTTGTCCTGTTCTGAGAATTTGTCCACCTTGATTTGTCTCAAGACAGCATACACCTTCTCCTCTGTAATCTGTATAGGGTCCATGATCGTGCTGCTTTTGCCTCATTTCTGTAGACTCTGTGTCCATCTACCTACTATATACAGATGCAAAAATCTATTTAAGATCTTCCCCATTTCTTTTAGCTCCATACATAGATCTTCCAGAGGATCAATTTTTTTGTCTCTTGCGATCCTTTTGCTCTTAACATATCTGTAGAAACCTTTAGGATTCTACTTCACCTTGTCTGCTAGAGCAAATTCATGTCTTCTTTTAGCTCTCCTGATTACCTTGTTAAGTGTTCTTTCACATTTCTTATACTCCTCAAGTACGGGTATTCCTGCTTGCCTATACTTGCTATGCACCTCCTTTATTTCTTAACCAGGGCTTCAATATTTCTGCAAAACCAAGGTTCCCTAAACCTGTTATCCTTGCCTTTTATTCTGACAGGCACATACAAGCTTTGTACTTTCAAAACTTTACTTTTGAAGGCCTCCCACTTACTAAGTACACCTTTGCCAGAAAACAGTCTGACCCAATCCACATTTGTCAAATCCTATCTCATACTATCAAAATTTGTCTTTCTCCAATTTAGATTCCTAACCTGAGGACCAGGCCTATCTTTTTTCACAATTACCTTGAAACTAATGGCATTATGATCTCTAGAAGCGGTGTTCACCCAAAACAAGCTTCTGTCACCTGCCCTCTCCCATTCCCTAATAGGAAAACACGTATTGCACCCTCTCTCATTCGGATTTCTATGTTCTGATTAAGGAAACTTCTTTCAACGTATTTAATAAACTTTAACTGGTCTAGTCCTTTTACGGTATAGTAGTCCCCATCAATAAGTGGAAAGTTAAAATCATCTACTATCACAACCTTATGTTTCTTGCAATAGTCTGGGATCTTTCTACAAATCTGTTCCTCTAAATCCTGCAGATTGTCAGGTGGAAATTAGTGTAACCTCTTTAATGTGCCATACCTTTCTTGTTCATTTCCACCCATAAAGCCTCACTAGGTGAGTTTTCCAGTCTGTCCTGACTGAGCACTGCTGTGACATGTTCCTTCACTAGTAACATCACCCTTTTCCTTTTAATTTTTCCTGTTCTACCCCATCTAAAACAATGAAACCCCAAAATCCTAAACTGTCAGCTCTGCCCCTCCTGCAACCAGGTCTCACTAATAGCTATCATATCATAATTCCATGTATTCACCCATGCCCTGAGCTCATCTGTTTTTCATACGATACTTCTTATATTGAAATATATGCATATCAGAACATTAGTCCCTCCATGCTCAATCTTTTTCGATTTAACACTGAGTCATGTCATCTGCAGAAATTTTCTGATAACTCAACAATAGATGGATGTGTAAAAGAAGGATGGGAGGATGAATGCAGGGCCTTGGTGGAGGACTTTGACAAATGGTGCAAGTTGAATCATCTCCAGCTCAACATCAGTAGGACAAAGGAGATGGTGTTGGACTTTAAGAAGACTAAGCCTGCGCTGCTCTCTGTTACTATTAAGGATGAAGATGTGGATGTGGTAGGACCTATAAGTACCGGGGGGTGCACCTGGATGACAGACTAGAATGGAGCACCAACACAGAGGCTGTGCACAAGGAGGACCAGAGTTGCCTCTACTTTCTGAGGAGACTGAGGCTCTTTGGAGTTTGCAGGCCTTTTGTGCACACGTTCTACTGGTCCGTTGTTGCCAGTACAATCTTCTACGTGGTGGTGTGCTGGGGCAATGGCATCAACGTGGGTGATGTCAACTAGCTCTATTAAAAGAGTCAAACTGGACACACTGGAGGCTATGGTAGAACCAAGGGCTCTATGGAACACCTTGGCAATTCTGGACAATGGACAATGCCACCTTGGCTGAACAGAGGAGCACTTTTAGTAAAAGAGTAAGACAACTGTGCTGCTCCAAAGACCACTATATGAGGTTATTCTTAGCTATTAGGCTCCATAATGAGTCAACCAATACTGGGAAGTGATGACCCCTCCTGTTAGACTGTTTAAGGTAACTTATTTTTATATTCTTTCTTACTTCTTTTCTAATACTTGTTTATCTGTTCACTTGTAATGCTGCTGTGACACTGTAATTTCCTCTGGGATCAAAAAAGTATTCTATCTTTTGGTTCCTGATTTTGTATGAGGTCTTAACATCTGTCTCCACATCCACACCACTATCTGTTCTGGTGTGCTGGTTCTCATCCTGCTGCAACTCTAGTTTAACACTCCATTCATGTAGCAGTAGCAGCAAACCTTCCTGCTCTGATACTAATCCTTTCCAGTGCAAACTGTCTCTTCTGTACAGGTCCCACCTTCCCAGGAAGGGAGACCAATGATCCAAAAATCTGAATCCCTTCCAACACTAACTCCTTAGCCATGTGTTCAATTATATGATCTTCCTATTTCTGGCTTCACTAGCACATGGCATGGGTAGCAGTACTGAAGTCACAGCCCTGGATTATTGTGAAGTAATTAAATATGCACTAAAATTACTGTGTTAAGTGGAGCAAAAAGTTAGGGGAATGAAAGCAAAAGTATCATGAGTTGATATTCTCCAGATCTTGGTGGTTAATTTATGCTGCTCCAATTTACTGGGGAGGTTGTCAACAAATCGGAGTGGACTTATCTAGTTGATTGCACAGAAGATTACATAGAACAAAGATAACACGGCACAAGAACAGGCCTTACAGCCACAATGCCCATACTGAATATAATACCAAATTCCACAAATCCATTCTGCATGCACATAATCCTTATCCTTACATTTATTGTACACTCATTGTCTATCTAAAGGTCTTTTCAATGCCATTGTCTTATCTGCTCCCACTACCAGTTGCCTTGGGTTCCTTTTTAATAATGCAACAGAAATCTGCAAAAGGTTCAAAAAGAGATGGCTACAAAATAGTCAATTTATTGGTATAGATCTTCAAAGTTTCTTAGATTGTGAAATGGCCCCAAAAGATGACCTTGGATAGCTAGTCTGGCATCAGAAAATGCTGCAAGAATTATCGAAGACTTGGTAATAAGCCACTTAGAAAATTAAAGATCAATTAGAGTCAAATGCTGAATATCAAAATTTTGCTGATGTGTATCAGATTGACAGTCTGCCATCTGCAGTTTCACACAGGCTCTCAACTCAAGATGAACAGAATCATCTGCTTTGTTTTGAGTAGAGCAACGGACAGCCCACACCCATGGACCTTTCCGTAATTCACACTACTCAATTAAAGCATGAGAAACTCTGCCCTTCTGCTTCACATCATACCTTCAGGTCACTTTTGTGTCCAACCTAATGCAGCACATTAAAGTCACTAATGACATGTCGCTGAAGAGCTTAATTAATGACTTTTTCATTCTAAGACAGTTCACACTGTAGCCACCACATTGGACCATCTGCTGCTCCTTGAATCCCTGGTTTCGAATTGCAGTATTGCCTCTACAAGCCCATTGACAAAGAAATGAAGAGAGCTACAGGGACACCATGGAGAAAACCATTAGAGTTGTCATACAACACTTCAGTTAGTTGGAGTGGACAAGAGCATGTAGTGATACTCAATGAAAGTAGCCTCACACTGTCATTATTTGCTACATCTTCCATAATTTCTCAGTGGTTAATGAAATATGCGATTGGTCCATTGTCCAAAATTCCAATTCCCTCATTTCCTTTGTTGTGGAACCATTAACTCACAGTATCAACATACAGGAAGTTCAAAAAACTGAATAAATTTTCAGCATATTCCAGAATATGTGAGACACCACCTAACTTTGGCCACAAGAAATTTAGAAAAAATGCAACTTCTTAGAGGTATTATCAAAAAAAACTATGTTTACCTTTTGTTTTGCAAATTTTATTTCCAGTATTACCCAACGTAATAAGCATGTCTGCTATTTATAAATATAACATTTTAGTAATATTCATATTCGGACTTTAAAGCTAATTTCTGCATGCTATGAAACTCTGAAATATTTTTAGTATCTGTCAAGCTGAAATTGAATATTTGAAAGTGCTCTTGTCAATGTTACTTCTCTCAGTCAAATTGCTTTAAACAATAGCTATGTTACCTGGTTTTATTTTACTTTTGCACCAAAGAAATTATTACATAGTAGTTTGATAAAAATTTAAAAAGTTATCTATTAATAATGTTAAATCATAGATCTGAATTAGCCACAATCACAGTTTGCCTTCACTGCACTTTTCCAGTATTTTAAATACTTGTCTTTTCATGTGTTTTTTAAATTATTTTAAAATGTTGTGATTGATTAGACAATGGAATAACCGAAGCTTAATGCTCACGACACTTTTAGTGAAAAAAAATTCCTACCTATAAATTTCCATCTAATTTATTTTGTGCTTAATTTAATTTAGTTCTAAATGCCCCTTTCTCCAACATCATTTATGCATATGTAGATGCCATTTAGATGTGATGATCAACTCTGTCTTACCTGCAGAAAATACACAGAGAAAATATAACCTATAACCTTTTATTCCCACTGAGAAACAAACTGTCAGATATGAATTAAAAATGTTCAATGCATTCAAGTTTCACTCTCTGCGTGTCCCTGACACCTGTTCTGAGCATTAGAAATGCTGTTGTCAAGTTTCACAGTATGCATACGTGCTGCATACTCTGCTGCCTTATGAACCTGTGCCTCTTAGTGGGCTGGAGTGACCCACAACAGAGTGCTTCTTTTTGAACTAGTGAGGTGCTCCTACTAGGTCATTGCAGTTCTGACTTCCATGGGTGCACATCACAGCATGAAATGACAGAACATGTTGGGTTCAGATGCAGGTCCTTTGAACTTGTGCACCTCTGGTTGGACCGACACTGAATCCCGGAGTCAGACACTCTTGTATATGTCCTCTGGCTTTGTGCCAGGCATGCGTTGAGTGGACGATTCATTTGAATATGGTCACTGATCCGGTTGGAAAAGTCAAGGGAAGGAAAGCCACAAACACAGGAGATTCTGCAGATGCTAGAACACACACAAAATGCTGGAGGAGCTCAGAAAACTAGGCAGCAGGAATAAACCAGGAATAAACATTTTGGGCTGAGACTCTTCATCAGGAAAGGAAAGTTCTAATGTTAATTAATATCAATGTTTTAAATTAATTTAAAAGTGATTAAATTGAGACGAGTGTTTTGATTAATCTATTTTTAAAGTTTTTATTTTAAATAAAAACTATTTCATATAGTTAAAAATGTCCCCGATCATTAGAATTATCAAAAACAATCAGGCAGGTTGAAGTCACCATATTGGGAGTCTGAGTCGCTCCCATAACATGCCCTGATTTGAAGGAAGCCAACAGCAGAAACAACTCATATCAATTGAAGTTGTGTGACTTCAAAAAAAATGCACCTGTTAGAACAGAATGGGTGATGAATTCATTGCAGAAACACTGCATGGCCCGGTGACATACTGTACTTTCATGTATAGCAAGTCCTGACCTGGTAATGGTCACTCTGAGAGATACTATTCACAGACTTGGGCAGCTGGAAAATTTAATCATTAACAAGACTTGGCCTCAAGTTTATAGTTGTTGTTTAGTTGTTTAGTAGCCGTATTAACTCAGGCCAGATCCTTCTTATCAGCATTAATAACACTGAAGGTGAAAGAGCTAATGTGGAAGGGAAAGGAAATAAACATAATTCCATTTTGCTTCAGTTATTGAGTGCCTGATTTTTGAAATTAGCTGCATCTCAAAGGAATTGCTTGGTAAGTTAATTTTGCAACTAGGACCCATTATAAATGAAGTAGTAATGAAGAACTTGATTTGTTTCTGACTGATGAAGACTGCATAGTAGGCCTCAGCTAATCCAGAAAAAAAAACTGTACAAAAACATTTCCAGCCTCTTTCTAAATTAAAGGCAAGGAGAAAGCTGCATGAAATGAATCTCAATTATTTTCATACCTTTTATATAATGAAGTGGAAATTAGTTATAAATCTAGTTAAATTACCAGATGCCTGCTCTACCAGTCTGAGCCTGGATGAAGAATGTCATTTGTGCTAGGGTACCAACAAGGCAACAAACAGGCTCAGATCAGAATATGGCAAACCTTGAGTTTGGTATTATTCAACCTGAGAAAGAATGGGCCGTCATCAAAGGGAGAAAAATACAAAGCTGCTAGGCTGGCATAAAACCTAAGCCTCTTTATTGTTACTCCTCAGAGAAAGGGAAATGCCAATCCATCATTGTTTAGTCTGTACACAATGTGTAATGTAACTAAATGTTAATACTCTCTAAATTGGCCTAACATGCAGCTCAGTTGAAAAACAATTCCTATAAAAAGGATTAAAAGATAAATTCTGGCAAAGAGCAGGCATGAGATCAAGACAAATCATACAATAGACAGTCCTGCCACATTGAACCAAACTATTTCTCCTGCCTACTCTTGGAAAGCTCTCATCTTAGTCAAGAAATGGTCACCTATATACAACAGTGATATGTAAGCCAACATTTAGGTACATGAAATAAAGCTATGGTGGTTGAATGGGTCTTAAAACAGAAGTACTAAATAGATATGGCATACTAAAAATTGAATCTATTAGGTGCTTGTTTATTATGTTTAATTCATGCATAAAAGTGATTTCCCCTGGAAATCACAGAAGCATTCACATCCTGATGAAATTTCACCCATTGAGAAATAGCCCTAGGCACTGCCATGTGCACTACACCACAAGTGGCATCTTTTTCTTAAAATCAGTTGTGTACCTAATGACTTTGCAAGTTGAGCACAGCTCATTTTTCTTCCCTGCTGGCATAGTTTGGCATTCTAGGTTGCAACCTAGCTTTACAGAATACTTGAAAAAGAAATAACGGTCCCAATATCAACAATAAAATATCAATTAAAAGGTCTCTGTTCTGACACTAATGTCTTGCCCAAAGCATCTGGCCATTCAGTTTACACTGCAAAGATAATGGAAACCTTATAATTTCTTGTTCCATTGCTGATTACAGTCTTCTAATACAATTCACATCAAGACAATCTATACCACTTATGATGTAGCCATTTATGACCCAAGGCTAGGTGAGAATATAAAATTCAGTGAGAAGCTTGGTACCCACACAGAGATTTGCTCTTCTCCATTCTTGACTTTCTTCCTCAACACAACAGCAGCTTTGTATTCAGCTAGTCTAGTTGTAAGGTCAGAAGGCTTGCCCAGTTACCAGCATGGCAAAATGTACTGGGGTAGTAATGGGTTTTCTTGCAGTCTTTGTCAGGAAGAAACCAAGCCCTGAGTTAATGTATGGTTTTGATACAAAATTTCTTTAATATACGTTTGCTCTAACTTAATTAATAATTACATGGGCCTAATGAGAACTGATGCCATATGCGCACCATTTTAGTGCAAATAACAGGATGAAATCCAATGTGTAGGCAAACTTTCTCCCAAATTCTAACCAACTGAATTTATTTCATATAATATTAAATGGTGCAAATGGGATAAGCTGTTCAACACCAATTCTGCAGAGTAACTGGGCTGGGGCAGTAAAAACAACCTCATTAACATATCACACATCTTAACAACAACATATAATGCGCAAGCTTAGCCCTTATCAAATGCCTACAAATGCATATTCCAGTAGGATCCAGGAAAAGCAAAAGTTCAAAGTAAATTTATTATCAAAGTACAAAAACGTCACCATGCACAACCCTGAGATTCATTTTCTTGCGAGCATACACAATAAATCCATAATAGAATTCTAACCATAATAAAATTAATGAAAGACCATTCCGACTTGGGTGTTCAACTAGTTTTCAAAAGGAAACAAACTGTACCAATAGAAAAATAGATAAAAATAATAATAAATAAGCAATAAATATTAAGAACATGAAATGAAGAGTGTTTTTGTAATTCAAATTTTCATTATTATTTATTCATATTTTACAAAGCAGCACAGCATAATGAAGAGTGTTTGAAAGTGACTCCATGTGTTGTGGGAACATGTCAATAATGGGGCAAGTGAAGCTGAATGCAATTATCCCTTTTGGTTCAAGAGGCTGATGGTTGAGGGGAATAACTGTTCCTGAACCTGGTGGTGTGAATCCTGAGGATTGTGTACCTTCTTCCCAATTCATCAGTGAGAAGAGAGCATGACCTAGGTAATGGGGGTCCCTGATGATGGATGCTGCATTCCAGCAACTTCACTCCATGTAGATGTGCTCCTTGGTGGGGAGAGCATTATCTGTGATGGACTGCACTTATGATTCTTCCTTCAGTAGTATTGACAGTGATGCCAAACTCATTACTCTGTGGCTTAGCACAGTTCAAATGGTATCCATAAATTTCCAGATGTCACCACTGTTGTTGGTAAAATCTTGTGCCAATGAGGAGACATGCAGGAATGAGATGGGTTGGTTGTTGAGTGATGACGCATTCACCATCAGAAAGACCAAGGAAATGCTTGTGGACTTCAGGAAAGAGAAGTCAGGAGGACATATTCCTGTCCTTATTGAGGAAGTCAGTGTGGTGGAAAAGATGAACAGCTTTAAGTTCCTGAGAGTTAAAATCTTGGATAATCTGGCCTGAGTCCAACACATTGATGAAATTATGAAGAAGGCATATTATACTTCATTAGGCATTTGAGAAGATCCAATATGTCACCAAAAACTCTTGCCAATTTCTACAGATGTGCAGTTTAGAGCATTGTAACTAGTTGCCTCACGGCCTGGTATGGAAGCTCTAATGGACAGTATCACAAGAAGCTGTGGTTGCAGTCTCAGCCAGCTCCATTACAGGCACACCTTGCCCTGATCATTGAGGACATTTTCAAAAGGCAGAACCACAAGAAGGCAGCAACCTTACCATCTGGTCATGCCTTCATCTCATTACTACCATCAAGAATGAGGTACAGGAGCCTGAAAGATTCAGACACAGCTTCTTCCCATTCACTATCAGTACTCTGAATGGTCTATGAGTGGTATCCAACTTTTTCCATTCTTTTTCATTTTTTGTAATTTATATCAATTTTAATGCCTTTGCAGTCTACTTTTGCAGCAAAACAACAAATATGACATCAGACATCAGATATCAAACTATCTGATTGGACAGCCAGTTCCATTATTGGCATTCCCCTCCCTACCATTAAGGACATCTTTAAGATGCAGTGCACAGGGGTGGTGTGGGTTTAGTACTTTTTTAAAGGATTATATAGGTCGGCACAACATGGAGGGATGAAGGGCCTGTACTGTGCTGTAGTGTTCTATGGGAAGGTCCTTTCTCCGAAACATTGAGTGTATGTCTTCAGGCTCCTGTGCTGGATCTCTGATGGTAGTAATGAGAAGAGGCCATGCCCCAGTTGGCAAGGGTCCTTAATGATGACTGTTGCCTCTACCTTGATAGGAGTTTGACGAAATATGGTATGTCACCAAAGAGTTTTGCTAATTTCTATAGTTGCATACTGAAATGCTTTCTGACTGGATTGCATCACCGCATGGTATGGAATCTACAGTGCACAGGATCATAAGAGGCTGAAGGGCTATTTTTAATGATGGATGCTGTTTTCCTGAGGCACCTGAGATTCTGTACTCAGCCTAGGGTAACACTGGCAGGATCCTTCTTTTCTGCAAGATGCAGAATGGAATTATAATTACTATCACAATCACAAGGTATCTGAATCAAAGGTGGTGAAGCATATAGGAGGGAAATGAAAAAACTTGGCCGAGTGGTGGCACAACAATCTCTCACTCAACATCAGTAAGACCAATGAGCTGATTATTGACTGCAGGAGGAGGAAACCAGAGGCCCATGAGCCAGTCCTCACTGGGGGATTAGAGGTGGAGAGGGTTAGCAACTTTTAATTCCTCAGTGTTATCATCTCAAATGATGTGCCCCAGGTTCAGCACGTAAGTGCCATTACAAAGAAGCATGGTAGTGCATCTTTTTTTAGAAGTTTGCAAAAATTTGGTATGTCGCCTAAGACGTTGACAAACTTCAATGGATGTGTGGGGGAGAGTATATCAACTGGTTGTATCATGGCTTGGTGTAGAATCACCAATGCCCCTGAATGGAAAATGCTACAAAAAGTAATAGATACCCTCCCCACTACTGAGCACATCAACATGGAGTGCTGCCACAGGAAAGCAGCATCCACCATCAGAGACTTCCATCATCTAGGTCATGTTCTTTTCTCACTGCTACCATCAGAAAGAAGGTACAGGAGCCTCCAGACCCACATCACCAGGTTCAGGAACATTTACTAATTCTCAAACATCAGGCTCTTGAATCAGAGGGGATAACTTAACTCACCTCAACACTGAACTGTTACCATGACCTGCGGATTCACTTTCAAGGACTCTTCATCTCATGTTCTTGATATTTATTGTTTAGTTAATTATTATAATTTTGCTTGTTTTTTTGTTTGTTTCTTTATATTTACTCTAAATGCCCACAAGAAAATGTATCTCAGGGTTGTATATGGTGAATATATGCACTTTGATAATAAGTTTACTTTGAACTTTGAACTTTGAACTGACCGAATATGCAAACCGATTCTGATGTATTAACAACTGCAGAAAATGATCTACTGTTCATGCTAAGCCTTTTACCTTTTAAAGATGGTGCTAATCATTTCATAAAACAATATTTCAAAACAAATTAAGAGGTCAGAGTTCAAACTGTTTGAAACACTCACTGTTTAAAACAGATGATGCTGGTAGAAGTAAGACCGGTCTCATATGATAATCTACCACCAAACTTTGATTCCTGTCAATCATTTGACACCATCTGGAGCTTTGCTGGATGTTCTATTCAATGTGTGTAGATTAATTATGCATATGTTAAAATTTCACCAATATCTGTTATAAACAATTTGTACACCAAATATCACGAGGTATTATGAAGAGCAGAAGAAGATGAAATACACACTCAGTGGCCACTTTATTTAGTACAACTGACACTTGTTCATTATTGCAAATATCTAATCAGCCAAGCATGTGGCGGCCACTCAATGCATAAAAACATGCAAGCATGGTCAAAACATTCAGTTGTTGTTCATACCAAACATCAGATTGGGGGAAGAAATGTGATCTAGGTGACTTTGACCTTGATGGATTGTTACTGTCAGGTGGCATAGTTTGAGTACCTCAGAAGCTGCTGATCTTCTGAGATTTTCATGCAGAACTATCTCGGGAGTTTACAGAGAAGGGTACAAAAACCAAAAAAGAACAAAAATCCAGTGAATGTCAGTTCAGTGGGTGAAAATACTTTGTTAATGAGAGAGGTCAGAGGAGAATGGACAGACTGGTTCAATCTGACAGGAAGGCAACAGTAATTCAAATAGCCTTGCGTACAACAGTGGTGTGCAGAAGAGCATCTTGAAAACCCAAATCGTTGAACATTGAAGCAGATGGTCCACAGCAGCAGAAGACCACAAACATACACTCAGTGGCCTCTGAGTGTAAACATTTTATATTTCTTTAATTTAAAAGATGAAAAAATGGTGAATATAAAAAATAATAAATGTCACAAAAATATGCAACTGTACTTGATTTTACACTGCCATTATTGGAAATATGGTTAATAAATTGCACAGTGACTGATATGATGGTTTGACATGGTTGGTTTAAAATCTGCAGCACTTAAATCCTGAAAGAATCAATGGTGTTTTCTAAGGTACTGGTCCCTGTGATAAGAAATAGCTTCATGTTACTACCATGCTCATCTCTACTAATCCAGTGGTCAAAATTATAGGATTTTCTTGGAAATAATTAGTGTGGAAAAGTTAGAAGTAATAGGTTAATATTCTTACAAAGAGCACAATAGACTGGCAAAATATTAAGCAGATTATAAGACGAGTGGTCTTTCCCTATTTATTCCACCTTTACATCAAAAATGACCCCAGGTATCTGTATTTTTTCTAAGACAAGATCTATTTTTCAATATAACAATAATCCAAGTCATCAAAGAAGAAGAATTTGTTATATCTTCTTTAGTTTCCAACAATTGAGCCAATTAAACAATAATGAATGTCAAGATCTTTGCACTCATACATGTCATTTCCACTAAAATATATATTCAGTTGATGAAAAAAGTCAAAGGATCAATGAGATATTTCTAAGAATATAGCTACAATATCTTTCTGTCAGGATTGCAATGCATAAGATAAAATAACCTGGTTGAACTAAGTTAATGAATGTTAAACCATGCAAATTGGAAATTGCAAATTGGAAATGAATTACAACCATTCTGAAAGTGGGATATAATCACTGTGTAACAGTGGACCACATCAGAGTTACTTCATATCAGCTCACTTGGTGCAGATGCATAATTACAAACCATGGTCATTTGTCTGAGGCTCTTTCACAAATAAAAACATTTATGAATGTTGGTAACAGTTCCAGGATTATTCGTTCAGGCTTAATAATAACCATTTACCAGTGGCACAGTTAATACCGGGGCAACTCAGCGTAGAGCCATGAAGACTAAAAGTCCACTGTTCACCAGAGGTTTCTGTTAAGACCATGACACTTATTAACAGATATTAATGACTTGGCCTTAAGCCTGCAGGGCATAATTTTAAAGTTTTCATATGATGCTGAACCCAGTGAATTATTGCAATTACATATTTACTGCCTGGTAGCAGAAGATTTAAAAATAACTTTCATTTAAGAGGTTATGAGGAATCAGAGAATATAATAACAAATAAGGCAGTTGTTTCAATAAACTTGTTCAGGGTGATGGGCTGACTGGCCTTTCTGTACTGTAAGACCTTCATTCAATTAATGAGTTCAATGTTGCTTTACGTGATCTGAAACATGAAACAGGGAAAAAGCATCTCAAAAACCTGTTGGATTCTGGCTAATATATGCTTCGATGCTGTTTAACCATATTTGTTCAATATCTCACAATATATTTCTTTTGTGAATATATATTTACACACAGCACAGCCATTAAGTCTTTTGATTAACTGTGCCCACACCTTTCAGCACATGGAGTTCCCAGGTTTCTGCTACTTTTTGTATGAAAAGGATGCTTCTGATTTTGCTTTCAAAAGGCCAGCCCAAGCTATAACTTTAAGATTATTGCCTTTTCTGTGGATTTTCAGCCAGAGGAAAAGAATCCTCTGTATGGAACTTCAACTCTATTAACTCCAATACATAAAAGCAATATTATACAACCTTATCCTTTTAGGCATGGATCATTCTGTTTGATGGAAGCTTATCTCACTTTTAAAATGTGGTGCCCAAAGTTTCCCAAGTGGGATATAAATGAAACATCATTATTTACAATGGTGATCCAATGTCTTAAAATATTGACCTTCATTGCTGAAATTTATACAGTTTTTAATAATTTGTATACATTGATATAAAAAATTAATTGCCCTTATCTGCCCTTACTCTGCCATCATTAAAAAATAATTTCTTCATCCTCCAGTTTAAAAGTGCCGGTCTCATCCTTCCTATATCCATTCACATCTTCGAATTTTTTAACTTCCTCCCCATATTTACATACTGTAATGTGTGGGTTCACCTTCTCTCATCTGCAGCCCTGGACATAGTACTCTCTAATTCTAGGTTCAAGTTGAACTAAATTGTGCTCAGTTTGGCCCATTACCCACATTTGCTTCTGCATACTTCCTGCAGTTGTTTTCCAAGACAGCTTTGTGCGGTCTTGATTGGCCTGGCAAGGCAGCGCAGGCTCTGGGTGGTAACCAGGTGTCAGGAGACCCAGCCCCCAGAATGACACGATGGTCCGACAACTAACTGGCGTCAAATATCTTCATAGCAATTTATTAGAAACTAGATTAAATAATTTTCAAAATACATTATTTAAAAATAGTAAAAATGATTTGCCAATGTAAGTTAAGTTACTAGAAATGAATCAAAATATAAAGTAAAATTTTTAAAAATTAAGAACTTACTTGTCTTTATCATTTTTATTCAAGTTCAGTGACCCCATTCAATCAAATTGAGCCATGAAACAGAATGCTAGAACTGAAGTACAGCAGATAATAGGGAAGGCTAGTGGGATATTGGTATTTACTTCAAGGGGGCTATAAAAGTTGCAAAGCCTTACCATAGCTAAACAAAGCATAAGTGAAACTACATATGCAGTACTTTGAAAAATTGTTGACCCTCTATTTTAGGAAAGATATTACTTTACTGGAGGTAGTTCAGAGAACGTTGACTAGGGTGATTCTGAGTGTGAAAATTATATCCTATGAGGAAAGATTAAGCAAATTGGACCACAACTCATTGCGTTACAGAAGAATGGGAGTCATTCTTATTGAAAAACGTAGGATTCTTAAGGAGTAAATGCCGTGAAGGTGCTTCCTCTCCTGGAAAGGCATGGTCTGAAGATAAGAGGATGTTCGTTTAAGACTAAGATGAGGAAGATTTACTTCGCTCAGTGGGTCCAGTCTTTGAAACTTCTTATGACAGAGAGCAGTGCTAGTGGTATTTCAGTTCTGTTAAAGTCTACAATAGATGGAAAATTATGGGTTATAGAGAAAGGACAACAAAGAGGGTTTGAGGTGGCACAATTCTATTGATTGAAATAACCTTGAGGGATAACCTCTGGTTAACAAATGTCTGAAAGCCTGTACAGTCAACATCCTCTGAAGTTCTCTCTCTCTGCCACTCCAGTGATCACATTAAAAAAAAACCTTCATTAGTTTCCCCACACAAATTTATACAGACTCTCCAATTAGTTCTTAAGTGCTTGGTCATTATCTATTCATATACTTCATAATAATGTCCATGCAACAGGTGAGAATTCTACAATTCTTCCATGTCCTGTTGGACAAGTGGCTAACAGAAGAGTCAATGCAGTTAATTGATTGGCCTTCACCTGTTCCCATCCTACATGTTAAGGAATTAAGGCCTTATGGCAGTGGTGCCTGACAAAAAGTTAAACTGTTGAAAACTTGGTCTATCCAGTCCTTTAGCTCAGGATGATTGTCAATGACCATTGGACTAGCACTAGGAAATCAATTGTACCAGAATCTAGCTTCCAGCTTGGTGTGTTTTTAATATTTCAATAATATTTAAGTAATATTGAAAATATATTGCTTGATTAAGCATTCTTTGTTTGTCTACACGTCATTATGAGTTAAATGTAAGAAGTACCTGAGTGACATATATCATTATACCACCACATCATATGTGAGTGCCTCACTAAGGAAAACTAAGCAGACACCATCACAGCTTATGTGTTTTTATTTTGCTTCCTTTCTGGAGTTACAGAACATAACAGTGGCGAGGAGGAAGTTTTAAAACCAAACTGAAATGACTAGCTACAAATGTATAGACTTGTCATCGCAAGGGAAGAGAGACATTCAAATTTTTGGAAAGCACAGTATATGTTTTCTTTGGAAGTGGAGAGAGAGAAAGAGAGAGGTACAATGTTTTAGAAAATGGCAGAAAATGGATGAAATTAACAAGCAGTAAGTACAGTCAAGGATTAATAAACAGTGAATACTGGGAGATAAAAATAATAATAATTATGTAGAAGTAGCTGGCTACATCGGAAGGACAGACATATTTGATTGTACAACAGATAACTGGATATGTTTGCGGAAAGGATTGAGCAGTATTTTGAAGCAAATGGAAATAGCCAGTGAGAAACAAGCGTTGCAGAGTGCAGTGGGTGAATAAGAATACAGTTTGCTTAGAAGTTTAACTGTTTGAGCTGAACCAGCCAGAATGAGCCTTGCTGATATCATGAATGTAATGCAGGAACATTTAGAACTAAACCATTGTTGTTTACAGAATACTTTAGGTTTCCTAAGTGGAATCCAAAGGAGAGGGAATACATTCCAGTTTATACAGCTAAATTGAGGAAATTTTCTGAGCAATGTCAGCTAAGTGATGGGCTTATTGATGTACAGAGACATTGTTTACTCAAAAATAGTATTCAAAAATAGCTTCTAACTGAAGCACAACTTACATTTAAAAGACCATTTGAAATAGGTGTGTCAATGGAAACAGCAGCCAAAGATGCAATTCAGCTACAGTCAAGAATGAAAGTGAGCGTGAACAAAATTGTAACGTCTGATCAGAAACAAGCCTGGCTGAACAAATTATGCTGCCATTGTGGCAGGGGCTGACATTCATCAAGCCAATGCAGGTTTAAAGGTGAAACCTACAGAAAATGCAACCAAGTTGGACATATACAAAGAGTATGTCAGGCAGACAAAAGTACCACTTTTCATAATCTTATCTTCAGTATATGAACTTTCATTTTGCTGATCATCTCAAGTTAACAACTGTCTGAAAGCCCATATGGTCAACATCAATAGAAACTTCTCTTTGCCAGTCTAGCTATCACATCAATAAAACACTCCACCAGATTCACCACACAAGCTCATACAGATACTTTGAACTACCTTCTTTGCAGCAAGTGAGGATTTTATAAAATTCCTGAATCCCTTTGCACTTGAGTTGAATTGAATTGACTTGACTTTATTTCTTATATCCTTCACATACATGAGTAAAAATCATTATGTTACATCTCTGCTGTCTAAATGTGCAATGTGCAATGATAGTAATTTATAATAAATAGAGCAGTCAACATAACATAGAAATACTCTCAAATCAGAGTGAGTTAATCAATGTGATGGTCTGGTGGAAGAGGCTGTCCCGGAGCCTGTTGGTCCTGGCTTTTATGCTGCAGTACTGTTACCCAGATGGTAGAATCTGGAATAGATTGTGGTTGGGGTGACTTGGGTCCCCAATGATCCTTCAGGCCCTTTTTTCACACTTGTCTTTGTAAATATCCTTTTGACGTTCACAATTAAAGATGTACTGGGATGTCCACACCACACTCTGCGATTAAGGGAGGTGCATTGTCCATACCAGTTAATGATGCAGACAGTCAGGATGCTCTCAATTGTGCTCCTGTAGAAAGTTCCAAGGATTTGAGAGGCCCTTACCAAACTTTCTAAACTGTCAAGGGTGAAAGAGGCACTGTTGTGTCTTTTTCACCACACAGCTGGTGTGTACAAGCCATTTGAGGTCCTCAGTGATGTGGATGCCAAGGAACTTAAAGCTCTTTACCCTCGCAACCCCAGATCTATTGATGTCAGTAGGGGTTAGCCCATCTCCATTCCTCCTGTAATCCACAACCAGCTCCTTTGCTTTTGTGACATTGTGGGAGAGGTTGTTTTCTTGACACCACTGTGTCAGAGAGCAGACTTCTTCCCTGAAGGCCACCTTGTTATTATTTGAGATTAGGCCAATCGATGTAGCGTCATTGGCAAATTTAAATAAGAGAGTCAATGCATCTAACTATTGGCAAATTACTTATTCTGAGAACCTAGTGATTGACAAGTGAGAATAACATGAGAACCTCCTCTGAAATCTTCAGAGTTTAAACAAGCTGACGAGAGCAAGAACTGTTGATACACATGTAACCTGAATATTTTTAAGAGTACAATGGAGGGAAAGTGGATAATAATTCTTGTTTAGATTTTCAAATAAAGTCTGCTGAATCTGTTAGAATTATGATAGTGTTTATTCTGCCCATTGTCATTTACATTGAAAATTAAGTTCAGGTTTATGTTTTAACAAAATAGATTTCACCACCATCCCTGTAGCTCCCTGAGTACTTTGGCTGAATTTAAAGAGAATTTCTGAGTGTCTTTACAATTTTTTTTCTCTTAGCACTCCACCTACTGACACAGTTGAGAACTGATAGAAATTATTCTGTTGAGAATAAGGCAGTAGTTGGATATCCAAGTCATTAGCTCATGTTTACATAGTAAAGAGACAACTCAAATGTCAAGTACTGTATAACATTCCCAATACAAAAGCTTGCTAAGATAATAGAGTCCATCTTATTCTCCTGTCCTGATAACCTTTGAATTTAACTCTTCAACCTTTGGCAGCTATTCTGAGAGATGTCATGGCTCTTAATTCTGGAATCCCCTCTCTAAAAATCTCTGCCTCTCTTTGTTTCTTTAAGAACCTTTGCATAGGTTATCTGTTGTAAAATCTTCTTATGTTACTGTGTTTCAATTATTGTTAGAACGCGCTGCTGTGAAACACCTTGGGAGGTTTGCTATGTCAAAGGTGGTAAATAAATGGAAGCAGCTGTTGTATAAAATCCAACAGCTGTTTTTCTTCTGTTTTAAGTTAAAATAAATGCCTATATGTGTACATCGAAGCTGTCAGTTTTAACAGTTGATGTAATATTGTTTCCTTAAGCAGTTGTCGGTGTTAATAAGATTGCTGCTCAAAATAATTTCATTTTTTATCATTTGCTATGAATTTATATATAGTGAAGTCCATTCATCAACGTATTTCTGAATTTATTTCTATCTTTTGCTTATTACATCAATGTGCCTGCCAATCATCAAGGTGGAAACTAGAGGTAATGAGGCAAAGGTAGGCATTGCAAGTACAGAAGATAAATGCTCGAAAAATCGAATTCCACTGTGAAACAGCAGTGGGCTCACTGTGGGCAGAATTTACTTGGGAAATAAAAATATTTTAATTGTTTGGAGTCTTCACCCCTGCAAATTTCAGGAATAATAATTAAAAAATGCATAGGAACAGCTTTATGATATTCATATGGGATTCTTCGATTCTAATGAAAATAGGAGGTTCATTATGTGCTGCAATTGGCTTTGACATAATATACTTATTGTTATAATAAATGAGTAAACACGCACAATGTTTTACTGCCTTTGCTTTATTCTTCGCTTCCAACCAACTACAAGAATATAAAAAGTGAAAGCAGCTGCAGGCCATTCAGCCCTCGCATATTCAACAGCTTTTAATGACATTTTGATTAATTTGCACTTTCTTATATTACACCCTTAATTGCATTAACATCCAAAGGTCAATTTATTTTTCCCTTTGAATTGATAAATGTCTTCTTATCTCTTTCTTGAATGGTTGACTATGTTGCTTGAGAAAATGACCATTGGTTATAAATATTGTGATTGGGATCCTTTCACGGTTCCCTCTTCTCAGTGCACCATTTACTCTTTAGAGTTCAACAAGCTAGAATACATATAAAAATTGTTTAGCTGCATATTGCTCATATCTTTAGTATCAGCCTCAAGCTATGGATCACTGATAAGTGACTTGTGACTGATACTCTGAAATGTACCATTAAGCTGAAAAGTATTCAAACTATTACTGGTGAGAAAAGCAAAAAGAAGGAAGTTGAGTCTGAAATGGCACTGTAAAACTGGTGAAATGAAATACAATGACACAGATTTTGCAGGATGATGTCAGCTGTTGCCCCACATAGTGGTAAGCAGCCCTTAAAACTTAACACAATTTGAAAGCCCCATTGTTCCAACAATTCCTTACTGGTTTATTTTGCCATGGTGTAATTTCCCACCGTGTGAACAACACAGCGCATCTGGATAAACCCTGGCAATACACACAAAATGCTGGAGGAACTCAGCAGGTCAGACAGCATCTACAGAAAAGAGTACAGTAACAAGATTTGGACCAAGACCCTTCATCATTCCTGATGAAGGGTTTTGGCTGAAATGTTGACTGTATTCTTTTCCGTAGATGCTGCCTGGATTGCTGAGTTTCTCCAGCATGTTGTATGTGTTGCTTGGATTTCCAGCATCTGCTGATTTTCTCTTGTTTGTGTCTAGATAGACACTGCACAGATTCAACTATTTCATTCAATTCAATGGATCGCCAGAAGGAACAATGATAAGCAATCATTAAAATATCTTTTTCTCTTAATTAGTGAGAGTTTTCTTGAAGTTTAAATGTTTAAGTATATAATTAGAGCTCATAATAGTTTAATTTGGTACTTTATTAGGTACACCCTGTACCTAATAAAGTGGATACTAAATTTACGTTCATGGTGTTTTGCTGCTGTAGCCCATCCCCTTCAAAATTTGATGTACGGTGCATTCAGAGGTGCTCTTCTGCACACAGTTGTTATAACACTTGGTTATTTGGTTTACTGTTGCTTTCCTCTCAGCTTGAAACAGTCTGGCCATTCTCCTCTGACCTCTCTCATTAACAGGGCATTTTGCCCACTGAACTGCCACTCAAGAGATTTTTTTTGCTTGTCACTTTAAACTCTAGAAACTGTTGTGCATGAGTATCTCAGAAGATCAGCAGTTTCTATGATACTCAAACCATTCTCTATGGCATCAACAATTATTGCACGCTCGAAGTCACTTAAATCATATTTCTTCCCCAATCTGATGTTTGGACTGAAGAATAACTTAATCTCTTGACCATGTCTGTATACATTTATGTACTGAGTTGCTGCCGTATGATTAGATAATTGCGTTAATGAGCAAGCACACAAGGATACCTAATAAAATAACGTGTGTGTGTGTGCGTATTGTGTATTTTTAATTTACTTATTAGCTTTTGAATGTTTGTCAGAACGTTTCACATTTTTCAGAACTTTGAAAAGAGACTAAGCCAAGAAGAGTGGCTGTCAAACATTTTTCAGCTGTATCATGGGTGTACTTTGTTCTGTACCCCCTTTCTCTTCACCCTTTCCTTCCTGCCTAACTTTTCCTTCCTCCCTTTCCAAACTATCAATCTACCAAGCATATATTCATGTATCTGGCTTTACTTAGGCGTGGAGATTAAACATGAGATCATTCCATTATATTTGAAGTTAAATGCTACCGTAACCACAAATCACTTCCATGTCACCAAATATTAACCTACTGTACACCTGCAGCAAATAGTGATGAAAATAATAAAAACCATTCATAAACTAGTCATGCATTATCGATATACTTCAGCATACTAAGAGATTACTGAGGTCTGAGTGTGCTTTGTAACTAAACACAACTACTGATACAACTGGAAGAGTATATATTGTATATTTTTTGTTGCTGGGTTGACCGCACCAGTTCTGAAAGCAATTAATGGACTCTTGCTAAAAGTATAATACACTGAAGTTAAAAATTAATAGTTCTGTAAAAAAAAAAAGTGCAAGAAGACATTACATTCTAAAATATTAAGCAATGAAAAACTTTCTTTGGTGGGTGAAAATCTATTTGTAAATAGCAAACCACATTCTGTGCTCATAGGAAATTCCTCTATCAACCAGTTTGATGATGAAGGCATTTCCCAAAACCTACATTAAAGCTACTAGATCTCCAATTTCTGCTCATAGTGTGTTGAAATCCATGCCTCTCTGTGTCTGGAAATTCTGCCCATATTTTACCCAGGTGGGGTCAAAACAATTACCTTTGTTCTGTCATGCCGGATTTGTAGAAAAAGAGAGCAACAATGGGATTTACTGTTTCAAGATGTCAGCAAAATCACAGGTAAAATACAAAATCAATTTTCATGATTTAAACTAAAAGACAAAGTGAGTTCTTCCTTTATCACAAGAGCTTTAATAAATCAACATTTGATTGCACAATTCCTTTAATATCTCATTACCACTAGAGATAAAGCTTTCAGGCCCAAAAAACTGAATGCATAGCAGTGTTTGTTTAGCATCATGCAGTTGTAAATGCACTTATCCATGCACAAACCATGATAGAGCTCATTTCCAGCTGTTATGCATTGCATGGGAAATTTCAATAGACGCATTTGCCAAACCAGAAGCACCTAAGTAATTCATTCCTCATGCAACAGTCCTTTTGGAATATTGACTGAGAAATTGCTCCGTGTTTTTCCAATCATTCACCATTCCCAGGACAATTAGGTTTTATTAGTACTTTGCTACATTGGAACTCTTCTTAATTCTTCAGGCACACACAGCACCACAGAAGCAAACCATACCAGCTCCCTCCAGCCACTCTACTCCTCACACCAATCTCATAACCTGATTAACTCCTGAGCCCTAACTCACTGTTGAAGTCACTCAAAGCATCTGGCCACATCCTCAGATACTCAAGACTCTGCTGTTCATCACAACATCCTGTTAATTGTTGATTAACAGTTCAACTGTCAATTCAACTGCCAATGGTTCCTGCTCACACCTTCCCAATGGTCAGCAATTACTAATCCTTTCCATCTCTGTAACCCTTGATCACCGCTCTGACTATACCCCAAAAACAGCAGGTTCATTGAACTCAGAAATCAGGTGCAACTGATATATCAAAAAAACAAAATAATATGCTGTGGAAGCATTGTTTATGGCATATTACAATTTTAGACTAATCATACAGTCAAAACGTTAGCTTCTATGCCTTCAAAAACTTTGCAAAACTTACCACAGCGAGGAAGTAGGCCATTGTGTCTATTTTTGTGTATAAGTTCTTACAGGAAGATCAATAAATATAAAACTGAAAGCACTCTGCTAGTTTTACTCTTTCTTTCTTCAATAAATATTACCAAGGTTTCTGTATACTTGGGGTTGAATAAAATTTAAATTTCTTACTAGGGTAAGAAATTTATACTGAATGGTTTGGTTACTTTCTTACCGGTAGATATTAATGGTTAACCTCCAACTCCAACTTCAGTAAGTAGTTTACCTGCCTACAATGGCACAGAAAGAGGCCATCTAGCCCACTAAAGCCAGAAGATCAATGGTAGCATTCCCATTCCCAGTCCAGAGCAATGTTGACTGACTGGTTCACACTGTGGACTTGAAATCTAATGGGGCTTCCCAATGAAGGACTACACTCTGCTCACAGACCCGCTACTTTAGCAACTGTTGCAGGTAATTTTGGGGCATCATGGTAGCGCAGTGGTTAGCGTAATGCTATTATATCTTGCGGTATTTCAGAGTTTAGAGTTTAATTCTGCAACTGTCTGTAAGGAATTTGCATGTTTTCCCCGAGAGTGTGTGAGTTTCATTCCACAGTCCAAAGACATACCAGTTGGTAGGTTGATTGGTCCTTATAAATTGTCCTCTAATTAGTCTAGTGTTAAATAAGTCAGTCACTGGGTGACGCACTCGTTGAGCTGGAAGAGTTTTTTTTTCCCACACTGTATCTCTAAGTAAATCTTTAAAAAAGTAATTAAACTAAATTCTCTTTCTTCCTTGTAGTTCTGTCATTTATTCTCTTCCACAGTCTATCAACTCTCATTATTGCTTTTTTTTGCTTACTCAAAATAAGGGATCAATTTACAGTGGCCATTTAATCAACCAGCATATCTTTGGGTTATGGAAACTGGACTACTGGGGGAAAATATGGAAACACTATACTTAACAGAGCCTAAAGTCAGTATGAAATTCAAATCCCTGGATCTGTGGGGCAGTTGCACTAACTGCTGCACCATTTGAGAGAAACAACTCCGTCTAAAATTGTCTCAGTCTGACTATTTATTCCCCTCCATAGATGTTGCCTGTCTGTTGAGTTTCCCCAAAATGTTGTGTTTCTTTCTCTGTGTAGCGCCCTGGGAAAGGTTTCAGTACTAATGTAATGTTTTCTTTGTAGCAGTAGTGCTTGGGTTATGACTAGAGATAACGGGGGTTTTGGAATGTGTGGTGTCCAATGAAGGGAGTGTTTTTGTGTACGCAATGGTGAGGGTTTCACAGGCTTTTGTTCAGTGGAAGGTGGAGAGAAAAGATGCTAGAATGGAGAGGACGTAGACCGCACGACTGAGTGGACATGGAATGGAGTCGGGAGTCGACAATGCCCGAGGGAAATCGATGGAGAATGAACAGATGGGAAAATTGTGAGCTCCAATGTGCGCATTAGACTGTTTCATTAAAATGGGCCCTTTTCTTTTCATTTTCTTTACTAACCATCTCATCAAATTAAGAATTATAAAGCTAAATCATTTAATTGCAAATGGTGTGCTGTTTGTTATTTCATGGTACTGATTCATAACAGGGGAAAACATCATGCAGCATCCACACAAACAAGATTTCACAAGTTTGGCGGGCTGGACATTGACTTCCCCTGGACTAAAGCCGCCAACCGAACCTGAGCATTACATCTGGATTAGCGGTGTCTGCAGAATCTCTTGTGTTTATAAAATACCCGCTGTTGTGATTAAATCCCTATTGTTTGTGATTAAAGTCTCTTGCAGGAAAAAATAACAAAGCTGTTCAAATCCTTTCCAGCACATAATTAAATATGCATATTTTAATAACTACTATTTCAAAATGTACTCATAATCATTGTATGTGTTGAACTCAAATCACAGTTAGTGTTAGTGTTCTGAGATCTCGCTTTATCATAAATAGGAATGTCATGCATAAACTATGCAAACTGACCCTCCATTAAATTTTGTCTAGTTCTGAAAGCAAAATCGGAACAGGGATGACCAATAACAAATTCTTCCATGCTTCTCTTGGTGTCAGTTGTTGAAAGAAGGTTTAAGCTTTGTAAGCTCAGGTGCAGGATGAGAAGTGTGCCTATTACCTCTTCAGCTGACTGTTAGCTCCGGGGAAGTCCACAATCATCACCCCAATATTTCTGAAGCTGATGGAATCTTCCAACGAAAAATATTGCTCAGCACATTTCAACTATAGAGAGCACAATCAATTAGTTAGATTTTATAAGTTCTTCATCTAACTCACATTTTTATTTTATAAATTCAAGGCATTCCAAACTTCTGTATCAACTTTCTCATAGCATGATTACTCATTCTGTGTAAGCAAATTCCAGGCAATGAGTCCACAAGCAGAAAAAAAAATCCACTGGATGTAATGTTAATCTATTTTAGCAATGAGAACTCTACATCTTCTTTTTCCTAGAATATCAGGAGACGCGATATCCACCTGAACAGGCAGATTTTTGCTTAATATCTCATGAGAAAAGCATGTTTGATAATGCTGTATCCTCTATGCAGAGTATTGAAATAGAAGTCCTGGGCTATGAACTGAATTTCTGGATTGGGAATACTGCAACCATTAATATCACTCACTCGTAAATCTAAAAGCAGCAAAGATCATTAAAGAAATTAACTGGTGTATTAACTATTAGAACAGATTGAAAGGCTTACTTGTAATCCATCCATTTGCAAGGGTTTCATGTCTGTGCAAGTCTCCTTTTAATAGCTGGTACCTGTTTATAATTTATTCATTCTGACAATATACAAGTAAAACATAGAACATAGAACAGTACAGCACAAAAACAGATCCTTCAGCCCACAATGTTGTGCCAATGCAATTAAATTAGTAATCAAACGCCTAACTAAATTAATCTCTCCTGCCTACACAAATTCCCATATCCTTCCTTGTTCCTCCCATTTATGTGCCTATCTAAACATCTCTTAAAAGCTTCCAGCACATCTGTCTCTACCATCACTCCAGGCCCCTCAAAAATGTGCCCCTCACATCCTCTTTGATATTACACCCACCTCCCCCCTCGACCCTAAACTAATGCCCTCTGCTATTAGGCATTTCAACCCCTGTAAAAGGCATCATCTGCCTACTCCATCTATGCATTTCATAACCTTATAAACCTCTATAAGATCTCCCCTCAGCCTCCACCACTCCAGAGAAAACAATCCAAATTTGTCCAGCTGCTTGTTATACCTCATGCCCTCTAATCCAGGCAACAATCTCATCTGTACCCTCTGCAAAGGCTCAACATCCTTTCTATAATAGGGTAACCATAACACTGCATCATAGAGATATAGCCTAACTAGAGTTTAAGCTGCAACATAACTTCCTGACTTATGAACTCAATACCTCAACTATAAAGGCAAGTATGCCAATTGCCTTGTTAACCACCATATCAAGTTGTGTAGCCAACTTAGGGAACTTGGACCCCAAGGTCCCTCTGCTCATCAACACTGTTAAGGATCTTGCTATTAATAGTGCTTTGTATCTTTGCATTTGACCAACCAAGCTGCAACACTTCATATTTGGTCAGGTTAAACTCAATTAATCATTCCTTTGCCCATAGTTGCAATGGATCTGTATCCTGTTGTATTCTTTGCCAGTTGTCTACGCTATCCACAATACCAACAATCACTGCATCATCTACAGATTACATCTAGTTACCACCTACATTTTCATCCAGGTCATTTATATAGATCACAAACAGCAGCAACACCAGTACAGATCACTAAGAAACACCACTTCAGCTAGAGTAAGTCCCTTTCACCAGCAAACTTTGTATTTTGTGGGCAAGCCAGTTCAGAATCACCATGGATTCCATGCATCTTAATCTGGATGAACCTGCTATGAAAGAATAAGACCTTAAGACATAGGAGCAGAATTAGGCCATTCAGCCCATCGCGTCTCTTCGCTATTTCATTACGGCTGCTCCACGCTCTCATTCAACCCTGTACACCTGCTCTCTCACCATATCCCTTGATGCCCTGACCAATCAGGAATCTATCCACTTCTGCTTTAAATATACACACTGACTTGGCCTCCATTGCAGTCTGTGATCGAACATCCCACAGATTCACCACTTTTTGGGTTAAAAAATTCCTCCGTACTTCTGTTGTAAAAGGTCGTCCACTCAGTTTTGAGGATAGGCCCTTCAGTTCTGGATAGCCCCACCAGAGGGAACATCTTCTGTACATCCATCTTACATAGTCCTTTCAATATTTAATAGGTTTCAATGAGATCCCACACATTCTTCTAAATTCCAGTAAGTACAGGCCCAAAGCTGCCAAATGCTCCTTATATGTTAACCCCTTCATTCCTGGAATCATCCTTGTGAACCTTCTCTGGACTCTCTCCGATGACAATACATCTTTTCTGAGATAAGGGATCCAAAACTGTTGACATTAGTCCAAGTGCAGACTGACTAGTGTTTTATAAAGCTTTAACATTATCTCCATGTTTTATATTCTATTCCCCTTGAAATAAATGCCAACTTTGTATTTGCCTTCTACACCACAGACTCAACCTGTGAGTTAACCTTCTGGGAGTCTTGTACAAGGACTCCTAAGTCCCTTGCACTTGTGATGTTTGGATTTTCTCCCCATTTAGATAATAGTCTGCAATAATGTTCCTTTTACCAAAATGCATGATCATGCATTTCCCAACACTGTATTCCATCTGCCACTTTTTTGCCCATTCTTCCAATTTGTCTGTCCTACTGAAATTGTATTGCTTCCTCAGTCCTACCTACCCTTCCATCTATCTTCATATCATCTGCAAACTTTGTCACAAAGCCATCAAGTCCACTATCAAAATAGACAGTGTGAAAAGTAGCCATCCCAATACTACCCCTGAGAAACACTACTAGTCACTAATGTTGAAGCTTTATTAAACACTAGGCAGCCAACCAGAAAAGGCCCCCTTTATTTCCACTCACTGCCTCCTGCCTGTCAGCCATTTCTCTACCCATGCTTGTATATTTCCTGTAACACCATAGAATTTTATCTTGTTAAGCAGCCTCATGTTAGGCACCTTATCAAATGCCTTCTGAAAATCAAAGTAAATGACATCCACTGCCTTGCCTTTGTCCACCCTGCTCAAAGAATTCTAACAGATTTGTCAGGCAAGATATCCCTTCACAGAAACCATACCGACTTTGACTTACTTTATCATTAATCTCCAAGTACCCCAAAAACTTGTCCTTAAAAATGGACTCCAACATTTTTCCAACCACTGAGGTTAAGCTAACTGGCCTATAATTTCCTCTGTTTTGTCTTCCTTCCTTCTTAATGACTGAAGTGACATTTTTACTTTTCTGGTCCTTTGGAACCATGCCAGAATCAAGTGATTCTTGAACAATCATGACTAATGTGTCTGTTATCTCTTCAGCAACCTCTTTCAAGACTCTGAGATGTAGTCCACCTGGTCCAGGCGACTTTCTACCTTCAAACATTTGAGTCTGCCTAGCACTTTTTTCCTTGTAATAGGAATAGCACTCACCCTTGCTGCCTGGCATTCACGGACCACTGGCACACTGCCAGTGTCTTCCGCAGTTCATCTGCTATTTCTTTTTCCCCCATTACTACCTCACCAGCATCATTTTCCAGTGATCCAATATCAACTCCCACCTCCCTTTTACTTTCTATATAACTGAAAAATATTTTAGTATCCTGTTTTATATTATCAGCTGGTTTGTCCTCATATTTCTACTTTTCCCTTCTTATAGCTTTTTCAGTTGCCTTTGGTTGGATTTTAAAAGCTTTCCAATTATCCAACTTTACACTCACTTTTGCTACCATATATGCACTTTTATGGGCTATTCTGCAGTCCTTAACTTCCCTTGTCAGCCACGGTTGCCTAACCCTGCCATTTGAGAACAACTTACTCTGTGGAGCATACCTATTCCATGCCTTGTGAACTATTCCCAGAAGTTTCAGCCATTTCTGCTGTGCTGCCAGTATCCTCCTCCAATCCACCTGGGCAAGCTCCTCTCTCATATTCCTATAATTCCCTTTCATTGCGATACTGATACATGTGAGTTATGCTTCTCTGTCTCAAATTGTAGTATAAATTCAATCATTATGACACTGCCTCCATGAGGTTCCTTTATATTAAGCTCCCTAATAAGATCTGGGTTAGTACACCACACCGAATCTAAGATGGCCTTTCCCCAAGTAGGCTGAAACACAAGCTGATCTAAAATTCTATCTCATAGGCATTCAACCAATTTCCTTTCTTGCAATCTGATACCAACCTGACTTTCCCAATCCCCTTGCATATTGGAGTTCTCTCATTACAATTGTGACTTTACCCTTATTACATGCCTTTTCCAGCTCTCTTTGCCAATCTCCACCCCTCATCTTGGCTAATATTCGGAGGCCTATATATGATTCCCATTCATGAAATTTCTTAACTCCACCCACAAAGATTTAACATTCTGTAACTCTATGTCACCTCTTTCTAAAGATGAAATTTCATCCATCACCAATCCATACCATCACCTTCCTGCCTGTCCTTTCAGTACAAAGTATATCCTTTGATTTTAATCTGCCAACTCTGACCTTCTTTCAGCCATGACTCAGTGATGCCCTCAATGTCATATCGACCAATCTCTAATTGCACCACGAGGGACAATGTGAAATGCCTTACTAAGATTCAAGTATACACCACCCACTTTCATCATTTGCTCTTTCCACATCTAAAAAAAATCCAATAAGGATATCAATAAAAATATCAATGAAGTACATTCAACCTAAATAATTCAATATTATGGGGCTTTTAACTCACCCCAATGTAAATATACCAATTCAAATACATTAATACATGAAAATACCTTTTCAAGCATCAATCATTTATTTATCTTCACACTCAATTTCAGAAGTCATCTTAAATTTGTGGTGCCAACATAAGAACAGACCTGGAGCAGAGGTAATTTTAGGGTTCTCTGCATGACTGGTCAATATTCTTATTTGCATTTATGGATTTTCATGCTCCCCAAGTGCCTAACTGTCCTTTTGCTCCCAAAATTACACTTGTTTTGTAAAGTACTTAAATATGAATAATAATCAGAGTGTGATAGAAACACTAGAAGGTTTGGGAGCATCTTTGTAAACAGAAATAGAGTGAATATTTCAGATCAATGATTATCATCAACCAGAAACATTAATGGAAGACAGAAAATATGTTAAATGCATAATGTTATGATGGCAATGGGAAAGTTCAATATGCAGAAAGGCTGGAAGAAAATCAGGTAGCCCCTGGATCCCAGGAAAAGGAATTTGAAGAATGCCAATGAGATAGCTTTTGGGCTATTAGAGCCACTTGTGAAATGTGGAATGAACTAGATTTGATAAGGCAGCTTAAGTTAATGGAGGCGGTGATCATATTAGGAAAAGATTCATTCTGCAGTTTGAGAGGGAGAAGCTAAAATCATATGTATCAGTATTACAGTTGAGTAATTACAGAAGCATGAGAGAAAGCTGACCAAACTGGATCGGAAGGAAACACTAGCAGGGATGACTTTAGACCAATTGTAGCTGAAGTTTCTGGGAGTAATTTGGAAGATGCAGTATTAGTTTATCCCAAAGTAGAGATATTCTAATGGGAGGATGAGACAACATTGGCTGCTACAGCATTGTGAATTTGTGGAATTCATTGCCATAGATGGATATGGAGGCCAAGCCTTTCAGTATATTTAAGACAGAGGTTGATAGGTGCTTGGTCAGTAGAGGCATCAAAGAGTATGAGGAGAAGACAGGAGAATGGGGTTAAGGGGGAATACATATCACCCATGATCAAATGGCAAAGCAGATTAAATGGACCAAATGGTCTAATTCTGCTCCTATGCCTTATGGTCTTATTATTTATGGAGCAATCTCCAAAATGAATATGGAACTCAAGAAAAGATCCAGCTATGGTTCTTCATGAGTGAAGTATCATCACATTTCCAATCCAACCCCCATGGCATAAATGTCACAGTGAGAGAAAAATTGTTTAAATGTTGTATCCCAGAAATTCCATTCCTTACTCTGGATCTTTACTGCTTGTGCTTTACTGCAGTAGTTGCTTGAGCAGAAAGGAGATGAGAAAATAACATTCTTGCTATCTGTAGACAGTGTGACCAGAAAAACAAGTCCTGGAGTTACAAGTATACTTGTCTTCAGCTTTAGTCTCAAAAGCACTGCATCATTTTCATGGAGATACTACTGCTATGATTGCACCACAATCAGGGGAAAATCTAGTATCTAACAGAAATAATAATGTTATTGTAGCTTATCACAACAAGGGTCTTTGAGAGATACTCCGTGTCAGTAAATGTAACGAATTATTGAGTCCAGCAAAAAGATTTTCAGTGCACATTAGTCCTATGTTGAATGTTTTGGCTAAGACCATGCATATAATTATGAAATGGCGTTGTGACAAAAGATATGGTAATGAGATTTTACAAATAAAACTAAGGCCTAGTGTGATGCCTGGTTCCAAGTTCATTTCTGACCCATGCCAAATGAGCTGCTGTCAGTCAGAACAACATTAACACAATGGTTCTTGACAGCTGGGGCAAGACAAAAGTTCCATGGTTTCCACAGGTGATTGCTATCCAGTGACTTCTATTTACAAGCGAATGCAAGATTAGCTTTGGCTGCAGTATGCACCATGAATAATGTACATGAAAGTATTCAATGTACATGATGAACAAACAAAACCCATTGCCCTAATGGATCTTACCACTAATTTGGTATAGCTTTCAGGTAAGCAGCTTCTGAAGTTGGAGTAAAAAAGACAGGTTACGTCTTCTTGCTTATAACCATATAACCACATAACAGGCCATCTTGGCCCTTCTAGTCCATGCCGAACGCTTACTCTCACCTAGTCCCACTGGCCCGCACTCAGACCATAACCCTCCATTCCTTTCCTGTCCATATACCTATCCAACTTTACTTTAAATGACAATACCAAACCTGCCTCTACCACTCTACTGGAAGCTCATTCCACACAGCTACCACTCTCTGGGTAGAGAAATTCTCCCTCATGTTACCCCTAAACTTTTGCCCCCTAACTCTCAACTCATGTCCTCTTGTTTGAATCTCCCTGACTCTCAATGGAAAACGCCTATCCACATCAACTCTATCCATCCCCTTCATAATTTTAAATACCTCTATTAAGTCCCCCCTCAACCTTCTACGCTCCAAAGAATAAAGACCTAACTTGTTCGACCTTTCCCTGTAACTTAGGTGCTCAAACACAGGTAACATTCTAGTAAATCTTCTCTGTACTCTCTCTATTTTGTTGACATCTTTCCTATAATTTGGTGACCTGAACTGTACACAATACTCCAAATTCGGCCTTACCAGTGCCTTGTACAATTTTAACACTACATCCCAACTCCTATACTCAATGCTCTGATTTATAAAGGCCAGCATACCAAAAGCTTTCTTCATCACCCTATCCACATGAGGTTCCACCTTCAGGGAACTATGCACTATTATTCCTAGATCACTCTGTTCTACTGCATTCTTCAATGCCCTACCATTTACCATGTATGTCCTATTTGGATTATTCCTACCAAAGCTTCTAGGACAAAACTTCCTCATCATACAGAGAAGATTGAAAGTGCAACATCTTCTCTATGCGGAGAGGAGGGATGAGATAGGAAGTAAATCAAAACAATCCATTTTAACTCAATTATTCTCCAACAATGCAAATACTCTGCAAATAAAAGTCTCTATTCTGTTTTTGTCAAACTGGTAAAATGCATTGATAAAGTATAAGAAGGCTAAAAAAACATTTATAACACATGCAACAAAAATTGTGCTTTCCAATTCCAGGGACATAAGCACAAAACAATATAGATAGAATCAAGTCTTCAGAGGTACCTCAATGTACAATAAGAACATGATTTGTATTGCGACTCATTCTAGTTTACTACAATGCTTCCAAATACCATTATTTCTTCTAACAAACTTTACATTTTACCATTATTTTATCTCAACCAAAGTACATCATTCAATTTTCACAGAAAATCAACTGTAATGAGTAATGAAGGCCTTTGTGCAAGTTACACAGTTCCCTTTTTTTTGTATCACTAAATCTGAATGTATCTTCACAACTGGGCAGTTACAGTGACAGCCAACTCGTTTCTATGTGGCTGATATTCTGTATGGACCTATAAAACAGAAGCTGTTCCTTCTACAATAGCAGTTCAAGAACAGCTTCTATCCCATTGCTATATGATTCTTAGAAAGGATCTTTTTTATGATGAAATAGAACTCTTGATTCCTCAGTTTCCCTGTCATAGCTGTTGAATCTTCTTTATTAGTAATGCTTTTTCTTTACGTCGCAACACAATATTTTGTATTCTGCTATTGTTTTTCCCTTTGTACGACCTCAATGTACTTATGCTTGGTATGATCTGCCTTGATGCCATCCAAAACAAACACTTTCACTGTATTTTAGTATATGTGACAATATTAAACCAATTACAACACTGGTTCAATGTTATTTAACAGAAGTATAAAATACTGTAGAAACTAAGACAGAATAATAAAAAAACATTCAGCAGATCAGGCAGAACCTTTTGAGAGAATGTTTCTGATTAATAACCTTTCATTAGGACTGGGAAAATTAGAAGTAATAAATGCTTTAAAGGGCAGAGAAATAAATGAGAGAAGGACAGAATAAAAGGAAAAGTCTGGCAGAGGGAAAAAGCCAATAATAGAACGGTTAAAAAAATATATATTCATCATTCATAGTTCTTTTTTCATGCTGGCAATTCTTTATTAAGGAAATGTTTGCCTTAATTTTTCAGTCCTTCCATCTTTTTCACATCGCTCCATCCCCTTTTCTGTCAACTTATCTCACTGTCTTTCAGGCAACCGTCCTTAATTCCTGTTCTCTTTGCTTCCTCCTTTTGCTGGAATTTCAAACTTTTCATACATCCTGCTTTCCATAGATTTAATAAAAGGTCATGATTTTGAAGTATTACTTCTCCTCACAAACACTGTCTGTCCTGCTGAGTATCTCCAGGATTTTATGTTTACTTGACTTGTGAACATATTCTATGAGTTTAAGATGTCAAAATTAAGTTGTTAAAGCTTATTAACTTATTAAATACACTTGTTAAGACACAATAAATCCATAAAAAATGCTGTGTTTATGTCATTCATTTTGTTTCTTTTGAAAGGCCATGTGGCTGTCTCTTACACAAAGATCTATAAAAGAACAAGCAATTTATGCCCACTGGGTTTTCCCTTGTCCTAAAAATACCATACTGCACAACAATCATCGGGCTTTTTGTTTGGAAATTAATTAGCAGTTTATTTAATATGATTAATAGTTTCCAATTTTGATAAATATAGGGCTTAAATATAAGTAATTTGTAATTAGCACAATTTCCGTGTGTAAATTTAACTACGTTTGCATAATTATCTTATCACAATGGCATAGAATCACAATTCTGGAAGCTTCAAATAGATAAGACTTTGTTATCAGAGGTAAGCACATTATCAAATTAATCTATTGCATATTGTACTATGAGAAAATGTCATTACTCATGTTATAATATTAAAATAAGAGTAGATAGAGAGAATGAGAGAGAATATGAGAGGGACATTAATATTCCATTAATAAATGGTGTTGTTTTAAACCTGAAAAGTTACAAAATGCAATAATAAGGACCGGCAAACAATCTGTGCATTACCTCTAGAGACCATGAAAATCATTATTGGTTCACTGTGGACATGATGCATGTAGGCTAATAACATGTAGGTTTTCCTCAAGTAGGTGGTGCTTTTAAATCTGTTTTACCAATTTGTAAATAGCCAAGGCATTTACTAAATTTCTGTTGAAGAAATTTAGTGGGTCAGGCAGCATGTTTTGGTTGGAAAGGAATTGTTCACTTGAAGTAGTGAAAATTGTGTTCACCCAGCATATACCGTTTGACCCGATGAGTTCCTCCAGCAGGTTGCTGTTGCTCCAGATTCCAACATCTGCCTTCTCTTGTGTCTCCACTTCAGATGATTAAATACACTTCTCATTTATACAAACAACTCCGAAACATTTAATTACTTAGAACAGGGGTCATATATTTTGGTTTAACTGACCAAACGCTTACACCCCTTGTCTTAGTCCAGGTCCTTAAACGTCAGAATACAAGCTGATAATCATGTGGAGATGCTATCATTTGTAACCATTAAACTGTGGTCTCCAAGGATTTTTTTCAACTTCAGCAGGGAAATGGTTGAGGAACAACCTGCTGTCATTGCTAATGGTTATTCCTCAGCTAATATTACTTGAGCTATCACTGTTATATTGCTGTTGAAACCTACTTTTCCTCCATGACAAAATTACTTCATTACCTGTTAAAAGGGTTGCCGCATCTCAAAGATGTGGGCCTGGAAAGGAACTCCTTAAATATGGTTGTCTAAATGTATTCCTGGTCTCCCAAGGTTCCTGCAGTTCACCTGGTCTGTAGAATGCTGTGACATAAATACCCAAGTCATTTTACAGAAATCTTTCTGTTTGAATCATCACTGTTGTATCTTGTGCAGAGTGCAATGGGAAATTGTGCCCAGATCATCACTCCTATTAATATTGATATTACCCTACATGTAATTATCTCCAAAAACTCTTTGGATGCTTTAACAATCCTGTTTTGATAATATTGAATTTAAGCATTAGAATTCAGTTCTTATTTTCTTTTCTGTGCTCCTAGGAACTGCTCATGCCCTAGGCACAGCAAAGACAAAAATTATTCACAGATATCTCCATTTATGAATGGTTGGGTAATTTTAATGCCAAAATATTGTGGTTTCCAAAAGGTGATTTCATAGATAGCAGCCAATATTTACTGCATTATTTCATCTCTTTTGATTGTATTTATTGAAACCATTAAAGGCAGTGGCATATTTTTAGCAGAAGTACAATCTGTACAGACAGCAGAGAAACCACAATAAACTAGGCTACTGTGCAAATCAGCAAGTAATACAAATGCTTTCAGTCTCTAGATTAAGTGGTTATACTTCTATTGATTCTCTATCATGTTGAAGAGACAATATCCAACACAAGTAAGTTTCTGGAAATAAAGAACATCATAGTTTCCAGTTTACAATTTATTTATTACTGAAGGGATAAATTCTAGAATCTGCCAGAAATCATTATCAGGTGTTTCAAGACAAATTGCCTTTAAGCAGTCAAGGTATTTTACCAAAATTATTGATTTGAATTTAATGTGTGAACAGGAGCAATTTTGTGATATGGATCTTCTGTCTACTGGGGAAGGGCTTAACTACACATCTGTTCATTTCCGCTGTAATTCTTGTTTCCTGTTCTAGGAATGGCAGTGAAGACAACATTATGTCACAAGAAAGGATATTTAACAGCACTATTCAATCACACAGTTGTTCAATTGTTCATCCTCTCCAGTTCCAAACCACAGAAATGCATTATTTTGTGACGTATGAATATATGAATATACTGTGAATTTATGTGAAAAAGAAGATTTGGCTGCTCAAGGTGGAACAGAAAGCAGATTGCAATAGAAGAGGACAAAGCAGCACAAAATTCTCACAGTTTGGGCTTTTGTTTTCTTCATTGCCATCAATTAGATTGATTATTATTCTGATTTGAAACTGCATTTGAAAGAACTGATTGATGAGTTCCAAAAGGTAAAATGGATACTAATCAATTTAATTTCTTCTATTTGTGTACAAGCCTTGTATTCACATAAATTCTGCTTGGAGTTTTAATTGCAGGTGTTAATCACAAAGGGTTTAGCACTTTCATCAAGCCTCTGGAAGGTTGTGATTCAACTACACCAATTTTTCTACAGGCATCTGAAGTAAACATTTTCCATTGGTACCTTTTGTAATTCATTTTATTCAGTATTTTACTTGTTCGTCTCACATCCTGAGCTGTACATTGTGACCTTAACAGTGTGAAATGAATTCAGAGCTTATTTTCATTTTGTGTTCAATACTTCATTCCAATGGAAATAAAAACGAGCCACTGCTTTCCTATCACTTATTGCACCTTATTGTTCAAACATCGATCTCATTGGTTCTGGAAACTGTGTGTAAGAGTGGAGGCTAGAATTCTAATTCAGATGAATTACACAGTTGTACAAGGTCTTCATCCATCTCTGTTTTTTCACATTCTTCCATGGCCTTGCCTCTCTCCAGCTCATCATTTTCCCCTCAGTGCTACCACATGCTGTCCTTCTCGGTCATTCCTGAATTTATTTGCTCCAACATTCTTAGTTGTAATGTCAGCTCCCTAGACACGACTCTGCAGAATTTCTATAATAAACCTCTCCAATTCTTCGGTTTGCTAGATAACAATTTTCAGAATTAGAACAATAAACAACCTAGAAACAAGCCCTTCAACCCATCGAGTTCATGCCAAACACAAAAAGTAATTTACACCAGTCTATACTAAATTCATTTTATCCTTCATTAATCTCATTTTGTTTTCCTCATTATCCTCATCAGCTTCCCTCAGGTTCTTTTGGTGACTGTCAAGGAAAGCCACTGGAGAGACACACAGCTGGTAGTATAAAGTCTTTATTTGGCACACTCAAGCTGACAATTATTCTGGAGAGTGGCTCCCTAACCTAACATTACATCACATTTTTAGATGCTGAAGATTTCTATAGTTACAATGCACCCATAATGCTACAAACACCTAGATCTTCACATCAACACTCCAGGCACCCAAAATGAATGTTAAATCAGATCGATGTGGTGTTTCCTGGTTTACAATCAACCTCACCCAGAGGCTCCAGGAAGACCATTGTTCTGAGTTGCATTTTAAATTCAATCTACAATCCACATTCAGATCTGAAGGCTGTTTGTTGTTGAAATTAATATTTGCTATATTTCATAACTCCAGAATACAATAGTTCAAAAGTTCCATTTAATATTAGAGATATGCATGCAATAATCATCCTGAAATTCTTGTTCTTCACAGATATCAACAAAAACAGAAGAGTACACCAAAGAATGTGGCAGTTAAAATGACAGATCCACAAAGCAACACTCCCCCTCCCCTCCTGTGCACTGACTGTGCTACCATTCACCTGCAATAAGGGCTGATTAACCTATTAACACAGCAAAACACACAAAATGGTGGAGGAACTCAGTAAGTCAGGCAGCATTTATAGAGAGGAATAAACAGCTGAGACCTTCTATCAGTCCTAATACATTAGGTCTCACTCGGCCTGAAACATCGATTGTTTATAACCCTCCACAGATGCTGCCTGACCTGCTGAGGCCTCCAGTATTTTGTGCATGTTGCTCTGGAATTCCAGCATCTGCAGAATCTGTTGTGATGACCCTATTAATGGCCATGTCTTGGAGACAGTGAACAAATGGGAGCACCTGGAGGAAACACAGGCACAAAGTGGAAGCTCCTTAAAATCGCCACAGTGCTTAGGAATGAAACTGAGTCATTGACTGTGAGGAAATAACCATATAACCATATAACAATCACAGCACGGAAACAGGCCATCTCGGCCCTCCTAGTCCATGCCGAACTCTTAATCTCACCTAGTCCCACCTACCTGCACTCAACCATAACCCTCCACTCCTTTCCTGTCCATATACCTATCCAATTTTACCTTAAATGTCACAACTGAACTGGCCTCTACTACTTCTACAGGAAGCTCATTCCACATAGCTATCACTCTCTGTGTAAAGAAATACCCCCTCGTGTTTCCCTTAAACTTCTGCCCCCTAACTCTCAAATCATGTCCTCTTGTTTGAATTTCCCCTACTCTCAATGGAAACAACCTATTCACGTCAACTCTTTCTATCCCTCTCAAAATTTTAAATACCTCGATCAAATCCCCCCTCAACCTTCTGCGCTCCAATGCACAATGTTTGTACAAATGAATTGCCCTGACTTCTACAATTCTGCTTACAGATTTGCTATTTGCTGCTACCTCAACTTTCTGTGAAATTTAAACTTGTTAATAATGGACATTAGTGAAATATAACACATGATATTGAAATATTATAAAGCACTGATTAGGCCTCACTTGAAGTATTGTGAGCAGGTTTGGGCCCCTTATCTTGGAAAGGACGTGCTGAAACTGAAGAGGTTCACAAAAATTATTCTAGGATTAAATAGCTTGTCACATGAAGAGTGCCTGATGGCTCTGGGCCTGTATTCACTAGAATTCAGAAGAATGGTGGGTGTCCCATTTGAAACCTATTAAATAGTGAAAAGCCTTGGGAGAGTGAATGTGGAAAGGATGTTTCCTATTTTTGGGAGAGGCTAAGATCAGAAGACGTAGCCTCAGAACAGAGGGGCACCCTTTTAGAATGGAGATGAGGAAGAATTTCCTTAGCCAAAGAGTGGTGAATCTGTGGAATTCTTTGTCACAGGCAGCTCTGGAAGCCAAGTCTTTATGCATATTTAAGGCAGAGGTTAATAGATTCTTGATTGGTCAGGGCATGAAGGGATATGGGGAGAAAGCAGGAGATTGGGGCTGAGAGGAAAATTTCATCAGCCATGATGAAATGGTGGAGCAGACTTGATGGGCCAAATGGCCTAATTCTGTCCTTATATTGTATGGTCTTCTATTGTCATGTTCTGTCAGGTCAGTCTTTAAATAATGAACTCCTATTACTCAATCCAATTTCAGGAGATCTTTCCCTATTGAATAATGATGACTAACATGAATATTATAATAACACTTGTGATGAGAGAAAGATTGTCAGGGTTGTTAACAATGGTTAAGAGCTTTATTCATTTTAATGTATTGTAGCTGACCCAGGAAAGCTTGGTGTGAAATGAAGATATTTAATTCTCCAACACCAAAATTTGTTATTCTGATGAGCACAGAAATAACCATAGTAAGTAGACATAAAGCTTCTACATAATAAATATTCTCAACAAGATAAACCATCATGAGCCAAGTTCCAGCCTTGCACCAATACAGCAATAGATTCAGAAGTTGTGGAAGTTAAAATCATCCTCTTAATCTTTGTGATTCCTCCTGCTTTTGTCATGTTGAAGTACAAACTAAAAGGTTAAAATAAATTACTTTCTACTTATTAATGCAGCCAAATTCTAAACAATTGATGTACTACTTCTCTCTCTCCCACCGCTCACAATGAATAATCAACTATAATGGCCATAAATCTCATTTAGTTCCTGATTCACAATTACAGGAAATCTAATGCAGTACTGTCACACTTAATAAATTGCTCACATCTGTGAATATTAATTGAATTTAGGACCCACCCATAAGGAAAGTGCTATTCATATTGAGTAACACTGGCTTTTGCATTTCCTATGCCATACACCCAATCAAAAATTACTTTCCTTAAGATCAGTTAAAGGCTTTACTTTGAAGAATTGTTATCTATAGAATAATGCTTTGATAAATATCTAATCTGCTAATTCCAAACAATGGATATTTACTTTCCCACTGTTTGCAGACTATGTTTTACTTATTCAGGTAGAAAAAAATCATACTAATATTTCAAACTGTCATGACCCCAAATCAAAATACCATACAATGGATATGTATATATAGTGCAGATTAGAATAGAGGTTCAAAACCTTTATTTTATATACACTGCAGGTTTGAACTAAAGGTCAAAACCATTCATGTAAATTTATGGAACACAACAGAAAACTGGTACACCTCTATCACTACCAAACAGCACATACTGGGGACATACAACAGCAGCAATTGGTACAAAATGCATGCTTTAAATTGTTGCTTCAAAACTGGAGTGCATATATGTGCGAGGAAAAAAATGACTGGCTTTGTCAGCAAGAGAGGATGATGATCAGCTCAAATGCAGATTAAGGGATTTTCTTACCTGAGCTAAATTTTCAATTATATTCCTCATTGTTGCCTACATCCACCATGCCCATTTATCCATGGAACATAGTGTGCACACCTTTATCTCTGTCTTGCAACTCATGAATCTGGGATCATGAAACCAGCAGAGATTCGTTGTGCAGTATCTAGTGCACATTTTTTTCTAGTGCCATTCATTTCTAGAGGTAAAGAATATTAGACCAGGGATGTGATGCTGAGGCTCTATAAGGCACTCGTGAGACCACACTTGATTGTGTGCAGTTTTGGGCTCCTTACTTTAGAAAGGATGTACTGACATTGAAGAAGGTTCAGAGAAGATTTACGAGAATGATTCCAGGAATGAAAGGGTTACCGTATGAGGAACATCTGGCAGCTCGGGCTGTATTCCGTGAAGTTCAGGAGAATGACGGGGGATCTCACAGAAACATTCAGAATGTTAAAAGGCCAGATGTGGCAAAGTTATTTCCCATTGTAGGGGAGTCCAGGACAAGAGGGAGTGACCTCAGGATTGAAGGACATCCATTTAGAACAGGGATGCAGAGAAATTACTTTAGTCAGAGGATGGTAAATCTGTGGAATTTGTTGCCATGAGTGGCTGTGGAGGCCAAGTCATTGGGTGCATCAAAGGCAGATATAGATAGGTTTTGATTATCCAGGGCTTTGAAATGTATGGGGAGAAGGCAGGGGAGTGGGGATGACTGGAAGAATTGGATCAGCCCATGATTGAATGGTGGAGCAGACTCAATGGGCTGAATGGCCTACTCCTGCTCCTATACCTTATGGTCTTATTCACTTATTTTCATCGCTATACAATTTCCATCACTTTGTAATTCCTATGTTTTGTTTCTGTAAGATGATTTTCTCACTTTTTATTATTACAAAATCAATGCATCTGACTCAGAACTATTCCTGATAATATGCAGTAACATCTCTTTTACATTTGCTTATCACATAGCAGAAACTGAACCTTGGTTTCTGAATCTGCATGGTCTTGCTCTAAGGTGTAGGGAATCGGGTTCCTAGCATTTAACATAGTTACTGCGTCAATTATAGTTTTGTCACTTGAATACAAATCACTGTTGTATGTAACTTTACATCCAGCCAAATACATCTGAATTGTCAGCAATTGAATTCCCCAATGATTACCCAGCTTTGAGCAAAACATTTGCTTCCAGCATGTCTTACGCAACCATGAAATTGCATTTCCGTTCCATCTATATTAGGGGTATAATAATAGTGTTGCAAATTTCAGGTCTTGTCAGATTAAACACCAATAATCATGAAATTACCCTCCTGCTTAATATCAACCTGAATACTGATACAACAACAGTTCATAAGGATAACTTTGCTTTCTGAAGTGCCTCCTCCAATCTTATTATCACTAGACTGAGGAAATCTTTACTTTGAATACAAAGTATTAAGCCTTGTTATTTTATGGGTGACAAGTAAGCCAGCATAATAGGAAATGAAAGCAGATTCTATATTTAAAGATTCAAAGTACATTTATCATCAAAGTAGGTATACAGTGTACAACCCTGAGGTTTGTCCTCCTACAGGCAGTAATGAAACAAAGACAAACCATGGACCTCATTCAAAGAAATCAATAAACTGTCAACACGCAAAAAAAGAACAAATTGTGCAAATGGCAAAGAGTGAGTGAATAGCACACAGAATATTAAGCATCAAACTGCAGAGTCCTTGAAATGATCCAGGAGTATTCAGTTCAGTTCAGTTTAGCACTGTGTCATTTAGTGCCTGCAGGACACAGGGACAGCCTGCGCCGAAGTGCCCCAATTGAATCAAATACATCAAAAAAGAGTAACCAAAAACCAGAAACACAGGTAACGTGAACCACAGAGTCCTCCAAAATGAGTCCACAGCCATGATTTTCAATGATCAAACCTTGCAGCTTGAGGAAGAATCCTGCATTTACCACTGGCAGCAGTGAGCGAATAGGGAGCAAGAGATCGGTCAAACACAGCAAGACGACACTGAACATCTGCTCGCTTTTGGCAATCTTCCTTGTCAGTTTCAATCTTGCTTGAGGATTTAATTGGTGAGAAGTAATGGACCTGATTGTGGATTCGGGCACCACCTTTAGGACACACACACACACACACGTTCGAATGCTGTTCATAGACTTCAGTTCAGCATTTGACACAATCATTCCTCAGCACCTGATTGGAAAGCTGAAACTGCTGGGCCTGAAAATCTCCCTCTGCAACTGGATCCTCGACTTTCTGACTGGGAGACCTCAGTCAGTCCGGATCAGGAGCAGCATCTCCAACACCATCACACTGAGCACAGGGGCCCCGGGGTTGTGTGCTCAGTCCACTGCTGTTCACTCTGCCGACCCACGACCATGCAGCAATACACAGCTTGAATAACATCATCAAGTTCACCAATGCCACAGCTGTGGTGGGTCTCATCAGCAGGAATGATGAGTCAGCATACAGAGAAGAGATGCAGTGACAAACAGACTGGTGTACTGCCAACAACCTGTCTCTGAATATGAACAAAAGAGATGGTTGTTGACTTCAAGAGAGCACAGAGTGACCACTCTCCGCTGAACATTGACGGCACATCCATTGAGATCGTTAAGAGCACCAAATTTCTTGGTGTTCACCTGGCGGAGAATCTCACCTGGTCCCTCAACACCAGCTCCATAGCCAAGAAAGCCAAGCAGCATCTCTACTTTCTTCGAAGGCTGAGAAAAATCCATCTCCCACCCCACATCCTCATCACATTCTATAGAGGATGTATCAAGAGCATCCTGAACAGCTGCATCATTGTCTGATTCAGGAATTGCACCATCTTGGATCGCAAGACACTGCAGCGGATAGTGAGGTCAGCTGAGAAGATCATCGGGGTCTTTCTTCCCTCCATTACAAAAACTTACACCACATGCTGTACCCGCAAAGCTAACAGCATTGTGAAGGACCCCATGCACCCCTCATACAAACTCTTCTCCCTCCTACCATCTGGCAAAAGGTGCCAGAGCATTTGGGCTCTCACAACCAGACTGTGCAACAGTTCCTTCCCCCAAGCCATCAGACTCCTCAATACCCAGAGTTCTGACTGACATCTATATCATTCATTATTATTTTGAAATTTGTCCTCTACTGGGCCTATAGACTTGTTTATTTATTTATTTATTTATTTATTTATTTATTATTGTGCTGACCTGCACTGTTTTGTGCACTTTATGTACACCTGTGTAGGTCTGTAGTCTAGTGTAGTTTTTGGGTTGTTTTACATAGTCTAGAGTAGCCTTGAGTTGTCTCAAATAGTCTAGTGTAGTTGTTTATTGTTTCATGTAGCACCATGGTCCTGGAGGAACGTTGTTTCACTTTTACTGTGTACCGTACCAGCAGTTTATAGTCGAGATGACAATAAAAAGCAACTTGACTTGACTTGACTACACACACACGCATGCACACACACACACATGCACCTACCTCTCAACTTCCTCAGGAGACAGCAAAAGTGCCTGAGATCACTCAGTCAGCCCAAAATCACATCCTCTGAATGTAAACTACAGGCTCTAATCACACACAGTTTAGAAGCTGAAGAGTATTTAAAAGAAGAAGTAGTTTCATTATCTGTCTGCAGGATGTAACTACTGGTCACGTTGGTTGCTGGCACCATCTTGCTCACTAGGAGAATTCGGTTCAATGTGATTATATGTATTATCACACTAATACATTTCACTTTAACTATTGTTTAAATATGTGATTTTCTAGTTAAGGGATCAATCCTGAAACTTGTTTGCTCCAAAGGTATGGATTTAGGTACAGAGAGATATCAACTCCTTCACTTGTTTCAGATTTTGATTTTTATTAATATCAGCCAACTCAATAAAGCCTCAAATATTGAATTCAGTAGTTTCAACCCATGATAAAGTGAATCCATGCAAATTTTCTGTGCCCCTAACAAGAAACAGTAAACTGTAATTCATTAATAAATCCTTTCTAAGCAAAAAAAAACTTTCAGCATTCTGGAACATGGCATCAGGGAAACATAACTATTGGATAAACAATGCAGAAACCTGGACTAATAATTAAAGACACAAATTCAAATCCCATCACAGCTGGTGGGGAATTTAAATTACATTAATTAATTAAAAATCTAGTATCAGTGATGGTATCATGAGATTGTTGTAAAATCCCATCTGGTTCCTTAATATTGAATATGAAAGGAAATCCACCACCTTTACATGCTTGGCCACAATATGATTTCACTCAACACCAATGGATTAAACTACAAAGTCACTCAGTTACCTCAAATGCTGACACACAAATAATAAGAATAATAAGTAAGACAACAAGATTTTGATATCATCACATACAATCGTGTACCACTGTAAATCTCCAGCAGAAGGATTTTACATGATTGGCTGGGATGGCATCTGATCAAAAGCATCATACACTCATCAATAATCTACCCCAGTACCAATTTGGCTTTTACTAGGATCACTAAACTCTATCACAATCTAGGTATAAATATAGATTGAAGGATTAAATTCCAGAGATGATGTAGAAGTGACCGTCTTTGACATCATGACATCTTTTGAATGAATGTGCTATCAAGTTGCACTGGTAAAACTGAAGTCAAATAAGCATTAAAGAGAGTAGAATCCTATAACTGCTGACACTTCTTGTGCAAAGAAAGATAGTTGTGGTTGCTGAAGGTCAATCCCCTCAATTCCAGAATATCACTGCAGGAATTCTTCATTGCAATATCTCAGACACAAGCACATTCAGTTCTTTCATCAATGTCCTTCCTTCCTCCATAAAATCTGAAACAATTACTGTGTAAAGTCAAATTCCATTTGCAACTCCCCAACAAAAAATAAAAAGCAACCTCTACATATATCCAGAAAGACCAAAACAACATTTAGGCCCAAACTGATATACACTAAGCAAAATTGCACTCAAAAATACTAGCTAACTTGTCTCCAACAAGAGTGGGTCCATTTATTTACTCTTGGCATTCAAAGGATCGACCAGTGCTAAGTGCCCCACCACCCATGTCATTGGAGACCAATGTTGACTGAGCTGGACCAGCCAGGTATTATTTCATGTACAATTCTATCAGATTCTAATTTCTTCAGCTCTTTTCCTTTTGCATCCTTCTCACTTCATTCCCACACCTCTCTCCCACTTGACCAACTTCCCCTGTCAGCTTGATTGATTTATCACCCACCAGCTTTAACTCATCCCCCTCTCCTCATCCTTTTGTTCAGGCTTCTGTCTTCTTTCTTCCCAGTCCTGACGAAGGATCTCAGCTTGAATTATCAACAGTTCATTTTCCTCCGTAGATGCTGTAACATCCTTCAGCGTTCTGTTGTTGCTGTAGATTTACAGCATCTGCAGGTTCCATTGTGTCTCCAGTCATGTAATTACTGAAAGTAGATCAGAGACTGGGTGTCCCATGGTGAGTGAGTCACCTAACTAGTATTTCAAAGCCTTTCCTGTTCAGGAAATATATCAGCAATTCTCCTTTGGCATCTGGACAAATTGTAGTCCTCCCTTCTCACGGAATGATGAAATTTCTTCAGTGTACAGCAAGCTTCTCAAAAGCAATTAGGATTGGGTCATGAATGCTGGCAATGCCAGTATTTCAGTAATCTGTGAAAGGGAAATTCTTACTGTTTCTGTGACTCCAGAGACATGAAGCATATGTGGCAGGGCATGAAGACAATAATAGACTACAAGTCCACCCTGTGTGGCAAATACAGCTTCTCTTCCAGGTCAGCTGAAGGTTTTTTGTGCTCAGTTTGATGCACAGAATGATGTGCCAGCGAGGAAGGTGTCCTTTCCCCCCCGAGGAGCAGGCACTCTGTCTGGCCGATGTGAGGAAGACTCGGACCATGGTCAACCTATGTAAAGCTGCGGGGCCTGATAACATATCTGGTTGGGTGTTAAGGGACTGTGTAGCCTAGTTACCTGTGGTTTTAACAGACAACTTCAATATCTCTCCAGAACAGTCCACTGTCCTTTCAAGCTTTAAAGCAGCCACCATCATCCCAGTGCTCAAGAGGGCAACAGTAACCTGCCTCATTGACCGCAGTCCAGTGGCAGTGACCTCAACAATATGAAGTGCTTTCAGTGGCTGGTTATAGTTTGCATTAAATCCCGTCTCGCTGCTACAGTGGACCCTTTCCAATTATTAGCGATTCTTCCCATCTGTCCCACAAATTCTTTGACCCCCTGCCATCAAGCAGGAAGTACCATAACATTAGGACAAATACTGATAGGATGGGAAGCAGTTTCTTCTCCTTAGGCCGTCAGACTATTGAACTTCCTGCCAACACCCAGGTCTCACCACATATGACAAATGTATATTGAATGACAATAAACTTGAACTTGAATTTGAATTTACAGACACCTGTTTTCAAATGGAAGTATATATTTCCTTATTTGAGAAAGAAACTAAATGGGATGATTGTGAAAGATTTATAATTTCTTTACTACATAGAGATATTAAAACATTGGGATCATTTTATAAATGTAAGATAATTACTTTCAAATTCAAAACTTTATGACACAACCTAGTGCTTGATTCCATTTCTCACTGACCTCACTCAGTAAAGCATTGAGCAAGATGGAAATCAAAGGGAATGAAGTATAAAGTGAGCAAGTGTTCAGCACCATCTGCCTGAGCTTGACCAGTCTTCCTCTCCTTGCTGCTCACTGCTGCTGGAGGATGGTGCTGGAGTCTTGGGTCTCGGTCAAGGTGTAATCAATGTCGTTTGTGGTTTGGACTCTGCAGTTCATGTTATATGTGTTTCTGGTTACTCTTTTTTTTTTATTGCTATTTAGTGCAATTCTGATCAGGGCAGACTGGCTCTGTGGCCTGCGGTTAACAAACGACACAGTACTAAGATGAATTTAACTGAACGAAACTGAACATTCCCAGACTATTCCAAGGTCTCTGTGGTTTGGTTTGATGTGCTACATTCTGTATGCTTTTTCTCCCTCAGTTTTTGGCATTTACGTGATTTTTTTTTCTTTTTTTGTGTGTGTTGGGTATTTGATATTTTCTTTGAACGTGGTCCATGGTGCTTCTTTCTTTCAAGGCTGTCTGGGGAAAGATGAATCTCAGAGTTGTAGACTGCATACATACTTTGATGATAAGTGTGCTTTGATTCTTGAAATCTTTATTGAAATTGGAAAACATGGATTAAAAATAATCAATTTGAAAATAGTTCATGTTATGAGAATTGTCAGTAACACCTCAGTAAACCTCAAGAATTACAAAATAATTTTCTAGGAACATCCAGAATATAACAGAGAAATGTGCACTCTTTGAAGCAAACAAAAAGAACTTTGTAATGTCTGTTACAGAAACAGTTATAAGAAATATTAATATGTGTTTACTTGAACAAAAATTTTTAAAAAATTGGGATGACATGTGAGACCAGGTGCAGTCATCATGTCCAGATACAGTAGCTGTAATTTTTTTAATTATTTAAAAGTTATTTAAATGCTGTGCTGAATTATTATATGTTGTGTTATAAACACAAACAATTCTGCAGATGTTGTAGAACTCAGCAGGCCAGGCAGCATCTATGGAGGGGAATAAACAGTTGTCATTTTGGGCCAAAACTCCTCATCAGGACTTGAAAAGAAAGCAACAGAAGGAAGAATAAGGAAGATTGAGGAGGAGGATGCTGACTGGACTGTTGAGTTCCTCTAGCACTTTGTCCATGTTGGGAATGGAAAAAGAGAGTAGGGGAGGAAGGAAACATTTTATTCATCCTGTTCAATTCATGCAAAAATCAATGGATCTCACTAGTGACACCTCGCAGAGAAAAACTCAATCTAGAGCTGAAGGTGTCAAATTTAAAGTGGCTCTTTTCCAGAACTAGCTGCATTTTTAACTTTGTTGATCAAATCGGATTATATTTACAAAAACAATATAAAAAATAACCTGGTTATTTACAAAAGCAAAGCAGACTCAATCTGGCTGATAAACTGCTCTTAATGTTCAGCAGAGTTGGAAGCTGGTACCAACAGAAAATGGAATGGGTATTTACATGCAACAGCATACCCATTGATGGCCATTTTGAATTTTGCTGGGACTGCTTTACCCAGGCCTCATCACAGTTTTGGTACAAACATGCACCAATGGACTGAATTGCAGAGCTGAGATCAGAGTGACTGCTTTTGGGAGCATGCCTGTATATGACTAAGTGAGGCATCATTGAGTCAATGGGCTTCAAGGAGAAAACACTGTTATGGTTGGAATCAAATTTCAAATAAAGGAAGGCAATTGAATTCGCTGGAGGTCCATCACCCCAACTCCAGGTCTGGTCTTTCAGGCAATGCCTCTGGCACAAATTATCTTCAGCTGCTTTATTAATGCCCATCCTTCCGTGAAACAACCAAAGTGGGGATGCTCAATGAGAATGGCATAATATTTAATGCTATTTGCAACTCCTCAGTAAGTGAACTGATTTATGGCTGCACCTAACATTTCCTAAGCATCTTACAGATATGGGCTTATTAAGAGTAACATTCAAACTACAGAAGTAAGAAACAATGACAACGAGAGAGCCACCACCTACTCTTAAAATTTTAAGATATTACCATCGCAAGTCCCCTACCAACAGCATCTACTGGATTAGTATAATCCAAAAAATCAACTGGACCAATAAATACAGTGGGGACAAAAGCAAATCAGAAGCTCAGTATCCAATACAGAGGGACACATCATCTGACATCACAAATCCCTTCACCATCTACAAGGAACAAGTTAGAAGTGTGACAGAAGTCACTTGATTGGCCTGGATAAGTACAATACCAACAACTCTCAAGAAGCTTAATACCATTGCATATAAACACAATAGGTGCTTCAGGTGCTGGAAATCCAGAGTACCAATCGCAAAATACTGGAGGAACTCAGCAAATTAGGCAGCATCTATCAAAAGGAATAAAGAGTGAATGTTTCAGGCCAAGACATGAGTCCTGATCAAGACTTTCTGACCAAAATGTCAACTCTTTATTCCTTTCCATAGACGCTATCTGACCTGCTGAGTTCCTCCAATATGTTGTGTGTATTACAACATTAGGTATGCTGTGAATAAATCCATTTGATTGGACCAATAATTACAAGTTATGTTTGCAAACAGAAATCTTAATCAGCTTATTGGAAGGTACCTATTGAAGAAGATTAAACTCATAGTTAACTTTTTGTCAGTAATGTTAAACACAAGAGCATAAGTGCCTTTCACTCCTCTTCTAAAATGCATTTGACATCAAAGTAAAGCTTCTTCTCTTCCAACCAACTTTTTTATTTTTCCTTCAAATGCTCTCATCTTCGAGTTAGCTCTAACTTTGTTCACTCCATGGGAATAATACCACACTGTGCCTTTGAACACATTTCCATGTTTACTTCCTTAACAAATCCGGCTCTACCCTGTTCTTTTCTGACTCATTGTCTTTCTTACTAACTCAGCATTCATTCAGCATGACATAGGAATCAAGTTTGGAGTCTTATTTGGTCCTAAAGTTGCACTGCATTAGATTTGGTAACTTGTGTGTTTAATGCTTGATTACTGGGAGTGCAGCATATTTTTCATGTGCACTATTCTTGACCTCTCTTTGTGAATCAGAACTTTCTGATGGTTTAATTGGTAAATGTGGACTGTGTGGGTAAATGTGGGTAAATGTATTAAGATCTCTGTTTGGCTAATCTTGCCCAAGGTAGCTAAAGGGTTAACTTATTGACATAATTGATATAAATAAATGCTGCAGGAAATTTGTTATCAGCAGGTATTAGTAATATAAGATTACTTTTGACTATAATCTGGAAATATCCATAAAGAACACGTGTTTGCAATAACTGATCATCTTCAACTGATCAAGAATGTGATGACAAGCTAACAAGGATATAGATATAGAAAAGTCGATAGCAATATCTAGCAACTATCCAGAAAGACTTCAATGAATCAAAGTGGATAATATTCCAGATCTTAAACCATCCTGAAAACTAGTTTGTATAGATGTCCAAAATGAATTCCTTTTTAATTATATTTTTCATCTGATTTTTATTTCAAACTTCTTCCACTATTAATTTGGGCACATTTCCAACTGTGATGTAATAGCATTTAAATTGAATGCTAATGAAATTTTTAACAGAATATTGCTTCTTTAATACTATTGACCACAATAAATAATTTTCCTATAATCTGAGCTATATTAAATTTAATTGACATGTGGTATACAAGATCTAACAAACAAATTTTTTTATTTTGTGGAATGATCAACACCATTTTCAGCAACTTTGTTTCTTGAAGGATTTGTTTTTTAAGTAGTACTTTCTGAAAAATTTCATTAGGAAATGCACAAGCAAAATTAATGTTTAACTCTATCATTACAGCTAATTTAAAACATTCCTAGAATAGCTGACAATAAAATTGCAATCAAAAGAAAATTATTGGAACTTTTTTTAATCTGATAAAATTACTTAATATTTGTGAAATTTGTGATAATATATTACAAATCAAGCCTCTTAAATTAAATTCTATTGACAGGACATGTTTCACATTTTTTTTTAGAAATTACATCAAGCCTTCAAATCTGAATTAAAACTTTAACCACAGCCTAAACTGTAAATTGTGTAGTTTGTTTAAGTTGATAATAACACTGAAAATAAACGTTTCCACTTCATATTTTTCAAAAGGTGGAAAAATATCAAAGTAGGCAATCTTTTATATCATCTCTAGTGAACGTTTATAAACTTCTTCTCTATGTTATAGAATGTCCCTTGACCAACTGCAACCTGTTTAATGGTGATTTTCTATATACCAACGTTAATTTCAGTACAGGCAGCTCCCAGGTGAGGATAGGATTCTGTTCCTCAGAGCTTTTCATAATCTACTTTGTAAGTCAGAAATGTATAAAGCTGTGTGCAGGTGCTGCTCACAGAAACAACTATGATGCAAGGGCAAACGGGGCAAGGAAAGCAGCTGCCAGCCAGCCTCACTGACTCAGTGAGTGAGCAAGTGAGTGTGCTCTATGCTTCCAGTTCGGCTCAGCATTATCCACCTCTCATCTTTGCTGCTTATTTAGTGTGGTCTATAGACAATAGACAATGGGTGCAGGAGTAGGCCATTCAGCCCTTCGAGCCAGCACTGCCATTCAATGTGATCATGGCTGATCATCCACAATCAGTACCCCGTTCTTGCCTTCTCCCCATATCCCTTGACTCCGCTACCTTTAAGAGCTCTATCTAACTCTTTCTTGAAAGCATCCAAAGAATTAGCCTCCACTGACTTCAGAGGCAGAGTATTCCACAGATCCACAATTCTCTGGGTGAAAAAGTTTTTCCTCAACTCCGATCTAAATGGCCTACCCCTTATTCTTAAACTGTGGCCTCTGGTTCTGGACTTCCCCAACATCGGGAACATGTTTCCTGCCTCTTGCATGTCCAATCCCTTATTAATCTTATATGTTTCAATCTGATCCCCTCTCATCCTTCTAAATCCAGTGTATACAAGTCCAGTCGCTCCAAACTTTCAACATAGGACAGTCCCGCCATCCCGGGAATTAACCTCGTGAACCTACACTGTACTCGCTCAATAGCAAGGATGTCCTTCCTCAAATTTGGAGACCAAAACTGCACATAATACTGCAGGTATGGTCTCACAAGGGTGCTGTACAACTGCAGAAGGACCTCTTTGCTCCTATACTCAACTCCTCTTGTTATGAAGGCCAACATGTCATTAGCTTTCTTCACTGTCTGCTGTACCTGCATGCTTATATTCAGTGACTGATGAATAAGGAAACCTAGATCTCGTTGTATTTCCCCTTTTCCTAACTTGACACCATTTAGATAGTAATCTGCCTTCCTGTTCTTGCCACCAAAGTAGATAACCTCACATTTATCCACATTAAACTGCATCTACCATGCATTTGCCCACTCACCCAACCTGTAAGTCTCCCTGCATTCTCATAACATCCTCTTCACATTTCACACTGCCACCCAGCTTTGTGTCATCTGCAAATTAGCTAATGTTACTTTTAATCACTTTATCTAAATCATTGATGTATATTGTAAATATCTGTAGTCTAGCACTGAGCCTTGCGGTACTCCACTAGTCACTGCCTGTCATTCTGAAAGGTACCTGTTAATCCCTACTCTTTGTTTCCTGTCTGCCAATCAATTTTCTATCCATATCAGTACACTACCCCCAATACCATGTGCTCTAATTTTGCCCACTAATCTCCTATGTAGGACCTTATCAAAGGCTTTCTGAAAGTCCAGGTACACTACATCCACTAGCTCTCCCTTGCCCATTTTCATAGTTACATCCTCAAAAATTCCAGAAGATTAGTCAAGCATGATTTCCCCTTCATAAATCCGTGCTGACTTGGACCGATCCTGTTGCTGCTATCCAAATGTGCTGCTATTTCATCTTTTATAATTGATTCCAACATCTTTCCCACCACTGATGTCAGGTTAACTGGTTTATAATTCCCTGGTTTCTCTCTCCCTCCTTTCTTAAAAAGTGGAATAACATTAGCTACCCTCCAACCCTCAGGGACTGATCCTGAATCTATAGAACATTGGAAAATGATTACCAATGCAACCATGATTTCTAGAGCCACCTCCTTAAGTACCCTGGGATGCAGACAATCAGGCCCTGGGGATTTGTCAGCCTTCAGTCCCATCAGTCTACCCAACACCATTTTATACCTAATGTGAATTTCCTTCAGTTCCTCCATTACCCTAGGTCCTCTGGCCACTATTACGTCTGGAAGATTGTTTGTGTCTCCCCTAGTGAAGACAGATCCAAAGGACCTGTTCAACTCGTCTGCCATTTCCTTGTTCCCCATAATAAATTCAACCATTTCTGTCTTCAAGGGCCCAACTTTGGTCTTAACTAATTTTTTCCTCTTCATATACCTAAAGAAGCTTTTACTATCCTCCTTCATATTCTTGGCTAGCTTACTTTCGTACCTCATCTTTTTTCCCCGCATTGCCTTTTTAATTATCTTCTGTTGCTCTTTAAAAGTTTCCCAATCCTCTAGCTTCCCGCTTATCCTTGCTATTTTATACTTCTCTTTTATTTTTATACTGTCCTTGACTTCCCTTGTCAGCTACAGTCGCCCCCCTACTCCCCTTAGAATCTTTCTTCCTCTTTGGAATGAAATGATCCTGCACCTTCTGTGTTATTCCCAGAAATACCTGCCATTGTTGTTCCATTGTCATCCCTGCTAGGGTATCCTTCCAGTCAACTTTGGTCAGCTCCTCCCTCATGGCTCCATAGTCCTCTTTGTTCAACTGTAGTACTGACACTTCTGATTTTCCCTTCTCCCTCTCAAATTGTAGATTAAAACATCATATTATGGTCACTACCTCCTAATGGCTCCTTTACCTCAAGTTCCCTTATCAAATCTGGTTCACTACACAACACTAAATCCAGAATTGCCTTCTTCCTGGTAGGCTCCAGTACAAGCTGCTCTAAGAATCCATCTCAGAGGCACTCCACAAACTCCCTTTCTTGGGGTCCAGTACCAACCTGATTTTCCCAGTCAACCTACATGTTGAAATCCCCCATAACAACCATACCGTTACCTTTGCAACATGCCAATTTTAACTCTTGATTCAATTTGCACCCTATATTCTATGTTCTATGTTCTATATCCAGGATACTACTTGGGGGTTTGTAGATAACTCCCATTAGGGTATTTTTGCCCTTACCATTTCTCAGTTCTATCCATACTGATTCTACATCTCCTGATTCTATGCCACCCCTCGCAAGGGACTGAATTTCATTTGTCAACAACAGAGCCACCCCACCCCCTCTGCCCACCTGTCTGTCCTTTTGGGGGTTGGGGGTGTTGGTGGAGGTTCCCTTACATACAGTAACCTGTACAAACACAAATGGGTGCATAAGAGAATGGACATATCTGTCAGAGTGTCTGCATATGAAAGCGTATAAATGAGTGAGAGAAGCTGTGTGGGTGTGAGTGAGTGTGTTTGTGAGAGAGAGAGAGAGAGAGAGAGAGAGAGAGATTATGTTTGTCTGTGTGTGTGAAGTAGAGAAAGAGAGAGAAAAAAGAGAAGCTATGTTAATTGTTCTATTCCACTTTATTTTTTAGTTATGTGATGGAAATTACATTTTTTTCTTACTGAGGAGATCAGAATTCCTATCTGGATTATTCCAATATGAAAATATTAACATTGAAATGATCGGTCACAGGTCACCTATAGAAATAACAGTTGGTTGTAATGAGTTTTTAATGAAACAACCAACACATACCTGCAAATTTACCTGCAAGTAGATGGAGATGTACATACAGTATGTGGGCTTATGATTAGAAAGCACGTTAACCTTTTCCTGAATTCCAGCAAATCCATTTGAAGAAGCACATACCGCCCTTCTTAAGGTGCACTTTTATCTTAATGACTGTTCTTCATAAAATAGATATATAACATAGGAGATAAGCTTTTATAAAATATAAACAAATAAAACTAACTCTGGCAATGAAAACAGAATCAGGAAAATGTACCTTTGTCCAATATTTCGCAGAATCCACAGTTCCTTTCCAAAAAGCACTGGGTGCTAGACACATGATTTGCATATTCTTTTGAAGAAGTATATAGGAGCAAAATCAATCTTACATTGAACTGGTTTTTCTTGGAACACTAGGGCTTTCAAAACACACATTTTTTCTTGAAATGGAAAGACCTATCACCTCATCTCTCTACCTCAGGGCTAAGTAGATTCTGGTTGGGCTGGATTAACATGACCTTATTTATAATCCACAGGAAAAGGCAAGACAAATACCTATGGATGTGAACATATTTTTATACAAAATGGAAAAATAAAATATTGACCGCAGGGCTTTACTTGTTTGGGAAATAGTGGCAGAAAATTTGCAATATATTCTCTATTTTCTGTTTTTTTGCTATGACCTCAATAATAAAGAAAGATACAATAGACAACCAGAATTAAAATATTGTTTTAAAAATTGCAGATGGCAGAAATTGAAATAAAAACAAGAATGCTGGAACACTCAGACGAAAGGTCATTAACAGGAAAAATTTATTTATTTTCTCCTTCCATGGGTACTGTCTGATCTGCAGTCTCTGTTTTTATTTCACATTGCCACATTCTGCAGGAGTGGGGATTTTCTACATGTTATTTTTTCATAGAGGTATTGTGGAAATAAATTTGAATAAAATGCTGGTGTCAGTAACGATGGTGACTAAGCTCAACTTGCCGAACCTCTGTACCTCCCTCTGCATTTGGAACCTTACCTTCTTCACTGGGAGATCACAAGTAAGACAGTTCAGCAATCTCATCTATTCCTCACTGGCCAACAACACAGGTGCACTTCAGGGCTGTGTGCCCCTTATCTACTCTCTCTATACCAATGTGTGGTTAAGCAGAGCTCCAATGACATCTAAAGATTGGCAATGACCTCACTGTTGTTCGTAGAATCATGAATGATGATGAGGTGTACAGGAGTGAGACAGGTCAGTTGGTTGAGTGGTATTGTAACAACAACCTTGCACAAAGTGTCAGAATAAACAAAAAACTGATGTTAACTTTAAGAAGGGGAAGTCAGTTGAATGAGAACTTAATCCTCAATGAGGGTGGAAAGGGTGAGCTCCGTCAAGTTTCTGGTTGTTAATATATTGGACGATATCTCCTGGGCCCAGCACATAGATGGAATCATGTCAAAAGCACAGCAGATCTTTTATTTCCTTTTTACTAGTACCATATGGCTCGGTTAATGATGTTGAAGTAGCAAAGTTAGTGACATAAGTCGATCCATTGGTGGCTGTGATGATGTTCATGATTTCAAGTATTTTCTTTTAAAAATGTTTGAAAGGATAAAGAACATAGATCATAAAACTGTGCAGCACAGTACAAGCCTTTCAGCCCACAATGCTATGTCAATTTTTTAACTTACTCCAAGATCAATCTATCCTTCCCTCTTGTGTAGATCTTCAATTCTCTTTCATCCGTATTCCTATCTTAGAGTCTCTAAATGTCTTGAGTATAAACACCTCTAACGTCTCCACTGGCAGTATGTTCTATGCATGTATACTCTGTATGTGAAGAAACAACCTCTGACATCCCCCCCCCATAGTTTCCACCAATCAGCTTGAAAGTATGTCCTCTCATGTTAGCCATTGCTTCCCTGGGAAAAGGGAGCTGCCTCTTATCATCTTACACACCTCTTTCAAGTTGCCTCTCTTCTTCATTTTCTCTAAAAGGAAAAGCCCTAGTTTACTGAACCTTGCTCTGTAAGATATACTCTTTAACCTCGGCAGAATTCTGGTAAATCTTCTCTGCATCCCTTCTGAAGCTTGTACACCCTTCCTATAATGAGGTGACCAAAACTGAATACAATAGTCCATGTGATCTATTTTATCTGCATAGATCTTCATACTGCTGCAACATTATCTTGTGGCTTTTGAACTCATTCCCCAACTAATAAAGGCCAACACACCATATAGCTTCATAACCACCCTATCAACATGCATGGCGAATTAAAAGGATCTATGGACTTGGATTTCAAGATCTTGCTGTTCCTCTGCACTGCTAGGAATCATGTCATTAATCTTGTATTCAAAATGTACAATCCACTTTTCTGGACTGAACTCCATATGCCACTTGCCAGCCCAACTCTCCATCTAATCAATGTCAAACTATAAGCTACAATGATCTTCTACACTATCCACAACACCACCAAACTTTGTGTCCTCTGCAAACTTACCAACCTACCTTGTGACTTCCTCAACAACATCATTTATAAAAATCACTAAGGTCAGGGGTCCCAGAACATGTCCCTGTGGAACACCACTGGTCACACACCTTTAGGAAGAGTATGCCCCATCCACTTCAACTCTCTGCTTTCCGTGGACAAGCCATTTCTGAAGCCACACAGTTAGGCTTCCATGGATCTTATGCCTCCTGAACTTTCTGAATAGGTTTACCACAGGGTATCTTTAAAAAAATCCATATATACCACATCCACTGCTCTACCTTCATCAATTTGTTTTGTCATTTCCTCAAAAATGTCAATGAGCCAGATGAGGCATAGCCTGTCTCTCACATAGCCATGCTGACTATCCATTATCAGATTATGCTTCCCACCACTGATATAAGACACACAGGTCTAAAATTTGCAAGATTATCCTTATTGCCCTTTATTGGGTCAAACCTATCAAATGCAAGTGTTCCTTAAACAACTTCAATACTTCTGTTGTACATTTCTCGGAGAACATCTGTTACCAATTTACACTGTCAAGTTCCAGTATAAAAGCATAATTAGCCTCCCTCAATTAAATACTTTTCCATACCATCTAAGTCAGGGAATTGTAATTAATTTCTCTGAAATGTTCACCTCAGGAGATCTATCAGCTGACCAGGTTCATTGCCAAGTATTAGTTCCAGTATGGCCTCTCCTCTCGTGAGCCTGTCCACATATTGTGTCAGGAATCCTTCCTGGATATACCCAACAAATGCTTGAAGCATGCGTCAATTATATTGGTGCCTAAGAATCTTCACTGAGTATAGCCTTCAATACTATAATCCTCTCAAAACTAATCGATAAGCTTCAAAAACTAGGCCTCAGTACTTCCTTTTGCAACTGGATCCTTGAATACCTCACTTACAGACACCCGTCAGTTTGTATTGGCAACAAAATTTCCCCCACAATCTCCAGCAGCACAGGTGCACCATAAGATATTATACTTATGACTGTGTGACTAAGCTCAGTTAGTGCCATAGCACAGTCCAATATCACATTTAAATTTTCTGGTGACACCACTGTTGGCCAAATCAAAAGTGGTGACACATCTGTATATAGGAGAGAGACAGGAAATCTGGTTGAGTGATGCTATAAGACAATTTTTCACTCAATGTCAACAAGACCAGAGAGCTGGTTATTGACTTCAGGAAGAGAAAACTGGATGTCCATCAGCCAGTTCTCATCAGGGAGAGATTTTTAATTCCTCAGTGTTACAGTTTCAGAGGATCTGTCTTGAGTCTGGCACGTGAGTGCTATTATGAAGAAAACACTGCTGTATCTCCAATAAAGAAGTTTGTGAAGATTCGGCATGTCATCTAAAACCATGACAAACTTCGATAGATGTGTGGTGGGGAATATATTGACTAGTTGCATCTTGCATGGAAACACCAATGCCCTTGCATGGAAAAACCTACAAAAAGTGGTAATTACGAACCAGTCCATCACAGTTAAAACCCTCCCCTCCTTTAAGCATGTGCACATGAAGAGCAGTTGCAGGAAAACAGCATCCAGCATCAATAACCCCCACCTTCCAGAACTGGCTCTCCTCTCATGGCTGCCATCAGGAAGAAGGTACAGGAGCCTTAAGACCCACATCACGATGTTCAGGAAAAATGATCAACTATCAGGCTCTTGACCAGATGGGATAACTTCATTCAAATTTACCACAACCTATGGACTCACATTCAAGAACACTTTATCTCATGCTCTCAATATATATTGCTTATTTATTATTACTATACAAATTTGAAACATTTTTTTCTCAACTCAAGCTGGTAAAACCTGTGGTGCAGGCATAGCCAAGCATACTCATTTCTCAATGGCTAGGATCTTTTGCACTATTCCAGTAGTGTTTAGTATCGTGGCTTTCTGAAGATTTATGTACACAGATATTGCTGTGTAGCCCTAATTGTGTAACGCTGTTGATTAGTGCCTTCGATATAATATCTGTTGTAGATGTTACTATCAGAACAATGTGCATCTTGTTCATGTTCCAAAGTCTTTCAATTTCCTCTTTTAATTCAGCATACTTCTGGTGTTTTTCATCTATTGATTTCTGTAAGTTATGTGTGTTTGGAATGGCTATATCTATTAAGTAAGTTGTTTTTGCTTGATTATCCTGTATTATTATATCCAGACAGTTATTATGGACTGTCCTTTCTGTATTAATGGATCAGTCATAATAAAATTTGTGGTATTCTGACTCTAAAACTGGATCTGTCTTATATTCATAGAAAGGTATGACTTCTTCTATGAGTTTGTATTTTAAAGCAGGATTTTGGTAATGATGCTTGCCACATGATAGTGCCTGTGTAACTAATCAGATTGAGTTTAACTGCTACAAGGTCCTGTAACTGGTTATATTGTGTCAGGTTTATCTTGACATTTTCTACATTTAACATCTTGAATCTGTTGGTCTTTTGTTATATATTGTTGATTTTTTTTTGTGTTAACCACCTGGTGCAGTATTGTCACAAGGAGCAGCTCCATTTCTTGGAAGAGGCCTCCAATTCAGAGCAAGGTATTTGATTTTTCCCTGTCAACATCTAGTCCGCTCAGATTGTGAGGATGTCTTCAATGGAGGGTCATGTGCTCCCATTGGTTAACTTTTTCTTCCATAGTGATAAATTCTTAATTTTTCTGGGTTACATAGAAACATAGAAAACCTACAGCACAATACAGGCCCTTCAGCACACAAAGTTGCGCCGAATCTGTCCCTACCTTAGAAATTACTAGACTTACTCATAGGCTTCTATTTTGCTAAGCTCCATGTACCTATCCAAAAGTCTCTTAAATTACTCTATTGTATCTGCCTTCACCCCCATTGCCGGCAGCCCATTCCACACACTCACCACTCTCTGCATAAAAAAACTTACCCCTGACATCTCCTCTATACCTGCTCCCAAGCACCTTAAACCTGTGCCCTCTTATGGCAGCCATTTCAGCCCTGGGAAAAAGCCTCTGACTATCCACACAATCAATGTCTCTCATCTTATACACCTTTATCAGGTCACCTCTCAACCTCCGTTGCTCCAAGGAGAAAAGGCCAAGTTCACTCAACCTATTCTCATAAGGCCTGCTCCCCAATCCAGACAACATCCTTGTAAATCTCCTCTGCAGCTTTTCTATAGTTTCCACACCATTCCTGTAGTGAGGCAACCAGAAATGAGCACTGTACTCCAAGTGGGGTCTGACCAAGGTCCTATAGAGCTGTAACATTACCTCTTGGCTCCTAAATTCAGTTCCACGATTGATGAAGGTCAATACACCGTATGCCTTCTTAACCACTGAGTCAACCTGCACAGCTGCTTTGAGTGTCCTATGGACTTGGACCCCAAGATCCTTCTGATCCTCCACACAGCCAAGAGACACCATTAATACTATATTCTGCCATCATATTTGACCTACCAAAGTGAACCACTTCACACTTAACTGGGTTGAATTCCATCTGCCAATTCTCAGCCCAATTTTGCATCCTATCAATGTCCCACTGTAACATCTGACAGCCCTCCACACTATCCATAACATCCCCAACCTTTGTGTCATCAGCAAACTTACAAACCCATCCCTACACTTCCTCATCCAGGTCATTTATAAAATTCATGAAGAGTAAAGGTCCCAGAACAGATCCCTGAGGAACTCCACTGGTCACCAACCTCCATGCAGAATATGACTCGTCTACAACCACTCTTTGCCTTCTGTGGGCAAGCCAGTTCCGGATCCACAAAGCAATGTCCCCTTGGATCTCATGCCTCCTTACTTTCTCAATAAGCCTTGCATGGTGTACCTTATCAAATGCCTTGCTGAAATCCAGATTCTCTACATCTACTGCTCTTCCTTCATCAATGTGTTTAGTCACATTGGTTATAGTCTCCTTTAAGTTTAGTGGTGTATACTTCATCAGAATTGCATATGGTTGCATGAAGTGCTGATTCCTGTTTTAGTTAATGAAAATATATCCTTAGAAGTTTTATCTGACTGTTGTGTAGATTTTAATGTGTGTTATTCTCCTTTCCACCTATGTTCTAGGTATTTAATCTAAGCAGATTTGAATGTAAATAATATTGTATGAAATTTGTCATTTCTGTTCTTATTTTTCTTTGTTGATTTTCAAGATCAGTTTCAGATCATTCTTATGTTAATATGTTAATATAGGTATAGTAGAAGTGTTATTATTTTATTATTATTATCTTTTCTATTTGCACAGTGTGTTATCTTTTCCACATTGTTTATCAATCTTGTGTGCGGTCTTTCATTTATTCTATTGTTTTTCTGATTTTTACTACAAGTGCCCTCAAGAAAATAAATTTCAAGATTTTATATGGTGTCATATATGTACTGTGATAATAAATTTATTTTAAGTTTGAACTTTGATCTAAACCTCTTGCATGAAGATGGATTCAATCAATATTAGGGAACTTGAAGTCCTCCATAACCAAACCCTGTTATTTTTGCACCTTTCCAAAATTTGCTAACCAATCTGCTCCTCGGTGCCCCTTTTGTTATTGTAGGCTCATAGAATATTTTTTATAGAGTGATTGTTCACTGCCTGTTTCTGAATGACAATGCTGTCCCTGATTGGCAAAGCTACTCCGCCATCTCTTTTAACTCTGGCCTGCCACTTTTGAAACTTCTAAATGCTGGAACATCTGAAAGACATTGCTGCCCTTGTGCACAATACATATATATCCCCATATCCCATAATTCCTTTAAAGTTTGAAAATCTGTTTATCTCTATTTTCTTCCTTTTTCAATATTTTTATTAATTTTCACATAGAATGCAGAGTATATGAGGATTTATACTATGAATCAAAAAAAAGATAGAATAGTACCAAATACATTATATTTAAATCACACTTGCAATCGCAGTACCCTATATTCATAATCTAAAACGTACATTAATTAAATTGTAACAATTTTATTATAGAAAAAGAATCTAAACCCACTACCAAAGTCAAAGCTGTATGGTAAAGAAAGAAAGATAGAAAAAAATCGTTATAACATAGTGATTTATGTTATTAGCCAACATCTGTACTTTAACACCAAATCAAAGGTTTTGAAAGTAGTTCAAGAATGGTCCCCACACATCACGTAACCATTGAGCGTGAGCAGGTGGAGCAACATCCATTTTAAATGAACAAGATGACTAAATCTCTATAGCCCTTTTACTTCATCTCTATCTAAACAATTATCTCTTTTTTATGGAACTGTGTGCCCTTCTGCTAGGTTCCTCGCCCAAGGGAAACATCTTCCCTGATTGTAGACTCTCAAGTCCTATAAAAATTTTAAAGTTTTGATGATGTTTTGGATACCATAGGATCTTTTAAGAGACTCTTGGATAAGTACATGGAGCTTAGAAAAATAAAGGGCCATGGGTAACCCTATTAATTTCTAAAATAATTACATGTTCGGCAATGCATTGTAGGCTGAAGGGCCTGTAATGTTCTGTAGGTTTTCTATGTTTTTATGTCTCCTCTCCTTTTATATATATATATATATTGAAATATAATTCCAGATTCATCAAAGTCGCATTATACGACAAATTTTCTAATCTCAAAATCAGTCTAGTGCATCTTAGCCAGATTCCCACCAATGCGAGTGTATCATTTGATGGTTAAAATCAAAGTTGGGTTAATTATCAAATGCCAAATGAAGAACTCGCTATAAAGGACAAAAACTGTACAAATTACTTCTGCTTCAACAAGGTATTGAAAAATAGCAGAAAGAATTGAAGAGAATTTGAATTCAGGAGCAGGCAATAAAGGCAAATGTACAATTTGCCTTCCTAATTACTTGTTGCACTTGCCAATTGGCCTTCGGGAACTTGTGTACAAGTATACTCAAGTCCCTTAGAACATGAAAATTATCCAAACTCTCACCCTTTAACAAAAATTCTGTTTTATTTTGTTATGTATGCAAAAATGGAAGACCTCATAGATTTCCACATTATATTCCAGATCTTATTCGTATCTCTTTAACAGTTTTATACATCTTCCTCTTCTTACAATCCCACCTAATTCAGTACCAGAAGCAAATTTGAAAATGTGACATTTAGTCCTCTCAATCAAATATTTGACAGATGTTGTGAATAGTTTGAGCCCAAACCATATCCATCAGTCACAGTCTGCCAGCTTGAGAACATCTTATCCATCCTTTGCTTTTATATCAGTACTGTGTCTCCATTCTACACAGTCTAATCTTATTGGCCAGATTCTAGTGTGAGACATTAACAAAAATCTTCTGAATATACAAAAGCACCAGATCTACTGGTTACTCCTTAACTAACGTATGTCATAAACTCAAATCATGAGATTGTAGCGGTGTGCTACACGCAGCGCTAAAATTACGACACGGAGTCGGTAACTGCAGTCGAAGGAAAAAACTTTATTCGAAAACTTCAGCCTCACTTTTAAGCCTCTGTCAACCGGCCCCCCATGGCGCAGAGGCTCCAAAGCTCTGTGCTCGCAAACCCCCGTAGGCTATCTAATTGTGAGTCGGTTCGGATACGCCAGGAAATGGGTCGCCACAAGATTAGCCTATTTTGATGCTCCTTTCAAAATACTTAATTCTGCTCAATCTTTTAAATTTATTTTTCCTTAATTATAAATTTCACCATTTTGTTCCTACCACTGATTAGGCTAGCAGGTTAATAGTTCTCTTTTTCTCTTCCTTCTTTCTTAAATAATTACATTTGCTAACTCCAATCCACAGCACAAATAGAGAATACTTCAGAAGATCTTAACTGGAGCATTACAATTTCAAAGGCAACCTCTTTCAAAACTCTGTTATCACAAAACTCGGATGATGTTGATCATTAGATCACCGGGACTTATTGCCTTTCAGGCTCATGAGCTTATCTAATTTTATTTTCTGACTAAGTTCCTCTAGCTTTATCATACTCTCTTGACTGTTGTACATCTGGCAAGCCGCGTGTATCTTCTGGAAGATGAAAAATGCAGTTGAATTATTTTTTACATTTTACTCTGTACTATTGGAATTTCAGTTACTTGCAAAAAGCAAGTAACATTCAACATGAAACATCACTGTCCAGTTACCATATGGATGAAGGTCAACATAAAAAAAATCATCTATTCGCAAATTTGCAACTAAAGATTAAACATATGCTAAGGTTTAATGACAGAAATTGAGTTAAACTGTGAAGTTTATGTTCCTTTAAAGTACCTTGAATACTAATTTTTAATTTCACCATAACTCCACGTAAAATGCCATCTGACAAAAACTACAATGCCATTTTAGATCCATAGTCACTACCATAGTTCAGTAATGAAAAATATTTCAATATTCGATCATGAGTTTGCAGGCATTAACACATATCATACTTTTCTCTGCATTTCATGTTCCATGTATTATACTGTATAACAGTGGTTTTGTGAAAAGTACAATGCTAAATTAGTATTTACACAAAAGACTAAAAAATATTATACATTCTGAAATGGACTGCAGTTTTTAATTATGGAGGTGTTAACTTGATATTTGAATTACTTCTAACCTTATTCTCAGGCATTTTATCTCATCTCCAAAGGGTATACTCCTAATAAAACAAGTTAGATTTATTTTAATGCAAATCGAGCTTTCATATTCTGGTTACATTTACTCACTCTGCCTCAGCAAACAATAATTAAGTAGTTTAAAAAACTGCGACATTTTCTACATTTTCTCAGCTGCAGCAGTATTTTCTAGTTCTGTTAACCTTGGACAAATAATGAGCCACATTATTAAGAGGATTATAGAACATGCTGTCAGTAGAACATTTTGTAATATCTGGCTTTGATGCTTTCACAGAGCAAAGTAGTCAACAACCAGAAAGTTGAGCCAAATGATATTTCTTGACCAAAAATCTTTGCCAATTGTCTTTCAAACACTGAATACACAAGAGAGAATTTTGAGCATAAAAATGTTAGCTTGGGTTACATACCCCGTAACTGGGTTTACAGACCAGCAGAAATAGAAGAATCCGTTGGAGTCTGGTGGTACCGAAAACTAAAGGTGTTCATTAGTAAATTACCCAATACAGTATCAATAATGCAAATATACATATAAAACAGGTTAGCAATAATAAAATCAGTAGTGTATGAATAATAATCAACAACAGTAAACAAGCTCTATCAACGTCTAGGGGGTTAATGAATTGTCTTAAGAGAATATAGAGTTCAGTTCAGTCCATGTGTGCTGAGGTAGTTGGTTGTTGTGTTGCAATGTTGGAGAGAGAGAGAGAGAGCAAGATCTAACTGCTGCAGCAGGCAAACCTTCCGTTGTCTTCTTATTCCATTGTACTGTTGTGGTCATTTGGTTATGACCCCTCCGTTCTCAGCTAGACCATTCTTCTGTGGTGGATTCATCACTCTGGCATGAGTGGACACACACACAAGCCCCCACTGGTCCTGCTGTCACACTGTGAGCTTTATTGACCGATCTCCTGATTCGGTCTCCGAAGCCCCCACCTTTCTGTGGGTGCACAACACTCGGTCAGTGTCCACTGGTGTGCCTCAAGGGTGTCTCCCCACACCTGTCTTTTATCCCCACTGACAGGGAATCAGCCATCCATCAACTCAAAATGACCATGTCCATCAAACTAGGCCACTCCTGCTGTCTCCTCAGGAATGTTAACAAGCAAAGTAACGTCCTTGTAGCGAAAGGTAAACAATCAGTGAAGAAGCCATAATACATAAATCAAATGTGTGTGTCTCTCTCTCTCTCTCTTATCTGTAGCAGATTTCCCTGCCTCTGTGCTTCATCTCTCTCTCTCTCTCTCTCTCTCTCTCTCTCTCATTAGCAGCATAGCAATAGTAATAGTTCATAGTTCTCAAAGGGGGTGGGGGAAATGATTAACTCTGCACCCCATTTCCATCAGGTCTGTTCAGCACTCATAACAGTGGCAATGAAATAAAAATGCTGCACTTGTATTAACCAACACTTTCCAAAGAGAAATACTCAACTGAGAGCAAGAAGTTTAGCTAAAAGCAATTTCATGAGTAATTTAGCTGTTGACCTGTAATTGATTGGAGTTAATAAAGGGACACGGCTGAGATTGTAATTACCAACTATATGCCCACTAAGACGAAACTCTTATGTGATGGGTTCCATGGTGAAGTAGCCTACCAATACTCATTCAAACTTGAAGTGTTTATATTAGAGGTGTCCTTCAACACTGAACATCAACAAAATGCTATGACTTTTAGGAAAAAAAGGAGAAGCAGAAATAAAGAAAACCAAAAAAACCTCAGAAAAGAAAGTAAAAGAAGTTCTGCAAATTCATCTGAGAAAGATGCAACTGGCATATACCTAACTTCAAATTCAATATGGAACCTGAATTATTTCTGACAGATTGACAGACTAACAGGATGAAAACTATAGATAACTCCTCCTCTGACTCTTCAACAATTGTTACAATTTAAATCAAACTGACTAGTTATATAAAGGATCCACATCTCCATTACCCTGCTTGTATTTGTTCTGAAAAGTAGCTAACCAAGCAGGTTAGTACTTTGAACAGATATAGGTCAGAGATCCGTGGCCTGTACACATATTTCTATCACCGCCTGAGAGGTGTAATAATGTCAACTCAGCTTTCTGTTTGTTCTGCAAATATGTCAAAACATATCAACCACTGAGGAGGAATAACTAATCCTGTTTGATATTTTTATCCTCATTGCTGTGAGTGTTTGGGTCAGCTTGGATGGGTGGGTGGAAAAGAGAATGCAGTGAATGAAGTTTTATGTGATGTAACGCCAGCTGTCAGGAAGGCTTACTCCCTGTGGCATAAGCTGCCAATCATGGTGACATTTGCGAGATGCTTTGTGAATTGTCAATTAGAGCAACATACAAAGTTACAGACGAGGAGCCATTGGCAATAAAGGAAAGAAAGATTGCAGAAGATCATTCTGCATATTGGTCAAAATGAATAAATTGTTGTTTTCTACACGACCTGTTAATTTGACAAACTGATATTCCCTCCTTTCAAGGTATCATATGTAACTTGTTCCAGGATGAGTAACAAGGCTTTGTGGATTTCATGGAAAAGATGCAGAACTCTCTTTCACTGAGACTACAGACTTATTAACTTAGGTTCCCATAGAAACAGGATAAATATGAATTGTTCAGAATAGGGAATAGACATTGTGTTAGAAAAATATCAACTATTTTGATGCACTTTATATCCTTCTTGATTTAAAAAAATATATTTTTTCATGGAATGTCAACGTTGGTATTTATGGATCATTTCTAAGGCAGCACTTAAGAATCAAACACTTAAATGAACCTGAAATCACATAGCAGCTAAAATGAATAAGGTTTGCAGATTTTCTCACCCAAAGGACATTAGTGAGCCAGATGGATTTTTACAGCAATCTGGTGGCTTTATGGTTATGATTACTAAAACTAGCTTTTAATTTCAGATTTATTTAATTTGAAATAAATACTCCAGCTGCCTTGGTGGGATCAAAACTCATGCCTTTGAATCAACTGTCCAGGACTCCAACATCTAATCCAGTACCTTACGCTACTATAACTTTGATATGATACTGCATATACAGGAAGTCAGCAATGCATTAAGCATTTCACTGACATTATTTTGCTTCACCACTATTAATTATTCTTCATGTAAGATTGTTTTCATATTTTCCAACAAACTTTGTTGAGATTACATCTACTGCAAAATTCTTTAAGTCTAGTCACAATTCAATCTCTTTGACTCTGCCTTTTTGATCTTGGTCTCTTGTTGATTTCACAAATGACAGTTCCTTTCTAATATCTCACTTAAATAGCTGATCTCTAAAGTGAGATGCTATAACTGTAAAAGTATTTTTCTTAATTAGGCAGAGAATAATTGATTTATTTTCACTGCAACCTCTTCTTTCAACATAGCAATAATCAACAACAATTAGAGAGGATAGGAATCTTGCCTGACTTTCTTACTGATAACTTCAGCCTGACTACATTCAGTAAATTTTCCACAAAGAAACAAACAAGATACCTTCCAGCCTCTCTGGCTTAGGTACTGTATGTACTATTCTCACTTTTTTGGTCCTCTGCCATGAACTCAAAAAGTAATACATTTTAATCTTCTCCAAATAAAGTTACACAATTCTGAAGAAATCATGTAAAACTTGTGCTTTGTTACATGCCCCTTTACACTTCTCTTTACATTTCACCTGTTGAATGTGATTTACTTCCTAAAGTTGCAAAGCTTAAGTGACTTTATGATAAATTCAATATGAGAGATGCAATTGGAAAACATGGAATTGTAATGACAACTTCAATATGACAGAATGGGTAGTTAATGGAGGAAATAAAATAATATAAGGTACAGAATGAAAAGGTGAATAACTATTGGGGAACAGTTTAGATGGCTGAAGGTTATGATAGAGAAAATACTTCAGAGAGATGATTTTTTTTTACTATGGAAAGAGTAAGGGCTTGTAAGGGAGGTCGTAGAAAGTGGAGAAAAGTGAAGATACCAATTCTTGAATGGTAGAGGGTTACTCTGTAATACGTCAAAGGCCAGAACATGTTGGATGGGGTGGAAGGAGTTTTGTGCAAGCATTGTTTGGGTATGGGGCAGTTAGCAAATCAGATGTAAGTTAAGGTGAGAAGAATGATGGAGCAAGTAAGATGTTAAAGATTCAAGTTTTTTTAGTGTCATTTCCAGTACACAAGTGTAAAGGGGAATGAAATAATTGTTACTCTGGATCCAATGCAGCACATGAAAACACAATAGATGAAGAACACAATAAAAGAAATACACAATCACTAGAAATACATGAAATAGTTGATATACATAGGTTGATTGTAAATCCATAAAGTTTCTGTACACATGGTAACTTCGAGAGGAAATGATAAAGTAGTGGTATTGGGTTGTGGAGAGGTGCATCAGTGGGTAGAAGTTTTGATCTTACTGCTTGGGGAAACTAACTATTTTTGATTCTGGTGGTCCTGGTGTTGATGCTATGTAGATTCCTTCTGATGGGAGTGGGACAAATAGTCCAGTCCAGGATCCTTCATAATGTTACTGGCCCATTTCAGGCACCTTACTGTATATATGTCCTTGATGGCAGGTAGGCTGGTGGCAGTGAAGTGTTGGGCAATTTTGACTACCCGTTGTAGAGCAATGGAGTTTCTGAACCATGCAGTGATTCAGCATCTTAGGATGCTCTCTACTGCATATCTGGTGGAAGTGCATGAGTATGGACATGCAGAATCCAGCTCTCTTCGGCCTCTTTGGACAGTAGAAGCTTTAGTGAGTTTTGCTGACTATCAGATGCATTTTGGGACCATGTGAGGTTGTGTGTGTGGTGAACTACATATACCTGTCTGGACACGCTCCCCCCCCCCCACCTCCACGGCTGACTGTTCCTTTGGTTCCTCCCACAGACCCCGGTATAAAGGCGACTGGAGGCACAGCCCCGGCCTCAGTCTCCAGGATGTTGTGTGGTGGTCTCTTGCCGCTTGTTCTTTCTTCCAGCCAATAAAAGCCTACCTTAACTCACATCATTATTGATGGTGCATCAGTGTGAAATGTGCACTCTCAGGAGTTTAAACTGCTTGCACTGTGCCTACCAATGTAAAGGGATGTGTGAGTGCTGCAAGTTCTCTTGAGGCCAATAATCATCTTTTTTGTTTTGTTGACATTGAGGATGATGTTGTTTGCCTGCCACCAGGCCTCGAGTTCTTCCAGCTGCTCTCTGCAGGCTATCTTATTGCTTTTGATGATGAACTCCACCACTGTTGTATCATTGGTGAACTTGGTAATGTGATTACTCAGGTGGTTGTCTGTGCAGTCATGTGTGAGCAGAGTGTACAGTGATGGGCTCAGCACCCGGTGGTGCATCGTGTTGAGGATGATGAGGAGGGAGGAGCAGTTGTGTATCTTGACTATCTGAGGTCTGTTTGTTAGAAAGTCCAAAATCCAGTTGCACAATGTTCCATTTAGACTGAGGAGCAGGAATTTCTCATAAAATTCAGGCAGTAGGTTCAGAAAAAGTAAAAATGCTGCAGGGTCAAAGTTAGATATTGGCAATCAATGATTACACATGTGAGATTTACATTAACAAATCATGGATTCTAAATCAGAAAAAGAGGGATATCTTGCTAAAGCTAAAATAAACAGCACAGATAGTGAATATTCTAACATGACTCCAATAAACATAACATGCTTCAAAACCATTAATGAGATGAGGAGAGTGAGAATTACTTCCATAAACTGAATCCATTTTCATTGCAAGAACAAAATACAAATGTGATCTTATTACTGACTGTTTAGAGAGGATTCCTATCAAATGAAGAGTAGCATGTCATGTAGGCAGTTTTGAGGTTACCCTGATTCTGCAGATTATGCATGATTATGAGTAAGTATCTGAGAACAGCACTTTACTTGTGGAGATGACTGCATGTAGTATGATAAGAAAGGGATTTGTTATTTCCGTATAATTTTAATTGATGTCCTAATTAAAATAATTAAACAGAACTCTATAATTGCAAACATTAAGGATGCCAATGAATCAAATTCCATCACGACATTGCCCAAATGCTCCTTAGTCCTCATTTCCAAATCTTCAACATCTGACAATTTTGTGTCAAGTCACTAATAAGGTTAAAGGCATACCTGGTTCAGATGATGAATAAATCTTACTGCCAAAACTGACAACTGCTTGGCAGTTCAGTGTGATTCCAAACGAATCTGCTCCACGTAACTTAGCTCCTACAAAAACAAAAAAAAGAAGAAACTTAACAAATAGTGATTTAAGACTATTCTTTCAGATCCCCCACAATTCCCATCTTGACTTTTAGGAAATATTGTATTCCATAAGTCAGGTTATCCAACTCTTGTATCTGTTGTTCTGTTTTTAAAAAGAAGGTGGAGAAAGGCAGTGAAATCTAGGTTTTGTTTTGTGTTCTTTGTTCATTAGCATCAATAATTAGTGTTCTGGTGCTCCTCTAAATCCTGTTTCTTCATCCCACCTCAATGGAACAGCCACTTATTGAATAAATAGCTATCCCTGTCAATTAATTAAGAGACTAAAGTTGCATACAAACCATTATTCTGGTTGCAATCAATCAACTCAGCAAAGAATGGGAATTTTAACTTAACAGCCTCAAATCTACAAATCTCAGTGCCTCTCTCACAGAACCACCTGAAGATCTGGGCCATCATATTGTCACATGCAACAGTTTTATCAGCAAATGGTTGTAATTTGAGTATCACAACTGTATATCCATCATAAGTTCATCATCAGATAAGATTACAGAGAAGCTTTTTATTGCCTTTTGTTAGAGATTATACTTGCACTGCACCACATGAATCTATATTTCGATTGCCTACTCTGTGGAAGGCAAATAGATAACCATCTCCTATAAACTCAGTTGTAATCTTTATCGGCTAATGTTATATTACAAAAGGGAAAAAAAAGCTTATGCAACATCATGTTCATGGTACAAAATAAATGTTCATTGGTTGCAAATACTAATTTTCTTAACATATAGACAGCAAAAAGGTATATTCCAAATTTCCTTTGAAGCTATTCTACACTGCCTTATATTTAGGTTGAATCTGATGATACAACAAGAGAAGTATTGGCATAAGTAATCATTGGTAGAATAGGCATAATTTCAGCATTTAACAGTGTGAGGGAATCCTGAACCATTGGAACTTAGCTGCTGCTAAGTTAACACATTTTATGTCACATGCCGATGATAATAAACCTGATTCTGGTTCTGATTCTTTCACCAACATCCACCAATTTTATTTCCTTGCATGAGATGGTGACTTGAAACGTTTACTCTTCCTCTCACAAAAGACAGCATTTCCTGTTTTTGTTTCAAATTTCCAGCACCTGGAGTATCTTGGATATCTGTTTCTTGGATAGTTTTATATCTTCTTTGGCCTCATTGAGTTGTTTTACTCACATTATGCATATTACACAACACATTTTTTTCCCAATTGAGAAAAACTTAAAACCTTAATACGTTCTCCAATGAAGAAGCAACACACACAAAATGCCAGAGGAACTCAATGGGTCATGCAGCATCAATGGAAATGAATTAACAGTTGAATTTTTGTGATCAAGACCCATCTTCGGGACTGGAAACGAAAGGGGAAGATGATAGAATAAAAAGCTGCTGGGGGGGAGGGGACGGAAGGATAGCTAGAAGGTGATAAGTGAAGCCAGGTGGGTAGGAAAGTTGAAAAGCTTCAATTCAGAATTTATTTATTTATGTCCTGAATCTAATTGTAGACACGTAATTTTATACATACAAAAACTGCTCAATAAATGTATAACCCGACTCATATACTTTCCTATCAAAGACAATCAATAGTTCTGATCATGACTCTATTTGTCCCCCAAACCCCTCTAACTCCAGGAATACAGGACTATGCCAGACACCAGAATGGAATGAAGTATGATGTGTAACAGACCAGAACTCATGACTGCTAATGAATCTGCCCCTCAAGTCTAGGCTTTAGCATTTTCCACATGGTTCTGCTACTCATCAGCTCTTAAAGAGTGCTCTGCATTCTCAGCACAACAGCCACTAATTTATCTTCCACAAATTAGCACCACAATGGGCTGTTCTATTTGCTTTGTTGATTGCTGTTTCATGGTGACTGGACAAGCAAGTATCAATGGAATAGTACTCTATGAATGATTTCAATTCTGAAATGTCATTCTTCTTAAACTCCATCACAGCATGAGTAAGGTAACATTTACAATCGGCTGCACTTAGCAAATGTGTCATAAAAATCTTATTAGCTATAGAAGATATGTTTTTTCCCTAATAATGTTTCTTTCTGACAAGCTGACAGATATCAGCTGCACAATCTGTTGAGATCAGATGCTTGGTGTCACCTTTAGCTATTTGCCCTAACACAGATTTATGACATAGGACATTACACGCTGAGCAGTAGAATCTGATTTTTTTTTCCTTGAGCAGTGACCTACCTGGTTTGTTATTGCAGGACATCTAACAGAGAGAAAAAAATATAGGATGGAGACTCATTCTGTGAACACATCTGTAGATGTGGCCGCTCGTGGTTTTGCTAATGAACGTGGGTTTTACCCTGCTGCTGCATGTCATTTACCAAGATTGCATGGAAAGCAGAAAAATGGAAAGTGCCTCTTTTCCTGCTGAGAAATTATTTAAAAATGCAACTATTTTTCCATTTCCAATTCTTTCTGCTCGGCTGCTAAGCATATTGAGGGGAAAATTGATGCAAAATGATTGGTAGCAAATCAGGAGCCTGCATTGATCCAGCCAACACTACTCCTTTGCCATTTCCTACAACAGAAGATGAATTTATTTTAGGTATATCAAGGGCTTTAGAATGGCTATCAATAGTCTTCCAGTGCATTACCCAATTTGTCACAGTTCACGTGCACACTCAGAAAATACATGTTATCAGGCTATTTTGCTGTGAGACGCATTACAATTGAACCTGATGTTATTTCTCCATATGCAAAGCACTAGCTGCTAAATAAAAGAGTAAACTCTCTAATCTCTGCACTCTCTAGGGAACGAATGAATGAAGATAATGTGATGGCACTGACAATTCTTTGTTCTCTAACTCTGTCACATTTTAGGACCTTTTCATCACATTATTTCAAGCATTTTGGTATTAAAGTTGCTTTTAAATGTTGAGGCTTAAAGCCATAGCTGTTAAGTTGCTATCAGATTTGTTGGATAATATTTCTCCGTGTACTGTAAATAATAAGTAACTCATTAGCTTTTCCTGGTATTTAAAAAAAATCCACTCAGGCTGTGGAGATAAAAGATGAGGCAATAGATTGATATCAGAATCAGGTTTACTATCTCGGGCACACATTGTGAAATTTGCTAACTTAGCAGCAGCAGTTCAATGCAATACATGACAATACAGAAAGAAAAATAAATAAATAAATAAATTACAGGAGGTATATAGATGCATATTGAATAGATTAAACAGAGTGCAAAAACAGAAATAATATATACTTAAGAAGTGAGGTAGTGCTCATGGGTTCAATGTTTATTTAGGAATCTTATGGCAAAGCAGAGGAAGCAGGTCCTGAAAAGTTGAGTGTGTGCCTTCAGGCTTCTGTACCTCCTTTCTGATGGTAACAATGAGAAGAGGGCATACCCTGGGTGATGGGGGTCCTTAGTAATGGATGTTGCCTTTCTGAGGCACTGCTCCTTGAAGATGTCTTGGATACTACAAAGGGTAGTACACAAGATGAAGCTGACTAATTTTACAACTTTCTGTAGATCCTTTTGTCCTGTGCAGTAGCCCCCCACCCCATACCTGACAGTGATGCAGCCTGTCAGAATTTTCTCCACGGTACATCTATAGAAGTTTTTAAGTGTTTTAGTTGACAAGTCAAATCTCTTCAAACTCCTAATGAAATACAGCCACTGTCTTGCCTTCTTTATAGCTTGAGACCAGGTTAGATCCTCAGAGATCTTGTCCCTAAGAACATGAAATTGACTACTCCCTCCACTTCTGATCCCTCAATCAGGATCACTTCGTGTTTTCTCATCTAACCCTTCCTGAAGTCCACAAACAGCTCTTTGGTCTTAGTGAAGTTGAGAATCAGATTGTTGCTATGACATCACTCCTCTAGTTGGTATATCTCAATTCTGTATGCACTCTCATCTCCATCTGCGATTCTACCAACAATGGTTGTATCATCAGCAAATTTATACATTGTATTTGAGTTACACCTAGCCACACAGCCATGAGTATAGAGGGAACAGAGCAATGGGCCAAGAACACACCCTTGAAGTGCACCAGTGTTGATCGTCAGCGAGGAGAATATATTAACACTAATCTGCACAGATTGTGGTTTTTCGGTTAGGAAGTTGAGAATCCAGTTGCAAAAGGAGATATACCTGTGGAATGCAAGAGAGGAAATTTGTTGAAAGCCTACAAGGTGGCTTTTTAGCACACTGGCTGGGATGATGGCAGAACAGAGGTGGCTGAAGTTTCTGGGAATAGTTCACAAGGCACAGGATAGATACTTCCCACAGAAGAAGTTGTTCTCAACTGATAGGAGTAAGCAACTGGGGCTAACAAAGGAAGTTAAGGATTGCATAAAATTGCAAAGAAAAGGCATATAAGGTAGCAAAAGTGAGTGGGAAGTTGGATGATTGGGAAGCTTTTAAAATCCAACAAAAGACAAAGAGAAAATTTCTTCAGGCTAAAGTATCAAATAAAGACATAGGATAAGAGTAATAGTTCTCTTTATTATAATTTTAATTTTCATTGTTAACCTAGCACAAGACACTGTTGTTCTGCATGTTAGTTACACTTGCCTCCAAACTTTTTGTTTGGGATGCAAATTGATTTATAATTGAGATGGAAACTTAAATTGTAGTAAGTTGAGGAGATCATATATCACCTCTTTTACAACGTGTAATGGATATTCACTGTCTTTGAGCAAGGGAAATTAATTTTTTTATATAACCAAGTTCAGCTTTCTAACCACAGCTGCTGACACTTCTAAAGATCAATGTGTTTAGTTTTGTTTAGCTGCTTGCTGAAAAGGGGCTGTAAATGCATCAACACTCCCTCACTATTTTGTTCTCTTTTGCACTGTTTATTATTTATTTATTATTGTAACTTTAAATAATTATTTTATGAAATTTCACAACATGTCAGTGATAATAAACCTGATTCTGATTATTATTCTGCATCTGATCTTGCCTTACCTTTTGCTTGCTGTACCTGTCTTCACTGACCAAAAGGGTATTGGAAGTTTGGCAGAATACTATGTCAGTGATTCATGTAGATGAGATCACCTTAAGTGAGACAGAAGCATAAATGTCAGTAGTTATTAGTCTACTAAAGTGTGCAGCCATGTTGTGGAGTTCAAGGTGTTTCTGATAAATCATCTACAATTTCATAACATAGTGTTGTTCTATGTTCTATTAATAGTTATGTAAACTGCAAATCTGCCTCATAGAATATCTCCAAAGACACAACTGATGATGAAGGTAGTCGCAAACAACTAACATATGGTGTTGCACGGTAGCAGAAAGATTAGCAAAATCACTGATTGGGGTTTGATTCCTGTCACTCTCTGTAAGGAGTTTCTACATTCTCCTCATGACTATGTAGGTTTCCTCCCACATTCCAAAGACATACGGGTTATGTAAGTAAGTTGTGGGGATGTTACACTGGTGCCAGAAGACACTTGCAAGCTGCCCCCAGCACAATTCGATTTGACGCAAACAACACATTTCACGGTATGTTTTGATGCTTTGATAGACATGTGACAAATAAAGATAACCTTATCTGTCTAACATATCTTGAAAATATTGGCAGTTTTGCAGAAAGTCTGCAGTTTACAGAAATTCTTCAGAAGAAATTGAGCATATGCAATCCATAAAATCATAACATATACGAGTGGAATTAGGTCATTTAGCTCATTGAGTTCCACTCCACTACTCTAGAAGAGCTGATTTATTATTCCTCTCAACCCCATCTTACTGTCTTCTCCCCATAACCTTTGATGCCTGAACTAAACAAGAACCTTTGAATCTCCACTCTAAATAGATCCAATGTCTTGGCCGCCACAGCCGTCTGTGGCATTGAATTCCACAAAGTCACCACCTAAAGAAATCCTTCTCATCTCTGTAATAAAGGGACTTCCTTCTATTCTGAGTCTTTGCACTCTGTTCCCAGACTCCATCACTATAGGAAACATCCTCTCCATGCCCACTCTATCCAAGGCTTTCAATACTGAATACGTTTCAGAGATCCTCCTTCATTCTTCTAAACTCCAGTCAATACAGGCCCAGAACCATCAATTCCTCCTCATATGTACATTCCTGGTATCATTCTTATGAACGTCCTTCGGACCCTTTCTAATGCTAGCACATCCCTTCTCAGATATAGGGCTCAAAATTACTCACAATACACATGTGATCTAACCAATGACTTAAAACCTTAGCTTTATTTCCTTGTTTTGATATTCTAGACCTCTCAAAATGAATGCTAATATTGCATTTGCTTTCAATCAATGGTACTTACCAGGCAATCACAAGCTTCTGTTGGCATTGAGATAAGGTTGCCTAAATATCAGGGATTTTCAAGGAAGTACGTGAGGTGACAATCGTGGACAAGCAGTGGCAGGTTGAAATAAAAGTAAGACGGTGGTAGTCTGTAGTTCAAAATGAAATGCTCACAACAGGAGAGTTAAACAGCAGGAGAAGTTAACCTTGAGCAGAGAACCTTGATTATAGCAATGCCTTTGAGAGGTAGGAAATGGGGCAATGAACACTGCTTTAAGAGATGGTAAGGTAGCTGTTCAATTGTCATGGACTCGCTATGACAACTATTGCACTGCTACTGAAATGATAACCCGTCACTGAAGGTCAAAGATATTCTCTTCATACAGTAGTGCAGAAGTTGGAGATTATTTTTAATCATGGCAGTTGAAAGGACAACATTACAGACTTTGCATGAGAAATCAAACAAAACAGAAAAAAGGACAACCTTGTCTTTCTTTAGACTTGATAAGAAACCTTTCTTATTTCCACTCAGTGATTAGGACTAAGTTACAAACCTTTGATTGGAGCAGACATATCTAACTGCTGTTCATCTCCACTGCTCCACTTTAAAAGCTTCCCAATCCCCTAACTCCCCACTAATTTCTGTTCCCTAATATGCTGTCTTTTGCTTTTTTATTGGCTTTGACTTCCTTTGTCAGCCACAGTTGTGTCACCCTGCCTTTGGTATACTTCATCTTTGGGATGTATCTATGCTGTGCCTTCCAAATTGCTCCCAGTAACTCCAATTTTTGTTGCTTTGGCGTTATTCTGGCCAGCTCCTCCCTCATGTCACTTCAATTCCCTTTGCTCCACTGTAATACTGATACATTTGACTTCAGCTTTTCCCTCTTAAATTGCAGGGTGAATTCTATCATATTATGATCAGTGTTCCCAAGGGTTCCTTTACCTTGAGCTCCCTGATCAAATCCAGTTCATTACACAATACGCAATCCAGAATAGCTGATCCTATAGCGGGTTCAACCGCAAGCTGCTCTAAAAAGCCATCTCATAGTCATTCTACAAATTTTCTTTCTTGGAATACAATATCAACACTGATTTGACTTTCCTAATTGATCTGCAAATTGAAGTTACCATGACTAATGTAGCATTTCCCTTTTGACATGCAATTTCTATGTCCCATTGTAATTTGTAGCCCACATCCTGAGGCCTGTATATAATTCCTATCAGTGTCTTCTTACTCTTGCAATTCCTTAGCTCTTACATATGATCATATCTCTTCCAATTCTATGTCACTTCCTTCTAAGGATTTGATTTCATTTCTTACTAAGAGAGCCATCCCACTCCATCTACCTATTTGTCTGTCCTTTCAATGCAATGTGTATCCTTGGAAGTCAAGCTTCTAATTATAATCATCTTTTAGCCACAAGCCAATGATGTATGCTATACCTTATTCTGTATACCATGTCCATTCAAATATAACATCTTCAGTTCTGTATTTGTCACCCTTTTCAATTACATTTCCTATTACACTAGAACTCATTCCACTGACTGAAATTTTGCCCTGCAATCTGCCTGTCGTTCTTGACAGTGTCACTACACACAGCCTCTAAAAATTAAGATGGCAAGCCATTGGCTCAAAATAGTGGACAAAGCTTATTGGTTAAGGGGGGTGATCAAGGTTCTCTTGCTTATTCACATATAAACCTCTTGGGAACATCTACATACTGAATTCTCCACAGCCTTCACATCAAGTTGTCCAGAACAGAAGGAACTTCAAGTCCTGAAAATTACTCGTTGCAAGATTTCATTAAACTATCCTTTTCCTTAAGAGATATCCTTTTCCTTCACAGTGCTCCTTTTGTTAACTTCTTATAAAATACACAAGCGTATCTCAGAATCCAACTCATAGAATGATCTTGGAGGAGTTGACAGCAAAGCACAAGGCTTTCTGGTTCTTTATCTCTCAGCTCCATCTTTCAACCTTGATCAACCACAGCAGGAGCTGATTCCGCAATGCTCCCAGAAGTTGCCGCACTTCCTTCTGGGTCTTTCTCTCACTTTTTACTGTTTGCTTTGATTGCTTCCCACTAGTCCATTGGGTAAACTAAGAGGAGCTTCATTGTTTTCCAGCTGTGCTGTCTGCCATAAGCTCTTGTTTTCCAGAGTCAGCAGTTTCAGGTTCAGCTCTGAAATTCTTTTCCTTTGTTCTGTATTTCCGGTTGGTGAAAGTCATTTAACACGTAACCCTTGAAAATGCTGTATAATTGAGTACAGCATTTTACTGAGGAAGAAAATTTCATAGATTTATAACCTGCTTGTATTAATAAATTTCTCCTCGTCTCAATTCTAATCAAAAGAGAAATTTTGTGACTCTGCCAGAAAAGCAGAAAATGCCTGAAAATCTCAGCAGGCTGGGCAACACTGTGGAAAGATAATTAATGTTTCAGTCAAATACTTATTGTCAAAATTGAGAATGAGCGAAGTCAAGTTAGTTGAAGTATCAGAGAAAGCAGGAATCAGCAATGGGTGAAGCAAAGTAGTTGTAATAGACTGAAATGATGTAACCATCGAAAAGACAGGTGAGCTCCTTTGTCTTTTTAATGCACTACTGATTTTGTGTCTTCTCGGTGGCCTGTTGTACGGTGTGGTGCACTGGGATGCAATGAAAAGGTCAGAGTTTACAAATGAAAGAAATAAAAACTGGGCAGATTATTGCAAAGCACAAATAACCAGTCCTGATGCAAAAAGAAAGAATGAGCAAGTTTTTTTTTTAATTTGGAGAATTCAGCATTGATTTCTGCAGGCTGCAATTCATCCAGACAAGAAATGAGGTATTGTTTCTTCAGCTTATGTTGGACTGGTAACAGTGGCCATATGTAAAGAGACCAGAGTAGGAGCAGGATGGTGAATTGGAAAGTCAAGACAACTCCCAGGGTTTGAGCACTGCTGCTCTGCAAAGCGATCATCCGATCTATGTTTGGTGCTTCTAATGTAGAGGAGGCAAAAGGAAAACAGAGCACCAGGTTAGAAAATTCAAGATTGTTTGGTGTCACTTCCTCTACACTTGTGTAAGCAAAATAAAATAATTGCTACTCCAGATCCAATTCAGCACAAAAAACAAGCACAATAATAATAATAATAATAATTACAAAGCACACAGAATACCATAAATACATAGGATAGCTTATATACATAGATTCATTGTATATCCATAAAGTGATGTTAGGTTGTACATAAGGTGCATCAGGTGACTGATCAGAAATAATAAAGTAGTGATGGAGGTATTGGGTGGATGTGTTGATCAGCCTTACTGCTTGGGAAGGTAACTGGTTTTGAGTCTGCTGGTCCTTGCATAGAGTCTGATATCTCATTCCCTGATGGGATTGGGACAATCAGCCCATGAGTGGGTATGTGGGATCCTTCATATTGATATTGGCCCTTTTCTGATACCTTTCTATATATATATCAAGTACAAGTGAATTGCTGGCGTATCTGCAAATATTATTTGGGTCTGAAGTTGGTGGGAGGGAAAGAGGCAAAAGTACAGCTATTGTGCATTCTGCGTTGCATAGGAAAGGTGGTGTGGACAAAACACTAGATTAGTGAGCAGAAGAGAATGATCCCTTCAAAATACTGTAAGAGCAGAGGAGGAGATTATTTGTTTTGTAATGGAAGCTTACTGGAGCTGTTGGAAGTTATGAAAGCTTATTTGTTAAATGTGCAAGCTCATGGGGTCAAAGATTCAAAGTACACTTATTATGTATGTATGCAGTATACAATCCTGAGCTTTGTCTTCCCACAGACAGCCATGAAACAAAGAAACACTATGGAATCTGTTCAAAGAAAACACACAGAATAGAAAACATCAAACCATAAAGTCCTTGAAACAGTCTAAGAATATCCAGTTTACCTCGGTTCAGTTCAATTTAGCACTGTGTCATTTGTAGACTGCAGGCTGCAAAGCCAGTCCACCTCAATCAAAATCACACAAAATAGCAATAAAAAGGAGTAACCAGAAACCAAAACACATGTAACATGAACGGAAGAGTCCAATCCACAAACTACATTGATCAAACCTTGCCCAAGACCCAAGGTCTCTGCAATAGAGAAACCAAACACAGACTGAGTGACTTCCTTGCAGAGAACTTGGGCTCAATATGCACAGGTGATGCCTCTTCAATTCTCACTGTAACTCCTATTCTGACCTGTTTATCTGCGGCCCCCTTCACTGCCACAGGAAAGCTAAACTAGAGGAAAATCATCTGATGAACTGTCTATCCACTTTGCAACCTGGAAAGAATACTGAATTTTCTAACTTCAAATAGATCGCTCTTTCTGTTTCCCATGTGCCTTTCACCCTTTACTTCTACAGAATGCTTTCTTAATGTCTCATGCCTCTCATCACCAGATCTGTTTTAACCAATCTCTATGTAGTCTTTTGTAGTCAATTCCATACCTCCCCACACCCAGCTCATTTCTGAAAACTACAAACCTTCACTCTTCTTCCAGTTTGAGGAAGAATCCTTGATTGTTTTTTTTTCTTTCCACCTTGGGAAGAGCTGCTTTACTAACCAACAAAAGTGACTATTCAATATATAGACTGACCACACCAAAGTAACGATATCATTGGAGTATATACAGAATGCCATTTTGTACAAATATGTTAATCAACTAAATAATGATAAAAACAAGAAAGTCTGCAGATGCTGGAAATTCAAAGCAATGCCCATAAAATACTGGAAAAACTCAGCAGTTTAGGCAGCATCTATGGAAAAAAGTAAACAGTTTATGTTTTAGACTGAGAGCTTTTTTCATGAGCAAGTTTTCCTAGATTACATATTGCACATGCAGTAACGCTTAGCTGATAGTATTGTTGAAGAGGATGGTACTCATAACATGATAAAATTTTTCATTAAGATTGAAACTGAACTCTTTCAGTCAGGACTTTGGGTCCAAAATCTAAATGAAGTATAGGGAGTGATTGGGGAGCTTCATTATAATGTGTGACAGTGGAAAGGTAATGGTAATACTGCAATAAGTATACATTCCAATACAATCTAATGAAGGTGAGGATATAAAAATGAATTATGCAAATAATAGAGAAATTAAGAGAAGAGAAATTTAATAACTCCTGACACTGATGGTCCACATCCCAGAGTACCATAAAAGTGCATTGGTCATCATGTTCCAGAATTTTATAAATGATAGAATCATTTATTCAGAACAGACAGTGGCAAAATGAAACCTCAGTATTTAAGAAAGGACAGAAAAATAAAAGGGAAATACAGACAGGTTATCCTAACATTAATACTGAGGTAACAGAAAGCTTAGAATAAATCAATAGGATTAGACAAAACTGATATAAATTTTAGAAAGGGAGAACATGTTTGACAGACCTATCAATATCATCTGAGGTTATGAAGGAGAAAATAGATGAGGAATAATAGTAGATATGGTGTAAATAGATTTTCTGAAAGATTTTGGTTAAGTTCGATATTAAAGAAGTGAAAAAGCTAGGGAGCAAAAGATTTTGGGGGAATGGATTTATGAAGGACATGAAGAGAAAATGATTTTCCCAGACGATTGAGAATCAAAGATAATTGGGAAAAAAGAAGAAAAAAGTTCAAATGGTAATTGGTGATAAGGAAGGTTTACAACCCCCACAAAAACTGCAGCTGACTGGCAATGTAGCTGAGAATTGGAAGGTATTCAAGCAACAGTTTGAACTATACTTATCGCCAATGATAATGAAGAAATAATTGATCAGTATGTTACTGAGTTAAGAAAGCCGAGTAGAACGTGTGAGTTTGGATTGCTCACAGACACTCTTATTAAAGATAGACTGGTTTGTGGAATTTGAGATAATGCTCTGAGAGAAAGGCTTTTGTGTGAGTAAGATTTAAAGTTTGAAAAAGCTTTTGCACTTTGCAAAGCTTCTGAGACTGTAATGTCACAGGCTGAAGAGCTTTTCATTGAAAACTGTAATGTAAGTGCTGTAAAAGAGCGCAAATGTATCAAGAAATATAATGATATGTCAACAAAACTGACGGAGAGCAGGACCGCATTTGAAAAATGTCATGTGATCGCTGTGCATGGGAACAGGCCAAATCAGTGTTCCACATATGGGAAAACTTGCTATGACTGTGGTAATATTAATGATTTTTCATGCTGTTGTAGAAGTAGAAAGAAGGAAAATGAAATGAAACAAGTAAATGCTGTGATTGAAGATGAATGTGAGGAATTTTATATAGATGTGCTTTATGGAAATGGTAACATGGAGAATATAAAAGCAGTCGCTGCAGTGTCTGAGACAACCAAATAGGAGAAATTGATGATGTGAAAAAGCAATGGCAAGAAGAGGTTGCTTCAATGTAAGTGATAATGAAAGAGACACTGAGAGAATATGAGATTCAGTCTAATCACCGTCTAGAGCAAGAACGCTCACAGTGGGCACAGTATAAGCAAGAATTGAAAGCACAAGTAATGGATTTGAGAAGTTTTATTGAAATGATGAAGTCACAGCATAAAATAAGAGATTACACAGTTAATGAATGAATTAGATGAAGAAACGAAGATTTGTATTTCATTACAAATGGAAGTGGAAGGAATTAGGAAAGATACAGTCCAAACAGAAGCAGGGAAGCAGATTGCTGAGGAGGAGTACATGAACTGCTTACCTGAAATTCCAGATTCTAACCAGGAGACATGTGAGAGTATACCAAAAAGTTTAGTTGAGATATATGAAGAAAAGCTTAAAGCAATAAAGAAGAAGAAAAAGAAGAAGCACAAGAAGGGTCATGGCTCAAATAGTGAAGAGCCAACTTCAGAATTTCAGTTAGCTTATATAGATTTGTTTATTGGTTAATGTTGTTATTTGTTTTACTTTTTAAAGAAGATGTGATTTTTCAGATTCAGTTAACTGATGCAGATGAGACAAAACATATAAATAATAACAAGGAAGCACAAGATCTGTGTGTACCACTTAAAAGGTCTATTTGTGTTCGTAAACTCACAGAGAGACTGATAGAGACTTGTTGAATTATGTACGTATTTGTTTTGATTAACATTGTTAATTGTTTTTCTTTTTATGGAAGGGAAGATGGGGTGATATCATGTGCAGTGATGTTGCAGTACATGGTTGGACAGCACTGAGCGTGCATGGGGTTTGCCAGAATGTTTCAACATGTGGCGAAGTTAAGATGTGTTTGTTTATTTCTGTAAATAAAAGTTCTCTAATTCTTTCAGAATATGATTTTTAATTGGTAACCCACGGTATGTTTAAATAGAAGTAACATAACAAAAAGCCCCAAGTGGTATCTGGTGAGAGCAGGAAAGTGATTTTGAAATGTAGGTTAAACCAGAATTACATTCAATTTTGAAGCATACTCTACGGGACAAAAAGGCCTCCTCTAGATCCAGTCTTCTATGTTTCTATGTTATATTTGCAGATTTATTTGGTATTTCTTTTCAAGTCAGTGCTTGGCAAACAAGGTGAACCTTTTCAGGGAGATTTGTTTCAAATCCCGCTAGCTATCTTCCAGTAACCTATCCAAGTGATGTTAATCAACCATGTCCTTGTTAGTGAGGTTAGGCAAGTTGTTCATTGGTAAAGTGATCTGTACAATCTGACACATATTCTCATTCCACAATCAGTTTGTGGCAGATCAGTAGTAAATCCGAGTATGGAAAAATGAGTCAGGACATGGAACGAAATGATTGAAAATGAGGATATGCTCATTCTGAAGCAAGAGAGAAAGGTTGGTCTTCGAAGTAAACTCATATTGGACTTTGGAGGGGAGCTAAACAGAAGTTTTCAAAGAAAGATGAGAAAGGTAAAATATGATGACAATCTGAAAGAAAGAGGAGGCACGAGTGGAGGAGAGGAAAAGACCAAGATGCAATTTGATGGTAGAGATTTCCTTAACACTTTGAAAATTGGATTCTGCTGTTGTTGATAGCTTTAGCAAGGTTGGTAGATTTCACTGAAAAGGTAGCTTTCAAGAGTTAATTTTCCTTGAAAGCAATTGTATTATCTGCAGAAGGATTCTTTATGTGAGTAAAGATTCAAGAAGGAAACAGAGTAATAGAATCTGTTGGGAGGATACCATTAATGTGGTGGGTTTGCTACATATAAGGGTTAGAGAGATTAACTTACTTTAGAGTCAACCTTTCTGATTTGATAGACCAACAGCAAGGGGCCCATGGACTCCAGGTTGGAAGCACCTGCTTCAGACACCTGCTTCATATCCTCTGAGAGAAGTATATTACTTTACTGAATTTTTTGTGCATTTTATTTAACTTAACTCACTCAATAACATTAGCCAGCTCAGATTCAGTTAATTCACTACCATCAATATTCTCTCTCTGAATTCGAGAGTGGAATCAGTTATACAGGCTGCAGAGTGTAACATACACCTGGCAGCTAGCTCTACATTGTATAGATGGCTTGACCTACACTGAGTTTAAAAATAAAGAAGGCACTATGGAATAGGCAGAACGCCTGACTCCAGACTCTTTAAATTTAATATTTCAGGAGTTTTTAATGTAATTGCCTACCTTTTCCTCACATTTAACATATTAGAGAGAAATCACACTCTGCATCAAAAGAGTAAATACAATGGATGTCAGTCCAATTACAGCAAGGAAGGTTAAAATTTTTAATAAAATAGTTGTCTGAGGACCTGTTAATCTTAGGTTATACTCTCTCATTTTGAACCATAATTGGCTCCAAAGCAACATGCAGACAGAATTCTAACTCATCTCTAATTATGCTGATACTTCTATCTGAAAGTACGTTGCACTGATAATTATATGACAGTGCTGTTCTATCCAAAGGTAGCTAAACTTTTTGGGAATATAATGCCAAAATTCACAGAGTCAATCTCAAAATGTCTGCTTTGACCACCTATTTCAACTATAATTTTGTTATTGCAAATGAAGGGCATGACATAGCCAAGCTTAATTACACAATTCATGTTTCTGAGATTAAAAGTAAAACTTATTCTAAGTTTTAGATTTATTTTAGCTTTCTTGATGTTCAATATTGACTGTATTTTCAAAGCTTTTATCAAATGCGTGGTGAATATCAAGCAGTGCATTGATTTATGCCATGGAACACAGAGAATAATTATATGGCTAGTTATCATAGACAGTCATGTATTGAACTACTTGTTAGTGACTCATCTACAGACTGCAGATTTCAAAACTTCTGAAGTTTCTTGACGAGAATTTATCAGTTGTATGCTACTGTATTTAGGGCTGATTGCATTCTAAACCTTCTGAAATTATCACTAAGAAGCAAAGGAATTTGATAGAAACCTAAATCATAAACTACCATGTTGATGCAATTTTCAAAACAGCCTGTACAGAGGCCAGACAATATGTGATCTCCTAGTTTATTAATGTTACTGAAATTTAGATTTTTTTCTTGAAACATTTCCCTTTTTTTCATGAGAGAGTAACAACAACCAGACACACAATGTCAGGGAACGTAGGGGAGGGCTGACCCAAACGCAGAGCAGAGGAAACAATTAAGCAGTAAACAATATTTTACAATAAAACTTCAAAATAACAAGCATTGAGGGGCCACGAAACAAGAGATTCTTAACACAACAAGAAAACATGGTAACTGAAGGCTAAGAGCAACTGAGTCAATACTGGGTGATTCAATAAGTGATCAAGGATTGAAGGTGAGAGCTGGGTTGAAATGGACTGTAGGCAATGAGGTGGAAATGAGTGGCAGGTCTCTGCTGTTAGCCAGGTGGAACTGAGAGGTGCTTCCCTGAGCAGGCCTGACATGCAAACACCGTTTCAGAAGCAAGATGTTCAATTCAATCTGAAGAAAACAATTGTTCTCAATGTTAATAGGATGATCAGCCATTCTGTCTGTACTCACAGAGCAATAACCTAGGAATATTGTGTATCTATGTGAAAAGAAATCAAGGTCAGGTTGGATTCAGCAGGCTGTCAATACACAGGTAAAAATTCACACTTAGTCAAATGTGCAAAATGCATTATATACCATATAAATCAGTTGAGTGTTTGTGTATGGTTGTGACACAGACACCGTGGTGTGCAATAGTAAATCTATCCTAACTGGGGTTTACAACATCAAGTTAAGCCATACCTTTTTCTGTTTTGTCACATCAGATATTGGACCAACCACTCTGTTACTGTTGGACTGTTTCCTCAATGCCAAGAAGAGAAAATAAAGATCAAGTGAATTGTTACAGAGATGATGGGTTAGGAGAAATAGACAGGGTTGAGATGGGAGATGAAAATATTATGGGTTATGTGACAAAGGGAAGGAGAAGAGTCAAAGAGAGCTGATGCAGTCAAGTTGGAATTGTATTGGAAAGTGAGAGAACACTGGCATCTCTCACTCTCTTTCTTCTCCGTCCTGCCCATAAAATACTACCTTCCACTTTCTTTCAACTTTCTCTACACTTCCTTCAACCCACTTCTTCTCACTTCCTTCACCCTTCTATTTCTTTCCTTCGCCATCTCCTTCCTTATTTTACTCTCTCCCCTTTTCTTCATCATACCCAACCCTTCCATCCATTTCTGCTTGTGTTCTCTCCCCACCTCTTCCTTCAAGCCACAATAATCAGGAGTTGGGTTGAACCAAGAAGTGAAGAGTACTGAGCAGACCTAGTGAGTTCACCGAGGCTGGCTGGTGAACATTCACTATGCTGTCTTGCTCTTCCATCACAGCTGCAGCCCAAAATGTCAACTGCTTATTCCCTTCCAGAATCAGGTTTATTATCACTGACATGTGGCGTGAAATTTGTTAACTTAGCAGCAGTTCAATGCAATACATAATCCAGAAGAGAAAGAAAAAAATCCAATAATAATAAATAAACAAATAAATCAATTACAGTATATGTATATTTAATAGATTTGTAAAAGGTGCAAAAAAACAAAAATACTGTATCTTAAAAAAAATAGTGAAACGGATGGCAGAGGGGAAGAAGTCGTTCCTAAGTCGTTGAGTGTATGCCTTCAGGCTTCTGTACCATCTAACTGATGGTAACAGTGAGAAAAGGGCATGACCTGGGTGCTGGAAGTCCTTAATAATGAACGCTGCCTTTCTGAGACACCAGTCCCTGAAGACGTCCTGAGTACTTTGCTGGCTAGTACCCAAGATGGGTGCTGACTAGATTTACAATCCCCTGCAGCTTCTTTCAGTCCTGTGCTGTAGCACCTCCACTCCCCATACCAGACAGTGATGCAGCTTGTCAGAATGCCTCTCCACTGTACAACACCAGAACGAGGGGTCACAGTTTAAGGATAAAGGGGAGGCCTTTTAGGACCGAGATGAGGAGGGGCTTCTTCACACAGAGAGTGGTAAATCTGTGGAATTCTCTGCCACGGGAAACAGTTGAGGCCAGTTCATTGGCTATATTTAGGAGGAAGTTAGATATGGCCCTTGTGGCTAAAGTGATCAGGGGGTATGGAGAAAAATCAGTACAGGGTTCTGAGTTGGATAATCAGCCATGATCATACTGAATGGCGGTGCAGACTCGAAGGGCTGAATCGCCTACTCCTGCACCTATTTTCTATGTTTCTATGTCCTATATAGAAGTTTTTGAGTGTATTTGTTGACATGCCAAATCTCTTCAAACTCCTAGTGAGGTATAGCTGCTGTCTTGCCTTCTTTATAATTACATCAACATGTACATGTTGGGACCAGGTTAGATCCTCAGAGATCTTGACACCCCGGAACTTAAAACTGCTCCTACTCTCCACTTCTGATCCCTCTATGAAGATTTGTATGTGTTCCTTCATCTTACCCTTGCAGAAGTACACAATCAGCTCTTTTGTCTTACTGACATTGAGTACTAGGTTGTTGCTGTGGCACCACTCCACTAGTTAGCATATCTCACTCCTGTATGCTCTCTCATCACCACCTGAAATTCTACCAACAATGGTTGTAACATCAGCAAATTTATAGATGGCATTTGAGCTGTGCTTAGCCACACGGTCATGTGTATATAGAGAGTAGAGCAATGGGCTAAGCACATACCCCTGAGGTGCACCAGTGTTGACTGTCAACGAGTAGGATATGTTATCAGCAATCCACACAGGTTATGGTCTTCTGGTTAGGAAACTGAGGATCCAATCACTGAGGGAGGTACAGAGGCCCACAACTTCTCAATCAGGATCCATAAATGCTGCCTGACCTGCTGAATTACTCCAGTGTTTTGTGTGCATTGTTCTGGATTGTCAGCATCTGCTACTGATATATCTCTATCGCTTATGACAGCTGTGTCTGCAATCATCCCCAACACACTTCCTTTGCTCATTTCCAACTTACCGATGTTTAAGGATACAAGCGTTTCTTAGGAATAGAACCCTGTCGTAACCGTGGGACTGCTGGCACCTGTTCTGCTGAAATCCTGGGATTATAGATAAGGAAGCAAGTTTCAAGCTTTGCTTAGCCAGTTTATCTAACTAGCCACCTGGACACCACACTTTACCATACAATGTTCTATTTTTGCAATATGAGCAATTTGTGAAAAAGCACTGAGAAGTTTACAGGAGGTGTGTTCTCCTAAAATTGAAGTCTCTGAGGGAAATGCAAAGGTAGGGCAGTGATTCAAATGCATTATATTATTATAGCGGTAAGACAACTCTATACACTTTTATCAAACCAAATTTCAAAAGCAGAGTTGAAGGCGGATCTCCCAGTATAATGCGTATGGTACACATTTTCCTTCCATTGTTCTGGATCACATATTAATAAATGGCCATTTGTTCAAGATCCATTGCACAGATCATTAAATTCAGAGCAGAAATTAGGAAGAATGAGAATCAAATTAAATTACTTTCCATCAAGGTTGAAACAGCTAATCTCAAGACAAGAAGTCCATAGCTGTAACAAGATAACAAGTCTGGATGACAGTTTTGAAATCTGCTTTGCATCAAGATTCAAGTTTATTTATGACGTGTGCATTGAAACATTTGTGTTAATGAACAACACCCCTGAGTGTGTGTTAGGGACAGCTACAAGTGCCACCACACAATCTAATGCCAAGTAAATCTCGATGTACCATTAAAGACATCATATTAAGTACTACAGTCTTATCAACTAATATTTGCAATTGATTTGACAGGCAATATTTAAGAAGAACAGAATCAGCTCTTAAATGTTACCCTTACTATTGCTAATATTTTACTATTAGGTTGACAACAGGAGGTCAATTGAGAATGGGTAGAGACCATCACTAGGATATATTCAATTGAATCTACACTTCATGGAAAACACGGCCTATGGCTATCTAATCAAGATAATTTTACAAATGGAGCAGAAAGCCATACCTTGATATTACTGGAAGAGTAATATAAAACTGGATCTAAAAGTAATCAAATGACAAAGTGCCATTAGCCCTTTTACATTTATTATTCTATATGTGATAGAGAAAATGTAATAGTGGAAATTGAACCATAGAACTCAGATTTAAATCCAGCCGTATCATTAAGTTATTTTTGGAGAGAAGATTTAGTAATATTTTAAGCTATATAGTCAATTTCCAACTAAAAAGGGGTCAAGATTAAATTGGGTCAAAGTACTCAAAATCCATATCATGGTTCAATCTAAAACACATGAACAAAATAACCTTGGAGCTTCTTTTCTATGGAATTCAGTGCAGTTTTTGAAATATCAGAATGACATTTTAAAAATGAAGTTAAGATTTTCAGGTGCAGGTTATTGAATGGGATAAAGATCAGCAGACTCAAAAGGAGAATTATTAAAGATGTGAGTCCAAACAGGAAAATTTCTTAATTTTAAATTTTGATTATTTAGAAATATAGCATGATCACAGGCCCTTTTGAATCAATGAGCCCATGCCATTCACTTGCATCCATGTGATTAATTAATCTACTAACTTGTACATCTTTGGAGTGTAGGGGGAAACCACAGCAGAGGCTGAGGACGAGCTTGCTCCCAGTGAAGTAAAGCTGGGTAAGTTCCTTTAATTAATTTAATTAACTTAGGAGTAGGTAATGGAGGCAGCAGTTAGGGCAGTCGAGTGCTCTGTATGCAGTATATGGGAAGTCAGGGACAGCACAATTGTCCCTGATGACTACACCTGTAAAAGGTGCATCCAGCTGCAGCTCCTGACAAACCGAGTTAGGGAACTGGAGCTGGAGTTGGATGAACTTCAGATCATTCCTGAGGCAGAGGCAGAAATAGACAGGAGTTTCAGAGAGACAGTCACCCCTAAAAGTCAGGAGGCAGGTAGCTGGGTGACTGTCAGGAGAGGGAAGGGGAATGGACAGAAAGAGCAGAGCATCCTGGGGCCATTCCCGTCAACAATAAGTATACCGTTTTGGATACCGTTGGTGGGGACAACCTACCAGTGACAAGTTGTAGTGGTCGTGTCTCTGGCACCGAGAATGGACTTTCAGCTCGGAAAGAAAGGAGGGAAAAGAGGAGAGCAGTAGTCATAGAGGATATGATAGTTAGGGGGACAGATAAGAGGTTCTGTGGGAGAGATCAAGAGTCCCGGGTGGTCCGTTGCCTCCCTAGTACCAGAGTCCACGATATCTCAGATATCTCAGGTATTCTGGAGGGTGAGGGGCCAGATGTCGTGTTCCATGTAGGGACCAAAGATGTGGATAGGAAGGTGGAGGAGGTCCTGCAAAGAGAGTTTAGGCAGTTAGCTGCAAAGTTGAAGGACAGAACCTCCAGGGTTGCAATCTCAGGATTGCTACCCATGCCACGTGCCAGTGAGACTAGAAATAGGAAGATAATGCACCTAAATCCCTGGCTAAGGAGATGGTGCAGGAGGGAGGGCTTCGTGTTTCTGGACAATTGGGCTTTGTTCCAGGGAAGGTGGGACCTGTTCCAATGTGACAATTTGCACCTGAACTGGAGGGGGAATAATATCCCTGTGGGTAGACATGCTACTGCTGCTCCAGGGGGATTGAAACTAGATTTGCAGGGGGAGGGGAACCAGAGTGTTAGAGCAGATAGTGAGGTGGAGAAGAATAAAGGTCATGCGAGGACTTCACATATAGACAGAAATAAAAGGGTTGTACATGACAGAAATATTCTCCAGTGCATCTATTTCAATGCAAGGAGTATTATAGGTAAAGTGGATGAGTGTAGGGCATGGATTGGCATGTGAGATTGCGACATTATTGCAATTAGTGAGGCTTAGTTGCAGGAGGGGCAGGACTGGCAGCTTACTGTTCCGGGGTTCCGTTGTTTCAGATGTGATTGAGAGGGAGGGATGAAATGGGGAGGAGTGGCATTACTAGTCAGGGAAAATTCCACAGCTGTGCGTAGGCAGGCCAGCCCGGAGGGCTTGACTAGAGAGGCCATATAGGTGGAGCTGAGGAATGGGAAAGGTGTGACCACACTAACAGGGTTGTATTATAGACCACCCAATAGTCAGAGAGAATTGGAGGAGCCATTCTGTAGATAGATAGCAGACTGATTTAAAAAACAGAAAGTTACATTAGTAGCAGATTTCAATTTCCACATATTGACTGGGACTCCCACACTGTGAAAGGGCTAGATGGCTTGGAGTTTGTCAAATGAGTTCAGCAAAGTTTTCTAAATCAATATATAGAGGTACCTATGAGAGAGGATGGAATACTTGATCTTCTATTAAGGAACCAGATAAGTCATGTGACAGAAGTATGTGTCGGCGAATATGTTGGGTCCAGTGACCATAATGTCATTAGTTTCAAGTTAATTATGGATAAGGATAGGTCTGGTCCTTGAGTTGAGGTTCTAAATTAGAGAAGGGCCAATTTTGTAGAAATGCGAAAGGATCTAGAGAAAGTGGATTGTGATAAGTTGTTTTCTGGCAAGGATGTGTTCAGTAAGTGGAAGGTCTTCAAAGGCAAAATTTTGAGAGTGCAGAGTTTGCATGTTCCTGCCAGGATTAAAGGCAAAGTTAACAGGCATAGGGAACCTTGGTTTTCAAGGGATATTGGTGATCTGGTTAAGAAAAAGAGGTATAGGCAACAAGGAACAAATGAAGTACTTGAAGAGTATAGAAAATGTACAAAAATACTAAAGAAGGAAATCAAGGAGGGCAAAAAGAAGACATGAGGTTGCTTTGGCAGATAATGTAAAGGTAAACCCGAAGGGTTTCTTCAAGTGTATTAAGAGTAAAAGGATAATAAGGGACAAAATTGATCCCCTAGAAGATCAGAGTAGTCACCTATGAGTGGAGCTGCACAAGATGGGGGAGATCTTAAACAGTTTTTTTGCATCAGTATTTACTCAGGAAACTGGCATAGTGATTATGGAATGAAGGGAAACAAGCAGTAGTGTCATGGAACGTATAGAGATTAAAGAGGAAGATGTGCTTGCTGCCTTACAACAAATAAAAGTAGATAAATCCCCCAGGCCTGACGTGATATTTCTTTGGACCTTGAAAGAGACTAGTGTAAAAATTTCAGGGGCCCTGGCAGAAATATTTAAAATGTCCTTAGCCACGGGTGTGGTGCCGGAGGATTGGAGGGTAACTCACGTTGTTCCGTTGTTTAAAAAAGTCTCCAAAAGTAAACCAGGTACTTACAGGCCGGTGAGCCTGACATCAGTAGTAGGCAAATAATTGGAAAGTGTTCTGAGAGATCGGATCTACAAGTATTTGGACAGCCAAGGGCTGATTATGAATAGTCAGCATGGCTTTGTGCGTGGTAAATCATATTTAACAAATCTTGCAGAGTTTTTGAAGGAGGTTACCAAGAAAGTAGATGAAGGAAAAGCTGTGGATGTTGTCTACATGGACTTTAGTAAGGCTTTTGACAAGGTCCCACACGGGAGGTTAGTTCAGAAGGTTCAGATACTAGGTATCCATGGAGAAGTTGTAAACTGGATTTGAAAATTGGCCTTGTAGGAGAAGACAAAGAGTGCTAGTGGATGATTGCTTCTCAGACTGGAGGCCTGTGACTAGTGGTGTGCCTCAGGGGTCTGTGTTGGGACCATTGTTGTCTATATCAATGATCTAGATAATAATGTGTTAAATTGGATCAGCAAGTTTACTGGTGACACTATGATTGGAGTAAGGAAGGCTTTCAAAGCTTGCCAAGGGATCTGGACCAACTGGAAAAATGGGCCAGAAAATGGCAGATGGAACTTAATGCAGACAAGTGTGAGGTGTTGCATTTTGGAAGCATGAATCAAGGTAGGACATACACAGTAAATGGTAGGTCACTGAGGAGTTGGAGGGACAAAGGGATCTGTGAGTTCAGATACATAATTCTCTGAAAGTGGGGTCACAGGTAGACAGGGTTGTAAAAAAGGCTTTTGGCATCCTAGCATTCATAAATCAAAGTATTGAGTATAGGAGTGGGGATGTTATGGTGCGGTTGTATAAGACAATGGTGAGGCCAAATTTGAAGTGTTGTGTGCAGTTCTGGTCACCTAACTATAGGAAGGTTATCAGTAAGATTGAAAGAGTGTAGAGAGGATTTACTAGGAAGTTGCTGGGTCTTTAGGAATTGAGTTACAGGGAAAGACTGAACAGGTTAGGGCTTTATTCCTCAGAGCGTAGAAGAATGAGGGGTACTTGATCAGGGTTTACAAAATTAGCAGGGATATAGACAGAGTAAATGAGCGTAGGCTCTTTCCACTTAGATTAAGAGTGATAAGTATGAGAGGACATTGCTTTAGGGTGAAAGAGGAAAGGTTTAGGGGGAACATTAGGGGGAATTTCTTCACTCACAGAGTAGTGGGAGTGTGGAACAAGCTGCCTTCTGATGTGGTAAATGTGGATTCACTCTTAAGTTTTAGGAATAAATTGGATAGACACATGGATGGGAGAGGTCTGGAGGGTTATGGACTGGGTGCAGGTCAATGGGACTAGCGGAATAAAGTTTTGGCACAGACTAGATGGGCTGAATGGCCTGTTTTCTGTGCTGTAGTGTTCTAGGGTTCTATAGTTCACCTGGCAGAAACCCGCACAGTCATATGGATAACATAGAAACTCCTTACAAACAGTGGGGTAAGTAAACATCAGTTGGTAGTCAGTCGTTAGTGCTGTAATGTTGTTACACTCACCACTGAGCTACCACGTCACCTGGAATTTTGGAATTAAATCTTCACAGTGCCAATCTGACAAAATATTTTGAAAACCTGAATTGCAAACCTCAAAACTTATTACCATTAACATTTAAAATAAATAAGATAATGATACCAGAAATTACTGACAATTCAAGAATATAGATATTTTAGATAACATATCAAATTCATGTATCTAGATATAAAAATGATAAAGAAATTGTTATTAGCAAATGGCAGGGTGGGCGGCAGTGAGCTGAGTGGCTTTGGCAATAGCAAGGACTAGGCCTCAAACTGTAGTGTCTCATGTTTGCAGCCAATCAGGAGAGTGGTGCCAGAGTCAATGCACTCCGCTGGAGTGCCAAAGGCTGTGAAGTGCTGTTTACAGATTTGAGTCAGTGCTGCTCTCCAGTGTTCGCTCAGCAGGAGACAATATCTATTGTGTTCACCTGCACACTGCTGCAACATTCATGGATTCGGGGACTAAGACTATAACTTTATTAGTGTGACTGTGTTTTCCTGTATGTGCTGTGTGTGCCTCAAGCTGTGTAAGCTGTTGGTACTGAAGTTTTGCACCTTGGCTCGTGAGTAACTCTGTTTCGTTTGGCTGCATTTGTGAATATTCATGTATGGTTCAATGACAGTTAAACTTGAACTTGAAGTAATTATTCACTGATCTTGGAGCAACTCAGGCTAAGCTACAATACTTATATGAAGTTTAACATTCAATATTTCAAATCAAGACACTTTGAATCACATGTATTTGTTTGATTTAATCTTTGACAGCCTCCTAGAGAAACAGGATTAAAGGCAAACACACTCTTGAAGTCTACTTGTGAAGAATGCTTCATAGATATGAGAATAACCGTGACAAGCATCCCTGTTGTAGTGTGCTATTGGGATTTGATGCATTTAACTTTATTTATCTCCCTGCAGCAAGTGCCCTCCGGCATAGTACAAATGCATTTCATATACAGTAAGTATTCCATTTAGTAGATCATATGGGAAAATTGGTGGTCTGATGGCATCTTAATAGTTTTCATATGACTCCTTTACAACACTGATTTGCTAATTCAATGAAGACAGGAGCTAACTTAGACACAAAACAAATTAAGGAATTGAAATGATTTGATAAGCCATGATATTATTGAATGGCAAAGCAGAGTAGAGGAGATTTCTTACATTATTTCAAGAGTTCAAATTTCATTTTTTCTTTGGTGATCTAACATTAGAGCATAATTTTTAGGCACATCAACCTTGGCAACTATTAATCTGGTTGTTGAATTGCTTTCGTTTTGGTTTGACTTTTGAATTTGCATTACCAGACCTCTGTTTCTCTTGGTATAACTTTATGGTAAAAGTGGGAGTCATGGCTGGATCTGAAAAGCTTCTTGATTGCAGGTTAGGAAGCATGTTGAGCATGAGGTACATTACTTACAATGAACTGTTAAAAGGTAATATTGGGCATGGAAATGGTGTACATTGGGGTGAATTTGGTGCTTTTATTAAATGTCCTTACCTTTGATTTGCTAGCTCGAATAGGCACACTTGTTTTCATGTTTAACATTTTAATGACAGGAAGATACCTGACATGTTTTAATATCAGCAAAATAGTTACACATTAAGCATGTTTTCAGAATCAACTTCTAAATCTTATTTAGATGTATTGATCACATTTACATCAAAGCATACAGTGAAATGCATCTTTTGCATTAAAATGCAACCTAACCTAAAGCTGTGCTGGGTCCACAAATGCCACCACAAATTGTGGTGCCAATAGAGCATGCCCAAAATGTTCAAGACAAAAATGCCACACAGAAAAATACAAGTAAAAGCAACGATAGAACAAAATAAGAAAAGAACAGCAAAACAACCCCCTTTCCCACCCTCCCATCCACTCACACATACACAGATAGGTCTCCAACCCCAGAAGAGTGCAGAGGATATTCACCAGGACGTTGCCTGGAATGAAGGCATTCAGTTGAGTTATTAGTTTTGTCTGCTATCCCTGGGAGAGGAGGTTAAGAGAGAATGCAGTTAAGGTAAACATAATTATGTGAGGTGCAGGTACAGTAGACTGCAGGAAACTCTCTCACTATACAAGGTAGCCAAAAGTAGAAGGCATTAGTCGAGGCTAAGCAGTCATAGATTTAGAGGGGACCTAAAGGAGAGCTTCTTCACAGACAGTATTGTGTACATGGAATGCACTGCCTGAGAGAGTAATTGAAGCTGGGTTATTGACAGCATTTTAGAAGTGTCTCCATGAGCACTTGAATCATACAAGGCTTTGGACCAAGAACTGGTAGATGGTGTTGGTATAGAAGGGTGCCTGCTGGTTTGAATTTCCATGGGACTATGCCCAGAGAAACTTTCAAGTCCTCATAAACTAAAAGGAAACAATAATATGATCTAAATGAGCAGAAGATCTAGCATCTGGTTTGACATTATCTGCAATGATTCAACTTGAAGGTTAAATTTCAGGTAAAGAACAAACTGATACAGGATATTATTCTTAATTACCATTGCTGATAAATTTGAATTTGCTCAGTTAAATCATCCTACTAAACACAATCAACTACATTTGATCTGCTCTTGTTTCTGATAAAGTAATTTATCTGAGCAAGTGCAGAAGGGAACATTGAACTGTTTGATTATGGAAGAGAATAATCAGCCATAGCTTCAGTCATTGACAGTTCTTGAATATATATGTGTGTACAGTGACTACAGGCTTAATGTTAATTGTGATTTCTTCCAAGACTGAACAACCTGATGCAGTCACCATTAACAATCTCACGAGAACAAAGAGAATTTATGCAGTGGAAGGAGATAACCTATATCCTCACCTAGATAGGGAGAGAGACAGCCCACAGAGAGGAGGTGGAAGAACCTGGGACCTTGTGCCAGGCAAATAACCTTTCCCTCAATGTTAACAAGACAAAGGGGATGGTTATCAACCTCAAGAGAACTCACACCACTCACACCCCTCTCTCTTCATCGACAGCAAGGCAGTGGAAACCACAAGTAGTTTCAAACTCCTGGGAGTGCACATCTCACACAACCTCTCGTGATTCCAGAACATGTCCCACATAATCAGGAAAACTCACCAATTCTTCTGCTTTCTGAGGAGGCTGAAGAGAGCTGGACTCTGCTCGTCAATTTTCATGCCCTTCCTCAGGTCCATGATAGACAGCATCCCTACAAGCTGCATCACTGCATGATACGGAAACTGCACTACTGTGGGCAAGAAGGCTCTACAATTGGTAGTTAAAACTGCCCAACACATCACTGGCATCATCAAGTCCAGAAAAGGGCTGGGAAAAGGCCAGTAACATCATAAAGGATCCCACCCATTCTGCTCATAGACTGTTTGTCCCATTCCCTTCAGGGAGGAGGCTATATAGCATCCACATCAGGACCACAGACTCAAAACAGGTACTTTCCCCAAGAAGTAAGGCTGATCAACACCTGCACCCACTAACCCACCCCTCTGCACCCCCAACCACCACGACTTTATTATTTCCTGTCATACACCTTATGCACAGACACGTTTGTGCCTAGTGCCACTTTATAGACATACGATCAACCTATGCATATAAACTTGAACATTAGACCATAAAACATAGGAGTAGAATTAGGCCATCCAGCCCATCAAATCTGCTCTGCTATTCCATCATGGCTGATCCTGAATCCCACTCAACCCCATATCTCACATTATCCTTTGATGCCTGTACCATATTTTATGTATTTCCATTTATTGTGTTGTTTATTATTATTATTATTATTATTATTATGTTCTCTATCATTTGAGTTTTCTTTCATGTTGCATTGGATCCAGAGTAAAATTTATTTCATTCTTCTTTACATTTGTGTACAGAAAATGACAGTAAACAATCTTGAAATCATGAAACATTTTTGAAAAGAAGGAACAACCCATGCAAAGGGGAGAAAAGAGAATACCCAGGGTAAAAGTGGTCTTTCATTATGCTGGCTGTTGTACTGAGAAGTATATGTAGAGACCATTACAGGTAGCCTGATTCCTGTGACAAGTTGAGCTGTGTCCACAATTCGCCACGGTTTCTTATGATCATGCAGAGCAGTTGCCATACCAAATTGTTGTGCATCCAGACAGAATGCCTTCTATGGTGCATTGATAAAAATTGGTCAGAGTAATGGGGAAATGCCAAATGTCTTCAGCCTCCTGTGGAACTAGACACATTGGGGAATTTCCTTAGTCATAATTACAATGTTGTTGGATCAGGACAGGCTATTGGTTATGTTCTCATGTAGGAGACTGAGCTTCTTAACAACAACAACAACAACATTGAGGAAGTCAGCAGCAGAGGCTCCATGCCAAACCCATTTTCTAAAATCCATGGCCAGCTCTTTTGTTAACATTGAGAGAAACGTTGCCATCATGACACCGTCGCTAAGCTTTCTACCTTCTTGTACGCCAACTCATTGTCATTTGAGTTGCAGGCCACTACAGTGGCATCACCAGCAAAATAGGATCAGAGCAGAATATGAGTGTCTAATCTCATCGAGTGGGAAATTTGATGAGGAACTTCCTGTTGCCAATCACGTTCATAACTTGATTTCCACATCAAGGATGTGAATGTGTGATATTATACCACTGGGAATCAAATATGATCGTGCCTTGTGTCTCTCCTTCTGGAACACTTCTATAATTTTTAACCATTTTGTTCTGAGAGGATCTGATGCAGAACATCCTAGTAAAACCTGGCTTTAAAAGTAAAGAGCTGGCCTGGAAGTTTAGCTAGTAGAATACCTAGCCATCCTTACTTCTGCTCCAACTTCACTGTCAACTAAAATTGCACCCTCTCCCGAAGTGGGGGAAAAAATGTTCATGGGTCAAGCAACATGGGAGTGAGAGAATGAATCAGAATCAAGTTTATCATCATTGGTATTAACGTGAAATGTGTTAACTTAGCACCAGCAGTTCAATGCAATACATATTCTAGCAGAGAGAAAAAAAAATTAAAAAAATAATAATAAGAAGAAATAAACAAGTAAATAAACAATAAATAAACAATGGTTGCTCTTTTGGGTTAAGCCCCTGTATCAAGATTGAATGTAGAGAAAAGAGCCAAAATAAAGTGGGTGGGTGAGCCTTGCACTCATTAAAAACTTCAATCCAGTACAGACATCTTTTTGCAATCGTCTTCCTAGAAAGCATTAATAAATAATAATATCAAAATACAAAAATCTTTACGAAATAAATATATATTCCAAGGTCATTTCTGACTGTGGTAAATCACAGTCACTGTTAACAGCCCTTGTACCGTGAATTATCTGTAGAATACAATTTATTTAAATGGAGGATACAATTATTCCATGAAAGGGTTAAACAGCTTTTACTTTAATAATGCAGTCTTACAAAATGCAGCAAGGAAAGGAAACTCGCTTAGAAGCCAACTGTTTTTCAGAGATAGTATCCATCAGTCTTGGTGGTGTTATTGTAGATTTGAAAAATCCTGACTCTGGGGATCATCTGTCTATAACAGCTCCTTCTGACCAGTCTCCTGGGTGGTCATTATGGAGTAGCTTTAATCGACTTGTAGACAGTTTTTCCAAGATATAAGCTTTGCACTAAAGGTTAAGGAGTGAAAAGGTCACTGAAATGAGATAGCAGCTACTTCTGCAACAGCTAATCTTGAATTTAAAAACAATTTTTTAACATCTGCTCCACTTCACACACACAAGCAGCATTTATGTAGCAGTTGTTTACCAGGCTATTGTGCCTCATACATATCAATATTCCATTCTAAAATCTCTGGAGTGTTAATCATATTCACCAGGTATTTTGCTTTTAACTTCTTTTTATTCGTATTGAAGATCAATGTTTCTTAATCGTGCTTGTATTTACAAATCAGGGACAAACCTGCCTCATCCTGAAATCATGAAGCCCAACACTTCTAATTACTTCTCTGGCATCAGCTGCAGAGACAAACATAATACCAATATGGTAAAAAAAAATCTTTAAAATGAAATGAGCAGGCTATTTAACCACCATAGAAATATTTTTGACAGTGCAGTGAGGAAAATCTATAGACTAGATCCTCTTGTACTTAAACTATAGAGAAGGATCTAAATTTTATGGTACAGCGTTTCAGTCAGTAATCCCTTGTGTCCCTCCCAGAAAGTGAGTAGTCCTTTACACTGCTAGTCTCCTACACCTTTGCATGAACCTTGAACTTATTTTATCTACCTGCTTTGCACTTTCTCTGCAACTGTAACGCTAGATCCTGCACTGTTTTCCTTTCCACTGCAGTGCAGTCCTTACATATGAAATGATCTGTCTGGATAGCAGGCAGACCAAGGCTTTTTGCTGTATATTGGTACATGTGATAAAATTATAAAGAACCAATAAGATCTTCCTCTAAGGATCAACTATTTGGCATCTGCACTAGTGTTCCCTTCTTTGATTTTTATCTGGATGGTTACTATGAAGTTTCTTTGGACATTTTGTTGCAGAGGAGCTGCCGTGCCAATGAAATTTACTGTTGTACTTCAAGGTGAGACAACAAAAGCTACTTGGTATTCTGAGAGCCATTAGTGAATGATTTACTGCAGTCTTGGCCAATGCACAAAAAATAGTTAGGTTTAGTCTGCTTACAATTTCAGGCTCAATTAATTGTGGCTCATCCAGCAATGCCAGCTTCCATCCATGTACTCTGCAAACTGTATAATATGCAGTGAGTTGGATTCTAATGTCATGCTTAAGCCTCAAGGCTCTTACTTTCTCCTAACTGTTGATCCACAGAAAAGAAAAGTGCCCATGGTTACTCCTTGCATATCAAGTAATTATTCTATTATTTCTTCAGCACAAAAGATTCTGTCTGAAATGTTATAGCATACATTTGGTCAAGGGTTGGAGTGAAATCAAGTAGAATTCTCTATTTTCTGCATTGCTTATTTTTCTGTTTGATTTTTTATGCTTCTCTCAAAAAATATAGGTATGTCACAGACGATTTCCTTCCATGCTGCTCTGACGTATTGGGAAATCGCGTACTAGGCAAATTACAGCAGTGGTTTGCTTAAAGAGATCACCAGCTCTTAACAGGATCCGGCTGGATTTGAACTCGGAACCTCTCACCCCGAAGTTCAGCTCTGATGCCATTACGCCACCAGCCAGCTATATATGAATGTAAAATGTGTGGTATTGGAAAGGAGGGGATTTATGCATGAGGAAGAATATGTGTAGTCACAATGCTTCAAGCACTGTGTGTGGGAGAACATAAAAGGGCCAAGTAGTTCTTCCAGCCCATGTCACTCAGATAAAATGTCTTAATGAAGGGTCTAGACCTGAAACATAGACTGTTTATTTCCCTCCATAGATGCTGTTTGACTTGCTGAGTTTGTGTGTCTTATTCAAGATTTCCAGCATCTCTTGTGTTTATGACTTCCTGTTCATTGTTATGTTTTTCTTTATAAGGTAACGGCATGTTAACATTGCTTAGAAGCAGTTATCGCAGATTATGTAGAATGTATGCATACATAAATTTTCCTATCCCAAATTCTTTACAGTACTCCATGTGAGTTGAGGACTGTAAATCCCATTTATTTGAACAAAGGGTTCTCAATGAAAGTGAAAGACAAAACAGACATCACTTTATGAACAAGAGGAAGAAATCCAAAGCCAAAGATCCCATTCATTTTTAAATATAGAATCACAGAAATTAAGTATTTGAGTCCATACCAGTGGAGAAAGAGCAGTCCAGTTTATTGCAATTCCCAACACTTCACTCTTGCAGGCCTGCTCTTTAAATGTGCATCTCTACTCATTATTAATTAAATGAGGATTTCTGTCTCTATCTGCCTGACAGACGATGAGCTCCAATCATCTGCCATCCTCTGGCTGAAAACATTTGTCCTCCTTTTCTGTCTAATAGATCTACCAATATTTGATATTTATACATTCCAGTTTTAACTCCCTAACTGAAGAAAATGGGTTCCTTCTATCTCGAAGTTCAAAGTTAATTTATTATAAAAGTATATATCTGTCAATATATACAACCCTAAGATTCAGTTTCTTGCAAACATTCAAAGTAAATTCAAGAAACACAATAGAATCAATGAAAGATCATACCCAATAGGACAGACAAACAACCAATGTGCAAAAGACAACAAACCGTGCAAATACAAAAGCAAAGAATAGTAATAATAATTAGCTCTCCACGCAAGCATATGCAGTTCTGATAAGAAGTACACACCATTAAATTTAAAAGAGACCACAACCCAGAAAAGTGAATACATTATCACTATTGAAGAGAAAGTTTATTTGTGGAAGAGTATGGCCCTTCATGGAAGACATCCCCACAATCTGAGCAGACTAGATGTCAACAAGGAAGTGTCGAACACCTGGCTCAGAGTTGGAGACCTCTTCCCAGAAACAAAAGGTTTCCTTGAGGTGATACAGGACTTAGGTGGCTTACACAAAAACATGATCAAAATACGGACTAAAAGACCAACAAATTCAAGATGACAAACGTAGAAAATGTGAAGAGAAAACAGAAACAAACTGACACATTACAGGATCCTGCAGCAATTTAACACAGTCTGACTACATACACAGGCACAATCAAGTAGCACACGTCATTCATCAAAATCTTGCTTTAAAATACAAGCTCATAATAAAAATCACACCTTACTATAAATACAAGCCTGAGTGAGTTTTAGAGTCAGAATACCATAAATTATATTATGACCAATCAGTTATTACAGATAGGACAATCCATAATAACCATCTGGATATAACAATATAGGTAAACAATCAGGAACAACTTTTTTAATAGCTATTGCTATTCTAAACACACATAGTTTACAGAAATCAATAGGTGAAAAAATCAGAAATATGCTGAATTAAAATTAAAAGACTTTGGAACATGAGCAGGGTATATACATTGTCCTGATAGTAACATCTACAACTGTATCATACAGTTGGTATTATCTCAAAGACTCTACATAATATAGCATTAAACAATTAGGGCTACAGAGTAATATCTAGGTAAATCTTCAGAAAGTCACAGTACTAAATGCCGCTAGAATAGTCCAAAAGTTTTTAGAAATTGATAAATCAGTGTGTTTGGCTATGTCCGTACCTCAGGTTTTACCAGCTGAAGCTGAGAGAAAATAAAATAAAATAATAATAAAGTAATAAGCAACAAATGTCGAGAACATTGGATGTTGAGTTATTGAAGTTGAGTCTATAGGTTGTGGGAACAGTTCTGTGATGGGGTGAGTGAAATTATCCCCTCTGTTTCAACAGCCTGATGGTTGAGGGGTTCCTTAATCTGGTGGTGTGGGTCCTGAAGCTCCTGTGCCTTGTTCTTGAAAACAACAGCAAGAAGAGAGCATAGCCTGGATTGTGGGGGTCCTTGATAATGGATGCTGCTTTCTTGTGACAGCATTCCATGTAACTGTGCTCAATGGTGGGGAGGGCTTTTCCTGTGATGGACTAGCCTGTATCCACTAGTTTTTGTAGGTTTTCCTGTTCTGGGGCAATGGTGTTTCCATACCAGACTGTGATGCAACCAGTCATACACTCTCCACTGCATATCTACAGAAGTTTGTCAGTTTTAGATGGCATTCTAATTCATCACAAACTTCTAAAAAAGTAGAGTATGAAAGTTTATTCTATCTGCACTCTTCAAAATTTTATCTACCTCAGTTAATTCTCCTCAAAGCCTTTTTTTCTGAAGAAATTGCTCTACCCTATCTAATTTAATCTTATAGCTATAATTCCTCAGTCCTGTCCTGGGAAAATCCTTCTAAATCGCTTCTGCACCACCTTCAGTGTAATCGTTCATTTGTACAGAGAACAGAAATGCATGAAATATAACAAGACTTCTCTGCAATTACAAAATTACAAAATGCCTAGTTCTTCTCTTCCTCCATACTTTCCAATATTTTTATATTTATTATGTATTCACATGGCTTGTTGGACCTTCACAAAAGCATGACATATCACCTCTAAATTAAATTCCATCTGCCATTCTTTACATTGGAAGTTTTCTTCTCTGTGTCAAGCACACAACCCATTATTTTCAGCATTTGCAAGCTTCTTTGACATGCTCACTACATGAAAATAAAACAAAAGCAAGGTGACCAAGTGACGTTTTTGTGGAACTCCACAAGTAACAGTCCTCCAATCACAATCATTGCCTTTAGTTTCCCCCCAGTGAGATCATTATGGATCTATTTTGCTGCTCTCTCTTTACTTTTCTAACCAGCTTGCCATGATTTCTGACCAGATTGCCAGAAATCTTGCTGAAAGTCATGCACCCTCCTTCAAAACCACAGCCCTCATTGACACTCCTCAAAAAGTTCACTTGTTAGTCAGAAACGACTGTCTTTTAATAATTCTACACTGGCTGTCCTTGATTAATCTATGGCTGTTCTACATAAGAGTTTACTGTATTATGTATTTCAGAATTGATTGCTATAATTTTCTTGCCACAGAAGTTAAACTAATCAGATCAAGAAATAGAAACTAAATCTAATGCCAATCTAGATGTCAAGCACTTATAGGAGTTTACTCTATACAGGTAACATTCATTTTAATGCATTTGCATGATTGCCTTGTGTGTGATTTCCATACCATTATTAACCTCTTGATTTCACACTAGATGATGAATCCAACAGCACACAAAGGATGTTAATATTGAAATATATTACGATTTCTATCAGGGGAAATTAAATAAAGTATACTGAGACCCAGCATGTCGTTATCAGGGAAAAACAAAGGATGAGACTATTTTTGGTGTTTCAGAAGCCACCTGTGAATTTTTTCATGATTATGTGCACAGGACACCCAACCAATTTCTTTCAGAGATGGATCTAGGGACCTAATACTGAACTCAGCAAAACAGAGAATTTAATAAAATACAAAATTAAACAACATTTAGGAATTAAATTATGGCTTATTGATAAATGGAGCACACACATCCATCAAGAAAGAAATAGGCAGAGGCAGAAATAGACAGGAGTTTCAGGAAGACAGTCACCCCTAAAAGTCAGGAGGCAGGTAGCTGGGTGACTGTCAGGAGAGGGAAGGGGAATGGACAGAAAGAGCAGAGCACCCTGGACAAGTTGTGGTGGTCGTGTCTCTGGCACCGAGAATGGACCCTCAGCTCAGAAAGAAAGAAGGGAAAAGAGGAGAGCAGCAGTGATAGTGGATTTGATAATTAAGGGGGCAGATAAGAGGTTCTGTGGGAGAGATCGAGAATCCCAGATGGTCTGTTGCCTCCCGGGTCCGCGGTATCTCAGATCGAGTTCTTGGTATTCTGGAGAGTTGAGGGACCAGATGTCAAGGTCTATGTAGGGAACAATAACGTGGATAGGAAGGAGAAGGAGGTCCTGCAAAGAGTGTTTAGGGAGTTAGCTGCAAAGTTGAAGGATAGGACATCCAGGGTTGCAATCTCAGGATTGCTACCCACGCCACATGCTAATGAGGATAGAAATTGGAAGATAATGCAGCTAAATATGTGGCTAAGGAGATGGTACAGGAGGGAGGGCTTCATGTTTCTGCACAATTGGACTTTTTCCAGGGAAGGTGGGACCTGTTCCGAAGGGATGTTTTGCACCTGAACTGGAGGGGGTTTAACATCTTTGTGGGTAGGTTTGCTAGTGCTGCTCCAGAGGATTTAACCTAGATTTGCAGCAGAAAGGGAATTAGAGTGTTAGAGCAGATAGTGAGGTGGAGGAGAATAAAGGTCATGCGAGAATTGCATGTTTAGACAGAAATCAAAGGTTTGTATGTGATAGAAATGTTCTCACATGCATCTATTTCAATGCAAGAGTATTGTAGGTAAGGCGGATGAGTTTAGGGCATGGATTGGCACGTGTGATTACAACATTATTGCTATTAGTAAAACATGGCTGCAGGACGGGCAGGGCTGGCAGCTTAATGTTCCGGGGTTCCGTTGTTGCAGACGTGATAGAGGGGGAGGGATGAAAGGGGGAGGAGTGGCATTTCTAGTCACAGCTCTGCGTTGGCAGGCCAGCCCGGAGGGCTTGTCAACAGAGGCCATATGGGTGGAGCTGAGGAATGGAAAAGGTGTGACCACACTAATAGGGTTGTATTATAGACTGCCCAATAGTCAGAGAGAAATGGAGGAGCAAATCTGTAGAGAGATAGCAGACCAATATAAAAAACAGAAAGTTGTGACAGGAGGGAATTTTAACTTTCTGCATATTGACTGGGATTCCCACACTGTGAAAGGGCTAGACGAATTGGAGTTTGTCAAATGTGTCCAGTAAAGTTTTTAAAATAAATATATAGAGGTACCAATGAGAGAAGATGCAATACTTGATCTCCTATTAGGGAACCAGACAGATCAGGTGACAGAAGTATGTGTAGGCAAACATTTTGGGTCCAGTGACCATAATGTCATTAGTTTCAAGTTAATTATGGATAGGAAAGGTCTGGTCCTCGAGTTGACATTCTAAATTGGAGAAGGGCCAATTTTCTGGAAATGAGAGAAGATCGAGGAAGAGTGGATTAGGATAGGTTGTTTTCTGGCAAGGATGTGTTCAGTAAGTAGAAGGCCTTCAAAGGTGAAATTTTGAGAGTGCAGAGTTTGCATGTTCCTGCCAGGATTAAAGGCAAAGTCAACAGGCAAAGGGAAACTTGGTTTTCAAGGGACATTGGCGATCTGGTTAAGAAAAAGAGTGAGGGACAAAATTGATCCCTTAGAAGATCAGAGTGGTCATCTATGTGTGGAGCCGCACGAGATGGGGGAGATCTTAAACAGTTTTTTTGCATCAGTATTTACTCAGGAAACTGGCATAGCGATTATGGAAGGAGGGGAAACAAGCAGCAGTGTCATGGAACGTATAGAGATTAAGGAGCAGGAGGTGCTTGTTGCCTTACAGCGAATAAAAGTAGATGAATTCCCCAGGCCTGACATGATATTTCCTCAGACCTTGAGAGAGACTAGTGTAGAAATTGCAGGGGCCCTGGCAGAAATATTTAAAATGTCCTTAGCCACGGGTGCAGTGCCAGAGGACTGGAGGGTAACTCTCGTATTGGAAGGTGTTCTGAGAGATTGAATATACAAGTATTTGGACAGCCAAGGGCTGATTATGGATAGTCAGCATGGCTTTGTGTGTGGTAGATCGTGTTAAATGAATCTTGTAATTTTTTGAGGAGGTTACCAGGAAAGTAGATGAAGAAAAAGCTGTGGATGTTGTCCACATGGACTTTAGTAAGGCCTTTGACAAGGTCAACACATGGGAGGTTAGTCAGAAGGTTCAGACACTATGTATCAATGGAGAAGTTGTAAACTGGATTTGAAATTGGCTGTGTGGGAGAAGACAAAGAGTGGTAGTGGATGATTGCTTCTCAGATTGCAGGCTTGTCACTAGTGGTGTGCCTCAGGGATCTGTGCTAGGTCCAGTGTTGTTTGCTGCCTATATCAATGATCTAGATGATAATGTGGTAAATTGGATCAGCAAGTTTGCTGATGATACTAAGGTCAGAGACATTGTGGACAATGAGGAAGGCTTTCAAAACTTTGTTGCATTTTGGAAGGACAAATCGAGGTAGGACATACACATTAAATGGTAGGGCACTGAGGAGTGCGGAGGAACAAAGGGATCTGGGAGTTCAGAGACATGATTCCCTGAAAGTGGCGTCACAGGTAGACAGGGTTGTAAAGAAAGCTTTTGGCATCCTGGCATTCATAAATCAAAGTATTGAGTGTAGGAGTTGGTATGTTATGGTGAGGTTGTATAAGACAATGGTGAGGCCAAATTGGAGTGTTGTGTGCATTTCTGGTTACCTAACTATAGGAAGGATATCAGTAAGATTGAAAGAGTGTAGAGAAGATTTACTAGGATGTTGCCGGGTCTTTAGGAGTTGAGTTACACAGTAAGATTGAACAGGTTAGGACTTCATTCCTTGGAGCATAGAAGAATGAGGCGAGATTCGATAGAGGTTTACAAAACTATGAGAGGTATAGACAGGGTAAATGCAAGTAGGCTCTTTCCCCTTAGATTAGGAGAGATAAATACAAGAGGACATGGCTTTAGAGTGGAAGGGGAAAGGTTTAGGAGGAACATTAGGGGGATCTTCTTCCCTCAGAGAGTGGTGGGAGTGTGGAACAAGCTGACATCTGACATGATAAATGCAGACTCACTCTTAAGTTTTTAAGAATAAATTGGATAGATACATGGATGAGAGAGGTCTGGAGGGTTATGGACCAGGTGCAGGTCAATGGGACTAGTGCAATAGAGTTACGGCATAGACTAGAAGAGTCGAGTGGCCTGTTTTTCTGTGCTATAGTGTTCTATGATTCCATGGTTCTAAGGAAGACAAATATCTAACCTCTATCAAAACTATTGTACCTTTGATTTTCAACTTAATTTACCTTGTTTCATTGTGCATGTATTTTCATCAGGGATTTACTATTTTTAATGCAGATTTTTGTTAACTTCTTTAGTCAACTTTAACCAGACAAGTTTACCCTATTCTTGTTAAAATATATTAAAAATATTAGAAAACTATCAATGCTAATTTTCCATGCTTTAGAACTTTATAGACTGTCTTCAAGTTTATCATTGCATTCTTAGCAAAATATTGCGCAGATATTTCAAATGTAATCATTTGTATATTCTTCTCATGTTTTTTATGTACTTGTGAAATTTTTCTCAAAGATTTAGCAAAAATATATATAATTTCAGAAACTGACGAGTGGTATTAATGAACACAACATGAGAATTGGAAGGAGTAGTTGACTATTTAACCTGTCATCCCTGCTCTGCCATTCAATATGATCATGGCTGATCTGGCCATGGGTTCAGCTCTACCCACCTGCTTTTTGCCCATAAACTTTAATCCTCTTATTCCCTTGCCATGCAAAAATATGCCTAACTGTGCCTCAGATATGTTTAATGAAGTAGCTCTAATGTTTCCCCAGAAAGAAGGTTCCATAGGTTCACTACTCTCTGGGAAAATTATTTTTTTTTTGTCATCGCTGTTCTAAATCCATTCTCTGGAATCTTGGGGCTATTTCTCCTAGTTATTGTTTCACTTACCAATGGGAACAACTTTCATGCCTCTAGCTTACCTGTCCCTTTCATAATTTTATGTTTCTATAAGATCTCATTTCATTCTGAATTGCTGCGACTATAGTTCCAGACTCTCAATCTCTTCTCATAGGCTAACTCTCTCATCTCTGAAGTCAACCTGATGAACTTCCGCTGCACTGCCTCCAAGGCCAGTACACCTTTCATCAGGTACGGATGCCAGGACTGCACACAGTACTCCAGGATTGCCCTCACCAGTACCCTGCACAGTTGCAGGATACTGTTCTTTAATTCAATCCCTCTAAGAATGTAGGCCAACATTCAATTTGTCTTCTTGATTAACTGGTCGCACCTGCCAACCAATATTTTGTGATTCATGCACAAGCTCTCTCAAGTCCATCTGCACAACAGCAGACTGTAATCTTTCAGTTTTTAATAATTATCTGATATTCTATTTTTCCTTTCAAAGTGCATGACCTCACTGTACCAATGCTGTTCGAATTCCATCTGTCAGATCTTCTCCCACTCACTTAACCCATCAATATCTCTCTGCAGACTCACCACTTGCACTTGTCAAGTTGCCTTTCCATTCAACTTGATGTCATCAGCAAACTTGTATAATCTACACTTGGTACCTTCTTCCAAATAGTTGATGTATGTATATTGCTAACAGTTGGGGACCCAGCACCATCCCTGTGGCTCTCTATTCACCACTGACTGCCAAACAGATGAACACTCTGCCATCTATTGGTTAGCCTATCCTCTGTCCTTGATAATATATTACCTTTAACTCCATGCATCCTTATCACATGGATAAGTCGACAATGTGGCACATTATTGAACATTTTCTAGTAATCCAAGAGTACAACATAATCTGTTTTCCTCTATCTACTTTGTTCATCAATCCACAAATAACTTTTGAGGCTTGTCAAAGAAGACTGGCCCTTCTTGAATTAATGACCATTATAGCATTCTTGAGTAAGAAATAGAGATTTGGCATCAATATATTATGCCATAATCATAGATCAGGTTAAGTTTTACTTTCTGAATCCATGTACATTCAGCAAAGGAATACATAATATTATTTAGCAGATCATTATTTAGATAAATATTTTTAATTTATTGATTAAATACCCGGGAGAAGTATAACCAAGTTCAACTAATACAGCATAACCTCACGAGTCTCTAGAATTATATGTGCAAATATGTGCAAAGTATTATTAATGTCCAAATGACTACCCTGATAGCTCAGAGATAAGGTATTTGCCAATGGAATTCCAAGATTTACAGATGGTAATCTCTGAGATTTCATTTCTCCTCTGATCAAGTTTTATGATCTAAATAAGGAATGTACTAATATCATTGGTTCATTAATACAAATGTAATAACATTAAAAGAAAAAAAAAACAATAAAATATAAGGGGATAAGGGTTCAGCTAAGTCCTTGTTACAGAGGCTAATGCTGCAAATTGTTTTGCTGTGTAATTGAGTTGAAGTACACAACAGTTTTGTGTGTCACACAAACTGTGTTCAGCCAACTGAAAATCAGGAATATTATGTAACTATAATGTTTGTTAAAGGTCTATCATGCATCTGATGCACTAATGCATAGTGGGTGCAGCTCTAGCAACACTGCTGTAATCAATGAGTCTCATGTCTTGTGCATTGGAGATAGTGAAGGATTTGGTCAGTATCTGACCTCTTTGCATAAGTGTGCAGAAAGTCATATTCCAAGGCAGGTCTTAGACATACTGGATTCTAGTCTTCACCATCTGTTTCTAGACAGTCTTTCATCCACAACAAGCTAGACTTATTTAGCATATTGCCATTCTTCACCCAAGGAACCATTGGCCATCATTGATACATCCAGATAAGTCTTTTTAACAGTGGCCATGAAATTTCCAAATTGACCGGGATGCAAAATGAAATGACTGGTGAGTTTTTTAAGACTTACAAAACTTTTGGCAAAAGTTAACTCTCCTTATAAAATGAGCACTTGGAATGTTTATGACAACATTTATGGGCTCCACCTACCAGAATTACTTACTTTCTTCAATCAGAATGGTTGGTTCTGTAGTTCCCATTCCAAATCATCCCTTGGCCTTCTTACCTTAGCAGGGATAGAATCCATCGTCAGCATCATGTATAACTCCAAGATAAACTAAATGCAAATTTTCAAGGCAAGTAGTTTTACATAACATCACTTTTAATTGTGCATTGGCAGCAACAATGTTAATAGCAAATCATAGAAAAAAATATGATTTTCAGGTTAATTTTTCACTGAAAATTCATTGATGAAAAATTAAATCTCCTGACCTTTGATTTAATGATAAGGCAGGAGAAAATGCACGATATTCACTGGGAAGCAGAAATATTGCTGTTTCTAACTTGCCTTAGGATCAGCTGAAATGCTCAGATCAGCTTTGTCTTTTCCTCATTATCATTAAAAATCATAACACTACATTTTCTTCGTGGCTGCAGCCCTAGTTCTAAGTGATTAAGCACATCACCTTCCATCAAGCAAGGGAGAGTATCCAACACTAGGAGCCAAACCCCTTGAGTATTGCGAGAAAGCACAAAGATAATAAGAAGGCTCACTCTCAATTTGATGTCAAGCTAATGAGACCTTGAGGACATCATTTTACACGTAGGTTTTATCGACTTAATAAGCTGATTCAGGCCAAAATATCCAGGCGAGCATGTTAAAAATAGTTTGCAAAAGCCCTCATTATATAACCTAGGACTTTATACTGATGTTTTTTGTTAAGTTTTCTCTTACTCCCTATGCTATATATGTTTTGATAAGCATTTTGTATTCCACACATTTGCTGTCCTATGACAAGTGTTCTGAATGGAAACAGACCCAAGCTCAATTGAATTAAGTATCCTACTTCAAGGTCACTTGAGTTGATCAGGAATACTGTGTTGCAGACACTTAAATAAAAATAACTTGTTTTCAATTGGATTCTTTCTTGCCTGCAGCTTGGTGGTTATGTGATGCCAGACTAAATCATAGAGATAAGAAGATTGATGGGTTCACAATACACCGCCAAGATAGGACTGCTGAGTCTTTCAAAGGCAGAGGAGGTGAGAATGCTTCTTGATCAACTCCTCGTCATGTATAAACATTGGGGTGCTGTCTTATCATGCTAACCCAACCTGGAAAACTTTGCGATCAAGTGCCATCCATTTTATGTGCTACGGGAGATTTCAGCAAACATCTTGATAGAGGTCTACATCCTACGGGCCAGTGAAAAAAAAGGTTCTAGACAAACTGAGTGATGCAATCAACAGGCAGGAAATATGACTTCCTGATGCCTTCCCCATCATTATGGGGTATTTGAATCAGGCCAGTTCGAAAAAGTCTCTAAATAATTGTTACAACAAATCACATGTAGTTCCATAGGAGCAGAATTAGGCCGATCAGCCCATCAAGACTGCTCCACTATTCCATCATAGCTGATTCTGGATCCCACTCAACTCCATACACCTGCCTTCTCATCATATTATTTGATGCCCTGACAGAACAAAAAATTGTCAAATTTCACCTTAAATATATCCAAGGACTTGGACTCCACTGCAGTCTGTGGCAGAACATTTCACCATTCAATACCCTCTGGTGAAAAAAAATCCTCCTTACCTCTGTTCTAAAATGTTGCCTTTTTAATTTTGTTGCTGTGCCCACTAGTTCTGGATATCCACACCATAGGATACCTCATCCACTGTATCTAGTCCTTTCAACATTCAGTTGGTTTCAATGACGTCTTCATGAATTATTATAAATTCCAGTGAGTACAAGGACAAAGATGTTAAACATTCCTCATAAGTTAAACCCTTCATTCCCGGAATCATCTACATGAACTTCCTCTGGATTCTCTCCAGTGACAATAGATCCTTTCTGTGATATGGGGTCAAAAACTGATGACAAGACCCCAAGTATGGCCTGACTAGTGTCTTATAAAGCCTCAGCATTATAACCTTGCTTTTATATTCTACTATCAAAATAAATTCCAAAATTGCAACTGTCTTCATTACCAAAGACTCAATCATTAAATTAACCATCTGGGAGTTTTGCAGACGGTCTTGCAAGGCCCCCTGCACCTCTGATGTTTGAATCTTCTCTCCATTTAGATAATAGTCTGCACTTTTGTTCCTTTTAACAAAATGCATTAATATACATGTCCAACATTATATTCTATCTGCCATTTTTATGCCCATTCTTCCTATTTGTCTAGGTCCTACTGCAGTTACGTTGCTTCCTCAGCACTCCTACCACTCAACCTATCTTCACATCATCAGGAAACTGGGCCACAAAGCCATCAATTCTGTTGTCCAAATCATTGACAAACATTGTGAAAAGTAGTGGTCTGAATACTGAACCTGGAGGAACACCAATAGTTACTGGCAGCCAACCAGAAAAAGCCCCCTTTATTCCCATTTGCTGCCTTCTTCCGGGCAGCCATTCCTCTATCTAGGCCAGTGTCTTTCTGGTGATGCCATAGGATTTTATCTCATTAAGCAGCCTCATTTGCGGAACCTTATCAAATGCTGACTAATGAGAATCTAAGTAAGTGACATGCACTGCATCTCCTTTATCCACCCTACTTGTTACTTCCTCAAAGAACTCCCAACAGATTTGTCAGGCAAGATTTCCCTTTACAGAAACCATGCTGACTTTGACTTGTTTTATCATTAATCTCCAAGTACCTTGAAACCTCATCCTTAATAATAGACTCCAACACTTTCCCAATCACTGAAATTAGGCTAATCGGCCTATAACTTTCTTTCTTTTGCCTCTCTCCCTTCTTAAAGTGTGGAGTGACATTTCCAATTTTCCAGTCCTCCAGGACTATGTCAGAATCAAGTAATTCTTGAAAGGTTATGACCAAAGCATCTGTTATCTCTTTAGCAACTCTTTTAGGACACTGGGATGCAGTCCATCTGTGAGTACACCATAACTGCCTCCTGCTTCCTTACATGAGGGTGTGCCTGTGTGAACTTACCATACATACCCAAATCAAAAGCTGTGGGTGAACAAAGGGGTCCATAGTCTGTTGAATGTTAGATCTGTAGCATTCAAATCTGGAGACCCAGGTCTGTACAAGAAAAACAGCTTCGACTTGCCGAGGGCTATTTCGAGAGCAATGGAACAATCCCAAAAGAGGTAGGAGTCAAAATTTGATGTACGTTAACTCTGGCAGGGTTTGCAGCCCATTAGTTCCCACAGAGCGAAACATAACATAACTGGCAGTGATGCTTCATTCCCAGGTGAGCTTAATGCCTTTTATGCTTGCTTTGAAAGGGAGAATAAAACTACCGTGACCGTGTGATCTCTGTCTTGGAGGCTGAACTTTTGCAAGGGGTGTTCAAAGTTATTTTCAATTTCTCATTGCTACAGTCGTATGTTCCCACCTGCTTAAAAGCAATTATACCAGTGTTGCAGAAGAGCTGGGTGAGTAGCCTTAATGACTATCATCCAGTAGCTCTTACATCTACTGTGATGAGGAGCATTTAGAGGTTTGTTATGGCTAGAATTAACTATTGAGTCAGCATGGACCTGGACCAACTGCAATTTGCCTAAGGGCACAATAGGTCTATGGTGGATTTGATCTCATTGGCTCTCCATGCAGCCTTGGATCACCTGAACATGGCAAATACCTATATCAGGTTGTTGTTTATTTACTGCAGCTCAGCATTTAACATCATCATTCCTACAGTTCTGATCAAAAAGCTCCAGAACCTGAGCCTCACTGACACGTCAGAGATGTGTTATTAGCACACTATTCTACTCTCACTATGCCTATAACTGTGTGCTTAGCACAGCTCAAATGCCATCTATAAATTTGATACAACTGTTGCTAGTAGAATTTCAGATAATGACAGAAGGGCGTACAGGAGTGAGATATATCAGCAAGTTGAGTAGTGTTGCAACAACAACCTTACACTCAGCATCAGTAAGGCCGAAGAACTGATTATCGACTTCAGAAAGGGTAAGGAAAGGAAACACGCACTAGTCCTCAAAGAGGGATCAGAAGTGGAAAGAGTGAGCAATTTCAAGTTTCTGAGTGTCAACATCATGGGTGATATAACCTGGACCCAACATTTTGATGCAGCTGCAAAGAAAGAACAAGAGCAGCTATACAGTTGGTCCTCCTTATCCGCGAATTCCGCACCCGCGGATTCAACCAACCGTGAATCGTGAAAACCTGAAAGTGCTCTTCCAGCACTTGTTCGAGCATGTACAGACTTTTTTTTTCTTGTTATTATTCCCTAAACAAAGCATTATAATAACTATCTTACATAGCATTTACATTGTATTTGGTATTATAAGTAATCTAGTGATGATTTAAAGTATACGGGAGGATGTGCGTGGGTTATCGTGGATCGGGATCGAAATCGAAAAAAATTAGAAGTTCTCTTACTAAGTAAGTCAGAACAGGTACATGCAGTATTACTAAGCGTCAGTTAGTCAAACGTTTGTCTTAGTATATAGTATATATTTTACCTTTTTATGCATATAAAACACCTAAGAACATATGTTTTAGCGCTGGGCTCGGGAATCATTCTCGAGTGCGAGCCAGTGACAGACTGCTTTCGAGTGCGCTCTCCATTCGTGCCGGGTTGATGTGGAGGATCAAACACTCAAAACCCCAAAACCTAATAATTAAACTACTGCGTAGCTTAGTATTAATTGTAGCTTTCATTGGGGCAGGGCGTTTCTCACATGATCCTTTAAAATTGTTCTGATCGTTGACCGACATAGCCTAACACTTTTCCAAAGACCGATAGTGTTTCTCCTCTTTCCGATCGCTTTATTATTTCTGCTTTATTTTCAATTGTGATCGTGATTATTTTCATGAACAGAAACACTGCGCATTCAGAGCTCTGGCACCGGGTCCTAATGTCCACCACTCTGAGACAGGTCTGGGGTTCCGCTGGGTCCTAAGATCCACTGCATTGAGGCAGATTGAATAAGGGACGTGAGCATCTGCGAATCTTGGTATCCACAAGGGGTCCCGGAACCAATCCCTTGCGGATAAGGTGGGCCGACTGTATTTCATTTGGAGTTTGAGAAGATTTGGTATATCACCAAATACACTTGAAAGTTTCTACAGGTGTACCAAGGAAAGCATTCTGATTGGCTATATCACCATATGGTATGGAGGAGCTACTGCATAGGTTCAACGTAAGTTGAAGAGAGTTGTAAACTCAGTCAGCTCCATCGGGAGCACCAGTTTCAAGGACATCTTCAAGGAGAAATGCCTCAAAACAATGGTGTCCAACATTAAGGACCCATATCACCAGGACATGCTTTGTTCTCATTCTTACCATCAGGAAGGAGGTACAGAAGCATGAAGGTACACACTCAATGATTCCTGAACAGCTTAATCCCCTCTGCCATCCAATTTCTGAATAGACATTGAACCCATGAACACTGACTCACTGCTTTTTGATTTTAATTTTTGCACTACTTAGCTAGTTTAACTATATATACACACTTTAATTCATTTTCTCTATTATTATGTTTTGCATTGTACTGCTGCCATAAAGTCAACAAATATCACAACACATGTCAGTGATATTAAACCTGATTCTGATTCTGAGATCTCGGGAGGGTGTAAGTGCAAGTGAAAATGTAATTATCAGATGAGGAATAAATTCATTTTTGCTGTGCATAGAGGCTGCCTCATCCACAGAGTACATTGGAGATTTTCTTTCTTTAGTTCAGAATTCTAGCAAAAAAGTATTTTGTTTTAGTAGAGATTGGATCTGACTGTTCAGCTTCTCTGTCAGAATTGGGCAATGTGTAGTCCTACAGTTCATCCTTCCATCTTCTATTTCTGGTGACCTGGATTTAATTCTTATCCATTTTAATTCTGCCATTGTCAATATTCCACATTTTCCTGGTAACTGTGCTCCAGTTTCCTTCCACGTCCCTAAGACAAGCAGGCAGGTTAATTGTAATAATTACTGTAGGTGTCAAAAAGGGGGTTGATTGTCAGATAAGGGAGAGTATCAGCAGTACAAGGGGCGTATAAGAGGTTGATTTGATTGTTCTATTGGACCTGATGGGTCACTTTTTATATCATAACAAGTGAGCCAGTCTCATTGAAAGATAAAAATATGAACATTGTGTCAACGTCTGCTAGGAACAATATGACTGCTGGCCATGAGATTTAAGCTAATCATTTTCCTGCCTTCATCTTCTGGCTGGGAGGAGTGACTGCAGTTGGTTGAAGCTTTGGGCTTTCTTATTTATTTTTAATATTACATGAATGACAATTGAAATAAAATCCCACAATAACATTGCTCTATATAAATGTAGAGGCACCAAAACAGCCCTTTTTAACAGTTATATTTATGTTACAGCTTATAATTAAAAATAAAAATTGACTGTTAACATTTACTTGTCAAGGTACCATTCCTGAACATTTATAAATATTGAAACATAATGATATGTTTTGGTATGTAAATTAAAATAATCTTCATTGATTATATATTGAGGCAGCAGATAACATCTGATAATACAAGATTAGCAGAACACCTGATAACTATTCTTTCAATGTATTCAGATTTATTTCTTTATCAATAGCATATAGTGAGATACGTCATTTGCTTTAACACCAACATAACCTAAGGATGTACTGGGGACAGCCCGCAACTAATTGAATACATTCCCGCACCAACATACCATGCCCACAATGTTCAGCAGAACACACAACAACAACAGAGACAAAACAAGCCTCTTTTCTCCATTTCACCCACCAACCCATTCACATACACATACAGATCTTCAGCCCCAAGACAGGCTACCTCTAGGCCTTCAGCCTCCAGTGTCCGGCCCAGATTTGCAGATATCAAGGCTCCGATTTCCAGATCCCCTGACCCAGGGGGGTAGACTATCAGGCTCTGATTTCTAGACTTGCCGATTTTGGTCTTTGACTTTGGCTTTGACCTTTAGAATCAACTTTAGGGCTCGGACTTTGAACTCTGAGCATCAAACTCTGGACTTGGATGGACTTCTGATCCTGAGACTCACTGAGATGCAGGTTGTCCCTAGCCTCACAGAGAATGGGTCTCCAAATTCAGGATATGCAAACACTGACCCTCAACTTCTGAGCTCGCTGACTTTGGTCCTGGACCTTTGGGCTTCGACCACATGGACCTTTGTTCTTGAGACTCGCAGCCCTGGGGGTGGGATGGGAGCAATGGAGGGTCACCTTCCATTAACCACAGGGCCTGTCAACATTGATCAATGACTTCAGGCATCACTGGTCTTCATCTCAGTGCCTGCTGACCCAACAACCATCCACAGGGGTCATCATTGTTCATCTCCTGTGGAGCACTTTGACTTCTTTCTGGACTTCTCATTTACTCCACTGTCCCTAAATTGTAACTCCCCTCATCCCTGTTCCTGCACTCTAACCCATCTTCTAACTCAATATTGTTAACATGTCATCATCATAACTGGACTGCATTTTGTCATGGACATCTGACACAGAAATGAAGCAGATTTATTTGTCTTTTTTTAACAAATTCATTCTCCTTTCAAAACAAGTTCATTCTCTTCTGAAATCTCGGCCTGAATAGTCGATTGTACTTTTTTCACAGATGCTGCCTGGGCTGCTGAGATCCTCCAGCATTTTGTGTGTGTTGCTTGGTTTTCCAGCATCTGCAGATTTTCTCATGTTCATTATCTTTCTCAGCCACATCAAGCTTCCAAGTGTCAACTAAGAGAGATATTAGAATTCAACTTCTCTATTTTTGTAAAATAGGACCAATCAAATTTCCTCTCCCTGGGTAGGTTGAACGTATAAATGTGGGAGGTATATTTTGGAAAGAACAAGAGGCTAAAACTTAAGTTTGAATATATATTCAATACATTCAATATATTCATATGGGCTTGCAGACAGCTCAGAACTACACAAGCGTGCCTTCTATTGGCTGTCTAAATGGCATGAGAGATATACATTTACTGAATGATGTAGAATTTGGGCATTCCTTCCACAATAGTTGTTGGATGTGAAGCTACAAGTCCTTTGAGACCACTGAGCTTGACTTTGCAAGAAGAGTGAAAGGTGTTTGAACTAAAGTAAAATAAATATAGTTCTGGCCACTTTCCAAATAAGAGGAGACTAAATTCTGGCGCACAGGCGGTTCAATGCATTTTAAAAGATAAATTGTGTGCAGGAATGTCATGGATCTTGATGTGCATTTGTATTTTTATGCCTTATTTATAATTTAAGACGTGGCTACAATTCACAGAGAGGAATGCTGATCACTGACCCTATGGTGAAAAGATTACTTTCATCTTTTAAGGAAGTCAACTGTTTTCATCAAACAGATGAATATTTGTCATTCAAAGTGATCACAAGATTCATTGCAGGAGAAAAAGACTACTTATCAAGCAACTGCTCGCAAACTGTGCACTATGTTATATTTACGGATATGATAGTGGTGTTTAAGAGGCTTTTAGCCAAATAAATATGCAGGAAATGGAGAGAGATGATCATGTATGGGCAGCTGAGTTTTAGGTTAATTCAAATTGTGTTCAATATGACTATCATGGACAAAAAGGTCTGTTTCTGTGCTATAATGTGTAAATTTGTGCGTTCTGAAACTTGATATACTGTATTATAATTGTACACATGCATCCAAGAAGTAGTAAGAATACTTGTTTCTGAACCATATTAAATAAGTTTTTAAGTTTATTTGTTCATGTTGAATAGATGTTAAGAATACACTGCTGGCGAATTAGAATTTTCCTCCTTAGTTCTCTTGTATTCCTTATTAATCTGTTTCTTAAATTCAATTTTGTTGGCTTTGGCCTTCTCTTACACCACCATTCTCTGACAGACTATCTGCTCGTGGCTTTTGTCAATGTCACTCCACAATCTGCTGTGAAATTGTCATCAACAAACCCAGCTTTTTCAGCAGACTTCACTTGCCCTCTTCCCAATATCAACCAAAATGAAATTGAGAATGGATTAGGAAGGCAGTCTTTGCCATGACAGAAAATAATGATTATTGTAAATCTACTTCTACTAATTCAGGCACATCTAACCTTAAATATTATCTGTCATGTCATCAGATAGAAGACAACATAGGACACCTATATTGTGACCAAACTGTTCTAACTGTAGAGCGTTATTTAGATTTTCCTTATGGTATGCCATTGTATCCACTTCCAGAATACAGATTTATCTTTTAAGAATACAGCAAACTGCAAACCAATAAACCAGTCACATGGCAGATTCAGTTTCATGAAATAGTAATGTGTGTGTTTAACCACTAATATAAGCACTAAACCACTAGATTTAATGGTAATGGCAAAGCCATGATATAGAAAAGGTATGCATGGATGTGTGCAAATTTAGTATTAAAGACCCCATCTAGTTCTGAGAGTTCATTGGTCTACAACAGTGCTGCCCACAGTGGGGATATTGCTTCCTCCTCCTCCCCGGGGAGGTGGGAGGGAGCAATATAAAAGGTAATAGGGGATGATGCTCTAACAACTGGGGGGGGGTGGTGGTGGGATGAAGGTTTACAGACTTAATTTCAGTAATTAATTACTTATAAGCTTTTGATCCTCAGTGCCTCATAATTGAATACAATGATCACACCATTCTCTTTGCTCAAACTGCATTACAGTGTTGAAAAGCAATGTGGCACTTCAGTATCTGGCATATGATGAGAAAACTGCACCAAAGTAATCGTGTTATTTCTGGGCTCGGCCCATGCATTTTTACCGTTTAATACTGTAGTGTTGTTAGCTAGTATAAGTCCCATGCTCTAATCACACAGTTAAGCATTTCTTGTGAATTAGGATATGGGATTCAACTGGATAAAATTAAAAATCTGTCCATTCAGATGGTCTTGACTGCATTTCTCTCGGCCACTCCCGAACCAAGGTAACACTGCCCCAGTGTGTACCTTCAGGCCTGAGCTATGATGACATCAGTTCTTGCCCCTTCATTGATCGCAGCACTTGAGGATGGGCTTAAACAATAGGCAATCAATTAACCATGGTCACTCAACTATAACAAAAATAACAGAATCTGATCAAACACAAATGCATAGGTAATAAAGTATGCTGTATCTGAAATATGGATTTATACCAGCACCAAGCAACAGCAGCAAATGTGTCTGGTGTGTAAAGAAATTTTTTCAAGTGAGGCAATGAAATCTTCCGGGATCGTTGAATATTTGAGGAGAATACACTCTGATAAAGGAAAAAACAACATAACTTATTTTCAGTCACTTCATGAAACTTCAGAAATGGAAAACACTTCAAAGCATGTTTGTCAGCACTTCACAACAAAATAGTGATTGCTCATTTCTAAATCTGCAAAGCCCCATACAATTGGAGAAAAACGGATTCTGCCAGCAGTAAGGCAGGTCCCGAGAACGGTTTTGCATAAGTTACCAGAATTAAAGTGATTCTACTTAGAAACAATTCTGTTCAAATATGAATAGATGAAGTGTCTGAGAATGTGGAAGATACATTGTGCCACATTCTTGGGACAACAGAATTTGCTCTGCAGTTGGATGAGTCAACTTGACTTCTTTGTTATGTTCAATTTACAAAAAAATGAAAGCATGTTTCAAGAGCTATGATTTGCAAAGGGGCTATAAAGAGATATGAAGAGGGAGTCAATATTTCAGGTTGTTGAGCAAAGAGAAGGACATTCCGTTCCCCAACATACATGCTTGTACAACAGATGGAGCACCATCAATGACAGGATGAAACAATTTCTTGAAAAAAAAACTGTACCTAACAAATTTACCATTCACTGTGTAATTCTCAGGCAATATCTCATCACAAAGCAAAACCTAAGATATAGACTGTATGTATCATTAAATATTTCTATCATAGTGATAACTTAAATCAATACTTCAATTTTTGACTATTTTGAGATTTTGTGTATTGAGAATGAAAAATAGTTTGAATGCTTGCTGTTACACATAGATGTCAGATGGCTCTTTAAAGGAGATTGCCTGAGGTGTGTTTATGCACTTTTTGAATCTGTGATAATATTCTTTGAAGACTTGAATGCTGCATTCAGTAATCGTATCAAGAATACCAGGGATTTTGTTGATTATTTGTCAGGATTATTCACATAGTTTAATGAAATCAATCTTGAATTGCAAGGAAATGTTATGAATCTTATCAAACTCAAATCAGTTGTCTTCACATTGCTGTCCAAGTTAAACCTATTCAAATGCAAAATTGGCCGTCACAACCTTTTCCAATTTCTGGGCCTATCTGAGCTGGAAGAGAAAGAAAGAATACCAGATGATGATCTTCAAGTATACAGTGTGCACCTGGGGGAGCTACATAAAGACATGTTAGAGAGATTTCAGGAACTTCTCTCGATTTAAATTCCAGATTGTGTAATAAATCCATTCCTGTACACTTGTTAGAGGAATTAACAGAAAGGGTGGGGGTAAGAGCTGACGTAGCTACAAAAAGACCTTGAGCTGAATCAATTTAATATTTCTGGTTGCAGAAAAATATCTCTGAATGCTATGCTGCACTGTGGAAAAAGGTCAAAATGTTCTTCATTGCCTTTCCAACATCATATTTAATGGAACATGATTTCAGTGCAATTGTCAAAAACAGACTCCAAATTACTGAACATGGGGATCTGAGACTCCTTTTGAGTGACATTCAGCCTGACTTTGAGGAGCTGATATCACTGCACCAAACCCATCAATCTCATTGAACGGTGAAAAAGCAATAAAATAGCGAAAAGTTAGAAAACTAAGACAAGCTCTAAATTTTTTATGAAAATTGTTTTTACAGAAATCAAAGAAATTATTTTATTTTAGCTTTAAACCTATTTGAACAACTGTTGCAACCCTTTGTCACTGCATTGAATTTACAATTCCTATTTTCTTTTCTATTTTGTATTGTAAATCAAAATTCTTCATGGTTTTTAATGTGATGGCTGAAAAATGAGAGTGGTGCAGTGGGGATGCAGCCTGGGAGCCAAGGTACAGTAATCTAAAATTGCTTGGGAACCACTGGCTGTACAAGATCAAATTGGTCACTCTTCCCTTGAAAAAAATACCATGTGGTCCTGTTGTTGGGGCTGATACTATGCCAGGACAAAGAATATGTCCAGTTTCTTTTCACTATTTAATTGATCTCAGGATGCTTGATTCTGACACTGAGAATTTAAAATAAAGAGATGTTACATCTCCAGCTTTGGCTTTTTTTAAATACTTCAGCACACCAAGTTACACTAGAGTGTAAATATAGTATACTCTTTTACAGGGTGAAGGACAGCTGCTTCTATGAAATTCTATTCAATATCTAGATTTAGGTTTTTAAAAAATGCATCAATTATTTTTGTTTTGATTGACACTTTGGAGGTTATATTTAACTTTGGTGCATGTGTAAAGTTACCAGTGTAATTGCTGGGAAATCGCAAGAAGCATACTTCTTGCCACAGGCCTCCATGAAGAGCCCTGTACCAAAAGATAGTCAAAAATGATATTGACATTTAGGAACTTCTGGACTAACATAGTCATGTACACTTCAATGGCCTCATGAACTGGCACCTGTGAAGGAAATGCTGGTAAGTTGGAGGAAATTTCAGAATTCATTTTATTCCAATTATGAACTATGTTTTGAAACTGATATTGGCTGGCCAATATGACTCTAGAAATGAACGTGCCGACGATCAAATCATTCACATTTAACAATGTCATTAGAAATTCCCATTAAGCAAGAAGCTAAGTTTCAAACAGAAACTGAATTAGGCTTCAGATCTATGTTGACATTACTTAATATCTCACCAAGGCTGGATGAGTGGTTAAATTTACATTGAGTTATTGTATATTTACCTTGACAAGGCTACTTTTTTTTCTTTTAAAACACTAATTCTTAGCTGTTATGTTTGAAAGGCAATATTTCAAGAGGTGCATCTTCCTTATGCATTTCAACTTAAAACTGATGACAAGAAATGGGCAGCAAGCCAACTTTTCGAATCTGACAATTTTGTGTTACTCCAATGTCCTATTGATGATTAATCAATCACCTGGCTCATTGTAGGAGAGACCTATCACTAAGAGCAAAGAGATTTTGTGTCTCTTCTCTAAGAGATGCTACAAGACATCATGAAATGGGAAGAGAGATTTCAAGTTATGAAAATTATAATTGGTGACATTTGATTTTAAGAGTTAAATGAAATCATTTCGCCTTTATGTCAATGTTTTAACAAGCAACTGTCTTAACCTGAGGAGAGGACTTTTCAGCTGAAGCGTGGTTGTAATAATCCTGAGTATGCTGAAGAGCATGTGGTGACTTAATTGAGGATCAACTTTCTTCGTCATATACACTTACATGTTTTAGGAATTTCATGTGGTCTGTCGGTGTGAAATGCGACAAAAAGCAACAACATTCAACAATTATAAAGAATAAATGAATTACATAAAATAAGTAATAGTTTAAAGTATGGATGTGGAACAAAATGTGTCTAAATACGTAAATGTTTTTACAATATAAAGGGAATATAAAAAGTAGTTTACAGTGTTTACCGTGCATTGCAGTGAGAGAGGTAATAGAGGGTGGGCTGTATGAGGGGGCGTGTGACGAGAACAACCAATTGGCTTAACTGTCTGTAGTAAGAAACTTTTAAAATGGTGTGATGCTTTTTGTTTTAATAACACTCAAGTGGTTTCCAGAAGGGTGCCTTTGAAAATACAGCTTACTCAATAATGCAAGCAAGGTATTACTTTGTGTAAAACAAAACTGACTGTCTTTGATGAGGAAGAGCTAATTTGTGAGTTGTGATAAACCCAAGAAAGTACGGGATGACTGGGCATTTCTCAGCCACTAGACCTGTGAAGGCAAGTTCTTGGCATTAATCTCAGCAGGAGTTTCAAGTAATTGTTTATATGTGCTGTGCAAATGAATTAAATTCACAGCAGGAATTTTAAAATGTGTGGGTACTTAATGATTGGGATTTATATATACCCAATGTCACCTGAACTCAAAGAGGCCATGAAATAAACAAGTAAAACCACACAATCCTTCCCACTAATTACATTTAAATGTTCTTACATGTTACTTCTTGTTTCTCTTTTTTCTGTCCTTCTTTCAATTTCAGTCTTCTTTCCTTCTCTATTTTCTTCAGCTGTTACCTAATTTGCTTCTAATTCACCCCAAGTCATTTCTGCTCTTTCCTTGTTACTTCATTGGTTGTAGAAACAAAATAAAAATGCTGGAACTATTTAGCAGAACATCTGCATGGAGAGGGAAACAGTTGAGATTGTTCTTAATCAGATCTGGGTTCTCACTGTTTTTGAATACATAAATGCATTCAATTGCAGCACAAACCATAGGGTTGATACAAATCAAGCAATACACCGATGTAATTTTCCAATACACCACAGAGTTGAGACCTCTGCTCAGACGTAAACATGACATGAGCAAGTCACATTGTGATTTATTCTCATAGATCCAACAATTTATCGAGTGGAATTACAGAGGGCTATCATCTTTAAAGACCCATTCCAATGACAGCTAGGCATCAGAACAATACTGCCTTTGGCAGCCTTGAAAGAGGGGAAAGCAGTGTGGCTGATGGAGCTCCCTGGTTCATGCAGCACAATGCTAAAACCCGGACAGAAGACAAAGATAGCAGGAGAGAGGTGCTCTGCACCATATAGGGTAGTTCAGCTGGGGCCACCATTAGAAGGCTTTTCTAGAAGGAAGTTGCATTTCTGTCCTCCAACTGTGAGCTCAACTCAACTGAAATATTAGATTTCATATCCTGACAAAAAAACATAACGTAAGCAACAAAATTGAAGGTGATGGATTGCTGAGTATCTTAAATATAAGCCTATAAATAAAATATCCATCATTGAGGTCTATGTAGGATGTGGTGTCTGTGGAGCCTCTGTATGTGTTGGCTTTTCTATGATGGACATATTGTTGCTTCATGTCCTAAGACTTCGATCCACCCTGAATGAGAAGAAAATGCCATCTCAACCCTTGATGCCCCCAGTGATAGATCGCTGACGGTAATGTTTCTACTGAGACACTGACTGAATGAGCATCTCCAGTGGATTCCCTACTGCATTCAAGCACAATCTTGTGCACCGCAACAACTGTTCGTGCAGTCTGCAATAAGTTCTGAAGTTGAATAGTCAATCTTCAAAGGTAGCTGCCTATCCTTCAAATAACAATTAAAGCAATAAGATGTCCTTCTGGTTGTTCTGAGACTGATCATGATGGTCATAGTCTGCATTTTTGATCTACAATTTAAGTTGATACATGGAGGAAATGAGGATGATTTCATGAGCATGTCTGAAGGTGATAAAATGTCAGGCATTATTATGTGAAAAGTACAGAGCAGCTTTCAATATAAATTTATGTAACTTGTATAACAATGGTGTTACAATGTCTAATTTTTCAGATAATAAACATTCAACAGGACTCATCATATTTGTGGAGAAAGCAATTGATAACATAATTCCAGTAAATAATCTTTCCGCAGGTTAATCTGAAACATTAACTCGATTCTTCTTGCTTCAGATACTGTCTAACCTGCTGAGTATTTCAAGCCTTTTCAATCTTTTTGTTTACCTCAGTTTTCCAGTATTTGTCACATTTTTGACTTTGAAGGTAGAAACTAAAAAGATGGTCAAAAGAGAGTTACAAGCGAGATAGAAACTGAAAATGATTCTGAAAAAAAAGTGGCAACTATTATTCTAGAATTGATTAAGTTCTTCTGAAACTGAGAGTGTAGAATAAACACCATTGCTTCATGCATGATAAACTCCCAGAATCAAAAACATAGCAATGAATAAATATAATCTGGTGACTGAATGATAAATACCGGTTATGATAGACAGAACAACTCTCCTGGACTTTTTTTCCCCCTCTCTATGGGTCATTTGCATCTGCTTGAAAGAGTAAATAATATCCCAATTTAAAACTGTACATTCTAGATGGGCTGTCTACTTAGTCCCTGAAACCAGCATTGATAAGCAAGGAGCCTGGCTGTTGAAACTATCAAACCCAGAATTCTATGATGGTTAGTGAAGTTGTGCCTCCAGGCCCACTCAAAGGTAATGAAAGATTTTGTATGACATTCACAAGCTATCCTATGTGATCAGAAACTATTCGAAATTAATGATGTTAAAAAGATCATGGTTTGTTGAAAAAACTTAAACATCAAAATTATAAGAAGTGACACCATAACAATATTTTTATATTGTGTGTTAGCATCTAAGACAGCTCAATTAATTCAAATTATATTGTGACCTGAAATGAACATTTCAATTTCACTGGATTTCCTCTCTTTTGAGAGGTATAGAGCTGGTCAACCTGCACCAATCTCAGCAGATACAGGATTTCTATGACTGAGTGCTGGAAAACAGCAGGAAGACAGAACTCCATTGCTCAAGTCCATTGCTGTTTATTGTTGTGGCATCATCAGAATGACAGCAGTGGGATCCTCTCAAAACGTATGTTTATTTGAATGGCACTACAGGTTGAGTACCCCTTGTCTGAAACACTTGGGGTCAGAATTGTTTCAGATCTTTTTTTTTAATTTTGGAATACTGTATATAATGAGCTATCTTGAGATTGCTATTATTTCTGACACTGAATTTACATGCTACTGGTAAGCCGCCTTTGTCTTATACTGTTTCATCACATGCAGCCATTCAGTGTGCTAGATTTTCATCAGTGGCAGTCTTAGCAAACTCATCAGTTAATTTTTCTGCCGCTTCATGATCGGCAGATGCATTGTCACCACAAATTTTTAAAACTTTAAAACCGTGCCTTTTCTTAACTTTCTGCAACCAGCCTGCTGAATATTCACATTTACTTTCAATTCAGTTACAGTTCATTTCGACGGATCTTTGCTTGTTTTATTAACAGAATACTGTTAATGGGTATAAGTTTACTCCAGCATTGATGAATCCAACTCTTTCAGTATACAATTGAAATTTCATTTTCCAATTTTTGCAGTGTTTCTTTATTTTTCATTAACTCCTGCTCATTGCTGATATGAGGTTATCTCTCAGAACTGTTTGTGGTACACAGAGCAGCACATCGACTGGGAAACTTCCCAGCACCTGTGGAAATTTCCATTGGTGATATCATGTCAGTGCTCATAACCCCATTTTCATGTGCTCTCATTGTAACTTTTGAGCCCTTACTATAATCAACAGCTTATTACACCTCTTTAAATATACCCAGTGACTTGGCCTCCACAATACTCTGTGTCTATGAATTCCATACATTTACCATATTCTGGCTAAAGAGATTCCTCCCCATTTCTGTTCTAAAGGGATATCCTTCTATTTTGAGGCTACGTCCTCTAGTCCTGGACTCTTTCATAATTGGAAACATCTTCTCCACATCAACTCCATCTAGGTCTTTCAATATTCAGTAGGTTTCAATGAGATCCCCTTCATTCTTCTAAATTCCAGCAGTACAGGCCCAGAGTCATTAAGTGCTCCTCATATGTTAACCTTTTTATTTCTGGGATCTTTCTGGTAAACCTTTGCTGGACCCTCTCCAATGCCAGCACATCCTTTCTTGGAAATAGGGTCCAAAACTGCTCACAATGCTGTAAATGTGGTCTGATCAATGTGTTATAAAGCCTCAACATTACATCCTTGCTTCTATATTCTAGACCTCATGAGAGGAATGCCTTTCTCAGTATCAACTTAACCTACGAGTTAACCTTTAGGGAATTCTGCACCAGGTCCCTTTGCACCTCCGACTTGTGTGTTAGCTCCCCGTTTTGAAAATAGTCTTTACCTTTATTCCTTCTACAAAGTGCATGACTATATGCTTCCCAAATGTATTTCATCTGACATTTCTTAGTCCATTTCCCTAATCTATCAAAGTCTGGTTGCAAATGCTCTGCATCCTCAACACTCTATGCCCCTCCACTTACAATTGCATCTTCATAAGCTTGGCCACAAATCCATCAATTCCATCATCCAGATCATTAACAATGTAGTGGACCCAATACTGCTCCATGCAGAACACCACTAGTCACTGACAGCCAATTAGAAAAGGATCTCTTCATTCCCACTCTTTGCCTTATGCCAGTCAGCCAAACTTCTGTTCATGGTAGTTATTTTTTCTGAGGCAATAAAGTTGAAGGCTAATGTCACGTGCATTGCACAGGTATGCTCTTGTCATTAAACCATAAGATGAACTAATATTCAAGCTCCAATATGGCAGGTGGGGACTTAAAATAATTAAATAAATCCGGAATCTAAAGAATGCTGGTAAAGTGATGGCAATTATGAAACTACCAAAATGTTATCAAAAGGCCATTTGGTTCATAAAGACACTTCAAGGAAGGACATCTGATTCAGATTTCTTTCGGTGTTTGACAATATGAGTGAACAATATCATCTCATATTTAATGATTTTAATTCAGCAAGCAGAATTTCCTAGCCCAGGATTATCTGACAGTTTAAAATAATCAACACAGAAAAAAAGAAAACAAATCCGCAATTTACATAATCAGCAGTCTGGAAATTGCATTATTTTAAAAATCACAAGAATTTCTTGAAGAGGAAGTCACTATATTCTACAAGCCTATCCATTCTCATGGATCAACCTCATTACAGTTGTTTCATCAACTGCATAAATGTGTCAAAGTGCCATTATAGTGGTATCTTCAACAACCTTTTTTCACTTTTCCATTGTAGGTGGAAATGTTCCATCTGATGTAACTTCCAAATTACACTTTTATATAGAAAAAATAATTTTAGAACATATTATTGTTTGCAGCTTTTTAAACATTCTCTCAGTAATGTTGAACATTTTAGGAAATTCCAGTTTAGTGAATAATGATCACTCTAGTTGTTCATTTCATATCTTGGACCTACACAATGAAGATTTTATATTTATCACCATGCTATCCAATGCGACACTGATTTTATGAAAATACTAAAGGTCAGATTTTGCTTTTCCAATGGTTCATGTTGTATTCAAAAATGTAATCACGGGATGAAGATGACATTTAGAAAGTGCTGGGAACAAAGGCGGGAAGGGGATAGTGGGGCGTGGAACTGACGGTGGAGAAACAGAGATTGGATAGATAAATAGATTAGATCAAGATATAGAAATATTCCAAAAATGTCATTAGATAAAAACACAGATGAAACAGAAGAGATATAAAGGATTGAGCTAATAACCTGTCAAATGGAAACCAAAACTATTTCCAGGAACAGTTTGTTAATCACTTTTTTAACTCAGAAAATATAAATGAAGACAAAGGAATTAAAATTTGATTACTAAATGGACAAGCGTTAAACAACAAGTTAAACATCAGCAATGTCAAATTAAGGAAGTGGAGCAGCCAATCTGTATAAAATTAGCACCAATAAAACACACTGACATAATGACCAGACAATTTTGAATGATGTTGTTTAACGGGCCTTCTCGCTGTCACGTTAACAGTTCAGTACTCCTTCCGAATGGTATAATGGGATAACTCGGTTTGCAAGTGTTCCCATATTCTCTAACTTTCTCCAAATACTAAGTTGACAATATCTACTTTGCTTCAAGAATTGAAAAATAACGTTCCATATTATGTTGTTTATTACTTTCAAATTCTAAGAGGTTGAAATTCCACTGAGAGAATTCTTTGGATCCAAATTGTGTCAAAATTTTGTTAATTTTCTTAATTTTGCTGGAATTCTTTTCAAAATAACAAATGCAATATATCATGAAAAGTTCAATCAAGTAACATTTTAAGATATTTTTTTCTTACTATGCTTTAAGTAATATTCATGGATATAATCAGTGAGTGAAGTGGGTGAAATTTTATTAGAGCAGCTAAGAAAAGCTCCGGTCGATCACCTACATTATGCAGATTAAAGCAAGAAACGATGAATTCTGAGACACTATGCAAAGCGACATAAACCAGTGTGCAGGAGTGATTGTTTACATAATTCATTTTATTAAATATTTAAAGATTTTGAACTATATTAATGTCCTTTTGTCTAAAACTGGATTTATATACATTATAGTAGGACCTTCTTTGCAGCAGCAAAGTGACGTAATTAGCAGGAACATGTTATAGCGATTAATTTGAGCAGACGATTGGGCAACGCTTTGGTAAATCACAACCTAAGTTTATGGGAACTCAGCTTGCAGTGGACATAACATGGAGTTGAAGTTTCTCATTAACTTGGTCAAGCTTTGTGCAATTCACTTTGAAACTATATTCTTGAATTGTCGCTGCTGAAGCTCAGTTAGACTTGTAAGAGGAGGACCAGCAGTGGCAGCCTAGAAATCATTGCCTTTCCCTAGGATGAAATTATTCCCAGTATGTTACACCCCCATGTACAGTTTAAATAGGGGATGTATAATACTGGGATTATTTATCAGGGCCTTGCAATAGAACCTTGAGCTTTTATTGGAAAAAAAGCAGGAAAATTCAAATGGGGCAGTAGTATTGATTTTGTTGAGAACAGAAGAAAAGGCGAGGAGAATTCAGAAAGATTGCAAAAGGGAAAAATAAAGTAACATTTTACAATATTTTTTTTACCATGCTTTAAGTAATATTCATGGATATAATCCGTGAGGGAAGTGGGTGAAATTTTATTAGAACAGCTAAGGAAAGCTCCAGTCGCTCATCTAGGTTATGCAAATGTTGTTCAGAACGAGATTGTGAGTGCCCATTTCAACATATGATTATGAGGTGCTGCACTGTCATACAAAATATTACACTGAGCACCCTCAACCAAGATTATTCTTTTTTAACACTTTCCTTTGTCATTTTTCCTTCCTACAACTAGCTTATCTTTAAACTGGGTTCAGCCTTATTATGGTTTTGGGCTATTTGCATTGGCTTTGTCATCATGACTATGCTAAAATGAAAGATTTTACATCAAGGTGATGAGAAATCAACATATACAAGAGAGACTGAAAATTTGTCTGAATGCTGCCACAACAGCTGCTCACTCAAATGCAGCAAAACCAAAGAGCTGATTATTGACAAAAGGAGGAGGAAACCTGAGGGCCTTAAGCCAAACAATATCAGGGGATCAGAGACGGAAAGGCCAGCAACTTTAAATTCCTCGGTATATATTTTCAGAAGATCCATCCTGGATCCAGAACACAAGTGCCATTACAAAGAAAGCACAGCAGCACCACTACTTTCTTACAAGTATGCAAAGATTTAGCATGTCATCTAAAACTTTGACAATCTCCCATAGAAGCCCAGTGATGAGTATGCTGACTGATTGCATCATGGTCTGGTATGAAAACACCAATGCCTTTGAATGGAAAAGCTTACAAAACGTAGTGAATAAAGCCCTCCCCTCCACTGAGCACATCTGTACAGAGCATTGTTGCAGTAAAGCAGCATCCATCATCAGGAACTCCCACCATCCAGGCCGTGCTGTCTTCTTACTGTTTCCATAAGGAAAGAGGTGCAGCAGCCTTGGGAACCACACCACCAAGTTCAGGAACAGTTTATATCACTCAACCATCAGGCTCTTGAACCAGAAGGGCAAGTTCACTCACCTCATCACTGAACTGTTCCAACAACCTATGAGCTCACTTTTCAAGCACTTTACATCCCATGTTCTCAACAATTACTACTTATTTATTATTATTATTTTCTCTTTGTATGCTCACATTAGTTGATTATCAATCTTGTTAATGTGGGTTTTCATTGATACTATTTTTTTTTGTATTTACTCTGAATTGCCCACAAGAAAATGAATCTCAGGGTAGTGTATGGTGAAAAATATGTACTTTGGTTTCCATGAGATTGTCATAATTGGGGAGAGGGCAGTGAAGATAAGCTCCAACTCCTTATTGAATGCTCCCAATAGCGTGCTACTCAAAAAGCCTTTGACAACCAAGTCCAGTTCCTGGTTTGGCTACTAAGCCCGGTGGAATGGTTTCTACTGAGAAGAGAAGGGGCAATAGTAGGTTACCAGTCCCTTAAATCCAGTCGCTTTGGGCAGATGGGGATCATCAACCATGGGTGGCAGCTCATCTAGGAGAAGGAAAACTCTGACCTCAAACCTCTTTTGTCTCACAGTTACATTCACTCATGGGGCAAGGCTTCAGGAGTAAATCCCAAGGAAAAATCGAGAGCCGGAGTCTCTAAGGCTGTCCTATGTTGAGTTCAACGCTGACTGGCAACAACTGCAAAGCTGCATGTGCTAATCTGTATCAACTTCTGCCGTTTCTTTGGATTCGTCAGCTGCATGGAGGGGGGATCCTGCTGCATGGGCAACAGCCTGCTCTCCATATTGTACTACCCTGGCTTGTATACTCTATTGCTTATGCTGCAGTAACAATATAAACAATATGGACAACTAGATTGGAACATCCATTGTTGACCCCCACCATTGGAAGGCCTCGTTTGAACTTTGATAATAAATTTACTTTAAACTTGAATTTTGAAAATTGTTTCCCAGACAATGAGCCACTAAAATATAGTCAAAGAATCATAGAGCACAGAGCCTTGCCCTTCAGTCTATCAAGTCCATTCCGACCTCTAAGCACCCAGTTTATATTAATCTCATTTTATTCCCCCACCAACTCACCTATGCATGTGGGGAAATTTATAGTATCCTAAGAACCTGCCAGTCTGCACATCTTTGGGAGGTGGAAAGACCCATGTGATCAGAGGAAGAATTTGAAAACTCCTCAGAGACCAAGGTCAAGATTGAACCCAAGCTGCTGGAACCATGAGAAATCAGCTCTACCAGCTGCATGATTGTGCAGCATTTTATTCAAATCTACTGAAGTAAATAGTACAAAACAGTGTTTGTATATTAAATATAACGGAATACTAAATTTATAAAAAATAAATTTGCATGTGTTGAACAGTAAGACGTTAACTCAAAATAGAATAGAACAGCACAAATTCCAAATGCTTTCAAGTAAACAAAGCTGTAGGTTGAAATGACTGATCATCGCTCCTAATGTAGGTCTGGCATGTCTCTACATGTAAATAGGGTTTAATTAGAATAATTAATTACTTGTTACCTACAGAGCTTCATAAAGATTAATTATATGTTAAAGGCAAAATATGCTTACTGTCCAATTAACTCAACTGGAGCATGCACATTGATATAAACCATTCAATTGACTTTCAGATTGATAAAATACTATTCATGATTGTGATGTGTATTCCTGATGTCACTGGAACAAAGGGAATAAATCTTGTCAACAGTAACCAGTAACTGAATCTCTTCTGAGCTTCAAGAACAGCTAATGAAAATGAGGGAAATAGATTCACAATTTTAATGTGCGATTTGGTCCCACTTGTGAGTATACTTCTGAGCTTGCAAGGGCATTGTCAAAATGCCACAATTACTTTATTTTCCCAGTCATGTGTGATAATGGTGCAAGTTCACTTGAACTGACAATTCAGACCCAATTTTCCAATAATAGATCTTCCTCCTTACCTAAATGGGTTATTGGCAAATGAAAAAATTAGCAGAATGCTCAGCTGATAGTGCAATTACTTTGGTAGCAAAGGATCCAGCAAACAGCAACTCAGCAGTAGAAGAAAAGCAGTAGAAGCAACATAAAGGTCAGCTAAATCTTCAAATTATTAAACTTTAGTTTAGATATGGAAATGGTAACAAGCCCTTCTGGCCTAACAACTCTGCGCTGCCAATTAAACACATAATGAATAATTAACTTATGTGTTTGGAATGTGGGAGGAAGTTGGAGCACCTGGAGGACACCCACAAGGTCATGGGCAGAATGTACAAATTCTTTACAGACGGTAACGGGAATTGGGCCCAGTTTCTGCTCTGTAAAGCATTGTACTAACCACTGCACTACTGTACTGCTCCAATCATGATCCTGTAGCTCATGAGGACCTGAAATATAATTTACCTTCCTTATTTCCAGTAACTTAGGTCAAGGCACAAACAAGAGAAAATCTGCAGATGCTGGTCCATTTCCGACACTTACCTTCCCTTTCTCGATCTCTCTGTCTCTATCTCTGGAGATAGCTTATCCATCAATGTCTATTATAAACCGACTGACTCTCACTGCTACCTAGACTATACCTCATCCCACCCTGCTACTTGTAAAAACGCCATCCCCTTTTCTCAATTCCTCCATCTCTGCCACATCTGCTCTCAGGATGAGGCTTTTCATTCTAGAAAAATGGAGATGTTCTCCTTTTTGAAAGCAAGGAGCTTCTATTCCACCACCATCAACTCTGCCCTCAACCACATCTCTTCCATTTCACGCATGTCTGCTCTTACCTCATCCTCGCATCATGGTATCACCTCAAAAGCCTCCATGTTCAGCGCATAATTCTCCGAAACTTCTGCCACCTCCAACTGAATCCCACCACCAAACACATCTTTCCCTCCCCTTCACTTTCCTTCCCCTTCTGCAGGGATCACTCTCTCTGCGAATCCTTTGTCCATTCATCCCTCCCCAATGAACTCCCTCCTGGAACTTATCCTTGCAAGCTGAACAAGGGTAACACATGTCCCAACACCTCCTCCCTCACTACCTGTCAGGGTTCCAAACAGTCCTTCCAGGTAAAGTGACACTTCAGCTGTGAGTCTGTTGTGTTCAGTTCTCCCAGTGTGGCCTCTTGTATATCAGTCAGACCTGATGTAGATTGGGAGACCGTTTCACTGAGCATCTAAGCGACATCTGCCAGAAGAAGTGGAATCTCCCAGTGGCCACTCATTTTAATTCCACTTCACATTCCCATTCCAATATGTCCATCCATGGCTTCCTCCACTGTTGGGATGAGGCCACACTTAGGCTGGACGAACAACACCTTATATTCCATTTGGGTCACCTCTAGCCTGATGGCATGAACCTAGATTTCTCAAACTTCCAGTAATGCCACCCCCCACCGCCTCCTCCATCACTACTTTCCATCCCCTTGTCCCTCTCTCATGTTATCTCCTTGCTCATCCATTGGCTCCATCTGGTGTTCCTCCCCCATTTTTTCTTTCTTTCATGGCCTTCTGTCTCTTTCACCAATCAACTTTCTAGCTCTTTGCTTCACCCTCCCCCTCCAAGTGTCACCTATCACCTGGTATCTGTCCACTCCCCCACCTTTCAAAATTACTCTTCAGCTTTTTTTTTCTCCAGTCCTGCCAAAGGGTTTCGGCCCAAAACTTTGGCTGTACTTTTTTCCATAGATGCTGCTTGGCCAGCTGATTTCCTCCAACATATTGTGTGTGTAATTTAGGTCAAAGTATTGGATGTATCATTGCCATTTCCTATGCTCTGGCATTCAGAAATTTCAAATTATATTCAGGTGAGGTCTTGTTTCCACATGTAAACCTTTGGAAACCATCTCTTATCACTTATTTGGTAGAGATGTAATCTACAGGTTTTTAAATGCAGCAGGTCTCAGGTTACATAAGAATTAAAAGACAGGTATAAGCCATTTCGCCCATAAGCGAGTAGAAATACTCTAATCCAGAGCAAAAATACAAATTGTTGCAGGAACAGAGTGGGTTAGTCAGTATTTGTGGAGATAGAATGATTATCAATGTTTCAGGTTGAGACATTGCTTCAGCCCATTATTTTTAGTAATTATGGAGTAATCTTCTCAAGTTAAGAATCAATCTTTTTCTCTCCTAGATGGGTCTTCCTTAAAGAGGCATATTAGACTTGTACAGAATATTCTAGAGGGAGTCCTACGCCTTATATAATTTGAGCAACACAATTTTACTTGCATCAATTTTTCTTGCAATAAAGGTTTATGTACCATTTGCTTCCCTAATTGTTTGCTTTAACTGTATGCTTCCAGTCAGTGTTTTGGGACAACCAGTAATTCTGAATGCCAATATTTTTCAGTCTCTCTATTTTAAGACATTGCTCTGTTTTTCTGGGATCTTTTTTGACAAAAATAGAATTTTTATATTCTATCAATCTTATTTCTGCCAACTGTCACTATCTCCCAAAGTTTTTGTGGCTCATCCTCCTCTTCGTAATTCAGCATCTTACTGTTTTTTTAAAAAATCACCAGTAAACTTCCATATATAATTCCCCTTCCAAATTATCATGGAACAAACCCTAACACTGATCCCTGCACACAGCACTCGTCCTTTCCTTTAGTCTGAAAATGGTCCACTCATTAAAACTCTCTGATATCAATCCGTTAACTAATCCTCAATCTTTCTGTGTGTGTGCTTCCTCCAATACCATGTGCTTATGTGCAGTGCCTTACTGGAGGCCATCCAAAAGTCCAGATACACATTAACTGCTTCCCCTTATCTATTCAGCTGGTTACAACCTCAAACAATAACAGATTTGTCAAGGTGATTTTCTTTTCACATTAACTCCATGCAATTCAATTTTCCTTTATAATAGGTTCTAGCAACAGACTGGGAAGATATGTTTCTTGTAAACCTTCAGTATTGTTCACACTTACGAGACAAGACAACCTTTTATAACTTTTTTGTCTACAACTCATCATGTAATGAATAGATAGTACATCTCAGTGGCAGTTGTTTGAATGAAATAAATGCAGAAGACAGGTTGCTTCAGACATGGACAGATAAATTTGACTCATCATCCATAGTAACAGAAGCTGATAAACTACTTCTATGATTGTTATTGTGGTAGAGAACAAGCCAAAACAGCAGGCTTAGTTAGCTTCCATAAACCTATTTTCAAGTAGTTATGATGGCAAGTTCTGGGTTGGACAGAAACTTTAATAAATTTGTAATAAACCACCAAAAACAATGAACGCACAGAATACAATTAAGAGAACACATAATTCTCAGTGCTGTATCAGTAAGATTATGCTATGTCCATATCAATGGGTGATCTCACTGATGAGAATTTCAAGTCAAATAATAATACTTTCTAACCTCAATTGCACAGTTTCATTTCTTCCTGTTGCGGTATCTTTCAGTACAAAGCAAATCAATGTTATTTTTCATAATATTTATAATGAAGCCTTGGAACAATTTTACAGCACTATAGAAATAAAATATTTTCCTTATACAAATTCAATAGTCATAAAGCCTTGAAATCACATTTCATTTCAAATAAACACTTTAAAATATGCCTGTTTTATGTGTGGGACCAAGGCATTACATGCTGTGGAATAAACATTCTCTGAGGAACAGAAAATAAGCACCCTCTCTCTACAATATCCCAGCATTGTGGAATGTGAAGATGATAGGAGAATTGATTTGGATATTGGATTGAGTTGGGAAGACCTGCTGGGACTAAAGGAAGGGATAGTGGCCATCTCAAGATGTTAACAGTTGAGGGATTAACTTGAACTTGAGAGCCACCACTAACCAAGAGGACCTAAAGAAGGGACCTACTTAGAAGATTAATTGTTAAGTCCAGAAGCTGCACCCCGTCAAATTGGTCTCTTTGATTAATATTGAAGGAACCCTCAGTACTTTGGTTAAGGCAATTGTTAGGCAAATCCCACTGTGTGCATGGGCATTGCTTGCAGAGCTTGTACAAAATAAATTCATCATGGCACTTTGCTTTGATGTCACAGTGCATGTTCAGCAGCTTGTGGTTCTGTGATCATTTGCTTGGAAAACCTAAAGTAGGTTTCTGAAAGTGCAATACTAATATATTTAGTACTTGACTGCATTTTATGACCATGTTTCTGGATTTTGCATTGCATCACACACAAGAGAATAGCTGTATCCAATGTAAAATGCACTAAGAATCTCATCCAGGGTAATGGTGGACCATGGTAAATTGATTCCAACGCATACTTCAATGTGACTGGCATTTATTTTTTTCAGAATTACTTGTGCATATAATGACATTAGAAATGGCAGAATATACACATTTCCTATTTCCTTCAGTATTGGCAGAAATTGGACCTTTTGTGGACAACCTGTGATCTTTATTGTTCACTTATATGTAAAAACAATACCAAAGTGCAGAATCTGAATAATATTGAAATGAAATCACCCAGTTTTTCAGTTAAATATGATTAGGTTAACAATCTCCTCCAAGAAGATCATAATCTCATTGTAGTTAGGATCCTAGTGTGTCTCAATGACCCAGAGAGCTTTGTTTGCTGGAATCAAGGCTTTATATTTTGGCTTTTGGTAATATCACCCATGCCAAACAGGTCAAAGGCTAAGAGTGGTCCACAGGTCCTCCAGGTTCAAGGGTTCAGCTCAGGCCTAACAACTCTGACTGGCAGAACAAAATTGATATGAAGCAGCAATGAACAATCCTTCTGCATCTGGGTGTGACAGTATTCCTGAATCTTCACCTGGGATTTGAATGACTGACAGTAGTGGAAACCAAGAGGAAGTTCTGAACACCGCCAGAGGTGGAAGACCTTCATTGCTGCCCTAAACGCCAGTGGCGTAGCAGGCAGTAAGTTGGTTAACGATCTATAAAATTCTTGGTGGTGACTATTTCTTCAAGACTAGGTTTGTCTGATACTGATTTCTTTTGTTATTTTTGTTAGGTGTGGTTAACATGGAAATTTACAGAGTGTATTTTTTATTATTATAAATGTTGCTTATAATAACTTTGGTTCTTGCCCACATACATTTTATCCTGCTCAGGATACTGAATGAAATTGAAGCCATTAGTTTATGCTCCATTGAAGAGTCTTAACCTGAAATAGTAGCTGTGTTTCTCTTCCCACAGGTGAGGCTTGATCAGTTGAATATTTCAAGCATTTTCTGTTTTCCCTTTAGATTTCCAGCATCTGACTTTGTTTTTGATTTTCACCATAATTAACAAATCATACCATTCAATTCAACTCAAATTGAGGCCTGTGAAAAAGGCCTTTTTAATCACTATATCCATCACCAGGTTATATGCTGTCATTATCCACCGAAAAACATGTCAAACCAGAGTAAAAGACAATATGTATAAATGTGAACTTGAAAATAAAGATTGCCAGCTTCAACTTTATTTTGTGGTAGAAAAAGCTTTGAAAAGGCTATAGAAAAAAGAAAACAATTTTGACAATTCGACTGGGGAAATTTTAACTGCTGGGCACAGTATAGTGGAGTATACATTTCAAATAAACATTTATACAGTAAGAAGAATCATACACATTTTCTAGCACAATGCAAGGGGGGGTGTTATTATTTATTTGGATTTAGTTTGCCACTCAGGTTAAATGGTAATGCAGATGTAGAACATTTAATTTTACCTCTTTGACCACTGTGATTAAACAAATAAGCATGCAGTTGAAACTGTCTGCGCGATTCATTGGCAAGTACCTTTCTTCTTCCTGTTTCTAACCTTGTATCATCAGGAAGTGAGAGGTAATCTGTAGGTAGTAAACCAACATCAGGTGACAGAAAAAAAGTGCTGCTAGGATCGAGGCACTGACTAGCTCTGTAATGAGAGTAGATGGAATGGGGAAGAGGGGAGAGTATTAACCATTTGGGAGAGCTAGGAGCTGGTTGCCTAATTTATAGTTGGGGAGATGGAGGAGCATTCCTTTCACTCTGTAACAGAGTATAAAAAACAAAACATTTTTCTCAGTGCCACTTCCTTCTTGCCTCTCTTTCCTACTGGGATATTCTGTGAAGAAATGTCGGCTGCATTTTCACTCAGACTTGTTATCAATTTTGGAAAAATGATCTGTATTTCATTAAAGACAAGGTTAATTTTGGGAGGTTGTCCTTCTTATCTAATTGAAAGGAGAGTTCAAAGTATTGATAAAATCATTCTACATTGCAATTTTAACTAAGTTCAAAAATTGGCTATAAAGACCTTTGGCATTAAAACGTTAATTCTCTATATTTTATCTTCACATTTATCAATTTCTGTTTCTAAAGCTAAAGTCCAATCCACTTCTTTTGATGCACCTCAAAATAATGGACATGTCCAATGAAAGGCTTTTCTCTCTTCTTGCAGTTATCTTGGAATCTGCACCTAATAAATGGATGTTAGTTTCAGAGTACTATAGGTGCCTTTTCAATACAAGATCTGAACTTCCATTGTGTTAGGAAGGCAGTTGTTCATTTCTGTGCTTAAACCTTTTCACCTGAAGTTAAAACGAGCACAACCAGCCTCTTTAATCCTATTTTGTTTGAGGAAGATTGAAGCGCTTGGTATGAAGAAGGCTGTTTTGGACCCTGATTGCCCGATGTTGCACACAATTAAGAGGTGAAAGCACTACAGCAGGCAATTGTATCCTGATCTCTTTGCCATCATTTAACATAAACATCTGGCAGTGATGTGCCGAATCAATGAGCACAGTGGATGGTTTGTTGAAAAAGTATCACCTCCATCTTAAAAGCACACGTATCCCTCTGAGCTTGTGCAAATGCAGATTATCAATCCCAAGCATTAGTAGTTGATTGTGGAGGGATCAAAACAAATTGTATTATCTACCTAAAGGTGCCTGTTGACTGATGAGAATGTTTGGCAACTGTCATCAGTAGTCTTATTTTTTATTCTACATCCGATTATAGCAAGATCTACAGTAATTATACATCTAATTGATCTTTCATTTTTAAAATCTTTTTTATTAGTTATTATTAAAGATCAACAAAAATACATTACGGTAATCAAGCCAATATGTCATTATGTACAATGAAGAATTAAATTAGCAAATAACTGATTAAAAAAGCTAAGCAATACATCAATAATAATAAGAAAAAATAGTGTTAAGAATATTTTTTTGAAAAAAAGCAAAAAAAGAACCCCTACTAACTAAGAGAAAAAACCCTACTAACTAAAAAAAATGAAAAAAAAAACATTGGGAGCACAACCCCAGGGCTATACATCATACAAGCTTCCATAGAAGAAAAATATTAACCTGTCAACTCAAATCCATTTAAACAAAAACCGGAAGGAAACCATATTAACTAGCTCAAATTAGATGACTGCAGTGGGCATATGAACCCCACCTTTTCTCTGAATCAAATCAATGATCAAATGTTCGACTTCTGATTTTTTCCAAACTAAGACAGAGCATCACCTGAGAGAACCATTGTATCAAAGTAGGAGCAGAAGCATCTTTCCATTTCAACAAAATAGCCCTTCTGGCCAATAATGTAACAAATGCAATTACATGTTAGTCTGATAAAGAAATACCATGAATATATTGAGGGATTACGCAAAACAAAACTGTCAATTTATTAGGTTGCAAATTAATTTTTAAAACTTCAGAAACTGTAGAGAAAATAGATTTCTAGAAATGTTTCAATACAGAACATGACCAAAACATATGTGTCAATGTGGCTGTCTCAGTTTTACAACTATCACACTGACTATCAACATTAGGAAACATTTTAGACATCTAATTGATAACAATAAAGTCAGGCAGTTTCCATCATTAATGTCCGACCAAGGTTGATATAGCTGCAAGCCAAGATGAAACAATAGGATTTTTAAATTAGTTTTTTATATAATCTAGACTGAGATGAAAGATTACAGAATGAGTTACTCATATTCAGACACTGACATTATTCCAGCCTAAGGAAATATACAGACATGTATTCAGTTAAATTTAATTGTCTTCTCTGAACATAAGAGCTAGAAATTCACAGATAAAAAAACAACTCTGGCTGCACCAATACTGGATTCAGTCCTTCAAACTTTTGGAAGTGTTAACGTCCAAATCAATGTTAAACTAAATTCCATTCATAAGCCTTGCAATAAACTGATTATCTCAGAATTATTTCCCATGACAATTTATCCTAATTTATCCAATATCATTCTATGCATGAGAACTTATTGAAATATTAAACAGGATGGCTTTAGTATCAAAAGACAATCAACAAATTCACTTACACGGGACTGAGAAGAAGTTATTCTACATACTCACTGTAAATAGGCAAGATTCAGAGAGTGATAGTACATTAAAATTTGTGATGACATCAACAGAATTGTTGATGCATTTTTTTTGTATTATGAGATAAAGTAACTTATAGGACAAACTTTAGCAAATATGTATGCAAACTATAAATATGACTGGCCACTTGCATGTATAGAAGCAGACTCCTTCAAATAATCATTGATGCAACCACCTTTGAAATGATCCAGAGTTAAAAAGAACTATACATGTGAATAGACTAAAACATTAAGCTTGTCAAAGGGAATACAAGATTTATATACAAAAGCACAAGAAAATTTTAAAGCAAAGTTGAGTTATGCTGCTCTCTAGTCTTGATCAATGATACCCCACGAAAACTGGGTTCAGTGTAAATTTAGGAATCATCAGAGGAGAGGTGCTTGCCCCTGATACTGCCCTGCTTACTGTATCTGAATTTACACACGAAGAATAGCCATTGAACAATACTAATTATAATGCTTAAAATACCACAATAAGAACTAGCATATTCAGAAAGGGTAAAAATAGAGACTGAAGTGTTCTATCACATATTTTATTTACTATTATGTGTTCATTGGAAAGATGTTTATTGTTTGCTTGTCAGATTTTGAGTGTAGCTTTTCATTGATTCTATTGTTTTTCCTCTGTTCTACTATGAATACCTAGTAATAAATTTACATTAAACTTTCTCATTTCAGACACTACACTTTAAGGAGATGAAGCAGGAGTTTTGAGCATCCTTCCAAGGATGAAATTCTTCAGTTTTATGGCCTGTCTTTTTGATTCATTGTGAAGTAGTGAGGCCAGCATTTACTGCTCATCCCTCATTGTCCTAAGATGTTCAGGCTGAGCTGCTAATGTAATCGAGATTGATGAAGATATCCCCTGTCCACACCAATACTAGGGAGAAAAATCTAGAATGTATGCCTAGTGATGAAATGACAAAATATTTCCAAGATGGGAAAAACTTGGGTTGCTCTCCTTTGAGCAAAAAATGGTGAATGGTATGATTTACAGGCATGCAGAAGATCATGAATAATTTTGATGGAATATAATGGGAAATGATTCCATCAGATGAGAGACTATTGGCCAGTAGAGAGAAAAAAATAAAGTCCTTGGTAAAACAATCAGAGGCGAGTTGAGCAAATGTATTTTATGCAGCACATGTTTATGACTGCAATGCACAGTTCACAAAGTTCAAACAGATTCCTTACCAACTGCGAAAGCAACTTGGATAAATATCTGACGAAGAAAGTATGCAAGGTTAAGGAAACAGGAAAGGACTGAATCTAACTGGCTACCTCTTTCAAAGACATGTACAGCTCAAACGGACTTAACAACTTCCAGTGCAAAATCACACCATAAGTATAACTTGAAACTGCTATGATATTTGCAGTTTTCTTAAAAAATACATGAGAGGAATGATTAAATAATAAAAGCAAACTGTATACTATGATTTGGGCCTTTATGTAAAATTTGTGCTTTTTAAGTTGTCTCATATGTTTAAGTGATGGAGAAATGGAAATACTGACTGCCTATGGTTACAATAAGTTGTGACCTGGAAAGTTCACAGTGAAGTTAGTGATAAAATGCCAGCTCAAGTTTTCCTTCTCAGCTAAATCATAGCCTGTCTTCAACAAATGAATAAAGTAGCCTAAACCATGGTAACATGGGCTGTATATCATGTGTATATCTGACAATGCTTCAGACATTTATCTAAGACATCCCATTAATCATGGAAGAACTTATTCTCAAGAGGTGACTGCAATCTGAAAATAGTGTGGATGGAAATGATTACATTGAAAGTGATTAAAGAGATGATATTACTGGGAAATTGTCAAGGATCTATATTTATCAGTTTATTGAAAGCATTGAAACAAGACAAATGAAATAATCCCATGTATTTAATATTTTGAATTGCACACTCAGGTTGAAATTTGCTTGAAAAGTGATGCAGTTGGTGTCTGTCATCACAACAAAATTCTTTCCTTATGCTGCACAAGGTGAATAAAGGAAGTGTTTTTGTTTCTGTATGTATTTAATGATTTTGGATAATGTTAATTATATTAAACACTGCAGTAAGCAGACAAGTGAGCATCATGGTAGTATAATGGTTTGTGTAACTCTCTTACGGCGGCAGCAACCTGGGTTCAATTCCTGCCGCTTTAACTAAGGAGTCTATATATTTTCCCTGTGATCGTGTCGTTTTCTCCACTTTCCCTCCACATTCTAATGATGACTAGATTTGGTTAATTGGTCACAATGTAGTATTTGAGTTCTGCAGGCTCGTGGGCAGAAGGGACTGTTTCTGTGCTATATCTCTAAACAAACAAACAAATAAATACTTAGATTATTTTAGAGTATAATGCACATTCGGAACATTGAAGTCTAGTTGGCTATGAGCATTGATGATGTATAAAGAGATACTGGGTTGCAAATCCATATTTCCTGAAAACTGGCAACACGGGATGGGGCAGTGAAAGAGGATTTTGATCTGATTGCCTTCATAGACTGAGACATTGAATATAAGAATTGGGATATTGTGTTGCAGTTGAAAAAGCATTATTTTGACTGCACATATATATAGTTCTGGCCATCATACTAGAGTATTTGGTAGCAATGGCACAAAAGAGAGTCACAAGGGTGTTACTTAAAATGGAGGTCTGTAATATAAAGAAATAATGGATAATCTGAGTTTGTTTTCACCAGAATTTCAAAAGCTGTGGCAAACTCACATAAGTTTATAACATTATGAGGGTCATGAAGAGGATAAGATATTCTTTATCTCAGGGCAGCGGAGTCCAGAATTTGAAGTACAGGTTTGTGGTGAAACTGGAGAAATTTAAATGAGATGCAAGGTTTAAGTTTTTCCACATAGATGGTGGTCACTACTTCAAACATGGTGTCAGAGGTGGTGGGACTGACAGGCCCAATTACAACTTTAAAATGTGTTGGACAGATACCTGGTTATCTGTAAAGGGATGCAGACCTGGTGCAATTGAATGGGATGAATGCAGATAGACATCACATAAGTATGGACAGTTAGGGTTCTGTCCACTGTGCACCAATAAAAGATTGTCAAAGTTTTGGTGACATGCCAAATCTATGCTAATTTCTAAGATAGCATAGACGCTGTCATGTCTTCTTTGTGATGGCACTTACATACTGGTCCCAGGATAGATTCTCTGATACGATAAAGCCAAGGAAATTAATGCTACTGACCTAGTCCACCTCTGATTCCCTCATGAAGAATATTACCTTCTGGCTTCTTCCTCCTTTCATCAATAGTCAACTCATAGTTTTCCTGACATTAAGGGAAAGATTTTTGTTGTGGCACCATTCAACCAGATTCTTAATCCCCCTCCTATATGCTGATTCGTCACTACCTATGATACAGCCAACAATAGTGGTGTCATCAGCAAACTTCAGTATGGCATTAGAGCTGTTTCCTAGCAACATAATTATAGGTATAAAGTGAGTGAAGCACAGGGATTAACACACATCCTTATGGTCCTTGTGGTGTGCCAGTGCTGATGATGTGCTTGGAAAGGATATTGTTACTAGTCTGTACTGTGTGGGGTCTCCAATGTTTTAGTTGCAGAGAGAGGTGTGGAGTTTCAGGTCTTGGAGTGAAGCAAGTTGCCGCACTGTATATTTATTTCTTTCTTCTTGCAAAATCTCTCAGGATATTAAATAAAAGGGAAAGAAGGGTCTCATACGATGGAAATAGACATGTAAGACCAATCAAAGTGATTTATTTCTGTCAGTTTTTATTGTATATTTTCCAACTTAATGTTGACATGTTTAGTATTGGAATCCAAAATCTGAAATGTGCTATTGAGATTGGATGTTTTGAGTGGATAGAAATGTGAAGGAGTGTAAACTGGTGCAGTTCAATTTCTTTGCCTAACAATCCATTATGAAACATCCAGATATCAAATCTTAAGACAAACTAAGCACAACTGTAAGCACACACTCCAAGACAGAGAACGGTAAAACATTTAGGTTTTCTTGATTCGAATTAAAAGTTGACCAGTTGACTTCCAAATTTCTTTTTTGTCAAGATCATTGCCTCACAACTCATTGGAAACAAGACACCATCAAAAGTGTTTTCAATAAGGGAAATATAAGAGAAAAAAGATCTTGCTCCTCTAACAATTCTCGTAGAGTTGGCATCTCTATGTACATTATTTAACAAAATCATAGATACATTCATAATAAATCTATTTGTGACTTCTCAACTACACCACAGAAAACTGACAATTTTCCCACAAAGTATGCAAGAGTGGACATATTGCAGCATATAAATTGCAGCAAGATTATATCAGGATATAACTTTCCTGTAAACCATATGTAACAAATGATTGCGACCCAAGTCAAAATCAACTGGTCTTTTGGGAGAGTGGGAAAATTCTCCCTGAGCTACAGGCGATGTCAAGGGATATACTTTGTTCTCTGCTCTTTAACTTTGACTGTTTTTCACAGACACTGCTTATTTTTTTTGGACACACAGTGCAAGATATATTATTGGTTTCATTTTCCCAGCCACATGGAATAGAGTGCAAACCTTGATGGTTGCCATTTTCTTTGTTCCTTGAAAACAGGCAAGTTCTTTCAGAATAGATAGACCAAGTTCTATCCAAAATATTCTATCAAAATCTATTCCAATGAAACAATTAACTATCCATTTCTATAATCTTTGTTTCCAGTATAAGCTTCCGTTAGTTTTATGACAAAGATAATTTTTATTCTAATAGTATTTTGCTTGATTTCATTCACTCGTTGTGGAAATACAAAATCTATATATCTGTCCTTTGCTTACAATTAAATGTCCCAATTATTTCTATACCTTGTGGCTCTCAAAAAAGCAAGATCTCAGGAATGGGAGATGACAGTGACTTTCAATATTGATAAAGTGCCTTTTAGAGATAAAGAACAAATGAAAGGGTTTCAGAACATTCAAGAGTTTGGTGTAGGAGGTCTACACACTGTATATTACAGAGACACTTTGTCCTAACTCCTTCATGCCAGTTACATAGGATCAAGTGAGGCTTATCCTCAGCTTCCAAGGGAAAAATAATATGGACCAGCAGATAGTACATGAAGCAAGTTCATGAGTAGATGAATTTGGCAAGATCCATGTGAATGAGCACCAAATTGGATTTATATAGTTACAATGAAACACAGAAGATACCTATTGAGATGCATATCTTGTACAATGCATGCATTTTTGCCTGATTAAAAAAGCTGACTAACAGTCTGATGCACCATCAATAACTCTCGGAGATGTGAGATGAGATATAGGCTCTTATTGGCTGGAAGAAAGAACAAGCAGCAATTGACCACCACACTACATCCTGGAGACTGAGGGTAGGGCTCAGGCCCCAATCGCCTTTATACCGGGGTCCGTGGGAGGAGCCACGGTCAGTGGGAGGAGCCACAGGAGCAGTCAGCGGGGGAGGGGGGGCGTGTCCAGACAGGTATATGTAGTTCACTACACAGTCATAATCTGAAACAAGGAAACTAGTGTGTGACAACTGCAGTCAGACAAACTACATAGCATCAGAGATAAGAATTTGTTCTGCTCTCAGACAGAAGTTCTAATGTTAGTCTCTATAAAGGGACATTGACCTGAAATGCTTATTTCATTCCAAGGATGCTGAGTGTTTACAGCATTTTCTGTTTTTATTCCAATATTGGATTATCCAGGCTATAATAGAACAATTTCAAGCTTCAATCTACAACCTACACCAAACTCAGCCTAACAAAGAGAATATTATAACACTAATAGGAAGAAAATAAGGTCTGGCAGCAAGATGAAATACCATTCCAACAAAGAAGACATGTATTGATGAATGGAAGAAAGAGTTGACTGTTCAGCCTTTCGAGGCTGCTCCACCATTCAGTGAGATCAGGTCTGATCCAACTTTTGTCAAGTCCAATTTCCTGCAACTTAGTACTTTGATAAAGCAGATAATCGCTGCTTTAAAGCAGTGAGAGAAAGTAAAATTCTTCTATCAGATGATATATTACACAAAGGTCCGATATTTGTCTGCTGTTGTGTGGAATTGAGGATCGTTATACACTCAGTGGTCACCTCCTGCAACCAAAGAAATGGCCACTGAGTGTATGATCATGGTCTTCAGCTTTTGTAGCCCATCCACCAAGATTTGATGTGTTGTGTGTTCAGTCATATTTTTCTGCACACCATGATTGTAATACATGGTTATCTGAGTTACTGTCACCTTCTAGTCAGCTTGAACCAGTCTGGACATTCTCCTCTGACCTACTTCATTACCAACTCCCACAGAAATGCCGCTTACTGGATGTTTTTTGTTTTGTTTTTGCACCATTCTCTGTAAACCCTAGGGACTATGTGTGTGATAATCCCAGAAGATTAGCAGTTTCTGAGATACTAAAACTACCCTGTCTGGCACAACCAATTTTTGAGATCAGTATCTAAAGTAACAAATTATGGATTACCTTCTGAAAAGCTTGGAGTTATAATTCTCTGATTCGGTCTCAAGAAGTTTTGAACTCTCACATGGAGTTCAGTATCAGAGGGGGATTTACCTGTAAAACCAAAAGTTGTGTTGAAGAATATGCCCATTGAATCTTCATAGGGCTTCATTCATTTCAGTGACAATGGCTATCAGAGGAATAGGCAATTATAAAGTAACTTAAATTTGCTTATTAATTGGGTTTACATAAACATTAACCGATTTTATATGTTTAAATGACTTATTTTATTAATTCAGAGTATTAAGTTGATTAATTGTTATCTTTAGAAACGTTCAGTGCATATCAATGCTCCACAGTAATATTTTAATGAATGATTTTGACAGTTATCTAAGCTGGAGTGTGGCAACCTTTGATAGGCTTATCTCTGGACAGAATTTGTTCTGGTTCAATCACAGAATGGATTTTTTACCTGTAAAATTCTATGTTGTGCAGGAGGCCCTCTCGGACTGATGATGGCTTATTAACAGAAAGTACTTACCAGGGTATCTGCACAAAGTAAATTCAGTCTTCTCTTGCACTGATGCCCCTCTGCTACCAAGTCATTCTGGACCATTAAATGCTCATTTAAGCAGGTCATTTCTATCTTTCCAATACAAAGAATCAGCAGATTCCATTATAGTGAACAATAATTTCTGCTGTTTCTGTGGGGATATGTTGAGGGCAAGTGAAATAACTTTTATTCCTCAGAAAGCCAACTATTTGATTATCTAATGTGAAATGTTTAAGCAGCTACTCAGTTGTCTCAGCAAATATAAAAGAATAACCTTACACCTATAATATGCTTTGCCATTCAATATCAGAATGCAACACCAACATTTAATCCTTCTTGCATTAGCTTCTCTCTAGACATCAAAAAAGTAAATCCAGACCAAACTGTTCAAATTAAACATGTGAGCTAATGATATTTAAGAGGATTAGTATTAAATGATTTATCATGACTTTATCTTTTGGATCTTTATCAGATTACAAATAATTAAGTGCTGATTCTCAGCAGGATTTACTTCTGTGGAACACACATCATTGAAGTAGTTCAGAATCAGAATCAGGTTTAATATCACTGGCAAGTACAATGAAATTTGTTGTTTTGCGGCAGCAATGCGTTGCAATTGTATAATATAAAACTCTGCAATGAAAAAAGAGAGCAACAAATGAAATAAAAATAGTGAGGTAGTGTACACTGGCTCATTGTCCATTTGGAAATCCGAAAGTGGAGGGGAAGCCATTGCTTCTCTGTTGTTTGCTTCACTGTTGAATCTCAAACTATAATTCTGCAATTTAGGTAACAACAGATAAAGCATGGTTTACCATGCTATCAAGGCAAATTGGATGCCAGTATTTACTTAATCCTTGGTATCGGATTGTTGCTCTGTCATTAGTACAAGGGCACGGCCAGGGCTATAGATAACGTGAAGATCGTTACAATGGATCCAATAACATTACTTAAACAAAATATGCCATCCAGGACCAAGAATAAATATTGGTTATATTAGCAGAGATATCTGAACAGAATCATTTATCAATATCTACATTTGTAAGTATAGATTAATGCCAGCATTAAAGTAATGGAAAGCTGGATATCTTAAAACCACATTAATTGGAAATCTAGCTTCACTTAAGTGAACTGAATGGGATGCAATCAGTGCACTTGCCCTAGACTCCAGCAAAAAAGTCAGAGCATCGCTCTGTCCACTGCTTGTCACCAAAACAATTTCTTTCTAATAGAGCATGACACCAAATAGTACCTCAGTTTCTCTCTCCTGACCTGCTGTTTCCAAACCACCCTACAGTGCTTCCTGCTTTATTTCAGATGTTCAACATTGATTCTTATTTTTTGCTTTTCAACAGTTGGCAATCACCCAAACTACATTACATTGGTCAATATACATAGAGTGAAAAGCCACTCATATATAAAATGTACACAGAAACATAACAACAAAAATAAACAATGGGTAGATTTAAAAGGATACTCTGTATAATTGGATGTTCATGGAGAAAATTACAAAGCTAATGTGCTTGCTGACTGAAGACAATTCGGGAGGTCATATTTAAAGGAATACAGACTTTAGAACAATTTTGAAGATGCAATTAATTGTAGAGAAAAAGAGGGGCCAATTGTGAAGGAATTGAAATACAATGATAACATTTTTTAAATTGGAAACATTGTTAGATTGGGGCCAATGTAGGACAGTTACCACATAGTGGATGGGTCAATAGGACAAAATTGTGATAATAGTGAGCAGCAGGGCCGTAAGTTCATAATCAGTTTTCGGGGAAATTATTACATCCCCTAATAATTTGAAATGCAGACATGAGCTGGTTTAACTTCATTGAAGTTTATTCATTTAGAGTGTAAATCTGGAATGCAAAAAGGTTAAAATCCAATCTAAATTTAATATTTCCTTCAACTTGTTTGTACCTGTGACAACAAAATTACAGTTTGAGGAAAAGAACATGAACGCATTCAAACAGAAATCTTGATAGCCACTCAATGGCCTACAGGAAATATAAAGCAAACTGACCTGTTACTTACTGTACATCTACATATGACATGGCCTTCAGGATAATGAGGTTTATCTCATGCCACCACATTATTATTCAGTATGTGCAAATTTATTGAAGATAAAGCACCTGAAAATTGGAATTTGTTGCAGAGTAAACAGCTTCCACGATATTAACTCCTTCATGAGTCATGTACAAGGAGCGTTATGGACATGTGCAGTTATGCCTAGTGTGCAGCTTGGGATATTATCCATAACTTTTTCATACATGTATGAGTAGCCCCTATGTATACGGGTTATTCCAGCAGAAGCAGACATTCATTGCTTCCTAAGGCCTGCCTCAGGATGTGCTGCTCCTAATCCAGCAATGATAACTAAATTCACTTACACTCAGTTCCACTTTATGAGGTACCTCCTGTACTAATGTGGTCTTCTGCTGTCCATCCACTTCAAGGTTTGATATGTTTTGTGTTCAAATATACTCTTCAGCACACCACTGTTGGAATGCATGTTTATTTGAATTAATGTCACCTTCCTATCAGTCTGAACCAGTTTGGCCCTTCTCCTCTGACCTCGCTCATTAACAAGGCAGTATTTTTTTCCCCACTGAGCTACTACACACTGAATGTGTTTTTGTTTTTCCATACTATACTCTGTAAACTCCGGAGACTTGTGCATGAAACTCCGAGATCAGCAGTTTCTGAAATACTCAGATCACCCGTCTGGTGCAAACAATTATTCCACAATCAAAGCCACTTAGATCATATTTCTTCTCTAATCTAATGCTTGATCAGAAGAACAAAGAACCTCTTGACCATGTCTGCATGCTTTTATGCATTGAGTTGCTGCCACAATTGGCTGATTAGATATTTGTAGGCGTACATAATAAAGTGGCCACTGAGCACGTGTCTCCATATATAGTTTGGTACTTGCCCAGTTGTGCTTTAAAGCACACACTCAAATGTTTCCTCAGAATCTAGCCTCCTTGACTCATCTGACTGCTTCTTCCACTAATCCGCCAACTGACAACATAAACAGGACCTGATTCAACTTCCTTAAACTACTCTCCCCATTGCTGGCCCTTTTTTTAAAGACTTGACACAAGGCTAAACTATATATTTTTTGTCCTTTTATGCAGATAAAACTGTGTCGCTCTTTCCAGTCCAGACATGAAGCCAGCATCCTCCATCATAGCAGTATCAGTTTTGCGGGGATTTTGGTCTCAATTATCATGCTCAAAACTTCATTTTATGTTTCTTATATGTGTGCAAAGAACATCACTTTCAACTTGTTGGGTATATGGCCTGGCTACTCAACAATACTATTAATAAAAATACTGGAGATGGGAATTAAGTTTCATGGTTCTTTACTGGCAGGAACCAAACTCTGAACACACTTACAGATCGATACACGCTTAATAGCACATGCTCAATATGCCCCAAATAGCACATTCAACAACGTGTTACTAAAACATAAAGTAGTCCTTTATTGTACTGTAGGCTATACGGTACACTCCTCCCCTTTTATTTTAATAGTGTATCAACTGCTTTTTTTACTGGGGCACTATGCTAAACAAATGTTTACCCTTAACATACAAATGCCTACCATTTGTTTACTTAGTAACTTAATAATATCAAATTATAACGACCTTATTTTTTACTTTTGGTCTAAGACCCATTTATAACTCAGATCTCTGGCGGGGGGGATCTTCTCTGCCTCTCTGGGTAATGTCTGTCAGTAGCTTGTTTATTTTAATACAGATTTCCATGTAAAAGTCATGGAAAGTTGACCTCTGAGCATAGGGAGTTAAGAAATTGTGTGCCTCCTACTTGCTAACCATTTTAGGTAGCAGATCACCTCCGTATAATGAAGACTCCTCTGTGCAGCTGTCCTAGATATATACGCATCTTAGTGCTATCACTTGTCTTCCTTACCCATATCTCATTTGATCCAACTGAGCTAATTACACAGCCAATCTTCTTATTCTCCTTAGATTCCAAATAGATAGCCTAACCTTTATGATACCATCTCTTATGAGAATATAACTTTCCATCTCCTATTCTTGCTTCATACCTTTGTGCTGGAGATTCAGCGGGAGTGCAGGGAAGATGCTCAGGAGAAGACAGAGATGCTGGTCTTCTCGGAGATTTAAGTTTATTAAGAGATCGCAGATCTTGCATTATCTATTCATTTGTTAACAAGCAATTTAACTGTGCAAGTGCAGTTTTTCGTCTTTTGTCTGTAATTGGAACAGGGTCATTAGGTCTCCTCCTTAGTTTCCTAATCATTATTGGCTTTACCTCCATAGAATCTCCTGTGAGTTCCATTGTCAGCCTCTCATTCTCAATCAGTTTTTCCTTTTCTTCTAACTCAATCTTTTTATCTTCAAATCCCTTCACTGCTGCTTTATTCTCTTTAATATAATTCCTTTCCACTTGTTCTGACCGGTTGCAGAAAAAACTCTGCATTTCATATTCTTTCCTTTTATTGTTGATCTAGTTTCTTCATCCTATTCTGATACTCCTGCAAAGTGCCTTCCTGTAACTGCTGTAGCTGTCTTTTGAGAGATGTCAGTTTCTCCTGGTACATCTGCTCTTTTATTTCCAGTTAGTCTTCATCATCCTGCCTCCTGGCAATATCTGTCTCCCTTGCATCTTCATCCAAGTCACATCCACGGATATTGTGTTCGGCCTAATCTTTAATGCTGTCTAGCTCTCCTCATTGTTGTAATAGTCAACAATGGGTGAGAAGAGAGCTGCGGACATCTTCCCCGCTGAGCTGCCCTCCTTTGTTGACAAATCTAGTGTCTTGATGGTGTGCCAATCCAACTGGATTTTCCTGAGCCATTCACTTCCCAGCAACGGTGGTCCTCCATTTTTCAATACATAGAGGTTCAGCTGCTGTGCTTTGTCTCCGTAGGTCACTGTCTCTTTAATTTTACCTTTGGACACACTTTCTGTCCTGTGTAATTCTTTAGCAGTAGTTTAGTTTCTTTCAGTTATGTGAGAAAAGTTATTTGTAGTCGAGTACAGAGATCACTGTTAAAGCTGAGCCTGTGTCCAACTCCATTTTCAGTCTCACGCCTGCCACTTGTGGCATGACCCTTATTACTCTTTGATCATCTATTTCTTTCACGCTGTGAATTTGCAGACAAGACAATTCTCTTTCATCAGAGTCATTTTCATCAGAACTGCTTTCTTCCATTTTGTGTACATTGTTGTGTTTTCCTTTCTGGGGTTTCTTGTTTCTCTGTATTTTGTCCTTTTTCTGCTGTTTACTGGCTTTGCATACTCTGCCAGTACGGCCCTGTTTGCCACAGTTTCTGCATTTTTTGTCTTTAAACCAACAGTCATCCAGGTCATGTGACCTTTTCCCACAACAGTAACATTTCTTTCCATAGAACCATAGAACATTACAGCACAGAAACAGGCCTTTTGGCCCTTCTTGGCTGTGCAGAACCATTTTTCTGCCTAGTTCCACTGACCTGCACCTGGCCCATATCCCTCCATACACCTCTCATCCATGTACCTGTCCAAGATTTTCTTAAATTTTTAAAAGTGAGCTCACATTTACCACTTAATCTGGCAGCTCATTCCACACCCCTACTACTCTCTGTGTGAAGAAGCCCCCCCCCATGTTCCCTTTAAACTTTTCCCCCTTCACCCTTAACCCATGTTCTCTGTTTTTTTTCTCCCCTAGCTTCAGTGGAAAAAGCCTGCTTGCATTCACTCTATCTATTCTCATCATATTCTTATGCAGCTCTATCAAATCTTCCCAAATTCTTCTACGCTCCAGAGAATAAATTCCCAACCTATTCAACCTTTCTCTGTAACTCAGTTTCTCAAGTCCCGGCAACATTCTTGTAAACCTTCTCTGCACTCTTTCAACCTTATTAATATTCTTCCTGTAATTTGGTGACCAAAAATTCATTTCCTTCATTTCTCTTCAGCGACATTTTATTTGTGGCATATTCCAAAGATTTTTGTTGTATCTCAGAAGCACCCTGTGCCACTATTTCCATTGATATTGCAATGTTTAGCGCTTTCTTGAATGTAAAGTCTCTTTCACATAGAAGCTTCTTCTCTATGGTTTCACAGTGCATGCCACACACTAACCTGTTCCTCAATGCGTCCGACAGACCAGCTCCAAATTGACAATATTCTTATAATTTGCACAATTCAGCACAATATTCAGAAATGCTTTCATTTTTGCTCTGATTCCAATTGTGAAATTTAAGACTTGAGGCCTCACTCTGCCTCCTTTTCCTGCTCCTTGGCTCGTTCCTTGCGCTGTTCCTCTGAGTGTCATTATCGAATAAAACTCGGCGTTCTGATATGATGTAGGTTCATTAACCTCATCACCAATGTGTTGTGTATATAGCCTGGCTACACAACAATGCTATTAATAAAAATGCTAGAGATGGGAGCTAAGTTTCATGGTTCTTTACTGGCAGAAACCAAACTCTGAACACACACATACAGATCAATATGCACATAATAGCGCATTCAATGACATGGTACTAAAACATAAAGTAGTCCCTTATTATACTGTAGGCTATATGGTACACAACCATTCATAGTATTTTTTTTACTTTCACTCAAGGCTAATTACAGCACAATGTTAACTGGAATCAAAAAGTAAATCATAACCTTTTCAAAGATTCATCTCCAGTCATAAGCCACTGCATGAAATTCCATCCCTGCATCAAAACAAAGCTTGCAGAGAAGGGGGAAAGATGTATTTTTGATTCTCACAGTAGTTTGTAGCCTCTGGCCTTTTCATATGTTAATTGCGTCCACCTGGCCAACTAACATTATGGGTGCCTACACCTCAATTCACACTGAAATGCTCCAGGAATATTTATGTGCAACTAAACCCCAGTAATTATTCAAAACCTCAGTGCAGGCAATTTAGAATTCAGCTTGCACAGTCATACAGGCTCCAAGGGTGCAAAAATTGAATTAGCATGTAAATGTACTGTAGTCATAATGCAGAAAATAAAGTTGAATTTGACCTGTGGCTGACAGACAAAAAAGAATCTCAGTCAATGTTTGACCATGCTATTTCTCATTAAGATTTATCATCAAATTTATACGGTATTAGCTGAATTTTTTAGACATTAACTGAAAAAACTATTCCAAAATAATTACTCCTTAGCTCATTACAATGTTCTCATAGTAAGAGCCCATCTACTAAAGAGCAACGAGCAATAAAAGTACAAAATGCTGCATTACATTCCTCAGTCAGTATAGTTAAAGCATGTCAGGCACATGAGTATTCTGCTCCTTGAATACTTGATAGAGTTTGGCTACTGGGATATAAAGCAAGTATTCAAGTGCAGTCTGTGGTGTACAGAAGAAACACAAGGCTGATCCTTAGTGAGGGAAAGAATAACTCAAAGAAACTGTATAAGAGAAAGAGGTGCATGGGATAATAAAGAGCAATGGAAGGGAAGCTCCACCAAGGTATTGCTAACATAAAGGGTCACGAGTGAATACTGACAAAAATCAGGTTTAACATTTATCTCCTGATGCTTTGTTGGTACAAGAAAGACTGACACTTAGAAAGGACTCTGGCTAAGTCTAAGAGCTGAGTAAGAGGCAGAGACGCATTGTGCTTTGGGAGAGAGGCAAGGGAAATGTCACTAGGTTCTCTTGATGGATAATCTAAGAATGGCTACTTACTCTGTGCCTCTTAAGGCATGTGAAAGAGCTACCATACTCAACTAGTTATTGGTTTTCCACTATACTTATGTTGCCCTGAGGGACACTTAACATGGGAATATCTTGATGTAGCAAAATACTCATTGAGCAAGAAGTCTGTACAAATGAAGGCAAAGTAGAAAATGAAGTGGATTAGAAATGAAGCTATGTAGAAGGCTTTCTGAGATTTAACTGGCAATCTTCACTTCAGAATGTGCTTGACTCCACCTACTACCATTGCAATAAACTTATTAGACAAAAAACCCAAGTAGAGTTGGTCAAGACCATCCGAAATCATCAATGTAAAGAAATTCACAGTTAAATGTCAGGCTGTCTGAGGAATGTATGATAAAGAGTTTGCTGACACATCTTGTTTTTAGAGTGCTTTCTTTACAGACTAAAACCTACAGCATTTGCTTTTTATTGCACAAATGTCATCTCAAATGAAAACCTTTGGGGGCAGATTGAAAATTCTGTTCCTTTGTAAAGAAGTAAATATTCTGCCCTCAGTAAGAATTTTGAAGGCAGAAAACATTTATAAAATTTTCATACATCATTTCGCCTCATACAGACTGGCTTCTTCATAGCAGTCCCTTGATATTAGGGGTGACTTACATTCACTCCGGTTAGCTGGAATTTGAGATGGCTCCCGAGAGGGCAGCATGCAAGCTCTAGGTTCTTTTGCAGGTGGAGTTAGTTGTGGCTGACAGGGCAAACAGGTAGATACTTTCGGTAGGGGAGGGGGGTGGTTGGTGTTACGCTTCTTAGACCACTAATGCATGGCCTCTGTGTGCTCCTGCTGTATGGCCTTGTGATTGTCAACAACATCCCAAATGCTACTTCTCCATATTGAGTGCAAGTGATTCAGGGGATTGTCTCACATTTACTTAAAGACACTTTAAGCACTTCCCCTCTTTGAATCTTTTCTTCACTCCACGAGGTAATCTATCTGTATCGGAGCTCAGAATAGAGTCTATTACAATGTATCTGACTGTTAAGGCCTCAGTGCTAACCTGCACAGAACACAAATCTTGGTCTGCTTATTCTTCCAATGTATTTGGAGAATCTTGATAATATGTTCCAATAGCCTATTGCCCAGTAGACCATATGTTTTTAGTCAGGTCTTAAGTCTTAATCTGGTGAAGGGTCTCAGTCTGAAACATTGACTGTTTATTGCTTTCTATAGACATTTTGATTGCTGGTGAGATTGCTGTGTAACACTCAGTCAGATACATTGTAATAGACTCTATTCTGAGCTCCGATATAGATATTGGAGTGGAGAGACTACCTTTTGATCACTGGTGGGTTAGCTCTGCTGCTGCAGATGGAGAGGCCCACAGCTGTGCCTGAGAATGTAACCTAGGTTTTCTGTGTTTTGGATTTGGATCTGACTACAGATGTTTTTTTCAGTCTTATAGTTTTTTATATTCCATATTTTTGTCTTTCCAGTCTTTCTTGGTTTTTTTTTTGTGTGCAGGGGAGGGGGATTTGGGAGTCTATGTGCCTGTTCCATTTTTGTTCATTTTTGTGTGGGGAGTGGGGAGTTGGGAATTGGGGTTGATGAACTTGTTGCCGTTCTTTTCTTTCTTGGTTTCATGGCTATCTGGAGAAGAATTACAGAGTTGTACACTTTGATAATAAATGAACCTTTGAACCTTTTTAAATATTTGCCTGGCCTACTGAGTTCCTCCAGCATTATTTATGGTTACTCTGGATTTCTGGCAAGTACAGAATCTCACGCCTTAATCTTAAAAATGCTTTCAGTCCAAAAACTAAATGGATTTCATTGTTGAGTCTTATTTACACTAGAAGTGACACGAAGAAAGCCAACTGTTGAAAAAATATAGCAGAACATATTTAATTATTGCAATATGCAGGGATCATTTAAAAATATTTCAGGCTAGACATCATCACCTCTGAAAAGGCACATTAAACAGGAACTACATGTATATCCCCAGCAGTCTTGTTCATAACCTAGCCCACAGCAATATTTTAATGAGTTAAACACCCAAGGCATTTGAGAGATTTAGAATTTCAAACTAAGCACAAATGCCTTTCTTCCAGTGGCTTTGTGGGGAACAAGTAGGTCAGAGATCATTGCTGCTTGGGGATGATTGAAACAAGGCAGGTGTTAGGCCAGGAAGTTCGAAACTTTATTCAGGTGACTGGGGGGGATTGCAATGACGTTGTTGGGAAGCAATTCATTTGAGGGTAGAATTGTTATTGGACACAGGGGCAAAACATTTGGGCTGTGTATTTTCCGTCTTCAAGAACATCTAAACACTGTTATGTGAGAGGGAGGAGAAAGCAGAACAATACAATTTTCAGTTTTAAATGAGCAGGAACACAGGCTCCATGAGTTTACTTACAAAAAATGTGGTGTGAGAGATGAATAGGAGGCCCAGATGATATTGGCAACAGGGGTTTGAACTGTTGAGGGTGGGAGAGCAAAATTAAGCATATAGCAAAGACAATCAACCTGACTGGTGAATTGTAGAGAAAGGTTGATCCCTTTTAAGTGATAAAGCAGGTCACCCCAGGTTTGCAGCAGTCACAGCACACAGAGAAAGCAACACACTTTGGATATTATTCTATGAATGCATTAATATAGCAGGTTTATGGAGTGTATTCTTTCATATGACACTTCAGATCCTATTTAGATCCTTTTGTTATTTTTGTTAATCCAGACAAATTATTGAAAATTGACAGTGCTTGAATTTCAGGTTGGTTCAGTGTTTCAACAAAATTCTCAGGCCCATCTGGAATACTCCCGAGTCTAAGCTTATTACCCACCCAGTTCACATCCTATGATATTTATTTAGTGCTTGATAGATAAGGTAGCTCTTTTAATTTAATTCCAAGAATTGTAGAGAGAGATAAATTAATTTTGTTTTCATTTTATTGTATGAACTATTTTCCTTCTCTGAGAATATATGGACACTGCTTTGTGGGAGAGGGGAGGAGTAAGACCAAGTAAATTTTTGGATTTTAAATAAGCAGGAGTGCAGGTTCCCAGAATTTAAATAAAACATTTGGAACAGAGACTCAGAGATTTAACTACAATGGAAAGAAAGGCCCAGTGAACTAAGAAAGAAGATGATCAGGAAGAATGGAACAAAACATGCAAAGTTATTCAGTATTCAAAAGGAAGGACAGAAAGGATTTCAGGTTAGAGAGGAGACAAACAAATATCAGACATCATTTGATTCATACATAAATGTAAAACATTTGTAGAATGTATTCCTTCATACTGCATTTTAGGACCTTTTAAAACCCTTTACCTGTTATTATCCTTTCAAACAAATTGTTGCAAAGAATTTTAGGTTGCTCTATTGTTTCAATAGAATTGCACATGAGGAATGGTGGTAGCTCAGATGCGAAATCTATAGAGTTAGGGAATGCTAACAGGCAGAAACCCTACTGAAAAATGAATACAGACTGCTAAATATTAATTCAATCAAGTTTATTGTCATCTGACGTACATATCTACAACCCAACAAAGCTCCTCTGGACCATGGTGTGCCCACAAAATAAATAAATATAAAATCAAACACAGTGCATGAAAATATAACCACAAGTTAATAAAATATACAAAATTCAAAATGCATATGAAGTGTGCAGCACAGGTAAACAGCAAGCAGCTTGCCATCCTAGTGACAACCCCATGGTAGTTGCAGGATATTAATTCGTCTCACAACCTGAGGAAGACACTCTGACCCTGTCTGGCAGTCCTAGTCTTGATGATCCTATACTGCCTTCCTGACAGTAGAGGGTCAAAGATATCGTGGGATAGGTGGTTGGGATCCTCAGCAGGGCTTTGAGTCCTTCGTATACAACATTCCCTAGTAAATGGGATTGAGAAAGAAGCAGATCACCATGATGAAATGGCAGAGGCAACGCAATGGGATGAATGGCTTAATTCTGCTCCGATGTCTCATGGGGAGTTGTCACAACTAGGGGAGAAAAGATAACCTGGTGATCCTCCTGGCAGTTTTTATTATCCTTTGTAGCACACAGTGATGCAGCCGGACAGGACATTCGTGTTGATGCTCCTGTAGGAAGTTGTTAGAATGGGGGCAGGGGAACTTGCATGCCTCAATCTCTTCAAAAAGTGTAGACACTGCTATGCCTTCTTGACTAATGGGGAAGTGTTGTGGGGCCAGGTTAGATACTAGTGGCAATATTGGCAGTGGCACTAAACATGAAAGTGAAGTACATCCTATTGGGGTAGAAATGTAATCATGGGCAATTTTAAACTGTACGTAGATTGGATTTTACTCATGGATTATGGACAGATAAGTTAACTGGGCTATTACATAGATAAATCAACTAGAGAGCAGCCAACTCTGACAGGATAATTCATAAAGAGACCCGTATACAATCACTCTTTGCCTTTTGTGGGCAAGTGAGTTCTGGATCCACAAAGCAATGTCCCCTTGGATCCCATGCCTCCTTACTTTCTCAATAAGCTTTGCATGGGATCCAAGGATGCTTGAGGATAACTGAAGAAACTCCAATATTTAATATTTACCAAAATTTATCCAATACTTACACTACACGCTGCATCTGCAAAGCAAACAGCATTATGAAGGACCCAACACACCTCTCATACAAACTCTTCTCCCTCCTGCCGTCTGGGAAAAGGCACCAAAGCATTTGAGCTCTCACGACCAGACTACATAACAGATTCTTCCCCCAGGCTATCAGACTTCTCAATACCCAGAGCCTGGACTGATACCAACTTACTGCCTTCTACTGTGCCTATTGTCTTGTTTATTATTTATTGTAATGCCTGCACTGTTTTGTGCACTTTATACATTCTTGGGTAGGTCTGTAGTCCATTGTAGTTTTTTTTCTGTGTTGTTTTTATGTATTTCAGTGTAACTTTTGTACTGTTTCATTTAGTACCATGGTCCTGAAAAACATTGTCTCATTTTTACTGTGTACTATACAAGCAGTTATGGTTGAAATGACAATAAAAAGTGACTTGACTTGACTTGACTTGACTTGAAAAGGAGCGGGTAGGTAAAGCAGGGAAATTTAGACTGGTTAATCTGACATCGCTGGTGGAAAATATCGTGGAGTGCATTCAAGGTGAAAGAGTAAAGAATCAGGATTGGACAAGCTTAACAGGAAATTAGGCTTGACACATTTAGTGTAGCTGTTTTTTAGAATGTAACTAGTAAAGTGGTTGGGGAGAAAGAATGAATGTGATGTATTTAGATTTTCTTAAGGATTTCACCAAGACACAATGTCAAGTTGTGAGGGGAAATCTTAAAGTACATGGAATCAAGGGTAATGCAAAGTACATAGAATTGAGAATAATGCAAAACACATTGCATGGTTTGAATATGGAAAGTACATCAAATTTTAAAGTATAGAGAAACTGGTAGACATAAAAGAAACAGATGGAATTAACAGTTTTTTCCAATTGGTCGGCAGTGATGCATGGGATGGCAATACATTTTGCTGCTTGGATTTCAGCTATTCGGGATATACATTCTAGATATGAATATAGGGGTCAAGGGAAATGGGAAGAAAAGGAACAGCATACAAAATTTGGAGGATCAGCCACGATCATATTAAATGGCAGAAATGAACCATATTGTGGAATGGCCAACTCCTGTTCCTATTTTCTCTGTTTCCATGTTTCCAAACTGTAGAAGACAAGTCCATTGAGTCAACATTTACAAACTTGATCTGCTCCTCATTTACTCATACACTGATAAAATTTGACATCATCCCACCAGGTGTAGATACCTCCATATTTGGGTGCTTGCTCAAATCATGCCAACAATACACATCATCAGCTGTTCAGTAGAAGAGATTGCTTATTAATGATATTGGAAGAGGACCACAAACCAATATTCTTTCCAATGACCAAACCTCTGAATATACGGTGAAGTTATTGAAAAGACACTCAAAAATGAAAATCAACAGCCTTGCAGATTAACATTATTGCACTGCCTGCTTTTTACCAGAAGATTCTCCTTAAAATGCAGATCTGTGATTAAAGCTTTGAGTTTCTCTGTGCATTTAGTGTAACAAAACTCCCAAAATAAGAATAGCACTTTATAATCTGAAGTATTTTCATATTCACTATTTATTTTAACAATTTCTGGTTGGAGGATTTGTTTGTGGAATGAGCAATGGACTGGCATTCCATTGTATAGCTGAGACTTGCTTCATTTGCTAAGACATCAAACTGCAGTAACTTTAAAATGAAAGAAAATTAGGTAAAAGCAAATACATGATTGTGGGCAAAATCAGAGCAGCTGGATTAGATTTAGATAGACGGATAGATAGAAAGATAGATAGATGGATAGATGATATTTTATTAATCCCAAAGGAAATTATAGTATCACAGTAACATTAAAAGTGCACAGATATAAATATTTGAAGAGAAGAAGAAGGAATAAAGAATAAGTTACCACAAACAGTCTAAGAGGGGGCCATCACTTCACCAGCTATAGATCAACTCACTATGGAGCCAAGGGTAAGAAAGACCTCATATAGTGATCTTTGGAGCAGTACAGTTGTACAGAGAATATGAAACATAGCAATTTAGAGCATATTACATGCCCTTCGGCCCACAATGTTGTGCCGACCATATAACTTACTCAAGAGACTGCCTAGAATTTCCTTAGTGCAAAACCCTCTATTTTTCTAAGCTTCATGTTCCTTATCTAAGCGGCTCTTAAAAGGCATAATTGTATCAGTTTCCACCACCGCTGCCGGCAGACCATTCCATGCACCCACCACTCTCTGTGTGAAAAAACTTACCCCTGACATCCCCTTGGTACCTATTTCCAAGCACCTTAAAACTATGCCCCCTAATTTTAGCCATTTCAGCCCTGGGAAAAAGCCGCTGGCTATCCACATGATCAATGCCCTTCATCATCTTATACTCATCAATCAGTTGCTCCAAGGAGAAAAGGCCAAAGTACACTCAACCTACTCTCATAAAGCACGCCCTGCAATCCAGGCAACATCCTTGTAAATCTCCTCTGCACTCTCTCTATAGTATCCACATCCTTCCTGTAGTGAGGTGACCAGAACTGAACACAGTACTCCAAGTGGGGTCTGACCAAGGTCTTATATAGCTGTAACATTATTTCACAGCTGTTGAACTCAATCCCATGGTTGATGAGTGGCAGCACACCCTATGCCTTCTTAACAATGCTTTCAACCTACGCAACAGATTTGAGTATCTTATCAACACAGACCCCCAAGATCTCTCAGATCCTTCATATTGCCAATTCATATTACCATTTATATTATATTCTGTCTTCAAACTGGACCTACCAAAATGAACCACTTCACACTTATCTGGGTTGAACTGCATCTGCCACTTCTTAGCCCAGTTCTGCATCCTTTCAGTTTCCCGCTGTAACCTCTGACAGCCCTCCAGACTATCCACAACACCCTCAATCTTTGTGTCATCAGCTAACATACTAACCCCCCCCCCCACCACATCTTCATCCAGATCATTTATTAAAAAAAACACACAAAGAAGAGGAGACCCAGAACAGATCCCTATGGAACACTATTGGTCACTGACCTCCATGCAGAATACAAACCATCTGAACAACCCTTTGACTTTTGTGGGCAAGCCAATTCTGGATCCAAGAAGCAAGGTATCCTTGACTCACATGCCTCCTTAATTTTTGAAGAATCCTTGCATGGGGAATCTTATCAAATGCCTTACTGAAATACATATACACTACATCCACTGCTCTGCCTTCATCAATGTGTTTTGTTATATCCTCAAAGAATTCAATCAGGCCCATAAGACATGACCTGCCCTTGACAAAGCAATGCTGACAATCTCTAATCAGATCATGTCTCTCCAAATGCCCATAAATCCTGCCTCTCAGGATCTTCTCCAACAACTTGCCCAGCACAGAAGTTAGAGTCACTGGTCTATAACTTACTGGGTTATCTCTACTCCCTCTCTTGAGCAAGAGAACAACATTTGCAACCCTCCAATCCTCCGGTACTTCTTCCGTTCCCTATTGATAATGCAAAGATCAACACAAGAGGCTCAGCAATCTCTTCCCTCACTTCCACAGTAGCCTGGGGTATATCTCTCCGGTCCACATGACTTAGCTAAATTAATACTTTTCAAAAGCTCCAGCACATCCTTTTTCTTGATGTCTATATGCTCAATCATTTCAGTCCACTGTAAGTCATCCCCACAATTGCCAAGGTCTTTTTCTCTGGTAAATACTGAAGCAAAGTATTGATTAAGTACCTCCACTCTCTCCTCTGACTCCATGCACATGTTTCCACTGCCACACTTGGTAGCTGTATGAAAATTGATCCTATCCTCAAACAGCTCATCCTCTTGCTATTCACATACTTGCAGAATGCCTTGGGGTTTTCCTTAATCCTGCTCACCAGGGCCTTCTAATGGCCCCTTCTGGCTCTCTTAATTCCATTTTTAAACTCCTTCCTAGCAACCTTGTAATTTTCCAGAACTCTAATAGTACCTATTTTCTAGAAGCTTTTGTAAAATTTTCTTTTCAACTAGATTTTCTACATACTTTGCACACCATTGTTCTGTAACTGTACTATCCTTCCCCTGCCTCAATGGAACATACCTATGCAGAACTCCATGCAAATGTTCCCTGAACATTTGCCACATTTCTGCCTTGCATTTTCCTGAGAACATCTGCTCCCAATTTAGACTCCCAAGTTCCTGCCTAATTGTCTTAGACAATTACTAAAAATGCTCCTTTGTCCTACCAAGGAGGTTCGCAGAGCATGAGAAACATTGTCCAGAATAGCCTGTATTTTCTCTAAAGACCTTTATTCTACCTCAGTGTCCAGTGTGTCCAATTTGATTCTTATAACAGAGCCAGCCTTCCTCATCAGTTTATTGAGCCTGTTGATGTCACCTGTGTTGATGACTTTGCCCCAGAACACTGCTGCATAGAAGATTGTACTGGCGACAACCGACTAGTAGAAAATGTGAAGGAGACACCTGTATACTCCAAAAGACGTCAGTCTTCTCAGGAGGTAGAGGCCACTCTGGCCCTTCTTGTACACAGCCTCTGTGTTGATGCTCTACTCAAATTTGTCATTCAGGTGCACCCCCAGATACTTATAGGATTGCTCTACTGAGTAATAGAGACATTTACAGTTTATGGTGTTCTTCTTCATTAGAAAACTTCATGGCTTCACAATACCGGCCACTCATAAGTATGTACCAACACATTTTGGAGTACTTAGGTGATTGTTTAGCTTAGGGATCAATGGTCTTGGTAAACCACTTCAAACAGAAGTTCACAGTAAATAATCCAAATGAATGACAGTGAGTTTTAAGTACAAAACCAATAATTTCTTAAGTGTAAAATGTCATCTGAACCATCATCCTTGGTAAAGCAGAATAGTTGAGTTTATGCTGAAGATGATCATCTTCAGACATCAATTAATATACAAGGAGATAGGGTGGAAAAATAAATTTTAATTTCAGCTAGTATATAACACAATCAGTATCAGAGTTCAAAGTACACCCTGTCCATTTTTCTTTTTTTTTTCATTAAACTCACCAGAAAGGAAAATCATGGAACTGATTATTGGTACCCTTCTGCTAGCATGCATTATGAACTATGGTAATGTTAATCTCTATTCCTAATGTCATTCATTGACAGTCACTGAAGTCAGAAGACAATTAAATTGTGCAATTAATGAACTCCTGGTGTCATCATGGATTCACAAGTGCTGAGGAGTAGGATGCATTTCAAGCATGTACTTTGTGAAGTTGAACATGCAATATGGTTGAGTATTTCCTAATTTTTCCCTCCACCTCTCTGTCTGGTCATTGACATTCTTCATCTTGAGGCATTAGGAGTTCTCATTAATGGTATTTTCTACTTCCTTAGAAACTGTCTTATTTTCCAGCATTTGCAATTGATGTGAATTTCACAAATTTATTTTGTTGCTTGCAGTGAGCATTGGATTCCCAAGTTGACATTTATCAGTGCTTGATAATAAATGGATTTGGCCATTACATTGTAATTACACTGTTCTAACTAATCTCATTTCTTTCTGATTATGTTATCTCACTATAAATCCTTGCCCAGTGTGATCTATAGGCACAGAACCATGCTCTCATTGTTTAGAATTTTACAACTTTGAAGGTACGAGTGCAAATGCAAATCCTTTGAAAGCAACGCAAACAAAATTCCGTGTTAAGTTTTCAGTGTTCAACTTCAATAAACCAACATTTTCTAGTTCTGATAAGATACATTCCTAACTCTCCAAGTACTCATCCCATTAAACTGACTTAGTCACTGGTATTTATAAATATTAAAAATAAGCTTTCAAAAATGAAAAAGAATATTTCAATTTCCCTTTACTGATTTTCTCCCAAGTTGCCCACAGAAAAATATAGAATTATTTTTCATTCCCCAGGCCTCCAAATGAATCAACAGTTTAAATTTGTTTTAATACTGTATGAGAAATCCACTTTCTTAAAATCACTTTTATAAATATATTTGCAAATCAAATTTTTAAAAAATTACCACAGTCATTTTTAACAATATCTAACAAGGAACTGTTTTCTATTGTTTAGTTAGTCCAAAAGACAAACCTCTTAAACTCAAATAATAATCTCCAGATCTCCTTACTTTACAGAGTGGCCCAGAGCAACATTTCAAAACTATTCAGTTAAAAAAGTACAAAAAATTGTTTCTCTTCTTTATCTTCCTCAAGTCAAATTTCTTGTAAGTTTGAACAACCTTGTTTTCTTTCAAGATATTCTTTGACTGGAAGTATATCTTATATTTTATTTAATTCTGGTGTTTAGGTATTTTTTATTTTTATTTTAGTCCATTTCTACAAAATTATGGAAGTGCACTAAGAGGAAACAACATGAAAACATAAGCCTGTAAAAGCTTCACCAGGCCAGAACACTGTGCTCTTGTAAGCAGGCATTATAGAGATATTGATTGCTGCAAGAGTTCAAAAGGACATGACATTTATTAGATATTTGATCAGTTGCTTTAAAGATTACTACAGATAGGTCAGTTCCTGAGGCACTGTTAAAAAAAAAACAGACTGGGATCATTCATGGAAGGAAAAAGAGCAAGGTGACATTTTTGGCACAACCTTTCAATTAAATTGGGGCACAAAAAAAAAAGAGCTGAACTACTATTTAAGTTGGACAGGATTAAATGCTGGAGAAAAACATTGATGAAGGGAAGATCATATCCTTCTTATTACCCCATTTCAGCAGCTTTATCTTACATTCAAGTAAGAAATTTTATTGGAAGTAACCGTAATTGAGAACATTTTCGGGCAGAGTACTCCCATGAAGAATTAATTTACTGTAGTTTTCCGTTGATGACTTCACACAAAATAATTTTGTTCCTACTATTCACAACTTGATGTTCAATTAGCTTTAATATATTATTAAGCTTTTTACAAAACTACCAAAATGTCAAGGGAAAACTAATTCCAGCATGCAGTGATGTGGGTTTCAGAACATAAAGTCAACCAATACAAGACACTTTTGAGAGTTAAGTCATTCTGTCTGAGCTTGCTACTAATATAATGGTATGGTAACAGGGTGGCATTGCCAACCAGTGATGCAAAGTCATCAGTACCAGACTTTGAGGCGAATGGTCCTGGGCTCAAATCCAGCCAGGTCCTTGTACGCTTTCCATCCGTGCTGTGTTGAGCATTGAGCTAGCACCTTGGCTTTGTTAAAAAAAAACAGACAAATGCTTTGAAAATGGCAAGGTCGCCACCTGATACACCACACGAAGCGCAGGTCAACAGGGTCAAACAGTAGAGTAGTGGTTAGCACAATGTTTTACAGCACCTGGTTCAATTCCTGCTGCTACCTGTAAGGAGTTTGTACGATCTCCCTGTGACTGCATAGGCTTCCTCCCTCATTTCAAAAGATATCCCAGTCAGTGGAAATATTTGGTTATCGTAAATCTGATCTAACGGTCAGGCTAGGGTTAAATTGGGGGTGGGAGTTCTGGTCAGTGAAGCTCAAAGTGCTGAAAGGTCCTACTGTGCACTGTGTCTCAATAAATAAGTAACTCCTTTTGGGTAGATCACTGATCATATTGAAAAGCATATGATTTAATGTTGATCTATTGTAGGATATTGAACATGTTATACAATAGTGAAATTGGTAAACTGTTTCATTATTGTTACAAATACAAAGGTACAGTGAAAAACTTTATGAAATGATCTGTAGAGATGGTATTCAAAACAAAAAACACAAAATACTCTGCAGATGCTGGGGTCAAAGCAACACGCACAACAGGCTGGAGGAACTCAGCAGGTTGGGCAGCATCCGTGGAAACGAACAGTCAATGTTTCGGGTCGAGACCCTTCATCAGGATTGAAGAGGGAGGGGGCAGGCGCCCTATAAAAAGAAGATGGAGGGAGGGTGGGAAGGAGAAGGCTGGTAGGTGCCAGTTGAAAAACCAGTAAGGGGAAAGATCAAGGGGTGGGGGAGGGGAAGCAGGGAGGGGATAGGCAGGGAAGGTGAAGAAGGAATGTAAGAGGAAAGCACTATGGGTAGTAGAAGGAGGCAGAACCATGAGAGAGGTGATAGGCAGCTGGAGGAGGAGATAGAGTGAAACTGGGAAAGGGGAAGGAAGGGGGATGGAATTACCAGAAGCTGGAGAATTCAATGTTCAAGCCAAGGGGCTGGAGACTACCCAGACGGTACATAAGGGTGTTGCTCCTCCAACCTGAGTTTGGCCTCATCGTGGCAGTAGAGGAGGCCATGTATGACCATATCCGAATGGGAACGTGAAGCAGAGTTGAAGTGAATGGCAACCGGGAGATCCTGTCTGTTGTGGCGAGGTGCTCAATGAAGCAGTCCCCCAGTCTGCGTCGGGTCTCACCAATGTGGAGGAGGCCGCACCAGGAGCACCGGATGCAATATTCAACCCCAATACAAGTGAAGTGTTGCCACACCTGGAAGGACTGTTTGGGGCCCTGAATGGTGGTAAGAGGGGAGGTGTAGGGACAGGTGTAGCACTTACACTTGCAGCGATAAGTGATAAGGGTTAAGTCCTTCTACTACCCATAGTGCTTTCTCCTTACATTCCTTCTTCACATTTCTTGCCTATCCCCTCCCTGCTTCCCCTCCCCCACCCTTGATCTTTCCCCTTACTGGTTTTTCACCGGGCACCTACCAGCCTTCTCCTTCCCACCCTCCCTCCATCTTCTTGATAGGGGCCCTGCCCCCTCCCTCTTCAGTCCATATGAAGGGACTCGGCCCGAAATGTTGACTGTTCATTTCCACAGATGCTGCCCGACCTGCTGAGTTCCTCCAGCGTGTTGTGCGTGTTGCTTATTCTAAGCAATAGTGCATTGAGGTAGTATAAAGGAAGACAACAATGGGGATGTAGAATAAAGTGTTATGGTTACAGAAAAAGTGCAGTTAATAAGCTGCAAAGCAATGATGAGGTAGATTGAGAGGTCAGGAACCCAATTTAGCATACTAGTTTTCTTTCCGCAGGATAAAAGCTTTCGTTGAGCCTAGAGGCATGCTTCATCTGTCAAATAGGAGGGGGCACAAGAGAGAATGCTTGGGGTTGCTGGGGTCTTGATTATGCTGGCAGTTTTACTGAGGTATTGAAAAGTGTAGTCAAAGTTATGGAGGGCCCAGGGAGCTGAACTAATGACCCAGAGACATGAATTAATGAGTCCCACGGTGACAGTTTGAAAATCTGAATACACTTAAAAAATCTGGAATAAATTCTCTTGGTGAAAGTAATTATAATCCAGGCAGGCCTTTGTATAACTTCCTTTAATAACAAGATTGTTGAATCTCAGCATCCTTATGCAATTGCCTAACCGCTCAAGGGTATCAAACAACAGCTAGATTATTCAAGAACCACCAACACCCCAGGGGAATGTGGGATGTGGACTAAATACCAACCTTGTCAGCAGACTTAGATCCTGAGAATAAATGACACTTTTTGATTAAATGGAGCAGAAATTCATGTTCTCCTTCCTTTAAACACTGTTTAATGAGATATTAACAATCATATGTGTTTATGTAAGCACATACATTCAGATAACTCCCAGGAGTTAATAATTCTGGTTATATTAGATAATTGTCAGTTATGATCATGTGGATCATGCTTTGCTCTCAATCTGCAATAAGTAAGTCAACGTGAGGGTAAAAGGAGCCTATCTTTGAGTCAGGATGATAGTGCAGAATTTCCTCTTTACAATTAGTTACAAAAAAAACTTCACAATTAACAACTTCTAATTTAGCTGAATGTTTGGCCTCAATTTTCTGCACTTAGGGCACAAATTAACACTCTGGGACAGGCTTCCTGATTGCTGTCTGTGCTCCTTCCCGAAAGTACTATTTAAAATTTGAACAGATGTCTTCCAACAAATACATATATCAAGCCTTGGCGCAAGTGGAGAATTGCAGCAGGAAAGTTATTACTGGATTGGTTCAAAGTTCAAAGTAAATGTATTATCAAAGCAAATATATCTCACCATACACAATATTAAGATTCATTTTTTTGTGGGCATTCACAGTAAATTCAAAGAAACACAATAGAATCAATGAAAGACCATTACCAATAAGATGGACGCATAACCAATGTGCAAAAGACGAAACTGAGCAACTACAAAAAGAAAAAAATAAATCATCATAATAATAAATAAATATCAAGAGCATGAGATGCAGCCTCCGTGAAAATGAGTAGGTTTTGGGAACAGTTTGGTGATGAAGTATGGGAAGTTATCTGTTTCAAGAGCCTGATGGTTTCTGTTGATAATAACTGTTCATGAAGATGGTGGTGTGGATTCTGAGGCTCCTGCATATCCTTCCAGATGACAGCAGTGAGAAGAGAGCATGGCCTGAATGGTGGGAATCCCTGATGATGGATGCTGCATTTTTGCAATAGATCTTCATGTGGATCTGCTCAATGGTGAGGAGGAATTAACCTGTGATGGACTGGGCTGTATTCATTACTTTTGTAGGCTTTTCTGTTCAAAGGCATTGGTGTTTATGTATCTAGCTGTGGTTAAGGTAGTTAACTTACTCCCCACTGAACATCTAATGCCTTATGTCTTACAAGACCTGAAACGAAAGACTGTGTGGTGCACCACTCCTCACACAGACAGTAGGTGGCTGTTGACTCACAAGGAGTTCATCCGCCCTTTGACAGGTTTGTTTTTAGTCCTGCCGGGTGCCTACATACCCTCCTCCCTGGTTAACCGAAGTGCACCAGGGGTTGTGCCAGTTGAGTCGCAGACAACCTGAACTGTGGCAGGTAGTACTGGGCTATGTGGTACCAGTAGTAAGGCAAGGTCCTGTCCTGATGTGTACCTGATGCCGGCCCCCTTGGCCTGAGTCGACGTAATAGTAGTAACACATCTAAGAACGTAGAAGCACTACAGGACCCCAGACAGATCCTCTGAAATGATAACATTTAAAGTTGCTGACCCTCTCCATCATTGATCCCCTGATGAGGATTGGATCATGGACCTCCAGCGTCCTCCTCCTCCTGTCAATAATCAGCTGGTGCAGTGAGTATGTCTGAGAGGAAAAACTAATTGGACCATCCTTCTATCCTCTAACATTTGGAAGAAAGAGTGATGACCGTATTGAACTTAAAAAAATTACACAGAGCCTGACAAAGTAGATAAAGGAAAAAAACCAGGGGGTCAAGGATCAAAGTGACAGACATACCCATTTGGGACTCCCACAGGGAGATATATATATATATACATATATATATATATTCAATTAAAGGTGATTAATCATTAGAATTCTCAAATTGGGAAGTTTGAAGAGACGGAAAAAACTGAGAATGACAGGTTTCTGGATTTAAGTCAAATCCAGATTTGTAGAGCAATAAAGTAGAGTACAAGGGAGGTCAGTTATTATCTTGTTGTCAAGTGGAACAGCTGCTCTCTATTGCGACTCTAGAATTCATTGAACACACTCTTACCCTGAGCAGGGCTTCTGATGAGAACTGAAGAAACTGACTCCAATCTATTTGTTGAGTCCTTCAATAGGAATATTGGATTAGAAATATATAGAAATGGATGGGTATTGTTATAAAATCAGAACAGCAAAATAAAGAGCAAGAAAGCCTTGTTCCTTGTCATGAAATTCCTTGTCTTTAAAATCATCTTCTGATGAAGATGTGAAGGATACAAAGTGCTTGCGTTGCTTCTTCCTCATGGTTGAAAGATAACATCTTGTAGTCAGTCTTCTAAGGATAAGGTTTGCTTAGATACATCCATGAAACCTGACATTTCAGGAATAAGCAGACCTTTCAATAACAGGCTTTACAATTTTGAAGGCCCTGGACATCGAATCCTCACATTGTTTCCTGTCCTGTATCTCTGAGGTCTTAGATACTAGTACAATAAGTATCTGGGCCACCCACTAAATATGGATGAGCTGAAAAGGCAAGAAAAATTCATGAGAACAATAACTTGCCCATGAGGTTGTACCTGGCTCCATGGAACTAGATCAGCTAGAACTACTGGAAACACGCAGCAATGTGCACCAATCAAAATCTATTAATGAGGACATCATTAGCCTCATCGACAAGTAAAAATGTGAAGATGATAAAAATCTCATCAACATTACATCCCACAGCTTCGAAAATTCTGTCAGAAGTATTTTCTAAATGAGACAAGTATTCTTTGGGGCTGTGATTCACGTAGATCATGACAGGCATCCTACACAGCAGGAAGATCTCTTAATAACAAGGGAGGAGGTTGGATATTTTCCATATCATATTGTAGATGGTACGCACCACGTTAATTATAATTTGATGAGTAGCCATCGATCATAGCAAACGTTAGCTGCCGAGCATGTTAATTCAGCTCTCCAGTCTATTTTTGGCAAAGGAAGTTTTGCTCAAGACCTAAGTGTGAGTATTTTGTTTGAAGGAACACAAGATAATTCTTCCAGAGATAATTTTTCATGTACAAGTCACACTTTACTCACTTCCATAACAGAACATAAGATTAAGACCAGAGTTAGGCCATTAGACCCATTGCATCTGCTCTGCCATTCCATCAAAGCTGATTTATATCCCTCTAAACCCCATTTTGATGCCATTACTAATCAAGAACCTATCAATCTCCACTTTAAATAAAGCCTGTCACTTGGTTTCCACAGATTCACCACACTCTGGTTAATGAAATTCTTCCTCATCTCTGTTCTAAATGGACTTCTCACTATTCTGAGGATGTGCTCTCTGGTCCCAGAGTCCTTCACTATATGAAACATCCTCTCCACATCCACTCTATCTTGGCTTTTCAATATTTGATAGATTGCAATCAGATCCCTCTCACCATTCTTCTAAACTCCAGTGAATACACCCCAGAGACCTCAAACGTTCCTCATGACTTAACCCTTTCATTTCATTGATGGTAGGAAAATAAAGTCTGATTTTTTCATTCCCACTAAATTTTCAGAGAATGGATTCACAGGAATAAACTAACTTCTTTAATGTCGTAAACTTGAATGAAATAAAACATTGGAACATACAGTGACTAGATTTAACTGGAAATAAAAATAAATAAAAGAAATCAGAAGTTCATGAATTTCATTCTTATAGATGTGTATTTTTATTTCGTGCCCTCTGTTTACCACTTATCTAACAGTCAGGTATTAGTTTAATAATTCCCTTTCCTTCCCCAGCAGTGGTTAGCATCTTGTGCTAGAAGTTTGACCAAGATGGCTCCAAGAAACTATTAAGTACTGAATTATTTCACTATTAGTAATATATTATAAAGACATACTTTACATAGCGTCACCATGGTTTCTGGTCAATTCCATGGCCAAAGATTACTTTTGTAGCATGGTTAACATTGTCATGTGTGAAACGCACAGCTATTTATCCTCAAAGAAAGTTCCTACATAAAGCAATAATAGGTACCAGTGTACTGTTTGTGCTGTTGGAGTGGAAGAACAAAGCGAAGCAAAGTCTGGCCTCAGTTTATTTTTAAATTATGTCACAGGATTTTTAAATTATGTCCACTTGAGAAGATATGCTGGGCCTGAGTTTGAATAGTTTGGCAGAATAGGTCAAATGTTGAAAAAAGCAGTTAAATTGGAAAGCAAACTATATTCTGGCAATTAGTGGTTTGCTAATAGGAAAGGTCCTTGTGTTAATTCTGCCCCTTTACACAAGCCACATGAGCTTTCACTTGCCTTGAATCTCCCAGCTGCAAACTGACAAAACTAACAGATTCAGTTGATACCTTTGAAAGCCAGGGAAGAGACTTTGGAACTCAGCCCAACAGCAAGGAAATTGAGTGTTAAAATTGTTAATGAAGTACTATCATGCAAAAGGTTGTTTAATTTCATCCATGAATTATAAAATAGATCAGCACATACTATTTATCACCTTTAATGGAGGCCAACATATAGTATAATTATTTTGTTGAAGATTGTCATAAGCTAATTAGCAGGCTGTATGCTTTTAGATACAGCATAATGAGTCTGCCAACTTTTTTGTAAACTTTCTATGCTGAAACTGAGCTGCTAGAGCAAATCTGTCAACTCTATTTTTCCTGCTTAAAAGAAGTTTCAAATTTTCTATTTCTCTTTCCCTTCATTAATTACCAATTTATTACTCATTATATGTGTAATTCTGCACTAAATGAGCCTCTTGAATATACATCTAAATCTTAATTGTTGATAATCGTAACTGAAGGGACTGAGATCACGTGGAGAGAAGCACCACTGGAATCATTCATTCTCAGTTTGAAGTCTATGTGAAAAAATTATGAGAGACTTCTGCTATTTCATGATTTTCTGTTTATATTCAGGAAGGTTGAACTCTTCATTGCTTCAACCATTCCCACATTCTACTTGATTTTGTTCCTCTTTCCAACACAAGGTAAACTCAGTGGACTTAATTCTACAAATAAGTGTCTTGTTCTACTACTCAAAGCAATGTTTTGTGTATCATTTCTCCATTGAGTGGATCTGTCTCATACATAATGTTAATTTATGTTGCTATTGAATTGACAAAGCAGCCTACATCTGGGAACCTCTCTGATACACTAGTGCATGAGCATCTAATCTCCTCTAGGGCATTAGTTTTGCAGCAATGAAGTCATTGAATTGAATAGAGAAGAAAACATGCAACACTTAATTTGTAGTGCAAAATGAAAAGGAAATTAGCCCTTTACTGTACTAAAACGAAGATAAAGCAGAATTCTTTAGATGGCAGAAGCACAAGCAAACAGAAAATCATCCCTGTGACCACCAGCAGACATTTTACAAAATATTGCAAAGGCCTTAAACTGCATTATGTAGATACCATCAGAGGAGATAATCAAATGGATGAGATTCATCAAAGGTATTTAAGGAAGATTTCAAAGTCAGGAAGTGAAGGGATAAGGATTTAGAGAGAGTTGGGGAGAGATTCATGTCAAAAAGTCGCACTTTGGAATCATAGATGGGGCAGGATAGGAAGGACAGGTAGTATAAGACATGACATAAGAAAAACAAATGGTAACAGATTGTAAGTTTATAAAGAATTCATGCTGGAGCAGTTTCAGGTATTAATGGATGATGTTTGGAAGCACCAAAACCATTGAAGATAATTACACAGCAGTTGAATCAATTCCATGTTTATCTTCTTTGATCATATTTATCTATTTTTTATGGCTTTCCTATTCAAGGGTTTGTCTGAATCTATCTTAAATGTAGTGGATGTATCTGATTCCATCTCCTCTGGTGTAGTCAATCACTCTTTGTATAAAACCTTTCCCATCAAATCACCTTTAGAACTTTACTATTCATTTTTACTTTACTATTCATCTCTTAGCTTTCTTTGCTCCAGGAAAAAGAAGAGCTTTCCCATCCAATCATTTCCCATAACTAAAAGTCTTATAGTCCAGGCAACCTACTGGTGGGTGTTTTCTACACTCCTAACACCGCAAACATAATCCTTTCTGTAGTGTGGCAACCAAAACAATATATAATATTCCAAGTCTGTTCTAACAGGTGGTTTGTAAAGCTGCAACATTACAATCCCAACTTCTATCTTCTGCGCCGCAATCTATGAAGGCAAACATTCCATGTGTCTTCTTCACCACCCTAACTACTTGTGTTGCCATTTGCAGCAAATTGTGGGATTGGACCCCAAAGCATATATGTTCATCAACATTCCTTAACATCTTACCACTTACTGTGTATAAAGAACCATGATTTGATTTTCCAAAATGCAAAACCTCATGATGGAGCTAATTAAATTCTATTTGTCAACGTCTCAGCTTACATTAAATCTGATGTATATCCTGTAATAACCTTGGACAACTGTCCTTGCTGTACACTGACACCATCAGCGTTGTGTCATCCACAATAGAGCTTTACAATTTCCTTCTCCAAGTATCTATTCACTTCCTGTTGCAAATAGTGATAGATTTGCTTCTACTGTCATGTCAGGCACTGACAGGACAGAGTTAGAGTGAAAGATGCTGTTTTAAAACAATCAAACAAATTTTTTCTTTTATTTACTTATTCTGTGATCTGTGCTAATATTCATTGAGCATCCATAAGGAGGTGATGAGCTGCTACTCTGAACATCTGCAGTCCTCTTGGTGTTCCCATTTGCCTGTTGCCTTTATGGTTGAGTTCATGAGTCTGAGAGGTGACATCAATAACTCAATCAAATGATGAAAATGATACAACTTTTATCAAAGGTTCATATTGCAGCCATTTTTCATCAGTTGTAGAAGGAAAGGCATGAATAAATAGGTTGGCTGATGGGATACCAGAAGTAATTCTGACTCCAAAACTTATCTAGGCAATGTGGAGATTATTTTGCAATGTGATTTGTATATGACAGAAGGTCACAGTAGTCTAGGCATGCTACGTACATGCAGGCATCAACTGTCCCATTTGCTGTAGAAATGGAATGGAACTTCTGCAAACATCCATTCTTCTGACCTAATGATGACATGGCATTGATGAAACCACTGAAGATGCGTGAAACTACACTGAGAAACTTTTGCAATGATGTTCTGAGACTGGAATGCTGAACCTATAACAATTACAATTCTCTATTATAAGAAGTTTGCTTCCAATCACCAGAACGTTTTTCTTCGATGCCCACTTTCACCTGGATTCCTTTATGATAATCTGTCAAGTGTTGGTTTTGTGTCCTGAACAGTCACTTTCATGTTACCTCTGGAATACCAGATTTAGATTAGATTTAGTCCAAAGATATGATGAGGTATGAGACCAAGTGATTCAAGTGACACCCAAATTCGACACAAGAGGACAGATTATTGGTGAGTAACTGGTGCTCATAGCACAATTGACAACACCTTCCATCACTTTGTCGACAATTGGAAGTGCACAGATAATTAGCCAAATTTTATGTATTTTGACACAAGACATACCAGACAATTTCCCATATTATGGTGCTAGGCTAAAGAACCATCTTTAACCACCTTCGGGTTTATCACCACCTTCTCAAGGACAATTAAGTCTATATCCCTTCAATGAGTCAATAACAGCATTTTATTATTACAGGAAGCATTTTGCTAGAAGTGTATATAGTTCTGGAGCACAAGTTGTCAGTGCTTTGGCCAGGAAATTATCTGGTCTCATGTACCCCTTGCACTTTAGCTAATGCTCTCAGTCAATATATGGTATAATACAGCATAAAGTAAATTGATTTCAGGGTTTTGTGATGATGAAATTTAACATAGATCATGTACAGCTATACATTACATAGAAATAAAGAAAACCTACAGCACAATACAAGCCCTTTGGCCCACATTACTGTGCCGAACATGTACTTACTTTAGAAATTACCTAGGGTTACCCATAGCCCTCTATTTTTCTAAGCTCTTTTAAAAGACCCTATTGTATCCACCTCCACCACAGTCACTGGCAGCCCATTCCTCCACACTGCCAAGAGTCTTACCATTAATACTACATTTTGCTCGCATATTTGACCTACCAAAATGAACCACCTCACACTTACCTGGGTTGAAATCCATCTGCCACTTCTCAGCCCAGTTTTGCATCCTATCAATGTCCCACTGTAACCTCTGACAGCTCTCCACACCATCCACAACACCTCCAACCTCTGTGTCACCTCCAACCTCAGCAAATTTACTAACCCACCACTTCCTCATCAAGGTCATTAAAAAATTCATGAAGGGGTCCCAGAACAGATCCCTGAGGCACCCCACTGGTCACCAACCTTCATGCAGAATATGACCCATCTACAACTACACTTTGCCTTCCGTGGGCAAGCCAATTCTGGATCTGCAAAGCAAGTTCCCTTGGATCTCATGCCTCCTTACTTACTCAATAAGCTTTGCATGGTGTACCTCATCAAATGCCTTGCTGAAATCTATATACACTTCCTTATGTTCATCAATGTGTTTAGTCACATTCTAAAAAAATTCAGTCAAGCTCGTAAGGCACAATCTGCCTTTGACAAAGCCATGCTGACTATTGCTAATCATATTATACCTCTCCAAACATTTATAAATCCTGCCTCTCAGGATCTTCTCCATCAACTTACCAACCACTGAAGTAAGGCTCATTGGTCTATAATTCCTGGGCCATCTCTATTCCCTTCTTGAATAATGGAACCCTTCAATTCTCCGGAACCTCTCCCGTCCCCATTGATGATGCAAAGATCATTGCCAGAGGCTCAGCAATCTCCTCCCTCGCTTCTCACAGGCCTAGGTATATCTGATCTGGTCCCGGTGATTTATCTAACTTGATGCTTTCCAAAAGCTCCAGCATATCCTGTTTCTTAATGTCTGTATGCTCAAGTTTTTCAGTCTGCTGTAAGTCATCCCTACAATCGACAAGGTACTTTTCCATAGTGAATACTGAAGAAAAATATTCATTAAGTACCTCTACTATCTCCTCCGGTTCCATACACACTTTTCCACTGTCACACTTGATAGGTCCTATTCTCTCACGTCTTACCCTCTTGCTCTTCACATACTTGCTGAATGCCATGGGGTTTTCCTTCTCCATTCATGCCTTCTCCATAAAAATTGTGAATCCAGCTCTGATTGAAGTCATCAAATATTCCTGCTTGGACTTACTACAGGTGAAATCCACAGCCACAGCCATGGATCACTCTATTGTTTTTCTTTTTTTGCTCTCTTTATTATTAGCACGAAGGCAGTCTGTTGATGCAGATTCATTCAACTGGTGCCTCGTTTTGTGTTTGCCTGCTGGCATGACCTGCTACACTTGTCATTCCCATCTGTGCTTATAGAAAAAAGCTATTGAGTTAACGCCAGAATGTTTCATTCAGTCCATCCCCCACTTATTCGCGGCCCACTGATCTACAACAGGGTGTGTATAGAGTATTAACCTGCCAGCTTATAGAGTCATGGAGCTACAGCCCAGTAGAAGGCACTTCATTCCTTTTAGTCCGTGCCGAACTATAACTTTGCCCTCCTTATCCCTCCCATACCCTATTATCCAAAGTTCTCTTAAATGGTGAAATCAAACCCTTATCCACCACTTTTGCTGGCAGCTTATTTCACACTCTTACTGCCCTCTAAGTGAAGACATTTCCCCTCATCTTTCCCTTAAAATATTTCAACTTTCCACTCTTAATTTATGAGCACTAGTTCTCATCTTAACCAATTTAATGTGTTGAAATGCGATAATAAGTAAAGCTTATAGTTGTCAGAAACCTTTGTAGAATTTGATTCCATGCGTCAATATTGTCATCAAAAAGGCAGGGTTAGCATGAGTAAGACATACCCGTTGAAAGGTCATTGAACTGAAACATTACCTCTGTTTCTCTTCATGGATGGTGTCTGATCTGCTGAAGATTTCCTGCATTCTCTGTTTCTGCAGAAATGTTCCTTAAGAAAATCAATTCTGAAGGTGTCAAGGACATCTGGGTAGCCCAAAACCTGATGACATGAATACTGATTTCTCTAACTTCCATTAATGTCCCTTCTCCCCTTCTTTCCCCATCCCTTATTTATTTATTAATCATCTCCCCCCCCCCTTTTTCTCTCTCTACCCCTCTCACAATCACTCTTTGCCTGTTCTCCATCTCTTTCTGGTGCTTCCCCCCCTCCCCCTTTCTTTCTCCCTAGACCTCCCGTCCCATGATCCTTTCCCTTCTCCAGCTCTGTATCCCTTTTGCCAATCACCTTTCCAGCTCTTAGCTTCACCACTCCCCCTCTGGTCTTCTCCTATCATTTTGGATCTCCGCCTCACCCTCCTACTTTCAAATCTCTCATTAATCTTTTCTTTCAGTTAGTCCTGATGAAGGGTCTCAGCCCGAAACATCGACTGTGTTTCTTCCTATAGATGCTGCCTGGCCTGCTGCGTTCTACCAGCATTTTGCATGTGTTGCTTGAATTTCCAGCATCGTCAGATTTCCTTGTGTTTACATTTGTTTGGAAGAGCTCCTGGTGACCAAAACCTGGCTTACTGCTTGGAGCCAAATAGATGAAATTTTCTTTTTGGCAAGATGCATAATTTCAAGGGAATGCTGGACATACAATACAGTATTGCATATAGAAGCATTAAATTCACATCTTGATGCATGCTTTTTATGAATGGCCTGCTTTGTTCACGGGAGCAAGCTTCAGGTGGGCCTACTTTAAATAAAGACCTTCCCTGCATAACTTCACTTCTTTGGCCAGAGTAATGACACAGACTTCCTTCCTTCAGCCCAAATACAACCACAATAGTAATAATAAACCCACCCACCCTGACCAATTTACCTTCCAGTTGTGGCCCCGTTTTCAATAATACAACTTGACTCTTGAGGTCCTGATTGCTCTACTCTCACCTCTCTCTGACCCTGTAAGCTAGTTCTCTCTTTCCCTGCAACACCATTTCTCAGTCTGTTGTGCACCCCATGGTTAACCAACTGAGCTTCTATGCAAGAGATCTTTCAGACATCATATTAACTGTGGTGGAAATGAAATATACGTGGAGAGGTCAGCAATTGATGGTACAATATCAATTGAATTCACTTCTCTAGAAAAGCAGTCACTGCACAATCCTCAATTATCTTGCATTATCTTTCTCCTAAGTGCTAATAAATAAACTTCTTTCCTGCAGAACAAATAATAGAACAGGCAAGACAAATCAGAAACAGCATGGACACACAAAATTCTCATTATGTTGTTTCATCGAATCTTAACATCACAGATGTATTTTGACTAGAAAATTTACACTTGGTCAGCATTCCTGTGGGCTGCATGCTAATTTGTCCCATTTCCACTTCAGCCCATATTGCTTCACTTCCTAATGGAAATCAAATTTTCAAAACTACTGTTTATGTGCAATTAGACAAATCACAGAATCTAAGGACAGATGCAGAATGGAAGATCATTCAGCTCATCAAAATCCTGACGGGGCAAATACAACAATAACACACACAACCCACTCTTCAGCACTCTCCCAGCTTTCTCCTTTTGAGTATTTATCCAGCTCCTGTTTGAATGCTGCAATCAATGAAAATGGGAAATAAGGTATGTTTGGTGGCAGATAGTGCTCTTTTTGCGCTACTTATTTTTAAATTTCTTTTTGTAACTTTTAGAGGTTTTATTTTAATATATTTCACTGTGTTGCTGCTGTAATATAACACATTTAATGACATATGGCAGTAAAAATAAACCCTGACTTTGTTCCTTTGACATCCAAAAAAAAACACACAGATTGGTTGGTTCATTAACAAGCTATTGTAAATTTGGGTAGGTGGGTTTAAGAGAATCAGGTTTGTCAGACAGGCAAATCTAGGGAAATAGGAGGGAAAACTGAATGAATGGATTTTTTCTGCATGTAATTGATAAGCTAGTCTGCCTCCTTTTATATGTGTGGGAATAAGAATCTGCCTCCATCGCTACTCACAACAATGAGTTCCAGTCTATAATTATGGGCGGAAAAAGTCTTCATGAACTTGGAAACTTTTGTCGGTTATATTCTTCTTACAAATCAGAGTTATTAAGTTCACTAATGAGCAGCTTCCCTCTGCATATATACTTTACAATTTGAAACAGCTATATTGCAAACTCCTGTTTTATGGAGAATAATTATACCTGTGCCAACCTATGCAGACAACTGATGTTCATAATCTGAAATCATAAGAACATTTCTTGTAAAGCTGCCCAAAGTGTTTGATCCAGAAATGTACACTACAGTGCAGTAGAGGCCAAACCACAGTTTTTGAAAGACTTGTAAATTAGGAAAACTTGATTATGGAATTGACAAAATAGTTCCAGCAGACATAGCAGTATACCTCTACAGTGGTGCTAGAAAGTTTGTGAACCCTGCAGAATATTCTAATATTTTTGCATAAATATGTCCTAAAATATGATCAGTTCATCATGCAAGTCTAAAAGCCTGATAAAAAGATCACAAAACATTATATTTATTCATTTATTTATTGAGAAAAATATTATTGAGAAAAATCCAATATTACATGTACTTATTGGAAAATGTATGTGAGCTTTTGCTTTCAGTAACTGATGTGACCACCCTCCCTTGTAGAACAATAACCTTAAACTATTATTTCTAGTAACTGTTGATCAGTCCTACTATTGGCTTGGAGGAATTTTAGGCCATTCCTCCTTACAAAATGGCTTCAATTCTGTGATGTTGGTCGGCTTCCTTGCATTAACTGCTTGCTTCAGGTCCTTCCACAACATTTCTATAAAGTCAGGACTTTGACTCGGACATTCTAAAACACAAAAGGTCTTCTTTTGAAACATTCTGTTTTTGATTTACTCTGGTCCTTGTGCATTATCCAACTTCTATTAAGCTTCAGGTGATGAACTACTACCCTGACATTCTCCTGTAAAATGTCTTGATATAATTTTGAATTAATTGTTCCCTCAACAATTGCGATCTGTCCAGGCCCTGAGGCAGTAAAGCAGCCCCAAATCATGATACTCCTTCCACCATACATCTCAGTTGGGATAAGGTTTTGGTGTTGGTGTGCATTGTCCTTTCCCTCCAAATATAGCAATATGCATTTCTGCTAAAAAAGTTCAACTTATGTCTCATCTGTCCACAGAAATTTGTCCCAGAAGTACTAGAGAACAACACACGCAAAATGCTGGTGGAACACAGCAGGCCAGGCAGCATCTATAGGAAGAAGCTCTGTCGAAGTTTCGGGCTGACTAAGGGTCTCGGCCCGAAACATCAACAGTGCTTCTTCCTCTAGATGCTGCCTGGCCTGCTGTGTTCCACCAGCATTTTGTGTGTGTTGCTTGAATTTCCAGCATCTGCAGATTTCCTTGTGTGAGCACTGTAGCACATCCAAGTGGTATTTTGCAAACTTGAGATGTACGGCAATGTTCTTTGGGGGGAAGCAGTGGTTTCCTCTGTGGTATCCTTCCACAAACACCATTCTTGTTCAGTGCTTTTCTTATAGTGGACTCATGAACAGAGATTTAGCAGGTTCTAGGGATTTGTGCAGGTCTTTTGCTGTTACCTTTGGAGTTTTTATTGCCTTTTTCAGTATTACAGATTATGATATTGGTGTGATCTTTGCAGGGCACCCTCTCAAGGGAAAAGTAGCAACAGTACTGAGTTTCCTCCATTGGCAGACTACTTCCCTTACTGTGGATTGATGAACACTTCCCTCTCCTGAGGAAAAGTAGTCTTTTCCAGCTTCTTGCATTTCTACAGTTCTTCTAAGGTTCTCTGAAAGTTGTTTGGATTGAGGAATGATGCACACATACAGTTCTTTATTAAGAAGAGCAGGCTCTGTCTGTAACCTGACTTTGTGTGTCTTTTCTTAATATATAGGGCAGAACACCTCTACAATCCACACCTCCAAACTCTTCTAATAGGTTGGAACAAACTGACTCCAAATACATGTAAGCTTTTTTAGAAGGCGTTCCCCAAAGGCTCATATACCTTTTTCAATAGACAATAGACAGTAGGTGCAGGAGTAGGCCATTTGGCCCTTCTAGCCAGCACTGCCATTCACTGTGATCATGGCTGATCATACACAATCAGTACCCTGTTCCTGCCCTCTCCCCATGTCCCTTGACCCCACTATCTATAAATGCTCTATCTAACTCTCTCTTGAATGCATCCAGAGACTTGGCCTCCACTGCCTTCTGGGGCAGAGCCTTCCACATATACACCACTCTCTGGATGAAAAAGGTTTTCCGCATCTCTGTTCTAAATGGCCTACCCCTTATTCTTAAACTGTGGCCTCTAGTTCTGGACTCACCCATCAGCGGGAACATGCTTCCTGCCTCCAGTGTGTCCAATCCCTTAATAATCTTATACGTTTCAATCAGATCCCCTCTCATCCTTCTAAATTCCAGTGTATAGAAGCCCAGTTGCTCCAATCTTTCAACATATGACAGTCCCACCATTCCGGGAATTAACCTTGTGAACCTACGCTGCACTCCCTCAATAGCAAGAATGTCCTTCCTCAAATTTGGAGACCAAAACTGCAAACAATACTCCAGGTGGGGTCTCACCAGGTCCCTGTACAGCTGCAGAAGGACTTCTTTACTCCTATACTCAATTCCTCTTGTTATAAAGGCCAGCATGTCATTAGCTTTTTTCACTGCCTGCTGTACCTGCATGCTTGCTTTCATTGACTGATTGACAAGAACACCTAGATCTCATTGTACTTCCCCTTTTCCTAACTTGACTCCATTCAGATAGTAATCTGCCTTCCTGTTCTTGCCACAAAAGTGAATAACCTCACATTTATCCACATTAAACTGCATCTGCCATACATTTGCCCATTCACCCAACCTGTCCAATTCACCCTGCATTCTCATGACATCCTCCTGACATTTCCAATTGCCACCCAGCTTTGTGTCATCGGCAAATTTGCTAATGTTACTTTTAATCCCTTCATCTAAACCATTAATGTATATTGTAAACAGCTGCGGTCCCAGCACCGACCATTGCAGTACCCCACTGTTCACAGCCTGCCATTGCGAAAGGGACCCGTTAATTGCTACTCTTTGTTTCCTGTCAGCCAGCCAATTTTCAATCCATGTCAGTACTTTGCCCCCAATACTATGTGCCCTAATTTCGCCCACTAATCTCCTATGTGGGACTTTATCAAAAGCTTTCTGAAAGTCCAGGTACACTACATCCTCTGGCTCTCCCTTGTCCATTTTCATAGTTACATCCTCAAAAAACTCCAGAAGATTAGTCAAACATGATTTTCCCTTTATAAATCCATCCTGACTCGGACTGATCCTTCTACTGCTATCCAAATATGCCGTAATTTCCTCTTTTATAATTGACTCCAGCATTTTTCCCACCACTGACATCAGGCTAACCAGTCTATAATTCCCTGTTTTCTCTCTCCCTCCTTTCTTGAAAAGTGGGACAACATTAGCCACCCTCCAATCAACAGGAACTGTTCCTGAATCTATAGAACATTGGAAAATGATTACCAATGCATCCACGATTTCTAGAGCCACCTCTTTAAGTACCCTGGGATGCAGACCATCAGGTCCCAGGGAGTTATCAGCCTTCAGACTCAACAGTCTATCCAAAACCATTTCTTGCCTAATATAAATTTCCTTCAATTCATCCTTTACCTTAGTTCTTTTGGTCACTATTACATCTGGGAGATTGTTTGTGTCTTCCCTAGTGAAGACAGATCCACAGTACCTGTTCAACCCATCTAAAATTTCCTTGTTCCCCAAAATAAATTCACCCGTTTCTGTCTTCAATGGCCCAATTTTGGTCTTAACTATTTTTTTGCTATTCTCATACCTAAGGAAGCTTTTACTATCCTTCTTTATATTCTTGGCTAGTTTACCTTCGTACCTCATATTTTCTTGGCGTATTGCCTTTTTTGTTATCTTCCGTTGCTCTTTAAAAGCTTCCCAGTCCTCCAGTTTCCCGCTCATCTTTGCTATGTTATACTTCTCTTTTATTTTTATATTGCCATTTACTTCCCTCGTCAGCCACGGGTGCCCCTTACTCCCCTTAGGATCTTTCTTCCTCTTTGGAATGAACCGATCCTGCACATTCTGTATTATTCCCAGAAATACCTGCCATTTTTGTTCCACTGTCTTCCCTGCTAGGGTATTGTCCCTTTGTACTTTGGCCAGCTCCTCCCTCATTGCTCCATAGTTCCCTTTGTTCAACTGTAATACTGACACATCCGAGTTTCCCTTCTCCTTCTCAAATTGTAGGTTAAAACATATCATATTATGGTCCTGTACTTCAAGCATCCTTTCCTTCCTCATCGTCGCCCCCTTTCTCTCTTCCGGTATCCTTGGTGTAATGACCTCACTGTAGGTCCTGTCCAGAAAACGCTTGTTTTCAATAAATACATAAAATATTGGATAATTTTTCTCAATAAATAAATGACCAAGTATAATGCATGTTATGTTATTCATTTAATTGAGTTCTCTTTAACTAGATTTAGGACTTACATGAAGATTTGATCCTATTTTAGGCCATATTTGTGCAGAAATAGAGAAAATTCACAAACTTTCTAACACCACTGTAAGTGACCAGTGATGGCTTTACGTTGGAAGGGTATAACATACATATTTAATTTGTTCACACAGGTGATAAGAGATCACACTCATTGATGTGCAGCTCCATTAATGGCCTAAAATATAGAAGCACAATTTGACCGTGCAGTGGCCCGTGCTGATTCAGGGTCCCAGGTTAATTTCCTAATATGCACAGTGCTAACTATTCTTAGCCTTTTCATTGTTCAGGTGTACAATTCCACTTCACCTGTGGGAGAGGGTAAGGCAGTTATTATTCTGACAGCTCATAAGATGTCCCCTGTAGGAATGTACATCTCTGTGGGGTCTGAGCAAGGAGAGCTGTGATACTCTCAACACAGACAGTTTGCTGACATTTATTGTCTTGACTCACACATGAATAATGAGCACAAGTGACCTGCTCTAGACCTTCAGGTACCCGTGAGACTAAATGCTTAATGACTTTAGAAGGGGTAAAAACAATAAATAAAAGTCTTGCTGGCACCTGTTTGAAATGGGTTAATTGTCTGGGGGCAAATATATTTACTGTCTAAATAACAAAACATAGTAATTCCATCTTTTTGACGTAGCTGTAAATAGTTTAAATAAAGAATAAATTAGCTTGTATACAAACATGATGCTGTGTCCCTGTTTCTTGCAGTGTAACTTTCAATGAATTAATTTGCTCCTGAAGTTGTGTGGGGATTAATGCAAGTGTGATTCATCAGGGTGTTAAGAGTTGAGTTCAGAGGTGAGGTTATGTTTTTAGTTTTGGAGGTGTGGTGGTTCGTTTCTGAGGTTATTGTGGAACTGTTGTTGAGTCACCCAGGTGAAAATTGCTCATCCTCAAGAGAGATTGCTAATTAGGCAGAATTTCATGGATTTCTTTATAAGCATTTAAAATGGCTTTAAAAAAAACTACTTTTGTAAGATTGTGTAATCTAGTGCAAGTTTATAAACATGATTTTCCTACCAGATTTTAGGACTGCATACTGTACTGTGGAACATCGTCAGCATGCAACGTTGGTGCCGGAACGTGTGACGATACTTGCGGGCAGCCCCCAGCATATACTTGGACGTGCCCGTTGTTAACATAACACACCTCACAGTATGTCTACATATCATAAATAAGAAAATATAGCAGAAAAATAAAATGAAATTTCATGTCAAATGTGGGATTACATTTTGGATTAATGGTTATTTTGGCTTACTGTAGTGATGCTCTTAATGTTACATCAATCCAATGAAGCATTTTCATTTCAAAGTGAAATTATAGTGGATATACTTCTGATCTTTACTGTTTACAGCTGTTTTAAGTATGGATAACATGATACTTCTTTTGCTTTTGTGTTTAAGTTGTGTCTTTTACTTGGAGTACAAATTTTCCCCACAGTTAATGGAATTGATAATAGCTTCTCTCATCTTCCACTTGACTTCCTTTCACCCAATTGTGCTCTCATAAAAATAACACGTGGTTTTAGCAGTGTCAGCCTGCAGCTTTTCAGCAGCTGTACCTATTTGTCTGTTTCATCAGCCATGAAAATACCTTTCAAGCTGAGACATCTACATCAGCAGCAAAGTCATCAGTGATCCAACTGGACCACTGAGCTGTTCATCAACCGATACCATGAAGGCTGACTTAACACCCCCAATCCTTATAAATTATTGATACTCAGACTTTCTCTGTAGAAACATTTACACCAGACAGGACAGAAGCCCTGAAATTATGCTGCGCAGTATTATCATAAATGACAAAGACCATCAGCATCAGCTTCCATAAAGATGTCCTTGTCCTTCTTAGATCCATCCATTTGCTGCTGACTGCTCAACTGTGGCTTAATCATTTCCAGTTTTATTATCTTCATCTTCAACAAGCTTTTCTGATCAGGAAAATGTTAGTTTATCCAAATCTCTTCGAGTTGTGCACAATCCCAAATTACGTTTCACTCGCTATTTGCACTTGTCATCATCAGTCCAATTTATCAAAACATGAATTATTTCTTAGCCTCTTTATTCTCAACTTCCATAAACTCTTTTAACACCATAATTCGTACTTCACCCTCTCCACTTTGTGATTGTCAGCATCTCCAACTCTGACTTCCTACAGATGCAGACTGGGCTACACCTAACAAGCTGCCTATCCTCACCTCCCCAAAACCCAACAGCAAATGCAACATCTCAAAGTCTTTTTCTTGAACTGTTCTACAAGGCTGAGGAAAATTAACTTCCACTGTGGCTTTAGGAGCCCTTGGGTGGCTAATGAAACCAACATGGGAACTAAAGTCTAATCTATGACATTATACAGGCCAGCCTTACTGACATGAAGTCAGGGAGGCCATATCCCAAATTAAAACAATCATGGGAACAGATGGAACATGGACAGCGCTGGAAATGCCATCTCTATTTGCCTTTGAAGTACACCTCAGTAATTAGGTGGCAGTTGAGAATCAAACAGATTGTTGGGACTCATGTCAAACATAGGTCAGATCTGGATTACTTCCCAAGGATTCAGTGAACCAGATAGGTTTTGACAACAATCAGGTAGTTTGATAATTATTATTATGGCTACAGCCATTAATTTTAAGTCTGAGATTTACAATTCCCCAGATCAAACTTGTGTCTCTGAGTCAACGGGTTGAAATTTTAGCTGCTAGACTGGTAACGCAAGACTAAAGCTTCTATACCTTACTCATCAAATGACCTTTTCCATTACCTCCTGGGTGTTGTAAGTGCTTTACAAATTAAAATAAATTATTCTTATAGTCTAGGACATGGAAAGAGATCATTTGGCCCATTGGCTTCATGCCATCTTCCAGGTAAGCTATTTGAATTGTCTTATACATCTAAATCCTGCCCTCCACTGAAAGTGTCCAAAAATTCCCTCCTTGTCTTCCATCCATTAATCTACATTAAGAGGTAGCTACATAAGGGCCACAAAACCAAACCTACCAACATTTGTTTGGACTGTGGGAAACGTTGTTCTATTTGTTCCTTTTCTAGTTAAGCACATCCCTGAAATGTGCATACAATTGAAATGGCACTGTCTTCTCACTTACACTTGATAAAAAAGACTGGGCTAAGAAATCACATTGTGAACTTCCTAAATAAAAATGTTTTGGTTTTCAATCAAACAGCTGTCCTTTCAGATACCATTGAACACAACAAGTCTCACTTAGCATTTATGGCATGAGGCTTATTGAAGCGGTTGTGGAGTTTGGAGACAAAACAGCCAATAATAAGTTCTGAAACTGTTTGCTTTCTCAATGCACGTAAAAGCAGCTAATCTCCCAGGCTTCAACTCATTAATGAAATTCATATATAAAGTAAATAGTGTTGCATGGTCTCAGTACACTATGTACAGTTCTGATTTTTGCAGTACACTGACTGCTGAAAGAAGATAAAATGAGATAGAAGTGATAGAGAAATTGCATTTCAATGAGTTATTATATAATCTAATCATGCTCTCACTGCAAGAAAAAGGTTGAGAGATAAGATTGTGTATTTCAGAATTTTATGGGAATTGAAGAACTTGGATCACAATAATCTGTTTCATTGTGGATTCAAGAAATAGCAGATTTTGGAATCTAAAGCTAAAACCAAACCCTTAGGAGGAATTCAAATGGGTCAGACAGCTTCTATAGAGGGAAATTAATTCAACTGAATTGACTTTATTATTTACATGCTTCATATTATTTACATGAGGTGTAAGTATCTTTACATTATGTCTCCATTTAAATGTTCAGTGTGCAATTTACAGTAATTTATAATAAATAGAATGTACAACAATATAACAGAGAAATACAGTTGTGTCAGCATGAATTAATCAGTCTGATGGCCTGTTGGAAGAAGCTGTCCCGGAGCCTGTTGGTCCTGGCTTTTATCCTGCGGTACCATTTCCCAGATGGTAGCAGCTGGGACAGTTTGTGGTTGGGGTGACCCAGGTCCCCGATTATCCTTTGGGCCCTTTTTACACACCCGTCCTTGTAAATGTGCTGAATAGTGGGAAGTTCACATTTACAGATACACTGGGCTGTCCACACCACTCTCTGCAGACTCCTGCGATTGAGGGAAGTACAGTTCCCATACCAGCCAGTGATGCAGCCAGTCAGGATGCTCTCAATTGTGCCTCTGTAGAAAGTTCTTAGGATTTGGGGGCTCTTACCAAACTTTTTTCAACTCTCTGAGGTGAAAGAGGTGCTGTTGCTGCTTCTTCAACACACAGCTGGTATGTACAGAGCACGTGAGATCCTTGGTGATGTTTATGCTGAGGAACGTAAAGCTGTTCACCCTCTCAACCCCAGATCCATTGATGTCTATAGCGGTTAGCCTTTCTCTATTCCTCCTGTAGTCTACAACCAGCTCCTTTGTTTCTCAGACATTGAGGGAGAGGTTGTTTTCTTGACACCACTGTGATGACTTCTTCTCTGTAAGCTGCCTCGTTATTATTTTGATATTTTGAATTAACTGTCCTGAAATATCAACTGTCCATTTTCTCCACAGAGACTGCCTGACTCATTGATTCCTGCAGCCATTTTCTCAATTGCACAGCTTTAATGTGTAGAGAGCAGTACAAAAATAAGCCACAGGCTGATGTTGAGGAAAACCTGGATTTCTGAAACACACTTAGAGGAAGTGGTACAATAATGAATACAAGATCAGAAGAATGTTTGGTGCTTGCGAAGGATATTCTGAACCACATTATCATCATATCTCCTAGTTTTGTGTCTCCAATTTATGATACATGATCTTATATGACACAATTTTACCTCAATTATCTCAAAGAATGGCATTCAGTGAAAATGCAGGAGTTTCAAGGGATTGAAAATGCTTGAAAGATTCAGATGGACCACATACTTCACCAGTTCTTAATAAAACATCACCTAAAATACGATGAATTCAGTATAGATTAAGGCAATGATATTGTTCCTTAGAAGAAGAAACGTGAAATAAACTGGTTGTGGTTTGAGAAAATCAGGTGATCAGCAGTTACAGTGTATAAATAAGGTGCTTTAATAACCCAACCAGGTCAAGAAGATGACGTATACTCCTTTTTTTTTCAGGCTTCAAAACCCATTCCTAATCCTGCCGTATTCAATCTACATCTTTACAGAATTAGAATCAGGTTTAATATCACAGGCATAAGTCATGAAATGCACTGTTTTGAGGCAGCAGTACAATGTAATACATAATAATATTAACATTAAATTAAGAAATATATATAATAATTAACTTAGTGCAAAAGAAAACAACAAAAAATTAGGTAGTGTTCATGGATCCATTGTTTATTCACAAATATGATAGTGGAGGGGAAGAAGCTGTTTCTGAAACATTGAGTGTGTGTCTTCAGCCTCCTGTATCTCCCCTTTGTCTTCAGTGATGGGGTCTTAATGATGGATGTCACTTTCTTGAGGCATTGCCTTTAGAAGAAATCCTTACACTTCTCCTTAGTTCAGTTACTTTGCAACTACATGCTCATCACTTTTTCTTATCCGATGTGCTTACAATCAGCTTCATATAATTCAATCCTGTCCTTGATAGATATCCTCAAAATAAAATCATTGCATTCATCAGATGAACCAATGCCACTACAGCAAATCAAAGTGCTGCTCTTTCACCATCAGGAAATCAAATATAGAAAAGTTAGGGGAGGGAGAAGTCCAAAAATAAGCTTGACTGTAATTTCAAATGATCAATGAGACAACCAGAGAGATAACTGCTGCTCTCACAATCCAGGGCAGTGGAGATGAGGAGGGTCTGACTATACCTATTGAGTGAAAAGGTTAATTATCTAATAGCCACCTGTCATAAAATAATTGTCCTGATATAGGTGGGTGAAATATAAGCATCTTCTATTTATGATGCAATATTCTTTTCCTGACTGTACTGACTTTCCTTTCAACTAAGGCCATGTAACAAGCACATTATTCAGTTGAACTTCTTGGAATTTGATTACATAAAAGAAACCAGTTCATCTGGCTATACATTGTCACAGCACATGTGGTCAAGTCTAATTCCAATGAACATCAGGAACCCAGAGCAATTTTTTTAATATAGTGGGACCAGAATATATTCCCTTCTAAATCAATGACAAGAGTGAGAACTCACTTGGCAATCACCAGATTTAGCTGATACCCACAAGTCTGTGTATCATGATTCTTAGCAATCTTTGTTGACACACACACACTCAGGGAATCATACAGTCTCTTACTGTCCAGCAAAGCTTCACATTCTCAGTACTTTTATATTTGTGTGCTGTAGCACTTACTTTTAATTCACAGTTATTTTGTAAATAACACTATACTTTGTATTTCTGGTTAGATGCTAACTGCACGTCATTGGCTTTGTACCTGTACTCAGCACAGCGATAATAAAGTTGAATCTAATCTAATCTAAACTGAAAGGTCTGAAGGTAGATAAGTCACCTGGACCAGAGGGTGTACACCTCACGGTTCTGAACCAGGTGGCCGAGGAGATTGTGGACACATTAGTAATGATCTTTCGAAAATCACTAGATTCTGGAATGTTTCCAAAAGACTGGAAAATTGCAACTGTTACTTCTCTCTTCAAACACAGAAGGAAGAAACTATAGGCTCATCAGTCTGACCTCTGTGGTTGGGAAGATACTAGAGTTGAGTGTTAAAGCATGTGGTTTTGAGGTGCTTGGAGGTGCATGATAAAACAGGCCGTGATCAGCATGGTTTCCTCAAGGGAAAATCTTGCTGACAAATCTGCTGGATTTCTTTGAAGAAATAACAAGCAAGCTAGACAAAGGAGAATCGGTGGATATTGTGTACTTGGAGTTGCAAATGGCCTTTGACAAGATGCCACACAAGAGGCTGCTTAACAAGTTGAGCCCTTGGTATTACTGCAAAGATTCTGGCATGGATAAAGTATTGGCTGCTTGGCAGGAGGCAAAGTGTGAGAATAAAGGGATACTTATTTGGTTGACTGCCAGTGACTAGTGATGTTCCATAAGGGTCTGTGTTGTGACCAATTCTTTTTATGTTATATGTCAATGATTTGGATGCTGGAATTGATGTCCCTGTTGCAAATCTGCAGATGATATGAAGATAGGTGTAGGGGCAGTTGCTTTTGTGGAAGCAGGGAGGCTGCAGAAGGATTTAGACAGATTAGGAGAATAGGCAAGGAAGTGGCAGATGCAATACAGTTTCAGGAAGTGTATGGTCATGCACTTTGGTAGAAGAAATGAAAGGGTTGATTATTTTTCAAATGAAGAGAAAATACAAAAAAAAAACGGATACACAAAGGGACTTGAGAGTCCTTGTGCAGAAGGTAATTTACAGTTCGAGTCTGAGCTGAAAAAGACAAGTGCAACGTTAACAGTAATTTCAAGATAACTAGAATATAAAAAGCAAGGATGTAATGTTGAGATTTTATAAAGCACTGATAAGCCTCCAATTGGGGTTTTTTGAGCATTTTGGGCCCTTTATCTTATAAAGGATCTATAGTGAGTTCAAAGGAGGTTCATGAAAATGATTCCAGGATTGAAAGCTTTGTCATATAAAGAGTGTTTGATGGTTCTGGGCCTGTATTCACTAAAATTCCAAAGAATGAGTGATGGCCTAATTGGAACATATCACCTGGTGAAAGGACTTGATAGAGTGGATGTGGAGAAAATGTTTCTGGTGGCAGGAGTGTCTAAGACAATAAGACACGGCCTCAGAATGAAGGGTGTTCATTTAGAACAGAGATGAAGAAGAATTTCTTTAGCCAGAGAGTGGTCAGTCAGTGGAATTCATTGCCACAAGCAGCTGTGGAGGTCAGATCTTCAAGTATATTTAAGGCAAAGGTTAATAGGTTCTTGACTGGTCAGGACATGAAGAGATATGGGTAGATGGCAGGAGACTGGGGCTGTGAGGAAGATTAGATCAGCTATGATGAAATAACAGAGCAGATTCAATGGGCCAAATAGCCTAATTCTGCTTCTATATCTTATGGTCTTAAGACTCTGGTCTGTCCTGTACTTCCCCCACATCACTATCCCCAAATTATAATCTGACCTCTAGCTCCCGTCACTGTCCACAAAACCATATGCACAAATCCAACAAAAAAAACATTAAAAAAAACTAAGATTGAACCATAATCACAATGCTGATCCTTGTAATGTTCCTCCAATGTTGCAATGAAGATTTGAATATCTATAAGCCTGGGCAATACTCCATTAATCAAACATTTACTTCAATTATAGTCAAGCTTATTGTCATTCAACTGTATGCACAAGTGAAACAACTTTCCTCCAGACCAAGATGGACAACACAGTAAATAAACTCACACACACATAAAGTAACATTACCACAAATATATCAATTAATAAAATATATTGCAGAAGATTAACATTTAGCATAAATTGTATTCATCACAGAAGTTAAAAAATAAACGGTATATTGCTACTGTCGCTTAATTGGTGTTGAGACCTACGTTGTGGCAGGGATTTCAGTCTGGGAGAAGAAACTATTTCCCATCCTAAAACTACAGTACCTTCTGACTGATGGTGGGGGGGGGGGGTCAAATAAATTGTGGAATGGACAGTAGGTGTCCTTAAAATGCTAATACCTCCTGATAACCATCTAAAGACAATCCTTACAAGCATGAAGGAGAATCACTAAGATTTTAAGAATACTTGATAGCCTTTTCTGCAGGCAGCAGCATTAAATTTTCTGCTAATCACTGCACTGAATGAAACTTCACTGGCTAGTTGAATAAAAAAAAGTGGAAACTTATTCTTTCAACTTTCAATTTCCTCCACACATGTCTCTAATATTGAAGATTTCAGAACCCATGGCTGTTCCTTTATGTAATACCTAACAATGCACAGCATTAACAAACAGCTAAGGACTTAAACAAATAAATATCAGCTTGAAAGTTGATTTTATCACCATTTTAGAAGTATTAATATGTACTTTTTGAATTAGCATTGTGCTTAAAGCATTAGTCGCCTCATTTAAAAATTTAATTATGAATCTGAATCCAGATAATATTGATTATATAAAATTCCCACCTGTCTACAACCTCATTTATTTCCTTAGGCACTTTTTATATTTATTCATTTAAGGGAAATGGGCTTCATAGGGGCAGCCAGCAGCTAAATGTCCATCCTAAAGGCCCCTGAGAAAGTGGTGGCGAGTCACTTTCTTGAGCACTCCAGTCCTTGAAGACTGAGTATACCCACAACAATTTCTGGGAGGGAGTTCCAGTGTTTTGAACCAGCGGCTGTGAAGGTATGGCAATACACACGTTTCCAAGTCAGAGAGGGCTGGCGGACAATTTCCAGAGGGTGGAGTTCCCTTGTTATTACTGTTTGTCCTTCTAATTGGTAGAGGTCATGTGTTTGGAAGGTTCTGTCAAAGGAGTCTTGGTAAACTGTTGCAGTGCATTCTTGTAGATGGTACACACAGTTGCCACAGTGCACAAGTGCTGGGCTGAATGAATGGTGGTAGATGGAATGCCTATCGAGCAGTTTGCTACAGTATGTCCTGTCAAGCCTCTTGAGTTCTGTTGAAGCTACCATGTGTGGCATAGTGGCACTGTGAATAGCACAATGCTTTAGAGCACCAGTAACCCGGGATCGATGACCGTTGCTAACTGCAAGCAGCTTGCGCATTCTCTCCATGATTGTGTGGGATTCTTCTCATATTCCAAAGACATATGAGTTAATAGGTTAACTGAGCATATGGATGTAATTTGGTAACACACAGACGAGCCTGCTATCATGTTGTATCTCTAAATAAGAAAAAAGAATTAAAAATTCTGAGAAAGTGCAGAGTATTCCATCACACTTCTGACTTCTGCCTTGTAGATGGTGAATGGGATTTGAAGAATTAAGAGGTGGGCTACTCAGAAAAAATTCCCTACGTTTACATTGTACATATTGTATATATGGCTACTCTATTTCAGTTTCTGATTAATGGCAACCCCTTCAAGATATTAATAGTCGAGGATTTAGTGATCGTAATGCTATTGAACGCTGGATGGCGGTGACTGTATTTTCTCTCATTGGTATCATTGCTAAGGAATCATATATATTCTTGTTCAGCTACCCTTCTTCCTTATGAGATTTTAATTCCTTTTACTCTTTACTTCATGGACACCCATCAGAAAATCCCATCTATTCCCTGCAACTCAGACCCTATCTACAGTATTTTACTGTATTTTATTTTTAAAGTATTTTATTGTGAAACGATTTGCTTTTGGAGAAGTTTGTTACAGCTCAAAGTCCTAATTGTATTCCCAGATTTAATCTCACAAAAAAGAATGAATTCAGGGTAAGTGTTCAACATTTCAACTAGAAGTTGCTGTTAGTTGCTTTAGAGCACCATTTTTAGAACCTGAGACATATTTTAAATCAAAATGCAAGAGGGCCGGAAATGGTATTTTGGAAGATGAAGATTATTATCAGCAAAATGTAATCAAAGATAAACAAAGTATAAAAGGTTGCTTCAAATTTGAGAGATAGCTACCTTAGTGACAAATACTGCACTTGATTGCATTTCACACTGTAGTAAAAAAAACTTTCAGAAGTCTCTGAATCATGTCTTATCCTTTATATGCACTAATGAACTATGTAAACCATAACTGGCATTTATCAAAGAATATCATAAATCTCAATTTGGAATTAGCTCCAAGTATATTTGGAAATTCAATTAGAGCAAGTATTTTTTTTCCAAATATCAAATATCAAACAGTGAAAGCCTAGCAATCTACTATCCTATTGTTTGGACATCCTGAAGGTTCAGCACAACAGGTGCTGATTCTTACGCTCTCCTTAAAATAACAGTGCCCTGGTTCCTTCACTCCCTTTAACCTTACGGTTGACTGGAAATTTTTTATACTAATCCAGAAACAAAGGATGAATAAATTAAAAATGAGTTGGATGGAATACTGATTGGAATAATGTCCAACAGGCTAAAAAAATCTCTGCCTGTGTGATGCTACTAAAATCCTGAGCATGTCAGATTAATGGAGTTTTGCTTTCCATAGAAGCTCCTACACAAGATTACATATAAATTAAGAATATAAAGATAAACAGGCTCCCAAAACTATGTGGATTTTAATTTTCAGAAGTCATTGAACTGCACCAGATGATCAACTCCTGTGTAGCTATGACTGAAGAAAAAGCAATATAATCCTAGTTCTTTATAAGCTGAAAATATTAGATAAAATGCAAAAAGACGAGTAGGTGACAACTTGGATGTAGATATCAGTAAGGATACACGTCCATTTATTTTGGTCAATATACTAAAACTGGTGTGGGTGCCTTTTTGATTTCTGCAACACCACTTCCCTTAATGACAAAAGCAAAAACATTAATCACAGCAGGCTGGGAGATTCATGCCCCATTGATCTTCTGTCCTGAGTACATTCTAGAATTAACAAGACACCTTAAGGAAAATGCATTCTTTCTCTATCTGTTAAACTTTGCAATATACTAACTGGACTCAACTTTGAAATTATGTCATCGTCTCACTTCAGCATGTTGAACTCCAACAGAGATGCAGAGCAAACTCAAGAGAGCACCTAAGTGCCAGAAAGATCATAGGTAAACTAGATAAATAGAAAAGAGTAACCCTTGCAGAAGAAAATATTGAGATCAGCCACCCAGAGAGCCATCTGACATGTGAAGCTGCAATTCCAGACCAAACTTGAATCACTGAAGGATGACCACAGGGCTTGATTACAACCATCTCTTACAAACTGAAACCGAGCAACATAAGTGACAACAAGGTTTTACTCCCAAATGAGCTTAATGCCTTTTAAACTTGCATTGACCAGCAAAGCATGGTGATACCTTCGCCTGCTCCCACATCTGCCGACGATCCCGGGATTTCAGTCTCTGAGAGCATCCTTCAGTAGGGTGAAGCCAAGGAAAGCATCCAGGTCGGATGAGGTACCTGGCCAAGAACTGACGACTTGTGCTGATCGACTGGCTGGAATTCACATTGAAATCTGTAACCTCTCACTTTCAGCAGTCTGAGGTACCCACATGCTTCAGGCAGGTTTCAATTATACTGCTGCCTAAGAAGAATGTGGTAGCCTGCCTCAATGACGATCATCCAGTCTCTCTTACATTCACTATGTTGAAGTGCTTTGAGAAGTTGCTGATGAAACATTTCAGCTCCTGCCTGAGAGGTGACTTGGGTCTGCTCCAATTTGTCTACCATCTCCACAGGTTGACAGTAGATGCAAGTTCACCGCCATCAACTTCTTACTCAATGTCAGCAAGACTAAGGGGCTGATTATTGAATATGGGAAGAGGTAACTGGATGTCTATGAACCAATCCTCATTGGGGGTTAGAGTTGGAGAGGATCAGCAACTTTAAATTCTCGGTATTATAATTTCAGATGACCAACATGTATATGCCATAAAAATGAAAGCATGGCAGCACCTCTACTTTGTTTGCAAATAACTCCTATAGACGTGCATTGGAAAGTAAACTGACTGGTGGCATTATGGGCTGGTATGGAAACACCAATGTTGTTGAGTGGAAAATCCTACTAAAAGTAGTAGATACAGCCTAGTCCATCACAGGTAAAGTTACCTCACCACTGAGCACATCTAAAGGTGTGCTGTCAGCAGAAAGCTGCATCCACCATCAAGGACCCATACCATATAAGCCAGGCTCTCTTCTCTTTGCTGCCATCAGGACGGAGGTACAGGAGCCTCAGGATGCTCACCGCCAGGATCAGGGACACTTATTACCCCTCAATCATCAGGCTCTTGAATCAGAGGGGATAACTTCACTCGCCCCAACACTGAACTGCTTCCACAACTCAGGCACTCAGTTTCAAGGACTCTTCAGATCATGTTCTCAATACTTATTGCTTATTTGTTGTTATTTTTTCTTTGTATTTATTGTGAATGCCCACAAGAAAATGAATCTCATGTATATGATGACATATATGTACTTCAATAAAAAATTTTCATAGTTCAGAAAAAATGAATGCAGAACAACAATCAAAGATAAATCAGCAGCTGACAAGTGGTCATGGTAACAAATTAAGATCAAATTGTTTCTAGCACATAGGAACAGAGTTCTGTGACAAAAAAGAATTAAAGAAATGCATGGAAGTTGTGGTAATGATCTGTGTAGTTTCTTTCGGGTATCAGCAATTTGCTTTCCCTGTCCGTGACAACATCATGATTTTCTGATCAATTGAAAATATCTACCTGGATATTATCTGCTACTAACCACACCTCCCTCCAAAATAATGGTTACCTTGCCAGTTTCATAAGCATGCATACAGGCCAAAAGAAGTGAACAACAGCATCAATGTAATTTCACTCTATATGGATGTATTTCTACCATTTTACAGGTGGTAAACTGCCACTTGAGAATACCAAGTGTCTTTCTCCTGGCTATTTCCTGTGTCGATGACACACAATAAATCTTCTCACCCAGAAACCATGACCAAATTGAAATTTGCACGACAGTAGGAAACCAGAAAAGTCCTAGCAGACTAGAGATTTTTTTTATATCAAAATCAGTGATTAGGAAAACCAAAAAAAAGCATTAGAGGATTTGCATTCTTCAACAAAAGTTGCATTTGAGTAGAAAGGTGTGTTGATTAGGTGTCTCATAGCACACACAATTAACTATCATGTATCATCTTTTCAAAATGATTTTTTTTCATTAAATACACCACTGTTTTGACTATCTCCTTTAAATTCAGTTATTATTTCTCTTTATAAATAGTGGCTTAGGAATTTCATCCAAATGGCGAAAAATGAAACAGCAGACTTTCAGTGTAAGAAATTTGTTAAAATCCTAAATTGGCACTTCAATTCGTGACCCGTAGACAAGTCGGACCATATGAATTAAACTGATTGGTATGTTTTATATATTACTTATCATTCAATGACTGAACACTATATTAGAGGATTCCAATTGTTCAGAGAGTGCTTCATAAACCCTTTATGCTTTCCTGGACTGTTTGTACGTGACTCAACTTGTTTTATTGTTTTATTCTGAAATACAGTTGGCAAAGTTGTGAATTGCCTCTCCAGCTTCAATCAATCAGTTAACCCATAGTTCATGGTTACAAAAATAGAATAGTTTTACATAATTTGCAGTTCTTTTTTCTCACTGTATTGCATATCTTTGTTTGAAGATATGCTCCAATGGAAAATAGAGCACACCCAAAATGATTGCAGCAATTGAACAATAGCCAAATGCTTATTACCATTTTACATGAGTTATATGAGCATTATTGATTAAGTTTGCATTTGGGAAATAAATGATCAGACATTTTAAACCATTAACATCAATTAATGAGTCTGTGGGCAATTGCAAAACAATATATACTAACCATCAACTGTGCCATCAATGCTACATGTTTTGTGCATTACAATTCTTATTGTAAATTGTTCCAAGAACCTCTACCTCCACTTAACAAATGGCCTTATATTGGTGATAGAATCAAAGGGTAATACATTCTTTGGCCACTATATTATGTACAACTGTACATCTACTCATTAATGCAAACATCTAATCAGCAAATCACGTGGCAGCAGCTCAAGGTATAAATGTATGCAGGCATGGTCAAGAGGTTCAATTGTGTTCAGACTGGGGAATAAGTATGAGCTAAGTGACTTTGATTGTTCAGAGATTGTTGGAGCCATAGTGAGTGGTTTGAGTATCTCAGAAACTCCTCGGATTTTCATGCACAACAGTCTCGAGAGTTTACAGAAAATGGTGCAAAAACACATAAATGAAAATCCAGTGAGAGGCAGTCCTGTGGAAAAAAATGGCTTGTGACAAGAGAGATCAAAAGAGGATGGCTAGATTGATTCAAGTTGACAGGAAGGTGAGAGTAACTCAAGTAACCACGCACTATAACAACACTTCGAACTTTGAAGTGGATGGACTACAGCCACACAAGATCACAACCATACACTCAGTAGTCAATTTATTAAGCACTGGAGTACCTAATAAAGTGGCCACTAAGTGTGTAACATGGGAACCGGCCCTTCTACCCAACTCACATGTGATGCCTGTTTAAACCAGTCCCATTTACTCATGTTTGGCCTAAATCACTATAAATCTTCTCTATCTATGTACTTGTCTGAACATGCTTTTTTCCAGTTCGTGTTCAAATTAATAAATGCTCAAAAAACTTTTAAAGAGTTTGCTGGTCAATTTTATCCTTCCGTGATTTCCCTCTCTAATATCTTCTAACGCAGGGACATTCTATAATGCTGTGCTCATACTGTGACCTTAATTGGATACTTGAATCAAATGGCTTGCCAACTTTGCAGCAATGTAACATTAGCATAGGAAGTCTGAGGAAATGCTCAATTTATCAGTAGGCTAGGTATGCCCAATAAACAGTCTACTAACTCCTTTTATACATTTATATATGTGTGCTGGATCTTAATACACTTGTGAAGATGGTTGCATGATATTGAGATTTGTTTCTTAACAGAAATAACCATACAACCAGATGATTTATTCCTCTAATACTGTGACTACAAAAGCTGTCATATCTTTGTTACTATTAAATCATAAAATATGTGACACAAAATGTATTCATTCTTTTTAATAAACATATTTGCTCTGTGAGTTTTAGAGTCCAAGAAGATTGAATAAGAGTTCAGTAAAAATAGTAAAATTTACGTGAACTTTAAGAATGAGAGAATGAGTTTGAAGATTTAAGGTTGCTATTCCAGTTAGTATGTTTGTGTCAGCTTTACCTCATCTGTACACCTCTCACATGGAGAAATCAGAATATATCAAATTCAGCAACAATTTGAAGCTCCTCTCTTCCTTGATCTTCCCTTTTTCCAACCACTTCAATGTTCTATTTTAAACAACATCATGACAACATACTATATGATGAGGAAATCTGAGGAATAGTGAGTTAGCAAAAGCTGCTTTAATGACGACTGTGCAAGATCCTGTTTCTTGAAAGGAAAATTGCAGTAAATAGCATGACACCCTGAAAAGAAAGACATTGAAAGGAATGGATGAATTGAGAGGTTATGAGTTCAAATATATTATTCTGGGAAAGTATCATTTTGGGAAGATGAGAGGAAGCCAGTATCATGCACTTGTGAATTTTAGAATAGGATTATAAACCACATGTATATTTTGAAAATAGTAAATTATTGTACTTTATGTGTACATTTTGGGCATCTGCCTTGCCAAGACATTGACTTCAAGCAAAAATTGTTGTGAGGAAAGACTTGAAATATGAAAATTCTTTCAAAGTGCCAAAAAAGGCAAAGGGGAGATTTAATAGGCATTTTAAATAATCTCATTATCAATCTCTTGTGAATTTCACAAAGAGGATCAAGACCAAGTGCAACTCTCAGAGACTGAACGGATGCCAGACTCCATTGAGACCAAAGCAGACAGGTATAATTAATTCCCATTTTAAAACCACAGCCTACATTTTACATCGGCAGGGAACAAGTACCACTCACGATTAATTCTACTGAAACCCGCTTACAGATGTTTCCAAAGATTTTAGCACAATAATCTCTATAGCGAATCAATGGCCTATGTATCAATTAAACCAAAGGCAGTGTCAATCTTCAAACAATCAGAATGAACAATCTGATGAGAAGCATTGATCGTGTAGATATCCAGGGGCTTTTTCCCAGGGCTGAAACAGCTAACACAAGGGGGCATAGTTTTAGGTACTTGGAAGTAGGTACAAGGGGGAAGTGAGAGGTAAATTTTTCACACAGAGAGTGTTGGGTGCGTGGATTGCACTGCTAGTGATGGTGGTGGACGTGGATACAATAGGGTAATTTAAGAGACTCTTAGATAGGTACATGGAGCTTAGCGAAACAGAGGGCTATGTGGTAAGGAAATTCTAGGCAGTTTCAGAATCAGAACCAGAATCAGGTTTATTATCAGTGGCATGTGTCATGAAATTTGTTAACGTAGTAGAAACAGTCCAATGCAATACATAATATAGAAGAGAAAATAAAATAATAATAATAATAAATATATCAATTACAGTATACGTATATGCAACAGATTGAAATCGTGCAAAACAAAAATAATATATATTAAAAAAGTGAGATAGTGTTCACGGGTTCAAAGTCCACTTAGGATTGCAGAGGGGAAGAAGCTGTTCCTGAATCGCTGACTGTGTGCCTTCAGGCTCTGTATCTCCTACTTGATGGTAAAAGTGAGAAAAGGGCATGCCCTGGGTGCTGGAAGTCCTTAAAAAAGGAAGCTTTCTGAGGCACAGCTCCTTGAAGATGTCCTGGGTACTTTTTAGGCTAGTACCCAAAATGGAGCTGACTAAATTTACAAGCCTTCGTGGCTTCTTTCATTCCTGTGCAGTAGCTACCTGTCCCCCTCCCCCCCCATATCAGACAGTGATGTAGCTTGTCAGAATGCTCTCCACGGTACATCTGTAGAAGTTTTTGAGTGTATTTGTTGACATGCCAAATCGCTTCAAACTCCTAATGGCACATGTATCAATTAAAGCAAAGGCAGTGTCAATCTTCAAACAATCAGAATGAACAATCTGATGAGAAGCATTGATTGTGTAGATATCCAGGGGCTTTTTCCCAGAGCTGAAACAGCTAACACGAGGAGGCATAGTCTTGCCTTCTTTATAACTGTATCAATATGTTGGGACCAGGTTAGATCCTCAGAGATCTTGACTCCCAGGAACTTGAAACTGCTCACTCTCTCCCACTTCGGATCCCTCTATGAGGATTGATACGTGTTCCTTCATCTTACCCTTCCTGAAGTCCACAATCAGCTATTTCATCTTACTGAAAGGGAGTGCCAAGTTGTTGCTGAGACACCACTCCACTAGTTGGTATAACTTGCTCCTGTATGCCCTCTCGTCATCATCCGAGATTCTACCAACAATGGTTGCATCATCAGCAAATTTATAGATGGTATTTGAGCTATGCCTAGGCACAAAGTCATGGTTATAGAAAGAGTAGAGCAATGGGCTAAGCACACACCCCTGAGATGCACCAATGTTAACCATCTGCCAGGAAGAGATATTTTTACCAGTCTGTACAGATTGTGGTCTTCTGGTTAGGAAGTTGAGGAGGTACAATTGCAGAGGGAGGTACAGAGGCCCAGTTTCCGCAACTTCTCAATCAGGATTGTGGAAAAATTGTATTAAATACTGAGCTATTGTCGATGAGCAGCATCCTGACATAAGAGTTTGTATTATCCAGGTGGTCTAAAACTGTGTGAAGATCCATTAAGATTCCATCTGCAGTAGACCAATTGTGGCTATAGGCAAGTTGCAATGGGTCAGATCCTTGCTGAGGCAGGAGTTCAGTCTAGTCATGATCAACCTCTCAAAGCAGTTCATCTCCAAAGATGTGAGTGCTATCAGGTGATAGTCATTAAAGCAGCTCATGTTATTCTTAGGCGCTGGCATAATTGTTGCCTTTTTGAAGCAAGTGGGAACTTCTGCTCATAGCAGTGAGAGGTTGAACATGTCCTTGACTACTCCCACCAGTTGATTGGGATAGATATTCAGAACCTTACCAGATACTCCATCAGGACATTCCCCCTTGTGAGGATTCGCCCTCCTTTTAGAGTAGAATACATGGTCGGCACAACACAGTGGGCCGAAAGACCTGCAACTTGCTGTAGATTTCCATGTTCTAATCCACAGGGATGTATTTGGGGGTGAAATTCAGTGGTGCTCAATATGTATGAAGAGATCAGATTCATAAAGTGTAAAAGAGAAGCGAGTGGGGGCATTGGGCTGCTGGAAAATGATGCCAGAGAGGTAGTAATGGGGGACAAGGAAATGGCAGATGAACTGAATAAGTATTTTACATCTGTCTTCACTGTGGAAGACACCATCAGTTTGGTAGGTTACTCATGTCAGGGGTCATGAAGTGTGGGGAATTACCATTACTAGAAAGAAGATTCTTGGGAAACTGAAAGGTCTGAAGTCAATAGGTCACCTGACCAAATGGTGTATACCCCAGAGTTCTGAAAGAGGTATTTGAAGAGATGGTGGAGACATTAGTACTGATTGTTCAAGAATTACTAAATTCTGGAATGATTCCAGAAGACTGGAAAATTGCAAAAGTCACTCTACTCTTCAAGATGGGTCAGAAGTAGAGGAATGTATACTGTAGGCCAGTTAGTCTGACTTCAGTGGTTGAGAAGATGTTGGAGTTGAGTGTTAAAGTACGTGGTTTTGAGGTACTTGGAGGTGCATGATAAAATAGGCCAAGGTCAGCACGGTTTCCTTAAGGGTAAATCTTACGACAAATCTGTTGGAATTCTTTGACAAAATAACAAGTAGGGTAGACAAAGGATAATTGTTTAATGCTGTGTACTTGGATTTTCAGAAGGCCTTTGACAAAGTGTCGCACTTGAAGCTGCTTAACAAACAACAGGGGCACGATATTGCAAGAAAGATTCTAGCATAGATAAAACTGTGGCTGATTGGCAGGATGAAAAGAGTGGGTGTGAAAGGAGCATTTCCTTATTGACTGCTGGTGACTAGAGGTCTGTGTTGGGACTGATTCTCTTTTATATTATGTGTCAATAACTTGGATGATGTAATTGACAGCTTTGTTGCGAAGTTTGCAGATGATATGAAGACAGGTGGAGAGGCAGGTAATTTTGAGGAAGTAGAGAGGCTACAGAAGGATTTAGACAGATTAGGAGAAAGGGCAAACAAGTAATAGATGGAATACAACATCGGGAAGTGTACAGTCATGCACTTAAGTAGAAGAAATTAAAGTGTTGACTGTTTTCCAAATGGAGAGAAAATCCAAAAATCTGAGGTGAAAAGGATGTGGGAGTCCTTCTGAAGGATTCCTAAAGTTTAATTTACAGTTCAAGTCTGTGGTGAGGAAGGCACATATGATGCTAGCATTAATTTCGAGAGGACTAGAATATAAAAGCAAAACTGTAATGTTGAGACTTTATAAAGCACTGGTGAAGCTTCACTTGGAGAGCTTCATTGAGAGCAGTTTTATCCGAAACTGGAGAGGGTTCAAAGGAGTTTCACAAAAATGATTCCAGAATTAAACAGTTTCTCATATGAAGAGTGTTTGATGACTCTTGGCCTTTATTTATTCAAATTCAGAAGAATAAGGGGTGACCTAATTGATACTTATTGAATGGTGAAAGGCCTTAGTAGAGCGGATGTGGTAAGAATGTTTTCTGTGGGGGAGTGTCAAGGACCAGGGACACAGCCTCAGAACAAAGAGGCGTACTTTTAGAATGGATATGGGAAGGAATTTCTTTAGCCAAAGAGAAGTGAATTTGTGGTATTTATTGCCACAGGCAGCTATGGAGGCCAAGTCTTTATTTATATTTAAGGCAGACATTGATAGATTCTTGATTGGTCAGGGCATGAAAGGATATAGGACAGGAGATTAGGGCTGAGAGGAAAAATGAATCATCCATGAAGAAATGGCAGAGTAGACTCAATGAGCCAAATGTCCTCATTCTGTTCCTATATCTTATGGTCTTGTATCAGTGGTCAGCTGTACTCACTTCTTCAGGTCAGTTTAGTAAGGAGAAATTAAACTAGGGAAGAAATGTGGCAATGAGGAGAAAAATAAAAATCCCCAGGAGCAAATAAAATCCATGTATTAAAATTACAAACTTACAAAGTCTCTGTTTTCCTCAGTATAGAAGGAATGTGGACACTTTAGAGAGCAGGCAATGAGATTCACCATGAAGCTGCCTAGATTAGAGCATGTCTTATGAGGACAGGTTGAGTGAGCTGGGGATTTTCTCTTTGGAGCATAGCATGATAAGAGGTGACTTGAGAGCAGCGTACAAAATAATAAAAGACATCAATAGAGTGGGCAGCAAGAGCCATTTTTCCTGGGCTAAAATCAGTTAATACAAAGGGTCACAAATGTGAAATGATTGGAGGAAATTATAGGAGAGTGGATGTCAGACGTAGGATTCATATGCAGAGTGGTAGGGCTCTGCCAGAGGTTGTCGTGGAGGCAGATACATTAAGGACTTTTAAAGGACTCCTAGATAGGGACATGGATGACAGAAAATGGAGGGCTATTGGGGGGAGAGATGGGTTTGGATTAATCTTGGAATAGTTTGTAGGTTGCCACAACGCCATGAGACAAACAATGTGTACTGTGTTCCATATTCTAAGTCCAAATCATGTAATGAGGAGTTAAACAATTATCGAAAAGAAAGGGAAATATATTACAATTTGCCTGAATGCCAAGCATCTTGGTGAGTGCATCGTAATCTATAGATGTGAAAGGCAAATCCTGCAGCCATTTTTAGAATTCCATTTAAAAGTGCGTGGCCAGGGATCAGAGTCTGGACTGCACTTGAACCTTGAGCTTGATGAGAACTGATGTTTCACTGTTATTCCAAAAGGTAATATGTTAACCAGTGTCTTAACTGTTGACTCATACTTACACCGTCAATTCTTTTGCCATTGTTTTTGATGGAACTATGCATTAATTTCATAACACGTCATCTGCTCAAAATTAATAATGGTGCCTACAACTTTATTTATGTGCAGCTTCCAGTATAGAGACTGACATTACCATATTAAGGTCACATTGCTTTGGTGAATTTCACATGCTGAATTTTGCATTAGTGATTGTACACTAGAGCATCCCAGTAAAATAGATAGTAGAGCAGCTGCTTCATAGTGACCCAAATTCAGTCCTGATTTTCAGTGGTATCTATGCAAACTTTACACAATTTTCCTTTGATTATGTGGAGTTCACTTGAGTGTTCTACATATGTCCCACAGGGGCAGTAGTTTAATAAGGTGCACTGGGGCAGTTCCACCCTTTTGACCTCTGAAGTCTAAATCCTGTGGTACAAATAGTCAACACAACTGGAATGTTCCTTAGTTCCTTGACTACTTCTGTGCCTTGTTGTGCCTTTCACTCTTCACAAAGCAAGACCATAAAGCCAACTGTCTTCTTGGCTGCTGGATCTCACTGTTGATCTCATCCTCCCAGTCTACGGGAACTGAGTTGGCATGCTCGGACAAGCATATCCCTATCTCACTGGACTTTGAGGAACACCAGCTACCCTCATTCAGTTTATCCAGGCTAGTGTGAACTTGTGGACCTCATAGACATAGTGAGCCAAAGGGCCTGTTTCCATACTGCGAGTAAAAAAGGACTTTGTTCATTAGAATTTGAAAGATTGAGTTGATTGAGCAAACCATACAAGGTTGTGAGAGGTGCTGGCAGAGTACTTGTCAAGAAGTTTTTCTCTCCACCTTGTGAGCCTGAAACCAGCAGGCATGGTCTGTATATAAAGGGCTGGCCACATAAAAATAATGTCTTTATTCAGGGGCTTGTAATACTTTGGAATTCTTCACACCAGAAAGCTGTTGTATGCAATATGCAGGACTGAGACTAATGAATGTCGAGGCAGATTGCAAACCAAGTGAATGGAGATGGAAAACTGAAGAGCAAAGCAAGTCAAGGGATTGAATGGCCTACACTTGGATCTATTTCTTCAGTACCTAATAACATAAATGGAAAATATTGAGATACAATATGCACAAGTTTTAAGATTATTTACTATAGAGATGAGTGCATACTTTGATAAAATAAATTAAGAAACCAGTGATGAATATTGGCAACAAGAATACAAGGTCAGAGGTGAGGAGAATCTTATCCAGAGACATGATCAAAAACAGCTAGCCAGCATGAGTGATTGAAATGTCAATTAAGGCTTCCAAGAAAGTTGGATAACTAGTTGAACAAAAGAAAATGACAATGGGGAAATGGAGGTGCCTTGGGATTAATTTTAGACCGGCCAAGAAAAGGTTCACACAGACACAAAAGGCTGAATAGATTCCTGAACCATAAATGTCAGGATTCCAGTCACACATTTCTGAATGTCACAGACTTCATAGAATTCTGGTGTTTTTTTTCTATTTGCAACCCTAATTTATCAATTGTAAATGTCCCTCCACAGTTTCCACATCTTAGACTTTTCCAGTCTACTTACTGTTCTATTCAGAATAAAAACAAAAAATGTACAAGATAAAAAATTGTAACACAATTAACAATAAATCTTCTTTATGTTTTGGAGCTTGACATTTGTTGGCATAAACATTAGTTGAAGTGAAGATAAGAGATGCATTTATTTCTCGATTTCTATCTAAATCAGTAAATTATGCAAATATACATCTGTTTTGTGCGCTCAATGCACATTTTCATTACACAATCAAAATGTTTTTAAGAAGCAAAACATATTGTAATTTTACCAATTCATTCATGTAAATCAATTTTTTTGAGGGTGGGGGAATCTTCAGTAACATTAACATAACTCAATTTGTCCTGGGGTCTGCCTGTTTGTGTAAGATATAGCATTTATCAAAATAAAATATTACAGCACTTAAGTTATAATTATAGGTATTACTAATTCAACAAATGGACACATTAGTGGAAAATGGTAATGATTCAACTATCCAGTCATATTTCTTTGACAACCAATGTCACTGTTTAAAAGCAAGCTTTGAATTTTTACAATAATTTGTAGTGATGAATTTCAAACAAAACGATTCACCTCTCTAATACTAATTTGCTTTGCAGAGCATCCCAGTGAGGCATGATTCTGTGCTTCTTGTTCTGCAATACTTTAATCTTTCTCTGATAATCAACTTCTTTCCTTCACCTCTGATAGTGTTCCAATAAAACTTAATGTTTGTTAGAGTTACAACACCTTGTCTCCTGACTTGGTATGCAAGTCTTCCAGTAGCAAAGAATTCAACAGTTTTCAGGAATCAGTACTCTTGCAGTTTGCATTCAGGTTTTCAGTACTTCATAACTCCAGTAATGAAAGCTGAAATACTACAGCAAATGTGGGAAACACTCAGCAAGCTAAGCAACATCTGTTTCAATTGGCACCATCATCCTTTTCTCATTTAATCTCTCCAATCTAGCAGAAATATTTTCTTTCATTCATTAAATTCTTCCAACTGAAACTTGCTTTACTTCTTGCTTGACCTCCTAGTTCTGATGTATGCTGACTGCTTCCCTGTCCATAGATGGTAACTAAACTGCTGAGTTCTTCCTTATTCCCAACAATGCTAAGAATCAGGCTGATGATGATGATTTATGTCCTTGGCCAATGGATAAAAGGTGACACCCAGAAAGATGCAAATATAATTTGCAGCACAAAAATTTATCACTCTGGATAAAGCACACACCTGACATAAAATACTACCATCAACCAGAGATTCACACCCATGGAAAGATTGCCTGTCTTCTGTAGGTTGACAAAGAGGACCAACTGGATGAATTAAGTGCAGGGGAAAAATATGGCATGCATCACAGTCCATTACAGGCAAAGCCCTAACCATCATTCAACACATTTACCACAAGAAATCAACATCCATCATCAAGGACCCTTGTGATGCAAGCTTTATTTTCTTTGCTACTACCATCGTACAGGAAATACAGGAGCATTAGGTCCAATACCACCAGGCTCAAGAACTTTCTTATTACCCTTTAACCAACAGGCTCCTGAACCAGCATGGATAACTTCACTCACATCAGTGATGAAATGATTCTACAACCTAAAAATGCACTTTCAAGGCTTTACAGCCGATTTAGTTATTTTTTAATTATTTGTGCTTTGGTTGGTTGTCAATCTTTGTTAGCTATAGTTTTATTTATTTAAATTCTGTTGTATTCTTTACTTTCCTGTAAATACCTGCAAGTAATCAGATCTCAAGGCAGTATACAGTGACATATATGTACTTTGAACTTTGGTGAGCTAGATTTGTATGCATAGAGTAGGAACAACAAAGATAACACCAAGACTAAATACTATCCCAGGTCTTAGATTATTGGTAGTCATAGGCAGATCTGTGTGCAGGAAAGCTGTTTGTAAGATCAATTGTGGAAGGTGCATGAGTAAGGAGACCAAAGATGTTGACGTGCCCACCATATGTAACATTCTTACTCTTTTGGCTGCATACAGCTTCTTTGTCTTTTGCATCACAACTTCTCCCTGCTACAACTAAGAAGAAGATTAGTTTCATCTACTGTTTGGCAGTTTCTGGTACCTGCAACTAGATTAGGTCCATGGTTTCCCTTGTTTAAAAATATTTCTTCACAATGCAGACATCAATTCAAAAAACTAATGGCACAAATACATCAGCTCTAAACCCAGGCAGTCTGTGTTTGTTCAGCCATAGTCCATAGACCTGTCCAACTTTAGAAGTTCCTTACCTATTCCATCTTTGTTTGAGTATCAGAGCATGACAAGCTGAAGTCTGCATTCCTGACAGGTATCCAGGAGGTGTGGTGACAGAATGTGTCCAAATGCTGAGCGGACCTGAGGCACTGCATCCTTATCCATTGTCAGAGATTACTAACATATATATTTTTATGGATGTGACAATCAAAAAAATTACAGACAGATCAAGATAATTTATATAATTCAAAATATTTCTTAAATACTTTCAAAGTTTCTGAAAAGTTATTACCACATTACCTTGGCAATTTTAATAGTGTTGATTCCATAAAGTAAAATATGGCAACATTACCATCTGCTTGCTATCTGCATTTGGGATCAGGTTTAGGATTTGGTGTGCGGTACATCTGATGCTCACTATTCTTTCACTAACAATGTAAGTTCAGAAATGGAGCAATCAGACAGTTCTACATAGGACCTCTCAAATGTCTCAGACTCTTCAAGTCTTTCATCACAAATACACATAAAAATCCAGAACTGTTAACTATTGTTTATGAGGCCAAAATATTGCATATTTCTTTAAATCGAAGGAAATGGTCAAAAACTATGACCCAAAATAACTCACTAGTTAGGATAAGCAGAGAAAACTTCAACATCTACAATGATTAAATAACTGCTCACCTTGAGTCGAAATCTTAGATGTCAGCTTACGGCAATGAAATATACTGACCAAAGAGATGACATCTTCAACAAAAAGGGGGAGAAACAATGATAAAAGTCTAGGACATATCAAAGATGAAGTTTTAAATTCATATATGACAGTTGCATTCTTTTCTCCCCTATTTCATTCATAAGTTAACCATCTGATTTAAAGGAGCACAAATCTGAAGTCAGAATATTCATTACTTTGGGAAGTGTGGGATGTTACCTGGGTGGCACAGGTACTATGTTTGAGGTTAAAAGAGATAAATCTCCTTTTCAGTATTATCACCTCTGAGTTGGATTGGCACACAATCAGAGAACATGATGGAAAACTAAAATCTTTGCGGGGAATAATAAATATCCTAACATGCTTGCCTTCATTAGAACATTTGCACAAGTTAAAGGGACTTAAGCCATAGAAACTCTTTCCATCAACATCAAGGATCACCACTATAAGGTCTAAATCAGTTCTTGTGCACTGATGTAGGAAAGCTGTTTAATTACATTCAAATTCATATTGCTGGACTTAGTAATAATGACTGCACCTATAATTTTCATTGACAGTTCAAGGATCTAAACTTAAGAAAATAAAAATAGAGTGCCTCATTATGCAAATAGAATGGGCTAGGAATTCAATCATGTAGTGCATGCACTTCATGATTGATTTGAAGCTGAAAACTAATTGCAAAATATAATCTCCGCTTAGTGTGTAACATGTGATGATAGTGTGAAAGTACGTGTGACTATTACCCAGAAGTTAATGTGCTCAATTAGTATGGAAAGGGATGTTTGAAGCCACTGCTAAAACTCAGAAGAAACATCAACACTGGGTGGAACAGGCCTGAGTTGAAGGCCTGAGATGAGGAGCTCAAGTGAATTAAGAAGATGGATAACAGTTGTATACATTGAAGCAACCAGCAGGCCTTAACTGAAGCACATAGGTTTGATTGGTCAGCTATTTTCAAAGAACTCCCACAACATTTCTATGGTCTTCTCATATCCTCCCTGCCACAAATAGGACCTGTCCAATTAAACCATCTCCCAAACTCTGACTTATCAGCACAGTGATGGAAAATGTCATTAATGAGGCTGCCAGATGACAAGGAACTTTATGGTAACTTGCACACTATGGTTTAATTTACATTCTTTCTGTACCACTTGACTAATTTCATTGCATGTAGAAATTTTAAATTTAGTTCTACTGTGATGTTTTCAATATTCACTCAAATTTACAAGTCCAAAGACAAAGCAGTCTATGCCAACATTCAAAAAGGCATGCAAAATATTCTAGAAAATTAGATAGCAAAATTGACATTACATGCTCAATGCAAAGATCATCTCAATTAAAGAAAGTCCCTTTGATATACAATAGCATTGCCATTGCTAAATTTACCAACTGCTGATGTATGCAAAGTCATTATCAAACTCAGATTCAAATGGTTTATTCACTTCAATCCTGTGGTTTCAAGTGAATGACAAAGGGTCAGTATAGAAAAGTAAATTACTAAGTTCCTGACTCCCTAATTGACCACCTCCTCCTTGGTTCTGGTTGAGTGCAGACCCCAGAGCTCCCTTAAAAGATAGTATTTGTGGGACTTTGCACTAAAGAAAAGATCAGTACTATCTCCTAGCCGTATCTGTCCTTGAGAAGGTGGAAGTGAGTCAACTCTCAAACTAATTGTGAAGGCACTCCCACAGTGGATTTAATAATAGTAAAAATTCAGTCATATTTCCAAGTTAGGATGGTGCAACAACTGGGAGAGGAAATGTGCAGATTGCAATGTTCTTATTGCCTATTGCCATCATCTTTCTTAGTGGTGGAGGTTTGCCCTTCTCTTGTATGGCTGGTCCAATTGATTTGCTGGTCAAAAGAGATCTCTAACATGTTGTTGATGTTGTAATCTGCACTGGTGATAACATTAAACATAAAGAATGAGCAGAAGCTCTCTTGTTGGAGGTCTTCATTACCGGTGAAAGTACAATTTACTCATCAGTCCATACCTGCATACTGCTTAGGTCTGCTTTCCAACTCTATAAAACAGTCCAATGAGGCCTATCACTGGAAAATCTACAGAAGGCTTTAATGGCAGAATACAAGAAAACACTCAATAACCCATCTGATTGGCACATCATGCACTGCTTAAAAGGTCATTTTCTTTGTTATCTGCAATTTATGGCTGCACCTGTAAGGTGCTCTCAGTCATAGCTTCCAAAAGGACAAGAGCAAAAGACATAATAGAACAGCACCAGCGTAACTCTTTCTCCAAAATATGCATCACTGTATCTTGATTATTTTTTCCTTTCTGTCAATGGTGATGATCAGTACTCTGGAAGTCACAACCCATGTGCTTATGGGGTAATTTTTTAGAGCCATAACTATTTAGAGGAATACATTAACAACTTCAATGACATTTACAGATGGAGATGAACACCAGCCTTTTTAAAAGCCCAAATAAAACAAGGAAAAAAAAACAGGCAGAAGAATTAGAGACTATAAAGTTAAAAAGGACCGACTTGGAAGTATTAAAGTTCACACTCTGGAACAAACAGCAGCATCACAAAGGAACTTGAAGCCTGGGGTTTTGTTCAAGATGAAGTAAGGACTAGAATGGTAGGTTGCAATCAAATAGAACGAAGGGCTTTCCTTATCCAATCCCTCAACTAATTATTTTCTTCAATTTATTTTGAGCTGGCCAAACAGGTTGGCTTATTGACTTTTTTAAAAAATGTTTTATTTTCAGTAGGATTTTGTTCTGCTGGGATACGTGCACATGCAGATATAGTGTGAAGTAGATGTTTTTATAGATTGTTTATGAAATGAGGAGCTCAAGTGAATTAAGATGATGGATAACAGTTATATACATAGAAGCAACCAGGAATAAAACTCATAACCAGACACTGTGCATTCACAGATAATTTGAGAGTGTGAGCAGATGAAAAAAATCATTAGGCTCTAATAGTAAAACTTCACAACATGGCATTTAAGCTTTTGGTTGACTGGGCAAAGAAATACATAATTCTCGTCTTCTAGATGCATGCCTGAAGTTTGAAGAGGACTTGAAGATGACAATAAAACAAACAAACCTGGACTGTTACAGTTTTCAGTGCATTTGCACTCAGGAAATAAATTCAATTGACTTTTCACCCAGGAGTCGACACATCCATCTGAATTCTGTAACCTTTTAGATATGCAAGTCCCATAGGAGTAAATGATTTTTTTCTACTGATGAAGTAGTCACAGAATATCAAGTGTTTATGTTGGTTATTCTAGCTCAGATATCATAAATAAGTCAAAGATTTGATATAGAAACATAAAACATATCAAACATACTGACTTCTAAGATGTTGCTATTGAATCACGACCCCAGTTGTCTTGTAACTTTTCTTCCTTTCTCAAAGATTTAACTTCAAACTGTATAAAGAAAATAAATATGGATTACTCTCTCCCCACTGCAGATGCTTAGATTTTAGTTTGGCCGGATTTTTACTTTTCTCTCATTCTTGTGGTTTATTTACAAAGCTATTCATCATTTGGTAGTCTAATTTATCATAGCACTTCACTTTACAGATAGGCTTCAACAGAAATTACTCAGAAAAGATCACAGAGAGGAATCTTGCATGATCATCAAGGGTTTAAGAAGTAATTTAAAAGGATTAATGCTTAACCCTTGACCTTTCCTCAGAAGAGTACATTGGACTGCTGCTGCAAAATAACAAATTTCACGTCACATGCCAGTGATAATAAACTGATTCTGATATGGAATTGTAACAGTTTATCCCTTCACAAATGTTGCAGATGTACTGAGCATTTCCAGCACCTTTCTTAATCTTAGATTTTAATCATCTACATAGTCACTAGTTCTTCGAGGGGCCACTTTGAGGGTTTGCCAGTTAAGATGTCACTGACGAACCCCAGTGACTTCTGGCTGGTGGCTAACAAAACAAGGATAGCAACTATTTTGTTAGCTGTTCTTTTTCTGGCAAAAGATCACCGGAAGTAAAAGTCTGTAACTTCCCTTTAGGTTAGAGGCAAGTCGAAGCTGCAGTGTTCAGGCCCCAGAGTGTATCGACGTGACTGAAAATGTTTGAATGGACATTTACAAGATGAATCAAGATGGTGAAGTCTGCCATATCCAAGCAGCAGAACCCAATGTTCGGACAGAAATGTAAGCGCTGGGCCAGTTTGAAATGGTCAGGATGTCGGAGCCCAAGGTGAGGTGCGGGCTGATTAAAATCACTGCTCCACAACAGCTACTCAGCTCTGCGCTGAACTATGGGACTCTCTTTGTGGACCTCAGTTCAGAAAGTTCAGCTCAGCTATTTGCTTGCGGTTACTGTTTATCTGATTTTTTTTCCATTGCGTGCTTAACAGTCTTCTTTTTTATTAGTTATTTAATTCTTTTGTTTTTTATGGTTTTTTATTGGGCATGATGTGGTTTTTATTCTCTCTCTCTCCACACACTTATTTATTTATTTATTTTTAGTGTTTTTGGCAAGATGTGATTATGGTAATAAACCAGGTTCTTTAGAGTGCAGCCCTCGATTCACAAGCCGAAAGTTTCTTAAAAGTAAAATACCCCAAATAAATATGAAATATGAAAGGTATTGTGATATCTTGAATATACAAAGATTTATGTGCGTTTGTCTTTATCAAGGATAGAAGGCTCCTGCTTATATAGTAATAGAGATGCAATGGCTCCCATAATGGAAAACAATCAACTGAAAACAGAAACCAGTTCAAATTAAAGTAGATTGCTCTAAATTCAAACAGCAATAAGGCTAATTTTTACAATGGGCTTATTAATATGTTTCCATCATTAATGTAAGATTTCATTAATTCTATTGCCACCCAGAGAAAGAAGTTCAAACAAACGATGTTTTCTGTCATGTTGAGACAGCAATTTAATGGCATTGGAGATTAAAAAGAAGAAGTATTTTTCTCAGTCATTTGCACTTAACTTGCAATATCACTGTAGATTATTGCTTATTTTACTTCCAAGGAAAAATGTGTTTGCATCAACTTTGAAAGCTCATTTTTGAAGGCTGAGAAACTGATCTGAACATAACCTTTGACCATGACCACAGTCATCAGTTTACTCAATAACTTTCTGATATTTTAATTGTATTGAATTGCAGGGTTTTGTTTCACAGAATTGAAGGATTACACCGTACAATTCCAATTTCTTTCTGTGAATGGTGAAACCAGATGGCCTCACACATTATGTCCTTGTGATATCTGCCTCAGAGACTGACATCAGAACATTTTTCAAGAGAGTGAACTCTCACAACACGTCAGGGCACTAGAAACGTGCGCCAACCAAATGGTTGAGTGCTTGAGGACATCTTCAACCACTCAATGCTGCAGTTGGAGTCTCCATTTGATTCAAAAAGGTATTAATCATACCAGTGCTCAAGAAGAGCAGGGTGAGCAGGAGGATTTAATAAAATCCCCTCAGTACTAATCAGCAAGCTTCAAAATCTGTGCCTCTGTACTTCCCTACCTCCCTCTGTAACTGGATCCTTGACATCCTCATTGGGTAACCACAGTCAGCGTGGATCAGAAAAAACATCTCATTGCTGACGATCACACAGGCCACTGCAAGGGTGTGCATAGCCCACTGCTCTACTCTCTTTACACTCATGACTATGTGGCTAGGCACAGCTCATATGCCATTAATAAATTCACTGATCTCAGATGGTGATGAGGAGTTGCACAGGAGTGAAATAAATGGGCTGGTTGAGCGGTGCTAAAATGACAACTCTGCACGCAACATCAGTAGGACCAAGTAATTGATAGAGAACTTAAGAAATGGGAAATTGGAATGACATGGAAGACCTCATTCAGGTGCAAGAGTGGAAAGGGTGAGCAATTTTAAGTTCCTGGGTGTCAACATCTTAGGCCCAACATATTGCTGCAATCATGAAGGTACTCTAGCAGCTATATTTCATTTTCATGTTGAGGACATTTGGTATGTCAAAAAAGATTAGCAGATTTCAACAGATGTTCCATAGAAAGCATTCCGATTGGTTGCATCACAGTGTAGTATAGAGGCTCCAGTGCAGAGCTTTGAAAGTAGCTGCAGAGGATTGTGGACTCAGCAATCTCGGTATTGAGCACTAGCCACCCCACAGTTGAGGACATCTTTTAAAGGCAATTCATCAGAAATTCAGCATCCACCACAAAGATTCTCACTGCTCTCTTCCCATTACTACCATCAGGGAAATGGTACAGGAGCCTGAAGATGTACAGTCAACATTTTATGTGCAGCCTCATTCCATCTGCCACTTGATTTCTGAATGGTCCATGATTACTACATCACTATGTTGCTCTCTTTTTTATATATTCTTATAATAATTTATAGCAATCTAAGTATAATACTGTACTACTGCTACAATACAACAGATTTTACAACATCAATCAGTGAAAATAATCCTGAATCTGAAATACAGTTATACAATGCAGAAAGACAAGATAAATGGCTCAAATGCTTAGCGTGTTCAAGCCATTAAGATAAAGGAAACAAGGTAGGAGGTGTCCAAGGTACATAGCATGCAGGAGAGACAAGGAAATTCAGGCAGTCGGCACCACTGAAATATTAAGTACATCAAAACATTAATATCAACATTACCCCAAAGCAAAATATAGCAACAAAAATATCAAATTACATATTTTTAAACAAGGCTAGGTTTTTTTTTGCAAGATGTGAATTAGAGGCACTGAATAAAATGAACAGTAATTAAACAAATTGCAATATTTTCCACCCTCCCTCTTTCAAAATTCTATCATTGCCAGAGTTATGTCCTTTAGAATCACTCCCCCTGGAGTGTGAGCCTTAATTGCCATGCATTGTTTTGTGAAATAACAATAAAGTTTTATAATGAGCAATAAAAGGAACCTTATTCATTTCTCTCAAATTCAGGAATGAATCTCAGAGGTAAGAGAATCTACTACTAGCGCATGAAAATAAAGTGTCCAGATAACTCCATGTCCAGGAAAACATGCACTTTCTGACTACTCTCATTATGCAAGCAAGGAACAGCAGATGCCCCTGACAATCAGAGTCAATTGACACCATTTCAAGGCATGAACTTTAAAAACCGATATACTTGCTGCATAATACATTCTGAGTTCACTCTTCTGCACATGTGTCAAATGGATTATTAGGAATGCAAAGCAATTTCATTAATCCAAGAACTCAATAGCCTTTTTCACCCTTGTCCACCTCATTGTACATGAAATGCAGGCAAATAATTATATAATATTTTAAACCTCAATTAATTTAAGCTTCTTGAAAATTTCATCATAGATGACATCAGCATATATCAAGCAGCTCTCAACAAAACACAAATTTAAATGCTTTAAATAAATCACGGCTAACAATCCATTAAAACTTTATCCAATGTATGAGTCAAAACAAGCACTTTCCCAGCACATTGTTGAACATTTTGTAACAAATTAAATATTCCTGCATTGAATGATATTATTAGCAAGCAGTCATCAAATCAGATCAAACTCTCCATAAAGGAATCTTTCTCTATTACATTTTAATCTTTCCTTCATGGCATGAATTCATTTTCTTGGTCTTGCTCTACAATCTGATCTGAAAATTACTTTGAAATTGTTTTCTTGATAAAATTAAAGATTGCCAAGTAGGGGCCAAATCAGATCACACGCTTCCTTAGAAACATAGAACATTACAGCACAGTACAGGCCCTTCAGCCCTCCATGTTGTGCCGACCCATATAATCCTTAAAAAAAGTTCCTTCTGGGTTTTTTTAGTTCAAAATAAAAAAAAACCATGACAAAAAATATAAACTTTTCTATATACAATATAGATATAGGTAAAGAATGGGATGAGGTCCTACAGGGTGAATTTATGGAGTTAGGAGATAAACTAAAAAGTAGGACCACAAAGGTAATAATCTTTGGATTACTACCAGTGCCATGTGCTAGTCAGAGTAGAAATAGGAGGATATTTCAGATGAATACGTGGCTTGAAAAATGGTGCAAGGGGGAGGGATTCAAATTTCTGGGGCATTGGAACCAGTTCTGGGGGAGGTGGGGCCAGTACAAACAGGACGGTCTGCACCTGAGCTGGACTGGAACCAATGTCCTAGGGGGAGCGTTTGCTACTGCTGTTCAGGAGGCTTTAAACTAATGTGGCAGAGGGATGGGAACAAGTGCAGAGAGACAGAGGGGAGTAAAATGAGGGTAGAAGCAAAAAGTAGTAAGGTGAAAAGTAAATGTGGTAGGCAGGCAAATCCAGGGCAAAAAGCAAAAGGAGCCACTTTTCAACATAATTGTATAAGGGCTAAGAGTGTTGTAATAACAAGCCTGAAGGCTTTGTGTGTCAATGCGAGGAGCATTCGTAACAAGGTGGATGAATTGAATGTGCAGATAGTTATTAATGAATATGATATAGTTGGGATCACAGAGACATGGCTCCAGGGTGACCAAGTTTGGGAGCTCAAATTCCAGGGATATTCAATATTCAGGAGGGATAGACAGGAAAGAAAAGGAGGTGAGGTAGCATTGCTGGTTAGAGAGGAGATTAACACAATAGAAAGGAAGGATATTAGCCTGGAGGATGTGGTATCGATATGGGTAGAGCTGCATTAACACTAAGGGGCAGAAAACGCTGGTGGGAGTTGTGCACAGGCTACCTAACAGTAGTAGTGAGGTTGAGCATGGCATTAAACAGGAAATTAGAAATGCGTGCAATAAAGGAACAGTAGTTATAATGGGTGACTTCAAACTACATATACATTGGGTGAACCAAATAGGTAAGGGTGCTGAGGAAGAGGATTTTTTGGAATGTATGCGGGATAGTTTTCTGAACCAACATGTCGAGGAACCAACTAGAGAGCAGGCCATTCTAGATTGGGTATTGAGCAATGAGGAAGGGTTAGTTAGCAATCTTTTCATGCGAGGCTCCTTGGGTAAGAGTGACCATAATATGGTGGAATTCTTCATTAAAATGGAGAGTGACATGGTTAATTCAGCAACAAAGGTTCTGAACTTAAAGAGGGGTAACTTTGAAGGTATGAGACCTGAATTAGCTAAGATAGACTGGGGAGATGATACTTAAAGGGTTGACGGTGGATATGCAATGGCAAGCATTTAAAGATCGCATGGATGAACTACAAAAATTGTTCATTCCAGTTTGGCAAAAGAATAAACCAGGGAAGGTAGTGCACCCGTGGCTGACAAGGGAAATTAGGAATAGTATCAAGTCCAAAGAAGAAACATATAAGTTAGCAAAAAAAAGAGCGGCACACCTGAGGACTGGGAGAAATTCAGAGACCAGCAGAGGAGGACAAAGGGCTTAATTAGGAAAGGGAAAAAAGATTATGAGAGAAAGCTGGCAAGATACATAAAAACTGACTGTAAAAGCTTTTATAGATATGTGAAAAGAAAAAGATTGGTCAAGACAAATGTAGGTCCTTTACAGTCAGAAACAGGTGAATTGATCATAGGGAACAAAGACATGGCAGACCAATTGAATAACTACTTTGGTTCTGTCTTCATTAAGGAGAACGTAAATAATCTTCCGGAAATAGTAAGGGACTGAGGGTCTAGTGAGATGGAGGAACTGAGGGAAATACATGTTAGTAGGGAAGTGGTGTTAGGTAAATTGAAGGGATTAAAGGCAGATTAATCCCCAGGGCCAGGTGGTTTGCATCCCAGAGTGCTTAAGGAAGTAGCCCAAGAAATAGTGGATGCATTATTGATAATTTTTCAAAACTCCTTAGATTCTGGATTAGTTCCTGAGGATTGGAGGGTGGCTAATGTAACCCCACTTTTTAAAAAAGGAGGGAGAGAGAAACCGGGGAATTATAGACTGGTTAGTCTGACATTGGTGGTGGGGAAAATGCTAGAGTCGGTTATCAAAGATGTGATAACAGCACATTTGGAAAGAGGTGAAATCATCGGACAAAGTCAGCTTGGATTTGTGAAAGGAAAATCATGTCTGACAAATCTTATAGAATTTTTTGAGGTTGTAACTAGTAGAGTGGATGGGGAGAGCCAGTGGATGTGGTATAGTTAGATTTTCAAAAGGCTTTTTACAAGGTCCCACACATGAGATTAGTGTGCAAACTTAAAGCACACGGTATTGGGGGTATGGTATTTATGTGGATAGAGAATTGGCTGGCAGAAAGGAAGCAAAGAGTGGGAGTAAGTGGGACCTTTTCAGAATTGCAGGCAGTGATGAGTGGGGTACCGCAAGGCTCAGTGCTGGGACCCCAGTTGTTTACAATATATATTAATGATTTAGATGAGGGAATTAATTGCAGCATCTCCAAGTTTGCGGATGACACGAAGCTGGGCGGCGGTGTTAGCTATGAGGAGGATGCTAAGAGGATGCAGGGTGACTTGGATAGGTTAGGTGAGTGGGAAAATTCATGGCAGATGCAATTTAATGTGGATAAATGTGAGGTTATCCACTTTGGTTGCGAGTACAGGAAAACAGATTATTATCTGAATGGTGGCCAATTAGGAAAAGGTGAGGTGCAACAAGACCTGGGTGTCATTGTACACCAGTCATTGAAGGTGGGCATGCAGGTACAGCAGGCAGAGAAAAAGGCAAATGGTGTGTTGGCATTCATAGCAAAAGGATTTGAGTACAGGAGCAGGGAGGTTCTACTGCAGTTGTACAAGGCCTTGGTGAGACCACACCTAGAATATATTGTGCAGTTTTGGTTCCCTAATCTGAGGAAAGACATTCTTGCCATAGAGGGAGTACAGAGAAGGTTCACTAGATTGATTCCTGGGATGGCAGGACTTTCATATCAAGAAAGACTGGATCGACTAGGCTTATACTGACTGGAATTTAGAAGATTGAGGGGGGATCTTATTGAAACGTTTAAAATTCTAAAGGGATTGGACAGGCTAGATGCAGGAAGATTGTTTCCGATGTTGGGGAAGTCCAGAAGGAGGGGTCACAGTTTAAGGATAAAGGGGAAGCCTTTTAGGACCAAGATGAGGAAAAACTTCTTCACGCAGAGTGGTGAATCTGTGGAATTCTCTGCCACAGGAAACAGTTGAGGCCGGTTCATTGGCTATATTTAAGAGGAAGTTAGATATGGCCCTTTTGGCTAAAGGGATCAGGGGGTATGGAGAGAAAGCAGGTACAGGGTTCTGAGTTGGATGATCAGCTATGATCATACTGAATGGCAGTGCAGGTTCGAAGGGCCAAATGGCCTACTCCTGCACCTATTTTCTATGTTTCTGCTTTTATATACACCTTCCACCTACATACTACCCAGTAAGTAGATAATTGGATAATCATTATTAGCTGTAAATAATTAGTTAATTCATTGCTCATTATAATTTATTGGATACATCTGCAAAATTGCTCACATGAACAGATGCCATATTTGCCCAAGTTTAAATTTAATTTTCCAACTTAATACAGAAAAAGTGATAGTTAAAGGAATAAAACAGGCATAGCAACTGTTAAATCATTTGTGCTTTGCAAGCAACCCTTCCATTAGGCAGTTGAAGACCTTAGTTCTAATAGAAAATTGCTTAATAAAAGAATAGATTTGATACAGCATGAATGCATTTTAAGAAATGGTTATCATTACTATTTAAGAATCTCTTTGCATTGTAATTATCACAGACTCTGAAACTTCTCATTTAAATTTAGAGAAGTTACAGATTGACAACCTAATTTAAAAAGAATGGTGCTGTCCATAAGCTAATTATATGTTGTAATGTAGTTTGCAAGGACGATGATGATTCTCATGAGAATCCAATTTTCCAGTGAATATATTGTTAGCAGGAGTGTTTTATTGTGCATTTAAAATTCCACTAAAGTGGCAATTTTTCACATGAATAGCCAAATTGTGACATTAAGATTTGTTAAAATTGTCTGTCCTTGCACAGAAATCTTATTATTTCAATAATGATGGACCTTGGAGAAATTTTATGTCAAAATGATAATTAGACATAGTAGAATCTGACTGGAATTTTTCACATTTTACTTACTTTAATTACTATGGGTAACACTGGAAAATTCTGTTAATCCCATACTCACAAATGCCATGGACAGTGCAGCATTTGTTTCCATGCATGGCAACAAGTAACCCTAGCTGGTGGTTATATAGCCACATATGATTTGATTTATTAATTGGAAAATTATACATAGTGATGCTCTTTCTCCCACCATGTAGAAATCTAATTGCTCTTTCAATGAAAATTTTCATGAATGGAAGTGCTAAAGTAGGTGTGCATGTGGTTTCGGATTGGAAAAATATTCAGCAATGCAAACGGTTTAAGAAGCCACTGATATTTCTGACCACTCAGAGAGACTACTTATTTTAATAATAGTTCAAAAGTGCTTATCATTTCTTTTGCACATTCTGTGTGTACAATGTCCTGTGTATGTTACTCAAAATGGGTTTTTTGGTTTGTTAAGAGTAGGAATGCTTCTTTGATAAGTGTTTCTCTCGCAGTTGTTTTGCTTTATACTTGTTGATATGGTAATTGTATTCATTTGTTAACCAATGGGGAATGTTATTTTGTCTTGTGAGGCTGGGAACTTGGGGGAGGGGTTTTTTGCGGGCTTTTGGGAGAGAGCGGGAGGAAGACGTCGAGGAAGGTGGACGTGCGCTGCACTGCTCGGAAGACCACTGGGCGTGGTCCTAGGTGCGAAGACGTGGAGATCGGAGACAAGCGACGAGGGGTCGAATGGTTCGATGTTTGAGCTCCAACGATGTGCACTAAACTGACTGAACTTTGATAAGTTGGCGCCTTTTTGTTTTGTTTCCCTTGCATATATATTGTATTGCCCAATACTCTTTTAATTTTAGTAAATTCTTTAAAGTGTATTTCATCATGGTATTTGTTGTGGGTTTGATACTGTGGGCGGGTGCGAGGCATAAACTCGATTCTCACAGCACCTGCGTGTACGGGAGGTGGGATTGGTGTGTGGCTGGATCTCCTTTTCCCCTAGACATATACCAGCCTGTTGGGTAAGTGTTACATGTGATATGTTGAAACTCTGAGATGGATTAATACATTGTAACTATAAGGATCCAGAGTGGAAAGGGCTCAGATGATTTCAATTTCACAACTTTATAATTAGGTACTAAAAAATGATGTTCACTTCTAAGATTAGTGGATAAATTCACAACAGTTATGCTACATGTAATTCATGCTTACCTGTCCTGTGAGTATCCAATGCAACAGCAGTTATAAAAGTGATAAATCCTAGTTATTAGCAGTTGTATGATCTTCCTGTCCAAACTTTGCTGCAAAGGCTTTCTTACTGATTCACTTTCATAAGTTCACTTTTGACTGCTCTGATTGATTCAAATGTTTGGTATTGTGACATATATGGCTAATTGGCATACATTTAACTTGTACTGCAGACAGGTGATTTTGTATCAGGTGTATTGTAGAGTATATTGAAAATTCTAGTTTAACGCAAACCCTTTCTGGTTTCAACATACGTTGAAACAGTCACTGAAGTGTTACAATGAGGCTACATGTATCACCGACCAGACGTGTGTACTATGCACATGTTCTTGCATCCCTGTGCGCCTCCTCACATTTCTCTTACACTCTGAATCACCCTGGTCAACACTGTGAAGAAAAGTAGACAAATTTTCTGAATGATAAGATTGCAAGGGAGATGAGAATTGCAGGATCCCAAAGTCAAGAGCCTTTCCACTTCCAGACAGTCTGTTTGCTTTGATATCTCAAATTCTCCCACCCATATCCTATCAATTATAGAGAGCATAGAATAGTACATCACAGTGCAGACCCTTTGGTTCAAAGTATTTTGCTGACCTACTTCAAGATCAAGCTATACTTTCCCTCCCCCATAATCCTTCATTATACTTTCATCCATGTACCTATCTAAGAGATACCCTTGATGTATCCGCCTCTACCACCATCCTTCACAGTGTGTTCCATGCACCCAGCTCTCTGTAAAGCAAAGATCTACCCCTGACTTTGATTTCCCTTTGTACTTTCCACCAATCACCTTAAAAGTATTGCAATCACACACAAGAGAAAATCTGCAGATGCTGGAAACCCAAGCAATACACACGCACACACAAAACTCAGCAGCCCAGGCAGCATCTGTAGAAAAGAGAACAGTCAACATTTCAGGCTGAAACCCTTCAGCAGAGCTGGAGAGAAAGTATGTTCCCTTGTATTAGTCATTGGCACCCTGGGGAAAGATGTTGGTTGTCCACTCTGCCTATGCCTCTCATCATCTTCTACACCTCCCTTGTCACTTTTCATCCTCCTTTGCTCCAAAGAAAAAAAGCCTTAGCTTGCTTCAACTTTCCTCATTAGACATTTTCTCTAATCCAGGCAGCATCCTGGTAAATTTCCTCTACATTCTCGCTAATGCTTCTGCATCTTTCCATTAATGAGGTGACCAGAACTGAACACATTGCTCTAAGTTTGATCCAACTAGAGTTCTACAACAACAACAATACCTCACAGTTCTTGAACTCAAACCCTCAATTAATAAAAGCCAACACACTATATGCTTTTTTTAACCACCCTATCAACTTGTGTGGCAATTTTGAGGGATCTATGGACTTGGACCCCAAATCCCTCTGTTTCACCACACTACTAACAATTAACATACTTCCCCAATGTTTCTGCCATTTGCAATCATACAACCTCGAGTTTGTCTTGCATCAAAGATACGGTTCATTCAAAATATGATAACATTAAACAAATCAAAGTTAGTTCTGTGGTGATTGCACATAAAACTTAACAATGCATCATTTTTTAGTCCTCATGAATACAGATTCAATAACATTCTGAAATCTAAATTAGAGTCAGCCATGCTGAAATTTGGAGTTACATTGTCATCAAACTGTGAGGAACATTATAATATAGCATTGATGCCACATCCACTCTCATCTCCATTTCCTGGACATCTGCACTCACCCTATCTTCCCACCACCTCAAAAGTGATAGGGTTCTTCTTGTTCTTGCCTGCCACTCCATGAGCCTCTGGATCCAACACATCATTCTCACTTTGGTCATCCCCAAGGGAATCTAGCGCTGGACACATCTTTACCTCCGTGTTTCCCTGTAAGTGGTCAAAGTACTGCACCTACCCATTCACCTCCTGTCTCATTCCCACTCAGGGCCCCAAACGGTCCTTTAGAGTGAGGTAACACTTCGCCTGTGATTCTGCTGGGGTCATCTATTGTACCCTGTGCTCCCAATGTGGCTTCCTGTACACTAGTGAACCCCCCAACATAAATTGGGAGATTGCCTCACTGAGCACCTCCACTCCATCTGACAGAAGCTGAAATTCCCAGCGGCGAAACAGTTCAGGTCTGATTCCCATTTTATTCTGACATGTCAGTCAGTCCATGGCCTCCTCTTGTGCCGTGATGAGGCCACCCTCAGGATGGAAGAATACCACCTTGTATTATGCTGGAGTATCCTCCAACCTGATTTCATGAATACTGATTTCTCCTTCCAGTTAAAAAAAAATGTCCCCCCCTCCCCTTTGCTTCTATTCCTCATTATGGCCTCTTACCTTTTCTCACCTGCTGATCACCTCCTCCTTGAGTCTCTTCTTCTTCCCTTTCTCCTGTGGTCCACTTTATTCTCCTATCAGATAGATTGATCTCCATCCCACCTGGCTTCACCTCTCACCTACTAGCCATTTTTATTTCCCTCCATCCACCTTTTCATTTTGGTGTCTTTCCAGTTTCTTTCCAGTCCTGAAGGAGGATCTCAGTCAGAAAAGTCAATTGTTTGTTAATTTCCATGGATGTTGCCTCATCAGCCGAGTTCCTCCTGCACTTTGTGTATGTTGATTCTAATATACTTTTAATGTGAGTTGGAAGTAATGCTGGAGGAGCTACAGAAGCACAAACAAGATCAGTTGACATTACTTTCCTTCCCTAAACTCCTGTGCTGCCTGACAACAAGATGTAAATCCCAATGCACAGAAACACAGTTCCACAGTTTGCATCTGTTCCCAACAGTATTTGAAAGTTCAAACATCAGAAATGCAACCAATATTGAACACATTCACCAATTTTTCAAAATGTTTTCAAAATTACCCATAGAATTAAAATAAATAAAACTTGAAAAATTCCAGTCACCCTCATCTTCCATTGGGACATATTACCACCTTCTAGACTTAATATCAAATTCAAGTTCAAGTTCATTGTCATTCATTTGTATAATTGTATACTGCCAAGTGAAACAATGCTCTTTTGGACCAAAGTGCATAACACAGTAGATATACCTCAAACACAGCACATAAAGTAATATTACTTGAATATAATTTAGTTCAACAAATAATGAAACATATTCCAGAATATTGATATTTAGCATAAGGTGCATTTATGACAAAAGCCAGAAACTGAACAGTATAATGCTGCTGGCACTTTATATCTGATGAGACCTGAGTGGTGGCAGAGAATTCAGTTGTTTCACAGTCTGGGGGAAGAAACTGTTTCCCATCCTAACAGTTTTTGCCCTAATGCTACTGTACCTCCTGCCTGGTTGAGCGGGGTCAATGCGATCACGAGATGGATGGGAGGGATCCTTGACAATGCCAAGGGCTCTGTACATGCATGACTCCTGATAAGTATTTTATCTAGGTGGAAGGGATCCTCTCAGAGGTGCTCTTCATCCATTGTAGGGTCTTGCCCAGAATGTTGGTGGAGGGGTTTGCAGGGAACCTCACCTCAGTCTCCTGATGAAGTGGAGATGCTGCTGTGCACTCTTGATAAATAAGATGATGTAGACAGACTGTATGAGATTGTCCATTATATGCACTCTCAGAAACTTGGTGCTCCTAACTCTCTCCACAGAAGAGTAATTTATAAGCAACCAGAAGTTGTCAGCCTGCACCATCTATTGTCCACAATCATCTGCTAAATTTTGTCCATATTGAGACTCAAGTAGTTGTTGATGAGGCTAAACACTGTTGTGTCATCAGTGGAAATGAGTTGATTTGAGCTGGACCTAGCCGTACAGACATGTGTCAGCAGCTTGAAATGCAGCCTTGGATTGGTTGGGGGGGAGGCTGTTAGTTTGGAGGCTCAGCATGATGGAGCTCGATGTGTTGCTGCCAACACAAACTGGCTATGGTTTTTGTCTCAAGAAGTATAAGCTCCAGTTACAGAGAGAGCCATGTAATTCCCTCCTATCTGTATCTGAACTGGCCATATCTGTCCATTATCATTTTGCTCAGTTTCACTTTTTCTTTTAATATAGTCTGGCATACTGGGCATATCCCACAGCTTAATTTTAACTGCACGTAACATTTAAAGAGAAAAACATGATGGGCTTCCAATTATCACAACAATTCATGTGTTATCATAAATATTCCATTTGTTTGATCTATCCATTGCTCATCTACTCTGCAAATAAAAACATTGTCTCCTCTCTTTTCCAGAGATTCTAGGACTTGAAATGTTAACTGTTTCCCTTTCCACAGATTTGGTTTGAATGTTGAGTCTTTTTAACCTTTTCAGTTTTTATTACGAAATTCCAACTTCTGTTTTTTTTTGTTTTGTTGTTTTATTATATCACCCGTTTAAGACGGGAATAAGGTAAAATTATTTTCCTCAGAGGTTACGAGAGAAATGCTTGAATATTTTTAAGGCAAGGGTAAAGAAATTGATAATTTAAGAGGTAAAAGGTCAGTAGGTTTGAGCAGAAGTGCAGAGCTGGGGTGAATCAACCATGATTATATTGAATTAGTGGAGCTGGATAAGACTATTTGGCTTTTGCTACTCTAAATTAGTTTCTTCATATGTATAGTGTGCATTAGTGTGAATTAAGCAATATTGTGATAAATGTTTTAAATTTTGATAAGTTTGTCAGACTAAAAGAATCAGAATGGGGGGCATGGCAAAGTAACAGCCAATTTTCAACATGGGATACCATAATTTAGATTCTAGAATTTTATTATGTATGAATTCAGGAGGACTGGAGAGTGGTCAATTGGACCTATTTTCATAAAAGAAGGAAGAGTTGATTTGGATAATTAAAGGCTAATTATTTTAACACTAATGGAAGGGAAAATTTTTGAGATGTTAATTAAGGATAAAATTACTAACACACTTAGATAAAGGGGAAAAATAAAAGCAGCTAACAGGGCTTTCAAAAAGGTGCTCATGCTTGACAAATCTCATTGAATCCTTTTAGACAGCAACAGGAATTGTAAGTGGGTAAATGCATTGATTGCACTGTGCATGAACTAGAAAGGAGCTCTTGATAAGGAATTGTCGAGTAGATTATGCGGAGAAGATTAAGGGAAATAGAATTAGGGGGAAGGCTGCAAACTGGATTTAAAATTTATTAGGAAGACAAAAACCGGAGAGTTAAAGCTGGAGACATATTTTCTAGAATGGCTTAAATGTCTGGCTGTTTAATTTAAAATCACTTAAGCATCAAATATTTAGATCTGGGCCTTTGAGATAACGGAGCTAAGATGTACAAACTGTACAAGGAAAAAAACAGTGCTTTTTTGAAAAAGGACAGGGTGTTTGTGAGTCGATATTGATAAATGGAAAAGTGTACATAGTGCTCAGTATTAGTAATATGATGTATTCACATTCAGTAAAATGAACAAATGTCAGCAGTAAGTTTGATTTATCTATTTATTCCTAGGTTTTAATGCCTCTACTCAAATTGTAGGAGGAACTTTGCAGGTCAGGCAGCATCAACAATCAATATTTTGGGTTGAGACCATTTATTGGTGTGGGTAAAATGCTCTTACCCAATAAACAAAAGAGCTGGTCATGGACTTCAGGGTACAGAAGTGTACACAAGCTTCCTTTTGCCTCTGTGGCACTGAAATCGAGTGGATCAAGAGCTTCAAGTTCCTGAAGCAAATATCACCTGTCCTAGCCAAACCACAAAGATGCCTTGGCCAAGAAAGTCACCAGGTTCTCTACTTGCTCAGAAGGTTAAAGAAATTCAGTGCATCTTCATTGACCTTCACCTTTCTTTTTAATTTAAATACCCCACAGAAAGCATCCCAGCCTGATGCATCACAAATCAGTCTGGCACCTTCTCTGCTTGAGACTACAAGAAACTGCAAAGAATTGTGGATACAGCTCAGCAAGGCGCAAAAACCATCTTCCCCTCCATGGATTCTCTTTACATTTCTCAATGCCCCAGTAAAGCAGTCAAAATAATCACAGACATTTCCCATTCTCTCTTCTTTCCCATTGGGCAGAAGATACAAAAGCCTAAAAACATGTACTTGGACTGTGCTTTGGCTCGCTTTTTTTCGATAGGCAGCCATATTGTTGTAACTGTGATGACACAAATAGGCCAGTTCAGAGAAGCCCTCAGACTTCCTACTCTAAAAGACGTCAAAGAAACAGATGGGATTTTATGACAGTCCAGTAGTTTTATGATCACTTTGACGTACACCACTTTTTCATTCCTGGTTTGTTCAATTACCTCAATTTAATTTCCAGTGTAGACATGGTATTTTTAGAACTCACGTCTCCAGATCTTACTTACAAGTCTAGTAAGTTATATTAAATTATGTTATCCACCTAAAGATATTAATGAGATGGATCAAGATGAATTCAGCCTATCATTTGTTTTGCTGCCAACACTTCACCTGGATCAGGCATTATAGACTTCATGAAATTGTTGTGCATGCCAAGAGTTGGGTGATGAGGTCTGATGAGGCTTCAGAAGGTTTACAGCTGAGGTGTGACCCTGACAGCCTTTGACAGGAAACAAAACAGCAGATGGAGCCTCACAGACTGTCAAAGCTGAGCCCACTGATGAATTAGAGTGGTGATTGTGCCAACATATGTCATAAACCTCGCTCTAGATTTATAGCAGGTCTGCACAAAGTTACTTGCAGAAGATGATGGTGATTGATGGTCATGATAGTGGGAGGGGGGTTTGGGGGGATTCTCCATTAAAATAGGTGTAGGATACCTTTATATAAAATGTAGAGAATTTAAGGAAACTACTAGATCAATAGGGAAAGGCTAGATCTAAAGAAAAAAAAAATCAGTGTAAGCCCAAGGATTGGGAAAGCTTCAAATTTCAGTAACAGAGGACAAAGACATTGATGTGGAGAGAAAAAGTAGAACATAGGAGTCCTCTAGTGAGTAAAATGAAGATGAGCTTTGAAATCTTGACTAAAGGGTACTCTGTAGAATGTTACAGGAGAAATTATATCACAGAATAAAGAAATCACGGGAAATTTAGACTTATTTTATGTCTTCAAAAATAAAAATGGCATTGAAGACCCCCACAAGATTGCAGAGAATGACAAGATGAATATGAATGAGGAACTCAGTAAATTAACTGCTTAAAAACAAAGGAATTGTTGAAATTAGTGGGACTGAATGGCAATAAATTCCTATGACTTTATGACTACATCTTGGGAATTTGGAGGAATCTGCAATGGAGATAGTACTGACTATCATCTTCCAAAATTCCATAGATCCTAATAGTTCCCACAGATTGGAAGATAGCAAATGTAATCCTACGGTTAAATACAGATAAGAGAGAACTATATAACTGTCTACAAACCAATAGTCTAATAATGGCAGAAGGGAATATGACTATTAGTATGAAATAGGTACTAATTCTGAGAAACTAATGACACTAATCAGGGCCAATATCAAAATCATGTTTGCCTGATCTGCTGAAATTTTTCTAAGTTGTAAGTAGCAGCGAAGATGGGCAAACTGGTTGAAGTGATACATTTTGATTTTGTGAAGGACTTTGATAAGATGCTGCACAAGAGATTAGTAATTAATATTAGAGCACATGAATTAGGGGTAATACAATACATTGGTCTGAACTAAGGATTAATCGATAAACTGAAAGCAAAAATTCAGTTTTAGGTTCGGAGGTGATGATTTGAAAGTTGATGGAAAGTTTGATGCTGGAGCTCCAGTTGTTCATAATCTGCTTCAATGGATTGGATACTTACTAATGATGCAAAGCTGGGTGACAGCAAGGGCTATGAGAAGAAGAAACAGAATATTCAGGGAAACATAGACAAATTCAGTAAATGGATAAGGGCATGGCTGATTGAATATAATGTAGAAAAATGTGAGGTTGTCCAATTCAGTAGAAAAGCATCAAAGAAGAGTATTTATAAATTGAGAGTCCTTGTATATGATCCATAATCAAATGATAACCGGGATAGAATCAATGAAAGACTGCACCAACTGTGCATCTAACTAGTGTGCAAAAGACAACAAACTGAGCAAATACAAAAATAAATAAATAATAATAATAATAAATAGGCAGAAACCTTTGCAAACTTGAGATGAAGAGTCCTTGAAAGTGAGTTGGTTGGCTGTGGGAGCATTTCAGTGATAATGCAAATGAAGTTGAGTGAAGTTATCCCCTTTAGTTCAAGAGCCTAATGGTTAAGGTGTAAAACTGTCCATGAACCTGGTAGTCTGAGTCCTCTTATCATTGTTACCATGAGGAAGGATGTACAGAAGCCTGAAAGCACACGCTCAGCAATTCAGCAACAGCTTTTTCCCCTCTGCCATCCGATTCCTAAATGGCCATTGAATCCGTGATCGCTGCTTCACTTTTATTATTTGTTTTTGCACTATTTTTAATTTAACTAATACATATATATATTTACTGTAATTGATTTATTTATTTTTTTCCTATAGTATCATGTTTTGCATTGTAATTGTATTGTACTGCTGCTGCTAAATTAACATATTTTACAATATATCCTGATGATACTAAACCTAGATCTGATTCTGATAAAAACCAAACCCAGACAATCAAGCTGCTTTGGTAGAAAGAGAAAGCTGTTAATATTATGAGTCAGTGAACTTTCATCCTAACTTGGAAAGGACTGCTGGCAAATAGCTCTGTGTCATTTCTGCACCCCTTTCTCACACTATTTCTATTAAATTCTTTGTTAACGCTCAGTCAGCTACATTCCCATGAAACTGCCCTTGAAAATGTAAACCATTTTCCCTAACATCGAAGCATTAAAATGCTTTTAATTTTTGACTTAGAAAGCACTTTTTCTCTCTCATTCTTTACAAATTCTATTTGGATGCAAGTGGTTGGAGGATGAGTTGATGGTGAGGAAGGCAAAAGCCATGTTAGCATTTGTTTCAAGAGGTCTAGAATACAAGAGCAAGGATGTGATTCTGAGACTTTATAAGACATTGGTAAGGCCTCACCTTGAGTATTGTGAACAGTTTTGGGCCCCTCATCTTAGAAAAGATGTGCTGGCATTGGAGAGGGCCCAGAGGAGGTTCACAAGGATGATTTCAGGAATGAAAGTGTTACTATACGAGGAACAGTTGATGGCTCTGGGTGTGTACTCACTAGAATTCAGAAGGATGAAGGGGGATCTCATTGAAACCTTTCAAATGTTGAAAGGCCTAGACAAAGTAGATGTGGAAAGGATGTTTCCCATGCTAGGAGAGTCTAGGTCTGGAGGGCACAGCCTCAGGATAGAGGGATGCCCTTTCAAATCAGAGATACAGAGAAATTTCTTTAGCTTAAGGGTGGTGAATCTGTGGAACTTGTTGCCATATGCAAATGTGGAGGCCAGATCGTTGGGTGTATTTAAGGAAGAGATTGATAGGTTCTAGATTGCACATGGCATCAAAGGTTATGGGGAGAAAGCCGGGAACTAGTCTTGAGGAGGGTATAACAAAAGGATCAGCCATGATTGAGTGGTGGAGCAGACCCGATGGCCTAATTCTGTTCCTATGTCTTATGGTTACTAACACACTTCATGATTCCTTGTATGACATCCTAAAGTTAGACCTACATGTTTGAGCGCATTATTCTTATAGAATTTTACCTCACTTTTGATCCATTGCCATCAACTTTACCAGGTGGTAATGGTGTACCTTAATACTCTCAGCTGATGCCCGTGTTGCTTGACAAAATGAGCATAACATTTGTCCTTTTTTTGTGCTGTTCAAGGGCCCTCTCATTAATCAACCTTCTTATTCAACTTGTTCAAATGACTCTGCATGCATTGGCAAAATCTCCCGTGGCTTTCAAAGCTTTTGAGGTTGAGAACGTTGTAAAACATCAACTATAAAATGAAAAAAAAAAGGATCAGCCTGAATAAATTCTTTGAGATATAATTTGAAAGGCAAAAAAAAGGTAAATTGGATATGCAGTTTTATTTCTACACCTGCATTTCAATTTGTAAAAGACTTGCTGTAAGGGGAAAATAATTCAAAATTTACCATATCAAGCAAGTTATATTAAAATAGAAAATTTTGCACCCTAGGTGTTCTTGCATAATTGCTTCTGGGCAGCATTCTAAAAACAAATTCTGTAATTCTACTGCAGAGTTTGATAATCCCTGAACTAGCTGTCAGCAATGGGGCTAGATCCAACTGCAGTTATACTGCTGACTGCACTGCATATATTCAGAGGACTGCAGGGACATAAGTTCCAAATTAACTCTGCATGTCCACTGGTAAAATACTTAAAGTACCAGTTCAAGCACATGTTTATTGTCATCTGACTGTGCATATATACAACCAAACGAAGCAGACCATGGTGCATCCACACAACATATATAACACACAGAACCAAAAACTAAATATTGTCACAAATTAGTTCGTAAAATTTAATTCAATACGCATGTGGTGCACTGCACAAGTAAACTGTAAACAGCTTGCTATCCTGGTGACGAGACCTCGTGGTGGCTGGGTATTCATTATTCTCACAGCCTGAGGAAAAAAAGTTGTTAAATCACAAGACTACAAGACATAGGAGCTGAATTAGGCTATTCAGGACTTTACATTTGCTCTTCCATTCCATCATAGCTGATTTATTATCCCACTCAACTCCATTCTCCTGCCTTCTTCCCATAACCTTTGATGCCCTGTCTAATCAGGAACTTGTCAAGCTCCAATTTAAATTTAGTCAATAACTTGGCCTCCATAGCCATCTGTGGCAATGAATTCCACAGATTAACTACTCACTGGCTAAACAAATTCCTCATCTCTGTTCTAAATGGATGTCCCTTTATTCTGAGTTTGTGCCCTTTGGTTCCAGACTTCACCACAATGAAGAAACAGCATCTCTACATAAACGCTATCTAGGTCTTTTGATATTTGATAGGTTTCAATTAGTTCCCCCGTCATTCTTCTGAACCCCAGTAAATACAGGCCCAGAGTCATCAAACATTCCTTGTACTTTAACCATTTTATTTCCCGGATCATTCTCATGAACCTCCTCTGGACCCTCTCCAACGCCAGCACATCTTTTCTTTAATAAAGGACTGAAGTGTATACTCACAATACTCCAAGTATGGTCTGACCAATAAAGTCTCAGCATCATATTCTTGCTTTTATATTCTAGTTCTCTTGAAAGGGTTGTCAAAATTGCATTTGCCTTCCTCAACACTGACTCAAACTACAAGTTAAGCTTTAGGGAATCCTATACAAGGACTCCCAAGTCCTTTTCCACCACTGATTTTTGAACTTTCTCCCTAGTTAGAAAATAGTCTACACCTTTATTCCTCCTACCAAAGTGCATGGCCTTACACTATGTGCCATCTGCCACTCTTTGCCCATTTCCCAGTCTGTCCTTCCCCAGATTCCTTGCTTCCTTAATATTACCTGCCTCTCCAGGTGTATGTGATATCTTCATATCATCCACAGACTTTGCCACAAAGCCATCAATTCCATCATCCAAATCATTGACATATAATGTGAAAAGAAGCTGTCACGACACTGTCCTTTGTAGAACATCACTGTTCACTGGCACCAACCAGAAAAGGACCCCCCTTATTCCCACTCTTTGCTCCTACCAGTCAGCCAATCTTCTATCCATGCTAGTGTCTTTCTTGCAATCCCATGGGCTCGTTTAGCAACCTGGCGTGTGGCATCTTGTCAAAAGCCTTCTGAAAATCCAAGTATACAACATTAACTGATTCTCCTTCATCAATGCTGCTTGATATTTCTTCAAAGAATTCCATAAGATTTGTCATGCAAGATTTGCCGTTGAGGAAACCATGCTCTCCTTGGCCTATTTTATCATTTGCCTCCAAGTACTTCAAAACCTCATCCTTAACAATGGATTCCAACATCTTCCCAACCACTGAAGTTAGAATAACTGGTCAAAAATTTCATTTCTTCTGGTTCCCTCCCTTCTTAAAGCATATAGTGGCACATGCAGTTTTCCAGTTCCATGGAACCATTCCAGAATTCCACTACTCAGTGATGCCATAACATCATTTCTGTCAATCTCTATCTGCCCTACAAGATCATTCCAGAAGATCAACTATGGTACATTATTCTGTAATCAACATCTATATAACATCTTCAGTCCAGCATTAATCACTCTTTTTGCTTTTGCTCCCATGCTAAACTTCAATGTTTTGCATTGACTGCAATTTTGTCCCATCATTTACTTGCCATTCTTCTATCACACTTCACACTGCATCAACATGTATACCAACTGCCCCAAACTCAGCCCTATTGCTCCAGTTCCCATCCCCTGCCAAACTAGATTAAACCCTCCCCTGCAGCTCCAGAAAATCTGCCCACAAGGATACTGGCCCCCTGGGGTTCAGCTGTACCCATCCTTATTGTACAGGTTACCCTTCCCCAAAAGAGATCACAATGATCCCGAAATCTGAAACCCTAACCCCTGCAGCAATTTCTCAGCCAAGCATTCATCTGTGAATTCATACCCTCACAGGTGCTTGGCACAGGGATTACTATGCCTGAGGTCCTGCTTTTCTGCTTTCAACCTGTCTCCCTATGTTCTCTCTTCAGGACCTCCTTGCTCTTCCTATCTATGTCATGAGTACTTATATGTACCACAACTTCTGGCTGTTCACCTTTCCTTTTTAGAATCCTGTCAACCCAATCTGAGACATCCCTGGTTCTGGCACCTGGGAGGCAACATACCAGCTGGGTGTCTCTTTCACATTCACATAAACTCCTGTCCGCTCCTCTGTTACCCGATCTGACTGTCCAAGTCTTGCTGCTCCTGTGCCTCCTTCCTGGTGTTAATGAGTAAAAGAAATTGTGGGATTTTCAAGCACAACAGTCTCGAAAACTTACAGAGAATGGTGTGAAAACAAAAAAAAAAAAATCCTGAGAAAAGCAGTTCCGTGAGCAAAATCATCTTATTTATGTGTTCAGAAAAGAATGGCCAGAATGGTTCAAGCTGACAGGAAGATGACAGTAACTCAAATAATCATGTGTTACAATAGTAGCATGCAGAAAAGCAACTTTGAAAGCACAACACCTCAAACCTTGAAGTGGAAAAACTTCAGTATACTCAATGGCCACTTTAATAGGTACCTGCTGTACCAAGTAGCCTCTGAGTATATATTCTCCTGGACTAATTGCAAGATCATTCCATTCATAATCATGTGGACTATAGCTTAAATTCACCTCATCTTAAGTATGCACATTCTATTTAACATGTTTCAAACAATCAGTTTTGTTGATTAAATTTTATCCCCTTTGTGTTTTATGTAGATTTGAAGAAAATAAATTCTGGATACCTGAATACAAAGAGAAATATTTCAAAACCATGGGAACAAGATCTCAAATTCCCCAATGTCTCCATATGCTTATATTGCTACATTACATCATTTTAAAGAAACCATTTAAATTCAGAGTAGCTGGCTGGAGCTCTGGAGCTCAGTGTTAGTAGAGCAAAGAATATTTGCCATTGTTCACATGTTGGTGATTTGAAGTTCCAAAGCGGGCCTGTCACTGTATGTATGTTAATTATTTACAGTCAGAAACAGGTGAATTGATCATGGGGAACAGGGACATGGCAGACCAATTGGATAATTACTTTGGTTCTGTCTTCACTAAGGAGGACATAAATAATCTTCTGGAAATAGTAAGGGACCGAGGGTCTAGTGAGATGGAGAAGCTGAGGGAAATACATGTTAGTAGGGAAGTGGTGTTAGGTAAATTGAAGGGATTAAAGGCAGTCTGCATCCCAGAGTGCTTAAGGAAGTAGCCCAAGAAATAGTGGATGCATTAGTGATAATTTTTCAAAACTCGTTAGATTCTGGATTAGTTCCTGAGGATTGGAGGGTGGCTAATGTAACCCCACTTTTTAAAAAAGGAGGGAGAGAGAAACCGGGGAATTATAGACTGGTTAGTCTGACATCGATGGTGGGGAAAATGCTAGAGTCGGTTATAACAGCACATTTGGAAAGAGGTGAAATCATCGGACAAAGTCAGCTTGGATTTGTGAAAGGAAAATCATGCCTGACGAATCTTATAGAATTTCTTGAAGATGTAACTAGTAGAGTGGATGGGGAGAGCCAGTGGATGTGGTATATTTAGATTTTCAAAAGGCTTTTGACAAGGGCCCACACAGGAGATTAGTGTGCAAACTTAAAGCACACAGTTTTTGGGGTATGGTATTGATGTGGATAGAGAATTGGTTGGCAGACAGGAAGCAAAGAGTGGGAGTAAATGGGACCTTTTCAGAATGGCAGGCAGTGACTAGTGGGGTACCGCAAGGCTCAGTGCTGGGACCCCAGTTGTTTACAATATATATTAATGATTTAGATGAGGGAACTAAATGCAGCATCTCCAAGTTTGCAGATGACACAAAGCTGGGCGGCGGTGTTAGCTGTGAGGAGGATGCTAAGAGGATGCAGGGTGACTTGGATAGGTTAGATGAGTGGGCAGATTCATGGCAGATACAATTTAATGTGGATAAATGTGAGGTTATCCACTTTGGTTGCAAGAACAGGAAAACAGATTATTATCTGAATGGTGGCCAATTAGGAAAAGGTGAGGTGCAACAAGACCTGGGTGTCATTGTACACCAGTCATTGAAGGTGGGCATGCAGGTACAGCAGGCGGAAAAAAAGGCAAATGGAATGTTGGCATTCATAGCAGAAGGATTTGAGTACAGGAGCAAGGAGGTTCTACTGCAGTTGTACAAGGCCTTGGTGAAACTGTGTGCAGTTTTGGTCCTCTAATCTGAGGAAAGACTTTCTTGCCATAGAGGGAGTACAAAGAAGGTTCACCAGATTGATTCCTGGGATGGCAGAACTTTCATATGAAGAAAGACTGAATTGACTAGGCTTATACTCACTGGAATTTAGAAGATTGATGGAGGATCTTATTGAAACATATAAAATTCTAAAGGGATTGTTTCACATCTACTCAGGTTCCTTTTGTTTTATATATATATATATATTTTTTTTTTTTACGTTAATAACACTACCAATACAGATTTTAAATTTTCATTACTTTTGTGACCAATTTCTCTCCTTTCACTGTTCTATTCCCTAAACTTCAACACCTTAATTCTAGGGAATACATTTAGTGACAAGTACCCTTCCATAGTGATTCACTGCTACCTTGATTACATTCATCCTGATTCCTGTAAGAAGTTCATTCTATTCTTCCCTGATAATATCTCCTTCTATAGTAATGCTTCTGTAGTTTCACCATTTTCTTGCTGTGATTTTCCCTCCATTACAGCTAATTTCTGCTCTCACCCCTTTTCATATGCCCACAAGGACAGAGTTCCTCTCATCTTTGCCTTCTAAACAGACATCATGTTTTGAATAGATCATTCACAGTTATTTTTTAAACTTCCAGCTTGATGTCACTCCAATCACATCTTCCTCTCCCTTACCAGCAGACACAGGACTCCATCTTCCAAGCAATTCTGTTTCACCCTCTACCAGTCCCATTTTCACAACATTCTCTTATGTAACAACAGTTCAAAGTGAAGTACATATATGTCTCCATATACAACCCTGAGATATATTTTCATGTGGGCAATCACAGTAGATAAAAGCAACAGAATAGAATCTATGAAAGATTGTATCCAATGGGATGGACAAACAATCAAAGTGCAAAAGAATAACAAACTGTGCATATATAAAAATAATTAATAATAATATGCAATTCTGATAAGTATTCACCAATAAACTTAAATGAAAACACAAACCAGAAAAAATAAATTATCACTATTGAAGAAAAAGTTAATCAATGAAAGAGCATGAACCTTCATGGAAGACATCCCCATGATCTGACCAGACTAGATGTCAACAAGGAAATGTCAAAGGCCTGGCTTAGAGTTGGAGACATCTTCCCAGAAACAGAAGAGTTCCTTGTGGCAATATAGGACAAGGAAGTTACATAAAAATGTCAAAAATACATAATAAAAGACCAACTAAATCAACAGTAGAAAATGCCAACAGAAACCAGAAACACATTACGGAATCTTGCTGCAGTTTAACTCATATGATTACATACACTGACAAAATGAAGTGGCAAATATCATTCACTAAAATATTGCGCTTAAATACAAATTCACAAAAGACACCATACCTTCCTAAAAAATACAAGCCTGATTCAGTTTTAGAGTCAGAGTCCTACAAGTTGTGCTACAGCAGATCCATTATTACAAGTAGGACAATCCAACCGGATATAATATTACAGAATAAATAAGCAGGAACAGCTTAATGAACATAGCTATTCCAAGCACACATAAAGTACAGAAACAAATAAATGAAAAACACCAGAAGTATGCTGAATTAAATGATGAAATAGAAAGACTATGGAACATAAACAGGGTAGACATTGTCCCAGTTGTAATATCTTCAACTGATATCATCTCAAAGTCACTACACAATAGCATTAAACAATTAGGCCGACTCACCAATACTTCTGCAAATCTCCAGAAAGCCACAATACTAAACACTTCTAGAATAGTCCAGAAATTCCCAGCAATTGAGAAATGAGCTATGCCCATACCTCAGATTTTACCAGCTTGAGCTGAAAAAAATACACAAAATAATTATAAATAAGTAAACAATAAATATCCAGAGCATGGAATGAGGAGTCCTGGAAAGTGAGTCAATAGGCATTGGAAACTGGTCTATAATGAGGGAGTGATCTATCCCCACTGGTTTAAGAATCTAGTGGTTGAGGAGTCATAATTGTTCCAGAACTTGGTTTGGATCCTGAGGCTTTTCTTGCAATCACAAGACATTGGTGATGCAAAATACTCTAAATTGGCTTCGCTGGTTTATTGGCGACAGGGGAGATGCAGAGCCTTTGGTTGGAGAGAGCAATAGGCCTCATGCCATGGGCCAGCTTGCTGCAGCAGTCCAGGAGAGGAGACACCAGAAGCAGTGTGGCATGGCCCCATGCTGGATTGCGGGCTGGCCCATTCTGCTAGTGCTGCCCTCCAGTGCTCATTCAGTGAAAAACGTGTGTCTGTGTGTATGTGTCTGCGTGTGCATTTGTGTCTACATGTGTGTCTGCAGACTGCTGAAAACAATTTGTTTTTTCCACCAACACCCATGCAGCATCATTTTACATGACATATCACTTGGGGACTTGGGCTATATAGTTTTTTTTTGTGTGACTGTTTACTGCTAGCTTTTATATGCCTTGAGCTGTGTATTTGTGTTTCGCACCTTGGCCCCAGAGGAACACTATTTCATTTGGCTGTCTTCATAGGTATTCATGTACGGCTGACTGATAATTAAACTTGAACTTCGCATAAGTAGACTGTCACTATAATTGTATTGTTAACAGTTAGTTTTCCTAATTGACTGTCAACAAATGAAAGAGCTGTTTATTGCCTGTCAACAAAAGAGCTGGTCATTGACTTCAGGAAGGGAGAGTTGCACACTCCTGGGTGTATCAATGGTGTTGAGATTGAGGGGATTGTGAGATGAAGTTCTGAGGTTTGAACATCATCATTAACTTGCCCTGATCCAGTCTGATTGATGTCACATCCAAGAATTCTTCCTCAGGAGTCTACAGAAATTTGGCATGTCTCCATTGACCCTTAGCAATTTGTACTGATGCATTATAAAAACATTCCGTCTAGATCCATAACGGCCTGGTATGGCAACTGTTCTGCACATGACTGCAACAAAGAGCAGCGAGTTGTGGATACAGCTATGTACATCACAGGAACCAGCTACCCCTCTGTGCACTCTATCTATATTTCTAGCTGCCTCAGTAAAGCAGGCAACATAATCAAAGGCACTACCTAGCATGGACATTCTTCTCTACTCGCCTATTGGGTAGAAGATACAAAAGCCTGAAAGCACATAACACCAGGCTCAAAGATAACTTCTTGCTCACTGTTATCAGACTCATGAATGGAGTTCTTCTATGACCACAGGATATTGGAGAATTAGGCCATTCATCCCATCGAATCTGCTGCTCTAGAATCCCACTCAACAATATACACCTCCCTTCTCACCATATCCTTTCATGCCCTGACCACCTAGCCTAGGAAACTGTCAAATTCTGCTTTGAATAAATCCATGGACATGGCCCCACCACAGTCTGTGGCAGAGCATTCAACAGATTTTCCACTTTCTGGCTAAGAAACAAATTCCTTCTTTCCTCTGTTCTAAAAGGTCATCCCCTCAACTTTGAGAATGGGCCCTCTAGTTCTGGATGTCTCTACCACAGGAAACATCATCTCCACATCCACTTTATCTAGTGCATTCAACAGGTTCCAATGAGATCCCCCTGCATTCTTCTGAATTCCAATGAGTACAGGCCCAAAGCTGCAAAACACTCCTTGTGTGTAAACCATTTCATTCCAGGAACCATCCTCAAGAGCCTCCACTGGGTTCTCTTCAATGACTGCACATCCTTTCTGAGACATGGGCCCAAAACTGTTGAGAATACTTCAAATGCAGCCTAGACACGAGACATTAGAATACTACAGCACAGTACAGGCCTTTCAGCCCTCGATGTTGTTACCGACCCATATATTCCTTAAAAAAAAACTACTAAACCCTCACTATCTCATAACCCTCTATTTTTCTTTCATAGCCTGACTAGTTTCTTATAAAGCCTCAGTATTATATCCTTTTTTAATATCCTATTTCCTTTGAAATAAATGCAAAAATTGTACTTGTCTTCTTTACCATAGACACAATCTGTAAATTAACCTTCTGGGAATCTCGCATGAGGATTCCCAAATCCCTCTGCACATCTGACATTTGAATTTTCTCCCGATTTAGAAAATAATCCATATTGTAGTCCTTTTAACAAAATGCATCATCATACATTTCCCACTGTTTTCCACCTGCACGTTTTTGCCCATTCTTCCAATTTGTCCAAGTCCTTCTGCAATTGCTTTGTTTCCTCAGTACTACCTACTCCTCCACCGATCTTCGTATCATTTGCAAAATTTGCCACAAAGCCATCAATTCCATTATCCAAATCATTGGCAAACACTGTGAAAAGTAACAGTCCCAATACTGACCCCTGAGGAGCACCACTAGTCATTGGCAGTCAACTGAAAAAGGCCCTTTTATTCCCACTTGCTGTGCCTTGTCCGTCAGCCATTCCTCTATCCATGCCAGTACCTTTCCTGTAATGCCATAGGATTTTATCTTGTTAAGCAGCCTCATGTGCGGCTCCTTATCAAGATGCCTTTTGAAGATGCAAGTAAATGTCATCCACTGCTGGTTACTTCCTCGAAGAACTCTTAACAGTTTACAGAAACCATGCTGATCTTGACTTATTTCATCATTAATCTCCAAGTATCCTGAAACCTGATCATTAATAATAGACTCCAACATTGTTCCAACCACTGTTAGGCTAATTGACCTATAATTTCCTTTCTTTTGCCTTCTTCCCATCTGAAAAAGTGGAACAATCTTCCTGTCCTCTGGAATGATGCCAGAATCAAGTGATTCTTGATTCATGACCAATGTATTTGTTATCTCTTCAGCAACCTCTCTCAGGATTCTGGGATGTAGTCCATCTGAACTGGGTGACTTATCCACCTTAGGGCCTTTACATTTGCCTAGCAATTTTTCCTTTGTAATAGCAATGGCACTCACTCCTGCTCTCTGACACTCATGGAACTCCGGCATACTGCTACTGTCTCCCACAGAGAATACTGCAAAGTGCTCATTAACTTCATTTGACATTTTTCGTTGTCTCCCATCACTACCTTAACAGCATCTTTTATCAGTGGTCCAATATCAATCTCACCTTCCTTATGCTCTTCGTATAACTGAAAAAAAAACTTTTAGTATTCTGCTTTATATCATTGGCTAGTTTGCCGTCACATTTCATCTTTTCCCTTCTTATAGTTGCTTTTTGTAAAATTTTAAAAGCTTCCCAATCATCCAACTTCCCACTCTTTAGCTACATTATATGCACTTCCCTTGGCTTTTATGCAGTCCTTAACTTCCCTTGTCAGCCACGTTTGCCGAGCCCAGCCATTTGAGAACAATTTCTTCTGCATCTATCCTGCTTCTTGTGAACTATTTCCAGAAACTTCAGACACCTCTGCTCTACTTTCATCCCCGCCAGAATCCTCTAATCTACCTGGGCAAGCTTCTCTCTCATGCTTCTGTAATTCCCTTTATTCAAATATGAAACTGATACATGTGACTTATGCTTCTCCCTCTCAAATTGCAGAATGAATTCAATCACATTATGATCACTGTCTCCTAAGGGCTCCTTTACATTAAGCTCCTTAATAAGATCTGGGTTATTACCCAACACCCAATCGAAGATCGCCTTTCCCCAAGTAGGCTCAAGTACAAGCTGCTCTGAAAAGCCATCTCGTAGGCATTCAACAAATTCCGTCTCTTGCAATATAACACCACCAACCTGATATTTCCAATCACCTTGCATACTGAAGTCCCCCATTACAACTGTAAGATTATGCTTATTACATGTCTTTCCAGCTCCCTTTGCAATCCCCATGTCTTGGCTACTATTTGGAGGCCCATGATTCCCATAAAACTTTTTTTGCTCCGTCGTTTCTTAACTCCATCCACAAAGATTTGATATTCTTTGACTCTATGTCACTCTTTTCTAAAGATGCAATTCTAACTCTTACCAACAAAGCCACACCACTGCCTATGCCTTTCTGCCTGTCCTTTTGAAACAAGTAACATATTTTTTTTATTAGATGTTCTGGATTTAGGCCTTCTTTCTGCCATGACTCTGTGATGCCCCTAACATCATACCAGCTGATCTTGAACTGTCCATAGGTTTGTTCACTTTATTTTGAATACGACACATATTTAAATACAGCATCTTCGGTCCTGCATTCTTTGCCCTTTTAAATTTTGCTTCTGTGGTACAATTTAAGTCTCTGATCTCTCTGAATTTGTACCCAATCATTGGCTTGTCCTTCCTTACGTTCATGTTACATCCATCATCTACTTGTAAACCCCCTGGCTCATCCTCAGCTCTATCATACTGGTTCCCATTCCCTGCTATATTAATTTCAACTACTCCCAACAGCTCTAGTAAACTTGCCCACAAGAACAGAGGTCCTACTCAGATTCAAGTGCAACCGATCCCTCTGTACAGGCACTTCCCCAGGAAGAGGTCCCAGCGATCCAGAAATCTGAAGCTCTTCCCGTTCCAATTCTTCAGCCACGCATTTATTTGCCACCTCATTTAATTCCAGTTCTCACTGTTGTGTGGTACAGGCAGTGATCCTGAGATTACTACCTTCACTTTTCTTCCTAACTCCCTGTATTCTATTTTCAGGACCTCCTCTCTTTTTCTGCCCATGTCATTGATATGGAACCATGACTTCTGCCTGCTCACTCTCCTTTTTCGGTATATTTTGGATGCATTCAGAAACATCGTGGACCCTGGCACCTGGGAGGCAAGCAGCCATCCATGCTTCTTTTCTGCATCCATAGAATCACCTATTGTCCCCTTAACTATGGAGTTCCTTATAACTGCTCCCTTCCTCTTCAGTTCCCTACCTTCCTGAGCCACAGGGCCAGAGTCAGTGCCAAAACATGGCCACGGATGCTTTGCCCAGGTAGGTTGTACCTACCCAAGATTATTCAAAATGGAGTACATTGTTGAGGGACATGGCCATAGGGGTGCTCTCCACTTTCTGACTTTTTCCCTTTCCCTCTCTTGTCACCCATTTATCTGTTTCCTGTAGCTTTGGCATGGCTATCTCCTTGTAGCTCCTATCTACCAACTCTTCGCTTTCCCCACAAGCCGAAGGTCATCGAGGTGCAGCACCATTTCCTTAATACAGTCTATAAGGAGCTGCATCTTGATGCACCTGGTGCAGATGTGGATATTGGGGAGATCAGTCTCCCAGAAGTTTCACATCTGACACCCAGCTCTGTAAACATACCCCCTATTCTCTCAAGAGTTAAATAAGAAAAAAAGAAATAAGGAGTAAGGAATGAACTCACCTATTTACCTTGCCTCTTTTTGCCGAGGATTTGTCAATCCAAAGCTTTACTATTCTGATGTCAACCACTCTCACAATGACCGCTCCACTAGACAGGACCCTGCACTAGACAGTTCTCCTGTATGGAGACTGGGTTTTTAAAGTTATCTGCCAATCTGGATGGTACAGTATGAAGATGGCATAAAGTTGTTTCTTTTTTTTGATTGTTACATAAACGACACAGTAGGAAAGCAAGGTGCAATTATAGTTTTGTTTGCATCTTTTTACACAATATCTTTTTCATACCGTGTGTTTAAGACAGACTTGTAATTTAAAAATGAGTCAACAGAGAGAGCACTCGCAGGAAACTGATTCTGAGGCAAAAGGGATGAGGCTTATTATTTTACGTGGTGGAGCAGATCCAAGGGGCCAAATATCCTGTCCCTGCACCTGCTTCTTAAGTCTTAATATTCACATTCTCTCACTGTCATGAAGTGCTTTATAGTGTTACGTACCCCGTAACTGCAGAGATTCATCTGCGCAAATCAAACTTGGCACTCCAGTGCAGTTTTGAGGTAATACCTGATCATTGGAAGTGCCATCACTCTGATGAAACAATCAAAAAAAAGAAACAACTTTATGCCATCTTCATACCGTACCATCCAGATTGGAAATCAAAACTTGTTAAATTTTGGGAAATTATAGCTAATATCAAAATTTTTTATTTGAAATTCCCATCTTCCTTCCTTCTGGAAAACAACCTAATTGGTATTTTCAGAAACTTCAGCAGATGAATAAATTTAGAAGCTTCTTAATTTGAAATATGTAACAGTAGCAGCGCCTGGGAATGACTGTTAGCAGCATTAGCATAATCATTTCACAGCTTATTATTAGAATTGACTGGATAATCAGTTTCAGAAAGTGGCTTATTTATAGTGTATTGAGGAGTAGCTGATCAAAATTATATATTTATACATTAAAATAATGCGCTAGTTTATCTTCCTAGACAAGTTTTCTTACACCCATCTTCTGAAGATGGCTTGAGGGCTGAGCTCATTCAGTTTCATTCAGTCACTGATCGACTCTAGTGAGTGGAGTTTGTGACAACGTGTGGGCCTTCAATGTGGTGGAGTCGAACCCTTGCCAAAAAAAAAAATCAGGGACAGCTCCAATACCCCCCGCACAGATTGTTAAGTCATTGTGAGGACTGCCTGTCCTGAACAGTATTGCTCTTTCCCAATCTTGCTTGATATATATTCAAACATTCAACACATAATGCTTTGTGGAAGGAAAAGGAAAATGATTGGAACTATTCAAAATATGGGATCAGCAGTACCTCATTGGCAATATTATGCACATTTCAGTACTTACCATAATGGCTAATTAAAAATAAACATGATATGGGAGAGGATGTCTAAAATTAAAACCTTTTGTACAATAGGTGAAGCAAAATCATAGCAGGCTGTGGAAATATAGGTATTACAGATCCCACTCTTTTATTTACACAAGGAACCACAAAGACAACATCTAGAAAATAGTTGTTGTTGATTGCCATAAATGTAAGATGGTTAATATATCAACACAAACACGAGGAAATCTGTAGATGCTGGAAATTCAAGCAACACACACAAAATGCTGGTGGAACACAGCAGGCCAGGCAGCATCTATAGGGAGAAGCACTGTCGACGTTTCGGGTCGTGACGCTTCGAAGGCTCTTGACCCAAAATGTCGACTGTACTTCTTCCTATAGATGCTGCCTGGCTTGCTGCATTCCACCAGCATTTTGTATGTGTTGCTTGACTAATATATCAGACTACATTAGCAAGAGTAGTCAGAAACAAAAAAACTACTGTAGAATAATATAATTGAAGATCTTACTGAGATGAGCTGCTATGAAGATCTTATTTTGATGAGATGCTGTTGAAATTAGTTGAAGATCATACTATTTTACAATCCTGTTGAATAGTAAAATTTTTGGTATTCCCAGCATCTTGAAAAATAATGGAAAAGAATACCCTTTAGCATCTCAACTCAAGGGCAGATTGCTTCCAGGGAAGGAGATTCTAGAGGCAGCGTGGGAGTGTGCTGGACTCTATGCTGGTTTGGGATCTTGTCCCTCCCATCGCTACTGCTCTCCATTGTTCACTTGGTGGAAAACAAGCAGGATTGCGTTTGTCTGCAGCTGCACTAATGCATGATAAGGACTGCTGGGATAACATCCCATGCACCATTCATCTACAGGCCATGGTTCTCGGGGACTTGAGCTATACCTTTTTTTTCTGCTATCATAATTATGTGTGCTATATGGCTAAATGAGTCTTATGCTGTGTTTGTAACTGTTGGTACTGTGTTTTGCACCTGGGCACCAGAGGAAGGCTGTTCCGTTTGGCCGTATTCATGTGAATGGTTGAATGACAATTACTCACAAGGTAGCAAATGAACTGGGTTCAGAAAATATTTGCAATTATCAGGTAGTCCATAGACACTTGTAATTCTTCCACCGAGAGGTTTGAAGACCAATGAATAAGGTTTAATGTTCAATAATTTCAGCTTTCCTGGTCACTGTTGTCTTATTTTTACCACAGATGTTCAGTCCCTATACACCTCCATCCCCCGCTAGGCCTCAAAGCTCGCTGCTTTTTACTGGACACCAGACTGAATCAGTTCCCCTCCACCACCACTCTCCACTCTCCTCTGCCTCGCTGTGCTTGCCCTCACTCTAAGTAATTTCTCCTTTGGCTCCTCCCACTTCCTTCAAACAAAAGGTTGACCATGGGCACTCGCATGGGTCTGAGCTATGCCTGCCTGTTTGGCCGCTATGTGAACAGGCTATGTTCCAAGCCTACACTGGTGACAATCCCGCACTTGTCCTATTACATCCGAATTCATTGGTACTGCTTTCTGCACCCATGCTGAACTCATTGACTTCATCCACTTTGGCTCCAACTTCCACCCTGCCCTCAAATTTACCTGGTCCATTTCTGATACCTCCTTCCCCTTTCTCACTCTCACTGTCTCTGTTTCTGGAGACAGCTTATCCGCTGATATCTATTATAAACCCACGGTGATCTGAATTATACCTCTTCCCACCCTGTTATTTGTAAAAACACCATCCCATTCTCTCAGTTCCTCCGTCTCCCTGCATCTGCACTCAGGATAAGGCTTTTCATTCTAGAATGGAAATGTTCTCCTTTTTCAATGAAAGGACCTCCCTTTCCTCCACCATCACTGCTGCCCTCAACCACATCTCTTCCATTTCATGCATGTCTGCTGTTACCCCATCCTCCCACTACCCTACAAGGGATAGAGTCCTTCTTGTCCTCACCTACCACACCACCAGCCTCTGCATCCAGCACATAATTCTCTATAACTTCTGCCATTTCCAATAGGATCCCACATCTTTCCCTCTCCCTCCCCCCCCCCCACCCTTTCTGATCCTGGCACTTACCCTTGCAAGCAGAATAAGTGCTACAGTTGCCCCTGCACCTCATCCCTCACTACCATTCAGGTCCCCATACAGTCCTTCCGGGTGAGGCAACACTTCACCTGTGAGCCTGCTGGGGTCATACACTGTGTCCGGCGCTCCTGGTGAGACCTGACATAGGTTGGGTACCGCTTCACCGAGCACCTATACTCTAACCACCAGAAAAAAAGCAGGATCTCCCTGTAGCCACCCATTTTTATTCCAGTTCCCATTCTGATATGTCTATCCATTGCCTCCTTCACTGTCATGAAGAGGCCACAGTTAAGCTGGAGGAAAGATGCCTTATATTCCATTTGGGTCGGCTCCAACCTGATGGCATGAACATAGATTTCTCAAACTTTGTGTAATGCCCCCCACCCCCCTTCACCATTTCCCATCACCTTGTCCCTCCCTTATGTTATCTCTTTGCCTGCTCATCACTCCCCTCTGGTGCTCCTCCACAACCCTTTTTTCCTTCTTCCATAGTCTTCTGTCTCTTTCACCAATGTACTGCCCAGATCTTTATTTCACTACTCCTCCTTCAGGTTTCACCTATCACCTTTCAAATCTACTCCTCAGCTGTTTTTCCTCCACTCCTGTATTTTTTCCATGGTTGCTGCTTGGCCTGCTGAGTTCCTCCAGCATTTTGTGACTGTCACTCAGATATCCAGCATCTTCAGATTTTCTCTTGCTTAAGGTTTGACATTATGTTGATGGCAAATTTTGTTTTAGTATATATTCAGTCAAGAGATGTGGCTTCACAGGCTGAGACCACATTTAATTGAGCATCCCAAGTTGCCTTTGATAAGGTGATAAGTGAGTTGTCTTCTTGAACTAGATGAAGTCCTTGAGTTGCATGTTACTGACAATTCTGAAATACCGAGTATGGTGGACTAATTTTACAGCCCTTCATTCCCAGTGGTGAGGAATATTGAAAGGAACCACCAAGAAAGAAACTAGATTACCTATTTATCTGAATACACTTCCCACAATTCAGCCATCCCTGGGGAGTAGAGATAGTTAAACTATCTCTGTTTTAACTCAGTAAAAGAGAAGAGCAGAAATAGGCCATGAGGCAGCACAAAACTTTCAACTAATCTGTAAGGTTATTTATTGCAGAAATTAGCCAACTCAATTCTTATAATTTGTTTGGTACCCAAAACCCTATATAGCTCTGCTAAGAATGTAATTTCAGTATTCATAACCTTTTTTTTGGGGGGGGGGGGGAGTATGGGTAGCCAATTCCAAAGCTTCAAAATGCCTTAAACAACTGTAGCTTCAAACTAAAATTTTCCAAAGAATATTTCACTTTTGATATTTTGGCAAGGAATAAATAATTTTCTCTGCAAATCAGTCCTAAATAACTGTTCCATTATCTAAGATTTTTAAAAAAACAGACACAAAGACACAATGCTGGAAGCCAAATCAAAAACACAAGATGCCTCTCTGTAGTGTGAAGAGGAATGAGAATTATAAAACATCAGGTATTTACAGCTATAACATCACCTCCTTTTCTTCTCAGAAATTGCTCAACATGCTGTGAATTGTCAACAATGGTTGTTACCCCAAAATATCAAGTATTTTTTAATCTAGTTTCGAGACTTGAAAACTCTCAGTTGCTTGGTGAAAGGAAGACAGTATCATGAAAGTAGAATGTATCAATATTCACTATCGTATTTTACGCTTTTATTCTGCAATCAATAGAATAATTGGGGAAGAGCTTAGGAACATTTCAAAAATACCGTCATCAATTTAATAAATATACACTCTGTGGCTATTTTATTAGGTACTCGTGTACTCCTCATTAATGCGAATATCTAATCAGTCAAACATGTGGCAGCAACTCAATGCATAAAAGCATTCAGGCGTGATCAAGAGTTTTATTTGGTACTCAGACCAACATCAGAATGGGAAAAGAAACATGATCTAAGTGACCTTGACCAAGGAATGATAATTGGTACCAGATGGGATGGTTTGAGAATCTCAGAAACCTCTGATCCCTGGGATTTTCATTCACAACGGACCCTCTTACAGAAAATGGTGTAAAAAATAAAAAGGGAAAAAAAAGAACATCCCGTGAGCATCTTTTCTGTGGGTGAAAGTGCTTGTTAATGAGAGAGGTCAGAGGAAAATGGCCAGACTGTTACAACCAGACAGGAAGGTGACGGTAACTCAAACAACCAAGTGTTACAATAGTGGTGTACAGAAGAGCATCTCTGAATGCACAGCCCACTAAACCTTGAAGGGATGGGCTACATCACCAGCAGACTACAAACATATACTCAGTGGCCACTTTATTAAGTGGAGGACGTACTTAACAAAAAGGGGGACAGCTTGGTAGCGCAACGGTTAGCATGATTTACTGTACAAGTGACCCGGGTTCATTTCCTACCACTACCTGTAAGGAAATGGTACGTTCTCCGCATGGGTTTCCTCCAGGTGCTCCAGTTTCCTCCCACAGTCCAAAGCATTCCAATCAGAAAGTTAATTGGTCATTGTAAATGGTCCCGGCATTAGCCCAGGATTGATTTGTGGGGCTGCTGGGCAGTGCAGTTTGATGTGTCAATAGGGCCTTGTCATTGCGTGAATTAAGTCACTAGGGAAAATCACTGGTAGTTACGAAGCAGTTTTTCTATTCAACGAAACAAGGTACAGCAGGCATCAAGTGGAGACACTTCTGGTCAAAAGGTCTGGCTAGCCCAACATGGGGCTTAATATTTTATGTGTTTAACAAAAAAGGACCGTTTTATATTTACAATGTATTGATAATGCTTTCCTTGAAACTACACACAAACTTCACACCTCCTGATTCACTCCCACACTACGTACATCCAAATGAATTTTAATCTGCATTGTCTGGTGTGGGATGAATGACTTTTAGGAACTCATTGTTCAGAGCTGCACAATTTATCCTCAATGTATACTCAGATCCGAAGACAGGTAGCTGAAGTCATTTGCTAAATAGAAGTGTACTAAGCCCCATTGTTACAGGCCAATTTCATGTCATATCTCAATAAATAAAGAAAGAATGAAAGAAAGAAAGAGGCCAGGGTATGTAATCTCATTAGAGGAAAGGAAAATTGAAAGCTATTGTAATCAATGCAAGTTATTTCTAGCTGTGTTCCTCCAACACAACCTTTTCTCTATAAAACTTCTTTACCTTTACATGTAGCTTAACTGAAGTCATTTCAAAACAACAAATACTTTCCTCACCAGAAAGTGTTGACAAACCTCCATGTCAAAATCATGTGTGATCATATTCAGAAATATCCTGGACAGACAATTCAGTTGAATCTAATTTGTATTCCCAAATCATGTCCATTCTGTGAATTTAATCCTTTGTGATTTATAGTTACTTTAACAGAAAATCTTAATACTAATTACCCAACATTCCTCCTGGACTGAATGGACAAGAAGTCTCGAAACATAACCCATTCATTATCACCTTAATTACGTGCAGCAGCCCCAATATTAGCATTAGAGCAAGCTCCAAGCAAGGTGTAATAAAATCAGTCTGACCAAGAACAAAAACTAGAAGTTAATCCTGTTATGATCCCAGCCCCCTGCTTTGTGAGAATCACAAGAGCACCCATTGATGGGGGGGAGGGGTCAGTAGACCCAGGAAGTGAGAGAGAGAGAAACGTGCAAAATTGCATGTCCCACCCGGGATACAGAATAAGACGCCAGCGACTATTGTCTCATGGAGACCACGTGAAAAGCCCACGGGCAAGGTGGGCTGGTTGAGAGGTTGGATCATCCCAACCTGATTGACACTTGCGACCCCGTGAGGAAGTATAAAGGAGAGTCTCAGGGGGACAGCCCCGGCAGACGCACCCAGAAGACACGAGAGAGTGATCCCGCAGCAGCGGGAAGCCATTCTGAAGGAAGCCACGTGCGTTAGATTCCGGGATTGGAATCTGTGGCTGGAATCACAGAAAACCGCTTTAACTAACATCGGGGAGAGGAAACCAACGCTCCCCCGATTTCACGGAAGATTCATCAAGACTCGGCAAGTTCTTTCTCTTCTCCCCCCAATCTCTCTCTCTCGGTCGCCCCACGCAAAACCCAGTGATTTTCAAAGGGCTGAGGCCTGCAGACTTTCAGAGTGACTTTTATATTTCCAACGGACAATCTATTAACCCCTAGACACCAGCAGAGCTCACTTCTTAATGATGATTATTACTATACCCGCGCTTTAGATTGAATGTTGACGATGTGCACTATTTGAATGTATGTATTAACCCTACTTTTGTGTCCCTTTATAAATAAAAACGTTTGAAAATAGTGACAACAGACTTCAACAGACGTCTCTATCTTTGCTGGTAAGTTATCCAGTTACAGGATACGTAACAATTGGGTTTCTCGTCTGGGATTTGACACCAAATTGGGAGGCCAGTGAATCGGGCTTGTAAATCAAAAAACTTGAATCTGGTTACGCGGGTAGCCAGACGGGAAACCAGCAAAGATGGACGTGGGGGAATTTATGGAAAACCCGACGGTGGGGGCGCTAGAGGCGGCTACCAAATCAGACTTGTTAAATTTGGCGAAGGGGTTGAACCTCACAGAAGTGAGGTCGTCCATGAAAAAGCGGGAGGTACGAAGGGCGATAACTCAGTATTACGTTGGGAAGAATGTGTTTGAAGAAGAGGTATTGGAAGATATCCCTGACAAAGTACTATCAAGTGGGACGGTTCAGTTAGAGGTGGAGAAATTAAAGTTGGAACATGAACTTAAGTTAAAAGAGCTGGAAGTGGCTGTGAGAGAGAGAGAGAGAGAGAGAGAGAGAGAGAGAGAGAGAGGGAAAGGCAAGAGGTTGAGGGGGAAAAGCAAGACGGCCAGAGGGCTCCAGGTTTGACCTGTTTTAATTGTGGAAAGGAGGGGCACATTGCATCTCAATGCTTTGCTCCGAGGAAGGAGATAGGAAGAGGGAAAACCACAGTCCCTATCGGGTGTGCCGTGGTAATCAGCAAATCGACCAGAGAGCCAAGGGTAGACAGAGTACGAGAGGGCTCTGGGAGTTGTCTGTCACATGGAACCGTGTCTGTGACGAAGGGAGACACACCAGTTTCCGTATGAATCTGGAGGGATACGGGCTCTGAATTATCCCTGGTTAGCCGTAAGGTACTAGAATTTGGTGGGGAAACGGGCATGGTAAAGGTGGAAGGAATAAATAAACGGATAGAAATGATGCCCTTATATAAGGTCATTCTAGATTGTGAGCTGGTGTATGGATCAGTTGAAATAGGGGTGCCCTCAGAATTCCCGAGAGCTGACGTGGACATGCTGCTGGGAAACGACTTAGCAGGGGGTAAGGTTTGGTCAGCCATGCTGCCGACCTGGTGACCAGCGAGTATGGTGGCCCCGCCCCTAGCGCCCAAGGACCATCTCACCGGCGCGGTCACTCGCAGCCTGTCGAGAGAGAGAGCTGTGAACGAGAGCAGTTTAAATCTGGCCAATTTTGATTTGGCCGAGACGTCTTTGCTGACCCTGTGCCATGAGGGTTTCGAGGGTGGTAAGATGAAGAGTAGTAAAGTGAAAGGGGGTAAGGGAGAGGAGATAGATCTGCCTTTAGCGAAGAGAAAGGTCCTAAAGGTAGGAGATAAAGATGAGAAACAGATAAAGCTGTTAAAAGGTCCAGAGTTGGACATGGATGATCTGTCTGGTTTGGCAGAATTGTTTGAAGAACATGAGAGTTCTAAAGGTGTTCCCGATAATGAGAGGAGGGCAGTCCTAGATGGAAAGGATACCCTTGCCTCGAAGGGGTCTGCTGAAAGGGCCGAGGAGGTTGTTTCAGCTCGCAGGGTTGCGCCTTCCCCGGGTGGGAGCTGCCCAGAGAGTGACTGGGAGGATCGGGGGAAGTTAGAATTTGAAAAAGGTACGGGTGTTGAAAGCCTGGAAGAGGCCAATGTCCCGTTTGAGTGTGTCCGAGATGGGGATGCCCGAGGTGCTGAACCTAGTAACGGAGCTCAGAAGAAGTCTGAGGTATCTGACCCAGTGGAATGGGGCGGCCGTCGGATGGACTCGATTCAGTGGGAAAAGGGTTAACCTTGGTAACCAGGGAAAGTATGAGTTCCCCGGTGTCTGTACTCGAAGGAGTGTTCAAAGTTAATGCAGAATTTAAGAATGGGGGGGTGAGGATTGTTGGCGAAGGAAACGAAAAGCCTGTCATTTCCAAATCGAAGGAAGAAATCTTAAACCTGGCAGATCGCTCACAGAGTGAGCCGGGGAATAGCAGGGCCCCCCACTCTATTGTTATGCCAGGATGGGGTGTGAAAAGGCTGCCTTCGACAGGCTACTTGAGCGAAGAGTTCGAATCAAACACCAATAGCCTGAAAGGGACTGATAAAAGGGCCAGCCACCTGGGTAAAATCGAAGAATTGGGTGAAAAGGGTCTAAGTTTGGGGCGTGGTGTTGCAAAAATAACCCCGATGAACGAGGCTGGCGGGAGCTCACCACAAAACATTACTCAAGTTCCCCACGGGGGGGGCTCGCCGAAAAAGAGGCGACGGTTAATGGAGATGCCATTGTTAGGCAGCCAGGCAGGTTGAATGGGTTTGCGCCAAAGCCTGTGAATAATAAAGACAGCCCTTTGGAGACCTGCCGGTTAAGTTAAACGACTGAAACGATTAGTATTTGCGTAAACTTTTGTAAATGCACCTAAGCTAAGGTCACACCTCCTTAGTTTTGTTGCTTAAGAAAAAAAAATTAAATAGGTGGTTATTGAATTGAAGTCTGATGTACGGTTCGCAATGTTAAGATATGAAAGAAAGGGACACTGTAATCGTTAACTATTTAGATACTGACTTGAATGTATAACGGTAGTATTTTGTGAAAAGAAAAACTTGTGTATTGTGTTAGATTCAAAACTCCTGTAAGACTGTGGACCACTCCATTTTAACCGCTGGTAAAAACGTTTTTTAAGAGGGGAGGTGTTATGATCCCAGCCTCCTCCTTTGTGAGAATCGCAAGAGCACCCATTGATGGAGGGGGGGGGGGGGGTCAGTAGACCCAGGAAGTGAGACAGAGAGAAACGTGAAAAATTGCATGTCCCACCCGGGATACAGAATAAGATGCCAGCGACTATTATCTCATGGAGACCACGTGAAAAGCCCTTGGGCAAGGTGGGCTGGTTGAGAGAGAGATTGCATCATCCCAACCTGATTGACACCTGCGACCCCGTGAGGAAGTATAAAGGAGAGTCTCAGGGGGACAGCCCCGGCAGACGCACCCAGAAGACATGAGAGAGTGATCCCGCAGCAGCGGGAAGCCATTCTGAAGGAAGCCACGTCCGTTAGATTCTGGGATTGGAATCTGTGGCTGGAATCACAGAAAACCGCTTTAACTAACATCGAGGAGAGGAAACCAACGCTCCCCCGATTTCATGGAAGATTCATCGAGACTCGGCAAGTTCTTTCTCTTCTCCCCCAATCTCTCTCTCTCGGTCGCCCCACGTAAAACCCAGCGATTTTCAAAGGGCTGAGGCCTGCAGACTTTCAGAGTGACTTTTATATTTCCAACGGACAATCTATTAACCCCTAGACACCAGCAGAGCTCACTTCTTAATGATGATTATTACTATACCCGCGCTTTAGATTGAATGTTGACGATGTGCACTATCTGAATGTATGTATTAACCCTACTTTTGTGTCCCTTTATAAATAAAAACGTTTGAAAATAGTGACAACAAACTTCAACAGACGTCTCTATCTTTGCTGGTAAGTTATCCAGTTACGGGATATGTAACAATCCAAAGAGACTGAATCACCAGCTTCAGCTATATAAGTGAACGGACATTAGAGTTGTACAATAGACATCATGAAATGACCTGGTTCACAATTGAAAGGGAACATACAAGTGTGGAATATGAAAGAATCATTAAGTGCCGAGGAAGGCGGCAGAGAGCAAAGACTCAGATTCAATGATTTGGAATTATTGTTGTGGTTAGCCATGAGTATGAGCGAAATCACAAACAAGAGAAGCAGATGCTTGAAATCTGAACAATGCACAAAAGATGCTGCAAGAACTCAGCAGGCCAGGCAGGATCTATGGAACAGAGTACAGTCAACATTTCAGGCTGAAACCCTTTGACAAGACAGAAAGACAGAAAGAAAGCTGAGGAGTAGATTTGAAAGGTGGGGGAGGGGGGGAGAGAGAAATTCCAGATGAAAGGTGAAACTCGTAGGGGGAAGAGTGAAGCAAAGAGCTAGGAAGTTGTTTGTTGAAAAAGACAGAAGGCGATGGAAGTAAGAAAAATGGGGTGGGGTGGAGCACCAGAGTGGGGTGATGGGTGGGCGAGGGGATATCATGAGAGAGGGACAAAGGTATGGGAAATGGGGAAGGCATTACTGGAAGTTTGAGAAGTCAATGCTCATGCCATCAGGTTGGTGGCTACCCAAACGGAATACGTTCCTTCAACCTAAGTGTGACCTTATCCCAACAGTGAAGGATGCCATGGATGAACATATTGGAATGGGAATGGGAAGTGGAATTAAAATTGGTGGCCACTGGGAGATCCCACTTGTTTTGGCGGACGGAGCGCAGGTCTCATCAATATACAAGAGGCCACACTAGGAGCACCAAACACAGGACATGATCCCAACAGGCAAATGCTACACCTGCCCCTACATCTCCTCCCTCACTACCATCAAGGGCCCCAAACCTTCCTTCCAGGTGAGGCAACATTTCACCTGTGAGTCTGTTGGAGTCATGTACTGTGTTCAGTGTTCCCAGTGTGGCCTCTTGTATATCAGTGAGACTCGGCATAGATCGGCAGACTGTTTCGCAGAGCATCTATGGTCCATCTGCCAGAACAAGTGGGATCTCCCAGTGGCCACCCAGTTTGATTCCACTTCCCATTCCCATTCCGATATGTCCATCCATGGTCTCCTTGCAGGATATGATTATGGCCACACCCTTTGTAAGTTTGTGCTTACCTTATGCACGCAATTACTCAACACCTCTGACTTTCACCTGACTGATATATAGGAGAAGTGTGGTAAGACTTTAGGAAAAAGGAATCGTCACTTCTATCCCCACCCTCCCCTCCCAATATTGGCCATCTTTGGTGTGATACTTCAACTTGCAACTGTCCAGTCCAGCTCTTTACAGGTGAATTGTAAGTCTTTTTGAGCTCTGAAATCCAGACAGCTTGTAGAAAAATAATTTCAGCAGCTACCCTAAGATTCAAGCATCACCCTACTTTTGATTGAAGCTATATTTGTCCATGCAAGAGTGGAAGGCAGGTCAAGGTGAATACATTCTACTTCATGACTAGCATCCACATGCCTCTTTAGTATTAAAAAAAATATTACCCTTGTAACATCACATGGAATGCATGGATTAGCTCCACTTTCAGACCTTCTTGAATATTGCATTCTGAATTTCAATTTGTTACCTTACTTATGGTTAATGCCAATGTAGATTGAAATCAGGTAAGGAATGTGCAGGAACATACAAGAGGAGTCAAGGACTGCTGCAGCAGCTGAGGAATCACAGTAGGCAGCAAACAGCTGGGGGGAAAGAATACTCATTTTCAAATTAGCCAAGACCCTTTTGAGGACACCCACCAATCAGAAGGGAAAGAAGGAATTGTTTCTGTGACGTGCTTATGATGTGCTTGAGGGAGATTTCACTAGTTCTTGGCTTGGACCTCCATAATGTGGTATTCTGCATCCTAGTTAATATTGCGTGGTAGAGAACAGCATAAGTGCTCACAGTGGACTTCATAAGTAATAAAAAGACAAAAAAACAAATAAAATCACAAAAGCCATTGGATACAGCTAGGACGCTGATAGCATTAAAGTTGAAATGATGACTCTTACTTGAAGAACAATTCATAAAGCTTACTTGGTAATTTCATAGAAGCACAGCAACTCTGATTATAGTCTCAAATCTGCATTCTTGTATACCCAGTAAACTTTCAGACTTTCTTTATCAAAAGATTCAAAGACTCTGCTTCTATTTCCTGCTGCTCAGAGTTACGAGACTTAGAATTTCAAAGCCTTATAACACTGAGAAAAATTATTTTATGTTATCTCATTTATAAAAGGATAAACCTTTCTGAGTCTACATAACTATAACTCACCAGTTAAACTGTATTATATGTTAAGATGATATAATCCAAAAGACATTTGTGGTGTCCCCAGTAAAGTCATGGAAGAATAAAAGACAGACAACTGAAAGTACCAGTGATTCTAACAGCTGTAGATAATTGAGTTTCTCCCTGGTAGTTATCCTTGGTATGTGTACTTATCAGAAAGTGAAAAATGCATAAACTTTCTGATGTCATGATCTCATCCTGGAGAAGCATTACTCTGTTATGACCATGGTCTGCACAACCCCCACCTCTTTGCACCTTCCCCTCTACTGTACTTATAAATCCAAGTGCAGTGATTCTTCACCTCTTTATGTGATTGTCTAATAGCTGTTATTATTTAACAAAGGAGAGACTATCTAAAATATTTCCTAGTATAGACAACTATTTCGATAGTTGTAAAACTGAAGTAGCTACTTTGTCACATATGTTCTGGTCATGTTCTTCATTAAAATCATTTTGGAAATCTTTATTTTCTACAATTTCTAAAGCTCTGAAAATTAATTTACAACCTAATTGATTGACTGTTCTATATGGAGTAGTTCTGCATCATATTCAGGGTATTTCATCTTCAAATCAACATGTAATTGCATTTATTACATTATTGGCAAAAAGGGCTATTTTATTAAAATGGAAAGATACCTCTATCCCTACACTAATGGAATGGTTTTCTCAAGTAATGTTATGTCTCAGTTTGGAAAATATTAGAAGTAGAACTTTTGATCCCCAAATTGATTTTGAGAGAAGATGGGGCTCTTTTGCCAAATGTTATCATTTAATTTGAATTATTTTAAATGGTTCCCATCTAATCTTATTCTATATAAATATGAATTGGTGGTTGATGATTCTTCTTCTTTATATATACAGATGATAATAAGACATATTGCTCTGGGTGTTGATTCCTAATGTTTTTTTCCCCTTTTTTTGTAGTTAGTTTTTTTTCCTTACTTAAATGGGGTTCTTTTTTTTCCATCTTTTCCTTTTATATTAAATTTTTTTTCTTTCATTTTCATATATTACGATCAGCTTTTTTTTCTTCAGGTTTATTAATTGTATACATATTAACTTGTTGAAATTTTACATCATTTTATAGCTGTAGAATATTATGCACCAATAAAAAGATTCTAAAAATGAAAAATGATTGTCTAATAAAGTTTCCTGGCTAATATCCTATGAAGAGCATCTAAGCAGGTTGGAACTACAATTTTTGCTGTTTGGAAGAATGAGGTGTGACATTTAAACATGTAATATCTTACCATGACATACAGAGTGGATGTTGAGATGTTCTTGAGCCTTAAACAAGGGATAATATTTCAAGAACAGGGCCCAGTTATTTAAAACTGATGTAGAAATTGCAAGAAAGGTAGTGAACTTCTGGAATTTTCTGCTGAAAACATTGTGATCTCTAGATCATTAGAAGTATTTAACATGGACGCAGATCAATTTTTGGAAGATTGAGGACTGAGACAACTAGAGATCTGACACAAAGGAGGAGCTGAGGCCTGGTTTCTATTTGACAATCAACTTTACATAAAATAAGAATTTGTTGCTGAACAACTGCCAGAGGAACTGTCGGTACTGAGAACAGGACCTCTAATTCTGTTTAAAGCCCAATGACATGAACTTCAACTTCATATCCTATTCATTTGTAAATTTCCTAAACCTCACAAACAGATATTATACTGGAGAGGAACTGTGTGTGTTCACCGAATAATAGCCTCATTGCCAACTAGATTGCCCGAAAAGGGGCGAGAAGGTTACCTACATGCAACACAGTGGACCTCAGTTAAATGCAGAAGGGAGTGTGCTGAGGATGGATACTATAGTCCGTTTTGTTTTCCTCCTAAACTGATGCATGCATCCATGCATCCATGTATCTTTAAAATTGCAAACCTTTATTCTGTTATTAACCTTTATCACCATAGCACTATGAACCTTACTATATTACTCTTAATATCTTGTCTCAATAAGATACCAAGACATAGCTGCAGTAGTTAACCTTGACCGCTCAGCAGTGTTTCACTCAATTAAATTAGATTTTTGCTATTTTAGTTTGAAAAATTTCCCTCAACATTATTGGCCTCCACTAATGATTAGCAGACTTATTTTAATTCCATGGAAGCAAAAGGAAGAATACTGAATAATTTCTATAATGGGCAAATATTCTAACGTATCAGTTTACCCTTCAAGAAGCAAAACTGCTGTTTCCCTATACACGTTCTTCCAGTTTATGCCAGGCCCATGGATGTGAATTGTTGATTCAATGCAGAAGGGAGGTAATGTCAAATGAGTCTCAAGTATCCTCTTCCTTCTTTTACACCCAGTCAGGTGCTTAATCCCAATGGAATCAAGCCAAAATAAAATTCTGCCTGGGAAAACAGACTTAACTGTTTTAAACAACTGAGTAAGTTCCTTTGGGAAGCAACTCTGTGGCAGGTAGAGAGATATGCAGTGCATCTCAGCGGCATAGTTGCAGGAAGAGAGGAATTTACAGAGCCAAAGAGCTGAGCTTTGAATTTTCTGATTGCCTGTTTATTTCAAATGTTTTTTATCTGGTGTGTTAAAATAACATGAATCATAAAATCCAACCTAACATGAAGGAACGGCTTGTGACAAATGGGTTTCATTACATTTCATTCCACAAAGTCTATATATTAGAATATCATGGTCTGGTCACCACATTTATCTTATTTCAATCATTGCATGGAAAGACATATATCTGTTTGCACAACTAGAAAAAAAACAGTGCTGTTCGGTTGAAGTCTGTCTTAATTCAGAGTAGAAAAAAAATCATGCTTAGTTCTGAGTGCCTTTATATTCATCAGCAAATTTAGGTTTTTGTTGAGTGTTTTGATGACAGTTTTCCCTGGAGCAAAGACTTTATGGGAGAGTGTTAGTATAAATGGATGTTCAGAGTACTGGGCAGTAGTGTGTTCCCAGAGGTACTGTGACAGACTCTTTCAGACTACCCCTGCAGGAAACATGTTGCCTTTGGCAGGAGAGAGCAAAGATGGACTTCACAAGGGCATCAGTGTGGTATATGCACGTATGTACTTCAGGGCAGTCTCTAATCCATGCATTTGACTTTACATACTTTATATACCTCTAAGAGCTGAAGGAAAAGTAGATGACATCATCTTCTTTATGTCTGGAGCTTGTGTGCCCACTCACAGGGCAGTGTATAGTAAATGTGATCTGTCTGAGAGCAGCAGCAGCTGAAATCATCCTGAGACAAAGAAGCAGAGAGTACTTAGATCCTGAACTCTATTAGCAATGCAGTGAAGACTAAGAAGTGAGATCACAGGAAATTACAGACAATATGGAGTAAATAAGAGTACAGGATAGGCATGTGTCCCTTAAATGGCTCAAACAGTTTCAGTGGAAATAAGGTTGTTAAAACATGACTGTTGTAGGAGTAAATAGGAACATTAGTTTCTCAGAGACTGAAAATTCTTACTTTAGATGAAGTTTGAGGGTTCCATTATTGTTACCATTACTTGTATAAGTTTGCACTAGAAGAAAATGCAAGAATAAAAATCCTTTGGAAAGAAATAGTCTTTGGAAATACAATAGTCTGTTTTATTATTTCAAACATTATTATTACACATTATTGCACACTGACAAATTATTATAGTTATATTATTCTGTATTTTATTATTAGTTAAAATTATTATATTTATTATTATTATTTATTATTACCAAGTGTGTTTTTAAAATATTGCTGTTGTGATGAAATAATTTCCCACTCAAGATCAATAACCTAGTTACTATCATTACAAATTATTACTTATAGATGCTATGAAGTGTGTGGAAAACGGGTCTATTGATTTCAAATACTGTAGAATTTTTTTTTTAAACTGCAGATGATGACATTTGAAATAAAAACAAACAGTTAGTAAGTCAGGCAATGACTGTGGAAAGAAAGTTAACATTTCAGTTCAATGCACTGCATCAAGTTTGGCAAAAGCATTTCAACCTGAATTGTTTCTCCTTCCATAGAAACTGATTGACTCGCCAGGTGTTTCCAGCATTCTCTGTTTTTAGAGCACAGCACTTTATTTGGTTTGAAGTGTGGAAGTGAATTTCTCAATCCTTGATCTTTTACAAACTGCAATTATGCAATGCTGCATAAAAACTTTTAAAATGCAAAAATAATTTCTTCCAAGGCTTCTCTGTTATATAGGACACTCAAGAGACTGCAGATATTAGAATCGGGAGCAAGTAAAAAATTGCTGTGGGAACTCCACGAGACAGGCAGCATCGGCAGAGGGAAATGGACGGTTGACATTTCACTTTGACACAATTTAACCCATCCAGATGACTTGAAGCTTCAGGAAACTTGACCTTCTGGACTTTCCCTTATGTGTGTTATTCCCTTCACAAGTGGGTAGGCAAGATCTTATTAGCAAAGAAAACTGTTGGTTTCTAATTTTAGTGCCCATGCTCATAATTGTTCTTCTGCGAACACCAGTGCAGGTTCAAAATATTTAAACATTTCTGAACTTCAACCAAAAATATGAATCACAATTTCTGGAAAAACAGTGCATACTGCTCTGCTACTTATTATGCTATTTTTAAATCGACTTGCTTCGTTGTTTATATTCTAATTTACATAAAGAGAGGCGTACTTACAGCATCCAATTTAAGTGGAGGTGATGAGGTGTGCAGGAAATCTCAAGTCCTGAAGCTCTCAAATCACAACCAAAGCAATGCCATTGAAAATGGAGTCAATTAAAACACTACCACCTCATAAAAGCTTGCATCAAATTCATTGAAGCTCAGGATATATGAATAAAGGAGGAAGTGTTTTGAGCTAAAAGATCAGACAGAAAGAATACGTAGAAAGATGCTCAAGGAACTGTGTGACTTATGTCCATTCTGTTTTTCCTACTGCTGTAGTATTCAGAGAGTGAAGGTACAGGATTTGTTGGAAGGATATTAGTTTCCTTCTCTCACATAACAAGAAAAGTTTTAAATCTTTAATATAGGTAAAATAATTATCACTTTCCTGTCAAAAACCTAATCTCGGCTTATGCTTTCACCCATAAGCCTTGCTTCATCAGAATCAGCATCAGGTTTATGTCGTTAAATTTGCCTGCCTATGTCGTTAAATTTGTTAATTTTATTTCATTGGTACAATGAAATATATGATAAATAAATGAGGAAAAGAAAACGATTTACATTTAAAATACACAAGGGGTGATTGATAAGTTTGTGGCCTAAGGTAGAAGGAGTCAATTTTAGAAAACCTAGCACATTTATTTTTCAACATAGTCCCCTCCTACATGTACACACTTAGTCCAGCGGGCATGAAGCATACAGATCCCTTCCTTGTAGAAGTGGTCCAGAGCAGGGGTGATTGATAAGTTTGTGGCCTAACATAGAAGGAAATGAGTTATTTCCTTTTATCGGTAGATAGAGTGGATAGTCAGTGCCTGTTTCCCAGGGAACCAATAGCAAACACCAGAGGGCATATGTACAAAATGAAGGGAGGGAAGTTTAGGGGAGACATCAGGGGTAAGTTTTTTTTACACAAAGGGTTGTGAGTGCCTGGAATAACTTGCCAGGGATGATGGTGGAGGCTAAAACATTAGGGGTATTTAAGAACCTCTTGGACAGGCACATGGATGAAAGAAAAATGGAAGGTTATGGGGTAGTGTGGGTTTAGTACATTTTTTCAAGGATTATATGGGTCGGCACAACATGGAAGGCTGAAGGGCCTGTACTGTGCTGTAGTGTTCTGTGGTTCTATTAACTTCAAACTTTCTGCATTATCACTCAAAGAGTTGAGTTGCACGTGCATGTAACAAGAGTGTCTTGGACCTCCAGGTGGTCCACAGCAGGATTGATTAATAAGTTCAGGGCCTAAGGTAGAAGGAAATGAGTTATACAGCTCTTGTTACATGTGCCTGCAGTTCAACTCTTTGAGTGAAAATACAGAAAGTTTGCAGTTAATAACTCATCTCCTTCTACCTTAGGCCACAAACTTATCAATCATCCCATGCTGTGGACCACTTCTGGAGGTCCAAGATGCCGACTTCTACAAAGAAGAGATCCATATGCTCCATGACCACTGGACTAAGTGTGTAAATGTAAGAAAAATAAATGTACTAGGTTTTCTAAAATTGACTCCTTCTACCTTAGGTCACAAACTTATCAATCACCCCTCATATATATGTGCATATGTGTCTAATAAATTGTTAGGTTAAGTTAAGTATTTCAAAAAGAAAACAGAAATAGAGAAGTAGTGAGGTAGTGTTCAAGGGTTCAATGTCCATTTAGAAATTGGATGGTAGAGAGGAAGAAACTGACCTGAATTGCTGAATGTGGGCCTGCAGGTTTCTGTGCCCCCTTCCCAATGCTAGGGAACAACTAAACCTAAAAGTCTACATCTGCTAACAAATGAACTTTAGGATTTATCCACATTGATAAACCACTGCAGCTTATCTTTTCATTCTTTTCTGATCCTGTTGAAAGTAAATTTACTATCAATGTATACATTATACAACCTTGAGATTTATCACCTAACAGACAACAACAAAACAAAAAAACATGAAACAAACACATTAAAAAAAGACTGTCAAACACCCAAATGCACAGTGAGAGAGTAAATAAACAAATTGCTCAATCTTAGTTCCAAACTTCAGAATATGAGAATCATTTCTTCTAAAGTTTTCTGCTCATTGCTTCCCCATTTCATCTACTAATGCTAGTTTCTTTCTCTTTCTCTCAATCTTATAAAATAAAAATCAATGTTCTCATAATCATCCTAACTCAAACCAGTTGCTGTCCTCCATTTACCAAAATCCAAAAGAAAGCTGATAATAATAGGCAATACCGTCTTTTCTGAAAATAATTTGTTTCCAAATCTTCTTGTGACTATAAATATCGCAGAAGTGTTCCAGTACTAGAATGTGATTTATTCATTATATTCAGCAACAGAAACACACCTTTCACTTCTTTCTTAATTTGTCAAGATAAAAATAAATTTATCTTCATAATGTCAATATGAAACCTTGTAAAATATCAACATTATATTTTGAAATGCTTCAAGCTTTGACAAGGGGTCTTCTGAATAGAACTGAAAGAATACCTCACCCTACTTAGCTGGAAGACTGATGCAAATAAAGGCAATAAAGTACAGTAAATATTCTCCTCTTTCTTCCTCAGCCAACTCCTCCCACACATGGGTGAAATAATATATTGTGCAGGTAATGGGTTCCTGCAGTTTCGTGTCATAAAACATATGCCTCAGATTTCACATCTAACGTATAATTCCCAATTTTCAGTCTAAAATGTAGAAAAGCAACTTACATTTAAATTTTGAAATCATGTTCTTTTCTACCCACTCGACCTAAAACTCATACTTTTACTTCGCAGTCATTAAAAATGAATCCAAATCATCTATCTCTGCACATACTCCAGAAGGAAGACTTGATTTATGATAGAAGAAAGGAAAGAAAACAATCAGGTATTGAGAAAATTTACAAATTATTCCAGCCTCAGCAGTGAGGAACTGTATGTTTGAAATGTCTTCCTCATATGAAATTTCCATCTAGTTCCTGCCAAGTGTTTATTTATTATTTAGAGATACAGAATGGAACTAGCCCTTCTGGCCCAATGAGCAGCACCATCCAACAACCCACTTAATTAACCCAAGCCTAATCACAGGACAATTTATTATGACCAATTAACCTACTAACCAATGCATCTTTGGACTACTTGTGGAAACCAGAGCACTCGGAGGAAACCCATGCACTCACAGGAAGGACATACAAACCTCTTACACAGAAAGGCGGAATTGAACACTGACACCTGAAAATGTAAGAGTGTGGCTCTAACCACTATGCTGCCATGTCATGTCAAACATGAGCAGAAAGTATCAGCTGGTAATCAGATCAAAATTTGATGACATGCAACACCAAACCAGGGGCTATATGAATAGTCTCTGACAGTTACAAAGACTAAGCGGAATGGTTTTTAATCATCCCTCATAACTGGCAATGGAGAAGCAATAGGCAGATAATGCTCTTTGTTATGAGGTGCAGAAAGCTCTCCTGTTAAAATGGTCTGAAGACCAAACAAATTTTTAATCAAGATAATATTAAACTCAAATTATGCAACTGGAATATTATCTGCTCATTTAAAGGAGTTAGTTTATTCCCAGTGGGTGTTTTTCTTGACTGTTTCACAATGTCTACTGCCCCATCCTTCTCAATCCTCTTAGTCACCTCTTCAAAAAATTTAATCAAATTTGTTAGACACAATTTCCCATATATAGAGCCAAGCTGACCATTCCTAACTAGTCTTTCCCAAACACAGGTAGATCCTGTCTTTCCAAATCCTTCCATTAACTTTCCCATCACAGATGTTAGATTCACTGACCTCAAGTCCTTGACTTGTCTTTGCAGCCCTCCTTAAAAACAGAAATAACATTAAACATCCTCCAATCTTCTTAATCTTCCCTGTGGCAACAATGATACATATACCTCTGCCAGGGTTTCTGCAATTTCTTCTCTACATTCCCACCACTTCCTAGGATGCACTTGGTTTAATCCCTGTGGATTTAATCACCTTAATCACTTCAAGTCTACCATAGTCCCATATTTTATGGTGTGGATATGTTTCAAGGCATCATTATTCTGCTCTCTGAATTTGCTGGCTTCTATGATCTTTCCCATGATAAGTACAGATGAGAAATATTCAGCCAAACCTTGGTCATCTCATGTATCTCCACATATTGATGATGAACAAATTGATCTTTAAGAAGTCCTAGTCTCTCCCTTAATATCTTTTTGCTCTTAATATATTTCTATATAGTATCTCTTAAAATTCTCCTTTACTTTATCTGTAATAGCTATCCCATCATTTTTATTCCCTACCTGATTTCCCTAGCATCACTTACAGTATATTCCTCAAGCAATTCATTTGATTGAAGCTGTCTATTCTCAAAGTAAAGTTATCAAAGTACATACATGTCACGTGAGGTATGATTTTTCCTGGGCATACACAGTAAATCCAAGAAACACAATAGAATCAATGAAAGACAGCACCCAACAGAACAAACAAGTAACCAATGTACAAATGATAAACTGTGCCAAAATGAAAGAAAAAATAAAATAATGATTAATATAAGGAATAAATATTGAGAACATGAGAGGAAGAGCCCTTGAAAGTGAGTTTATAGGTTGAAAGAGTTCAGTGATTGGGGCAAGCAAAGTTAAGTAAAGTTATCCCCTCTAGTTCAAGAGGCTGACAGTTGAGGGGTAATAACTATTCCTGAACCTAGTGATGTGGGTTTTGAAGCTCTTGTAACTTTCTCCTGATGTTAACAGTAAGAAGAGAGCATGGTCTGGATGGTGGGAGTCCCTGATGATGGATACTGCTTTTCTGCAACAGTCTTCCATGTAGCTGTTCTTAATGGTTGGGATGTGCTTTATCCATGATGCACTGGGCCATATCGACTACTTTTTTGTAGCATTTTCCATTGAAAGGCATTATTATTTCCATAGCAGCACCGTGGAAGTCCATAGCAGGGGTATTCCCTTCTGCCGCTGGCGTGGGATGACGAGTCAATCGGGACCCTGAGGATTTGTGGAAACTGCGTGGTGCTTTCTTTTGAACTTATGGTCTTTTAACAACTTTGGACTATTTTTACGGTGCTCAAGGTCTGTTTTTTTAAATCAATTATGCTATTGTTTGCACTGTTGTAATTAAATGTTGTAACTATGTGGTTTTGTGCAGGTCTTGCAGCTTTAGTTTTTGCTCTTGTTTGTCTGGTGGATTTGGAGCTCCTTTCTGGGGAACACGCTAAGATGGTAGCGCTATATTAATACATAGCAGCCTCTCCGGACTCTGGATTGGGGATTGCCAAATGTTATGTGGATTTTCTGGTGTAGTCTGTTTTGTCATGTGCTTTTGTGATATCATTCTGGAGGAACATTGTCTCATTTTTTAACTGCATTGCATTTGTGGTTTCTAAATGACAATAAACTGAATCTGAATCTGAAAAGGAGGCATTGAGTCCAAGGTCTTAATGATGACGTTCCTTCAAGTTTTGAAGGTCAAAATAGTCAAAAAAGGCATTGAGCTCACCTTGGAGTGAAGCCATTTTTGTACCTTTGTCACTTGTTTTCATTTTATAGGAGGTAACAGCATTCAAGTCCTGCCTTAGCTGTCTGGCACCCTTCAGTCACTCAAGTTTTGTCCAGAATTATCATTTTGCATGTGAAATGGCTTTTCTGAGTTTGTACTTGGACCCTTTGGATTTCACTTGGTTGCCAGACCTGAATACCACTGATCTGGCCCTCAGCAGAATGCAGATCTGATGGTTCACCTGTTGGGTTAGACTCCGAATGATTTTGTGGGGACATGCTACAACTAAATTGATAAAGTTCATGACAACCATGGTGTATTCATTGAGATCCTTTCAAGTGTCCTTTAACATATCCCACCCAAATCCACCTACTCAAAGCAATCCCATGGCTACTCCTCAGCCTTACCTCTTCACTGTCCTTATCTTTGAAACCTTGGTCTTTAGCCTTTGCCTGTAGCAGATAGGAGGACAATGACAGTTATGTGATCAGATTTCCTGATATGCTGTCAAGACATGGAACAGTAGGCATTCCTAAAGGTAGTATAGTTGTTGTCTAGTGTGTTGGGACACCAAGTGTTGCAGGTTATATTTTGATGAAAATTCGGCAGATACATCTTTAAACGAGCGTGATTATGATTAGAAAGGTGTCTGGGTAGGCTGTTCCTTGTTTGCTGGTGGCAGCATTCAATATCTCAAGTGCCTGCTATTGGCAGCCTTTGGCATTTTCCAAACTGCGGTCAAAATCACAGAGAACTCTTCTGGCAAGTAGAATGGTTGCCATTTTATTGTTAGATGTTCCAGGTCAGGGGAACAAGAATGTAACAAGACTGCTGCATCCAAACACCTCAAAGAGTTTCATGAAACACAGAGCCCCACCTTCTGCCTTCTCCAATCAGCAGTCTAGTCTATCATGTACAGAAGCTCTCATGCCCTACCATCATATCCAGTGAGTCTGTTTTGAACCATGTCTCCATGAAACACAAAACACAGCAATTTCTCATTTCCAGCTTCATACCAGATATAGTTCTTTTTTGTTGTTGACCAGAGCCTTAATATTCCTGTCTACCAGGGTTCACTGGTCTTGCCTTTACTGTTACAGGAACATGCAGACCCTGAATTCAAGTTCAAATTTATTGTCACTCCACCATTCACATGTATACCACTAAACAAGGCAACGTTCCTCCAGACCAAGGTGCATAACAGAGTATATATAACCTACACACATTAACACAAAGCAATATCACCGCAAATCAATTATCAGTAAATTAAGTAAACTTCTTCTGCATTCCTCTAATCCCGTTAATTTCTTTCCTATAAGTAGATGACCAAAACTGCACACAATAATTCAAATTACACCATCTCATGTAAACTTAACATAACATCCAAACTCCTGCAGTCAAAACATTGATATATGAAGGCCAATGTGGCCACAGCTTTCTTTACGATTCTATCTGTCTTTGACACCATTTTCAAGGCATTATGGATCTGTTTTCCTGGATCCCTCTGATCCACTGCACTCCCCAGTGCACTGTACAAGTCCTAACCTGATTTGTCCTCCCAAAATGCAAGACCCCATGCCCATCTGCCTCACACTTCATGAATCATCCTCAATTTGGTCCATATCCAACTGCTAGCCCCAACAGTCTTCCTTGCCACCAGTATTCATTGCTGACTTGCTGACTTGAGCCTTGTTGATGCTGACCAGCTTTGTGGAATTAGGAAGTGACCTGCATGCCACAGGATTCCTACCTTCTGTCTTGTCTTGTAACTGTATTGTGTTCATGGCTACTTCTGTTCAGTTTCCAGACAATGGAAACAAAGAATGTTGACAACAATATGTAGAGCTGTAAAGCAGCTACTTGGCTTCTTGAAGCACCCTGCCACCTGAAGAATAGCAGGAAAACTTTATCAATTTAGCCCAGTACTGGCAGCTGATTAAACAAGTCTCTTTACACCTTGTCTTTGTGTGCAATATCCACCATCTCCACTTGGTCTTCCAACCCAAACATGGTCCCAACCACCTGCATCAACTTTCCTGATTTTGAACTTGACTGTCAAGGACCCAAGATCTTGAATCCTTATCCACAAGGTTCCAAAAGGCCCAGATCCTGAACCCCCAATTTCCAAGCGTGCAGTCTGCCAATCTCCAGCTGGAAGCCAAGTACAACTACTTTCCCAACTCACCTTCCACATGCCACAGTAATATTTTTAGACATGATCATCAGTGCATTAACCAACACCCACTCATATCCTTATTCTCCGCCCATAACGCTGACTCAAGGAACAATGCCAGCAATCCTCCTCACTCACATTCTCATTCAAAAAACAGGCTACATTTCTTGTGTTCTGCCCTCCTCCACCTACTAGCCACAGCACAAGCCCATCTGACTGTGCCAGCAAACCTGGCCCGTGGACCAAACCAATGGAATAGCCTAATTTCAATTAATAACATCTGCAGGTAAAATTTCCAGTGACTGCAAATCACTGAAGCAGTGCTCCACCACAATGTCTACTCAATTCATCCTCTTAGCTACATTAGAATTGTTTGCCCAATGCCTGTGTCAAGTAGCACGGCAAATGGAAGATCCCCTTCAACATGACAACTTGAACAGAGCAATGGAGCTTTGCTGCTGTTCAAGTTAGAAATACATATCCTTCAAAAAAAAAGAAGAGAAATCAGAGGTATACGTGTAAGGAAATGAAACTTACGCATAATATCTTTGGATGATAACCTGCAGCATTTTTGTGGGGTAATGATCTGCAAAGATCAAAGATTAATGCAGGCAGACTACTTCATCACATCATTAGCCCATGGTGAGATGGCAAAATGCCAATTCATAACTCACTACTTCATTAAGAAAATATTTCTAAGGAAAAACTCGTTATCCAAGTCCCAGCATATGGAATAAATATATTAACCAAGATGACTGACTCATTTGTCTCTCGACAGTGAGTTTAGATAAACATTGTCAAACTCCACAGTGCATTTGTGACTCTTATATTAATCTTTAGTTATCAGAGCAGAAATAGGAATATGTTCAGCTGAGGAGCATAAATAATGATATTGCCAAGAATAAAATTTACAGGATACCAGGAGACCCAAATTATTCATCTAGCTGCATTAGGAGCCTCGATAGAAGAGGCATATTTATCATATACAGATTATTATAGTGATAGTTTGTTCAGATTTCCATATGATTAAAACATTTTGAAATATGTCAGCTGCTTAATATGCAGAATTCCATGTGGATCTACACCATCAAAATGATTAAATGGAGATATTTACATTTTTATGATATGAACATTGTTACAGGCTTTAGAACGTGTCTGCCAGGCTCAACAGAAAAGTAGAACTGAAAAGACCTGATCTCTGATGTGTAAGATAAGATTCAAAATTTACACAATTTCTTCACATTGTGGCTTAAAGTCTCAGCTGATATTTTCTGATTCTGCATTTGTCATTTTATGATCTTCTCCTCATTAATCGATAATAAAGAATCTAACATAATGGATATGATATCAAGGTAATGACTGAGTAAGTTCCTCAGGGATTTATGAAAGGGAAATCAAGTTTGACTAATCTGCTTGAGTTTGTTGAGGATGTAATTAATAGAGTAGATGAGGCGCAATCTGTGGATTTGAATTTTCACATTTTCGATAAGATCCCTTGCAGAAGGATGATCAATAAATGCTTCAGCGGTAAAATAACACTGTAAATTGATTACTTGACTGAAGACAAACTGTAGGGATAAATCTGTCCTTCTAAGACTAGCTTACAGAATAGAAGAATCAGGAGCAGGGAAAGGCCACTTGGCTCCTGTAGACAACTTCTTCATTTTAGGGAATCATGGATGATGTGACTTAACCTCAATACCACGTTCCTGCCTTTGGAATCCTCATGCATATTATTTCTCTAGGTATTATGCCTTTAGAATACTTAAAAGACCCTCACAGCACTGCCCTTTGGTGGCACTGAATTCCATAAATCTGCAATTCTCTGAGAAGTAGATTTTTTTGCTTCATTTCTGTCATTAGTGGTTGATCCCCTTATTTTTGTACATAGAAACATAGAAAACCTACAGCACAATACAGGCCCTTTGGCCCACAAATTTGTGCCGAACATGTCCCTCCCTTAGAAATTACTAGACTTACTCATAGGCTTCTATTTTTCTAAGCTCCATGTACCTATCCAAAAGTCTCTTAAATTACTCTATTGTATCTGCCTTCACCACCATTGCCGGCAGCCCATTCCATGCACTCACCACTCTCTGAGTGAAAAACATACCCCTGACATCTCCTCTGTACCTACTCTCCAGCACCTTAACCCTGTGTCCTCTTGTGGCGACCATTTCAGCCCTGGGAGAAAGCATCTGACTATCCACACGATCAATACCTCTCATCATCTTGTACACCTCCATCACGTCACCTCTTATCCTCCATCGCTCCAAGGAGAAAAGGACAAATTTACTCAACCTATTCTCATAAGGCATGCTCCCCAATCCAGGCAACATCCTTGTAAATTTCCCCTGAACCCCTTCTATGGCTTCCACACACTTCCTGTAGTGAGGTGAACAGAACTGAGCACAATATTCCAAGTGGGGTCAGACCAGGGTCCTATATAGCTGCAACATTACCTCTCAGCTCCTAAATTCAATTCCACGATTGATGAAGGCCAATACACTGTATGTCTTATTAACCACAGCATCAACCTGCGTAGATGCTTTGATTGTCCTATGGACTCTGGCCCCAAAATCCCTCTGATCCTCCACACTACCAAGAGTTTTACCATTAATTCTATATTCTGCCATCATACTTGACCTACAAAAATGAAGCACTTCACATTTATCTGGGTTGAACTCCATTGCCACTTCTCAGTCCAGTTTTGCATCCTATTAATGTCTCGCTGTAACCTCTGACAGCTCTCCACACTATCCACAACACCTCCAATCTTGTGTCATCAACAAACTTACTAACCCATCCCTCCATTACCTCATCCAGGTCACTTATAAAAATCATGAAGAGTAAGGGTCCCAGAACAGATCCCTGAAGCACACCACTGGTCACCTAACTCAATGCAGAATATGACCCATCTACAACCACTCCTTGCCTTCTGTGAGCAAGCCAGTTTTGGATCCACAAAGTAATGTCTCCTTGGATCCCATGCCTCTTTACTTTCTCAATAAGCCTTGCATGGGGTACCTTATCAAATGCCTTGCTGAAATCCATATACACCACATCTACAGCTCTTCCTTCATCATCGTGATCAATGTGTTTAGTCACATCCTCAAAAAATTCAATCAGGCTCGTAAGACATGACCTACCCTTGACAAAGCAATGCTGACTATTCCTAGTCATATTATACCTCTGCAAATGATCATAAATCCTGTCTCTCAGGATATTCTCCATCAACTTACCAACCACTGAAGTAAGACTCACTGGTCTATAATTTCCTGGGCTATCTCAACTCCCTTTCTTGAATAAAGGAACAATATCCACATGCCTCCAATCCTCCGGAACTTCTCCCATCCCCATTGATGATTGAAGGATATTCATCAGAAGCTCAGCAATCTCCTCCCTCGCCTCCCACAGTAGCTGGGTACATCTTATCTGGACATGGCGACTGATCCAACTTAACGCTTTCTAATACATCCTCTTTCATAATATCTACATGCTCAAGCTTTTCAGTCTGCTGCAAGTCAACACTACAATCACCAAGATCCTTTTCCATCGTGAATACTGAAGTGAAGTATTCATTAAGTATCCCTGCTATTTCCTCCAGTTCCATACACACTTTCCCACTGTCACACTTGATAGGTCCTATTCTTTTATGTCTTATCCTTTAGCTCTTCACATACTTGCACAATGCCTTGGGGTTTCCTTAATCCTGCCCACCAAGGCCTTCTCATGGCCCCTTCTGGCTCTCCTAATTTCCTTAAAATCTCCTAATCTCCCAAGATCCTTCCTGTTAGCCTTATAATCTTCTAGATCCCTAACATTACCTAACTCTCTGGTAAGCTTTTCTTTTCTTCTTGACTAGATTTATCACAGCCTTTGTACGCTACGGTTCCCGTACCCTACCATACCAGTCTCATTGGAACATAACTGTGCAGAACTCCACACAAATATCCCCTGACTATTTGCCACATTTCTTCCATACTTTTCCCTGAGAACATCTGTTCCCAATTTAAGCTTCCAATTTCCTGCCTGACAACCTCATAATTTCCTTTAATCCAATTAAACACTTTTCTAACTTGTCTGTTCCTAACTCTCTCCAATGCTATTGTAAAGGAGATAGAATTATGATCACTATCTCCAAAATGCTCTTCCACTGTGAGATCTGACACCTGACCAGGTTCATTTCCCAATACCAAATCAAGTACAGTCTCTCCACTTGTAGGCTTATCTATACAATGTGTCAAGGAACCTTCCTGAACACCTAACAAACTCCACCCCATTTAAACCCTTTGCTCTAGGGAGATGCCAATCGATATTTGGGAAATTAAAATCTCCCATCGTGACATCTCTGTTATTATTACACCTTTCCAGGATATGATTCCCTATCTGCTCCTTGATATCCCTGTTAGTACTGGGTAGCCTATAAAAAACTCCCAGTGAAGTCATTGACCCCTTCCTGTTCCTAATCTCCACCCACAGAGACTCTGTAGACAATCCTTCCATGATGTTTACCTTTTCTGCAGCTCTGACACTATCTCTGATCAGCAATACCATGCCCCCACCTCTTTTGCCTCCCTCTCTCTCCTTTCTGAAACAACTAAAACCCAGCACTTGAAGTAATCATTTCTGTCCCTGAGCCATCCAACTCTCTGTAATGGCCACCACATCATAGCTCCAAGTATGGATCCATGCTCTGAGTTCATCCACTTTGTCCACAACACCCCTTATGTCAAAATAGGCACATCTCAAACCGTTGGTCTGAGCACATTCTTTTTCTATCACCTGCCTATCCTCCCTCTCGCACTGCCTGCAAGCTTTCTCTATTTGTGAGCCAACCACCTCTTCCCCAGTCTCTTCAGTTCGGCTCCCACCCCCCAACAATTCCAGTTTAAACTTTCCCTAATAACTTTAACAAACATTCCGCCAGGGTATTGGTCCCCCTGGGATTCAAGTGCAACCCATCCTTTTTGTACAGGTCAGACCTGCCCCCAAAAGAGGTCCCAATGATCCAGAAATCTGAATCCCTGCCTCCTGCTCCAATCCCTCAGCCACGCATTTATCCTCCACCTCATTCTATTCCCATACTCACTGTCGCGTGGTACAGGCAGTAATCCTGAGATGACTTTGCTGTCCTGCTTCTCAACTTCCTTACTAATTCCCTGTATTCTTTTTTCAGGACCTCTTCCCTTTTCCTCCCTATGACCTCTGGCTGTTCTGCCTCCCATTGCAGGATATCTTCGATATGATCTGAAACATCTTGGACCCTGGCACCTGGGAGGCAAAATACCATTCAAGTTTCTTTTCTGTGTCCACAGAATCACCTGTCTGACCCCCTAACTATAGAGTCCCCTATCACTACTGCCTTCCTCTTTCTTTCCCTACCCTTCTGAGCCACAGGGCCAGACCCTGAGCCACAGGCACAGCCACTGTTGCTTCCCCCAGGTAGGCTGTCTCCCCCAACAGTTCTAAAACAGGAGTACTTATTGTCAAGGGGTACAGCCACAGGGGTACTCTCTAGTGCCTGACTCTTCCCCTTCCCCCCCTGTCTATTACCAACTTGTCTGCCTCCCGTGGCCCCGGTGTGACCACCTGCCTATAACTCCTTTCTATCACTTCCTCGCTCTCCCTGACCAGACGAAGGTCATGACTGTGAAACCTTGTCATAGAAATTTCTTTAAAAGGAAAATTCCTCTCCTTATCCATCCTGCCAAGATCCCTCTAGATCTTAAGTTTTTGAGTCAAATCTCATTTGTTTTCTAACTCCTGCATGATTCTGTGCGTGAGCCCCAACTATTCAAAATCTATCTTGATGTTATGGCTGAGGGGACCAAGTACTATGTTTCCTAATTGACTGACACCATGAAGCTAAATAGTAGTGTCAATGGTGATGGAGATGTAAAAGGACTTCAGGGAGAAATAGATACATACATTGACAAAGTGAACAAGGCATGATAAATTAATACAGTGAAAGAAAATAAGATTATCTTGTTTTGTTAACTAAAAGGAAATGTTGAATATTCTTTAAATAGTGAAACATTGAGGAGATGACAGCATTCAGAAGGGTCTACCTATCTTTACATACAAATCATTGAAAACTAACAAGCAGGTCCAGAAAACAATGAAGATGAATAGCTGGTCTTTATCGGTAAAGGTTTTGAGTGCGAGAATAGAGATGTTTTCTTACAATTATTTTAGTTCCTGGTGAGATCGCACCTCGAGTATTATACAACTTCTGCTCTTCATATCTGAGACAGGGTATACATGTAATAGTTTCACAAAAAAACTGCCTAGTTTTAGTTAGCTTATTTGCAAGAGATTGAATGGGCTTGACATCTACTCTCAAGAGATTGGAGGAATAAGATAAAGAGATCATAACACCATAAAACATTGGAGTAGAATTAGACATTTGCCATTCTCTGCCATTTCATCATGACTGATCCATTTCCCTGTCAACCCCATTCTCCTTCCATCTCCCTATAACCTTTCAAGCACTGACTAATCAGGAACCTATCAACCTCCATTTTAATACACCATGTGGCACTTGAAGCACAAAATTTCACAGATTCACCACTGTTTGGCCAAGGAAATCCCTCCTCATCTCTGTTCTAATTACATGTCCCTCTATTCTATGGCTGTGCATGCTGATCCTAGACTCCCCATCATAAGAAACACCCAATCCATCTAGGTCTTTCAACATCCAATAGATTTCAATGAGATCCCCCCAATTCTTCTAAATGCCAGTAAGTAAAGGCCCAAAGCCAACAATTGCTCCTCAAACAATAAGCCTTTCATTCCTAGAATTATTCTTATTAACCTCTGAACTCTCTCCAATGTCAGCACATACTTTCTTTAAAAAAAGGCCTCAAAACTGCTCACAATACTCTGTGAGGTCTTACCAGTGCCTTATAATTCCTCAGAGTTACATCCTTGCTTTTATATTCTGCTCCTCTCAAAATCAATGCTAATATTGCATTTAACTTTCTTGCCACCCACTCAACCTGCAGAGAAACATCCAGGGAATTCAGCATGAGGTCTCCCAAGTCCCTTTGCATGTCAGATTTTTGAATTTTCACCTGGTTAGAAAATAGTGTATGCTTTTCTTCCTTCCACCACACTGCATGACCATACACTTCGTGACACTATATTGATTTGCCACTTCTTTGCCAATTTTCCAAATCTACCCAGTCTCTCTGCAAGCTCCACATTTCCTCCACAGAACCCACCCCTCCACCTATTGTCATATCATTGGTAACTTGGCCAAAAAGCCATTAATTCCATCATCCATATCATTGGCACCAAATGTAAAAAGAAGCAGACCCAGCAGTGACCTCTCCAGAACACCATCAGTCACCAGGTCAATTAGAAAATGCTCTCTTTATTCCCACTCCTTGACTCCTGCCATCAGCCAATACTCTATACCTGCTAGTATCTTTCCTGTAATACCATGGGCTTTTATCCGTCTCACGTGTAGCAGCTTGTCAAAGACCTTCTGAAAATCCAAGTACACAATATCCACCGATTCTCCTCTGACTTTCCTGCCTGTTAATTCCTCAAGGAATTCCAACAGATTCGTCAGGCAATATTTTCCAAGGAAACCATGCTGACTTCGGCCTAATTTATTATGAGCCTACCAGTACCCCAAAATTGCATTCTTAACAATGAACTCCAATCGACTTCCGAGCCATTGACATCAGGCTAACTGGCCTATAATTTCCTTTCTTCTGTGGTCCTCTCTTCCTGAAGATTGGAATGATATTTGTCATGTTCCAGCCCTCCAGAACAATGTCTCCATTATTTCTTCAGCTACTTCTTTGAGAATCCTGGAGTACAGTCCATATGGTCCAGGTGAATGATCAATTTGAGACCTCTCAATTTCCCAAGTACCATCTTCCCAGTATTAGCAACGGAACTCACTTCTGTCCCCTACACTCTCTCAAAGTTCTAGCATACTTCTAGTATCTTCCATGGTGAAGACTGATGCAAAATTATTAATCAGTTCACTCATCATTTTCTTGTCCCACATTATTACCTCTCCAGCATCATATTTACTCTTACCCCTCTTTTACTTTCTATACATCTGAAAAAACTTTTGGTATCCTCTTTGATATTGTTTGCTACCTTACCTTCATATTTCATCTTTTCCTCCCTTAAGGAGTTTTTGATTGCATTCAGATGTTTTTTTTTTTAAATATATCCCAATCCTTTAACTTCCCATTAACTTCTGCTCTTCTATAGGCACCTTCTTTGCCTTTATAATAGCTTTGACTTCTCTTGTCCGCCATGACTGTGTCATCCTGCTTTTAGAATACAACTTCTTTTTTGGGATGTATCTATCCTGCACCTTCCAAATTGCTCCCAGAAACACCAGTCATTGCTTGTCAGCCATCATCCCTGCTAGTATCTCCTTCCAATCAAGTTTGACCAGTTCCCCTCTCATACCTCTGTAGTTTTCTTCATCCTACTGTTATACTGATACATCTGACTTTGACTTCTCCATCTCAATTTGTAGGGTGAATACAATTTTATCATGTTTACTGCCTCCCAAAGTTTTTTTTAACCTTAAGGTCCCTAATCAAGTGTGGTTCATTACACAACACCTGACCCAGAATAGCTGATCCCTAACTGGGCTCAACCACAAGTTACTCTAAAAAGCCATCTTGTAGGCATTCTACAGATTCTTTCTCTTGGGATCCAGCACCAACTCAATTTTCCCAATCCACCTGCACATTGAAATCCTCCATGGCTTTTTGACTTGCAGTTTCTATCTCTGTAATTTATAACCCACATCCTGCTTACTGTTTGTAGGTTCAGGGGTTTTAGAAGATATAGCAGGGTGGATGTGGGGAGGATGTCTCCCTGCTTAGGAGTTGTGGTAAACTATGTATACCTGTCTGGACACGCCCCTCTGCTGACTGCTCCTGTGTCTCCTCCCACAGACCCCTGTATAAAGGCAATTGGAGGCTCTGCTCCTCCCTCAGTCTCCAAGATGTCCTGGTCCCTTTTGCTGCTAATAAAAGCCTATCGTTCACCTCCCGTCTCCGAGAGTTATTGATGGTGCATCAGGAGTGTAAATCATGGTATCACTGTTTCAAAACAAAGGTTTGGCTATTGACCTCTGGGAACTGAATCTATGGAATTGTTACCGAGGAGAACCATGACCGCTCATTTAAAAGGAAAATGAATAACTTACTGGAGGCTTAAGAAAACATGGGAAATGGAGATAAGGCAAGGAAATGGCATCTGTAGGAAAAGGGCATGCTCACAATAATTGGTGGAGTAATCTTAAGGAGCCAAGTAGGCCACTTCTAGTCTGTTCTGATGTGATGTTCATTTGTAATGTGAACGGGTAGAAATGTGCACATGCAGCAACAGAAAGAAAAACCCCTTTCAGTAAACATATTACCTCAGTTAATATTAAAAATAAACTTTAAGTTGTTATGTGCCATATGGAATGAAGCAATATAGACCAGAATGATTCTGCTTTCAGTGGTACTTAATAACAGCAAGGCCTATCTAGAGAATTATTTGAATTCTTCTTGACTGGAAGGGGACAAATGTCATCAGAAGCAGGAACCTGGACTCTTTAAACTTTCCTGCTGAAAAATGTGGTTATGGAATTGATAGGTGATCATAATGTCTGGGATGCAGTCCGTGGTCAAATAACCTCATCACAGTCACTGATTAGGTTCAAAAAGGGATGAGAATTAAATAGGAAAGGTCTCTCAAAACACTCATAACCACATTACCATTATAAAAGCACAAGAGCTATCTTAAAGGAGAAAAATAGAAGGAGGACAGAAAATACTTATTTACAGGATTATTCAGGCAAAAGGAAAGCATTCACATTAAGGTCAAAAAATCTTGTACATATCTCATAGAATCACATATTTAACACTTACACTAGAGAACACATCTGTCCCTGACAGATTCTAAGGACATATGGAATTATATATCATTCTTATTCTCCCTTAAGCAATGTAATTTTGGTAAAAATCAATGAATAATTCAAGTTAATTTCTCAGGATTTAAACTTCAACAAATAAAAAATAAATATTCCAGAATCAGAATCAAAATCAGGTTCATTATCACTATCTTATATGAAGTGAAATTTGTTGTTTTGCAGAGGCAGTACAGTGCAAAGACTTAAAGTCACCATAAATTACAAAATAAATATTGCAAAAAGTAAGGGATAAGGAGCTAATGTTTCTACCATCGATAAATAAATTTCCAAAAAAAAAGATTAATCACTGCAATTACAGCAAGGAAAGCTTGTGTACTTAAACACTGTTACTCAGCTGCTGAACTTACATATTAATAACTTCTTTTCTTTTTACACAATAGAATGATATAAGGAGCAATAAACATTTTTTGCAAAACGTATTTTTAACGAATGATTTAAGGACCAACAAATTTTTCCTCAAATGACTGAAGTATTATGAGCTGAGATTTTCGTCAGTCTGAGGTGAATACCAAAGGAAATCTATCAAATGGACTGCAAAGAGTTTTGATAGAAGCACATTTATCACAATCATGGCCAAAATCAAATTTTATCAAGCACGATGCAGAGTAAAATACCCTTTGTACTGTATATTCAGAAACTATAATAGCATACTCCCTGTGGCATATCTCTTGAAGCGACAAAGTTCGAAGATACAAGTGCTCAAAGTATGGTTACATTAACAGCGCCTGTAAAAAGTATTCACCCCCCCACCCTTAGAAGTTTTCATGTTTTATTGTTTTACAACATTGAATTACGGTCGATTTAATTTGGCCTTTTTGACACTGATCACCAGAAAAGACTCATTCATGTCAAAGTGAAAACAAATTTCTATAAATTGGTCTAAGTTTATTACAATTATTAAACACAAAATAATTGATTGCATAATTACTCACTACCTTCAAGTCAGTATTTAGTAGATGAACCATTGGTAGCAATTATAACCTTGTAATGTTAGAGGAAACAACACACTGAACCATTGCTACACCACTATCAACAATGCTTGCCGTGCTATTCCACGCCCTCACTTTGGGAAGTCTGATCACTTGGCAGTTCTTCTACTCCCCGAGTAAAAGCAGAGACTGAAGACTGCAGCACCAGTAGTGAGAACCAAGAAGGTATGGACAAGGGAAGCACAGGAATGTTTACAGGACTGGTTTGAAACGGTGGACCAGACTGTATTCAGGGATTCATTTTTGAACCTGGATGAGTATGCTGCAGTAAATACCGACCCCATTAAAATCTGTACGGAGGAGTTTGTGCCTTCAATAACTTAGTGCACGTTCCCAAACTAAAATCTATGGATGAACAAGGAAGTACGTTGTCTGCTGAAGACTAGGTCTGTGGCATTCAAGTCTGGCGACCCAGGCCTGTATCAGAAAACCAGGTATGATTTGCAGAGGGCTATTTCAAGGGCGAAGAGACAAGTTCGAATGAGGTTGGAGGTGACATCGGATGTACAAAAACTCTGGCAGGGTTTCCAAGGCATTCCTTCCTACAAAGCAAAACTCAATAGTATGAATGGCAGCGAAGCTTCACTACCAGATGAACTTAACCCCTTCTATTCCCACTTTAAAAGGGAGAATAACAACTACAGCTGTGACGTTCCCTGCTGTGATGACCCTGTGATCTCTGTCTCAGAGGCCGATGTTAGACTGTCTTTAAAGAGAGTGAACCCTTGCAAGGCAGAAGGTCCCAACAGAATAACTGGTAAGGCTCTGAAAACTTGTGCCAACCATCTGGCAGGAGTATTCAAGAACATTTTCACCCTCTCATTGCTAGTTCCCACTTGCTTCGAAAAGGCAACAATTATACCAGTGCCTAAGAAGAAAAATGTGAGCTGCCTTAATGACCATCACCCGGTAGCACTCACATCGACAGCGATGAAATGCTTTGAGAGGTTGGTCATGACTGGACTGAATTCCTGCCTGAGCAAGGACTTGCACCTACTGCAATTTGTCTATCGCCACAATATGTCAACAGCAGATGCAATCTCAATGGCTCTTCACACAGACTACCTGGACAACACAAACACCTACGTCAGGATGCTGTTCATCAACTATAGCTCAGCATTTAATACCATCATTCCCACAATCCTGATTGAGAAGTTACGGAAGCTGAGCTTCTGAACCTCCCTCCGTAACTGGATCTTCAACTTCCTAACTGGAAGACCACAATCTGTGGGGATTGGTGATAATATCTCCTCCTCGCTGACAACCAACACTGGCACACCTCAGGGGCATGTGCTTAGCCCACTGCTCTACTCTCTCGCTACCCATGACTGTGTGGCTAGGCAAAGCACAAATACAATCTATAAATTTGCTGACGATACAACCATTGTTGGTAGAATCTCAGATGGAGATGAGAAGGCATACAGGAGTGAGATATGCTAACTAGTGGAGTGGTGTCGCAGCAACAACCTGGCACTCAACATCTATAAGACAAAAGAGCTGATTGTGGCCTTCAGGAAGGGTAAGACAAAGGAACAAATGTCAATCCTCACAGAGGGATTAGAAGTGGAGAGAGTGAGCAGTTTCAAGTTCTTAGGTGTCAAGATCTCTAAGGATCCAACCTGGTCCCAACATATTGATGCAGTTATAAAGGCAAGATAGCAATTATACTTTATTAGGAGTTTGAAGTGATTTGTTATATCAACAAATACATTCAAAAACTTGTATAGAAATACTGTGGAGAGCATTCTGACAGGCTACACTACTGACTGATATGGGGGTGGGGGGCTTCTGCACAGGACCGAGAAAAGCTGCAGAGGGTTGTAAATTTATTTGACTCCATCTTGGGTACTAGCATACAAAGTCATCAAAGAGCGATGACTCAGTAAGGCAGCGTTCATCATTAAGAACCTCCAGCACCCAGGGCATGCCCTTTCCTCACTGTTACTATCGGGTAGGAGGTACAGAAGCCTGAGGGCACACACTCAGCGATTCAGGAACAGCTTCTCCCCTCAGCCATCCGATTCCTAAATGGACATTGAATCCTTGGATACTACCTCATTTTTTTTAATATGTATTATATCTGTATATTTTGCACAATTTTAATCTATTCAATATATGTATACTGCAATTGCTTTACTTATTTATTATTTTTTTATATCTTTTGAATTATGTTGCATTGATCTAACTGCTGCTGATAAGTTAACAAATTTAAGATCACACGCCGATGGTAATAAACCGATCCCGACTCTGATTCTGAATCTGTGTGGATAGGTCTCGATCAGCTTTGCACACCCAGATTACAATTGTTCCCCATTCTTCTTTACGAAACTGCTGAAGCTCTGTCAGATTGCAATGGGGTCTTGAATGAAAAGCCTTCTTCAAGTCAAGCCACAAATTCTCAATTGGATTGAGGTCTGGACTCTGACTTCACCACTCCAGGACATTAACTTTGTTGTTTATGAAGCCAGTCCTGTGCAGCTTTGGCTTAATGCCTGGGGTCATTGTCTTGGCGGGAAACAAATCTTCTCCCAAGTCGCAGTTCTCTTGCAGATTACATTCGGTTTTCCTCCAGGATTTCCTGGTATTTTGCTGCTTTCATTTTATCCTCTACCTTTATAAGCCTTAAGGGCTTACCTCAGTGAATCATCCTCACAGCAGGACTCAGTCACCACCATGCTTTACCATAGGGATGGTGTGGTCTTGATGATGTGTGGTGTTTGTCTTACATCAAACATAACGTTTAGTCTGATGGCCAGAAAGCTCAATTCTGGTTTCATCAGACCATTGAACCTTCTTCCAGCTGACTTCAGAGTCTCCCATGTGCCTTCTAACAAACTCTAGCTGAGATTTCATGTGAGTTTTTTTTTCTACAGTGGCTTTCTCTTTGCCACTCTCCCATAAAGCTGCAACTTGTGAAGCACCCGGGTAACAGCTGTTGTATCTGCAGCCGGTCCCATCTCAGCCACTGAAACTTGAAACTCCTTCAGAGTTATCATAGATTTCTTGGTGGCCTCCCTCACTCACCCCCTTTGTGCACAGTCAACCAGTTTTTGAGGACAGCCTGCTGTAGGAAGATTTACAGCTGTGCCATTTCTTTCCATTTCTTGATGATTGACTTAACTGTACTCCAAGGGATAGTCAGTGACTTAGACATTTTCTTGAATCCATCTCCTGACTTATGCTTTTCAATAACATTTTCATGGAGATGCTTGGAGTGTTCTTTTGTCTTCATGGTGTAGTTTTTGCCAGGATACTGACTCTCCAGCAGTTGGACCTTCCAGACACAGGTGTCTTTTTACTACAATCAACTGAAACACCTTAACTGCACAAAAGTGATCTCCATTTAAAGAATCAAGTTACTTCTAAAACCAATTGGCTGCACCAGTGATAATTTGATGTGCCATATTAAAGGGGGTGAATACTTATGCAACAACTATTTTGTGTTTTATATTTGCAATTAATTTAGATCATTTTGTACAGATCGTAGAGATCTGTTTTCACTTTGACACAAAAGAGTCTTTTTCTGTTGATCGTGTCTAAAAAAGCCAAATTCAATCCACTGTGATTCAATATAGGAAAACAAGATATCTTCCAAGGTTGGGGGGTGGGGGTGAATATTTTTATTGACATTGTATCTGTATATTAGTTAACAGAAGACAACAAAGATTTTGCTTCCAGATTACTTTGGGGTGTATATTATGTATTTTGGACTGCTGATTATGATCATCAGAATGACATTTCCCTATCACAAACCTTTTTTTTTTGGAAATAGCCTATATTTGTTATTTCAGTCCAGAATTGAAATCACTTAAAACGTTTCCCACAATGTAAGCTGAAAAGGTTTCAAATCTGGGCATGCTTAGGCAGGGTGGATGCTGCATGGCATAACAAGTTTTAGAAAGGTCATAAAAGCATCGTGCACACACTGTTCTGTGCATTGTGTTTACACATATATCATTCTGCAATCACATTGATACGCATTCTCTATGCACATTGCATATTGCAGGTACTCATTATAATAAAATAATTGTATTTTCAGGGATATTTGTGATAGCAAAATGTCTTGCCAATGTTGCAACAGCTGCAATACTTTCTGCTCTGTTTGTGACCTGTATATGCTTAAATCTCAAAATCGGAGCATGACTGCACTTATTAAGGAAGTCTATGAGCTCTGCTTTGGGTGTAAAATCGGTGATAAACACAAAGCCTGGGCTCCTCATATTTGTTGCACTGTCGATCTTGGAGCTTGGCTCAAAGGTACTCGGAAGTCAATGCCATTCACTGTGTTGATGATATATCAAGAGCAGAAGGATCATGTGACAGACAGTTACTTCTGTCTGACCAGGTTGACTGGTTTCACTACTAAAAACAAAAGAATGAATTGAATACCCCAATCTACCTTCAGCCATGAGACCTGTGCTGTAGGACGATTGTCTTCCAGTAAGTACCAACGCCACTGGAGATATGAAGTGAAGAGGAAACAGAGGAAGATGCCATGATGCAAGAACCAGGAATGCAAAACGACACTGATACTGATAAAGGTTTTGAACTTTTTATCTCAAGTGAGCCTTATCTGATGACTTCATCTGAGTTAAATGACTTGATCAAAGACTTGGGTATGTCAAAGCCAAAATCAGAATTACTGGGTTCAAGGCTGCAAGGATGGAATCTACTGTCACAAGGCACAAAAATTTCCATGAAGAATTTCAATATTTGACATGGATCTTTCCCAGCATAACTGATACCAAGATTAAGGAAGGTATTTTTGTTGGTCCACAAATCAATCAGGCCATCAATGACAGACAATTCGAAGAACTTCTAGTGGCACTGGAGAAAATCACGCAGAAGCCATTCAAAGATTTTGTTGAAAATTCTTTTGGCAACTACAGAACACCAAACTGCGTGCAGCTGGATGACAATGTGCTTCAAGCATACAAAACAATGAACCACAACTGCACCCTGTCACGATGCACCATCAATAACTCTTGGAGACGGGAGGAGCAATAGGCTTTTATTAGCAGCAAAAGAGATCACAACATCTTGGAGACTGAGGGAGGAGCAATGCCTCCAATCGCCTTTATACTGGGGTCTGTGGGAGGAGCCACAGGAGCAGTCAGCAGAGGGGCGTGTCCAGACAGGTATATATAGTTTACCACATTCACACCCCCTTTGTTTTAAAAGAGAGTCCCCACGGGGCGAAGTTTCTTACAAGTATATTTACAGGTTAAGTCTATCAGGTGGTCGAGTCTGTCGTTGCAATCTACTGGTGATTGCACCAGTGATGGTGGTTGTGCTGGCTCCGGCCTGACTTGAGGTGCCAGCCCACTAGGCATCAGTAATCCCTCATGAGTGTGTGTGGTGCTCGGTATGGGAGTGTCATGAAGAGTCTGTGTAGGGCTTGGTGTGTGTGGTGTCTCGTGGGTATATACATCGGTGGGTACGGGGTTCAGAGTCACCATGGAGTGTTCGGGGTAGGGGTCTGGTGCTCCTGCGGGTGCCAGGTTGCGAACGGAGACCGCGTCCTCCCGCTCATCAGGTAAGACCACGTAGGGATACTGGGGGTTTGCATGTAGAAGGTGAACCCTCTCGACCATCGGGGAGTATTTATTGCTCCTCGCATGCTTCTGGAGCAGCACTGGCCCTGGGGACGTCAAGCAAGCTGGTAGAGTGGTCCCAGTGGCAGACTTCCTGGGAAAAGAAAAGAGTCACTCATGAGAGATGGCATTGGTGGACGTGCATAACAGGGAGCGGATGGAGTGGAGTGCCTCGGGGAGGACCTCCTGCCAGTAAGAGACCGGCAATCCCTTTGACCTTAGGGCTAAGAGTGTGGCCTTCCACACAGTGGCATTCTCCCTCTCTACCTGTCCATTCCCCTGGGGATTATAGCTTGTGGTCCGACTAGCAGCAATACCCCTAGCCAGCAGGTACTGGTGCAGCTTGTCACTCATAAACGAGGAGCCTCTATCACTGTGGGTATAGCAGGGATATCCGAACAGAGTAAAGAGTTTGCGCAGGGCTTTTATGATGAACGTGGCAGTGGTATCGGGGCAGGGGATGGCAAAGGGGAACCACTAGTACTCATCGATTATGTTGAGAAAGTAGACATTGCTGTTGGTGGAGGGAAGGGGACCCTTAAAGTCAACAATCAGTCGCTCAAAGTGGCGTGTGGCCTTGATAAGTTGTGCCTTTTCAGGACGGTAGAAGTGTGGTTTGCACTCAGCGCAGACTTGACAGTCCCTGGTCATCGTCCTGATTTCCTCAAGGGAGCAAGGCAAGTTCTGGGCTTTCCTGAAATGGTAAAGGCAGGTGACCCCCCCAGGTGGCAAAGATCTGCATGGAGGGTGTATAGCTGGTCGAGCTGCGCTCGCCGGGATAGGACATCAGGGGGCTCATTGAGGCTTCCAGGCCGGTACAGGATATCATAGTTGTAGGTGGAGAGTTCTATTCACCACCTCAAAATTTTATCATTTTTGATTTTGCCCCGCTGTTGGTTGCTAAACATGAACGCAACTGAGCGCTGGTCGGTCAGCAAGGTGAACCTTTTGCCTGCGAGATAGTGCCTCCAGTGCCTAATAGCTTCCACTATGGCCTGGGCTTCTTTCTCCACCGCGGAGTGCCGAATTTCAGGGCCTTGAAGGGTACGAGAGAAGAATGCTACTGGCCTTCCTGTCTGATTGAGGGTAGCAGCCAGCGCGAAGCCGGAGGCGTCACTCTCTACTTGGAAGGGAATGGTCTTGTCCACCGCACGCATCGTTGTTTTGGCAATGTCCCCTTTAATGTGGCTGAAGGCCGTGCGGGCCTTGGCAGGGAGGGGATATGTGGTGGACTTAACCAGGGGGCGGGCCTTGTCTGCGTAGTGAGGGACCCATTGGGCGTAATAGGAAAAGAAGCCCAGGCACCGTTTGAGGGATCTGAGGGTGGTGGGAAGAGGGAGTTCTAACAGGGGGCACATACGGTCAGGGTCAGGGCCAAGGACCCCGTTCTCCACGACATACCCAAGGATAGCAAGTCAGGTGGTTCCGAACATACACTTGTCCCTATTATAGGTAAGGTTAAGAGCTTTGGCCACTTGGAAGAATCGTTGGAGGTTGGTGTCGTGATCCTGCCAGTCGTGACCACAGATGGTGATGTTATTCAGATATGGGAACATGGCCTTCAGTTGGCACTGGTCCACTATCCGGTCTATCTCCCTCGAGAAGACAGAGACACCATTTGTGACACCGAAGGGGACGCGCAAGAAGTGATAGAGCCTGCCACCCGCTTCGAAGGCGGTGTAGAGGCGGTCCTCCGGGCAGAAGGGGAGCTAATGGTAAGTGGCTTTCAGGTCTATGGTCGAGTACACCTTGTACTGAGCTATCTGATTGACCATATCCGTGATGCGGGGTAGGGGGTACACATCAAGCTGCGTGAACCTATTGATGGTCTGGCTATAGTCCATGACCATCCTATTTTTCTGCCCGGTCCGAACAACAACCACCTGGGCCCTCCAAGTACTTGTGCTTGGCTCAATGATCCCCTCCCCGAGCAGCCGCTGCACCTCTGACTGAATGAAGGCCCTGTCCCCTGCGCTGTACCTCCTGGTTTTAGTTGCCACAGGTTTACAGTCAGGGGTCAGGTTGGCGAACAGCGATGGGGGAGGGATCTTGAGGGTGGAGAGGCTGCAAGTGGTGTCAGTAGCGCGGCCGTTGGCATGGTGTTGGGTGGGATGTGTGGTTCAGTGTGTGTGTGTGGTCAGTAGCGGGGTATATGACAAAGTCCCTCAAAACTGAGGATTTCTGATAGTAATTGGTGGGAGGGGCCCATCATACTCCACTGTCACAATTTTCAGGTGGCTCTGGAAGTCGAGCCCCAATAGCACAGGGGCACACAGTTGAGGCATAACCAGTAACGCAAAGTCCCAATATTCTGTGCCCTGCACCACCAGTGTCGCCACACAACCCCCCCGGATGTCTGTGGAATGTGACACAGAAGCCATGGTGACCTTCTGGTTTACTGGCTGTGTCATGAGTCCGCAGTGTTGCACCGTGTCCAGGTCAATAAAACTCACAGTACTGCCCATGTCAAACAGGCAGCTAGTCCTGTGCTCCTCCACCAGGATGTCCATTATTGACCTTGTGAGCTGGTGTGGAGCGCTCTGGTCTAGGGTCACAGAGGCCAGAGTTGAATTGCCTTCTCTGTGCCCGGTAAGCACCCGTGGGTCGGAGGCGGGGCGAAGTGGCGCCGGCCAGGATGGCCATCCCCATGCCTCACACGCAGCGGGCAGGCAAGATGGCGGCGACCAAGATGGCTGCCCCCATGCCTCACACGCGGCTCTGCTCGAAGCCACTCGTGGTTTGGACTTACAGGCCTTAGCGAAGTGGCCCTTCTTTCCGCAGCTGGAGCAGGTAGCTTCTCAGGCTGGGCAGCATTTTCGGGGGTGCTTTTTGAGTCTGCAGAAGTAACACTGCGCGGACTTGCAACTGGCAGCAGCCATGGTTGACTCGCTGGCGGGTTGCAGGGACTTCAGGGACTCGTGACTGGCAGCAGCCGAGGTCAATTCACCGGCGGGTTGCGGGGTATGCAGCGTCCACGGGGCAGGCGGGAGAACGTGCGCATGGACAGTGTCAGCATTGTGCAGAGCAGCCCCCAGCATGTCGGCCAGCTCGATTGCCGAATGTAAGGTAAAATCGGTGTGTTCCAGCAGCCGCTGGCGCACATACACTGATCTGATCCCCATAACAAAGGCATCTCTTACTAGCAGCTCTGCATGCTGTTCTGCCGTCAGTCCCTTGCAGTCGCAGGCCCGCACAAGTGTCCGTAGAGCCCGGACAAACTCAATGCTCGACTCTCCGGCCCGCTGCTGCCATGTCACTAATTGATGTCTTGCGTAGACAGTGTTCACTGGCCGTCAGTATTGTCTTTTGAGGGCATCCATCATACCCTGGTAGCCCGTTCGGTCTCTGACCATGGAGTAAACCCTTGCACTGACTCTGGAGAGGAGAATCTTGCTCATTGTGGCAGGGTCGATCACATGTATCTCCCCCAGGTACAATTCGAAAGCGTTGCCGGCTTCCTGGGATCGAGGACTCAGATCCAGTTGGTCTGGTCGTAAAATGCTCTCCAAGTTTTAAAATTGCTGCTAATAAAATTGATGCACCATCAATAACTCTCGGAGACGGGAGATGAACGATAGGCTTTTATTAGCAGCAAAAGAGACCACAACATCCTGGAGTCTGAGGGAGGAGCAGTGCCTCCAATCGCCTTTATACAGGGGTCTGTGGGAGGAGCCACAGGAGCAGTCAGCAGAGGGGCGTGTCCAGACAAGTATACATAGTTTACCACATCACTAAAGATTCATTTTCTGTATTCCTATTTCAACCCCTTCCTTTGGTGCTGTTAGCGAAGAGCACAGCGAAAGGTTTCGCCAGTACATTGCGGTCATGGAGAAACGCTATCAGGGCAACAGGAATCTATCAATGCTGGTTGATTATTATTGGACGCTTAAGCGGGAAGCCTCAGACACTGAGCCCAAATGAAAGTTATCAACACATTTTAAGCTTAGTTTCTGCACCATTTTAGCAAAGTGTCTGCACCATTATGCAACCAAACACATCAGATTCAATAAAAGTTATTTGTTATTTCTCCATATTCCTATGTGAGACAAGTACACTGATGTTAAATTTCTATTCAGCTTCAAGCAGTCTATTATATTCACAGAAAATTCCAAAGGAAGCAACACTTTAACAACTGTCCAGTGTAATTAGGTTATGTTAAATTTCACTGCAGACTTTGAAAAGCATATGTTTTATTTGGAGGAATGAAGACAGTTTCCATTTGGCATGTTCTTGCAGACCAACATCCCCACAATTCTGACCCTGATTGGAGTCATAGAGTACTAAGGTACAAAACAGGCCCTTCAGCCCATCTAGTCCTTTCCAAGTTATTTGTCTGCCTATTCCCATCTACCTGCACCTGAACCATATCTCTCAATACACCTGCCATCCATGTATCTATCCCAATTTCTCTTAAATGTTGAAATCGAATCCACATCCACAAATTCCACTGGCACCTCTTTCAGCACCCTCTGAGTGACGAATTTGGCCCTCACATTACCCTTTAAGACTCGGCCTTCCACCATTAACCTATGACCTCTACTTGTCAACTCACCCAACTTCAGCTGGAAAAGCCTGATACTTGCACTATATATGCCCTGATAACACTTATTTCAGGCATGTGCTGGTCACGAATCCTTGAAACAGGGTTGCTATTCTGAACTTTGTCATGGAAGGAAATTGCCAGGTGGATGGATGAAAAGATTCAAGTGTTTTCTCAAATCTTTTTTTGAAAAATTGCAACACCTGAACTGACCCTTGGTCATCTCTGGCCCGTAACTGTTCAAAGTGGAGAAGGAACATTCAGAATGCTCTATTTTCATGCATTTGGATCACCAGAGGCTCTGTAGGAGGAGTGCACCATCTCACCACCCAATTGGCTGCCTCATCTGTGAAAGAAGTAGTGATTCATAGACTGCCCTCTGGAGTTACCTCAGAGCCAAAAGAAAGTTATCCTTAATTCTGAGAGACTATCTAAGAAGATGGAATCTTTAAAATTGATTTGAAAGGAAAGGATTTATAGAGGATGGGGGATTGGAATTAGCTGAACTGCTCTTACATGGAGCTGACATTAGTATTTGCAAATGAATGGTTTCCATTCTGTGCTTATGATAAACTACATCATAAAATGTAGGCACTTGGGACTGTATGTATACAAATCTTGGAATGTGAGAGGCCATGCAGAGAATAATTTAAATGTTACCTTCATTAACAGCACATTATGTTAAACTCTACAGCTTTATCACTGTTTTGATTTCACCCTGAGTAGTTTGAACAATTCTGGACAACCCATAGTGGGAAAGAAGTCCAGATGTTTCAGAAGGTGCAAAAATCAGCTTCGCCTTAGGACAAAGGGTAGGTGGATATTTGTTAGAAGTGAGTTAGGTGATGAATGGTTTTGACGGAGTAAGAAATAGGAGGTTGTTTGTAGTAACAGCAAGTTCCATAAGTAGAGGGGACAGATAAGAGCAATAGCGCTGCTTTGCTGTACTCGGGAATGTAGTGCAGATGGAGATGAGGATTATGTTTGAAAAATTAATTCGATAGATGCCATGAAAAAAGAAATTTTTAGGACAATGGAAAAGGGAAAAAAAAGTGGGATGAAGTAGATAGCTCCTTCAAGAGGCAGACAGAAACACACAGTTTGAATGGAATTCCAGGGGTTTATAAAGTTAAAGTGGCATAAATAATGTGGAGAGTCATTGCCTTTTCATCCTGAGGTAATGAAGTTTAGAATTAGAGAGCACACTTTCAAGGTAAGTGGGGGAAAAATAAAGATCAGAGGGGCAAGCTTTTCATCACAGAGGGTAAACTGCTAGTGAAAGTAACTGCAGTAAATATAATGAGAAATCTTAAACAGCTTTTGGACAAGGTACTGGATTGGACAAGAGCTGAAGATTTTAATATAATGCAGGCAAATAAGCATCACAAGGTAGTGAAATGACAATGCAGGGACAAGACCCAGACACAACTCTCTAACAACAACACACACAGTTCATAGCAAGGTCTGCACACAATCCTAGACTTCAGAGCTAAGCACAGTGGTGCTGCCAACATTGTTGCCTCTCTCCTAGATGAACTAAATCTTTTTTACATTTGGTTTGATATTATTCAAACTGAGCCGCCAAAGTGGCCTGCACCTTCGTCATCTCTGAGGCTGAAGTACGCAGGTGTTTCCAAGCAGTGGACATTTGCAAGGCTACAGGACCAGACGGCATCCCAGGATGGAAACTCAGGATGTGTGCAGCACAACTAGGTGTGTTTTCAGACATTTTTTAATCACTCCCTCTCCCAATGTAGAGTGCCCTCCTGCTTCAAAGCATCCACCATTGTTCCTACAAAGACCCAAGGTAACATATCTGAATAACTGGCATCCTGTCGCACTCACCTTAATAATAAGCAACTCTTTTGAGAGGCTGGTCAAGGACTACATCTGCAGCTTGCTACCACCCACACTGGACCCCCGACAATTTATCTACCAACACAACCGATCGACAGATGACGCAATTGCCACAGCTCTACGTACCGTCCTTACACAGCTGGAGAAGAAGGATGCTCATGTAAGAATGCTGTTCTTGGACTAGACTTCAGCATCCAGCACCATAATTGAATCCAGGCTCGACAAGAAGCTCAAAGACCTCGGCCTTCACCCTGCCTTGTGCAGCTGTATCCTTAACTTCCTGTCAGATTGCCGGCAGGTGGCAAGAGTGGGCTCACCTCCACCCCTCTGACTCTCAACACAGGAGCTCCTTAGGGCCCACTCCTTTACTCTCTGTACACCCATGACTGTGTCACCACCCACAGCTCCAATCTGCTAATTAAATTTGCAGATGATACTTCATTGATTGGCCTTATCTCAAATAACAACGAGGCAGCCTACAGAGAAGAAGTCATCACCCTGGCACAGTGGTGTCAAGAAAACAACCTCTGCCTCAATTTTGCAAAAACTAAGGAGCAGGTTGAGGACTACAGGAAGAAAGGGGACAGGCTATAAACATCAATGGTTCAGAAGATTAACAGTTTTAAGTTCCTCGGTATACACATCACTGAAGACCTCACTTGGTCTGTGCATACCAGCTGTGTGGTGAAAAAAGCACAACAGTGTCTCCTTCACCTCAGACAGTTGAAGAAATTCAGTATGAGACCCCAAATCCTATGGACATCGTACAGGGACCAACCTGAATGGCTGTATCACCGCTTGATATGGGAACTTGTACTTCCCTCAATCGCAGGACCCTGCAGAGAGTGGTGTGGACAGCCCAGCCTATCTATAGATGTGAACTTCCCACTATTCAGGACATTTACAGCGACAGGTGCACAAAAAAGGCCCAAAGGATCATTGGGGACCCAAGTCACCCCAACTATAGGCTGTTCCAGCTGCTACCATCCGGGAAACAGTACCATAGCATAAAAGCCAGGACAAACAGGCTCTGGGATAGTTCCTTCCACCAGGCCATCAGACTGATTAATTCAGGCTGATACAATTGTATTTCTATGCTATATTGACTGTCCTGTTGAACATACTATTTATTACAACATTGCACAATTAGATGGAGACATAATGTAAAGATATTCACTCCTTGTTTATGTGAAGGATGTAAAAAAAAATAGTCAATTCAATTCAATCATCATGGACAGATTAGACTGGAGTGCACGTTTTTGTGCTTTACAACTCAATCACTAGATAGCTCAGTCTGGATTCTAGCATCTTACCCTTCATTACTGATTGTGATGAAGGGAGGCACCTGAAACATTGACTATTTATTTATTTCCATATACGTTGCCTGACCTGCAGATTTCCTCCAATATTTTGTGTGTGTTGATCTGGATTTCTGGGATCTGCAGAATCTCTTATGTTTATGGATAATTCACTGACTTTTTGACTCATTGCTTGTCCATCTTGGATGACCCATCTACTAGGAAAATAATCAGCAGAGCTATCTAGATACAAAGAATACCCAGCCCCAGCGATATAGTGATTCTTTTCTAACAGTATGGTATGATTTTCTAATAAATCACTACATTATTATAAAATCATAAGACTATAAATTATAGGAGCAGAATTATGCCATTAGGCCATTTTATCATGGCTGATCTATTTTCCCTCTTGGCCTCAATCTCCTGCCTTTTCTCCATATCCTTTCTAATCCCTGACTAATCAAGAATTTATCAACCTCTACCTTAAACATACCCAAATACTTGGCTCCACAGCGACCTGTTGCAATGAGTTCCACTAATTCATCATTCTCTGGCTAAAATAATTGTAAAGGGGGTTTCTTCTTTTTTCTTTGTTACTGTGTATGTAATCAAAAGGGCTCCTTTGTTTTGTTAACTAGCAGGAATGCTAATTTACTGATAACGAGAATAGTATTCCTTTGTAAACCAAATGGAGATTAATGTTCTTTCTTCTGAGTCTGTAAGCTTTAGTTGACGGGCTTTTGGGCAGATCGGCGTGAGGAGATTGAGAGAGAGGACGCAATGCTGTAAGCTGGGTGAGGAATGGACCACAAGCGGGGGTCCGAGGCCAGGAGGTACTCCGAGGAGGGGGGATGAAGCTAGATGTTCTTGGTTGACCACTTGGAGGGTCCTGAGCTGCGAGTCGAGGAGTTCGGAGTGGATCGAATGGTGGCCAGAAGACCAGTAATTGAGCTCCAACAGTTGTGCACGAAATGGTTTGGACTTTGATAAGTTTGGCGCCTTTTCTTTATTTTTTTCTCTTCATATATACTGTATCGTTATTAATCACTTAGTTATAGTAACCTTTATAAATTGTACTCATTTAATCGCTTATGGTGTACTGTCTGTTTGTGGGCGAGGCGGGGACATCACACAGCATCCACACCAGCTGATTACCCAGTTTGGCGGGGCCGAAGGCTGCTCCCCCTAGACGAGAACGAGCTGAACGAGCCTGAGGTGACCCAGGGGGTTACATAATTATGTTTCATTTCCATTCCAAATGGACGTCCCTCTAATTTTGGGGCTGTGTCCTTGGTCTCCGACTCACTCACCATAGAAATCATCCTTTCAGCATCCTCTATATTAAGCTCTTTTGACAATTGATAGGTTTCAATTAGATCCCTCCTCATTCTTCTGAATTCTAGTGAGGACAAGCCCAGAGCCATCAAATACTTCTCATTTTCGTGAACCTCCTTTGAAACCTCTCCAAGGTCAGCACATCCTTTTTTAGATGAAGACCCAATACCACTCACAACACTCCAAGTGAGACCTCACCAGCAATATATAAACCCTTAAAATGATGTCCGTACTTCTATATTCTCATCCTCTAGAAATGAATGTTAACATTGCATTTGCCTTCCTCACCACTGAATCAACCTGCAAATTAACCTTTAGGAAATCTTACATGAGGACTTCCAAGTCTTTTTGCAACTCAGATTTTTGAATATTCTTTCCATTTAGAAAATAGTCTACACTTTTATTTCTTCTACCAGAGCCCATGTCTATACTCTTGCTGACATTGTATTACATCAGCCATTTCTTAGCCCAATCTCCTAATCTGCTTGTTCTTCTATAGTCTTTATATTTCCTCAACACTACCTGTCCTTCCACCTAGCTTCACATCAAACTTGGCCAGAAAGCCATCAATTTCAATATCAAAATCATTGACATACAATGTAAAAAGTAGCAGTCCTAACACAGACCCCTGTGGAACACCACTAAACAGTGGAACCAACCAAAAAATACACACTTCATTCCTGCTCTTTGCCTCTTGCCAAGCAGACAATGCTTTATTGATGCTAGTATTTTTCCAGTACTATCATAAGCTCTTAACTTGTTAAGCAGCCTCATGTGTGGCACCTAGTCAAAGGCCTTCTGAAAATCCAAGTATATAATTTTGTCTATCCAGCTTGATATTTCTTCAAATAATCCCAACAGATTTGTGAAACAAGATTTTCCCTTAAGGAAACTACGTTGACTATGGCCTATTTTATCATGTGCCTCCAATTACCACAAAACCACATCCTCCACAATCAACTCCATCATTTTCCCAACCACAGAGGTCAGACTAAATGGCCTGTAATTTCCTTTCTTCTGCCTCTTTCCCTTCTTGAAGAGTGAAGTGATAAATGCAATTTTCCAGACTTCTGGAACCATGAAAGAATCCACTGATTCTTGACAGATCATTACAAATGCCTCCACTATCTCTTTAGCCACCTGTTTCAGAACCATGAGGTGTAGAACATCTGGTCCTGGTGACCTATCCACTTTTAGACTTTTCAGCTTTCTAAGCACCCTTTCCTTAGTAATGGCAACTTCACACACTTCTTCTTCCTGCTCTCTTGGACTTTCAGCATATTGCTAGTGTCTCACATAGTGAAGACTGATGCAAAATACTTATTCAATTCATCCGCCATTTCCTTTTCCCCCTTTACTACCTCTCCTTTGTTATTTTCCATCAGTCCTATATCTAAACTCACCTCTCTTCTACACTTTATATATATCTGAAGAAATTTTTGGTATGCTCTTTAATATTAATGGCTTCCTTACATTCATATTCTTTCTCTTCCCTCTTTATGACTTTTTAGTTGCCTTCTGTTGGTTTTTAAAAGCTTCTCAATCCTCTAACTTACCACTAATTTTTGCTCTATTATATGCTGTCTTTTTGGCTTTTATGTGGCTTTGACATCTCTCGTTAGCCACTGTTGTATTATCCTCCCTTTAGAACACTACTTCTTCTTTGGGATATATCTATCCTGCACTTTCTGAGGCTATATCCACACTAGACCGGATAAATCCGTAACCAAAGCTTTTTCTCTTTGTTTTGACTCTCCGTCCACACTGAAATGGCATTTTCCGCCCCTGAAAACGGAGCTTTTCTAAAATGCCCTCCAGAGTGTGTAAATTTGAAAATGCCTCTTGGGCAAGAGTAGTGTGGACGGGATAATCAGAGATTTCTCGAAATGCTGTCATGACGTGCCAGAACAGATGGCGGCATTTCATTGTTTTCTTGAACGCAACCCCTACACAACCTAACAATTTCAGAACAGATACCAACGAGACTGAAGCCAGAAGAGTTAGAAATCTACTCACTAAATACTTTGACCCATAACTTACTGAATAAACAAGTATACTCACTTTCCCTGTTTTCTGTCCTTGTTTGTGTGAATGTGGTTTACCTATTTATACAAGTACTTCTCTGACAATAGATGTGTAACAGCCTAATGTAACGATGTATGAAAATACAAGATAACACTGATACAGACATGTTTTATGCATTTAACAAAGTGCTTTATTAATGCAACAGAGTTAGTCAGTTTTTCAATCATTGACATCAGCCGGGTCATACTGTCTGTGAACTCCCTGTCGATTTCCTCCATACACTCCAGTATTTGTTTTGTTTTAGTTTTAAGTCCTCCTGCACGAGAGTCAACAGCTGTCCATCTTTTGGCAATTTCGTTTTAAGTTTTTCTAGTCTGTAACTGCACAAATGCAAACTTTCACTGCGAGATTCACCACCAACCATGTCACTTGTTTTCTGTAGATATTTCCTGCGCATGCCCAGTAGGAGGAGATTCACACAAATACCCATTTTAATGTGGACAGAGGTATTTTCAAAAACACTTTGATGTGTGCGCCTATCATTTTTAATGCAAAACCAGCGTTTTCAAAATTATTCGGTCTAGTGTGGACGTAGCCTGAATTGCTCCCAGAAATTCCAACCTTTGTTGCTCCACCATTCTCCCTGCTAGTGTTCCCCTCCAATCAGCTTTGGCCAGTTCCTCGCTCATGCCTCTGTAATTCCCTTGATTCCACTGTAATAGTAATACATCCAACTTTAGCTACTCCTTCTCAAATTGCAGGGTGAATTCTATCCTATCATGATCACTGCCTCATAAGGATTCCTTTACCTAATGAATTCTGGTTCATTTCACAACAACCAATCCAGAATAGATGATCCTCTTCTGGGCTCAACCACGAATTGCTCTAAAAAGCCATCTCATAAGCATTCTAGACATTCTCATTCTTGGGATTTAGCACCAATCCGATTTTCCCAATATATCTGCATGTTGAAATCCCCCTGACTATTGTAACATCGCCCCTTTGTAATGCATTTTCTATCTCCCATTGTACTTTGTAGACCTCATCTTTGGTACTGTTCGAAGGTCTGTATATAACTCCCATAATTCCTGTTATCATCAATAAAAAAAAACAATAAAACTGAAAATACTGTAGATATTCAACAGATCAGGCAGCATAACTAGAGAAAGAAAGAGTTCGAGTTTCATGTCAATGACGTTTCAAAAGATCATCAATAATGATATCCCTGTTATTACTGTATTTTTGTTTGCATTTCAGATTTCCAGTATGTGTAGTTTTAATTTTAATTCTGCAAAACAACCTCATGGAGTTGACTTAATTTTGAACATCTATCATAGGGAATGTCATTTTGAATTCATTTGAGCTTCAAAGGAAAGTAGTCACCAGTTGGCAACTGACTAATTCAGGATTGATCACTTCTCGGCTGCCAGCAGCTGCTAACAGATCCTATGAGTAGCAACATAAACACTGCAACTCATGCAGCCAGACTCCATTAGACTGAGCCAACTGCTTGGAATCATTGCCTCCAGGATGGCCTACCCCACATCTAGTTAGGCCAGATGTAAATAACACGTATTGCTGAGGAAAAGAAGGAAGGCATCCAAACTAAAATTGTTTTAAAACTTCCTAACAATTAAGATTCTATTTAAAGAACTCAAAAATAATACTTCCCCGTGGTAAATGCAGAACATTAGGTTCATCTTAGAATATTCCAGTGTGTTTTAACTGTTGGATTGTAACCCATTTGATATTTGGTCTCTTATGAAACAGAAGTGGAATTCTTTATTCTTTATTTTATTTCTTACATCCAAGGAAATAAAAATCTTTGTTGCATCTCAATCACAATGTACAAGCAATGTACAATAATGGGAGGAAATGTGGGAGGATATTGCCCAAACACTAAGATTGTATACGTAATTGTTTTGTGTGTTATGTATGTGCAGTCAGGTCAATGTACATTGATAAATCTGATGGCCTGGTGAAAGAAGCAGTCCTGGAGCCTGTCTGTCCTGTCCTTAATGCTGCACTACCATTTACCAGATAGTAGCAGCTGAAACAGTTTTTGGATGGGGTGGCTGGAGTTCCTGATGATCTTCCAGGCCTTTTATTCATTCATTTATTTATTTATCTATTCATTCATCCGTTCATTTTATTTATTTATTTATTTATTTATTTATTTGCCCGCCTGCTGCCCTCAGTATCCTGAACAGAGGGAAGTTCACATCCACGGATGCACTGGTCTGCCCCAACTACACTCTGCAGTGCCCCCTGATAGTGGGTACCACAGTTCCCATACCAGGCGACAACATAGACAGTCAGGATGCTTTTGATGTCGCCTCTGAGGATTTGGGGACTCATGCTGAACTTCTTCAGCTGTCTGAGTTGAAAGAGGCACTGTTGTGCTTTTTTCACCACACAGCTGGTTTATACAGTCCAGGTGAGATCCTTTGTGATGTGTATACTGAGGAATTTGAACTACTTTTTTTTTCGGCATTGAGAGGAGGTTGTTTTCTTGGCATCACTGTGTGAGGTATTGACTTCTCCTCTGTAAGCAGTCTCATCATTGTTGGAAATAATGCCTATCCATATCATATCATCTGCAAACTTGATCAGCAGATTGATCAGAAACTCAAAAACCTTTAGGTCTAGTTTTGCTGAATACATCTCAAGAATATGATATTAGGGTCAAAGAGAACCAGAATTAAGAACATAACACAAGAACATAAGAGATAGGAGCATGAGTAGGCCAATCGGACCCTCAAGCCTGCTCCGCCATTCAACAAGATCATGGCTGATCCAATCTTAACTCTAGTTATCACCGAATCCCACAAGGCAACAGTGCCAACCAACAGGGCACCATGCCGCCCATTTTATTTTATTATTCATCCCGCCCAAACCCATGTGATCACCCGGGGAAAAAAAAACGATTTGCCAATTGAGGAGAAAAAATCTGGAAAATTCCTCTCTGACCCATCCAGGCTATCGAAAACTGGCCCAGGAGATCACATGGCTGATCTAAACCTAACCTCATGTCCACTTACCTGCTCACTCACCGTATCCCCTAATGCCATTTTTATCCAGGAAAATGTCTATCTCCGTTTTGAATTTATTGAGTGTAGTAGCTTCCACAGCTCTCTGGGGCAGTAAATTCCACAGCCCCACTACCCTCTGAGTGAAGAAATTTCTCCTCATCTCAGTCCTGGAACGGCATCCCCTTATTTTAAGATTATGCCCCCTAGTCCTAGTTTCACCCATCATTGGGAACATTCTCCCCGCATCCACCCGATCAAGCCCCTTCACAATCGTATATGTTTCAATAAGATCACCTCTCATTCTTCAGAACTCCAATGAGTAGAGTCCCAATCTACTCAACCTCTCATCATACATCAACCCTAGTGAACCTTCTCTGCACTGCCTCGAGAGCCAGTATGTCCTTTCTTAAATATGGACACCAGAACTGCACGCAGTACTCCAGGTGTGGTCTCACCAATACCCGGTACAACTGCAGTAAGACCTCCCTGTTCTTATACTCCATCCCCCTAGCAATAAAAACCAGCATTCCATTGGACTTCTTGACCACCTGCTGCACTTGCATACTAACTTTTTTAATTACACATGAATTAACAGAGAAAACCAATATTGATGTTAAAAACAAGTCATATATGTAAATAACATGGGTTACTTTTTTGTGTGCAATTGCTAATATAGCAGATAACAGATTATTTTTGAATGTGATTATACAATCTCCCACATGATAATCCATATGTGTTTTTTAAATGAAAATGAAAATGCATACCATAGGAAACAATCCATTGAAATGTGCAGGACAAAAATTAGAGACATGTGTTATGTCTTCAAATTGTCAAATTATGTATGTCCCAGGGCTTTATGTTTGCTGCAGAGTCCATATGAGATGAACAATAAGTATACCTAGGAACAGAGAATGGTGGATGAACAATCCCAGATTGAGACAGAGGTAAAGATGTGGGGAATGTAGTTTAGTGTGAGGATGGATATTGTTACCTTCAAAGATAAAAATAATGTTGTATAGATTATATTCACACAGTAATCATCTTGTGACGGCAACAAGCCAGTATTTTAGGAGTTCAGTACAAAGCACTTTATTGGGTACAATAGTTTTTTTTTAATTACCATTTATCTGAAGAGACACAATTTACTTAACAAATATTTGTTGTAGAGAAGAGTTTAATTTAATTTAGTGTTTTGTTTATTCATTTCCAGAGACACCACCTGACCTGCTGAGTTCCTATAGAATTTTGTATCCGTTGCATTGGATTTCAAGCTTATGCAGGACTTCTCACATTCATAATGTACATAGTGGATTTTTTCCTGAATTCTGAAGGAACAAGAATACCATGATACCATGTACACATTTTGTGCCAAGACTCTTGTTCAAGACTGGAAAGGAAGGGGGAAGATGATAGAATGAAAAGGTATGGGGAGCAGAAGGAGCAACGCACACAAAATGCTGAAGGAACTTAGCAGGCCAGGCAGCATTGGGCTAAGACATTGATTGTACTCTTTTTCATAGATGCTGCCTGGCCTACAGAGTTCCTCCAGCATTTTGTGTGTGTTGCCTGGATTTCCAGCATCCGCATATTTTCTGTACATAGTCAGACCCTGCAGCTTTACATGCTAGGGTCTTCTTCACATCAGCTGCAGCCAGACCGAGTGTCTACTCTTTGGATGAAGGAGGGCATTTTGTGTGTGTTGCTTGGATTTCCAGCATCTGCAGATTTTCTCTTGTTTGGGAGGGAAGGAGAATAGCTAGAAGGTGATAGGTAAAGTCAGGTGGGGAGGAAAGGTAAAGGGTTAAGGGATTGCTGTACTTCCTACAGTGTGGATGTTCGAGTAAGGAAGGATTCTTTAAGAAACTATCTTTTTCATTAACCAGTGGAGAGCTGTGTTGCAAGGGCATTGAAATGGTTTAGGGAGGTTGTGAGAGAAGGCCAAAGCAACTGTCAAGTGAGAGTAAAGGTGGTGTTGCATATCTCATTCCAGGTGTGATATATTTTACATTGAACGTGCACAGGATCAATGGAGTGATAACAGAGCTAAAAGCAGCTAACTAATGAGTTCGGGTTTTGGTTTTACTCAAGGCCCGACAACAAGCGATGGCTTAATTCATGATAATGATTAAAGGAACTGATAAAAGAGAAACCAAGGAGCACAACTGTATAATTAGAAAGGGGAGGCTGTTTTTGGGTCATATTAGAAAATATCTTTTCACACTAAGACTACTGTAAACCTGCAACTTCCTTGGCCTAAAAGGTGTGTAGGATGTAATGGTAACTGTTCATACACTTAATCTAACAAGAACTGCTTCAGATAAATAATTGACACTGTAGAAAAGAAGTTGCTAAGGTAGTTAACAAAAGCTTTGGTCAAATTAACCAAGGATTTAAGATGTTCCTTGAGGGAGAGAAAGAAAATATTGAGGATAAAAGGTCCAGGAAGTGAACAGAAGAGTCTTTTATTTCATGCCATGTAGTTTTACACATACAATATCATATTCTTGCAGGCCTGTCTATTGACATGCAGGATCAATTGACAAGTAGTTAATTGATGGGGGTGGGGGCAAACATAATGCATCAAACACAGGGTAATTCTGCAAGTTATTAATCCCGAATCTAATGAGTTAAGAGCTCATTCAACCAACAATTTCACACAGATAACTTGGTGATCTATTAGAGCAGATCTATCAGCCAGAGAAATCTATATCTAATTATTGGTTTGCAAGAGTTATCTTAGCCAATGTGTTGCGAATGGAACATAATAGGGATTTTCTCCTTGGAGCAACAGAGGATGAGAGGATTTACACAATGATGAGGTGCATTGATAGCGTGGATACTCAGAGGCTATTTCCCAGGGCTGAAATGGCTAACATGGTCAACATGGCTTTGTGAAGGGAAGATTGTGCCTCATGAGCCTGATTGAGTTTTTTGAAGAGGTAACGAACAAAATAAATTGATGAGAGTAGGGCAGTGGATGTGGACGACATGGACTTTAGCAAAGCATTTGACAAGCTCCCTCATGACAGACTCATCCAGAAAGTCATGAGGCATGGGATAAGTGGAACCTTGGCTGCTTGGATAAAAAATTGGCTTAAAGGAAGAAAGCAGAGGGTAGATGTGGAAGGAAAGTATTCTGCCTGGAGGTCGATGACTAGTGGAGTGCCACAGGGATCTGTCCTGTGACCCCTGCTATTTGTGATTTTTATAATGACCTGGATGTAGAGGCGGAAGGATGGGTGAGTAAGTTTGCGGATGACATGAAGATTGGAGGAGTTGTGGATGGAGCTGCAGGTGGTCGAAGGTTACAAGAGGATATAGACAGGCTACAGAGTTGGGCAGAAAAATTGCAGATGGAGTTCAATCCGGACAAGTGTGCGGTGATGCATTTTGGAAGGGCCAACCAGAAGACTGAGTACAGGATTAATGGTCAATTACTTAAGAGTGTGGATGAACAAAGGGACCTTGGGGTTCAAATCCATACATCCCTCAAGGTCGCTGCACAGGTTACTAGGGTAGTTAAAAAGGCCTATGGGATGCTAGGCTTCATTAACAGGGGGCTTGAGTTCAACAGTAGAGAGGTCATGTTGCAACTCTACAAATCTCTGGTGAGACCGCACTTAGAGTATTGTGTTCAATTCTGGTCACCTCATTATAGGAAGGATGTGGAAGCTATGGAGAGGGTGCAGAGGAGATTTACCAGTATGTTGCCTGGATTGGAGAATAAGTCAAATGAAGCAAGGTTAGCAGAGCTGGGACTTTTCTCTTTGGAGCGTAGAAGAATGAGAGGAGACTTGATAGAGGTCTGCAAGAATATGAGAGGCATAGATAGGGTGGATAGTCAGTACCTGTTTCCCAGGGCACCAATAGCAAACACCAGAGGGCATATGTACAAAATTAAGGGAGGGAAGTTTAGGGGAGACATCGGGGTAAGTTTTTTTTTTACACAGAGGGTTGTGAGTACCTGCGAAGACTTGCCAGGGATGGTGGTGGAGGCTAAAACATTCGAGGTATTTAAGAACCTCTTGGACAGACACATGGATGAAAGAAAAATGGAAGGTTATGGGGTAGTGTGGGTTTAGTACTTTTTTTTAAGGATTATATGGGTCGGCACAACATGGAGGGCTGAAGGGCTGTACTGTGTTGTAGTGTTCTATGGTTCTATGGTTCTATGGGGGGATGGGGGGCATAGTTTTAAGGTGCTTTGAAATAGGTACTGAGGAGATATCAGGGGTAAGTACTTCACACACAGAGTGGTGGGTGCATGGAACACACTGCTGGCAGCGGTGGTGGAAGCAGATACGACAGTGTCTTTAAGAGCCTCTTAGATAGGTACATGAAGCTCAGAAAAATAGAGGTCTATGGCAGTTTCTAGAGTAGGTTACATGGTTGGCACAACATTGTGGTCAGAAGGCCCTGTAATATGCTGTAGATTTCTATGTTCTATGTTCTAAATGGGTTCCTCCTGATCCCCACTTTCAAAATTGAGTGTATCAATTAAACACGAATGATATAGTCACATATTAATAATAGTTCTTTGGCTAATGAATGGGAAGTCTAATGCCATTGGCATAAAAGCACATGACAAAGTGGCATTGAAGCAGAGATATTGTCTCACATCTGTAGTGACCTAGTGACCAATCATAACCTTTGGTGCTACCTGTGCCATACACATTTCTGCGGTGACCATGTTGAGGGCTCCAGTTTCCATCCAAAGCTCAAAGCTGAAAGAGTTGGTAAGTTAAATGGACATTGAAGCTAAGTGTAGAATCCAAATGAAATTGCTGGGATTGTGGGGACAATAAAAATGGGGCTATTGTAAACGAGTGTCGAATGACTGATGTGCTCTCAATGGACTGAATGATTCTCTGATTCTATAACAAAATATCTTCCGGCAATAATTAGAAAAAACAAATCTGGGGAAGGAAAAAAAACTATGAGAAAAAAAATTGAAAAGGAAGAAAAAACACCTTTCCACTCACTGACTAAGGCCAGCAATAAGCATATCATAAATAAATAAAACAAATCTTTCAGTGGCAGTGTGTGATTGAATGAATTTAATTTAAAGCTTAGCAGATCTAAGATGCAATACTTCACCATTATTCTCATTGTGATTCCACAAATACTCCAATCTTCACAATCCTTCCTCTGATTAATTAATCAAAGACAATGACATTGTAAGATGTGAAGATGTAAATTGCATTACAACTTACATTTACTTGAAATCCATATTTCTCAAATTGAATGAGCGTATACCTATGAATAAATTATATTGCATGAATGCTGATCATCTAAAAACATTTTTGAAAGTCATGAAGCCTCTGGTTCACTCAAACGAAAGTATTTTCTTCCTGATGGCTTGCTGACAAGATTCTGTTTGTCACCAAAATGTAGAATAAATGAGTTCTTCCGAATATTTTATTTAAATTTGTAAATCACTCTGACTAAAAGAAGTAGGTGAAAAGAAATAAAGTTTTCCATCCAGCTGACAAATAGGAATGCTCCATGATTATCCACTTCCAGACATACCAATCCATTTTTGGAGGGAAATAAACAGTCAATATTTCGAGCCTAGCCCTGAGGAGTTTCAGCCTGAAATATTTACTGCTAATTCCCCTCCATGTATGCAGCTTAGCTTGTTGATTTTCTTGCAAACACAAGGAAATCTGCAATTGCTGGAAATTTAAGCAACACACACAAAATGCTGGTGGAACACAGCAGGCCAGGCAGCATCTATAAGGAGAAGCACTGTCGACGTTTCAGTCTGAGACCCTTCGTCAGGTCCTGAAATGTCTCAGCCCGAAACGTCTACGATGTTTCTCCTTATAGATGCTGCTTGGCCTGCTGTGTTCCACCAACATTTTATGTGTGTTGTTAACTTCCTCCACCATTTTGTTTGTATTGTTCAAGAATCCAGCATCTGTAGTGCATCTTGTGTCCACATGTATGTATATTGCATCTGTCTCGTTTTGCATTGAGCAATGACATTCAAAGCTATCTATCAACCTTGCCTCCAAGCTTTCTTCACATTTTTTTAAAATTTTGCGCATGGAAATCTGAATTATGTTAAATTTGGATTCCGTGTAGTTATTTCCTTTAGAGTTCAGAACCTAATATTTCAACTCTCTATTTGGTTCCCCATGGCTCATTTTGGTCATCCTCCAAAGCATGAATAACAGTGATGATATCTGGCAACTATAAGTCACACAATGTATTTATTCTGTTTTAGAAAACCTTTGCACAGACTCACATTTAGAAACCGAATAGATTTGCCTGTGCTCTTGCCTACATAGCTCTATTGATTTCAGTAAGCAATTTATCTATAACCACCAGATCACATTCTTCACATAGCTGGATAACAGCTGAACGCCCAGTTTTTTTTTTCTGTAAAGAATAGTAATTTTATTTTTATTCCATTGGTGGTAATCCAGCAAAGAAGATTGCTGATCAATCTGAAAGACTGGGTCAGTGACAGATTCTAAGTAAACTCATACGAGAGATAAACTTACTAGACATTTTACCTGTAACAGACGCATTTCTCCATTACAACATTGGGTAGAAGTGATCACTGCACAATTTTCGTGCAAAAAAAATAAGATGTCCATTTTCATACTCGGAAATCTACCAATGTGTGGTGTGGCACTGGAATTGTGCCCATCATCCAGGCCAGCCTTGGCTTCTCAGAGCAACAGCAGAAAGGCACACAGATATCATTCATCACCTCATAGTTTGATACATTTCTGATTATTTTCAAGCTGATATCATTCCTAGTTCAATGAGGGGTGCCAAAAATCTTGCTGGGCATAGCACAAAATATAACCAAAATTGAGGCACTAAGCGACTGAAGCTGCCACACTGTACCGTTTACACTTTAAGCAGCAGCAACAGTGATCCTACTGTTAACAAAGCAAGTTGGAGTTCTGTAGTACAACCACACCGAGTTGAATATAATGGTTAAGATAAGGAGGAACCTTCATCACATCATCATGTTCAATTACAGTGAGACTTGGCATGTAAGTTCCATGAAAAAAAAAGCCAAAACACTTGAAGCTGTTTATATTTAGTAATGCCAAACAGATGATCAATCCCATATTCCTCTTGCAGACACCAGTGTTCAGGAAATTCTATTCACACAAGTATCAAGTGTTGGTTGACAGCACTGGGTACAGCAAAAGTTATGAATGACACTGAACACTATCTCAGCTGTAGTAATGAAGATTCTAGAGCTAATTGTAACTCTAGCCATGCTGTTCCTGTACAATTATAATCTAGCCATTAACACAGCTACCTGCAAAATTTCCTTGTGTCTTGTCGATAAAAAGTGAAACAAATCCAATCCAACTAATTACTGCCCAATCATCAGCAAAATGATAAGCGTCACTAACACCATTATCAATCAGCATTAATGCCTAGTGTAGATTTGGACAGGACCATTCCATTCCAGATTTCATCATAAACTTGGTCCAAATACAGACTAATAACATGATTTCAAGCAGTACATCTTTTGGCTGCAGGAAGCAATACATTGAATGTAGTATTAAAGAAATTTGATTTTAAGAAATGAATTGGGCTTTGAGGGGAGAATATTGAAGTCATATCTTACACAAATATGTTTGTCAATGTTTAGGTCAACCATATTCAAATTAATTTCAGGAGTGCCTCAGAACAGTGACCTAGCCCAAACCATAAATAATCTGTATCCACCACACTGGATAAAAGTGGTATCCAGTAAAGATAGCCCAATATTTAGTTGCATTCAGAACTCCTCAGCAAATTAACTAATCCACCTCAGCTTGTAACATGGCAGAGATGATTTTCAGAATTGAGCAGTTGAGGGGTAACCAATATTCCCACAACAGTTTATCCACTCTGTACCAGAAAAATCAGAAATATGACAAAATACTTTGTACCTCTCTGAATGAATATAGGTTCAGGAGCATTCAAGACACTCAGCACCATCTTGGACAAAGCAGCTTAATTCATTTATGTTCTAACAATGACATAAACCTCCATTCACTGCATTTACTGACTGGTTTATAGTTTATCTGATATTGGTTAGCACAGTAATTCCCAACAGGGCTGCACCACCCCCCAGTTACTTGACCTAAGGGGGCATTAGGGGGCATTCAAGACTCTTTGGGGATGGTGGTAAAAGGCTCCCTAACTTGAGGCGTGAACCCTGATTGACACAAGCACAGGAAGAACCATAGCTCTGCAGTCAGTGAGCTCTTCTCATCACACGTGTCTGAAACTCAGCAATCTCATCCGAACTTACCAACCAAACAGACATTATTGTGGGTGTGTAAATCAGCAACCAAAGTACCCAACAGTTCCCCTTGACTCACGGCATGGAATGAGTTCATGCAATTTAACAGTTGGTAATTCAAGTATACCCTCTCAACTTCCTCTACAGATCTATGGAAAACAGATCGTGCAACAAATAAGCATTGGTTGGAAACAAATGGTGAAATAGAGCCAATCAGATAACCTACCGACCCCAAGGATTCCGCTTGAGGTGTTCAAAACAAACTAAGCTTCATATGTGTGGTCAAGAACCATCTGTGGGGTGTATGAGACATTATGTGATTGGTCAATCATGCTGAATGGAATAGAATAAAGGTAGCTTGCAGAATACCAGCTCTATCCTGACTAACATTCAGATTTCAATCTGAATCCTCATCAACGTAATTTTTGCTGTTGTGATCATCTTGATCTTCGCCTCACTGTTCCTTTGCATGCCAATACTATCATTCCATTTTTTATCAACTCACTGCCATCATGAACAGCCAATAGATATTCCCAGTTTGTGTTAATTTTTTATTGTCTGAAGGCGGTGAAGCCTTGAATTCTAATCCTGCTAAGAAAGAGCCCCTGTAGAAAGTGAGTCAATACAATGTTACCTGGAGTATGGATTTATTCCATTCCTGTCAGATCAGCAATGCCCCATGTATCATATTTGTTATACTGTACTGTCCAATGAAGCCATGAAGCCATCAAGATAGCAGGAACGCTTCCATAAAAGACACCCTGAAAAGGCTACTCATGGTATTACTCAGATCCAGAAGACAAAAGAAACATTTGAAAAGCATACACACTTGGATCATTTGCCAAGAAAGCTAAAAATTACCTGCTCAAAGGTCTCAGCCTGAAACGTGGACTGTACTTTTTTCCGTAGATGCTGCCTGGCCTGCTGGGTTCCTCCAGCATTTTTTGTGTGTTGTTTGGATTTCCAGCATCAGCAGATTTTCTATTGTTTGTAAAAATGACCTTGATAATGGCCTCATTGTTTATTGTAATATTTCCAAAGTGTGGAGAATCTTATACAATTGGGGAAAGATTAATAATGCCTGCTGTATCAGAAGTGCTCACCACTGTTCTCAAAATGGATACCAGTATTGTGAAATCAATTCCTTTGAGTAATAACTCTCTTGCTCATCATATTGAGAAAATGAGTGAAGAAGTTGAGTATTAACTATCCACAAAGCTACAAAAGTCAGAATTTGGGATACAAATGGATGAGTCAACTATTCAAGATAATGCGGCATTAGTAAGATTTATCAAAAATGGAAAAGTTTATAAATGGATTCTCTTTTACAGTTAAAAGAAAATATCAGCAGAGAATCAATCCATGACAAGCTCAAAATATATATTAAGAATAAAAGTATTCCGATTAGTGACATCATTTCTTATGCAAAGGATGGTGCATCACATATGACAGGTCGCCATGCTGTCTTAGTGGTATATACAAAATAAGAAATTCCAAATTTGTTTGTATCTATTGTGTAATTCAATAACATCTCACAGCCAAGAACCTTAGACAAAGACTTTTTTTCAAGTATGACGCTTGTAATATCAGCTATCAGCAAAATTAAAGCTCATCCATTAAATGGCAGAATATTTCGCCAGTTATGCCACGATAACGATGAAGAGTCTGAATGTTTGCTTCCTCACACTGAAGTATGTCAGCTGTCAAATGGCTACTGCTTAAAACATTTTTTTGATCTTTTTGACATTGTGGTTGAATTTTTGCTCTAAGTTCACAAGTGTTTAGCAAATAGGATTGAACTTCTACCTGGAGAACTAGCCAATCTGTTTGACAAAATGAACATTCTAAATATGAAACAGTAGGGTGAGAATTTTAACTTAATCGAGGTGAAAAGTACAGAGTACTTTTATCAGAAAATTGGAAATACATAGGCAAAACATAGGGGGAAGAAGGTTCTCATAGCTTCCCTGCATGAAAAGTATGACACTCACTTTCACAGACTGTGATCTGCACGAGTACTGCTTACACCTGCAGTCACTGAAGAAGGATTGTCCGACTCGATTCAAGGATTTGAATGGCATTTAAACTATGGACTGGTTAATTAACCCATTTCTTTGCAAGGTGAAAGAACAGCAAGAGGGCTTGCAAGAAAATATCAAAATTCAGAATGATGAAAAAACAAAAATGCTTTTCAGAAATGTCTTCTTTAGAGGTATGTTGGCTATACTGTCATATGAAGATTTCTGGTCTTTGGAGCAGAGCCAAATTGCTCTTCATTGCATTTTCTTCCTTCTACCATGCTGAAAGAGGCTTCACTGCAGTGAATCACATACTCACAAAAATCAGAAGCTGTTTGGACATTGTTACTTGCGGGGGCATAAGGCTATTGCTGTCACAACTTGAACCAGATATTTCAACTTTTGCTAAAAGTGATCAAGCTCAAGGATCACACTGATACTGAAGCTGCTGTACAACACACAGGTACAGTGTAAGCTAGGTTTAAAGTCTAATAAAGCAGAATCATTTTTCTTATGTAGACATGCTTTTACATCATGAGAGAGCCGGAAAGTATATTGTGCCTAAGAGGGATGCTGGTAAGTTTAAGGATGCTGTAAGAGATGTTGGCAAGCATGAAAGTGCATTAGTCAGGTTTTGGGCAAAAAAAGATTGGGATATATGGGTTTTCTGATATCAACAAAGGCAAGGGAAAAAGGTTGAGTAAAACACCTCTTTCTGTATGTTCATTAACACATCATTCTCATTTATAAACATACACTCAGCAGACATTGTATTATGTACACCAGCACATTAGAAACATAGAAAACCTACAGCACAATACAGGCCTTTTGGCCCACAAGGTTGTGCCAAACATGTCCCTACCCTAGAAATTACCAGGCGTACTTAAAGCCCACTATTTTTCTAAGCTCCATGTACCTATCCAAAAGTCTCTTAAAAGACCCTATCGTATCCACCTCCACCACCTTTGCCGGCAGCCCATTCCATGCACTCACCACTCTCTGAGTAAAAAAACTTACCCCTGACATCTCCTCTGTACATAATCCCCAGCACCTTAAACAGGTGTCCTTTTGTGGCAACCATTTTAGCCCTGAAAAAAGGCCTCTGACTGTCCATATGATCAATGCCTCCTAACATCTTATACACCTCTAACAGCTCACCTCTCATCCTCCATCACTCCAAGGAGAAAAGGACAAGTTCACTCAACCTATCCTTATAGGACATGCTCCCTAATCCAGGCAACAGCCTTGTAAATCTCCTCTGCACCCTTTCTATGGTGTCTACATCCTTCTTGCAGTGAGGTGACCAAAACTGAGCACAGTATTCCAAGTGGGGTCTGACCAGGGTCCTATATAGCTGCAACATTACCTCTCGGCTCCTAAATTCAATTCCACAATTGATGAAGGCCAATACACCATAGGCCTTCTTAACCACAGAGTCAACCTGAGCAGCTGCTTTGAGCATCTAATGGACTCGGACCCCAAGATCCCTCTGATCCTCCACACTGCCAAGAGTCTTACCATTAATACTATATTCTGCCATATTCTATATTAATGCAATTATCTAATCAGCCAGCCAAGTGGCAGCAACTCAATGCACAAAAACATTCAGACGTGTTCAAGAGGTTCAGTTGTTGTTCTGACTGTATATCAAAATGGGTAAGAAATTTGATCTCAGTGACTTTGATTATGAAATGATTTTTGGTGCCAGAAACAACAGATCTACTGGAATTTTCACACACAACAGTCTCCAGAGTTTCCAGGGAATGATGTAATAAAGAAATATCCAGTGAACGGAAGTTCAGTGGTCATAAATGCCTTGCTAATGAGAGAAGTCAGAGAACACTAGCCAGACCATTTCAAGATGACAGGAAGGTAACAATGTGTTGTAACAGTTGTGTGCAGAAGAGCATCTCTGAATGCATAACACATCAAACGTTGAAGTGGATGGACTACAGTTGCAGAAGACTACACACATACACTTAGTAGTCAACTTATTAGGTAGAGAAGATACTCTTGCATTATTTTTGAAATCATGGAATTGTTTGCATAATAGCACAACAGCACCATCTTTACCAGAGGAATAGCAGCAAATTATGGTGGCCAACCTTCTTGAGGCCAATGGATGTATACAATTAATGCTGACCTTATTATTAGTGCCCAAATCCCAAAAAGTAAATTTAGTTGGAATGGTAATTCGGCTTTGAATAACACCGATGTTTTCAAGGATTAAATTATCTGGATGGTTTCACAGACATTCAATAAATTAATAGAGAAAGTGAAAGGCCACCTTCTTAGGTTCATATGATTTAGTTGGTCATTTCTTTAAATCTATTCAATATTCATTTTCATGTACACAACAGACATATCTAAATTAAAACAAATATGTTTTTGGATTTCTAGCATCTTCAGATTTTCTCTTGTTTGCGTTTCAAATACTTTTCATGTTTTCTTCTGCCACCCCCGAAGCATTTTAATGGAAGGCTTCCTCTGCAATTATAGCATTCACTTCACTTGTTGAAACATTTATATTGTAACTTCCCAAGAAAGCTAATTGTAGCAGGCAATATAATTGTACAAAAAATTGAATGCATAGGATACTGATTAAGTGTCATAGTGGGCAGCTATATGAATTTACACCTACAGTCCTATCACATATCAAAGATGACCATTTGTTGTGGGAACAAGATTCCCACAGTCCCAGTTCTCTTAGAAATAAATATCCATCCTTATTTTGTCTGTTTTTAAAATTGTATAGTTTTAAAGCACTCCTTACCAATAGCTTGAGAGCCAATTCATGAAATTGCATTTAATTTTACACATAATTGTACTTACAAGGTTAATCTGTCCTTCATTTCTTTTTTGCTTTATAATCTCACTTTCTACTTCAATTGGTGGTGGTGGCATCTGTCAGTCTCGAGAGACCACGGATCTGCGCCTAGAGATTCCAGGGTGCAGGCCTGGGCAGGGTTGTACAGGAGACTGGCAGTTGCCCAAGCTGCAGGCCTTCCCCTCTCCATGCCACCGATGTGGTCCAAGGGAAGGGCACGAGGACCCATGCAGCTTGGCACCGGTGACATCGCAGAGCAATGTGTTGTTAAGTGCTTTGCTCAAGGACACAAACACGTTGCCTCAGCTGAGGCTTGAACCAGTGACCTTCAGGTTGCAAGTCTGATGCCTTGCCCACAAGGCCACGCGCCAACACTTTATTACATTACATTTTTTCAATTACATTTTCTTTTACCTTTCCTTGTCTTTTTACTATTTCTGCTTTCTTCTCTTTTCCTTTTTTACCTAATGAGTTAAGAAATAGAGAAGAATCTGTTTATATTTCAAAGTCAATCGATCATTCTAATGATGGAAGAAAGAAAGAAAGAATAAAGCCTGAAAAAATGTAAGCTGCTTTTGTAATCACACATTTACCAGCAAAAACCTCAGAAATAGTTACTGAAAAATGGTCGGGATATATCATGAGAGAGTATAATTGGGAACTAGAGAGAATTTGATTTAATAGATGACCTGTTTATTTGATCCCAAACCTTCCCCTATTGTTCATATAATGCATTTAATATGTTGCCTCGGACAAGAGGAGATTGTTGTGCATTGGTCAACTTACATTGTAGTAAAAAGTTGTCAAAAGGTTCAAACATCCTCATACTATAATGATGTTTTGCTCTCTACAATTAGTTGAAAGCCAATGTATTAGAACAATCTGCATTTGTACAGAAGTAATTGCTTCAAATGGAAGAAAATAATGAAGAACAATTTTAATTTTTTCTTGTAAAAGGGTTCCATACAATTATGCAATTATGAAAATTGTTTTGAGTACATAAATGCTACATTTTTATTCTCTTAGCTAAAATTTACAGGTCATATCTAATTAAGCAGCATAAATAAAACACTGATTTTACCTTCTAAACTTGTTGAGTAGCTTCTTTTAGAGCTCTCTGCAGTGGGGGTCTCTGATGATATTGCTTTCCAGTGACAATGCTCCATGTTGATGTGCTCAATGGTGGGGAGGGCACGACCTGCACTGCTCTGGATCTTATGCACTACTTCTTGTAACATTTTCCATTCAAGGGCATTGGTGTTTCCATATCAGGCGATGATGCAGTCAGTTAATATACTCTTCACTGCATAGCCACAGAAGTTTGTCAAAATTGTTGATGTCATGTCAAATCTTCACAAACTCCTAACAAAGTAAAGGCACTATTGTGCTTTCTTCATAATTGCACTTACGTATTGGGCACAGGACTCTTGGGGGATGATGGTAAGAGGCCCCCTAACTTGAGGCGTGAAACCTGATTGACACAAGCACAGGAAGAACCATAGCTCTGCAGTCGGTGAGCTCTTCTCATCACACGTGTCTGAAACTCAGTAATCTCATCCGAACTTACCAACCAAACAGACATTATTGTGGGTGTGTAAATCAGCAACCAGAGTACGCAACAGTTCCCCTTGACTCATGGCATGGAAAGAGTTCATGCAATTTAACAGTTGGTAAGTCAAGTATACCCTCTCAACTTCCTCTACAGATCTATGGAAAACAGATCATGCAACAATACAGCACTGGCTGGAAACAAACGGTGAAATAGAGCCAATCAATTAACCTACCGATCCCAAGGATTCCTCTTGAGGTGTTCAAAGCAAACTAGGCTTCATATGTGTGATCAAGAACCATCTGTGGGGATTATTAGACCTTATGTGATTGGTCAATCATGTAGACAAGTTTTCTGAAATGATAACACTGAGGATTTAAAACTTGCTGACAATCTCCCCCTCTGATCCTCCCAGTGAGGACTGACTCATGGACGTCCAGTTTCTTCCTTCTGAAATCAGCTTCTTGGTCTTGTAGACTTTGAGTAAGAGGTTTTTGTTGTGGTATCACTCTGCCAAATTTCAAATCCCCTTCCTATATGCTGATTCATCACCATCTTTGATTCAGCCCAAGACAGTGGTGTTGTCAGCAAACTTAAATATGGCATTGGAGCTCTGCTTAGCCACACAGCCTTAAGTGTAAAGTAGTAGAGAAAGAGGTGAAGCATATAGACATGTTGTGCAACTGTGCTGTTGGAGATTGTGAAGGAACTTTTTTATGCCTTTCTGAACTGACTGGGGTCGGCAAGAGAGGAAATCAAGGATCCAATTGCACAAGGTCATATTGAGACCAAGGTCCTGAAGCTTATTAATTAGTTTATGTTTGAGATCATTGTGTTTAAAACCTTCGCGGTAAGCAAATCCAATACCATCACACTTGGAAAAAGTAAAGAATTGGAGAAGAAGGAATCTTCATGGAGAGGACAGTGCACCATGGGAGAAAGGGAAGGAGGTGAGCTATCAGAGGGTGGTGATAGGCAGACGAGGAAGAGAGGAGAGGTGAAAGCGAACCAGTGTGGGAGATGGAAAAAGAGGGAAGAGGGAGGGTAAAGTTACCTGAAGTTAGATGCCATCTACTTGGAGGCTACCCAGATGAAATATGAGCTGTTCCTCCTCCAAACTGAGAGTGGCCTCATTGAGGCAGTAGAGAAGGTCATGTTCTCACATATCAAAATGGGAATGGGGATTGGAATTAAAATTATGCTTGTTGCAGATCGAGTGAAGTTGCTTGACAAAGCAGTCCCTAAATCTACGTGGCACCTCACCAATGTAGAGGAGCCTGCATCAGACGTAGTAGACCAGCAATCAAATAGGTATCTTATTGACCCCCAAGGAAATTATAGGTGCATTACAGGTACACAGATATACACATTTACACTACTACAGTGGCCAACCAGCAGATCCATTTGCAAAGGGAGTTGTTGATTTTCAGACTTGAGCTTGGAGAGGAGTTTGCTTGGAATTATATACATGAAAGTGGAGGTATGCCAATAAGAAGTAGTTTAATATAGGTGTCCATGTTGTCCTGATGCTTTATAGATGAGGTTAGGGTCAGGATTCAGCTGTAAGCAAACTGCAGAAGTTCAAGTTTGTGCAGGAGGCTGAAGTTAATAAATGCCATGACCAGCCTCTCCTGAAACACGTCATGATAGAGGAATCTTCATGGAGAGGACAGTGCACCATGCAAGAAAGGGAAGGAGGCGGGCCATCAGAGGGTGGTGATAGGCTTGTTACCTTGTTTTTCTTATGTACCAGGGTAACAATGGACTCCTTAAATCAGGTGGGAACCTCAGAATGAAGCAGCAGGGAGAAGTTAAAGGTCCTCTAGAGGTGAGTGTAAGGGCAGGTACTCAACATCTGCTGCAGACTTGTTTCCATGACAGGTGAATTGCAGTGAGTGAAATTGTCTAGGCTTCTGGAGATAGTGCGTGCCGTGACCAACACTCAAAACACTTCATGATGGTGGATGTCAGTGCCAAAGGGTGATAGTCTTTAAGGCATGTTACTTGATTTTTTTTTAGGTGCTGGGACAAAAACAGTCTTCTTAAAGCAGGCTGGGACATCAGATTGAAGCAGGGAGAAATTGAAAAGTCTACAATACATTCATCAACTGATGAGGTTGCTTAGATGAATTAAATATCCTATGTAAAAATGAAGCTCTCTCCTTAATCTCATAAACAGAATAAAATAATGAGATCCTTTACTTCTATCAATGGGAGCTTAGAGAGGTGAATATACAGCTTTAATTTGATGTACTAAATGTGGATGTTGTACCAATAGACAATGTTTTTCAATACATGCAATGAACTGCACTTCTGAAAAAGGATCCCACTGAATGAAACAATATTTTAGGATCAGAGTTCAGCATGCACGTTACTGTGTGTGAATTATGCAAAAATAAAGTGCATAAATTAAATATTATAAAGGTACAGAACAAATTAACCAGTGATACTTAAAATGTCATGCAGCAGAGCATTCAGAAGCCTAATGCCTGAAGGAGGGAACTGCTTGCCATCTTAACCTTCCTTGTTTTTATGCATCAGAGTCTGCTGCTTTATGGTGGAAGTCAAAGTGGATGCTGGATGGATGGGGCGGAGTGGATCCTTGATATTACTAAGGGGCCTGCTTACACAACGCTCCTGATAAATGTGCCCAGTGGTTGGTAGGGAGTCTCCTATGATCCTCTCAGATGCTCTCACAGTCTTTTGTAGGGACTTCCGGTCTGATGCTCAATTGCTCTCAAACCGATGGAGATGTAGCTTGTCAGTATACTCTGAATGGTGCTCCCATAAGCTACAATATGACAATGGGATCTTATCTAATTGTGTGAAGCTTAATTTTCCTTCTTTTTTCTCCATAGAAAATGGAACAATAAAGCAATATTACAAGCTTTCTTTACATTCAACATCTGTGAGACGAGTGCAGATTTTGAAAAATAAAGCTATCTTAGCAAACAAATCATAACATGACCAAATAATAGATCTGGAATTTAAAGTTTGTCTATTTCTTCAGATCATTGATTGATGAGATAATTTAGTGGATAATGAGCAAGCATTAATATAGTTTCCAGCTAATGCTTCTAAACTGTTACAAGGTGTAACTGGCTGGAATAAAAAGTAAACATCTAATAAATATGAAATAGAAAATTCTTAGAGGGTTTGAAGGGTCAGATAAAGGAAAAATATTTTCCCTGGCTAAGGAGTCTAGAATTAGGGGTCTTAAAATGAAGTGTAAGCCATTCACTTTGGACTGAAATGGGGAGAAATTTCTTTATTTCCAAATGTGGAAATGTTTTTGACTGTACAAGCTCAGTCACTGGTTATGAGATTTATGAATTTAAGGAAATCAGTGCAGGAAAATAGCGTAAGGATCAGTCAAAATGGTAATGAATGTCTTCAGTAGGTACAATAGAACCTACCTTTATTTGTTACGGATTTATAACCATAAAACTTTGCAAGATTGGGTGGATTGTTATTTCAATAATTCAAAAATGTGAACAACTTTGGAATATCAAGAGGTGGTATTCATTTAACTTGCTCTTATGTTGGATAGATAACCTGAATTAGAATCTGAAATAAACAGTAAATTGCAAAGTTCATCGAATGCATGATGCAGTAACAATAAGCAATGTAAGAGCATATATGTGCTAAACAATTCCTGGACACAAAATTTGGAGGTATGAAACCTTTCCCTTTCTGACAGATGTAGAAATAAGAAACACAAGATCTGGGCATATCAAACCAAGAACATATACTTATTAACCACATAGATGTGCTGAAGTGTATAAAATAATTTTCAGATTGACACAGTATCCTTCTAAGTTACGCTACTATCCTCTTTGATATGTAATTGATCAGCTGCAAACTTACAATTATTCCTTATACACTTAAACCCAGTTAATTGATACATACCTAAAATCTTAAATGCTGTTTTGAAGTGAGAAAGGGGGAGAAAAGCACCGACTGTGCATGTGCATTGACTGTATTTTTCCAAATAAATGAGTCCAGTGTTTTCAAATTGGCTTTGCCTTAATTGGGTTAATTAAAGGGGCCAATTGTCAATACATACATGTTTATAATGTTTATTTCAGACAAAGAACAATTTCAAACTAACCAGGTGTACGAGTCTGACAAAATATTGAGCAACCAAGATAAATTCTTTATTCCGAGACAACTTGAGGGCTGTATGCCACCTCATTCTAATTGCAGGTGAAACACTTTTCAGATACTGTACTTGTGAGAGATGAGAGGAGAGAGAAAACACTGGAACTGCATCGATTTACTTCCCATAAGATGTGCACAGTCTGTTGGCTGTTGGCTGTAGGCTTCTTGTGAGAAATGAGTCTGAGCAGTTTACACTTAGTTCCTAATGGGTATGGTGCCTGGAGCAGCAAATTGCTTGTCTGACTTAGAGATGATACGATGATTGGTACAGCAACTGGAAATGCATCATCTAAGGTAACAAGTGTTTTTCCTGAATCACACTGTTTCAGAGTAGAAGAAGCCTTCACCTAAATTAGTGTTTTATCTAATCCATGATACTATAATCCTAATACCAAGTCTCACGGTTGGAAAGCATTCTATTTCTCTTCGATGTCATTTAAAAAAAATAGATATCAAATCTCTCTAAGTAGTCATGAAAAGAAAACAAACAAAAAAGGCAAGAATGACAAATGCAAGGAAATCTGCAGATGCTGGAAATTCAAGCAACACACACAAAATGCTGGTGGAATGCAGCAGGCCAGGCAGTATCTATAGGAAGAAGCACAGTTGATGTTTTGGGCCAAGATCCTTTGTCAGGACAAGATACTGGTTGGCAGAATACCACTTATTGTGTATGGTATGATTCAATTTTAAGGAAAGATTGATGGAAATAAATACAGTGGATTTCTCTGGATATTCAAGAAGCTTATGACTTTCTCTACTGATCCTCCTTGCATCTGGTGCAATGAAATGTCACAAAAATAAAGGAGGAGTTGACACCTCTGCTGACATTAGATTTTGAAGATTGCTCATGGAATTGGCTGACGCATCATTTAAGTTCTACTACGCTGCTGCTTAAAGGAAATTTTCTTGAGTGAGACCCGGACTCTGGTAGGCTTCCTTTAAGAAACACACTTACTTAGTGTGATTGTTCTTCCTTGAGCTTCTATGATATCTCGTACCACCAACTCCAATTCAACCAAATGAACCAATAACTCCTATGACCAATGGTCTGCCATTCTATACCCTTCCTTGAAAACAATCTGTTGCTTAAACAAACATCTTGGCTACTGACCTGTCACTAAATATCAGTCGAACTTCACAAATCTGCCCAATAGCCAATTATCTTCTTCTGATCTACACCAGAACTCCACATCATCCCATCAATTGATCTGCTAAACTGACTAACACCCCAAATTGCTATCATCTGATCTGTCTGATTTTCAGTCTTAGTCACCAACAATTTTCCTGAAGATGGGCATTAAGTTCCAAAATCCATGCCGTTCAGAATTTCTCCCTCCCACACAACACCTTACCTAATATTTCTCTCCTCACCTCATCACAAGGACTTTTTTTGGTTTCCTTTGTGTATTTGAAGGCCACAAGGTAAAGTACATTTGACACACCAATTCTTTTCTATAGTGTGAGTATGTATTTACAAACAACATTCAGTTTCAAGGCCACACTAATTTTAAAAAGCAGATTGAGCCATAGCTGTTGCTTTTTTTTATAGTTATATGAACAAAGCAAAAGCAAAAATAATGAGATGAAGTTCTTTGCATAGAGCAAAAATTGTGCATTCTAAGAAGTTCCATATCCAGTCCTTTTTTATATAGTAACATCAAATAACAAATTCTGCCTGAGTGGTGCCTCTGTAACAGCCTCTCATTCAATATAAGTGAAATCATGGAGTCAATTATTGACTTCAGGACCATGAGCCAGTCCTCATCAGGGGATCAAAGGCAGAGAGAGTCAGCAACTTTAAATTCTTTAGTGCTATAATTTCATAGGACATGTCCTGAGCCGAGTCCATAACTACAATTACAAAAGAAAGCACAGCAGTACCTCTACTACAGAGATTCAGAGATTTGCAGACTTTGCAAAGATACAGCATGATATCCAAAACTTTGACAAACTTCTGTAGATATGTGGTGAAGAGTATATCGAGTGGGAGTAAAATGGCCTGCTATATAAACACCAAATCACTTGAAAAGTAAGTGCTACAAACAGTAGTAGATATGACCCAGTCCATCACAGGTAAAGCCTTCCCCATCATTGAGTCCATCTAGATGGAACTCTGTCACAGGAAAGCAGCATCCATCACCAGGGAAATTCACCACACAGGTAATGCTCTCTTCTCATTGCTGCTATCAGGAAGAAGGTACAGGAGTAACAACTAACAGGCTCCAGAATCAGTGAGACAACTTCACATTCCCCATCATTAAATTGTTCCCATAACCTACGGACTCACATTCAAGACTCTTCATCTCACGTTCTTGTTATTTATTTATTTATTTATTCATTCGCATTTGCACAGTTTGTTGTACTTTACATATTGTTTGTTTGTTCATTCTGTTGTGTGCAGTCCTTCATTGATTCTATTTATGGTTCTTGAATCGACTGAGTGAATTGAATCTCAGGGTTGCATATAGTAACATACATGTACTTTGGTAATAAATTTATTTTGAACTTGGAGATAATCCTTGCTTTACCATCACTAGCATAGAGCTAATTTGTGCATCAGAAGCTCATGAACAAACAGCCAAATTCTAACCAAGAGTTAGTCCTGTTTCTGCATTAATTAAATAGTCCTATAGACCCCATGGTTACAGATCCTTGGATCCTGCTTTGAGAATTGTGTTCATTTCTAGTTGCAGCTCACTGCCAGTGCCTAGGTGTTTGTCTTCCCATTCACTCATGCTCTGGTTAACTACCAACTATGCCCGGTCAGATACTCTGCAAACCTATTACCTGATCTTGGAGACTCTTACTCCATTTTTCAGATGAAGCCAAAGAAAAGTGCCCTTGGATTTTTTTTTCATGCATATAAGACCTTTTTTATTTCACATTATACATCAGGCCTGCTGCACAATTAAAATTTTCTTTCAGGAAGCTATAAAAATGCTATCAGAAGTTATATGTATAATGCTGATCTTTCCTGACATGAAATTATTTATTCATATTACACATAGACTTGATCTAAATGATGTTTTCATGATCTGCTTTGACAATAAGCATATATTTATATGTTTACATTAAAAATTGCTTTCTTGTTTACTGTTTTGTTTTTATTCACAACTTAAGCACCCTACAAGATGGTACATCTTTCCATGAACATATGCAAAAATACATTTATGCATTAAAAATTTAAAGGATTTACTCAGATCTGGAACTTAACTGCTATAAAATATAATGGAAGAAGTAGCACATTCACTTGAGATGTTGGTAAAATTATTGAGTTCATACAAACAATTGAATTCTACAGAGTTTCCCCAAATGACTCATGCAGACATTTGGTGGAGGAGAACTAGATTTGGATTCACAGTAGAAGATTTGGGAAGTCAGACAAAGTACTAGCAGAAAAGCTCTTCCAAATCTAGGAAAGTTTGGGTGAAGGCAGAAATAGCAACAGAGACATTTAAAAGGAGATATGAATGATAGGGATTTTTGACTCTCCAACAATCTAAGTGAGGGGAATGGGAAAAGGATTAGAGTGAAATGACATATATAAGAGAAACAAGTGGAAATAAATGCAGAAGTATAATCTTTAACATCATGTTGAGATTTATATTTTTTGTGAACAGCAATTATAATTGAGTTATAGGATTGCCAGGATTTGACAAGATATACACTCTAGTGAGAAAACATCAAATCATCAGAAATAAAATACAGTACATGTTTGATTGTCCTATATCCAACAACTTGGAAATCCCAATGTTTACCATTCAACTTATCAAGTGATATTTGCTGTACTGCATTCTCATCAAACTACCCTCTGATTCATGCACTCCTTTATAACTCACCTATCCCTGTATTGCTTTCTTCTTGACTGGGGAAATGACTCCTGCATTCCCTTTCCATTCACCTTGGTTCTGGCTCTTGTGATCCCTTACCCATCACCAAAATCATGGTTCAATTTTCATTCACCAGAGTCCCAGTTCACTCTCTCATCCCACCCACTGGGGCACCAGTTCCTGCTCATCAGGGCTTAAATTCCAATGCTCATTGACCAGTCACCAAAACATTGGTTCCCATGGTCCTTTAACACACCTGATTCACTGGAAAATTTATTATAAAACTCAGTAAGTACATCCAATAGTCTGGAAAATCCGCCAGTCCAAACTACAAAACTCCAAGGGTATTTATTAATGGAATTCCACAGTGTGCCATGAATGCACTTGGAAACTACAGATCTCAGTTACTACCCCTTCTTTCCTGCTGCCTTACAATGTTGCTGGAGGATGACTCATAGCACTAATCCAAAATTACCTTAGATGTCTTGAACTAAAATCCTTTATTTGTTAATGGGTGAATCTTTTCACTCATTAATTAATTAACCACTTAATAACCAACTAATCAAAAAATCATTAAAACATTAAATGGCTGATAGCAATTACCTAGTAGCAATGGTTCGCAAGCTAATTGTAGAAGAGTGAAAAGAACAAACCGAGTACTAAGTGACTTAAAACGGCATTTTTCCCCATCATGTGAATTAGGAAGGCAAACAACCCAGCATAACAATGCAGCAATTATCTTCAATTTCCTCAAGTTATAACAAATAAACATTATCTTGGGCAAAACTCCGAAGTTTATAATGTGTCTCATTTTCAAGTTCTTAGAAAGCAAATTATCACAGAAGTTACATTTGATTCCATCTCTGCATTGAAGAAAAACAAACACCATCCCACCTTGAGAACATTCATTTGATTTCATAATGGACGTTCAATACTCCCTACTATCAAAGTAAAAACTAGGCACAGAAACATAGTTATATGATGGACAGAATATTTAATCAATCCAGATGAGCTAATGACATTAATTCAAGATCAAGTTAAGCTATTACAAATGAGCAACTTACACTAAGAAACTATTTTCCAATGAAATGCAACTTTCAGTAGAATTAGATGTGGAATAGGCTGCTTCAGCTTCTGAGAGTGATCTGGGTTTCATCAAGATAAAAATTAAATTTTTATGACAGCCGTTTTCCCTCTGTAGAAAATCCTTTGTTCCTAAGCCTGACAATCTAGTTCCTTGAATATACTGAATGAAAACACATCTGGCTTTGGGGTAATGAGTAACAAAGGTTCGCAACTCATTTAAGTGAACAGTTTTCTCCTTACCTTGTTTTTACATAGATGGTATTTTACTCAGTGAAACCCTTCCACTGAATTCCTTGCCTCAGCCTACAGAGGCAACCATACCAAGCAATTTTTTTTCCTTCCTTATTCACCTGTGCAAACGTTTCCAAAGAGCTATGGACTTGCACTTTAAGATTTCTCTGAACATTAATGCTCTCAAGTTCATTTACTCTATATGTCATACCAGAATTTAACTTCCCAAAGTGCAGTACCTCATTTTACTGGATTAAATTCCACTCTGCCCAACTTTCCAATTAATTTATCCCCACACTATCTTTTTCATTATCTATTACTTCACCAATTTTAGTCCAGATATATATCATGCATGGTCATTGTTAGAGCTTGTCTTTGTACCAATACATCAGACATACAAAATACTCAGAATTTTTAGACCAGGCTTCTCTCTCCTGTATTCAATTATCTTTAAATTTGATTTTTCTAACATACAAAAACTATAACATCATGCAATCAGTTTTTAGCAAATAATGCTATTTACAAGGTAACTATAAAATGGAACAGCATTTTGGTTAATGCTGATGCATAGATTCCACTGCCTTTTTATGGAAAACTAGAAAGTGCACTGATTAATCAGAAAAACAAATAATAAATTACCAAAATGAAACAAAGCTTCTCTTAGTCGACTAGCATTAAAAAAAAAATTCTCGGTGAATACAGTACAAACTTGGATGGAAAAGTGAATCTTATGTAGCACTGTTTTGGATTCTGAAATATTTCCCATGTTTAGCCATTAATCAAGCTTGTATTTTGTGAGTATGTTCAGGTGATTGAAGCCAGTGCAATTTTCAAGCTTCTGGTTAATTAATGGCAACATTTTTCATTTAATTTAAGAGTCACTTTGCTTCAGTGTGTGACTTAGCAATAGAGATATGCAAATTGTAATACTCATATGACCCACAAGAGCTCTAAGAAATCCCACAAAGACATGCCGGAGGTATATTTTTGATTGGTTCCTGAAAAACAGTATTTTCCTTATCCAAAGAAAATGAAGGACCAATTCTCAAACTTAAAATTATGCCTCTCATCTGTCCGCGGTCCCTCTTCCATTATCGTGTCAATGTGAAATATTTCAACACATATGGGTAAGATGGATGTTATAGTATGCTTGGAAAGAGATGTCAAGTCAAGTCAACTTTTATTGTCATTTCGATCATAACTGCTGGTACAGTGCATAGTAAAAATGAGTCAACGTTTTTCAGGACCACGGTGTTTCATGAGCTGGTGTTGAGGGACCAAGTGAGATTCTCCATTAGGTGAACACGAAGAAATTTTGTGCTCTTTACAATCTCTACAGAGGAGCCGTCAATGTTCAGTGGGGAGTGTTCGCTCTGTGCCCTCCTGAAGTCAACAACCAATTCTTTTGTTTTGTTCACATTAGGAGACAGGTTGTTGGCTCTGCACCAGTCCGTTAGCCGCTGCACCACCTCTCTGTAAGCTGACTCGTTGTTCTTGCTGATGAGATCCACCATGGTGGTGTCATCGGCGAACTTGATGATATGGTTCGAGGTGTGAGTTGCAGCAGAGTTGTTGGTCAGCAGAGTGAACAGCAGTGGACTGAGCACGCAACCCTGGGGAGCCCCCATGCTCAGTGTGATGGTGTTGGAGATGCTGCTCCCGATCCGGACTTATAATGTTGCAGATTATAAAACTTGGTTAGACAACACCTGGAGTATTTCTTGGTGTTCACCTGACAGAGAATCTCACCTGGTCCCTCAACACCAGCTCCATAGCAAAGAAAGCCCAGCAGCGTCTCTACTTTTTGCGAAGGCTGAGGAAAGACCATCTCCCACCCCCCATCCTCATCACATTCTACAGGGGTTTTGTTGAGAGCATCCTGAGCAACTGCATCACTGCCTGGTTCGGAAATTGCACCATCTCGAATCGCAAGACCCTGCAGCAGATAGTGAGGTCAGCTGAGAAGATCATCGGGGTCTCTCTCCCTGCCATTATGGACACTTGCACTACACGCTGCATCCGCAAAGGAAACAGCTTATGAAGGATCCCATGCACTCCTCATACAATCTCTTCTCCCTCCTGCCATCTGGGAAAAGGCTCCGAAGCATTCGGGCTCTCACGACCAGACTATGTAACAGTTTCTTCCCCCAGGCTATCAGACTCCTCAATACCTGAAGTCTAGACTGACACCTTGCCCTACTGCCCTGTTTATTATTTATTGTAATGCCGGTACTGTTTTTGTGCACTTTATGCAGTCCAGTGTAGGTCTGTAGTCTAGTATAGCTTTCTCTGTTTTTTTTTATTACATAGTTCAGTCTAGTTTTTTGTACTGTGTCATGTAAACCATGGTCCTGAAAAATGTTGTCTCATTTTTACTATGCACTGTACCAGCAGTTATGGTCAAAATGACAATAAAAGTTGACTTGATTTGACTTGATTATGTTATGTAATCTGAAATGTCTAATGCCAGACTAATGAATACTTCCCTTCTTAATCATGCAGCTTGAGCTGCGATTTTGAGGGATCTATGCACTTGGACCCCAAGACCTCTCTGTCCCTCCACACTAAGAATCCAGCCACTAACATTGTTACCAGATTGAACTCCATATGTCATGTCTCAGACCATCTCTGCATCCTGTGCCTATCCTGATGTAATCCTAACAATCTACTATACTATTCACAACACCGCCAAACTTTCCTGTCATCTGCTAACTTTCTAGCCCTCTGTTCCATATCCTTGTCAATTATAAAAAATTCAAAGAGTAGGGAGCCCAGAACGCCTCTTGTCACTGACCTCCAAGTAGCATCTACACTAGCCTTTGCCTTCTGTAGGCAAGCCAAATCTGAACCCATGCTGACAGGTTTCCACGGATCCCATGTCACATGCTTTACTAAAATTGTGAGAAAATCTGGAGATGCTGGAAATCCAAGCAACACACACAAAATACTGGAGGAACTCAGCAGACCAGGCAGTATCAAAGGACAAGAGTAAACAGTCGATGTTTTGGGCTGTGGCCCATCATCAGGACTGGTGAAGTGTCTTGGACCTAAATGTTAACTGTTTACTCTTTTCCATAGATGCTGCCTAGCCTACTGAGTACTTTATGTGTGTTGCCTTTCTAAAATCCATATACACCATATCCACTCCTCCTTTCATCAGTGTCCTGTCCCTTCCTCAAAAATCTCAATTAGGCTCATGAGCCACAACCTACTCCACATAAAGCCATGCTAATGATAACCTACTAAAACCATGCTTCTCCAAATGTTTGTAAATCCTGTCCCTAAGAATCATCCCCATTAGTTTTCCTAACACTGACTTAAGACTCACTGGTCTAACAACAGAACAACATTTGCCATCCTCCATTCCTCTGGTATTACCCCTATGGTCAGGAGGGTTGCAAAACTCATTGTCAATGCCCCTCAATCTCTTCCCTCCCTTCCCATATTAGCCTAGGGTATATCCCATCCAGCCCCTGGGACTTATCTATCCTGTTTTTCAAAATTCAAAATACCTTTATTATTAAGCTACGTCTACTGTATACAATCTTGAGATTCTTCTTACAAGCACCCACAAAACAAAGAAACCCAATTAAAACTCATTAAAAAAGACCATCAAACACCTAATGTACAAAAAGAGAACAAATCATGCAAACAATAAGTATGCAAATAACTTTCAGAGCTAAAGTTCATGAAAGTGAGTTTAAAGCCACAAAACCAGTCATCATCACAACTGAACCATGAGCCTTCTCGTTGTATGACACAACCTCAGTTCTGTGCAGAGATGAGTAAACCTCGCCGAGCAGCAAGCTGAACATCAACCTGTCTCCTACCTCCAGTTCCAACACACTGACTTTTTCAATCTGGCCCAGTACTTAAATAGGCTAAACCTTGGCTAATGCTTTACTCTTGGAACAAGGCCCCCCACTTCAAAACTCTCAGGTCCAGACCCCACCACCTCAATGCAGTCTGCACCCGAACTTTCCAATCTGGCCTGGCACCTAAATTGGAAAAACCTCGGCTCAATCCTGTCTCTTGGGTATGGGCCTTACTGTTTCAGTTCAATCATTTGGCACCTTCAAGACTTCAGCTAACATTGCAAAATACTAGGCAGTTCAAAAGCTCGACTCCAAAAGAGAAGTTACAGGCTATAGATTACAGTGATTGTTTTCCAGGATAAGTGTGATTAATAACGTAGTTAGTAGTTTTGTTTGCTGCCAGTAAGCCGTCACTGTTTTACCAGTGCCATCTTAAACCAGACAACAGAACCTTCAACACAGCCTCTTTATTAACCTCGACATGCTCCAGCAGGTCAGCCTTTTCTACACTGACTTCACATTCAAGTACGTCCCTGTCACCAATGAGCACTTCAGCAATGTTGTTATTAAAGACTACTTTATCCTACTCCAGACATGCTTTTTGCCTATATTCCTTAGTCCACCTCTCATATTAGCCATTCTTCTATTCCTCATGTCCATGTAGAATGCCTTGGAATTTTCCTTAATCCTACTTGCCAAGGCCTTTTCATATCCCCTCTAGTTCCCTTAAATCACTTCTCAAGCTCCTTCCTGGCTACATGGTAACTCTCTTGAAGCTTGTCTGATTCTTGTTTCATAAATTTATGTAAGATTTTTTCTTCTTCTTGACTCAATGCTCCACATCTTTTGCCAACCATGGTTCCTTTAACCTACCAGCCTTTCCTACAAACCTATGCAAGTGCTCCCTAAATAACCTCTACATTTCTGCTGTGCTGTTCCCAATTTTGACTCACAAGTTTCTGCCCAACACCATTATAATTAGTCCACCCCCAATTATATACCTTCCCATATTATCTGCTCCTGTCCTTGTCCATGGCTATACTAAATGTTAGGGAGTTGTGGTGACTATCTCTGAAATGCTCACCCACTGAGAGGGCTGTCACCTGACCAGGGTCATTGCCCAGTATGAGATACTATGTGGTCTTTCCTCTAGTCAGCCTGTGTCAGAATTCCTTCCTGGACACACTTCACTAATTCTGCTCTATCTAATTTGGATGTGCCATTCAGGAGTAGGGAAGTTGAAGTCATCCATGGCAATAACTCTATTATTTTAACACTTCTCAGAATCTGTCTACTTACCTGCTTTTTAGGTTGCAATATAGGATGTTAAAGAATATTCTCAATGGAGTGATTGCTCCCTTCCTGGTTCTGACTTCCAAACACACTAACTTAATAGACGATCCATCTATGATGCCTTCCTTTTGTGCAGCTGAGACACTGTCCCTGATTACCAATGCAACTGCATCACCACCACCACCACTTTTTCCCTCCTTCGCAGTCCTTTCAAAACCTCTAAATTTTGAAACATCAGTAGCCAATCTCGTCCTTGTGACAGCTGCATTGAAGTTAGTTACAAATGGCGAAAAAAGAAAGACAACCAAAAAGGTTTCTTGAATATGGGGAATGTCAAACAGTCGATTATATAGAATGAGAAACAAAGATTGTAAAAAAATAAAGATGACAGATGGTAAAGAGGTTGATGTGGCACATAAGGAGCAAAGCATCCAAATTGGTTGACAAGAGGAGCACAAATGAAAAGTGGGAAACAACTGAAAGATGAAAAATGTCATGAGAGATTACCAAATACACAAGCTGTAATGATTTCTTTTATTGACATTGTTCTGTCTTGCTTCGGTTTGAATTTCACAGTAATGGACAAATTATATCAATTTATCACCAATTTTCTCATTTCCACATAGAAAATACTAACATCTTTGGAGCAGTAGGACAGTTATTGCATCAAAGAGAGAAAGATTACAATATGATTTAAAATTATATGAAGATTCCACACAACTTCCATTTTGAAATTTCATTGTTTCCATGTTGATAAATAAACCCCATAATCATTGGTTCCTTTTCTTTGTCTCTCAGGAAAAATATTGCATTTTTTTTATTAAAATAGGAGAATAATGCTATTGTTGACCAAAGTAGATTATGATTATTTTAATCTTGTAACTTTCTCACTATCATGTTGGTTATTAAAAAATTCAACTCCTGGAAAGGTCTCAGAGAGAACAAAATTTTAGTTTTTTCATTGATCACCCAATAACGATGATTAACTATTTTTCATGACTGTGATGGGTTTGTGGGGAAGAATATAATTTCAAAATACCACCTTCTTCAAGCCTACATTAATCAATGCAGCTTATTTAAAGTAGTTTATGGAGGTTGGCTGCAGAGCAGGCAGCTTCTTGATAAAGGCACCTTTGCGGTTCAAAAACACAGGAAATCAGCAAGCCTAATATCTCAGCATACAATGATGAATCTTGAGACTCTGTAACACCCAAGTTTTGAAAGAGATGAGAAAGGAGGGACTGATGTTCATTTGTTAACATTGAATCATACTGCTTTTTCATGCGTTTATCCCCCAAACCCTTAAAATCTCGGGATAGTAACATCAATATCAAATTGTTTGGAAATGTTAATCAACATATTCTGGTTGGATTGAAATGCTTTGCAATTATACCTGATCAGGAGTTGTTTCCATCAAAACATGTTTGTCTGATGAGGACTGATTTAGCAAACAAAATGACATTTCTTAATAACTGTGGACTGGTTAACACAGGTAATTGCAGTAAACAACTGAAATAATACTGCAATGAAAAGGTTTGAGGGTTATGTTTTCCCACTTACAATGTGACTCAGTGGTCTATGTTTAAACTAAAATTTCAACAAAAATGCATTAGGCTTACACAAGACCCCAGGCAGTCAAAAGAGCAAAATAGTGCAGAATATAGTTGGAAATTCAAAAGGAAGCTGGAGAGGCAATTCATAGCAACCAGCAGAAATTAAGTTTTAAGTATTTCCTCTCAGCAGCACAATCAATGTGGTCAGGAGGCTTGTTGGTTATCAGCAAGTGTCAGTGGTTTGTCCAACAAAACAAACACCGTTTTGGGGAAACAGAATTTTTGGGAACTATTGTTGTAGAAGATGAACTATTTATTCACTGGAAGTTGTGCCTTATCAGAATATTAACAAATGAATTCCTGAAATGGTAGAGAGCATGTGGGGTTTAACTTGTAAGGTAGTGAGGAAGAGAGTAGGTATCATCATGTTGCGTTAAAATAACATAAACAAATCTCTAGCACCATTCTAGCCACCATCAATGACATACGTACAGGAAAGAGCTGGAAAAAGGCCAGCAATATTATCCTCACTCGCCCTGCTTATGAACCGTTTGTCCTACTTCCATCACGGAAGATGCTGCACAGCATCCACACGAGGAGAACCAGTTTCAAAAACCGTTACTTCCTCCAAGTTGTCAGGCTGATTAACAGCACCACCCCCTCCACTATGACGCATGTATCACCAAGTGTTACTTTATGTATATACAAACAGTCAATGCATGCCTGTACATTGTGTTTTAAATGATGTTTTCATATTTATATATTGTTTTTGTTTTATTATGTTCTTAATGCTGATAGTCTGTGTTTTTTGTGCTACATCAGATCTGAACTAAGAATTATTTCATTTTCCTTTGCACTTCTGTACTGAAGAACAACAATAAACAATCTTGAATCTCTCAAATTGAAGTAAAGGCAGGTCAACGCAGAATTCTAATTTCTGGTTTCTTACTAATTCCACTTCACATTACCAATACAAATAAAACCTCATATCATTGAGATTTTAGGTAGGAGCAGGAAAAATACTCTTCCTATAATCACTTCAGCTACAGAAGGGAAAGGTCCACCAAGTCACTAGTGGAATCATACTTTCTGAGCTCAAGATTCAACAATTTTAGCTTTTACACAATTGTAAGATTAACAAGTAGTATAGGCATATGGCAAATAAAACAAAATAATTTTTAAGTGAGCATCAAAATTGTAAAATATTATCCAATGGCAAAAACCAACAAAGGTAAATTAGTATCAATACAAAGTAAGAAATATGTTGTTATTTCAAAAAAAGCTCAATTTAAATTGGGATAATTTAATGTTCAATTGCCACTTCCGACAAAAAATCTTTCAGAGCAGCCAGAAGGTGAATTGATTTCATCCTTATTAAAATTTCACTCATGCTTCTGACTTAAACGTGCTAAAAGGAGCCAAATACCTCTATCAAGCACATAAGTATTTAACAGTGCCCTGTATTGTTGAGATGGACATGTTTGAAAGTTTAGATATGCATTTAAATACCATTGATTTTGTCACATTATAGTTTTAGATAAGGAAGATACACAGCATCTCCTTCAAGCTGATGTTCCTGACCACCATCAAAACAGCCAATTAATTCTTAATTTGGGATGTACCTGCATCACATCACAGGTGAGAATTTCAAGAGTCAGTCATTCTTTGTGTGTGTCTCATGCTGACATTAATTCAAACATAAATTCATCATTCCTATGTCAGAAGTCATGCTGCTGGTTTACTGTGTCCTAATTTTATACAATTTTATCAGTACTATGCAATGACAATTGCACATGCATGGATACCTCAAACTATTAAAAAGTGAAACATTTCCCCTGTATAGAATAATTATCTCACTCATATCTCAGACAATGTCTGTAACTCCTGCATGATTTCCTGAAAGATTTATTCAGTACATCCCAGATTTTTCTTTCCCTCCTGATTCATTTTTTAAAAAAATCTTGGAATCTGCCTGCTGTGCATGTTGCAAACAACACTTCTAATCCTCCAACTTCTTCCGTCCCCATTGATGATGCAAAGATCATTTGCCAGATGCTCAGCAATCTCCTCCCTCACCTCCCACAGTAGCCTGGGGTAAACCTCATCTGGTACCAGTAACTTATCAAACTTGATGCTTTCCAAAAGCTCCAGCACATCCTCTTTCTTAATGTCTATATGTTTAAGCTTTTCAGTCCACTGTAAGTCATCCCTACAATCGCCAAGGTCCTTTTCCGTAGTGAATACTGAAGCAAAGTACCTCTGCTATCTCCTCTGGTTCCATACACACTTTTCAACTGTCACACTTGATTGGTCCTATTTTCTTTGTCTTATCCTCTTGCTCTTCACATACTTTTTGAATGCCTTGGTGTTTTCCTTAATCCTGATCACCAAGGTCTTCACATAGCCCCTTCTGGCTCTCCTAATTTCATTCTTAATCTCCTTCCTGCTCACCTTATAATCTTCTAGATCTCTATCATTACCTAGTTTTTTGATGCTTTCGTAAGCTTTTCTTTTTTTCTTGACTAGATTTTCAACAGCCTTTCTATACCATGGTTCCTGTATCCTACCATCCCTTCCCATTCTCATTGGAATGTACATATGCAGAACACCATGCAAATATTCCCTGAACATTTGCCACATTTCTGCCATAGATTTCCCTGAGAACATCTGTTCCCAATTTATTTGACCAAGTTCCTGCCTGATAGCTTGACATTTCCCCTTACTCCATTTAAGTGCTTTCCTAACTTGTCTGTTCTTATCCCTCTCCAATGCTATGGTAAAGGAGATAGAATTGTGATTACTATCTCCAAATTGTTCTCCTACTGAGAGACCTGGCACTTGACCAGGTTTATTTTCCAATGCCAAATCAAGTACAACCTCTCCACTTGTAGGCTTATCTACATATTGTGTCAGAAAATGTTCTTGAACACACCAAACAAACTCCACCACATCTAAACCTCTTGCTGTAGGGAGTTGCCAAACAATATTGGAGAAATTAAGATATCCCACCACAACAACCTTGTTATTATTACACCTTTCCAGAATCTTTCTCCCTGTCTGCTCCTTGATGTTCCTGTTACTACTGGGTGATCTATAAAAAACACCTGGTAGAGTCATTGACCCCTTCCTGTTCCTAATTTCCACCTACAGAGACTCAGTAGACAATCCCTCCATGACTTCCTCCTTTTCTGCAGCCGTGACACTATCTCTGATCAGCAATTTCATGCCCCCACCTCTTTTGCCTCCGTCTCTGTCCTTTCTGAAACATCTACAGCCTGGCATTCTAGGTAGCTATTCCTGCCCCTGAGCCATCCAGTGTCTCAGTAATGGCCACTACATCATAGCTCCAAGCTATCCATGCTCTAAGCTCATCCTTTTTGTTCATGACACTTGTTGCATTAAAATAGACACATCTCAAACCATCAGTGTGAGCGTATCCCTTCTCTATCACCTGCCTATCCTTCCTCTCACACTGCCTACAAGCTTTCTTGATTTGTGAGCCAACTGCTCCTTCCTCCGTCTCTTCAGTTTGGTTCCCATCCCTCAGGGGTTTTCGTTTAAACTCTTCCCAATAGCCTTAGCAAACTTCCCTGCCAGAATTTTGGTCCCCCTTGGATTCAATTGCCACCAGTCCCTTCTGTACACGCCACTCCTGCCCCAGAAGAGGCCCCAATGACCCAGAAATCTGAATTCCTGTCCCCTGCTCCAAACACTCAGCCACACATTTATCCTCCACCTCACACTATTCCTATACTCTCTGTCGCATGGCACAGGCAATAATCCCAGGATTACTACCTATGAGGTCCTGCTTCTCAACTTCCTTCCTAACTCCCTGTACTCTTTTTTCAGGACCTCCTCCCTTTTCCTACCTATGTCATTGATACCAATATGTACCACAACTTCTGGCTGTTCACTTTCCCAGTTCAGCATGTTGTGGATGCAATCAACAACATCCCGGATCTTGGCACCAGAGAGGCAAACTACCATCCATATTTCTTTCCTACATCCTTAGAATTGCCTGTCTGACCCCTTAGCTATAGATTCCCTATTACTGCTTCCTTCTTCCTTTCCCTACCCTTCTGAGCCACAGGGCCAGACTGTGCTAGAGTTGCTTCCCCCAGATAGGTTCCCCCCCCCCACAACAATACTCAAACAGGAGTATTTATTGTTAAGGGGGACAGCCACAGGAGTACTCTCTAGTATCTGACTCTTGCCCTTCCCTCTCCTGACTGTTACCCACTTATCTCTCTCCCGAGGCACCTGACTACTTGTCTATAGCTCCTCTCTATCACCTCCTCACTTTCCCTGACCAGATGAAGGTCATTGAGCTGCATCTCCAAGTTCCCTAACCCGGTTCCCTCAGGAGTTGCAGCTGGAAGCACCTGGTGCAGATGTGGTCGTCCAGGAGGCTGGGAATCTCCCAGACATCCCACATCTGACACCCTGTACAGAACACTGGCCTCACAGATATACTTCCTATTCCTACTCTTCACAAGTAACTTAACTTGCCTTAACCCGTTATCGCCAAAGCTCCATTGAGCCAAAGCCTTCCTACTCTTTCTCCCTCTCCTCTGGAGCTCACTCTATAAAGCAGTCTTCTTTTTAAATTCTTCCCACTGGACTAACTCACTGACACCCACATGCCTGCGCGGATGTGCCTCGATCTGAGGGAAGTTGAGAGAACTCACACCAGTCCTTACTGAGGAATCAGCAGTGGAAGTGGTGAGCAGTAAGTTCTTTTAAAGAGCAAACACGAGGAAATCTGCAGATGCTGGAAATTCAATATTACACACAAAATGCTGGTGGAACGCAGCAGGCCAGGCAGCATTTTGTGTAAGCAGTACGTTCTTGATGGGTCTACATCTTGGAGGATCTGTCCTAGGCCAAAAGCATTGATGCAATCATGAAAAAAGGACAGCAGCAGCTCTACTTTGTTAGGAGTTTGTGAGGAGATTTTGTCTGCCACCAAAGCCTTTTGCAAATTTCTATTGTTATACAGTGGACTGGTTATATCACAGTCTGGTATGGAGGTTCCAATGCACAGGATCATGGGAGGTTGCAGAGATTTGCAGACCCAGTCAGTACCATCTCCGGCACAACACTCTGTAATATCGAGGGTATCTTCAAGGGACAGTATCTCATGAAGGCAGCATCCATGACTAAAGGCCCTCACCATCCAGAACAAGCCCACTTCTTGCTTCTACCATCAGGGAGGAAGTACAGGAACTTGAACAACCACACTTAACAATTTAGAAATTCCTTCTTCCTCTCCAGCATTATATTTCTGAATGATCCATGAAGACTATCTAAATTCTTTTTATTGGCATTTTAAAATTTGCAATTTATAATAAATTTGATGTCTTCGCACTGTACCACCGCCACAAAATAACAGACATGATGTCATAACTAATCTGATCCTGACATGCACAAAGAGGATACATAAGTCATTGTAGATACCATCATCAGCTTTGGGCAAAATGTCTAAAGGTCGTGCAATCAAATCAGAGCTGATGAAAGGTACCTAAATCCAATGGTTATCGGATGATCTCCAATTTTCGCCAAGGGTAGAACGACAGGCAGAAAAATAGGAGAACTAGCAAGTGAAATTAATCAGGTTCTTAGATGAAAATAAATTGTTATCAGTGGAAGAATGGTACTGAGATAATTGGAATCTTATGACTCCTAGTTCGGTTTCACTGTTGGAAAGAAAAAACAAAACAGCATATCAAATAAATTGCTACGACTCAAATGAATTAGAAACAAAATATTCTTGATTTCTGCATATTTGGTAAACGTCCAGTAGAAGAGAGATGACAGATACTTCCTGAACCATATGAACTTTTATAACCCTTTACCAAACCCTCTGTGACTTCACACCAATAGCACATACTAGGCTAGTGAGATTAGAATCCATGAAAATAAAAGCGTCTTTGTAAAGAATCATACCAAGGAAACATAAAAAAAAGTGGAATATGCGAATATTGATTTTTTTTTAGCTTTAGAAACAGGTTTCTATACCAGTTATAGTGATCTATATCAGAGTTTTTATTTATTCTGCCTCACAATTCTAAGTTCAGTCTGATCTAGCTGGTCATTCAATATAACCTTTAACCCAGGGAACCTTTTCAGATTCTATACTTTCACAGTATGGTCTGGGTCAATTTTCATCCAGCCTAAGAATCCCCTCATAACAAGTGTATATACCAAATTTTGAACCACAGATCTATTTAGAATGTATAAATAGCCTATCTGACATTAATAAATGGGTGATTAATCCTTTATTAATGTTTCAGAGATCTAAAATCCATTTCAATAGATAAGGGTCAAATTTGACATGGAACAGCCTCAATGTACAAAAAGTTGTAGCACCTGTACAAAAGTATAAAATTTTTAAATATTTTCATTTTTGTGCATTTTGAGTCACTTTAGGAAAAGTCATCAAATTTGGGCTTAAATAACAGCATTTAGGGTGTTTTTACTGCTGTCAAGTGTCAAAAAGGGTCAAATTTGACCCGACCAGTATGTAAGGGTTAAGTAGTGGTATTTTTATTTTATGTGTTTTGTGTGAGTTATGCGCACTTTGTTGCGCACCTCTGTCTAGAAGAATGTTGTTTAATTCGGTGGTGGTTCAATGGCAATAAACTTGAAATTTAATCTATTGCTGGGTGCTTATCCCTTGATGGGTGGCATAAATGAACACAGAACTGGTAGATGTGAACTCTGCTTACAAACCTAATGGATCTTTCATCCATCTTAATATATCAGGCAGCTTCTGTTCCCCATGTGTAATCTACCCAAAAGGTTGACTTTCATAATTTTACTTAAGCTGTGCTCAACAGCCAAACCAATAATCTGTTTCACTGTTCACATTATGTTTACATATTTTCATTGGTTAATACTAATTTTGATGGATGCAGTGTCTTGACCTAATAAGTCAACTGTCCCTCAGCCTTCTCAGATGCTGCTTAACTCTTTGAGTTCCACACACGATTTACGTTTTGCACCGGATTTGAACATCTATAATCCTTATATCTCTACTGTTAATATAATGGCTGCCAGTTCTTTTGTGTTCTTGTTCATAAAGGAAAATTATAGGGATAGGATATCCTTTATTGTAGGCTGTCTATACTTGATGAACAATAGTAGCTGTCAACTGTCATAACACATATGACTATGATTCTTAAAAGTATACTCAAATTCATATATATGATGTTGCTTTCCTTTCAAGAATACACTGTGAGTTAAAGTGAAAATTTCTATAGTATTAGTAGATATTAGAGGGATTAAATCATAAATTACAGTATAGAAGTCCTATGCTTCTTGTTCAGCTCAGCAAAAAAAATAATTAAGGTGCTTCCAATGTGTATCTTCACATACAACAAACTGACTAATGGTAGTGTAGATGTCATGAAGTATGCAGCTGTGTAATAAATACCATTTCTATCATAGCATTTCTATTTCCAGCTCTGTAATGCACTAAACCAACATAGCCCCAGAGGACTATTCCCCACCCTTGTCCTCTTCTTTTGAAACAAGGACAGCCTATGTCTTTGCAGTTATTAATTATGATCAGAAACAAAAGATGCAATCAGAAGGAATGTACACCTGTGACTTTGCTTGCTTAGCAGATTCACTAGTTAGTGAACACTCCATCAAGCTACGGATGTCTGGTTGAAGGTCTCCTAAATGGTTGCATCTTGCTCTGATCTGTCAGTGTGCATACACAAGAACATAAGATGTAGAGAACAAGGGTCTCAGACCAATATGGGAACATTCCTTCTCACCGTTGGTAGAATCTGCAGGAGGTGCTGCTTCAGTATGGCAGCATCAATCATTAAAGATCCCCACCATCTAGACCAAGCCTCTTTCTCACAGCTGCTATTGTGCAAGAAGAAAGGACAGCTGAAATCACAGGAATCCAAGATCCAAACTTTCAGGTTCAAGAGCAGCTTCTTCCTTTCATTCATTCAGTTATTGAAACAACTAGCAAAACCCATTCAGTGATGTTGCACAATATTATTAGCAGTTTGACCACTTTGCTCTAAAATGGACCTTGTTCTTCTTGTTTCAATTGGACTCTTTCTTTCTTGCAAAATTTATGTTTCCCGTTAATTTATGTTTTGACTGTGAATGCTATTTATATGATGCTGTATACCTGAGATATACACATGTACGCACAGGGGCATGACTAACTTGCTTACAAGATTATATCCTTTTTTTGATGATCTTCATGGACTTGCATTTTTTGCACAATATGCCTTATAATATGACAGAACAATGGGCATTTTTAAACATGAATTCTGAAAATGGGCAACTCTCATAATGTTCCAGGCAGGGCCTCGTTTGACATATATGGTACTCACTGGCTTCTCATGAGAACCAAAAGGTGGTGTCCATGTAACTTGGCTGATACGTCTAGTTTATGCTTATCACTTCTGTGGGCTGGCTTCATGTCTGCACCATCGAACCTTGCCTTTTCACATTTTCCAGCAGTATTTCCATACTGGTGACTAAAACCTTAGAACGTTAAGTATATTGGATAAAAGATTTATCTGATCTCTCTCCTTTGCTAGTCTGAATGCACAATTATCTAGCAGAACCTGAATAAAATGTTCAGAGGGTCACAACTTCTTGTCATTGTCTTTCTGTTGACCACTTATGCACTAATCATTTTCTTGACTTGCACATACCAAACTTACATGTCTGAAGAATCCCTGAAGGATTTAGGTTAAAGTATCCCTTCAAGGTTTTTACAATCTCTTTATAAGAAAATCTGATCATGGCTTGTGCACCAGTAAATTTATGAACATCCTTTACAGTTCTGGCCCCGTTATGACCAATAAAAGTAACCTCTTCTCTTAATGTATGTTCATATGACTGTATTCAATTTCTTCTCCTAGGATCTTCACAATACTCTTCATCAACAGCATTCATCACTCATTCCATACAATTCAAAGAGCTGAGACTTCTCTTATTTCACAAGCTCACTAATTTATCCGCTTCATCCATTGTTTTACTAAGGGATCATAAGGTGTATAAGATGATGAGAGGCATTGATTGTGTGGATAGTCAGAGGCTTTTTTTTTCCAGGGCTGAAATGGCTAACACAAGAGGGCATAGTTTTAAGGTGCTTGGAATTAAGTACAGAGGAGACGTCAGGGATAAGTTTTTTACCCAGAGAGAGGCGAGTGCATGGAATGGACTGCCGACAATGGTAGTGGAGGCAGATATGATAGGGTCTTTTAAGAGATTCTTGTATAGGTACATGGAGCTTAGAAAAATAGAGGGCTATGGGTATCCCTAGGTAATTTCTATAGTAATTAAATGTTCAGCACAGCTTTGTGGGCCAAAGGGCCTGTATTGTGCTTTCTATGTTTCTAGCGTATTTCTTTTATTTCACTTCACAATTCATCACTTCACTCTAACTTGCTCCAGGCAGACTCTCCCCGGCTCATTTCTGATTTTGTGTCTGTAGACTATTTTAATTGATTCATGGAGCTGACTATTAAAGGCAGAAATTATTAAAAACACATACTCAGGTAAAAGCTAAGTCTGGTACAACAGGTAGGGTAGATAGAAGTTGTTTTTAAAGGCGAGATATCTAAAGCTAGAGGGCATAGATTTTGGGTAAAGAGCAAGAGGTGTAGTGTTGGCTGATCATAAAATAACTTAATCATACAGAGAATAGTTGAAATCTGGAATGCACCACCTAACAGAGTTGTGAGGGCAGGCACACTCAACCTGAAATAAATATCCGTTTGAGCTCTTGTACCACCTACCTACGGCAACAGAGGAAGTACTGATAAATGGAGTAAGTATAGATCAGTTATTATTGAAGTCATACCATATAGTACATACAGTTCTTAATGGTATACTCACATAAACTGTAGGCAAGAATAGAAGGTGCTTTGGTCATCTTCTTTCAATGTTATACCTAATGAGCAATATGTTGTACTGATTGAAGTCCAAAATCAAAAAGTATTTCATTGTCTCATAGTAACTTTATTTTATTGAACACCTAAACTGAACTATTCAAACAGCACTCGTATTGTGATTATCTTACTTGAGTCAATCTGAACAAAGTTTTTGAATGTACAGTAGTTCTTCTGAAACTGCAGTGTAATTAGATCTGTGAATCATCAAAATAATAAATGTCCTGTATGTGTATTCTTTCTGGAAGCCAAAGGGGCATGCCATCTAGATCTGTGAAATAAATAAAAAGATTGTTATAGAGAAATAAATCTTCTCCGGATACAAAACATGGAAATGTTGGAAATCTGGAGCAATACACAAAAAATGCTTGGGGAACATAACAAGTCAAGCAGTATCTATAGAGGGGAATAAACAGTCAATGTTTTGGGCCAAGACTGTTGATCAGGAATGGAAAGGGATTTCTCAAGTTCAACAGGGGGCAGAGGCTAGAATAAGATGTTGGGCTGGCGGAGGGGAAGAAGTAGAAGCTGGCAGGTGATTGGTGAAATCAGCATCAGGTAAAGTGGGTGGGGAGATGGAGGAGAGGAATGAAGATGTTGGGAAGGGATAGGTGAAAGAGGGAAAGGGCTGAAGAAGGAATCTAATAGGAGAGGACAGTGGACCATGGGAGAAAGGGAGGGAGGAGCTGATGCACAGGTAAGGTTGAAGGATAACCAAAATGGGAATGGAGAAAGGAAGAAGGGGGGCGGGGAGATATTACTGGAAGTTGGAAAAATCAATATTCATGCCATCATGAATCTATCCAAATGAGGTAGGGGGGTTTACTGAGTCTGGTGTCATCTTGACAGGAGAGGAGGTTAAATTCCCATTCTGACACCCCTGTCCAAAGCCTGAAGATGGATCGTGACTCAAAGTATTGCTTATGTATTATGCTCCATAGATGCTGCCTGCATTGCTCAATTTCTCTCTGGCCCTCTTTTGAAATGTTGAAATTTTCTACTCTGAAAAAAATTGAGGAGAACTGGATTCACTTTGAGACAGAGTTAAACAATATTAAAATCATGGAATTCACCATGAAATAGCTTTAAATTGCATTCAGGAGTGATAATTTTAATATAATTTAATCTTCAGCTCTTTTTTGACAGTATCAAATTTCTGCAAATTTCCTCCTGGACTGTGAGATGTGAAAGACAGGAAACAAATTCTTTATTATTTTGGCATATTCTTCCTGCACCACTGACATTTTTTTCAAATTATCTCATCAGGAAATGTTTAGAATTTATTAATAAATCATATTTATACAAATTAAAATAACTTCAATAATGCATTGATATTTTGCTTCAAAATGTAATTTGCAATCATTCCTTGGTAATGAGTTTAACTCATTGAGATCTGTTGCTGTAAAGTTTTATTCTGCAATGTGCACTCCAAAACTTCACTCAGTTACAGAGTAAAACTTGATCTATGACTTTAGTAATAGGATAAGATTAAATTCTAAAAAGACTCCTTTCGAAATAGATGCTTAAAAAATTTAAAAAGTTAGAGACTACCCCAATCATAAATGACTTTCCAATGCTCCCATGAAACAGGTTGCAAATGAAGTTCTGATAGCAGGACTTCTCAGATTCAAAGAGTTATTTTTGAAAGATTTTAATCAAAGAACTGCTTGTACTGCATGTTCCAGCAAGACAAACAAAATGTGTAAAAATGCACTCAGTGAAAGAAAATTGTAATAATATTTAATTGGCAAGCAATTGCAATGGCAGTTGTGTATATGCTTATTTTTGTGCTTTATATTTGCTTTATCAGTAATCCAGGTTTATTCATTTATGTTGACGGCCTAGACAGAATCATTTTTGCTGTAAATATACAGTATGTCATGAATAAAAGTTATAAGATCATAACTAAATTTGTTTCCAAATTAGATTTACAAAAATCATATGCTTTTACAATTTTCTGAACAATAATCTATGGCTACTGGGGAATACCTTCAGCATGTCACCATCTTCTGGGCATCTGCGGTACATGAGATCAGAAAAAAAACAAAACCCAGACTCTGCTCATTGAAAACAAATAACCTCCATTGAGATACAAGGTCTGGCGAGGATGTGTCAATTAGAATATTAATTTAATATAATTAAAATTCATGTGTGGGGGTGAGACAGTGGAGAGGGGAACAACAGAGTGGGTGGAATAGAGTGGGAGAGAGATACAGTAGAGCTGAAGGGGAGGGGAGAGGAGAGGGGGTTGGAAAGAGGGGGGAGGGGTGGAAGAGTGGGGGAAGGGCGGGAGAGCGGGGGGAAGGTGGGAGAGTGAGTGAGGGGAAGGTGGGAGAGTTGGGGAGGGGAAGGTGGGTGAGTGGGGGAGGGGTGGAGACAGAGTGGTGTGAGAGAGTGGGAAGAATGAAAGGAGGGAGAGGAGAGAGAACTGGAGAGGGTGGGAAAGGGGAAATGTGGTGGGGAGAGAGGGAAGGGGAAGAGAGGGCAAAGGGAGAGGGGTTGGGGAGAGGAGTAGGGGAGAGGGGAGGAGAGAAGGAGAGGGTAGAAGGAAGGAGAGCAGAAGCAGGTGTGGAGGTGGTAGGAGGGTGGAGAGTGGAGTAGGGTGAGGAAAGTGTGGAGAGGGGTAGATGGAGAGACGGGTAGATGAGGAGAGGGGAAATGTGGGAATGGAAGGGGAGAGGGTGGAGTGACGAGAGAGGGAGAACAGACGGTGGAGAGAGGCAAAGGAGAGGATGGAAAAGGAGATAAATAGGCAAGATATACATGGAGAAAACAAAATAAGTCTTCTAATTCTTCAAGAATTATATATTGGAAAATTGTGACTCAAGACTTGTATGTTTAAATTCCCAGGTTCAGGGAAATTTTACAGTAGTAATTAAATCTTACCACATCATTAAATGTTCACACAACAGACTTAACTTTTCTGTAACATGTTAAGTAAGTAAGTACAACAAGAACACATTTATCATTTGTTTTAATGCAGAATCATATGGGAAGATACTGCAGTGGGCTTGTGTTTAAAAATCAGTAATTTTAGTTTAGAGTGTCAACTTTTACTTAATTTAATAGGTGAAAGCTCACAAAACTTCTGAACTAATTCTCCAGGGGCTTTCAGATAAAGGAACCATCTATACCCATTTTAACTGACAAATATAGAGTGATGCCTTCATTACATGAATTCATCCTAGAATGCATGGGTACCCAACCTTTTGTATGCCACGGACTAATACCATTAACCACAGGTCCATGGCCCCCAGGTGGGGAATCCCTGCTATAAAGCCTCATCAGAACAAAACTCTCACACCCATCACCCTCTCAATAATGCACAGCAACTGTCAGTATAAATTAAAACACCTAGGACAGTATTTGTCCCACAATTGACAGATTCACATATGCTAAATGGTGACCTCCTTCTCCCAATATTCCTTATTCATGTCTTTGCATTTTATTTGTCAACATGCATCGCAGTTTCTTTGTAACGAGAAAACTATATTCTTGATTTTGTTTTTCCTAAGAACTACCTCAATGGAATAATCTATCTGGATGGCATGCAAACAAAAGTATTTTCACTGCATCTCATAAATGTGACAGTAATAATCAATGCTAATACCAATGATGGAAATTTCTGAGACCCACCTTCCACCTAACCTTTCAAAATTCCCACAGCACCTGGCTCTCAAGCATACAGCAAGGAAAGAGTCACTTTGACTCACCCAATTTGTTTTGGCCAATTTTACACCAACCCTACACTCATCTATTTTATTCTTCCCATGTTCCCAAAACAATTCTTCTCCCCTCGTTTCTACCTACAAGCACAATGTATAGTGACATTTTGGGAGGTGGGAGGAATATGGCGCAGCTGGAGTAAGCTCGTGCAGTCATAGGAAAACTGTGAAAACTCCACATAGAGAGCACAAGAGATCAAAATTGAAAGTGCGTCACTGCAGCTCTACCAGCAATTATTTTGGACCTTAATGAAATACCTCTAATTTGTAATCCTACAGAACTTTTAAAATATCAATCCAACTTAGATGGATTTTTGTTCTAATATTATATTTAATGAAAATGGTTTAGGCATTTGGCATATACCTCCTCTGATGAACTGAGATCCATTAACCAAGCATTTTGATACTTCTGAATGGAATATATTACATTAAGTGGGGCTGCATGGCAGCGTAACTGTTAACATAATCATTTTACAGCTTCAGCAATCACTGATCTGGGTTCAATTCCTACTACTGTCAGTAAGGAGTTTGTAAGTTCTCCACAAGAGCATGTGGATTTCATCCAGGCACTCTGAATTCCTCCTACATTTAGGGTCAGTGAGTTGTGGGTGATCTACTTCCAATACGATGGTGGCATGTGTAGAGTTTGAAGGGGCTAAGCTAGGTGCAGGCTATGCTGCTGCATGCTACTTGAATGCACCAAAGTTGGTGCGCAAAGGTGAAGTGCAGAGAAACTGCGAGTGACTTTCTTGGATGTTTTGTTTTTGTGATTGCAAGCCCCTATTGGATATTGATTGCTGCAGACCTGTTTCCCCTGGTGGTGAGACAGGAGGCAAGACAGCAGTGTCGCCTCTGTTGCAGCGAGGAGTAGGGCTCAAGCCGCGGACTTGCCTGCTGCTGCAGTCCAGGTGAGGAGAAGACACCTGAAGTGGTGTCGCATGGTCTCCTGTCGGTGCTGCCTCCTGTGTTGGATTGATGGTGTGATAGGCTGGACTGCTGGGAACGATCAACTTTCAGGACTTGTTGCTCAGGGACATGGATCGAAAATGTGTTTTCTTGTGTGTCTATGTTCTTTTTTTCCCTTTCTCTCATTGTATTGAATGCACGTGTATGTTCTTACACCTTGGTGCCAGAGGAATGTTCTCCTTCGGATGTATCCATGTATTGTTTCAATGACAATTAAACTTGATTTGATTTGATATTGGCGTCATAACCATGGTGATACTTGCATAGTTCCAGCAAAATCCTCATATGGTAATGACCATTTCACTCCATGTTTTGATGTACATGTGACAAATAAAGCTAGTTTTTACCACATAATATTGGCATACACCATAGAAATGTAAAAATCTTAATTTAAAAGATTTCAATAATTCATAAGGCATTAATCGGAGAATAAATTATAGAGGTTTGCTTTGAAAATCAATTCTGACTTGAGGTAAGTTAATATCAATAAATCGATTATATAAAATTACAGCTGTGATATTGCTTTAATCATGATCTCGCTCACCACTCTCAATAACCTTTCAACCATGTAACTTCATCTGCAACTAATTCCCATGGTAGTCTTGGTCTCACACAATCAGCAACTTGGCTATTCTCCCACTCTCTTGGCATCTTGAATCTAACAGCTTTCTCTCTTTTCTACTGCTAACAGTACCTTTGAGCTGAAACATTAATATTTCTCTTTCCACAGATGTTTCGGGATTTGCTTGAGTGCTTCATGTTTATATGTTAGCTTTTCAAAAGAATATTTTCGTAATTCCAAATGGACATACCTATCATTCTCAAGTAATTTATATCTTTTCTCCACCAAGTATTTGCTGCTGTCTTTGAAGGAGACTTAACAAGTGGGACCTAAGCATCAAGTGCATGCAAAATTAGGAGAGAGAAGTGTCTGATGCTCAGATTGGCATTGCAACCAAATTCTTTTTTTTTATGCGTTCATGAGTTCATTGTTAGTTTCTTCAATTTTGAACATACAAATCAAACTAGCAGCCCTTTTGAATACTGATAAGATGACTTCTCATGATCTCTTGATTTGTAGCTCAAGTGCAATTTGATTGTGGTTATCCATGAGCTCCTCGAGTTCACTGCACTTTTCACCCATTAATGATCTTAATTACAATATTTTTCTCACTTACATTGGACACCAAGCAAACTTTAGCTTTTACACCATGGTTATAAAGTTCAAAGACATCATAAAATGCCCAAGCTGGGTTAACTCTTGGAAAGTTCATTAACTCTCTCAGCAGTCTGACAAGTACACGTTATGGATGCTGCATCCAATGTGCTGAGTTCAGTCCTGTAAAAAACTTAGATGACTTATTTAAGCAATAAGGTGAGATTTTTTTTTCAAGAACTAAATTCAAGGTGACCGGATTACTTGCATTATTGACAAAGAAAGTTAAGTCAGTTAAATTAACTTTCTATCTGATCTTCAGTTAAAAATAACATTAATATATAGTTATCCACTCTCTTACAACACAAAGATAACTATACTGAAAAAATCCAAACCTTACAAAATCTATTATCCAATTAAATTAGCAAATTACAGCTGTGCAAACACTGTTACTTTGCCTGTTCCAATCATCACTTCTGTCAGAAATTTACCATAGTTACATATCACTATGCCATGGTTTGAACTGAGATGAATAAAATTGAGAGGTAAGTGGTTTTGTTCATTTTCACAACTGCTCTAACAGATTTATTGAGCTAAAAGCATTATTTGGACACTGTATCTTATCAACAAAGTGTACTTCAGCAGATTTTACACAGTAAAGCTGTTTCATAATGTATTTTATTCTGTTTCTTCCCTAGTTTTTTTATGGATGCAAAGTAGAAAGTGATACATCACATATCTTTTTTGGGGGCTGTTCAATACTTTCACGTTTACTTCTGATGTACCTAGGAAGCATCTGGTGCAATACACGAGGATCAATAAACCTACAAAAACATGAAATAAAATATAAAGAACTGCAGACTGTTTACTGGAAGCAAGTTGGAGTCCCATTTATCTAGATTTGCTAACTCTGTTTAAAGAGCATAGAACATAGAAGAGTACAGCGCAGGTATAGCCTATTTGGCCCACAACATTGTGCTAAACCAGCTAAAAAGCAAATCAAAGACACCCAAACACTAATCCATCATACCTACCCCAAGTCCACTTCCCTCCATCCTCCTTATTTCTATGCACCTATGCCTCTAATGTAGTTGCCTCTACCACCAAAGCACATTCCAGATATCCACAACTCTCTGAGGTTTTGCCTCTTTGAGGTAAGGTTTTTCCCCGCACATTCCCCTTGAACCAACCTCATGATTTTCAAAACTAGTTTTTTTTTTATTTTCCCTCATGGTTTAATAATCTAGAAAGACACAGAAGAAGGGTTGGATTGAAATATTGGAATTGCTTCTTTATTAACTTTGGGCTGTCAAAGCCTGATGAACCTGGTAAACAATTTAAAACCTAGCCTCCACCTGTCCTGTCAGACCCTCTGAGGCAAACCTTTTCACTCTGTCCATGAAGGAACCGGACTGTGGTTGAATTCCCCATTCTTTTGCAATTAGAAGGGAAGCTTTCTTGGAAACCAAATCTGTTGTCTTTGGTGGAATTAACTTTGATTAGATGGTGACATTTCCTTACAAAAAAAAAATGATTGTCTGTCATTGAAATTAACTAGTTTCATCAGATGACAGCAATGGCCTTACACAAAACAGCAAGGTCTTTTGTGAAAACAGCCAGACAGAATATTTACAATGTGATCTTCATGGGAGGCATGTGTTTTTTGTCAATACAACATCAAACCAAGAGGATCAAGGAAACACAGGTTCTAAATAGGTAATCTCCCTCCTCCAGATATCCCACTGAAAGTATGGATTTGTACAGTAGAATTACATACTTCTGTTACTTTATTTTTATGTCACAAAGAGCATAGTTTATTTTCTTTCTAAGACTACATAATTCTGACATGGCTAATATATCTGTAGTAGCTAATTAGAAAGCAGCTATTTTTTAAAATTGTGCAGTTCATCTCTCCTCGCTGACAATGAACACTGGTGCATCTCAAGGATGCATGATCAGCCCACGTTTCTGTCTCTATACCTGCAATTATGTGGCAAGGCACAGCTCAAACACCATCTATAAATTTGCCAATGTCACAACTATTGATGGCAGATTTCCGAATCGTTACGCGGAGGAGTTCAGAAATGAGATAGATCAGCTGGCTGAGTGGTGTCACAGCAGTAACCTTGCACTCAATGTCAATACGGTCAATGAATTGATTGTGGACTTCAGGAAGGGGAACTCAAGAGAACACACACCAGTCCTCATTGAGGGATCAGAAGTGGAAAGGGTGAGCAATTTTGAGTTTCTGAGTGTCAGGATCTATCCTGGGCCCAACATTTTGATGCAATTACAAAGAAGGCACAACTGTGGCAATATTTCATTAGGAGTTTAAGGAGAATTGCTAAGTCACCAAAGACATTCACAATTTTCTACAGGTGTACTGTGGAGAGCAATCTAACTGGTTGCATCACTGCCAGGAATGGAAAAATCTGCAGAAAGTTGTAAACTCAGACAGCTCCATCATGGGCCTCCCCAGCTTCAAGGACATGGATTGAAAGGAACTGCCTCAGAAAGGCAGCATCCATCATCAAGAACCCCCATACCCAGGACATTCCTTCTCATTGCTATTACCAGGGAGGAGGTACAGGAGCCTCAACATTTCAGGAATGGCCTCTTCTCCTCCATCATTGCCCATTTTTCAGTGGACAGTGAACTCATGAACACTAACTCTGTATTTATTCTGTATTCTTGAACTACTTATTTAATTTAATTTTTATAAAATATATATATTAATGTAATTTACAGCTTTTATTATTATGTATTGCAATGTACTGCTTCAACAAAACAGCACGCTTTCCATCTACTGTACATCAGTACTAATATATATGATTCTGAAATTCTGAAATTATATAGAATCAAAATTAGATTTAACATCACTGCTATATGATGTGAAATTTGTTGTTTGTAGCAACAGTACAATGCAAAGACATAAAATTACTATAAGATGCAAAGCAAATAAACAGAACAAAAAATAATAATGAGTTTGAATTCATAATTTCATGGACCATTCAGAAATCACACAACTACTCACATAAAGAAAGCCAAGGCACCTGGAGTAAAACAATTGGAGTTTATACTAGTAACAAGGATAAACAACTTGACATATAGTTGTTATCATTTTGAGTTATTTGTGAAGGTTTGCAATACCAAAAATTACTGTTGCTTTAAATAATTATGTGAAATTTCTATTATAGTTGACATGCTTCAGTACTGAATCAGTCTGACAGAATAAACTTTTTCTATCAATTTTTTAAAAAGAAAAATAACCATACCGTATGTCTCTCCACACCCCCTCTCTACTTTTAGTTGGGCTTGCTCTCTACATGACTCCAATGGCCACTCATCCCTCTCCACTGATCTCCTTCCTGGAATTTAACCCTGCAAGAGTGCCAAATGCTACATCCGTCCCTACACCTGCTTTCTCATCACCATTCAGGACTCGAAACAGTCTTTCAGGTGAGGTGATGTACCTTTCCTGTTGGTCTATAGGGGTTACTTATTGCATCTGGTGCTCCCAGTACGACCTTCTCTACACTGGGGGAACCCCACAAGGACTGAGGAACAGCTTCATCAAAAATCTTTGCTCCATCCACTGCAAAAGGCAGGACCACACTCCAACAGCCCTTTTCAATTTGACTTCCCTTTCTCATTCCAACATGTCTGTTCATGGTCTCGTCTACTGTCATGATAAGGCCAAACACCAGATGTAGGAGCAACATCTCATATTCTATCTGGGTAGTTTTCAACCTGATGGCATGAACATCGATTTCTCCACCTTCCGGTACTTACTCCTCCCTCCCCTTCTTCCAGTTTGCATTCCGCTTACCCTCTCATCCCTTCACTTCTCCTGACCTTCCCATTACCTCCCTCTGGTTCCACTCCTCCTTCCCTTTCCTTCCATGGCCCACTCCTATGTAATTTCATCTTCTTAATCTCTTTACCACTTCCATATCTCCGCCCCTCCTAGCTTTTAACTTTGTCCCTCTCCGCCACCCCTACCCAGTTAACTGGTCTCATCTATCACCTGCCAGCTTACTTTCCCACCCCTCCCCTACCTTTTTGTTCAGGCTTATACCCCTTCCTTTCTGGTTCTGATCAAGCATCTTGGGATGAAGTGTTGACTGTTTATTCCCTTCCATGGATGGTGGCTAACTTGCTGAGTTCCTCCAGCATTTTGTGTATGTTGCTCAACATTTCAAGCATCTGCAGTATCTCTTACATATATGGTATTTCTTACAATGTCATTATAGATCATATGGTTGAAAGCTGATGCTGTTTGTCATCTAATCCCAGAGCTGCCAAAGAGAATCTTTAGAAACAATCACGTTTAGAAAAAAAAATGAACAATTATACTTGGATTGCTCAATTCACTTATGTTTTGTTTGTATATTGTCAAAGTGGCAAGAACTACGTATGTTAAATGTTGATTTGATATGTCATTCTGAATCACCTTTGGTCCTTTGCTATTAATTAAGTTACTTTGCTAGTTTAAAATGTCAATGTGGAATTGGGATACACAGATGACATTAGAAAAAAAAAAACACCCCTTTGAATTATTTGAGAAAAGTTACAGAATATTTATGAAAATTTGGCACCGACGACTGACGACTACAAAGGGGAAAAGCAGTGCCAAAGCTGAATGTGGGATTCTGTTTTATTATAGAAGTAGAGGGAAACAAATGATCATCATTTCATGTATTTCAGACGAGTCTGCAAAATATGAATCTCTGATCTTGAGGGAGTGATGAGATCATTGAGAGATGCACATCAAAGAAACTTTGACAGAAAACCCTTGCAAGAGACATCAATCTGTCCAAGCTGCCTGAGTTAACAACATCCTTGTCACTCTCAGAATACTGTACAGAGCATTTGATGTATGATGACCACAATTCCCTGATATTCCCCTTACATTGTATTGAACTTTTAACTGATCTGATAACATTTTCATTGCAATTGACATTGGGGTACAAGAGTGCCAACATGACATTTGATGTAATCTCAGAAGAACAATGTAACTCTTCAAAGTTTCAACAGCCCTTCACATCATAGGCACTACTTAGGCAGTGCATACAATGGCTCCATGGGTCACAAGAAAGTTTATGTTTACCTGAATGTCATCACGGTGCCCTAAACTGTGACATTAAGCAAAAATAAAGTTGCAACAAAGCAAGATGTCACTTTCTCAATACATATAACAACAATTTAATTAATAAACGAAAATGCATCTTGGAATTAGCAACCTCTTAAGAAATAACACATAATGTTACATGATTTATTGAACTTGCAATTGCACAAAATCGATTTTGATATCTTTGGTAATTACACTGTCATTTTCTTGTCCTTTATAGAACAGATTATTTAAAAAAATATTATTGGGAACTCGAGTCACACCAACCACAATCTATTCCAGCTGCTACCATCCAGGAAATGGCACCGTAACATAAAAGCCAGGACCAATGGGCTCCAGGACAGCTTCTTCCACCAGAGCATCAAAATGATTAACTCACAATGATTTGACTGTATTTTTATGTTACACTGACTGTTCTGTTTATAAATGATTATAAATTACTATGATTGCACATTGCACATTTATTCAGAGACATAACAAAGATTTTTACTCCTCATGTATGTGAAGGATGTAAGAAAGAACATCAATTCAATTATTTACATTTGATATACCCTGAGTTGGTATAATTAATATCAACTATAAGGGCTAAATCTGATAGAATTTACACCACTAATGCCGCCCAGGTTATTCCCACTTACCCGAGGCTGCCAGTAAGTGTTATTAAAATTTGAAATAGTAGCGACTTTGTCCAACACTATTTAAATGATGCACAATCGTTAAAACTAACAGAGATCTAGGAGTTCAAAGTAAACTTATTATCAATAGTACTATACATATTCTGTATGTTACTACATATGACCTAGAGATTGATTTTCCTGCAGGCATTTACAGCAAAACTACATAACAGAATTTTACAAAAAAATTACATTAATAGAGAAAGATTGATAAACATCATGTGCAAAAGATGGCAAACTGCGCAAGTGAAAATAATATTAGATTGAGTTGTAAAGAGACATTGAATACTGAGAACATGATTTGTAAACATGTAAACATACCAACTAGAAGCAGGAATGAAGCACTTTGTCTCTCATGCCAGTTCTGCCATTAAACACGATTATTGTTGACTTGTTTGGAACCTTACCTTTCGTCTTCCTGCCAACCCATTGGACCCTTTTTGTCCTATTTCCTTAAAATATACTCAGATTCCACCTGAGGAAAAGATTTCCAAAGTCTCATGATTCTCACGATTCCCATAAAGAAAAGAGGACACTTAATTTCCACCTCAATTAAGTGACCATTTAACACGAGGAAATATCCAAAGAGTGCCACAGTAACATAGCGATTAGTATGACTCTATTACAGTTTAGGACATCAGATTTTGGATTTAAACTCTAACATCATCTGTAAAGAGTTTGGACATCCACCCAACGAACATAAGGGTTTCCTCCAAATTCTCTGGCTTCCTCCCACATTCCAAATACTGGCAATGACATTAATAGGTCATAGTAAGTTGTACTATGATTAAGGTAGTTTTAAATAGCCGGGTTGTTGGGTTGGAAGGGCCTGTTCCACACTGTATCTCCAAATAAAAAATACATAAATCCATTTCATGTTCATTCTGTGTCTAGTCATCAGGACCATCAATAAGATTCCAGCAGGCACAAGACTAGAAAGACCAATATTTTCTAAGACAAGCAGTCCAGGCGTCAGTTCAGTAAACTCACTCCAAGCTGTTTCCAATACATTAATATCCATCTTTAAATGAGGAGACTATTAGTGCAGCCTACTTCTGTAGAAAACTTCCTTTAAACGCTAACATTTTGCTAGCTTGTTGCAATTTCATACTTCGCGGTCTGAATACACCACTGTGCCACTGGGTGTTGGACTTCCAAATGTAATGTTTTTCAACTGATCAAAAGGTAAACATAAAACTAATGAAAAGGAAAACAGAGCCAGGGATACTTGTGTACTCTTAGTTTTTACTTTCAGTAGGGCATGCACATATGATTTAGCGGCATAATGTTGTCTGGCATTCACATACTTTTACTAATAACTGTAATAAATTATTTAAACAAAGAAAGCTTAATCAAGCAATTTTATTTACAATATTACTTAAATATTAAAGAAATATTAAATATGCAACACCTAACCAACAGACCTCAGATAATCAGGATGAACAACTGCTCCTCCCTCCCTTCACCCTCCCCAGGACTGTGCGCTGAGCCTATTCACATGAGTCCAAGGCCAAATGCTAGAGTAATTAAAGTTCAAAATAAATTTATTATTTAAATACATATATGATGTCATACAAAACCTTGATATTTCTTGGAGGCATACTTAATAAATGCAAAATAGAATATTACCATTTTCGATTCAATGAAAACCACACCAACTTGGGCGTTTAACCAATGTGCAAAAGGCAACAAAAACAATAATAAATAATGATAAGTAAATTTTATTATTAATAATACTAAATAAGCACCCCTCAGGGCTGTGTCCTATCTCACCTCCTTTACTCTCTGCATACACATGACTGTGTCACCATCTACAGCTCCAACCTGATAATTAAACTTGCTGATGACACTACATTAATTGGCCTTATCTTAAATAATAATGAGGCAGCCTACAGAGAAGAATTCATCTCTCTGACACAGCGGTGTCAAGAAAACAACCTCTCCCTCAATGTCGCAAAAACAAAGGAGCTGGTTGTGGACTACAGGAGGAATGGAGACAGGCTAACCCCTATTGACATCAGTGGATCTGGGGTGGAGGGGGTGACCGGCTTTAAGTTCCTTGGCATATACATCACCAAGGATCTCACGTGGTCTATACATACTGGCTGTGTGGTGAAAAAAGCACATCACCTCTTTCACCTCAGACAGTTGAATAAGTTTAACATGAGCCCCCAGATCCTAAGGGTGTTTTACAGGGGCACAATTAAGAGCATCCTGACTGGCTGCATCACTGCCTGGTATGGGAACTCCCTTAATCACAGGACTCTGCAGTGAGTGGTGCAAACAGCCCAGTGCATCTGTAGATATGAACTTCCCACTATTCAGGACATTTACAGAGACAGGTGAGTAAAAAGGGCCTGAAGGATCATTGGGGACCCGAGCCACCCCAACCACAAACTGTTCCAGGTACTGCAGCATAAAAGCCAGGCTCAACAGGCTATGCGACAGCTTCTTCCACCAAGTCATCAGACTGATTAATTCACATTGAGGATGTGGAAGAGCTCGAGGCCAGGTGGCAGGCAAATAACCTCTTCCTCAAAGTATTCAAAACAAAGGAGATGATGATCGACTTCAGGAGAACTCACACGGCTCTTTTCATCATCAGCATAGCAGTGGAAACAGCTTGCAGTTTCAAACTCCTGGGAGTGCACATCTCACACAAACTCTCATGGCCCCAGAACACATTCTCCACAATCAGGAAAGCTCACTAGTGCCTGTGCATTCTGAGGAGACTGAAGAGAACAGGTGTATACTCCCATCATTCTAGTAGAGCGCATCCTAACATTTCGCATCACTGCATAGTATGGAAACAGCTCTGCAGTGGAGAGGAAAGTTCTACAACAGGTAGTCAAAACTGCTCAACACATCACAAGCATCAGCTGACACAGCATCAAGAACATTAAACAGAGAAGTTCCAGAATAGGACAGGTGACATCACTCACCCTGCTCATGGACTGTTTGCCTCACTCCCATTAGGGAGGAGGCTATTAGCATCCATGCCAGAACCACCAGACTCAAAAACAGTTACCTCCGCCAAGCAGTAAAGTTGATCAACACCAACATCCACTAACCCGGTCCTCCAAGCCCCCAGCAATGCTTCATCATTTCCTTATGTACAGACATTCCTGTGCCTAGTGTATCTTTATGGACATACAATATCTCTATGTCTATAACTTAATTTATGTATTTATATGTATTTTGTGTTCTTTTTATTATTGCTTTTTAAAAAATCTTTTTTGTGTTGCATTAGCTCTGAGTAACAGTTTTTTTTGTTCTCCTTTACACTTGCTTACTGGAAGTGACATGAAACAATTTTGAATCCTCAATTTCTCATTGTTTGGAAATACAGTCTATTACTTTCAATGGACAATTTAGAACATGGTTTCATGTTGTAAACCCATAGAAATCTATACTGGAAAGACATTTTGTGGATTCTCATAAAATTAATGTGATTATACCTCAAAATCTCAACAACACATGCCTAAATGTTTACCTGCTTTGGACAACATTAATTGTTTGGTTTGACAAGAGATTCAAGGTTACTCTAATCCCAAATCTCTTGTGAGACTATGATTACAGATTGGAGGACTCATCTAGAGAGGCATTATGGGTGGAACTGAGAAACAGAAAAGTATGATCGGGTTAATGTGACTATATTACAGATCAGCAAACAGCCCAAGGGATTTAGAGGAACAAATTTGTAGAAAGATCACAGACTATTGCAAAAATCATAAAGTTAGGTGATTTTAACTTTCCTTCAAGATGACTAGGACTTCAATACTATACAAGGACAAGATGGGATAGAGTTTGTCAAATGTGTTCAGGAAAGTTTCCTTAATCAGTATGCAGAAGTCCCAATGAGAGAGTGTGCAATACTTCATCTGCTATTAGGAAATGAGACAGGGCAGGTGACAGAAGTTTATATAGTGGAACACATTGCACCCAGTGATAACAATGGCAATAATTCCAAAGTAAATATGTAAAAATATAGGTCTGATCTGCGAGTTGAATTACTAAATTGCAGAAAGGACAATTTTGATGATATCAGAAAGAATCTAGGAAGGGTGGGTTGAGTCAAGCTGTTTTCTGGCTTGGTACTTGGTAAGTGGTAGGCCTTCAAAACTGAAATATTCAGAGCACACAGCTTGTATGTGTCTGTCAGAATAATAGGTAAAGAGAACAAGAGCATGGAACCTTTGTTTTCAAAAGATATTAAGGGCCCTGCTTAAGAAAAAAACAGGAAGTTCATAGCAATTCTAGGCAGGTAGGAATAAATGAGATGCTTATGGAGTATAAATAATGTAAGAGGACATTTAAAAATAAATCAGAAGGGTTAAAATAAGGCACAAAATTACCCTAGCAGAGAAGGTGAAGAAAATCCTAAGGGATTCTACTGATACATTAAGAGCAAAGAATGCAAGGGACAAAACTGGTCTTCTGGAAGATCAGAAAGGTAATGCATGTGTGGAGCCAAAACAGGTGGGGAGATCTTAAATGAATTTTTTTGCACTTGTATTTAATCAGCAGATGGACACCGAGTCTATAGAAGTGAGGTGAAGTGCATCAACTTTTTGGACCGTATACAGATTACAGAGGAGGATGAGTTTGCTCTCCTGAGGCAAATTATGGTGGATAAGTCGACAGAATCTGACAAAGAGTTCCTTTGAACCCTACGGGAGGTCAATACAGAAATTTCTGGGGCCTTAACAGAGATATTTAAATGATCAGAATCAGGTTTATTATCACTGGCATGTGTTGTGAAATTTGTTAGTTCAATACAATACATAATATAGAAGAAAGAAAGAATAAATAAATAAATAAATAAATAAATAAATAAATAGATTTCAGTGTACATATATTGAATAGATTAAAAATTGAGCCAAAAAAAGCAAAAATAATATATTTGAAATGTGAGGTAGTGTTAATGGGTTCAACTTTCATTGAGGAATTGGATGGCAGAGGGGAAGAAGCTGTTCTTGAATTACTGAGTCTGTGCCTTCAGGTGTCTGTACCTCCTATCTGATGGTAACAGTGAGAAAAGAGCATGCCCTGTGTGCTGGGAAATTGTCTCTTCGCCTTTTAAGTAACCCTCTGCAGATCATACCTGGTTTTCTGGTACAGACCTCAGTCACCAGACTTGAATGCCACAGACTTTGCCTTCAGCAGAAAACGTGCCTCCCGGTTCATCCACGGCTTTTGGTTTGAGAATGTACAGTAAGACTTTGGAGGCACACACTATTTCACACAAGTTTTAATGAAGTCGGTAATGACTGCAGCATACTCCTCCCGATTTGATGATGAATCCCTGAATGCAGTCCACTCCAACAATTGAAAACAGTCCTGTAAGCACTCCTGTGATTCTCTTGTCCATACCTTTTCGGTCCTCACTGCTGGTGCTGCAGTCTTCATTCTCTGCCTATACTCAGGGAGTAGAAGTACAGCCAGGTGATCAGACTTCCTGAAGTGAGGACGTGGAATAGCACAGTAAGCATTCTTGATGATGATGTAACAGCGGTCCAGTGTGTTGTTTCCTGTAGTATTGCAAGTGATCTATTGATGGTAATTGTTTAGTGATTTTTTTCTTTAAGACTGGCTTGGTTAAAATCCCCCAAAATGTTGGTGAAGGTGTTAGCATGTGCTGTTTCATGCATGTTGATCCAATTGCACAGATCATCTACAGCCTGATTGACGTTGGCCTCAGGGGTGGAATGTATACTGCTACCAAAATGATCCTGGAACTCTCCCATGGTAGGTAAAAAAGATGGCACTTAACTGCTAGATATAGCAGGTCTAGTGAGCAGAATTGGGACAGCACTGATATATTTGTGCACCAAGAATAATTGATCACGAGGCATACACCTCTACCTCTGCTTTTGAGAGACTCTATGGACCTATCTTTAGCAACAGGTGATGTATCAGATGATTGGAGGAAAGCCAATGTTGTTCTGCTGTTTTAGAAGATTCTAAAAATAAACCAGGAAATTATAGGCCAGTGAGTCTGCCATCAGCAGTAGGAATGTTATTGGAGCGTATCCTGAGGGATTGGATATATAAGTATTTGGACAGACATGGACTGATTAAGGCTAGTCAGCATGGTTTTGTGTGTGGTAGATCATAGCTAATCAATCTTACAGAGTTATTTGAGGAAGTTATGGATGAAGGCAAAGCAGTGGATGTTGTATACATGGACTTCAGCAAGGCAATTGACAAGGTCCTGCATGAGAGGTTAGTCACGAAGGTTTAGTCATTTGACATTCTAGATGGTGTAGTGAATTGGATCAGATATTGGCTTTGTCAGAGAAGCCAGAGAGTGGTAGCAAACTGTTGCTTCTCTGGAAGCCTGTGACTAGTGCAATGCTGTAGGAATCAGTGCTGGGTCTGTTATTGTTTGTCATCTATATCAATAATCCGGATGAGAATGTGGTTAACTGGATCAGCAAATTTGCAGATGACACCAAGATTGAGGAGTGTAGTGGACATCAGGCTATCATGGCTTCCTGTGGGATCTAGACCAGTTGGAAAAATGACTTGAAAAATGGAAGATGGAATTTAATGCAGACAATGCGAGGTTTTGCACTGGTTGGACCAAACAGGGTAGGTCTTACACTGTGTAAGGCAGGACACTGTGGAGTGCTGTAGAAAAAAAAAGGATCTAGGAATACAGGTTTATAACTTCTTGAAAGTGACGCCACAGGTAGATTGGGTTATAAAGAAATCTTTTGGCACATTGGCCTTTATAAATCAAAGTATTGATTACAACTGATATGATGTTAGGTAGAAGTTGTATAAGGTGGTGAGGCCTAATTTGGTGTATTGTGTGCTGATTTGGTCAGCTATCTACAGGAAAGATGTAAATAAAGTAGAAAGAGTAGAGAGAAAATTTACAAGGATGTTGCCACATCTGGAGGACCTGAGTTATAAGGAAAGATTGAATAGGCTAGGACTTCATTCCATGGAACATAAATGATTTAGAGAAGGTTTGATAGAGGTATACAACATTATGAAGGGTATAGATAGGGTGAATGCAACCATGATTTTTTCACTGAGGTTGGGTGGGTCTACAAACAGGTAATAGATCAAGGAGGAAATTTGAAAAGTTTAAGGGGAACATGAAAGAAAGCTTCTTCACTCAGAGGGTGGTGAGAGTGTGGAATGAGCTGTGAGCACATGTGGTGCATGCTAGCTTGATTTCAACGTTTAAGTGTAGTTTGGATGGAAACATGAATGATAGTGGCATGGATGCCCATAGATGAGGAGCAGGTTGATGGGAGTAGGCAGTTCAAATGATTCTACACTAACTAGATGGGCTGAAGGGCCTATTGATGTGTTGTACTTTTCTATGATTCTATTACTCTCCAAGTTAAAATGCTATTTTGTTTTTTCTGTCTATAGCTATAAATTGTGTTATCATCCTGATCATACCCTGATGAACAATTAATTGATTTCTAGTAAAACTGAAATTAAACTGTAATCTGTAATGCACATAAGGAAAGAGTATCACGAATTATTCTTGCATTTGAACAAAAGCAGCAGATGTCACAAAGGAAGAATATGAAAATTTAGAATTCAGTACATTTACCCTGAATACTGTTGATACGGTTTAAATAGCTTATAGAAAATCTGTATTAAGGTCATTCTAATTACATCAGAGGGCCGTGTACTGTATGCAAAATTAGCATAAGTAGCAACCTCCTTCTTCAGATTAAAGGATGGGTCTAACAAGAAAATGAATCCTACATTTCACTTATACTATCTATTGAATTTTGCTCTAAGCCATAGCTACATTGACATTTAAGCCACAATATGAGTTTGCGAAATCCATTTCAGAATCTGATGAATTAATAAGAGTATTTTTAAGATACTAATGAAAGGGAAGTACATGAAGAGTAATGATTGACATCTTTCAGATTATTTATACATTGCACTAAATTTTTCCCTTTTTTTCCATGCTGAATTTCCACTTGCGTATGTTCATTGATATTAAGTGAACTCAGAACACTTCTGGTCTCTCTCACTCAGCTTCTCTCTTTCTTTCTATCAAGATCATGAAATTATTTAAGTGTATCTAAAAAGCCTACTAAAATTAATTTATGTTGCAAATAAATTAGCTTTCTCTTTCCTTAAACACATCAGGAATATCTCCTGTTAGTATGACTGATCTGTCCCTTTAAGTACAATAAAATTTCACTCTATAAACCCGATATGGAAGCATGCTCCTGCCTCCACTCCAAGTTTTACCACTTAACAACATGTTAGGGACAAGCGACAGTGGCCAATTAATATATCAGTCAGTAAGTCTTTGGGACATAGAGAAAAAAAAACTAAGTACTTCAAGCGAGAAGGTATATTAACATGATGCTGCCCATTGAAAAGCGTGGCTGGTGTGAACAGTGTGTCAGTGCATTTCATTTGGGAGCCTTGAATGATGTACTTTTGTTTTCTTTTTCTGAAGTAATGACAAGGGTTATAGGTATTTCCCAAAAAAAAAGTTTTTTCTATGTTTTGTCTCAATCTGTGTCCCTTGTTGAGGAGCAGATTTTAAAAGTCTGGATGTAAATCTGCACAATATAAATACATACGTTAAAAGTAATAAGCAGCAAAACGTAGTTGTAAAATTTACTAATTCACTCTCTAACGTCTTTCATGTAACTGAATTTTAGCTTGGAAAGCAACATACTGCAGATAATTGTATCACAAAATTAAAGACCAAATTTCAGAAGTATATTTGAGCTCATGTAAGATGCAGCCTGCCAATAAAGATATCGATTTATAATAATTATATATTTAAGTTACATCGAGTTAGATCACATGACTGTGAAATGAGGACTGGTTACACCAAGACAGAATGAAACTGAACCTTTACTACCTCCACAGACATCTGTCAAAACCTCCAATAACATTGTTCTGGAATGAGCCAAGATAACCCAACTTTTTTAAGCTCCAAAACAGAGATGCATCCACTTGTTAGAATATAATACTGTGAGTGATAGTTGAATCTTCCGTGGACTGGTCTTCGGCACAAATGAATTTGGCATTCCAAACTCTGATCTTTTAAAGCCTACCAAAAAAAAACAGCTACAAGCAGAATCATCTGCTTTCAACCATTGCAAGTCAAATGGTATTGTAAAGCAGGGACTCCATCAGTTTGTAATGGAGATAATCAATCATGAGACTGAGATGAAGCATCAGATGTAGGCAAAACTAATCACTCTTAAAAAGACAGCACAAGCTCACCCAAATTTGTGTGCACAAATGGCTGAAGGGTTTGTTGAAATACATTGGGCTCCTCAGCCATTCAAAGCCTTTAATCATATCTGACAACAGTCCAAGTATAGCTTCTTCCTCTTTGCCATCAGATTTCTGAATGGACATTAAGCCCATGAAAAATACCTCACTACCTTTTAGTTCCATTCTTAAAGTTTTAAAAAATATATACCTACTTTTTTACTGTAATTTGCAGTTTTTTTATCTGTTGCAATGTACTACTGCCATATAACATCAATTTTCACAACATATGCTCATGATATTAAACCTGCTTCTAACTCTGATTCTGATATTTCCAACATCAATGATAAAAACTGACAATATATTCTTTAAGAATAATTTCTTGCTGTAGTTCTGATCTAACAAATCCTTTGGACTGTGGGCATTTTATGACATGACCCTTCAGCTGGACACATGTTTAATGTTAACAATTAACTAAGTATCACTTGTTATCAGAGTCATTGATTCTAATTGCTTATAACTACTGAAATTCAACCAATCACTATTGAAGAATGTTTGCTCTCCTAACCTATTGAATATAAAACAGAAGCCATGAATTGAGTTAAATCACAGCATGATCATAATGAGGATTATTATGAGGCTTGTGGGATTAATTAGTAACCCCTTTTGCCCAGCTCAAAAATAGGAAACCCTTTCTGTGATCATATCCCTGCATCTTCTCCTGTTCTCCACACACCCAGATGGTAAGAGGTAGTATTAAAATTCTTAGTACTACAATAAGATATTCAATTCAAGTATGGTAACATACAGGAAAGTGGAAAAATGTTACCAAAGTAAACTAAATTGTCTAAAAATAAAGAAAACCATAAACATAACAAAGTGAAAGAGAACACAGTTCCAAAATATATAATTGAAGTGAAACATAATGTTGACTCAGCTTGTTTGATAGGGCCTTATTCTTAACTAGCATTGTTCAAAAATACAACACCATTATCATTAAATTTAGTCATGATCTCCCCTCCTCCGAGATCTTATTGTCAATTGTTGCAATATCCTTTGCAGTCTCTCCTCTTCCTGCCTTTTCTAATCACAGCTAGACTCACTTCACTGCACAGACAAACCAGTCTGAATGCCATCATTGCCATCTTTTAGGGTAAAGGTGGTGAAAATGACAAGGAGAGAAGCCATCCCAAATGTTGACATCTTCCAGCTCCCGAATGCTGACGTTCATTGAAGAGGCTGCAGAGTACACCATGTGAAGTTGTGTAAAAATAGAACAGTTGTATACGGCAAGCATAGCATGGAAGGTGCCACAGAGAATCTGTCCCTATATCTATTCATCTTTCCTGTTATTCAATTATTCACCACTATTTGCATCACACCATGCATTTGTAATGATTTCCTTTTACCTCAAACTCCCAAACTTTTTTCTTATTTTCTTTATTTATGTCCTGCCGAATTTCTGGATCAGCTAGTTATAGAGGAGGGGCATTTACCATGACTCATGCATATCCTTCTAAGAATCAACATGAACTGACATTGCATAATCTTAGGGAATAAATGACAGGAGTTATCATTGGTCTATGATTGACTCTGCAGAAGCAAGGAGAGAAACAAATAATGGAAATGATCACAGCATACCAAAGAATGAATCCCAGCCATTTCTATTTTCAGCTTTTAGATGCAAGTGATATTTGCAGACAGAAACAGTCCGTTTTTAGTAATGGATGATTTAATCAAAATAATTCAATACAAGCTGGAGAGTACAATTTATATGTAACACATGGTACTGAGGTACTGATGTCAATGGCTGAGTAAGGTAATCCGTTCCACTGCAGGTGAATTGGCTGTACCTCTGGGCTGCTGATATTAAAACTCATTTTATTATTCCTTTAATAAATTTGGAAGTAAGATATGAATGGGGGAGGGTGCAGTTTTACATGCATTCCTGTAATCTGCTCTCTCTCTCAGATCTGGGTTATGTTCGCATGCAGATAGCATCACTGCTCTCATAATTCAGAGGTCTGCATTATAAGAGCAGTAACACTATCAAGGTACAAGTTCAAATCTTACCATGGCTGTTCTGGGAATTAGAATTCATTTGTTTAATATACATGGAATGAAAGAAAAACTGATTACTAGAAAATGGTGGCCATTAAACTACCAATTTATCCTAAAAGGTCAATTGGCTCATTAATTTCTCTCTCCCTCTCTCTAGAGAATTAGAGAGAGAAACAGATATGGAGATAAAGAAACAGAGAGGTTACAAAGTGGAGTGTGTGTGTGTGTGTGAGTGAGAGAGAGACAGAGAGAGAAAATGTGAATTTCCAATATCCTCCTGATCAATGCAGGGAAATGTTCTATATCCTTTCAGAGTGATTATAAAAATTAAAGATTGGCATTATTTGTTGCATGTACATTAAAACATTGAGACATACAATGAAATGCGTTGTTTATGTCTATGACCAACACAGTCCACAGATGTGCTGGGGACAGCCAACAAGTATTACAATACTTCTAGCGCCAACATAGCCAAACCATAAGATCATAAGTTATAGGATCAGAAGTAGGCCATTCAGTCCAGTGAGTCTGCTCCACCATTCAATTATGAGCTGATCCAATCCATTTCCCTAGCTAATCAAGAATCAATCTATCTCTGCTTTAAGAACACCCAATGACCTGGCCTCCACAGCTACTCATGGCAACAAATTCCACAGATTTACCACCCTCTAACCAAAGTAATTTCTCCACAACTCAGTTCTAAAAGGACGTCCTTCAATCTTGAAGTCATGTCCTCTTGCCCGAGAGTCCCCTACCACACATGGGAAATAACTACCATATGTAATCTATTCAGGCCTTTTAGCATTCGGAATGTTTCTATGAGATCTCCCTTCATTCTCCTGAACTCCAGGGAATACAGCCCAAGAGCTGCCAGATGTTCCTCATACAGTAACCCTTCAATTCCTGGAATCATTCTCGTGAATCTTCTCTGAACCCTCTCCAATGTCATTGATGACTGCATTGGCACTGCTTCCTGCATGCATGCTGAAGTCATTGACTTCAACAACTTTTCCTCCAACTTCCACCCTGCCCTCAAATTTACCTGGTCCATTTCTGCCACCTCCCTCCCCTTCCTTGATCTCTCTGTCTCTGGAGACAGCTTATCTACTGATGTCTAGTATAAGCCCATGGACTCTCACAACTACCTGGACTATTCCTCTTTCCACCCTGATACTTGTAAAAATGCCATCCCCTTCTCTCAATCCCTCCATCTCTGCTGCATCTGCTCTCAGAGTGAGGCTTTTCATTCCAGGATGAAGGAGATGTCTTCCATTTTTAAAGAAAGGGGCTTCCCTTCTTTCACCATCAACTCTGCCCTCAAATGCATCTCTTCCATTTCTCACACATCTGTTCTCACCCCATCTTCCTGCCACTCCACTAGGGATAGTGTTCCTCTTGTCCTCACCTACCACCCCACCAGCCTCCGTGTCCAGCATATAATTCTCTGTAACTTCCACCATCTCCAACGAGATCCCACCATCAAGCACATCTTTCCCTTCCCCCCTTCCTGCTTTCCACAGGGATCGCTCCCTGTGTGACTCCATTGTCCATTCACTACCCCCCCCCCACCCATCCCTTCCCACCGATGTCCCTCCTGGCACTTATCCTTGTAAGTGGAACAAGTGCTACACCTACTCTTACACTTCCTCCCTCACCACCATTCAGGCCCCCACACAGTCCTTCCAGGTGTGGCGACACATCACCTGTGAGTCGGCTGGTGTGATATACTGCGTCTGGTGCTCCCAGTGTGGCCTTTTATATATTGGTGAGACCTGATGCAGACTGGGAGGCCATTTCACTGAACACCTATGCTCTGTCCACCAGAGGAAGCAGGATCTCTCAGTGGCCACACATTTTAATTCCACATCCCATTCCCATTTTGATATATCAATCTATCTCTATTGTCGAGATGAAGGCACACTGAGGTTGGAGGAACAACACCTTATATTCCATCTTGGTAGTGTCCAAACTGATGGCATGAACATTGATTTCTCTAACTTCTGTTAATTCTCCTCCTCCCCTTCTTACTCCATTGCCTATCTCTCTCCCTCTCACAATAACTCCTTGACTGTTCTCCATCTTTCTCTGGTGCTCCCCTCCCCCTTTCTTTTTTCCAAGGCCTTCCATCCCATGGTACTCCCCCTTCTCTAGCCTTGTATCCCTTTTGCCAATCAACTTCCCAGCTCTCAGCCTCATCCCTCCCCCTCCTGTCTTCTCCTATCATTTCAGGTCTCCCCTCCCCCTCCCACTTTCAAATCGCTTACTATCTCTTTTTTCCATTAGTCCTGACGAAGGGTCTGGACCCGAAACATCGACAGTGCTTCTTCCTATAGATGCTGCCTGGCCTGCTGCGTTCCACCAGCATTTTGTGTGTGTTGCTTGAATTTCCTGCATCTGCAGATTTCCTCATGTTTGCCAATGTCAGTATATCCTTTCTAAAACCAGGAGCCCAAAACTGCATACAATAGTCCAATACCCATAGGTCTTTGAAATATCAGAGGAAACTGAAGCACCCAGATGAAACCCACATATTCACAGGGAGAACATACCATCTCCTCACAGATCAGCTAGAATTTAACCCAGGACACTCTCACTGTAAAGTGGTACAAAATTAATTATACTACTCTGCCACTCTAACTATTGAATATGCACAATTTGGACTGTAACAGCTTTCTGTGTTTACTATCTCTGCCTGATAGTTATCAAGTTCTGATACAGGCAAGTGTGCTCACACCCAGACTCTTATGATTTTCAACAGCTGTCATCCCAACTCTCCTTAATGGCTGTATGATGGTGTTCTGTGACAGAATGGTGGCAAAAGTCTTGCTATTCAGGGCTGATTACTAAATGGTACATTTTACTGTCACCAATTGCTTTGCACAGACTTATTTCTGAAAGATGAGAAAAGAGAAATAACTTCACTGTGCCATAATGGCCTTTATTGGTACCGTGAAATTGAGTCAAAACATAAGGTATTATGGACACTATTGTTTTAATTTCACATTCCGTTCCTGCAATTGCTCTGTCTTGCTGCCTCAAAGTAACAGTACTATTACTTGTTGTTGAAGGATTGAGAATCAGTAAACTGAAAGTGAACAGAAATAAAGAACAAAACATTCTGGAAATATTCAGTAGATCAGGCAAGATAAGAGGAGAGGGAAGTAAGGTTAATAGTTCATGTCAATGTCCTTTCATCCAGAGAATTTTGCTAAAGAGTCCTAAACCTGAAATATAATCAGAATCAGAACCGTGTATTATCACTGACAAATGTCATGAATTGTGTTGTTTTGAAGGAGTAGTACAGAGTAAGACATTAAAAAATTAATTGAAGAAGTACACAAAAAGTGTTTAAAAAGTGCAAAATAGTAAGTTAGTGTTCATGGGCTCTACAGAAATCTGATGGCAGGGAAGTAGCTCTTTTTAAAACATTGAGTGTATGTGTTCAGGCTCCTATATATCCCCTCTGATGGTAGTAATGAGAAGAGGGCATGTTCTTGATGTTAATAGTCCTTAATGATTGATGCTGCCTTCCTGAGACACCATTTATTTTGAAGATGGCCCCGATAGTTCCTATGATGGAGCCTCCAAACCAGGTGGTGGCACAATAACTGTCGATGACACATCCACAGAAATTTTCTAGAGTCTTGGGAAAACATAGCAAATCTCCTGAAACTCTCACTAAATAAAGCTGCTCGTGTGCTTCCTTCAAGACTGCATCAATGTGTTGGGCCCAGGACAAATCCTCCAAAATGCTGACACTCAGGAATTTAAAGCTGCTCACTTCTCCCACTGCTGACCTTTCAGTGAGTTCTGGTGTGCGTTCTTCCAATGTATCCCTTCTGAAGTTCACAATCAATTCCTTAGTATTACTGACATTACAGCGAGGTTGCTGTTGCTGCAGATCGGTCTCATTCCTATAAATCTCCTCGTCACCATCTGAGATTTCAGCAATAACATTGTGTCATTGGCCAATATATAAATCATGTTTGTGTTGTGCCTAGCTCAAACAGCATCTATACATTCACTAATAACACAACAGGAGTGAGATAGATTGACTCCATTGTGTAATGTAATCACCCAACATCACACCACACTGGTTAATCCTTTGTTTAAAATGGTAGATTGTTAATAAACCAAAGGATTACAATGGATTTACAAATAACAACTTGCTTTATTTTTATTTATTACCAGGGCAATTGCTCAGACTAAATTTTACAATTCTTTCTTATAAAAAGGAATGTAACAGTAAACATTTATCTCTCTTCCTTGCAGTGAGAGGAGGTCATAATGAACTTCCTCTGTATACTTTTCTGGATTATGGAACTACAGTGCATGTTTCAGATAAGATTTATGATTTAACTACATAATATAATTGATTTATGGCCTCAGGGCATCTAAAGATTGACATAATGATAACAATTCTACAGTAGATTTGTTTATAAAGAGATATGTAGCCATATCTTTTAGTAACTGTTTCCCATTCTGTTCTGTGCCGTGCCCATGCAGCAATTTCTATTGATACAAGCTGATGAGACAATTAGAGTCAGTTAATTGAACCTCACCCTTGTATGGGCAAGTCATAAGTTAATTTCTTTCAATTATGGTATTTAACTTAAAAGCTCCAATGATCGTACAAAGGCTGTTCCAGAGCCTTGTACACCATCTCTTCTCACCATATGTCATCGCCATTATGCATCAAATTTAATCCAATCATCAAATATTAAATATTATCAGGGATATTCATGGTGGATGAGTAATTGAATAATTATAGCTTGAATTGCTTAGCAACATTAGACACTTATTCAAAGGTGAGAATGCAAATATGTAATGAATGTAGCAGTGGACAAAAGCCATCACCATGACATTACTAAAAGGATGTTCCTATTATGACATTACTCAGAGGGCTTTATTCTTCCACTGCCCTTCAATGTACAGAAAGAAGTCATAAAAATAAGAATGAGAAAAGACCACTTTCCACCTGTCTTTATTCTGACAAGGCTCTGAATTATTAGTTCAGTTAATCCTTCCTGTTCTGTTATTTGCATCATACTATTTAGACCTTATCCTAGACATTGCCTAAAGTGATACTGGCTTACACTCGGATTTAGACCTATCAGATTTCTTTTCAGATAGAAATCTCTTAAGATTCTTTATCAGAAAGTTGCCTGACTCAGCCTCCACATGATCTGATAAAATCTATAAATTATGCACAGTGTAATATAATACTTTAGATTTCTTACGTTTCAAGTAATTTGCAGACATGTAAGATTATATTTCTTTAGTCTTTGTTGAAATAAAATGGTAATTTCTAGACCAACTTATTTCCAATATTCAGATTATGTCTCTTTTCAGTTAAAAGTTTTGTATACATAAAATATTCATATGCTATCCAATTTTAAACACAAAAGGATCCCAGGATTTGCTAGTTCCTGATAAAAAGAGTTTCCTTTGCCATCTTGAAGTGCCCTGTGATAAATTGCTCCTGGGCAAGGTTTTGTAGACCACTTTGAAGGCCCTCTTTGATTCCAGGTGTGGGACCACACTTATGTGGAGGCCAGGCAAAGAAAAAGGTTTCCTGTCATATAAAACAAGAAGTGTTGGATTGCTTTTTGACTTTCCATTGTAGTCTAAAGCACCATTGCTATTTTTATGGAAACTGACCTGACATTTCTTATTGATTAATATACTGAGTTTAGCCTCTGTATTGACCTTGAAGGGAAGTAAATTCATATTCACTGGATTATTCTTCAAAGATTTTGAATTAATAGTCCTTTAAGAACTACCAGCCTATATTTATACGTATGTCCACACGCACATTAATCCTATTAGCATTTATGAGGAAAGGTTGAGCAAGTTATGGAGTAAAGGAGGATGAGAGGTGAGCTGATGAAAGTGTAGAAGATGATAAGAGCCATTAAAAGAACCATTTTTTCCCAAGGCGGCAATAGCCAATAACAGGAAACCTTTTAGAGCTAAGTGAAAAAAAGTTTAGGGGAGATGTAAGAGATTTTTTTTGTCTGGAACACATGGGGGTGGGGGGCAGGGGAGCGGCTGTAAAAGCTAACACATTTAAAACATTTAAAAGACTCATATAGATGCACATGGAAAAAAAAGGTTATGAGTTATGTAAGAAGGAAGGTTTAGATTGAACTTGCAGTAGGTTAAGAGTTTGGCAAAACATCATGAGCCAAAGGGCTCATACTAGCCTGTACTCTCCTACCTGTTCTATACCTCATATTCAATGTTCCATTTCCACCATCTTGAGAAGCACTTGTGTTTGGATGCTTTTAGTTCTGAAATTTCCCATTGTGTCCCATGGAAGATAATACCTTGCTGGGAGATAACTACACACCTGCCTGAGCAAGAATATCAACATGCTATTCACGACTGAAGATCCACGGCATTTTTGCTCTAGCCGAGCAGTCATTGACGTATTAATATGGATCGGGAATGTGACCCAGGCAACGTTCCCTGCCTGGGCTGATGAGACTAAAAGTAATTGTGCCAGAAGTTTTACATGCTAATAGACCATTATCCTAAGTTGTTACTGAAGCCAAAAGAGATTTTGTTCTTTTCCAGACCCACTTTGATACATTCACCAGCAAATCATTGGATGAGTGCAGATCTTCATGTTTATTTTGCCTAGTCTTACTCCTGAGATAATCAAGCATTTACAATGACACCATTGGATGAAATTATCCTGGCTGGTTTCCTCATGCCTGGTATAGCAAATCAATTGTACAGGTCTATATGGAGCTGCAAAGAATTGTGAATCATGGCACATCTCTCCCCATCATTTATAGTACCTACACTGATATTTGGGCTAATATTTCAAGATGGTAACATCTATCAGCAAAAATCCCCACCCGCTAAGGAATACAATCTTCTCACATTACTTGCAGGGAGGAGGCACAGAATCACGAACTCCCACAACACTAGGTTCAAGAACAGTTATTTCCTTCAACCATTTGCTTCTTGAATCAACCTGCACAACCGTAATCACTGCCTCAGTATAGCTACAGCACAAATATTTTGGTCATTTCCCCCTACAATAAACTGTCTTGTCTTGTTTGTCTAATTGTGCTCTGATTTTTTGTAAAAATGTGTATGATTTTTCTTTTAATTTTGTGCCTGTGATGCTGTTGCAAGTAAGTTTTGCATTGCACATGTCCATAAGGCAATAACATTGACTTTGACTGTGAGGGAAATTTAACTGAAAATACAACAGAAACGAGTTATGTTATAGGCTGAGTTATAAAGCTCCATGTAATGGCAGTTCAACAATTTAGACAAGTGTTCAAATTTTGTCTATATAATTCAATGCTTTCCAAATAAAATATTACTGAGAGTGGTAACAGTCTTTAAATTCACTTTATTGCAATAATCAAACAATTTGCAAACAAATATTGCAAACATCAAGCAATAATTAGAATATAAGGACTTAAGCCATCAGATTACATTTTCTTTGATTTTGTTACAGGTTTCCAAGAATATAAACTTCTGCCAAAAATTAGAAGTCATTTTATAGGTTGATTCTATGACTAAACATCTCTTTATTTAAGTGATCTACCTGTAATAACTTCACTAAAAAGATTTAGCAGCATAATATAAAAGCACTGTACCTTGTAAAAATTTTCAATTGAATTCCAAGGGTAAAGATAAATAGCAATCATAAAAACTAATACAAGATCCCTTGCCTAATCCTGCATTGTATGTTATATTCAGGAAAGTTAAGACTAAATTTTGCTCCTCAAAAAATTCATCAAATTCAGCTTAACTTTTCATTTTCCTTGGCCCAATGAGTTAAAGAACAAACTAGAATTTACAATAAGTTAAAGTACTTGATTACCATTGTCAATGCCCGAATATAGGGGAATCGTACAAGAGCTAATCCTCAATTGATTGCACTAAACATATAGTACATGTAAAGCATCAGCTGTGTATCACAAAGTGTTTCCAAAACTTGCTTCCATTGAATGCAAGGCAGTATTGCTAAATCACATGTATCTTTTGTATAACAAACCAAATACAATTTTATGCTCATTACTGTAGACCTTATTCAATAAGGAACTGTGCTAAAATAGATTGGGATTAGAGAATAAACATCACTATTTAGTAAACTTCTTTTATGATTTGCACTCCCCTGACTCGCTATATGCCAAATATTTGAGACATCAAATGTATTTGCAGATATATTGTGCTTGGGTTAGATTTCACAGAGGAAACCATGCACTGTTTATATTTTTGTTTATGGCTGATGAATTTGAGTTTTTGAAAAAAGAAGAGACAAGGGCCAATGGGTTAATTCCTAGCATTAGTATTATTGAGCGCTTGAAAGAGATGGGATTATTACTTGTTAGAGAAATGGAAACAAAGAAGTGATCAGATTGAGATTTATAAGAAAATTAAGGAACTAAATTGTGATCCAGTTAAAAATTTGTTTTCATTATATGGATTAAAGAGGACCAGGGTTTTAAAACTGTGCAAGGCCAAATGGAGATTAAATGTCAAGAAATGTCTTTTATTTTGTGAAGTGAATGCTGATTCAAGTGAGTACTGCAGTCTACTGGCCAGGATCAGCATTGTCTATTAATAGATAGATACCCTGCATAAAATAGGACAAACATGATCTTCAGGATCAGGAGCTATATCTTCTGTGTGACTGGCAAGGAGATTCCCAGGTTGTTTCTCTCCCATGTATGCCACTTCCACTGACCTGTGACAGCACCTGACTCATTCCCTGATAACCATGTCACTTAAATTAAACACTATTATAAATAGATAACCAAAAGCAATTGGAACCATATTTATTTAAGCTTTCATGCCCATTCTATCTAATATTCACTTATTAATCATTTATTTATCCATGACTGAGCAAATGCTCATGCCATCTACAAACGTTGGATATTTCTGCAGTTCCATTGCTCATCTCTGCACTTATACATATGTTAACTATAATTTCCACAGGGATATTACAAGAGATCACCTTTAAATTAGTGAAAAATGATTAAATGTGACTATTTACTTGCATTTTTTTGGAAGTCTGCAGTCATCCCTCTCCCCAGTGACAACACATCCTTGCTGAGATATGGGGCCCAAAACTGTGGACAATATTCTAAGTGCAGCCTGACTTGTATCTTACAAAGCCTCATCATTATCATCTTGCTTTTATATTCCATTCCCCTTGAACTAAATGCCAACATTGTATTTGCCTTCCTTTGCACCTTTGCTGTTTGACGTTTCTTCCCATTTAGATAATAGTCTGCACTATTGTTCCTTTTTCCAAAATGCTTTATTATACATTTCTTAACACTGCATTCCATCTGCCAGTTTTTTGCCCATTTGTCTAACTTGTCTAAGTCCTGCTGCAATTGTATTCCTTCTTCAGCACTACCTAACCCGACACCTATCTTTGTATCATCTGCAAACTTTGCCACAAAGCCATCAATTCCATTATCTATATCATTGAAAAACAATGTGAAAAGTAGCAGACCCAACACCGACCCATGAGGAACACCACTAGTCACTGGCAGCAAACCAGAAAAGATCCCTTCAATCCCACTCATTGCCCCCTGTCTGTCAACCATTCCTCTATCCATGCCAGTATCTTTCCTGTATTGCCATAGGACCTTATCTTGTTAAGCAGCCTCATGAGTGGTACCTTATCAAATGCCTTCTGAAAGTCCAAGTAAATGATTTTAGCTTCCTATTCTTTGTCCACCCTGCTGAGTACTTCCTCACAGAACTCTAACAGATTTGTCAGGCAAGATTTATCTTCCTCATCCTTTCTGATTTCCTTTGTCTTCCTCCTTTCTTAAAGAGTGCAGTGATATTTGCAATCTTCCACTCCACCAAGGCCATGTTGGAAACAAGTGATTCTTGAAAGATCATGACCAATGCATCTGTTATCTCTTCAGAAGCCTGTCTCAGGATTCTGGGATGTAATTCATCTAGTCCGGATGACTTATCCACCTTAAGACCTTTGAATTTGCTTAGCTCATTTTCCTTTGTAATAGCAGTGGCCTCACCCCTGCTCCCAGAAACTCACAGACCTCTGGCACATTGCTGGTGTCTTCCACAGTGAAAACAGATTAAGTTTTTCTGCCATTTCCTCGTTCTCATTACTATTTCACCAGCATCATTTTCCATGGTCCAATATCTACTCTCACCTCCCTTTTTCTCTTTATATATCTGATAAAACTTTTAGCATCCTACCTTATATTATTAGCTAGCTTGCCTTCATATTTCATCTTTTCTCTTCATACAGTTTTTTTTTAATTTGCCTTCTGTTGGATTTTGAAAGCTTCTCAATCATCCAACTTTTCACTTACTTTTGCTACATTATATGCCCTTTCATTGGCTTTGATGCAGTCCTTAACTTCCCTTGTCAACCATGGTTGCCAACCCTTGCCATTTGAGAACTTCTTCTGTGGAACATACCTGTCCTGTGCTTTGTGATCTATTCCAAAAACTTCATCCACCTCTGTTCTGCAATCTTCCCTGCCAGTAACCCCCTCCAATCCACCTGGGCCAGTTCCTCTATCATGCCTCTGTAACTCCCTTTATTCCATTGCGATACTGATACATATGTGTCATGCTCATCCCTCTCAAAATGCATGTACGAATTCAATCATATTTTGATCACTGCTTCCAAAGGGTTCCTTTATGTTAAGTTCCCTAATAAGATCTGTGTAATTTCACAACACCCAGTCTAAGATAGACTTTTCCCTGGTAAGCTCAAGCACAATCTGCTCTAAAAAGCCATTGCTAAAAAACAACCTTTTCATGAAACTGTGCATTGAAAACCGCTTTTTCCTGGCTTCTTCCCAACCGGACTTTCCTCAATAAGCTTTTCTCCCCATCTTAGTGAATCGAAACAGTCACATCATAGCCATCAATATGTAACTGTGAAGAATTTGTTCATAACATTTCATTTGACCCAATGCTTACTATTGGTTAGTAAATCTCCTCAAAAATTAGAGAATAGTTTACATATTGTACAGTAGATATTCACCTTTTTTCCCACTCCTTAAACATAAAAAAGTGAATTAATAACACTTCTGAACTTACACAAGCTTCACAGTGGTGAATAAAACAGGAATTTGGTTATTGTTTTTGTATATCCAGATTTCCCAGCATTATGCCATGAAACCAATTAAAATGTGTGAACGATGAGAGTCATATTCTTTTTGTTGATGCATCACATCAGAAAATGTATTAACTTTGATTTTTCCTCCTCATTCCTTCTTCACAGCTGGTGTTTATTTCTAATTATTATATTCAAACCAGGAACCTAATAACTGCTGTAAATGTTCTGGCTGCTGAATCTAAATATGACATTTTAAGCATAAGCTCGCTGATATTCAAGCTATGCAGACTTCATAACATTTAGACAAATAGAATGTGAATCCCAGCTGGGAATATAAAGTTCAAAGATTCTTCATTTGACAGCTGTCTACAATTAATAAATGGCTCGAAAGATTAATGCCCACTGAGGAAAAACATACAAGTTTCAGCTTTTGAACATTCCTATCATAGAAAATTATTAATAATCTGCAGCCAACTACAAGATTTTGATGTTTCTTTATTTTTATTTTTTTTTAAAGAAGGTGAAATGGTATCTAGGTAACAGTTACAATTGGAAATCTAATCACAGATTGTGTTTGGTTTATGACTGAATGCAGCGCTTGAAAATAAAACTAGATTATGTGTCTCTGAAGTTATGAACTGAACATTGTTCATGCTTTTCAACTGACCACAAAGATATGGACTCAGCCTGATTTCTTTTCAGACTGCAACAGAAATATACAAGGAAAGATTCAGAAGACTGATCTAATTTTGTGTTCAAACTGATACAATGTATTGAAGAAAATCAAGTTAAAGGTAAGAATGTTATTTTTCACCCAATGTTTTCCTGCTGGAATCACAAAGATCTCCCAGGATTGCTGACATATCTGATCCATCTACTCCCTGGTGTCATTATTGTTCTTGTTTTGCTGCGTACATGAAGTACCAATGGTGCATCTTCATTGAGGACAGTACCCCTCATCTATGCAGAATTAGATGCTACTCAGCAACTCTTTTATAGGATTATAATTATACAGCACAGAAACATGCCCTTCAACTCATAATGTCCATGCTGACCATCTTCACTCAGTTCATTCAGCAGCATGGATCCATAGCTGTCTTTGCCTTGGTAAATCAAGTGCTGGTGTAGATACATTTAAATAGTGTGGAAGTCTCGAGGTCTTTCACCCTCGCAGGTAGTGCATTCCAAACTCCAGTGATGCTCTGGATGAAAAATTAGTCCATATATTCTCTCTAAACCCCTTAATCCTTACCTTAAACTGATGGTGTTTCACTATAAGACCCCTCTGCTGTTGGAAATGGTTTACCACTCTATACCCTCATCTATCCTCAGTTGTATCCAAATCTTGAAGGTACCTATACATTCATTACTGTAACAAAAGTTCTATTGATCATCTGGACATGCTTGCCTGCCAGCACAAGGATTAATTGTGTTTCTGTAGATCTGCCACATATAGATTGGGTCAGTACAGAAGGGCTGCAATTTGGAAAAATGTGAATCATATAATCCATATTTTTTATTTTCCAAGTCCTGATTAAGGGTCTTGGCCCGATACTTCAACTCTTTATTACTTCACTATTGCTACCTGACCTGCTGAGTTCCTCCATCATTTTGAGTGAGTTACTCCGGATTTCTAAGTTATAAAATTCAATATCACTCCTGGTTGAGCTTGTGTAATGCAGGACTAGACATTTTTGTAGGCAGCTTTAACAGATGAGTGCTTAACATCTGACTTTTTTTTTTAAAGCTATGTTAGCAAAGGCATTCACCCATTTCAGATAGATGGGTTATCCCATATTACAATAACAGCTTCAGGAACCCCAGACAAATAGGTTGCGTGTCCATGTGCTAATAAAATCAAGTGATTTTGAACTACTGCAATAATCTTAGAAGTGATTTCTCTTTTACTGATTATAAAAGGCATGTTAGATAAGAACATAAGAGCAGAGGCAGGAAAAGGTTTTCTCTATCCAGCTCCATTATCCGTTAAGATAACATTTCATCCAATCTTTGTCTCAACATTATGTTCCCACTCGTTCCTCATTACCCCTGACTCACTTGAATACATTCAATGACTGCCTCATCAAATCTTTGGAGAATATTCAATAGCCTGAGTGAAGAGTTTTCTCCAAATGTTTGAATAATTTAAGCCAACCCTCTGAGGAAAACATACAACTTGTTAATATCCCCAAGATGTTACTCTGCATGTTCCCTAAGTTCACCAATCATTCTCCTAAACTACAATCAACATAAGCCCAAATTGCTCAAGCATTTTGTCATTTGTTTTTCACCTTAGCAATCTATCTGGAAATTAGACTAGATATTGGAGTCGAACCAACTCCAAAGTATACAATATATTTCCATTAGTATGGTGACCAAAGCTGCAGTATTTATGAAATAATTGCATCCAGTGACCCAGTGAATTACTGAAGACAAATGTTTTTGAATAACAACAGGTCTATAGCTAACACAATCTTGCAGGAGCTCCACTCTGCTTTGGACTACCTTGACCACATCAAAACATACATCAGGCTGCTGTTTGTCAATTACAGCTTGGCATTCAACATCACTATCACTAAGCTTCAGAAACTGGGGCTCTGTACCCTCTACTCAAAATGGATGCATCTTCCTTATGGGGAGACCACAGTCAGTGTAGCACAGTAATAACATCCCCTTCTCACTGACAATTAATTCATGCGTTCCATAACGATGTGTGCTTATACTCTCTCTACATTCATGACTGTGTGGCTAAGCACAGCTCAAACATTATCTTTGCCAATGATGCCGAGATCAATTGGCTAGTTGAATGATGTTGCAACAACCTCACATCTAAGACAGAAGGCCATGGAAGAAAGAAGAAAGGGGGAGGAGAGGAGGAGCACAGAAAGACATGATGGGTGGAAAGGGAATGGGAACTGGAATTAAAATAGATGGCTACTGGGAGATCCTACTTGTTCTGGTGGACAGGGTGTAGATGTTTGGCGAAGTGGTCTTCCAATTTACATCGGGTCTATGTGAATTCTACTTCCTATTCAGTGTGGCAACAGGGAAGAAGTGGACCCCACTTCTCAGTGCTAAGTCTGCTCTTTGCTTCAGGGATGTGGTTGGCCAAGTCCAACTTGGGAGAGCCAGGCTCAGGCTCATCCCAAAGGCTCTTCAATGGCACAAGGCAACATCAGTGCAGGAGAGACGGCTCGTGTTGGAGGAGGCAGAGTGACACGCCAGGGCCGTCTCAATCGCCAAGCTGGGCCAATGACCTAATTGGAACAGCCTGGAAAAGAGGAAACTCAGCTGGCATGACATCTGGGAGATGGAGGGATCTCGGCTAAGTTTTGTCATCAGAACCACTTATGACAGACAGACATACTTTATTGATCCCAAGGGAAATTGGGTTTTGTTACAGTCGCATCAACCAAGAATAGTGTAGAGATAAAGCAATATAAAACCATAAATAATTAAATAATAATGTTACTTATGCCAAGTGGAAATAAGTCCAGGACCAGCCTATTGGCTCAGGGTGTCTGACACTCCGAGAGAGGAGTTGTCAAGTTTAATGGCCACAGGCAGGAATTACTTCCTATGACGCTCAGTGTTGCATCTTGGTGGAATGAGAATCTGGCTGAATGTACTCCTGTGCCTAACCAGTACATTATGGAGTGGATGGGAGACATTGTCCAAGATGGCATGCAACTTGGACAGCATCCTCTTTTCAGACACTGCTGTCAGAGAGTCCAGTTCTACCCCCACAACATCACTGGCCTTACGAATGAGTTTGTTGATTCCGTCGGTGTCTGCTACCCTCAGCCTGCTGTCCCAGCACACAACAGCAAACATGATAGCACCGGCCACCTCAGACTCGTAGAACAACCTCATCTCTTACAACCTCCTACCTACACCCCAGAAGCTGAACCAGTGGTGGGGAGAAGACTCCGCTTACTCTCTTTGTCAAGCACCTGGATCACAAAGGCACATTTTAACAGGATGCACCATGAGCCTCAGCCAGGGGCGGTATACTTGGTGGCATAACCAAGTTTTTAGACAGCTGGCATCAATCTCAGAACAGAGGAGAATCACCACAAATGTTTTCCCACAAACATCGGCAAGAAATGTTCACATCACACGATTTGTACCAGCAGGCCAACCTCTAGAGCACCATATAACATCAAAAGGTGTAAGCATTCTGCAGGTTGCTCGGGATTGGAAAATGGACAAGGACTTGGAGAAAAAGCTTGTGTTTCCTCCGGACATTGCGGCTACAACATTCCAGCCAGACATGGTCCTGTGGTCCACAATAGCCAATCTGGCATATGTTGTGGAATTGACAGTACTGTGGGAAGATGGTGTTGAAGAAGCTTGTGAGAGGAAAAAGACCAAGTACTCTGAACTGGCAACTGAAGCTGCCCAGAACGGCTGGAAGTCCAAGATTTTCCCTGTAGAAGTGGGATGCAGGGGATTTTTGGCTACATCTACAACCAGTCTATTGAAGAAGATGGGGGTGAGGGGTTATTCACTCCATCAAGCAATCAAGTCCTTGTCAAATGCAGCAGAAGAAAGCAGTAATTGGATTTGGATTAAAAGGAAAGACAACTGGGCTGCAGTATAGAAGGTATAGAACTGAGGGGTGTATCTGGGACGCCAGGTAGCACCGTTGAGCCCATTGTGGGCATATCAACAAAATGTCAAAGAAGGAGGGTGCACACCCGATGACCTCGATGAGGTACCTACCCTCCTTGTCACCCTCCAAGCCCACTGCCAACATCAAGTGTTCTGACTTATCATAGGGATTGAAACATCAAATCCTATTAGCTTTACTTACTTTACTGATATGTCCATCCATGGCCTCCTCCACTGTCGGGATAAGGCCACACTTAAGGTTGGAGGAACAACATCTTGTGTTCTGTTTGGGTGGCCTCCAACCTGTTGGCATGACATCAATTGCTCAAACTTTCAGTCATGCCTTCACCCACCCCATCTTCACCATTTCCCATCCCCTTTCCCTCTCTCATGTTATCTCCTTGCCTGCCCACTGTCTCCCTCTGGTGCTCCTCTTCATCTTTCTTCCATGGCCTGCTATATCTTTCACTAATCAATTTTCTAGCTCTTTGCTTCATCCCTCCCTCTCCAATTTTCACCTATTGCCTGGCATTTCTCTCTCCCAACCCCCTACCTTTCAAATTTACCCCTCAGCTTTTTTTCTCCAGTCCTGCCAAAGGGTTTTGTCCCAAAACATCGACTGTGGTTTTTCTCATAGATGCTGCCGGGCCTGCTGAGTTCCTGCAGCATTTTGTGTGTGTTGTATGAATAACATCAGTCTGATTCTTTTCCAACCTTCAGTAATCCTTACACCTGGTCTCCTGCATTTTTTTTTGTTCTGTGCCATTTGCGTAAAGTACTTATGTCTATGTGAAGTACTTTACAATTGTCAATATTGAATTTCATTTCCCATTGATTTGTTCTGTGGAATATTTTATTTCTTTAGCTCTGGAGGTTGACATTACTGCATAGCAGATTCAAGCTCTGGCTTAGCTATTCATTGTTCGATCTCACATTAAAATCAATGCATCACAAAGCCTCTTTCAATATTTCTGTAATCTCTTTTGACAAACTGAATATCAGTTAATGTCATCTACAGCTATCATGTTTTGTTTCCCACTCAATCTCTCCCTATTTGTCAAGTAATAACCTAGTTTTAATTCTTTTGCTTATTTAAGGTTCTTCCAACCAAACTTAAGAACAAAAATATTTCTGCCTCTGTAACAGCAGTATACAGTTTCTCCTAATGTCATCTGTAATCTTTAAAAAAACTTTATGTAAATAAATTGAGAGTCTTGTGTTACATTTCACATTTTCCCTTCCAATCTTAAGAGTTTATGTACCAATTCATTACTTAAAACAAGTTGGAATACATCAGATTACCAAAATTATATGAATATCATAACTACTTATGATCAAATTCAATGGGCATTTTTATGTCTAAATGTGTTTAATCTGCTTCCAAAAGAGTTTTATATACTTTTACATTTTCTTAGCATTTGAACAATTTAATATTTGTTGAAATGCTCTAGTATTTCATTTGAATAATTTTAAATATTCTAATTTAAGAGTTAGAAGTATTGTAGAAAAACTGACGTCTTTGATACATGGCAGAGCTAGGAATGAGGGTTTGGCTTGCGTCTAATGCTTCCAGAAGATTCCAAGATCCAAAATGCAATCATTATCAAAACATGTATGTACGTATCCAATATGCAACCCTGATATTCCCACGGACAGTTACGGAACAAAGAGAACCATGGAACCTGTTCAAAGAAAAATATCAACCTCTAGGCAAAAAAAATCACATAAATGGCAACAAATAAAAGAAAACGCAGTGTATAACACAGAATATAAAACACAAAATCAAAAGCTTCCAGACATATTCAGTTAAGCTCACTGTCCATTATCTGCAGAATGCCCAATTCAAAATCAGCCAAAAAAGCAACGAGAAAGGAGAGACCTGAAACCAGAAACACATCAAACCGTGAACTGCTGAGTTCTGTGGGTGGAGTTGTTCACGCCTATTATGTGGACAAATGCTTTGCCACTGCTAAGGGTCTTGTTTCTTGGTTCTGTGAGCAATTTTATCCAGGAAGATTAATGTTCAGAACTTTTCTTTATTATTATTTTATTTCTTTATTTTATTATACAACAGGCCCAACTCAGAGAAATGCAGTTTTCTGGCTGTACTATCACTATAGAGAATGCTTGCTGTAGTGTGTGTTATAAGGGATTCTTCACTGATTCAGGCAACAGATTTTCTACAAAGATCAAAAGCACCCTGGGCTTTGTATATGCCTTCTCGGGAAAGTGTTTCAGCCTTCTCTAAGGTTGTAACACTTCTCAGCCTTGTAAGTTGTCATGGCTGTGATCAGCCAAGGCAGAAGAGGATAGATGTACTCTTCCATGCAGCTTGTCATCTATGTGGAAGAGAATGCCATGAATCTTGGCTGTCACCGAACATAAAAGTTATGGCAGCTTCCTTGAATCAAACATTATCATGAATGATGTCAAGCCTGACATCACAAATTATCTGTGCATTCACCAAGTAAAATTCCTCTTTTTTTTTGTAGGACATTGTATGTTCCGGAGATCTAAAAGAAAAAGCAGTTCTAAAACTCAAGTGAATGAGGCATTCCTGAGCTGCAATTATTTTATTGGAAGATACCAGTGTCCTGCCTGAATTTTTCCCAGTTCAAATAAGTAGAGTATGATGCCATTAAGGAATATAGTCAAAACAAATTACAGTGCATTTATCTTTTAGAGAAATCGAAATGACCACAATAAAATAATGCTTAATGTTGTTGTGAGCATACATAGATTCACAAAATTAATAATGAGATGGAAGGAACTGCAAATGTTATTTGGTGAGTAGTGTTATTATTTGAGGTGTAGAGTTATATTTTGATAATGGGATTGGTACAGTCCAATAATAGAAGGAAATGCTATATTTTATCTGTTCTGAAAGGCTAGTTGCCATTACAGTACAATTTCCTTTCTGTCTAAAGGACTTATATTTTATCTGTTCTTTTTGACAGCTTGCCAAGATAGTACTACATTTTTGTTTTCAAAAAATGATTTTGACATGCATTGAAACAAAACCAGCAATCTACATTTTTTCTGTTGGCAGTCTCTCAGCTGACTTGTATGCAATCTGTTTTCTGAGTTCTGATATTGCTAATGCAGACAACATGGGAACCGTAAGCTCTTCTACTGATGTGGCAGGAAATGGCACAATCCCTCCTACACTTAGGCAGGGCTTGTGTGTGCTTCTGATACACGGCCTTTGGTTTTGTATACCATCCCTAACACTCTTTCACTATTTTAAGCAGTGATGGGCTCGAGATCCCTAGAGTTCTGTGAGGAAGTTGCATTGCTGCCATCAGGAATGAGGTGCAAAAGCCTGAAGGCATGCACTCAGCGATTCAAGACCAGCTTCTTCCTCTCTGTGATCCAAGTTCTGAATGGATGTTGAACCCATGAACATTACCTCACTACTGTTTTATTTTTATTTTTGCACTACTCATTTAACATATTATATATATATATAACATATATATACAGTATACATAATATGTATATACACACATGATAATTCCTGGTTTTTTCCATTATTATGTATTTCTTTGTACTGTTGTTGCAAAGGCAACACATTTCACAACATAAGCCAGTGATATTAAATCTAACTTTGATTCTGATTCAAGAATAGTGAACTCCGGATTATACCTGATGTCACATCTCATCAAGAGCAAGTCATGGGATAAAGCAGTAGTCAACAAAAGCAAGTCTAGTTATCAGGACTGGCACAAGCACAGTAAAGTTAGGGAAAGGAATACCAGATAAACTGCGTTAATTTTAATACATTTAAGTTTAATAGATAAGGCCAAATTAGAGCACAGATTGGCTTTGAGAACTGGGATACTATAACCATTGCAGATTTGTGGCTGAAAAAAGGGCAGGACGGGTGTCTCAACAAGAATATAAGGATACAGATGCTTCGGCTGAGCAAGGTGAGGGCAATGCCTTTTTGATAAGGTAGGACATAACACCAATTCTTAGAGATGACATTCTTAGGTGATCAGAGAAACAAAAACATCAAAGAATACAGCACAAGAACAGGCCATTCAGCCCACAATGTTCTGCTGAACCAGCTAAAGAGCAAATCAAAAACAATATTTCCATACAATAGTTTAATTTAATATCAGAGAATGTATATCATATACAACCTGAAATTCTTACTCGTCACAGATGCCCTCAAAACAGAAGAAAACAACCCCAAAGAATGAATGACAGAAAAACATAAGAACCCCAAATCTCCTTGCCCCCTCCCATGCACAAGCAGCAGCAAGCAGCAACAATATCAATGGCGCGCATCTCAAATAGCCTCTGACAGCCAAGTCAAGCTCCTGGCTTTCACGTGTGGCTTAGCTACTAGGCGGGGGGAGCCATTTCTACTGACAGAAGGCAGGTTACTGGTGTCTTAAAATCAGTTGCTTTGAGCAGATGGGTCTTGTCAGCTGTGGCTGGCAGCTCATTTAGAAGAAGGAAAACTGTAATCTTAATCTTCCATCAGTTTAAGGCTATACCCACTCGTGTGGAAGGCTTCAGGAGTAAACCCCAAGGTGAAGTCCAGAGCTGGAAACCCCAAGGCAGTACTACATTGAGTTCAACACTGACTGGCAACTCCTGTAATGCCCCTGGTGCCAAACTATATCAGACTCTGCAGTTTCTCTGGATTCATCAGATGCATGAAGAAGAAGAGCCCACTACATGACCAACACTGAGTATAGAATCTGTGACATTATGGTGTCTTTGTAGAAGTTGTTGGTGAGGCCACACTTGAGTGTGTGTTGGTCACAAAAGATGGTTAAACTCGAAAGAGTGCAGAATAGATTCATGAGGACGCTGCCAGGATAAGGGAGCCTGAGTTGTAGGAAGAGATTGGCTAGACTTGGTTTGTATTTATTGAACCATAGGAAATGATGAGTGACCTTATAACATCATGAGTGGTATACTGTACATAAGGTGAATGATAGTAGTCTTTTCCCCAGGATAGGGGAGTACAAAACAAGGGGCTAAGATTTAGCAAGAGAGGGAACTTGAGAGACAATCTTTTCATTCAAAGGGTGGTGAGTATAATGAACGAGCTGCCAGAGTCTGTGGAGTCATAGAGTCACATAGTCTTAGAAAACAACGATACAGAAACAGGCTTTTTGGCCAATATAGTCCATGCCAAGCAACTTAAACTGCCTCGTCCCATTGACCTGCACTTAGACCATGGCCTCCATACTCTTCCTATCCATGTACTTATCCAAACTTCTCTTAAACGTTGAAATCAAAATCACATCCACCACTTGTGCTGGCAGCTCAATCCACATTCTCACCACTATCTAAGAGAAGCAGTTTCTCCTTGTGTTCCCCTGAAACATTTCACCTTTCATCCTCAAACTATGACCTCCAGTTGTGGTCTTACCCAACCTCAGTGGAAAAAAATGTGCTTGTATTTACCCTATCTATACTATCATAACTTAGTATACCTCTGTCAAATCTCTCCTCAATCTTTTACATTCCAGGGAATAAAATTCTAACCTATTCAGTCTTTCCTTATGACCCAAGTCCTGCATTCCCAGCAACATATTCTATATTTTTCTATTTTATTTACATCTTTCCTGTATGTAGATGATAAAAACAGCCCACAATACCCCAAACTACGCCACACCAATGATCTTCTGATCAAGGTACCGCCTGCATACAATATTCCTTCGGTTGACATCTTCTGGATAGATCATTAAAATATGTATTTCCCCTTTTTGTAATGTCTTTTACATTTGTTTTTCATCTTGAATATAATTCTGGAACTGTTAGAGCCTGTGAAACATCGAGGCAAATGTGGAAGTTTGGAGATCTTTTGGGTGTTCCAGTGCTCTGTATTCTCCGAGAGGATTCTGGGGGACAGTGGTAGCTTGCACAAACCTTGTGGCAGGCAGGCTGCAGGACAGGGCAAATGCAGAAGGTGAGAACTGGCTGTCTGACTTTTGATCGCACTGCTACCAGAGAGAGGAGAGCTTGCCACTATGCCCGGAGAATGTTACCCAGGTTTTCTGCATTTTGGATCTGGACTTGAACTACAGACATTTTTTTTCCAGTCCTATAGCTTTTTATATTCTGTGTTTTTCACCCGACCTTTCTTGTTTCTTTTTGTGTGTGAGAAGGGGGATTTGGGGTTAATGTGCCTGTTCTATTTTTGGGGGGTGTAGGGTGGATTTAGGGGCTGATATGCCCACTCCATTTTTTTTCATTTTCTTGAGGGTTGGTGATCGTGCTGCCTTTCTTTTCTTTCTTGATTTCATGGCCGCCCAGAGAAGATGAATTTCAGAGTTGTTTACTTTGATAATAAATGAACCTTTGAACCGATGTCTTATATAACTATAACATAACATCCCAACTCCTGTACTCAACACTTTGATCTATGAAGGCCAATGTGCTAAAGCTTTCTTTATGACTCCATCTACCTGAGACACCCTCTTTTAATGAATTATGGATCTGTATTCCCAGGTCCCTTTGTTCTACTACATTCCTCCATGCCCTACCATGGTTGGTCCTCCCAAAGTGCAACACTTCACACTTGTCTTCATTAAATTTCATCTTCCATTTCTTAGCTCATTTTCCAGCTGGCCCACAATCCTCTGCAGTCATTGATAGTCCTCCTAGCTGTTCACTACACTCCTGATCTTGGTGTCATTAGCAAATATGATCACAGTATCATCCAGATTTTTAAAATAGATGATAAACACTAATGGACCCAGTACTGATCCTTGCAGCACATCACTTGTCAGAGGTTTCCAGTCAGAGAAGCAACCACCTGCTACCACACCATGGTTAATGTCTAATCTAATGTACAACCTTATCTTAAAGACCAAGTGACTAAAATTTCTTGACCTGCTTCCCATGCAAGACATTGTCAAGTGCCTCACTGAAGTCCATATAGAAAACACTCTCTGCCTTGCCCTCATTAACTTTCCTGGTAAATTCCTCAAAAAAGTCTACCAGATTGATTAGGCATGACCTACAATGCACAAACCCATGTTGACTGTCCCTAATCAGTCCCTATCTATCCAAATACTCATATATCCAGTCCCTTAGAATAGCTTCCAGTAACTTTCCCACTAATAATGTCAGGCTCACTGGCCTAGAGTTTCCTGCTTTATTCTTAGAGCCTTTCATAAACAGTGGAACAACGTTAACTATCCTCCAATTCTACGGTACCTCAGCTGTCAGTAAGAATGATTTAAGTATCTCTGCTAGGACTCCTGCAATTTCTGCCCTTGCCTCCCACAGGGTCTGAGGGAATACTTTGTCAGGCCCCAGGGATTTGTCCACCTTAATTTTCTTCATGTCAGCAAACATCACCTTCTCTGTAATCTGTATGCGGTCCTGAAGCACCATCAATAACTCTCCGAGACGTGAGGCGAGATATAGGCTTTTATTGGCTGGAAGAAAGAACAAGCAGCAATTGACCATCACACTACATCCTGGAGACTGAGGCCAGGCTCAGTCTCCAATCACCTTTATACTGGGGTCCGTGGGAGGATTCACAGGAGCAGGTCTATGTAGTTCACCACAGGTCCATTACCTTGTTACTGCTTTGCTGCACTTCTATAGACCCTATGTTCATCTCCCATGTAAATACAGAAGCAAAAATTCCATTTAAGATCTACCCCTATTACTTTTGGCTCCATGTATGCATTACCATTCTGATCTTTCAGAGAACCAATTTTGTCACTTGCAGTCCTTTTAGTCTTGCTATATCTGTAGATGCTCTTACAGTTCTCCTTTACCTTGTCTGCTTGAGCAACCTCATGCCATCTTTTAGCTTTCCTGATTTTGTTAAGTGTTCTTTTGATTTCTTATACTCAAGTGCCACATTTGCTTGTATCTGTCTAGAACTGTTATGTACCTCTTTTTTCAAAATTAATCATGTCCTCAATATCTCTCAAACCAAGGTTCTCTAAACCTGTTAACCTTGCCTTTTATTCTGACAGGCCCATGCAAGCTTTGTACACTCAAAATTACCAGAAAACAGACTGTCACAATCCACACTTGCCAGATCAATTCAGAAACAATCAAAATTAACCTTTCTCCTATTTAGAATCTCTACCCACAGACCAGACTTATCTTATTGCATATTTACTTTGAAACTAATGTCTTTTTGATCATTTATTGTAAAGTGTTCACCTACAAAAACTTCTGTCACCAGCCATGTCTCATTCCCTAATAGCAGATCAAATATTGCACACTCTCTCATTGGGACTTTTACTGCATGTTCCTCAAAATATTTGACAAACTCTACCCCATCTAATTCTTTTATCCCATCCAGTCAATATGTGGAAAGTTAATTTACCTACTATCACAACCTTATGTTTATTGTAGAAGTCTGCAATCTCCCTACAAATTTGTTTCTCCAAATCCCGCAAGCTGTTAAGTAGTCTTTAATATAGCCCCAATAATGTGGTCATATCTTTCTTATTCCTCAATTCCACCTGTAAAGCCTCACTGGACAAGTTCTGTAGTGTGTCCTGATTAAGCACTACAGTGACATTTTCCCTAACAAGCAATGCCACACCTCCCACTTTAATCACTCCTATTCTGTCACATCTAAAATAACAGAACCCTGGAATGTTGAGCTGCTAGCTCAACCCCTCATGCAAACAAGTCCCAGCAATGTTTACAATGTCGTAATTCCGTGGGTTAATCCATGTCCTTATCGATCTGCCATTCCTTCTTGCACTGATACATGCATAACTCAGAGCGTTACTTCAACCATGCTCAACCTTTTGGTTCCTCACTTTGAGTGAGGTCTTAACAACATCTGTCTCCATAACCTCACCACTATCTGATTTAGCACTCTGGTACCCACAATAATGCAACTTTAGAGTCTTGATCTTCAAATATAATATCCCTCAAATGACCATAGACTAGGTTGGTGCACTGAATGCACTGGTGAACTTTGTCATCAGTATCTGGCTTGACAGGGAGGTGCCACCTGAGATTATTGAAGCTGTACACAGTTCCATGGTTTAATCCTGATCATAGTGTGAAATAGTAGGGGCAGGTAGGTTAGTACCTTGATCTTGCTGATGTCAAGTATGCTTCCTATTGTCTCATATAGATCGGTGAAAAAATTAATGATGTATTGGAAATTGGCCACTGAACATACATAAAATCAAAAGATGTCTGCAAACTGAAAGCCTCAAAATTCAGCCAAGAAGGAAAAAACAAAACTGAATAGGAAAGAGAAAGTAGGTTATGAGAATAACCTAGTAAGATATGCAAAACAGAGTGTAAGCATTTTTCTAGATATGTGGAAGGAATGTTGACTCTGAGATTTAAGTGTCCTTGGAGTGCAAACATGGTAAATAGCACATTATGTGAGTAAAAGGCGGCAAATGGCAACGCGACTCCAGAAGGCCAAAACGGGAGCTGTAAAACAAACTCTAAAAAGGGCAACGTGTATTTATGTAAATATTAACAGAAAATCATCTATTTTCCTCTGTACTTCTTTCAGAGCTTTAGATTTAGAAATACATTTACTTGCTTTAATTATTAGCAAAATTAATAAATGATTGTATTTAGAGTCCAATCCTCCTGCACCATTCAAAATTTCCTCATGATAACATTAAAAAGACTCAACACAATAACTGTAGTGCAGTATGTTTCAAGCCTATATTTTACCATGTTTTTAACATCAGTTTGCAGATAGTTCAAAGAACCATTGTACTTATCATTACATTGGTTTAATGCAGGATTGCTTTCCACCTACAAGAATACCGCCAAACAGTGAAGATTTAAAATTGATGCAGAGATCTGCAAAGTCATAACAAGGTAGATTGTAAGGGCAAGGGTTCATCTTATTGTACTCAGAAACCACTAAATAGTCTTACAACAGTGGGGTACAAACTCCCCTCAAAACTGGTGATACGTGCTTTCAGGCTTTTATATTTGCTGTTTGTTAGGACAGAGAAGACACTATGTCCAAGATGGGTAGGATCTTTGATTATGCTGGCTGCTTTACTATTGTAGCTGAAAGTAAAGACTGAATTCATGGAAGGGAAGCTGGCTTCTATGATTTGCTGAGCTGTAACCACATATCTCTGCAGTTTCTTGTGGTCACCAACATAACTGATGAGAGCAACTTTGCAAAAATACAAATCAGGCTGTATAAGTCTCTATGGAAGGAAAAGGATTAATAAATATTCACAGGATACACTTACAAACTTAAAGATAAATTGCATTGTGAACTACAGAAGTGGTGGAGAAATTAGATACTTATTTTATGTCTTTCTTCATGGAAACATTAGAAATAATAGCAATCTACAGTTCAAGTGTGAAAAAGAGTTTAAAGACCTTAACAATAGTGAAAGAAAAGTACAGGGCAAATTAAATTCCAAAGGTCTGATGAACTACTTGCAAGGATTTGAAAGAATTGGTTTTATATTCCAACATCACACATATTATAAAATGGTTCCTACAGATTTTCAGGTAGCAAATGCTTTTTGTCTATTCAAGTATGGAGGTAAAGAGAAAAATGACAACTGTAGAAAAGTTGGCATATCAACAGCAGGGATACTAGGAATGTGGCAATGGAACAGTTAAAATGCACTAATTAGAATGGACTAAGTCATTGTCCTACATCACCTCTGGTACCTTCTCCCCAGGACTGCTGCAACAGGCAGCCCCGCAGCTTGAGCCCTGGTCCTTGTTACAATTGAGGCCACATAGCTCCACTGCCATCTGTCTCACCAATAAACAGCGGAAATGGACTTGCAGCAATCTGCATTACCAAGGTCCAACAGGGTCTTGCGATCACATGAGAAATGCTTAAGACTATTACTTGTTGTTGTACTGCACATCACCTCCGTGCACCAACACCGATGCCTTCTTGTAGCAGGCAGTAACGTGGCCCACACCAAATCAAGTTCCTCTGCCAATGAGCAGCCTGCAGCACTTGAAGTTCTTCAGAATTGTCTTGCGATTGTAAAGATAAAAAAAAACACTTTTGGTAGGCCCCCGAGAGGCCACTGCATCTGAATGCACTACCATCTCATTGGAAGTATATGTTAAGTATCCAAAATTTACAAAGCTAAACAATGTAGATAGTGGGAAGGATGCAGAGAAGGTCTCAGGGGTTGGGGCCAGCAAATCATGTAAAGAATTGTGATGAGCTAACTTAATAGGGGGAAAGCACCAGAGTTGCAAAGTTATGGCATTTGAATTTCTGACAGTTAAACCCAAGTACAACAAACACTTCAGAAGGCTAACATCATGTTGCTCATTAATGTAAAAGATTTGAGTACAATAGCAAAGTATGATGCTGCCTGGAATGTTGTGTACAGCCTAGTTTTCCTACCTGTACTAATTGCAAAGGTTCACCAGATTGATGACTGAATGGGGAAGTGGTAGATGGTGGTGTGAGGCTAGCAGATGCTGCTGCACGGTGGTATTATGGAGTAAAAGAGATTTATTGGTCTGGGGATTTATGGACAGGTAAAGGATTTAAACAAACAGCACTATTGCTTTTACTGCTAAGGAAAAGCAACAAAGATTCATCAGATTGATCTCCAAATGGGTGGGATTCTCTTTGAGAAAAGATTAAGTGAGAGATATGCTTAAGCCGATGGAGGTTGACAGCATTAGAAGCTGGACTGATCTTTTTCATGAGTGGACTGTCAAGAACTAGGAGTCACAGAATTGAGATGTAAAGAAAGTTCTTTACTCACAGGGTAGTAATTGTTCAGATTTCTCTACTCAGAAGGCCTATGGAGTTATGGATCTATGGAATGCTCTGCCTCAGAACACAGTGGAGGCTAATTCTCTGGATGCTTTCAAGAAAGAGTTAGATAGAGCTCAAAGATAACAGAGTCAAGGGATATGGGGAGAAGGCAGGAATGGGGTACTGATTGTGGATGATCAGCCATGATCAGATTGAATGGCGGTGCTGGCTCAAAGGGCCGAATGACCTACTCCTGCACCCATTGTCTATTGTCTATTTCCATGTCCTTTGTTCTTGAGATCATCACAATCAAGCTTAATATCATTTGTATATCATGAAATTTGTTAGCTTTGCGGCAGCAGTACATTGCAATATATGATAAATATTGAAAAAACTGAATGTCAGTGATTTATATATAAGTATATTAAATAGTTAAATGAAAATAAGTAGTGCAACAACAGAAATTTTTAGAAACTACTGATGTAGTGTTCATGAGTTCAATGTTCATTTAGAAATCGGATGGTAGAGGGGAAGAAGCTGTTCCTGAATTGCTGAGGGTGTGCCTTCAGTTTTCCATACTTCCTTCTTGATAGTAAAGTGAGAACAGGGTATGTCCTGGGTGGTGGGGGTCCTTGATGATGGATGATACTTTTCTGAGGCACTGCTCCTTAAAGGCGTCTTGGATACTATGGAGGCTAGTACTCATGATGAAGCTGACTGAGTTTTCAACTCCTTGTAGCTTACTTCAATCCTGTGCAGTAGTGCCCCCACCATACCAGATGGTAATGCAGCCAGTCAGATTGTTCGCCACAGTACACCTGTTGAAGTTTGAGTGTATTAGGTGTCAAGCTAAATCTCCTCAAACTCCATATGAAATATAGCCACTGTCTTGCCTTCTTTATAGCTGCATTGAAATACTGAGACTAGGTTGGATCCTCAGAGATATTGACACCCAGGAACTTAATTTCTGATCCCTTGTCTTACCCTTTATGAAGTCCACAATCAGCTCTTTGGTTTTACTGACACTGAGTGCAAGATTGTTACTGTGACACCACTCAAGTCTCCGGTATATCTTACTCCTGTACACATTCTCGTCACCATCTGAAATTCTGCCAACAATGGTTGTATCACCAGCAAATTTATAGCAAATGATAATGGAACAATTCCAGAAAATCATTTCCATCTCCTTAATTGAACTTCTCATTCTTTCATAAAGAGTTATGATCGGTGTCAGATGAATAAAGTGCGTCTATAACCTAGCCTGGTAAAGCTTAACATAATTACCCTCCTTGTGAATTGTGAAACAAGTACATTGCTGCTTTTTGAGTCCAATGCCAATCCTCAGTACCGAATAACATAATATCCCATAACATATACATAGCAATGATCAAACAGGGCATAGGTTCAAACCAACATACTGCATACAAATAAATTACAGCAATTCTCAACTCACAGAGGCATTTTCATAAGAAATTTACATAAACATTTGTATTAACCAAGATAAACTTGGACTAACAGACACAAGTGTTTATAGACTGCACTTCTAGTGGCCAGATTTGCAAATTATATGAATATGAATGGAGGGGCAGATAGTGTTGAGAAAGGGGGGTGTCTGCAGAACTACTTAGACAGATTTGTAGAATGGGCAAAGAAGTGGCAATTGGAATACCGTTTTGGGAAGTGTATGGTCGTGCACTTAGGTAGCAGAATAAAGGCATAGAGTATAGGAGGAAAATATCCTGAAATCAATGATCCAAAGGTACTTAGGAGTTCTTGTGCTGGATTTCCTGAGGTTAACCTTCAGGCTGATTCGGTGTAAGAAAGGCAAATACAATGTCAGCATGCGTTTCAAGAGGATTGGAATATAAAAGCAAGGGTGTAATGCTGAGGCTTTATCAGGCTGGTGAGGCCTCACTTGGAGTATTGTGAGCAATTTTGGGTCCTTTATTTAAGGAAGGATGTGCTGGCATTGGTGGGGGTGGGGGGGGGGTGGTGTCCAGAAGACATTCATGAGAATCATTCCGGAATGAAAAGATTAACATATGAGGAACATTTGATAGCTTTGGCCATTCTTCTGCTCCCACTTCCTCTGTCTAGTCATCTCTATGAACTCAGATCATCCAAGAACAAAGCTATGTCTAAATTTTCAACCAAAGCAAAATAGAGACCTCATAATTTTAATGGAAGTACCAAACGTGTGAACTATTTTATTGTGTAAACCAGTAAGATATCTAAGGCATTAATTGATACATAGGACTAAATTTCACATAATTTGCAATTATTGGCATAAGGATACGCAACCTGGTATTATTTGATCAGTTGTTTTGTTAGAGAAAACTAACAGCACAGCTCAATAAACATTGTACAATTGCAATAGGTCTGAATCAGTCATTTCACACTTCTGGTAAAAGAGCTCTACTTGTGGGAAGTACAGATCAAGATCAGTTGTAGAATGAAATCTTTAAAAGCAGCCCCTTCTAAGAGTAGTGAGTCCTAGGTGAGAGTATTTTATTTTGTAATTGTAACATTTTACAGAAAAAAGCTGACAGAATAATATAATGATGTAAATCTCACATGCAAGCTACTTTCAATGTGCTAGCAATGATACAGGATTATTATGCTGTGGAGTTCTGTCCTTGCTCTGTTGAGTGCAGTACACACCTAGGGCCATTTGTCAAATTTCAATACAGCATTTACACTTGTATTATAGTGTGTATAATGGAGTTACAAAATAAAAGAACATCCTTTCTTTAAAACATGCTCAACGTATAGATAATCAACCACAGAGAATGTGATCAAATTTTCATAGCTTCAATGGAGGTGTCAATCTGCATCAAGTTTTTGACATGAGATTATTTCAATGAACAATTCAACACCACTATAATAATAGCTTCTTACCAAATTAAAAAAAAATAAGATCTGCTCATGCAAAGTGAAACCATGCAATTACATTTTGAAAGAGACAGCATTCTGATAACCGCCTAGTAGGTGGCACAGTGGGTGCAGCTGTCTCACGGCTGCAGTGACCTGGGTTTGATCCTGACCTTGGATGCTCCCTGTGTGTTATGTGCACATCCTGTGATCTTACAAACAATCACCAGCTTTCCTCTCACATCCCAAAGACAGCAGGGAGCTTAACTGTCAGCTGTAAATTGCTCCTTCTGCAGGTGTGTGGTAGGAGAATTGACTGTGTGGATGAGAATCAGAAACACTGCAGGGAACTGAGTGGGCGATGGGATCGAACACTGTACTCTGTGAGCTGGCATTCTGTAGATAACAACAGGTCGAATGCCCCCCTTTTTACATTGTGAGAAATATGAAAAATGAAAGTGTTGAAATGAAATGGATATCATACTTGGACAAATAACAGCATTTTTGAAAAAAATTTTCAATGATCCACATCAAGCTAAGAAATCTTTTAAAGTTCACAGATGAGACTTAAGAGAATGTTGTGTGCCATGGCATTGTGGGATTAAGGAATGAGATAACAAGGAGAGACCATTAAAACATCTAATTGATTTCTATCACTGTGTTGCTGGACACGGCGTACTGTTTGAATGAAATAAGCCACACTGTGTTAATGGACGAGAACAAAGGGTCTGTCTGTCTCTTGATGACTCTGAGCTTATGGAACACATACTTATGAGGGTGCCTTCCCAGGTTTTGTTGTACTTCACCCAGACCAGGATCTCAATGGGTGCCTGGGACTAGGGTGGGTTCATGTGTCAGAAATGGAGTTCATCCAACATCAATTGAGTAGCGACTACAGATCATGAGCCCAGAAATCTTTGTAGTATTATGTGTGTTTTTTTTGTATTATCTATTTTATGATAGTAAACTAGGTTTAAGTTACTTTGTTGTGCTTGTACACAACCTACCACATCTCCTGGACACTCAAATAATTGGGTTTATCAACCAGCCTGTTACAGATGCACATAGCTGTTCCTTTGTTAGACTTCATTTTAAGTAGACTTCCAGTAGGTTTTATCTCTTTAGTGTATTTTCTTTTTCACAGATCAAATATATTAACTCAAGCTGTGAATTACAAAGTGTGTATGAATTTAGAGTTCTGGGACTCAGAACTAAAAAGGCTCATTGGATTTCACTCTGATTTCAGCACAGGAACAGAAAATACTTCAATGACTTTCATTAGAACAGCTGTAAGGGCAGAAATGCTTAATGCATACTGTATGTTGCAAATAGCCAGTCATGAGTATTATCACTCACAGGGCTAACTCTCATGACTTTTGATATATTTCCTAATAACAAGATGACTGAAGAAGCAAAAGTTTTAATTATTATTAGCATCAGTGAAGCAATGAAAAGAAGATTGAAAAATAGACCATTATAGAAACATCCACAATAACATTTACTCATCATTTTCTCTTAAATGTAATCATCTACATACAATTGTTTGTAGCCTGCGTGTTTTAATTTTACATTACGTTTAAAAGGTTTTGTAAATATTCAAGATTTACAAGAATTATTATTTTTGCTCATCAATAGAAGGAGAATATTGTGTGCAGATTAGTAGCCCATCTTCTGGATTACTAGTCAGTCATCCTTCATGACACTACCACTGTGAGACTTCATGCTGTTGCAGATAGCAGACAAAAGATATTTTCCCAGCTGTATCTACTATGCTTCAATAATCTTATAGTGAGCATAGAAAGAAATCTCACTAAATGACAAAAGGTGTTTTGACTACACTTTGGGCAAAATTGCAGTAATGACGTATGAACATTCCCTTAGACCATAGGTGTCAAACTCAAGGCCCGCGGGCCATATCCGGCCCAGCGTACAATTATATCCGGCCCGCGAGATCATTTTAGATAGATCTATTATTTTAATTATTAATGGCCCGGCGATATGAAGCCTATGATTGTAAGTTAATACCAATCATAAAAATAATGCTTGCTCAGCAGTCTTCTTCATAAGAAATGGAATTTGTGAAGTGGAACACTTTGTAGTTATAGCAGAGACTGAGACACATGAGAACAGGCTGAAAAAACGGAGGCAATGAAAGCTGCGTTCGCAAGCGCCCAACTGATCCTGCCCGCATGAAGCTGCATTTTGCCCAATCCGGCCCGTGACCTAAAATGAGTTTGACACCCCTGTCTTAGACCCTCCTCAGTATGTTAAGTTCATGAACCTGGTGCAGATCCAGGCCAGTCTTAATTCATTGTACCACCTGATTCCTTCAGGAAGTATTTTGTTTCAAAGTATTTCCATTGCTACATGATTTATCCTTTACCCTACTGCTTATAGATTCCTGAGTTGTGAACAAATGGCCTCAGACATTAAGCACCTGGAACATTCACGATTGATGTATTGTGTTCAGATCTGGTTGCCTCACCGCAGGAAGGATGTGGATACTATAGAGAGAGTGCAGAAGAAATTTACAAGGATGTTGCCTGGATTGGAGAGCATGCCTTATGAGAATAGGTTGAGTGAACTCAGCCTTTTCTCCTTGGAGCGACAGAGGATGAGAGGTGACCTGATAGAGGTGTATAAGATGACTTGGGGCACTGGTCATGTGGATAGCCAGAGGCTTTTTCCCAGGGCTGAAATGGCTAACCAGAGGGTCATAGTTTTAAGATGCTTGGAAGTGGGTACAGGGGAGATGTCAGAGGTAAGCTTTTCACTCAGAGAGCGGTGGGTGCGTGGAATGCACTGCTGGAGATGGTGGTAGAGATGAATACTGTAGGGTCTTTTAAGAGTATCTTAGATAGGTACATGGAGCTTAGAAAAATAGAGGGCTAAATGCTAGGGAAATTCTAGGCAGTTTCTAGAGTAGGTTACACAGTTGGCACGGGCCAAAGGACTTGTATTGTGCTGTCGATTTCTATGTTCTAATTGATTTAATAGCCCTCTGTTTGAATGGCTTTATACCTATGATTGTGTGGCTAAGTACAACACCAATACCATATTTTAATTTACTGATGATTTCACTGTTGATTGAATCAAAGGTTGGCAATAAATTGGCATACGTGAAGGACACTGAAACTCTGGTAGAATGATATCAAAATAACAATCTCGCACTCACAAGAGCAAACCATAAGAGAATGTGTTTTAAATTAGGACAAGTTAAATAGTTTAAAATATATAATGGATATTTAGTTAAAACACTGAAAACCCAGCATTAGCCCAATATCATTTCAAATAAGACGTAAACACCTTTGCTATCATTTTAAGTATTCATCTTTTGTGTGTCCATCATCACTTTCTGCTGTCGTTAACTCTGGTTTAAATGTTGTAATTTAGATCCTTGATTATTCTTTGTCACCCCAATTTATTCATTGCTGTTTAGATCAATTTTGATTCTCAGCAGGTTTCCAGGAAGAAAAAGGACAGTAACAAGGGCTGTGCTATTTTAATCTACAAGTCTCATTGTCATCCTGCTAGTTCACCTCCTTTATTGTAGGGAGAGTTTTGTGGCAGGGACTTTGGAGATGATTTTCATTGTTGGCTATCCATCACATACTCCATTTCTAAAACTGTACAGGTATAATTTTGTAGCACATTTGATTTTAGAAGTGCACATGAATGTGATCTGAGTGAAAGCACAATTTGTATACATCCCTCAGAGATTAGATTACAGGAATTGGATTAAAGAGAGTGGAATAAAGACAGGACTTCTCGTTGTTAGAGGCAATAGAGTCATCAAGCTATACAATGCAGACACAGGCTATTTGGCCCAACTTGTTCATGCTGACCAAGTTGCCAAACCGGATTAGTCCCTGATGTCTGCTTTTGGCCTATATCCCCCTAAACCTTTCCTATCCATGTAACTTCCCAAATGTATTTTAAATGTTATAATTGTACCTTTCTCTACCACTTTCTCCGGCAGTTTGGTCCAGATGCTTATCTTCTTCAGTGTGAACATGTTGTCCTTCAGGTACCTTTTAAAACTCTCCTGCTCACGTTAATTGTATGCCCAAATCTCTCATGCAATGTTGTTTAATTTTCAGTAATACTGAAAAATGATAGCTGAATAAAATGGTAATTGGAGGAAATTAATAGGACGGTTGCATTTTCTATATAAATTAGTTGATTATTTCCTCCAAAACTTTCAAGTTCACAACTACGAAGGTCCTCAAAGTTCCAAGAGGACCTTGGAGGTTTTCTGTTATTTGTGTGCCTCAACTGGAAAATTAGCAACCATTGAAATATTTTAGTCAGTGCCATATGCATGAAAATTGGTTATTTCTAGAGTAGAAATTAATTTTGAGCATTAACTACGAAATTAGGTCATATCGTACTTTGTTCACTAATCAGGGCATTTTAATTTTAAAATCCTGTCCACTCCTCCCCAAGAAGGTTCATGACCAGAGTTGAGAATCCCCTCAGGCAGGTTTACATTCTTTCAGCTCCTCTCTGCACTGTTCTACAGGCCATATCCAGCAACATAAACACACTGAGGGCTAGATTGCTCCCTCACTGGGCCTGATTCCTGACTACCAATCATTATCCGCTCTCTCAATCCAGCTTCTAATTAAATGATGAGCAAGACTCCAACATGATATGCAGCCATCTGCCATATCTCCTCCACTTTAGCCCTAACGTCAGTGGTCCCCAATTCTTCAAATGTTACTTAATAATGCAAAACATGAAGGGAAGTGTGTAAAAAACAATCAACAGCTCCTGATGTAGTTTTAAATTTTACTTTGTTGTTTTAGAGATAGACAATGGTAACAGGTCATTCTGGCCCAACAAGCTCACATTGCCCAATTACATCTTTGCATTTGAGAGGAAACCAGAGCACTTGGAGGAAATGCACACAGTCACAGGGAGATGGTGCAAGCTCCTCGCAGCCAGTGGTGGGAATTGAACCTGCGTCGCTGGCAGTGTAAAACATCATGCTAACTGTTACTCTATGCAACTGGGCTGTCCTTTTTTCTGCTGTGTTATGTCCATAACTGGAGTTGGAATTAGCATATCAGTCCTGGGTACAGGCCAGATTTAAGGAGAGTGAGGAGAATGGTGGGAATGGAAGATCAGGAAGTATACAAGATATAGAGTTGTGATGGGAATTTAAGGAAATAGTAAGTTGGGACTGATTGCAGGTTTACATAGGTACACGTAGGGCAGAGTGCTCAAAGTGGTTACCTGGTGACCTAGGCTGCTGATGAACGATTCTGTTCGTCTCAGTGAATGGCGAAGAGATACAGAATTATACAAGTATTTAGTTTGCATTGCAGGAAATTAGGTACTGTGATTTTAAAACATGCTGTTGCAACAACAGTCACCCAACAGATAATACAATTACTTTGCTCTGAAGATTCTCTAAATACTAGAAATGTGATTCAAATTCCATTGAAATGGTACAGAATCCTGTATGAGAACCAGTACTGTCATATGCCCATTGTCTGGCGTAAGAGTCCATTAGGAAGTTATTAAAACCATAAGTATTAATTATCTGTAGATGAGTTTAGCTGAATTCTACTCCAAACTCTTCCAAATTCTCCCCTTCATCTTGGTCAGGGATTATAATTCAGAAATTGCTTTTTTTAGAATACCAGCAATTATCACTGGGTGCAGGGGATGCATACTGTATATTACTGATTATAAAGGATAAAGTACAAGATTGCTAGTTCTAATTAAGGGTACTTTTTTTCAAACAATACGAATATGTGATCTGTTTCTCACACAAAAGGAGCCAGGAGAAATACCAACAATATTTGTTTAGGATATGAAGTGGTTGAAGTGTAGGGGAGGAATCAAAGTTTCAGGGCAAAAACCTGCAACAGGATCCAGATTTTGACCCAAAATATTGAGACTTCCTTCCCCCCCCCAGACGTTCAACCTGATGACTTCCTCCATCGGATAGTTGCTCCATCAACAGTATCCAGGTAAGCTGTCCTTAGTAAGGTTTAATTGTCAACACCAGGTCTGATGACATCATTGACTCACACCATCAACAACTTCAAAATCAACGGGAAACACACCCAAATTCTGGTCTAAATTTAGACAGTTTTACATGTAAAAGAAAAGAGATCCAGATTACCTTGGTGACATACCACCACTGTCTGCAAGGAGTTTGTACATTCTCGCTGTGACTCTGTGGGTTTCCTCTGGGTGCTACAGTTTCCTCCCACAGTCTGAAGACACACCCGATGGCAAGTTAATTGATCATTGTAAATTGGCCCATGACTAGGCTAAGGTTAAATCAGGGGTTGCTAGGCGACATAGCTCGAAGGGCCAGAAGGGCCTAGTTCACACTGTTTCTCAATAAATAAATAAAGAAATAAATAAAATTTATTTCCCCATATTTTTGTTGAAGTGCAATATTGGTTGAAATTTATGAGCAATATATATGGAGATTATACCATATAACACAATCATAACCATAAATCATTAAAGAATATAATTTAGACAGAATAAAAGAACCTGTAGAGCCCCTGGGGCTTTTGGATGTATATGGGCTGTATGCACATGATAAAGGTCTAATCCACACAGATGCCTTTGACTGCCAAAAATTTATTGCAGCTCCCCAGTGACCTTTATAAATTATACTGTGTAATCCGAAGATCACATTCAAGCAAAACATTCATTTTTAATGACATTTGTAAAGATGCCATGTGGGAGAGTTATTTTTCTCCAAGCTGACATCCTAAAATATTTTTATCTCTCAGGTCTCAGTCAGGCAAGCACATAGCTGAACCACAAAGGAAGTCACTTACACAGCTCTGGCGTAGGTGATTTCCTTCGTTACAGGCAGATCTCTTGTCAAGACTGAAGGAAGTCATCTGCAGCATGCTGGCATCTGGCACAAGCTATAGCTGCCAAGGAGGGAAGTAGACTGCAATCCAAAGATGGCATGCCTTACCAGTTCCCCATTGAGCCATGCTGACAGGTGAATGGACTTCAGGTTTGAGGAGCGCCACGCTCAGATACAAATGTCCCTTTATTTGCATTATCATGACTCATGCATGAAAACTGGCCACTTGTGTAAGTTATTGGGACTTTGCCAAGTCCAGGCAACCATAAAACACTACCTCAAAGAGTTAGTGTTGGCTTGATGAGCCAATTGTGGAACTATAGAAATAAGATTGTTTATTTTTAAAGTTTATGCAGCCAAGGAAGTAAAACACAATAAATATCAATATCCACACCTACAACAGATGGACTTCACAGCCAACTATGCACTGCAGCTATCAAATACCAAATACTTAATGCACCAAACAGCTTAAAGATTATATTTTGCTCTATGATCTATTAAGTACTTATACCGATTTGTCAAATAATATTTCATTTATAATTATTTTTCCAAAAACAAAATACAGCTCAGGTTTCATCCCACACTGCACATTCAGAGTAACAAAGCACAATTACTGCAACTTTATTTTCAAGTTACTTAATGAATGGATGAGAATACTAACAATCAAAATGCACAGATATTGAATTATGACAACTGTCCTTTAGTAGAAATGTGACCTATATCTTTCTGTCTTGCTTGCCAATTTACAAAAAAACTGATTTTTTTCTGATAAGTTTTGCGCAAAGCTTGTTAAAATTTTATCAGTTAAATGTGTATTCTAAACAGAGGATGGAAAATTAAAGGCCTTGTTTTTAATTGCAAAGAAATTCAGTAAAAGAATTTTGAGAGGAAATCCTATAAAGCTAAAAATAACCAAAAAAAATAACAAAAAAAATAACAAAAAAAAGAGAGAAATTGTGCTCACTCTGTTCTAGACTCTCAGTCACCATGACTGCAGTCAATAAAAGAAGTTTTTAAATATCACTGTGGACATCCAAAAACAAAATATTGCAGATGGCAAGAATCAGAAAGTGGCAGTAGTGCTCAACAGGTTAAGCAGCATCTGTAGAGAGAGGAACAGTTAACGTGTCAGGCTGATAGCCTTTCATTGAATATGTTTATGTCTATATTCATCTCCAAAGCATGATTGGTCCATAAGCTTTACTTAATTATGAATAGTTTGACTTTGATGACCTTCCAACATAGTGTCCAAATACTTTGTGATTGGAGCCTGAATGTGGATATTCTTTCTTTCGTATGAAACTGTGATATGCAAGGTAAAGAGGAGATGTACCCAGCATGGAGCTAACCAATTTTGCTGCCATGATAGAAAGCATCAATAACAGAGCAGATTAACATTATCAGTAATCAACAATGGAATATAATTCTCTCTAATATAGCGGAAAACAGGAGAGATGGGGAATTTAAAATTTACCTGTGGTGCAATAAATCATTGAGTTAACATTGCTACAACAAAGCAACCAAGAGGCATATCTATATTTTATAAAACAAAATTCAGCACAGCAAGGAATAAAACACTGCTTGTTGTCTCTTCCTTCATTTAAGTATGTTTCCACCAGGCAAGAGCTTGATCAGTAGAGTAGGAAGGGTTTTGCATTGATAGGCTGTCTTAATAAGGGTTGGGTATCTCCATGGGAATATTGTAAAGGCTCATTTTTAATAGCATCACCTGTGGAGGAATGGAAATAGAAATAATTTTGTTCAGAGTTTCATCTTGCATCTCTGCTGTTTTCAGTTGGCCAGTAGTTAGTGACAATTCTACGATCAATCTGGAACTCAGAAGGAGGAAATAAAATCTGTCGTAGTCTCAAATAAACCAGTATTAAATGATAGAAAGGTTATAAAGTATCGGTGTCTGAGTGAAAATAGAATGGGGCTTGGCTATAATTCTTTTACTTTCTATACTGACCAAGTCACACTCAAGTATTCAGACTACTGTGAAGTTATAAAAAGTGATCATTTAGATAAGAAAGAGGAGGGAACCCAGCAGAAACAGAAGAACATATGAAGCTGGAGGCAGGAGAGGAAATTGAATAACCATCTGGTGTAAAAAAACATAAAATATTTTTCTTTAATTGGCAAAAACACATCAAAATCTGTTGAGCTAACAACAATTAAAAATCTAGTTGATTTTGCTGACCAGTTTTCTTCCACCTATTTAAATAAACCTCAGTTCCTATTGTGGCCGTTTCTGAATGACATTAAATCTCTTATGTCCTGACAAGCATAATTCTCCAGTAAACTAGTCCCTTTCCTGGGTAATGCTCACATTTGTCAATGTTAGTGATGTGTGCATCAGCCCAGGCACAGGCTGCAAAGAGTCGTTGATGTAAATGATGAGTTTAGTTTCCCTCCTGACAGAGTTTCTCTTTTCCAATTCTTATATGCAACCATAAAATATACCAAATTAACTTTCTTGACAAGTTATAGCAAATTTGACAGCATATTGTTGATGCTAATTAGAATGGGGGAATATGGATGAAAAGGTCTGTCATATGATTCTATCTCATTATTTATGGTAGAATGCAGCAGTAATATAAAATGTCTTCTGTTTATTCAAACTTCGTTCTGACAAATATATTGCAGTATATGGTGGAATGATGGTAACATTCAGATTATTCCACTTCACTGAAGAATATTACTCTCTGTAAGTTAATATAATCTATTTTGGATGGAATGTCTAACAGTGATTATGGTGAAATTCTCACACAACTATTTTCATGCAAATGTACTGACATATTCATCAGAGATTTCATGACGGCTACTGGAACAATAAAAAAAAATCTCTTTGCTAAAACAATGGAAATAGAATTGATTCATTCATTATAATCCACCCCAGATACATTAATGCTGACTCTTAAAGGGTGACTTGATTCAGGTATTAAAGAATTCGTAAGGCACCATTTCTACTGCTTCAGGAGTTTAATACTAAGGAATATTGCCTAAAATTTAGAACCAAGTCCTTTGTAACTTTTAAACACAAAGAGTGGTCAAAACCAACTTAGCTATTAATGCTTATTTCTGAGAATGATACATTAACTAAAATTAAAAAAAATGTTGACAAAAGGCAGGTTGATGGAGTTAGATCAGAGAAATGCCATGATCTGACTTAATGTCTAGCAGAAAAATAGGCTTATCCTGTCTCCAAGAAATAATCTGAAGTAACCTTTCCATATTCCCAAGCAAGTGATTTTTTAAAAAATTAAAGTAATATAACAACTGAGAAATTGTTGGGCAATACACACACATTTTTTTTAAATGCTGTATATTTGTTTATTGTGTATTTCATTGTACTTTTGCCATAGAGTTAACAAATTTCATGACATATGCTGGTGATATTAAACCTGATTCTGATAAGAAATTGAGGTGAAAAATTATTAACTAAAGTGCTGAAGGAGAAGGAATCTTATAGGAGAGGATAGTGGGCCATGGAAGAAAGGGAAGGAGGAGAGAAACAAGCAGGAGATAATGGGGAGGTGAGGAAAAGAGAACAGAGGGTTAGAGAAATTGATGCCTATGCCATCAGGTTGGAGGTGGCATAGATGTTGCTCCTGCAGCCTAAGTTTGACCTCTTTATAACAGTAGTGGAGGCCATGGACAGACATGTCTTCACTGTGCAAGGCACCAGCAGTATGATGGAAATAGTGTCCAGGGTCATGAAATGTGTGAAGTCACCACAACTGGTCAAAGGTTCTTGGGAAACCAAAAGGTCTGAAGGTAGATACAGTAAGTGACCAGCACCAGATGGTCTACACCCTATGGTTCTAAAAGAGGTGGCTGAATAGATTGTGGAAGCATTGGTAATGATCCGTCAAGAATCACTGGGTTCTGGAATGGTTCTGGAAGACTGCATAATTGTAAACATCACTCCACGCTTCAAGAAGGGAAAGAGAGAGAAGAAAGATACTTATAGGTCAATTAGTCTGCTGTCAATGTTTCAGAAGATTTTGGACTCAGCTGCTAAGGATGAGATTTTACAATACTTGGAGGCACGTGATAAAATAGCCCATGGTTTCCTCAAGGGAAAATCTTTTCTGACAAGTCTGTTGGAATTCTTTAAAGAAATAATGAGAAGGGTAGACAAAGGAGATTCAGATGATGTCTGCATTTGGATTTTCAGAAGGCCTTTGATGAAGTGCCACACATGAGGCTGCTTAACAAGCTAGAAACTCATGGTGTTACAAGAAAGATTCTAGCATAGATAAAGCACTAGCTGATCAGCAGGAGGCCAAGAGTGGAAATAAACTGAGCCTTTTCTGGTTGGCTGCTGGTAACTAGTGATGTTTGCAGGGACTGTGTTGAGACTGATTCTTTTTATGTTGTATGTCAATGATTTGAATATTAAAAATGTTAGCTTTGTTGCAAAGATTTCTGATGATATGAAGATAGTTGGAGGGGCAGATGGTTTTGAGGAAGTAGAGAGGCTAAGGAAGGACTTAGACAAATTAGGAGAATGGGCAAAGAAGTGGCAGATGGAACATAGTGTCAGGAAGTGCATGGTCATGCACTTTGGTAGAAGAAATGACATTTTCTAAATGGAGAGAAAATACAAAAAAAAATTGAGCTGCAAAGGGACTTGCGAGCCCCTGTGCAGGATTCTCTAAAGGTTAATTTGCAGGTTGAGTCTGTGGTGAAGAAGGCAAATTCAATGTTAGCATTCATTCCAGGAAGACAAGAATATAAAATCAAGGATGTAATGTTGAAACTTCATAAAGCACTGGTGAAGCCTCACTTGTAGTATTGTGAGCAGTTTTGGGCCTCTTATCTTAGAAAGGTGTGCTGAAACTGGAGAGGATTCAAAAGAGGTTCACAAAAATTATTCCAGAATTGAATGTTTTTTAACATGAAGAGCATTTGATGTCTCTGGGCCTGTATTCACAAGAATGCAGAAGAATGAGGGGTGACCTCATTGAAACTTAGTAAATGGAGAAAAACCTTGATTGAATGAATGTGGAAAGGATGTTTCTTATGGTGACAGAGTTTAAGATCAGAGGACACAACCTCAGAATAGAGGGCCATTCTTTTAGAATGGAGATGAGGAGGAATTTCTTTAGCTACCGACTGGTGAATCTATGAAGTTCTTTGCCACAGGCAGCTGTGCAGACCAAATCTTTATATCTATTTAATGTAGAGATGGATAGATTATTGATTGGTCAGAGCATGAAGGGATACAGGGAGTAGGCAGGAGATTGGGGCTGAGAGGGAAATTAGATGAGCCAAGATAAAATAGCAGAGCAGACTCAATAGGACAAATAGTCTAATTTTACTCTTATGGTCTTATGTTCTTATGTTTGATTGAAAAGTCAAATTGAACTGGGTGGTACCTCAGAAATCCCACATTTTGTGACAGACAAGACGAAAGTGCTTGAAACATGGTTCCCTAAACCATAGTGAGACTCATTGATGTAGAGGAGGGTGCGGAGTGAACACTGACTAAAATAGATGACCTCACAGACTTGGAGGTAAATTGTAAAAGGGTTGTTTGGGAACCTGAATGCTGGTGAGGGGTGATGCATACAGGCAGGTTTAGCACTTGTCACCCTTGCAGGGTGCCAGAAGTGGGATGGGTGGGTGGGGAGAGGATGATTACATAAAGGACAAGAAGACACAGACTGGCAGATTCTCACTTTGAGAACCATCATTCTATCTGCTGTGAAAAGCAAGGTCTCTCAATAGCTATCCATTTCAACTTGACTTCCGTTCAGCTGTTTGATCGATGGACAACCATGCAAGCGCATGGATATCAGCGAGTTTGACCAGCGCGAAGAGTTTGAAAGAAGACAGCTTTATAGAGCGGGTATTATAATACAGGTAGACAGAGTAGGAGGGCTTTAGCTTAATGCAGCTTCGGTAATAGCGAGTCGAGGTGAGGTAGGCTCCTTGTGAAGAATGGAAACAGGAAGTATGTCTGTGAGGCTGGTGTTCTGTACTGGCTATCAGATGTCGGAAGTCCGGGAAACTCCCAGCCTCCCGGAAGGCCACATCTGTGCATCGAGCTACAGCTCCTTAAGGACTGGGTTAGGGAACAGGAGATGCAGCTTGACGACCTTCGTCTGGTCAAGGAAAGTGAGGAGGTGATAGAAAGGAGCTATAGGCAAGTAGTCACACTGGAGCCTCGAGAGACAGATAAGTGGGTAACAGTCAGGAGAGAGAACAGGAAGAAGCAGATACCAGAGAGTACCCCCGTGGCTGTCCACCTTAACAATAAGTACTCTTGTTTGAGTATTGTTGAGTAGGGACAACTTACCTGGGGGAAGCAACAGTGGCCGCACCTCTGGCACAGAGTCTGGCCCTGTGGCTCATAAGGATTGGGAAAAAAAGAAGGCAACAGTAATAAAGGCCTCTGTAATTAGGGGGTCAAACAGGTGATTCTGTGGATGCAGGAAAGAAACAGGGATGGTAGTTTACCTCCCAGGTAACAGGGCCCAGGATACTTCTGATTGCATCCATGATATCCTGAAGTGGGAAGGTGAACAGCCCGAGGTTGTGGTACATATTGGTACCAACGACATAGGTAGGAAAAGGGAGGAGGTCCTGAAAACAGACTAGAGTGAGTTAGAGAGGAAGTTGAGAACCAGGACCTCATAGGTAGTAAGCTTGGTGTCACTGCCTGTGCCATGCAAGTATAGACAGTATAGGAATAGAGTGAGGTGGAGGATAAATGTGTGGCTGAGGGTTTTGAGCAGTAGGCACAGATTCAGAATTCTGGATCATTGGGACCTCTTTTGGGGCAGTCGTGACCTGCACTTGACTCTGAGGGTGACCAACATCCTTGCAGGGAGGATTGCTAAGGCTACTGGGGAGAGGTTAAACTAGAATTGCTGGAGGGTGGAAACCTAACTGAGGAGACAGCGGAAGGGGCTGTTAGCTCACAAGTAGAGAAAGCTTGGAAACAGTGTGAGAGGGAGGATAGGCAGGTGATAGAGAAGGGATGTGCTCAAACCAATGGATTGAGATGTGACTATTTTAATGCAAGAAGCATCATGAACAAAGTGGATGAGCTTAGAGTGAGGATCAGCACTTGGAACTATGATGTTGTGGCCATTACAGAGACTTGGATGGCTCAGGGACAGGAATAGTTCCTTAGAGTGCCAGGCTTTAGATGTTTCAGAAAGGACAGGTAGGGAGGCAAAAGAGCCGGGGGTGCGTGGCACTGCTGATCAGAGATAGTGCCACAGCTGCAGAAAAGGAGGAAGTTGTGGAGGGATTGTCTACCAAGTCTCTGTGGGTGGAAGTTCGAAACAGGAAGAGGTCAATAACTCTACTGGGTGTTCTTTTTAATAAACTACCCAATAATAACAGGGATATTATTAATAGATAGGGAGACAGATTCTGGAAAGATGCAATAATAATAGACTTGTTGTGGTGGGAGATTTTAATTTCCCCCCCTATTGATTGGCATCTCCCAAAAGCAAGGGGTAGAGTTTGTTAGGTGTGTTCAGGAAGGTTTCCTGACACAATATGTAGATAAGCCTACAAGAGGAAAAACTGTACATGATCTGGTATTTGGAAATGAACCTGATCAGGTGTCAGATCTCTCAGTGGGAGAATATTTTAGAGATAGTGATCATAATCCTACCTCCTTTACCATAGCAGTGGAGAGTAATGGGAACAGACAAGTTAGGAAAGTGTTTAATTGGAATAAGTGGAAGTATCAAGCTATTGGGCAGGAATTTGAAAGCTTAAATTGGGAACAGATGTTCTCAGGGAAATATACGGCAGAAATTTGGCAAATATTCAGGGAATATTTTCATGGCATTCTGCATAGGTATGTTCCAATGAGACAGTGAAAGGATGGTAGGGTACAGGAGACGTGATGTACAAAGGCTGTTGAAAATCTAGTCAAGAAGAAAAGAAAAGCTTTGAAAAGGTTCCAAAAACTAGGTAATGATAGAGATCTAGAAGATTATAAGGCTAGCCTGAAGGAGCTTAAGAATGAAAGAGCCAGAAGGGACCATGAGAAGGCCTTGGCAAGCAGGATTAAGGAAAACCCCAAATCATTCTATAAGTACGTGAAGAATAAAAGGATAAGACATGAGAGAATAGGAACAATCAAGTGTGACAGTGGAAAAGTGTATATGGAACAGGAGGAGATAGCAAAGGTAGTTAACGAATACTTTGCTTCAGTATTCACTGTGGAAAAGGATATTGGCTATTGTGGGGATGACTTACAGTGGACTGAAAAGCTTGCGCATGTAGATATTAAGAAAAAAGATGCACTGGAGCTTTTGAAAAGCATCAAGTTAGATGTCTCCAGTTGCAGATGAGATGTACACCAGGCTACTGTGGGAGGCGAGGGAGAAGATTGCTGAGGCTCTGGCAGTGATCTTTGTATCATCAATTGGGATGGGAGTGGTTCCAAAGGATTGGACAGTTGCAGATGTTGTTCCCTTATTCAAGAAAGGGAGTAGAGATAGCCCAGAAAATTATAGACCAGTGAGTCTTACTTCAGTGGATGGTAAGATGATGGAGAAGATCCTGAGAGGCAGGATTTATGAACATTTGGAGAGGCATAACATGATTAGGAATAGTTAGCATGGCCTTGTCAAACACAGGCTGTGCCTTATGAGCCTGATTGAATTTTTTGAGAATGCAACTAAACACATTGATGAAGGTACAGCAGTAGACGTAGTCTATATGGATTTCGGCAAGGCATTTGATAGGGTACCCCATGCAAGGCTTACTGATAAAGTAAGGAGGCATGGGATCCAAGGGAACCTTGCTTTGTGGATCCAGAATTGGCTTGTTCACAGAAGGCAAAGAGTGGTTGTGGACAGGTCATATTCTGCATGGATGTCAGTGACAAGTTGTGTTTTGAGACCCCTTCTCTTCACCATTTTTATAAATGACCTGGATGAGAAAGTGGAGGGATGGGTTTATAAATTTGCTGATGACACATAGGTTAGGAGTGTTGTGGATAGTGTGGAGGGCTGTCAGAGATTACAGTGGGATGCAAAACTGGGCTAAAAAGTGGCAGATGGAGTTCAACCTAGATAACTGTGAAGTGGTTCATTTTGGTAGGTCAAATATGATGGCAGAATATAGTACTAATGGTAAGACTCTTGGTAGTATGGAGAATCGGAGGGATCTTGGGGTTTGAGTCCAGAGGACACTCAAAGCTGCGGCGCAGGTTGACTCTGTGGTTAAGAAGGCGTATGGTGTGTTGGCCATCATCAACCGTGGGATTGAGTTTAAGAGCTGAGAGAAAATGTTACAGCTTTATAGGACCCTGGTTGGGCCCCACTTGGAGTATTGTAATCAGTTCTGGTCACCCCACTACAGGAAGAATGTGGAAACTTTTGAAAGGGTGCAGAAGAGATTTTCAAGGATGCTGCCTGGGAGAATGCCTTATGAGAATAAGTTAAGTGAACTTGGCCTTTTCTCCTTGGAGTGGCGGAGGATGAGAGGTGCCCTGATAGAGGTGTATAAGATGATGAAAGGCATTGATCATATGATTAGTCAGAGGTTTTTTTTTTCCCAGGGCTAAAATGGCTAACACGAGAGGGCACAGTTTAAAGGTGCTTGAAAGTAGGTACAGAGGAAATGTCAGGGGTATCTGTTTTGTTTTTTTACACAGAGCGTGGTGAGTGCATGGAATGGGTTGCTGGCAACAGTGGTGGAGGCCGATCCAACTGGGTCTTTTAAGAGACTCCTGGATATGTACATGGAGCTTAGAAAAATATAAGGCTATGGGTAACCCTAGGTAATTTCTAAAATAAGGACATGCTTGACACAGCATTGTAGGCTGTAAGGCCTGTATTGTGTTGTAGGTTTTCTATGTTTCTATTCACATTCTGACTTATCGATCCATGGCCTCCTCAACTGGGACAATGAGGCCACATTCAGGTTGGAGAATCAACATGTGATATTCCATCTGGATAGTCTCCGACCTGATGCAATTTCTCTAACTTCCAGTAATCACTTGCCCTTCTTTCTTTCTCTGTTTATTGTTCTCTATTCTGGTTACCTTCTCTGATCCTGTCCTGTCCATCACTTTCCCTTGGTTCCCCTCCTGTCTCTTCTTCTACAGTCCTCTCCAATTAGATTCCTTCCTCTTCAGACCCTCCACCTATCACCTCACAACGTCCTACTTCACCCACACACTTTCCCCCTAGCCTGTCATCTGAGATCGTGTAGTTCTTCCATCTCCCCATATTCTTTTCCAAGCTTTCACTCCTTTTCTTTTCAGTCCTGACAAAACACCTTGGTAAAAAAAAATCAACTGGTTATTCTCCTCCATGGATGCTGCTTGACTTGCTGAGTTCCTTCAGCATTTTGTGTGTGTTGTTCAAGGTTTCCAGTTTCGACAGAATCTCTAAGGTTTATGAGAAACTGTCAGAGTGCATTTCCTGCTTGACATGTTTTGCTCTGGCTCCTGGGTGAACCTTTCATTATCCTCTTTTGTATCTTCAAATTGAAACAATTCAGCCTTTCAATGACAAGCTGAACTCAATTACATGCAATTATATGCTCCCACTACCCACTGAATGGAAGAATTTTAATAAAGGACTTTATTGTATAATAAAACAGGAACTAGAGATAATAGTAAAAACTGGTGGCATGTTTTACACTTCAATGACACTGAAGGTAAGAGTGAAGACAATGCCCACATGCATTACCCTGAAGAAGAATCAAAGCAGGGACAGAATGATGCTTCTGGGTCCTTTACCTTGAAAACACCTTAGTGCTTTAAAATAGTGCAACATCATGGTGCATTCTGTCGTGGGGGGCAGTTGATGACATCCATTTTCAAGCTCAATCGTGACTCCAAAATTAGCCTGTGTTTGGTAAATATCACTTGTTCCGTTCAATTTTTGGCAGCGGTAGAGATTTGGGGATTAATGTGCCTGATCCATATTGTTCGTTTTTTTTGTGTGGGAGGTGGCATTTGGGTGTTGATGTGCTTGATCAGTTTTGCTTTGTTTTTACGTGGGGGGGCGGTTTGGAAGTTGATGTGCCTGTTCCAGTTTTGTTCTTTTTTTGGCAGGGAGGTGGGATTTGGGGGTTGATGATTATGCTTTCTTTTCTTTGTTTCATGGCTACCCAGAGAACTGAAGATTTTCAGAATTGTATTCTTTGATAATAAATGAAACTTTGAACCTTTGTTATCTATCATAAGATTTACCATCTACCACTCCTTTTGTGTTGGACTATGCATACTGTACAGCATAAAGCTGATTTGAGTACAACCAGGGCTGAATCCTACAGCTTGGTGGCTGAATAATGGGGTGCGGTTGACTGAATTGCACCAGGATCAAACTGTAAAACATCAATTGGCTATTGAATGGTTGGCAGTTATCTAATGTGCTGGAGTGCACATCAGAACCATGAATAGACATATACCTGTCAACATTACAATGCAATCTTCCCTGAAGCGTTTAAGACTGGAACTATTTGGCATGCCATCATGACTGTCGAGTTTAAATTAATGTAGTTTCTTATGATCCTGATGTAAAACAAGTATGCCAACTTTTATCCTGCTTTATATTGGATAGAAACAAATACTTTTATTCAGGTACTCAGATATTTGTATCCAATAATTGTGTCAACCAGAACCTATGCTATTGTATTGTTTTAAGTTGAAGCAAAATATCATAATTCTAAATTGCCCACACAATAACAGATAAAATTAAAGAAGCTTGGTAACTTAAGTAGAATACAGAATGAGAGAAATACAGTGCTAATATTCCAGGCTCATAATCTTTCAAACATTAACATTGTTTCATTATCCCCAGGCCTACAGAATGCTTCCAGATTTTCTGTGTAGTATTACTGCAACAGAAGAACATTTTTTTATAAGAGCTAAGTATCTCTTTTATTCAATAAAATAAAGTAGCTGTGTTTGGCAGAGGTATCATCTTGGAGGTATCTGGGATCACAGAGCAATGTGGTGAGAATCAGAGGTGTGAATGTTGAATCAAGATAACCCTTGGATGTTTTTGGAATGGAGAAGAGGTAGGAAATGGACTTAACCATCTTGGTTGAGGTTAAATGACAAAATAAGAAATACCAAAAAGAAAACTTATTGTAAAGTCAAAATGGAAATTGTGCTGGGAAATATTTTGAGTTCTCTACCCCAGAGCTGTGTAACTACTTGAAGAGGCAATATCAGGAACTGACACGGACAGAGTTATCAATAAACTAGAAGAAGAGCTGAGTGAGGTTAGTTGAGTGTGTCTAAAGCAAAGAATGTTGCTGGTAACACCAAGGGCAAATTGGATAAAGAGCAAGTTGTTTACTACACTCAGCTGCCAGCATAAGTGATCAACATTGGTTCAACACTTAAGAGAAATTTGGATAGGTATATGGATAGGAGGGGTATAGATGGCTTTGGTCTGGATACAGGACAATTGGACTAGGCAGAATAGTACTTCAGCAAGAACGAGATGGGACAAAGGGACAGTTTCTGTGCTGCAATGTTCGTTAAGTCTACAACACATGTGAATACAATATATACCTAGTGGTCACTTTATTAGGGATACTAGTATATCTGCTTGTTAATGCAAATATCTAATCAGCCAATCATGTTGCATCAAATTAGTGCATAAAAGCATACAGACATGGTCAAGAGGTTCAGTTGTTGTTCAGGCTACATTAAAATGGAGAAGAACCTGTTCTAATTGATCTTGACTGTGGAAAGATTGCTGGTGCCAGACAAGGTGGTTTGAGTAACTCAGAAAATGCTAATCTCCTAGGATTTGCACATACAACAATCTCTAGAGATTACAGAGAATGATGCAAAAACAGAACAAAAAACACTCAGTAAGTGGCAAAACACCTTGTAAATGAAAGGAGAATAGCTCTTCTGGTTCAGGATGACAGGAAGCCAACAGTAATTCAAATAACCATGCACTATAGAAGTGGTGTGCTGAAGACCCTATGCACAATGTCAAACTTTAAAGAGCATCTCTGAATGCACAGTCTATTTATGAGGAACCTAATAAAGTGACCACTGAGGGTATGTGATTTCGATGACATACCTTGCCAAGTTTCATGACCCTTAGCTCATTTCCTCAGGTCTTAGTACAAAGAAATCCATCATCACTCTTTATTAAATTATGTTAAATGTAATATCCTGGCTGTTCAGGACATCCATTAACCTTTCAGAATACAAGTCATCATAGGAAGCAAGCCATTTCCTGTAGTGAAAGAATCATTATCCATGCTCTAATAATGTTCACCCTGCAGTCCTCAGCAACCTGGCTCTATCAAAAATAAATGACATGAATTCTCATTGAAAGATGCAAAATTAACAAATGTCATTGACATCAAAATGGATTTTAACTGAGTTTGCAGCCATTACAAAAATGTCAATAAAGAGGTGCCCTTTTAATGGAATACTAAGTCACATTGCAAAAGGCCATAAGACAATAAGGCATGGGAGCAGAATTAGGCCAATTGATCCATCAAGTTTATTCTGCCAGAAAGGGATCATAAGTGTTTAAGAATGGTGACAATAAAAGAGGAGGTGGTACCCAATAAATTTACGTGGGTCTGTAGATGTAAATAGATACCTACATCTACAGTAAGACCAAGAAATTGAAAATAGACTTTAGGAGGGGTAAATCAGAAGAACACTCACTACTCCTTATGAAGGGATCAGCAGTGGAAAGGGTGAGCAGTTTCAGGTTCCAGGGCCTCAGCATATCAGAGGATATATCCTTGGCCCAACTCAGTGATGCAATCACAAACAACACACTCAAAATGCTGGTGGAACACAGCAGGCCAGGCAGCATCTATAGGGAGAAGCACTGTCAACATTTCAGGACTAACTGAAAGGAAAGATACTAAGAGATTTGAAAGTAGTGGGGGGAGAGGGAAATGCGAAATGATAGGAGAAGACAGGAGGGGGTGGGGTGAAGTTAAGAGCTGGAAAGGTGATTGGCGAAAGTGATACAGAGCTGGAGAAGGGAAAGGATCATGGGACAGGAGACCTCGGGAGAAAGAAAGGGGGAGGGGAACACCAGAGGGAGATGGAGAATGGGCAGTGTGATGGGCAGAGAAAGAGAAAAAAACAATTAACTAAATATGTCAGGGATGGGGTAAGAAGGGAAGGAGGGGCATTAACAGAAGTTAGAGAAGTCAATGTTCATGCTATCAGGTTGGAGCCTGCCTGCCGGTATATAAGGAGTTGTTCCTTCAACCTGTGTGTGGCTTCATCTTGATAATAGAGAAGGCCATATGGATAGACATATCAGAAAGGGAATGGGACGTGGAATTAAAACGTGTGGCCACTGGGAGATCCTGCTTTCTCTGGCGGACCGAGCGTAGGTGTTCAGCGAAATGGTCTCCCAGTCTGCGTCAGGTCTCACCAATATATAAAAGGCCACACCGGGAGCACCGGACGCAGTATACCACACCAGCCAACTCACAGGTGAAGTGTTGCCTCACCTGGAAGGACTGTCTGGGGCCCTGAATGGTGGTGAGGGAGGAAGTGTAAGGGCAGGTGTAGCACTTGTTCCGCTTACAAGGATAAGTGCCAGGAGGGAGATCGGTGGGAAGAGATGGGGGTGGGGGGAATGAGTGGACAAGGGAGTCGCATAGGGAGCAATCCCTGTGGAAAGCAGAAAGGGGGGGGAGGGAAAGATGTGCTTGGTAGTAGGATCCTGTTGGTGGCGGTGGAAGTTACGGAGAATTATACGTTGGACCTGGAGGCTGGTGGGGTAGTAGGTGGTAGGTGAGGACAAGGGGAACCCTACCCCGAGTGGGTGGCGGGTGGTTGGGGTGAGGGCAGATGTGTGGGAAATGGGAGAGATGCGTTTGAGAGCAGAGTTGGTGGTGGAGGAAGAGAAGCCCCTTTGTTTAAAAAAGGAAGACATTTCCTTCGTCCTGGATTGAAAAGCCTCATCCTGAGAGCAGATGCAGCAGAGACGGAGGAATTGTGAGAAGGGGGTAGCATTTTTGCAAGGGACAGGGTGGGAAGAGGAATAGTCCAGGTAGCTGTGAGAGTCTGCAGGCTTATAGTAGGTATCAGTAGATAAGCCATCTCCAGAGATGGAGACAGAAAGATCAAGAAAGCGGAGGGAGGTATCGGAAATGGACCAGGTAAATTTGAGGGCAGGGTGAAAGTTGGAGGCAAAGTTAGTGAAGTCAATGAGCTCAGCATGCGTGCAGGAGGCAGTGCCAGTGCAGTCGTCGATGTAGTAAGGGAAAAGAGGGGGACGGATACCCGTATAGACTTGGAACATGTACTGTTCCACAAAGCCAACAAAAAGGCAGGCGTAACTGGGACCCATGCGGGTGCCCATGGCTACCCCCTTGGTTTGGAGTAAGTGGGAGGAGCCAAGGGAGAAATTATTGAGAGTAAGTCTGCTCTACTCTCAAACGCATCTCTCCCATTTCCCGCACATCTGCCCTCACCCCATCCACCCGCTCATGCAATCACAAAGGCAGGCAGGCCACTGGCTATCATTCTTTCAGAGCTTGCTTGTCACGAAAGGTTCTAGCAGATTTCTACAGGTGGACAAATTTCTGACTAGTTGCATCACCAGCTGGTATGGAGGTTTCAATGAACAGAATAGTAAATAAGCTGCAGAGTATCATAGAAGCAGTCAGATTTACCATGGGCACTAGTCACTAGTCTCTCCACCATCTGGGACATCTTCAAACCCTGGTGCTTCAAGGTCTGGCATGAACCACTGAGGACCCTCACCACCTGGGACATGGCCTCATCTCATTACTTCCATCAGGGAGGTACTGGAGCCTGAAAAAAGCACTCTCAATACTTTAGGAACAATTTCTTCCCTTTTGCCATCAGATTTCTGAGCAGTTTGTTAACCAAAGAATGACTAACTGCTTTTACTTTCTACATTTTCTGTCTTTAAATGCATTTTATTAATGTGCATAATTTCCAATAAACAAGCATGCGATAAAAAATGGTGTGGATGGGGCAGAGCGAAGGAATTCATACATTATCATCAATAGAATAAAGGTCAGTAGCAGTGAATTTTAAAGTGATTTAATGAAGTCTAATGGATAATTGGAATCTGCTGGATATTTATATCAAATTCATACTTATATTGTAGAACAATAATTGGTGAAACAAAGGCAAGTGACTGTTGAGTTTTGTACTACCTGAATGGTCATCATTCAGTTTTGTTTTCCATTGCAAATAACACCTTTATGTTTATCCTGGCACGGTGGCTGGATTTCTGAACTAGAAGCTGGAGTACTGGACCACTGATCTGGGGAGAAGCATATGGATCCCACCACAGCAGCTGGGCAATTCAACTAATAAATAAATCTGGATATAAAACTAATTAGTTACAGTAATTATTAAAATAATGGGCTGTTGTAAAAACCTTTTGATTTTCTCATGTCCTTCAGAGAGGCAATCAGCTGTCCTTGTTCACTCTGGTACATATCTGACTCCTGACCAATGTGATGAAACTTAACTCCTTGTCAATTCTGGAGCATTAAGAGATAAACAAAAAATGATGACATTGCTATGCTATAAATACATTTAAAACTGTTAATCCAATATGCTGAACCCAGAACAGATCCTCTGAAATGAATATGCTGAGGAGTTTTAAGTTGCTGACCCTCTCTATCTCTGATTCTCCCCATGAAGACTGGCTCATGGACCTCTGGTTTCCTCCTCCTGAAGCCAATAATCAGCTCCTTGGTTTGGCTAATATTGAGTGAGAGGTTGTTGTGTGGCACCACTCAGCCTGATTTTCAATCACCCTCTTATATGCTGATTTGTCACCAGCCAATGAATTGGCCAATGGCAGTGGTGTCATCAGCAAACTTAATATAACATTGGAGCTGTGCTTTGCCATAGATTCATAAAGTATGTAGAGCAGAGGGCTCAGTGAACAACCTTGTGGTGCATAATGGTAATTATGGAGGAGATGTTGTTACGAATCCAAACTGACTGGGATCTGCAAGTGCAAAAATCAAGGATCTGGTTGCAGAAGGACGTATTGAGGCCTAGGGTCTTGATCAGTTTTGAGGGGCTGATATTATTGAATGTCAAGCTGTAGTCAATGAAAAGCATCCTCTCATCTTTGCTGTTCAGGTTTTCCAGGGCTGAGTGATGAGCCAATGAAATAGCTTCAAGCAAGAACTCATTTGGTCATTGAACCACAAATTGATCTCACTCACCTTCTATTCTTTTAAATGTTAATGATCAGAGATCAGTGTACATACACATTATTTCCCAGAAGGACTAGTGAGACACAAAATAACACCAAATATAAATGTTTGTGCTCAATTCTGGACCATTATTCCCAAAGCAATGTATGTGTGGCCTGGAGTTACTGATGGAGGAGATGAAATAAAATTGGTCTCTTACGGATTCTGAACTCCTGTCTGTGTACTCCTTTCTCTGAGACAATTTTATTTCACCTTCTCCATCAGTAACTCCAGGCTTATATCTATTGTCATTGAACTGGTTTAGACTTACATTGCTTGGTTGAAAACTTGAATTAGGACAATGGAACTAAGTCTCAGGTGAATTAACTCAGTGCTGTTCATGATCAGCACCATAAACATGCTTCCAAAGAGCTTCAAATTACAAGATATGGAAATGCCAGAAGGCACATTAGACCTGTTCCTGAGAGGGTGGGCAAGAGGATGCTATAATGCAAATGATCCACTTACCTGGCAGTAAGACCATGTTATTCCAGAAATGACCAGCAATAATCAATCCCAGAACAATGTGGCCCAAGTCCACTTGCAATGCTCCAATGAGATTGTTGTGTGTGGAAGTGACATCACTACATACACATTTGCAAAAAGAATCACTCATTATTTCATTTTAGAATAAAGAAAGTTTACTTTATCTTAAATTACATTGAAAAGAAATTACATTTTTGGAAATAAATTACTGACTTTTCATACATCTAACATTTCATGATTCCTAGGACAGGGAATTAATGTTAGCTGATTAAAAATATATAACGGCATCTTGTACCTTTGCTAAAGGCTATATAAATGGCAGTATTAAAGCATAGAATTTATATACTACTGGTAAGAAACAAAAATTAGTTTGTTTGGCTTTTGTTATCTGACAAGCTTAGTGAAATAATACGCTTAGTGAAATCTCACGGGAATCTTAACTTGGTAATATTAGAACAAATAAAGAATATATTTCACTATTTAAATAGAATTTTGGTTTGTTTCTGGAAATGCAATCTAGATCTGCCTTTCTCACTTGTAACATGAATATATTCCTATAAAGGGACATTTCTCCAAACAATATTCTTTTACATTTCACCAAATAGCAGCTCATCATAAATTTGCTGTTTGTTTATTTTCCTACATTATTGTCTTCAATTTGATTATTTGCATTCCAATCATTGTGCTAATGTCATTTTCAAAAAGAGCATTTTGAATCTGACTGTGACAGTCTAGGAGGATAAACATTCATTCAGTGTGAGGTGGGTTTATTTTTGATAGCTTCACTTCTTCCTGAAGAGATAAAGTATTTTTACCAGCAGCGTAGTCAGTAGTGATTAGAATTTGACTTTTGGAGAGCAATTCACTTTGAAGGCACAATAATTTGTTTTAAGAAAATAGGCCATGATGCAGCAAAAAGCAGTTTTGTTGATTGGATCCCGAAGAACTGGACACAAAAATCATGACCACTTTAATATAATGATGTTGGAGGTTTTATTTCACTACGTCAATTCATACTTCTCAGACAAAAGTCGTATAATGGATTTGATGGAAGATATATTGATATTGGTGGAAATTAGCTGTGTGCACTTTGGGTGCTTGGATTCTCACATCAAAAGACAAAGTATTTCAGTAGTTATTAAAACTTACCTTCATTTCCTGAGGTCATGAGGTTAGCATTAAAATGCAATTCTTTTACCTGAATATCTTAATAATAAAAGTTCATCTCAAATTACTATGTTCTTTCCTTTTACAATATTTTTATTCAGAAGAAAAAAAACAAGATTTACAGAGTGCAACACATAGATACATCTCAACATAACTTGTGTACATTCATATATTGTAATAAAATTGATCAAACTGTTATAGCATAACACATGAAGGTATACCATACTGTAATCAAAAATTTAAAGATAGGTCATATATCATAAAATAATGTTTTTATATAAAAAAAGTCAACCCCCTACCAACTACCAAAGAAAAAAGCCGATGGATGATAATGGATAATTAGAAAAATAAACATATTTGCTTAAGAAGAGAAGATAAAAATATACATAAAAGTCTGTCCACTGTTAAACTTTATAAATTGGAAAAGTAATTTAGGAAAGGTCCCCAGATATCATAAAAAGATTGTTTTGAATTTAAGACTGAGCAGAGGATCTTTTCTAAATTTAAATAAGACATAATATCACGTAGCCATTGAAGATGTGTAGGAGGGGTAGACTCTTTCCATTTAAGCAAGATTGCTCTCCTTGCTAAAAGAGAGGTAAAAACTAAAATCTGTAGATTAGGAGTATTTAAAGTTACATCTTCATTTGCAATTTTACCAAACAAGGCAGTAAGAGGATTTAGGTCAAATTGGACCCAAAAAAGTTGTGAGAAGGTATGGAATACTTCCTGCCAAAACTTTTCAATTTTAGGGCAAAACCAAAACATACGAATTAAAGAGGCATCAGCAGAGTTGCATTTATTACAAAGTGGTGAAATATTCAGATAAAAACTGGACAGCTTCTGTTTAGAAATGTAAGCTCTATGAACCACTTTAAATTGAAGAAGAGAATGACGAGCACAGTAAGATGACTTATTAACCCGAAATTACTATGTTCTTAACACGTCTCATCTTGTCAGTTTTGTTTCTAAAATGTTCTCAGCTCAAATATTTTCCTCCACCATTAAAGTAACTTCATAGCCCAGGCAATGGAAGGCTCACAAAACTATAATCCTGGTTGTATGCTTCATTGAAACACTGGGGCCAGATGATACAACTCTGCAAAGATTGCCAGAGACCAAATTTTGGACTTCCTCACTCTCAGGACTCAGTAACAAGAAGTTTTAATCTGCGCTTAATTGCTGGATTAAAGAAATAGAACAATTTTAGATTTGATCAAACTAGTAAAATGGAATATCACTCAATCTTTTGAATTCTAGATATTCACATACCCAGAGTTTAATTTTCTATTGAATTTGAATACAAATGGAGATTAGTTGATACTCAGCTTGGGCAGCTACTGAAACTATCAAAGTATCAAAAAACATTTAACGTGGATTCATGAAATTATGCAGTGAATTTTGATTTCTGGAATCACAGAAATCAAAGTCCAAGATACAAATGTACATGTCATAGGCAGACAGACAGACAGACAGACAGACAGACAGACACACACACACACACACACAGATTCATTTTCTTGCAGACATTTTCAGGTCTGTTTATAATTTATAAGAAGGACCTGTACATAAACAGACAAAGGCTGATGAGCAATGAATGAGCAGAACAACACAAATTGTGCAAATAATAATCTACAAAAATACTGCAGATACAAATTGTGGAGTCCTTGAAAGTGAATCTGCAGGTCGTGGATCAGTTCAGAGTTATGGTGAATGAAGTTATCCATGCTAGTTCAGAAGCCTGATTGTTGTGGGGTAATAGCTGTTCCTAAACCTGGTGGTGTGGAACTTCAGGCTCCTGAACTTCATTGCTCTTAAGATGTGATAACATGTCCCAAAACTTATTTGATACACATAAGTTTTGATTTATAAATGTATTTTTATATACATACATATGAAGATGAAAACACCAAAAAAGACAAGACAAACTTTATCTTTCGCTACTGTAATGAGGAAGAAAATTATTCAGGATTGTATAACTCTACTTAATAATACATACAAGAACACAAGAACAAGGACTTCCAGTAAGATTGGATGCAGCAGCCTCTCCAGGGTCAACCAATGGTATTTTTGTTTTTTTTTAATCGCAAGGCATTGCTGGACATTAAGTACTTCAAGTACTGCAGGTCAACCCCATCAGCAAGTTGCAAGTTAGTGGGCAAGCTGGCCTTGGTTTGAACCGTTTTGCTGCCTGCTACAGAAAAGCATACAAGTTGCTGTGTGAAGGCAGAGCGCAGACTAACAGAGAGTGATGGCTGGGTAACAGATCCTTTGTCTCAGGCTGTTTGACTGTTTATCATCCTGCTGCCACCCAGCACACATGTACACCCTGTCTGAATGCCCTACCACCATTCCCTCTACCTCACCACCACAACACCCCCCCACCATTCCCCAACTCACAGACAGACTCTCATCCTGCACTGATCACTTGTCATCTTTTAATCCTGCTGGTTCACATAATTATACTACTTGCTTTATTATAATAATGTCAGCAACATTATACTGTCTAACATGAACTTGCACCTCGTACTTGATGTTAACCTATCAATATTCAGGCCACATTACTCAGGGGGTTGTGTGGGTGACTATACATGTGTCCCCAACGGACCCAAGTTTTTTTAGCTGTATGCATGTTTATGGTTGAATGACAATACATTTGAACTTGAACTTAAATTTATTATTGTACATTGAAATGTGCAGTGTGAATCAGATCAAGGAGAATTGGTGTATTTAAATATGAGATTTTTATCATTGAAGTTCCTTTCAAAAGGAGGCCTAATAATAAAAATGGGATCATAATTTAATTGGCAGAGACTCCCTGAAGATCTGAAAATGAGCAAAGTTACAAACGTGCCAGTGTTAGGAACAGAAGTAGGTAACTTGACCCCTCAGGCCTACTTTGTTACTTAATAAGATAATGGCTGATCAGATTCCAACTTCAGGTCTGCATTACAGTCTAGTCATCATGATTTATCGCTTCCTTTCTTATCAAGAATCTTTTCTCTTTAAGATCACAAATAAACTGTAACTCTGCTTCCACTGCCTGGTGCAGAGGAGAGTAAAAGAGTTTCAAAGGTGGACAACCTTCAGAGGAAAAGATCACCCATTTCTGTTTTGGATAAAACAAACCCACATTTGCAAACAATGAACCCTATTTCTAGATTCTCCCACAAAGGGGAACATTACCTTCACACCCATGCTGTTAAAACCACTCAACATTTCATCCATTTTAATTAAGCACACATTCACTTCTAAAAACATCAAGAAGAATAAAAGAAAACCACAAAGGAATTAAACAGAAGCATGAAGAAAATTTAAAAAAAGGAAGCGCATTGCAAAATAAAGGCGAGTTTGCTGAAGTCTGAGATGCAGAGAGATCGACTGCCCTGAAGTATGAGTCACAAAAGGCCAATGTAATTTGGAAAGCTAGCATAATGTTACAGAGTGATAGATATTCCATTTGGTTTATTTTTTGCTAAGCTTTCTTTCTAAACAACATCTTCCACTGAGAAGTTTCTTACATTTGTTACTGATCTTACATTTATGTTGCTTTGTTTAACTTTTGGTCACAAAAGGAAGTCAATCTTCTGTTCTTAAAATGTAAATGGGAAGCAATAATCAGCTTGAAGTTAAAAAACACAGCTTTGCAAACGTTCGCTGTATTTTGTGGACGCTCTGCCTGTGAGAAGAGATGTTAGAACACTACATCTGTTTTATCACTGCTGGAGAGGACAGTGTAAGACAATGGGCTGTTTAATTTGGGTTGTTTGAAATCAGACAATTTGATTCTGAAATTGCTTAGTTCAAGGAAGCTTACAGAACAGATGGATAATATCATTTAACATATCAATAATTGATATGCTTACAGTTGAGAGAGTTGTCAGGTTTCAAGAAAGTTACCCTTACAGCATTAATTATGAACTGTAAACATTAAACTAAGGTCTATGCCTCCAAAAATGCTTTTAGTCTATTTGTGTTAAAAGGATATCTGAGGAAATATCATATGCAGATGAGGTCACCCAAACTGGAAATAAAGGTTATAAATGTAGAGAGAGTTCAGGCTTATTACAGATGAGGTAAAGTACATCAGGAAGTCATGAAAAAAACAGGGGCTGAACTAGAATCCATTCCTCCAACTTCGGTTTCTGCAACAGACAACTTGTTCGGCTGCAACCTGTCTTTTTAAGTTTATGGAAATTGTACCTGTATTTTGAAATTCTTAATCCTTGAAGCTTACAAAATGCTTGTGCTTTATGCTTAAGAAATCCATAATATTTGTGTTTTATAGCTTATGTTTTCAAAATGGTTTGCAATTATAATGTTTCAAGATTCAATAATGATTAAATTATTCAAGATAACATAGAAATCCTCTGTGAGATTTTAAAAATGTTTAAGGTAGAAATCCCCTTTGAATTTTAAATGTGTTTTAAGAATGTTGTTTGGATTTTAAAAACTGGGAATAAAGAAATGGTGTTTTAAATTAATTTGTTAGCTGGAATTATTTTCTCCTTGGTAGGGAGTGGGGACCCACTGCTCAAATAGTGGGTATTAGCTGCTAAACTCACTGTGGAGAATAAACAAGAAACTAAACTAGAATATGGATATTGGGTGGTAACAGTATAATCTCCCTTTAGTGAAAGCACTCATGGCTATTTATAACCGATAAGGCTTAACCTCTTCATTTGAGTTTAGAACTTAACAGTCAGCAAACGCAATACCATCGCAACTGTTTATTGTTAGGGGAATTAAAGCAAAAGTAGGGAGGCCATGTTTCAGTAAAATAGGGCATTGGTGAGACCACAGCTGGAGCTTTAGGAAATATGTATTACAAGATTGGTGTGCTGTTGGAGTCTTTTCTCCTTCAATATTACGGAAAGCCTCAATTTAATTAGGGTAAATGAGGAAGGTTCATTGCACAATGCAACTTTGGTGTCCGAAATGAACTATAACTCTGAGATTTGAGATGATAAATCAATATGAGGCACCTGGTTGGTATTAGCCCTCCATGGAATCAAAATTTTTTGATCAATACACATTTCCATTAGAAGACATGTCACTCCTGGTTTTAAAGATGTCTTTTTCACAAATTAATCTCTACCTTAAATGAATAATTCTTTATCACTGCAACATTTGTCCAAACCTATGCTTTAATACAGTTCTTTGTGGCTGGTTCATTAGATTCCCTAAACCTCCCCTTACCTCTATTGCAGCATACTGTTCATTGGCGTTCAACCTACTGAAAAGCTTGTCATTTGAATTTGCATGAATAGCAATTAAAGTGACTTGTCTTCATCTCCTACATTAACTCACCATTGTAATTATTCTGCTAACAGCTCATTGAAATATACTGTACAATAATTTCCAAAATCAGAGCCTAGAAAAAATATTTCTTTTTGGTCCAATTTAAATAAATGGAAAATCTGCCTACTGTTTTATTGTGTCACTTATCCATCTCAACAGATGATATTTTCTTGCATTACACTGGCCAAAGCATTTTTTGCCTGTTTAGTGGACCCATTAGGCAGAGATTTTATCATATTTGTTTTCCAAACCCTATGCCAAGATCAAGATAATTATCCAAGTAGGTCAAATGAAGAACACTTACAAAGTTAAGGAGCCTTTTCTCTTTTTCTGATGCTTCTTGTGTATTTCTATAGATGTACCATTCAGCTTTTCTCTATAGAAATTAATTGGACAAGTACCTTACACATCACAATGTGCTGCATATTATAAAGCCTGCTCAATATCTTGGCTTAAAATTTACTGAGACAAAGTCTTGGTCCAGTAGTTTTACAACAAAGAAAGTATAATAACAATATATAACTGAGAGCCTTAATGGGAAGTATATATACATCACAATATTCATTTAGATCTAAAAGAATTCACCAAGTTAATTGAGTTCCAGGCCATTTAAAGTGTCCTTTAGACTTCAAGATCAAGATCACCTCAAACCTTTTTTTAAAAAAAAACTTCAAGGAGACACTGAGTCCTGTCTAAAACTGAAACCTGATATTATCACTTCAGTAAATCCTGGGGTGCGTAGAAGAGATGATATTGAATCACCATCCACTTTTGCCACCAGTAGAAGGACAGGATTCATGAAGCAGCTTCCTTTTGTGGTTTTACCCTTGCAATTTTTCCCCTTCTCTCCTAAAGACTGTTACAGTTTACAGGTTGACAAAAATTATGTTCACCCACTCTTAATAAAACTGCAAAGCTACTTATTCACAATTCAAGAAAATCAATTTATATGCAATTGGTACAAGGAACATATGATTAAAAATTACAGACATGGTTTAAAGCACTTCCACCAAATGAGCATGAGATCAAATACCATTATAAAGTATCCACTTTAAGATAAATTTCAAAAATAATGCTACATTATATGTATTGAAAACCTGTCTGCCTAATCTTTAGGCCATTAATGGCAAAATATTCAGGAAAAAAATGTGTGTTCAGGAGAATCAGTTTCAGAAATGTCAACCGTTTTAATACTTTTCTTTGTTAAAGGACGATGTAAATGCATATTGTAATTGCTGAAATGAAAAAGGTAAGGATATGTTTAAGAGACAATTGACAGAACATCTAGATATGTGGAAGATGCTTTTCACATTAGTTTAGAATGCACATGACTGAAAATGTCCTTTACAGACACAGCTCAAGGGCATCATTCAGTTCAGTGAATAATCTAACAAGCAGAGCACAGGAACATGTGAAGTTGAAAAGATATCTAAACATAGTAAATTTCAATAGCCATTAATCAGGATGACCTCTCAGTTATATATGGATCTGGTCCATAGTTATTTCACCAGTTTATAAAAATATCTTTTCTGGATTAACTTATTTTAGATTAAGTGGTTGTCATTTGCCATTAGATTATTTATATTGATACTACAATTACTTTTAATATGCAATTATACACAATTTCATGTTGTAGTCTTTAAACTCTCTCTGTCTCCAACCTCATCACACCATAATATTACAAGGTTCTGACTTCTACATCTTAAGCATTAGCCACCAGCATTCTGATTCTTAAGATCCAAAGTTCTGCTTCACTTTTAAGTTAGTAAACATTTTCTAGGCAAGTATTTTAGAAAATTTCATGCTCGCCATTTGCCTTATGGCTGCTTATTTATCTTCAAAGACCAAATCCTTTATGAAGCTTTGGTCTTATATACAGATTGGTTTACGTATGGAATAACCTATATGAATGGCACACAAAAAAATCTTTATATTCTATCTCATATATGTGATGTTGAACTAGATCCTAAAATGCACTGGGATCACTTTGTCAGTGATGTAATTTTGGGGTCATTGGGTGTTTCCGGTCTTTCAATATCAGATATTCTCACCCAGGTGACCCAGCCAGGTTTTATCAGGCCCCGGCTTGAGTTCCTGCGGCACTGGTCCATGGAACATAATTTTTTGTGTCTAGAATCGTATCAGTTGCTATTCCCTTTATGACAATTGTGATCACTTTAATAAAAGATTTTATTGGCTGTGAACTGCTTTGCTATATCGAGAAATAATGAAAGTTCAAAACAATTGCAAGATTTTCCTCTGCATTTCATTTTCATGAAATGGGTGCCATATAATTGAGTAAATTGTAAAAATTTCTTAAAATTGGCCACTTTAAAAAATAGTTCCTAGTGTATTTAGGTGGCTGAAGGATCAATGGGCAGTTGATGGGAATGGAACTGGCCAGAATAGTCTACTACCTGCCAAAACACTTAGTAGACTCAGTGCCATCTTTCCTTGTCAGAAAGTAAAAAGAAAATGTTTAACTTCAAATCTGATTAATTTGTGGCTAGCAGTTCAGAGTCTGGGCTGAATTGTAAGCTAGGTTTCAAGAAATAACAGCATGAGTTCCATTGCACGTCATGTAATTTTGGGGTCATTGGGTGTTTCCGGTCTTTCAATATCAGATATTCTCACCCAGGTGACCCAGCCAGGTTTTATCAGGCCCTGGCTTGAGTTCCTGCGGCACTCATCTCAACACTCCAAATATTCCCTCTATTATTATTGCAGATGCTCCTTGATTAAACTATCTGCTTTTACATCAGGGTTGTTCTTCATGGAGCAAAGGTCTACAACTCCTGATATGTTTGATGGGGTAATTGGAGAGAAACTGCTCCCATTACTGAAGAGGTCAAGGATGGAAAAGCACATTTAAAGTGATTGGTGAATGATTCAGTGATGTCGTGATGAATTTGTTTCTAACCACTTTGAATAGTTATGAACTGAAATGCAAAGCCTGTAAGGATAGCTGATTCACATTTACATGTAGCTTTTTTTAAAAATTAAAATGATGAGAACCAAAATAATCAAATTCAATTTTTGTCATTCCTTAATTGATCAAATTGTTTTGAACCAGCCTACTATGCATAATATATAATAGTTCTTAAAACATTTAATAAAAGATGCTGAGTGAATGAAGATGAACCTGATGCACAGTATGGTTGTATTTATTTAGAGATACAGCTGAAAACAGGCCTTTCCAGCACAATGAACCACACTGCCTACAAAGCCACGTCTTTAACACCCACCTAGTAATAGGACAATTTTCAAATGACCAACTAACCTACTAACTGGTATGACGTTGGACTGTGTTGAGGAAATCCATGGGAAGAATGCACAAATTCATTACAGATGGCGGCAGAATTGAACTCTGAATGCCCTAAGCTGTGATAGTGTTGTGCTAACTGCTATATTACCATTGTATTCCTTACCATTGGGGTTAAGTAAAGTGCTTAAAAAGTCAAAAACTGACCCCTTCTGTGAAATAAAGGTTAAAGCCCCTAACACAATGAGCCAATTATATTTAAGTTAATTGACAGGCATCTGGTCCCAACAAATAAAGAGCAAAGAAGATAAATCAAAACAATTGAAATATTAAAAGTAGACAACTGATATGATGTGTGGGGAAGCAGTAAAAAAAAATGGAATGCTTGTAAGATTTTTGCGTTCTTCTAAAGAAACACGGTAAAGACTTTATATCCTTGCAACCTAAATTTCTGCTCGCTAGAGGAGAAATCATCAGAAGAGAAGAGGAAAAATCATCTGAGAAGAAACCTGGATTACAGTGTATCAGTTTCATAAATATCCAATAAAAGGACTTCAAAGAAGGTACATAAAAGACACTTGACAAGACAAAGGAAGCAGTTTTAAAATATTGACCTCAAATATATCAAATCAACAGGACTAAAGGGCATAGATTTGAAGTTACAGAAGGCTAACAAAAAAAGCTTTCAGGATGTCTTGCTCTATATAGAGATTGATAAATAGCTGGTTGAAATTAAAAACTGCATTCTCTTTAAAAGTTTGTCACAGAAAGTTATTTGGGTATTTTGTTTCAGAAAAATTAGATCATATTGACTGCATCACGTGTTGGTTTAGTCTGTAATTTTTTTCTCATAGTTTAACTTAATCAGCTAATTTCCCAGTAATTGCGCTGTAGCTAGAAGATTTTTAGTTCTGCAATGATGACTTGAATAGATTATTTATTACTTAGATTATTTGTCATCATGGATGTCTTGACACCTTTCTAGTTTGAGTGAGTCTTAGTATAATGTGCCCCAACTTTTTTGTTCTTGCTCTTTTTCTTTGCTTCATGGAATATCAAACTGTACAGCACCCCACAGGCCATTTGGTCCACAACGTTGTGGCAACAGTGTAATTCTAGGTCTGATTACACAGAATAAACACCTGCCACAATCAAGTTTATGCCTTATTCCTGACTTCTGAAAATCCTCTGGATGAGAAAATAACAAGATCCAAAACTGTCTTACTTAGGGTGGCACATTTTCACAGGATATAGAATGAACAAATATCAGGCAGATGCTATGAGCACAGAACATAGACCAAAATACCACAAACACAATGTGGCATTTCCTAACTGATAGACCGTAATCTGTAAGGATTGGAAACCACATTTTCACCTTTCTGACTATCAACAATGGTGCACCTTAGGGATGTGTGTTTAGCAATCTGCTCTACTGTCTCTACATTCATAACTGTGTAGCTAGGAGCAGCTCAAATAGCATCCCCAAATTTGCTGATGATACAATCATTGTTGGTAAACTTTCAGACAGTGACAAGAGGACATACAAGAATGAGAAACATCAGCTGGTTGAGTGAAGTCGTAGCAACAACATCGCACTCAATGTCAGCAAGACCAAAGAACTGATTGTGGTCTTCAGGAAGGGTAAGTTGAGTGAAAAGACACCAGGCCTCAGAGGGATCAGAAGAAGAAAGTGAGCAATTTCAAATTCCTTGGTGTCACTGTCTCTGAGGATCTAACCTGGACCCAACAAAGAAGTCTCAACAACAGATATATTTAATTAGGATTTTGAGGAGATTTGGTATGTCTCAAAGAACACTTGAAACTATCTACAAATGTACTGTGGAGAACATTTTAATTATCTGGTAAGGGGTTCGGTGTTACTGCGCAGGATCGAAGTAAGAATTATAAAATTAGACAGCTCCATCGAAGGCGCAAATCTTCATAGTATCCCAGCTACCTTCAAGGTCCATCACTAAGGACCCTCATCATCCTGGACATGCCTTCTTCTCTGCTTCCCACAGTTGCCAAGGTCTTTTCCCTTGGTGAATAATTTGCTTCAGTATTCACCAGGGGAAAAGACTTTTGATAGTTGTGGGGTTAACTTACGGTGGAGTGAAACGCTTAAGCAAATAGACATTAAGAAAGAGGATGTGCTGGAGCTTTTGAAAAGCATTAAGTTAGATAAGTCACTGGGAGAAAATGAGTTATACCACAGGCTACTGTAGGAAGTGAGGAGGGAGATTGTTGAGCTTCTTGCAATGATCTTTGCCTCATCAATAGGGACAGGAGAAATACCAGAGGATTGGAGGGCTACAAAAGTTGCTCATTGTTCAAGAAAGGGAGGAGAGATAATGCAGGAGATTATAGACCAATGAGTCTGACTTCAGTGGTGGGCAAGTTGTTGGAGAAGATCTTGAGATACACAACTTATGAGCATTTGGAGAGACATAATCTGATTTGGGATTGTCAGGATGGCTTTGCCAAGGGCAGGTTGTGCCTTATGAGCTTGATTGAATTATCTGAAGAAGTAACAAAAAACATAGATGAAAGCAGAGAAGTGGATGTAGTGTATATGGATTTCAGTAAGGCATTTGATAAGATTCGCCATGCAAGGCTCCTTCAGAAAGTAGGGAGGCATGGCATCCAAGGAGACCTTGCTTTGTGAATCCAGAATTGGCTTGCCCACAGAAGGCAAAGGGTAGCTGTAGACGGTTTTTATTCTGCATGGAGATGAGTGACCAGTGATGTTCTGCAGGGATCTATTCCTCTTTGTAATTTTGATAAAAAATATAAAAGGAGGTATAGAAGCATGAAGACACACTCTCAGTGACTCAGGAGCAGCTTCTTCCCCTCTGCCATCCGATTTCTGAATGGTCATTGGACCCATGAAGACTACCTCACTACTTTTTTTAAAAATGTATATTTTGTACCACTAATTGGACTATTTCATGTGCATATACTTACTGCAATATAGTTCTTTTCTCAATTATTATGTATTACATTTTGCTGCTGCTACAAAGTCAACAAATTTCACAATATATACCGGTGATATTAAACCTGATACTGCATTTGATGAGGGGTATGTTACTCATTTTCAATCAATAATTTTGTAGTACAGTCATAATATAATATAGAAGCCTGATGTTTGAATTGTTCTTGAATAATTGTCATTTATTTTTTCTCAACAGGTATTATTCTCAACAGAAGGTTTTTTGTTTTCAGTAGAGCACTTCGACTAAAGCTCGTGTTGCTTGGATTTCCAGCATTTGCAGATTTTCTCTTGCTCATGTAACGTTTGCAGAAGTAGACTTGCTTCATGTGGAATTTTGCCCAAGTCCAGAACAGTAATGGTATTGAATCTTTCATTCCCCCATTTGTCAGCTCAGTTTTAGCCAGAGGTTTCCAACTTCTTTAATGCTATGGACCAATACCATTAAACAAGGGGTCTGTGGACCTCAGGTTGGAAACCTCTGGTTTATGCTGATCTAAACATTGCTGATTTAACCATACCTTATCAACTTATATTATTTCTGGAGCATATTCTTCGTCCCCTGAGATATTATCAACATTTGTAATTATTTACACTCTTCAGCTTTTGTTATTTAATCTAATCCACATTCTCTTCTTCCCATCTTCTCCCATGCAGCCAATTTCGAATTTAGTTTACAACCTCTCCATGGATAACTAGTGTCTGAACCTTCTGAACTAACTTTCCATGTAGGACCTTGTCAAAGGCCTTACTAAAGTCCATGTAGACAACATCCACGGCCTTTCCTTCATCTACTTTCTTGGTAACCTCCTCAAAAAACTCTACAAGGTTTGTTAAACACGATCTACCATACACAAAGCCATCCTGACTATCTTTAATCAGCCCTTGGCTGTCCAAATACTTGTATATCCAATCTGTCAGAACACCTTCCACTAATTTACCTACTACTGATATCAGGTTCACTGGCCTGTAATTACCTGATTTACTTTCGGAGCCTTTTTTAAACAACGGAACAACACAAGCTACCCTCCAATCCTCCGGCACCGCACCCGTGGCTAAGGACATTTTAAATATTTCTGCCAGGGCACCTGCAATTTCTGCACTAGTCTCTCTCAAGGTCCGAGGAAATATCATGTCAGGGCCGGGGGGTTTATCTACTTTTATTCACTGTAAGGCAGCAAGTATCTCCTCCTCTTTAATCTCTACATGTTCCATGACACTACTGCTTGTTTCCCTTCCTTCCATGTACGTTGTGCCAGTTTCCTGAGTAAATGAGTAAATACTGATGCAAAAAAATACTGATGATCTGTCTACTTCTAGGGTAATGTAATTGGCGGAAACGTACATGATTCTCAACCACCGCAGTTGAGTTGGGGCTCCCTTTAGGAGACAGAACTAATATGATGAACTACGGTAATTACGTGAAGTCCCTTTACCATCCTTTGTGTTCAGTGTTTGGATTACAATAAATGAGTTGTTACAGTTTTTTCTTGAACATAACGTTTCTCACACTGTTTTATTTGCAAAAAGCTGCATACTCATTTATGCAAATATCAAAACCCAAAGGATGATATTGGAACAAGCCTAAGGAATTGATCTAACCAACTTTCTTTTCTTTTAAAATGCTAAGGAACTAAACAGGCCAGGCAGCATCTATGGAAAAATGTACAGTCAAAGTTTTGAGCCAAGATCCTTTTATCACCTCCAGGGAAATAAAACAAATAACTGCTCTCTATTTCAGAACTTACAGTAAATATGTTAAACTGACATATGAGGCAAATTTGTGAGAATTCTGTACTTCCCTATCCAAAACACAGCAAGCTATTCATTGTAACAGAAAGAAACACAAATACATTTCTTTTCATCTGATCTTTAGCTTGCACAAGCATGTTTCAGACCGCTTGTTGCTATTGTTGCATCACCGTACTTTTGGGAGGTCTCATTCTAAGTCTGCTTTGTTCCCTTTTGTAACGTGCAGTTGATGAAGTAAGTAGGTTTTATAACATTTTTCATGTGGCACCTTGCTGTGTGCAAGTGGATTTTTCAATAAAATGGAAACACTGTGTAAAGTGTTGCTATGAAAGCTGAAACGTGGTTATCGTGAAGACCGTAGTGTTCCTACTTTGTGATCAAGTCTCATGGAACATTTGTGTACGTGGGTGTTAAACCCTGTGTAAACAAAGAGACATGAACAGATGGGAAAGAATTACATTAAGAATTATATCAATTACACGAGTTGTAAACTTGAGGCATGATTTGGCTTCAAATTTTTTATGGCATGTTACAGGTTTGCAAAGGCAAACTCAGCAAGCTGTGTGGTGTTTATTTACAAAGCTGTACAATAAATCAATATATATTGTGTTAGAACTTATGAACAATGGTTAATCTGTGTTAAACAAGAATGGCAATATTTTCCATCAAGAAGACATGATCATTTATGTACTGAGAGTAAATATCTGGCTAAAGTGGAAAATTAAAGAATGGACTGAAATAACTTTCCTATCATTAATAAACCCAATTATGTGCCTGTACAAAATTTCTTCTGTTCATAAAGACATTGAGAGTAGCAGGCAATAAAATCCAACTGTATCTGTTCATACATGTGTAACTCTCGCTTCTGCTAGCGGCTTAATATAGGGGATGATAGCAACACCCCCACCCCCGGTCTGGCCAAACTTAAGAAATCTTGTTTGGGTGGATGCTGTGCGATGTGTCCCCTGTTACAAATCAGTACCCCGAAATAACAAACAGTACACAATATGTGATTAAACAATTGATCTTTATAATTCTTAATTTGATTATATGGTTAGTAAAGAAAACAGAAAAAAGGGCCCATTCTCATGAAACAGTCTAATGCACAATGTTGGATCTTACTGATAAGACTGTTCTTCCACCATCGACCCGCTCCGATCATCGCTGACTTTCGGACACTCGCTCCAAGTCCACTCCGTCCGAGGTCTACCAACTCTCTCCATTCGCTTCTTATCTCCTCATCTCTCCCCGGCAAAAGACACACAAGAAAGAGCAACATGCTGTTCATTGGCTAGCACGTCCTGTTCTCTCTGGTCTTCATCCAAATATTGCTGCTACAGAAAACCAGTCCCTCAACAGTGAAACATTACAGAGAAGCCATTACATTAACAGTGAAACCTTACAGCGTGTTACTCTTTCCCCCCACCAAATTTAGTCATGTCCTCATTACATTGAGGTAATTCATCAGTCCTTCATGAAAAACACAAAGCCCAATTCAGCTGCAAAAGTCAGTGACGTAGCTCCCCAAAACAGTAGGGGTAACACACTGCACCCCTGGTATTATTTAGGCCAGTCTATCCGATGGTCTCCTTATTCTCTGAGACCTCTGCACACCCTCACCTAACTCTTCAGGTTCAGACACTACTGGGGTTACTTCCAGTCTACCTGGCGAGCCCCCCCCCTTCCCGACCTATCACTATTGCCCACCTGCAATTCTGACCCCTCTGCCCAGTGGCCTAACCCCACTTCCTCCCCTGCAGAGTCCCACTGTAACCCAGGCTGCCCACAGATAGCCACCCCCCCCCCAACTTCACCTGACTCAGTGGGAGAAGGGCTGGAAATATTTTCCTCAATGGGGAGTTAGCAAAAGGCAGCATATACCACCCACCCAGGTCGTCATCCTCCGAATCAGTATCCATTAGGTTTAGGGGTGGAGAGATGGGAAAGAAGTCCATGCACAACAGGCCCAGAGGTCCCGCATTCTGCAAGTGGGACAAGGGTGCTACCTGTGTGGGCAGTATCTTCCACCACGTGCATTGAATGCATGATTTGCAGTATTCTTCAACCCCTGATTTCATCTGGGGCTAGTGAAACTGGTCTCTGAGCAATCCATAGGTCTTTTCCACCGCTAGTTGTCCAGAATCATCATGAAGTGGCTTCAGCACAATCCTCCAATACTTCTCGGGCAGAACCAGATTGCAACACCGTGGTCAGTCTGGGGGTGACGTGACCTGGTATAAGATCTGGTTTCTCAATTCCAACTGAGGTAATTCTCACAGTAATAGCGGCACCGATGCAGGTTTCATCTTCTCCGCCTGAGCCATGTCTCCCTTTTCGACCAGTGCCCAAATGGTACCAATGACTAGATCTTCTTGCTGAGCAGCTGCCACCTCCCCAGAACTCAATTTCGGCAGCTGATTTGTCTTCAGAGCAGTCAGGTTACAGTAAACTTGGGGAATGGCATCATCAGAAGCCCCCAATTGATCCACTGCTTGATCCTGCCCCTCCTTTCCCGTTGCCTTCACGGTGACAGCAATCTGACACATGGCCTTCACCCCTGGGGCAGGAACGCTCTCCCAATCCTCATCCCTGACTAGTCCCTCACGCGGTGTCAGGACAAAACATCAACGTCAACGTTCCTGCTTCCCAGCCTGTACTTCAGGCTGAAATCACAGGCAGACAACACTGCCAACCACTGATGGCCTGTGGCATCCAGTTATGTTGCGGTCAGGATATAAGTTAGCAGGGGTTGTCCGCCCCCACCTCAAACTTGGTCCAGTAGAGGTAGTCATTCAGCTTATCCACCACAGCCCATTTCAACGCCAGAAATTCCAACTTGTGCATGGGATAGTTTTTCCTCAGAGGGTGACAGACTCTGGCTGACAAACACAACAGGCCTCAACCCACTGCCCTGATCCTGATACAGGACACACCCTAAACCCTCTTGGCTGGCATCTGTGTGCAGTACATAGGGTAATCGGGGGTCTGCCAAAACCAGCACCGGCGCCTGGGTCAGCAGCTCCTTCAGCAACTGAAAGGCCTCCTCACATTTTGCATCCCACCTCGGTCCAAAGGGCTCCAACGGGCGAAGATACTCTCCACCTTCCTGTCCTTTCTTCCCACTCCCTTTCTTCTCCAAGGGAGGGTAACCACACAGATGCTGATTCAACGGGTGACTCACATTCACATAGCCTCTCATGAACCTCCAATAGTAACCACAGAATCTAAGGAATGAACACAGAGTGCTCACAGTCTGGGGTCTTAGCCAAGTGGTCACCGCCTCTATCTGAGCTGGATCTGTAGCTACTCCTTCCCATCAGACTTTGTGCTCATCATAGCTAATTGGCACTTGTCCAGTGAGAGTTTTAACCCTTCAACTTTCAGGCAGCCCAGCACCTTTAGTAGCCTCGCTTCATGTTCTTCCAGGGTGAATCCAAACACTATGAGTTCATCCAGATATACCAATACTTCAAGCAAGTTCATATCACCCACTGTCTTCTCTATGACCCGCTGGAAGGTTGCTGGAGCTCCCAAGATGCCCAGGGGTATGCTTTCAAACTGGAACCCCAGGGGACATAAAATGCCATTCTCTCTTTATTGACCTCACTCATGGGGATCTGGTAATAACCACTCCTCAAGTCTAGCGCACTGAATTACTTCACACCACTTAGGCAAGCCAGCATATCTTCAATCCTCGGGACAGTATACTGGTCAGGGCCTGTTTAGAGCCCTATAGTCCACACACATCCATATCTTACCATTCTTCTTTCGGGCCACTACTTTTGAGGATGCATAGAGGCTTTGGGACTCGGTGATGATCCCAGCTTCCTTCAACTTACACAAATGCTGCCAAACGTCCTCCACCTTTGCAGGGGCCATTCACTGCAACCTTTCTCTGAACAGGGTATTCTCAGTCACCTGGATAGTGTGACACGTGCTCCTGGAACAACCCACATCAAACTCATCAGTGAAAAATACACCTTCCAGCTTCAACATCTTCTCTACCGACCTCTTCTTCCAACCCACAGGAAATGGGGAGTCCTTGAAGTTGAATGACTCAGCGGTCAACTTTCCCCCTTTTTCCAATAGTTTCTCCCTGGCTTGACTCACAGGGACACTAGACTTTACCATCACCAGGAACAAATGTGCCGGGGCATCCCCCGCTTGAAGGTGACCTCCCTCTTTGTAGTGCTCCTGACAATCACTGCCATCCTGCTTTCTTGTACCACCAAGGGCTTCTGCAATTCAGGCCTCACCAGTACCCCAGCAGAAAATCCCGACTCCCAGTGGTCTTCCAGAGCTTTCACTAATAGGGCCTCACCCTCAAGCTCCCCAGGAAATTTGAGGTCCCCATCACTCTCCACTACTTCCACAGGCCGTACCATCATTGGCTTCAACTGGATGAACAGTCTCTCGTCTAAATTCAGTATCTGGCCTAATGCAACTACTCACTTCCTCAAAAGTAGCTCGAAACATCGAGTGCACGGACAATGTTCCCAGAAATCTCTCACCAGCCTTCTCCTTGCAGGCCCCCATGAGCCTCCTCACAAGACGGGTGTTGGTCCCCACCAGAATTGAAATGCTGCCCTTTTCAACAGGGACCAGACACACCAGCATCAACGTATCATCAGGCTCCAAAAACTCAAACTTCACTGACAAATAACTGTCATACGGATAATCACCAGATCTCCAGTGTCCTGAATGGGGTCAAGGGTAAATGCTTCAGATACTGGTTGTGAAATGAATGGTACAACAATGTGACCTGTGACCCAGAGTATGACTTCAGCATAAATACCCTTTATCTATAGCGACACACTGGAACGTGGTCTCACTAAGCAGTAGAACAGAGTGACCTAGGAATAATGGTGCATAGTTCCCTGAAGGTGGAATCTCATGTGGACAGGGTGGTGAAGAAAGCCTTTATAGATTAGAGCATTGAGTATAGGAGTTGGGATGTAATGTTAAAATTGTACAAGGCATTGGTAAGGCCAAATTTGGAGTATTGTGTACAGTTCTGGTCATCGAATTATAGGAAAGATGTCAACAAAATAGGGAGAGTACAGAGAAGATTTACTAGGATGTTACCTGGGTTTCAGCACCTAAGTTACAGGGAAAGGTTGAACAAGTTAGGTATTTATTCTTTGCAGAGTAGAAGGTTGAGGGGGGACTTGATAGAGGTATTTAAAATAATGAGGGGGATAGATAGAGTTGACGTGGATAGGTTTTTTCCATTGAGAGTGGGGGAGATTCAAACAAGAGGACATGAGTTGAGAGTTAGGGGGCAAAAGTTTAAGGGTAACACGAGGAGGAATTTCTTTACTCAGAGAGTGGTAGCTGTGTGGAACACGTTTCCAGTAGAAGTGGTAGAGGCAGGTTCCATATTGTCATTTAAAGCAAAATTGGATAGGTATATGGACAGGGTGTTATCACACCCACTGATAACAGCCGACATATCTCTGTTCTCAACTCTGCCATGATCTCCTCTACCGCTCCCTGGGGCAGGCTATCCGTGGTCATTTCATCACAGGGGACCACTACCGAGGTCTGTACACTGCTGCTGGAGGCCTCCTGAGCATTCTCTTCTTCGGTACCTCTCTGAACAGCTCAAAAAAAGATGGAGGGGCGCATCTCACGAGACAGTCGGAGACCCCACGCAATCAGGTCCTGGGACTGGATGTCCCTGCTATCTGGCCTATTCTTAACTGATCCACCTCAACTGCCTGAATGACGCCTCTGCGCTGCCAGCAATTTAGCTGCCTCTCCAGCTGAAGAATAAAAGCAAAAAGCTTCTCCCCCTTCTTCTGACGCACGTACTGAAACCCCACCATGAGTTCCATTGGGCTTCCTGTTGGGCCAAAAGCATTGTCCAGTGCTTGCATGTGATTGACAGCTTTTGTTACGGGACACAGTAACCTGATGGCCCTCACAGCCTCAGAAGCATGCCCACTCAAACTGTCAACAGATCTCTGACGCTTTACGTCAGAGCACTGCCACTCATCTCACAACTGTTGTGTCTGCTCTGCCCAAGCCTCATACTTCTCCACCCCTTTAGGAGTGGGCCCAATTCCAGAGAGTAGGTGGAGCCTACCATAGCTGGGAGTTTGAACGTGATTTTTCCATTTATTCACCAGAGAGGTAAGGACGGATACTAACTAAGAATTCTCACTCTCTCCTGGGGAATGTGGACATTCCAAATTTGACCACTCCTTTCCTTTACTCCTCAGAAATGATCAAACCCTGTCTTTTAAATCTCTGCCCCCAGCTACTGCTACGTCAACACTGGTCTGCATTAAAACAAGAGCTGCGCCCACCATTTTATCAAACCCCACCCTGTAATCTCAACTTTAACAGTACTTAACAAGTGAATTGACAATTCATCCTGAGTATGAATATCTTCCCCACTCAGGGTAATCACACAGCATCCAACTGAACCAATCCCAGAGGAGCCCCCACAATTGCAACTCTTGATTCGGCTAGCAGCTTAATATAGGGGATGATAGCCCCCACGCCCGGCCAAACTTAAGAAATCTATGTTCATCCACCATTGACCTCCTTCAATTCGTCACTGACCTTTGGACCCTCACTCCAAGTCCACTCTGTCTGAGGTCCCTACCAACTCTCTCCACTCGTATCTTCTCTCCTCAACAAAAGACCATGAATTCCCGGCTCCCAGACACACAATAAAGAACATCATCCCGCTTATTGGTTTGTATGTCCCATTATCTCTAGTCATAACCCAAACATTGCTGCTACAGAGAAACCATTATCTCGGCAGTGGAATATTACAGAGAAGCTATTACATTGGCAGTGAAACCTTACAGCATTTTACATGTGCTTATACAAACATGTGGTAATCTGTCATGTGTCTTGGACCTCCAGACTTTCCTACCATTGGAACTCTTCCCTACAGTTCTCTGTTCCATTCAGAATACTGTGTTGTAGGAAGGATGTAGAAACCCAGGAAAGAGCAAAGAGTTTTACTGGAATTGTGCCAGCAATGAACAACTTCAACACTGTGAGACGCTCTGGAGGATATTGCTGTTACTCTCTGAGCACAGAAGCTAAGGTGATCGAATCTTACTGAAGTTATACATGTTTTGATAGAATAAGTTGGGATAAAAAAATGTTTTCAGCAGCAGTTATGTTGGTAACCAGGGGACTCAGAATTGAGGTTTTTGGCTAAAGAATAAGAAACAGCATGAGAAAACCTTAGGAAAAGATGATGTTCTGATGTGCAGCCTACTGGCTAAAAATGAGTAGAAACAGATTCAATAATAAGGCTTGAATGTGAATTTTCAGCACTCCCACTCACCTTGGCCTGTAGAGTGTGAAAATACATGTAATATCCTGGTTAAGATTTTTACTGCTATGCTTAGGTATTCCATTTTAGCAGTTCTGTAAAAGCACTGTGTTCTGCTTTTAGGATGTTTTGGCTAAAAGATGAGGGGCTATGATGTTCACTTTAGGAATTTTGTGTCAGCCAATTAGGACAGGAGGGAAGACAGCCAAGGATGCCATGGAAAGGTGTATCGCATTGCGCAAGGCGCATTGTGCAGATGAATGGCTCCAAGGAGGAAGAGTCATTATACCCAAGGGATAGCTTGTTTTGTTGAGGTGGATTTTGAGCGAAGTTCAGAATGTGGTGTGTGCTTTCACGCAGACCAGAGCTCTGGCAAGTGAGTAAAAAAACTTCAAGGTGAGCTCCAATAATGTGCACATTTAGACTAGTCCAACTGCCACAGCCCTTTATTTTTCCCTTTCCTTTTCCCTATTAAACTGTTCAATAAAGATGAAATTTGTAAATATATTTTCTTTATAAATTTATGTGGTGGATGATTTCTTATTTCTTTCCTACCACCAACTGTGGATTGGCAGTATTTATGCAGCATTCACTCAGATCAAGGTTTCCTTAATTGGAACATCATGATGTTCCTGTTTAGTTGAATCTCAAATTCTACTGACCTTAGTAGTGCTGGCAACAAGCCAAGTTTCCAAATGATCCCAGTGAGAGAGCCATATGTTTTTAACTCATGGAATCAATCAAGCACTCTTTCTTTCACGTATCATATTCCTTACGGTCTGGGAAAGACAACCGTTTTTATTTAAAAGGAATGATTACAGCCAACCTCATTTCAACATTTAGGGTTCCTCGCCATGAATTGTTTGCTTTTTCATTATTCCATCTCTGTTAAAAAGCTTTGTTATTATTCAGGGTTTTTTTTTTTGTTTTTTACCCTTTCACGGAACCAGCAATATAATAACAAAGAATGTTAAATATCTACAACAAAATAAATGGATTATAGCATATAGTTGGTGGTTTAAGTTATTACAGATTAAACAAAAAAGATGCTAAGTGGGTTCTTGGGATTCTACCAGAGCTGGAAATATATGTTTATGACAGAAGACAGAGAGATAGGTATTTTTAAGGTTTATTGGATCATCTTGCAAAGAAAAGCATTTCAGGATCTATATGTATACATTTCTCTGACATTAAGTTGGACCTTTGAACCTTTGAATCATGATTTTTTCCATTGGTCGAGCAGATGACAATGAATCAACAACCAAAAATAATTTGAGGTTAGACCAACTGCTATAAGAAAATTCAGTCAGATAAAGGATTTCTCTGTCACAAAAGATTGGTTTGGCATAGGTTGAACAAAGCTGCTGAATGGGAGTGGAAGTATCTTTGAGAAATTCCCAATTCATGTGGTCCAGAGGGAAATTAAAATCTACCAACTCATTTGGCCAAATGGCCCACTTCTGTTTTTATCAAGTTCTGATATTTGAACAGATAAAGTATATAAACACACTATTAATATAACATTATTACATTACTAGTATAGGGGAACAATAAATGTTTATCATATTGATTCCCCGCATCATATTATGTTTTTTTTTAGGATAGTTCAAACAGACTGGTCTATTGCCTCAAGTTTAGAAGAGTGAGAAATGGTCTCATTGAAACATAAAAAAAAAATTCTTAAGGGATTTGCTGGATAAGATATAAGAATAGTGATTCTCTTGGCTGGGATGTCTGTAACCAGGGTCACAATTTCAGATCAAGAGTCTGCCACTCATAGCAGAGATGAGAAGAAATTTCTTCACCTGAAATGCATCAAGTTTTTAGAAATTCTTTTCCCAAGTGGATTCTGGATACCCAATCTGTCCAAGACAGAGATCGAATGATTTTTGGATTTTACGGAAATCAATACATATGCGGTTAGAGTAGGAGTGTAGGTCAAGGATCTCCTGACCTGTGATAGTATTTAAATAACAGAACAACTGCAAGGTGTTGAGAGTTTACCATCAAAGGTCTGCTTCCAGTTCTTCTGTTTTTTTAAAAATATTATTAATATATAGATTTTTCTACCAGAAGGGACAATACCTCCTGTATGGTCAGACACTTAAACAGTTTTTAGTTAGAAGAACATTGCATTATTTGCATATTAAATTTATTTGTTGTGGTAACAGAGCAAGGCACTAACAAAAGATTTGAAACAACTTCTGGCTCAATAAAAATGAAATTGTGCTACTTTGAAATGGCCCACAGATAATCATAGTTCAGAATTTGTTAATAAGTTTATTATTGGTTTTTAAAGCAAGGCTATTGGTTCAAGGAATTCAACCATGTCCACAGGCTCTTCTTTTAACTGCATTAGAATGTGAGATTATGCTGTATCATTGCACTTTTTCCCCACTGGGCCTTTTGGTTCATGTTGCTGTAGAAAAACACCCTAAATGAACCATTCAGACAATTTAAATAAATAGGTAAACTTAGCTTTTGTCCATTTCATAGGACTGTTAAACATCCTCTCCACATCCATTCTAACTAGGCCTTTTGATAGATTTCAATGAAATGCTCCCTCATTTGTCTAAACTCCAGAAAGCACATGCCCAGAACCATCAAGGGTCTCTCATACATAAACTCTTTCATTCTTAATCATTCTTGTGACACTCATCTGGTTCCATTCCAATGTCAGCATATCATTTCTTAGATAAGGGCCCAAAACTCCTCACAAAATTCCAAGTGCAGTCTGGCCCATGCCTTATAATACATTGGCATGACCCTCTTGCTTTTATATTTTGTTCCTCTTGAAATGAATGCTAGCATTGCATTTGCCTTCCTTACCAAAGACTCAATCTGCAGGTTTAACTTAAGGGAATCCTGCACAAGGACATCTAAGTCCCTTTGCTCCTCTGATTTCTGACGTTTTTTCCTCATTTATAAAATAGACTACACTTTTATTCCTTTTATCAAATTGCATGACCAAACAATTCCATACATCTGCCACTGCTTTTCCCATTTTCTTAATCTAAGTCCTTCTGCAGACACCCTGCTTCCTCAACGCTATCTTCCCCTTCACTTATCTTCATATCGTCTGTAAACTTGGCCATAAAGCTATCAATTCTGTCATCCAAATCATGGACAAACAACATGAAAAGCAGTCACAACACTGACCCTGTGGAACACCTTTAGCCATTAGCAGAAAAACAGAAAAAAAGCACCTTTTATTCACACTCTTTGCCTCCTGCTAGTCAGCCAACCTTTTATCTATGCTAGTTTCTTTCCAGTAGTACCATGGACTCTTATCTAGTTTAGCAGCTTTATGTGCCCCACTTTGACAAGGGCCTTCTGAAAATCTAATGAAACAAAATCCGCTGACTTGCCTTTGTCTATCCTGCCTGTTATTTCCTTAAAAAAATTCCAACAGATTTGTCAAGCAGCATTTCCCCTTCAGGCCCCATGACTCCAAACACCCAAATCCTCATCCTTAATAATGGACTCCAGCATCTTCACGACCACTGAAGTCAGGCTAAATGGCCAATTGTTTCCTGTCTTTTACCTCCTTCCTTCTTACTTAAATTAGTTATAACTAAGATAAAAGTATTTGGAAAGCTGAAAGATCTGAAGGTAAATAAGTGATCTGGACTCAATGGACTACACTCCAGTGTTCTGAAAGAGATAGCTGGAGAGATTGTCGAGGTATCAGTAGTCTTTGAAGAGTTATTAGGTTCCAGAATGATGCCAGAGGACTGGAAAATTGCAAATGTCACTGCACCTCTGATTTCTGATGTTTTTTTGACCTCATTTAGAAAATTGTCTACAACTATAATGAAATGCTGTGGTTATTGAAACTATGACTTGGTATAGCAAATTCCTGAATTTCTACAAATACTATGACTTTGGAAATAAGAGAAAAAGAATCCAGATGTTTCTGTTTGTTTCTTCAGACTTTTAAATCCTAAGTAATTCCCAAGGTGAGGAGTGGATTACTTTAATGCTGAATTTAAACTGGACATTGGATTTTTCTGATGAAATGGAATGCATCTTTACGGCATCTCTCCAATGGAGAGTTTGGGCAGCTAAAGAATCATATTTTAGCTTTGGTTCAAATATGGGCTTGCTACATCAAAGGCTGTTTCACTTTGGCAGTAGATTGGTATAATATGTGACTAAATAAAACATATCAGGCAGAGAGGATGATTTACCGGTAGAATGTTTATGCAAATTTTTTGTCTATTTAAGTCGTGCTAAAATTGGATGGGATGATTAAATCTATCCACTCAGGAAATTCAATATGCAATTAGAAGAATAATGAAGTGAAGATGCAGGAGACTGCAGACAGAAACATAGAAACATAGAAACATAGAAACATAGAAACATAGAAAACCTACAGCACAATACAGACCCTTCAGCCCAGAAAGTTGTGCTGAACATGTCCCTACCTTAGAAATTACTAGGCTTACCCATAGCCCTCTATTCTTCTAAGCTCCATGTATCTATTGAAAAGTCTGTTAAAAGATCCTATCGTATCTGCCTCCACCACTGTTGCTGGCAACCCTATCACTCATCATTCTCTGAGTAAAAGACTTACCCCTGACATCTCCTCTGTACCTACTCCCCAGCACTTTAAACTGGTGTCCTCTTGTGGCAACCATTTCAGCCCTGGGAAAAAGCCTCTGACTATCCACATGATCAATGTCTCTCAACATCTTATACACCTCTATCAGGTCACCTCTCATCCTCTGTTGCTCCATGGAGAAAAGGCTGAGTTCATTCAACCTGTTTTCATAACACATACTCCCCAATCCAGGCAACATCCTTGTAAATCTCCTCTGCATCCTTTCTATGGCTTCCACATCCTTCCTGTAGTGAGGCAACCAGAACTGAGCATAATACTCCAAGTAGGGTCTAACCAGGGTCCTCTATAGCTGCAACATTACCTCTCAGCTCCTAAATTCAATTCCACGATTAATAAAGGCCAATAAACTGTATGCCTTAACCACAGAGTTGACCTGCGCAACTTCTTTGAGCATCCTATGGACTTGGACCCCAAGATCCCTCTGATCCTCCACACTGCTAAGAATCCTGCCATTAATATTATATTCTGCCATCAAGTTGACCTACCAAAATGAACCATTTCACACTTATCTGGGTTGAACTCCATATGCCATTTCTCAGCCCAGTTTTGCATCCTATCAATGTCCCGCTGTAACCTCTGACAGCCCTACACACTATCCACAACACCTCCAACCTTCATGCCATCAGCAAACTTACTAACCCATCTCTCCACTTCCTCATCCAGGTCATTTATAAAAATCTCTAAGGCAAGGGGTCCCAGGACAGATCCCTGAGGCATACCACTGGTCACTGACCTCCATGCAGAATATGACCCATCTACAACCACTGTGGGCAAGCCAGTTCTGGATCCACAAAGCAATGTCCCCTTGGATCCTATACCTCTTTATTTTCTCAGTAAACCTTGCATGGGGTACCTTATCAAATGCCTTGCTGAAATCCATAAGCACTACATCTATTGCTCTTCATTCATCAATGTGTTTAGTCACATCCTCAAGAAATTCAATCAGGCTCGTAAGGCCCTTGACAAAGTCATACTGACTATTGCTAAACATATTCTGCCTCTTCAAATGTTCATAAATCTTGCCTCTCAGGATCTTCTCCATCAACTTACCAACCACTAAAGTAAGACTCACTGGTCTATAATTTCCTGGGCTATCTCTACTCCCTTTCTTGAATAAGGGAACAACATCTGCAACTCTCCAATCCTCCAGAACCTCTTGATGATTCAAAGATCATCACCAGAGGCTCAGCAATCTTCTCCCTCACCTCCCACAATAGCCTGGGGTAGATCTCATCCGGTCCCGGCGACTTATCCAACTTGATGCTTTCCAAAAGCTCCAGCACATCCTCTTTCTTAATATCTACATGCTCAAGCTTTTCAGCTTGCTGCAAGTCATCACTACAATCACCAAAATTCTTTTCCATAGTGAATACTGAAGTAAAGTATTTGTTAAGTACCTCTGCTATTTCCTTCAGTTCCATACACACTTTCCCACTGTCACACTTGATTGGTCCTATTCTGTCATGCCTTATCCTCTTGCTCTTCACATACTTGTAGAATGCCTTGGGATTTTCCTTAATCTTGCTCACCAAGGCCTTCTCACGGCCCCTTCTGGCTCTCCTAATTTCTTGTTTAAACTGCTTCCTGTTAGCTTTATAATCTTCTAGATCTCTGACATTACCTAGCTCTCTGAACCATTTGTAAGCTTTTCTTTTCTCCTTGACTAAATTTATTACAGCCTTTGTACACCATGGTTCCTGTACCCTACCCTAACTTCCCTGTCTCATTGGAATGTAACTGTGCAGAACTCCACACAAATATCCCCTGAACATTTGCCACATTTTCTTCCATTCTTTTCCCTGAGAACATCTGTTCCCAATTTAAGTCTCCAATTTCCTGCCTGATAGCCTCATAATTCCCCTTACTCCAATTAAACACTTTTCAAACTTGTCTGTTCCTACCTCTCTCCAATACTATGGTAAAGGAGATAAAATTATGATCACTATCTCCAATATGCTCTCCCACTGAGAGATCTGACACCTGACCAGGTTCATTTCCCAATACCAAATCAAGTACAGCCTTTCCTCTTGTAGGACTATCTACATATTGTGTCAAGAAACCTTCCTGAATACACCTAACAACTAACAACATCTAGGGTTGTTGGAATCTGGAGCAATGATCAATTCAAGGCACTCAATGAGCCAAGCTGCATCTGTGAGGCAAAATAAATCGTCAATATTATGAATTGTAACCCTGCATCAGAAATGTATCAGAAATAAATTGTGTCTTCACCAGATGCAGCTGTGAGCTCATATCTTACAAGGGAGCAATATTTTATTTACTGTGTGGAATGGGATGGTAGAAAAAATTGAGGCAGGGTGTGTCAGATAATAAGGTTCAGATCTAGAAACTGGTCAGTTTGCTGGGGGAAGATGTCAGGCAGATGATGGAGAGGAGGACTCAGGAAGCCTCTGGTAGAGTGAGATCCAAGAAATGAAATGGGCTCTCCATCTGTATCTGGGACTCAAATGAAGCAGCTTACAGTGTGAAACTTGTTATTTATTTTCAAGACAACATTTGATGTGAGAGCTCTTCTTGGAAACAAATAATAATTGTTCTTGCCTATTCCACTAAGGAAGGTGTGCAAATACTTATTTTCAGTCCAATCACTGATTTGGCATAAACAATGACCCTAATGAAGTAATGCCAAACCATGTATCAATCTTGGTTACAGATTTCTCTATCTAACCTACTAAAATACCCATTTGTAATATTCTAACACTGATGTAGTACTTCAGTGTCTTTCTCATTTCCTAATCCTGGTTCTGGAGATATAAAGTGTGGTTCTTTTCCTCATATCTCTACAGACATGGCCTTGATTACGTTTGTTGGCTTAATTGTGCAGTAATGCCCTTCAGGGATTTCAAATCTATGGATCTGTTAGCAAAGCACATAAAATACATATTTGACATATTGTGGAAAAAATGAGAAGATAGAATCCCATGAAGGTTTAATGTTATCAACCAAGTAAGAGCATTTATTGAAACCTTAGTGGGAAACAAAATTATTCAAGCCTCATTAAAAAAGAACTGATTACACTTGAACCCAGAGGGTTTGATCAGAATAAATTACTGGGTTTGATAATGTGGTTCAGTATGTTTTAAAATTCATAATATAGATTGTAAAGTATTTTCCTGCGAATTGAAAAATGTGTTTTTTTCCAGAACTCCCAGTGAGGATATTGTATTCCCAGGCTCCATAATGGTAATGGGAATTCATGTATCAAACCTTGCTTGGCGAGATGAAAATAAATTTTTGAGGATATGCATTTAATGCCGGTATTATTTGTGTAGATGTGCACAAGGAGCTGGTCACATGGAAAACTGGAACAAGTTTGATGTGAAGAGGATGGCATTTAAAATCCAAGGTCATAACTTCAGAATACGAGGGGTGATTGATAAGTTTGTGGCTTAAGGTAAAAGGAGTAAATTTTAGAAAACCTAGCACATTTATTTTTCTACACAGTCCCCCTCCTACATTTATACACATAGTCCAGTAGTCATGGAGCATACGGATCATGGACCTTCAGGAAGTGTCCACAGCAGGGGTGATTGATAAGTTTGTGGCCTAAGGAGAAGGAGGTCAGTTATACAGCTCTCATTACATGCACATGCAGGTCAACTCTTTGAGTGATTATGCAGAAAGTTTGAAGTGAATAACTTATCAGGGGCGATTGATCAGTTCGTGCCCTAAGGTAGAAAGAGATGAATTATGAACTTCCTCCATAATCACTCAAAGAGTTGACCTGCATGTGCATGTAACGAGAGCTGTATAACTCATTTCCTTCTACATTAGGCCACGAACTTATCTATCACCCATGCTTTGGACACTTTCTGGAGGTCCAAGATCCATATGTTCCACGACTGCTGGACTAAGTGTGTAAATGTAGGAGGGGACTATGTTGAAAAATGAATGTGTTAGGTTTTCTAAAGTTGACTCTTTCTACCTTAGGCCACCAACTTATCAATCACACCTCGTAAGTTCAGGATAAAGGGCTGTTCATTTACAACAGAGATCAGAAGAAATGTCTTCTGAGAGCTTTGGAATTCTCTGTCCAAAGGAGTCATGAAAGAAGCCAGGGGGGTGGGGGGGTGCGGATGTTACTGAATATATTCAGAGCAGAGGGTGACAGACACTTCAATGTTAAATATGTCAGCAGAATGAGGAGAGAGCAGAGAAGTCGTGTTAAGGCAAAGACTGGATGGGCCACAAACTTGCTGAATGCTGGAGCACTTGGTGACTAATCAGGCCTTCTCCTGCTTTTTGTGTTTGATGTTGAATACTTACTATTTTTTATATTATCTCTCAATGTATTTAACTAAATAGCCCAGATGCCATAGTGTGATTTAAACTCAAGCCCCTAAATCAACTTTTTACAACTCCAGACTGAGTCCAGTAATTCAGCCTCTTTGTTACTATGGTAATGACCAATATGCAAAATATAACAATTTTTCTGTTTTTCTCCAGTTTGTTTCTCATGTCTCTTCCTGGCATTAGATAGATAAGATTTACAGACACATGTAACCATCCATGTTTTTTCATCCAACTGTTTACCAATGTGTGTACTTACTTCCACTTTATTCAACACCAGAGAACTTGGTCATAATATGCTTAAATCTGCAACTCTAATGGTGTTACAGCTGTGGTTACCTTATTCAATAAAATCTTCGATACTGGCACTACTTAATTAATCCTCAAGCATAAGTTCTATTTTCAAAACTACCGTTTTGTTGACATAAATTGATAAACAAGAGAAAGCAAAATGATATCAAACGCCGTTCTACATGATAGAATCTGAAGACTGATGTGCTCCCTCCTGTGCATTGTTCTACAGAAACACCTTTTAAAAAAAATGCACTTCTGATATCTGTGCAGATATTTATCAAATGCCAAATGAAAAGTTCATGGGGGAAAATGAGTTGTAAACAGCAGGCAATCAGAAAAAATACATTTGGGCCCTGTAAAATTTTCACTGATGGCTCAGATTCAAAATCAGAAAGAAGCTATTCCAATGTGAAGCTTGTTGCTCATTTGACCTTCCAGGCACTGGCAATCATTGCAATATTATTAGCAGAAGTAGCATATGGAAAACAGAAGACAGTTCAAGGTTTCATTGTTGTTCCTTTTCTATTTAATTCAGGCTACATAATATGAAAAGCTGATAGAGCTTTGGAGTGCAGGCACACTCTTGCCACCATGAGCTATCCTCTTTGCCTCCTGTCTTTCTATTGGTAAAAATAGCACTGACCTTCTAGTCATATTAATCAAAAAAAGGTGAACTACCATCACTAACTCTGATACTAACTACCAGCAATTTTAGAAACTGCACCCTGAATGAAGTAATTATTGTTTGGGGATTTCCTAATAGATGATTCATTCTGGATGTGTTCATTCTGGATGGATTCATAGGATGTGTTCTGGAATTATGGTATACCCCAAATACTAATTTCAATATCAACCAGTATCTGCACCTGCACATGGATTGTAGATCGAAATTAAATTGTAGCTTCGAACAATGGCCTTCCACTTGACCACAGAATCCTGTACATGCTCGCATGCAGCCCGGAATCGGTGGGAATGAACATTCATTTTGGGTGTCTGAGTAGTGTGTGTGAAGGAGGAGGTGTTGAAACATTACATGCAATTAAATGGAAGTATTATATATACATTGTAACTATGCTGCTGTTACCTTTGACCTTTAGCATTAGAAATGTCATGTAATATTAGAATGGGCAGGCCTCCTCTTCCTAGTGTATCTTAACATGATATCTTCTGGTTGTTCTACTGATATTTCCACTAGCTCGAGTGACTTTGTTCACATCACAACAACGAAAACCCCAACAGCAGAACTAGGTGCAGCCTATGAAACATGGCACTAAACAAACAGCTTGCATTACAGCTCTGCTGAGGGTCAAAGATGAATACTTTCAAAGTCCAGGTATTAAGAGAAAAAGTGTTCATTTGCAATCATGAGCACTTGCTGAAAGGATTATAGTGCTTGCTGGGGAGAATCTGCAGTATGTCACTGAAGATCACTTGATACACGTCTGTGGGCTTAACATTCTGCAGTCAAGCAGAGAGCACATAGAAAGTTCAGAGTAATTCACAATGACGGCATCTCACTGAAGCCTGCAGCACTTGCATCAAGAGCTTGTAAAATAATGTTTTCATGCAATTATGGAAGAACAGTTGATGCTGCAACTTTAATTGCCATTAATGCCACTTTTTTGGCAAATATTGTTTACTTGCGCTAGGGTAGATAATTGGAAACAATAGCCTAAAGGCAAGGAATGGAAGCAGCACTGGTAAATTAAGGAGACCAAGGTATTCATAATTGTTAATGGTCTATCCTATCAACATGCCCTCCATCATTGTGCTTCAGGATATCAGTAGTTTATTGTTCAGTGTGGTGGTTATACAGCAAAAATCAATCACTTTCACATGGAACTACCATTAGTTTTCATATCTGTGGATTGGACCCCTTGGAGTATGACTTCAAATGTTTGCTTACTGATGATTCCAGCCTTCCCTTAAGAGTGACTTCAGCATTGATCAGTTCTTGAGCACAGCAGGAGACGTGAATTGCATATTCTCTCATGCTACTTACATCCATTATTGTAGCCTGGAAGCTGCCAGTGGCAAAGGAAATGAAATATGGAATCACTCAGATTATATTTATTGACAGTACTTACATATGAGAATTGTTTTCTTTTAACATCTTTAGGACAACTAAATAAATTTCCTGTATGATTTTTGATTCTAGCCTTCAAATGACTTGAATTTATTGAACTCAAAAGTTACAATTTATCATGGTCGAATTGAACTCTCCATATTGCTGTTTGGCTCATCATCAACAATGATGAGACAGCCTACAGAGAGGAGGTGGAAGAGCTAAAGGCCTGGTGCCAAGTAAATAACCTCCTCAATGCCAACAAGACAAAGGAGATGGCTATTGGCTTCAGGAGAGTTTGCATTACTCATACCCATCATTTAGATTGTTGTGGAAATTGCAAGTAGTTTCAAACTCCTGGGTGTGCACATCTCACACAATCTCTCATGATCGCAAAACATGTATTACACATTTACAAAAACTCACCGACATCTCTACTTTCTGCGGAAGTTGAAAAGGGCTGGGCTATGCACATTGGTACTCACATCATTACACAGATGCACAGTCAAGAGCGTCCCAATATGCTGCATCACAGCACAGTACAGAAACTGGACTGAAGTGACAGGATACTGCCTAGTGCACAAGCCTACCTGCCATCAAGGACATATGCACAGAAGAGTGCTAGTAATATCATTCAGGACTCCATCCACACTGCTCATAGACTGTTATCCCACTCCCTTCAGGGAGGAGGCTATGTAGCATCCACACCAGGACCACCAGACTCAAAAACAATTACTTTCCTTGAGCCGTAAAGCTGATCAAAAACTCTACTAACTAATCCACTCCACCACATCACTACTTTATCATTGCCTGTCAGTCATCTTACGTACAGACACTTCTGTACTTAGCATCACTTTATGCATGTTCAATGCTCACAAGCTATCTTATGTACTTACAGTATATTTATTAAGTATTTTATTATCCAGTTCTTTGCCTTGTTTGTTTTTGATGTATTGCATCCTGAGTAACAATTATTTTGTTTTCCTTTACCCTTATGCATTGGAAATGGCATTAAGCAAACTTGAAACCATTACGTTACATTATTGATAAGGCTCATTATTCAATCTTGCAACATTAATTCTTTAAAATTCTAAAATTCTTGAGAACCCCCAAATTCATTGTAAACCTGAAATTGCATGTTTGCTGCACATTCTGAACATCATGCTTTGTTAGGAGCTGGATGTTCCTCTGAGTTTACATCCAGAATCACAAGTTCCACCTTTCCAAATTAATTGCATTGGAAAAAAAGTACAATTTTCTAAGTGCCTTATGACATACATTTGGGTGAAGATAGAACATTTTCTGGATCAAATTCAGTGTGTTGTGGTATTCCTATATTAATTGTATGTATGTACATCATGACAGAATGATGATTGTTAAAAGTAGTGTTCAGGCTGTTTTTTTTTATTCATACAATAACTTCTGAGACATTTGCAAGAGTACCATAAATAACATACTTCATGAGCTTAGAAATTTATTCAAGGAGCAAAACAAACATTTGATTCAATGGTTCCATTTGATATCAGAGAATGTATACAGTATACAACCTAAAATTCTTACTTTTTGCAGACATTCATGAAAACAGCAGAGAACCCCAAAGAATGAATGACAGATAAAAACATTAGAACCCCAAAGACCCCCTCCCATGCACAAGCCAAAGCAATGCATCAACCTTCCCCCCCTCCACTGCACCACTCATTTCAGTAGGAAGCATCAGCACCCACCACCCACCAACCAAGCACTGGCAAAGCCCCCAAAAGAGACCATGATCTGCAGGTGAAAAGAACTATTGTTAAACCCATCCATTTTCTAGCCATAGGCTCTCTTACTCACCGGCAGAGGACAGAGCTGTCATGCTTTCCTCAATAAAAGGGGAGACCAAAAAAACAAACAGCTTACTGTTACAGTGCTAGTCTGCCAGCCACATCTCAGAATGTATTTGTTCACTAAACGAAAGAATCTAAACAAAACTGTCATGCTTTCTTCTGGTCATCAACCTCAATGCATTTTTATTTTTTTAGAAACAGGGTGTGCATATTTTGTGAGGTCAATGTTGCCAATCCCTACTTGATCTCAAGAAGGTGACACTTTGCCACTGCCTTCAACCTTTGCTGCCCTTCTACTACTGCTGGGGAAGGAGTTCCATAGTTTAAACTCAGCTACAATGACTTGTGTTCCAGTCAAGGATAGTGTATGATTACAAGGGAACCTACTGTTGTTTCCACATACCAACCTCCCTTGCATATTGTGGAAAATAAATTTATTTTAATGTACATACAATGTCACAATATACTACCTTGGGAGTTTTTTTTTTGCAGTCACCTATACAGGAAAATAAAGTACAATAACATTTAGGAAAAACAATAAATGACCAAAACTAACAACCAAACAATGCGCACAGAAAGGAAACTCATGCAAATAAATAATACAGAGCTTAAAATCCTTGAAAATAAGTCTACAGGTTGTGGAGTCACTGTTAAAGTGAGTGAAGGTTCAGGAGTTTAATGGTTGTAGTGCAATAACTGTTCTTGACCAGGAACCAGTGACAAAGATGTGTTTGGAAGATACTAGCAAAACATTCTTAAGAGAATAAAAGTTTAGGTTGGTGGATATAGTAGTAATCAAGTGATCTTCTGTTACCTTGATGATACTAACTTTTTTCATGTTATTGAGCTGCTTCATCTAGGGATCCTGAAATGTGGCTCTTGGCTTGTCATATAGTTTGTAAATGTCATTGAGTTTGAATCTCCAGCCAGAATACCCAGCTGGTTGCATTTATTTGACTGCTCCAGTTGATTTTCCAGTCAACAGCTACTACAAGATGTTGGTGATGGTAATATTAATAATGCTTTCTTGTTGAAAATTGCCACGGTCTGGCCTCTTTGTAGCTCATTCCAGGATAGCTTCCAGATCGTGCTTCAGACAGGTCTGCCATGTTTCATATTCTGAGAAGCTGCAAATGGCATTAAATATATGTCCAGCATTCATGAACATTCCCATGTGAGGCTGCAGGTGAAGCTGCTGAACATGGCCAGATCCTGAGAAACTCCCTGTCATGATCATCTGAGACTGGACTGATTGAGATACAACAACCTTTATTATCTTCCATGGTATGACAAAATAATCTAACCATTTGAGATTTTTTGTACCGTTGATATCTATTTATTTCACTTATATCAAGACTCTATAACGCTGCAACCCAATTGAATGTTGCTTTACCTCTTCCAAAAATTTAGTTCTTTAATCCATGTTTTGGGTGAGGCCTTGATGAAGTGCAGATATTATGGTGTGTAAATGATGGCTTTGTCATGGTACTGTCATCAATACACTGGAAAATGTTGCACAAAAATGTTCCACTGAACACACCTCACAAATCAATCTGTAATGCTTCAGATCACTTTCCATCAGACTATCAAGCTATTATTCCAGCAACATTAACCACAACTTCACAAAAGCATCACTACCATTCCAACATATTTCTCACATCAGCTATTATAGCTCTCTTCTTAATGAACCAAATTGAAGTCATTTTGGAAAGAGATTTTTAACCTGTCAGTCTGGAAATAGACCCCATTGTGGTAATTCAGTTTGTCACCATAAGTAAAAGCAATATCTGACAGTGTTTGAAAAGCCCAAGGTACAGAAAATTAGAGTTGAGGTTTAAGGCTCTTCTATGTTAGATGGCTTCTGCACAGTTTATAACAGCCTATATCATGGTGAGGTAGACTTCATTCACAACATGTGAAAAAAAAATATGCTTTCAATCTCGAGGCACATATAAATGTGAAGAGAATTAATCAAGCAAATTTCTGAAGATTACAACTGTAAGTAAACATAATAAACTTAACACGGTTAAAGAGGCATTTTCCTATGTTACACTCATTATAATGCAAATATTTATAATGCCTCTAATGTTTAAAATAATGCTATGAGCAATTTAGTGACCTCACACCTATGGTGATAGCACTTGATCCTGATATCTCCTGTACTCTGCTCGTACTTTGCACAATCTGGCTGTTGATTTTCCTGGGTGCTTCAGTTTTCTCCCCATTCTGAAAGAACAGCTCATTAGTAGGTTAAGTGCCTCATGTAACTGGGCAATAGAAAAACTGGGTTGGATTTGATGGGATTAGACTACGGAGAAATAAATAGAGGATAGGGATTAATATCATTGCTCTGTTAGTCACCAATGAAACTATGGCCTCCACCTCTGTCATAGGAAAACACAAAAATAATGAGCTCCATTTTTCTTCACTATTTATTTCTGCTTTGTATCTTCATAGGATACTTCTTCAGCTCTTTATTTCAGTACAACCATGGGAAATGCTGAACTTGTCATTTTAACTTCTTCCTTCCTGCCACTCAGTCATGCTCTCAAGCCCTCCCTCTAGTGAAGCAGAACATCTTCAAACTTTACCTTTGTATTTTCAAATTTAATATGCTCAGAGTGTGTTCTCTTTTCCATTACTAGCCCAACACATGCCAGGTGAATGTTATATATTCTCTGTGTGTGGTCCCCAGACTCCATATACATGTAATTTTAAATTCTCCATCACATATTGTGATGGGTATTTGCTGTCTAGGTACAGGGTGGGAGGAGTTGCTATTTGCCAAGCTAGTTTTCTAACACAACAGCTGACACTTGTAGAGATTACATAGCTGTCTGAAGATTAATCTCCTATCCATTATTCTTTGTTCAGCCTCTTGTCATAAACAGAAGCCAATCTTCAGCTCTTACTGTAAATGGCAACCAATAATCATTCTGCAGTTAAAAGGACAACTCTGCAAATAAACAGCGTTGTCTATAAAGCACAGACTGCTAACTCACAGTGATTGCTTAAGAGATGCAGTGTAAGACAATGGAATGGTGTTAAATGAGCCTTTATCAAACCAGACAAACACTGGCTAAGTTATTTAGTTAACGGAAGTTTGCAGACCAGATTGCTACTATCACTTAGCACATCAAATAGCTGATCTATCAATACTTGGAAGATTTATGCACTGAGGGTCACCATTCACAGCATTAGTTTTAGGCATTTGGGAAACTGTTGCCAGAGTCTTTAAGACCATTTGGGTGACAAGGTATCTGAAAAAAAAATTGTGCGCGCGTGTGTGTTGTCACACGAGTGACAAAAACAAACAGTATCAATGTTACAGAACAATCAGGTTTGTTATGAATGGTCAAGGAACAACAAGTAGAATGCCAGAAACATGAATTAACCTCTGCCTTCGATATCTGTGACTGATGACTCACCCATCTGCGACTCGGTGGTATGTCTTTTTAGCTTAAAGGGATTATATTGGTATTTTGGAAATCCATTGCATTTTAGATATCTTTCATAAGATCAAAAACTTCTGTGAATTTTATTTGTGTTTTAAGAATTAAATGCATATCACTAAAAATAAATGAAATGTGTTTAAACTACATTGTTGGTTGGATACATCTCCTCCTTGGAAGGGAGTGGGGAATCCACCATTCAAATAGTGGGTGTTGGCAGCTAAACTTACTGTGGAGGATAAGCAAGAAATTTATCTAGCCTTTGAAAAGTAGGTGGCTACAGTATAAACTCCCTTGAGTGAGGATACCTATAGATATCTATATTGGATAGGACTCAATCTTCATTTGAAATTAGAACTTCATGGTCAGCAAACCTATTATCATCACAATACCCAGTGTAACCTCTAACCCCAGTTTCCTAAATTATTTCTAAAAGAACTCAATGTCAACATCTTTTACGCACATTACAGCTATATGGGCTCCACGCCAAGTTCAATTATTTAGGTAATCAGTATCTTTACTTCAGATTTCCAGAATTAGCAGCATCTTGCTTATGTTTTAGTTTAACATTTTCATATAGTAAAGATGATGTAGAGTTAGCATGTGCAACATAATTGTGGGCCTACTATTGCTGGAGAAAAACGGCACTGAATAGAAGCTACATTATGCAAGCTTAACTTAACGTCTGTGTAGATCATTGGTTTCTACAAGAAGGAAGCCATTCATCTCATGCACCTTTTCAAACATGAATTCTGTGGGAGAAATCAATTCTGAATATGCTTCAAGGAGAAGCGTTTTCGATGTTTCGGGCCGAGACGTCGACAGCGCTTCTCCCTATAGATGCTGCCTGGCCTGCTGTGTTCCACCAGCATTTTGTGTGTGTTGTTGTTTGAATTCCCAGCATCTGCAGATTTCCTCGTGTTTGCTCTGAATATGCTTTTTTGATTCAACTCCATAACATTAGCAGTTTTGAATCAAACCTAATACTTCAATGAAATTAAGTTGATTGTGACATTATTGTGGAAACAGTGTCTATAGCTGTAACTGATGCAATGACATATTCACATGGTCATCCTGTATTGTAAAACTCCGATGTATTACTGATCTACCTTATACAAATATGGCCTCTAAGAAAAAGTTCAGAATCAATAGACTAGAAAAATGTTCAATATAATGATGATGCACCATCAATAACTCTCCGAGACGTGAGGCGAGATATCGGCTTTTATTGGCTGGAAGAAAAAACAAGCAGCAATTGACCACCACACTACATCCTGGAGACTGAGACCAGGGCTCAGGCTCCAATCGCCTTTATACCGGGGTCCGTGGGAGGAGCCACGGTCAGTGGGAGGAGCCACAGGAGCAGTCAGCAGCAGGGGGAGGGGGGGCGTGTCCCGACAGGTATATGTAGTTCACCACAAATGATTTAACAGCCTTCACTTCTACAAATATTTGGAATGCTTCAGGACCCAGTACAATGAATGTGTGCTTCTATTCATTTAAGGATGTGGGCTCTGCATACTGAACAAAAATTTATTTGCCCTTGAGAAAATGCTGGCGAGCTGCCTTCTTGAACAGCCAAAGTTCTTGAGGTATACTGGATGTACTGTCCATACAATAATGTTAGTTAAGGTGTTACAGAAGTAACAAGGTTTAGCAGCCTTCATTTTTCTAGTTGAAAAAGGTTGTGGGTTGGAGATTACAGGCTTGGAAGATGCTGTATAAGCAATCTTAAGGAGTTGCTGCACTGGACCTTGCAGATGGTACAAACTGTTGCTACTGTGTGCTAGTCATGGATTGAGTAAATAGTTGTGGATAGGCTGTCTATCAAAAGGTGGCTATGTCCACTAAGGTGTTGAGCTTCATGTATTGTTGCAGCTGTATGTATCCAAGGAGGTGTGGAGTATTCTAATAATCTTTGAGTATTGGAAACAGCGGATGTGCTTCAGGGATTAGGCAGCAAGTTACTCGCTGCAGGATTTCTACCCTCTGCCCTGTTGTGGACACATTTTGTACATGGCTATTCCAGTTCAGTTTCTGCTCAATAGTAACATCAAGGATATTGATAGTGGGGGGGGGGGGTGGGATTCAGTGATTTAATGTCAAGGGCTGATAGCTGAATTTCCTCCTGTCAGGTGTCAACATGGCAGGCATTTTTGTGGCGTGAATGTTACCTGCCGTGCATCATCCCAGCTAATAGCCGAAAGCTTAGGATTTATCTGAAGAGCTCTTAGTGTTTCACAGCTTTGATGTAACATTGCTCCAAAAGCTTAACAAAGACATATTTATGCAGTATTTCGTAGAAATGCAATTCATAGAACAGTGCAGCACAATGACTCAGTGATGTACCAACTGATTATAAATCTACACCATGATCATTCTGACCCTTCTCTTCTACACAGTCTGTAACCCTCCACTTTCTCTTTACATCTTTATGCCTACCTAAGAGCATTTAGATATTCTTATTGTATCTTGAAAATTTAAAGATACTCTCAATAATACAAGACTTACAATGTTGGAAATAGCAAGCCTAAACTTAGAAAGCGTTAAAATAAAATGACCAAAAGTTGTTGAAAGAAATATAAAACTGGCATGTTGGCAAAAATGATAAACATAGACTGGTCTATTGAAAAAAAAAACATGCAGATAAGAACTCATGAGCAAATGCAGTGACAGAAATAAAGTTAACATTTCAATTCCAAGATGTCCTCTCTGATCTCTGCTCCCAGATGCTGCCTGGCTTGCTGATTATTTCTAGATGTTGTGCTTTATTTCATATTTCTAGCATTTGTGGAATTTTACATATGTATGAGATCAGTGAAAGTAAAAGCAGGCTCATTTAATGTTAATCAAATATCTGTAAATACAAATGTCAATTTTAGATTAAGGATAGTACTAGAGCATTAAACAGGCTTAAAGGCCAACAACTCCCTGAACTATCACATTTTAAAGTTCAAAAAGAGCTTTTGAATACAGTAGTGGTGACCTCCAGAATTTTCTTGATGTGTTCCCATTGGTATGAGAATGGAAAATATCTGCACACCTTTTCAAGAAAGGAGGGAGAGCGCAACAACAAAAAAAAAGAAAATTACAACCCTGCTGGAATCAAATTTTCAGGCAATTTCAACAGGACACGCGATAAGCACTACAATTAAACACAAATCGACAAGAAATAATTGCGCTGTTAAATATCAACATTAAGGGATAATCAATGTGATTAATAGAGAATACATGGATGCAATAGTGTTAGCTTTACAGAATATGCCCAAGTATGCGACACAAGAAGTTAGTATGCCAAGATTATAATTCATAGCACAGTAGATAAAATACCTGTTGAAGAGAGGCAGAACAAACCCATGGATCAGTGCTTGAGACAAATGACAGCAAGAAAAGTGCCCAGGGGCTTAGAGGGACACAATTATATTGGAAAAACAAAACACTAATTTGGAAAATGAAGATAAAATTGATCTTCAGTTAAAACAAAACATTAAATGTTTATGAGGAGAAAGGCCCTCCTTCATCCAAGGAATAGGCACTCGGTCAGGCTGCAGATGATGCGAGGAAGACCCCAGCATGGGTCACCCCATGTAAAGCTGCAGGGTCTGCAGGGTAGAGAAAATCTGCAGATTCTGGGGATTCAGGCAATGCACACACACACACAAATTGCTGGAGGAACTTAGCAGGCCAGGCAGCATCTATGGAAAAAAAGTACAGTTGACATTTTGGGACAAAACCCTAAAGCAGAACTGGAGAGAAAGAAGAGATGAGGAGTAGATTTAAAAGGTGGGGGAGGAAAGAGGGAACAATACAAGGTGATAGGTGAAACTGGGAAGGGGAATGAAGTAAAGAGCAAGGAAGCTGATTGGTGAAAAAGTTACACAACTGTAGAAGCGGGGAGTCCAATAGGAGGGCACAGGAAAGGAGGCCATGGAAGAAAGAAAAAGGGGAGAGGAGAACCAGAGGGTGGTGATGGGCAGGCAAGGAGATAAAGTGAGAGAAGGAAAAGGGAATGGGGAATTGGGGGGGAGGGGAGGGGAGGGGCATCTCCAGAAATTCAAGGAATCAATGTTCATGTCATCAGGTGACACCCCCCCACACCTTCTCCCTCACTACCATACACATGCTCCTGCACCTCCTCCCTCACCAACATTTAGGGCCCCAAACAGTCCTTCCAGGTGAGACTGCACTTCACCTGTGAGACTGTTGAGGTCATATACTATCCCTGGTGTTCCCGATGTGGCCTCCTGTATATCGGTGAAACCCAACGTAGACTGGGAATCTGTTTCGCCAAGCACCTGTATCCGTCCACCAAAAGTGGGATCTCCCAGTGGCCACCTATTTAAATTCCACTTCCCATTCCATTATGTCAATCCATGGCCTCTACTATTGCGATAAGGCCACACTCAGGTTGGAGGAACAACATCTGGGTAGCCACCACAGTGATGGCATGAACATCAATTTCTCAAACTTCCAGTGACGGCTTCCCCACCCCATCCTCCCTTCACCTTTCCCCATCCCCTTTTCCCTCTCTCACCATATTCTTGCCTGCCCATCACCTCTCCCTGGTGTTCATCTCCCTTTTTTTCTTCCATGGCCTTCTGTTCTCTTCTTTCAGAACCCACCCCCTTCTCCAGCCCCGTATTTCTTTCACCAATCAACTTCCCAGTTCTTTACTTCATTCCTCCCTCTGACACATGACTGCATCGGTAGATCCAGTTCAATCCAAATCATCAGGTGCGCTGATGACACAGAGTGGCTGGCCTGATCAGTAACGATGACAAGATTACATACAGAGTGGAGATACAGCAGCTGGTAGAATGGTGTGAGCACAACAACGTGAATCTCAACGTGGACAAGACATACGAAAGTGGATTTTGGAAACTTGTAGGCTGACCACTTCTCACAGCACATACTTGACTCCTCCATGGAGCAAGTGAGGAGAACCAAGTTTCTGGGAGTGGACATGACAGATGATCTCACCTGGTCCCTCAACACCACCTGTTTGGTCAAGAAAGCACAGCAGTGTCTCCATTCCAAAAGAGATTGAGCTGAGCGAGTTCTACTGCCCTTTCTCCAAATCCAATCCTTGCATTTACAGGAGCCCCGTCAAGAATGTCCTGACCAGTTGGATCACCATCTGGAACCGGACTGCAAGTCCCTACATTTCATTTCTCAATCTTTTTATTGATTTTCAAATAAAGAATATACAAATCAGAGGAAGAGTTCAGCAAACAGATAATATAAAAGACATATAAACAGCAATAATAAAAACAAAGTATATAGTGTCAAAATCAAATAGGTAAAATATGAAGCTTTTATATATACAATGGTCAAAAAAAGAAACTACGACTCCTTACAGCAATCATAAAAAATTTGGAAATTTTATTTAATAAAGAAAAAAACCCAACTAAACTGAAACAAAAAAAAGAGAAAGAAAAAAGAAAGAATAAAGAAAGATTGGGCAGTCCAATTGAGGGTAAAATTAAAAAGAGAAAAAAAATCTTTCCAGTCATCTCCAGTCACGGATAAGGATTTTCCCCAAACAGAATAAAGAAAATAAAGAAAAGTAAATAAAAAAAAAATAATTAAATCATGTGAAAATATTGAATAAAGGGTCACCAGACTTGTTCAAAATTAAGGGATGTATCAAATGTCCAGCTTCTAATTTTCTCTAAGCTTCGACATGACATAATGGAGGAGAGCCAATAAAAAAATGGTAGGGGGATTAGATTCTTTCCAGTGCAGCAAAATAGCTCTCCCAGCCAGTAAAGTTGAAAAGGCTATCACATGTTGAGCGGAAGCAGACACTTTGCTTGCTTCCTCTGGAATAATCCCAAAAATTGCTGTAAGTGAATTAGGTTGAACATCCACATCTATAACTTAAGATAATATTCCAAACACATCCCTCCAAAAATTGTTTAAACTTACACATGACCAAAACATATAAGTTAAGGTAGCTACTTCTGCATTCCATCTGTCACAAATAGGGCTTATATTAGGAAAAATATGTGCCAATTTATCTTTGGACATATGGGCCCTGTGTACCATCTCGAACTAAACTGAATTAAGATATGGCGTGTGCAGATAGATGAATTATTGACTAAATAATAAATTTTACTCCATTGATTGTCGGAAAGTGAATGTTGAAGTTCTATTTCCCAAATGCATTGAACCCTATCATTAGGCAACATGCAAGCATTCATTAACTGTTTATAAATGATAGCAAGTCCCTACAAAGTGAAGGCTGCTGACAGGATCATCAGGGTCTTCCTTCCATCCATTAGAGATATTTATCAGGAATGCTGCCCTTAGCATTGACAATGACTCCTCCCATCCATCCAGCAATCTTTGATTTCCTACCACCAGGCAGGAGGTACCATAGCATGAAGACAAGAACTGTTAGGATTGGAAACAGCTTCTTCCCCAGGCCGTAAGACTACTGAATTCTGATACCGCCTGTGTCAACACATATGAAACGCCAGTAGTGTTATATTGCTTACCTTTTAAACTTGTACCATATATGCACCTTATTTAATGAATTATTTTAGTGATATTACTTTCTGTGTGAATTATAAGTACTGTATTATGTACCTTGGTCCAGAAGAACATTGTTTTGCTCAGTGGCATACATGTATATTGTTGAATGGCAATAAGCTGAATTCAAACTTGAGAAGATTTTGGATATCCATATGCATGAACCACAAGTTAACATGCAAGTGCAGCAAACAATAAGGAAATCAAATTTTAAACTAGTTTTTTTTTGCTCATTTGGGTTTAAGTAAGTTGCATACAATTATATTGTACTGTTCTGTCCATACCAAAAAAGCTGGCTGGGTTTCCTTATTTAAGAAACAAGTTAACTTTCCTTGAGAGACTGAGTGTGTTAATGCTTTAAATAGATTACTGGGAAAGGAGGACTAATATAAAAGAGACTGAGCAGAATAGGCCTGCATTAATTGGAGTTAAGAGTGGTGATCTCAAGGAAATGCATACGTTTTTACAAAGCTCAATGCAGAAAATTGAGGGATAATTCATTCTGGTGGGTGAGCCAATAATTAGGACTCAGAGCCTCAAGGATAAATAGCTGGTTATTTTATGATAACATGAGGGAACTCTTTTCACCTATCTTTCCCATAGGTCTGATATACTTGTAACTGAACATCTACAAAGATAGAAACAAATATTTTGGACACTGTGGAAATCATGATAGGGCAGGAAAGTGGACTTGACTTAGAAACCGAGGTATCAACAAATAGTTTCCTCCAGCTTCGCAAACTTGTGATTTTAATCAAATCTCCTGCCTACACTGATGGGAAAATGAATTAGGACTTCTGCTGTTAGTCAAGTAAACTCCTTCCATGCTTAACAGAATAGTTGTGACATTGGGAAGACAAACATCACATGGATTGTATTTTATTTTATTGTTCAAATGATCTAGATGTTTTTTTACTTCTGAGCTCTTGGAATTTTTTCAGGTAAAGTCAGTGATAAAATGCCTCCAGATATTTTTATGCACAATGTTTAGAAAGTCTTCAGTTATGTATTGTGCCAATTAGCATCTGTGTTGTGACCACCTAAATATATTTTTCATATGGTCTGATAGAGTACTAAACATTAAATATTCAGATTGAAACTGGGCAGATGGTTAAGTATTGGTTTTGGAGGTGGGATTGGATAAGGGGACAAATATTTAGAAGAGTGACCAGTGGAAAGGGATAAGCTTGGTCTTCAAGTTTAAGGTGTTCAATTATGAGCGGAAGCCAATTCTAATAGTTTAGGAGGAGCTGGCAAAAGCAGACTGGGGAATGATACTTGTGGGTAAGCTGGCAACCGACCAGTGTCTTTTAAAGGGAGTTACCAAGTGTTCAGAATCAGCATGTTCTAATCAGGGTGAAAGGCAAAGGTAGCAAACTGAAGAAAATCCTGGATGAAAATGAACATTGAGGGCTGGTACAGAAAAAAAAAAATCTATGTTTGTTGCAGTCATTTGGAATCAAGGAGCCTCCTGAGGAATGAATGTGCAGGAGAGAACTTAGCAACAAATTAGGACATCAAAATGGAGTCATAAAATATACTTGGTAATTAAAACCAAGAGGAATCCCAAGATAGTTTAAATATTTCAAGAGTGAGAGGGTAGTCAGGGGAAGTGTGAGTCACATTAGGAACCAAAGGTGTAATCTATGTGTGAAGCCTGGTGTTGTGGCTGAATTCCAAATGAACACTTCTCATCTGTATTCTTCAAGGAGAAGCATATGAAGGCAAGATGCCAGAAAACTAGAAGATACCTAATGGAGTTCCTTTACATAATTATGACAGTGTGATAAGCCAGGTAACTAGAGGTTGACCATCTTTATTTCAGTGGCAAAGAAATGATTGGAGAAAATCCTAAAGGAAAATATTTATACATATTTGGAAAGACTGACTAATCAGGGTAGTTAGCACAGAACTGATCGGGAGGGGGCAACTTGTTACAAATTTTTATTTGAAGGCCATCTTAGAAGATTGATTAAGGCAAGATCGTAAAACTATGTATGTGGAAATTAGTAGTGTTTAATAATGTCCTGCATTGCACATTGTTCAAAACTTCACTAATGTCCTGCCTTAGGTCCCATGTGCATTAACCCATTTGGACCAGCAAAGTCTAAAGTGATTAGCTGGTCCAAGTTGTTTAATACACCTCGGGCTGAAGGCAAGCTGAGCAGTTTGATGAAAGAAGGCAGAGGTGAGTGATAAAAAGATGCATTTTGATTATAAATCCATGACCAATGACTTACAGCACAGTTCAGGGCTAGGATCCTTGTTGTTGTGAATTTAAGTGTGAATGTTAATGGTATAATTAGTGAGTTTGTGGAAAACCTGAAAACCTTTGGGGTTTTGAATAGAGTTGTCTCAGGGTACTGCAGGATACAAGGTAGATGGAAAGTTGAGAAAAGAGTTTGTTTGGTGATGCATAGTGGGAATTCAAACAGATATCGACATTAAGGAATACTGATGAATAGAGAGATCTTGGGGTTGAAGTCTATAGTTCCCAGAAAATAGTAACACAAGTCAATAAGGTGGTGAAGGCGGCTTCAGAACAGAATTTAAATTCAGCACATTATGTTGCAACTTTACAAAGCACTGGTTCAGATCATAGCGTGCAGTTCTGGTCACTATACAATAGAAAGGATGTAGTTATGTAACAGAATGTGTATGAAAATAACTAGGGTATTGTCTGGAGAGGAGGACTTTAGGTATGTGAAGAGACTGGACAGATTGAGTTCATTTTCCCTACAGCCAAGGAGGCTAAGGCATATAACATTTTAGGAGGCATAGCTAGGTGAGATAATCAGAATCTTCTCTCACTCCAGAGGGAACTCATGGTAGAAAAGGAGGAGAGTGTTAGACTTATATCAAAGGCAGGAAGCTTAATAAGGATTTAAGGGAAGTTGTTGATATCTCAATTTAACTCCCAGAAGAGTTTTTGGAGTCAGACACAAATCATTATGTATCCTAGAAAGGCATTTAGACAGGACTGAAATAGGCATACCTGCTGTGGCAAGAAAGGTTAATGTTGATTGACATGATGGGTTGTAGAACCTGCTGTTGCTGTTCAATGATTCCTTACCTCTAAAAGTGATAACATTTTTCTATTGTTCCAAGTTGAGTTCAGAGATGAATTATAATTGACTATTCCTTTATAGGTTCATGCTTGTATTTTCTTTTTGAAGAGACATTTTCAATTCCTTGCAAAATAGCCTTCCACCATACCCCCAAACACCCTTCCTCTTTAGATGAATTTACTTCACATCAACTTCCTAAAGGAAGCAACCAGGTCAGACATAAACTGAAATTGAATGAAGTGGAAAATGGCCAGTCATTGCCCTTGTACTTCACTGTACTGGGAAATACAGCAACACCATGAAAAATACAAACCATGAAAGAGAAATCACCTTGAAAATTGATTATCCAGACACTGCAATTCTCAGGGAGAAACCAACCTTGAGTACCTAGTATTTTACTATCAGCTGATGATAATTGTGGTTCATTAAACATTAGTGATCATATAGCAATATTATTTCACACATAATTATTGTTCTGATCCAAGATCTCTTTTCAAATTACTATCCATTAAAACTTAGTTACCGTGACCTTAAGGAAAATAAAGAATATCATAAGTGAAGCTATTAATCTAAGAGTTTCTGTTAATCATGTTTATTCACAAAGTTTGCTGAAGAGTAGTAGAAGGGATTTGAAGAAATGCTATGCATCTCTGCTGATCATATTACTGAGTACTCTGCAGGACAATGGTTATGTTTATATCTTATTATGTCTTTGGCTTTCTTTCAATTAAAACCTTCCATCCCTCCCTCAGTTCCTTTCCAGTTTCTCTTTCTCTCCAGTGTGTGGTTGTTTTCATGTTCCTCTTCTCTGATCATAAGTGTTCTGAAGTCTCTTTTGGCAAACAGGAAAAGGCCCCAAGTTGAACCCTGGCTGGAGATCTCCCAAGATTCATAGGAATAGTGCAACCTTGGTCATGCTCAGTAGGTGATTTACCAGAGCCTCACACAGTGGTATATGTACAGATTTGAGTAGCTGTTTGGGCTGAAAATAAGATGATTCAAGCAGAATTGGAATTCCACAAGGTTGCAAAAAATGGTGAGCAATGTAAAACGTACCTGGAAGTGTTTCTATATCTGTATGCCTGGCTGAGCCTGTGGTAGCTGCTGTGTCATAGAGTTCAATGAAGGTAGGTTGTGACACTGCAGTAAAATAGAATTTAATGTGTACTCTGAGAAGAATTTCCATATTTCCAAATGATTTGCATTGCTATTTAGATCCAAAAATCTTCCTGACAGTATTGGTATCATTGTTGTAAATTCTTTAGCTGTTTCTTCAGAATGAAATGGCAGGAAAAAGTCACTGTTGAATCATTAGCCCTAAACTCACAGCTGCCGCTTTTACTCACCACCCCAAATTCACTTCCACTATTTCAAAATGTACCACTTACATTTAAGTACATTTTCCATTTCTATGTCTAATATAATTTTTGATATTTTTATATATATAATGAAATGGTATGATTTGTTAGTGTCCTCTCTTGATATTTTCATTGGCTTCCTCTTATGCCATTCTGTGATTTTGCAGTTTCACTTTTAACAAAATAATACAATAACATTCTCAAACATCCTCTTACATCAGATGAGATCAAGAAAACCATTGCTCAAAGCTGTGGAAAATCCCTCAGGCAGGATGGAATACCCACTGAGATTTTCAAGTCAGCAGGTCCAGTTGCAGTCAGAAACTTCCACAGCATTCTCATGAGAATATGGGAAGAAGACAGGCCTAAATATTTCAAGGATGGCAAGATCATCCTGCTCATCAAAAAACTAAGGAAGCTGCATCTTCCTCTTGTTCTTTGCTAGGAAGGTTCTGGCCTATATAATTCTTAATCACCTAATCACCAATATATCAGAGAGAATATCCTGAGACGGTGTAACTTTCGCTTGAGTTGCAGCACTAACGACACAGTTTTAGTCATTTGTCAGGTTTAGGAAAGTGCATAGAACAAAACTTGAGCTCATATGCATTTTGCATAGATCTAACCAAAGCTTTTGGTGTGGTCAACGGAGAAGCACGGTGGACGATACCGTCAAAGCTGGTATGTCCTCACAGATCCATCAACCTCGTTCACCTCTTTTATGACAATATGACTGGCCTCATTCTATCAATCAGGGAAGCTTCAGAGCTATTCAACATTCCAAATGTCTGAAACAAGGGTATGTGTTGGCCCTTATGCTTTTTAATCTCTTCTTCACATGCATGATGAACCACATGATCTGAGACTTTGAACAAGGTGTATCTCTGGTGTACAGGGCTGATGGATCACTCTTTAACCTGCGTCATCTGAATTCAAGTTGAAGATGATTGAGAAGCCCATCCTTGAAGTGCTGTATGCTGATGACTGCACCCTGATGGCCCATGCAGAGTCTGATCTCCAATTCATTGTCAACAGCTTTGCAGAAGCCACTCATCTCTTTAACCTCACCATCAGCTTGTTAAAGTCCTATTTTGCCCTGCTCCTGGATCTGCTGTTGCCTGTCCATCCATCACCAACAAGGAAACAAAACCATCTCTCATGATGACTTCCTGGACAAGGAAATTAGTGGCAGGGTTTTCAAAGTCAAACATCGCCTTGGCTTCCTGTCTTCACTTTTGTTGAACCAGCACAGCCTTCATCTGTCCTCAAAGCTCAAGGTGTACAATGCTGTCATCATTAGCAGGCTCCTTTATGGCCATGAAATATGGATTGCTTACAGAAGACATCTCAGACAGCTAGAGGGCTTCCACGTTCACAGGCAGAGGTCAATCCCTTGGCAGGATAAAGTCTCAAATCTGGAAATCCTTGACAGTGCCAAGTCCATAAGCATTGGGGCCTTGATCCTGAAAGTCCATCTTCAATGGACAGGACATGTTATTTGGATGGAGCACCCCAGAATCCCCAAACTACTGTATGCTGTGTTATTTATGGGCAATTAGGAAACAAAGATTGTGAGAAAGCTATCACCACATATGCTGGACTTACTTGACTGCAGCTGCAACAGTGCACACAAGACCAGATTGGATAGCGTGCCTTGGTAATATTCACCCACAATAACCTTGAGGAGTGGTGTCGTGCAGGCCTGTTGGCTGCCTGAGAGCTACAGCAACAATCACTCCAGCCGACTCAGGACAGGTCCTCTGCCCTCAGGGCAAATGAGTTTGCCACTCAAGACACTGCCATGCTCAAGTTCATAACAGATGAACAGCACAAGAAAGACCATCATCATTGGACAAGGTGGACGACCATCACAATGGACAAGAAATAAATAGCATTTTGTTTGTTCAAAATGGACTGTTGTCATAGTAACACATTGTGGTAGTTAGGCTTATATAACTGTGCGCCTTGAAGTACAGGTCTGTACTTTACAGATGCCATCGAAGAATTAGTTCACAACATCATAAAAAAAATTACAGTCGTCTTAATCAGAGTTATACATCTCTGAATGTGTTCTCTTAATTAAGGTTGAGTGCCACCTCAACATTTTTGCCTGGTATATCTCAAATGTTCCGGGGGAAAAAGAAAGTGATCTCAGTTATGAGAGCTCCAACTGTTCCAAAAAAAAACACAGCTTTATGTGAAAGAAGGTTCCAGAGTCTCAGTTTTTTTTTGAATGAAATACTGCTACTAAGTTTTTGAAAATGAGCAACATAGTTCATTTTAAGCATCTTTATCACATTAGGTCACCTTTAATTTGTAAGCATTAGCTTATCTAACCCAAATCTCCCAAACAATGAATTACCACAAGTCTGTAATACGGTGTTCAATTTTAATCACTTTCAAATGTCCAGGATCTTCACATGTAATGCATTCTTCTGACATGTAATTAGTCATTTTGTGACCAGCAAAGCAACTTATTTCACAAAGAAACATCTTATAAACATCTTATTAATAGCTGGAATGACCAATTCGTTTGTCTTTTGATGATACTGTATGAGGAAAAAATGCAAACCAGTTAAAGACAGATCTACTCTGTCTGCTTCAAACTGTGCCATTGGAAGATTAGCATATTTGTAGGAGAGGCAAGAACAAACTTGTGTCATTCAGAAGATACTTTTCTGAATGACACTGGCATGCTAAGCCAGGTTTATGAACTCAGCCACCATATAAAGAATCTGAACTAAAATTTTCCTGATTGAAAGAGGAAAAAATATTACTTACTTTCAACTGCAATTAAACTATTTTTGATAGCTTAGAAATATTTTTTTTTAAATCAGCCAAAAATTGTACAGAATGTTTTGGGCAATTCCAATTAGAGCATATTCCTAGTTGCCCCTATTCAAAATAATGAGCAATAGTTGCTTTATTGAACAGAATCAATTAAATTGAGAACTCATTTTCATTTACACTGTTGTGTATCCCATGTCTGATCTTATTTTCTACCTTTAAAATTCATTCTAGGGACTGAACAAATATTGAAGGATCTAATTAATAAGCTTCACTCTTCTAACCAGAGATGAATTTCTAGGCAATTATGAAAAGAAAGAAATGCAGTTAATCCTTAAAAACTTGGAAGTGATACCCTCTCAAGAACAATAAAAGCTAAGTTTTTTTTCATTTAACCGGCTAAAACCATCTCAAATAACAAGCTTTGAAAGTTGCTCATTTTTTTTCTTCAAATTACAAACTTGTGAGAAAAAAAACCTGCTTACATTTTGTGAACCAGTATTACTGATTCATTCCTGGCCATAAACATTGAATAAATTATAACAAGACAAAATTTGTGCAATGGCTGTAAGATTTATCTATAGATTGGTAAAACTCAAATTTTGGAGGAATTTGTTTCCCAGGAACCATTTTAACCCCTCAAATCTGTGATCACTAACAAACATGCAAACAACCTGCATATCCAATGTTAGAACATTGAACTCTTTGCTCCAATCACAACTTCATTGGGTTGGGCAGATGTAGACAGTTTGCTACCCAGGTGAAAGTAAGAATATCAGCATAGGAAAGTCAATTTCATTCTTCATTGAATGATGAACAATGAAACTTCTTTCCCAATTGACAACAATCATTATGTTCTTTGGCCAGTAAGATATCCACACAAGAGTCACCTTTACAAGGAGATTCATGTGACACATTTTTAATGTTAGTCAACTTAAAACTTCAAGGAAAAATAAAATGAAAAGTTTGAGAGAAGGAATATTTTAATTAATTTTAGTGCTTATCAATGCTCCTGTAAACATCATTCCAAGAAATTCTTTTCATCTCCACTCCTGCCTGTGTAGGTTTGATGCCACAATTCCTGTTCTGCGAGTTTGATCACATTTTGAAAGAGTTTAGTTGATTCAAAGCTTTTGAGATTCCCTGATGTCATTGGAAGTGCTTGGTAAGTGACAGTCTTCGCTTCCCCTTATATACAATTAATTACTAATTCAAGATCTCCAAACAAAATATCATCTTCCAGGTCCAAGTACATCAAGTCAATGCTGACTGCACCTCAGTTGTCCCTCATTATCTGCCCAGCAACTCCATCCCAACACCACTTGGAAAAGTATGAATAAAGTTAAAGGGAAGGAAAATGCAGGAGAGGTTACTGAATAATTATAAAAAAAGACAAAGCTTAGAAAGGGATAGGAATTCAAATTCATGCAACATTGAGACAAAATTGGTGCATACAGGACTGAAGGTGTTATAGTTGAATGCGTTCTGTGTATGAAATAAGATTGATAATCCTATAGTACAGTTAGCAAAAGACAAGTATGATCTGTAAGCATAATTAATTCACAGTTGCAAGAAAATCAAGCTGGAAGCTTAAAATCAAAGGATACACATTGTATCTAATGGACAGATAGGTGGACAAAAAATATTAGTAGGGTAGTATTTTTGGTGACAAAAGTTAAATTAATTCCATACAAGGAACTGACTTAGGACTGGAAGATGTAGAATCATTGTAGGCAGAGTGTAAAACTTGAAGCTTCCAGCAGGTTTTTTTATATGAAAGAACTGACTTAGTGCCTAACATCCCTTCATTTCAGTAATAGGTATACCTTCTGCAACATTGTTTCAAAGTCTCAAAAGAACTGAGGGTAGCTGATTAATATCAAGTGCATTTGTTCCCACCTTGAACATGTAGACATTCTGCTGTAAAATCACTGGGTACTATGATATTACTCAAGTTGAAAGGTGGCACAGTGCATTCAATCAGTGGGCAATATGCCAAGGCAGTAGGAGTTGTAGCTTTGATCGTTCCCTGCTGTTCACTTTCAAAACTTTGGCATACCATAGTTGAGGAGAAATTCTTAGGAGACGAGAAACATTGCACAAGACGAGACACAGTTGGATGGCTTTTATTGACAACCCCAAAAGTAGCGTCAATGGATGCTAAGCATCAATCAGATTACATGGTTGGCATATTCTTCACAACTGGCAAGGAGCCGGGAATTATTGAAGGATTGTGAGTGGGAAGAAAATGAAAGGGTTCACCATCTTTTCAAAGATTACAACACAAATAGGCTTTGTACAAAAGCATTCTGAATGCAAACTTAATTGCAGATCAAGCAAAAATTAAGCCAAATTTTATTACTCCCATGAGTGCCAGAGAATACTTAGTTACAGACCTATAAACCACAACTAAAATAGCTGCTTATGAAAATTAAGTACAGGATGATCGGATGAAAGACTAAAGTGTGTTCTGTTGCAAGTTAAATTAAGTAATGAGCTTTCTTGCTCAAGTATTCCTTCATCAGTAATTAGTGTAAAGAACAAAGTTTGAACAAAAGACCAGCCATTATTGTTCTGAGTTAAATGACGTTCTTTACCTGTTTCCCCTCTGATATTGTTCAGAATGCACACTTGGATGTTGGACGGTGAAGGGATGGAGACTCATTGGCAGAGCAGCCGATTCATGGAATAATAAGTCCTGTTAATAAAAAAAAAGCAAAAGGCTATTAGCACTGAATAGATAATTGGTTATTTCGGAAATTTGAAAGTTTAATGATCTATAAAAAGAAAAAGTTAAAAAGTTATTCCCTTGAATATCACAAGATTTGTTATATGTGCAATAGAAACTTGACTATTACAAGCTGGTTTTGAGCAATTGGGGGAGGTGTGTCAGGGATGTGGGGAGATGAGTGGTGGGGCTGTAAGAAATCAAATAGCTCTTTGCTTGCACTCACCTAGTGTGTGCAGAGTAGTAACCATGGCAACCCATACTGAGTTACTGTCCCTGAGCTTTCTGTGCCATTAGCACCGCACACAAAGCCCTGTTATGCTGCACAGCTCGAACAATGCCACACTCAGACTAACTTGCACTTTCTGTCAGCTTTGACAATCATGACAGGGTTTTACAAGTAGCCTGCTCCCCACAGGTAAAGAACGTAGAGCTGAATAATATGCTATGATTACTGACTAAACTTGCTTTAAACTTAAAATTGGAACACAGACATTGTATATTTAAAATATGCATCTTCCCTTAATAGTGAATTCATGGCTCACCACATGCCACTGAGCTGTTCTGTTCAAGAGAGATCCCATGCTGATCTCCGATCAATGTTGAAGTAGCTGATCTCAAAGGGTGCTAGCGCTAACTTAAGTCCCTGAGCCAAGGACAGAAAGGTGGGACTATGGCTGATTAAATACCCAGTAAGCAGTCATTATCAAAATGCAAGTCCATGTTCTAAAGCAACCATTTTAAAGACAAAATTGGAAGCCTCTAATACTCACAGAAGTGTAAAGTAAAACTTCAGTACTCAGTTGTGAAATGAGTAGGTGACATACACAAAGATAACTAATGACATGTCTCCTTTCCCTTTTGTTAAGGGGACCTGTGACTTTGCTGATTCTGACCCACATGGATTCCTTCAGTAATGGAATAAATGTGATATTCAGCAACTTCTTATACAGTCAGAATGTCTTATATTAAAAAAAACACAACTTTATAGCTATCCTATAGTGAAACAAACAGTCTGCCTACGTTTGACCAGTCTCCCTCTCGCTAGTTGCTGTTGGTGGAGAGTGCAGGAGTCCTGGGATCCATGCTGCAAGGATCGATTGGAGAGGCTGCAGACTCATTTTGAGGGACATTCAGGTTCATGTTGCGTGTGTTCCTGATTCTGTTTTTTATCCCCACTGTTTTCTGAGCAGTTTCATCGGGCAATCGATGTGGTCTGGGGTGCTTCAACTAAGAGTACTTTTCCCTGAAGCCAGCAGTGTGATGCTGAACTATACCAAACTAAATACCACTGGACTCCTGCTTTGATGGTTGATATTCTGTGTGTTGTCTCCTTGCTTTTTGCCATTAGCGCAATTTGTCCTTTTATCACATGTTAAATGTTTGATGTTTTTCTTGACTGGCTGGGTTCTTTGTTTTGTGGCTGCCTGTGGACGATCTAATCTCAGAGCTGTATTCTGTATACTGTACATACTGAGAAGAGCATTACATGGTTCTGGGCCTGTATTTATTAGAATTCAGAAGAGGGGTGAGGGGTAATCTTCATTGAAACTTATCGAATGGCAAATGGCCTTGATTGAGTGGATGTGGAGAGGATGTTTCCTATGGTAGGAGAGTCTAAAATCAGAGGATGCTGTCTCAGAATAGAGGGACGTCATTTTAGAATGGAGATGGAGGAATTTCTTCAGCCAGAGAGTCGTGAATTTGTGGAATTCTTTACCACAAGCAGCTGTGTAGGTCAAGTCTATTTAAGGCAGAGGTTGATAGATTCCTGATTGGTCAGGGCATGAAGGGATATGGGGAGAAGGCAGGAAATTGCGGCTGAGTGGAAAATTGCATCAGCCATGATGAAATGGTGGAGCAGACTCGATGGGCCAAATGGCCTAATTCTGCTCCTATACCTTATGGTTTTAGAATAAATGCACTTTGAATTAGCATTTTAAGAAATTATGATGCAATTTCTTCTATAGGTAGAAAGGATCAATGCAAATATTCAGATTCCCACAGGCAGTCTCATTCTTCAATATTCTAGAAATACATGGGAAACACATTTATTTAGAATGGTAAAGAACATGTGTATCTTTAAAACAATTCTTTGGGTAAAGAATGCAGAATTTCCAACAATGGGGTTGTTGTATGTTTTACTTCAACAAACCTAAATGTGACTACAACCTGATCATGCGTTGATATTTTTGATTTGAAATAATTTTAATCAAATATCACTGCTGGTATACTGTATCAAGGTTGTATGCTGCATTCCATTGGAATAAACAGCATTTGATCACCAGTTACTAAATTATCTGGAAATATACTGAGATAATCTCTTGCACTTGAAATAAACAACTGCTTAGAAGTAGTAATGAAAGTTAATTGGGAGATAGTACTATTTTGATACTAAATTTTTCATAGATTTAACAAAAAATACACTTTGCAAAATTAACAACCTAGTGCTTCCTTGTCTATAGGAAGCTAATGCTTTCCTTGCTTTAATATTTTTGAATTTTTCCTACTATTTTCTCCTATGCCTTAAAATTCAATTGCATGATGTTGCTTTATTGCTATGTTTTGCAACTAGTGATCATTTATCCAAGTATTTCCAGGACATTTCACAAGAAAGTAGAAATATGAACAGAATAGGCCATATATCTAAAGTGCTTTCTGCTAAGGTTATAGCCAATCTCATTTGGGCTTCAGTTCCGCTCTCCTGCCTTAACTTTCTCCTCCTAATTACTCCCAAATCAGTCTTAAATATTCAGTGACTCTACTTTCTTTTCTCCATAGTGCTGTGAATTCCAAAGATTCATAATCTTCGGAAGAAGTTTCTCCTCATCTGCTTTAATATATGCTCCTTGCTCTGAGCCTACGCCCTTAGTAGAGAAAAAATACATTTTCAATATTTACCTAATCAATATTCTACATACTTTGGTAAGACAACCCAAGTTTTGCAACACTCCAGAAACTCAACTGGACTCTTCCTGAAGTGAGTCGCCATTGAACATGTCTTTTCCCATCCAACTGGAAAATTTACCGGAATTTTTACCTTTTACCGGAAAATTAGTAGTGTCAGTGGGAAGGTTGAATTTAATGCCAAATCACTTACGGGAAAAATCATAGTTTCTGTTCCAAAAGTTTGGGAAAGGAAGTAGTGTTTACTATGGTTTCCAATTTGCCCTTAAATAAATCCATTGTAATGATCCCCAGTTGAAGGAATATGAAGTTAATTTTCAGCCTTGAGAATGTATTAGCAGTAACCAACACTTACCAATTTGGTAAAGGGGATGGTGTGATGCAATGTCTAATCCTATCAGAAGAGACTGGCTCACATCTATGAAGTGGGAACTCCACCATCTACTACACTTATCTGAATGGCAAGTCAGGTGATGAGATGGAGTTATAGCACAGATCGGTAATTTATATGGCAACTTCCCCATTTCTGTACTTTCATCGGAAGTACTCTCTGCTTTCCACATAAATAGTGGTAAATGTTTTATTACTTCAATTTAATTTTTGTCATGGTAAATCATGTGCCTTCACTTAATGAAAGTGTTTCTGCCTTTTGACACAGCAGAGTTGATTTAAGCTTTAATCTACTGCTTAAATTTAACTGCTTAGAGAGTTGATCATATACCACATGTCTGTGATTTGATCAAAAGTTAATAAAAAATAAAGTGTTAACAGAATTAAAGGTACCTTATGGCTCACAAATCTTGAGTTTTGTGCCAAGTTCCAATATGAAATATAATTCTTGGACAAAAGCAGTGGTGACCAGCAAAATACATTTGGAAAACACATTGGGAAGCAACTTCCAAAATTTTCCATTTTATGACTGGCCTATGAAGTCTCGATAAACAAACAGGGACAGAAATACACCACACTAATGGAGTTTCCTTTGGCAGGATTTAAACAGATCTTTCCAGACCAGTTTCCAGTTTGACATTAGGTAACCAACTCAGTCTGCTTTTCTTTAGCTAACTTATCCTGCTCTTATTTAGGTCCAATTACTAGTTTCCCTATGGTAGCAAATACCATCACCCAAACCAAGATCACAACTTTTGCCCAACACCACCACACAAATCAGCTGCCCAAACTAACCCAAGTCTCCAAACATCTGAGAGTCCAAGGATCCCACACCTGATACAGCCCATCTATTAATGCTAACTATTCCCTCATAACTCATCTAATACCATTTAGAAATAGTTTTTCCTGATGCTTGCTTCCTTCCAATTTGCTGGGGAATTTTCAGCTGCATTGCAGGCTGATTTTTCAGCGGAGTATCTGACCATTATAATTTTGCTAAGGTTTTTGCTACAGATTTTTCTCCTACAGAAAAATCACATGACTGTTGTACATAAGGTGGTCGCTGTATTTGTTTCTATTAAGTACTTAATCCTCTGTAAAACATTGTTGTCCATCTGGAGTTTTAAAAATACTGTAGAATTTGAAGTCTTATTTACTTTTATTGACTAGGAATGTATAAAACTCTGTAAATCTACATTCCAACAAGAGCTCCAGAAATTATGCTGCAATTCAGATAATGTGACTTCTATGCATTCACAACTTTAGATGTACAGAGTTGTACAGTTGGACAAAACTCCATGTATTGGTTTAACAAAGTAGGCACATCCAAACAATCTGTCAATTTGTTCAATCTCTTCCCCCCCCCCCCAGACAATATCATTCATGACCACTTTTGGAAAAATGTTTGCAACACAGCATTTAAGACACAGATAGCTTTCAACATTCATTGATAAGACAATATGCCAATAAAATGTTCTGAAAAACATTTAATCACATTTGCAACTTGCAGAGTGTTGTGGAATGAGTTGAAATATGGTGTCTAAGCAACACAATTATATGATGGCACTAGCTGTGGAACTCACCCACACATACACACATCTCCAATCTGATTTATGTTTTATTAATTTCAACTAAAGTAAATAATTTTTAAAATGTTCCATTTGCAAGGCCCTTTAATAAAATACCATCTGTTAGTTTGTTAAACATTAAGTTAACTAAGTTTGTGAAGAAAAATTAATCGAAAACCGGAGTCCATTGTGTTGTGATGTTCAATGCTTGGATTAAATCATGACTACACCCACTTCTAGGTACCATTGTACCCTTTGGGAAATTCTAACAAGAACATCCTTGTATTGTTGATAAGAATTCAGGGATGCATGACATCGTGGTACAATGATCCATATAATATAACCTTCCTTCCAACAGCTCTATGCCAGATTGGTAGACCTGCAGGGTTAGTTACTTTCTATCATGGGCTACTTCCTTTCTGCAGTAACATGAAGTGAATTTTGGGCCCATTGATGTAGCAAGGTAACCTCCAACAACTTCTGTCCTCTGGGCTACCACCTCCCACTTCTGAGATTCCACCCAATTCCACCTCCCAACCCCAGAACCATATAAATCTAATCATCTTGAACAAAAAACCACGGTGAAGTCTTTCGCAAACTGCTGGGCTTACACACCAAAATTTCCTTTCCTGGTATTTATTTTTAAATCAAGCACGGCGCTGGTTGTCTCTCTACTCCCCCCACCCCCAACCTGTATTGATCATCAAGTGTCAATTCTTCCTATTTTGAATCCAAACCTCCTTGCGTCTCTAAACTAAACCTGGGTTCCAATGTCTCCATCTCTATCCTGGCAAAGCACGAGCCTGGAAAGAAAGGGGACATTAAGGGAGAGTGGAAGGAGGATGGTTAGAAGGTGATAGGTGAAGTAACGGGGGTAGGGAAGGTAAAGGGATCCCTTATCTTTTCATATAATGAATTCCAGACCTTAACTATATCTCCTTTCCTCCAGCAATGTTTTTCTTTCTCTTTACACCCGAGTAGTGTTTTATTTTTGTTTTCACTCATGTTTCATTAATTCCTTTTATTTTTCATCCTTTCATATCTTTCCCCACTCACACCAAAATGTTGTTTTCCCCTTTCTTCTCTTGTTGTCACAATAAGTTGTTCCGGTGCTTTCTGCCTCCCTTATCTTTAGAGCTGGCTCGTAGACAGATTGAGGGGAATAGCACTGGGAACAAAGAATTCTGACAGATCTCTCAATCAGTAGAATGAAATCTGGGAAACAGGATCATGATATTAAAAATGACAAGCTGGCTTGAATTAAATGTTGTTATGGTCTTCCCTGGTTTATCACATCTAGTGCTTATATTAGCACATAAAATGGAGGCCAGCAAATGCAAAAGTCATCTGTATCATTTAAGCAACACACAAAATAATGGTGGAACACAGCAGGCCAGGCAGCATCTATAAGGAGAAGCACTGTCGACGTTTCGGACCGAGACCCTTCATCAGGACTCAGCCCGAAACGGCGACAGTGCTTCTCCTTATAGATGCTGCCTGGCCTGCTGTGTTCCACCAGCATTTTGTGACTGTTGCTTGAATTTCCAGCATCTGCAGATTTCCTCGTGTTTGTATCATTTAAGCTCTTCATTCCATGTATTAACTTCAAATTTACATCAAATTACCTTAAATATTCCATATTTCCTTTATTACCTGTCATATATACTTATTTTACTATAATTATGTTCCTAGATTTACATTTTATGGATTTCTTTGTTGTAAATTGAAAATTGTCTTATTTTTTGATTCAAAGTTTTACCATTTAGAAACATAGAAAACTTGCGGCACAATACAGGCTCTTCAGCCCACAAAGTATTTTTCTAAGCTCCATGTACCTATTCAAAGTCTCTTACAAGAACCTATCGTATCTGCCTCCACCACCATTGCCAGCAGCCCATTCCATGCACTCACTGCTCTCTGCATAAAAAACTTCCCCCTTGCCATCTCCTCTGTACCTACTCCCCAGCACCTTAAACCTGTGCTCTCTTGTGGCAACCATTTCAGCCCTGGGAATAAACCTCTGACCATCCAGATGATCAATGCCTCTCATCATCTTATACACCTCTATCAGATCACCTCTCATCCCCCGTTGCTCCAAGGCAAAAAGGCCAAGTTCACTCAACCTATTCTCATAAGGCATGCTCCCCAATCCAGGCAACATCCTTGTAAATCTCCTCTGCACTCTTTCTATGGCTTCCACATCCTTCCTGTAGTGAGGTGACCAGAACTGAGCACAGTACTCCAAGTGTGGTCTGACCAGGGTCCTTTATAGCTCTCGGCTCCTAAATTCAATTTCATGATGAATGAAGGCCAAAACACCATACACTTTCTTAACCACAGAGTCAACCTGTGCAGCTGCTTTGAGCGTCCTATGGACTTGGACCCCAAGATCCCTCTGATCCTCCACATTACCAAGAGTCTTACCATTAATACTATATTCTGCCATCATATTTGACCTACCAAAATGAACCGCTTTACACTTCTGTGTTGAATACCATCTGCTACTCCTCAGCCCAGTTTTGCATCCTATCAATGTCCTGCAGCAACCTCTGACAGCCTTCCACACTATCCACAACACCTCCAATCTTTGTGTCATCAGCAATCTTATTAACCCAACCCTCCACTTCCTCATCAAGAACATTTATTAAAAAAATCACAAAGAGTAAAGGTCCCAGAACAGATCCCTGAGGCACTCCACTGGTGACCGACCTCCATGCAGAATATGACCAGTCTACAACCACCTTGCCTTCTGTGGACAAACCAGTTCTGGATCCACAAAACAATGTCCCCTTGGATCCCATGCCTCCTTACTTTCTCAATAAGCCTTGCATAGAGTATCTTATGAAATGCCTTGCTGAAATCCATATGCACTGCATCTACTGCTCTTCCTTCATCAATGTGTTTAGTCACATCCTCAAAAAATTCAATCAGACTCTTAAGGCACGATCTGTCCTTGACAAAGCCATGCTTACTACTCCTAATCATATTATACCTCTTCAAATGTTCATAAATTGTGCCTCCCAGGATCTTCTCCATCACTTACCAACTACTGAGTTTAGACTCACTCATCTATAATTTCCTGGGCTATGTCTACTCCCTTTCTTCAATAAAGGAAAATCCGCAACCCTCCAATCCTCCGAAACCTCTCCCGTCCCCATTGATGATGCAAAGATTGTCGTCAGAGGCTCAGCAATCTCCTCCCTTGCCTCCCATAGTAGACTGGGGTACATCTTATCCAGTCCCGGCGACTTACCGAACTAGATGCTTTCCAAAAGCTCCAGCACATCCCCTTTCTTAAGATCTACATGCTCAAGCTTTTCAGACTACTAGAAGTCATTACTACAATCAACAAGATCCTTTTCCATAGTGAATACTGAAGTATTCATTAAGTACCTCTGCTATTTCCTCCAGTTCCATTGCTACTATATTTCCAAGTTACAGCATCTCAAAGTAATTTTCATATCACCTGAGGTTTATTAAAGCTGGTTAATAAATAGTAATTTCTGCCATTATATTACATGATTCCCTTTAACTGACAATATCATTGACTTATACTGCAAGTTTACACCTTTCTTATCAATTCTTCATGAAGCTTCATTTATAAAAAATATCTAGTTCCAATAATCGTTTAAAATAATGGAATAAAATACCAATTATAGACAACTGGAAGTTTGCTCTTGCAATTCATTCAATATGATGGTATAAAAAGTTACAAAATAATTGGTCAATGAATTAATTCATACAAAAATCAACATTCTTATAGAACATTAAAATTATTGGAATAATATAACACATTGAAATGGCTAATAATATTAGATAAATAATTCAATAAAAATAATTTTATGAGATGTGATCAGGTCCAAAGAGGATTATGGGATTAATGTTTATGTTTAAGTGAGATTTTATTGGCTGGTCACAATGATAGTCTCAAGTCTTTTCTTCTAATATTCACCACATTATAGATGTTTGCTTGGCAAAGATACCAATTTTTTCTGGATCTTAGTCTTGTAGTCTTGAAAAAGTTAGCACTGAGTGGTAAAAAATAACATTGGCATGAGAAAAAAATGGATTGTGATGCTAGGAAAGTTCTGCACTTTTGGATGAATAAAACTGCTGAATATAATCAAATTAAAAATACATTTTACATAACACAGTAACCTTCAAACAAATGCAACTAATCAAATTTTGCCTCACTGTATCTGGTGAGCACTTTGCACAGGTACAACTATAGTCAGTTTTAGAGGATTTCATTGTGTGTGTGGCCAATGTTACCTCTAAGGTGCGTGCACACATGTCTTTTGCAACGAGCGCACAAAGGAATTTAAATTCCGCAGAAAAGGTTGTCACCCTGTACCTCATTGGCATGTTAAACATATTTCACAATCATACACAATAACATTTCCGTTTCCAGTTTCAGATGTGGATGGTATTGACAACGCGGAGTTTGTGTTGATTTGTCTGCAGATTTTAGATCGTGCTTATCAACTGCTTTTATTGAAAAAAATTATCCAGTGTGCACATGTTGTCACCGAGCAAAAAATTGCACAGCACAAGACTTTTGTGCACACTGCTCAGTACAAATTGGAAGCAACACTGGGAGTGGATGGGGATATATCTTGCAATATTTGGCCTCTCGCTGTGTATAGCACTAAACTGCATAGTGTGATGTTAACTGAGATAAATTAATCAACGAATGAAGCTTTAACTTTTTTTAAACATTCTTTGGTTTTAATTATTCATTAATTTGGTTATTTTCTAACAAATATTAGTTATGTCAGTAAAGGCTAGAATTTGGTCAGAACAAAGATATTCATTAGTTCCACTAGTATAAACACCACAGCCTAGCAATAGGATGAGACAGATGTGAACAGTAAACAAATAATTAGTTGATGATAGTTTTATATGCAACTTAAAATAAGTTGTAAATATTCATATTTTAGATAATCATAGGATTTCTTCTAAAATTTGAGCCTTATCAAATAATTGCAACATTTTGCATGCACTTCCAGGTTACCACAAATAGACATTAAGCCTTTCGAAAAGAAAAGACATCTGCTCTATATGTTGTAAAATAGGCTCAAGTAGATTCCACAAAAGTGATTCAATGCTCCAAATCTAAATTTCATCTGAGAAGACATCTCTGCTGGCTGCCTGGTAAAAGCTTTGGGTCATAAATATGCTTTAGATACTCTTGCTGAAAGGTTTTTGATAAGTGCTATTCAAGAGGATATTAAACAAAATCAGAGCACATGGGATTGTTCTAAGTGCACTAGCATGGATGGAGAAATGGTTGGCTGAAAGTAGACAGTAGGAATATATGAATCATTTAGAAGCTGGAAAGCTGTAACTAGTGGGGAGGGGAGAACAGATCAGTGGTTGAACCCCTTTTGTTCAATACCAGTTATATTAAAAGTCACCTGATAGTCCAAAAAAAAATCAGTTTAGCAGGTTCCATCTCAATCCTTTTATCAGTTACTGGCCTGAAGACTAATAAATTTGTCAATCATGATTTCTTTCATAAATCCATGCAGATTGTGCCTTATCCTGTAACTTTTCAAATGAGCTTTTACCAATTCCTTTGTAATAGATTTGAGCACTTCCCCTACTAATGAGGCAATTTCCTTGCTGATTTTTTTTCCTGCTTTCTCAAATAATGGGAATACATTGGCTACTTTCTCACCTGTGAGGCAAATCAATAACTGGTGATGTTAGAATTCTGAAAAGACAACAAATGCTGGAAATACTCAGTTTTGTTGCTTAAATTTCTTAATGTTTCCTCCATATTTCTATTAATACAGTGAAAGATTCTGTTCTCATTTTTAATAGCCTCTGCACCCTGGAATATTTATAGATTTGTATGCACACATTTCCCATTCTTCACAAACTCCATATTTTGTGGCATTTACTCTATAATGCAATTTATTTATCCAAAAAAATTACATAATTTTTCATAACATCTCCACGTTATTTGTTTATCCATTTCTCTACCTTTCTGAAAACTCTGAAACCTTTTCACTACTTATGACATGGAGAACTTTGCCTAAAAACCTTTTGAATGATGATATATGCATCAAATCCAGGTCATTCATATATCACATAGAACTATGGTCCTATTAGTAATAACTGCTTACCAGCTTCTAGCATGAAAAATCAATTGTACATTTCTCTGCACTGCTTTGCTTGGTAGCAAATTTCATAACAGCACGACCTGTCTTTAATCCCTAGAGTATGGAAAATTTGTTTACACACATTTTTGGGAACTTGAACAAATGCCCTTGCCATTTCTCTTCTTTTATTACAGCTTTCGTTCTTCATTTTAATTTTTTCTAAGCAATACACTTGGATACGTTTCCATTTAAAAAAACTCAAATATTGACAACTGTTTTTGTTTTTCCAAACTGTCTTTGCAGCCAATAACCATGAGTAATCAAATTCAGTTCTTAACAATTATCCAGTACCCAGAGTAATACATTGCTCATTTTTCTTATGAGGAATCCTAGAGAAAAAAATAAACTGAACAAAGGTAACCGAGTAGAAGTCATTACTCATTCTCAGCCAATTCAAGCCTGCTTTCAATTTAAGATGGGTATTATTAGAATAAATTTAATGCTGACCTTACTGATATTAACTCAACAATCCATTTTAAAGTCTTTGAATAACAGCCAGAAGCAGGAATTTCACTGGATTTCCCTTTTAGTCATAAAAGGCTAAAATCAATAGTAATGCAGGTAGGATGAAACTACCTGGAGTAGGAGTCTCAAACAAGGAAAACAATACAGCACACAGGAGCAGGCCTATAAAGATAAAACTTTACTTATCTCTGAGAAAGTTATTGCTGCAAGGTTGCTCAGTTAGAAATATATACTTAAAATACAAAATGTAGGTATTGAGGTATGAAAAAATACAAAATGTTCATTTAAAAGTAATAGCACAAAATACAGATGTGCAATGAAACCATGTACTTAAAGGAGGAGGAGTTGTGGAGTCTTATAGCCACAGGGAGAGAGGATGTCCTGTGGTGTTTCGTGGTGCACCTTGGCAGAATCAATCTGTTGCTAATGGTGCTCCTCTATCTGTCGAGGATGTCATGGAGGGAATTGCCCATAATGCTCTCTAGCTCCTGCAGCCATCCTCCTCTCAGACACATTCACCAGGGAATCCAGTTCCATGCCAAGAACAGAACCAGCCTTTCTGACGAGCTTTTCGATCTTCTTGGCATCAGCTGCTCTCACCCTGCTGCCCCAGCCGACTACAGTGTAGAACAGAGTGCTTGCCACCACTGAGTCGTAGAACATCTTCAGCATAGTTCTGCAGACATTGAATGACCAGAGCCTCCTCAGGAAGTACAGTCGGCTCTGTCCCTTCTTGTACAGAGCCCCTGTATTTTCAGTCCAGTCCAGTTTATTGTCCAGCTGAGTTCCCAAGTATTTGCCCAGGACGTCTAAATCAAACATGATGCCAATTTAAGTTAGCCATCTTACTGGACGTGGACTATCCCTTCATTCCTGTCTATTGACAAGCTATCAAAATGCCTCGTAAATATTGCAATTGTACCCACTTGCTCAGCTTTTTGAAGAAGTCTGCTGACCAGTATTTCACTCTCTCATGCTGGGAAAAAGAGTGACCACCTATCCCATCTGTATCTCTCAAATTTATATACTTTCATCAGGTCGCCCCTTGGATTCCAACATTACAGAGCAAAACAATCCAAGTTCCTCCTATCTTAGTGAAAATCTACTGTACCCCCTCCAAGGTCTTCATATTCCAGACTAGAAGGGCACATAATACAACAGGTGTCCCAACTAAAGTTTTACACAGCTGTAATGTGATTTCCTGACTTTTATATTCAATGCTGCTGTGTTGTACTCACTACAATCAAAATGTTCAATGTTATATGCAAATGTTTTAAAAGTTCTTAGGTAAGCACATCAATATGCAGAGAATAGAGGGATATAAATCAAGAGCAGGCTGAAGGGATTAGTTCCAATAGACATAAGTTTAATTAGTTCCGCACAATATCAGAGGCTGTATGGCCTGCCTCTCTGCTTATTGCTCTAAAGTTCAAAAAAATTTATTATCAAAATACATACGTCACCATATACAACTAAGATTTATTTCTTGTGGGTGTACACAGCAAATCCAAGAAATACAACAGAATCAAGGAAAGACTGCACTCAATAGGACAGACAGGCAACCAACGTGCAAAAGACAACAAACTGTGCAAGTACAAAAGAGGAAAAAAAGTAAGCAGTAACTATCAAAAACATGAGATGAAGTCACTCTGAAAGGTTGTAGGGACAGTCTGGTGATGTAGCTGGGTGAAGTGCTCCCATCTGGTTCAAAGCTGAGGGGTTGTAAATGTTCCTGAACCTAGTGGTTCAAATGTCAATCTAAAATTCTGTTTCCACCATATGCTTTTCTAATTTTCAGCCCACTTTCACTGTTGCAATTGCTTCGACATTAACAATTCTCATTCTGGTAAGATTGTGGACACCCAAATGTGACGGCTTCTGTGGGACTAAACAAAGGTGTTATTGTCTTTTTTTTTAGTATTTCATGGATCACAAGAACCTATAGGATATTAAGAACTTGAAGTACTGTAGGTCTACACCATTGGCAAGTTGCTCCTTGGCAGAGAAACTGAAGGAACTGAACTGGGCATGGATTATGCTGCTTGCATCAGAGGTATCAGTGAAGATCGTGCTCCTGCCTGTACCAGAGTGGCGTCGGTGTATGAAGGCAGTGTGCCATCTAACAGTGAGCTGCTTTTCATTAGATTGCAAGCTCCTGTTGAATATTGTTAATATAGAATGTTCCAAGACCAATTCAGTGATGTATTGACGGATGACAGGGGAGCTGCATGGTTCCGGTTGTAGCGAGAACTAGAAATCGGGACTTGGTGTCTCGAGGTTACACCAGCCCAGCAGAAAAACATTGGACTGTGCGCTTCAGTCAAGTGCTGGAGCAGTGTGGTGTGACACCCAACTAGAGTCAGTGCTCCCACCAGTGTTTGCACAGCTGAAGACAAGCTATGCAACACACACAAAATGCTGGAGGAACTCAGCAGGCCAGGCAGCATCTATGGAAAAGAGTACATTTGATCTTTTGGTCTGAGACCCAACAGCAGGACAAGTTGCCTGTACTTTTCTCCCCCCATCGATACTACCTGTCCTGCTGAGCTCCTCCAGTATTTCATAAGTGTTTCGTGGAGTTCAAGCATTTGCAGATTTTCTTTCGTTTTGGAAGACAAGCTACATTGTGTTCTATTGTAAACTGCTACAACATACATGGACTCAGTCTTGGACTGTATTTTAGTGTTACTGTATTTTCCTGATATTTTATGTGCTTGCTATCTTATATATGCTATGTGCTGCATATAATTGTTGGTTCTATGCTTTGCACCTTGGCTCTGGAGTAAAGCTGCTTTGTTGGACTGATTCATATAAAGGGGAATGACAATTAAACTTTAATTTCAACACTGACAATTCTCATTTTTCCCCAAGTGTATTTATTTCCATTTGTTGTGTTACTTTTATATCTTGGACAGTACGTTTCATTTTTGTCTCTGTGGCTTTCTCTCTTTTAACTGAAATGCTGCCCAAAATCTCTAGTTGCATTTTTTTGTTCTTATTTTTGAAGAGCATCTATGCTTTTCGATCCAAGCACCTCCCTGTCTTAATGCTTATATTCATCCATTCCTATGCCAGCTTTCTTCCTGAAAATAAGATTCACTTTGAAAAGTTGTTGGGGTTTAACGATGCAGTTGTGCCTGTCCATCACCAAAATGTATTAATAAGCATGTACACAAAGCATTTTCTTGATAAATATCAAGACAGCACTGCCTATTCAATGCATTGATTTTCAAACCTTTGAATGACAGTAGAGGCATTTCCAATGACAAATGAAAACAAAGGCTGAAAATAAAGCCAGACAGGCATCATCTTTAAAAAAAATGTTCCTAATTAAGCAACTCATAGCTAACAAACATCAGCACTCCCACTATTAACCTTGAATGTACTTTATACTTCAACTTCACAATATCAAGTCAACATTCTTTTTTAAAAGTTTTCAAAAGCTTATTGCACTTCGTTGCTTCTCTTTCCAGTCACATATTGTTTGAGCTACCCTTCAATCTGCGGACTGTACCAAGCCACGCCATCACTGCTAACATATTCAAAGTATTGTAAGATTATGTGCCAATCAGCTGTCCTTCCAAAGTCCTTGTGTCAATGTTAGCAACCTTTCTGTAAGCCAGCAGACAATTGCAGTAAAATATTGTGCACTGTGCCAAGATATGCCAAAAGGACAGTTAAATATTATGACACAAATGGATAAAATAATGTCAGTTTTCAAAAGGAATGAGGAGGCACCATACTAGATTACAGTCAGTCAGCTTGTCATAAACGTTGGTTATGACCAAAGATAAAAATGGCTGGGCTTGCTAAGCAAGGGTGTTTATTAGGTGCAGCAAAAGTGAAATTCACAAAAATCCATGAAAATTAGTGAAAATAAAACTGTCAATAAGTGTGAACTCCTGACAGCCTCCATCTCTTACACTCATACTGAGGCCAATGAGCTCCCTTTATTAGGCACTAGCACATGATATCTTTAACTGCTAAAGTTACCTCAAGACTACGCATGGATCAGAATATGATGCAACCACACCACATTTACAATCGTATTACAAAATACACAGAAGTCTCGGCCTTAAATACCGTATACAAACATATATCCCCACCACTAAAGAAATGGAATATTATATCATGTATGGAGGTAAAGGAACCACAAAGCCAACTCAAGAGCATCAGCTCAGTTTTGAAACCGGCAGACACCACAGGACGGCAGGGATATCACAGCACGAAACAGCAGAGCACTCAACACAATTGCACACAACTGTTAAGTACAGGTAAAAAATAAAATTCAACTAAACTTTGGTGCCCAACTCTGAATGCATGTAGCAATGCAGAGGGACAGCAGTGGGTTAATTATGAGAAGATATTGAAGTGCTTTGGCTCACCACAATAATGACAAACTGATGTTTGCGTGTGAGTGAATGAGTGTATGTAAGGAGTGCTCTGTCACATAGCCAAATAATGAAAAATGAACTGAATGTATTCATTCTATTCCTGCAGGGCTTGTTGCTTCAGTCATCTCCATCTCTCATTATGTTTAATGACACTTTTAATATTGTCCATCCACTGTTTCCTTCATTTTCCTCATCTCATGTTAATATATTCTTCACCACCTTTGATGGCCTTTTATGTATGCATCATTTCTTTTTTAAGGCAACTTCCTACAACTGCCCTCAAAACTTAGTGTCTGGTTACTCCCCATTGTTGCTCACATTCAACATTGCCATTGGTACTGATGCTTGTCAACCTTACTCATGTTTCAACATTATCTCCCTTTAATACTTTAAATATAATGACAGCTTCATTAATTCAGGTTTTAAAATTTTCATATTATTCAGTTTGGAGATATGGAGTTCACAAGCTTCTGAAACATTTCCATCCCATTGCACACTGTTTACACATCAGTTTAAGGAACACTCCTCGTGTTCAAACTGGAGGGATGGAGGAGAGTGAAACAGCCATGAGGGCTGTCACATTCAATGTAGTTAAGAATTAAATTGCAATTTAATTCAGGGATTTCAAGTCAAAAACCTGAAATACTTTGGTATCACAAAAGTGGTTTAAGATGGTACTGGTGATGCCCAGTCACTACTTATTAATGGCAAAATACAAAACAAACTAAATATCTTAATAGCATTTTATTAATAACAATCACCACTAAGAATAGAGAGGCGCACAGAGGCAAACAGAGGCATGAGAATGAGAAGGGAAAGTTGATGCATGGAGACAGCAGGAGTGAGGAAAATCCCAAAGTCTGATTGATTTTGTCGAATCAGGTCGAATTGGAACGGTGGAGTGTGGCCCAGATCATGGTGATGGTGCCCAGACCCTAGAGTTGTCTGACAGCAAGGAAAGACCTGATGTCTGCACAATGTAAGTGCAGAAGATTGAGAAGGTTAGTGTGTCAGGACCAGAGGCAGGAGCCAAGCCAATCCTGCTCATTACTCCAAGACATTTACTCAGCTCCGCACTGAACTGAAGCTATGGCCTGCGCCAGCTGCAGTGATGTCTGGCTTGGTGTCTTTCATAAAACTTCTGTCCCTTTCCCTTCATCTCCCCCCCCCCCTTTAAAATGGGTTCTTTTGAGGTTTTTGTTTTGTGGCTGTCTGTAAGGAGACGAATCTCAAGGTTGTATAACATATGTATACTTTGAGTACTTTATTATACTTCTTAGCCCATTCACCCCGAATATGATTCAGGAAGATTGTTTCCCTTACACTTGCCCACAGAAGCCTAGGTTTGCAAAAGCCCACAATTATACCAAAATATTTCAGTTCTACTGGTTCACTTGGAAATCTCAAATTTATATGCACAAGGATACAGAAAAGGTAATATATTAAGGCAGATCAATGCTAACCACATGATGCACATTAATGCTAATCTTATAATTGTCACTGAACAATAGAACCTGATGTACTTTGCTTTTCCCTCAGTCATTATGAAATCACCCATTAGCAATGGGTAGAGTGCTACTCTATTACAGAGCTTCTCCAAACCCTGGATTCCTTGATGTGCTACATAGACCTGTTGTCCCATACTGCACTATAATAAAAGCAGAAGTCCCACTAATACACAAAGATCTGAACCATCCAGCTGGCACCCCACGCCACCAACCGTTGCCTCATCAACACTCAAACAACTCAGTTGCTTCTGAGACCAGAGTTACTTCAGGTTTCCATGACTTCATTGGATCAAGTCTACCTTTCAATATGGTATCATCTCACCGAGCAAACATTATAGTTAGATTATAAATAAGTAAGCTATTTTCCACAAAGACTAGAAGTGTTGTAATAAATTAGATAGAGTAGCTGTAAAATGTGTTTCTCTATGAAGTCCCCAACTCCTGATAATATCCCTTTCAAATCTGGAGTTCACAACTGAATACAGTTTCCCTTTTCAAACATAATTAATATATAGGTTTAAAATAATTTCCTTTGAATTGTCTCTTTTAATAATGTCAAAGATCACATGTGCTTATGTTTAATAAAAGAAAGCTTCAACTTATCCTGACAGCTTTAAAGATTTGTGTACAAATCCCCAAGGTAATGTGTCCCAGTATCTCCTATAAAATTTATATAGTTTAGTTTTTATTGATACTCATTCTTTCAATCGAAAAGCATACATTCATTCTACTCTGTTATATTTCAGGTGCCAGTGGTCTTCCCCTTTCACTAATCAACTGAAAGCCTGTTACTGAGCTCCCCACTATATTCCTGAGGCTCAAGTCAGTAATGAACTTTGAAATCATTCCCTGGTGACCCACTTCCGGTCAGTCAAGGATTACATTCTGTGCTTTTGCTTCAGATTCCACAAATAACACAAAGACTAGCCCCCCTGTATTTCACTTCCATTTGCTGGTCTGACTAATTCTACTGAGAGCACAGCTGACCTCAGCGTGTGATCACTCTGCTGAGAGAAGCATTCAAAGGTGATTAGGAGTGATAATCACTGTTTCTTTTCCCATTTCGGAGTTAGTACAGCTAAACTTAATTCAATGCAATCTATAATTGGACAAAATACCTCCAAAGATTATCAACACTCAAAAATAAGAATTGTACTTCATGTGTATATAAGCTGACTGCACGAATGATTGCTGTAATTCAAATGGAGATGAAATGCACAGTTTATGATGTTCTATTAAAATAGTTATTTCACATGTGCCATACATTATACAAAGATATTTATATGGTGATATTGAATAACCCATAACAAATCACAAGGATGGGCAATTATTTTTCTTGAATCTTAAATTAAGCTATTTTCAACTTCCAAATTCACAATTACTTACAGTGTTAGATATCTGGGTTATGACGGAAGGAAAAAATAGCTGGAATCGCTTAGCACTTCTGTGCAATGGTGTTTAATTAAGTGTGTCAAAAATCAAGCTTAAATTAGTGAAATTATGAAAAGAAAACTGCCAATATTTACAAAAAGATAACTACCAGAAATCACAGTAAAAGCTCCATACTATTTTGTCCAGTGTGATCTCTTGGCAATCCCAATCTCTCTCTCCTTCTCTTATTGAGAGAGAACAGACTGTGTTGGGCACCATGACGTATCATCTTTAATTACCCACAAAGTTTACTTCAGACTGCACATGAATTACAATATGATGTATCCCACAATGTAGTTACAATCATGTTACAAAACAGAAATATCTGCCTTAAATACTCTATTAAAAAGATTTATCCACTATATACTAAAGAAATGGAATATTCTGCCGTGTATGGTGGTAGAAGCACGATAAAGCCAACCCTTTAGGACCCATTATTAGAATGGAGCAGGAAAGACACTGAAATGCATACACTCAGCACAACATCAGAATGACAATGCATGTCTGTGTATGTGTAAATGTGCATGTGCAAGAGGCACATTTAATGAATTCTCTCCAACATATACAAATATGATAATATTCAATAGCTTTTCATGATACCATTTCCATTTACGTATAAAGTGCACAGGATATGAAGCAGCAATTTTTTGAAAAATTCATTTCCAGGTCTACAGTTGCATAACTAATTGCTGGAAGATACACTTCCACAATCGCAAAAATAACCTGCAATTCAAAATACCAATTTAAGTCATCTGGAATGATCTTGCAGAGCAGATATCTACTTTCACTGCAGAAAACTACGCTTTTTTTCCTTAAGAATAGCAGATGAGGAAAAAAATTATCCACTGCATGTAAATTCATTTCATTGGGACATAGTTTTAGCACATCAGGGAACCTGAATGGAGCACTAAGAGTGAAAGATATGAATGCTTTTTTCTTTAAAGGATTAAGCATATACAGTTCCCTGTAACTGACAATTGATGTGTCTGAAGGGTGATAAGCAAAATGAGTTCCTGGAAACTCTGATGGTGCAACATCGCTTGAATAAGAAGTGGGCAAAAATCCGCTGAATAAAAATAAAACTAGATATGTAGAACTGTGCAATTAGGAAGCACTGGGATATCTTTGTAAAGTAATCCTGGTGTTCAAGTTAAACTGCAGTATACAAGTCTCCTGGCTGTTTCGTAGCTCTTAGACTGAAGAAAAGCTTTGACTGTCATACACAAAGATTTAAATAAAACATATGATTGTAATGTATAAATACAAAGCATATTTCTGTCAGTGAGTATGGTTGGCCAGCATATATTTTGCTGAACTGCTCAGCTTGATCTGAAACAGAATCAGTTATTTTCAGGAACGGAACTGCTTAGATAACAACGTGAAATGATATTGCACGCATATTACATCCTCAAAAGACTCCCTAGGCTTTCACACATTTAGATTAGGATTCTTGACCCTCATTCAAATGTCTTCATGGATTTATCTCACTTGATTTTATGAGAAACCTCCTGTACATGCCCACTTTGCCTTAATTCTACTGGTATTAAAACTAATCCTTGATTTCTACACCAGTGTAGATGCCCTATGCAAGTACTTCTCTAAATATTCCCATCTCATTTTTTCAATGGCTTGTTAAAAAATCACGTTTAAGCCTTGCTTTCTATCAGCCATTCCCTTAATTCTACCATTCCCAAACACAGTTTAAATCCTTTACATGCAAAACTCTTAAGATACATCTCTGCGGCCAAAGAATTATATGGAAAAGTGGACTTTTTTAAGGGGATGGGGGGGGGGGGGGTGCAACCATGATTTAGAAAGACCTGCACACTCAGAGGCTTTAATACTTGCAAGATAAACTAAAGCAGCTTACAGCAAATAACAATGCTTTTAAAAAGTGTAGTTAACAGTGTAACATAGAGAAACAACAAGAGTGAAAGTAGCTAAGTCAGCTGGACCAGATGGACTATACCTCAGGATTCTGAACGAGGTACCCAAACAGATTATGGAGGCATCAGTAATGATCCTCTAAGAATCTGGAATGGTGCTGGAGAACTCAAAATGAAAATTGCAAATGTCACTCCACTCTTTAAGAAGGAAGGGATGAAGAGAAAATTATAGGCCAGTTAACCCGACTATAGTGGTTGGGAAGATGCTGGAATCAATAATTAAGGATGAGGTTTTGGGGATACTTGGAAACACAGGTGTAGTTTCCTTAAAAGGAAATTCTGCCTGACAATCTGTTTGAATGCTGAGGAAATAACAGGTGGAACTGAAAAGGAGAGTCAGTGGATGTTGTATACTTGTATGAGGAGCATTTGATGGCTCTGAAATGTACTCGCTGAAACCTACTGAATGTAGAAAGACTTAGATGGAGTCAATGTGGAGAGGATTTTTTTTTTTTAACATAGCGGATGAGTCTAGGACCAGTGAGCACAGCCTCATAATAGAAGGACATACAATTAGAACAGAGACCAAGTCATTGGGTATATTTAAAAGGTGCGGTTAATAGGTTCTTGATCAGTCAAGGCATCAAAGATTATGGAAAGAAGGCAGAAGAATGAGGTTGAGAGGGGTAATAAATCAGCCATGTTGGAAAGCTGGGACACACTATGGGCCAAATGGCCTGCTTGTGCTCCTACTTTCTATGGTCTTATTATGTCATGCACAGGAACATTCAACAAACCACATGCTAGGAACCCAACAGTTCACTTAAAAAAAAAGGTGCTGGAGGAATGTAACAGCATTACCTTCCTGTTGATCAGCTCTAAGCTTTACATGTTTACATCTGAGTTAGCAGATGGTGCCACAATTTGACAATTCATCTAAAGCATAGCTTCTCAAATGATACAGCAGCCCATCTGTATCGTGTAATAGTGTTGAGCTAGATTATGTGCTCAGGAGAGAGAATTCAGACTTTATCTTTCAGATTATAGTGCTACATTCAGTCAAGTGTGACATATGATTTGGGTACATATCTTAAAATTACTCGGTTCTCTGCATTGTTGGTGTTCAACTTCAAGTCAATACATTTATGGCCAATGCAAAGTGTTCTTTGAAACAGAAATTAAAAATAGTTTGCAAAGGGAAAGTTCAAAAGTGCAAAGTAAATCTATCAAAGTACATATGTCACAATATACAATCCTGAAATTTATTTTCTTGGCAACATACTGAATAAATCTATAGAATACTGACTATAACAAAATCAATGAAAGATCACAACCAGTGATCATTCAACCTGTCTGTAAAAGACAAACTGTGCAAATACAAACATAAATAATAATAATAATAATAATAATAATAATAAATAAGTAGTAAATATTAAGAACACTGAGATGAATAGTTCTTGAAAGTGAGTCCATTGGTTGTGGGAACATTTCAATGATGGGGCAAATTAAGTTAACACCTTTGATCAAGAGCCTGATAGTTGAGTGATAGTAACTGCTCCTGAATCTTATGGTGTGAGTCCCAAGGCTCCTGTACCATCTTCCTGATGGCAGCAGCGAGAGCAAGTCTTGGGTGTTCGTGGTCCCGGATAACGGATGCTGCTTTCCTGCAGCAGCGTTTCATGTGGATATGTTCAACGGTTGTGGTGACCTACATATGCCTGTCTGGACATGCCCCCTGCTGACTGCTCCTGTGGCTCCTCCCACAGACCCCAGTATAAAGGCAATTGAGGCCTGAGCCCGGCCTCTCAGTCTCCAGGATGTAGTATTGTGGTCACTCACTGCTTGTTCCTTCTTCCAGTCAATAAAAGCCGATATCTCGCCTTACGTCTCAGAGTGAGTTATTGATGGTGCATCAACAGTAGAATGGTTTCCCAAATCACCACACACAATAAGTAGAACCCCTCAAAAGTAGGTGTTAGATGATGTGATCATTAGAACTCTTAGCTTTAAAAATATCAGACATAAAAGAGTAGCTACTGTATTATAGTCTACTTCCAACATTCAATTCCATTAAAGCTAATAGCTCTGAAATTCCGAATGGAATTGAAATATGCATATTATGTTATATTAGTCATTCAGTGCATGGAACAGAGATGGATATATTCCACCCCCCATGATTATGTTCATTTCTAAAACGTTGAGACAAATGAAAAAGATACATGAAGTAAATAAAAAGACACCTTCATAGATTTCTCAGAACTTAGTTTGCAGAATATCTTAAACATAGTAGCAATGATTTTTTGTGCAATTCATATGCAGAATTAGAAATTCATATGATTGTACCAATCTGTACTTTTCCCTCATCAATAACTTACAGTGTGTCGCCTTTGTTGGAGCTTCAGGAATCTGAAATGTTGGACTCCATTGACGAAATAACTGGTATGGGATTAACAGTTGAAGACAGAAGTGTCTTGGGAAATATTTACCTGTCTTCTCTACAGCAAGGGATGAGACTGATTAAAAAGGACTGTTGAGGAACTTTATGTAAGTGAAATGGCCTTACATAACAATGACACAGTGTTAGAATTGCAATCTGGAGCTCACAATTTGAATTGAATAAATATTTTCATATTTTACCATTCTGTCTCAATGGTTCAATTCCTTTATAATGACTTTTACAGATACCAACTATTTATTTACTAGTGAAGGCAAGGACACTTGATATCAAGGCAGTTGAACAGGCAATTAAGGCGTAGAAGCTTAGGGCCCAAGTAACTAGGATTAATACAGGAAAGTACTCAATGTCCATCCTAAAACCTCTAGATGAAAAGGCTCTCATTCTGTGCTACATGACATGATAACTATATGACTGTCTCTTAACTAAACACTGTCATGATGGGATTTAAATGCATCTTTACTGGATAATCAGTCTACACTACTCTCACCCAAAATGCTATTATAAAACTGACTGAATGTTAAATATTAGCTAGCTCAGCAAGCTCTCTTGTTATGTCCTCTTTGCATCCTCCACCTGTGAGCACAGATAGCATATTGGTTCAAAGCCTCACACATACTAAAACACCTGAGTATGAAGAGAGTTGTACTAACAAAGATTAGATGATATTCACAATGACTGAGGTTTGAACTCAACTTCCTATAAAAGACAGAAACTAAAGCCATGGGATTTAGCATGAGACATAAACAACTACTTTGGGAAACAGAGTTATATACTTCCTTGGAGCAAGAATGAGCTTGATTACAGAGAGCTATAACTTATACAAAAAATGAAAACTTGTTCCCAAATTTGTACAATTCTCTTCAATCATTTAAAAAATTCAAAATTTAAAACATATTCAACTTCCAAATTTCCCAAGATGAAACTTGAAACATTATCTGTTTTTCTGTTCAGAAAATGTTGCCAGACCTGTTGAGTGCTTTCAGTCTTGCAGCTTAATACTTGTGTACATTCTTTCTGCTGAGGATATAATCTACCATGGCCAAAGCCACTGACAGACTTGTTTGTTGTTCATGGAAATCAACTGAAGGGCCAAAAACAGTAGTTGCACTCCATTAATTACAATTACAGCCTACCTCAATTTACCTAAAGCAGTTTCTTTTTGTAGAACTAGATATCCTTAAATATTCTAATTAGGTATGTTAGCACGGTCTGGAAGATGCAGTCCATCATTTTCTCTACTACCTTTGGAGCTGATGTGGCCCACAAAGTTTGCTTTAGAATTACTGTTGTTCTAGGAATACAAAATAACTGAGGTTGCCACAGACTTTGAAGATGGCTGCAGCCAACACTTGCCACATCCTTCAATACACAATGCTGCAGTTTCAATATAGTTATTCTTAATTCTAAATTCATAATTCTATATTGGCTTAATCTTGGGCAACGGCTTAATACCAAAGGCAGTTTAAAATATATATTTTTAATGTTTTTTACTACCATAAACAGCAAAAAACTCTCCTGGTGTCTAGGTTTTGGTTTTGCTTCTTACTAAAGCAAGGAGCAGAGTGGGCTTATAGAAACATCCTTTATTGCAGATATTAAATTCAGAACCAACAAGTCAAATAATAAATAAAAACTCATGTTGCATGACATTCTTATCTCTTAAAAGGCTACCTACCTTTAGGAAAACATGAAGCATTGTATATGAATCATGTAAAAATATTACATTGAAGATACTACAAAATCACAGGCTGTTGTTTTTGTTACTGAAGTGGATGTGGTTAAGAGGTGAGGTAGTTGCTCAAACTAAAAATGCATTGTGTTGTCTCTCTGGAGCCTTGTGGTTTCACCAGCACAAACTCAAGATGGCTTAAGCCTGAAAAATTTACAGCTGACTTCATCTCAAGTGTAGACAAGAGTACTCACTTGAAATCTAAATGTCCAAGTGAATCCCAAAATTTGTTTTACATCTCACTTAAAATATCATGGAAGTAGCAACTACAAAAATAAAACAATATAGTAATTAGCAAGAGATTTGGCACTTCTATTACAAACTAAAATAGGTAAAATTACTAAATTAATTGGATTTCTAGGGACCCAGCTGGTCACCAACTTCAATTTGCATTGGTGCATATTATTGTCATTAACAGCTGTGTCCAAGTGTCCAGGAGCCAATGACTGCTGCAGCCAGAGATTGGAAAGGGAATGATTGACATGTCATGGCAGTTTACATGCTTGTTTAAATTAAATGAAAAATCAAGAAGGACTCACAAAGAAAACATGTTGTACTGATATGGATACAGATGGTGGATTTTGGTATGGAGGCTACTTTTAATATCATGATCTGAAATGTACAGTACTGTGCAAAAGGCTTGGGAAAACACATAGCTAGAGTATATGAGACTTTTCCTCAGTGCTGTAGTATTTATATATTACAGTGTACTGGCGCTACAATAAAATCATGACATAAGTGAGTGATGATAAACCTGGGAAAAGACTAGACAGACATTCTATAATGATTAATAAATGAAATGTTTGGCATGATATGACCTTGCCTCGTGTCTCAGGGTTAGGTACGGCTGAACCCATAGCACCCCACACCACCCTCAGCACTCCTTCTCAGCCAGCAGTCCCACACCCTTCCTGTGGCACCCCACTCTCACCATTCCCAACATCCTTTGTTCCTGAGGATTTACAAACTCTCTCTCTGCTTCACGTTGAGAAATTGTGGTGAACTATGTGCCTGTCGGGACACGCCCCTGCTGACTGCTCCTGTGGCTCCTCCCACAGGCCCCTGTATAAAGGAGATCTGCGGCCTGACGCTTGGCCTCAGTCTCCACGACATTGTATGATAGACACTCACTCCTGGTTCCTTCTTCCAGTCAATAAAAGCCGATATCTTGCCTTACGTCTCAGTGTGAGTTATTGATGGTGCATCAGAAATATAGTGTTGTGTGTGTTTCTCAAAGATTTTAGCACAGTACTCTGCCTAAATCTTGTAGTTATCACTTCCACTAGGACCTTAATAAACAACTTGATAGGGTGCTTAAACAAACACTTAATTGAACATCTGAGTGAATCACAATTGGTGGCCACTTTTCTTAGGTCCACCTTAAACTTGCTTGTTAACACAAATATCTAATCAGCCACTCTATTCATGTGGCAGCAACTCAATGCATAAAAGCATGCAGACGTGGTCAAAAGATTCAGTTGTTATTCAGACCAAATATCAGAGTGGGGAAGGAATGTGATCTAAGCGACTTTGACCATGGAATGACTGTTGGGAACAGATGGAGTGGTTTGAGTACCTCAGAAACTGCTGATCTTCTGGGATTTTCCTGCACAAAAGTCTTTGGAGCTTACAATGAATAGTGCGCAATACAAAAAAAAATCTAGGGAGCAGTAGTTTTGTGGGTGCAAATGCCTTTTTAATGAGAAGTCAGAGGAAAACGGCTAGTCAGGGTCCAGCTGACAGGAAGGTGACAGTAACACAGATAACCACGTGATACAATGGAGGCGTGCAGAAGAGCATCTCTGAACACACAACATATGGAATATTGAAGAGGATGGCTACAAAAGATCACACCATGTTCCAGTCCCTTACATAATAAAGTAGCCTTTGGGTGTACATGTTGACCTGAGAGAGAAATAATTTGGATTATTGTGGCAGAAAAATAAACCTTATAGTTACTGAAAGAGAACTGTCCTTTTGTTCCCCCCCCCCCACCCAATTATGTGACAGCCAAAGCCTGACTTAATAAAATTCCTGTTGCTTTTGGAATGGAAGGGTGGAGTCAGCCTGGAATTGAGCTGCGGATAGCCAGGCCGCAAAATATTTCCCAGAATAAAACTATTCAGCATGGCATTTGCCTAAATGTTAATAGAGGCAGAAATACATTTAGATATTGAAATAAATAACCATCTCAATGAAAACATTGTATATTTATTTCAATGCTGATAGCCTCCATTGCAACTGAACCCCCAGTCACCATCACAGACATAAAAAAAAGACTTCAAGAGAGTAAACCCAAGGAAAGAATCTGGTCCAGATGGTATCCTTGGCCCACATTCTTAGATCCTAAAGGATAATTTGCTGGGAATTACTTAGACATATTTAACCTCTCTCTGCATCAAACTGTAATTCCCACCTGCTTTGAGGAACACTGTCATCCACTAAACAAAATACTGTACAGAATCAAATGTCCACAGACTAACATCTACCATCATGACTGCTTCAGGAGGATGGATCCAGAATGGATTTAAGTCAGCTTTCCAAGCAACCTTAACCCACTGCAATTCACCTGCTGCCAAAATAGTTCTCAGGCAGATGCCACCTCCCTGGCCCTATGCTCATCTTTGGAGCATCAGACCAGTAAGGACACTTATGTCAGACTATTCTTTGCTGACGAAGGCTTTGCCTTCAGTACTACAATTCCAAGCAAACTCATTACCAAGCTTTGCACAAGCAATGCAATTGGATCCTGAATGAGAGACCACTCACTATCTGTAAGGATAAGCAGCAACCCGTCTGCTATGAGTTTTCTAAACGCTGGTGCTCCACAGGGCTGTGTCCTCAGCCCCATGATCTTCCCCATGCACACACATGACTGAGTGACCAGATTCTGCAATAACTCCACTTAAAGGCTTGATGATGATACCATGGTATCTGAAGGCAAAGGAAAACACATCTCCAGGAAAAGCAGCTTAACCAGGAAAGTGTAACAATGAGGGTGACCAGAGTGAAATTAACCAAATGAACGAAAATCATTCAATATAACTATCACAATTGGCAGGAAAAAAAGTCATATACATATATATACCGAATATATAAACAAGGAAAGCCTGATATACTGTATGAATATCAGAGTATTTTTGTAATCATTATACACCCACAGACTATTTTTGTGTTGTTCTTCACACTAAGCTAGTTCAAAGTACAAATGGCAGTAATTTGATACACAGCTTACAAGTAGTAGCGTTCTTTTCTGCAATCAGGTCCTGTCCTCCTTCAATATGATTAAAGCCATGTGACAGGAAGATGCTGTTGAAGTGGCCCAGCTAAGTAATAATGTAGCATTTTGATGATGATATAACTCTACAATCATGGTGGAAGGTAGTTAGAGTTGCACCCATTCAGGCAAGCAGTGATTATTCCCTCAAAACCCTGCAATGCCTTGGAAATTCCTCAGGTGTCAAAGAGGCGAGTCACATGACATGTTACCTTGCCTTTGATCTGTTCCTGCAGTTACAACTGATGTGAGTGGTACAGTCAAGTTTCAGGCTGATGGTGACCTTCACTGTTGTTGGGAGATTCCATAATGAAACTTCAAGAATGGGAAGTTAGACTATTTCTTTATTTTAAAAAAGGTACAATATCAAAGCAGTATATTGATTATATTCAACTACTTCATTTGCTTGTTGATTTGTGACTGAATGGTCAGTCCTCTGGTTGTTTTGTTAGTGAATATCAGCCATGGAGGAATTGAATTTTGTGATGAGCTGGTAAAGTTTAATTATTTAATCACTTCTATTAAGGAATTTGATGAAAGACTGATTTTTTTTTAAATCGATAATGAACCACTGATTGCAATCAGGACAACCAGCACTTGTGTGCAGATGTTCATCATTATCACTTCCAGATTAATTTACTCAGTAAAAAGAAGAAAACCAATCAGCCAACTAAGGTTTGATGATACTTGTTTAAATATATTAAACTAGTTTGCAACATAGGGCAGAAAAAGTCCAAAAGTTATTAGAAATATTTGAACATAACCAATATTCAGTACATAATGACAATTGTGGATAATTGGAATATCTTTTGCTTGATTTAGAAATGGTGAACTTTTATACTTGGAGAAAGTTATTCAATGAAATAAACTATGATTGGGAAACACAATGCAAGATGTCAGGAGATAGAAAGAACTACTTAACTTTTAATTCTCTCTACAGGCTTCATTGGTTGAGTACATGTCTCTAAATACATTATAAAAGAAATTAAATAAAATGTAAAAAATACTCAAGCATGAAAAGTTGATATTGGATTTAGTTTTAGAAGTATGAAGTCCTACCATTAAAGGAACAAAGCAGCAAGGCAAATTGGATTTAGATGTGAGAAAAGAGTAGCCAATATTTCGGGCTGAGACCCTTCATCAGCCCAAAATGTTGGCTACTCTTTTCTCACAGATGCTGCCTGACCTGCTGAGTTCTTCCAGTGCCGTGTATGTATTCTTTGATCCACAGCATCTGCAGTTGTATTTTTGTGTTTGGATTTAGATATGATACATGAGTAAATTCACTTTGTCCCAATAAATAAAATGGAGTGATGTATGGTAAATATTTTCTTTGTTCTTGGTGGAGGGGCTAAGGAATTTCTTTCACAAATCCATGAGTTTTGATGAACATATAATAAATTTGTTCAACAGTATGTGTCCTTCTTCATCTTTCATTGGCATTTACAATATGAAAATTTAGCAATGTGGTTTGTAACTGGCACTCTCTCACAGCAAATATTTTATCACCCTCCAGTCATAAGATCATTATGACTTTCACCTGATGCTTACTGAAACTGTTTCATTAACTTTGGAGGTACTGTTTTTTCTTCAATAACTAAAATTACTAATATAATAGAAACAAAATAGATGTTTCATACTGGCATGATTAAATCTCTTTTACAGTGCTCTTGTATTATTTAATGTCTTCATTCTATTTTCTTTCCCCAGAGCTGTGACACCATGGGTTGTATTTCAATTATTCAGTCTGTAATTTCCCAAGATATAATAACGACTAGTTGACATATAATCACAATGTGATTGAGTTCAACTTAAAATTTGATAGGGAGAAAGTAAAGTCTGATGTGGCAGCATTTCAGTGGAGTAAGGGAAATTACAGTCGTATGAGTGAGGAGTTGGCCAAAGTAATTTGGAAGGAGCTGCTGGCAGGGATGTCAGCAGAGCAGCAATGGAGTGTGTTTCTGGGAAAGATGAGGAAGGTGCTGGACATATGTATTCCAAAAGTGAGAAATATTCAAATGATAAAATAGTACAACCATGGCTGATAAGGGAAGTTAAAGCTGCTGTAAAAGAAAAAGGGCATACAACAAAGCATACAAAGATCAGTGGGAAGATAGAGGATTGGGAAGCTTTTAAAAACCTACAGGGAGCAACTAAAAAAAATCATTAAAAGGTGTAAGATGAAATATGGAAACAAGTTAGCAAATAATATTAAAGTGGATAGTAAAATTCTTTTCAAGTATGCTAAAAATAAAAGAAATGAGAGTGGATATAGGACCACTAGAAAATAAGGCAGTGTTGCGGTGTGCTGCACGCAGCACTGAAATAACGACACGGAGTTGGTAAACTGCAGTTAAAAAAAAGATTTTATTCAAACTTCCCTGATTCCGCCCTCCCCAGGCGCGGATGCTGTAGGGGGCACATATTCACAGTCCCCCACAGGCTTTTCCCTTTGTTTGTGAAGCAGACCTGGCGCCCTTTTGGGACTGGCCTTTATGCCGGCACGCTGGCTATTTGTGGGCCGGTTCGAGTGCGCTAGGAAGTGGGTCGCCACAGCAGGAGACATAATAACAAGGGATAAAGAGATAGCTGTTGAACTAAATGAATTGTTTTGCATCAGACTTCACTGCAGAAGACACTAGCAGTATGCCTGATGTTGTAGTATGTGAAGGAAGAGAAGTGGGTGCAGTTACTGTTACAAGTGAGAAGGTGCTCAAAAAGTTAAAGATCTAAAAGTACATAGGCCACACAGACCCAAGGAACTACACCCTAGGGTTCTGAAAGAAGTAGTGTTAGAGATTGTGGTGGCCTTAGAAATTATCTTTCAAAAATCATTGGACTCTGGCATAGTGCCAGAGGACTTAAATTGTAAATGTCACTCCACTCCTTAAGAAAGAGGAAGGCAGCAGAAAGGAAATTATAAACCAGTTAGCTTGACATCAGTGGTTGGGAAGATGTTACAGTCAATTGCTAACTATGAGATGATGAAGTACTTGGTGAAACAGGACAAGATAGCATGGTTTCCTTCAGGGAAAATCCTGCCTGACGCAAATGTTGGAATTCTTTGAGGAGATTACGAGTAAGATAGATAAGGGGGATGTAGTGGATGTTGTATATTTGGACTTTCAGAAGGCCTTTGACAAGGTGCCATACTTGAGGCTGCTTAGGAAGTTAAGAGCCCATGGTATGACAGTAAAGTTATTAACATAGTTAGAGCATTGGCTTTTTGGTTGGAGGCAGTGAGTGGGAATAAAAGGATTCTTTTCTGGTTGGCTGCCAGTGACTAATGGTGTTGGGACCACTTCTTTTTTATGCTGTATATAAATGATTTAGATGGTGGAATAGATAGCTTTGTGGCCATCTTTGAAGATGATTCAAAGATTGGTGCAGGGGCAGGTAGTGTTGAGGAAACAGGTAGGATGCAGAAGGACTTAGATTAGGAGAATGGGTGAGAAAGTTGCAAATGAAATACAATCTTGGAAAATGCATGGTCATGCACTTCGGTAGTAGAAATCTGAGATGCAGGGGTATTTGTGAGTCCTTGTGCAGAATACCCTGAAGGTCAACTTGCAGGCAGAGTTGGTGGTGAGGAAGGCAAATGCAATGTCAGCATTCATTTCAAGAGGAGTAGAATACAAAAACAGGGATATGCTGCTGAGGCTTTATCAGGCACTGGTGCGGCCTCACCTTGAGTATTGTGAATAATATTGGGCCCCTCATTTTAGAAAAGATATGCTGGCATTGGAGAGGGTCCAGAGGAGGTTCAAAAGGATGATTCCATGAATGAAATGGTTATATACGAGGATTAGTTGATGGCTCTGGCTCTGTACTCACTGGAATTCAGAAGGATAAGGGGGGGATCTCATTGAAATCTTTTGAATAGTGAAAGGCCTAGACAGAGTAGATATGGAATGGATGTTTCCCCATGGTGGGTGAGTCTAAGACAAGAGAGCATAGCCGCAGGATAGAGGGGCACACTTTCAAAACAGATGCAGAAAAATTTCTTTAGCCAAATGGTGGTAAATTTGTGGAATTAGTTGCCACATGCAGCTGTGGAGGCCAGGTTGCTGGGTGTATTTAAAGTAGAGATCGATAGGTTCTTGAATGGACATGGCATCGAAGGTTAGGGAGAGAAGGCTGGGAACTGGGGTTGAGGAGGAGAAAAAAAAAAGATCAACCATGATTGAAAGGTGGAGCAGGCTCGATGGCCAGATGGCCTAATTCTGCTCTTATGGTCTAATGGTTTTATTTATTTTCCAATTTCATGCAACTTCTAATCAAGATTTTCAAAATGATTAAAGAAGAATTTCGGGGAACATACTTTTGTGTGATAAAAGAAACTGGTAATACAAAGAGTTCAGCCTGGAAGTATGAGAAAGGAAGATTTATTAAAATAATAAGAAAGAATATGTATATGAAGTAGATTTTGCTACTTTTTAGTGTGCTAAATTATTGTTGCACAATGCAGACTAAACAATCCTCTTCCAAAAAAAAAATAAGAATCAGATCAAAAAGATGATTTAAACACACCTTGGGGGCTTCATCTGAAAGATCTGTTAATAAAGGACTTGCTTTGATTTTGGGAGGATCACAGTGAATCCAACACAAGCTACCAATACGTTGCCTTGTAGCTGAGTGTGCCCAACAAAATTATTCAGTTTCTTCCCCAACTAGAAGCCCTGGATGAACCATAAGATCCAGTCTGCTGAGGGCCTGTTCAGAGGCGTTCAAGTCCCATGCCTAAGAAAGTTACAAAAGGTCCAGGCATGATCACTGGAAAGCTACCTCCAGAAGAAAGTGGCACTTTTGGAATAAACTTGACTCAAAGGATTCTCAACAGTTGTAGCAGGGCTTCAATGCTATCACCTCCTATAAAGTAAAATCAAGTGATATAAAGGTGATAACAAGGGTTTGATTCCAGATGAGCTCAATCCCTTCTATGCTCGCTTTGTTCATTAAAATATGGATGAACCATCACAAACTCCCACAGTCCCTGATAATCCTATGAGTTAGTGTTCTGAGGCTGACATGTGAGCAGCCTTCAGGACAGTGAACCCACAAAAAGCATTCAACCCAGTAAGGGTATCTGGCCAAGTACTAAAGACATGTGCTGATTAACTGGCTGCAGTGTTCACTGAGATCTTTAACCTCTCACTTCAGCTGTCTGAGGAACCTACTGTACCTGCTTCAAGCAGACTTCACCTATACCAGTGCTTAAGTACATAGCAACCTGCCTCAATGACTATTGTAAAGTGTTTTGAGAAGATTGTGATGAAACATATCTACTCCTGCCTGAGAAGCAACTTGGATCCACTCCAATTTGCCTACCAGAGCAACAGATCTGCAACATTTGCCATCTTATTGCTCTTTTACTCAATCCTGGAACAAGAGTCATACATCAGGATGTTTATTTTAAATACAAATCAAGTACAGCTTGACATTTGATACCATCACCCCATCAAAACTAATCAATAAGCTGCAAGACCTTGACCTCAATACTTCCTTGTGCAATTGGATCCTCAATATTCTCGCATGCAGACCTCAGTCAGTTTGGATTGGCTACAACATCTCCTCCATGATTTCCATCAGCACAGGTACAACACAAAGCTGTTTGCATAGTTCCCTTCTCTGCTCGTTTTACACTTTGACTGTGTGGCTTCACACAGCTTCTTTGCCATATTCAAGTTTGCTGACAACGCCACTGTCGTCGGCCATATCAAAGGTGGTGAAAAATTCAGCATTTAGGAGGGAAGATTGAATCTAGCTAAGTGGTGCCACAACAATAAAAATTGCTTTCACAGATGAAAGAGCTGATTACTGACTTCAGGAGGAGGAAACCAAAGGTTAGTGAGGCAGTCTGCATCAGAGAAACAGAAAGCAGAGGGTCAGCAACTTTAAATTCATTGGTGTTACCATTTCAGAGGAAGTGTTCTGGGCCTAGCACATAAATGCAAATATGAAAAAGTCACATCAGTGCCTTTATTTCCTTAGGAGATGAAAAGATCTAAAACTTTGACAAACTTCTATAGATGTGTGGTGGAGAGCATCTTGACTGTCAGAGCCTTGGTGGAAACACCAATGCCTTTGAAGACGGAATGCAGTGCATGCAGAGCTGTTTATCACAGGTAAAGCCTTCCACAGTACTGAGCACACCTAAATGAAGCATTGTTTCAACAAGACATCATCATCATCAGGAATCACCAGGTCATGCCTCCTCCTCACTGCTGACATCAGTAAGGTGGTTCAGGAGCCTCAGGCCTCACACCACCAGGTTCAGGAACAGTTATTACCCCTCAAACATCAGGCTCTTGAACCGAAGGGGAGAACTTCACTCAACTTCACTTGCCCCATCATTGGAATGTTCCCACAACCTGTGTACTCACTTTCAAGGACTCATTATCTTGTGTTCTCTATATTGTTTATTTAATTATTATTATTTATATTTGGACTTTCTGTTTGTCATCTTTTGCACATCGTTTGAACTACAAGGCCATAAGACATAGGAGCAGAATTCAACTACTTGGCCCATCATGTATGCTCTGCTATTCAATTAAGGCTGATCCTTCTTTCCCCTCCTCAGTTTCTCTTCTTGAGATTCTCCCCATAATCTTTGATGGCACATAGCTGCCTGTGGTGACAAATACCACAAATTCACCACCCTCTGGCAAAAGGAATTTTCCACATCTGTTTTAAATGGATACCCCTCTATCCTGAGGCTGTGCCGTCTTGTCCGAAACTCCCCTATGATGGGAAATATTCTTTCAACATCCACACTGTCTAGGCCTTGCGATGTTCAAAAGATATCAATGAAATCCTCCTTCATCCTTTTAAATTCCAAAGACTACAGACCCAGAGATATTAAACACTCCTTGCATGATAACCCTTTCAGTCCTGGAATCATCCTTGTGAACCTATTCAAACCTCCACTTTCTTGCCCATTCTTGCCCTAATCTGTCTAAGTCCTTCATCAGTCTACCTGTTTCCTCAACACTACCTGCCTCTCCACCAATCCTTGTATCATCTGCAAACTTGGCAAAGCTATCTATTCCATCATCTAAATCATTGATATACAGCATAAAAAGCAGTCCCAACACTGACCCTTGAGGAACACTGGAAGCCAAGCAGAAAAGGATCCTTTTATTTGCAGCCTCCTACAAATCAGCCAATTCTCTAACCGTGCCAAAAGCTTTCCTCTAATAGCATGAGCTCCTAATGTGTAGGTAGCCTCATGTGTGGTACCTTGTTAAAGGCTTCCTGAAAGTCCAAATATACAACAGTCTCTGCATCCCCATTGTCTACTCTACTTGTAATCTCCTCAAATAATTCCAACAGTTTAGTCAGACAAGATTTTCCCTAAAGGAAACCATGTTGACTTTTTCCTATCTGGTCCTGTGTCACCAGGTACTCCATAACCTAACTCCTAACAATTTACTCCAATATCTTTCCAACCACTAAGGTCAAGATAATTGTACTATTATTTCCTTTCTGCTGCCTTCCTTATTTCTTGGAGTGGAGTAACATTTGCAATTTTTCAGTCCTCTGGCACCATGCCAAAGTCCAATGATTTTTTTTGAAGAATCTTCATCAATGCCTCCACAATCTCTAACTCTATTCCTTTCAGAATACTAGAGTACAATTCATCTAGTCAAGGTGACTTATGTACCCTTAGGTCTTTCACATTTGAGCACCTTCTCCCTTGTAATAGTAACTGCACTCACTCACTTGTCTTCCCTCACAACCCTCAAAATTTGGCACACTGCTAGTGTCTTCCATAGTGAAGACTGCTGCAAAATACTCATTTAGTACATCTGCCATCTCCTTGTCCCCATTATTATTTCTCTGGCTTCATTTTCTAGTGGTCCTATATACATTCCCAACTCATTTTTATTTTATTTTATTTTATTTTATTTTTAACATACTTGAAAAAAAAATAACTGCCCACTTTGATATTGTTTGCTAGCTTACTTTGATATTTCATTTTTTCCCTCCTAATGACTCTTTTACTTGTTCTCTGTAGGCTTTAAAAAGCTTTTCAATTCTCTATCTTCCCACTAGTTTTTGCTTTGTTGTATGACCTTTCTTTTGCTTTTACATTAGCTTTGATTTCCCTTGTCAGCCATGGTTGTACTGTTTTTCCCATTTGAGTATTTCTTTATTTTGGGTTACATCTATCCTGTTCTTCCCTCATTTTTCCCCAGCAACTCACAACTTTGTTGCTCTGCCATCATCCCAGGCAGCATTTCCTTCCAATTTATTTTGGCCAACTCCTCTCTCATACCATGGCAATTTCCTTTACTCCACTGAAATACTGCCTTCCTTTCCCTCGGATGCAATGTGTAACCTTGGACATTCATCTCCGAACTACAACCATCCTTCAGCCATGATGCAGTGACGGCCATAACATCATACCTGACAATCTGTCAACCCACCTTATTTCTTAAACTCTGTGCATTGAGATATCACAGTTTGAGTACTGTAATTGCTACCCTTTTTGCTTCTGCATCCCTAATGCGCTGATACTCACCCTGCAGGCTGCAATTTTGCCCTATCATCTGCACATCCTTCCTGACTGAGTGACTGCATGGTATCCTTACTTTTTTACTATCTGTCCTTTCCTGAGCCCCTTCAATCTGGCCGTTCATCTGTTCAACCCAAGTTAATCAATCTGTGCTGGGTTATGTGTTATAGCTTCGCTGCTATTGTGTTGCGAATGACTATTTACAATATATGTAAGGATTCCCTTACCTACATGGATTGCCCTTGAATTGCTCAAGAAGGTTCTGTTGTTGACATCTAACAGTTGAATTTTTCATAAGGAAATCAATGTCTCAGGTGCAAAACAATACCTTGTCTGGAGTTGTGAAGCTAACAATACCTCCAATGACCAATATTCAAGTAAAATAATCCTAATATTGAGTAACATCACAAAAAAGAGGCTTTATCTTTCTACCATCTGTTTCCTGAAAACTTCATCATAAATCCCAGTGGTTATAATTATTTGGCATTTGATTAAAAGTTAGCCATGTTACACCCCCCCCCCCCATTCTTGGATATACTTTATTAAGGTACCAGCTGCCTTTGCATAAGAGACTTCACAATGTTTTTGATTGGATAATTCTAGTGTAATTTTAAGTCTCTAAGAACCCAATTTATTTTTGTGTTTCAAATAAGTGGTCATTCAGTGGAGAATGCAGCTGTCATTCGCTGAGAGATGAATCATTTTCTTGTGATAGAATAATTTGCAACCAGCTATTATATTCATCTGTAGGTGGCTGCATTAATATATTGTAAAGTGTGCAAATTACAACAGTATCAGTCGACTTAAACTGTTCAACATTTGCAACAGGAAGAGGACATGAATAATATTCATAAAAAATTGTTTACAGTTGAAAAAATTAGTTTCATGGAAGAAATATTTCCAATTGTGTTATACAAATCAGTTCAAGGACATCTTCTGTCCTGCTGTTGTAACACCATTGAATAATCCTTAAGTACAAATATATGGCCTGACAATGTACCTCTTTGTGGCCTTGTATTTCACTGTCTACCTGCACTGCAATTTCTCAGTAACCATAAGCTTTCATTCTGCATTTATTTGCAAGTAAATTAAGACTTAAGAGTTTAAAGGTAGCAAGGTGAAGCTGAGTCCATGGCTAGATCAGCCATGATCTTATTCGATGATTGTGCAGTCTTGGCAGATCAGATGGCCTGCTTCTGCTCGTAGTTTTATGTTTTGATGTTTATATTTTGTCGTCACTTCAAGGTATTATTGAGATTATCTGTATGGACAGTACACAAGAGAAGATTTTTCATTATAGCTTTTACATGAGATAAGAATAAACCAATTCATCAAACTAATTACAACCCAGGCATGCCATCAGCCTGGTGTAAGTTAGATTTTGTAATAGATGAACAATATTAGTCATGCTGGTTACCAGTGTTAAAAAATGCTTGGAAGCAATAATGATTCTAAATTTACTGGAGATCTTCTGTAACCTAATTCATTATGTAAGTCTGATACCACTAAACAATACTGCATACTGTTAGCATTCTAATTAATTAAATTTAGTTAGCTCTTAACCTGGAAATAACAACTAAATTGGTATATTCTGGTAACACCACCTCCTGGTTTATCTTTGCTGCTTTTTATAATGTAAAACAATTTCAGAAAATAATCCTCATGTTCTGTTTCTATTTAGGACTCTACAAAGAGCATACTTTACATCAAATTTTAAATCAATTTAATAAAATGTTCTTTGAATTTGATAACAGAACTATGGAGAATAAACTCCCAATTATATCACCTTAATGATTCTTTAGAGAAGGACTTCGAGCTTTTTGACCGAAGACGGAGTATAAAAAGTGATGGAGGGAAGATGGTTGAAGACAATCATGCTCTAAAGCTCTAAATAAAAATCATGAGGTGTATAAAGAAATGATATAAAATTCAGGATTAGCAGGGCAGTTGCTTGATGAGGAAAAAAAGCTTCTAAATATGAAACACAAAGGAAGAGAAGCTTGTTATAGTGTCGCTACAAAACTGAAACAGAATTACAGGTAACATTAAACTGTATGGAATACCAATGAGAAAAGGGCCTCTGATTAAAGCTAGTTCAGCCAATATAGGTGAATATGGCAGATGCTATTGCTGAAATTCCTTTGAGAAAGCCAGACTTATAGCAATTACAATATCTTTCAAGGATAACATCAAAAAGCAGAAAATAAGGTAACGTCTGAAACATAGTGGATTGTGGATTTTTTTTCTCTGTTATAGGTGTGATGTGAAAACACTTTGTTGTAATGTCAAGGAACATGATCACAGCTTCAAAAGCTCAAAACTTACAGAAGGTGGATGAAGCTGAGACACATCTAATTACATTGCTCAGATCCTGTAGTCACCTAATTTGGAACAGGTCAGGATGTGATGATCCTTGATTTCTACTTAGTGAAGTAAGTTCCCAAAAGTGTTAACCACAAGAGTACTATCTTCAAAAAAAAGCTAAAGGCCGTGATGTAGTAAATGAAAATCTAGGGGTAAGTGAGGATGGAGCAATAAGTAAGGAACTTGTTCAGGAGTGCAAGCAAGTTGTTAAAAGGGGCATCACTATTTGCAGTCTTGTTTCTTTCTCTGCAAAAAGATAGTGAGCAGGGAGCTTCTCCACTGGAAATGGAGAACCGACAGCCACTTGTATCAGTGCATTTTCACACAGTCATTTTCAGATGTGCCACTTTTTTTGATTTTGATTTATCGATCAACAGCAATTTACTTTACCATTGCCATGATCGGGTATGTGACGATCATCACCTATAAAAAACAATGGTGCAATAATATTTGATTTTTTTTTTACTTTGACCTCATGATAATACCTTTTGGGTCTCTGCAGATTTGTGCTTTGAGTTTAACTTGGAACATCCAGACAGAGAGGAAAACTACAACTATGGAGTTCACAGATACTGTCATAGAAAGCAATTCACTTCAGTGGAAAAGATGTGAAGAATACCATGATCACACTTATATCTGAATGCCTATCAGAGACAACATAGCAAAAAATGCTTTTAAAAAAAAATTCATCCAAAGTGATATTCAACTAAGATCACGTACAGTATTGGAATTTCATTATTTATTTTTTTGGATGGCGTAGTGGAGATGCGTCTCTAACAAAGGATGTACAAGCTGTGCCTTTCCTCCGACTAGCCTGTGGGTTACCCTTGGGTAAGATGCAGCACAATAGACAATAGGTGCAGGAGTAGGCTATTCGGCCCTTTGAGCCAGCACCACCATTCAATGTGATCATGGCTGATCATCCACAATCAGTACCCCGTTCCTGCCTTCACCCCATATCCCTTGACTCCACTATCTTTAAGAGCTCAAGCTAACTTTCTTGAAAGTATCCAGAGAATTGGCCTCTACTGCCTACTGAGGAAGAGCATTCCAAAGATCCACAACTCTGGGTGAAAAAGTTTTTCCTGAACTCTGTTCTAAATGGCCTACCCCATTTCTTAAATTGTGGCCTTTGGTTCTGGCCCCAACATCGGGAACATGTTTCCTGCCTCCAGCGTGTCCAATTCCTTTATAATCTTAAATGTTTCAACTAATGTTTCAAGCACCTGCTTAGCTGCCCGAAAAGGGTCACATGAAGCCAAGAGAGCATTTGATGGATGGCTGTATGAGCAACTGGTACAATTCACAAGTCCTATTTATGCAATCACTGGTACTAGGCAGATGATCACTGATGGGCATTGATAACAGCTGGGGTTATCTGTTTTTTTTTAAATTCTGCCCAGAAGGCAGCAATGGAAAACCAGTTCTAGAAACATAGAAAACCTACAGCACAATACAGGCCCTTCAGCCTGCAAAGCTGTACCAAACATGTACTTACTTTAGAAATCAACGGTTGCCCATTCCACGTACTCACTACTCTCTGCTTAAATAAACTTACCGCTGACATCCCCTCTATACCTGTTTCCAAGCACCTTAAAACTGTGCCCCCTTGTGTTAGCCATTTCAGCCCTGTGGAAAAGCCTCTGACTACCTACATGCTCAATGCCTCTCATCATCTTATACATCTCTCATCCTCTGTCACTCCAAGGAGAAAAGGCCAAGTTCACTCAACCTATTCTCATGAGGCATGCCTCCTAATCCAGGCAGCATCCTTGTAAATCTACTCGGCACCCTTTCTATAGTTTCCACTTCCTTCCTGTAGTGAAGTGACCAGAACTGAGCACAGTATTACAAGTGGGTTCTGACCAGGGTCTTATATAGCTGCATCATTACCTTTTGGCTCTTAAATTCAATCACACAGTTGATGAAAGCCAATGCACCGTATGCCTTCTTAACTACAGAGTCAAGCTGCGCAGCAGATTTGAGTGTCCTATGGATGTGGACCTCAAGATCCCTTTGATCCTCTATGCTGCCAAGAGTCTTACTATTAGTTCTATATTCTGCCATCATGTTTGACCTACCAAAATGAACCACCTCAGTTATCTAGGTTGAAATCCATTTGCCACTTCTCAGCCCATCAATGCCCTGCTGTAACCTCTGACAGCCCTCTACACTATCCACAACACCCCCAACCTTTGTTATCAGCAAGTTTACTAACCTATCCCTCCACTTCCTCATCCAGGCCATTTAAAAATCATGAAGAGAAGGGGTCCCAGAACAGATCCCTGAGACACAGCACTAGTCACCAAACACCATGCAGAATATGACCCATCTATAATCACTCTTTGCCTTCTGTCAGCAAGCCAATTCTGGATCTGCAAAGCAAGATCCCCTTGGATCCTATGCCTCCTTAATGAGTTTTGCATGGGGTACCTTATCAAATGCCTTGTTGAAATCCATATACAATTCAATGTGTTTAGTCACATCCTCAAAATTCAATCAGGCTTGTAAGGCATGATCTGCCTTTGTCAAAGCCATGCTGCCTGTTCCTAATCATATTATGCCTCTCCAAATGTTCATAAATCCTGCCTCTCAGGATCTTTTTCATCAACTTACCAACCACTGAAGTAAGAATCACTGGTCCATAATTTCCAGGACTATCTCTACTCCCTTTCTTGAATAAGGGAATAACATCTGCAACCCTTCAATCCTTTGGATCCTCTCCTGTCTCTATTGATGATACAAAGATCTTCGCCAGAAGCTCAGCAATCTCCTCCCCCACCTCCCACAGTAGTCTGGGGTACATCTCATCTGGTCCCAGAGACTTATCTAACTTGATGCTTTCCAAAAAGGGAACATCCTGAACATCCTTTTTCTTAATGTCTATATGCTCCAGCTTTTCAGTCCACTTTAAGTCATCCCTACAACCGCGAAGATCCTTTTCCGTAGTGAATACTGTATTCATTAAGTACATCCGCTATCTCCTCTGGTTCCATACACACTTTTCCACTCACAGTTCGTTGGTCCTATACTCTCATGTCTTATCCCCTTTCTCTTCATATACTTGTAAAATACCTTGGGGTTTTCCTTAATCCTGCTCACCAAGGCTTTTTCATGGTCCCTTCTGGCTCTCCTAATTTCATTCTTAAGCTCCTTCCTGCTAGCCTTATAATCTTCTACATCTCTACCATTACTTAGTTTTCTGAACATTTCATAAGCTTTTATTTTCTTCTTGATTAGAATTTCAACAGCTTTTGTATATCAGTTCCTCTACCCAACCATCCTTTCCCTGACTCATTGGAATGTAGTTATGGAGAACACCATGCAAATATCCCCTGAACATTTGCCACATTACTGCCATACCTTTCACTGAGAACATTTGTTCCCAATTTCTTCCTACAAGTTCCTGCCTGATAGCTTGATATTTCCTCTTATTCCAATTAAACACTTTCCTAACTTATCTGTTCCTATCCCTCTCCAATGCTATGGTACTGGAGATAGAATTATGATCACTATCTCCAAAATGCTCTCCCATTCAGAGACCTGACACCTGACCAGGTTCATTTCCCAATACTAGATCTAGAACAGCTTCTCCTCTTGTAGGGTTATCTACATTTTGTGTCAGGAAACACACCTAACAAACTTCACCCCACTTAAACCCTTTGCTCAAGGAAGATGCTGATCAATATTTGGGAAATCAAAATCTCCCATCAGGGCACCTTCCCAGAATCTGTCTCCCTATCTTCTCCTCGATGTCCCTGTTACTATTGGATGGTGTATAAAAAACACCCAGTCGAGTTATTGACCCGTTCATGTTTCTAACCTCCACCCACAGAGACTCAGTAGACAATCCCTCCAATACTTCCTCCTTCTTTGTAGCCGTGACACTATCTCTGATCAGTAGTGCCACACCCTACCTCTTTTGCCTCCCTCCCTATCTTTTCTGAAACATCTACAGCCTGGCACTCTAAGTAATCATTCCTGTCCCTGAACCAACCAAGACTCTGTAGTGGCCACAACATCATAGCTCCAAGTACTGATCCACGCTCTAAGCTCACCTGCAACCCATCCTTTTCCTACAGGTCATTCCTGCCTCAAAGTAGGTCCTAATGATCCAGAAATCGGAATCTCTGCCCCATGCTCCAATCCCTCAGTCATGCATTTATCCTCCACCTCACTACTCCTATACTCGCTGTCATGTGGCATAGGCTGTAATCCCGAGATTACTACCTTTGAGGTCCTGCTTCTCAACTTCCTTCCTAACTCCCTATAGTCTGTTTTCAGGACCTCCTCCCTCTTCCTACCTATGTCGTTGGCACCAATACGTACCGCAGCCTCTGGCTGTTCTCCTTCCCAGTTCAGGATATCATGAACGTGATCTGAAACATCCTGGACCTTGGCACCTGGGAAGCAAACTACCATCCGTGTTTCTTTCCTGCATCATCAAAATCACCTGTCTGTCCCCCTAACTATAGAGTCCCCTATTACTGCTGCCTTCTTCCTTTCCCTACCCTTCTGAGCCACAGGGCCAGACTCTATGCCAGAGGCTGTTTATTCCTCCAGGAAGGCTGAGCCCCCACAATAATACTCAAGCAGGAGTACTTGTAAGGAGGACAGCCACAGGGGTACTCTCTAGTACCTGATTCTTGCTCTTCCCTCTCCTGACTTATGTCATTTATGTCTCCTGTGACCCCTGTGTGACTACTTGCCTATGGCTCCTCTCTATCACCTACTCACTTTCCCTGACCTGACGAAGGTCATCAAGCTCCATTTCCTTAACCCGGTTCCCTAAGGAGTTGCAGCTCGACACACCTGGTGAAGGTGTGGACTTCCGGGAGGCCTGGAGTCTCCCGGATATCCCATATCTGTTACCCAGTACAGAACACCAGCCTCACAGACATGCTTCTTGTTTCTATTCTATGCAAGTAACGTACCTTCCCTCAACCCATTTTCACTGAAGCCCAGTTGAGCCAAAGCCCTCCTATTCTGTCTACTTCTGAGAAAAATTTCCAAGATCAATCTGAGACATAGAATGACCATGATCACCCATGTCATACAAAGCACATAACGAACAAATGATTACCCTCTTGCTTGGTGATATTAATCTTTTTTCAAAGCTGTATTTCTTTCGCTCTATTTATTTGAAGAAACTATAGTCACAATTCAGTCAACCACAAAATTGATAGTATAAGTAATGAATAAAGAATGGAGTAATTCTGCATGGTCACACCCTTAACTACTCTATTTCTTTGACAATCATTTGACAGCAACAAGTTATTTTCAGTCTGCAACCACCACAGACTCTTTGTTGTACTGTATGCCACACTTTACCCTTTCCAGGATGGGTAAGTAATGAATTTGTCACCAGGAACGAATTATTTTCTATATTTTAACATCAGCAAACACAGCTCTTACTTACATTTCTTCTTTATACATTATCACCATCTGAACAGATTCTGACTTGGTTCTTATTCATCATGCCATATTGATATGTAAGTGTATAAGGTTGATTATGTTAGGATTTTATACCATGGAGCAGAAGAGAATGGGAATGTTCCAAATCTGCCATAGTGTCTCGGCCCAAAACACTGACCGTACTCTTTTCCATTGATGCTGCCTGGCCTGTTAAGTTCCACCAGCATTTTGTGTGAGTTACTTGGATTTCCAGCATCTGCAGATGTTCTCTTGTTAGAGAATGAGAAGAAATCTTACAGAGGTATACAATATTATGGGGGGTATAGATAGGGTAAATACATGCTGGCATTTTCTCCTGAGTTTGGGTGAGACTATAACTAGAGTTCATAGGTTTAGGGTGAAAGGTGAAATGCTTAAAGAAGGGGTCCTTCACTCAGACAATAGTGCAAGCATGCAATGAGCTGCTATTTGGGACTGTGGATATGAATTTTGTTGTAAAATTTATGAGAAGTTTAGATTGACACATGGATGAAAGATAGATACCTTATTGATCGCAAGGGAAATTACTTTGTCACATTAGTATTACAAGTGCACAGATACACAAATGAGAAGAGATGTAAGAAAGAATAAAAAAAATACGTCACCTCAAACAGTCTAACAGGAGCGGGGTGGGGTGGGGGTGGGGGGGGGGGTCACCATTTCCGCAGCTATAGGTCGATTCATTATGGAGCCTGTTGGCTGAGGATAGGAATTACCTCAGTGCTCGTTGGAGCTGTGCAGTCGTCTTAATAAGGAGTAAGAAGGGTGGTGGTCGTGGTGCAGGCAGATGTGTCTAGTCTTACAAACATGTCAGGATAGAGTACATAGACTGAATGTTCTGTAATGTTTTGTGACTGTCTGACTCTTTACTCTTTTACTCTTTAAATAAAACTAGACTTTGGAAATCTGAAATGAAAGAAAAAACACGAAAATGTTGAAAACTCTCAGCCATTTGGGGGCATCTGTGGAAAAGAAAGCAACATTTAATGTTTTGACGTCTGGGATCTGTCATCAGAACTGAAAAAAGTGATAAAAGCTAGTTAGGCAGCATCAATGGAGGGAAATAAACAGTCAAAGCCTCAGGCCAAGACCCTTCATCAGATCTGGAAAGGAAGGGGGCAGAAGTCTGAATAAAAAGGATGTGGGAGGGGAGGAGTACAAGCTGGCAGATGATAGGTGAGACCTAGTGAAGGGGAAAGTGAGGGGTGGTTTCCATCTGGATAGCCCCCATCCTGACGCCATCAATTTTCCAATTTCTGATAATTAAACTCTCCTCTTTCCATTCCTCATTCTAGTTATCCTCTTACCCCTTCTCTTCCCTTACCTGCTCCCCATTTCCCTGTAGTTACCCTCCTGCTCTCCTTTATTGCATGGTCCACTGACCTCTCCTATTAGATGCTTCTAAATCAGTCCTTAACCTCTTCCAGCTGTCACCTCCCAGCTTATTACTTCATCTCCATTCCCCCACCTGCTCACCTTCCCCCTCACCTGGTCTTACTTGACATCAACCAGCTTGTACATCTTTCCCTCCTATCCTTCCATCTTCTTCCCCCTTTCTTTACTCTCCTGATGAATGGTTTCAGCTGAATAAATTGATGGTTTATCCCCTCCAAAGATGCTACCTGAGTTACTCCAACAGTTTGCATGTTTTGCTCAAGACTTCCAGCATCTGCAAAATCACTTACATTGATAAAACATGTTAGTTTGGGTAGCGGAGCAAGTGAGGGAGAACAGAGGGGCTGTCACTGAGACACTGTCACTGTGGGGAGACAGAAAAACCTATTCTATCATTTGAGGGCCAGTTTAGGTAAGATCCACCGTTGCTCCAAGCAGGAAAGGCCAACTTCACTCAACCTATTCTCATAAGGCATGCTCCACAATCCAGGCCTTGCAGCTCCTCAATCAATGCAACATCCTTGTAAATCTCCTCAGTACCATTTCTATAGTTTCCACATCCTTTCTGTAGTGAGGTGACAAGAACTGCGCACAGTACTTCAAGTGGAGTCTGACCAGAATCCTATATAGCTGTAACGTTATCTCTCAGCTCTTGAACTTAATCCTATGTTTGATGAAGGCCAATACACCATATGCTGTCTTAACCACAGAGTCAACCTGCACAGCAGCTTTAAGGGTCCTAAGGATTCAAACTCCAAGATCCCACTGATCCTCCACACTGCCAGGAGTCTTGCCATTAATATTATATTCTGCCATCATATTTGACCTACCAAAATGAACTATCTAATACTTATCTGGATTGAACTCCACCTGCCACTTCTCAGCCCAGTTTTGCATCCTATCAATGTCCCACTGTAACATCTGACAGCCCTCCACACTATCCACAGGACCCCCTAACCTTTGTCATCAGCAAATTTACTAATCTATCCCTCCACTTTCTCATCCAGGTCATTTAAAATTTGCTTTACTTAAATAGAGTAATATAAAAATAGAACAGTACACAAAATAATAGTAATCATCAGCCAAAGAATGAGGGCCAGGAAGTTGAGTCAATAATCACATGAAAGTCACCATGTGAAGATGTTTTGTTGTTAAGTTAGGTCCAAGTCTGGAATAGCAGCATATATCAGAAATGACTGAGACAAACTTGTAAATCCAATTAGATGCTTTGTTCTCAAAGGACATAAAAGTATTTTCAAATCTGTCACTTGGCCAAAGCTTTGCATTAGTGGCAACACATTATAGTCATTTAAATCATTAACATTGCATGAAAAATACTCCTGATGTTTTTAATTCTCATCTCCTTCCCATCACCATTGGAAAGAGACATCAGCACTCTAGAGAAGTGCTTCATTAAAATCCTGGTGAGAATCTCGCTCTTGAATTCTGTTTCTATGCAGCTGAAGATTCAAAATGAATGTACCTGCTAATTCTAATGTGTATCAAGATCTCCTGCTACTCTTTGATGTATTTCACAACCAATGGAGAACAAATTTGGCATCTATGCTATTAAATAGTGCTATTAAACTGAAAATGCTTTAGCTTGTTACACAATGCTCCCAAAATGTGGTCACTGTAGCAATCTATAGTGTGTATTTATTATTACACTCCTACTCACAGAGTAATAGCTTCCTGCCTTGCTTTGGAACAACTACAATATTTTATCTCAGAATGCTCTTCCCAACATTTGAAGCAGTGATGGAAATTAGTATTTGAACAGAAAAGCTGTCAGGATGCAGCCATTCAACTATCTATCATGCCTTAAATCCTGTTTCTACATGGATGTATGCAGGTTGAAATATCCAATGTTCGGACAAATGATTGAATGAATTCTTTTATTCTTCTACATCAAAGACGTCTAATACTGAATTGAATATTCTCATACTACAGTCTATTAATTTCTGATTAGTTCAGAGATGTGAATGAGATGAGTGTTATATTGCCAGTTTAGGCATGCACATCTCATCTCCATATCAAAAATTGCAACCAGCTTTTTTTTATAACTTGATGAAAAGAACTATGATTTCATAAAGCTTTCCACATCTTAGAAAAAGCAGCATGCATTGCAAAGGCTTTTCTGACTTTGCCAATTTCCTTTACCTATTTTGATTTATAAGAATATCAAGTTAAAGTCATAAAAAGCAAACATATTTTGAAGATTGAAATCAACCAGAAATTAACTTCAAATATTTCCTTGAATGTATCAGAGAATTAATAATTTTTCTTCTTTGAAAATAAATTGAATTTTCCCTAATTATTCTTTCAAACTACTTAATGCTATCTTTTCAATAAAAGATAAATAATCCATATAGAACCATAATACCCACAAACCTTTTGCTGATGTTACTGTTCTGAACACAAACCAAATTAGTAGTGACATGAAGGTAACTTGGAAGCAAAATCATAAAGAGGGCTGAAGGTGTTATATTTGAATACACAAAGTATACGGAATAAGGTAGATGATCTTGCATCAGTTGGAGATTGTCAGGTATGATGTTATGGATATCACTGAGACGTGGCTGAAAGTAGATCATAGTTGGGAGCTTAACATCAAAGGATACACATGGTGTTGAAAGGACAAGCAGGTAGAGAAACGGGGTGCAGTGGCTCCATTGAAAAACAATGAAATCAAATCTTTAGAAACAAGTGGCATAAGATTGGAAGATGTGGAAACCTTATGGGTAGAGTTTAAGAAACCCTGACGAGAATTCTGGGCTCTGAACTGAGACCAGGCTGTGGGGTACAAATTACAATGGGAGATAGAAGAGGCATGTAAAAAGAACATAATTACGATCTCCATGGGAGATTTCAAAATGTGAGTAGGTTGGGAAAATCAGGTTGATGCTGTATCCCAGTAAATGGAAGTTGTAGAATGCCTAAAGCAGCCTGTGTTTGAGCCCACTAGGAGAAATGCAATGCTGCATTGGGCCTTGTGTAATGAATTAGATTTGGTTAGGGAGCTTAAGGTAAAGAAACCCTTAGAAGCAGCTGATCATAATATGATAGAATTCATCCTGCAGTTTGAGAAGGAGAAGCTAAAGTCAGATGTGTCTGTATTAGAATGCAGTAACGAGAATTAAAGTGCTATAAGAGAGGAGATGGCCAAATGTGACCAAGAGACAAGCAGGGAATGATAGCAGAACAGCGCAAGCTGGAGAGCTGCTAATGAGGAAAAATGACATAGCAGACAAACTTAATGTATTTCCCATCTGCCTTCACTGTGGAAGACACTAGCAGTACATCAGAAATTCAAGAATGTCACTGGGGAGAAGTGAGTTTAATTGCTATTACAATGAGAAGATGTTTGGAAGCTGCAAGGTCTGAAGTTAGATAAGTCATTTGGACCAGACTGACTACAGACCAGGGTTATAAAACACACAGCTAAAGAGATTGTGGAGGCATTAGTAATAATTCTTCAAGTATCACTAGATTCTGGAGTGGTTCCAGAGGACTGGGAAATTGCAAAAGTCACTTCTCTTTAGAAAGGAGGGAGGCAAAGGAAAGGACATTATAGACCAGATAGCCTAAATTTAGTGGCTGGGAAGATGTTAGAGTCCATTATTAATGAGACTTCAGGATACTTGGAAGCACTTGATAAAATAGGCCAAAGTCAGCTTAGCTTTCTTAAGGGGATATCTTGCCTCACAAATCTGTTGGAATTATTTGAGAAAATAAGAGCCAAGATAAACAAAGGGGAAATTGGTGGATATTGTGTGCTTGGATTTTCTGAAGATCTTTGATAAGGTGCTACTCATGGGGCAGCTTAACAAGATAAGAACCCATGGTGCTACAGGAAAGATACAGGAGGTACGTTATCTGCTGAAGGCTAGATCTGTGGCATTCAAGTCTGGCAAGCCAGGCCTGTACCAGAAAACCAGGTATGATTTGCAGAGGGCTATTTCAAGGATGAAGAGACAATTTCAAATGAGGTTGGAGGCGATATCAGATGCACGGCAACTCTGGCAGCGTCTGAAAGACATTACTTCCTACAAAGCGAAACCCAATAGTATGAATGACAGCTGAACTCAATTTACTGACAAAATCATTGTTGGTGGAATCAGTGATGAGAGGGCATACAGAAGTAAGATATGCCAACTAGTGGAATGGTGCCGTTAATAAGATGAAAGAGCTGATTGTGGACTTCAGGAAGGGTAAGATGAAGGAACACATACCAATCCTCATAGAGGGGTCAGAAGTGGAGTGAGTGAGCAGTTTCAAGTTCCTGGGTGTCAAGATCTTTGAGGATCTAAACTGGTCCCAACGTATTGATGTAGTTATAAAGAAGGCAAGACAATGGCTATACTTTTAGGAGTTTGAAGAGATTTGGCTTGTCAACAAATACACTCTAACACATCTATAGTTGTGCTATGGAGAGCATTCTGAAAGGCTGCATCACTGTCTGGCATGGAGGGGCTACTGCACAGGACTGAAAGAAGCTGCAAAGGGTTGTAAATTTTGTTGGCTCCATCTTGGGCACTAGCCTACAAAGTAAGCAAGACATCTTCAGGGAGCAGAGTCTCAGAAAGGCAGCATCCATTATTAAGGACCTCCAGCACCCAGGGCATGCCCCTTTCTCACTGTTACCATCAGGTAGGAGGTACAGACGTCTGAAGGCACACACTCAGTGATTCAGGAACAGCTTCTTCCCCTCTGCCATCCGATTCCTGAATGGATGTTGAAGCTTTGGACACTGCCTCACTTTTTATATATTTATAAAAACACACACACACACACACACACACACACACACACACACACACACTTACAGTATTTGTTTTTGCACAGTTAAAATCTATTTCATATACATAATTGACTTACTTGTTTATTTATGATGTTTTATTTTATTTATTTTTTTTCTCTGCTCAATTATTTATTGCATTGAACTGCTTTTGCTAAATGGTAGGGCATTGAGGAATGCAGTAGAACAGAGTGATCTAGGAATAATGGTGCATAGTTCCCTGAAGGTGGAATCCCATGTGGATAAGGTGGTGAAAAAAGCTTTTGGTATTCTGGCCTTTATAAATCAGAGCATTGAGTATAGGAGTTGGGATGTAATGTTAAAATTGTACAAGGCATTGGTGAGGCCAAATTTGGAGTATTGTGTACAATTCTAGTCACCAAATTATAGGAAAGATGTCAACAAAATAGAGAGAGTAGAGAGGAGATTTACTAGAATGTAACCTGGGTTTCAGCACCTAAGTTACAGGGAAAGATTGAACAAGTTAGGTCTTTATTCTTTGGAGCGTAGAAGGTTGAGGGGGGGACTTGATAGAGGTATTTAGAACTATGAGGGGGATAGATAGAGTTGACGTGGATAGGCTTTTTCCATTGAGAGAAGGGGAGATTCAAACAAGAGGACATAAGTTGAGAGTTAGGGGGCAAAAGTTTAGGGGGAACTTCTTTACTCAGAATGGTAGCTGTGTGGAACGAGCTTCCAGTAGAAGTGGTCAATGCAGGTTCAATTTTGTCATTAAAAAATATTGGATAGGTATGTGGACAAGAAAGGAATGGAGGGTTATGGGCTGAGTGCGGGTCAGTGGGACAAGGTGAGAGTAAGCGTTCGGTACAGACTAGAAGGGCCGAGATGGCCTGTTTCCGTGCTGTAATTGTTATATGGTTATTGTTAAGTTAACAAATTTCACATCACATGCCAGTGATAAACCTGATTCTGAAGGTACTGGAATGGAAAGAATATTGGCCTAATGGTAGCAGGCAAAGTGTCAAAATAAAGGGGATGTACTCTGGTTGGCTGTCAGTAACTAGTGGGGTTATGCAGGGGTCCACTCTTTTCACATTATATGTCAATGATTTAAATGAAGGAAATGCAATATCACCAAACATTTCAAGAGGACTAGAATATAAAAGCAAGGATGTAATGCCAAGGCTTTATGTGGCATTGGTCTGATTATATTTGGAGTGTTTGGAGCAGTTTTGGACTCCTTATTCAATAAAAGATGTGTGGCATTGGAGAGGGTCCAGAGGAAGATCACAAGATTTGATTCCAGGAATGAAAAAGTTAATGTCTGGGGAGCATTTGACGTCTCTGGGTTATTACTCACTGGAGTTTAGAAAAAATGATGATGGAAATCTCATGGAAACCCATTGAATATTGTAAGACCTAAATAGAATGGATGTGGAGAGGATGTTTTCTATAGTAAGTCGCCTAGGACCAAAGAGCATAGCCCATGCATAGAGGGATTTCCTTTTAGAACAGAGTTGAGGAAAAATTTCGAGCCCCTAAAGAGTGAATCTGTGGAGTTCATTTACAATGATGACTGTGAAGACGAAGTCATTTGGGTATATTTAAAGCAGAGGTTGATAGATTCTTAATTAATCAGGCCATCAAAGGTAAAAGGGAGAAGACATGAGAATGGGGTTGAGATAGATAATAAATCAAACATGCTGGAATGGCATAGCAGTATCAAGGGCTGAAAGTCTTAGTTTGACTCTTACGTCTTATGGTCTTTTGGTCTTCTAGTAGGAAGTTAAACAATCAAAAAACTGTTTGCTTCAAAAGTCATACCCATGTACTTAAAAATCCTACAAATAGCACAATTCAAGATAATGAGGAAAGTAAAACAAATACTTAACTGCATGAATTGTATTTTCCTAGAAGTGCCCATTGTCAACATTAAAATAATGAAAATGCTATCTAAATCCTGCTTAAAGAGTATGTCTAAAGTCCATATTCAAGCTCCAATTGTTTTTTCATGAGAAAGAAAATAAAGATTTTCCTTGTTTTAATAGTTTTCCAATTTGTGAAGCCATTTTGAAACCAAGGTTTGAGTTTCAGGAAGGGCAGGACAATCAGTTGCTTCCCATGTTGTTGATACAAAGTTATTTTAAATCAGGACCTCACTTCCATTTGATTGTAAGTCTGCTTTTTTGTTCCAGTAACACAGTTTACCAAACTACTTTGAGCACTTTAACATGAGATTCATGCCTTTTAAAGCTGGAGATGCAAGCTGCAGGTGGTGGAATCAGAAGCAACAATAAAACTGCTGAAGGAACTCATTGGAACATACAGCATTTGTGGGAGGAACAAAATTGTTGTTATTTCAGATTGAAACCCTGCATTAGGACAGAGGGTGGAGGGGTGAACGTAGAAAGAGATAAAGGGGACTGGTGAGAAACGATTCCAAGGTGATCCATGGACCGAGGGGGAATGTGAGACAAGGTGGTATTGCTAGGTAAGGGATGTAAGCTGGAATGCGATCACAGGTGAATGATTGGTGGAACAGACAGAGAGGAGGCAAAAACAACCAATGGAAAAAGATGGGGAATGGGAGTGTGAAGATAGGAGAGAGCAACTGGAGGGAGATAAGTAGGAACACAAAGCATTACCAGAGTAATGTATTGTTATAAGGAGGTGAGAAGGGGAAATATTAAAGGTGAATGTTACAATGTTAGTTGACAAAGGACAATAGACAATAAACAGTAGGTGCAGGAGTAGGCCATTTGGCCCTTCTAGCCAGCACCACCATTCACTGTGATCATGGCTGATCATACACAATCAGTACCCCATTCCTGCCCTCTCCCCATATCCCTTGACCCCACTATCTATAAGAGCTCTACCTAACTCTCTCTTGAAAGCATCCAGAGACTTGGCCTCCACTGCCTTCTGGGGCAGAGCATTCCACATATCCACCACTCTCTGGGTGAAAAAGTTTTAGGACAATTAGGACTTAATTAGGACAAAGATGGGTCAAAGATGGCTGAGGGAGGGTGGAAAAGGGGATAAAACTGGATGACCAGAGAATAAGGGGAGGGAGGGGTTGGGAAAAGAGGTCAGGGAAGGTGGGATGAAGGGGGTGTGGTTACCTAAAACTAGGAAACTCAATATTCATATTGAGTTTCAGACAAAGGTGAAGGAAATGTGCATGAACATTGGATCACTTGGAAGGACTGTTTAGGTCTCTGGATGATGTAAAGGAAGGTGTGTTACATCTATTGTGAGAGCAGGGATAAGTGCAAGGGGTGAAGGATGGATGGGTGTGGCGTAATGAACAGACTAAGAAATCATGGAGGATGGTACCACTCCATCCATCTCCTCCAATCTTGTCTACTGCATTCAATGCTTCCTATGTGGCCTCCTCTACATTAGAGAGACCAAGCAGAGACCATTTCACAGTACACAATCTCTCAGTCTGCAGCGACCACCCTGAGTTCCAGTTGCAGTCCATTTCAACTCTTATCCCCAGTCCCACAATGAGCTGTCCATCCTTGGCCTTCTCCACTAACAGGATGACACCACTCAGTCTTGATGCAGTGTTTCAATCCAAGCATGTCAACTATTTCTTTCCTCTTAACGATGGTGCAAGACCCAGCAACTTCCTCCAGCACATTGTTTGTCACTTTTACTGTTAGAAAGCACTTCTTGAAGGAATCCACTTCCTTTGAAATGCATTCAGTGGCTGAAGTTAGGCCAAAGACCAAGACCTTCTTGTCCCGATGAGAAATCTCATCCCAAAATATTTGACTATTCATCTGTTTATTTCCTTTCATAGATGGTACTGACTTGCTGAGTCCCTCAGTGCTTTGTGTCTGTTCCCAAAGGAAACATCATTCTCCAGTAATATCCACAAAATAAAATAGGCATGGACAGTGAGGACTGATTGACATGGTCTGACCAGCACTGCTTTCAAGACTTGTCTTTGTAGGTAACAAGACAGGTGTGTGAAAAGGGTCCAAAGGATCATTGGCGACCCGAGTTACCCCAACAACAATCTATTCCAGCTGCTACCATCCAGGAAATGGTTCCACAGCATAAAAGCCAGGACCAGCAGGCTCCAGGACAGCTTCTTCCAAAAGACCATCAGACTGATTAACTCACGCTGATCTGAGTGTATTTCTATGTTACATTGACTGTTCTATTATAAATTATAAATTACTATGATTGCACATTGCTCATTTAGACAGAGACAAAAAATTTTTTATACCTCGTGTGTGAAGGATGTAAGAAATAAAGTCAATTTAATACAATTCTTCAATATTCTAAATTATGGGCTATAATACTCCAAGAGGAGTAGTCACAAGGAAATCTGCAGATGCTGAAAATTCAAGCAACACACAGAATGCTGGTGGAACACAACAGGCCAGGCAGCATCTATAGGAAGAAGCACTGTCGATGTTTTGGGTCGAGACCTTTTGTCAGGACTAACTGAAAGGAAAAATAGTAAGAGATTTGAAAGTAGGAGGGGGAGAGGAAAATGCGAAATGATAGGAGAAGACCGGAGAGGTTGGGGTGAAGCTGAGAGCCGGAAAGGTGTTTGGCAAAATGGATACAGAGTTGGAGAAGGGAAAGGATCATGGGATGGAAAGCCTAGGGAGAAAGGGGGAGGGGAGCACCAGAGGGAGATGGAGAACAGGCAGAGTGATGGGTAGAAAGAGAAAAGGAGGGGGAAAAAACTAACTAATTCAGTGATGGGGTAAGAAGGGGAGGAGGGGCATTAACGGAAGTTAGAGAAGTCAATGTTCATGCCATCAGGTTGGGGGCTACCCAGCCAGTATATAAGGTGTTGTTCCTCCAACCTGAGTGTGGCTTCATCTTGACAGTAGAGGAAGCCATGGATAGACATATCAGAATGGGAATGGGACGTGGAATTAAAATGTGTGGCCAATGGGAGATCCTGCTTTCTCTAGTGGACAGAGCGTAGGTGTTCAGCGAAACGGTCTCCCAGTCTGCATCCGGTGCTCCTGGTGTGGTCTTTTATATATTGATGAAACCTGACGCCGCAGACTGGGAGACTGTTAAACAATAATATTGTTTTTTTCTGTCTTTCTGCCCATCACTCTGCCTGTTCTCCATCTTCCTCTGGTGCTCCCCCCCCCCCTTCTTTCTCCCGAGGCCTCCCATCCCATAATCCTTTCCCTTCTCCAGCTCTGTATCCCTTTTGCCAATCATCTTTCCATCTCTCAGCTTCACCCCACCCCTCCGGTCTTCTCCTATCATTTCGCATTCCCCCCCCCCCACTTTCAAATCTTACTATCTATCCTTTCAGTTAGTCCTGACGAAGGGTCTTGGCCCAAAAAGTCAACAGCGCTTCTCCCAATAGATGCTGCCTGGCCTGCTGTGTTCCACCAGCATTTTGTGTGTTTTGCTAAGAGGAGTAGTGTTGAATGAAACTTTTCCTTTTATTCAAGAGCCCCACACTATCCCATCAATCCCTCACCCACCACACCACCTTCAATAAATTGGTTTCTTTCCACCCTTTTCAATTATATAATTAACTATTGCACCCAACAACTTTATACAGTACATCTTAGAAAAACAGCATTTGTTACGTAAGCATTGTATTCCATGATGATGAAATCCTTTTCTGCCAGCCATCTCTAGTGATGTGGCTCATTAGCCCCGTGCTAATAGCCACCGGACTCAGCGATGAGAAAAATCACCTTTTCAAATCCGTACATCTAGGGTTGTTATTACTCAGGTCCCACCAAACCCGGGAGGTTAAGATGTCTCACCCATCCAAACCTTGATCTGTGTGAATACTGTGTAATTACTGCTCCTGTGCAATTGCCTGTTGGCAAGAAATAACAGGCCGTACACCGACTAAAAAGATAAAGTATATTTACAAATTTCAGTTTTATCTAATAGTTAATAGGAAAAAAACAAAAAGGACACAGTACAGTTAACTCAGTCCAAATGTCCTCACAAGTTGGAGCAGATTGCTCTTACAGAACTGCTAAAATGAAACATCTACAGGATAGCTGCAAAAAAAATGTTTGAAGACTTTCATTTGCAGGAAGTTCATTGCTTTTGATTTAATGTTTCAAAATTGGGGTAAAAAGTATAGGCATTACTGCCACATTCTGTCCATTTTTGACCTCCAAATTTCAGGAAGAATGTTGAAAAAAGGTGCTGAAGAGATTCATTGATATGAGTCTTTTGATGAGTGACTATTCTCTTGATTTTCCTGGCAACTGAGCAGCAAACAGATCAGAGCATCTTCATTTATCTTCTGGATGTGAAATAGTGTGTTGTTAACATATGCATCATTCTGCTTAAACAAATTAGCATTCCAGAAAATCAAACGTTCCAATTCTTTACAAATCTCAAACTCCTGCTTCTACCAACATCCTTTCATGCCTTAACCAGTGAAGAATCTATCAACCTCTGCCTTAAATATCTTAAATATAAAACTTGGCCACCACAGCCACATGTGGCAACACATTCCACAGATACACCACTCTTTGGCCAAAGAAATTTCTCCTGATCTCTGTTCTAAAAAGACACCCCTCTATACTGAGGCTGTGTCCTCTGGTTCCAGAATCTCCCACCATAGGAAACATCCTCTCAACATCTATTCTATCTTGACCTTTCAGCATTCAATGAGGTCACCATTCATTCTTCTGAAATCTAGTGAATACTGGCCCAGAACCATCCAACATTCTTCATGTGACAAGCCGTTGAATCCTGGAATCATTTTTGTGAACCTTCTTTGAGCCCTTTCAAGTATCAGGACATCCTCTCTAAGAGAAGGAGCCCGAAACTGCTCACAATACTTCAAGTGAGGCCTCACCAGTGTTTATAAAGCCCCAGTGTTTTATCTTTGCTTTTATATTCTAGTTCTCTTGAAATGAACGTTGACATCACATTTACCTTCCTCACTACAGACTCAACCTGCAAATCGAAGTGCAGAAGGACTCCCATGTCCCTTTGTACCCCAGATGTTTGAATTTTCACTTCATTGAGAAAATACCTTTTTGTTTCTTCTGCCAAAGTGCATGAACATACACTTCCCAACATTGTATTCTATTTGCCACTTCTTTATCTATTCTCTTAATCTGTCTAAGTCCTTCCATAGCCTCTACTTCCTTAAAACCACCTGCCCCTCCATCAACCTTCACATCATCCACAAACTTCGCAACAAAGCCATCAGTTCCGAAATCCAAGTCATTGATATATAATGTAAAAAGAATCTGTCCCAAGTGGTTTATTTTCTACAAATAAATATGATTTTAACTGAATTTGCATTTGTGATAAAATCTCCAAGAGCCCTTTAGAAAGTACAGTGAAAGTCTTTCAACTTGGTCAACATTTATTCCTCAACTAACTTAATAAAAATCAAACTGATCGTTTATGCCTCCTCTACTGTCAAGATGAAGCCACACTCAGGTTGAAGGAACAACACCTTATATACCAGCTGGTTAGCCTCCAACCTGATGGCATGAACATTGACTTCTCTAACTTCCATTAATGCCCTTCCTCCCCTTCTTACCCCATCCCTGATATATTTAGTTTTTTCCCCTCCTTTTCTTTCTCTTTCTGCCCATCACTCTGCCTGTTCTCCATCTCCCTCTGGTGCTCCCCCCCCACCTTTCTTTCTTCCGAGGCCTTTCCCTTCTCCAGCTCTGTATCCCTTTTGCCAATCACCTTTCCAGCTCTCAGCTTCGCCCCACCCCCTCCCGTCTTCTCCTATAATTTTGCATTCCCCCCCCCCCATGCCCCACTTTCAAATTTCTTACTATCTTTCCTTTCAGCTAGTCCTGACAAAGGGTCTCGGCCCAAAATGTCAACAGTGCTTCTCCCTACATATGCTGCCTGGCCTGCTGTGTTCCACCAGCATTTCATGTGTTGCTTTATGCCATTTCGTTTTTTCTTGCAGAAAATTGCTGTGTACATATTTGTTTATTTACTTTAACATAAAACCTTTGCTTAACAGAGCTGGAGGCACAGAAAGAACCTGAAAGTTCTAAATTTAACTCTTAGTGATGTAATACGTAGTGTCACTGCCTCACATCTCCAGTAACTCAGGCTGTCTCTGAGTGACATCTGAATGAAGTTTGCTCATAGTCCCTCTGATTGTATGGATTTCCCTCCTGGTATTCTGGTTTTCTTAACACATTCCAAAGTCATGATGGACTTTGAATTGGAATTTGTTTATTATTGGCTGTGAGCAGATGGTTAGTGGGATACTGGGGGGCAGTTGGATGAGAAAAAATGCTTCAGGGAGATGTTAAGGCCAATTAATCTGGTTTAATGACTGGCACAGACTTGGATCAACTAGCCCCTTCAATCTAACACACTCATTATCCATGTTCAGCAAACATAGTTAGGAATGGAGTGGACATTGACCACACCTTCTTCCATTTACAGATGTACACCACAAGCTAATTGGGGGGTACAAAATTTGAATACAGGCCTCACTAGAATAACATGATCAAGCTCCTCAGCCTTCAATATATTTTTCTTTCTCTAACTCTCTCTTTCTGACTCTGTCACCATCTGTCTGGCCTTTTCTCTCTCAATTTACAGACAGAGTTGGTAGAGTATCCAGTCTTTTATGGGCTTGATGTGTATTCTAATTGAAATGGCAGCTGATTCTTATGTGGCACCTTTACTAAAATGTCCTCAATTCCAATTTCCTCAAGCTCTTTTTTTTAAAATGTCTTCAACTGCTTATGTATCTTAAATCAGCTGTTCTACTGTGCTGGCAGACATTGCAAATTTGACAAAACTGTCCAGAGAAGCCTGCATCAAAGTTTTTACTGAAAATCAAAAACTGCATTTGTGCCAATATTGCAGCGGGGAGAACTCACAAACCAACATTACAGGCTGAAAATTATCATGGGACTTTCTAGTAGATGTGTCTTTGTATTATACCAGTTAATGCTTTGATTCACGAGATTCTTGACATCAGCTTATGTACCATTTCTATTTTGTGAACTAACAAGTGCTGAGAATAATACAACATTTGATTTGCCAAATAGAATAAAACTACTTTACATATTAATACCAAAGCATTCCAAGAATATCAGGTCAATTGGGGATATCTCTGACTCACATAGAAAGTGCAGATTTCATTCCACTAATGGAGAATAAGTAGTTACACAGAATACTTCCAACTAAATACAAGGTTTTATTTAGTCAAAGAATATATGCCGCTTTACAAAATGCCTTTAATTCTTATATCTATCTTATTACAGATCTAACAAGTTGTAAATGCTAAAAATGAGACTTGCATTTCAAGTCTATCATGTTTTCAAAACATTAACACATTAAAACCTAGGAGTAAATTATGTTACTGAGAAGGAGATGGAATGCTTACTAATATGTAGTCTTGACAACTCCTTTTCCCTTAATATCAGCAAAACAAAAGAACTGGTCATCGATTTCAGGATCGGGGTTGTACAGATGCTCCTGTCTAAATCAATGTTGAGTCGAGAGAGTTGAGAGCTTCAAGTTCCCAGGAATGGACATCACCTATAGCCTATCCTGTTCCAACCAGATAGACACCATGACCAAGGAAGCTCACTAAAACCTATATTTCCTCAAGAGGCTAAAGAAATTTAGTAACGAGGTGTCTCACAGCTCGACGACACTTGTTTAAAGGGAAAGCTTTGCAACCATTCGGGCTCATTCCAGTGGCCAAGACAGTGACAATAGCAAGCCACAGCAATGACGTTTCTCACAAGTCAGCAACACACGTTTAAAAGTACTGAAAGGACAAGCAGGGCAGCTGTTGTTGAGAGAAGGCCAGTGGTGAGAATAGGAGTGAAAGGTTTTGGCTCAAAGGAGGCTTCAGCTAGAAAGAAGCACTGGCTCTGGGCAAGTTTCTGTTAAGGTTTGCTTTTTTTCCCTTTTTACTGTACCTAATGTAGTAAATGGCTATTGTGTGTTCTTCATGCCAGATGTTGACTCCTGGGAGACCCAAAGTCACCCAGGAAACTACAACTCTGTTGTGCATCCAGCTGCAGCTCAGATTCAGTGACATAAACGGGAGCTTAAGGTAAAAGAACTCTTAGGAAGCAGTGATCACAGTATGACTGAGTTTAACTTGAAATTTGATAGGGAGAAAGTAGTGTCTGACAGATCAGTATTTCAGTAGAGTAAAGGAAATTACAGTGGTATGAAAGAGGAGTTGGCCAAAGTAAATTGGACGGAGATGCTGGCAGGAATGACTATCTCATTGACCAATTAACTATCTCAGTACATGTGAAAATAGTAAACCTATTTCAATTTACTAGTTCCAATATGATTGGACAAGAAGCTGCATGCTGAAAATAATTTTGGTCATCCAGTTATGTTTTGATTCCCAGTATCTCCTCTCCTCATGTGAGCTGCTGCTTCTTAATTGCAATGTAGTTATTTATTTACTTATTGAGATACAGTATGGAATAGGTATTTCTGGCCCTTCAAGGCATGCCACCCAGAAACACCTGACTTAGCTCCAGTCTTAACTCAGGACAATCTACAATGACCAATTAACCTAATAGCTGGTACTTCTTTGGACTATGGGAGGAAACTGAAGCATCTGAAGAATGCCCATGCATTCCACAGGGAAGACATATTGACTCCTTACAGGTGACTTCAGAACTGAATGCTGAATTCCAATGCCCGAGCTGCAGTTGTGTCACGTGAACTACTGCAGTGCTGTTGCACCATACATCAGGTTTGTTTCCTCATTGCTAAGGGTAGCATAGAGATTAGCATAACACTATTACTATGCCAGCAACTAGGGTTCAATTCGCACCACTGTCTGTAAGGGGTTTATTCTTCCTGCCCAAAACCATGTGGGTTTTGTCCATGTGCCGTGGTTTCCTCCCACATTCCAAAGACATGCAGTTTAGCAGGCTGTAATTGGGCAGCATTGGACTGAAAAGGCCTATTCCTGTGCTGTATCTCTAAATATCTAAATCATTCCACTGGCGTGATTTGCATTGTGCACCCATGTTGAGTTTCTAGCCAAAGAGATCATTGCTGGCTGAATATTCAGTCACAGGCAAAGCCAGAGGTGAAAGCAGTTCTATCCTAACCAGAAGAAAAGTCAGAGAATAGACAAGAAGCAGGAAATGGACAGCATTAACTCTTGGGAACATATGTCCCTCAGTTTTATTCCCCATCAGCTCTGGTGGAATTTTGCCTTTAGACAGACCACTTCATGTGAAAATTGGCCATGTTCTATCACCTGCAACAAATTATAGATGTGTGGGAAACAGAAAACTGAACAGAAAACCAGGTATCCATATATCAAGTTTTGTGTTCTTCATTGCTATTCTTTATTATTGGGGGAGCTGCATCAATGTAGCTGAATCCTTCATAGCTCATCAATAAAACAATAATTGAGAAAAAAATACACCAACCACACTAGATACTAGTTGAGTATGCCGAACTAAAGCATACAGATCTCCCTCCAAAGGCTGTGTTCATGGCCAGCAGTATAATTACAAATCATCTAATGGAAGGTGAAAGCAGTAAGGTGCACCAATTTTCAAGAGCCTTCCCTCTGCCAGACAGAACACATCATCTCCTGTCTGGTTATTCTGAAGAATCAACTCAGGGCTAATAATCATTGCAGAGGACACCAGAGAGAGCAAGCTGAAAACCAAAAGTAATGCTTCTACTTCCATTTGTTGAGTGTGTCCGCAGCCACAGCAGAAAAGTTTGTTGCTTTTTCCTCAGGCTCTCCCCTGCACGACTATCTACCAAATGACATTTTTGCATCTCCTTACATCTGCAAACAAGAGGTAGAAAAGTGTAGCAGAAGAAAGAGAAATTCTCACAGACATTCACTGTTCATTCAGTAACTTGATCTGAGGACAATTCAAGCATTCTTTCCCTTCACCTTCTACAATTTCACAATTCTGGAATGGCTTTCAGTCATTCAATGTCCAATTGGTCCCAAATGGACCACACCAAACCAATAACACAGGCTTTCATCATGTCTGCTCTAAAGTCAAGTTTATTAAACTGTGATTTGAGCATCTGGGAGCAGTTGATTTTCTGAGTTACCATGGAAATATTTTATTGTTAAGGGAGAACCTCATCTAAAATATAATTGTATAAAAACTGGTACCATCCAACTGAGCAAAGCAACCTCACTACACTTCCCAAGTGAGGATATAAACCAAAAATATTTCACAAGTCACAGTTCTCAGGTAAATTGTACATCTTATGGGTAGTTGCAGTGCCATTTTTATATATTTAATTATTTTTAGATTTATACCCAAAATGTAATTTGCTGCTGTATGTGCACCATTGTAACTTCGGGAGCCTCTGGTGGGGAATGGACTGGGAGAAAAAATCTAAATTATATAATTCCCTGTGCTGGTGTCTTGTTGCCATGGCAATCACCAAGTTTGTTTCATTCTTGGGCAGGTGTGGAATTTAGTTTAATATTGAAGAATTATTTCCATCTGTCTACTATCGTAACAGAAGACAACTTCAGAATGAATTGACAACTTTCTTCAGTCATCCATCCTACACAGAAATAAAGAAACAATTTCCATTTGGGAAATTATATCTGATATCTTTAATTACATAAATATCTGAAATTCATTCCATAAGCAAGCTCTAATTATCTCTATGGAGAATGCTGATGGAGAAAGTGGGTTTTAGCTGCATGATACATTTATGTGATTAAAGGTGCCAGATATAATCTCTCTGATGAATAATCGTTGTTTTATTTGTGGGTAGGATAGGCAATTGAAGAAACTCGTCACTGATACTGAATTTGACTTGTATGACAATAAATCACACAATAAAGACCTTGATATTGTACTACATTGGAACATTATAAAGACTACAAAATTCTACTGATGTATTGGGAATCAATAGTAATTCCTCATTGAACCAATTTGCAAAAAGCATGAAGGTTAATGCTGGATATTAAACAGAACATGCTACAATAAATGTTACTTTGAAAGCGGCTGAAACCTGGCCTCAGACATCATGCAAGAATAATCTATGCAAACTAAATGTTGCTAACAGTGCTAATGTCGAAAACAAAGATGTATTTAAACAGAGTTCTCTTGAATAGCCATGCATCCATTTAAAAAGCAAATTTTGACCATTTATCCTTAAAATGATACCAACACAATTGCTGACAATGCCAGTCTGTGCAATTTTTGAATTGTAAATTTATACTTGATAAGGACTGGATGGTCCGAAAGCATAATTGCATAATTTACATTGAAATTTTTAACTTGTGTAGTTGACAGCTATTTAGAAAGCAATCAATTCTGAGATTCCTGGTGATCTATTAGACAAAAATCAGCCTGTTTGCAATGGCCTTAAGGTTCCAATGCATACTAGAATACGAGATATATGGTTCATTTTGTATGCCCACCAACAGAGAGCATGCAGACTTTGTCTTCTCAGCCTTCAGATGAAGCAATTAAGCGAAAACCTCAGGACAAGAGAAGACAATTTAAGCATGGGAAAAAAAGCATTTTTTAAATATTTAAATAGGAAAAGAGTTTTTACAGAAACATAGCAACTTTTATGTACCTTCTAGGCAGTATAGGGAAGTCCAGAGTTTGATTTTTTCCCAAAAAGCACTGACTGCAGAAGAAACAAAATAAAGGTTTTTTTTTCTCTAAGGTGCATTGTGCAGACCAAATGATATCAGCTAAAGAAACAGCTGGGTAAAGTACTTATCATCAGGTCTTCTGGACTGGTAAAGGGAAGTCTATAACTGGGATTCTCCTTAACACTCATTATGACTTCTAGTTCCAAAATGTTATAATGGAGAGGGCTTCAGATGGAACTGCTGGACTGCAGAGTGCTCTCTCACCAAATAAATTGACACTCGACATTTAGCATCAAAATATTAGGCAAGAAAACAGAGGGATAAATGTACCACAGAACATTTTCAGGCAGGAATCAGTGACTACAATTTACTGCAAAATAAGGAAATTAACAATTTAAAACAGTCACAAACATGGGATGAAGGGTACTGATGAAGTGTCTCAGCCCGAAACATCAACTGTTTATTCATTTCTATAGATGCTACCTGACCTGCTGAGTTCCTCCAGCATTTTGTGTGTTTTGCCCGCAGTTTAAAACAGCATTTTTTTTTGTAGCAATGCCAGGAATAGATGCAGGCTGTCAAACAACCAATGTTAAATAGGCAAAAGCACATCAGCTATCCACATGTGGCTCCATAATGAAAGTCGGATGAGTTCAACTTGCAGCTGGTCTCCTGCACCTGTTTATCACTTCTGATTAAAGATGTTTTTTTTTCTCTCTCTTTCCAGTTAAACCCCTGTATAATGGTGGAAAGGTACTCAAAAAACGATGCATGTTTATTTGACATTAACTACCATGTTGATAGAATTGATCACTGCAGCAGAAATATTATAAAAGAGGAAAAAATGCTATAGAATTGTGTTTTCATTCAGTTCTTGAAATAACACAAATTAAAAAGAAACATTTCTGGCACTGGTCTACCTACTTCAACAATCATTATAATCCAGAAACTGAATAAAAAACGAGTAAATACATCATGCTGATGGCAGACAGTTTTACACTCAATCAGGTACAAATTCAAATTTGGTAACAATGTATCTGCAATGTATTTCTCTGTTAAGTTTGACTTGATTCTCTAATCCAAATGATGTCCTGGTTTCTAAGCATTTCCTTATAAAGAACTGAGTCTTTTGCAGAGAGGTTTGCAAGCTTCATGCTGTATCATGAACTGATATTATGTTATTAAAATGCAGTTAGAGAGACTCAGTAAAGGAAAGGTAGTAATTAGGAGCTTTCTAACAAGAGGGAACAATTTTCTTTGAATTGTGAGGTGTAACCTAACAATATCAGTCACAGAGAATGGAAATTTTACTTAGATTTTGAGAAAACATGGTTAACCAAATTAATATAGAGGAAATTAAAATATTAAGACAATCTTTCAATGGGGTTACATGACCATAAGGCTAGATAGGCTGGTGAAACGACTATACCTGAATGGAAGCAAGAACTTCATATTTTACTCAACAGGGCACTGACCATGTTGCTGGTGGAGTCAAGTTCAAGTTTATAGTCATCTGATGTACATATAAACAACCAAACAAGATAACATTCCTTCAGACCACAGGGCATCCACACACATATATCACTCACAGCACATAAGTCAAAGTATTATGCTGTAAATAAGTTAGTAACATATAATTCAAAATGCATGTAATGAAGCACAACACAGGAAAACAGTACAGAGTAAGGAACTCGCTGTTCTAGTGACACAACTTGGCATTTGCAGGGTATTCATTAGTCTCACAGCCTGAGGGATGAAACTGTTAACCAGTCTAGCAATGATAGTCCTGATGCTTTTGTACCTTCTTCCTGATGGTAGTAGCTCAGAGAGATTGCCAGATGAGTGGTAAGGACCCTCAACAGTGCTTTGGACCCTTCATCTGGAATGCTCTCCCTTAAATGTCGGGGGGGGGGGGGAGGGAACGGTTGACTCCATTATCTTCCTGGCAGTATATACTGTCCTCTGTATGGCCTTGCAGCTTCCTTACCACACAAATATGCAGGACACTCTCGATGGTGCTCCTGTAGAAAGCTATTAGAATGGGGGTTTTGTAGGCCTACTCATCATTTCTGTTGAATTTGCCAACTACTGAATCTGACTTGGAGTCATGAGTCAGCAGTGGACTGAGCATGCAACCCTGGGGGTCACTTGTGCTCAGCATGATGGAGCTTGAGATCTTGCTGCCAACTTGGACTGGCTGGGGTCATTCCATCAAGAAGTCCGGGATCTAGTTACAGAGAGGGGTGCTGAGTCTCAACCGGGACAATTTACCTACCAGCCTCAGAGATGATCATGTTAAATGCCAAGCTGAAGTTCATGACAACACCGTGGCATATGAGGTGTTGTTTTTTAGGTGGGACAGGTCAGAACGGACTTCTCAATGCTATATAAGTTTGCATGGATTTCCTACTTCTCAGTCTAGATAATCCACATTTGGAACCTGTATTATATTTAATTTGGTGTTTGTGTGGGTGAGTGTGCATGTGTTACTCTTCTATACAGTTTATACTGTTTGTATTTTTAATACAAGCCATTTGTAGCAAAGGCATTCATGACCATGGCAGTGTGATCCAGGGCAGAGGTAGGTGACCATTTCAAGGCAACAGTAGAACTTTTCCATTATAAATATAGAACATTAGATGTAACAATTTCTTTCCATTTTCCTCATTCACATTCTTAAACACACTTCAAGCTGAAGATATTTTATTTTGTGTAATTCTCTCTTAAGCAAAGGTTCACTGCATGTGTACACCATCACAAACACTTGTGGGGATATTGACGTGTTATTACATGCTATTTGTTAATGGATATCTTCTATTATCTCTTCTGGAACTGACAGTAGACATATAGAGGAGGTCCCTTAATATTATATTTGTCCTGCAATCCAAAAAAAGAAGCTGATTATATTGAAGAACAAAGTGGATGGCCTATTCCTGATTCTATTTTCTTATGTTCTTGTAAGTGCTGCGGACCTTCTCTAGGGAAAATGTGGAGAATATTGGAGAATGAAAGCTAGTCAGACTGTTTTCAATGTAGGGTACATTCTCAACTTCTTTTGCTCTGCTTTCCCATTCATTTTCTGGCAACAAAGTTTTGTGGTAGAGTTTCTTCACTTTTTTGAATGTTAAATGTAAAATATGAGGATACGTACTTGCAGCAACCTTGTATGTGAAAATACGTGGTTGCTTTGTCAAGTAAGGTGAAAATAAATCCGAAGGGTTTCTACAGTTATATTAATAGCAAAAGGATAGTAAGGGATAAAATTAGTCCCTTAGAGAATCAGAGTGAACCGCTATGTATGGAGCCGAAAGAGATGGGGGAGATTTTGAATAATTTCTTTTCTTTGGTATTTACTAAGGAGAAAGATATTGACTTGTGTAAGGTAAGGGAAACAAGTAGGGGTTATGGAAAGTATGATGATTAAAGAGGATGAAGTACTGCTGCTTTTAAGGAATATAAACGTGGATAAATCTCTGGGTCCTGAAAGAGTGTCCTGACAGAAATATTTCGAATGTCATTAGAAACGGGGATGGTGCTGGAGGATTGGCGTATTGCTCATGCGGTTCGATTGTTTAAAAAGGGCTCTAAGAGTAAACCTAGCAATTATAGGCCTGTCAGTTTGAAGTCAGTGGTGGATAAATTAATGGAAAGTCTACTTAGAGATAGTATATAATTATCTGGATAGACAGGGTCTGATTAGGAGCAGTCAACATGGATTTGTGCATGGAAGGTCATGTATGACAAATCTTATTGAATTTTTTGAAGAGGTTACGAGGAATGTTGACGAGGGTAAAGCAGTGGATGTTGTCTATATGGACTTCAGTAAGGCCTTTGACAAGGTTCCACATGGAAGGTTAGTTAGGAAGGTTCAACCGTTAGGTATTAATATTGAAGTAGTAAAATGGATTCAACAGTGGCTGGATGGGAGATGCCAGAGAGTAGTGGTGGATAACTGTTTGTCAGGTTGGAGGCCAGTGACTAGTGGTGTGCCTCAGGGATCTGTACTGGGTCCAATGTTGTATGTCATATACGTTAATGATCTGGATGATGGGGTGGTAAATTGGATTAGTAAGTATGCAGATGATACTAATGTAGGTGGCGTTGTAGATAATGAAGTAAATTTTCAAAGTTTGCAGAGAGATTTAGGCCAGTTAGAAGAGTGGGCTGAACAATGACAGATGGAGTTTAATGCTGATAAGTGTGAGGTGTTACATTTTGGTAGGAATAATCCAAATAGGACATACAATGGTAGGAGTTTTAAGAATGCAGTAGAACAGAGTGATCTAGGAATAATGGTGCATAGTTCCCTGAAGTTGGAATCTCATGTGGATAGGGTGGTGAAGAAAGCTTTTGGTATGCTGGCCTTTATAAATCAGAGCATTCGGTATAGGAGTTAGGATGTAATGTTAAAATTGTACAAGGCCGAATTTGGAGTATTCTGTACAGTTCTGGTCACCGAATTATAGGAAAGATGTCAACAAAATAGAGAGAGTACAGAGAAGATTTACTAGAATGTTACTTGGTTCAGCACCTAAGTTACAGGGAAAGGTTGAACAAGTTAGGTCTTTATTCTTTGGAGCATGGAAGGTCGAGGGGGGGACTTGATAAAAGTATTTAAAATTTTGAAGGGGATAAATAGAGTTGACGTGGATAGGCTCTTTCCATTGAGAGTAGGGTAGTTTCAAACAAGAGGACATGAGTTGAGAGTTAGGGGGCAAAAGTTTAAGGATAACACGAGGGGGAATTTCTTTACTCAGAGAGTGGTAGCTGTGTGGAATGAGCTTCTAGTAGAAGTGGTAGAGGTAGGTTCAGTATTGTCATTTAAAGTAAAATTGGATAGGTATATGGGCAGGAAAGGAATGGAGGGTTATGGGCTGAGTGTGGGTAGGTGGGACTAGGTGAGAGTAAGCATTCGGCATGGACTAGAAGGGCTGAGATGGCCTGTTTCCATGCTGTAATTGTTATATGGTTATATGGTAAAATGTTTCTCAAGAACAATATTGTTGCCACTCTTCATTTTCCCTGACACTACAATCTTTACCAAGTTGCCTTGCTACTGGCAACAATATTGTTCTTGAGAAACATTTCTCAAGATCACAACATATCAATGTTCCTATTATCCTTCCTTAGTAGCAGCTCAGATTGATCCAAATCAAAGTTGTTTAGCTAGTAAAACTAGCTAACAGTGTAAGACACAGTAAAACACAGAAGATGTGAGGCAGAGCATTTCCTGGTGCTTCAAGGGAAACACGATAGGCCATGGTAATTTGATTTGCTTATCTTTTGCCAGATATTGCCAATAGACTCCAGTTATAAAGGCTGACAGATGTGAATTGTAAGCATTCAGACAACAATGCAAACTTAATCAGAAGAGGATTCTCGGTGGCTTTCTTAGAGCTTCTCCATGCACCTTTAATTTGAAGGACTTCTAAAAAAAAGGTAAAGGGTTCCAGGGCAGTTTTATAGTTGTTTGTATTATGCATTAACAAATAGGGATATAAGACCTTGTTAAGTGAAAGATAGTATCGAGATTTCTATAAACTATCCACATAATACAACGCACCCAGATTTAGGAATACTCCGTTTCATCGAAACTCAACTTGATATATTTTGTCTGACCAATATTCCAGGTTTGAACGGCTTGTCATATGAAGAGCATTTCATGGCTCTGGGCCTTCATTCAGTAGTATTCAGAAGAATGAGAGATGATCTCATTGAAACCTATCAAATGGTAAAAGGCTTTGATAGAGTGAATGCAGGGAGGACATTTCCTACAGTGTGGGAGACTAGGAACAGAGGACACAGCCTCAGAACGTAGAAGCATCCTTTTAGAATGGAAATAAGGAAGAATTTCTTTTGCCAGAGCGTGGAGAATCTGTGAAATTCTTTGCCACAGGAAGTTGTGTAGCCCAAGTCTTTAAGGCAGAGGATGATAGATTCTTAATAGGTCAGGGCATGAAGGAATGTGGGGAGAAGACAGGAAATTGGGGCTGAAGGGAAAAATGGATCAGCCATGATGAAATGATGGAATGGATTCAAAAGTCAAATGGTCTAATTCTACTCCTGTGTAATATGATCTTATGGTCTTATTATTTAGCCTCTTAAAGAAGCAGAAGTGCTTATGAACTTCCATAACTGTGGTGTCAATGTGTCTATAATATTGTCCTAGTACATTAATTAGGCAGTTGTTTTTTTAAGTGCTTTCCATATAGAAGGATGCCACTTTGGTCCATCCAGTCTATAATGACTCATAGAGCAAACTCATCTCCCAACAATTTTCCGTGTAACCTATGTTCCCCTCATTCGCATTTCCCCCGAAGTCTACCACTTACCAAAACAATAGGGACAATTTAACCTCAAGGATATGGGAACACTGGAGCACCCAGGGGAAATACACACAGTCCTAGGAAAGAGCATATGAAATCTATATAGGCAGTACCATTTGTTGGGGTTGAACCCAGGTCATAGGAGCAGCAAGGAATGCTGCCATTCCAGTTGTGTCTCTACCACCATGAAGTCATTCCTTCCCAAGAGAACACCAATGAGCTCCTAAAAAATCGGGGAATTTTCACCCTCGAAAGAGAATTACCAAAACATAAATTAACAAACAGCTACAATGGAAATCATAATACCAAAGGTATGAATGAGGTGACTCAGATTTACATTTCATGAAAACAATAAACATATGCATGGATGAGATGATGTCCAGAATAATGGAGAGGAAAAAAAAACTATATATACATTTTGTTTGTCAGTGGTCTCCCAGCCTGAAAGAAATGACAAATACATTCTAAGTAAACTGGTCATGTTAAATTGTTGATGTAATCCAACACCATTGACATACAGTGTCAAACCACAATCAACCTTGGGAAACAGCCAAGGCCTGATAGCCTCAGTACACTGGCAGTGAATGCAACATGGTTTTTATTTCATTGAAAGTGTGGTGAACTAAACATAACGTGGCTCTTTAAAATGGACTTGTTTGCACAGCACTGGTGAAATAACAACTTAATGTTTTCAGGTTAAAGAAACATCATCACATCTTATTGAATTAAAACAAATGCGAGAGTGGAATAGGGATTCCTGATGCAACTTTACTATAAGGTCAGAAAGACTCCTACAATCCCAAACATGATAAAACGAACATACATATTCGAAGTCAAGATGACAGGTGGGGCAAAACAAATCACTCTACTGCAGATACTTGTCCCTTTCATATTTAATGTGACCTTCACTTTTCAATTCAGGTAGTTGAACTTTGTTTAACTTTGCCAGCTTTTTGGATTTCCATTCAGACCTACTTTAACCTAAATCTCTTTTATTTTATTTGCTGCTAATCTTCCTTATGTTTCTGTCACTTCAGTCTTTCAAACGTCTTCTACTTTCTATTGTAACACATATAAAAAGCTAAAGGAACTCGGCAGCATCTATGGAAATGAATGAACAGATGACACTTTGAACTGAGACACTTCTTCAGGGCTAGAAAGGAACGGAGAAGACACCAGAATAAAAAGATTGGGAGAGGGGAAGGAAGATGCTAGAAGGTGATAGGTGAGGCCAGGTAGGTGGGAATGGTAAAAGGCTGGAGAGGAAGGAATCTGATAAGAGAGGAGAGTGGACCATCAGAGAAAGGGAAGGAGATAGGGACCCACTACTTTCTATTATGGTGTTTCATAAATCATTCTGCTCTGCAATAGCTTTACACGTTATTATCACTAAATATTGGACTGAAATCTAATAGGCTACTTGCAGAAATGGGAGAATTTCTATGTGTATATGAGCATTTTTGCCTTTTTGTTGTTTACCATCAAGTAACCACATACTGGTTTGTTTTACTTGCAATCTTGGTTGTTACAAAGACTGGACAAAATTTATACTGAAGTCTGATTTGTAACTCCTTAAGCTTAGTGCAGGAACAACTATAAACATTTTCATTGCTAGACAAGCTTTGAAAATAATTTAAAGTTTAAACATTAACATGAACTATTTATCAGTCTGATTTATTTTTCAGCCCTCTACCACATCCCTGTAGTATCTTAGCCCTATGCTCAGTCTAAACTGCTCAATCTGATGATCGGGAAAGATCAATACACTAGTAACTATCATCCTTTCAGAATTACATACACTTCATTGTGTCTGCAGGGAAGATAAGCCAGTTCACAAAAACAGAATACTATATGCAGTCAGCAAATCAATCAGTATCCATAAAAAGTAAAATGTGGTGTCAACGTTTCATGTCAACAACCCTTAATGACAGAAAAAATTGTTTTAACAGTACTTTAATGTGCTCAAACAGAAGAAGTGACATGCCTAGAAATGACATTGGGAATTGTTAGTACAATGTAGAAAAGTGAAGTCAGAGAAATTAAATTTCCAGCTTTTTGTGTAATAAAAGCTGGATATTCTAAATAAGATACGAAGATTATCAACAAATACAAAAGTAGATTTCCAGAGCCAACGGTACAATTTCTGCGGAATATCCCTGTCAATGGGAAGTTTGGAAAGTCCTGCAAAAAGCACTTCAAGCCCTTTCTGAGAGTCCATCTGAAGTGCAGTCAGTTCAGAAACAAACACTCCAATACTGATATATACTTCACCTCGTATTCATGCCAGAATTAAGGAAGTGAATAAAAGGCAATAGTAATGCAAAATTTGTCAATCAAGAATGATATTTGACATGGTTAGAGCAACACTGTCCATAAAACACTGAAATTTGGCTTCTAATTGTAGATTTTGACACAACATATGGTTGGAAGTTTGAATGGTCAACACAAATCAATTTCAGATAAAAGGCCATTCAGCCATTCACCAAACTCATTATTTATTATTTACTGTGCACAGATGATACTCCATTTCCTTCTCATTTACTTAGTGAATTGTAGATCATGATGAGCAGGTTGATTTATGCATGCATTATTTAGTATGGCAATTAGTATTGAGAGAAATTTTCATGTTAAACTGTGTTAACATTCTACCAAGAACCCAGATGAATATTAAAACCCTTACAATGATCTAAATGGAGCACTCACCTACATCAGAACACCTCATACAGCTCCACCTTGGTAAAGTTTGCAGAAAAATCAACAACATTCTGCTATCTTTGGGAAATCAGTATTTTCTAACTCTAGCAACAAACTGTAAAACCTAAACACAGAGTTTTTTGTGCAATCTCAAACAATAAAAGTTGTATTACATTTTCCAAGCAAGGTCAGAAATAAAACAGTTTCCACTTCTGTTGTCTCATAGAAACTCTTGCAATCAATAGATTACTAGTAGCAAGATGATCGAAAGAAATAGCCTGCAGTCCATGCAGATCACAAGGGATGGACACAAGCATTACTGGCTGGGACACGTAACTCACGTTTCAAGGTCAGCAAAAGCTGTGCTTCATGGCTAACTCAAGAACAATTCCCATGCAGAGACAATGCTCTGTTGCCATGACAAGATCAAGACATCGGTATTCCCAATGACAACTGGACAATCATGCCCATTATGAGACTGTCTGTAAAAGTTTACTTAGTGCTAGTGTAATTATGATGGAAGGTCATCATAAAGTGAAGCTGAGCCCAACAGGTTAGCTGGGAAGTAAAGTTTCCTTTTGCTTCATTTGTTAAATAAAGATCTAGTCAAATACACAAATATTTGCATCTTATACATCAGCCTCTTCTCCTACACTTTGCATAACACAAGTTTCTGAAGTGATTGTGATTCCCGTTTTATGATAGACTATATTTCTAATGAATTAGTACTATCCTTCTCATCAGAAGCAGAAAAGCTGCAGTATATTTTAATAGTAAGGAAAGGGCTACTTACCTTGAAAATTTTTATCAGAGTACAACCTTCCTGTGTGCAAATTGAAAATTACATTTTGTGTATCACAACGATGATGTTACTTCAGAATAATTCATTGGAGAATGATATCCGATAAATGCAAATCTTGTTTTTGCTGTTACTCCAAAATGTTGTACAATTGTTAAATTGATAATAATTTGGTATGTAAGCAGTTTTTTTGTGTATAAAATGAACAAATAACTTCTAGCAATGAACTTGGCAATAGTAAAACACAGATAACGGCCAGTTGAACTCTATTTCTGTTCAAAATTTGTTTAGTCTTAAAATGACAATGAACCCACAATGTATATTCTAAACGGACCAATTCAAGTTATTTTGAGGGAAGAATTTAATGATCTATTGGAAGACTTCACCAATTATTCATTATTGCAACCAGTAGTCACAATCAATACTATGTAGAAGATCGCACAGCACAAAAAGACTCAAAATAGAGTTAAAATAATCTCAAAAGAAGAAAAGATATAGATTAGACTATTCAGCAATGGCTATGTTAAATATGTGCAATTATAAATTATGTGAGAAGTATAATATTGTTGTATTACAAAAGAACAGAAGAAACCAGAGCAGGAGTAGAGCAGATAGATCATAACTTATTTAATCATGACCTCTTCCGTTATTTTCCTTGACTCCCTTGTGGTTTTATTGTGTGTCAGTGCACTGAATGTATTCAATAGCTCTGGTTCAGCAGTTCTCAAGGGCAGAGAATTCCAAAGATTTACAACCTCCACAAGTAGACATCCTGAGTTACATTTATTTCTGTCTTATTTCCATCTCCAATACTGAACATCCTGGTTCCAGTTATTGTCCCTGGGGAAACATCCTCTCACCATCTATCCAGTTACTACCCAACATAATCTCATGTTTCAATAAGATTATTTCCTATTATTCCATATCCCAATGATTTTGTGTTTCATATTCTGTGTTTTCTGCCAATTTTTTTTAGTTGCCATTTGTACAATTTGTTTTTTTTTTTCTCTCAGTGGTGTTGGGGGGGTATGTTTTTCTTAACAGGTTCCATGGTTTTTCTTTGTTTTGTGGCTTTCTGTGGGGAAGACAAATCTCAGAGTTGCATACTGCATATGTACATTGACAAATGCATTAGACTCAGAATCAGGTTTATTATCATTGGTATATGTCATGAAATTTGTTAACTTAGCAGCAGCATATAGAAGAAGAAAAAATAATAACATAAATAAGTTAATCAAATACTATATGAGTATATTGAATAGATAAAAATTTGTGTAAAAAAACAGAAATAATATATATTAATAAAGTGAGGTAGTGTTCATGGGTTCAATGTCCATCTAAGAATCTAATGATAGAGGGGAAGAAGCTGTTCCTGAATCACTGAATGTGTGACTTCAGGCTTCTGTACCTCCTACCTGATGGTAACAGTGAGAAAAGGGCATGCCCTGCATGCTGAAGGTCCTTAATAATGAACACTCCTTTCTGAGACACCGCTCCTTGAAGATGTCCTGAGTACATTGCAGACTAGTATCCAAGATGTAGCTGACTAAATTTAAAACACTCTAGCTTCTTTTGGTCCCATGCAGTAGCTTCCCCCCACCCCCACCCCCACCCTAGCCACATACCAGACAGTGATGCAGCCTGTCAGAATGCTGTCCACTGTACATCTACAGAAGTTTTTGAGTGCATTTGTTAACATGCCAAATCTCTTCAGACTCTTGATGAAGCATATTCATTGTCTTGCCTTCTTTATAACTGCATCGATAGTTTGGGACCAGGTTAGGTTCTCGGAGATCTTGACACCCAGAAACTTGAAACTGATCATTCTCTACTCTTCATATCCCGCTGTGAGGATTGGCATGTCTTCCTTCGTCTTACCCTTCCAGAAACCACAATCAGTCTTTCAACTTCCTGACATCGAGTGCCAGGTTGTTGCTGCAAAACCACTCCCTTCGTTGGCATATCTCACTCCTGTATGCCTTCTCATCTCCATCTGAGATTCTACCAACAATGGTTGTATCATCAGCAAATTTATAGATGGTATTTGAGCTATGCGTAGCCACACAGTCATGGGTATACAGAGAGTAGAGCACTGGGCTAAGCACATACCCCTGAGGTGCACCAGTGTTGATCATCAGCGAGGAGATATTATCACTAATCCGCAGATTGTGGTCTTCCGGTTAGGAAGTTGGGGATCCAATTGCAGGGGGGCGGGGTATAGAGGCCCAGGTTCTGTAACTTCTCAATCAGGATTAAGGGAATGATGATGTTGACTGTTGAGCTATAGCCAATATACAGCATCCTGATGTAGGTGTTTGTGTTGTATAGGTGGTCTAAAGCTGTGTGGAGAGCCATTGAGATTACATCTGCCGTTGATCTATTGTGGCGACAGGCAAATTGTAATGGTCCAGGTCCTTGCTGAGGCAGGCGCTCAATCTAGTCATAACCAACCTCTCAAGCATTTCATCATTGTCAATGTGAGTGTTACCAGGCCATAGTCATTAAGGCAGCCCACATTATTCTTCTGGTGTAATTATTGCCTTTTTGAAGCAAATTGGAACTTCTGCCTGTAACAGTGAGAGGTTGAAAATGACCTTGAATACTTCTGCCAGTTGGTTGGCACTATTTTTCAGAGACTTACCAGGTACTCCACCGTGACCTTCCACTTTGCAAGGATTCACCCTCTTTAGAGACAGCCGAGACAGAGATCACAGGGACACAGGTTGCAGCAGGGATCTTCAGAGCTGTAGTTATATTCTCACTTTCAAAGCGGGCATAGAAGACATAGAATTCATCAGCAGGTAAAGGGTCGCTGCCATTCATGCTATTGGGTTTCGCTTTGTAGGAAGTAATGTCTTGCAAACCCAGCCAGAGCAATCGTACATCCGATGTCTTCTCCAACCTAATAAATGTACTTTGATTCTTTGAATCTTTGAATATTTTCAAGTATTATTCATGCTTCAATTTACCCTACTATGCACAAGGAACTAAGTCAAACCCCAGAAAAAAGTGGCTGACTTGCAAATTATTTGTCCCTGACTTGAAAACAGATAGCCATCTATTCAAAGTAAGCAGAAAATATGTTTCTTTAATTTCAGTCTTCTGAGATCCATTTGAAACTTTCTAATGTTCAATCCTTATTATCATCAAGCCCTCAGAAATAATTGCCTCACTTTTTTTTTATCCGCCCTACACTTAAATGATCTTTTCTCATACTGGGGCATGCTGCTGTCACGGTTAAGAGTAAAAGTATATTGTCGTGAAAACAGTACTCAAAGTTCAAAGTAAATTTATTATTGAAGTGCATATTTGTCACTATCTACAAACCTGAGAGTCATTTTCTTGTAAGTATACGCAATAAATCCATATTGGAATAATAGCTATAACATATCCACAGCTTTGTGATCCATTTGTGCTGATGGAAAATGTGGAGAGGACATTGTTGCCAATCTGAAGTGACTGGGTTTGTCAAATGAGGAAATTGAGGATCCAATTATATAAGAAGATAGTGAGGCCAAGGTTTTGAAGCTTTATGATTAGCTTTGAGGGGATGATGGTATGAATGCCAAGCTGTAGTCGATAAAGAGCAGAATGATGTATGTGTCTTTGCTATCCAGATGTTCCAAGGTTGAATACAGAAACTGCAAAGTCATTTTAGGAGTTCAGTATGTAATCAATTTTGAAGAAAATGAAATAAACATGAGATTCTGCAGATGCTAGATATCTTGAAAAACACATACAAAATGCTGGAGGAACTAAGCAAATCAGGTAGCATCAGTGGAACAGTCAATGCTTTGGGTTGAGATCCTTCATCGTTTGAAAACTATAGGTTTAATATTGGTTCTGAAGGATATTGTTGTAGACCAAGGTTAGGAATAGAATATTAACATTGTAATCATTCAAAACTGGTTTGCCTGCACAATTTTTCTGAAACATGTGTCATATTAAATGAATAAAAGTTACACAAGACAAAAAGTGATAACATTGTGTATATTTATTTCTGAGAATAAATTACATTACAAGTTAGAAATTACTTTCATCATGTTCAACAGATATCCAAAAACCAACAATATTTAGGATTTCTGTAGTGTGAAAGACATTCACTTGAGCTGCCATTTCACATGGGCTAAGGGATTTAGCTTGTGTATTTTAATAAGCAATTGATTTAGATTATCAAAGAACTAACCACAGGCTACACCTCTACAAAATATCAATGTAGTTTGAAGTGTGAACTCAAAGTGTATATTTTCTGCCACTTCTATAAATATTATATTGCCTATGATTTGCATTGAGAACTGACTTCACTGCAGCTTGAGATGACCCTTGTCTCAATACAAATGTAAATGCATATTGAAGTAGCTCACTATGATATGAATCACAAAGTTGCAGGCAAAGGTCAGAGGTAAACAAGCTTGAGAATGTAAAACCAATCTGGACTAACACTACTGAATCAAATCAACCTTCTTTTTTCCTGAAGATGTGCCTATCTTTTCAAACACAATGAAGATAATAGCAAAACATGTTAGAAACAATGAGCCAGTCCATATAATGTTTTACCTGTGTAAAATGTATTTTTTGTATCAAACCTAGCTTATTTATAATTAGTGTTTTAAGGATGAAGTATTGGATAAGGACATGACAATTTGTCTGCTGAATTCATTGTCAAGGAGCTATTGATGCTTGTCAGTAAGTGCAAAATAGAAAAATCTTCTAATACCTTCATTCCTGTGCTTGATGAGCTAAAATCACTTGGAAGCTAAAATAGATTAAATAGCATTTGAAGTGTTTGTTAAGAAAAAAAATGATGATATGAATATATTACTTTGAGTAGCTAAGAAGCACTTGAGAAAAATTGCTGCCAATTTCATATTTATGTGTGATTTTAACACCCCCATTAACTTGAGTCATGCAAATAGATTTCCTACACTTGTTTAAGGATGCTATTACAGAGAATTGATTATGACCAAGCTAAACCACATATAAATATTATTTTTCTAAATGGACTTTTGAACTTACTACGGTAAAGCATGTCTAATCCTTAGGATATTGGAGGGGCCAAATTTACAGATTAACTAAGCTCATAGATGACACTCCTGTTGATAACTCAACTCACTTTGAATTCACTTTTCTGATGTTGCACAGCAGCAAATAAAATCAATAAACAATGTACTTAAAAAAAAAACTTGGTGTGTAGTTTTGTAAAGGGATCACAAGAAACAGAGACCTGACAACTTAGGGGAGTGGAAAATCCAGCCTCTGGTGAACCAAATGCCAAAGCATCAGCATTGCCCAACAGTTATTGGAGTTTTTCTGTACTTTGCACTTTTACACTGGAATTATGAGATTACTATTAAGAAAAGAGGATTTTTTTTTTTTGCAGCCAGTTCCACCATGGAAAGTACCTGAGTTTATTTTTGGTACAGACAGATAACAAGTATTGTGACAGACTCTGATCACGACTATAATCTCCGTAGAGTAGGTAAGGGCACAATAAATGAAACAAAAATGGACTATATGACCCCATGGGCCTATTCTATCATTCACTAAGATCACGGGTAATCTGAGTTCAGAGTCAACATTATATTGTTATCTGCATTCCACAAGATTTATCTTAGCCTTGAATATGTTGAATGACTCAACTCAGTAAGAAAATTCTCACAATTCAGAACTTTTCAAAACAAACTCCATCCTCATCTCCATCTTAAGTGGGTGGCCCTGGTTCTGGGATCATGCTACTAATAACTAGATCCCATACACCAACCTGCCATTTTAAGAATACTGAATGGTTCCCTCATACAGTAAGATGAACTCTTTGCTTCAAGCTACCTCGCTATGACCTCGTTATTCTGCATTGTTACTGATTTACATTCTATTGGGGCAGCTTGGTAGCATAGGTGCCTGCACAATGATTTACAGTACAGGTGACTCAGGTTCAATTCCCGTCACACCCCGTAAGGAGTTTGTACCTTCTCCCCATGACTGTGTGTGTTTCCTCTGGGCACCGTGGTTTCCTCTCAAGGTCCAAAGATGTACCAGTTGGCAGGTTAATTAGCCATTGTAAGTTGTTCTGTGATTAGTCGAGGATTACATCCAGAGATTTCTGGATAGTGTGGCTCAAAGTGCCGGAAGGGTCTATTATGCACTGTATTTGAATAAATAAATACTTCAATGCGCTACCGTGATGATCTGTATAAAAGGTTTGCAATACGATTTTTTCACAATATTTCAGAACATACAGAATAATAAACCAATTTATGATCCCCTCAGCAGTTACCCTGCCAGTACCACTTCGGGTCAAATGTTTAAATAACATCATTTCTTATTCTTCTCAGCTCCCTCATAAGAAAACCCTTTCGTCACAGAAATAAATCTGAGTGAACCATATCTAATCTGCCTTTAATGCAAGTATTACCTTATTAAAGAGAAGAAAACTAAGCAGATGCAGTCTAATCGAAGTCCTGATCAATTGTAGCAAGCCCTCCATACTTATTATCAGCAACGAAAATTCGATTTAACAATAATCTTTCCCAGCACTTCATTTACTATTCCCTTACCATTGTGGTAAACCACAGAGGAAACACCAGCTTCTTTAAAATTAACCCTAGCTTACATCCTGAATATCTTTTGCTGTGGATACAGCAGAAATTCTTATTTATTTGTTTCATCTGATTTTTCAAGCTCTACACACAGCAACAGTTTCAACTGAAAATAATTCTCAAGAGCTTTTAACAGTTGCATTTCATAACTAACCAACAAGATAAATACATGAATAAGTTCAGAAGGTTCCCACAATATACTTTTTAAAATAGCAAATAATATTGGAAATAAAGTTTGGTGATTTTATAATTAAAAACACAACTAAAGGTGATTTACTTGAATCCAAATTAATGCATCTATTTGACCAGAGATGTGTAACAGTTATTTAACTTCGTAATATAGTCAATCAAATGTTAAGTTCATTTAATTATCTTCTTTTTCATATCTATCAATGTGTAACAGTGTACAGCTTGCATTAAAATCCCACAAACAGAAGTATATATCCATTTCCTTATTTCATCTTATTCTATGCAATATTCCTTCTTCTTTTTGATGCTAATACATGCAAAATCAATGACAAATTTTAACTGAACCAGAGTAACAACATTCTTCACATATGATGTCAGTACAAATTTATTGAAGCATGGTCTATTACTAGAAAAGAAATCCGTCAGCATAAAACTAAAGCAAAAACATATCTCAAGTTTCTTCAGATCACATTTCATAGTATAAGGCACATTTATTGAAAATAATCTACAGTGGTAATGGTATACTCTTTGATCTCTACTTTTCATGTATATCAGAGATGTAGACTGATACTTGTGGAATTGCAATTTTTCATTTGAATTTTCTTTATTCACATCCTTGGGTTGATAAATGCTTAAGTGCCAAGTCACAAGCTTCCACTCTTCTTTTCAAGTCATAATCCTTTCCCACTTACACAGAGATAATTGAAGGGTGAGTTGACATCTACAGGCACTCTTCTGGAAGTAATCATTATTCAGAAATCATGAATTTGAAGTCTTGTCATTTTTTTATCCTGCGGCAACATGGCAGAAAAACCAACAAATGTTCTATAGAATTCAAGACTATTTGGCTAAGTACTACGTAACATTTTGTTTTGCAGCCCCAAAAGAAGAGTGAAATAAATTTTAACTGTGATTCTGGCTTTAAACAAAACTGCTGGACATATTTCGCTGAATGGTAAACTACTAGCATGTTGATGTGAATAGTCTGTAATGAGGCCTGGAGTGGTGCTGGAGTACAAGTAATATACTGAGTGAACTGGTCAGACTGAAACTCGGCCTACTCACAAAAATCTTCTGGAAGCCTGACAAAGCCCCAGTTTTCTGCCTGTCAAAGCTGTTAAGGTTTTAATTGTTTATGAATGGTACTGAGATTGAAAAAAAAATCTCAAAACATATAAAAACACTTAAAATATTTTAATAAATTGAACAACAAAAAAATGGAGTTATTACCCTAAAGCCCTATTATCCCCTTTGAAATGAATGGGCTTGCAGATCCAGCATCCAAGCTAGTTCCAACATAGGATCTGAGGTCAGATTGTATAAATACTGAGGAGTTACACTGAAATACATGGATGACAGAGCTCAACCAAATAGATTTAAGACCTCAGTGTTCTCAAACTTACCAGTAATCAGACAGAAAAGTGCCAGCATTTTCATTTGGAACTGCTGGTACTTCCCACAGAATTACGGATCATAATCAGAGTTATAGACAAATGCAGCTGTAAATTTTTGAACATGTTAAGTATTGCAGGCTTTATATGCAAGAGAAAGGCATTATATTACATTAAGTTCCTTGTTCAGAAACTTGCCAGATTCTCCTGATCCCCCTTTAATGCTATAGGATCTTTTATTTTCCACACAAAAGAAGTGGTCGCTGCTATTGCGCCTCACTTAGACCTTAGTTCCTCCAAAAATGTAGTATTCCTTCAATCAATTTATGGAACGTTACCTCAGATTAGAGTTAACTGCAAAGCTCAACTTGTTTTAATAAGACCAAAAATTAACATGAACTTGACATTAAATCGTTGTGTTGAAAAGGTCAGACGTGAGATAAACTGAAAGCTGAGCCCTGGGATTTATTTCAATAACAGTGGTTTTCAAGGAGCATGACTGAGATGGCAATGTTAGCAAAGGGAAAACGGGGGAATTGGGTTTTATTGGGCCTTTGGTGTTATGAACAATAAGCATCCATTAATTATGACAAAACAAGAGTCATTGGCACTTCAGTGAAACCAGGAAAAAGCACAGTATGTCTATAAAATGATTATGAGGCTAATTGTAGCCCATGTTTCATTCAGAGCCCGTGCAGTTTGCAAAGATGCAGCTTTAGTTCCATATATTCCTGAAGCTCTCTGAATCATATACTCTCAATTGCAGCCAGTGCTTTTATCATTATATTGGGCATTTTGAAATGTAACTTTGCATACTGTCAGTCAGTTGACTATATTACAGGATTAGTCCAACTGATTGTGCATCAGACAAGAAATGTTAATTGGTTTTAAACAAATGTACATTCAACAGAACCTCTACTTTCAAACTCAATTTAACATCTGCAGTCTGAAATCTGATAAAGTGCATTGCTGAAATTCATACTTAATATTTTATCTGCAATCTCAAGCAATGGGCAGATCAGTACAGACTATATTGTCCACATCATCTGTGTGAACACAAAATGACAGAGCAATATCTTCCACTCTTCATGCTTCTGTCATCCTTACCTTCATGAAAAGACACACAAAATATAAAGGCAGGAATAAAAGGATTTTTTTCTCAGTAGAAACTACGTACTTTAATTCACTAAATATGATGATTGCCTCAACCTTTTGTTCAATATAAGGTTGTTAATATACCTGGAATTTCAGCACTATAAACTGCTGTTTAAGCTGTGAATAATATGCAACCATGATAAAAGTAACGTTACCAGATTAGTATAATGTTAATTCATAAATCTGTTCTGAAGAGGGCAGGTTGCTAAACTAATTCTGAGAGCTAATGTTTACAAAACCCATCAGAACCTGCCAGATGGTGTGAGGTGATTTACTGGACCTGTACCAGCAATTTACTAACACGGCGAGATTTAAAAACCTGGGATCCTTATAGCTAGGGGGATTAAATGGAGTGTTTATACAATTGTTTAAAAGTATGAAGAAATTGATGTGGAATTACTTTATTTACTCCTTTTCATGATTTTAGCATAATTGGCAAGGATAGTATCTTCTCATTGCCCCTGTTGATACAATGGTCAGCCACCATGCTGAACCTTCATAGTCCTTCTGAAGAAAGTATTCACACAATATTGTTGCTTAGGGAGTTCCAGTATTTACACCTAGCTACGAAAAGTTAGAATGGTGTATAATTTAGAGAGTGATCATAACGATCTGAAGCATTTGTCTTTGATTGTAGAAATCAAGGTTCTGAGATGCATTTTTGGAGAAGCCTTGACAAGTAACTACAGAGCACTTTGGAGCCATTGTGTGGCAGAGGATATTGATATGTAAGGATGATGCACCATCAATAACTCTCCGAGACGTGAGGCGAGATATAGGCTTTTATTGGCTGGAAGAAAGAACAAGCAGCAATTGACCACCACACTACATCCTGGAGACTGAGACCAGGGCTCAGGCCTCAATCACCTTTATACCAGGGTCCGTGGGAGGAGCCACAGGAGCAGTCAACGGTGGGGGGGGGGGGGTGGGCGTGTCCAGACAAGTATATGTAGTTCACCACAAAGGAGTTGAGTGGAATGCCAGTCAAGTAGACCGTCTTGTGTTGAATGTGTTAATTTGCTGGAATGCTGGTGGAACTGCAGTCACCCAGCAAGAATATTCAATGACATTCTTGACTTGTGCTTTGTAAATGATAGAAAGGATATGGAGCTTCAAGAATTGAGTCACTTGCCACAAAATAGCAACCTGCTCTTGCAGTGGAAATATTTGTAAGAATGTTCCAGTTTCATACTTTGTCACTGGTGCCTACCAGAAATTTGAATGTGAGAAGGTGGAGCTGGACAGTGGTAATGGAACTGTAAACCACATGGAGCTGGATAAAGGTTTGCCTACTGGAATGCACTTGTTTCTTACAGCTTAACAATCCTCCTGTACATAAACTTCCGCACTTTGCTGAACAGTTACAAATGGAGTTGAATATCCCTGTATCTGACCTGGCGATAGATAGAAGGGCATTGGTGAAGCAGTTGGAGATAATTCAGTTTAAGAAACAATCCTAGACAACTCCTAAATGACAGTGTGATTGATCTCCTACAACTACAATGATATTACTTTGCACAAGGTATGCCTATAATCATGGGAATATTTTCCACTTGATGCCCAGTGACTTTAATTTTCTTGGGCCACTAACTGGCACAGGTTACACATGGAAGGTTAGTTAGGAAGGTTCAATAGTTAGATATTGATTTTGAAGTAGTAAAATGGATTCAACAGTGGCTGGATGGGAGATGCCAGAGAGTAGTGGTGGATAACTCAGGTGTGTGTGCCTCAGGGATCTGTACTGGGTTCAATGTTGTTTGTCATATACATTAATGATTTGGATGATGTGGTAGTAAATTGGATCAGTAAGTATGCAGATGATACTAATATAGGTGGCATTGTGGATAATGAAATAGGTTTTCAAAGCTTGCAGAGAGATTTAGGCCAGTTAGAAGAGTGGGCTGAACAATGGTAGATGGAGTTTAATGCTGATAAGTGTGTGGTGCTATATTTTAGTAGAACTAATCAAAATAAGACATACATGGTAAATGGTAGGGCATTGAGAAATGCAGTAGAACAGAGTGATCTAGGAATAATGGTGCATAGTTCCCTGAAGGCGGAATCTCATGTGGACAGGGTGGTGAAGAAGGCTTTTGGTATGCTGGCCTTTATAAATCAGAGCATTGAGTACAGGAGTTGGGACGTAATGTTAAAATTGTCCAAGGCATTGGTGAGGCCAAATTTGGAGTATTGTGTACAATTCTGGTCACCGAATTATAGGAAAGATGTCAATAAAATAGAAAGAGTAGAGAGGAGATTTACTAGAATGTAACCTGGGTTTCAGCACCTAAGTTACAGAGAAAAGCTGAACAAGTTAGATCTTTATTCTTTGGAGCGTAGAAGGTTGAGGGGGGATTTGATAGAGGCATATAAAATTATGAGGGGGATAGATTAAGTTGACGAAGATTGGCTTTTTCCATTGAGAGTAAGGGAGATTCAAACAAGAGGACATGAGTTGAGAGTTAAAGGGCAAAAGTTTAGAGGGAACTTCTTTACTCAGAGAGTGGTAGCTGTGTGGAACAAGCTTCCAGTAGAAGTGGTAGAGGCACGATTGTCATTTAAAAAAAAATTGGATAGGTATGTGGACAGAAAAGGAATGGAAGGTTATGGGCTGAGCGCAGGTCGGTGGGACTAGGTGAGGGTAAGCGTTCGGCAAGGACTAAAAGGACCAAGATGGCCTGTTTCCATGCTGTAATTGTTATATGGCTATATGGTTAAGGAAATTTCCACATTCCTGTCAACAATAGAAAACATTCTGTCTAGCTGCATAACTGCTTGGTATGGCAATTGCTGTGCATGTGACTGCAATAAACAAGGGAGTTATTGGACACAGCTCAGCATATCACAATAAAAAGCCCTTTTCCCTCCCCCCCTTTCTGCTTTCCGCAGGGATCGCTCCCTACGCGACACCCTTATCCATTCGTCCACCCCCCATCCGTTCCCATTGATCTCCCTCCTGGCACTTATCCTTGTAAGCAGAACAAGTGCTACACCTGCCCTTACACTTCCTCCCTCACCACCATTCAGGGCCCCAGACAGTCCTTCCAGGTGAGGCGACACTTCACCTGTGAGTCGGCTGGTGTGGTATACTGTGTCTGTTGTTTCCAGTGTGGCCTTTTATATATTGATGAGACCCGACACAGACTGGGAGACCGTTTCATTGAACACCTACGCTCTGTCCACCAGAGAAAGCAGGATCTTCCAATGGCCACACATTTTAATTCCACGTCCCATTCCCATTCTGATATGTCTATCCATGGCCTCCTCTATTGTCACGATGAAGCCACACTCAGGTTGGAGGAACAACACTTTATTTACCAGCTGGGTAGCCTCCAACCTAATGGCATGAACATTGACTTCTCTAACTTCTGTTAATGCCCCTCCTCCCCTTCTTACCCCATCCCTGATATATTAATTTCCCCCCCTTTTTTAAAATTTTTTCCCTCTTTCTGCCCATCACTCTGCCTGTTCTCCATCTCCCTCTAGTGCTCCCCTCCCCCTTTCTTTTTCCTTAGGCCTCCTGTTCCATGATCCTTTCCCTTCTCCAGCTCTGTATCACTTTTGCCAATCACCTTTCCGGCTCTCAGCTTCACCCTACCTCCTCCAGTCTTCTCCTATCATTTTGCATTTTTCCCCTCCCCCTCCTACTTTCACATCTCTTACTATCTTTCCTTTCATTTAGTCCTGACGAAGGGTCTGGGCCTGAAACATCGACAGTGCTTCCCCTTATAGATGCTGCCTGGCCTGTTGTGTTCCACTGGCATTTTGTGTGGTTTGCTTGAATTTCCAGCATCTGCAAATTTCCTCTGTGTTTGCTTTTGACAATAAAAAGCCTCCCTTCTTTGGACTCTGCCTATACTTCTCATTGCCTCAGTAAAGCTACCAACTTAATCAAAGACACTACCCTTCTCCCCTCTCCAATCAGGACCACATTGTCTCTTCTTCCCTCACTCATCAGGTAGAAGATACAAAGGCTGAAAGCGTATAACACCAGCCTGAAGAACAACTTCTCTCCCACTGTTACCAGACTCTTGAACAATAAGTTGGATAAGGAGGATAACACCTCCTACAATAAGATGGACCTTTGTCCTCACAAACTATCTGACTATGATGTTGTACTTTATAAATTACCTGCACCGCACTGTTACAGCAGTTTTTATATTTTATTCCGCATTGCTACTTTTTTTACCTTATTCTAGCACAATGCGCTGTGTGATGATTTCATCTGTATAAAGTGTATGTAAGTCAACTTTTTTTAATGTACCTTCATAGATGTGAAAATAATAAACTAATACAAATGCAATAAGTAACAAAAAGAAAGATCAATCATTGATTATCCTCTGGAAAGAGATGTCAAGTAATGTCCATCAAGGATCAGTATTGAGACCATCTTTTCTCTTGAATATATTGTAATGATGTGGATGCACGTACAGAGCATTGCTTTCAAGGTCTGCAGACTGGAAACAATGGAAAGAACAGCAAAATACCTTTTTAGGAGACAGATTGATAAAGCTGACAGATAGTTGACAGGAGAACATTTTCACAAAGCAGGCAGAAATAACGCAGAGGAAATATAAACAAGCATAGTAAAGTTAAAACATGGAGCCCTAGGATTTCAAATACAAAAAGCTTTGAAGGGTGCAAGATAAGTAGATGATTCAAAAATGAGCGAATAATAGTGGCAAAGTATACAAAGGCAAGAATGTAATTTTGTGTCTTCATATGTCACTAAGTAAGTCATTGCTGGCTTTGTCTGCAGTGCCTTAGAAAGGATTTTCAGGTTTAAGAGAGAATGCAGCAGAGACTTATTGGAATGACGTTAGGGATGAAGTACTTCAGTCATGCAGAGAGATTGTATAAACTGGTGATGTCCTTCTTCAAGTAGTAAAATTTGAAGACTTTGATAGAAGTTTTGAAAGCTATGAATAGACTTAAAGATAGATTGCTTCCATTTGTAGAATGGTCAATATGCAGCATACTCAGATTTAAAGTGTTTGGTGTAAAAAAAAACAGAAAGGACAAAAGAATTTTTTTTTAATATAATCAAATCAGGAATGCACTTCCTGAAAGATTGGTGGAAGCAATAATATATGAAAGATACATAGAATGTTTCTGATCAATGACACTCTGTTTTTAATATATCATTTAATAATATCATTTATTTTCTCCATTTGGGCAATTTTTGCTCCTCCATTTTGGTCACATTGCTCCCAAATAACACATAGCAATAATTGATATGCTCTCTGGATTCAACCAATCGTTAACTTGAACATATCAGAATATGTTAACTACTGTAAATCTCCATAAAGATGAATTTCATGTAAACAGTTTATGTGCTACGAACTTAGAGGTACTAAGAACCAGAAGAGGTTAGTATTATTGACAAGTACAGCAGTGATTCTGATCAGTATATGTCAGGTCACTCATCTGAGTGCTACTGGTAACCATGTAACCAGGTACTACCTGTCGCATGGTCAGCTAAACCGGCTCCTTCACCTAGCTTGCCTGGTGAGGAGGGGAGCTAGACACCCTGTAGGGCAAAAAACAAGACCTGTCAAAGGGCGGATGAACCCTCTTGTAGGGGCAATGGCCATCTAGCAAACACGTGCTGTGAAGCGCGTAAAGAGCAGCCCTCACATCGAAGTTTGTTCTGGCCATTCACTGCAACAGAACATCCCACAGCTGTCTTGGAGCCCACCATACTGCTGGATCCAGGGGGGGATGTCGAGAGGGTGGGTCTAGACCTGTGCAAACTCTTACTCACCTAAAATCCATTCACGCACATGCTGTTCCTTTCTGAGGGGTGGGGTATCCTCAAAACATCCCAGTCCTGTAGCAACAGACAAGTGGTGAAGTGGTAGGCTTGACCAGCTGAGAGCCGTGGTCACAAGTCTGCATGCAGGCGGCAGGGCAGAGTGGTCGCACACGGATTACAGAGTGGAGATCTGGTGAGGCAGCACCCTCTGCGTATGAGCTGCCATGTTAGGGAGGCACTGCTCACCCTACAATTGGGGAAGAGCTTAGAAAAGGTGATTCAAACAAAGGCCGCTCACACCAACTTGGCCAATCTGCCGCAGCTGGTGGGTTGTCCAACCCTAGCGGTAAGAATCACAAGCAGAATCTGATCATCGCCTCATGGAACAGACAGACTCTGTTGGACAATGCTAACTCTGATCGCCCAGAGAGACACACTGCACTTGTTACTCGTGTGCTCAAGGACCACATCGTGGACATTGAGGCTCTCCAGGAATCCCGACTTGCTGGAGAGGGTGCGCTTTGTGAAGAGAAAGGAGGGTACACATCCTTCTGGTCTGGCAGGCTTGAAGAAGAACGAAGAGAATCTGGTTTGCGCTTGGCTATCAAGAACAGCCTTGCAGCAAAGCTACCACAACCCTGCCTGTTGCTGTAAATGACCGAATCCAGACCTTGTGTACACCTCTGCAAGGGAAGTGCCACCTCACCATAGTCAACCTTTACGCCTCAACTCTGATAACCCCAGAGAACTCAAGGAGGCAATAACAGTGAGCTGAAAACCACCATCAGCAGCGTGGCAACTTCCAATTAAGCTGCTGTTGCTGGGAGACTTTAATGCTCGGGTTGGCAATGAGTCCACTGTGTGGCCTGGTGTGATTGGACGCCAAGGGGTTGGCAACAGTAAAGGTAACGGACTACTGCTCCTCTCGATGTGCACAGAATTCAAACTGTGCATTACTAACACACTGTTCAGATTGTCAGACAAGCTCAAATGCACATGGGTGCATCCATTATCTAAGAGCTGGCATCTCATTGACTATGTCATCACCTGACAATGAGATATCTCTGACATTTGTATCACCAGAGTTAAGCGTGGAGCTGAGCGCTCAACTGATCATCAAATAGTGTGGTCGGATCTATATCCATCGATCAAACCTTCATGCAGACGGAATGCTGCCAAGCCACCCAAAAAGTTGAACACCACCAGACTGAAACACCGTGAGTGTGCTGATGCCCTGAAATCCTCTATGGAAACTGCTCTAAGCAGACTGGTTGAGAATCCAGCAGACGATATTACTGAGCGCTAGAATGCCTTCAAAGAAACGGTCTACAGGCTGCCCAGAACAACTTGGGGAAAGTCAAGTGTAAGCATCAGAACCGGTTTGATAAGAGCAACCAATCTGTGCAAGACCTCCTAAGAGCTGAAGCAGCTGCACACCAGGCTCTTCTTGGACACCCAAACTCGTTCCAATAAATGTGTCTTTTTGAGTGCAAAACCAACTTTGCATAGGCAGCTCAGAGCTATGAAAGACCAGTGGTGGGTGAACAAGGCCAAGGAGTTACAAGCCTTCGCTGACTGTAATCACCCAAGAAGCTCTATGAAGCAATCAATGTTGTGTATGGTCCATCAAAGCAAGGCACCGCACAATTCCTGAGCAAGGACAGTACATCCATCTTCGCTGAGAAGTCAGAGCATATGAAAAGATGGCAAGAACACATCCACGAGCTGCTGAACAGACCAGGAACCATTACCGATGAAGCACAGGGCAGAGTACACCCTCAACCCATACTGTTCGAGCCAGATGCTCCCACAACTCTTCACGAGGTCATCAAAGCCATCGAACAGCTAAAACCCAACAAAGCACCAGGGCCTGATGGTATCACAGCTGAGATCTACCAGTATGGTGGTAACACACTGACATCATGCCTGCATCACCTGTTCACAAATTTGTGGGAGCTGCAGAACCACCACAAGACTTCAAAGATGCATCAATCGTGACCATTTACAAGAACAAGGCAGACAAGAGAGACTGCAACAATTACTGTGGCATCCCTTTTCTGTCAGTTGCGGGAAAATGCCTCATGACATATCATCATTAGATGCTTGGTGTTTAACATCAGTGACAACATCCTTCCAGAAAGCCAGTGTGGTTTTTGAACAGGCCGTAGTACAGTGGACATGATCTTCTCACCGAGGCAGCTCCAAGAGAAATGTGTTGAGCAGCAGAGGAGTCTCCCTGTCACATTTGTTGATCTAACCAAAGCGTTTGACACTGTTGGTAGGACTGTGGAAGCTCCTACCAAAATTTGGGTGCCCCCACGCCTAACCAACTTCATCCGTCAGTTCCATGAAGGCATGGAAGGCCACATCAATATGTATGGTGAGTTGTCAGGCCCATTTCCTATGAGCAACGGCGTAAAACAGGTTTGTGTTTTGGCTCCTATTCTGTTTGGACTATTCTTCACTGCTGTTCTTCAGGATGCCACATCAGACCAGAAGTTTGGGGTCTTCCTAAAAACGAGGATTGATGACGGCTCCTCAACCTCGCAAGACTGAGAGCAGAAATAAAAGTCAGGGACATTGTGGTGCATGAGCTACCGTTTGCTGATGATTGGGCACTGGTTCCCACTCTCTCGAAGACTTACAGGAGATCACCAGTCGCTTTGCCAGTGCAGCCAAAAGCTTCAGACTGGCAATCAGCCTAAAAAAGACAGATGTTTTGTACCAACTGGCTCCTGGCTCAAGCTAAGAAGAACCAACTGTCCTCATCGATAACACTCGTCTCAATGCTATCAACACGTATTGCTACCTGGGCAGCATAACAACAACATCCTCAGCTTCTTTGGATGTAGTGATTGAGCCAAGAACCAGAAAAGTCTGCTTTGCCTTTGGTCAGCTGGAAGATCGAGTTTGGTCACAGAGCATCAGGTTGGCCACCAAGTGCAAGGTATACAGGGCTGTTGTCATGTCAGTCTTGCTATATGGATGTGAGACGTGGTGCCCATATCAGAGTTACTTACACCAGCCTGACCAACTGCAGCAGCATCACCTACATTCTCTGATGAAGATCACCTGGCGAGACAAGGTCTCCAATACCGAGGTCCTCTCTCGAGCCGGAATGTCAGCAGTTTCGACCTTGGTGATGTCAGCCCAACTGTGCTGGGCAGGACATGTTGTCAGAATTCCTGACAGAAGACTGCCCAAGGGCATCTAGTACGGCCAACTGTCCAGTGGTACCTGAAAACGAGGAGGCCAGCGACTGTGGTACAAGGATATTCTGCACAGGAGCCTCAAGAAAGCTGACCTTGCCCCATCAACATGGGAGGATCTGGCTCAAGATCGCTCACAGTGGAGGGACGCCGTCAGAAAAGGTGTGGACGCTGCTGAGAACAAGCTCATAGAGGCAACAGAGGAAAAGCACAGGAAGCCCCACAACAGGGCTTCTGACCCTGCTGCCCCTCCAGGCCTCACCTGCCAAGTATGTGGCAAACAGTGCCTGTCAAGGATTGGCCTGTACAGCCACTCCAGGACGCACATATCAAACCCCACTAACTGACTGAAAGGAACCATCATCAGCCTATGAATGGTTAGCCAGAGACAGAGAGAGAGATTTTGATCATGCGGGGAGATCTAGAAACTAGTCACTGGTGACCCCAGAAACAGAAGAGTAGATCTATACACTAGCAAGAAACACAAAAAAAAATAGATCAATTGCTTCTAAAATTCAAAGAAAGTAACAAAAAGAAACACTTGTCTATTTGGGTGTATTCTGGAGTTATATAGATATAGTAGATATTAATTCAAACAAGAACCAGTCTTCAGTTCTTATCTTAAATGCAGATAAGTTCAGGACACTTGTAACTAGCTTTCAATATAATTTGTAAGCAGTAAATCAAACTTAAATTGGCCTATGGATAAAAGTTTGCATGTGCAACAGCCCACTGTTAAGGTTACATTAATTGGCTTACATCAAACCTGACAACATGGCTAAGTTACTTACACCATTGTGACTTGAGTTCAAGCTGGTAGTCCAGCCAGGTGTTGCCACTTAGCATGATCATAGGTATAAGCAATCAATAGTCTTTGTGTACTTATCATATATGTATACTTAGAGACAGCACTGACAGAAGTTTTTAGAAGTTTTTAGAATATTAATTTATCCCAAAGGCGTTTGGACCTTGAGAGGTGTATCCTTTATGTATCTTAAAGGAACCATTTGTCAATCAAAAGTATTAAAGTAAACAATGGTTTTGTAATTATTGAAATTGTATTGAATCACCTTGGGTTACATTTGATCTTAAGGATTGTGGTGTACCTCTGGGTTTGAAAACCTCCACTGGGAGTGTCTCCAGGAGAATGCATGTTTGTTGTGATGAATACCAACTTCTTTATCACCAGCTTCAGTGTCTCTCTGGTGACTTCCATCACAGTCACAACAGAGTTCTTGAGAGAGAGAGAGTCACAAAAATTATAATGGGAAATTAAGAAGCAGCTGCAGGAGTAAACACTGCAAATACTATGCACTGTACCTGCCTTCATTGTGGATGAGACCATAATTAATTGGGAAAATGGGATTTAATGACAGTGAGAAACTTAAGGTGATTAATAAAAGAAAAAGCATTGCAGAACTAACCACAGCCCCTCAAAAAAATTCAGTTCGTTTTGGAGGTTTTTCTGAACAAAGTTAGTGTTGCTGGAAATGATGGATACAGAGGTAATAAATGAACTTATGACCATTTTCCATAACTCTATAGATTCTAGAACAGACCCAACATATTGAAAAATGGTGAATAATGTAGCATTCAGAGATGTCGGCATACTGACATCTACAGTCTCTTACAGAGCAAATCCCAGAATCCGCTACTGATGAGTTGGTCATATGAGGAGGGAGGATTGTGCATGACTGGTCTAAGTTCACTGGAGTTTAAGCAAATGAGGGATGTTCAGTGAAACTAGTTAGGGCTCAAAAAGTAGACATTGAGGTTGGGCTAAAGAGTCTTGGGAATGAGGGTCACTCTCTCTCTAAATCAAGAACTACAGTATATATTCTCTATCAGCGGAGCTTTGTACTCAATGTCAGAGGGACACTATAGTATAGAGTAAGGGATCTGCTGCTTCAGATAAATTTGTTTATTCAACAGTGGCAAATCTTTGCAAATTCTCTCCATTGGATCATTACAGATGCTCAGTCAATGATCAAGACTGATGCTGAAATATATCAGGACATTAAGGGAATTATAGGATGTGAGCATCAAGCAAGAAAATGTCTTCAAAATAATGTATCATCATGGTGGTGTGAAGTGGTGGAGCATGTTCATGTAGCCTATGTCTGCATCTACTCCTTTTATTAAATATGCTTCTCTCCTCTGTGGTAGTAAGGTCAAAATCAGGAATGAAATGAACAGCAAATTTGTTTAGCCATCATTCTGAATTGCCTAGTCCATCTGTTCCAGCACAGCATCATTCTATGACATGCATAAAACAGATCATAAACTCAAAAAGCACTAGAAACTGTCATTTGTCTTTTTCTGAAGTATATATATGAATCCATATAGTACTGGAAATCAAAAATAAAAACTGACAGTCTGACAAAGTTGGAAATGCTCAGCAGGCCAGGCTGTATCAATGTTAATGTGTCAGGTCAGGTTCTTCTGATGAAGTGGCTTTTACATGCAATATAGCTTGTCCACTCCCCACAGCCCCACAGATGTGGTCTTTCCTGCTGAGTATTTCCAGCATTCTTCCATTTGACCTTTACTGATTGCACTATATATTGAAGAAACTGTCTAACTTCATTCCTTACTCCAGAAATTCCCTATAACTGTGTCAATTACTTTACCATCTTTACGTCCAAATACCTTTCAAATCTGATTCCACTACCCTTTCAGCATGATTTGGAGCTTCTGAGTATGTTCAGCTTCCTCTCATAATTTTCACTTGAGCACTTATGCCAATTATTTTAAATCTCTGACCTTTCTTAGCTGATTCATTTCCCAAGGGATCTAAACATTGCAATAAATATTTCTGATATTGTGTAAGGGAAATGTATATTTAGATTCTTTTATTTAACTGTATGGTAATTCACCATAAGTTTAAGACCATTTATATGTACCCAACCACCACTGCTAACACAATACAAGAATTAAAAGGAGCTTCCAAATAAAAAAGGTCTGGATCAGCCACTGAACCTGTAGGAGCTGACTGGCCCCATCTGTTCTCGTGGCATAAATAAAGGATAATCTAGGATAGACATACTCTTCAAAATGGGTTTTGGAGGGAATCAGTAATTGTCTCCCACTGATCTACACAGATATCTGTACTGCAGTCCAAATTAATGAGTGGGAAGCAGATAACATTATCTGGAGTCAAGCATGTTGTCTTTTCTTCTCTGTCTGTGTGTTGTGTTGAACCCTTTGCTGAATCCATCAGGAAGGATGAGAGCATAAGAACACTGATAATGCCAGGCATTCAGTAAAAACCTCCCTATGCACTCAATAGCCACTTCATTAGGCGCACCTATACATCTGCTTGTTAATGCAATTATCTTATCAGTCAACTATGTAGCAGCAATTCAAAGCATAAAAGCATGCGGACATGGTCAAGAGGTTCCGTTGACCAGACAAAGTATCAGTATTCACGTTGGATGTTATTTTGGCCTTGGAATGGGTCAAAGAAATATGTTACGATTATCTACTTCTGTTCCCTGATTCATTCTCACTTTTGACATCTATTAATATAGGTACTTCAAGTTCTAGGCCAGACATTCTTCTATAGATTGGACAACATCTGTGAAGGCTGCAAGATCGAGTTTTATATATCCATTTCTTATGAATTCCTACATGGGGTTGAAGGATATAGCCAAGCAATCTCTAGAAATTAAGGATGTAAATCTAGTGATGCCTTTGCAATAAGGGGGAGATGAAATCCATAATTAAAAACATCACTGTGATAACAAAGTTGGGATAAAGAAAAGAAAGGATGGCATTTATATAAAATTCAGAGGGTAGTGGTAGCCAACTGGGAGATGGGTATTACAGGAAAGAAGTCACACTTACATGTTTGCATATCGGACATACTAGGTTGAATAATGCCTTGTTTAGAACTAAATGCACGATATGGGCATTTGTAGGGAGTGTACATGTCAAGAACAATACAGCATATACTGTTTGAATGTAGATCCTACAAGGTGCAAAGGAAACATCTGATTAGTAAATTGAGATTTTTGAAACAAATACAATTTAACAGAAAGATTTATTTAGGATATCACTGCCAATGTAATGTATATATGAATGTATATTGCTTTCTGAAAAGTATTAGACTTTTTGATGTTATTTGAAATTTTTTGGGGGGCATGATGGAATTAAAATGGGTAATTTCTGGCATCTTTCCCCCACACTCCAGCTCAGTAGGTGGCAGTAATGCATCTTATGTTGGTCAACTACCATTAAAATTTACAAGAGTAAGTTGTTCTGTTTTTGTTCAGACCGAACATCAGAAAGGGGAAGGATACGATTCTGACTGTGGAATGATAGTTAGTGCCACACGGGGTGGTTTGAGTACCTCAAAGACTGCCAATCTTGTGGGATCTTCACGCGCAATAGACCCCAGAGTTTACAGAGAATGGTGCAAAAAACAAAGAAAAAATTCCAGTGAGCAGCAGTTTGGTGGGCTAAAATGTCTTGTTAATGAGAGAAGTAGAGGAGAATAACCAGATCAGTTCAAGCTGACAGAAAGGCGATAGTCATTCAATTAATTGTGCATTACAACAGAGGTTGCAACATCTCTGAATGCACAACAGGACATTCCTAATAAAGTGTGTACATGATGATGTTACAGTCTCCAGCTTGCAGATTGATCAGCATCTGTGACCATCTTGAGTTGTCATTGGAGGCCAGGGTCAGCTGCAGGAAGAAAGAGGCCATGCTCTTTGGTAACTGGCCCATCCAATCCAAAGCCCTCTTCGTTGTCAGGCCTGACTACGTGAACGTGCTGAGGATTTGGTTCAGAGGGGATAAGACATGTAACAACAATTGGCTGGCGAAGTCAGAGAAGGTAAAACAAAAACTGGATGTGTGAAGGGATTTTTTTACTACTCAGGTAGAGAGGCAAGATTGCTTAGGCGCATGACATCAGCCAGTAGAGCGTGAAAGGTTTAAAAAGAGGACTGCCACAACCAGCGGGCAGTGGAGAGGCAGCAGAGTGATAGGGCTTTGGCTCCATGGGCATAGGCAGTAACAGGATGAGGCGAGGTATATCTACCTGTGTTATTTGCGGAAAGGAGGAACTATGTGTGTGACCGGTGTTCTGTGCTCGGTGTCAGATGTGGGAGGTCCTGGAGTCTCCCAGCCTCCCGGATGGACATACCTGCACCAGGTGTGTCAAGCTGCAGCTCCTAAAGGACCAAGTTAGGGAACTGGAAATGCAACTCGATGACCTACGTCTGGTTAGGGAGAGTGAGGAGGTGATAGAAACGAGTTATAGGCAGGTAGTCATACTGGGGCCACGGGAGACAGACAAGTAGGTCACAGTCAGGAGGGGGAAGGGGAAGAGTCAGGTACTATTGAGTACCCCTGTGGCTGTACCCCTTGACAATAAGTACTCCCGTTTGTGTACTGTTGGGAGGGGGGGGGCGGACAGCTTACCTGGGTCAATTCTGTGGATGCAGGGAAGAAACTCAGATGGTAGTTTGTCTCCCAGGTGCCAGGGTCCGGGATGTTTCAGATCGTGTCCAAGATATCCTGCAGTGGGAGGGAGAACAGCCAGAGGTTGTGGTACATATTGGTACCAATGACATAGGTAGGAAAAGGGAGAAGGTCCTGAAAAAAGAGTACAGGGAGTTAGGAAGGAAATTGAGAAGCAGGACCTCAAAGGTAGTAATCTAGGGATCACTGCCTGTGCCACGCAAGAGTGACAATAGGAATAGAATGAGATGGAGGATAAACGCCTGGCTGAGGGATTGGAGCAGGGAGCAGGGATTCAGATTTCTTGATCATTGGGACCTCTTTTGGGGGCAGGCATGACCTGTACAAAAAAAGACGGGTTGCACTTAAATTCTAGGGGGATCAATATCCTGGCGGGAAGGTTTGTTAAGGCTACTGAGGAGAGTTTAAACTAGAATTGTTGTGAGTGGGAACCAAACTGAAGAGACTGTGGAAGAGGAGGGTGTCTCACTAATAGAGAAAGCTTGTAGACAGTATGAGAGGGAGGATAGACAGATGATATAGAAGGGAAGCACTCAGACTGAAGGTTTAAGATGTGTCTATTTTAATGCAAGGAGTGTTGCGAATAAAGCAGATGAGCTTAGAACATGGATCAGTACTTCGAGATATGATGTGGCGGCCATTACAGAGATTTGGATGACTCAGGGGCAGGAATGGTTACTTCAAGTGCCGGGTTTTAGATGTTTCAGAAAGGACAGGGAGGGAGGCAAAATAGTTGGGGGTGTGGCATTGTTGATCAGAGATAGTGTCATGGGTGCAGAAAAGGAGGAATTCATGGAGGGATTGTCTATGGAGTCTCTGTGGGTGGAGGTTAGGAAGAGGAAGGGGTCAATAACTTTACTGGGTGTTTTTATAGGCAGCACAGTAGTAACAGGGATATCGAGGAGCAGATAGGGAAACAGATCCTGGAAAGGTGTAATAATAACAGGATTTTGTGATGGAAGATTTTATTTTCCCAAATATCGATTAGCATCTACCTAGAGCAAGGGGTTTAGATGAGGTGGAGTTTGTTAGGTGTGTTCAGGAAGGTTTCTTGACACAATATGTAGATAAGCCTACAAGAGGAGAGGCTGTACTTGATTTGGTATTGGGAAATGAACCCGGTCAGGTGTCAGATCTCTCAGTGGGAGAGCATTTTGGAGATAGTAATCATAATTCCAATTCCTTTGCAATAGCATTGGAGAGAGATAGGTACTGACAAGTTAGAAAAACGTTTTAGTAATTGGAGTAAGGGGAATTATGATGCTATCAGGCAGGAAATTGGAAACTTAAGTTGGAAACAGATGTTCTCAGGGAAAAATATGGAAGAAATGTGGCAAATGTTCAGGAGGTATTTGTGTTGAGTTCTGCATAGGTACGTTCCAATGAGACAGTGATGTTATGGTAGGGTACAGGTACCATGGTGTACAAAAGCTGTAATAAATCTAGTCAAGAAGAAAAGAAAAGCTTAAAAAAGGATCAGAGAGCTAGGTAATATTAAAGATCTAGAAGATTATAAGGCTAATAGGAAGGAGCTTAAGAAGGAAATTAGGAGAGCCAGAAGGGGCCATGAGATGGTCTTGGCAGGCAGGATTAAGGAAAACCACAAGGCATTCTACAAGTATGTGAAGAGCAAGAGGATAAGATGTGAAAGAAGAGGACCTATCAAGTGTGACAGTGGGAAAGGTGTGTATGGAACCAGAGGAAAGAGCAGAGGTACTTAGTGAATACTTTGCTTCAGTATTCACTATGGAAAAGGATCTTGGTGATTGTCTTCATGACTTACAACAGACTGAAAAGCTTGAGCATGCAGATATTAAGAAAGTGGATGTGCTGGGGCTTTTGTAAAAAATCAAGTTGAATACGTTACCGGGACTGGATGAGATGTACCCCAGGCTACTGTGGGAGGTGAGGGAGGAGATTGCTGATCCTCTGGTGATTATCTTTGCATCATCAATAGGGATGGAAGAGGTTCTGGAGGATTGGAGGATTGCGGATGTTGTTCCTTTATTCAAGAAAGGGAGTAGAGATATCCCAGGAAATTATAGACCAGTGAGTCTTACCTCAGTGGTTGGAAAGTTGATGGAGATTATCCTGAGAGGCAGGATTTATGTACATTTGGAGAGGTATAATATGATTAGGAATAGTCAGCATGTCTTTGTCAAAGGCAGGTCGTGCCTTACCAGCCTGATTGAATTTTTTGAGGATGTGACGAAACACATTGATGAAGGAAGAACAGTAGATGTGGTGTATATGGATTTCAATAAAGCATTTGATAAGGCACCCCATGCAAGGCTTATTGAGAAAGTAAGCAGGCATCGGATCCAAGGGGACATTACTTTGTGGATCGAGAACTGCCTTGCCCACAGAAGGCAAAGAGTGGTTGTAGACGGGTCATATTCTGCATGAATGTTGTTCACCAGTGGAGTGCCCCAGGGATCTGTTCTGAGACCCTTACTCTTCATGATTTTTATAAATGACCTGGATGAAGAAGTGGAGGGAGGGTTAGTAAATTTGTTGATGACACAAAGGTTGGAGGTATTGTGGATAGTATGGAGGGCTGTCAGAGGTTACAGAGGGACATTCATAGGATAGAAAATTGGGCTGAGAAGCGGTAGATAGAGTTCAACGCAGATAAGTGCAAAGTGGTTCATTTTGGTAGGTCAAATATGATGGCAGAATATAGTATTAATGGTAAGACTCTTGGCAGTGTGGAGGATCAGAGGGATCTTGGGGTCTGAGTCCATAGGACACTCAAAGCAGCTGTGCAGGTTGACTCTGTGGCTAAGAAGGCGTATGGTGTATTTGCATTCATCAATTGTGGAATTGAATTTAGGAGCCGAGAGGTAATGTTTCAGCTATATAGGACCCTGGACAGACCCCACTTGGAGTACTGTGCTCAGTTCTGGACGCCTCACTACAGGAAGGATGTGGAAGCCGTAGTAAGTGTGCAGAGAAGATTTACAAGGATGTTGCTTGAATTGGGGAGCATGCCTTAAGAGAATAGGTTGAGTGGATAGCCTTTTCTCCTTGGAGTGATGGAGGATGAGAGATGACCTTATAGAGGTATATAAGATGATGAGAGGCATTGATTGTGTGGATAGTCAGAGGCCTTTTCCCAGGGCTGAAATGGCTGCCACAAGAGGACACAGGTTTAACGTGCTGGGGCAAACACGAAGTGCACTGCAGATGCTGTGGTCAAATCAAGACGTACAAAAAAGCTGGATGAACTCAGCAGGTCGGGCAGCATCTGTTGAAAGAAGCAGTCAATGGATGCTGCCCGACCTGCTGAGTTCATCCAGCTTTTTTGTACGTCTTAACGTGCTGGGGAGTAGGTGCAGAGGAGATGTTAGGGGTAAGTTTTTTACTCAGAGAGTGGTGGGTACGTAGAATGGGCTGCCAGCAACAATGGTGGAGATGGATATGATAGGGTCTTTTAAGAGACTTTTGGATAGGTACATGGAGCTTAGAAAAATAGAGGGTTATAGTTAAGCCTAGTAATTTCTAAGGTAGGGACATGTTCAGTACAACTTTGTGGATTGAAGGGCCTGTATTGTGCTGTAGGATTTCTATGTTTCTAAAAGAGTGTACTCTGGTAATAACTGTGAAGAACTTGCTTATCAGATGTGTCTTGGTGTCAGAACTGCTGTACTTATTGCTGGTGTTGCCTGTTCTTCACTCATCTGCCTCAGTGATCACCTGGGATATTTTCCATTTTGTCTTAGAATACAAGATGGAGTGAATCTAATTGGTCATGTTGCACAAGTCCCCAGCCAATGGAGACAAAATTGTACACAACTTTGTCCTCATCCCTCATCCTGGTGTCTGCCTACATGTGTAGCTGGAGCTCCATGTATCTGGATCCAAGCATGTGAGCACCAAGTTTCACTATGAGCTAAGTTTCTACTTGTCACTGGTGTTGTGGAAGATAAGTTTGGCCCCATTTCTGTGCAAAGTTTCAGTCAGCTGGACATCACTGCATTACCTGGCCTTGGTGGAAGAACCAATGCATAGGCCATCTAACATGAAGGGCCAGAAAAAGCTGCACAAAATTGTAAACTCAGCCGGTTTTAACATGGGCAATTACTTCCAGCATTGAGGACATCACCAAAAGGCAATACTGCTGAAAGGTGCAATCCATCTTTAAGGATCTCTATCATCCAGGATATGCCCTTTTCTCATTGGTACCATCAGGGAGGAGGCGCAGGAGCATAAAGACACACACTCAACATTTCATCAACAGATTCTTTCCCTCTGCTATCAGATTTCTGTATGGACAATGAACCCAAGGACACTACTAAACTATTCACTACTCAGCCAGAAACATCGACAGTGCTTTTCCCTATAGATGCTGCCTGGTTTGCTGTGTTCCACCAGCATTTTGTGTGTGTTGCCTGAATTTCCAGCATCTGCAGATTTCCTCGTGTTTACACTATTTTTTTCTTCTTTTTGATCTCTTTTTGCACAACCTATTTAATGTAACTATAAATTTAATCTATTTCATATGTATGTATATATATATATGTATTTCTTATGGTAATTTATAGTTCTTTATTATATATTGCAGTGCACTGCTGCTATAAAACAACAAATTTCACAACATCTCCCAATGATGTTAAACTGAATTCTGATTCCAAGTAAACACCTTTGGCTATGAGTCCATCAGTAGTGGTCAATACAGAATGTACTGCCGACACCGCAGGACAGTGTCACTATGGATTCTGGGGGTGTGATACTTGAGCAACTGTTCCAACCCATCCAGCAGAACTCCTCATTGCCTGATCTGGCCAGAAGAAAGAAGATGGTGCCAGCAAACACCCTCCAGACGGTTCACAAAAACTACTTCTTTCACTTTCAAATGTGGTTCTGCTACTGTTGGAACCTGTGAACTACATCTTGGTCATGTGTTTGCAGGCCACTTGAATGATCTGATGCTTTGTTTTTTCCGAGGTGTTTGGCCTCGGTGACAAGAAGCCTGGAGAAAGGGTGTAAGCCCATGACTGACTCCATCTCTCACTGATCTAGTGATTCAAGCATTCAGGAAGATTGAAATCATTGAAGCAAGTGTGGAGGGCAAATGGGAGTTCAGCACCATGTACCAGCCTCTCACTTGCTGCTGATGGAGGAAGGTGCCTACATGTGTTAGTCAGTCAGTCTCACTCTCTCTCTTTCTCCCTCTCTCTCTCTCTCTCCCTCTCCCTCTCCTTTCCACTTGATGCTCCCAGAGGAAGGTCACCGAATTCGGTGATCTGATCTCTCTTTCCCTCGAGGCTGTTGGAGGATGATGCTGTAGTCTTGTGTAAGGTTTAATCAATGCAGTTTGCAGAGTGAACTCTGTAGCTTATGTTTTTGGTTTCTACTCGCATCTTTTGGTGTTATTTTAAATGATTTTGATGGGTCAGCCTGAAAATAACAAACACTCAGTTGAACTGAATATGCCTAGACTCTTTTGATTTTGTTTTATATTCTGTGTTTTATTCCACGATCTTATCTAATTGCCATTTGTTTTTTTTTGTGCATTGGTGATTTTGATGTTTTTCTTTGAATGGGCTGTATGGTTTTCTTTGTTTCATGGCTGTCTGTGGGGAAGACGAATCTCAGGGTTACATTATAGTTTGATAATAAATCTACTTTGAACCTTTGCCCAACAAACACCAAAACCTTACTTGGCAGGCAATGTTGGATTAGGGACCAAGTTGCCATTTTTCTTGTCGTTTTACTTTCTTTATGCTTGCATATATGTTTATATAACCACCTGTTGGTCTGTAAGGAGTCAGTGAGTTTTCAGTATCTTGTAGTATGGCTGGTTCTGTACTTTTTTTGAAGTTTCTTTGTTTACAAGTCTGAGGCTCATGGCGGCATAAATCAAAACTGTCGTTGTTGCCTCGTGGGCTGCTCTATCAAAAGAATTTCCTTTTCTATGCCGTTTGAAGTAGTTTTCAGTATTAAGATCATCCATGGATCAAAGTTCTTTGTTCTTTTCCTTCTTCTGTCTTTCCTCCTCTTTACTTAAAGTACAGTGAGTTGGTTATAATTAGAGCTGGTTACCTGATCTGTGCTTTATTGTTATTTATTTGTTATGAACGTCTAATAAAACAACTATAACCACAAGAGTTTCACTTTATTTTTGACTACTGAAGATGTTTCTGGACAATCATATCATGTTCCAGCAACAGAGAGAGGTGCGTCCCAGTAGGGGCTTTCCTCTACCGCAGGGGTTCCCAACCTGGGGTCCACGAACTCTCAGTTAATGGTAGGGGTCCATGACATAAAATGGTTGGACATATCCTGCTATTAAAAAATACATATCACCATTTAGGTGAGGAAGCCCCATCGAACTTTGAAAGGCACCCACATGAGTGGCAATGGTACACTGTACGTTGATGGGTAGTTCTTTTCTTTTGAACTTTAATCTACTGAATGCAAAACCATGAATATAAATGTTTTTCACTGTTTCTTGCTTTGTATATATTTCTATTATGAATAATGCCTATTTTTGAAATAAGAATTCCAATCCTTTATTTGATAATGATGGAAAGGGAATCTATCATATTCATATTGAATCTCAAGGGAGCAAACATGGTATTCTCCCTCTATGTCCACTCCTCTATTTCTGCAATACATCTCCTCAACTCCACCTTGATTCATGTTGCTAATACGTCGGCCAGCATCCCCAGGTGTTGGCAGAGTTCTGTTCCTGTGACCTGCTCTTAATCTAGGCAGTTCACAGGTCAATTATGCAGACAGCAACTAAGGACCCACCTGGAAGAAGATGCCACCAGGCAGCCAGTCAATCCCTACCACCAGTTTCCCAATGCTTGATCACGTGCACAGTCTATGCATAAGTCAGACCTTTGTTGGCTGGGGAAGACATGTATAATTAACTCCATGACACTTCCAACGATTATGTATTTCCTTAGGAAAATCAGGGGCAAGATAAGTTCTAGGGGGAGCACCCCCAATAGCTGAATGTACTTCAATGTCCTCACTAGTTGTGAGATGATGCTTTTCCAGCGACACAGCTGAATGTTTATCTGACCAAAGGAAATAGCACTGATTTTAATTATGGGCTCAAGGATTCCGAATTTTATTTTTTGTTATTCCTGTGGAATTTGGTTTCACTTCTGGATTATCTTGACAGCACTGTGTTGAGACAGGTTTAAATGACATTAATACATAATTAAAAACAAAGTCATGAATTTGGAGCTGTTGAGCATCAGACTAGAAGACCCGACAAAGGACGACGAGAACAGCTGATAGGATCAAAGGGTTTCCCTACTATCCATCAGGGACATTTATCAGAAGTGCTGCCCTTAGTATTATCAGTGAACTCACCCAACCATCCAGCACCCTCTTTGACATCAGGCAGGAGACTATGATGCATGAAAACAAGAATGTTCAGAATGAGAAACAGTTTCTTCCCCCAGGCCATTAGGCTTCTGGACTCCATACTGCATCATATTCGAAGAGTCACTGATAAATCGGGTGTGTACCTTACAATATTTAATTTTAATACACTTTGTTATTTATGTGAGACTCATCTGTAGATTTTATCCTTACCTTCATAAGTTATCATCTGTTATGTGTGTTAGGTGTACTACTGTGCTTTACACCCTGGTTCAAAGAAACGTCTCATTTCTAGATACATTATATGGCTATATATGTTATATGCATCAATATAGTTAAATGGTAATAAACTTGACTTGACTTGACTTGAATCCCTGCCCAGCATTTTCTGATACACTGGTGCAGGTGACATTGCAGAATACCACAATTCAGGTCAACTACATTTAGCATTCAAATTCATAAATTGTAATTGTAACTATCTGTTGAAAATCAGGAGAGTCAGCATTTGATTATCATTTCCACTTTGTCATTGAGAAGTCTGTATAGAGAAGCCAGCACTCAAACTTCTTCATTGCACCAAGTTGTATTTGCAGCCACTGTAGATGATTTTCAAGCATAATGCCCACCTTATGCACACCACCTGTTCCTTCTTGATTGTTACTAGCCTGGTCTATTTAATTCATTTATGCTGGGATTTCAGGCATAGTACTTAGACAGCTTCCTATCCATCATGTATTTAAACTGTCCCATGTAGTTGTCGTTCATGCAGTTATCCAAGGAGCCTATCAATCATGAGGTTAGATTGTCCAGAGAACTCATCCATCATGTGGTTACAGACCCTTCCCAGTTGTCTGTCAATCACATTAATTTCAGCACCATTCCTTGTCTGAAGGTTACAATTGTAATTGGTAACATCTAGTCAACAATAAGTAAGAAAAATTATGATAAATGGGATATCACTTTTCAAATGCAAAATTAGCAAGTTACAGCCATGAGTTTCATTTGCAATCTTAAGCACATTGGCACTATTTCATCACATATGAAAGCAGCTTCTGCTTATGCAAGATCAATCTTATGTGTTTTCAAGAAACTGACATTTTAATTGATATTGCGTCTTCTTTTGTTTTAATCAGTAGTAACATTTGGCCCAAGTGTCAATTCTTCTGAACCTTCAGCCCTCATGGGCTAGGCAGAGTTTAGATCAGCCCTTCAAACTGCTGCACCAAAAAAACAGAAAATGCTGGAAATACTCAGCAGCTCAATCAACATCTGTGGGAAGGACAAATCTTTGTCAGAAATATGTTACTTAACTTTAAACTGATGTTGCAATGTTTCAGTTTTATTTTCATGACAAGCTGTTAAAATAATTTGAGAGTGAACTTCTACTCATCTGCAAAAAAAGATCCAATTGATAACAACCTCATTTCTTTTCAAGTTTAGTTCAGTTGGTGCAATTTTTCATAGAAACATAGAAAACCTACAGCACAATACAGGTCCTTTGGTCCACAATGCTGTGCTGAACATGGAAATACTGTAGAAATTACCGAGCCCTCTATTTTTCTAAGCTCCATGTACCTATCCAGGGGTCTCTTAAAAGACCCTATCATATTCGCCTCCACCACCGCCGCCTGCAGTCCATTCCACACACTCACCACTCTCTGCGTAAAAAACATACCCCTGATATCTCCTCTGTACCTACTTGCAAGCACCTTAAAACTATGCCCTCTTGTGCTAGCCATTTCAGCCCAGGGAAAAAGCCTCTGACAATCCACACAATCAATGCCTCTCATCATCTTATACACCTCTATCAGGTCACCCCTCAGGTCGCTCCAAAAAGAAAAGAGCAAGTTCACTCAGCCTATTCTCATAAGGCATGCTCCCCAATCCAGGCAACATCCTTGTAAATCTCCTCTGCACCATTTCTATAGTTTCCACATCCTTCTTGTAATGAGGCGACCAGAACTGAGCACAGTACTCGAAGTGGGGTCTGACCAGGGTCCTATATAGCTGCAACATTACCTCTTGGGTCTTAAACTCAATCCCATGGTTGAAGAAGGCCAATGATCCATATGCCTACTTAACCACAGAGTGAACCTGCGCAGCAGCATTGAGTGTCCTATGAACTCGGACCCCAAGATCCCTCTGATCCTCCACACTGCCAAAAGTCTTACCATTAATACTATATTCTACTGTCATATTTGATCTACCAAAATGAACCACCTCACATTTATAATGGGTTGAAATCCATCTGCCACTTCTCAGCCCAGTTTTGTATCCTATCGATGTCCCATTGTAAGCTCTGACAGCCCTCCACACTACCCACAACACCCTCAACCTTTGTCTCATCAGCAAATTTACTAACCCATCCCTGCACTTCCTCATCCAGGTCATTTATGAAAATCGTGAAGAGAAGGGATCCCAGAACATACCCCTGTGGCACACCGCTATTCACCGACCTCCATGCAGAATACGACCTGTCTACAATCACTCTTTGCCTTCTGTTGGCAAGCCAGTTCTGGATCCACAAAGCAATTTCTCCTTGGATCCCATGCCTCTTTACTTTCTCAATAAGCTTTGCATGGGGTACCTTGTCAAATGCCTTGATGAAATCCAGGCCTACTCAATATACGCTACATCTACTGCTCTACCTTCATCAATGTGTTAGGTCACATATTCAAAAAATTCAATCAGTCTCGTAAGTCACGACCTGCTTTGACGGTATTTCCAATTAACTACAGCAATGGGAGGCTAAGCCAGAAATGATTTCATTTCCAGTCCGTCTATTGCTAAAAATTCAGCATCTAAAGAGGATCAGTGGGAATTCTGGTAGATCCAAGATGTATAGAAACTTGCCCTTTGTTGGTAGTGCTAAACATGACAAATAATATAGATAATGGTTTGAACTCTCCCTCTGAAATTCAATTCCACATTTCAATTGAACATGAGAAGAAGAATACAATGTGCTGCTTCTATCACTTACTGGGAACATATTTGGTTCCTTTCTGGTTTCAAATCATGGTGGCCCTTCTCAGATAAATAATTCATCCAGAACTGCTCCTGTTTATTTTCAGAATGTTCTCTTTCACATTCTGCACAAGTGAGATTTCTGATTTTACAAATGAATTCCATGACAATGCAGGTACATACAGGAAATCATTTTTACTTTCCTAAGGGAAATCTACTGTTTTTAAAATAAAGTACCTGCAGTTGAAACACATGTAGACAAAACTAGTTTTTTCCATTTGGCTGTGGTTATTTATTTTCTTAAACATGATAATAGAACCATCAAAGAAAGCTATTGATTAAACACAAAGTTATCTTATATTCATTAAACTGAGTCCTGTCATCGTCCTCCCTTATGCTTGTGTCCCCATAAACTAAACAGTTTTATTGTTCTTATTTGACTTTATCTCACGAAGTGTTTGCTCAGCCCACCCACAGAGAAATAAAAAAAATGCACTTACTAAAAGCACAGTTATTAATTCTGATTACAAAGTGATGCTGCATGGTTTCATTATTTTACAAGCAGTTAATGGTGTGGGTCAAGTCCCATCAAGGTAGGACACTTGGAGTGTTTATGAGAATGACTGGTACCACTGAACTCAAAGGTCTCTCTGACAACCCTGAATCTATTACAGTTGCTATCTGTGCACATACACACACCAGTGAAGACTGGACAGACCTCAGCATATTTCATCATGCTATACCTGCTGAAATTCAGAACCGATACCCAAATTAAAACTCAATCAGGCAAGTGGTCGGAAGTTAACTTCCACAAATGGAAACAGATTTTTCAAAAGTATTAGTATTTAAACATTAAGGAGAACCTAGCAATAAAGAAGGACTCAAAACGTGCCTTACATATGCTCCAAAACATTAATTTGTCAAAAAATACACACATGATTCTACAGATTCTGAAGAAAATATTTAGCAAAAATTCAATTCATTATTTTCATTGACATATTACAAACTATTCAAACCTGTCTGAATGGAAGGAGTTTTTTCCATTCTTGTACTTAGAACTATTGTCAGCGTTTCCATCAGCAATAAGCCGCCAATACTTACTACTGACTGGCATATTGAGTCTGCATTTACCCTGTGCAGATTTCTCTACAGGAGAAGTGTCAAAACCCACTTCTCCTCAGCCATTTCCAGTATTTCAGCAAAATAGATTCATCACTTTGGGGATGATTTGGCAGATGTGACAGTTTACTCTTCAAATCATCAATTCCTGTACCACAGCAAGAGTGAACGTAGAAACAAGACACAAGGTGGACATCCTGCATCAGCAAGATCTTTCACAAGCCGAAATTGCAAGACGGCCCAGAGTTTCAAGGTATGCTTGTCCAAGCTCTTCTGAAGCAGCGCAAAGAAACAGGCAATGTTGAGACCAGAAACATAGTGATTAGTTCTGGAAACTGAGTTCAGCAGACAGGAGTTACATCAAACTGATGTCCCTTCTAAATTGGAAGAAGTCCGGCACTGCTATCAGTTCTGAACTCGCAGAAACCACTGGAACCCTAGTACACAAGTATGCCCCTCTACATTCCAGAGAACTCTTGTCGGAAGTGGTCTCATGGAAGAGTTGCCGTCGAAACCATTCCCCTCAGTAGAAACAAATCCAAGAGACTCACTGACTCACAAAAACACAAAGTGTTGAACAATGGCAGCCAGCGCTCAGGACCTCAGTCAAAATTTGAAATTTTTGACACAGACAGGAAGCAGTTTGCCCATAGAAGAGCTGGAGAGTGCTACATGGATGAGTATGATCAGTGAATGGTGAAGCACGGCAGATCTGGGGCTACAGTCTTACAAATGGCGTTGGTGATCTGGAGAGAATGAATGGGATCCTCAATACTGAAATTCGTCTGTCTCACAATACCATCAGGGAGGCATCTAATCGATCCGAGCTTCATTCTGTAACAGGACAATGACTTCAAACAGATGGCCATGGTCATAATGAAGTATCTTCAGTGAAAAGAAGAACAAGGAATTCTGCAAAAGGTCACAGCAAATAGTTTTTACCGTTTACAGCTCTTTATAGTATTTTTTGATACATAAACTATTCATTTTATTGTTTTTGAACAGATCTTCACTTTCACATATTAAATAATCTGAAAAGTGGAGATATTTTCAAAAATAATGAAATGAAAACTTTATAAATAAGAAAGAAATATCAGTAAGAGCAGTAAACAGTAAAAAAAAACTAAATCAGATCAGTATTTGCCAGCCTTTGCCTTTAAAGCTGCATTGATTCTCTTAGGTACACTTTCATGCAGTTAAATAGGAAAATCGGCCACTATATATACAAATTAAATTAGTGCAAACAGAGAGCAAAAAAAAAATAGCAAGGTAGTGTAAATGGGTTCATTTTCCAATCAGAATCTGATGGTATTGGTAGGAGAAGCTGTTCCTAAAATGTTGAGTGTACAACTTTAGGCTCCTGTACCTCGTCCTTGATGGCAGCAATGAGAAAATGGCATGTCCTGGGTGATGGGGTCTTTAATGACAGATGCCAGCATTTTGAGACATTGTGTTTTGGAGATGTCCTCAATGCTGGGGAGGCTAGTGTCCATGATGGAGGTAGCTGAGTTTGGATCTTCTTGCAGTTTTTTTTTTCTGATCCTGTATGGTGGCTCCTCCATACCAGACTTTCTTGCAACCAGATAGAATGCTCTTCACAGTACATCTGTAGAAATTTGTGAGAGGCTTTAGTGACAAAGTCTCCTCAAACTCCTAATGAAATATACTACCGTTTTGCCTTCTTTATAAATTGCATCCACATGTTGGCATCCATATGTTGGGCCCAGGATAAATCTTCAGAGATGTTGACACCTAAGAACTTGAAACTGCTCACACTTTCCACTACTGATCTCCTGATGAGAGCTGTTGTGTGTTTCCTCCACTCCCCCTTCCTAAAGTCTACAATCAATTCCTTGGTCTTACTGGCATCAAGTACAAGGGTATTGCTGTGACATCACTTGACCAGCTGATCCATCTCACTCCTGTATGCCTCCTCATCTCTATCTGAAATTCTGCCAACAATAGCTGCAGCATTTGCATATTTGTAATCACCTTTCTTACAGTTATAGTCACACAGCAAAACATTGCTTTTCTTAACAAGAATGTTCCATATGGTTAAAATATATATTAGGTATTGTCAACAAACTGATTGAGTTTTAGTTCTTCTGGAAAATTGTGACACAGTCAGAGTGTCTATCTCATAAAATGTAAATGTGTAGCCAGGATTCAAGTCATTTCTGTCACCATGAATGCAAATGTACAATGTGTTTGAAGCCCAGCATGTATCTGGTAAAATGCAAGATCAGGGACTGAGTGAAAACAGCAGGAATCCAGGACCATAGACATCCAAAGGGCGAAGGCAGATCAAGTGAGTCAGCCCATTAGCAAAGTCATTACAGAGAATCTAATTGATGAAGACCAGTCTGTTGTTTCACATGTGAATGCTCCTAACAGAAGCTGACCTAAGAAGGAAAAAGAACGGGAATACGAATGCTGAAGACACAGACAGGGTGTGATTGCAAGCCATGAATTACTTGTTAAAGCATAATGTTAACAGTAGTTTGTAATGAAGGATGATTCTGGAATGTCGAAGATTAGTTATAATATAGATCAGAACGGAAAGATGTTTGGAAAATAGACATGAGGGAACCACAAATGTGAGAAAAACTGCTGATGCTGGAAATCCAAGCAGCACACAGAGAAAATGCTGGAGGAACTCAGCAGGCCAGGCAGCATCTATACAAAATACTAAATAGTCAACATTTTGGGCCAAGACCCTTCATCAGGACCTGGTCGACAGTTTAGTGTTTTCTATAGATACTGCCTGGCCTGCTGAGTTCTTCCAGCATTTTGCCTTTGAGAATCATTTCAATAACTGATATTGGAATCCAGAAAACTAAAAACAAATCAATAGAAACACACACAAAATACTGCAGGAACTCAGCAGGTCAGACAACGTCAATGGAAAAGAAGAAAGAGTCCACGTTTTAGGCCAGACCCTTCTTCAGGACTAGAAAGGAAAAGGAAGACATCAGAATAAAAAGGTGGTTGGAGGGGATAGAAGGTGATAGGTGAAACCTGGTTGGTAGTAAAGGTAAAAGGCTGAAGAAGAAGGAAACTGAGAAGAGAGGAGAGTGGGCTATGTGAGAAAGGGAAGGAGGGGCACCGGGTGGCGGGGGGGAGAGTGACATGAGGGTGAGAAGAAGAGTTATGAGGCAAGAGTGGAGAATAGAACAAGAGGGAAGGGGAAAGGAAAAATTACTGGAAGGAGAAATTATATGTTCATGCCATCAGGTTAGGGGGCTACCTTGACAGAATATGAGGTGTTGCTCCTCCACCTTTGAGTGGTCTCATCATGGCAAAAGAAGAAGCCATGGACCACCATGCTGGCATGGGAGAAGGCATAGGAATTAAAATGTTTGGAAACTGCTGACAAAGTAACCTATAGACACCATCCTGGCTCCAGTCTCTGGTGATCGGGGTGGATAGAGCAGAGGTGCTCCAGAAAGCAGTTCCCCAATTTATGTCGGGTCTCACCAATCTAAAGGACGCTGCATCAGAGCACCAGATACAATAGACAACCCTGACAGATCTGCTGATGAAGTGTTGCCTCACCTGGAAGGACAGTTTGGGGCCCTGGATTAATGTGTGGGAAGAGAAAAATTGGCAGGTATAGGATTTCTGTTGCTTCCAAGGATATGTGCCAGGTGGGAGATATGTGGGGAGGGTCAAATCAACAAGGCAATCATGGAAGGAGTGATCTCTGCAGAAAGCAGAAAATTGGAGTGAGAGGAGCTAAAGATGTGTTTGGTGGAAGGATCCAGTTAAAGATGGTAGAAGTTATGGAGAATGGTATGTTGGATGTGTAGGCACCGGGGATGGTAGGTGAGACCAAGATGAACTCTATCCCTGTTAAGGCTGTAGAAAGATGGGGTGAATGTGAATGTCTGGCAAATGAGAGTGTGAATGAAGGCAACATAAATGGTGGAGGAAATAAAACCCCATTCTTTGAAGAAGGACAGTATCTCTGATGTCCTGGAAAGGAAAGCATCATCCTGGGAACTGATGCAGTGGAGATGAAGGAAATCAGAATAGGAAATAGCATTTTTACAGGAGTCAGGGTGGGAAAAGGTATTGTAAAGGCTGTGGGAATCAGTAAGTTTATAAAAGATGTCGGTAGGCAGTTAGTCTCCGGAGTTGGAGACACAAAGATCAAGAAAAAATGAGAGGTGTTAGAAATAGATTAAGTGAATTTAAGGCAGGGTGGAAGTTGGAGGCAAGGTTCATGAAATTGATAAGAAGTGTATAGGGACTAGACATCTATGATGAAAATGAGGTGGTCAGTGCCAGAGAATTGAAAGTTGTTGAGGAGATCAAGAGCATGAGACATATCACTGATGTAGGTGAGAAGGGATGACCCAAAAAGGATAGAATACATTCGAGGTATGCAGACCCAACATCAGTGGGCCAGGAGCAGGCAGGGACAATGGGCCTACTCGGGTTGTCATGTTTGTGAATCTTGGGTAAGTTGTAGTAATGAGCAGTTCGGAGGAAGAGAACTATGTCTTTGGTGGCAGTGAATGTGAGTTCTCCAGATTTGATGAGATTAGTGATGGTATCAGAGACAATTTTCTGATTGTATGGAATGAGATCAATTTCTAGGGATAAGCAATCCAACACATCTTTCTCCACAACATCCACCATCTTCAATGGGTATCTACAACCAAACACATCTTTACCTTCACCCACTCTTTGCTTTCCATAGGGATTGCTCCTTCCTTAATTCCCTTGTATAATCATCTCTCTCTATGAATCTTCCTACTGGCACTTAACCCTGAAAGTGACAGAAATACTACACTCCCCATTTACTTCCTTCCTTACCTCCATTCAATTCCCCAATCTGTCCTTCCAGGTGAGGCAACACTTCAGCAGTGAGTTTGTTGGGGTCATCTATGTTCCAGATGGGGCCTCCAATATATTGGTCAGACCCAACACAAAGTGGAAAGCATACCTCGGCTCCCTCCACCTAAAGCAAAACTTCCCGGTGGTCAACCATTTTAGTTTCTAACTCCATTCCCATTCAGATATGTTGGTCCATGCCTTTTGCCATGATGAGACCACTCTCAGGATGGAGGAGCAACACCTCATATTCCATCTAGGTAGCATCCAACCTGATAACATGAATATCAATTACTCCTTCCATTAAATGTTTCACTCCCTTCCCACTTCTTCTATTCCCCACTCTGGCCTCTTAACTCCTACAGTCATAGACTCATAGAAAAGTATAGCACAGAAACTGACCCTTTGGCCCATCTCCTCCATCCAAACCATCTAAATTACCCAGACCCAATGCCCTGTACCCAGACCATAGCCATCAAAACCCCGACTATCCATGTACCTATCCAAAGTTTCTTAAGCATTGAAATCAAGTTGTGCTGGCAGCTCGTTCCACCCTCTCATGATCGTCTGAGTAAAGAAGATTCCCTTTAGTTTCCCCATAAACTTTTCACCTTTCACCCTTAGCTCACGCTCTCTAGTCGTAGTCCCACCCAACGTCAATGCATTTACTCTATCTCTCATAATTTTGCATACTTCTATAAAATCTTCCCCTGAACTTCTATATCCAAGGATGTTCCACAACCTATTCAATCTTTCCTTATAACTCAGGTTCTCCAGTTCTGGCAACATACTTGTAAATTTTCTCTTTCAACCTCATTTAACATCTTTTCTGTAGGTAGGTGACCAAAACTGCACACAATACTCTAAATTAGGCCTCACTAATGTCTTATTTAACTTTAACATAGCATCCTATCTCCTGTACAAAATACATTGATTGATGAAGGCCAGCATATCATAAGTTTTCTTAATGGTTATATCTACCTGTGAAGCCACTTTCAATGAATTATGCACCTGTATTCCTAGATCCCTTTCTACTACACTCCACAGTGCCCTACTGTTCACTGTGTAAGACCTATTCTGGTTGTCTGACTGAAGTGCAACATCTCATAATTGTCTGTATTAATCTACATTTGCCATTTTTCAGCTCATTTTTTCAGCTGATCCAGATCTCACTGCAAGGTCTGATAGTATTCCTTGCTGTACATTACACCCCCAATCTTGGTGTCATGTGCAAATTTATCAATTAGAATATTATCCAATTCATTCATATAGATGGTGATACAGTAGTACATGAGTCACAGGCCTCCAGTCAGAGAGGCAACTATCCACTACCACCCTCTGGATTCTCTCACAAAACCAACATCTAATCCAAATTACAACCCCATCTTGAAAGCCAAGCAACTGAACATACTTAACCAACCTCCCATGTGAGACCTTGTCAAATGCCTTGCTAAACTCAATGCAAACAACAGCTACTGCTTTAATTTCATCAACATTCCTGATAACATCCTTGAAGAACTCAGTAAGACTCTTTAGACATGATTTACCATGCACAAAGCTATGTAGGCTGTCACTAATCAGACCCCATCTATCCGAACACTCACATACCCGGTCGATTAGAATACCTTCCAATAACTTTCCCACAACTGATGTCAGGTTTACTGGCATCGACAATCTGAAGCCTCGAAGTGGTAAACCTCAAATAACCACTCTGACAGTGCCCACTCCAACAATAGCGGCTCCTCTTGCCGGTGCCTTATTTTAATTGTTCTTGCCAATCAGTCCTGATTGCTGATTGGCCACTGCTGAACACCAAACCGGCTTATGTACTCAGCTGGCGAATCCGAGTGAGCTTTGTCTTCTCTCATTTCTGATTGCAGATTTTTTTGCTCAAACAACAAAGTGCCATTTTTCACCTGTTTATTACTTCCCTTGGTCTCCTCCTTCTTCCTTTCTTCTATGGTCTTCTCTCTTCTTCCGTTCAGATTCCTTCTTCTCCATACCTTTACTTTTCCCATCCACTTGGCTTCACCTATTACCGTCTAGCTAGTCCTCCTTCCCCTCCTTCCCCACCCCCACCTTTCCATTCTGATGTCTTCCATCTTCCTTCCCAGTCTCGAAAAAGGCTCTCGGCCAAAAACATCAACTGTTTATTCATTTCTACAGACGCTGCCTGATCTGCTGAGTTTCTCAGCATTTTGTGTATGATGCTTTAGATTTCTAACATCTGCAGAATCTCTTGCATTGGTGTTAAACAAATAAATGGTGGTTACAAATAATAAGTATTATAAATCCTTCTACAGATGATTCAACATAAATAATATTTTCTGAAGTAACGATGAAAAATACATCTTCTTCAATGTTGACATACCATTGTATTTACTTAATTTAGAGACTTGTATATTGTGCCAGAATGTTACTGCATTAATAAGGTTGAGTAACTCATACTGATGTTTATTCACAGAAGGTGCGTGACCCTAGAAAGGTTAATTTTCATTACCCTTTCATGATTGCATGAGGGAACAGTTAAAGCTGACCACTTTACCGTGGGTCTAGATTCCCATATAGACCACATTAGTTGAGAAGGAGAGACTTAATTCTCTAATGGACACAAGTAAACTGTGTAGGTTATTTTTAATGAAATGCAGCATCTTTATTCTCATGATTACAGATTTTTTCCTGAATTATTAATTCATTAAAATTAAATCCTCCAGCTGTAGTGATGAGATTTGAACTCATATCTCTGGATTATTAACGAATGTCTCTAGATGACTAGAGCATCAACTTAACAGCATGAATTGATATCAGAATCAGGTTTAATATCACCCACATACGTTGTAAAATTTGATAACTTCACAAGCAATGAAATACAACATAAATAAATATAGAGAAAGAAAACTGAGTTGCATAAAGTATATATATATATAATTTTAAATGTTATATATACATGCACAAGAACAGAAATAAAAAGTAATGAAGTAGTGTTCATGAGTTCAATGTCCATTCAGGAATGGATGGTAGAGGGGAAGAAGCTGTTGCTGAATTGCTGAGTGTATGCCTTCAGACCAATGTGAAGAGGGCATGTTTGAGGTTGGTGGGGATCCTTAATGATGGATGCCACCTTCCTAGGGCAACGATTCTTGAAGATGTTTTGAATACTACAAAGGCTTGTGCCCATGATGGATACGTTGGAAATACTCTACAAGCACATAGCATATACAATGGACCATTAAATTAATGTTTCAAGTTAATGGCTTTTCATTAGTATTATATGGGTTTTAGGTTAAAGATTTTGTGTGTTCTTGTTTTATATTTTAATTGAACTGTGAACTATTCACTGATAAGGGGCTGCACCTCACTCAGATGGCATGCTACTGAATTCCAAAATGTCATTATATACTTCTACTTACAAATGGTAAGTAGAATTGTACATGGCCTATCAGCAGCGTCAACAGAGCTCTACCAAGAGGTATTTCCCACAGGTCGGAGGCAGATATTTTAAAAGGGAGCTTGATGGGAGTTTGTCCATTATATGGGGCCTAACAGCGGCATCAACAGAGCTCTACGAACTAAATAAAAATAAAAAAGTAGATAAACAGAGTGGCCATTGTCAGGAAAAGGCCAGTGGCGAGAGTAGAAGTGACAGGCTTTAGCTCAAAGGAGGCTTCGGCTCTGTGTGAGGTGTCGGCTTTGTGTAAGGTGTCTGTTAATGCTTGCTTTTTGTTTATCTCCCCTCTCTTACTGTACCATTTAAATGGCTATGGTGTGCTCTTCACGCCGAACGTTGAAGTCTTGGGAGACAAAGAGTCTCCCAGGGAATTACATCTGCGTGAAGTGCATCCGGCTGCAGCTCCTTGAAGACCGTGTTAGAGATCTGGAGCAGCAACTGGATGACCTTCGGCTTGAACAGGAGAGTGAGGAGATAATTGATCAAAGTTGCAGGGAAGTAGTCACCTCAAAGATGCATGAGGCAAGTAAGTAACTGGGTGACTGTCAGGAGAAGTGGAATAGGCAGTTATAGCAGAGCACCCCTGTGGCCATTTCCCTCAAAAACAAATATACTACTTTGAATATGTTTGTGTGGGATGACCTCTCAGGAGAATGCCACAATGATCTGGTTACAGGGACTGAGCGTGGGTCTGTGGTGCAGAAGGCAAAGAGAGAGAAAAAGGGAGCAGTAGTGATAGGGGACACAATAGTGAGGGGAATACACAGGAGATTCTATGCATGTGAATAGGACACTCAGATAGTATGTTGCCTCACAGATGCCATGGTCAAGGATGTCTCAGATCATATCCACAACATTTTGGAGTGGGAGGGGGAGCAGCCATATGTCTTGGTACTTAATGGCACCAATGACACAGGAAGGAAAAACAATGAGGTCCTGAAAAGAGAACTTGGAGAGCTAGGTAGAAAGCTGAGAAGCAAGACCTCCCAGGTAGTAATTTCTGGATTGCTGCTGGTACCACATGTCAGCATGTGGTAGAAACAGGGTAGAAACAGGATGATTTGGCAGATAAATGCCTGGCTGAGAAGCTGGTTAAAGGGGGAGTGCTTCAGGTCCTTGGATCATTGGGATCTCTTCTGGTGGAGGTATGACCTGCTCAAAAGTGATGGGTTGCAGCTGAACCAATAATCTCACAGGCGGATTTGTTACAGCTGTTGGGGAGGTTTTAAACTAATTTGGCAGGGGTGTGTGAACTGGAGTGAAGGGACTCAGGATAGGACTGATGGTAAAAAAAAAAGTAAAGATAGCATGCAGTCAGATTGTCAGGAAGGGCAGGCAGGTGATAGGAGTTAGTTGCTGCCAATAGGCTGAGTATGAAATCATTAGGGATGCAGAATCAAAAAGGATAGCAAATACAGTACTCAAGGTGTTGTATCTAAATGCACATAGTATAAGAAATAAGGTGGACAATCTTGTTGCAATATTCCAGTTTGCCGGTTATGATAGTGTGCCCATCACTGAATCATGGCTGAAAGACGGTTGTAGTTGGGAGCTGAATGTCCAAGGTTACACATTATATCATAGGGATAGGAAGGTAGGCTGAGGGGGTGGTTGGCTCTACCACTAAAGAATGGTATCAAATCAGTAGAAAGATGTGACATAGGATCAGAAGATTTTGAACCCTCATGGGTTGAGTTAAGAAACTGCAAGGGTAAAAAGATGTTGATGTCAGTTATATACAGGCCTCCTAACAGTGGCGGGGAGATCTACTAGAGGTTACAACAGGAAATAGAAAAGGCAAGTCAAAGGAGCAATGCTCTGGTAGTTATGGGAGATTTTAATATGCAGGTTGATTGGGAAAATCAGGTTAGTAATGGATCTCAAGAGAGTGAGTTTGTTGAATGCCTAAGAGATGGTTTTTTTAGAGCAGTTTGTCTTTGAGCCTACTAAGGGATCAGTTATACTGGTTTGGGTGTTATATAATGAACCGGAGGTGATTAGGGAGCTTAAAGTAAACAGACAGTTAGGAACCAGTGATCACAATATGAGTGAGTTCAACTTGAAATTTGACAGGGAGAAAGTAAAGTTTGATGTAGCAGTATTTCAGTGGAGTAAGGGAAATTGCAGTGGTATGAGAGAGGAGTTGGGCAAAGTAAATTGAAAGGAGCTGCTGGCAGGGATGTCAGCAGAGCAGTGATGGTGTACATTTCTGGGAAGAATAAGGAAGGTGCAGGACTTGTGTTTTCCAAAAGTGAGGAAATACTCAAATGACAACATACTCCAACCGTGGCTGACAATGCAAGTCAAAGCTATTGTAAAAGAAAAAGAATGGCCAGACAACAAAGCAAAAATTAGTGTGAAGAAAGAGGATTGGGAAGTTCTGAAAAACCTACAGGGGGCAACTAAAAAATATTGGAATGGAAAGATAAAATATGAAACCAAGCTAGCAAAGAATATCAAAGTGAATAATAAAAGTTTTTTTCAAGTATGTTAAAAATAAAAGAAAAATGAGATTGGATATAGGATTGCTAGAAAATGAGGCAGGAAAAATAATAACAGGGACAAGGAGATGGCTGATGAGCAGGTGAGTACTTTGTGTCAGTCTTCACTGTGGAAGACGTTAACAGTATACCTGACGTTGTAGTATGTGAAGGAAGAGAAGTTGGTGCAGTTACTGTTACACGAGAGAAGGTGTTCAAAAGCTGAAATGCCTAAAGGTATATAAGTAACCTGGACCAGATGAACTGCATCCTAGGGTTCTGAAAAAGGTAGCCTTAGAGATTGTGCTGGCATTAGAAATGATCTATCAAAAATCATTGGACCCTGGCATGGTGCCAGAGGACTGAAAAATTGCAAATGTTACTCCACTCTTTAAGAAATGAGGAAGGCAGCAGAAAAGAAATTCTAGACCAGTTAACCTGACCTCAGTGGTTGGGAAGATCTTAAGAGTCAATTGTTAAGTATGAGGTGATGGAGTACTTTGTGACTCAGGACAAGATAGTACAAAGTCAGCATGGTTTCCTTCAGGGAATATCTTGCCTGGTGAACCTGATGGAATTGAGGAGATTACAAGTAGGATAGATAAGGGGGATGCAGTGGATGTTGTATATTTGGACTTTCAGAAGGCCTTTGACAAGGTGCCACACTTGAGGCTGCTTAGCAAGTTAAGAGCGCATGATATTACAGGAAAGTTACTAACCTGCTTAGAGCATTGGCTGATTAGTAGGAACAGCGAATGGAAATAAAAGGATCATTTTATGGTTCGCTGCCAGTGACTAGTGGTTTCCCAAAGTGTTTGGACCACTTCTTTATTGCTGTATGTATATGATTTAAATAATGGAATAGATGGCTTTGTTACTAAATTTGCAGATGATACGAAGAGTGGTGGAAGGGCAGGTAGTGTTTAGGAAGTAGGTAGGCTGCAGAAGGACTTAGACAGATTAGGAGAATGGGCAAGAAAGTGGCAATTGAAATACAATGTTGGAAAATACATGGTCATGCACTTTTGTAATTGAAATAAATATGTGGAGTATTTTCTAAATGCAGAGAAAATCCAGGAATCTGAGATGCTGAGGGACTTGGAAGTCCCTGTGCAGAACACCTTGAAGGTTAACTTGCAGATTGAGTTGGTGGTGAGGAAGGCAAATGCCATGTTAGCATTCATTTCAAGAGGTCTATAATACAAGAGCAAGGATGTGATGTTGAGGTCTTATAAGGCACTGGTGAGGCCTCACCTGGAGTATTGTGTACAGTTTTGGGCCTGTCATCTTAAAAAAGATGTGCTGGCATTAGATAGGGTCCAGAGGAGGTTCACAAGGATAATTACTGAAATGAAAGGGTTATCATATGAAGAGTGTTTAATGGTGCTGGATCTATACTTGTTGGAATTCAGAAGGATGAGGGGGAATCTCATTGAATCCTTTTGAATGGTGAAAGGCCTAGACAAAGTAGATGTGGAAAGGATGTTTCCCATGGTGGGAGAGTCTAAGACAAGAGGGCACAGCCTCAGGATAGAGGGGTGCCCTTTCAAAACAGAGATGTGGAGAATTTTTTTTTAGGCAAGGGCTGGTGAATTTGGGGTATATGTGCCCACACGCAGTTAGTTGTGTGTATTTAAGACAGAGATTGATAGGTTCTTGATGGGACATGGCAACAAACGTTACAGGGAGAATGCCAGGAACTGGGGTTGAGGAAGAGATAAAAAAAGGATCAGCCATGATTGAATGGCAGAGCAGACTCAATGAGCCATATGGTCTAATTCTGCTCCTATATCTTATAGTCTTATGGTCTAAATGCGATGGAACATCCCAACATGAAAATGAAGTTTTCAGTCTAAGATATTCCTAATGATAATTTCCAGTGCCTTAAACCACAATTAAATAGCTTTTTCTGATCAAAAATTTACCAGTGCAGCTAATTTTAGACTCCTTGAAGGTGAATGACAGTTTGAAGCCTAATGATTTATGGCAAACTATTAAATCATATTCTCTTCCATTTTCTAGATTTTCCTAAATGATATGTCCATTTCTCTATTAATTAATCTTTATTTTCTCTCCAGGCTTTTGTCATGCTACGGAAGATTCTTTTGGTAGAATTTCTCTTTGGGCATTTGTATTTAATTTGGGCCACAAATATAGCAAAGTTTTACTTTGCTTTAGGCTTATCACACTGTAATGACTTCATAAGAAAATTTTTCATGTTAGATGTTTCTGGCAGTTGCCTCAGGAGCCATTTAGCGACAAAAAATCTGCCGGAGACATGTAAATGCCATCATCATAAAGACACAAACATATTAGATTGTGAGGAATTACAAGAGTAATAATTTAACATCCATCTTTAGCTAAATGCATAATTTGTTATCTACCCTGCAGAATTAAGGGAAATAGATAAATTCAGTAATATCAATTTACAGAAAAAAGTCTTGATAAAATGTGTCAAACTTTGTGTAGGATTCCATTGCAATAGCCATTCCAATTCCCACACAATACTTAGAATTTCTGATCCATATTTATTCAATGACCACTATTCATTTGATTTTTTTTTGATGGCCTTTCAGGAAATTGTCAACCAGTGGGAATTACAGCTCCTTTTCAGGCCACCTGTATATTAGGAAACATGTTTTAAATGTGCTAGGAATGAACTGGAAGATATTTACAGTGTCTTCAAATGATATGAAGTCTTACTTTTATATTGATGGAAGGGAAAGTATTACTTCAATGTCAGCTCACTGTATGACAGAGTGCAAGTTCTCTTGAGCAAATATAAGCATATGTAGGAAAGAGTCTACTTCTACGACCTGCGGCTGGAACTCTAATTGCTAACATCTGAACTAACACTGTTTTTGCTGGAAACATCTTGCTGCTTCTTGGCCCTCTTCTTCAGTGCCCCCAGAATCTCACCAATTATTTTGCACTGGTGGAAAGTCTGGAGTATGGTGCACTATACTCCAGACTTTTCACAAAAGCATGACAGTGCTGGAATGTATGTTATAAAATATATGCATATTATGGCAGATGAAGCCACAACACACCTTTAACCTCTCTATCTTCTGCACTGCATCTGAATATTTCACATACCCAAGTAAAAGAAAAGTCTATCTACAGAATTGTGTTGAAAATGACTATATAAATATCAGATGTTGTCTGCCATTTTACAAACCTGAAAAAAATTACCAACTAATTATCCCTATGTAATTCTGCGATCCATAACCATTAAGTTAGTTAAGGTATTGTGGAGTCAGAACTCAAACTTAGCACCTTTAATAATACAATGTTTGTAGTACTGACCACAATAATACCAGTTCATATAATGAGACAAAAACATGTTTTAAAGCTAGAAACTAAATTATATTAAATTATGAATCACACACGTCTGTGTAGCTCACATTTGAAAAGACTTATTACCACCATTAAAATAGCATTCAAAAAAACTTTCACATGAATGTGCAAATTGCTTCTAAACTAATACTTGCGATGTGTAATTTTAGTCATTTAATTTTAAAAAGTGCCTTTTATTGGACAAACAAAGTAATTAGCCATGCAAAAAGTAGGCCAAAAATAATGATAATAAAACTAAGTCATTTATCCAAGTTTAGCTTTTATGTCCATGGCATTAATGTTAATTAATATAATTAATCAAAAAGTATAGACATACTTGTTCTGAGTGTTTGGGATTTATAAACTCCCACAGCTTGCTTGCTTTTACTTAATACATAAAGGAAAGGCTGAATTAAATGAGGTACAAATTGTATGAAATTAGATAAAGGAAAAGTAAGAAATAAACTTCAGAAATTTGCAAATGTAACACAATGTGATTCGGGTCACTTCTGTATTGAGTCATACGTTATTAAAAATTTGACCAGGCATGGCTCATCACCGACTGTACTTATACAATCATATGATTTCCAAAAATGATTCACATAGAATGATCATTCCTTTCATCCATTGGATAAGCAACTAAATCACATATCGAGATACAATATATATGTTTTCAATCTGGCAACCGTGGATAAACCAGGGTTAGCCTTTCATCTAAAGCCTAGGTCTGCATCTTTCCATCCATTCTGTCTTCACCCATGAGCCAACTTCAGCACATTCCCCACCACCATTACTTTATAATTTCCCGTCAGAGTCACTTTACATACAGACATATTTTCTATATATATATATATATATGTGTGTGTGTGCACTTACCTCATAGTTGGTAGTTTAAATTTAATTGTCATTCAATTGTACATGAATACTCATGAACACAGCCAACAAAACAGTGCTACTCTCGGGCTGAACACAGTACCAACTGTGTTCCCACAGCACAAAACAAAGATAGCACATATAAGATAGTGATGTTTTATGTACCTACAATCAGTTTATGTATATAAATTAATCTATGTATTTATATTGATTGTTTTTAATGTTTATTGTTTTTTAGAGTAACAACCATTTCACTCTCCTTTGCACTTGCGTAGAGACAAATTACAATAACAATCTTGAATCTCAAATCTTCAAATCATGTAACCCTGATCTTTATAGAAATCAAGATACTGCCTCTCAGAGATGAAGTCCAAAGCTTTTATACAATATTGAGTTACAAATCAAAGTCTGACAGTATTGCTGACAACAGCACCCCCCTTCCTGATGAACTTAAGGCATTCTATGCACATTTCGAACAGACAGGAAGTGATACGTCATTGCCGACTCTGACAGTCTTGCACCTAAACTTACAGTCACCATCGTGGACATAAAATCAGTCTTCTGGAAGGTGAACTCCCTAGATAGCATCATGCCCAAATGGTGTCCCTGGTAATGTCTTTGGAATGCTATTTACAGTTATTTTTAATTTCTCTCTGCTTCAGGCTGTGGTACTCTCCTGCTTTAAGATGACCACTATTATCCCAGTATCCATGAAAAACTACTAGCCAGTGCCTTTAACATCTCCCTTGATGAAGTGTTTTGAGAGAGTGTTCAAGACACACATCAGCTCCAGTTTTCCAGACAACCTCAACCTACTGCATTTTGCCTACTGACGGAGCATGGCAGACGCTATCTCCCTGGCTCTACACTCATCTCTGGAGCATCTGGACAGTAAAGTCACATATGATAAACTATTGTTTATTGACTAAGTTCTGCCTTCAATACTATTTTTCCAAGCAAAATCATTGGCGAAATGCAGACTCTGTGAGTTAATGTCTCACTTTCTGACCACAGACCGCAATCAGTTAGGAAAGGCAGCAGCACCTCTGTCACAATTACCCTGAACACAAGGTTGCATCTTCAGCCCCCTACTTTACTCCCTGTACAATCATGACTGAGTAGATAGATTCTGCCCCAACTCCATCTACGCTTGAACATGGTATCACTGTGGTGGGCTGCATCTCAAATAATGATAAGTTGGAGTACAGGAAGGAGATAAGGTGCTTACTGGTATGGTGCCATGAAAACTATACAAGTTAAAAAGTGAACAGTATAACACTACTGGTGTTTCATACATGATGAGACCTGGGTGATGTCAGGGAGTTCAATAGTCTTAGGGCCTAAGGGAGGAAGCTACTTCCCAAAAACCACAGGTGCAGCTTCAATCCCACTGTTAACAGACTCTTGACAAGTCCACATATCCACCTATACAGGTGTATAAGTAAGTGTATGGTGTATGGGTTTGAAAATTGGCACGGCAGGGAAATGGTTAACAATTAGGAATTTGTGACAATAGACAATAGGTGCAGAAGTAGACCATTCGGCCCCTCGAGTCTGCACCGCCATTCTGAGATCATGGCTGATCATTCACTATCAATACCCAGTCCCTGCCTTGTCCCCATATCCCTTGATTCCCCTGTCCATCAGATATCTATCTAGCTCCTTCTTGAAAGCATCCAGAGAATTGGCCTCCACCGTCTTCCGAGGCAGTGCATTCCACACCTCCACAACTCTCTGGGAGAAGAAGTTCTTCCTCAACTCTGTTTTAAATAACTGACCTCTTATTCTCAATCCATGCCCTCTGGTACTGGACTCTCCCAACATCTGGAACATATTTCCTGCCTCAATCCTATCAAATCCTTTAATTATCTTAAACATTTCAATCAGATCCCCTCTCAATCTGTTATGTTGTTGGGCAGATTGACCCTTGATACTAGGTAAGGGTAGAACAATATGTGACTCTGGTCTACCGGATAACATGCCTGAGAGCAAGCTAAAAGTCCTGATTTGTTTAAAAGTAATTAATTACCTTGTCTCTAAAGAATATTTTTTTTAACATTGTTTGGTTGTAAGATTAATGATGCAAGTGTCCCTGAGGAGGGCAAACGCCAGTTGTTACAGGTCACCCAAACGTGGTACCTGCAGGTATGGAGGATGTATGTTGGCTTACTACATGGCCAGGACATGGACTGGCCCAAGTTAGGGTCATGTCAGCATCGGATTGGAAGCCTAGCCCCTCCTAATTGGACTGGGAGGTGGCGATAGTGCTATAAAGGTGAGAAAGTTCTTTCTTGGGGAGACCACTCGCTTAGGTCTCACCTTCGGGCCGAGCAGCTGAACTGGCACCAAGGACCTCCACCCTAGCCAGTCCGCGGTCCATCGCCTGTTTCAGGTACCATGCAGACATTGCTAAGTATACTCAGTGGTGTAGACTACTAGGGGTTGCTTAAGTTAGCCCTACCTATTAGTCGTGTAGGTAGTGTACAATATAAAGCATTTCTCGCAACTCCCTATTTTCTTCTCTGTATTAACAATAAAGTGTGTCTTGGAGGAACTACTGAAGTCTGGGTACATTTGTTCAAGCAAATCCAAATAGTTGCAGCATCCAGCCATCACGGTTATTCTTATTGGGTATCAGTTTTGTGGAACAACAATAAAACAAGCTTTTAGGCTTCCAATCTACCTTATTATGAAGTGTACTTTACCGTTTACTCGCACTATCCTTTGTCAGTAGCTTTATTCTGTATTGTTAACATTTCACCTTATTCTGCGTCAGTGCACTATGGAAACTGGTCTGCATAAACAGTATACAAGACAAAATGTTCACTGTATTTTGGTACACGTAGCAATAATAAACCAATACACATATGGATTCAAAATAAATCTTCCCCAAGCCTCACCATTCCCAAACCAAACACCTGTCTGTTGAGTCTATCAGAAGCATAGTTGTTTCCATGCAGATCAATAGAAAACATCATATCCTGAGGGAATGCTAAATGGCAAATAGCTTTGAAATTATGTATTTTATTGTATATTTATTATATTCATGAATTTGGTCTGTGAGTGTGCTTTATAGCTCTTCAGATGAAAGCAGAAAGGAAATCTTACTTACGTTTCACAGTGTTGTTGAACGTTTATGACATTTGCATACCATCCAAGCTTCGACAGCCATTAAATCTAGACGTGGTGTCTCACCTGTTCTGGATGTTGTTCTGTGAGCAAAGCTTGACACCTCTGATGCTGGGCCATGCTGTGGCACACTGAAATACTAGGATCTGAGCTTTCGGCAAAAGATTGCACCCGGGCCAGGCTGCAGTGAACACATGTCCAAGGGGTACACAGCCAGTGAAAGATTTTGTGGCAGTGAAGTCAGCCAATCATGTGGCAACAATTTTATGGATAAAAGCATGAATACATGGTCAAAAGGTTCATTTGCTTTTCAGATCAAACAACAGAATGAGAAGAAGGAATATAATCTAAGTGATTTTGACTTGAAATTTCCTGAGCGATTTTTGGGTTTAACACATTTAGCAGATAACTTCTGCCACCACACCTGAACATGGATAGTGGATTTGATTGTAATGCAGCTCTGAATAATAGGTTTATAGACTGGGCAGACCAGGAAGTAGGCACTTTGCTCATTATCTGCATATGCATCAGTCCAATCAACATTCCATTGCATGGATGCAACAGTTATCAACACATTTTGGATGTGATAGTGGGAAGATTGTAACTATGGACTTGATTGAATTGTCCTAAATTTTTGTTGATCTTTAGCACATAAAATATGTGTAGTACTAAGCATAGGCAGACCTCTTGACTGAAAGCATCTCCATATCTCCATATCTTATTTAGCTGACAAAAGGGGCTGTCTCATACTTACCAGTAAGTTCCTCTAGTGACTTCATTCATGCAACAACAGAATGATTGCTGATGGCAGACAGGGTGGTTTGAGTATCTCGTGGGATTTTCATGGAGAACAATCTCTAGTGTTTAGAGAAAATGATGCAAAAAACAAAACAATATCCAGCGAGCGTCAGTTCTCTGGGTGAAAATGTCTTGTTAATGAGAGAGGTCAGAGGAGAATAACCAGATTGATTCAAATGACCACCTGTTACAACAATGGTGTGCAGAAGAGCAACTTGAACTGCACAGCACATCATGCCTTGAAGTGGCTGGGCTACAAAAGTAGAAGATCACAATGGGTTCCAATGTGTACTCAATGTATCACAATGTGTATTTAATGTTCCGATGTATCAGACCTCAACTGAAGACAAGTCATTAACTCTTAAGGACAATACCTAATCAGTTTAGCAATGACCTAACTGTGCATGATAAATTAGCTTGTAAAAAATCTTTGAATGGAAAAATAATAAAACTGAAAAAGGCTGAGACAAAGGAAGGGAAAATAAAACTGTCCATTGGACAGTCCAGGGAAACTTTGTGTCCCTATTGTAATTGAACAACTTTATACATGGATGTAATTAATGTAAACATTGATATAAAATGGAGTATAAAAAATACAGAATTCTATGAACAAAACTTAGATGAAGAATGCCACTGGAAACAGGTCTTTCTCCATTTTGATTATTTATTCATTTTCTCTGTAGATACAGTGCAGAGAAGGTCCTTCCAGCACTCTGAGCCGTGCCGACCAGCAGCCCACTGATTGAAGCCTAGCATTATCACAGGACAATTCATAATGACCAATTGAACTACTAACTGGAACGTCTCTGGAATGTGGGAGGAAACCAGAGCGCCTGGAGGAAATACTCAAACAGATGGGAAGAACGCATAAACTTTCTTACAAAGGACATCGGAAATGAACCTGAACTTAGATGCCCTTAGCTATAATAGTGTTGCTCTAATCGTCACACTACTGTAGTGCCTCTGAAGACATCTGCTGAATCTTTCACCTTGTATCTCAACACAGGAGACCTTCAGGGCTGTGTTCTAAGTCCACCTCCATTACTCCCTGTAAACCCATGACTGTGTCACCACCCACAGCTCTAATCTGCTAATTAAATTTGCTGATGATACTACATTGATTGGCCTAATCTCAAAAAATAACGAGGTGGCCTACAGGGAAGTTGTTGTTGTTCTGACACAGTGGTGTCCAGAAAACAACCTCTCCCTCAATGTTGCAAAGGAGCTGGTTGTGGATTGCAGGAGGAATGGAGACAAGCTAACCCTATTGACATCACTGGATCTGGAGTTGAGAGGGTGAACAGCTTTAAGTTTGTCGGCATTCACATCACCGAGGACCTCACGTGGTCTATACACACCAGCTGTGTGGTGAAAAAGGCACAATAGAGCCTCTTACACCTCAGATGGTTGAGGAAGTTTGGTATGGACCCCCAAATCCTAAGAGATTTCATTGAGGGTATCCTGACTTGTTGCATCGCTGCCTGGCATGAGAACTTAACCTCCTATAATCGCAGGATTCTGTACAGAATGGTGTGGACAGCCCAGCGCATCTGTAGTTGTGAACTTCCCATGATTCAGGACATTTACAAAGACAAGTGTAAGAAAAGGGCCCAAAGAATCATTGGGAACCTGAGTCACCTCAACCACAATCTATTCCAGCTGCTACTATCCGGGAAATGGTACTGCAGCATAAAAGCCAGGACCATAAGACCATAAGATATAGGAGCAGAAGTAGCCAATTCTACTCATCGAGTCTGCTCTACCATTCAGTCGTGGACTGATCCAATTCTTTCAGTCATCCTCACTCTCCTGCCTTCTCCCCATACACTTTGATGCCTTGGCTAATCAAGAACCTATCTCTGTCTTAAATGCACCCAATGATTTGGCTTCCACACCCGCTCATGGCAACAAATTTCACTGATTTACCACCTGTTGATGAAAGTAATTTCTCCACAAAACTGTTCTAAATGGATGTCCTTCAATGCTGAAGTTGTGCCCTCTTGTCCTAGGATCCCCTACCATGGGAAAGAACTTTGCTATATCTAATCTGTTCAGGCCTTTTAACATTCAGAATGTTTCTATGAGATCCCTCCTCATTCTCCTGAACTCCAGGGAATACAGTCCAAGAGCTGCCAGACATGCCTCATACAGTAACCCTTTCGTTCCTGAAATCATTCTTGTGAATCTTCTCTGAACCCCCTCCAATATCAGTATATCCATTCTAAAATAAGGAGCCCAAAACTGCACACAATACTCTAGCATGGTCTCACGAGTGCCTAGAAGAGACTCAAAATCTCATCCCTGCTCTTATATTCCATACCTCTAGAAATGAATGCCAACATTGCATTCCCTTTATCCACCACCAACTCAATCTGGAGGTTAACCTTTAGGGTATCTTACACAAGGATTTCCAAGTCACTTTGCATCTCTGCATTTTGAATTCTCTCCCCATTTAAATAATAGTCTGCCCGTTTATTTCTTCCACTAAAGTGCATGACCACATACTTTCCAACATTGTATTTTGTTTGCCACTTATTTGCCCATTCCCCTAAACTATCTAATTCTCTCTTCAGGCTCTCTGTTTCCTCAACATTACCCACTCTTCCAGCTATCTTTGTATCATTGGCAAATTTAGCCACAATTCCTTTAATCCCATAGTCCAAATCATTGACATACATTGTAAAAAGCAACGGTTCCAACACCGACCCCTGTAGAACTCCACTGGTAACCAGCAGCCACCCAGAATAGCATCCCTTTATTCCCATTCTCAGTTTTCTGCCAATCTGCTAATGCTCCATCCATGCTAGTAACTCCCCTGTAATTCCATGGGATCTTATCTTGCTAGACAGCCTCATGTACGGCACCCTGTTAAAGGCCTTCTGAAAATCCAAGTATACCATATCTACTGCCTTTTGTTTGTCTACCCTGCTTGTAATTTCTTCAAAAAATTGCAGTAGGTTAGTCAGGCAGGATTTTCCTTTCAGCCATGCTGGCTTTGGCCTATCTTGTCATGTGTCTCCAGGTACTTTGTAATCTCATCCCTAACAATCAATTCCAACAAATTCCCAACCACTGATGTCAGGTCTATAGTTTCCTTTCTGCTGCTTCCCACCCTTCACAAATAGCGGAGTAGCATTTGCAATTTTCCAGTCAGCCAGTACAATGCCAGAATCTATCGATTCTTGAAAGATCGTTGTTAATGCCCTCACAATCTCTCCAGCTACTTCCTTCAGAACCCGAGGGTGCATTCCATCAGGTTCAAGAGTTTTATCCACCCTCAGACTATTAATCTTCTTTGATATTAGTCATGTTTCCATTCATAATTCATCTTTTCCTTCCTAATGGCCTTCTTAGTTTCCTTCTGCAAGTTTTTACAAGCTTCCCAGTCCTCTGTCTTCCCATTTGCTTTGGCTTCCTTGTATGCCCTCTCTTTTGCTTTTAATTTTGCTCTGACTTCACTTGTCAGCTACAGTAGTGTCCTTCTTTCTTTCGAAAATTTCTTCTTATTTGGAATATATCTGTCTTGCACTTCCTTCATTTTTTGCAGAAACTCCAGCCATTGCTGCTCTGCTGTCCCTCTTGTGTTACGAAACCCCGTAACTGGGTCACTTACCAGCAAAGATAGAGAGGTCTGTTGAAGTTTGATTTTTTTAAGTATTTATTGATAAAGGGGCACAAAAATAAGATTAATGCAAACATACAGATAATATTATTATACTAAATCTAAAGCGCGGGTATAATAATAACCAATAAGAAATAGCTCTATCATTGTCTAGGCGATAATGTACTGTCCGATGGAAACATAACAGTCACCATTAGTTCGTTCAAGCTACAGCGTTTTTGGGTTTAAGAGCGAGGCGGTTTAAACTTGCCCAGGTCTTTTATGATGCCAATCCGTTGAGTCAGGGGAGTGGGTTTCCCCGTTGTTAGCTAAAAGCCGTTTTCCGTGGTTCCAGCCACCAGTTCCAGCAACGGAACTGAACGCACGTGGCCTCCTTCAGATGACTTCCTGCTGTTACGTGGTCACTTAATGTTTCTTCTGGTGCATCTGAGGGGCTGTTCCTACAGACCCTCTTTTATCCTGACTCGCAGGGTCGTAGATGTCAATCAGGTTGGGGTTGTGCAATCTCTCCCTCAACCAGCCCACTTTGCCTGAGGGCGTTCACATAGCAGAGTCTCCAATCCACAACTTTGCCTTCCGGAGACAATGGCCATGTCCCTTAGCTTTACATCGCCAGGGAAACGAGACATTCTGCACGTCTCTCTTTCATTCTCCTGGGCCCCTTGACCCAACCCAAAAGTGATCTTGCGATTCTCACAAAGGAGGGGGCTACGGACGTAACACTTGTTAGTGTCTCTTTCCAGTCAACTTTGGCTAGTTCACCTCTCATGCCATTGTAATTTCATTTATTCCACTGAAATACCGACACATTGAAATTTAGTTCCTTCTTCTCAGATTTCGAAGTGAACTTGATCGTATTGTGATCACCGTTCTCAAAGAGTTCCTTAAACTTAAGCTCTCTTATCACCTCCAGATCATTGCACAACACCCAATCCAGCACAGCCAATCCCCTAGTGGGCTCAACGACCTGTTCTAAAAAGCCATCCCTTAGACATTCTACAAATTCTCTCTTGATGTCCAGTACAGTCCAGTACGGTTTTCCCAATCCACTTCCATATTAAAATCCCTAACGATTATCATGACATTGCCCTTCTGACATGCCTTTTCTATCTCCTGCTGTAATTAGTAATCCACATCCTGGCTGCTGTTTGGAGGCCTGTATACAACTGCCATTAGGGTCCTTTTACCCTTGCCATTTCTTAACTCAACCCACAGAGACTCTACACCTTCTAACCCTATGTCATCTTTTTCCAATGATTTAATATTATTTCTTATACACAGGGCCACACCACCCCCTCAACCTACTAACCTATCTTTTCTATACACCATATATCCTCGGATGTTCAGCTCCCAAGTGCAGCCATCCCTTAGCCAAGTTTCAGAGATGGCCACAACGTCATACTTGCCAATCTGTAGCTGAATTTCAAGATCATCCATTTTATTTCTTATGCTGCGTACATTCAAATACAACACTTTCAGTCCAGTATTTGTTGCTATCTGTTTTAACTGCACCAGGCCTCTATTGCCCTGTAACACATCCCACTGGCTGTGATTATGCCTCATCTCCTGTCTGACATTTCTATCATCTTTATTGCATGCTACCTTTGATTTATTTCTGTTTTTCCTTTCCTCAGCCCTATCACTACAGTTCCCCTTCCCCTGCCAAATTAGTTTAAACCCTCCTGACCAGCTCTATTAAACCTACCTGCGAGGATATTGGACCCCTTTGGGTCCAGGTGTAACCTGTTCTATTTGTACAGGTTGTAACTCCCCCAGAAGAGGCCTCCATGATCCAGGATCCCAAAGCTCTGCACCCTACATCAGTCTCTCAGCCATGCATTAATATGCCTGATAGTGCTATTACGCTCGTTAGTACATGGGACAGGCAGCAATCCTAAGATTACTACCCTGGATGTCCTGCTTATCAGCTTCCTACCCAATTTCCTGAATTCTCTCTTCAGGACCTCTTCCCTTTATTCTGCCTAAGTCATTGGTACTAACGTGTACCAAGACTTCTGGCTGTTCACCCTCTCCCTTCAGAATACTCTGAACCCGATCCAAGGCATCCCATACCGTGGCACCTGGGAGGCAACACACCATGCAGGTATCTCTGTCAGGCTGACAGAACCTCCTGTCTGTTCCCCTCACAATAGAATCCCCTATAACTACTGCATTCCTCATTCCGCATTCTTCTCTCCCTTCTGCACCACGGAACCAGGCTCAGTGCCAGAGACTCGATCACTGTGGTTGTCCTCTGTCAGGTCACCACCCTCAAAGCATCCAAAACAAGTTAACAATTACTGAGGGGGATGGCCACCGGGGTGCTCTCTATTATCTGAGCTCTTCCCATCCCTTCCCTGACACTCAACCATTTATCTAACTCCTGCAGCCTCGAGGTGACTAACTCCTTGTAGCTCCTATATATCTCCTGCACACTTTCCCTAATAAGCTGTTGGTCATGAAGCCACAGCTCCAGATCCCTAACACGGTCCCTCAGAAGCTGCATCTTGGTGTACCTGGCACAGATGTGACCATTTGGGAGACTGGAAGATTCCTAGGATTTCCAAATCTGACACCCAGAGCAAAGTACTAACCCTACAGACATGCTCTCTATTCCTCCAAACAAAAATGCAAGGAACAAAAAATGAAGTCCACCTACCCACTTACCTTGCCGAAGCCCAGGTGAGCCAAAGCCCTACCACTCTGCCTCGGACCACTCCTTTGATGACCACTCCACTAAGCAGTGTCTCCTTTCTATGCCTGAACCTTCCCTGCTCTCCAACTCATGACCAGTGATCCGGTCATAGCCGAGCTCCTGCAAAGCTTTCCACTTTTAAACCTTGCACCGGGACTTATGCACTGCCTCCTCTTTCGGATCCTCACGATTGAGGACCAACAAGCTCCAGGACAGCTTCTTCCAGCAGGTCATCAGACTGTTTAACTCATGCTGATTTGACTGACTGTTCCATTCATTATGAATTAATATAAATGTCTATGATTGCACATTGCACATTTAGACAGGGACGTAATGTAAAGAGGTTTACTCCTCATGTAAGGATGTAAGAGATAAAGTCAATTTAATTCTTGTGTGGAGGTACTGTTGACAGAGAACCTATAACTCCTTAGAGATCTGCTTTCCTCTTTTCTGGTTTAGTTGCAGGGCCTATCTCTCTTCCATTGCAATTACCATTGAATTCACTGGTATTCTGGAGTACACCGACTGGGGGGCTGGATACTCTTTGTAACTGGTCCTCTGCTTTTTGCCAACTATGGCTGGCATGTCCCATGTGATCCACGTTATAAGGACATCAAGCTAAGCTCTTTGTTCATTTCTCTTTATTGATGTTTCAATCAACTGCAGCTCAGTTTATATTTAAACAAGTATACAGTCTAATTATTTTATTTATTGACATCCTTTTAATTAATTTTATTCTGCTCTTTTACGTTCTTGATTATTAGATACTTTTACAAACATTGAAGCAAGACATTGACATCATGAGGTGCAGACATCTTGAAGTTTGGTTGTCATCTACACATTGCTCCATAATTGAAGCCCTGCTTCTGTGGCTGAAACTTCAGGTTTTGAGATCCATGGGTGAGTAGATGTTGGGAGAATGCAGAAAGTTTATTAACATATGATTTGATTTATTGTATATGTAATCTTACCAAAATAATTATAATAAAGTGTGACATTAGCTTCAGTACAAGGTTAAATGTATCACTGTCAATTCAGATCATTGAATTTTTTCCATGGGAAAAGCTTATGCCTGAGATGATGGTGCATTTATTAGCAGAACCATGGAGAGCACTCTGAAGGACAGAGTTTTTAATTGGGTAATCCCAGCCAGCACAGCTACACGGTAGATAATTGATCAGAAATCATCGACATGTAGCAGTCTATTTTGTATATAATTCTCAGTGACTACACACTACTAATAATTGGCGGCATTGATATTACGAAACTAACAGAAACACTGTTTGTGGGAGCTAGTGCTATTTTCCACCTGGACGGTTTGCTCAATATGTCAGGAAACATAAATTTTTGAACTAGGAAAAACTCTATTATTGATATTTTATAGATCAATCTCACTTTCTTGCTTTTCCTCCATTTTCTCCAACTTTTCCTTCATCTCAAATACCCCTGATTGTCTTTTGAACTAATTCGTTAACATTTGAGTGGAAAAGTTCTGTTGGACCCTGTCTTTTATTCTTAATCATTTATTGTTATCTTAGAACATTTGAACATTACTCAGAATTCAAAATTTCCATTAACTGTGTTAGTCTTAAAACCTTGAAAAATAATTATAGTCACCTTAAAGCCTTCCTTTGATCTAAAAATAAATTCCCCTTTTTACACCATGACTTAAGTACCCAAAACATAAAATTAGAGTAGAAAATGCTACTAAAAGTTGCAAAGAAGTCATTATTCATTCTTTACAAAAATTTTATTTCATAGCACATACAAAATACAATCTGTGGTCCTTTGCTGTGAATGGCTTCTGTGCTTCATTTAAAATCCTGGTTCTGAAAGTAATTTACCACACCATTTCCCATTCAGTTCCACTGCATAAATATCCTTCTCCAAGTGTAATATTTACATACAGAGAGATGTTCCCAGCATAAAATGTTCCACAATTATCTGTCTTTTTAATGCTCAATACAATAAATACAGCAAATTCATTGACAAGTTTAACCTATAGACATACATTTTGGAGGTAAATACCTTTGAGTAAAATGCATTTTCATTAATTACTTTCCAGTTCATTTTGAATTACTGAGTGAACATTATAGAGTTTTGGCCTAAATTGCCTCTAAAATGTTTAACAATGATTAGCCAAATGCTGTTTTGGCCAAAAAGCAGCATTTTTTTGTAAATGATATGTTAAGAGCAGCACTAGAAATCAGGATATAACAGGCTTGTGTTTTGTCGATGTAAACAAGAAGTGCATGCGAGTTTGGACTCGGTGCCCCACTTCAGTGTTATTCAGAACCTGCCAGAGCTATTCAGTCTGTTTACTGACAAGTTACTGATTTGCAGGTTGAGAAATCAGGTGACACTGCCAATTAGTGGCAGCATGACTCTCTTCATGAGGAGGTGCATTGTGAATGTTGCCAAATAAAACACAGTAGATTGAAAAATGCATTAAGGGAAGGGCTGGAAGATCTCAACCTCACAAAATTTCAACTGTTGAATCGAAGTTTGACTTTTTATTTCCCCCTGGTGCCAAATGCATGTGGGATCAAGGCACATGGACTTGATGGATTAATGCAAAAAGCACTGAAACCAACTGTAGTGTATGGATTTATTTGAGGAATGAGTTAAACAGCACAGAGTAGGTAGTTATGAATGCTAACAAAGCGACACATGAGTAAACTGCATAGTACACAGTAGAAAATGCGCATCTAACAAAGTTAAAGTGAAAATAATGTGATGATGGCTTAATTTAGACAATAGACAATAGACAATAGGTGCAGAAGTAGACCATTTGGCCCCTCGAGTCTGCACCGCCTTTCTGAGATCATGGCTGATCATTCACTATCAATACCCAGTCCCTGTCTTGTCCCCATATCCCTTGATTCCCCTATCCATCAGATATCTATCTAGCTCCTTCTTGAAAGCATCCAGAGAATTGGCCTCCACCGTCTTCCGAGGCAGTGCATTCCACACCTCCACAACTCTCTGGGAGAAGAAGTTCTTCCTCAACTCTGTTTTAAATAACTGACCTCTTATTCTCAATCCATGCCCTCTGGTACTGGACTCTCCCAACATCTGGAACATATTTCCCGCCTCAATCCTATCAAATCCTTTAATTATCTTAAACGTTTCAATCAGATCCCCTCTCAATCTCCTCAATTCCAGTGTGTACAAGCCCAATCTCTCCAATCTCTCTGCGTAAGACAGCCCTGCCATCCCAGGAATCAACCTAGTGATTCTACGCTGCACTTCCTCAATTGCCAGAATGTCCTTCCTCAAACCTGGAGACCAAAGCTGTACACAATATTCCAGGTGTGGTCTCACCAGGGCCCTGTACAAATGCAAAAGGACATCCTTGCTCTTGTACTCAATTCCCCTTGTAATAAAGGCCAACATTCCATTTGCCCTCTTCACTGCCTGTTGCACTTGCTCATTCACCTTCATTGATTGATGAACTAGGACTCCTAGGTCTCTTTGCGTTTCTCCCTTACCTAACTCTACACGGTTCAGACAATACTCTGCCCTCTTGTTCCTGCTTCCAAAGTGGATAACTTCACATTTATTCACATTGAATGACATCTGCCAAGTATCTGCCCACTCACCCAGCCTATCCAAGTCTCCCTGTATTCTCCTAACGTCCTCTTCGCATGTCACACTGCCACCCAGTTTAGTATCGTCAGCAAACTTGCTGATATAGTTTTCAATGCCCTCATCTAAATCATTGACATAAATCGTAAAGAGCTGTGGTCCCAATACAGAGCCCTGTGGTACCCCACTAGTCACCTCCAGCCAGTCCGAGAAACACCCATTCACTGCTACCCTTTGCTTTCTATCTGCCAACCAGTTTTCTATCCATGTTGAAACCCTGCCCCCAATGCCATGAGCTCTGATTTTACTCACCAATCTCCTATGTGGCACCTTATCGAATGCCTTCTGAAAATCTAGGTACACAATATCCACTGGCTTACCCTCGTCTAACATCCCTGTTACACCCTCAAAAAACTCCAACAGATTAGTCAAGCATGATTTGCCCTTGGTAAATCCATGCTGGCTCGGCCTAATTCTATTACTGCCATCAAGATGTGCCACTATTTCGTCCTTAATAATGGACTCAAGCATCTTCCCCACGACTGACGTTAGGCTAACAGGGCGATAGTTCTCTGTTTTCTCCTTCCCTCCCTTCTTGAAAAGTGGGATAACATTAGCCACTCTCCAATCCTCAGGAACTGATCCTGAATTTAAGGAACATTGGAAAATGATTACCAATGCATCCGCAATTTCCTGAGCCACCTCTTTTAGAACCCTCGGATGCAGACCATCTGGACCAGGGGATTCATTAGCCTTCAGTCCTACCAGTCTACTCATCACAGTTTCTTTCCTAATGTCAATCTGTCTCAATTCCTCTGATATCTTATGACCCTGGCCCATCCATACATCTGGGAGACTGCTTGTGTCCTCCCTGGTGAAGACAGATCTAAAGTACGCATTAAATTCTGTTGCCATTTCCCTGTTTCCCATAACAATTTCTCCCAATTCATTCTTCAAGGGGCCAACATTGTTCTTAACTATCTTCTTTCTCTTCACATAGCTAAAAAAGCTTTTGCTATCCCCTTTTATATTCCTGGCTAGACTGAGCTCATACCTGATTTTTTTTCTCTCCGTATTGCTTTTTTAGTCAAGATCTGCTGTTCCTTAAAACTTTCCCAATCATCTGTATTCCCACTCATCTTAGCCCTTTCATACTTCTTTTTCTTTAATGCTATACAATCTCTGACTTCCTTTGTCAACCAGTGTGGCCCCTTCCCCCTCTTTGAATCCTTCCTTCTCATTGGAATGAACTGCTTTTGTATCTTTTGTGTTATCCCCAAGAATATCTGCCACTGCTGATCCACTGTCTTTCCTGCCAGGGCATCCGCCCATTTAACTTTGGCCAGCTCCCCTCATGGCTCCGTAGTCTCCTTTATTTAATTGCAACACTGACACCTCTGATCTGCCCTTATCCCTCTCAAATTGTAGATAAAAACTTATCATGTTATGATCACTACTTCCTAATGGCTCCTTTACTTCAAGATCACTTATCAATTCCTGTTCATTACACATCACCAAGTCCAAGATAGCCTCGTTCCTGGTTGGCTCAAGCACAAGCTGTTCCAAAAATATATCCCTTAGACACTCCACAAACTCCCTATCCTGGGGTCCAGCACCTACCTGATTCTCCCAGTTCACCTGCATGTTGAAATCTCCCATAACGACTGCATTACCTTTAGCACATGCCAATGTTAACTCCCTAATCAACTTGTACCCAATATCCATGCTACTGTTTGGGGGCCTGTACACAACACCCATTAGGGTCTTTTTACCCTTACTGTTCCTCAGCTCAATCCACACAGACTCTACTTCCCCTGTTCCCAAATCTCCTCTTGCTAAGGACTGAATCTCATTCCTCACCAACAGGGCCACCCCACCCCCTCTTCCCATATTTCTGTCTCTACGATAGCACGTATACCCTGGTACACTCAATTCCCAGGCCTGATCCCCTTGCAGCCATGTCTCCGTTATCCCAACAATATCGTAGTTCCCCATTTTCATCTGAGCTTCAAGCTCATCTGTCTTATTTCTGACACTACGCGCATTCAAGTATAGAATTCTTAGCCCATTCCTCCTCTCTTTGCTTAAAACACTGTCTATTGTACCTAACCCAGCTCCTTGAACTTCCATCGGGCTAATTGTACCTTGAATTTTGATGACCTTCTCAAGATCACCCAAACCTTCTACACATTTAACCCCATGCTCCTTCTGACCAACCCTCTGTACATGTAACTTTTCCAACACATGTTCTGTCTCACCTTTCTCCTTTACACAATTAATATTTGGGAAACGTGTATTCCCTACCTGTCCCTTATCCTTCATCATATCATCTTCTCTCGTAATCTGGATCCCTGCCCCCTGCACATCTAGTTTAAACCCCCCCCCCCCCCCGAGCAGCACCGGCAAACATTCCTGCAAGAATGTTAGTACCCCTCCAGTTCAGATGTAGACCGTCCCTTCGAAACAGATCCCAACGTCCCTGGAACAAAGACCAATTATCCAAAAACCTGAACTCTTCCTTCCTGCACCATGCTCACAGCCTCGTATTAATGTGCATAATCATTCTATTCTTCGCCTCACTCGCACGTGGCACATGTAGCAATTCCGAGATTGTCACCCTGGAGGTCCTGCCTTTCAGGTTCACTCCTAACTCCCTGAACTCTCTAAACAGGACCCCCTCACTCACCTTACCTACATCGTTGGTTCCTACATGGACCACTACATCTGGGTTCATGCCCTCGTTCTCAAGAATAGCCTGCACCCGATCTGAGATGTCCCGGACCCTGGCACCAGGGAGGCAACATACCATCCGAGACTCCCGATCTGCCCCACAAAATCTCCTATCTGCCCCCCCCCCCCGACTATAGAATCCCCTAAAACTATCGCTCTTTTCTCTTCCCTCCTCCCCTTTCTAGTTGAGGGTTCAACCTCCGTGCCAGAGGCAGGACCACTACAACTCATTCCTGATAGGTCATCCCCATCAACAGTATCCAGTACGGTATACTTATTGTTAATGGGAATGGCCGCAGGGGTGCTCTGCTCTCTCTGCCTGCTCCCCCTGCCTCTCTGGACTGTCACCCATCTGCCTACTTCTTGGTTTTTTGGTGTGACTACCTCCTGATAATTACTATCTATCTCTGCCTCTGCCTCCCGAATGATCCGTAGTTCATCCAGCTCCCGCTCCAACTCCCTAACTTGGGCTGATAGGAGCTGCAGCTGGACACACCTTTTGCAGGTGTGGTCATCAGGGACAACTGTGTTGACCCTGACTTCCCACAAACTGCATACGGAGCACACCACTGCTCTGACGGTCTCCCCCATACCTGAACTGGATTTATAGAATAAGGCTAAAAAGCACCTAGCGACCTTACCTTCTACCCCTCAGCGAGCAATCACACAAGCTTACCGAAGTCCCCTTACGCCGAAGCCCACTTAGCCAAAGCCCAGGACTCTGCTTCCACAGACTCCCCACTTAGCCAAAGCCCAGGACTCTGCTTCCACGGACTCCCCACTTAGCCAAAGCCCAGGACTCTGCTTCCACGGACTCCGCTGCCCACTCTGAAAAGAAGTCCTGCCTTTTAAAGTGCGCGCTCGACGCTGACATCACTCGCGCCTGCGCAGTTCCCCCTCCTCCACAGGTATTGACCAGGTAGGCTTAAATCCTACCTACAACGGTCGAATTCTCTGAGCTTCCAGCTGAATCACAAGCTGTAACTTCCTCCCGATTCAAATTTGGGGAAGTTGATAAATTAGATAGCAGTAATGAAGGCAGAGGGTATATCGAGAGGGTTGAACTGTATTGTAAGGTGAACAACATGGATAAGCAAAAAACAGCAGCCATGCTTCTTAGCTTAATGGGTACTAGGACATACAGACTCTTATGCAAATCAGTAACCCCTGAAAACCTAACAAGCAACATGTTCAATGAAATTGTTACAATTTTACAAAATCACTTGAGCCCTAGCCACTGGTAATAGCTGAGAAATTTAGATTTTACAAAAGGAATCAGTCAAAGGATGAAAGAATTTCTGAATACATTGCAGAATACTGTGCAAACTTTCCCAGTACTGTAACTTCAGAGATGGACTTTCTGATGCATTAAGGGGCAGGATTGGATGTAGCATATATAGTCAAAACACTCAAATGATGGGCCTGACAGAAAGAGACCTTACTTTAGAATGGACACTGACCATTGCAATATCATTAGAGGCAGCAGCAAAGGATTCAGCAGAACCAGAAAAATAGTGGTTAGAATGTGAAATGCACAAAATGTCCCTGAGTGGTGCAGAAAGAGAAAAAATGTTATCAATGTGGCATATCCTCCCATGATGCAAATGACTGTTGGTTCAAAGAAAAACTTTGCATGAAGTGTCACAGGCAAGGTCACACACAAAGAGTGCGCAAGGCTGACAAAAAGCACAACCGAGTGAAAAGTTTCAAACACAAAATTAAGCAAATTCATAAAGCGACCAAAAGTGAAACAATCGGGCAACACAGAGTCTGACAAAAGTGAACTCTTATTCCTAGAACTGCTTAGTATTACTGAAGCACATCAGAAAATCATTTGGATCACAATAGATGAGTCTGGTATAAAACCAAACATGGAACCAAACACAGAGTCAGATTTGTCTATAATTTTAGAGGCTGATGACAATAGGTTGCTTTCTGAGATACTATTGGAGAAGACCTCAGTGATGCTGATGACCTACACAGGCAAAAAAATGTCCTCCAAATGCAAAGTAAAAGTGAATGTGATGTCTGACAGCCAAACACAACAGTTAGAGCATTATGTATTGAAAAGTAGAGGGCCAGCACTTTTTGGACATGAATGGTTGAGAAAAATCCAACTTAACCGGCACTCAATCAAAGCTCTCAGTGAGGCATCAACAGGCAACAACAGCCCAAATGGTCACTCTAACCAGAGACTGGCATAGATGCTTAATGCTAATGAGAAGTTGTTTGAGAAGGGGATTGGTTAATTGAAAGGCATGAAGGCCGGAATTGAACTAGATGAAGCAGCAACATCAAGATTTCACAATGTGTGTCCAGTGCTTTACGCACTAATTCTGAAAGTGGATACTAATCTTCAGAACTTGGAGCTGTCTCCAAGGTTGACTAAAGCAATTGGGCCATGCCAATTGTCAGGATGATCAAGAAAGGGAAGGCCAGAGCCGTTCGCAGATGTGCAGATTTCAGAGGGAACATCAACCCAGTGTTATGCACTGTGCAGTATTCCCTGCCACAAATACAAGACATTTTTGCATCTTTGGCAGACTAGGAGAGATTTTCACGGATTGACTTGTCACAAGGCTATCTGCAAATGGAGATTGAAGAGTCAAGCAGGAAGTTTTTCACAATCAACACTCACAATGTTCCAGTATAATCATCTCTTCTTTGGCATGGCATCAGCTCCAGCAATTTTGCAAAGAGCAATGGACCAAATGGTCCAAGATATCCCAGGAACACAATGTTACCTTGATGACATCATCATGAGTGTCAATAATGATGAAGAGCACCTTCAAAACCTTGGTAAAGTGCTTACCAGACTGAGTGAGTATGGTCTGAGTGAAAAGAGAGGGAAATGTGAGTTTTTCAAGAATGAGATCTCATATTGTAGACATGTCATTAGCAAGCATGGCTTACATAAGTCACAAGAGAAGAATTAAGCAGTATTACAGGCACCCCAACCAGAAAATGTGTACAGTATTAACTCAGGTCATTCTTTGATCTTGGAAGCTAGTACCATTGGTTTCTCCCCAACATTGCAATAGTACTGCACCCATTGAATGCATTGTTGCAGACAGGAGCAAAGTGGAAGTGGTCTGAAAGATATGAAAGAGCATTCAAGGAGACAGAGAACCAATAACATCCAATGAACTTCCCACCCATTATGACCCATCCCTGCTGACCAGACTGGCATGTGAAGTGTCTTCTTATTGCATTAGAGTCACTTTGTCACACACTATAATAGATGGATCTGAATGTCCAATTGCATTTGCGTCAAGATTACTGACAAGCACAGAACACAACTACACATAGATCACCCTAGAAGCCCTTAGCCTAGTATGGGGAATAAAAAAGTTCCACTATTACCTCTACAGACATAAGTTTACACTAGTGACAGATCACCAGCCCCTTGTGTCCATTTTCTTTCTTTCTCAATCTTATTATTATTATTAATAATGTGGACAAAATACAAATGATATATTAATAAAAAATTACAAACATACAAATTCCATTATAGATGAAAAAAGACATAAACAATGGTTACAGTATAAATGGGTTTACCAAGGCATAAACCATACAGTATTTGTATGAACATGGTAAGTCTAGATATTTCATAATATATGATATAAAAAAACAGAAAAAAGAAAAAAAAATATATAATGCAAAATTAACTAATCTACTAATATAACGACTAATAAAGAAGAAAAAAAGAAGCAAAAAAAGAGAAGAAAAAAAAGGGCTGTTTATAATATCTCACAAGAATAAATAATCATCAATGCCGTCACTTCCGGTCCTCTCAACATACATAAGCTAAAAGCTGGAAAGTCAAATGAACTTGGAACGGGGTCATATTACATCATATGAAAATATTGAATAAATGGTCTCCATATCTTTTCAAATTTAATAGTATCAAAAACACCACTTCTAATTTTTTCTAAATTTAAACATAACATAGTTTGAGAGAACCAATTAAATACAGTGGGAGGGTTAATTTCCTTCCAATTCAACAATATAGATCTTCTAGCCATCAGAGTTAGAACTGCAATCATTCAACGGGCGGAAGAAGATAAATGCAGTGAGTCTAACATTGGTAAACCAAAAATTGCGGTAATAGGATGAGGTTGTAAATCAATATTCAAAACCGCAGAGATAATATCAAAAATATCTTTCCAATATTTTTTCAAAAGCGGACATGACCAAAACATATGGGTTAAAGACGTGATTTCAAATTGACATCTATCACAAATAGGATTTATATAAGAGTAAAAATGAGCTAATTTATTCTTGGACATATGGGCCCTATGTACGACCTTAAATTGTATTAATGAATGTTTGGCACATATTGATGATATATTAACTAATTGAAGAATTCTATCCCAATTCTCACTAGGAATAATAAGGTTAAGCTCTCTTTCCCAATCCTTTTTGGTCTTATAAAGGAGCTCTGAACGTATCTTCATAATGATATTATGAAGTTTTGAAATAAGCCATTTTTGAAAAGGGTCTAATTCAAACAAACTCTCCAAAATATCTGAAGGCACAAAATTTGGAAACGTAAGGAGTACAGTACTTAAAAAATGTCTAATCTGTAAATATCTAAAAAAAATGAAATCTAGGCAAGCTATATTTGTTGGATAATTGCTCAAAAGACATAAAACAATTGTCCAAAAATAAATCAGAAAATCTTAGCAATCCCTTAGTTTTCCAAGCCGAATAAGCTTGATCTATAATGGAAGGGTGGAAAAAGCAATTAAATACAATAGGACTATTTAAAACGAATTGAGTCAACCCGAAAAATTTCTGAAATTGAAACCATATACATAAAGTATGTTTAACTATCGGGTTGTCAATTTGTTTCGGCAATTTAGAGAGAGCAAAAGGGAGAGAAGTCCCTAAAATAGAACCCAGAGCATAACCAGATATAGATTTAATTTCTAAACTCACCCAATGAGGGCCAAAAGATCCACCCCAGTCTTTCAACCAACATGACATATATCTAATATTAACTTCCCAATAATAAAATCTGAAATTAGGTAATGCTAACCTGCCTTCCTTCTTTGTCTTCTGTAAATATATTTTACCTAACCTGGAATTTTTATTCTGCCATATATATGAGGAAATCTTTGAATCAACATTAGTAAAAAAAGATTTCGGAAAAAAAATTGGTACTGCTTGAAAAATATATAAAAACTTAGGTAAAATAACCATCTTAATAGCATTAATCCTGCCTATTAGAGATAGAAATAATGGTGACCACTTAGTAAACAAGCCTTTAATCTGATCAATTAAGGGTAAAAAATTAAACCTAAATAAATCTTTATGGTTTTTTGTGATTTTGATCCCTAAATAAATAAAAGAGTCATTAACTAATTTAAAAGGTAAATTTCCATATATTGGGACCTGTCTATTCAAAGGAAACAATTCACTCTTATTAAGATTTAACTTATACCCAGAAAACTCACTAAATTGAGCCAACAATGATAAAACTGATGTAATAGATTTCTCAGGGTTAGAAATAAATAATAATAAATCATCTGCATACAAAGATAACTTATGAATGTCTGTCCCACGATTAGGTGTCCATTTTCAATCCTGAGAAGGGAATCTCAATCTGCTTGCTATCTGGTTACAACATTGGGCACTGTTCCTAGGGGCTCTCTCTTATGACATAGAGTTCAAGGATACCCAACAATACAACAACACTGATGGATTGTCACGTCTTCCACTGATGGCAACTGAAGAAGAAAAGTCTTCATACTCTGACCCAGCAGAAGTGGTGGACTAGTTGCCAGTAACAAATTCCTAGATAAAAGGAGAGTCAAGGAATGACCCAATATTGTCAGAAGTCTATGACATCATCATGCAAGGATGTCCAGCTCATGGTACGCTATGTTTCCAGAGTTCTCAGTGAGATGATTCCAACTTCAGTATGTCAAAGAATGCTGATGTGTGAATCTCGCATTGCGGTTCCCTCCAAGCTGTGCACCACAGTGTTAGAGAAATCTGCATGAAGGACATCTAGGTACAGTCAAGATGAAGAGTTTCATCCGGAGCTACATGTGGTGGCTGGGATTAGGTAAACAGATTGAAGCCTTGGCCAAAAGCTGTTCAGGATGCCAAAAAGTTCAAAATGCACCCCCACAGGCACCATTACACCTGTGGGAGTGGCCATTGTCAACGTGGCAAAGAGTACATATTGTCTTTGCTGGGCCAGTCATGGATTCCATGTTTCTAGTTGCTGTCGATGTTTATTTGAAGTGGCTAGAGGTTATTCCGGCGAAGGCAACTATCTCAGCAAAGATTGTCTCTGCCCTGAGGACTATTTTCACCAGAAAAGACCAACCAGAACAAATCGTGAGTGACAGCAGACCACAACGTACATCAGAAGAATTCCGACCGTTCATGAAGGAAAATGGCATCAGACATTTTAAGTCAGCTCCTCACAACCCAGCAATGAATGGATTAGCTGAAAGGTTTATTCAAACCTTCATGAAGTCCATTAAAACGCTGGACAAGGAGGATATTTCTCTACAGGACGAGGTGGACAATTTCTTTTTTGTTTATCAGAACCCTGTTCATTGATGACAAATCAAACAGCTGCAATCCTGGTCATGAGCAGGAATCTGAGATCTCACATAGAACTCCTGAAACCAGACCTATGGAAGGAAGTGCAGAATGAACAGTTCTGCCAGTTGCCAAGTGGATCTGCAAGGAGCTTTGAGGTTGGACTAGAAGTTCTACCATGTGATTACTGACAGATAAACACCCGGTGTGATCGCTACAAAAACTCGATCACTGATGAACACAGTGGGTGTAGGAGATCAGACATGGAGATATCAAGTGGACCAGTTACTGGATACTCAACTGAAGAACACACTGGAATCAATTGCATCTAAGAAGACGGACACATTGCAGTCACCAGACTTACCTTTCAATAATCATCATGTCACTGAGAGCAACATGACACCAACAACAGAAAACATTGTCTTAGACAAGACACCTACCAAACCTGATACCACCCCACAAGTCCAGAGGCACTATCCTGAAAAAAAAACAGAGTGCCACACAAAAGACTGATTCTTTAGTAGAGTGAAGCTAGTTATGGACCATTACTGTGAAAGTATGTTTATTGTGAATATTGTTATGAAAGGGAAATAGAATATTTTGTACATAAATTTATGTTGCATTAATCTTAAGTGGGAGAAAGTATAATGTATAGATCTATTGAGCAATGGCAGCGCCCCCTTAGCACTAGGTATGGATTGATCTGTTTCCGTGCAAACATATTGATCTGCTTTCTACATATGTAAATTGTCCTCTCTCTTTCTCTCTCTCTCTCTCTCTCGCTCACTGCAATGTGAATACACCAGTTAAAGCCACCTCCCACCTACATGTTTTTATTTAATCTATATGTAGTTGCAAAGACATAGCATCAACAATCTGACTTCATTGACCAGGTGAAAGCATTATTACTGCATTTTCATTCGTTATACAGCACCAGAGAAAGCTTAGCTTTATTTGTCATATGAAGAGAAATGTGTCATTTGCATTAAATCAAATCAGCGAGGATTGTACTGGGCAGCCTGCAACTGTCGTCATGCTTCTAGCACCAGTGTAGTATTCCCATAAGTTACCAACCCTAACTGTACATCTTTGGATGTGGGAGGAAACCAGATCAGCCTGAGGAAATCCACATGGATATGGGGGGAGTAGCATACTTCTTACAGATAGCAGCAGAATTGAATCGCAATTGGTAATTACTGGTGCTGTAACTGCTACACTACCTTACAGCACCATTCCAATACAACTTGTCAACCTTTTCTTCCAATCAAGAGCATGCCAATCTAAGACCAATCTGCTGCAACATACACTCCCTCACACATTAATCACACATTAGCATGGGATTCTACATCAAGAGCACTCTCCACCATGTTCATCGGCTTCTATCAACAAGACAAAAATCACTTTTCTCTGAACCCACAGAAAATGCTGGAGGAACTCAGCAGGCCAGGCAGCATCTATGGAAAATAAGTACAGCCGATGTTACAGACCGAGACTTTTTGACAGGACTGGAGAAAAAAAGATGAAGAGTAGATTTAAAAGGTGTGTGAGGAGAGAGAGAAACACAAGGTGAGAGATAAAACCAGGAGGGGGCAGGGATGAATCAAAAAGCTGGGAAGTTGATTGGTGAAAGAGATACAGGGCTGGAGAAGGAGGAGCCTGATCAGAGTGAACAGAAGCCCATGGAAGATAAAAACGGGAGGAGCACTAAAGGGAGTCAATAGGCAACAAGAAGATGAGGTGAGAGAGGGTAAAGGATCACCATGAATTTCACCATGCCTCTTTTTCCCTCTTCTCATTGAGCTCTCTCCCTATGTGGACTACACCAACGTGGTCCAACAGAAATTTGACACTCATCTCTACACTATACACTAATATGCACTTTTTTTGGCCAGGCAGAAAAAAAGAAAAATGTAATTCATCATTAGGGGATGAAGAGTATGCTTATCTTCTGGAGTGTTCAAAAGTTACATTATCCTCTCAGTTATTAACAACCTGCATACTGAAGTTTAACATCACTATGAAATTCATTGGGTAGAAATACACAGAGAAAGGACAGTGCAAGATAGCCCAGGAACCAACATCAAGAGAGCGGTATGACAGAGCAAAGGTAAGCACAATGCTTTACAATACCAGTGACTTGGGTTCAATTCCCACCACTGCCTGTGAGGAGTTAGTACCTTCTCCTTGTGACCATATAGGATACCTCTGGGTGTTCCACTTCCCTCTCATAGTCCAATCTACCGGTTGGTAGATTGATTGGTCATTGTAAAGCGTCCTGTGATTAGGTTAGGATTAAATCTGGAGATTGCTGGGTTGAGGTGCTTGAAGGGCTGTGTTGTATCTCAATGAATGAACCAATCAATCAATAAATAAGTGAATAAACAGATTGATAGATAGATACTTTAGATAAATCGATCTCTGTGTTTCACACAAATTGCAGTACTGTATGGATTGAAGACTTTAGTGATTAAGGTACTTTGTGCAGCAAGGACAATTGGCTTAGTTATATGTTTTAAGAATTAAACAAAATAAATTAATTTAAGACAGAATTGGCAGAGTAGATGATCTATAGTATCAGTAATATATAGCAACTCACAGAAAGAAATGTGATCCAGGGGATCATGTCTTCAATTGATGGATGCAGTTGATGTGATGTAATCCAAGATTCAACAATGCCCCCGAGAGTGGAGTGTTAACAGCATCCTTTGTTCAAAGAGAGAGTCATCCTGTCTAGATTATGTTCTATGCAAATGATCTGTGAAGAGGGTCAAAAGGTTATGACAATGAAACAGATGTGGAGATTTGGAGGATAAATTAGAAAAGACTCACTTCATCAAAAGACAAAGGTTCTTAGAATAGTCACTGTAAGAAGTTGGACAAATACACCAAAAGACAATTCCCCAAGTTTGTGGGATGAAAAGAAATATGATAGTGATAGGAGATTGTATAGCTCAGAACTGATGCTTCTTTATGTTGCCACAAGAATAAATCCCTGAATTGCATCATCTAGTCAATGCCAAGTTTAAGTACATCTTCTCAGGGCTGGGAGGTAGTGTGGGAAGGAAAAGATCCCGTTGTTTTTGTCCACATGGGACTCAATGGCATAGATGGACCACAGGAAGAAGTTCTGCTGAAGGGATATGTGGAGCCAGGAGCCAAATTAAAAAATACAGAACCTAAAAGAGTAATATCTGGATTACAATCCGAACCTTCCACAAGTAGGAAGTGTGATATTGAGAAACCATAGAAGGCTGATGGCTTTTAGTATCCTATTGTTTATGTACTGGATTACCTCCAGCAAGCCTGCTAATGAAAGGAGACAGCACGTAAGAGCAGAAGTTAAATTTGGCTAGCGGCACTAAACATAAAACATAGAACATAACAGTACACACTTTTTGATCCACAATGTTGTGCTAACTTTTTAACTTACTTGAAAACAGTCAGTATGAAACAGCAGTATTTGACTTTTAATTATATTTCTCCTGATGAACTACCTCTCAATAATGTTCATGGTGGGACTATCCAAAGCAACAATATAATTAGTGTCAAGCACCTGGCCACAAGTCCAACAAAGCCAGTTTTTCACACCAGTCATCTCAATTTCTATCCCAGAAGAGTTTAATTTCAACTTGTATTGAGTATTCCAAAAGTGTCTGATAAGTTAATGTCAACAATTGAACCCTAGCAGTACTGCACATTGGCACAGTAGAACTGTTATCTCACAGCTCCAGTGACCTGTGTTCATTTTGTTACCTGGCCTTTTTTTCTGCTATGTAACTCTGACTTCATGACTGTAGTTGGGGGTCCTTTATATTGAAGCTGCCATTGAATTAGTTATGAAACTGCCTATTCCCCGAGACCTGAAAGGGCTGCGGTCCTTTCTGGGACTGGTAGGATACTGTCGAGATTACATTGATGTTCCACTAAAGCAGCTCCTTTAATGGAGTTGAAAAAGAATGTGGCATGAGGATAGAAATCAGAACACAGCCAGGCCATCACAGCTCTGAAGCAGGCATTGGCCACTGCACCTGCTCTAAAGACCCCAAATCCAAATGAGCCACTCTTATTGGAGGTGGCTATAACTGCTACCACCTTCTCAGCAATGCTCTTACAGGAGATGCATGGGAAGTTAAAAACAGTAATGTATACATCATGCATGTTCTCATCAATAGAACAGGGGTATACTGTATGTGAAAAACACTTGTTAGCAGTTTTCTAGGTAGTATGACAATTCACCTACATAGTGGGACTTAATCCACTTACAATACTAACAGAACATACCCCCATACAATTACTTTTAGATGGAAGGGTTAAAGATGGTTCAGTAAGCCAAAACAGAATTGCTAGATGGACATTGCTGCTGCAAGGAAGAAATATTATTATAAAGCGAGTAAACACTACCTCAATGTCAGCCAATAATCTGATGTACCAAGGAAGTGAAGATAAATGTCAAGTTATGATAGCAAATGATCCCAAGGGTCTACTTGGATCAAAACAGAAAGAAGGGGGTGGAAGCAGATCAGATAAAGTAGTAACTGAGAACAAAGAAACAAAGGAAAAAGAAAAATCCAACTTTAAAATTTTTGTGGATGGCTTCTCATCAGTACAGGATGGTGAGAGGAGAACTGGGTGTGGCATATATGTAGAGGATGAACATGGCCAGGAAAGGTATAGTATAGTTTTAAAGTTATCCAAAACCATGAGTGCACAGGCAGCAGAATTGGCAACTGTACCATATATGGTTAGCCACCCAGAACATTTTCTGCCAGGGTCAGTCATACACTCTGATAGTATGTATACTTTTAACAGCCTTACAGAATGTTTGCCTCTGTTGGAAGCCGGAGGGTTTCTTTCAGCTGATGGGAAGCCCCTCCCATCTACTACTTTATTACAATATATATTTGAAGAGGCAAAGGGAAAAGAATACGGAGTGGTAAAGATGAAAGCCCACTCTAGATTATCTCCTGAAAGAAACAGAAAGGCTGACGAATTGGAGAAGTAAGGTGCTTTATTTGGGGAGGAATGGCAGCCACAGACTGAGGAGTTTGGGAGGCAGAAAGAGCAACATATTAAGGTTATGTATTTAACAGAGGAGTAGAAGAAAGATAAGAATTTTTAAAAAAATTGATAGAAGGTGCAGGGTCTGAAATATACAAAGAGCAAAAGGGAGTACTTGTCAAAGATGGAGTTGTCCTTCATGAAAGAAAGTTTGTGGTTCCAAAGGGAGGAAGAAAACAGATGATCCATTGGTACCAGGATCTATGGGGACACAAGGGGTGTGAAAACACCCTGGAAAAGATCAAGGATCTGGGCTGGTGGCCTAAGATAAAGAATGATGTGGAGCATTATGTCATAAATTGCTTGATTTGTGCACTATATAATCCAGTTAGAAATGTAAAGAAAGACAACACAACAGGCCAGTGGAAGGGCCTTGGACTAATTTGCAGATAGATTACATTGGTCCCTTACTGCCCACCACAGGAGGGTACAAGTATATTCCGGTAGTAATAGATACCTTTATGAAGTGGGTGGAAGCTTTCCCAGCTAGGACAAACACAGAAAAGGCCACTGCAAAAATCCTATTGGAAAAGATATTCACTTGCTGGGGACTATCCCAGAGTATTGAATTTGATCAAGACACACATTTCACAGCCCAGATAATGCAAGATGTCATGGCACTTTTAGGGATCAAGCAGAGATTTCATATACTCTGTAGAACACAGTCTAGTGGAATTGTGGAAAGGATGAATTGAACACTAAAAAATACGACTGCAAAAATGGTGTAACAACATGGAACAACATGGCAAGTAGTTTTGCCTTATGCCTTGATGATAATAAGGAATACAGCGGCATCTTCAACTGGTTACACCGTGTATAAACTCATGACCGGAAGGGACATGAGAGGATTGGAGGAATTGTTAGGATTAGATTTTTCAGAACCTGAAATCGATAGGATTGTGTCAGAAAAGTGGGTACAACAATTGGTAGAGACAGTGAAAGAGGCCAATTATGTGGCAGCCCACCAAACGGAAAAAAAAGCAACAGGGTAAAATCTACTTTGACTCAAAAGTCAGTCCTATAGAATTAAGCCCAAGACAAAGAATGATGATTAGAATACACCAACTCACCTCATTTTTAAATCCAAGGCTTGCAGGCCCTATTAAGTTATAGACAAATTATATAACCATCAGCACATAACAATTGATGTACAGGATGGCCCTGATTTGGAAGACCTGAGGATGGAACAACTGTTCCAAGAAGATGGGAACAGGTCCTATCAAGGGGCTGATTTTCAGTCCTCTCATTCAGAGAATTAGGGAAGCTTTGTCAAAAAATCAAAGGAAAAGGAAAATAAGCCAGTGCTTGTCCCTCCTATCCTGAAACAAAACTGGGTGAGAAAAGAGAGGGTTTGAGTCCAAAGACAATTGGGAGCCTAGATTGGATGATTAGAAAAACAGATACAAAATATGGACTTTTTAAGTCTTAAACTGGAAATAAGAGCTGATATTACCCTTATGTGTTACAGGTTTAATTCAACATGAAGAGAATAATGTATTCTGTTGCAATGGAATTTACCATGACTGGGACCATGGTCTGTCTTGTTCCAGCGCCAGTACAGTGGATGAACATGTCAACAGTGATATCATTGCTTGGAAAACACTCAGTGAACAGATATAACCATTTAACAATTACAGCATGGAAACAGGCTATCTCGGCCCTTCTGATATAAATCATCTCAATGGACATGGGTAATACGGTCTAACAAAGGAAAAATGGAGGACTCAGATTTGTATTATACACATAATGAAGGAGAAGTTCAAGATCCAACATACTGATACAGATGGTATCTGTAGGACTATGTTGTTACTGAATTGCCATCAATTCCTCACTTGATTGCAGACTGAACATGTGTTGTGGAGGAGGCAAGGGAGATAATCCATCAGTAGACCAAACACACTAAACTAATTAAAACACACGCTGGTAAGGCAAACTAACTATTGAGTAATCCAGGCTTTTGGAGTAAATTTTGGAATATAGGGACAAATGTTCAAAAACATCCATGGGTAAGAAATGTATCACATGCTGTGAAAAAATACTAATTTTATGTACCCTGATAATTGTATTGCTCAATGTTTATCAACTGAGAAGATGGAAAGCTGAAATAATGGGAAAAATTGAGGCTAATGCTTTCATGAAACAACAGAGATCATTGTCAGTATAAAGTGGGTGAACTTAGTTAGTAAACATTAATATTTTTTATAGTATCTACGTGTTGCACACCTGCTGGGTTCCATGGCAGTCCTATGGGCGGTCAACTGAATGAGAGGAAGATAATGATCCTAAGATAAATATCTTTGGATCAAGAGGAGGGAGATGTTGGCCAGAAGAAACTTCGGTCTGATCAAGGACAGGGGATGCAAACAAGCCAGTTGTCTTTGTTTCCCCCATTTTCTGGACTCTGAACAGCTTCTTGCTCTTGGATAAACTAATCAGAGCAACTGAATTTAGACACAGGTGATGATCTGCTAAACCTGAGACCCATTCTCAAACAAGTAGCCATTTGTTATGTAAAATGTCAGAACTGCAATTGTTAGACTCTGTCTGGGTTGCCTCATTTAACTAGTTTGGATCAGTCAAAGTGCAAAGGCACAGATACACAAGGCTGGGGTGGGCAGAGCCATGAAACAATGTTGACTGTAGCCCTGTACAATGACCAGTAAGAAGGTGACCCAGGTAGGTCAGGTGACTTTGAGCCAATGGGATGGAGATCCAATGGTTCAATTGATGAGGAACAGTATAAAACTCAGGCTACATCCACACAAAACCGGATAATTTTGAAAACACCAGTTTCACGTAAAAACGATAGGCGTTTTGAAAAAACCTCCGTCCACATTAAAATGGGTATTTGGGCATATCTCCCCCTACTGGGCACGCGCAGGACACATCCACAGAAAACAAGTGACAGATTTGGTGTCGAATCTCGCCATGAAAGACTTTTGTCCAGTTACAGACTAGAAGAACTTACAAGGAAATTGCCAAAAGACAGACAGCTGCTGACTCTCACTCATGAGGACTTAAAACTAACAAAAACATTAGGCTGTTACACATCTATTGTCAGAGAAGTACTTGCATAAATAGGTAAACCACCTTCACACAAGCAAGGACAGAAAACAGGGCAAAGTGAGTATACTTATTTACTCAGTCAGTTATGGGTCACAGTATTTGGTGAGTAAATTTCTAACTCTTCTGGCTTCAGTCTTGTTGCTGTCTGTTCTGAAATTGTTAGGTTGTGTGGGGGGGTTGAAATTCTCTGTCATACTGCAGTATGACAGGGACAGCTCAGGGACAGACTCCTGAAGCTGCCCGCCATTGTTTTGTGGTGTTGAAGGTAGCGTTCAAGAGAACAATGAAATGCTGCGCTGCCACTACCATCTGTTCCAGCACGTCATGACAGTGTTTTTAAAAAGCTCCGGTTACCCCATTCATATTACATTGCTCAATCGGCACTTTCAGATGTACACACTCTGGAGAGCATTTTAGAAAAGCTCTGTTTGCGAGGGAGGAAAATGTCATTTCAGTGTGGACAGAGGGTCAAAACGAAGAGAAAAAGCTTTGGTTATGGATTTATCCAGTCTAGTGTGGACATAGCCTCAGGAGTTTACAACCATTGAGGATAAGGAGGACCCCATGGACACGTGGAGATTGGGACTACGAGGAATGCCTAGCCAGCATAGACTCCGCTCCTGGGTAATATCCTTTTCTCTTCATTGACTGTTCATGGACTGTCAGGGAATTCTACTAGGGTGCACACAGAGACAGTTGGTGAACCCAAGTGCTTTTACTTGAAACAATAGAAGTTACTTGTCGGTAACTACAAATTCTCTGTGCCTCACTAATCATTATTACAAGGGGTGATTCCTGTAACAGGAAGATACCTTGAAAAATATAATTTCATTCATTAATTCCTTTTCTCATACAAAACAGTGGAAGTGCTGAAGTTTGGCCCCATAATAGAGACTTCAGTGCAATGAGACAGCTGGATGTTGTTCTCAATTAAGATGATAGTTTCCTGCATTGTAAAGATGACTATGTTTCAGAGCTATTAATTTGCTGTGCTATAAATACAAGCAGTAGAGCATTTTCCTCTCCACTTTATTCCCTTTCTCTTTCTAATCTGGCTTAATTCCAGCCTTTTTTTTCCAGGGAAGGATATGGAGAGTTTCCAGATAATTTGTTTATTCTGATAGGAGGAAGAAAGGGAGCTGGCCAAGACAGCGTAGCAGCAATTGAAACCGAAGGTACCAAAGGTATGAAATATGTCATCAGAAGCAGGTGATTTGGGAAAGAGAAATGCCAACTGAGGTTGCAGAGGTAGATGTAAGAAATCGTTTGTAATAGCCACAATGAAAACGGGGCTTGTGAAATAAGCAAAGTGCAGAAGAAACCTACAACTTAGTCAAACATGACACCAAGGTGGGGCAGGGCACTGTGGTCAGGAGGATGGAAGTGAAGGTCATAATAGGGCCAATTTGATTGGTTCTTGCTAAGGGTCATGCAGCAAGGAGACAGTCCCTTTGCCACATCGTGTCTACAATGACCATCAAGCAAATACTTGCATAATTTCATTTATTTTCGGTCTTGTGTTGTCATCAACTCCCAAACCCTTAACACTTATTATCCTGCGACTCATCTGTACTTTGGAAAAGTTACGGTAGCTAATGAACCTACTAACTAGCAGGTCTTTGGCATGCAGTGACAGTGCCTGAGAGTAAGCCACAAATGAGAACAACACAAGAAGCATATAAGATCTGGATAAAATCCAGGTGTTTTGAGCTGTGAGGTGATAAAAATAACCGCTTCACCAGTGTCACCCTTGGAGTTAATGAAAATAAATGAAATAAACACTGATGAGGCATGGCTGAATGCCATCACAAGAATCCTAAAACTGTGCTTGCAAATGATATCATCAACAGGTATACCTGTAGCTGAAAAAGTGAAGCAAATGGATCCCTTCCCAAGCTGCAAGTGCAAGAACAGAGTGACTTCAGTAAGAAAAACAATAACTGAACCAAGCACGGGCATGTGCAAAAGCATGAGCAATGGAAGAGAGACTTTGAACAAAGACTTGTCCCTCTGTCAATCACAGTTTAAAAAAAAAAATCACAGTTTAATTTGGGAATAAATAGTTGATGTTTTTGGCTGAGACTTCTCATCAGTACCCTTCATGAATTCCAAAGAAGGGTCTCAGCTTGAAATGGTTGTCGTTTGTTCCTCCCCACAGATGCTGTCTGACCGACTGAGTTCCTCCAACATTTTGTAGATCAGAGAAATCTACTCAAAGGTCATGCCCTGCTATATTTTCTCAACTGATCTGTGTTACTATGGACTTCCTTCAGTGTCCTGATTTTTCTGCTGTTCTTCGCCGCCACAAAGTTGCTTGCTCAGTATCAAAAGTGAGTGCGATAATGTTACTGCATTGTTCAGTGGAGTATCAAGATGACTTCTTTCTATAGCTGTCTCTTATAGTAAATATTCTGCTAATGACTTGGCAATTTTGCCCAGTGAGCAGCAGAACCAGACAGACCGGCAGGGTTTAAAGTTCATTGTGCAATTTGCATGGAGTTAGAGTAGCTCAGCTGGAGCAGCACTGGAGAGTGGAATAATTGGCGTCAATGCCTACAGAGTTCGGGAATAGAAACGCAGACACAGTTTCTGCACTTGATCACCTTCTAAAGGTGTGCTCCATGATTCAGTGGACTACTGACGTTAATTGTCTGGAGCAACTCATGAGCAATGGTTACCCAGGCAGGTTACGAATCATTAGTCAAGAAAAAATTGACAGGAAAGGAAAATCTATATTTAAACTGTCTTTTTATGCACTGATTGTATTAAACAGAATACTGATTGCAGAACATATTATAATTTGTGGTGAAACAAATTGTAATGCTTTTCTTGCGGCTTATCTGATTTCTTTCTGCCTGACTTGGAAGAAATATTTTATTTGCATTCCAGTGGGTATTATATGCATCCCTTGTCTGAACAAAAATGAGAATCTCAGTAATGTTTTAATCTTTGAATATTTTTCACAGAAATTATAATTTATATTGTGTGCTTATTTATCTCAGTGGAATAAGATTAATAATGGTGCCGATATATCTGTTACATTATCACTTGAACTGTAATTACCCTCACCAGTAGAGAGTTAATCTCATACACATGAAAAAAGAAACCATTGTCTGAAACCCGTTCAGTCTTTCCCATCCAGAAAATCAAATAATGATTACTCATTCCTTAATGTGAAAATGAAAGCTAAGAATGAAATGCAAGTCTTGATATTCAACATACTGTCGTTGTTAATACTATCTACGATTTAACTTCTGGGCTTGACTAATCTGATGATTTAGTGTCCGGGTCTAATTGCATTGAAAATGTAGAAGTCATTTTGCAAATAGAAAATCTCCCTTTAATATGGGTACTTAATTGGCATGAGAGGAAAATCACTAGGTGCATCGTCTCCATAAGAAACAAAACACATCCACTGTACTAAATTACATTATTTGTGAATTTATTTACCAGTTATTTAGACTGATAATAATTTATTAATCGGCAAACTTGCCAAAATTATCGTTCATATACTAAGACATTGGTAGCACTTCTTTGTGACCTTCAGAAGTATCCTCACCAACTCAGGATTCAACATTGACTTTAACAGATAACAGAGCAACCTGAGCAAATCTGAAGCTATTTTTTATGTGCAATACATACTATAATAGCAAATGGGTTCAGTCAGAATAATATAGAGAAGATCAACAAAGTGCTGAACAAAGAAGTTAATTTGATCCATGTTCTTTGCTCCATGCTACACACCACTGAAATTTTGGCTATTATCTACCAGATGCACATTCAATAAATGTAACAAGCAGATTTCATGGCTATGAATAAAATGATCCAGGAGAACTTCTAAAGAAACACAAAAACTTACAATTTTCCCCTTAAGTTTTAGATACAGATTGATCTTTTTGTCATTGCAAGTTAAAAAGCCTGCCATTTTTGACTTAGCCTGTGGAAGTCAACAGTTCACAATAGCTAGCTAAAGATACTTAAGAATAGAAAATGTCAGCAAACATGCAACTGTCGCTTATATCCTGAGAACAATGGGACGGAGAGTAAAAAATTGTTGTCTGTTGTAAGGGCTAATCATTTGGTGCATTGGTGCATGTATGGTGGATGTCAACTCAGAAATGCAATTATGTTCAAGTCACTATCATAGCAGAGTTTACATGCACACATCACAGCATTGATCATTTAACTTGTACAACAAAGGATAAACTTCTGCCTGTGATAAGTACAAAATAACTCTGACAATAAGTTTGTTTGGTTTATAAGCAGAGCAAACCCTTACTGAATATTTTTCAGTTAACTAAACAGTATGAGGTAGATCTCCATCTATTCTAGTATAATATTTAGATATTCCACACCAGTCAACTTTATATCCTCATGTCCTTGCATCTATCACAAAGTCTTCTCCATCAAATGTAAGTGGAATATATAACAATTCAGTATAGATATGTATACAGTTAGCACAAAACTGCACAGGCCCATTAGCAGCACCAATAACTGGAAATCAGACTAGACTTCTCTAATGCTTGACCCAAGATCCCCAAACCTTCATCTCAGTAAGGTTGTTGATTCATTTCTAAAAGATAAGAACATAAGAAATAGAAGCAGAATTAGAGCATTTAGTTCTTTGAGTCTGCTTCATCTTTCTTCAACGTCATGTTTGATCTTCTACCTCACTGTGATTTTACGTTCAGTCCCATATCCTTTGATAACTTTAATTGACAAAGAAAATCTGGGGATTCTGATAGCATTGGTGCCATAGCTGTATTTTTCTTATAGATTGACTGTACTTACGTCTTTGTGTGAAAAAAAAAGCAAAATCAATGCATAGTTTAATGAAAGGTTGTTTACCTAATGTTGAGTCACAACTGCTGTACTGTGAAGATATACCTATCTTAAACTGGGAATAGTCCAATTAATTTTATTTCAGGCACACTTTTTGACATTTCCAGGAAGAGAAGGTTATATTTCTAATTCTCACTGTGCTAAATTTACTGAGCATGTGCTTCTGCTGGAGAAACCACATAGATAGTCCAGTTGAGGAATGGTTGTAGCATATAATTTCCTTTAATGTTGCTAACTGTAGGATCAGTAGCATTAGCAAATTTACTTTTATATAGTTCTGAACTCATTACTGCTGATAAATGAATACTTGTTTTACTGGAAGTGATTCACTATAGACAGATACTGTTTGATATAATGACTGAAGAAATTTCGGATATATTGCAAATGTCAAAACAAAAATATGTAAATATATCTAAAATTACAAAACAATCAAACCTTTATTTTAATTATAAAGTTAAGGCTAGATATATAAGATTGAGTCAAACATTATCCTGCTTTGGACAAAAAGGTTATCTATTTAAATGAAGACAATACTTTCTCTCTGGGGGTTGAGTATCTGTAGTATTCTGTATCCTAGAAATCTTTGAAAATATTCAAGGCAGAATGAGATAGACTTTTGGTCTTGAGAGAAAGCAAGTATGATTGAAAGTAAGCTGGAGAGTGGACCTGAGTCCAATGTCAGGTTGGACATGATCCTATTGAATGGCTTAAGGCACCATTTCGGCCATTTAGGCCCCTATTTTCTTTTACTTTTCTAAGGTCCGGAGGTAAAATATTCTTAAAGACAAAGGACAAGGTAACTAGCTTATATTTATCTCTTAATCAATAAAGTCATGACTACTGATCACGAGCACATTTCCATTTCTTTGATTTAGGTGCATTCAAAATGATCGCAGCATTGCAACAACAAAATATTTTGTGTCGTGTTTTAAAAAAAAACAAGACTACATTTCACAGAAATATTGTGGAATATTATAATTGATCTTGAGTCAACAAGTGGGATACAAGGATTGGTATTTGAAGGTCAGTGAAATAGATAAGTTGTAAAGTGAGTTTTCAAGGATAATAGAGAGATGGTGAAGTTAAGAGCCTATTGGGGAGGGGAGTTTCAGAGTTTATGATAGCTTAGTTGTTGAAGACATAGCCATCAGTGATGAATCAGTTAAATACACAGATGCTCAAGAGGCCTGAGTCAGACGGTCAAACAGGCTGAAAGATGGAAAGGAAATCCTGAAGTATGCGTACAAGCCTTACTTCTGCAGGGAGCAATGTCAGATAAGTTAAATGACTATAATAACTATGGCTCCATTACGGTTATATCTGTTCTCAACAAACATTTGCAAATATTAATGTCAGGTGAATTACTCATAAACAACCATCAGACTTTTATTAAGTTCAGACTTTACTCTATCAAGTTATATTTGTCATTCTAGAACTGGACAAGCATTGGGATGTTGCACTGGATAAACTGAATTGGACTTTAGATTGTAAATAAAGAGAGCAAATGCAACAAATTGTTGTTTGATAATCACAGTAAGTCATACTTAACAAATATATGAGTAATATTTCAAGTTAAACAATAACTTGTAAGGAAATTGGAGATAGTGAGGTGTCAGGATATAGAGGTAACAGTTAAAGCCTCAAAAATAAATGATACATAAATCCTATTAAAGTATAAAAGCTTGCACTATTTATAGCACATTCTTGAAAATTTCATGTGACATAATAAGTAAAATTCATTGTTGTGATTCTGTTTACATATTGTTTTATTTGTTCTTGGTCAGGTTTTAAGAAATAATTCAACAGAGTTTTGGATTGTGTTGCTCTATGAGACAAGTGCTTTACCCACAGGATTGAACAGCTTGTCATATGAAGAGCGTTAAATGGCTCAGAGTCAGGCCTGTATTCACTGGAATCCAGTAGAATGAGAGGTGACCTCATTGAAACCCATCGAATGGTGCAAGGTCTTGATAGAGTGGATGTGGAGAGGATGGTTCCTATGGCGTGACCAGAGGACACAGCCTCAGAATACAGGGGTGTCCTTTTAGAATGGAGGTGAGAAGGATTTCTTTAGCCAGCGTGTGGTGAACCTGTAGAATTCTTTGCCAGAGGCAGAGGTTGATGGATTCTCGATTGGTCAGGGCATTAATGAATATGGGCAGAAAGCAGGAGATCGGGGCTGAGGGGAAAATTGGATCAGCCATGATGAAATGGTGGAGCAGACTCAATGACCAAATGGACTAATTTTGCTCCTATATCTCATGGTGTTATGGTCTTATGTAATGCTTCAGGACAAACTCAGAAAATAGGTCTAGGAAAAACTACCAACAATTTTTTTTCTGTAGTGCTTATGTGGTTGGTTCAGTATCTGGTCAATGCGGATATCCCAGTGGATTTCATGATGTGAGACTAAAGGATGTCAAAGGCTCTGAATGTTTGGGGTGAGTGATTAAAGCATTTACCCTCTTCTTTTCCAGTCCTGATGAACAGTTTCAGTCTGAAACATGGACTGTTTATTCATTTCCATAGATATTGCCTGACCTGCTGAGTTTCTCCAGCATTTTGTGTGGTGTTCCTATGTGATTCATATTTCTCTTGTTGAAGATGTTTATTGGCTGAACATTTCATGCAAAATGGTATTTACCACTTATCAGCTCATGCATTAATATTGATTAGGACAAGCAGCCAGGTGTGAGTTGTGTCATTTGTTGAGGAACTGTCTTTGGAATGGAACTCTGAACAATTGTTAGAAAATATTGCCACTTATGAAGAAAAAAAAACAACTGAAGAAGCTTTGGCCCAGGATACTATACTGTAATGAAATCCTGGAGCTTTGTTGATCATTTTTCAATACTTCAACCATTGTCCTTTGAATGAATGATGACTTCAAACATTGGTGAAGCTTGGAGCTAACAAAAGCATATATTTTAGCAGCATTTTGAGCTGAGACAATACTTTAATGAGCAATAATATAATAGGGAGCACATAGTAAGGATAAAGGTTCAAAATTTAACTCACCTGTTATTCCAAGTATAAAGTGTTAAAAGTATTTTGTGAATGTAAGATATTTTTTCTTTCTGTTTAGTCCTCAACACAAATATTGTATAGATTCAGTTCAAATTTAAGGGACAAACTACAATTGAAAGATAACCTTGAAAAACAGTGGTTAAAAATACTATGTGAAAACGTGGACAATAAATATGTAGTTTGATGTAAAGGTAGAAAATTATTTTAGTATTACATTGTTCTGTTTGTACAATGTTATCATAGCAGAACATTATATTCTGATCCAGTGAAGAAATTGAGGTTTATGAATTTGTATTTGAAACTCAAGCCTATTCCTATGTATTTCCCATTAAATTCTAAGTAATTGCCTAAAGGTGTTTTCATGCCCACCTACGATGGTGAGCATGATTTCTATTATATGTTGGAGACAATTACTGTTATCTGTGTATTATGGGACTTAAAACTTTAGAAGAGGATTTGCAGAATTACAGTGATAACAAAATGAGTACAGATAGGCAGCATTTATCTCTGTCTGGAGAAAATGAACTCTTACTTTAATAATGTTAAATACAGAATGAATTTTCTACAATTAAGCCATGAAATAGTGTAACCCCTTTCTCCATATTTCTGTTCAAGGTTCAAGGAGTTTTTATGCAATTTGGCCCATTGCTGTATGATTTAATCATTAACTTCTCTGGAGGAAATGTCAGGAAACTTATACCCTGAGAACATTGCAGCAAGCACGTAAATTGCTTTTTTTTAAATGTGCAAATGATTGAATATGGGACTGGCCTTGAATACTAGCAGGCAGAATAAAAACTTCAATAAATGAATAGAAGTAAGGCATTAATGTTACAATAATCATAACCTTAATACACTATTTATTAAAATAAATCAATTTAATCCATATACTGTAATAGTTCGAACTTTACTTGTAGAACAAATGCTAGTGCTGGATATATTCAGTGTAATATGGATTACTAATAAAAATGAATGTATGGAAATTTTTGATGCACTGTTGCATGGACCCACAAACAAAAATAACCTGAGAAGATATCTCAAAGTGGCTCCTCTGATACACTTTTTTGAAACAGTTATGTTTGTAAAGTTTGTGATGGCCCTGAATCAGCATTCATTTGATGAGTGAGCTTCCAATGTCTTTTACTTTTCATTGAGAATGAGCTAATGAATAAACATATGTGGCAGTTTGTCAGTTCTTCTTTGCATCTTGATGCCGTTAATTGTAACATCTCATCTGATTGACAACATATTTAAAAACATGTCTTTCCAAATGTTTAGACTTTGGCATTTGAATATTTTATACACTACAGTCTATCATCAGTAATTGCTGATGGTCTATCATAAATCTATTCATTTGGAAGGGATTGGCAACTTTCACTAAAATTGATAGCAAGTAGATTTCTTTCATTCTGCTTCATTTTAATTAACAATTTTTGCTCATTTACAAGGGGTTGATGCAGTAAGTGAACTTACTTTACTGTGGTCCATTAAACCTTAAAACTTTAATTGTTTTATCAACTATTTCTAAATGTCTCAGATCATCACAGCTATGATTTCATCAGGATTCAAAATTCAAGATTGTTGACTATCATTCTTCAGTACATGAGTGTCAGGATGAACAAAATGATTGTTTCTCCAGGTCCAATGCAGCATAAAGAAACACAATGTATTAAAAATAACTATAAAACCAATGTAGTAGTAACTGTTATCTATATCGACTGATTATATGTAGATAAAGTGATGTTAAGTGATATACATGTAGTAATGGTGTGGGTTGGGTTAATGGGTGGAAGTGTTGATCAGCCTGAGAGCTTGGGGCAATTAACTGTATCTGAGTCTAGTGGTCCTGGTATGGCTGTTGTGTAGCTGCTTCCCTGAGTCGAGTGGGACAAACAGTCCATAGGCAGAGTGGGTTGAATGCTTCATGATTTTGTTGGCCTTTTTCTATATAGATGCCTTTGATGGCAGGTTACAAAGGGTTGTAGCAGCAATGCTGGGAGGACATTAGAAGCAACACAATTTCAAGGGATAATGCAGAACACAGGAGAAGAAAGAAAGGTGCTCTCTAAGTCCACCAATATCCAGCCTACTGTTATTGAAGTAATCATCTCACCATCTTGACCACTGCAGAGTAGCGTAGTTAAAACATATCTGAACTGCTTCTACCTACAACAACCAAGAAATGTAATACATTTCTGTTTGTGTGAAAGAACAATATACGTCAATCTTTATAGCAAAAACCTTCAATAACATGCATTGTCATTGTTTTTTTTTTCCTTGCTTACATGCTGCTGGATTTCTAAACAGCCAAGGACTCATGTTTTTGAATAAAATATCTTGTTGAAAATTAATTGTGTCTAAATGATATACTATAATCCATGTCCTCACTTTATTTGACTTCAAAAGTAAGGGATTAGTTTCCTATAAAAGTTATTTGTGCAATAACACATGTTGCAGCATTTATAGAATGGCATGGAACCTGGTTTATGTTGATATTTACATCCAGAGAAACCTCTAGTCAACTGGGTTCATCTCAAACTTTCAACAGATGCACCATTTAGTAATTATTATAATTTAATTATAATTTATGATTTATGAGTACTTGGTAAATTATTGCCTTGCATTCATAAAACAAAGGAAAGTTTACCTTTTCAATCTAGAATCATTCATTTAGTCGGTGTTATTAAATTATTATTACTTTATGCTGCCTTCATTGCTGAAGTATGAGCTGACCTTACTCCTGTTTTTGCAACTGCACTCCTGAGAGTTGTGAACTAATCTCTTTATTGGAAGCTGATGATGTTAATCTGTCTCTCAATGGTGTATCTTTATTGAGGGATATTTGTTCTGCCTTCAAAGTTCTCTGGGACGTTACAAGGTTATTTGATTCAGTGCTACCACTTTTACTGTAGTACTAACTTAAATTACTTTGTTGCTATTTTCTAGGTTTTTTTGGAAATGTTCTCCAAAATCGATCGCTTCTCAGCTTTTTGGCTAAGATCAAGTGTAGTATTAAAAAAAATAGAATAAAGTTCTCCAAAATCTTACAAGCATATCATACCTGTTAATAAAATCATCATCATTTTTTTCCTAAATGTCATTTCATGCTGCAATTTCACAACTACCTATGAGAAAGCCTCATCATGAAATCAGTATGCTATCTAATGGCACATCTCCGCTTCAGTGAATAACATCAAAACAATAGCAGTCTGCAACAAGGTTAAGCTCTGACATTTACCAATTAGTGTTCATTTTGTATCCTTTTATGTCTCTTTTATAATTATATGCTAGGCATTACATTTGCAAGAAGAAAATCTAAATAACAACGCTTATTTAGATTTACTTCTTGTAAATGTAAAAGTGTTTCATGTTACCAGGAGTAAATACATGCACTGGACATGATCACGATAGGGTTAAATCTCACCATAACCACTTAATTTGTATTTGCCCACTCAATGAAACAGAAATGGAATAAATTTTGATTAGATAATATATGTGAAATTTGTTGTTTTGTAGCAGCAATACGATGCAATCCATAAAAATAGAATAAAAATATATTTAAAAAGTAGTGTAAAAACAGAGCAAAATAGTGAGGTTACATTCATGGGTTTATGGATCATTCAGAGATCTGATTTAGAAGGAAAGAAGGTCTTCCTAAAACTTTAAAGTGTGTGCTACCTGCCCCTGATGGTAGTAGTGAGAAGAGGGCATGTCCTGGGTGGTGGGGATCCTTCATTTTGGATGCCGTTGGTTTGAAGCATTGCCTTTCGAAATCATCTTGTGTCCATGATGGAGCTGTCTGAGTTTGGAAATTTCTGTAGCTTTATCTAATCCTGTGCAGTGCCCCCACCCCCTATACCAGATGGTGATGGAGCAAGATGGAATGTTCTCCATGGTAGATCTGTAGAAGTTTGCTATAGTCTTTGGTGACATACCAAATCTCTTCAAGCCACCCATTATACCATCAAGAACTACTTCCATTCAGGCCATGCTCTCTTCTTGCTGCTGCCACCAGGAACGATGTACCAGGGCCTTGGGCCCAACACCACCATATTCAGGGTAATTATTACCCTTCAAGCATCAAGCTCCTGAACTAGCATGGATAATCTGACTCAGCTCAACAATGAACTAATTCCACAACCTATGGACTAATTTTCAAGGATTGTACTACATGTTCTCAGTATTTATTTACTTGCATAACTTGTCTTCTTTTGCACATTGATTTTGTTTTATTTGTCTTTGGATGAGTGTAGAATTTCATTGATTCTGTTGTATCTTTTGTTCTGGTGAGGAATAAGTGAAGAAAAAAATTGGGAAGGAAAAAGATCTGGACTAAGTTTAAAATATGGATTGCCCATGTAAAATAGGATTGGCTGGTAGTTTGGAAATTGGAAATAGAATACAGGTAGCTTGTAAGCATGCTTAGAAACAAGTCTCCCAGATGTAGAAGACAGTTTTTAAAATTAAGATACATTTATCCAAAATCAAAATCTAATCAAAATTTAGTAGACCTTTATAATGAATGTTTGAAGTTATCATGTTAAATTCAGTTTGTTGATTTTCTTGACACACAAATACATTTCAGATATACATATATGAATATGTTGCATTCTAGTCTTGTTTATTTGAATAACAAGTTTTTAACCGTATTTTCATAGCTACAAGTTATTGGTCTTGTACTTCTGTGTAACTATGGCAACTAATTGCACAGTTCTGCACCACACATATTGTTTGCTTGAAGCCCTGTTTATATTGTATTTTGTTTTTCCTTAGAAAAGAATATGGAGCCAATTCATTGGAAATGCTCCAAGGGAACATCCAAGTAAATATTAGTCTAGAGTCACTGCAACCTAGGGTCCAATTCAAATTATTGAAACATCTGCCTCAAGTTGATAACTCATTAAATAAAATGAGATCTGCCAAGTTAAGACTCTAAGCTGCAGCATGTTGAGAGCTCTCATTGGAATTATTGAAAAGATGGACAGAAGTATTATGACCAGAACAGAAAATCTTGAAAGTTAAACATCTGCAGTTGCTAGAAATTTGGAAAAAAATATTGTAAATACTTGTATTTACATATTGTATTAAAATATTGTAAAAAGTCAGAAGGTCAGGCAACATCCACAGAATGAGAAAGGAGGAAGATCTGGATAAGAAAATTGAGTTAATGTTCAGGACTGGGGTAATTAATAGCTTTGGGGGATGTTTAGCTTAAGGGGACAATAGAGATTGGTGGGAGACCATAACCAAACTGGCTGATTTTTAGTATACAGTAATCTTCTGGCTGAATAACAAGTTGACAAATTTACCCAGGAAATACATATCAAAATTTACCAAAAACTGTAAAAAACTCAAATCAATAAATTTGGAAATCTATGATATTAAGTGGAAGAAATTATGAATTAGGAATAACTGGATCATTGAGAGAACAGGAATATACTAACCTTCAGAATTATTTTAGTCAACATGATGAAAAGAAGCTGACAAATATTTTGAATATGTTTTTAACCAATACAGGATAGACAGATTGATAAAAAAGATGTCAGTCTTGGTACATGGAAAATCTGTAAATTGGAAGTTTTGTATTTCAAAGTTGAAAATCTGTATATTCAGAATGGTAGTAGTTTAAAATGGTAGAGGCAAAATAAAAATTAATCTGATATATTCAAACTGTGTTACTTTTAAGCAAATAAGATTATTTGTTTTTCTTCAAAACTTCAGAAAATGAGCAAACAAAATTGGAATGTTTTTAATTTTATGTTAAATAGAGACTGAGTAAAATGTACATTATCTTCTAAGTTAGAGGTGTATTCCTTTGGAAACTGTTCTTAAATCCAGTCAGACTAACGAGATGGAAACAGCTGCAATCAACATGCCATATAGATTGCTGTCCCAAGTCGCTTTCTAATGGGAATGGCTACACTAATTGTTCAAAGTTGCTATCATCTTGCTGGTGTAGCAAATTAAAATTCATCAATCTAATGATTATTATAGTGATTGGAAAATCTAGTTTGCCTTTAACTAGCTAAAACTTAACTGGAAATAGCTGAGAATATCAGGGTGCTTAAATTAAAATGAGGTACAACTTCCAACATTAATATCACTGACCTTGACAAATATAACTCATTTTAAAAAATAGTCCTTAAAATTCTTCAACATCCTCAAAAAATTCAATCAGGTTTGGAGGATGTGACCAAACACGTTGATGAAGGTAGAGCAATAGATGTAGTGTATATGGATTTCAGCTAGGCATTTGATAAGGTACCCTATGCAAGGCTTATTGAGAAAGTAAAGAGGCATGGGATCCAAGTGGATCTTGATTTGTGAATTCAGAATTGGCTTGCTCACAGAAGGCAAAGAGTGGTTGTAGACGGGTCATATTCTGCATGGAGGTCAGTGACCAGTGCTTCAGGGACCTGTTCTGGGATCCCTTCTCTTCATGATTTTTATCAATGACCTGCATGAGGAAGTGGAGGAATGGGTTAGTAAATCTGCTGATGACACAAAGGTTGAGGGTGTTTGTGGATATTGCGTAGGACTGTCAGAGGATTTAGCGAGACATTGATAAGATGCAAAACTGAGCTGAGAAGTGCAGATGGAGTTCAACCCAGATAAGTGTGAGGTTGTTCATTTTATTAGGTCAAATATGATGGCAGAATATAGTATTAATATTAAGATTCTTGGCAGCATGCAGGATCAGAGGGATCTTGGGGTCTGTCCATAGGACACTCAAAGCTGCTGTACAGGTTGACCCTATGAATTGAATTGACTTTCTTTCTTACATCCTTCACATAGATAAGGAGTCAAAATCTTTACGTTACGTCTCCATCTAAATGTCCAATCGTAGTAACTTATAATAATTTATAATAAGTAGGACAGTCAGTGTAATATAGAGTTCACTCAAGTCAGTGTGAGTTCATCAGTCTGATGGCCTGGTGGAAAAAACTGCCCCAGAGCCTGTTGGTCCTGGTTTTTATGCTGCGGTACCATTTCCCGGATGGTAGCAGCTGGAATAGATAGCAGTTAAGAAGGCATACTGTGCATTGGCCTTCATCAACTGTGGGATTGAGCTTAAGTGCTGAGAAGTAATGTTACAGCTATATAAGACCCTAGTCAGACCCCACGGAGTACTGTGCTCAGCTCCGGTCACCTCACTACAGGAAGGATGTGGAGACTATAGAAAGGGTTTGGGGAGAATGCCTTATGAGAGTAGGTTGAGTGAACTCGGTCTTTTCTCTTTGGAGCAACAGAGGATGAGAGGTGACCCGATAGAGGTCTATAAGATGATGAGAGGCATTGATCATGTAGATTGTCAGAGGCTTTTTTCCCAGGGCTGAAATGTCTAGCATGAGAGTGCAGAGTTTTAAGTTGCTTGGAAATAAGTACAGAAGACATATCAGGACCAAGTTTTTTACACAGAGAGTGGTGAGTGCTTGGAATGCGCTGTCGGCGATGGTGGTGGAGGCGGATATGAGAGGGTCTTTTAAGAGACTCCTGGATAGATACGTGGAGCTTAAAAAAAATAGAGGGCTATGGTAACCCTAGGTAATTTCTAAGGTAAGGACATGTTCGGCACAGTGTTGTGCTGTAAGTTTTCTATGTTTCTACATTTCTAAATTCCATGTCTTAGAGAAATGGCTGCTGTGTTTGAGCAGGTTGGTTTATTCTATGGACAAATATCTCTGTATTACAAATCACGTGGGGAGTTTGTTGTAAGGTTAGACTTAAATGGACAGACTCAAGACATATTGCAGATGCTGGAAATCTAGAGCAATAGGCATAATGTACTGGAAGAGCTCAGCAGGTCAGGCTGTGCTTATGGAAGGGAATATTTTGGGCTAAGATCCTTCATCAAGACTGGGTGAAGGGTCCCAGCCTGAAATGTCAACTGTTTATTCCCATCCATAGATACTGCCAAACCTGCTAGTTTTGATATAATATAAGTAGTTGAACAGGATTATAACATTACATAAGAAAATTTAACATTAGCTACACATCCCTGAATAAATTAATAAGCTGCGTTCTTTGTGCTATTTCAAAACAGAGCACGTTAAACACAGCTGCACAGATTTTCTTAGAAACCCACTTTAAACAACGCTATTCAATCAACAGCTGAAGTTATGGGTTTTTTTCTAATTAAATTTCAAACTGATAGAAGATTCTAAGTAACAGAAGCACAGTAGACCTCTCTTCGTCTTTCAATATTCTTATGGTAGATCTTGTACCTCACCACCTTATTCCTGCAGTAACACCACATCACTTGATTCCCTTAATATCTGAAAATTTATTGATTTTTGTCTTGAGTTTACTTAGGCAACAGGAGGAACAAAATCTAATCATAAGTCAGCAGAACAGAGGCTTTATCCTGAGAGCTAGTGGAGAGAATGTATGAGAATTTTTCTCAGACTTATGAAATGATCCACCAGCTCTTTGCTGTGCAGTGCACAGATCAGGGACTAATAAATATGAACAGGCACAAAGTGAATCAAAAAGTCCTTCAAAATAAATTAATGCTGCATATCATATAACTCATTAAACCATAAATGATTGTCTGCAGGCTGTAGGCTTCACCCCTGGAATCTTAAATTTCTATCTAATATGAGTTGTTACACTTGTATTTTATTACCTATTCATACAAAATCCTATTGACATTAATTAACTTCTGATAGGCAGAACTAACTTATCCGTTAACTTAGAGAGCTTCAAGAGGGACCAATCCTGATGACTTTGTCATTAAAATACATTAATATCTCAAAGACACTTTATCTCACTATGGACACCTGGAATGTAATGGTTTGTTCTATTCCCACTTAAAAAAATAAATTCCATTAACTGAATTTTCAGTAACTGTTAGTTTATTATATATTGATATTAAAGATAGATGTTTCCTAATGATTCAAAACATGACTAAAGCTATCAGCCTGAATTTATATCAGTAAGTATTATGGTGCACTTCAAATTCCACTAACTCCTCTTTCAATTTTGTTGAACCTTTGAATGCTGATAATTCCTGCTGGGGGTGTGTGTGTGTGTGTGTGTGTGTGTGTGTGTGTGTGTGTGTGTGTGTGTGTGTGTGTGTGTGTGTGTGTGTGTGTGTGTGTGTGTGTGTGTGTGTGCGCGTGTTTCTTGGATTTCCAGCATCTGCAAATTTTCTCTAGCTAGCTTTAGTGTGTTGTCCTCCTCCTGTAATTACTTGCTTCCTTTATAATAGATTCCGGTTCTTCTCAATATTTTGTTGAACTAATAGGTCTATATTTCCACTGATTATCAGACTGACCTTTTGGAAAAAAAAGAAATAAATACTTGTTTTATAATCTTTGTGTTATCTTGATTTAATTAACAGAATAGTAGTTACTGCTGCTGCTGCCTCTACCTCTCCATTAATTGCCCTAACTACAGAGATGCATTTCCCAAGTTTTTGTTCTAATGAATATTCAACTATTTCATGATTTTTAATATCCATATTTTCTCTGACCTCCACAAGCCCCTGTCAGGCAGCCATCATTAGGCCAGGAAAATTGTTGGCAGCTAATGTGTGTTATTGCTTAGATCTATTTCAGCAGTTGCATAATCTCTCTCTCCAAGATTTTATTAATGTAAAATTGCAGAACTTGAACAAAACGCCAAGTCTATGTTACTGGGATGACAGTTTCCAAGATCATGTACCATGCTATGCATCATGCCTCTACATCAACAATTAACCATGTCCAGTAAACATTCAGAAATCTTGTTTAGTTAAACATTGTATAAAAATCAACTGTAAAGGCTGATATTCTGATTTGAGTTTTCCTTCATCGCCAAGAAGTCTGCTTATTCATTTCTTCTGCACATTTCATTGTATACTATTCAAACCATTTTCTTTCCCCCACACACTCTCTTCATATGCAATTTAAATGAAATCTGCTTCAGGAAAGGGTATAGATCACACTGAGATAAATAAAAATACAAGATAACTGACAGAATTACACAGAGTGAAATGAATAATCTCAAGCAATAAAAATAAAAACAAATTGTAGAAAACACTCAGTGTCTCTGAACAAAGAAATAAGGGCAGAATTTTAGGCTGACAACATTTCAGATCAATAACCAGAACTAAAAGTGAAATGAATTTCCGAGTATTTTTTTATCTGCTATGGCTTTCTAATTTAATACCGATCCACATTTATAATTTCATATTTTAGATGTAAATTCTTTTAAAACCCGCAGAAGTCAGAAACCCAAAATAAAAAGAAAAAAATTCTGGGAATACTCAGCAGGTCACGCTGCAGGACAGGGAGGAGAAACAGAATCGATGTTCCGAGTGGAAGACCTCACAATTTAACTGAGCAGGAGAGAGAGAAAATAAAATAAATGTTCAGGTGCAAGGAGCGAAGGTAAGAGAAGGTGATTCCAGAAGGAAAAACCTGAGGTGAGCATAAGGATAAAATGTCAATTTGTGAATGGGAACAGTTTAAGGGTGTATAAAACATGGAAAATCCAAAGCAGGAAGACATGCCAGGCTGGGCATATCCTCTTCTCTTAGATAAAATAAAGGATAATTGGAGGAAAAATAACATCAAACAAGCTTAATGAATATCAGAGGTGGATGCCTGATACAGAAATCAACTTACTTAAAGTTGTGGACTTCAATGTTAAATTAAAAAGGCTGCACCATATTTGGGTGGACGATGAAGTGCTGTTCCTAAGCTTACATTGGCTTCATTGTAACAGTACAAGAGGCCAAAGTATTCAAGTGTTTCGCAGTGACCATCTGATCAGGTTTTTTTTTTAATTTCTCCAGTGTAAAGGTGGCCTCATTGTCAAAACTAAATGTCAGGCATGTCACTGAAGGAGTGCACGTGAATATCAGGGGAGACTGTTTCGATCCATGGATGGAAGGAAGGGTTGAGGTGAAAAGACAAATGTTGCATTGCCTGTGCTTGCAAAGGAGAGTACTACAAGAAGAGGGCTGGTTAGTGAGAATGAAACAGCAAACCAGGAAGTCATGAAGGCACCTGTGAGAAAAGTAGATTTGGTGATCTAGTTTCCTGAAGATGACAGAAATAGAAAAGAATGCTCTGTTAGATGCAAAAGCTGGTGTGATAGAAGATATCAGTAAAGCACTAGTTTCATAGATCATGTATAAATGAAAATAACAGTAGTTTGAAGAAAGTGGCTTTTCTATTAATACAGATAGTAAACCATCTTTTCAAGCAATGTAGAACATGATACAATAATGTTTCTGTTAGAAAATGGAATTTATTGGTCATTAAATCCCTAAAATTTCAATCTTATGACAATTTAGTGTGCCCTGAAGAATGCTAAGAACTTAATTGCTCATTTTAACCAACTCCAGCCCAAGGCTTGATGGAATGGACAGAGAGAGAGATCCTGTGGGTTATTATTCTCTGATTGTGGGGTAGATGAATGAAAAACTAATTGACCCTGGTGCTTTGAAAAAAAGTATGTAAAGATCAACATTAATATTTGTGGTATAAAAATGGCTGCACTGGAGTTTGGATTCAGCAGAATGATTGAAGGTGTTAGGGGTCGGGTAAGGTTGATGAAAATCATGTTAGAGTGCAGGTTAACTGATGAAGCACCTAGGTGAATTCCAGGAGTGGTTCAAAGCAACCCAAATGTGATTAAAATTGTTTATCCTCTCATATTTCAAGATTTAAGATTGTTTCTTGTTATTCTTCAGTACACAAGTGTAAAGGAGAATGAAATGATTGTTACTCCAGCACTTATGCAGCATAATAACACAATAAGCATAAAAACACAATGAGTATAAAATCAATTGAAAACAACACAGAATACAAGTAACAGTTGATTGTGGCTGTACATACATAAGTTTACATGGATGCATAGACCGATTTTTATGTAAAAGAGTGACGCTTGGTGCCAAGTATCTGAACATAAAGTGACTCTGGGAGGAAATTATAAATTAACAATGTGACTCCTGACAAGAGGAACTCTTCTAGGTAGCAGTAAGGCAAACAAAAACACAGTAAGACAGGGACTGTGGCTTGGTAAGTACGAGGTGTGGAGTGTAAGCTGAAAATGGCAATACACGGTGGGAAGAAGGGTGTTGAGGGATTGATGTGGCTGATGTGGGGAGTACGATGGCTTGATGGATGGAGGTGTTGATCAAGCTTGGGGTAAGCAACTGTTTGCCAGTCTAGTGGTCCTGGCGTGGATACTGCACAGCTTCTTTCCTGATGGGAATAGGACAAGCAGACCATAAGCAGGGTGGTGGGATCCTTCATGATATTGCTGGCCTTTTTCTTCACCTTTCTGTATATTTGTGTCTGATGGAGGACAGGCCGGTGTCAGTGAAGCATCGGGCAGTTTTAACTACCCATTGTCGAGCTCTCCTGTCTGCCCCAGTGCAGTTTCCATACCCCACAGTTGAGAGCATCCTAACATGGTGTATTACTGTATAGTATGGAAGCTACATCAATATAGCATGTACAATGCTCTTAACTGCGCATCTGTAGAAGGTAGTGAGTATTGGTGTGCATAGGCCATCTCTCTTCAGCTTCCTCAGAAAGAAGAGGTGCTGGGTATTTCAAAATGTTCTGGGGATAAAGCAATGTTCACATACAGAGCACTGTAATGAAAACCATGGTGTGCAATCAAAGAGAACGGTAAGAAATGCCACAGGCACAGGATCAAACCAAAGTATGGTGGTTTCTTTCACAAAAGCAAATGGGTCCAGAAGAAAGGAAGAAGCAATAATAAAGAATCCCTAATGACCAAACAAAAGACCCTGTTGAATATACTAATATTTAGGATGAGTGAACATTTGCTATTAATCAAGTTTATTCCCCAGTAGAGACTTCAGGATTCTGAATTACTTCTATTATACCATAGCTGGAGGTAGTAAGAGTGGTGGATCAATTATGAAAGAAGCTCTGCCCTGTTTGATTTATCAGATATTAGATGCTTACGAGAACAGATTCTATTCATTACACTTATCAAATTACAGAGCATAAAATCACAGTGCAGGTAAATTTCTAGCTGTATTTTAATGTGATTTCAGATGTGGTAACTCCTTTCTTTATTTTTTTCAGCTGGCTTTATGTTTGGGTACCTGAGTAAGAAGAAATGTGCTAAAGAAAAAACCGTTTCCACGCTCTAATCCTTACCTCATCAGGCACAGATTCTGACAAACTCTCAGTTGATTTACATACTTGCGAAGAAATAATGCAACGTAAAGAGTCCCATGGCAGTGGAGTTCTGGCAAATTCAACTGATCTGTTCAGCCAAACTAAAATGTCTTACATCCAGATACAACATCCTATGAGACATAGCTAACTGTTTCATCCAAGAATCATGCTGCTTATCAAATAATGAGAATATGCTTCTGAATTAATTCTAATCTGATTACATTGTCCTCTACATTGGACTATTTTGGATATGTTGTTTGGTCATCCTTATTCAAACTGAAAATAAATCTGTATATAAAATGCTGGAGAAACTCAGCAGGCCAGGCAGCATCTATAGAAAAGAGTAAACAGTCAGCAGTTCAGGCTGAGAACTGATGAAGGGTCTTGGCATGTAATGTCGACCGTTTACTCTTTTCCATTGCTGCTGTCTGGCCTGCTAAGTTCCTCCAGCATTTTGAGTGTGTAGCTTCAGATTACCAGCATCAGCAGAGTTTCTTGTGTTTGTAAGTCTCCATATATTTGGAATGCTGTATTTTCTGACCTACTTCAAGAGGTAAGATAATGAAGGTGGATAACCTACATAAGCAAGTTAAAAATATAACATTGCTATGAAGCTAATGGTTAATCCTGGACACATTGCATTTCATATTCTCTTAAGAAATAGGATTAGTGTAAATGGGTACTGGTGATGAAGGGGAGAAGCAACTTGGATCAATAGATATTTTACTGTAATCAGTGTAAACTGCAATTCATTATTTACAAACCAGTAACTGACATCATCAAAGGCTATTAAAACAATATTCATGCTTATTAATTATTTCCACTCAGGTTAATGATGCTATTACTTTTTCTTCTGGTTTGCTTTTACTTTTAAAGACGCTGTTACTTTTTCTTCTGGTTTGCTTTTACTTTTAATGCCTCTGTGTGATTTAATTCTGCACACCATTTCATACTTCATCCAGAAATAATTTTATTGATCCTTAGATGATTTTGCAGCGTTAGCCATCATTTCGTATCAAATATAATACAGGGCTATTCAGATTGAATTTCATATTCATAATATTGATGCAAACTAGAAAATAGAAGGCATCGATGTATCAATTCATTATAATTGCGACATACCAACAGTTCTATGTATTTGCAAATTTCTCTGAAAGGGATCACCTTTTAGTTTTAATCGAGTTGAGCAACAATAAAGACTTACCATTTCTTAGAACATCTTTTTAACATGCTTGCTCAGGATTTGTAATTCACCTTAATTTTGAGTTCTTTTGATTGACATTATAATCACTCAAATTTGCTATAATAATTTTCATTTACAGTTCAATGCACATTTAACGGTAAACAGTATCAAAGGCAAGAAGCAAGATGACAGATGTTGTTTATTTGAAATTTAAAAAATGCTGGAAATATCCAACAAAACCAATAATCCTCAATTGGTATTCAAAGGCTAAATTGGCAGATTCTTAAAAAAAGTTTAACATATCATGAAAAATTGCAACAAGGATTGAAAATTATCCTGCCAATTGTTAATCCCAATAGAATGTTTCTTCTGTCCTTGTGATTTAATTAAATGTGATGATTATATTTTCAGAAAATCACCATCAGGGTACCTTCTAAATATTCTCAAAATATTCTCATATGTGCCATTCCATATGATCATGAATGATCTGCCCGAGGTATTAACTCAACTTCTATGTGATTTCGCCATCACTCTGAATCTGTCTATTTTTCAAAAATAAATTCTATGTCCTCTTTAATACTTTCATTGGTCTTGTTTGTGCTGCACTGTGAAGAAAATTGCAGATTCATTTCCATCTGTGAGTAAAAATTCTTTTGCACATCAGTTTTAAATAACTAACCCTTATCTTTTTGCCATATCCCCTCCCCATTTGAAGCTCTCCCATTAGTGAAAGCATCTCAAATTCTAACACTTATGTTCCTTTAGAGTTTGATATACATCAATAAGATTGTCGCTCACTCTTCCAAACGCCAAAGAAAATTTATCCAACTCCATGAGCTATTTGCAGTTGGACAACAATCTCATCCATGGAATCAACTCATGGAATCTCCTCAGGACTGTGAAATTTTCTATTCTGCCCTTTCTTAATTAACATAGCAAAAATGAGAGTGGCTTCAAAAACAGCTTTCACAATTTTAAGAATACTTCTCTATTTTTAAACTCAACCCCCAAACAAGTGAAATAAAATAGCAGATCGGTCTTTTGAAATTACCAGTTGCATATGAATTCCTCTATACTCTGCTCATGTCAGTCTCTCTCCATTTTCAAACCCAAATGCAAGACCTTGCTCTTACCCATGTTGAACTCCATCTGTCAAGCTTTTCGTCTTCACATTTGGCAATTTTCCTTGCACCAGTTCCTCATTTATATGCCTTCTTTCTATTTTAGAGTAATGCCTTGTGCTTCAGTTATATTTTAGGAGGAAAGCTTTGTAGACTATTGTTCTGAGACTGTATTCAGATTTTTTTCAGCAATTACTTATCAAAAGAATTTTAATAGAAGCTTAAAACTAACACTGCTCTGTGAATCTATATTAAGTAAATGATTGTGACAGTACTTACTACATGGCTGACTTAAAGAATTAGAAAGCCTTAGAGTGCTTCTTTCACACATCACATATGACAGTAAGAGTTTGATGACATATGTGATAAATAAGGAATACCTTTAATTCTGTTCAAATCTTATTGAAGTAAGAATCCCATAGGTAACACCAACTTTGGCATTCACTATCATTAGTTTTACTTGTCAGAGGGGAGGCAAGTAATTTTGACGTAATTTAAATGAGTCTGACAATCTAAATATTTTAAACATGATCATCCTAATAAATGATTTTCTTCTCCATATGAAAATTCTATATTATATAAAGCCTGATAACAATAACTACAAGGATTTAAATTACTATTTGTTTAGTGATTATGCTTCTAATTATGCAGCCCAGCTGTGCTTGAATGCAAGCCTTGCTTTCCTCCGAGCCACAGTAATGAACTCATGGCTCCAAAGATAGATTGCTATGATAATTAGTCTAACCTCACTCATGAGCAGATTGGTGGAAGCTGTCATCAATAGTGTGATTAAGCAACATTACACACTAATATCCTGCTCACAAACACATGTTTATATTTCACCATGACCTCCAGATCTTACCGTACATTTGGTCCATACAAGTCCCAAATATCTGGATTCCAGGTGAATGGTCAGTGTTACTGCCCAGCATTTTACAGATTGTGGCAGGAAGTACACTGATAAAAAATAAATTTGGAAATGGAGCAGCAAAAGCATGCATGCAATCAGACTACGACGAAACTCAGGCATGAAAAGTTATTTGTGCCACAGAAGTGCCATCCATGACCAGCCCAGCAAGAAAGACCTGCCACCTATCCTTGATGTCCAATAGTAATAACATCTCTAAGAACTCATTGTCAACATTCTAGGGAGTTGCCTTGAGAAGCTTTATAAAGTAGCTAAAAGAACATATGAGGTTGAGAATCATATGACGAGTAATTAGCTTCCAGATCTACAAGACACATGTCAGGAGTGTATTAGAATACTGTCCACCTATCTGAATGACTGTAGGTCTCACAAAACTCATGCCATTCTCGTAAAGCAGACTACCTGGTTAGCGCCATCTCAATGAGCCAAAACTGAATTTCCTGCACTGCAGTATGTACCATCTCCAAAATACACTGCCCAGGTTATTGTTGCAACACCTCCTAAACTCAAAACCTTTATTGTCAAGAGGGTTAAGGACATTAGATACATGATAGCTGCATCAGCTGTAAATTTCCCTGCTAGATGCAAATCTTCCTGACTAGGAAATATATTACCAGCCCTTCGCTGATGGAGAGTCTTAATCCTAGACCTCTCTCAGTGTGGGAGTATGTTCTTCAGAATGAACAGAGTAATTCAGGATGCTGGCTCACCACAACCTTCTCATGTGCAACCAAGGATAGGCAATAAATGTTTGTCTTGTCAGTGATACCAAAACCTGAGAATAAACTTAATAAAAGCCATTACTAGTGATCCTGTATCAGCAAGGCTAATACAAAGAATGCAAAAGTAGGAAAACTTAGCATTCAAGTACAATAATTCCAAGCAGAATACTTGTGTGGATGCTATGTACAACTACTGCATGAGAATTCGGATATTGGCTTTGTAAATCTGGTCGGCATAATAAATGGACTTTACTGGTAAATGTGTCTGAAACAACAATTTCCAGAAAGGTGCAACATTGACTATGCTCTAATAACTGTGGTTGAAAAGCTGGAAAGAATATTATCAGCATGCAAGGAACTGCAACAATTTTATAACAATTCCAATAAGTTGCCATCTGATCAAGGATGCATTTAGGGAGTCTTAAGATGATAAAATTAATAACCTAAAAAAAGGATTTTTGATCAACTTTCAAACAGAGCACAAAAGTAGTCAATATGCGAAGATTTGTAAGGTGCTTTGTTTACTGGTCATCGGACAGTGACCTTGAGTTATTAATAAACAAATACAGTACTTTTTAAAGGTGCAGCAACAACAGCAGAAGGGCTATTCCAGTGCTCTAGACATTTTTTCCCAATTTCATTTTCTTCACCAATGATGACTGTGTTTTGAGGCCATAAATTATGAATTCATTTCCTATACCATTCTGTAATTCTAGCTTTTCCTTACCCTTAAAGTCTACCTTCTCCATCAATTTTTGATCAATTTACATGTTTAGAGTTCAGTCAAATTATTTTTGCTTATTTTTCTGTGAAACACATTTCGATAAAGTAATAAATTAAAAGTGCCACCCATGCACAAGCTGATGTTATTGACCGAATTAGATGTGTTAATTGAAAACCAGCCAAATGCTTCCATTTTTATTATAAAATACTCCATAGAAATAAGCACTGTTGTTGATTATGAATTTCAAATTAATTTTATGATCAAATTTAATTTGAAAATAATATATACTTAGTTGATAGCGTAATTAGCAATCTCAAATAGTTTAAAGTAGATTAATTATATATCCTTCTGCTAAAGTAACTTGATTAGATGTTTTAAATAATGAATAGTTATATTAACTTTAGGTTTGGACATTCTTGTCCATATTGCTCGGGGAAGTTGGTGTTAATATTACCTATAAAATCTGTGGTTTCCTGAGCTTATTCATTTATGTTCTTTCCACTTTTGAAATATTACAATTTCTTCTGAAAGCAAGGAAATGATTTAATGTCCCTCTAATTAAATACAGCTTGATCGCTTAATCAAAGTTATCCAAATTCAATTTGTGTAATGTTAAATTCCCAATATGATATGTTATTTATGATTCTTAATTCATTCTATTAGACATTTTGGAGTAATTTTTGAATGGCTAGGAATTGGCAACATCAAAGAGGCAATAGAATGGTGGGGGGGGGGGGGGTAAAGGAAATTCACAACCCACACCTGAGCAAAGGAATGCTAACAGTTGCACTGCTACACACTTGTCTCTCATTGTGTCTTTATAGTTTGCAGATTTGTCACTGTATTAGTGAGAAAGAGACAGGCAGATAAAGCAGTTTTGTATGAATTATTCACTGAGAACGCAAATTACTGGGCTTGGCTACTTTTGTTCTTTCAGTCTAAATTATGGTAAAGCCTGATTGCTCTTAATGACAAAGTTGTGTCGATGACAGATCTAGAATTCTCCTCTTGAGTATTCTTCAGCATATCCCAAGCAATGGTTTATGGACCGCCTATTGATATTCATGGTTATTGTATAGGCTGGACAAAACAAAGGTTCTGCAGTTATATCCAAATGTCTGACAGGAGGAATGAAGGAAATTTGAAAGAGACAATTAATTTATTTAGAGTAGCAGAGCTATAAAACATGGAATATATGTTTTTTAGCCTAATTCATTCATGCCAACCAAGCTGCCTAACTGAACTTGTCACATTGCCTGAGTATGGCCTACATCCTTCAAAATCTTTCTTATTTATGTACCTGTTTAAATGTCATAATTGTACCCACTTCATCTGGCAGCTTGCTCCATGTACATGTCACCTCTGTGTCAAAAGCTTGCCCAATAGATCCCTTTCAAATCTTTCTCCTTGTATTTGAAAACTAAGCCCTCTAGTTATGGACTAGAGTGCTTAGTTCCCTACTCTTGGAAAAAGAATGTGGTTAATCACCCCTCATGATTTTATAAATATCTAGAAGGCCATCCTTTAGAACTCTACACTCCAATAAAAATGTCTTAGCCTATCCAGCCTCTCCTTATACCTCAAACTTCTAGGCTTTCTTATGGCCTCGTAAATATTTTGCACTCTTCTTAGTTAATGTCATCAGTCCTAGGACAGAGAAGCCAAAAGTGCCCTTGCCAGAATCTTGTACATGACATCCCTATTTCTGTTTTTTTAATATCCTAACCAATGAAGGCAAGAATGCCAAATGCCTTCTTCAGTACCCCATCTACCTATTTCACCAATTTTAAATAAGTATACCTGCATCGTCCGTTTCTTTGTTCTACAACAACCCCAAGGGCCCTGCCGATTATTGTCCTGTCTTACTAAAATGCAATGCCACAAATTAATCTGAATTAAACTCCATCTGCCATTGCTCAGCCAAATGGCTGAATTGACCGAAAGACCTTTGTAATCTTCTTCTCTGTTCACCATACAGTCAATCTTTGTGTTACGTGTAAAATTACTATCCCACCTACACATCTTAATGAGTAATATATGTGTGAACTTACTAACCATCCCACCTATGCATATTATTGATTTATCAACCATGTTGGCAACATGTTGTAAATAATCAACCACTGTGGACTCAGCACGGATCCTTGGTTGCCTATTTTGTGCCTGCAAAATAGGTTTTACAGTAATATGTGGTTTCAAATATTAAATTTAAATACATCAAACTATTTACATTCAGAAAAGCCAATTTTATATGTTAATATGATACTCAATATTTTCTGCATTATTATCAAAATTTAGCTTTATAATTCAAATGAAGGTGATGATAATCCAAATACTCCAATTACTTGCCTTAATACAATTCTCCTTATAAATATGGAAGAGGCATTAGACTCAATCAAGCAGACTTTTATAGAGGTATTCACAGTTTCACAATTATACTAATACCTTGGATGACAGATAATTAGGAAACCATTGCCATTCTAAGTCGATACCAAAACTTTGTAAACAATACAAACATTTCATTCCCCAAAAAAGCATATAATTTATGTATTTTCAAAATACAATCTCTTTGTTACATACAGTGATTCATATACACTGCATTACTCCAAAATGCAGTTATCTGTGTTTGCCTACCAACAGTTTATACATAGCATCTCTCATTGATAATACTATTTGAGGAAAAATTATTGGCCAGAAGAACTGAAGAGCTTTCTGACCCCATCAAGGAGCATCATTGAATTTTAATCAACACCTACATCATCAGAACAACCAAGCAGGTTGCACTTTAAAAAATCATTTGAAGCACTTGTCAGTTTACAGAATCACAATAACAATGAGATGTAAAAGCCCACTTAGGAGTACCCTTCAGGACATAACAAACTCTCATTGGCCCTCGTAATAGCGATTAAGATCACCCTTGGCTGCTCTTCAAAATGGAGTCCACCATACTGCTACTTTATGACATTACAATCCTCTGCACATGCTTATAGTGGCACATGTTGTTCTTAAATGTGAAATATACGCTGTGTTCTTAAAAGGAAAAAAAATAGCATTTTTAAAGCGGATGAAATAATGACAGCATAAGACTAAAGGGCAATACTATAAAATATTCCATGAATTACCAATTAGAAAATCATGCAAAAGATTAATTATGTGCGATCCTTGCTTTGTATTTTCCATTGCGACTCTCTGATTGGTACTTAGTAAAGAAAGGAAATAATTACAGTGAGGTATACAGAATGATGTAACTGATTATCAGATTAATTATCTCAATTAATTCCACTTTGCTATCTTTCCTCATTAAGTTTAAATGACAATCAAAGATGCTAGACACACTCCAGCGATAAACCCATTTTAAAGGTATCAGAATGTCCCGCTGCTATCAGAGTCAGCTGTTTTGTTCCTATTATCACTCTGAGGTCACTTTATTAGGTACAGCAGTGAAACCCAGTGTGGTAGCCCACCACTTCTAGATTCGGACTGTTGTCAACAAGACAAGATATAGGAGAATGGAAGAACAGAAGATAAGAGAGAGAAGAGATGCTGTTCTGCACACCACTGTTGCAAGTCATAGTTATTTGAGTTAGTGTTGCCTTCCTGTCAGCTTCCACCAGTTTGACCATTCTCCTCTGACCTCTCTCACTAACAACACATCTTTGCTCACTGAAATGCCACTCACTGGATGTGGGTTTTTTTTTCTGCACCATTCTCTTTAAATTCTACAGTGTGCTGTGCATGAAAATCCCAGGAGATCAGCAGTTTCTGAGATACTCAAACCACTCAGTCTGGCATCAACAATATTCCATGGTCAAAGTCACTTAGATCACATTTTTTCTCCATTCTAATGTTTAATCTGAACAACAATTGAATCTCTTGACCATACATGCTTTTACATATTGAATGCTGCCACATGACTGGCTGACTAGATATTTGCATTAATAGGCAGGCGTACAGGTGCATAGGAGTACCTAATAACGTGGCCACTGAGTAAAAAGAAAAAAAAATATTCTATTGTTTTATACTTTTTGTACTCCAGCTTCCTTTTAAATGGATTGTGAATTCTCCATTATCCCTGCTTTCCAGAGGAAGCAAGGGACCAAGAAACTGATGGATGCCAGAACCAGTTGCTCTTTGAGTGATCGGTGACCCTTTATGATTACTCTTCAAGGACCAGACTCAAGCTAGCGAGTTCAGACTTCCATTCATGAAAGCTTTTATTCACTGGGCCAAGTATAATAAAAATAGCAATAACAGATGTAGGTAAGGCCAGAACCCAACCCTATCACAAGGACAAGAAAAAGATGAACTACACTCTATGCTTTTGCATCATTATATTGTCCTGCAATGCATTCTCGTGTTTGCTGTATTTGATTTTTGCTATATGAAAGGACGTTACAAAATTATGTCGAGTTTTAGGGGCAGTCGGAGTGGTCACCAGTGAATAAAAGCCTTCATGAATGGAAGTCTGAACTTGCTAGCTTGAGTTTGGTACAGCAGCTTGGTGAAAATGTTTGAATGCGAATATAGAAAAGTAATTAATTTCTAATTCAGATGAAGCTTCCAATGTGGAAACAGTCTAGTCTGCATCAGACCACAGATGTCTGCATTGATCTCTCCTGCAAAATCCTACATCCCTGAATTTGCAATTTAGATTTCTTAAACCTTACTATATGTAGTAACTTTCTGTCCCTTCCTTGCCAAAGATCTATCAATTTCTTAATTACAATTCTGCTTCCTCTCTCTGTGAGGAAAAGTGTGAAGTGTTGCATTTTGGGAGGTCAAAAGAGAGGAGACAGTGTCAAACACAAAATGCTAGAGGAACTCAGCAGGACAGGCATCATCTATGGAAATGAATAAACAGTCAACACTTCAGGCTGATACCCTCCTTCAGGGAAAGTATACAGTTAATGGCAGGACATTTTACAGCACTGATATAACCATATAACAATTACAGCATGGAAACAGGCCATCTCGGCCCTTCTAGTCCATGCAGAACCCTTACTCTCACCTAGTCCCACTGACCTGCACTCAGCCCATAACCCTCCATTCCTTTCCTGTCCATATTTCTATCCAATTTTACTTTAAATGACAATACCGAACCTGCCTCTACCACTTCTACTGGAAGCTCTTTCCACACAGCTACCACTCTCTGAGTAAAGAAATTCCCCCTCGTGTTACCTTTAAACTTTTGCCCCCTAACTCTCAACTCATGTTCTCTTGTTTGAATCTCCCTTACTCTCAATGGAAAAAGCCTATCCATGTCAACTCTATCTATCCCCCTCATAATTTTAAATACCTCTACCAAGCCTCCCCTCAACCTTCTACACTCCAAAGAATAAAGACCTAACTTGTTCAACCTTTCCCTGTAACTTAGGTGCTGAAACCCAGGTAACGTTCTAGTAAATCTCTTCTGCACTCTCTCTATTTTGTTGACATTTTTCCTATAATTCAGTGACCAGAACTGTACACAGTACTCCAAATTCAGCCTTACCAATGCCTCATATAACTCATGTGCAGAGGTATCTTGGGGTCCATATTCATAGCTCCCTGACAGTTGTCATATAATTAAATAAAGTAAGTAGCATGCTTGCTTCATTGTTGGGAGTACTGAGTATGAGAATAAGGAAGGCAAGTTGCAACTTTCATTAGGTCAAACTTTTTGTGCAATTCTGATCACTCCAGGAACAACTAGTGGAGTGATGCTGCAGCAACAACCTTGTACTCAATGTCAGTAAGACCAAAGAGCTGATTGTGGACTTCTGGAAGGGTAAGATGAAGGAACACATACCAATCCCCATAGAGGGATCAGAAGTGAAGAGAGTGAGCAGCTTCAAGTTCCACAGCGTCAAAATCTCTGAGGACCTAACCTGCTCTCAACATGTCGAAACAGCTATAAAGAAGGCAACTATACTTCATAGGGAGTTTGAAGAGATTTGGTATGTCAACAAAACCCCTCAGAAACTTCTGTAGATGCACCGTGGAGAGCATTCTGAGAGGCTACATTACTGTCTGGTATTGGGGTTGGGGGGTGGGGGGGGAGGGAGCTACTGCACAGGACCGAAAGAAGCTTCAGAGTGTCATAAAGTCAGAAATTTAGTTGACTCCATCTTGGGTACTAGCCTACAAAATACCCAGGACATGAAAGGCAGCATCTGTAATTAAGGACCACCAGCACCCAGGCCATGCCCTTTTCTTACTATTACCATCAGATGGGATGTACTGAAGCCTGAGGGCATACACTCAGTGATTCAGGAACAGCTACTTTCCTTCTGTGATCTAATTACTACAGACAGACAGACATACTCTATTGATCCCGAGGGAAATTGGGTTTTCTTACAGTCGCACCAACCAAGAATAGTGTAGAAATATAGCAATATAAAACCACAAATAATTAAATAATAATAAGTAAATAGCCATTAAACCCGTGAACACTTTTTTCAATATATATTATTTCTATTTTTGCACGATTTTTAATCTCAATGTACATATACTGTAATTGATTTACTTATTTATTTTTTCTTCTATATTATGTATTGCACTGAACTGCTGCTACTAAGTTAACAAATTTCACAACATGTGCTGGTGATAATAAACCTGGTTCTTATTCTGGCTCTGAGTAAGGAAGCTGCCGAAAGGATGCAGAAGACAGTTACTAAGATGTTGTCTGGATTAGAGGATATGAGTCAGAAGGAGAAGTTGGACAAAATTGGGTTCCTTTCTATGGGGCACTGGAGGTTGAGGAGAGGTGTAGTTAGGATAGATAGTCAGAAACTTTTTGCCTGGATAGAATTATCAAGTACAAGTGTTCATACACTTAAGGTGAGAGGGGGAATGTTGAAAAGAGATGTGTGGGGCAGGATTGCTTTTTACAGAAATAGTGATAAGTGCCTGGATAGTAATAGAAACAGACACAATTGTGGTGCTTAAGAGTTGGTTCCTTAAGGTTGTCATAGACTGAGGTGGTAGTGGGGATAAGTTCCCAATAGTGTGCGTCACAAAAAGCCTCTGATAGCCAAGTCCAACTTGTGGCCTTCACGTGTGGCTTAGGTACTAAGCCTGGTAGAGCCATTTCTACTGATGGGTAAAGGGACAAAGGTGGGTTACTGGTACCTTAAAACCCATCACTTCAGGCAGATGGTGCTTGTCAGCTCATTGAGGAGAAAACTCTGATCTCTAACTTCCACTGCCTTGTGTCTATCCCCGCCCTTGGGAAAAGCTTCAGGAATAAACCACAAGGAAAAAATATGAAGCTGTGGTCCCTAAGTCCTGCACCACGTTCAATGCTGACTAACAACTCCTGCAAAACCACTGGTGTCAAACTGTATTGGTCTCTGCCGTTCATTTGGATTCATCAGCTGCATGGAGAGGGGGAGTAATCTGCATGGGTAACACTTGCTTTCCATATCATACTGTCCTGGCTGACATGTCACATAGACAGCTGGGATGTAACATCCATGGTCCTGACCAATGGAGGACTTTGAGACTGACACATAAATATGCAGGAAATTGAGGGATATGTATGACAGAAGAGTCCGAGTTTAATTACGCAATGTGGGTGTAACTTAGGCCAAAGGGCCTGTTCTTGTACTGTACAGTTCCATCTATTCTTAAGACTTGAATAGATTCAAGTATCAGCTGTCTAATCGTTCCTCAAACGTTAACCAGGCGAAGTCAGCTTGAAACCTGGTAAATTCTGCAAGGCATGCTGTTGAGAATGTAACTTCCTTAAAGAACCAAAGCCAGGGATACGCACAGGCTCTTCAGGCTGGGCCCAGCCAGCCTATGTGATTACACAAAAGTAGGAGAAAAAAATTGAAATGAAGTGAGGAGGCAGAGAAAGGGAAGAAAAGAGAATGGAGAAGGAAATATGCAACGAGGAGAATGGTTTGAGAAGAAGAATGACAGATAGAAGAAGAAAAGTTTGGAGTGAGTGAAGGAGAAACAAGACTGACCAAATGAGAATAGGTCTGAGAAAAAAGATAAAGGATAGTAAAAGAGAACACGAGAAGATGGAAGCTCAGGATGAGGAATGAATGAACACCATCCACATTTCCTGCAATCAGTTACACAAATCTGCTTTGATGAGCCATGATGTAGAAGGCAAGGGTCACCTTACATGTTAGATTTATTTCATATTCAGCTGTCATGCCCATAAACTCAGTCCAAAAATAAGTAAAATGGAAAGAAGTAAAATAGCCAATAATAACAGGACAGACTCATATCCTTAATCAGCCATAAACCAGCTCTTTGGTTAATCACAGAAGTTTAATTTTTGAATACAGTAGAATGAAAAAATCCACAGCTAAGACATTCATTTGAAGAGGTCTAGAATACAAGAGCAAGGATGTGATGCTGAAGCTTTATAAGGCATTGGTGAGGCATCACCTTGGGTATTGTGAACAATTTTGTGCCCTTCAACTTAGAAAACATGTACTGGCATTGGAAAGGGTCCAGAGGAGGTTCACAAGGATGATTTCAGGAATGAAAGGGTTATCAAACAAGGAACTTTTGATGGCTCCGGGTCTGTACTCACTGGAACACAGAAGGATAAGGGGGGGATCTCATTGAATCCATTTCAATGTTGAAAGGCCTAGACAGAGTAGATGTGGAAAGGATGTTTCTGGCGGTGGGAGAGTTTAGGACAAGAGGGCATATCCTCAGGATAGAGGGGCGCCCTTTCAAATCAGATGTGGAGAAATTTCTTTAGCCAAAGGCAGGTGCATTTGTGGAATTTGTTGCTACATGCAGCTGTGGAAGACAGGTTGTTGGGTGTATTTAAGGTAGAGATTGATAGGTTCTTGATTGGACATGGCATCAAAGGTTACAGGGAGAAGGCCCAGAATTGGGGTTGAGGAGGAGATAGAAAAATACAGGATCAGCCATGATTGAATGACGGAGCTTACTCAATTGGCCAGATGGCCTAATTATGCTACTATATCTTATGGTCCAAGACAAGATGATGAAGAGCAACACATACAGTATATTGAAGTGTTCATTAGGTCAAGCAGCATCTATGGAAGGAAATGAACAGCTGGCATTTCAGGCCAAGACAGTTCACCAGGATCTGATATCATCGCTCAGTCCTCATGAAGGGTTTAAACTAAGAAAAATGACTGTACATTTTCCTCCATAGATGCTGCCAGACCTGCTGTGTTTCTCTAGTGCTCTGTGTATGCTACTCCAGTTCTCCAGCATATCTTTTTTTCTCCAAATTGATGAAGAAGTTACTTATCTTCATATGTTTTAACATATGAAGGAAAACCTTTTCTTGGACTTATGATAGTTCTTTATTATGAAAAGGCCTTTGTAAGATGATTTCCTGGAAGTGTGCCTAGAACTGGAACCTTCCAAACCTTTCCTTTACAGCGAATATAACTCTCCATCATATTTAACACTCTGGCTCTTTCTCAATAACAAATGGATTGAAAAAATCCTAACTATCATATTTGACAATGGAAACACTCAGTGGGGGAATAAAAAAGCAAAAGCTATAATAAGAAACTGTTACAGGTGGAATAAGAATGATATGAATAACGGAAGAGGAAATGAGACTGAGAGATCTGCACAATGAGAGGAATACAATACTAATGAGACTGCCCTCATAGCAATATATCCTGCTATGTTTCTCTCAGTTCCCAGCGGAGACAACATTTGGAAAACCACCCACCCCTTGTCGACAAGATCCTTCCGACATTTTCCATTGCTCCTTTCCAATTACTATTTTTTTAAACATTATGCATACCGCAGGTCCATGATTAATTCCTTTTGGACATCTCTCTTTCAGTAACTAAAGAGGGATTCCCAAGTAAAATCAGTAATAATTAAAAAAATGCATGTTTGCAGCTCATTCAAAGTAATCTTAGGTTCGGCGACTTTTTGTTTCTAACCTGCACCATTAAGAAATAAGCCCGTTGTAGCTGATCTTTCCACTTAGTTGACCTCCATGCTGTATTTTGATCAGCTTGAGGCCTTTGTTTAAAGAAACATGAGCTCCAAAGAAAATATTATGCAGTAAGGATATTATAGTGAAATGTCAATTTCCAAGATCAGAACAGACAAGAGAGATGAAAGAAATAACTTCAAAGTAAATCTGCATAATTTACATGAACGTAGTTTGTTGTTAGAATAAGGTGATTGATCTATTCCGTTTCGGTACAACTTTTGGGTTTTGATTTAGAATTGTCTAGAATAGAATGCAGAGGTATTTCAAATAATGAGACTGTTTTTGAAATCTCAAAGTAAAACTGGAGAAATTACTAATATATAAAAAAATGATTACCAATTTTAAAAATTATATCTACACTGAAACTTCATGAGAACTTGCTGCAGAATCATTTGGCAGGGGCTCCACATCATGTAACAATATCTTGATTTAGTTTTATACAAAGTAAATCATGCAATGACAAATTGTAGTTCCCATCAAAAAATAAACTGACACAGGGAAAAGTGGGGGTAGCTGAACCTTTAATATTATGTAGGTTAAGAAATATTTACAATATAAATATTTACATTGGAAACGCAACACTATTTTGATGCACACGTTTACAGTTTTGACAAAAGCATGCAAGTTGTTCTACATTGAGATTTCAAACTGGTAAATTGGTTTCTTAGTGTCACGTACTGAGGTAGTCGTAAACTGCATAGTGTGCATACAATTCATTTCATTACCACAGTGCATTGACGTAGTTCAAGTTTACAGAGGAAGTGCCTTACAGATACACAATACGATGTTAAGTCATAACAAGGTAGACTGTAAAGTTAAGATTTCAGTCTTATCATATTAAGGAATTATTCAATAGTCTCATAAAAGCAAGATAGAAGCTGCCCCTGAGCCTGGTGGAATGTGCTTCCAGGCTTCTGTATAATTTGCCCAGTAGGAAGAGGGAGAAGAGAGAAGGGCCAGAGTGGATGGGTCCTTTGCCTATGTTGGCTGCTTTACTGAGACAGTGAGATGTGTAGACTGAGTTCCCGGAATGGAGGGTGGTTTCTGAAACATACTCAGGTAAGTTGCAGTAACAGATAGAGCTTTTGATGCATCCAGATAGAATGCTCTTTGTGGTGCAGTTATAAAAATTGGCGAGGATTTAATAGGACACGCCAAATGTCTTTACCCTCCTTAGGAATTAGAAGCATTGATTGGCTTTCTTGTTTGTGGGTTAATATTGTTGAATCCAATGCAAGTTAAAAGCAGGGACAACTGGTCTTTTCCCCTTAATTTGAATGGAACGGAATGGCTGTGGGTGTCTGAAGGAATAAAAAGATATATAAAAAGAATTAGGCCATTCAGCTCATTGAGTTTGTTCTGCCATTCAGTCAGCCTGCTTTCTTCCCATAACCCTTATCCCCTTACAAACAAATCTCAGGGTCATAAATACACCCAATGACTTGACCTCCACAGCTTTCTGTAGCAAAGAGTTGCATACATTTACCATCCTCTAGATGAAGAAATTCATCCTCATTTAAGTTCTAAAGGGCCATCTCTTTATTCTGAAACTATGCCCTTGGATCCTAGACTCTCCTGCTAATGGAGATATTCTCTCAAAATCCATTTAATCCAGGTGTTTCAATATTCAATGGGTTTTATTGGTAATCCCTCTCATTCTTCTGATCTTTATCTGAGTACGGGTCTTGAGATAGTAAACACTCAGCATATGTTAAGCCTTTTCTTCCTGGAAGTATTCTTGAGAACCTCTTCTGGATTTTCTCTAGGGCCAGTACATCCTTCCTTTGATACAGGGCCCAAAAGTGCTCACAATATTCCAAATACAGTGTGATCAACACTTAATAAAGCCTTTGCTTTTATATTCTAATGCATATGCCGTCTCCTCGGCTGACTCAGTCTGTGAGTTAACCATGAGGGAATCCTCAAACTAGGGCTTTCAAGTTGTTTTGCACCATTGATTTCTGAAATTTTCCCCTTTTAGAAAAAAGTCTACACTTGTATACTTTCTACTGAAGTGTATAACCTCACAATTTTCTGTGTTGTGTTCCATTTACAACTTCTTTGCCCACTCTCTCAACCTTTCCATGTCCTTCTGCAGGTATCTGCCTCTGCACCAATACCTGTTCCTCCACCTCCCTTGGAAGCATCTGCAAACATATTTACAATTACATATTTTTATTAATTCAGAAAAGATTGATCAGTTTGATGACAGTTGATCAGGACATCAGTGTGTAGCATTCTTTCTCCACAGGTTCTGCCTGCATTTCCTGGTTTTATTTTAAACTTGAAGTACTAAAATTGTACTATCTTTGAAATTGTGCAGTTTTCAGGAAGTACATATAAGCCTCTTTAAATTGTCTTTTGCTTCGGTGTAATTAGCTTCAATAGATGATCCAGCATCAGCTGGACTTGTTAACTAATACAAAGGCTGCAAAGGCTTATTATATTCTCTACTCTATCCTCCTTAGAACTGAAGTTCGAGATTTATTAGGATAATTCTCTCACATCTTTTCCAACTCTTATACCTTTGCCACATCATCACTTCTAAAATAAGGTTAGCTTTGAGTGAGATTTTGATATTTAATGGGATTTTGCCCATAACGGCAACACCTTAGTTTACCTTTTAACATTATGATACTACTTCTCTAGAAATGCATCTATTTTTCAAATAAAAATGGCTTCAGTTATGACTATGGGCATAGAATTTCAAGCTGTTTAAAATAACGGCATTGGCTGAAATATTTCACTCATTCCCTGATGTTCATCTGCAAAGTGGATGCTTTTTATTATGGTTTTCATTTGTCTGTATAAAATTATTTCACTAAAGTACTAGTTAAGGAGATTTTAAAACAATTATCTTTCCCATTTTGCTTATGGATGGATAATCTATAACGTATGGCAAAAAAGTCAAAAACTTTTTAATCTTGATAACGTATGGCAAAAAAAGTCAAATACTTTTTGATCTTGATAAAGTATGGCAAAAAAAGTCAAATACTTTTTTGTCTTGATGTTGCAAATAAAGGCTACTTCTCTCAGGATTTTATGTTGCTTTTTATATCTCCTGTATTTGCAGATTTTATATGTAAATGATCAAAAGTAATTGATCTCTACTGAGTGAACTTTCTGTAAAGGGACCACAACTCTCAATAAGCTTCAAGACCTTAGCCTCAATTCCTCTGTGTGCAATTGGGTTCTCAGTTTCCTACTTGCAGACCCCAGTCAGTTTGGATTGACAACATCTCCCTCACCATCACCATCCACACAGCTACACCACAAGGATGTGTGCTACTCACTTCACAGTTATGACTGTGTGGCTGAGCACAGCTCCAATGCCATGTTCAAGTTGCTGGCCAAATCAAAGACAGTGATGAATCAGCATATAGGAGGGAGACTGAAAATCTGATGGAGTGGTGCCACAACAAACATTTACTCAATGTCTGCAAGAACAAGGAGCTCATCAGGAGGAGGAAACCAGAGGTCCATGAGCCAGTCTTCATTGGAGGATCAGAGGTGAAGACTGCCAGCAACTTTAAATTCCCTGCTGTTATCATTTTGAAGGACTTGTCCTATACCCAACACTTAAGTGCAATTATGAAGAGAAGCTGGCAGCTTCTCTACTTCCTTAGGACTTTATGAAGACTTTGCATGGCATCTAAAACTTTGACAAGCTTGTATAGATGTGTGGTGGAGAGTATATTGACTGGCTGTATCACAGAATCACCAATGTTCTTGAATGAAAAAAATCCTACAAAAAGTAGTATCCATCATGGGTAAAGCCCTACCCAGTGGAAAGCATGTCTACATAAAGAGTTGTTGCAGGAAAGAAACATTCATCATCAGAGACCCCCACCACCCTGGCCGTGCATTCTTCCTGCTGCTGACATCAGAAAGAAGGTACAGCAGCCTCAGGACTCACACCACCGAGTTCAGGAAAAATTATAATCACTCAACCATCAGGCCCTTGAACCAAGGGAGATAACTTCACTTGCCCCATCTTTGAAATGTTCCTTCAACCTGTGAACTCACTTTCAAGGACGCAATCTCATATTCTCAATATTTATAACTTATTAATTTATTACTATTATTGCTTTCTTTTTCTATTTGCATATTTGTTGTCTTTTGCACACTGGTTGAATGGTCAAGTTGGTGCAGTCTTTCATCAATTTTATTATGGTTTCATATTCTATTATGGATTTATTGTGTATGCCCACAAGAAAATTAATGTCAGGGTTGTGCATGGTGACATATATATACTATCATAATAAATATACATTGAACATTGAACTTTGATCTTTGAGTTTCCTATTGCGCTTCACTTAATATACTTCATATTCCCTTCTTTTTCTTTTTTGTTAGAACTAAAGTTTAAAATGCAAATATTAACTGATATTGAGCTCAAAAATTACAGTTTTTGGATGGGTATGACTTTCACATTGACATCATTATCAATAATGGGCTTTGAGAATTCCTCACACACTAGTTGAACCATCGGTTAATGGCAGGGGCCATGGCAAAAAAAAGTTTGGGGGAACCCCTGCTCTACTGGAAAGCCAAAGATTAGCAGGTTGGGCATTCAGTCTCTGAGCACTCAAAAGAAATGGCCTAATTACTGTGATTACCTTGTTATTTTCAATTATAAAAGCCTCGAATATTCTGCCTGTTTGTCAATCTGCAGTTTTGTCTCCAGTTACAATGAATTGAATTACAAATAAAGTTTGACACAAGAGAAACCCTTAGCAAAAATGTTCTAATTCCCTGGGGGAGCAAAAACAAATTACAAACAACCACTTGGTGTGTATTTTGTTGGATGTAATATGGATAAAGTTAGCAGCACTAGAAAATGGAATGTTATGTACATTTTAACTTCCACAAACATTATTAGGGAATAGACTCTTTCACTTTCAATAAATGATTGTATCTACACTTGTTTAGCAATGAAATAACGTAGCCCTGCCTCAACACTAAACCATAAAAGTTACCTGCAGTAAGATACAAGAGAAAATTTACAGATACTGAAAATCCAAGCAACACACACAAAATGCTGGAGGAACTCAGCAAGCCAGGCAGCATCTATGGAATAAAGCACAGTCGATGTTTCGGGCCGAAACTTCGACTAGATGCTGCCTGACCTGCTGAGTTCCTTTGGCATTTTATGTGTGTTGCAGTACGATGCAGCAGATTTATGTATAAAGCGGTTTGTTGTTCAGTCAAATGATTTATGAGTAAAATGATAAAGTAAAAAGATAAAAATCATCAAAATTATCATAACCAAGGTGGGTGGAGTACATTCCTCCAAGTTTCACTTCAACTTATCTGACTGACTGCAACTTTGCTCTGTTATCTGTATGTCCTTCCTCACTGTGTCACTGCACACCGCATCGACTTGTACGCTAACTGCCCATTCTCAGTCCTGTCCTGAATATCATGTACTTAGAGTAATCCAGAGATTACTGTCTTGGACATCCTGCTCTTCATCTTCTTCCCTAACTCCCTATACTCACTGGTCAGGACACTTCTCTCTTCCTACCTCTGTGCCAATGTGCACCACTACCTCTGGCTTGATTCCTCTTGAGAATCTTCAGCGGCTGCTCTGAAAAATTCTGGTGCCTAGCATCTCGGAGGTAACACACTACGCTGGCTTCTTTTTTTTCTTGGCCATAGAATCTGCTGTCTGCCCTCCTAACTATCAAATCTCCTATCACTATCGCCATCACTCTGCCTGATTTTACCCTTCCCTATTGAGCTTCAGAGCCAGACATTGTGCCTAGCTGTTGCTACTGTGCCCTGATAGGTCATTACCCCCAGCAGTATCCAAAGTGGTATACTTATTGCTAAGTGGAATAGCCAGAGGAAAACCCTGCACTGTCTGTGTCCTACCTTTACTTCTCCTGTTGGTCACCCGTCAACTATCTGAAGTCTGCGCTCTGGGTGTGACCACCTCAGGAAAAATCTCATCTATGAAGCTCTCTTACCTCCTGGATGGTCCTAAATACATACATCTCCAGCTCTAGTTCCTTGGCCTGGTCAGTCAGGAGCTGAAGCTAGGTTCACTTCCTACAGATGTGGTCAGCAGGGAGACTGGCAAGTACCCCAAAATCACACCTCAGTTCCATTGCCTGAACTAGCATCCTGCTTACACTTGCTGTACATCTATATTCTCAAGCTTAAGTCCTAGCCCAGAGGTGGGCATATGGCCCCCGGGCCGTAGTTTGCCCATGCCTGTCCTAGCCTGTGCCTATTGTCTACTGTAAATGTGTTGAGCCAAAGCCTGACAACTCTAACACTTTCCACTCCAACAATGGCTTTATTTCTTCATATTGGGCCTTGCTAAATTACCATTAACACATTATGCAGACTAGTCCTCTCTTTTTAAAACTGGTGCATAAAGTCCATGAGGAATTGTCTCCAACTCACACTGTGATCTCCCACTCTTCAAACAAGTCCTAGCAAGTTCTGTTCACCTTTTACTTTTGATAAATATGTGTGCAGAATAAAAAAAAGATTGGAATCCATGTGTGGTTGAATGCTAATGTAGACTTGATGGGCTAAACTTTTTTTCTGAGCAGTATATCTCTATCATTTCATGACTTAGATACTGGTAATATTGGTTGTACAATCTTATAATCTTATTGGAACAATCTTATCAGAACACTTTGAATTTGAGCTCGCAATCAACTGGTGGTTGTGGGCAGAATACCAGACTTTTTAAAAGACGCACTTGGCGCTGGGACTGGGCCAGTGGGAACTGAATTCTTTGTCTCTATCAGGATCAGAATCAGGTTTATTATCACTGGCAAGTGTCGTGAAATTTGTTAACTTAGCAGCAGCAGTTCAAAGCAACACATAACATAGAAGAAGAAAAAAATAATAATAATCAATAAGTAAATCTATTACAGTATGTGTATATTGAATAAATTAAAATTGTGTAAAAAGCAGTAATATTTATTTAAAAAGTGAGGTAGTGTTCACGAGTTCGATGTCTATTTAGAGGGGAAGAAGCTGTTCCTGAATCGCTGAGTGTGTGCTTTCAGGCTTCTGTATCTCCTACCTGATGGTAACAGTGAGAAAGGGCATGGCCTGGGTGCTGGAGGTCCTTAATAGTGGATGCTGCTTTTCTGAGACACCGCTCCTTGACGATATCCTGGGTACCTTGTGAACTAGTACCCAAGATGGAACTAACTAAATTTACAACCCTCTGCAGCTTCTTTTGGTCCTGTGCGGTAGCCTCTCCCTACCATTCAGTGATGCAGCCTGTCAGAATGCCCTCCACGGTAGATCTATGGTTAGCCGATACAAATCTGCTAATGTGAAGCTTTCTTTATCTTGAATCATAGAATTGTTAAACATAGTCTTATCATGTCTTCAATGATCACAGGCATTGTCTTTGCTCTCCCCATCTCCATCTCTCTGCAATTTAAATAACACTTGCTTTCCCGTTTTGATGAAAGTTTACTGACTCTTAACTCTAGTAAGATAACACTCTTCCTCCTTAAACAAGTAGCGTATTTGCTGTGTTTTTTTCATTTGAAATTTCAGTTTAAAAAAAACATATTTATAGTTTCTTAAACCTAATGATGAGTTCTTCATATGTGAGGCTGCCCAGCAAAATGAAAATAAAAAAGCCTTTCAGCCCACTAAATCGCATCCCTCTGGGTTTCTAACTCCTCTATAATTGTATTGAGGTTTTTTTTGTTTATTTCTAAAACCACATAACCATATAACAATTGCAGCATGGAAGCAGGCCATCTCGGCCCTTCTAGTCCGTGCCAAACCCACATGAGAGATCAATGCAATCATTTATCATCCTTTTGAGTAAATATCCATTATAGCCTTTTACATTAATAAACTCTTTTCTTACTTTCCTCATGTATTAAAGGTTTACCTCCTCCACAGAACTTAATATTTTATATACCTGAAATAGTTTCTCTTCTGTCATTGTTGAGGTTTTGTTGTTTTGTCCTTCTTGATATGGTTTGTTACTTTATTAATAATTACTAGATCTCACTGCTTACTTGTAAGCTCACAGCTTTTGTTGATTACTAATTATTGCATTGTTAAGCAATTACCTTTTGTCATCAGGTGGGCCATTTTATATGACTTGTACATTTGATTTTGTTTCTTGTCGTAAGAACCACTTTGTTAGAAGCTAAAAGAATCTGAATCAATATTTGAATCTACTTTTTGTGATAATGCCAAGAAGTATTGTCGTTTTCATCAGCTCCCTATGTACTGTAATGTGTTGGTAAATAATAAAACCGCCTTCAAACTACAATTGTGCCCCGACTGGAGTTTGTCTATCTGCCGAGCTAAAGAAAACAGGACAACTCTCAAGTCAGGGGAGAATACTTGTGATTATTTGAAAAGGGAATCTTGAATTTTCTAATTTCAGTCCTGGATAGTAAAGTAAAGATAGTGCTCATTTATGAGCAGAGCATATGACTGAGACTTGGGCTATTAGATAATGTCCTCCAAGTGGAAGCTTTGTTTTAAGTGGCCAAATCCATTTTAGGAAATATCTGTTGTTTATGAACTACATTGCTTGAAGGTGAAATTATTAATATAGGTTCTTTGGATGAAGACACCACTGACAAGGCCCATTTTCAATTGGTGTTGTAGGTGTTTACACAACTCAATGGTTTTCTGGCTACTTCAGTTAGTTTCCTAAGATTTCAGAATGATTTTGTAATGTAAACGTAAACCACAGCTCTTCTTTGCTGTCAACTGTTTTCCTGAATTCTTTTACTTCCAACACCAAAGAATTCAAGACTGTCATAAATCTATGATGATCAACTTCAAATGCGTTCTTCCCTTGTCCCAGCCCACCACACCACTCCACACTCCCCCTTAGATTCTCTCCTCCAACCCTGTACTTGCATTCTTGCTTGAGTTTCTCGCAATATGCCATTCCCAAGCTATGCTTGTCCACAGACCCACATCTGTTTCTTCAACCAAATTCTCATCAAACTGCCAACTGCCTAACTTCACTTTGTACCCCCTTTGCTCATTCTTGATGGTCCTTAATCTTCAAATACATTTAAGCCTCTCTCTCCAACAAATCTGTTCTAATCTAAACAGCACATCTCTTCAATTGTTTCTTCATTTGTTGAACTACTAGCCCATCCCCAAAGATCTTTTCCTCTTCTTGACTTGTTGTCTTCCTAATCTAAACTAACCTTTTCTCCTTATCTGAATCACTTCAGATCTGCCATCGCACCATTGCTTTGAAACTGCAGATCCTGTACAGTAAGTTCACCACAGAGTTATAGAAAACTACAGCAGAGAAACAGGCCTGTCAAATCAGTACCAAACCACTTAAACTACCTAATCCTGTCAGCCTGCACCGTGATCACAGCACCCCTCCCCCATAACCCAACTGTCCAAGTACCTATTCAAATTTCTCTTAAATATTGAAATTGAAATTGCATCCACCACTTGTGCTGGCAGCTTATTCCACACCCTCGGCACCTTCCAACTGAAGAAGTTTCCCTCCTGTTCCCCTTAAACATTTCACCTTTCACCCTTAACCCATGACTTCTAGTTGTAATCTCATCCCAACTTCAGGGGGAAAAGCCTGCTTCCATTTGCCCTGTTTATATCTCTCATAATTTTGTATACCTCTATCAAATCTTCCCTCAATCTTCTACATTCTATAGTTCAGACCCTCCAGTCCCACTAACATATTTGTAATTTTTTTTTCACTACTCTTTCAACCTACATCTTTCCGGTAGGTCAGTGACCAAAACTGCACAGAATACTCCATATCAGGCCTCACCGACATCTTATAAATCTTCAACATAACCCCCTATCTCCTGTATGCAATACTTCGGTTTATGAAGGCCAATGTGCCAAAAGCTTTCTGTAGCACCTTATCTACCTGTGATGCAGCTTTCCATGAATATTGGAACTGCATTCCCAGATCTCCTTGTTCTACCACACGCCTCAGTGCCCCACCACTTACTTGGTAGGCCTACCATGTTGGCTCTCCAAAAGTGCAATACCTCACACTTGTCTGTTGATTAGGATTCTTCTATACCTTGTCTGCTAGAGAAACCTCATGCTTTCTTTTAGGCCTCTTGATTTTGTTCTCTTGCATTTCTTATACTTATCAAGTATCTCATTTGTTCCTACCTACTTACACCTGCTATGCACCTCCTTTTTGTCCTAAACCAGGGCCACAATATCTCTTGAAAATCACACTTCCCTAAACTCATTTTCCTTGCCCTTTATTCTGACAGGCACATGCAAGCATTATACTCTCACATTCTGAAGGCCACCCACTTACCAAATACAGCTTTGCCAGAAAACAGACTGCCCCAATCCACGCATACCAGATTGTTTCTGATATCATCAAAATTGGCCTTCCTCCAATTTAGAATCTTAACCCATGGACCAGACCTCGCCTAATGCATAAGTACCTTGAAACTCATGGCATTATGATCACTAGATCCAAAGTGATCTCCTACACAAGCATCTGTCACCTGCCCTGTCTCATTCCCCAATAGGAAATCAAGTATTGCACACTCTCTTGGGATTTCTATGTACTGATTAAGAAAGCTTTCCTGAACACATTTCACAAGCTCTATCCTACTTAGTCCTTTTACAGCATAGGAGTCTCAGTCAATATGTGGAAAGTTAAAATCACCTACTATCACAACCTTATTTCTTGCAACAGCCTTCATTCTTTCTTCAAATTTGTTCCTATAAATCCTGCAGACTGTTGGATGGTTTATAACATAGCCCCATTAATATGGTATACCTTTCTTTTTGCTCAGTTCCACCCATAAAGCCTCTCTATAAGAGTTCTCCAGTCTATACTGACTGAGCACTGCTGTGACATTTTCCCTGACTAGTAACACCACCGTTCCTGTTCTATCATGTTTAAATCAAAAGAACCCTTAATATTGAGCTACCAGTTCTGACCCTCCTGCAACCACGTCTCACTAGTGGTGACAATATCATAACTCCATGTGTTGATTCACACATCTTTATCCTTTCTAAACTTCTGCATCCTTTATTTTACTATACCATTTTCTTTCAATAAATATCTTTTGCTTACTTGATCTAAATTGCCTTCAATCTTGACGTGAAGTTCTTTTCATATTATGGTCTCTCTTCCCTGAAGTTCTCACACCTCCAGATTATCAATTAACTTTTCACTTCACACAAATTAATCTAAAATCCCTGATCCAGTGTTGGTTCCTTGACATACCTATCTCATAACCATCTTGCATGCATTGTGATTTTGCTTTATACACAATTACTGCTAACTTGGTCTGGTTAGATAAAACTGATCATTACTTTTTGTTTAATTCTTGGTACATGTCTACAATTAGCAGTAATGTTTACTGACTTTGATGCCACTTCACATCATTCTGGGTAATGCTAGCTCTTTGCCTCTGTTATCTGATTTCATTTATTCTTACTCTCTAGGATTGTTCTCCTTTTTCCATTTTGCTTACCATCTAAACAGTACATATCCTAGAATATTTATTTCCTAACCTACATCATTTAAAAGCTTGCACGTTTTACCATTCTTAATTCTAAATTGTTGCAAATTCTTTGCACGTTCAGTTACAGTTCCCTCATATTTGAATTAATTCATTTTTTTCTTTTCCAAATATCCACAATTTTTGTCCCTTCTTGACCTTTTTATTGTACCTTTATTGAAATCTCTGTAATGGTGTAGGGGTTTGACATTTCTCTTATTGCATTAAGTTTATTCCTTCCTGAATTCTCGTTTTCCTTTCTCCCTTCTACATGCCCCACCTGCCTCCCCCAACCAACCCCACCAAATATATTAGTTTAAAGTCTGAATCCCAAACTTATTAGTTTGATTTGTTGGAGTAAGTTCCAATGTGGTTCAAATGGAGTCCATCCTCAAAACTCTCTATTAACCTGGTAATAGCACAGGTTTTTAAATCTATCCTGTCTTAATCTGTCATAGCCTCCACCGCTGCCATTGATAGTCAAGTCGCTTGTCTGATGTTCAGTCCTAAATAACAACAGAATAGAAACTGCATCATTGATCTACATGTAAATGTGTTTGATTCTCAGTGGTATTCAAAAGGATTATAATAGTTAAACAAGGCTATTATAAAAGTAAGTTTATATATAACTCTTCAAACGGGGTGAACAGAAAAGTCGCAGTGGAACTAACATGGCTATAAGTCGCAGTGTATACAACATATCTCATTGTGTTTAAGTCTGGGATATAATTATTATACTATCATTATTTAAGGAGATTAAATAATGATAAATTATTTGAAGTTATCCCATCATCAGTGAATCCAAATTTTTGAGGCATTTTATTTTATTTCAGAGATAACATCTCTGCAACAAATCTCCTGGATCAACAAGCCCTTGCTGCCTATTACGTCCATTTGACCAAATAACTTACCAACCCCTATGTCTTTGAATGAGGGAGGAAACCAGAAAAAAAGCCACATGGTCACAGGGAGGACATTATCCCTCTTTACACACTGTGGCAGAATTTAACCCAGGTCACCGGCGCAGTGATAGCATCACATTAATTCCTGTACTACCTTGCATCCCTTTCATTTGCAGCAGTTAATAGCAAAGTACGTGTAGAAGACATTAATCAAATCCTGTCATTAAACTGCACCTCTTCTACTGCAATATTATTTAGTCTCAGACGTTCTTCAGTGCTTACAAGAAACAATTAGCTTCTCTCTCAAAAGGTTTACGTGAAACCTACTTTGCAAACATTTCAAAATCATCAATTTGCATCTCAACATTTGAAATTATTTTATAGACCTAACACCGTGCAATATTAAAATGGCATTCTCAATCAAATAATGTATAAAATAGATATTAAAAAGAATCAGTCTGTTAAGGTTTCCAATCAGTTACCAGCAGGACCTGGTAGCTTAGAATTCCGTTAAGTTCAGATTCTACTTATTCTGCAGTTATTGATGCCTCTCGAGAAGGCCCAAATATTGCAGATTCAACTTGTTCCAATTGATAGCAGCTACAAACATTATATGATCAAGACAGCTTTCCTCAGACTGCTAATTTAAAATCTTACAAAAATATAGTGACAGTTTCAGCACTTGAGCATTGAATAGCAGGATGCTACCAATATTAAATTGGAACTTCTCACTTCAATGCTCAAACAATTTTGTCCATAGTATTCAGACTGAAGTAATTGTATAACTTCAAATATGATTGCCGAAAATTCAAAGAAAGATTATTTTCTACCTCTTATCGTATAATTATATTTCTTTTTAGTTTCTGGTGCTACTTAGAACAACAAAAGCCTAACTAAAGTAATGATCTTCATACAGGCTAACTAGGGTGAATGCCATACTAGATCTAGTATTAGGTAACAAGCCAGGTCAGGTCACAGATCTGTCAGTGGGTGAGCATCTGGGGGACAGTGATCATCACTTCCTGACCTTTAGCATTATCATGGAAAAGGATAGAATCAGAGAGGACAGGAAAATTTTTAATTGGGGAAGGGCAAATTATGAGGCTATAAGGCTAGAACTTGCGGTGTGAATTGGGATGATGTTTTTGCAGGAAAATGTACTATGGACATGTGGTCGATGTTTAAGGATCTCTTGCAGGATGTTAGGGATAAATTTGTCCTGGTGAGGAAGATAAAGTATGGTAGGGTGAAGGAACCATGGGTTACAAGTGAAGTGGAAAATCCAGTCTGGTGGAAGAAGGCAGCATACATGAGGTTTAGGAAGCAAGGATCAGATTCGTCTATTGAGGGATATAGGGTAGCAAGAAAGGAGCTTAAGAAGGGGCTGAGAAGAGCAAGAAGGGGGCATGAGAAGCCCTTGGTGAGTAGGGTAAAGGAAAACCCCAAGGCATTCTTCAATTATGTGAAGAACAAAAGGATGACAGGAGTGAAGGTAGGACTGATTAGAGATAAAAGTAGGAAGATGTGCCTGGAGGCTGTGGAAGTGAGTGAGGTCCTCAATGAATACTTTTCTTTGGTACTCACCACTGAGAGGGAACTTGATGACGGTGAGGACAATATGAGTGTGGTTGATGTTCTGGAGCATGTTGATATTAAGGGAGAGGAGGTGTTGGAGTTGTTAAAATACATTAGGATGGATAAGTCCCCGGGTCTTGACAGAATATTCCCCAGGCTGCTTCACGAGTCAAGGGAAGAGATTGCTGAATCTCTGGCTAGGATCTTTATGTCCTTGTGTCCACGGGAATGGTACCGGAGGATTGGAGGGAGGCGAATGTTGTCCCCTTGTTCAAAAAAGGTAGTAGGGATAGTTCAGGTAATTATAGACCAGTGAGTCTTACGTCTGTGGTGGGAAAGCTGTTGGAAAAGATTCTTAGAGATAGGATCTATGGGCATTTAGAGAATCATGGTCTGATCAGGGACAGTCAGCATGGCTTTGTGAAGGGCAGATCGTGCCTAACAAGCCTGATAGAGTTCTCTGAGGAAGTGACCAATCATATAGATGAGGGTAGTGCAGTGGATGTGATCTACATGGATTTTAGTAAGGCATTTGACAAGGTTCCATAGGGTAGGCTTATTCAGAAAGTCAGAAGGCATGGGATCCAGGGAAGTTTGGCCAGGTGGATTCAGAATTGGCTTGCCTGCAGAAGGCAGAGGGTCGTGGTGGAGTGAGCACATTCAGATTGGAGGGTTGTGACTAGTGGTGTCCTACAAGGATCTGTTCTGGGACCTCTACTTTTTGTGATTTTTATTAATGACCTGGATGTGGGGGTAGAAGGGTGGGTTGGCAAGTTTGCAGACGACACAAAGGTTGGTGGTGTTGTGGATAGTGTAGAGGGTTGTCGAAGATTGCAGAGAGACATTGATAGGATGCAGAAGTGGGCTGATAAATAGCAGATGAAGTTCAACTCGGAGAAGTGTGAGGTGGTACACTTTGGAAGGACAAACTCCAAGGCAGAGTACAAAGTAAATGGCAGGATACTTGGTAGTGTGGAGGAGCAGACATATCTGGGGGTACATGTTCACAGATCCCTGAAAGTTGCCTCACAGGTAGATAGGGTAGTTAAGAAAGCTTATGTGGTGTTAGCTTTCATAAGTCGAGGGATAGAGTTTAAGAGATGCGATGTGATGTTGCAGCTCTATAAAACTCTAGTTAGGCCACACTTGGAGTACTGTGTCCAGTCCTGGTCGCTTCAGTATAGGAAGGATGTGGAAGCATTGGAAAGGGTACAGAGGAGATTTACCAGGATGCTGCCTGGTTTAGAGAGTATGGATTATGATCAGAGATTAAGGGAGCTAGGGCTTTACTCTTTGGAGAGAAGGAGGATGAGAGGAGACATGATAGAGGTATACAAGATATTAAGAGGAATAGACAAAGTGGACAACCAGCGCCTCTTCCCCAGGGCACCATTGCTCAGTACAAGAGGACATGGCTTGAAGGAAAGGGGAGGGAAGTTCAAGTGGAATACCAGAGGAAGGTTTTTCACTCAGAGAGTTTTTGCTGTGTGGAATGCACTGCCTGAGTCAGTGGTGGAGACAGATACACTAGTGAAGTTTAAGAGACTGCTAGACAGGTATATGGAGGAATTTAAGGTGGGGGGATTATATGGGAGGCAGGGTTTGAGGGTCGACACAACATTGTGGGCTGAAGGGCCTGTAATGTGCTGTACAATTCTATGTTCTATACTACTATTTTCAAAACCTAATATTTGGAAGAAGCATGTGGAATACATCCCTGGAGCAGTAAACGCATCATAGCATTGCAACATGATCCGAAATTGCAAGCATTCATCCTTCCCTTTCTCAAAATAGTCAGGAATACCTAGAGAATTCATAAGCAACGAGCGCTGATGTAGCAAAACTATAGATATTACTGACTTGTGATCAAACGACAGAAATTCACCTGTATATAATCAGTTACTTTGTTTCTATGTCCATTTCACTAAAGGAAAGCTATTTAAATAATGCATTTAATTTTAATACTATTTAAAAACAGAGATTAAATTATTCTCCCTACTTTCATGGTTCATAGCTCCTGAAATAAATGGTAATATTCCATTCACTTTGCTCATTACTTGCTGCAACTGCATGACAACCTTTTTTTAGGTAGTAGACCTCCAAAACTCTTTTAGTCTCATCAGTTCAAACAATTATTTCCATTTTCAATTCTTTCAATGTACAAAGCCTCATATTATACTCCCTCCCTGTGGCCCCTTGAATACAGTATTTCTTGTTATTAAGGTGTTCTCAGTGTCTTCATCCATGAAAACAGAATCAAAATAACTCTTTATTATCTCTGCCACATCTCAGCTTTCCATTATTGAATCCTAAGAATCATCTTTCAAGGAATTTAAGCTACATCTTTTCTTTTTACAAGTCTGTAAGATTTTTCTCTCTGTGTTTATTACATGTGACTGCATTTGTAAACATTGTTTCAGAAGTTTCATCAAAGATTAAGTATTGAATTGAGATTATAGAAATTTACTCTTTTTTTTGCTAGCAGTTTTCTTTTTGAAAATGCTGAATAATATATTACTTTGAGGCTTTTCCTGATGGGGATGGAGCAGGGTTATAGCAAAGATTCCTTTTAGGTGAATTGAGAACAATTTGCCCAAATTTAGCTAAATGTTCTCCATTACTAATCAAGTATTCTCAATTCAGATATTTTAATTGCTCCTCTACCACTTTAATTCATTAAAGGTGTAAAGTGGTAGAAGGGCACATTTTGTGGCCCTTCAAAGAACTTCTTAAGCCTAAGATATTTTTAAACATAATTGCACTAATGGGCACCATTAAAAATAAACTTTTGAATATTAAACATTTTCTAAAATCTCCTCTTCATTAGCATTTTTCTGTATTTTTTAAATTATCAGTTATTTAAAACAAGCTAATTCACAGCTGTGGGACTAGACAAATTTGAAAATGCTTGCAGTTTGTGATAACTTTCTCAATTCAGTCAATGAAATCTCACCAAGTTATCACTTATAATTATTATCAAAGAATTGATTTGCAATTCAAGATAACATTTTAAAAGCTGCATCACAGTACAGGTTCATAGAATTTTTTTACCTTTAATGATATCTTCTAATTTCCAAAAGTAATATTTCCTGCTAGAAGTGACATTTCTATCAGTGGTTCTTTGATCTTCCATCCATTTTGACTTTTCTTCATATGCCAAATATATGAAATGGACTGATCACCCATCTGATGGCAGCTGACCGATCATTGCACTTCCAATGCTGGTATCCCAGTTAATACCAATGCTAATGTAGCACCCAAGGTCCTTTGTGCTTGGTATTGCAATTTGAATCCATAACATTCTGCACCCATAGGTGTTTATTTATTCTGTTGAAACCATACATGAGCAAAACATCAATATTAAAATCCCCTTTGCAAAAAGCTCCACAAGAAAAAATGAAATAATATGAAATGCTTTTTTGTTGTTGTTGATCCTGTACCCAACTTATTTTCTCTGGGTGAATATCAAAGATGTTATTGCAGTTTAATGAAAGTCTGATCTGGGTTGATGAGAGAGGAAGATGACATCTTGGGACTCAAGAAGTACATCTACTTCACAAACCTGTAAATGGTAATATTAGTAAATTGTAAAGAAAATTTGAGTTTAAGGATTGAGACAATTTTTAAAGTTAATAGAACATTATAAAAGGGGTGATTGATAAGTCCATGGCCTAAGGTAGAAGGAGTCAATTTTAGAAAACCTAGCACATTTATTTTTCCTACATTCACACACTTAGTCCAGCGGTCGTGGAGCATACGGATCCCTTCTTTGTAGAAGTTGGCATCTTTGACCTCCAGAAGTGGCCCACAGCATGGAGTGATTGATAAGTTCATGGCCTAAGGGAGGAGATGATTGATTAACTTCAAACTTTCTGCATAATCACTCAGAGTTGAACTGAACGTGCATGTAACAAGAACTGTATAACTCATCTCCTTCTACTTTAGGACACAAACTTATCAATCACTCCGGCTGTGGCCCACTTCTGGTGGTCCAAGACGCCTACTTCTACAAAAGAGGATCTGGATGCTCCATGACTGCTGGACTAAGTGTGTAAATGTAGGAAGGGACTACGTTGAAAAATAAATGTGCTAGGTTATCTAAAATTGACTCCTTCTACCTTAGGCCATGAACTTATCAATCACCCCTTATATTTTGTTGCTGAATTATGATTTTACAAATTTCTTGGAGTTAGCTACAACATGGCATCTAAAATGAATTAGAGGTACAGTAAGTCAATTGTTCAAAGTTTAAAGTGAATTTATTATCGAAGTACATATATGTTACCATTTACCTCTGAATGGAACATGCAGCTTTCTGCTAAGCACATATTAAATCCCAAACTGCTGCTTTGCCAAGTTTTACCTTGTTTTTAAATACTGCTACTGGAATGAACGTCCATCTTCCTTGCTCATTAAAACTGGAATTATTGCCCAACTTGATTATATACTGAAGATTATTGTGAAACTGAATTATGCTGAATGAGCTGTAGGAAATTCCCACATCAATATTTTTCATTTTTTAAATTCTAAACCATGGAATGACTTTTCTTATTCTATCTTTTACACTAAAAATGGAAATGGAGAGTAAATATCAAAATATTTTATCATATCTTTATTGGATACACTTAGATCTTGGCTTCTTCAGAGAAAGCAATAAAATAATCATTGCTAATTTATAAAGCTGTGAACTGTATTTTCTTTGTGGTTTTGAGGAAGCAGCTCTTAAACTGCAACCAGCTCCTCAGTTCTGTTGAGACCCATGAAGTGTTGACTTTTTGACTGACTCACAGTAAATACATATACAAACCATTGCGTTCCCATTGGGTACCAAAAATCACAGACCACAATGGCTCTGAGTTAAATTTTATTGCACGTGACTAAAACAGACATTTATGATACCAGACTGTATTGATTATTTTCCACCTGAAGGCATAAACACCAAATCAAAGGTGATTTGCAAACAAACATACTGACAGAATGGCAGTATTCACAGAGCAGTAGTCAATAGAAAATTACAGTGATTGTTCTTGAAACATAATTTGTGGCCACAGAGGTTAGTAAGGTCCACGGTGTGTGAGCTATTCTCATTTGTTATTCAATATTGCAACACTGTGTAAATGTTTATTGGAAGATCACTAATAATTACCAATGGCAAAAATATGGATGTCTGCAAAGAGGAAAGATGCAGTCCAGAAATAGTAACCCTCCTTGGAATTGGAAACCATATATTATCACTCAATCCAATGTGAAGTTTTTTTTTTCATTATCAATTTTAACCATTAAATGACCTATACAATTTTTTTCCTCAAATATTTGATACTTTCATAGAAACATAGAAAATCTACAGTACAATATAGCCCTTTGACTCACAAAGCTGTGCCAAACTCATCCTGACCTGAGAAATTACCTAGGGTTACCCATAGCCCTCTATGTTTCTGAGTTCCATATGCCTTTCAGAAAAGAATTCTTACATAAAGGTAAGGTAAGGGGTGTTTTCATCAAAAGTACACAGCAGTAGTTGATAGCAAATACTACAAAATTTTAAGCACTAGGATTACCTGTTGCATAGTAGGAGGAGAGAGCAGCTCGTGAAGAATTTCTATTCAGTTCTGCTTCTCAGAAAGTGCAGGCATGTAGGCATATTATGTTTTAATAGCTCATTGGTTTTGACATTGAGTCACAGAGTAAAACAACATAGAAACAGGCCTTTTGACCCAACCCATCCATGCCAATAATTGCCATGTTTGGCCCATAATACTCTGAACTCCTTTTATCCAAATATCATTTGAATGTTATTATTGTACCAGTCTCATTCACTTTTTATGACAACTCATTCCAAATACAGTTTTCCTCAGGTCCCTTTAAAATCTTTCACTTCTCACTTTAAACCTATTCCCTTTATTTTTACTTCCCTTCCCTTGGGGAAAAAAAGATTATTTGTAGTCACTTTAAAGAGCAAACACGAGGAAATCTGCAGACGCTGGAAATTCAAACAACAACACACACAAAATGCTGGTGGAACACAGCAGGCTAGGCAGCATCTATAGGGAGAAGCGCTGTCGACAGCTCAGCCCAAAACGTTGACAGTGCTTCTCCCTATAGATGCTGCCTAGCCTGCTGTGTTCCAATAGCATTTTGTGTGTGTTATTTGTAGTCACCTTATCTTTGTCCCTCATGACTTAATAACACCTCCAAAAGGTCATTCCTCAATCTCCTCCAAGGAGTCATGTCCTAGCCTGCTCAATTTTACCATATAACTCATACCTTTAAGTTCTGGTAACACCCTCATGAATCTTCTCTGCACTCTTACTGGTTTTATATGTCTTTTCTAATAGAGGGTGACCAAACTGTACACAGTACTCCAAGCATGGTCTCTCCGGCATCTTCTACAAATGCAACACACAGCCCAAATGCTCTGACTGAAGAAGGCCAGTATGCCTAACACATTCTTCACCAATCTGTCTACTCATGACATGAGCGTCATTGTAATTGCTAGTTATTGCCTAATTGCCTTCGAGTAAATAACAATGAACCACTTTGTTAAGTAGAAAGTATTCCACTACACTCCTGACAATGTGCTGTAGATAGCTGAAGGAACTTCAATGTGAATCGCTCGCTGCAGGACACCTAACCTCTGACCTGCTCTTGTGGCTATTGGATGTAGGTGGGTGCAGAAATCTCAGAAAGGAAATGCTATTGAACATTGATGCTTGTGATTAAGCTCTATTTTAATGCAATCATTACTGATTGAGACCCATGTGGTCCAAGAGTTACTTGACACATATCTGCTCATTCCTAAATTTTGTTTAGGTTTCAGCAACTACACATATTTTTATCTAAAATATTCATGAATTGAATCTTCCTATCTCAACGTGCTCATATTGCTAGTGTAATAAATCCATTCTGAATGTGGCCATCAGGCTGCACTGGGTCAGTGGGTCCCAGAAATGTATATTCGTATGAGCAGGAAACATGGGGAGGCATGAGGACTGATGAATCAGAGAGCCTGGAGTCCAGCTAGTCCGAGGGTTGATACCAAAGACTGAAGCAAGAGAGGTTAATTGGAAGTCTGGAAGTTGAAACCCAATGGCCTAAGCCTGGACACTGGAGATAGGAAACTGGAGTTGGAGAACGGTCCATGTGTGTGGGTGGTAGGCCGGGTTTCCTGTGGTTGTTTTGTCATTCGTTGTGTTCAGTTTTGCTATATTCTGTGTTGTTCTGCTGAGGATTCTGGGTATGCTATGTCAGCACCAGAATGTGTGGTGACATTTGTCAGCTGCACCCTTTGGTGTGTTTGTAATCACAAACAGTGCGTTTCACTGAACATGTGATATATAAATCTGAATCCGGATCTGTGGTCCAGCCAACCCCAAACATACTTATTCATGACGATAAATAGCCAATTCTAATTTACAAATTTCTGGCTCAGAGAACCAAATCTATCTTGATCAAGTTTTGAGGAAGCCTGTCCAGTTTGTACTATTATTAGTCCTGAAACCTTTTTAATGGAACAATGTGGTTATTGACTACAAAGGCTTATGAAGATATAACTGTACAAGATCCCTGTTGTATACACTGCTTGTAAAACTGAGTATCGATGAATGTATTATATTACAAACATGCTCAGATAACATTTCTCTTACATTGTGATCAATAAATACTCAGTAATCTAAGAATGCTTGTTCAGGCTTTAGTTGGGATGCTTCCTGTGCTGATAGATCAGAAACATAGATATCAGAGAATGGGTTTTGATGTGTGAAATCATAGAATTTTCCATCCACATGGGCACTATTTTACTCAAATTGTTCTTTGGTTGAACAATCTTCACTGAAAGTTAATACATGTAAATTATTTTTCATCCTTTTTTCCTGTTCCTTTCATTTTTTATTTCTTTTCCACTTTAAACTTCCCTTTCAAATGGAACAACATCTGTCACATAGGATTTTGGGAATACATTTCATCTGCTCCTCTGTGTGGGAGTTTTGTCTTTATTCTTCACTTAATATTCTTGTGACTATTCCTCCTATACTCATTTGCCAACCAATGTAAATAATCTGAGCTTGAAATCACAATACACCCAAAAGCAGTGGTGTATAAAAGGGGGAGCATAGGGGAAATGCATGAATTTCCAGATAGCACATCAGCTATTGAAAGATATCATGCATGTGTCACAAGTTATTATATATAACAGGACATTGTTTCACACCTGGTAAAGGCCAGCATGGAGTCAAATGGCTGAAGAATCGATGACACATTCTGGATGTATAAATGGGAATTGGCAATTAAAGTATTGTGAGTCAGGCATCAGGAAACAGGGAATCAGGACTTGATGACCTTGCTTTTCTGAATGGTTGGTGAAGGTGGTGTGAGCACATGGGCAAATAATCAGGCTGGGATTGACAGGTGGGAAAGATGTTGACCACAGCCTTGGCAAAATGGATGGATAGTGGTTTTATTTCCGCCACTCTCAGAAACTTTACATTTCAGCTTGTGTTACAGGCATGTTGAGTCGCCTTTCGCCTTTCCTCACATCACCGAGCCGAATCAGAGGCTAAGTGAGTAATTCTGGAGGGTAAAAGGAACTTGTCATCTACAATGTGCAGAAATCAAGCATTCTACACTAGTACTTAGTATTAAAAACTAGAGCTTGCGGAAGTCTATTAATTTCCAGGTAGTCTGCCACAATTATCAGCAGCATAACTCTACTGTCACCTCAAACAGCAGTGCAGCTCACCTCCCCTGGAGCTGTCAGTACTTCTCTGGAGCCGTCAAATCTTTTCTGAAGCCATATTCAGTAAGATATTGCTTTTAGTTAGCAGGACTTGTGCTGGTAGGCATCTCATCGTGTTACCAGCAGTCTGTTGTGGTATCAATATTCATTGTAACAAGCTGACCATTTGTTTTCATGGCCGGTTTAAATTCAATGCGGTATCTTCATCCATCACCATCTGTAGTGTAAATACCAATTAGCATGCACTCCATGCCTTCATCCACTTTTGTTACATTCAAAGCACTCCTCAATGTTTGAAATGTATATTTGTTTTCCCTGCCTGCAAGATGTACATGGTCTGCAGCTTTCAATATTTATTATGTTCTCCTTCCTTTTGCAAATGTGTGCAAGATGTCATATTGCATTGCAATTAAATTAGGGTGTTGTTCTGAATGGGCAAACCAAGGCAACATGATCTCTCTGGGAAAGAATCCAGCAGTTCAGAATCATGTCAAGTGGATTTCCTGCCTTCCAGGTCACATGGTTTGCTGGTTTCCAGATGAAGCTACTTTTATCTTTCCTGTGATATGGCTCTGAACAGCTTTCTGCAACATAGTATCATACACTTGTTTTGAGCCAAGTCTCTCAGGTATTATCCAGTAAAATTTCCTTTGCTAAGACAATCCTACATGTTTTTCAAACTTTCATTCTAGAGCATTCATTGGACTGAAATGTTTTACTCTTCGATTAATCTTCGATCATTCCTCAGATTTCATTTGAACAATGTTACAAAACTACAGCAGGTTGAAAAGTGACTTTAATTTTTCAACTACAAACGTTTGTATTTCATTATATGGAATAGCAGCTGTACCTTAATATGCCAGAAAGTTGGTTAATGCCACCTTCAACCCTGAACCCACTTTACTAATATTACATATTTCCTTGACACATGAATCTCTGCTGTTTGTTCTTCAGGATTTTTGTCTCTAACTTCTACAATGTTATTGACTTGCAAGAACATTTCTAACTGTTCAGGTTAAATGCTGAATGTTCATACACTCTAACATATTAATTTTTCCATAGAACCATAGAACATTACAGCACAGAAACCGGCCTTTTGGCCCTTCTTGACTGTGCCGAACCATTTTTCTGCCTAGTCCCAGTGACCTGCACCTGGACCATATCCCTCCATACACCTCTCATCCATATACCTGTCCAAGTTTTTCTTAAATGTTAAAAGTGAGCTCGCATTTATTTACTACTTCATCTGGCAGCTCATGCCACACTCCCACTACTCTCTGTGTGAAGAAGCCCCACCTAATGTTCCCTTTAAACTTTTCCCCCTTCACCCTTAACCCATGTCCTCTGGTTTTTTTCTCCCCTAGCCTCAGTGAAAAAAGCCTGCTTGCATTCACTCTATCTATACCCATCATAATTTTAAACACCTCTATCAAATCTCCCCTCATTCTTCTACGCTCCAGGGAATAAAGTCCTAACCTATTCAACCCTTCTCTGTAACTCAGTTTCTCAGGTACCAGCAACATCCTTGTAAACCTTCTCTGCACTCTTTCAACCTTATTAATATCCTGCCTGTAATTCAGTGGCCAAAACTGAACACAATACTCCAAATTTGGCCTCACCAATGCCTTATACAACCTCAAAATAACATTCCAACTTGTATACTCAATTCTTTGATTTATAAAAGCCAATATACCAAGAGCTCTCTTTATGACCCTATCTACCTGTGATACCACTTTTAGGGAATTTTGTATCTGTATTCCCAGATCCCTCTGTTCTATTGCATCCTCAGTCCTCTACCATTTACCTTGTATGTTCTACCTTGGTTTTCCCTTCCAACATGCAACACCTTATACTTGTCTATATTAAACTCCATCTGCCATTTTTCAGCCCATTTTTCCAGCTGGTCCAACTCCCTCTGCAAGCTCTGAAAACCTTCCTCACTGTCCACTACACCTCCATTCTTTGTATCATCAGCAAATCTGCTGATCCATTTTACCACATTATCATCCAGATCATTGATATTGATGACAAATAACAATGGACCCAGCACTGATCCCTGTGGCACACCACTAGTCTCAGGCCTCCACTCAGAGAAACAATCCTCCACTACCAGTCTCTGGCTTCTTCCACTGAGCCAATGTCTGATCCAATTTTCTACCTCTCCATGTATACCTAGCGACTGAATCTTCCTAACTAACCTCCCATGTGGGACCTTGTCAAAGGCCTTACTGAAGTCCATGTAGACAACATCCACAGCCTTCCCTTCATCCACTTTCCTTGTAACCTCCTCAAAAAACTCTAATACATTTGTTAAACATGACCTACCACACACAAAGCCCTGTTGACTCTCCCTAATAAGTCCCTGTCTATCTAAATACTTGTAGATCCTATCTCTTAGTACTCCTTCCAATAATTTACCTACTCACGATATCAAACTTACCAGCCTATAATTCCCTGGATTACTTTTAGAGCCTTTTTTAAACAACGGAACAACATAAGCTATCCTCCAATCCTCCGGCACCTCACCCGTGGATACTGTCATTTTAAATCTATCTGCCAGGGCCCCTGCAATTTCAACACTAGTCTCCTTCAAGGTCCAAGTGAATACCCTGTCAGGTTCTGGAGATTTATCTACTCTGATTTGCCTCAAGATAACAAGCACCTCCTCCTCTTCATTCTTAGATTTTCAAGCATACTATTTCTGCCAACCAGCATTGAGACACCTTTAAAAAGTTTGAAAGGCTGTTCACTTATTCAGCTTACTAAATCTGTGCAATATGAAAAAAAAAGAATTATTTCATGCATTTCACAGTTAAACTAATACAACATGACAACATGGAGTTTGATCACTGGTTGCTGTACTATGACCAGTATCCAACTTGCATGTCAATGCTTTTTAACAGGCCAGCTTGCACTTTCCATCATAATGGGAAGTGCAATAAGAAATACACGATTTTGTATGCACTCAGTGACCACTTTATTAGGTTCAGGAATAGAACCCAGTGCCGTCTTTTGTTGCTGCAGCTCATTCACTTCAAAGTTCGATGTATTGTGCATTCAGAGATGCTCTTCTGCACACCACCGTTGTAACGCATCATTAATTGAGTAATTGTCACCTTCTTGTCAGCTTGAACCATTCTCCTCTCTGAGCTCTCTCATAACAAGATATTTTCCCTACAGAATTGCTGCTCATTGGATTTTTTTTTTTTTTTGGGATGTTTTTGTTACTCGCATCATTCTCTACGAACCCTATGGACTGTTCTGTGTGAAAATACCAGGAGATCAGCAGTTTCTGAAATAGTTAGTCATCATGGTCAAAGTCACTTTGATCACAGTTCTTCATATATAAAGATATTACCCTGCAATCTGCAAGGAAAACACTGACTTGATACACACTACTTGAAGTGCTCATCAGCTACTTGCCATTTTATTGATTATGACTAAATGACTGTTGATTGGAATAAATTGTTTGCTTGTCAATTCCCAGAGTTTTTAAAAAGTGTTGATAAGTTACGATGATCAGTTTTATAAAAGACAAAACTGAACATTGACTTTAAGCTACAGCAGAATGTCATTTTCAGCCATGAGTACTTTGGTATTATTTCTTTCAGAATGAAGTAAGATGAGAAAATAGAGAGAAGTACATGGTGCATGTAGGGTAACCCCTCTGGGAGGAAGGAGGCCTTCTGCGGAGTACTTCTACTTTAATATAGTGAAAAATACTGTGTTGACCGTGAAGATTATGAAGAAAATATGCCTATTCTGTACCTCAGCATAAAAAGGAGAGCAGTACAAGATTAAGCTGTGATTGTTTCAGTTTACTAAAAAGCAGTACCTCCAACAAATGAGCAATCTTTCAACTTAAAGTGAAGTATCAATCTAACTGACCGATCAAGCAGTAATGCATCTTGAACACACCAACATTTTCCTATCACATTACTGATTTCTCAGTGTATTTTCAAGTCAACCTTGTTTCCATGATGCAGTTTTTAAACAGGGCATACAGAAGGACATTATTCCCTGCACCAAGTTCCATTTGGACATTGTGTGGATCCCAGTTAGGGGAGTCAGGAAAAATCAGGTCTCCCCAACATTACAGTATGTTGAGATGCTTATCCTGTAAATATAGGTATTTTCACATCCTTTTTAGGTACTCTAATATGTCAAGGATTGTGTCTGAAAAGAAACCACTGTACACCTAATGTAGTTGAGTTAACCACAGTACTCAGTTTAAGGTAATTATACCTGATAGAAAGTATACATCAGTGCAATTCAAGATACATGTACTGACTTCCACAGACTCTCTTACATGCTGATTGGATACAATCTAAATTCAGTGACCCCAATAACAGAGACCAAATGCCATGGCAAAACAGCACATTAACAAGGATGGGAAAATAGTTGTGAAGTTCACTTTGGAATCTTGCTTTCCAATGAGGCTGAGAGAAAGTTTTCTGTACCCATGAAGGCACTAATTGACATAAGCAAACATTTGACCCCAGTAACTGGTTTTAACATTTTCACATGTAAAATATTCATGTGATGTCTGTAGATTACTAGCACAGCATTTGTAAAGTATGAAATTATCCCAGCATACTCTTTAGACTCATTGCTATATGAAGGGCATTACATTACTCAACTGCATGTCTGTCTGGTCTCAATTCCCCTTCCAAGCATTTCGGCAGAATTAATAATCCTGCAAACTTCCATGAATTCACTCAGGCTTAAGTCAACAAGTCATACTATGATGAAAATGTAATTTAACTTATTAATAATGGTGAATCTTTGCTAGCTATTTTCTTATTTAATAGACGCAATGATTCATTGGACTGATCCAATTGAGTCTGCAAGATTGAAGGTAGGATAACTGAATACTGAGCTGTTTTGAACCTTAATAATTTTATGATGGTTTTCTTTAGCACCATAATGTGGATTTTTTAGGAAACTTTAGGAGACATTACAATATATTAATAAAGCTTACAAGTTATTTGACAACGCTCTATGGTGATTTTCAACTGGGCGTAATTGTAAAATCCAAATAAAAGAAAATAAGGCATAATATTTGCAACATGTCCCAGATGAAAAAAAGAGAACAAGATATGCTTATGACTAATTTATATAACTTCCCCTCAGGAAAAAGATACATAATACCTAATACGTTCAAATGGTGGATTTGTATTACAGCAAAGGCAACATTAATATTGCCTGGCGGCATCTACAAATTGTACTGTTGAAAAGTCAATTGATTTTGTGTAACCAGTGATAATGAACCATATAGAATACATTTTATTCTTACCATGAAGGGATTATGGATGTCACGAAGATACAGGAAATGATATTAAAAGCAACTAAAATAAACTAAACATACACATATTATTTTTGTTTAATTTCAAAGGACTCCACTGTACAATGCCTGAGAGCAACTTCGGTGCTTTGTGGAACTGTTTCACCCCAGAAAGAGCAGTGGAGCTTAAACATGACATAATATCATATTTATGAATGGATATGATCTCTAAAGCATGACAGAACGATTGTTCACAGTAAGCCTAAAGTTGGTGAGGCTTTCATTGTTAACTGATCAACTATGATTTACTCCCCTGAATTATTAATCTAACAGATTAATGTGTACACCATGTTCCTGAACAGGTAGATTGTTTAAACTTCATGTTTCAAATGATTATAGAAGCATAAAGATAAGTGTTTGCAATTTCTTGAGCAAGCCAATGGTGTTATTTCAGCAAATGAAAGGAGGAATAAAAAGAAGAAACAGATTACAATGAAACTATTACAATCTCGCATGCTTGAACTGGTACTCACATACTATTCATTTACTTTTAGCTGTTATAAAGTATTATGATATATTTTCCAGCAAACTTGGTAGAGGATGTGCAAGAACCAGAGTGTTGCTGAGTTTAAATGGAGTGCTGGAACTGTGGCCCGATTATTTTCAAACAAAGTTGGGAATGGTGAACCTGGTCAACTTGATTGAAGGATTGAAACTAGGGCACTGGTCAAAATCAAGGGAGTGCTACCTGAAATTATGATGACCTTAAATGCAACCTTAGAACCATGCTCCTAGTGAACTCAAAGGGAAACATCTTTTGGTGCATATATGCCAATAAAACGTGGTTTCCAAAAATTGATAAACAGATTTGGATTTATGAAAATTATCTCATGGTGCTTCTGAAATCCTGCTCCACAATTAGATTTAACACTTAATTTCCACACAAAAAAAATTATACCTTTTAATTCTCAGTTTAAGTAAATTTATTGTTTTCATTTTTACTTAAAAATCATTTTAATCCTTTTGTATTGCTTCCAAATTTCATTTGTGGGAAAGTTAATGTCCTTAAAAAGATTATCAAAAGGCCATTTGAGTGGATTTGAGGGTGGGGGGATGGAGAGAAGATCTTGTGACATGCCGCTTGATGCTTGGTCATTAGTCATCAACAACTCTATTTCACAGGATGGTTGCAAAGGTGAGATCAGAGGTTCAATTCTACCTCAACATGCAAAATACAAGCATAGCTACAGAAATCGCACTGAAAGCACCCTGACATTTGCATCATGGTCTGTTTCAGCAATTTGAGTGTGTAGCACATTAAAAACTGCAGAGTAGTTGACTTATGTCTCCTCATCATTGAAAATACCTACATAAGGTACTGCCTCAAGAGGGGAACATCTATCATCAAAAATCTCCACCTCCGGACCATGCCCTCTTCTCACAGCTACCACTGGACAGGAGGAACGAAAGTCCGCACTGACACTCCACAAGATTGAAGAAGGGATACTTCCCCTCAACCATGTGATTCTTAAGCCATTCTGCACAACCTTATTCAGTATCTCAGTATAGCAACACTATTGTGCTATTGATCACTTGGCATTACAATTGTCTTTTTGTTTTGTTCTAACTGTGCTATTTTTTGCATAAGTTAGTATAATTTACATTTACTTTATGTTTTCCCTTATTGTGAATGTTGTGTCATTGAGGAAATTACAAGTAGGGTAGATAAAGGGGATGTCGTGGATGTTGTATATTTGGACTTTCAGAAGGCCTTTATAGTATTACTGGAAAGTTACTGGCATGGTTAGAGCATTGTCTGTTTGGTAGGAGGCAGCCAGTGGGAATAAAAGAATCCTTTTCTGGTTGACTGCCAGTGAGTAGTGGTGTCCTGTAGAGGTCGGAGTTGGGACCACTTATTTTTTGCTGTATATAAATGAATTAGATGATGGAATAGATGGCTTTTTTGCCAATTTTGCAGATGATACGAAGACTGGTGGAGGGGCAGGTACAGTTGAAGAAACAGGCAAGATGCAGAAGGACTTAGACAGATTAGGAGAATGGGCAAGAAAGTGGCAAATGAAATATGACGTTGGAAAATGCATGGCCATGCACTTTGGTAGTAGAAATAAATGTGCAGATTATTTTCTAAATGGGGAGAAAATCAATGAATTTAAGATGCAGATGGACTTGGGTCCTTGTGCAAAAATACACTGAAGGTTAACTTGCAGGATGAGTCACTGGGGAGGAAGGCAAATGCCACGTTAACATTCAATTCAAGAGATCTAGAATACAAGAGCAAGGATGTGATGCTGAGGCTTTATAAGGCACTGGTGAGGCCTCACCTTGAGTATTGTGAACAGTTTTGGGCCCTTCATCTTAGAAAAGATATGCTGGCATTGGAGAAGGTCCAGAGGAGGTTCACAAGGATGATTCCAGGAATGAAAGGGTTATCATCTGAAGAACATTTGATTGCTCTGGGTCTGTACTCACTGGAATTCAGAAGGATGAGAGGGGATCTCACTGAAACCTTTCAAATGTTGAAAGCCCTAGATAGAGTAAATGTTGAAAGGATGTTTTCCATGGAGGGAGAGTCAAGGACAAGAGGGCACAGCCTCAGGATAGAAGGGCGCCCTTTCAAAGCAGAGATGCGGAGAAATTTCTTTAGCCAAAGGATGGTGAGTTTGTGGAATTTGTTGCCACATTATGCTATGTAGCTATGATGCTGGTGTAGGTCAGTTTTTCATTGCACCTGTACTGGTGCAGACAACCAGAATCTCAATGTTGACTTTGATTTTGCTCTGAACTTTGGAACATCTAATCAAAAGGATGGATGGTTTTGAAATACCTATGTGTCTATGACATGAGCATGTCTTATAAATAATCAAAACTACATTGTATTTTGTGTGTAATCTGCCCACTGAATTGTCCAAGATGCTGGTCTATCCTTTTAGTAAAATCAACAATATTTTCACAAAAATTATTCTTTCAGCAAAAACATATCCATATGACTGCATGTACTTGCCTTAATATTGAAGAATTAAGTTACATTAACATTAACATTCAAAACATAGTTTATTGGGTTTTGCTGGGTAAGATCAATGAATAGCCAAATGCATTGTTAATGTTAAAGCTCAGAATACTATCATCTATTACCTCTCCCACCTCTGCACCATTATCATCTCCCATCGCTCTGTGAATCTACATTCAACTTGTCTAGATCTGTTTCATTTATCGCTGATTGCTAATACTCATTAGCTGGAAGAAATAAAAGGGAAAAATGATGTGCACTATTACCCTGGCTGGCACATAGTAAATGTCATGAATTTGCATTAGGAGGATTTAGCAAGCTGATCTTTGGGAGGGAATAATCTTACATGTGTTCCTGTTGGGTATACACCAGCACAGTGTGATGTTGATGATTAACTAATCACACATCAGTCACGCTATTAACATGAATCCTCAGTGGAATTTCACCCAATTTGAAATGTTTTCTCTCTTATCATGGATTTCAATAGCTGGAAGAAAATACTTCAAAGACAGAATCAGAGGAAAGTTTCAACACAGCAGGAGACCTTTTAGTTCATTTTGTTTGTGCTGGTTAGAAAAAAATGGCTATCCAACTTAATCATACCTTCCAGCATTAAGTTCACAGGCCTGAAAGTCACAGCACTGTTTAAATGTGATGATAATTTCTGGCTTCACCACTCTTTGAGGTTGTGAATTCCAAACCCTTGCTGCAAATAAGGATAAAAACATAGTTCGACCTGTCTCTCTAATCTTTCCACCAAGTTTCAGATTTAAATCCCCATCCAACTGAACTGATACCTTTAAGTGCCTGTGGACACATTCTGTTCTTCCACTTTTCTCAATTTCTTTCCACGAACTGTATATTCCTTCGCTTTGTTGCAGTTCCTCAATTACATTTGATTTGGTTATTGTCTTCAAATATAGATTAATAAGTTGACAGACATCACAACAAAAACTCTACCAAAATAAATATATACTCTGCCTTAGTGAGTTAGATTGCAACAACAATTTATTTTCTGGGATGTTCACAAAGGAGCGATGAGCGTGTTTATGCTTATTTTCAACTTGTTATCCTTTAAAATGAAGTTGTATTTCTTGCTGTCATTTCTGCGTTGTTTCTACTACAGGTCTGCACAGTTTACTCAGATAACTGCACGTGTGCAACTCTTGTTCATTCCAGGGTCTTCTGGCACAGCACATTATGGACTCATGTCATGAGGAAGGTCAGAGCCCAGTTCAGAATTAGTCATGGTTGATTCTACACATGCTAGTTCAACTTTAATTTTCATCTGACCTTCCACCTCATAAAAAATGCAAACACTTTTGAAAGAATGCATATCCATATCATTTGCTTTGCCAATGCACTTTGTACCTTTTTGTTCTATCTCTGTTTATTTCTGGACCAAGAGCTACTTAAGCAGAGTACTGGTGAAATCTGTACTACTTGGATTTATTCTCATTTTTATATTTTCCTCACAATTTCAATAATGACAGGATTGTCCACTCACCTGGATATTCCAGTCATTTTCACCATCTCCATTCCTCAGGTCATCATTTGGTGCATTTCATAATTATAGTTCAAGGAGGAATATTCCCTTCCAATTCTCCTTGCTCCAGCTACCCTTCCCTTGTCACATCCTCTTGCAACCAGAGGAAAATCAGACCTAATGTTTGCTCAGTTATTTCTTGTTGTGGTTTCGTTTAAACCTCCAAACATCTATGGAAACTAGAAACAAGTGCAGTATCTGGAAAACAGAAACTAGAACTGAAAATGCTGGGAAGTTAGGCAACACTTGTGGAAAGGAAGCACACACTCAATGATTCAGCAATAGCTTCTTCCCCTCTGAAATTCGATGTCTGAATGGACATTGAAGCCACATATACTACTTCACTACATTTTTATTTCAATTTTGCAATACTTACTTAATTTAACTTTTTATATTTATATAAAATGTACTTATTGTAATTCACATTTTTTCTATTATTATATATTGCATTGTGCTGCTGCTGCTGCAAAGACAACAAATTTCATGACATATTCTGGTGATATTAAGCCTTTTTCTGATTCTGATTAAAAACAGAATTCACTTCTCAAATTAATTTCTGACATCTTCAACAAAATATCACCAGAAGATTATATTCTCCCCTTCACTTTCTGAATTCCAAAAGAACTATTCCCTTCTCTCTCCTTCTCACAACCTCTTCCTCTGCAATTACAGGAGATGAAATAGTTGCCATATTTCTCACACCTTCTCATCATTTAGGGGCTTCAAGTTCTTCTTCCAGGTGAAACAGTGTTTTGCTTGCACTTCTTCCAATTTCAGACAGTATAGTACAGATGATGCTCGCAATATGGTCTATTCTATAGTGGGGAATCCCAGAGAAGATTGGGTGACCATTTGTTTTCCAGATTTCCCTAATTCAGATGACATGTCATCCAATAATAACAACTCACACCACGGATGTCCCAATTACTGAACATATCCTGAATTTATTGCTGCTACTCCTGATCCTTGTTTTCTAATGGTTCACTAACAAGATATGAACACCACCCACAGGACATAATGCATCAGGCTCTGAAACTGTTGGAAACCCTCCTTCTTGAATCAGTGCAGTTTCAGATGAGGTCATCGCCAGCAAATCATGGTTCTTTTGCATATTATAGTTGCAAAGCTAGCCAAAAGTATGTTAAAGTCACTTTCACGAACATCCTGTTGCTATTTTATTTGAAGAGTCATTCTTTGACATCTATGCAGTTCAACCTTTTGTGCCTGGCAAGCCATATGAAGGGCTATCAATTACAACCCGAGTCACAACATGCATCGATAACTTCCTTGCAGCTAGTTGACTCATGTTTAAGTGTAAACTATATATCCCTTAATAAATATTATTAAAAAGGAATATCTGATCACTGTCATGTTACAGTTTCTGGAGACTTACTGGGCACAGAATAGTTGTTAATGTCTCATATTTCTCTGATTACTGTACATTGGAAGTTTGTCATTGGCCGTTAGATGCACTAAGACACCTCAAAGTAGTGAAAGGCATTATGTAATTGCAACTACTCCTGTCTGCTTGTAAGTGTCTCACAGACAATTAATTAACATTGAATGTGGTGTGATTATTCTCTTGCAAAATGACATAGGTGCCATTATATACATATCAAGGACCAAAAAACAGCAGTGAGCTAAGTGGATTTTAATATTTTAATCCGGAGCTGGTGAAAGTATAACTGTAGCAAGGACTTCACTTTCTCTGTGACTCTAATTATTTCCTCTTTTTCACATTTTAAATCACATCTAATTGAAATATTTACGTATCTCTGATTTGTATTTTGAAGACAACTTACATATAACTGTGAACCTACTGCTTTAATAAATATTTCTTCAGATTTGTTTTACTTTTTAATGTTAAGCTTATTTTGTGAATCCGTTCTCTGCAACATTTAGATCAAAGTAGAACATTTGGAAATCTTTTGAGAACTATCCATTCAATCTTCTAGTATTTCAGGGCAAACTTGGTGGAAAAGGAAATCCACTACTATTTCTTGTCTACCAAAAGGGACAGAGCTCCTGACCGCATCTAATCTATTTCCTTTACCTCTATTCCATCCACTTCTCCACCTAGAAAGGTCATAGTTCCCCTGGCCCTGAGCTTCCACTGCAGCAATTTCTCATTTCAACAGACTCTCCTTCACAATTTCTGTTAGATCCAGTAGGATTTCAACCAAACATGTATTCTTCTCCCCTTTCAACATTTCAAAGGGACCCCTCCCTTTGTGAGCTCCTGGTCTGCTCTACTATCCCTACCTATTAATTCCCTCCACCTACTGCTCCCCACCCATTGTATGACAACTTCCCATGTAATCCCAAGAGGTAAAACAACTGTCCATTCTCTTCTTCCCTTCTTCCAGGGGTCCAAGGAGTCTTTCCAGGTAAGGAAATTAATCACTTACACTCCTTGCAATCTGGGTTACTACATTTGGTATTTACAATGTAGCCTTCACTAAGCTGGAGAAACCTAATACAGACTTCATGGTCAGTTGGAAGGGTACCTATGCATTCAAGTCTAAGCTGATTACTTGTTACCATAATTCTCTAGGTTTTTACTAGCTGAGGGCTGCAGAGCCAAAATCGTCCTCTGCTCCTTTTCCTGTATATTGTGACTCATTGGATGAGACCAGATGCTCTCTTCATCCTCCTTGTTAAATTGGAGGCCTGACAAAAAATATTACTAAATTAATATCAAAACGGGGCACTGAAAATTCCAAATGAACTCCAACCCCACAACATGGACTTGGGCTTGTCAACTGATTCAGATAACATGTTTTCTATCCCATTCAATTGCAAAGCTGTAGGTAGATGGGGAACAATGAGACAGCAGTACCATATGAGGGTGGAGAGGAGATTGTTGCCTTGCTGCAATGTCAGGTTTTCTGCTCATGATTAAAGCCTTGATAGGTTTGGGGCAACATAGCATAGCACATTTCAACTCTGGTTTGCAGTAGGATTGCTGTTTCTTATCAAAATTATTCTACTGATATGTACTCGCAAAGTACATAATTTTTTTTCAGCACAAGGTGCATTCACGATCACTGAAAGCAAAATGATGTTTGCAGTTTATTCATTGACGCTGAGTTATTCCTGCATTTTGTCTGTGTTGCTGTGGGTTTCCAGCATCTGCAGAATCTCTCGTGTTTCTGATGTTTGCACCATCAGATTATGATGGTACCTCATGACCCAATGTAGTCCACCACTAGTCCATCATGAAGAATGATTTTTTAAGAAATATATTGCTTCCATCAGAACAGTTGTATGTTCAGTCGTTATGGTTTCGAGAAGAATCATCTCATTCAATGTATATGAACAGACTGAAAATCTCTTGTAGACTTTGGTAAAAGTGATAACATTTAGACTGATCATTACGCCAATAATTTGGAAGAAGTGAGGAATGAAATCACAAGTGCACTAAAAATGGAAAGCAATCTAATTTTTTCTCTCTGTATATATAATTTTACAGTTTATGGTGTGTAATTTATAAGTGATTTGGGCGCTATTATTTCCTAATGAAAACACAATGTATTGCAGTGGTGGAGAGAATTCAGTGTGCTCTGTAAGTGTAATAAAATCTTATGCCTATTTTATATAAATAGCTTCCTTAAAACCAATATTTTATAAACTGGTATACAATTTCACTCTGCATAGCACCCAGAGGAAATCATCTTTTATTGTGTATTTTCTTCTCCTTTTTGCCTTCAATAAGTATTCAGTCTTGCTGATGTCCAGTAACTGGGCTACGTAACCACCCAACCTATATAATATTGACAGGCTACTTAACTATGGCACCACCACAACACAGATCAACTCTCTTGCAACACTCATTATCATTTTCATTTTATTGGAGATCTCATTACATTTTTGCTAATAGGTTAATTTCTACTTTCCAAGGGCAAAATTGGACACAGACTTAGATCTAAAAATCTTCAAGTAGCATGCTTCTGGTAATTGTAAAGAAGAAATAATATCCTTTAATTTTAAAAAAATAATTTTATGCATTAGAAAGTAAAATAAAATAACTTAGTTCATGGATTCTTTAGAAGTTACTGTACATATTCTACTTTACATATGGTATCCAAAAGACATACCAGGATCCTCTGAAATTCTGCAGCCTAGCAATGGTAACATAAATGTTAAAAGTTCACAGGAACCAGCTTGATATGCCCACTCATTTGAGGAATGTCTCCAGGTGACATTTCTTCTAGAAAAAACACTATTTATGCATAACAAAAGTTTTCTGTTCAAGTACTTCAAGCCAAAGTGCACTGGAGTTCTATCAGAAAATCTTTACCTTTCCAGTTTTATAGCAATGTGTATTCCTATAGAGACCAGGAAATTGAAACTGAAAGGAAACTGAAAATTACCTCCTCTTGTTTAAAGAATATTGAAGAAAAACTGTAATGTACACAATAATACTTCTTAAATGATTGAGAGTACTTGCCTCAGTAGTGTGTTGCTGATTCCAATCCTGTTAGAGTGTAAACATTCCTCCTTATCATGCTTCTTCATGTGCAGATAACTAACCACCAGAAGAAATAAGGGGAAGAAGCGGTCACAGCTGGGTACCCTGTGACTAACCCCTCAGTAACAAGTATACTCTTTTGGATACTGCTGGGGTGATGACAGAACACAACAGCAGCAGTCACATTAGAGTTACACTGAGGCTCAGAATGGAAGTGTAAAGACAGGAAGAGCATTTATGATAAGAAATACAATAGCTAGGCAGACAGAGAGAAGATTCTGTATCTGCTAAAGAGATGCAAGGACAATGTGTTGCCTCCAGGGTTTCTGGGCTGCTGAACATTCTCAAAGGGGAGAGTGAGCAGCCAGAGCACCCAACAGTCAGAGGTAGAATAGGGAAGAGGTCCTGCACAGGGTTTTAAGAAAGAGTCAGAAAAGCAGTACCTTAGAGATAACCATCTCTGGATTGCCACCAGTGCTACATACTAATCAGGGCAGGCATAGATAGGTAGAAACAGATGCAAGTTTAAATTACTTTGGCAGGAGGATGGGAACCAGCTAACCAGGTCAGAAAGTGGAAGGATTGTGAAGTGAGTAGATGTCATTTTTCAGTAAGAACAGGCAGGAGAATGCAATAGAGACATAGGATAGATGGTTTGAAGTGTATGTATTTTAATCCTAGGTGTAACAAAAGTAAATGTGATAAACATAGAGCATGAACCAATACATGGAACTGTGATGTTTCAGCCATAACTGTGACTTAGGGACAGGAATCAGATGCTTATTGTTCCAGAAAGAATAGTGAAGGAGGTACTGTAAAAGAGAGTGGGGGCACTCAGAGGGAGCATAATAGAGAACCAATTCACTGAGTGGATATGCTTAGAACTCTAATATAAGAAAGGTGCAATCACTGTGATGGAATTATACTGCAGAACCTCCAACAAACACTAGGGCAGTGAGAAACAGATATGCAAGGAGATTAGAAAAATGTGTAAAAACAACAGGGCTGTTTTACTGGGTAACAGAGTGGAACCTCCATAGCGCAAGAGGTTTAAATTGGGCAGGATTTGTTCTGTGGATCCAGGAGGATTTCTTCAATTAACTTGTTGTCTGACAAAAGGAGTGGCAATACTGGACCTGGTGTTGGATAATGATAATGGTGTAGGAGAACATTAATGGAACAGTGACCACAACTCCTTAAGTTTTATGACATCAATAAATAAGGTTAGTAAGGACCCTTCTGCAAAGTATTCAATTGAAGCAGGGCACGCTACAGGAGAATTTTATAATTGAAGAGATCACAGAGTCATTAGTAACAATCTTTCAAGAATCACTAGATTCTGGAATGGTTCCAGAAAGACTGGAAAATTGCAATATCACACACTCATGAAGAAGGGAGAGAAGCTGAAGTAAGGAAACTTTAGGCCAATTAGTCAGACCTCAGTGGTTGGGAAGATGTTGGAGTTGATTATTAAGAATGAGGTCTCAGGGTACTTTGTTAAAATGATTAAAATAGGCTGTAGTCAGCACAGTTTCCTTAATGGAAAATCTTGCCTGACAAATCTGTGGGAACTCTTTGTAGAAATAACAAGCAGGATAGACAAAGGAGAATTGCTCGATGTTGCCTATTTGGATTTTCAGAACCCTTTTGACAGGGTGCTACATAACAGGCTGCTTACCAGCTATGAGACTGTGGTATTACAGGAAAGATTCCAGCATGGATAAAGCAGTGGTTGATTGGCAGGAGGCAAAAAGTGGGAATAATGGGAGCCTTTTTAGGGGTCTGTGTTGGGACTGATTCTTTTTACATTATATGTCAATGGATTTGGAAAATGGTTTTGTTACAAAGTTTGCAGATGATATGAAGATAGGTGGAGGTCAGGTAGCTTTGAGGAAATAAAGAGGCTACAGAAGGACAGACCAATGAGGAGAATGAGCAAAGAAATGGTAGATGGAATACAGTGTCAGGAGATGTTTGGTCATACAGTTTGGTATAAGAAATGAAAAGGTTGACTATTTTCTAAATGGACTGAAAATACAAAAAAAAAACTGAGTTGCAAAGGGACTTGGCACTCCTTGTGCAGGATTCCCTAAAGGTTAATCTGCAGGTTGATTCTGTGGTGAGGAAGGCAAATACAATGTTAGCATTCATTTCAAAAGGACTAGAATATAAAAGCAAGGTTGTAACGTTGAGACTTTATGAAGCACTGGTGAAGCCTCACCTGTAGTACTGGGAGCAGTTTTAGGCCGCTTATCTTACAAAGGATGTGCTGACACTGGAGAAGGTTCAAAGGAGGTTCACAAAAATGATTCCCGGATTATAATTAATGGCTGTACCCGGTTGGAAGTTTGAGAAGAGTTTAGGCATCATATTCTCACTATATCTCCTTATCAAATCTTTCTACTATTATTTTAATTTTATATTTATATTTCATTGTAAGGTTAAAAAAAGGCATTATCAATTTCAACATCTTTTCCACCAAGTCATCCTTAACTTGCTCATCTCTGGAGGAGAAAAGGAACCCCCCATGGTTCCAATCTCTCTTCATTTATATTAATGAGTCAACTACTCGTATCATCTTGATGAATCTTCACAACATGATTTGATGTTTTTATCTCTTCCCATAATAGTTTGCCCAGAGCCACACATCATTGCGGTCTAAAATTTTATCTGTTTATCATTACTTCCTTTCTTTAATGTTGTTTGGCTCGAGATATAAAATCAAAGGTTCAAAGACTTGAAATATAAAGAGGGTGGTCATTAACTTGAAATATTCTTATTCATTCCTTTCCAATAGTAAAATTCTTAGGCATCAGTAAACTATCTCTTCTGTGTATTGAAGATCTCCACAACAGAACTTGGTCTAGGCTAAGGTAAGAGATTTAAAAAAGAGCGATTGGTGAGATGACGTTCAGCTTGAATCAGATTTGCATCTTCTGTGACATCTTCTTTCCCAAGGTTAAAAAAATGTTTGAGAGTTGAAAAGATGATGATGCTATATAAGTCTAATGAAGAACATCATGTTTTCACTCTGGCTCAAATGTGCAGGGAAAGTTACATTATGTAACACAGCAATTAGTTAAGCACATCAATGTCGTGTCATCCATATATTTTTGTATAAGTTTTACATGAGTAAGGCAGAAATAGATAAGAATTATCGAGCCATAGAATCATCGAAAAGGACAGCACAGAAACAGGCCCTTCAGCCCAATTAGTCTAATGAAATTTAATTGTATTAAATGTTCACCTTTGAATGAGAAAGTGTGACTAATAGTGAAGTTAAAGTTTTACAGAGATGGTTACAAGTAGAATCAATTGATCTGTGCAAAGTGCAAACTTCTTTTAAATGTTATTATTGCATGTAACATTGTTTAGTAAATGTGAGTTAGTGGTAGTTGTACTGCATTTTTAAGTTGGTTAGCAATAACCTTGACAGGGAGAATATCACAAGAGTAATGAACTTCCAACTGGCATTTGACGTTGCCTAACAATCCTGCTGAGTGTGATATATTAAAGGATTAGAAGGAGGTCTAAAAACAAACATTCCTGATCTGCACAGGGGAGGGAAGCAGGTAGCTGGAAGATTCCACTTGGTTAATCAGCCTAGCTAGTACTCATACTGTGATGTAAGTGTGTTGTCTAACTGGATGGCTGGTCATAGCTGGTGTGCACAGCATCAACTATATTTTTTTCTCTGTTTTCAGTTCTGCTGCATAAATAATTGCACTACAATACAGTACTAGATGCAAATAAAAAGGAAATTCTACTCTTTGTGTAGACATTAATAAACCTACGTGACAAATATTTGTTACTGACTATAATGAACACCATCATGTGAAAATATATTACTTATCAGAACCAGTAAACATAGTTAATGTTCTCTGCTTCTTGCTCAGGAATTGGGAAATACAATTCCTTTATATGCTTTCAGAGTAATTCTCTTTTTGCTCAATGTATCAATTCCATGCATCCGGTTACTTCAAAGGCTTTAGATCTAGTTCATCTTTATTACAATTTATTGCATCCTGCACTTATCATATTGCAGTTTAAGGCTGACTTCTTTTTAAAAGCAATTTTATATTTGAAGTAAGGCTTCTATCTTATGGAAAGGAAAGAAATGTGTCTCCTCTGCTCTTTTATCTTCTATGCATACCTTCAGCAGAAATTATTTTGAATGCATTGATAGGTGAAATAATCACTTACTTCATACCTCAAATTAATCAATTCCCAACTGCATTCAGCTCACACCTCCTAAAATGCAATGTATACTGCTGAAGAAAACTTCCTTTTAAGTAGCAAACAACAGAATTACACAGGATAATTTCCAGACTCAGAAAAATATAGAAGAAAATATAAAAGGAAAATATGCAGGTCAGAACCAGGTTTATGCAAAATAATGAATAAATGTAGTGTGTCTAAATATAAAGAATGATTCAATGGTCAAGAGACCTTTTCTCAAGACAATTACACCCAGCAGGAATTTATTCCAATTGGAAGAAAACTAATTCCATGAGAAAGAGGCAAAATCTTCTGAGATGGTTAGTCTTTTGCTGTGGGAACCTAAACCAGGAGATGAAGGATGATTGTAAATTGGAAAGTAAAGCGTAACAAAGTGGTAAGGTCTTTAGTATGCCTGAGAATGGGGACAGTTTTAGGATCAAGCAGTAAGCCATTATTAAACTCAGTAGAAGGGAGAACTTAATTTTGAGAGAAAACTTACATGTAATATCAAAGCAAACTTTATGAGTTTTAATGAATTATGGTCTGGTATGTGAACACTAAGAAAATCCTACAATAGTTAGTGGGGAATTTAGCCCAGTGCATCATGAGTAAAACCCTTCCAACCAGTGAAAACATCTACGTGAAACATTGCTGCAGAAAAGCAGCATCTATCATCACAGATCCTCACCACCCAGGCCATGCTCTTTTCACACTGCTGCCATCAGGAAGAAGGTGCAGGGGCCTCAGGACTTGCAAAACCAGGTTCATGAACAGTAACTGCCCTTCAACCATCAGGCTCTTGAACAAAAGGGGATAACTACACTCATTTAAGGACTCCATTATCTTGTTATTTCATTCTCGTTACTTATTGCTATTTGTTGATTATCTGCATTTGCACGGTTTGTTTACAGATTACAGTTCCTGATGGTTACAATTTACAGATTTGCTGAGTATGCCCATAGAAAGAGAATCTCAGGGTTGTTTGTGGTGACATGTATGTAAATTTTACTTTGAACATTTGATTGCATTAGGAAGTGTGGGACCTCTAGAAAACTAATGCGTGAATGAACAATAAAATGGTAAATATGTTGAATCAATGTTTGGCAAAAGTCTTTGAAATGGTTACGTTATGGTTACAATTACAGATAAAGCAGGCCTGCTGGGTCACGGGGGGGGGGGGGGGGGGGGCTGTGCAGCTAAGTGCTGCACCAATTGCCTCTATCTCTCACAGTTGTGGGTGAGTACCTTGATTGCAGCAAACCTCTCTCCAGTTCGCTCTGCAGTGCTGTCTACCCGTTTCTTCCTCAGTCTGCCCCTTTAGAGTGGAGGACACTGCTAATATCCCTAAGACAACAAATGAATGGACTTCAAGCAGCAGGATGGGATTTGTAAAACTCCCAGTTGCAGGGACTGAATATTAAAGAACCTCACAGAGATAAAAGTGGATAAATTACATTTTAAAAGAAAATGGCTGCAGAGAGAGTGGTTCCATTAGCTGAAACTGTTCAAAACTTGCTAATTTCCAGAGGACAACTGGAAAATTGGAAATGTTACTTCTGTGCTGAAAAAAAAGGCAGAAGACCGAAGGCCAGCTAGTTTAACAACTATTTTTGCAAGATGAGAGTCAATAATCAATGAAGAAATAACTAACCATTTAGAAAAGCTGAATACAATCAAATCAGATTACAGTAATCTGATTTAATGAAAGATAAATCATGTTCAATGTAGCAACACATCCAAAATGCTGGAGGGACTCAGCAGGTCAGGCAGCAACTATAGAAATAAATACAGTCGACATTAGGTCGAGACCATTCGTCAGGATTGGAAAGGAAGGGTGAAGATGCCAGAATAAGAAAGTGGAGGGAGAGGAAGGAGATTAAGCTAGAATGTGATAGGTGAAGCTGGGTGGGTGGTGGAGGGGGATGAGGTAATATGTTGGGAGGTGACAGGTGAAAAAGTGAAGGGCTGGAGAAGAAGGAATCTAGTGGGGGAGGAGAGAGGATAACGGGAGAAGGGGAAGGAGGAGGGATGCCAGGGGAAGGTGATAGGCAGGTGAGAAGAGGTAGGAGGAGGATCAGAGTAGGAAGGTGTTGCTGCTCCAAACTGAGAGTGGCCTCATCATAAACTGAGGAGGCTTTATACCGATGTATCAGGACAGGAACGGGGATTGGAATTAAAATAGTTGGGCACCGGGTAATGATGCACCATCAATAACTCACTCTGAGACGTAAGGCGAGATATCGGCTTTTATTGACTGGAAGAAGGAACCAGAAGTGAGTGACCATCATACTACGTCCTGGAGTCTGAGGCCGAGCATCAGGCCTTGATCGCCTTTATAGAGGGGCCTGTGGGAGGAGCCACAGGAGCAGTCAGCAGGGGGTATGTCCAGACAGGCACACGTAGTTCACCACAGGTAATAACGCATTTTACGAATGGAGTGTGTTAGAGTGATTTCTGGGTGTAGGGCATATACATTTTGAAATTGACTTTGGCTACCAGTCTTCATATCGGAATATGCATTGTGGATTTAATTTGAAGTGCAGCCCTGAACAATGAGTTCCTAAGAGCAGTGATTCTCAGACCAGACAATGAAGATTAAAATTCACTTGGATGTCTGTGGTGTGCATACCAATCAAGAGATGTGAAGGTTGTATGCAGTTTCAAAGAAAGCATTGTTTATAGTTTGTAAATATGGAATTGTCCTTTGATGTTTGGCATATAAAATATTGAGCCCCACTTTGGGCCAGCAGACCTTTCCACCAAAAGTGTCTCCATATGATGCCTGCTGTACCTTGCTTTGTCAAATAAAGAAGCTGCTTTGTATCTACCAGTAATTTTCTCCGGTACCTTCGTGCGTCCAGCGATCTTAGCAGTCTAAGTCGGTGAGTATTTTTTAAAAATTAGTACTCACGTTTGGATCTCTTCTGGCCGGTGGTACACAGAAACAGGAGGTACCAAGAACACGGAGAGGTGAACTGGTAGATATAAAAGTGGTGTGTGCGTGTGCATATGGAAGAGGCGAAGCTTTGCACGTTAATTTGGTGAGATGGAGCCACCAGTTGCGAAGATTTGGGACGTCAGAGTGGGGGCGTTTGGGGAGCTGCCATTTAGCGTACACGTTTTGCGAGTGCTATGCAAAGGAGTCCAGGGGCTGAAAGTAGCAGATTGCAGAGCAGAGACTCCGGGTTTTAAGTTTAACTGCTACCCGCCTTTTATATTTTGTGCAGTGTGAGAATTAGCGTGGAGATATTTCAGGGAGATGTTAGGATGGCATGTATAGAAAACAGGCAATTCATGCCGAGAACCCTGGTGATCCGAGCCAGCCCGTGACTCTGATTACAACCAATCTTAAGCCCCTCACCCCAGGGACACAGCATTTTGTCAGTGTTGCCCTCACTTAAAGTCGCATATGGGAATTCGGAATTCTGGAGAAAATGGTTGAAACTCACCTAAAGATATACCCGAGTTGCTAAAAGCAAAGTGTCTGAAGAATGAGTGGGACAATATAGCCCAGAGGGTACGGGATAGTACCTGGGCAACTCCTGGAAACGCCAACAATGAAGAAAGATATTGCTCTTTTAAAGAGGAAGTGAGGCAGCGTCTACGGAGAGTTGACAGATAATGGCAGTGATCCAAAGAGCTGACCAGACAGCCATACTTTATGCAGAATGTAAATATCGAGTGCATGAGGAGTATTCCGGTTTGATAATCCAGGAAGGGATGACACCAGTCTTCCTGAAAATGATGAGGTAGCCTGAGCTCAGCCTACCGATCAAAGAAGTGCACGAGAAATTGTAAAGTGGCTATAGTGGATGCAGCTGCTGTGATGCCCCAGAGGGTTTGTTGTGCTTGCCGGCGGCCAGTGCATGATGCAAGGAACTGCTGGAATAGGCGTGGGAGGGTAAGGGAGTTGATATGCTACAGTTGTGGCCAATCGGGAGATGGTCGGAGTCCAAGAGGAAAGAAAAACAGGTGAACATCACAGCAGACACGCAATCTCTTACCCCATCGGCGCCAAGTCTAACCAATCTGATTGCCGATCGGATCATATGGTCAGAAAACGATATGGCGGCGGCCCCCACTGCCAGTGCTGGTGACCCGCGGATGTACCCAACAGTATTGTTAGGGGGCCGGCAGTGCGATATGTTAGTGGACACAGGGGCATCGGTATCGATAACTGACCTACCCTTGCCAACAACTGAACGGGCTATTTATATTAGGGGTTTAGGAGGGAAAACAGAAAGAAGCGAGTTGCAAATACACGAATCGGGGGAGTGCAGCTTCCGGTGTAATCCTGGGTATGTCCAAAAAATGAGGACACTATCCTTGGAATAGACATCCCAAGGGAAACAGGGGCCATTACAGTTTTGGGAAAGGAAGAAATAATACGGACAAGTGAGGGGCAGCGAACATGTGCAATCAATAGAATACACAATACATAGTCGCAGCTGCCCTGATCATTAGAGACTGGAGCCAGCAGTGTGGGGTAGATACAAGCTAGACTGGCCGAGTAAAGATAAACCCAGTTAAAATAGAGGAAGTTCTGTATAAACCCCATAAGCAGTACCCTATAAAAACTGACTCACTGCCCGCTGTTCAGGGTAAAGTGAAGGAACGAAAACACCAGCGGATTGTCAGAGACACTGCTACAACTACTAACTCGCCTATATGGCCAGTAAAAAGCCCATTGGATATTATTTATTATCAATAGACTATACTCCCTCAAGACCACGCCGAGGTTGCATCTCATAGCGCCGAGCCCCGCAACAATACTGAATGGCCGTCTCCAGAACATTTTTTTTCAGTCATGGATGTCGCTAATTGAATTTGGGGGCTCCCTTTAGTCCCATGACAGATTTGTCTTCACCTTGGGTGAGCAGCAATATACACGGGCCAGATTCCCCCAGGGATTCCGCAGTAGCCCCGCTGTTTTTCATAAAGTCATAGCGCAGACTTTGTAAAAGCTCAATCTGACGCCCTCGCGGTCGACACGCTTACAATATGCAGATAACTTACAAATCGCTTCGGAAGATGAAGCAAGTAATTTAGGGAGGATAGCCAGTGTTTCAGCGATACTGCGAGACGAGGGGTCTACAATCAGTTTACACAGGGCTGAGATAGGAAAGTAAACCTACAGTACCTAGGCTACACCATGCCCCAAGGGAGGAAGGACTAGTCAGATGACAGACGTTCGACAATTTGCTTCATGTACCGCCTAGTGAACACAGGAGTGAGGAAGGTAATTACGGGCGTAATTACGGGCGTAATTTCAAACCCGGGTTCTCAGCACGAGTGGCCCCGATACAAGCCTTGATGAAAGGAGGGAAGCCCTCACCGGAGGAAATAAGATGGGGGTCAGATAAGGAAAAGGCTTTTACCGATATGACGAAAACCCTGGTCTCTACTCTCGTGCTAGAATCACTAGATGCGGTTCGCCCCTTTCACCTACACAGCAGCAACGCAGAGGTGGCGCAGGACCAGGAAAGCCAGTGGCACAGTGACAACCATTGCTCGACGGCTCCGCGTGGGCAGTGCGAGTAAGTGAACCAGTTGTCATGATAGGACCCCCCCCCCCCCCCCCCTACCATTTAGAGCTCCCGAATACCGGGAGGCTGAGAGCAGTTCACCGGCGGCATAAGGACACGTATTCAGCACGGACACCTAATATAACAACTGCTGAAAACAGTGAGTCTGCCAGCAGAGGTGACAGCAATTAAAGTAAAAGCTCACCAGAAAGGGGAGAGTAAAGAACAGAGAGGAAATGAGTGGGCAGACATCACTATTAAGAAGGCAGCAGATGAACAAGAGGCAATTGAAATTGCAAGTGTGCAGGAAGAAGTATACTAAAATTATATGAAGAGGTGGAGGCAGAAGAAATGGAGGAGAATGGGAGCAAAGGAGGCACCAGGTGCAAGCTGGACAAATGGGAAGGAAGGAATTGCGGTGGTCCCACCATATACTAGGCAGATATTACTGGAGTTGTGTAATGTGGTGATATGTCAGGGAAGGCAGAATATGATCATGACCCTCCAGCAGGACTGGTGGTGATCACGGATGGGTAGGAATGTTGAGAAATTCTGCACGGTTGTATTATTTGTGTCCAGCATAGCTCTGGTAAGGGCCTATGGCTACAGCTGACAAACTAGCCATGGCTGAAGGGACCATGGGAAAACATCCAGATGGACCTCACTGGACCTAGGCCAAAAGCAAGGAGAAAAACTACTGGCTAGTAATTATGGATCACTTCACCCAATGGGTAGAGGCTTTCCCAACAAGGGATTACACTGCTACATGGATTCTAGTTCAGGAATTCCTCCCAAGGTGGGGAACCCCAGTTTAGGTGGGCGCAGGTCAGGGAGCACATTTCACCAGCAAAGTGATGAAGGAAATGTACTGACTGTTAGGAATTCTACAATGGTTCCAAGCATCCTACAAATCTCAAGAGTTCAGGAAAAGTAGAAAGAAGGATGAACTGAACAATCAATCAACCTCAGCCACAGCTATAGCTGAGATGGAGAAGACATGGGTTGATATATTACCAGGAATCCTGATGAGATTATGAGCAACCCCAAACTGCACGCTGGGTCTCAGCCCCTATGAATTATTGACTGGTCAAGCAATGCCACTCCCTTATGGGGTAACTACAAGTTGCAGTGAGCCTGGGCTTACAGGAATAGATTGACACAGTCTGTGAAAGGCTTTAGTAACCAACTGAAAGTGTTCAAGGACCGAGCAAAACAACAGCAGCACATTGCCGATCAGAGAGAGCCAAGGGGAAAGGAGATGGTTGTCTCACAGCCGGGTGACCAAGTCTTGGTGAGGGTGCTGCCTGAAAGGGCAGGGTTCGCCCCCAGGTGGATTAGACCACAGATGGTACTTTTTATAAGTGATACTTTTGTCTGTGTGCAGACTCGGCAAGCAGCCAATGGAAGCACTGGAGTCAGATTAAACCATACCACTCACCTTCTTGTTGCCCCCACAGTGTGGGGATCACGTGTATCCAGTAACCGTTTAATTACAGACAACCTAAGAGATGAACACCAGCTGGCTATACCAGGCCTGACTACAGTTGTTGGAAACACACCCACAGCAAACACAAAGGCCAAAGACACTGAGAGCATGACAGAAACCTGTGAATAAGCATAGCAAAGCGTGATGGTGACAGTGCTCTGTAATGAAGGCTGGTTGCTGAAGGTAGGTAATTAACAACAGCATAGGACAGAAAATATATTGGGGAAAATAAATGGGAAGGGATTTAAATTAAAGCAGAGGCAGCAAGTTCCATGGATTCAATGACATTTCAGACTGAGAAAGATTGCTCACCACATCGGAAGGCAGTCACCCCCTGCTTGAACGGGGAGTGAATACCAATAAGCTGGGCCCTTTCAGCAGCTGGGCCAGTGACCAACTGGACAGTTCAGAAGGGGGTGCCACCGGGGAGAGGTCCTGGCAGTCATTCAAATGGAGACCATCCCAGCCCCTTCCTGTACATCGATGAGAGGGCCTGTGAGCCTGATGCACTTACCTTACTGATGCCCCTGGAAAGAGAGAGGTTTAGTTACCAGAGAATGAAGGGCTGAAGATGAGGAATGTGGTTAAGCTGCAATCGGCCTGCAGGGTAAGAACCAACAGGTGTACAAATGAAGCTGCATTTCTCAAGACTATTCTTTAAATTTCTGGGACAATCTCTCTGCTTAGCATTTTGTAGGTAACGATTAGGGATGATAGGGTAGATGGAGATGCACATAAAATAATTGGGGGGGGGGGGGGAATGCCAAAGCAGGGCATTTTTGCTGCCCTATTTTCCCTAAGGGTGGCCTTTCCTGATACAATTTTTTCATCCAGGAGGGCCAAGGGAAGGGACTGTTACGAGTGGTTTTTGGGTTTAGGACATAAACATTTAACAATTGACTTTGGCTATCAGACTTCACATCTGAATATGATTGTGGGTTTAATTTGGAGTGCAGCTATGAACAATAGGTTTCTAAAAACAGTGAATCCCAGACCAGGCAATGTTGATTAAAATTCACTTGGATGTCTCTAGGGTGGGAGCAAATCAAGAGGTGTGAAGTTTGTATGTAGTTTCAAAGAAAGCATTGTCCATATTTTGTAAATATGGAATTGTCCTTTGATATTTGGCACATATAATATTGAGACCCACTTTGGGCCAGCAGACCTTTCGACCACAAATATCTCCATATGATGCCTGCTGTACCTTGTTTTGTCAAATAAAGAAGCTGCTTTGTAATAACCAGTCATTTTCTTCGGTGACTTCATCCACACAACAGAGTGAAGGTGCTCAACAAGGTGGTCCCTAATTTACGTCACGTCAAATTAACGTAGGGGGACACATTAGCAGCTCCTGATACAGTAGACAAGCCCAACTGGTTCACAGGTGAATTGCTGCCACACCTGGAAGGACAGTTTGGAGCCCTGAATGATAGTGAGCAAGGAGGTGAAAGGACAGGATTAGTAGTTCTTTCAGTTGTATTGATTAGTGCCAGGAGGGGGGGATGAATGGATTAGGGAACCATGGAGAGAACAATCTCTGTTTAAAGCGCAGAGCTGGGGGGATATTGTTTGGTGTTAGAGGTATGCTTGGTGGTAGGGTCTGGTTGAAGATAGCAGAAGTTGCGTAAATGATGTATTGGATGTGGAGGCTTATGGACAGGACAAGAGGCAGTTTATCACTGTTAAGGCTTTGGGAAGATGGGGTGAGCTTGGATGTTAAGGAAATGGCGAAGATGTGGGTGAGGGCAGCATCAGTGCAGGAGGAAGGAGGACATCTCTAATGTCCTGTAAAAGAAAGCTCCCTCCTGGGAACAGATGTGATGGAGATGAAAGAACTGAGAAAAGGGAACAGCATTTTTACAGAAGATAGGATAAGACGACATCTACTCAAGATAGCCATGGGAGTTGGTGGGTTTATAAAAGATACCAATAGACAGTTTGACTCCAGAAATGGAGTCAGAGAGATTGGGAAAGGGAAGAGAGGTGACAAGAAATGGACCAAGTGAACTTAAGGGCAGGGTGGAAGTTGGAGGCAAAATTGACAAGCTCAGCATGAAAGGCACCAATGCCATCATCAATGTAGCATGGAAACAGTTGGGGAACAATAGCACAGAAGGCCTGGTGAGTGAACTGTTCCATTTAGCTAACGAATAACATAGCTGGGGCCTATGAGGATGTCCATGGCTCACCTTGCGTTTGGAGAAAGTGGGAGGAGGTGAAAGAGAAATTGTTGAGTGTGAGGACCAGTTGCACAAGACAGAGGAGGATGATGGTGGAGGGGAACTAATTGGGTCTATTGCCGAAAGCTTTAAAAAGTGTTTCACTAACCAAAGAATGATATTCACTACCCAAGCAACTTTGGTAGAAATGGACACTCTGGAAGATATTGGCATTCCCTTAGTCTCAGTACTCCCAGCCAAAGAAATAAGAGTTGAATATCTTGACCAAAAAGCCAATAAACATAAAATACAAGAGATTTTGCAGATGCTGGAAATGCAGAGCATCGTGCAAAATGCTGTAGGGACTCAGTAGGTTAGGCAGCATCTATAGAGGGAAATAAACAGTTGATATTTCAGGCCAATATCCTTCATAAGGACTGATGAATAGTCTCAGCACTAAATGGCAACTGTTTATTCCCTATATAGATACTGTCTGACCTGCTAAGATTCTCCAGCACAGCCATATTCACTGTGGCAATGCTTGCATCCTTACAAATAGTATAAGGCATTTCACTTCTGCCACCTTGTTTCTAAGCCATTTGTTCCTACAATTTTTTTTTTTGAAAAACGCTTCTCAGATGGAACAGGAAAGATTGTTACTTACTTCAATTTATTGTTTAGGATAAGCAGAGATGATCAACAGAATTTTATTTTGTGTGGTAAGCACTGAAGGAGAAAAACTTGCTGAGAAATTGCATTCCCTCATGCCTGTTGTTATCCATAAATCAGGCAAAAATTGATTTAATCCAGTAAAGGTCATGCGAGTGACAGACTCCAGGTGAAATTAAACCCACCCTCCAACTGGACTGTACACTTTTCTGTGTTAATCATATTGGCATTTAATACTATCATCCCATCAAAGCTAATCAGTAAACTCCAAGACCTGGGTCTCAATACTCCCTTGTGCAATTGATCCTCGATTTCCTCACATTTTGTCTACAGTCAGTTTGGATTGGCAAAAACATCGACTCCAGGATCTCATTCAGTACAGGAGAACTACAGGGATGTGTGCTTCACCCCCTGCTCTACTGGCTTTACACCCATGACTGTGAGTCTTAAGTACAGCTCAAACACCATGTGCAAGTTTGCTGATGACACCGCTGTTGTCAGCTGTATCAAAGGTGGTGGGAGATTGAAAATTTGGCTGAGTGGTATACTAACAACAACCTCTCACTCAATGTCAATAAGACTAAGGAGTTGATTATAGACTTCAGCAGAGGGAAACCAAAGGTCCATGAGCCAGTAATCATCAGAGGATCTGAGGTGGAGAGGCTCAAAAGCTTAAATTTCTGGGTGTCAATTAGAGGGCTGATCCTGGACAATATAAATATAAATATACACAATATAAATATAATTGTGAAGAAGTCACGATGGCACCTCTACTTTCTTGGCAATATGCAGAGATTTGGCACTTCATCAAAAACGCTGGCAAATTTCTATTGAAGTGGAAAGTTTGCTGGCTAGTTACATAACAGCTTGGTATGGGAACACCAATGCATTTGAATGGAAAATCCTACAAAAGCTAGTGGATTTGGCCCAGTACAGCACGGGTAAAACCCTCCCCAACCATTGAACACACCTACATGAAACATTGTCGGAGGAAATCGGTATCCATTATCAAAGATCCTTACCAGCCAGGCCATGTTCTTTCTTCACTGCTGCCATCAAGCAGAAGGTACAAGTACCACAGAGCTCACACCAGCAGATTCAAGAAGAGTTACTACCCCTCATCCTTCAGGCTCTTGAACCAAAGGCGATAAGTACACTCCTTTAAGGATTCTTTTACCTTCCTATTTCATATTCATTATTTATTACTATTTATTTATATCTGCATTTCCGCAGTTTGCTGTTCATTGATCCTGTTTACAGTTACTGTTCTACAGATTTGCTAACTATGCCTGCAGAAAAAGAATCTCAGGGTTGTATGAAGGGACAAGTATTTATTCGGATAAGAAATAATTTTTACTTTAAACTTTGGCATGCATGACATTTATCCAGTTTCAGATATGCACCTAATGATGTCAGCATTCATGCAATGACCATTACCAACTTAATGTTGTAAATTGCTCCTCATATGTACAATCAACAACCATCATGGAATTGTCTCAAAATAGCAGAGAGCACACTGCACTAATTCATATTTTGAAGATATAGTTTCAAATGATTCCCCTCAGAAATTGGTAGACTGGGTTGGCAGTTTCAGAATTGACTGCAGATTACTCAGGCATCTCATAAACTCTGGTGTATGTCAGAAACCTAGTAGGGAATGTTTTTCCCAGCAGTTAGATTCTGATATATTCTGTTAATGGTCACCTCTCTGGCACCATTCCATTAGCAAGATTTCTGAACCAGGCATGGTAGGAGCTTTTACAAAGACAACAACAGCTAAACTAATGTCTCTTTTTCTCTGCATGGTTAAAGGATATGATTTCCCTTAAAGAGGATGCATTTAACAGGGCTATTGTGTTAGGAACCATTGATAATAATTAGATAAATTGAGCAATAAATTTTTTTTATATATCATACATTTGGATCCGAACTTAAATTTCCTACTGCTGTTCCCATTTCAAAATGTTATAAGCATTTTTCCATATCCTGGATCTGCCTGCTCTCTGGCTTGTGGAAGGCTCCTTTAAGTTCTGGCCAAAGGGATTCTTGAAGAGCTCAAGAGAATCCTTCTCCTAGCTTCAGATTATGGAGAAGTTTAGGTTGTGGAATATGGGTGAGTGTACTGTCTAGGAAACAGACAACCTCTCAGACAACCTCCCAAACCACTGCTGACCACACTGAGATCATCTACAGGCATCCAGTCTACTCCACCTTTGCTTCATCTTCCAGAGCTGGGGCTGAGGTAACCGATGAACTTCAAATCAAATGCGTTCTGATGAAATGTCATTGATCTGAATTGTTCATTCTGCTACCCCCTTCACAGCTGCTGACCTGATATATAGAGCATTTCCATTAATCGGTTTTATTTATTCCATCATATCAGACCCCTAACTTTTTCAATCTTATCCCCAGAAATGGACTTGGAATTGAAACTGGAATTGGAATTGCATTGTTATGGTTGCATGCTTTTTGAGATTCATGGAAAAGCTCATCTTGCACACTGTTCATACAGATCAAGTCATTACACAGTGCATTCAGATAGACCAAGTAAAACTATAACAGGACACAGAAATAAAGTGTAACAACTACAGAGAAATTGTAGTGCAAGCAAACAGTAAAGTGGGAGATCATGAAGAGGTAGATTACAAGGTCAAGAGTCCACTTTATTGTACCAAAGGATTTCCAATAGTCTTATAGCAGCAGAGTGGATGATCTCCTTGAGCCTGGAGGTGCATGCTCCCAGTTTTGTATCTTCTGTCAAATAGAAGAGCGGAGAAGAGAGAATGACTGGGTTCTGCAGGGTCTTTGATCATACTGGCTGCTTTACCTATGCAGGTAGAAGTATAGACAAAGTCCACGGAGGGGAGGCTGGTTTTCCGTGATGTACTAAGCTGTGTCCACCACCCTCTGCGGTTTCTTGCGGTGATGTGTGGAATAGTTGCCATACCAAGTCATTATGCATCCAGACAGAATGCTTTCCATGGTGGATCAATATTTGGTAGGGTTGAAGGGGACGTGCCAAATTTCTTTTGCCTCCTGAGGAAGCAGAGGTGTTGGAGAGTTTTTCTAGTTGTGGCATTTATATGGTTGGACCAGATTATTGGAGAGTTAGCTCTCTGCACTATCTAAACAGAACTCTGCTCATGGTTAAGAGGGTTATGAGTGGGGATAGTGACATATTAGTTCCAAATTCAGGAAGACTTTATAAGGTCTTTGTCTCTTCCTCAACAGCACCTGTCACCAGAACCAGAAGCCACTATGTGACAGGATCATTGCCTATCACCAGTAAACAATACATATTATTACATGTATATTGGTGTATATAATTATCTGATTAGGAACAGTCAACATGGATTTTTGCGTGGAAGGTCATGTTTGACAAATCTTATTGAATTTTTTGAAGAGGTTACGAGGAAAGTTGACGAGGGTAAAGCAGTGGATGTTGTCTATGTAGACTTCAGTAAGGCCTTTGACAAGGTTCCACATGGAAGGTTAGTTAGGAAGGTTCAATCATTAGGTATTAATATTGAAGTATAAAATGGATACAGCAGTGGCTGGATGGGAGATGTCAGAGAGTAGTGGTGGATAACAGTTTGTCAGGTTGGAGGCCGGAGACTAGTGGTGTGCCTCAGGGATCTGTACTGGGTCCAATGTTGTTTGTCATATACATTAATGATCTAGATGATGAGGTGGTAAATTAGATTAGTAGGTATGCAGATGATACTGAGGTAGGTGGCGTTGTGGATAATGAAGTAGGTTTTCAAAGTTTGCAGAGAGATTTAGGCCAGTTAGAAGAGTGGGCTGAACGATGGCAGATGGAGTTTAATGCTGATAAGTGTGAGGTGCTACATTTTGGTAGGAATAATCCAAATGGGACATACATGGTAAATGGTAGGGCATTGAAGAATGCAGTAGAACAGAGTGATCTAGGAATAATGGTGCATAGTTCCCTGAAGGTGGAATCTCATGTGAATAGTGTGGTGAGGAAAGCTTTTGGTATGTTGGCCTTTATAAATCAGAGCATTGAGTATAGGAGTTGGGATGTAATGTTAAAATTGTACAAGGCATTGGTGAGGCCAAATTTGTGTACAGTTCTGGTTACCGAATTATAGGAAAGATGTCAACAAAATAGAGAGAGTACAGAGAAGATTTACTAGAATGTTACCTGGGTTTCAACACCTAAGTTACAAGGAAAGGTTGAACAAGATAGGTCTTTATTCTCTGGAACATAGAAGGTTGAGGGGGGACTTGATAGAGATATTTAAAATTATGAGGGGGATAGATAGAGTTGACGTGGATCGGCTTTTTTCCATTGAGAGTCGGGGAGATTCAAACAATAGGACATGAGTTGAGAGTTAGGAGGCAAATGTTTAAGGGTAACATGAGGGGGAATTTCTTTACTCAGAGAGTGGTAGCTGTGTGGAACGAACTTCCAGTAGAAGTGGTAGAGGCAGGTTCGGTATTGTCATTTAAACTAAAATTGGATAGGTATATGGACAGGAAAGGAATGGAGGGTTATGGGCTGAATGCAGGCCAGTGAGACTAGGTCAGGGGTCAGCAACCTTTACCACTGAAAGAGCCACTTGGACCCGTTTCCCACAGAAAAGAAAACACTGGGAGCCGCAAAACCCGTTTGACAGTTAAAATGAAATAACACTGCATACAACGTTTTTTTTTGCCTTTATGCTATGTATAAACAAACTATAATGTGTTGCATTTATGAAATTGATGAACTCCTGCAGAGAAAACGAAATTACATTTCTGCATGCAACAAAAACATTTTGAACTCCGAAAAAAAGACGTTGGGTTGAAAGTTACTTTTAAGTAAAATATTCAATGTCTATTTGAGTCCTTCTTGTATTTATGAAAAACGCCGAACTTAAATTTTCCGCCAGCAGCAAACCAAAAATAACGTCAGCCAGCTGTCATCCTGAAAAATGAAAGGACTATTTCACTGAACTATGAAAAAATATGAATATAAGTAAAATAATAGGCAATTAAAATATTTATCATACTTGGTTAATGGGATTTCTGCTCCTGGACCTCAGCGCACAGCGTCTGCACATCAGGGCTGTATGATGTCACCTTCATCTTTACACAGGATCGCAAGCTGTCATCTGTGAGGTTTTCAATATCACTCCATTTGTGTTTCTGAGCAAGAACGGCCTTCTGACGGGCAACATCTTCAAGGTCTGCTGTCAAGCGTCTAAACTTGGACACCCATATGTCTTTGTCGGCTATGTCGGCCAGTTCCATCTCAAGATCAGGTTGACTCACACCTGCCAATGCAGTCGTATTCAGTAGGGAAGGATCGATGCTTAAGGGAGTGACCGGGAAGGATAATGTGTTTTTTTCCTCTCTGAACTCACAGAAGCGTTTCCCAAACGATGTTTGCATTGCGATGATTGCAGAATGTAAATACTCCGAAATTATCATGTCGTGACCTTGTTTGAACTCTCTCAAATTGGGGAAGTGAGACAAAGTGCCTTTCTGTAAATCTCTGGCAAGCACTGTCAACTTGCGCTCGAATGCCAAAACATCCTCCAACATGTGCAGGGCTGTACGTCCTTTCCCCTGAAGAGCTGTGTTCAGCGTGTTCAGGTGCGCTGTCATGTCTACCATGAAGTGTAGCTTTTCCAGCCACTCTGGCTGTTCCAGCTCAGGAAAGGTGAGCCCTTTGCTGCCCAGGAAAGTTTTCACTTCTTCCAGACACGCGACAAAGCGTTTCAGCACCTTCCGTCTGGACAGCCAGCGATAAAAACACGTTGTAGCGGTGTCAGTAAACTGCAGTCAAAGATAGCTTTATTCGAACTAAACAGCCTTGCTTTTAAGCCTCCCTCAACCCAGCCCCCATGGACGCAGATGCTGCAAAAGACGCGTACTCACAAACCCCCGTAGGCTATCTCCCTTAGCCGGAATGCCGGCTAATTGTGAGCCGTTTCGGATGTGGCAGGAAATGTACAAGATCACCATAATTACATTTCAAAAGCTAACAAACTAACATAAAATACATTTTAATTAAATACTGACCAATTATTTCCCAAAGCCACAGGGAGCCGCAGCACAGAGGTGAAAGAGCCACAAATGGCTCGGGAGCCGCAGGTTGCCGACCCCCGGACTAGGTGAGAGTAAGCATTCAGCACGGACTAGAAGGGCCGAAATGGCCTGTTTCCGTGCTGTAATTGTTATACGGTTATATGGTGATATATATGGCTTTCAGAATTTTGGCCTTCTGACTCTGCACAACTTCTGACAGCATAGAGTTATACTCCAATATGCTCCTCGTCATTTCCTGTGTTTGTTGTGAAACACTCACAGTGGACAATGGCATCAGCTATGAAATGGCAGTCTTGTAACTGTGGTCCTTATTTGAACCCTTCAAGGTAGAATGCATAAACAGAATTCTGGCAGTTTTCCAGATGCCCTACACCTCAAGCAAGACTACTTCTTCCTAGTGCTGAGGTTCTCTCCCGCAGAACACCCAACTACATTTGCTCATCCCTTGTGGTGTCGGTGTCTGAGATGATCCTACAGGGTGTCAGGTACAAGGGTGAACTCTGACCAACATCATTCCCCTCCTCTTTTCACCCCTATGACCCCCTTCGGCTCCTCAAGTTTCTTGCTCTTCATGGGATTCTCTCCTGGGGAGGGATAAACTCTATGCACTTTCTAAGCAGTTTCTTTCTTGATACCCGCAAAGACAAAACAGAAGACTGTTAATGCCTGTAAGCTACGATGATGCAGATAAGTCAACAGAAATAATGAAGATTCTAATCAAATCAATGGAGTGCTGTAATCTCAGTGAAACTCAGTTCATGAACATACCCGAGAGATTGGTGATAGATCTGCCCTCCAGGTGGTTTTATGCTGCTTGTTCCATCTACTCTTCAACTAAAGTGAGGTCTTACCAATTGGAAACAAAGTCAAAGTCAAGTTTACTGTCAAATGCATGAGTATTTGTGTGCACAGATTCAACAAAAACTTACTTGCAGCAGTGTTACAGGTACATAAACAACATTCACAAGAAAAACATAGATTTTTAGCATAAATTGTACACAATTTTTATAAGCTGAAACACAAATAGAACAAAAAGAAGTCCATTTTAGAGTAAAATATTCAAAATGGCCATAGTGCTGCTAAACTCTAGTGTTTAGGATTATGCCAGGTGCTTCAAGACTGAATGGCTCAAAGGATATAGCTGTCCTTGAAGCTAGTGGTGCAGGACTGCAATCCAGGTGGAACCCATGAGAAAACGTCATGGCTGGATGGTGGGTACCATTGATGATGGACATGGTCTTCTTGAGGCAGTGCCTGCTCTAGACATTACCAGTGGTAGGGAGGGACTTGCCATTGAGATGCTGGGCAGAATTCACTGCTCTCTAGATGTTCTTACATCTCTGTGTATTTGAATTGCTGCATCAGATCATGAAGCAACTAGTCAGGATACTTTCAACTTATGTCCATGGAAGTTTGCATGAATGTTTAGTGACATGCCAAACATTCTCCTGAAAAAGTGAAACTGGCACTGAACAGGCCCTGAACTTGCAAAGGCCACTTTTTGGGTAGGTGGCTTCTCTTCTATTTCTTGCTACATTTACAAAAGTGAGGAAGCTGAAGTATGTGAAATAATCCTGCAATTACCATTATTTTTGAAGGATAACTATCTGTGCAGGATGAGAGAAAGAGACTTGGGCACATCTACAGCAAGGTTGCCCAAGACGTTTGCATAGTACTGTAGTAATTTTAGAAACATAGAAAACCTACAGCACAATATAGGTCCTTTGGCCCACAATGCTGTGCCGAACATGTACTTACTTTAGAAATTACCTAGAGTTACCCATAGCCCTCTATTTTTCTGAGCTCCATGTACCTGTCCTGGAGTCTCTGAAAAGACCCTATTGTATCCGCCTCCCATCACTGTTGCCGGCAACTGATTCCACACACTCGCCATTCTCTGTCATCTCCTACTTCCAAGCATCTTAAAACTGTGCCCTGTTTATATATTGCACTGTTCTGCTGCAAAAAAAAATATATATCATGTTGTATGAGAGCAATGATAAAAGTGATTCTGATTTGGGTCTTTTTTGTGAACTGAGATTGGGAAACGTGTGGAGAGAGAGAAATCATGGTTGAGAAAAGGGGAATGGAGCAAGGAGGAAGTGGAAATACCAGAGAGACATTCTGTAATATTAAATAAACCAATTGTTTGGAATCGATTTACCTTGCCTGGTGTCTCAGGGCTGAGCGTGTCTGCACCCACTCCATCCTCCCCCATCTCTGACCATTCAGCAGTGCTCCACCCTCACTATTCCCAACATCCTTTGCTCCTGCCGGATTTGCAAACTTGCTCTCCACTCAATGTTGACAATGCAGAACTGTGTGGAAGTCTTAGGCGCATTAACTATACGTATGTGCCTAACACTTTTGCACAGTATGTAGATGAATGTATAAATATAAACACAACATCAGATATACTGTGAATATAAAGAAGCCTGATGTATTTTTATGTTATTTCAAATAAACTGAGCCAGCTATTTGCAGGTAAGTTAGGGTGCAGCTGAACAAGCTATTCAATAGCGCCAATAGGTGTTCAAAAGTACAACTATCACAGCAAAACAATTTCAAAAACAAATGGCTGCAAATTTATTCCCAGAGGAATCCCTGGCTATAGTTCAAACACTTAATTTCCATTAAAATTTCTTTTTGAACACCAATATTGCACACTAATTTTTTTCCACATTACATATAATTTAATCAAGCTGTGCCAAAAGATACTTTCAGGATTAATTTCTTTCTTGAGCCTTGTGCATCAAACATTAAACATCCTTTTAATTATTGGTAAATGAAATGCACACAAGTCAATATTGAAACTTTAGAAGTCTTTTCTAGCATTAATTTTTTTTGGTTTCTCATCCTGTATATGTTGCAGCTTTCTGACATCCTTAAGGGATAAATACACAGATGAACAACAAACAGCAAATTAAAGATTCAGATTTGGGTAATTTTTAAGATTCTTTGTTTTATTTCCAATTTTGTGAATTGCCAGAATACAAATGAAAAGACATTCTTTTTCAGATACGCTGCATGCATAGAAAATAATTAAATGTAATGGGATCAGAAATTGCACCATTTAAAATTATTGGCCTTATAAATGACTAAGAAGCTGGAATAAATTACTGATTATCATTATGACTTAATTTGAGAAATATTTTAGTTGTTTGGTCTTTGCTACATGGGACATTATATTGTTTTGATATTTATGAACAAAATAGAATAAATGAAGTTGCTCAGTAAAATAATAAAGATGAATATTGTTTGGCAAATTCAAAGGTGTCTCTGATTAAATATTTGGAAGAAAACTGATTAAGGCATAAGTGATATACAATGGTTTTCAAACTGAGTTAAATAATGTATGGGCATGGAGGATCATTTAGAGTATCGTTACAAGTCTACCCAGAAACACTTATATACTGCAGCTATCATTTAAAGCTATTTAATTGTCTTTAAATGATAGCAATTTCCTCATTTCAATTCCATCTAGAATTCAGGCCTTAATATTTCCACTAATTTGCATGGAACAGCAAGGACAGAATTTATCATATCACCTGTGCAGCTTCCCTTAAAACATACATTTATATCAATAATCATTCTGGTCCTGAAGATGATGTTGAGGTAATTATCCCCTGCTGAGAGACCATGGCATTGTCAGCACTAGGTTTGGTTCTATATATAGAATTTGTAAGTAAATATCTTTCTTTCACTGCAGCTTGAAGGAGATATTATGATGCATCTCACAGAAGTACTTTAACTACATTTTGCAGGCCATTGGCTTACATATGCTTTTAATACTTGATGCTACCAAGTTGTTTGGCTTTGTTTGTTGAGAAACGAATTACTTCTTGCAAATCCTGCCTCACTCACAAACTATTGGAAGTAAGTGTCTGACAGTGTCACATTTAAATGCTTACATCCCAGAGCGGAACAAATCTGGTGTCTAGAAGGAAAGACACGGCAGCAATAACTTCCATTTGAAACTTCTTCCCGGCATCCTTTAGGAACCTTCTGGCTGCAAATATAACTTATGAAATAACAAGTAGGTATGCATGTATTTAGCAAAGATGAGAAATTTGCAAGTTAATGTTAAGGAGGTGAAAACTCAGTGCAAAGGGTATTTGTTCTTCTTTGTCTCCATATTCATTGGGAACCAACATAATCTCTTGACGAAAAGGAAATATCCAAGTCTTTGTACATTCCGCTATATAGACATGGGAAGTTAAGGTAAATTCATATAGTTGATGAAATGTAACTTGTATCTTGTGGATGAAACAACAAGGTGCATGGTATAAGTTGGCCACTTAGTTTATCATTACAGTGATTTGTGAAAATAATATACTGTATTAAAAATTATACAATGTGGTACTTCTATTGGCTGAGTTCAGTGTGTCAACCCAAGCTAACTTTCAATCTTGTGCTTTCTGCTTTGAAGCATGCACTTAAAGGTCACTCTTTGATGCACTAGATAATATAATAGTGTGAGATGTTGAACAGATGTTGGCACCTGCTGAACCATTCTTCAAACAGAGCATCACAATCCTTTTGACCTGTTTAAATATGAATGATTCTATCCAAAATCGGCTCAAATTTGTGTAAGAGACCTTAAAATGCTGGGGAGAGGAAGGAGGCCAGGTACAGTATGATAATCAGACAAGAAGGCAAGCTGACTGTTGCTGTTAAAATAAATGGGCTGTATTGGACTGACTGACTGACTGTATTATCAGATTCAGAGAGAATCTCTGAAGAGTATTGATAATGGCTGGCTTGTAAAGACGCTGCACAGAAGAAGACAAAGGCAAATCATTTCTGTAGAAAAATTTGCCAAGACAATCATGGTGGTGAAAAGACCATGATCGCCCACGTCACAAAATATGGCACATAATGAAAGAACAAGCCTCTATTATAGCTTCTCCAATATTCAATGCCATTGAGATATACAAATGATAACCAGTCTATCAATCACCTTGTTTACAATACTGCCCAATCAAAATTAACTTTATCAGTTCAAAATGGAACAGCCTTGATAAACTGATAGGCCTTTTTCATTACAAGTTTTATCTTGTTTACTTTGAATGGGTTTGTTGTTTTTTGAAAGATAACTATTTTTAATATTTCCCTTTTTGCCTTCGATTACAGCTAGTACCAAGTAACTGAAGAAGATATGTCATCTACTTACTGTTTCAGTTCTGCGTTGACAGGTTTCTGTAAAACATAAAAAAATATAATGACAATGTAGTGCTAATGGCCCAGTCTTACTGTTGTCATTTCAAATGATAGAAATGGAAACAGATTGAATGCAACATGAAACTAGATAATATAGTCTCTTGATATTTGCATAATGGTATGCAATCAATCTGTTCTCATAATCACAAGGTAACAAAAAAAAATCCGGTCTTCAGGGCTGCCAGAACTGTAAAAGCTTTGATGCAGTCACTGACTGGTAAATTGTGGCTAAACTAATTAGGACTAGTAATTCATTGCCAATGGGTTGTCATCTTGTACCTTGCCTCTGAAATATTGACAACATCAGGTTTTATTCGAGTCTGGACATGTAGCACCCTCCCACAAGCCCATTTTTTCTTCCTTTAATGATTTTCTGACACACAGTATAACTCAAAAGTAATTACAGGAGAGACTGTGCCACTGAATCAGCCTGACTACTATTATTCCAGAGCCTGGTGTTTCTAAAACAATAGCTAAGATTTAGATAGCATGAATAAACCAATTCTCATTTAATTAGACAGCTAATAATTGCAAGCTTTTAAGATGTTAATGCCAAAATAATATTATTGACATAGTATTTGCATTATCAAATATTCGTATCAAATATTCATTTGATTTTGAAAGTTCTCTAACATTTGATATTTTGCTTGCATATATTTCCATAATAAGTTTATAAATTTGTCATGACATTTCATATGGAACAATTATTAAAAACAAATTAAAACTGGTTCTATAAAGGTTGGCAAACAACTAAATTGTCAGTGGTTCTGTGATGACAATTTAAGAATAGAATAGCCTAAAGAGCATTGCAGAAAATTAGCATTTTTTGACAAACTGACAGCCTTAGTTGCCCAAGCTTGCTTGTATCCTGTATACAAAGCTTGTCCTTAACTATAGCAAACCTCTCCATGGCAAGTGGCAAACCAATGACTACTCCATAGTCTGTGTTCAGCAAGGACTTCTCTGGATATATCCTTTAATACTAGATGGTAAGATACAGAGGAGGGGCTTCAGTCCAGAGCGAACTCAATCCGCATCACAGCTGAAAAATGTTCACCAGGCAGCTAAACTAAACTCCCAGATTTAAACGTCAGTATTAGTTATCAAAAACTTCAAAAGTTCCTATCATTCAATGTATTCAAAATATTCAGGAATGACAGATGTTTAAAAACATCATTTTGTTTCATAAATTTAGACCAGAGCATTTAAAGTAAACTTTAAATATTTAACAGGAACAATTAAAACATTTCAGTAACTAACACAAAAATATGATTTAATTAAAACTTATTTTAGCCCCTCACAGCTGTCTTCTATAATCAAGTAAATGGATTCCTGCATCAGACCTAACCTGGATTCTGTAATGGAAGTGATGGGGAATTGCCACTTCAAAGTTCACAGCTGACCTGATAATGTATATACACTACTTTGCAAAAGTCTTAGGCACAGTAGGTATTTTTTAAGTATATGCTTTCAGATGGTATGGCTTCCAGAGTGCACCTTAAAGAATCAATGTAGTTTTCAAGGCAAAGGGCAGTCACACCAAATATTGATATGATTTAGTTTTGTTTTACTGTTTACTGCTCTGTATAGTAATTTTTTGACATCCAAAACGTTTCATTTCATTACTTTTGAAAGCTTCTTTGCTTTACAGAATAGTTTTACGTGTGCCTAAGACTTTTGCATGGTACTGTAGGATCATGAAGGTATAGATAGGGTGAAAGTACATAGTCATTTTCACAGGGATGGGATACTAAAACCAAAAGGACATAGGTTTAAGATGTTTGGGTCTTCTGGCTTCTGCCAGCACATGCATGAATCCCAAACCTGTTAGCACGTAAGTGGGTGAATGCTGTTGATTTTAAGTTGGCTGAACACAAATATCTTTCTCAAGCATACAGAGCCAGATTTTGACAGAAAATTACTTTAAGTTGCTCCTAGTAGGGCTCAAGGAATATTTGAAATGGTAATGTCAGTGTTTCCTTGACACAGTATCACATCACAAGGAAGCAAGCGCTACGACCAAACCTGTCAATGGTGACTGTGTTGACTGGTGAGCTTGTTCTGTCTGCCATGTTTGTCCCATAGCACCCTGAACTTCTCCTATCCGTACACTGGTCTAGATGGCTTTTACATGTTGTTAGTGTGCTTAACCACTATTTATGTCAGCTTATTCCAAATACTTGCCAACTTTTGTGTAAGGTAGCTGCCTGCAATGTCTCTTCTAAAGCTCTTGCTTCTGATTTTAAACCTCTTCTTCCCCCCCCCCCCCATCCTGACTATGCCCTCATAATTTTATATATATATATTTATATATATATCTATCCTCTTAGTCTGGGCATAACAAGGTACCCAGGTGGCATGGGAGTGTAGTGGCTAGCATAATCAATTAACAGCACCAGTGATCACCGCTGTCTGTAAAGAGTTTGTACACCCTCCTGTGACCATGTGAATTTCCTCCGGGTGCTCTGGTTTCCTCTCACAATCCAAAGACATATGGTGAGGGTTACTGAGTTGTGGGCACATTTTTTTTGTGTTAGAAGTGCGACCAGACCTGCAGGTTGCCCAGCACAAACCTTGCTGATTTGATTTGAAACAAACAACACATTTCACTGTATGCTTTGATGTACATGTGACAAGTGAAGCTAATCTTTAATTTTTTTTTTAAATCTCGAGTCTTCTATATTCCAGGGACTAAAGTCCTATCCTGCACAGCTTCTCCTCCGATTCAGGCTCCCAAGTCAAAGCAACATCCTTGTAAATATTTTCTGCTCTCTTTCTAGTGTGGTTTCACCATCATTTTATATGATGTCAACATGACTTCCCAGCTCCTATACTTAATGCCAGTGGATAGTATAACTCAACTACTGTTTCCCAGTGTTACTATAGGTAATAAAATTAGGTCCAAGTAATTACACCAATTTTCTATATTTCATGTACTGAGTCATTGCTGGACTGTATACCAGGCACTTTTGTACATGTACATATGCTGTTCTTCCCTCTTTGGAATATGTTTTGTTTCTCCCAATTGATGTGAGCCATTAGTAGTCCCAATGAAATGCTCAAGCTTAGCATCATCTTTACTATGATAAATGGTGGCAATTGGAGAGATGCTGTAGCATCTGTGTACCAGAGGAGCGCTTACTTAAACTATCAATGAACAATAGAAAGTAGAGTACATTGGCTTAGATGCACAGTTCACTACACCCTAAAAAAAAGCAGCAAGGACACAACCCTCGTAGATATACTAACGTAACTTATTGCCACTATACTGCGGAGATTGCCAGCATCTCAGCATGTAATTTATGCATATTAACACAAAGATTAAGGAGCTGCCTTTCAGACCTGCAGGACTTATTGAACTAACGGTAATTTTATTACATACTTTTTGTAGATTCTTAGATTTTGTTAGATTATTTTTAGGTCAACAATAATACATGCTAGCTCAAATGTTTTAAATGGTATTCCTCAGATAGAATTGAGAGTTCTTCCACGATAAGAACCATAGTGTTCACTTACCATGATATTTCTAAGTTACCTCACCAAATGATGCTCATGGTAACAGGTAAATCTCATCTCAACATCCAGAATAATTTGCTTAGAGGTAATTCAATGTCTTTAAAACATACTTGGCATTACAATCCATACTATATTCATTCCTTCTGTTTGGCCTGCAAACAGCATTTACAGTGCCTACAAAAAGAATTCACCTCGCCCCCCCCCCCCCACCCCCTGGAAATTTTTATGTCTTATTGTTTTACAACATTGAATCATAATGGATTTAATTTGGCTTTTTTTGACACTGATCAACAGAAAAAGACTCATGAATGTCAAAGTGAGAACAGATACCTACAAAGTGGAAACAAAAAAATACAAAATAATTAATTGCATAAGTATTTACCCACTTCAAGTCAGCATTTAGTAGATGCACCTTTGACAGCCTGAGTCTGTGTGGATAGGTCTCTATCAGCTTTGCACATCTGGATACTGCAGTTTTTCCCCATTCTTCTTTACAAAACTGCTCATGCTCTGTGAGATTGCATGGGGACTGTATGAAGAGCCCTTTTCAAGTCCAGCCACAAATTTGTCAATTGGACTGATGTCTGGACTCTGACCTGGCCACTCCACGACATTAACTTTGTTGTTGTTAAGCCATTCTTGTGTAGCTTTGGGGTCATTCCATTGCTGGAAAACAAATCTCCTCCCAAGTCGCAGTTCCCTTGCAGACTGCATCAGGTTTTCCTCCATGATTTCCCTGTATTTTGCTGCATTCATTTTACCCTCTACAGCTATTATGAAGACAAGTGTTCAAAATTAAACTGATTAGAGGATAAACAAGAGAAAATCTGCAGATGGTGGAAATTCAAGCAACACCCTTTGCCAGAAGGGTCTCGACCTGAAACATTGACTGCACACTTTTCTGCAGATGCTGCGTGGCCTGCTGAGTTCCTCCAATATTTTGTGTGTGCTGATTGAAGGATAGACTCTTGCAAAGGAAGTCAAACTTAAAGAATTTAGATTGCCTGCTGCAGTAAAAATATATGGACCAAGAGCTATGAAGTGACCAAATGACTGAACAGAAATATTATTTCTGGATATATGTGCTTCAACTTTAAATTTACACAATTGCAGGCAGTATTTCTAGTCTTGGTAGAAATCAATAACTGAAGTGAAAGGATACAATAAGTTTCTGTTCTTAACCACTGGTGATGCCAATTGAGACATTATGGGATGCTGCACTAGATTTTTTTGATACACAATTCTGGCATTTAAGATACTTCATAATGGACAAGACTAATAATATATCCAATATTTTATCTTGTACAAGGTTAAGGAAAGGACAATTGTTAGACAGAGGAAAATGAAAATTAAAAAATAATGATGCATTAATTAAGATACAATTATTCAAATTTCAGAAGGACATTCTCAAAGTATTATTAACTTTATAACATCAGATTCTTTTCCATATAAAATAAATACTTTCCACTACTGTTGATGTTGTTGATTCTTAGGAGTATTATAATGCCAGCTGATGTAGCAATGTCATGGTGTCCTCTTCTAGTAATCATCCATCTTGGGTCAGATCTGGGCAGTAAAACCTTGAAGATTACCTCAACTATGGAGGGCATTGGAATTAAAGTACCTAATAGCCACACGTTTGTACTTGCCACTTGTGCCAAGTACCTTGAGTTGCAGATCATATCTATAATTAATGTCAATGAAGCTAAAAGCTAAGATTCTGGAGTTAATAGCAAGCCCTGTTTAACAGTTGCTGAGATAAACGCACATTACCATTAGTTCATTAGGAAAATATATGGCAGTAGAAATCCTGAGCAATTTACTTTCCTCTTAGCTCAGAAGTGCTGATTCCAATTGTGTAGGTCCCTCTTACTGTTTAGTTGGGATGTGTAAATTCAGAACAGAAAAGACATTGAACTTGCAACTTCGTGCTCCCTGAGTATTACATCAAATAGCTCTTTTGCCAACTAGGCTATCAGGGGAGCTTAGCAAAGCTCTGCAACAAAAATAACTTTCTGCATATATTATTTATAGTGCCTAAAATCAATTTTAAAATATCCTCATGGTATTATTAAACAATAATGAATATATGGGGGTGGGTGGGGGTTTATCTGGTGCTTGGTGCACTGAAAGGATATATCAACTCAATTGCAGACTATAGATACACAGCTAAGTAGACTAAATTATCAGCAGGTTGCACTCTATGCATTTGACATTTAGATAAATTTTCATGAACATTTTTGAAGTTAGAAGACATTTGCAGAAAAATCAAATTGTTCAAAAGAACATTATCTCCTCCTGGGTTGCAGAACATTGAAAGAGTCAATGATGAAAATCTAGATTTTCTACCCATTGAGGATGCATGACAGTAGGGAGAATAGACAAGTAAAGAACAGTGTTAGGAATAGTAGGAAACAATTTGATCTGTAAAACCTGTGCACCATGCAATTCAATTAAGGTTGATCTGCATCTCAATCTCATTCTATCTTACATTCCTTGATACTTTTACCAAATAAAAATACATTAGTATCAGATTTCACTGATTCAATTTCCTCTGCATCTGAATCCCAAATTGTAGTACTGGTTTAATGGAAAATTACATTACATAAAGTATATATTTTCCCCTTGTATGTAATAATCTTTATTGTAATATGTGCCATCATTTTTGAATCCTGTTTGAGAAATTTGATTACACAAATTAAATATGGCAAATTACATTCTTCTTTAAAAGTAATAACTGTTCAATTAAAAGGGGTCAAATTTTTGACCACATGTCCCTTTGAGGAACAATATAGATTTAATGTTTATTATCATCTAATGAATTTCCAAACATTTGATAAATTTCTCACACTTACAAAAGTTCTTTGGATGATACTGGATTAAATAATGTGGGCATTGGCCCAAACCAATATATTGTAAATTATTCCTCTACTACGGCTCAGATATTGAGTATACAAAATTGGATATAATCATTAATTTTTTTTTAATGAGGACCTGAACCACAGTCTAAGGTTCAATTGTAGGTCTGTTTGATGGGAATGGCAACACAGGTGCCAAATTTTTCAGCTAAAGCTAGATGAGGCGAGAGAATATTTGGCTTTAGGCTTAGATCCAATGCTCCTCCATTATTGTAAACCCCTTGACACACACCATTTGATCTCATATGTAAATAATGGGTGTTTGTCTGAGTACATGAGGAGCATTCAATTGCTGTTAAACCATAGCCGGGCAGTGAATCAATCTTTTCAAAAGTGGTGGAGAATGCTGCCAGGAAAGGCAGGGAGAACTAAATCTGATAACAGCTTTATTGGTAAAACAGCAACAATTCTCTTTGCAAAATATTCTCTGTAGTGATTCTTTTCAAATGCTTCACATGGGTTAAGAATGCAATATTTCTTTTGAAAAATACAATTAGATCCAGCATTTTAAAGTGCACTGGCTAATAACATATGTTGGTAGAAGTTGTTATAATACTCATTCATTGCTCCCTTAATGAGGATGGCAGTGAATCATTCTGTGTTAAACATGACCCTCTGGGTGTAGCCATTGGAAGCCATAATAAAGAGCCTGCTTGGTTCTGAATGTAATGCAATGCATTTACCCAAGAACTAAAAGAAAGATTGATTTGTCTTCCTTTTAAAATGTGATAAACATTTAGCTCCTTTTGCCTTACAGAAACATAGAAAATTGACTTCAGATTATATGCACTCACGGCATCCATGAAGTAAGCTACCCAGCACAAGGAGGTAATTGAGAGGTAAAAACAGAATTATTCTTAATCAGTAGTAGCCAGTGTTCAGCTTACAATAATACAACTAAGACGTACCTGTCCCAGCCTAACAAGAATGAAGCAATCCTTCAGTGTTTGTTCCACTTCATTTAAAGTAGCAATGAGGAATCACTCTTTCAAATAGGATTACTGCCTAACTTAGAATCCTGGAGTTTCTGCATGACTATCAGGAAGTTCCAGTTTCCTTATTATTGGGGAAAGAGATCCTAATGGGTGATGTTCCTCAACAGTAGCAGAGCTCAGCAGGTGCATGTGAAAGATCAACCAAAGCATTCATTAATAAGAGTTTCCTCTTGAGATGCCCAGCATCTCAGAAGCCTGCAGGTCCATGATCCAGTCCTCATTGGAGGAACAGAAGTGGAGAAGGTCAACAACTTTAAATTCCTGTGTTATTATTTCAGAGGACCTGTCCAAAGCCCAGCACCTAAGTGCAATTACGAAGAAACATAGCAATGCCTCTGTTTCCTTTGGAGTTTGTGTCATTTCAGCATGACAATTTGACAAACCTATAGAGGTGTAGTGAGGAATATATTGACTGATGCATCACAGTCTGGTATGGAAACATCAATGACCTAGAATAGAAAATCCTGCAAAAATTGGTTGATATGGCCCAGTCCTTCATGGGTAAAGCCCTCCCTACCTCTGAGCACATCTACATTGTTGCAGGAAAGCAGAATCTAACTTCAGAGACCCCCATCACCCAGATCATACTCACTTCTCACTGCTGCCATCAGGAAGGTGATACGGAAGCCTCAGGATTCACACCACCATGTTCAGGAACAGTTAATACTTCTCAACCATCAGGCTCTTGAACCAAAGAGGATAACTTGCTCAACCTCACTTGTCCCATCATTGAGATGTTCCTACAACCAATGGACTCACTTTCAGGGACTCTTCATCTCATGTTCTTGATATTGATTGCTTACTTCTTTAGTATGTCTTTTTATATTTGAACAGTTTGTTATCTTTTGTGCACTGGTTGAATGCCCACTGGAACAGTCTTTCATTTATTCTCTTCTGCTTATTTTATTTCACTTTGAACTATCCATAGCTAAAAGACTACAGGCAACAGTTGAAAAGTAATTAATCTAGCACAGAGGCCTCCAACCTTTTCTAAGCCATAGACCAATACCATTAACCAAGAGGTCCATAGACCCCAAGTTGAGAACCCCTGGTCTAGTACATCTGGCCTCTTAATAGAATGTAAATATCTGTGAAACTATCATGCATGCCTGCGTTTTAGTGACATGCAAGTCACATATATCGACTGAACTACTTAACCATTTTTTTCCTTATGTAACCCCCTGGGTCGCCTCAGGCTCGCTCAGCTCGTTCTTGTCTAGGGGGAGCAGCCTTCAGCCCCTCCAAACTGGGTAATCAGCTGGTGTGGATGCTGTGTGATGTCCCCGCCTCACCCAAAAACAGACAGTACACCATATGCGATTAAATGAGTACAATTTATAAAGGTTACTATAACTAAGTGATTAATAACGATACAGTATATATGAAGAGAAAATTAAAGAAAAGGCGCCAAACTTATCAAAGTCCAAACCACTTCGTGCACAGCCGTTGGAGCTCAATTTCTGAAGTCTTCTGGCCACCATTCAATCCCCTCCGAACTCCTCGACTCGCAGCTCAGGACCCTCCGAACTCCTCGGACTCTCCAAACAGCTCAGGACCCTCCGAGTGGTCAACCAAGCACATCTAGCTTCATCCCCCCCCCCCTCGGAGAATCTCCCGGCCTCGGACCCCCCTTTGGGGTCCGATCCTCGCCCAGCTTAGAGCATTGCGTCCTCTCTCTCGACCCCGTCGCGCCGATCTGCCCAAAAGCCCGTCAACAAAAGCTTACAGACTCAGAAGAAAGAACATTAATCCCCATTTGGTTTACAAAGGAATACCATTCTCGTTATCAGTAAATTAGCATTCCTGCTAGTTAACAAAAAAGAAGAAACCCTCTTTACACTTAATAGCACATTTATATGGTATGGGTGCTGGAAGAATTCCAGACTAAGGAGTTGTCTGGGGATTAAAATTACATTCACAATAATTACAGTGGTTGGCATATTCTCCATGTCAAATGGGCTAAAGGTCGCAACCACTGAAGATACATTTACACCACTTTCTGTGTTTGAGATTTCTCAAAACTAGTTATCATTAGATCACAACTTTCAACAGATCCTCAGACCACTGGAATTAGCTGGAAAAATTATAGATATACTAATTCTAACTCAGGCTTCAAAGTAAAGCAAAACATCTTGGTCTTCTGTTCTGGTATACATAAATTTCGACTGGAAATTAAATACTCTGGGTTTCAGGTGTTCATTTGCATGGTTGTGATTCACGTAAGTTAGTAGCTTCATGACCATTTGGAGTTGGACCTCACCAACAATTAGTGCCTTTGATAGACAAGAAATTCAGACAAAGAAGTCCCATCAACCAGAGCTCCTAAACTAACAGCCTATTCAAAAAAAATCTATTAGATTATGGATTTTGACTCTGTAATGATTTATACTTATAAATAGAACATGGTGACTGATCTACTTAGTGTAATATGGAAATGCCCAACTTTGACAAAAATGCATTTCTTCTATCCTGATCAATTTAAGTGCTACACAATTATTGGTAGTTTAAAACATAATAAGCTATTTCAAATTTGATGAAGATGATGCAAAATTTATTGACAAATCTTTTTACTTTATACCTCAGATTCTGTCCTAATCTATTAATCTAACTTCTCAGCCCATTCACTGTCTTTCTAAATCTAGAAGTGTGTGACAAAATATTCAAAGCTATGTAAGAAGTGTCTTCTCACCAAAGAGATGATGGTGGAAATACCATTAATAATTTGTGGTCATGAGCATATTTAAATTATTGCAACACAAATCAAAACCAAACAATTAGCATCCTTCCCTACCACTCCATGATATAGTGATTTTCCACAAGAAATAAATCTTGCTGTATCTAGCCCATGATTGTTATCTGAACTCCAAAGTCAGATATCACAGCATTCTATCACAAACTACAAAATCATCATGTCAGGTACCAAGCAATGACAGGTAACATGCACTTCAAAAAGAACCTTGTCATAGGTAGTTTATGCTGATGACAGCACTCCGATGGCCCACACAGAACCTGATCTCTAATGCATTGTCAACCGCTTTGCAGAAGCCTCTCATCTCTTTGGCCTCATCATCACACTCATAAAGATGAAAGTCCAACTTCACTCTGCTCCTGGATCCACTGTTGCCCCCCTTTCCATCAAAGCTCACTATCCTCAAAGCACAAGGAGTACAATGCCATCATCATTAGCAGTCTCCTTTCTGGCTAAGAACAGGAATCATTTAGCAAAGATATATGAAATTGCTAGAATACTTCATCACAGCATATGATGTTCCCACACACCAGAGGCACTGATGCACCACAAGGATGCATACACTTGAACAGAAAAGCCTACAAAAAGAAATGGACATGGGGCACATGAGGGCCCCAGACCATCATAGGTAGTACCCTTGCCACCACTGAACACATCTAAAAGGAGCAGTGTCATAGGGTAGCAACATCCATCATCAAGGACCTCATCCATCCAGATTATGCGCTCTTCTCACTGCTACCACCAGAAAGGAGTTACAGGAGCCTCAGGACACACCACCACCAGATTCAGAAACAGTTAGTACCCCTAAACCATCAGGCTCCTGAACTAGAGAGGATAATCTCATTCACTTCAACACTGTACTGTTGTATAACCTATGGACTTACTTTCAAGATCTCTTTATCTCACATTCTTGATATTTATTGCTTATTTATTTATTATTATTATTTTGTATTTGCACAGTTCGTTGTTTTTTGTACATGGGTTGTTTATGTATTCATAGTGCATGGTTTTAAATTGAATCTATGATTTTCTTTTACTTACTGTAAATGACCATAAGAAGATGAATCTTAAGGTTGTATATGGTGACATTCATGTATTTTGATAATAAATTTACTTTGAACTTTGGAATATTCGTAGCCTGAGTTCAGTTCTAGGCATCCACTGGCAGGAATGAGTCACAAACCTAGAGGTCCTCAACAGAGTGGAGACCACAAGCATCAAGGCCATCATCCTAAAAGCCCAGCTTCGATAGAAGGGATATGTCATGCACATGGGGGCTCCAGAATTCCCAAAAAGTTACTGAATGGCATCCTATCTCAGGGCAAGCAGAACCAAAGTAGGTCTCACAAGTGTTTCAAAGATTGTTTGAAAGCTAACATTGCATAAGCTGTACTTACTCCAAACTAGCTGGAACAGTGCAGGCAACACCCGTCTGGACATTGTGCCCAGGCAAGGCACACCCATGACCCCCGTGAGGAGAGGCATTGTACAGACCTGTTGTCTATCTGAGAGTGATAGAAAACAATAACAACAACTACTACAGCTGACTCAGGGCTGTCCCTTGCCCTTACTGTGGACAACTTTACCATTCAAGACTTTGACCCCATGGCCACCTTTGAGTCCACAACAAATGAACTGAACAAAAATGATCATCATTGTTTGACATGATGGAAGACCATTATCGATGTCACACGCTGACCTGATAAAATGAATGCTGACAGCAAGGAAAGAACCTTCAGCATACTACAAGCACTTTTAACAAAACATTACTGATCATAGTTATTTAACTACAGGGTGTGAAGCTTTGCAATTCATTGCTGAAGGCCTAAGTTATTGAATATATTTAAAGTAGAGGTTGTTAGCTTCTTGATTATTCAGGGTATCAAATGTTGCGGGGAAAAGGCAGGAGAATAGGGTTGAAAGAGATAATAAATCAGCCATGATGGAATGGCAGAGTGCACTTGATAGGCCGAATAGCCTAATTCTGCCCCCATGTTTTATGGTCGTAAGGTTTTATTCTAGGCTACTGACCACTATGGGAATTTCACTAGTCATGTTAATGTGAAGTGCACAGAATAGCAAAGCTTTAATGACAACATCCAATTTCAAGCCATCAAGTATGCAGCCTTTGTGGTGAACTAATATATAACTGATTTTATTCATAGATTCATACAAATGTTTGCAAATACAGGGGTTCCATGACAGCATTTTGGACAGAAGATTGTGGAGTGGAATTTCATACAACTTGCTCCATAATTTGGACCTATTCATATAGATTTAGATTTTCCTTACAAAGCTGTTCACAGAGCAAGATGAATTTTGGCATTATGGCAACAGGGACTTTAATGAAGACCAGTGGTTCTCCTTTACCAATAGGATTAGAGGATTCAGATATTCCCAGAAGAAGGATTACAAAGACATGGATAAATTATATATAGAGAGGAATGAAAGCTTTGATTATAACTGAAAGGAAAAGAAATATATTTTTTTAATATCTCTAACAATTTACAACTCTAAATAATGAAACTAAATTCTCTTAATTGTTATTTAGCAGAGCAGGTTGGTTGGTGGGCAATATTGGTTTTCACATTTTTAGCAGTGTACTTACATCAATCAATTACCATAGTTAATTTCCTGTAATGAACTGAATGGGTAATTAACTGAATACCATTGCACAATTTACAAATTACAAAATACACAAACAGAAAGCAAAATTTCATCCGTCGCACATCTCTTTCTTGCCATAAGCTGATTGCCACTTTATATATTATTAGTAACAGCATACATCATTCACAGACTAGTATTTTTGCAGTATTGCTGGGTCAATTAAATAACACTCCTATGTCAGGACCATTCTCAATTGTTCAAGATAATCACTAATGAAGCACTGAATCTTAACCAAATAGATGTATTGGATTGAGTATAATCTATTGCATTTTAAAGCCTTAAAACAGAACACATTAAAAATGGAAATAAAATTCAAATAAATAATCAGGCAATATAGAGATGTGAAGAGATAGCCTTCATTTAAAAAAATACTCACCATTGGGGAACAGAATTATCAGTTTTACATTGGCAATTTTGTTCAAAGCATTGGACATCACTTCCCCAGTTAGTAAAACTGTCATTAAGGGAAGGGTATTTTATCAAAGCTCCTGAGAAAGGTCATTCTAATTGGTGCCAATTAAATGTAGACCCTGACAAAGTTCAACACCTGCAGGTTTTGCTTTACTTAGAAACAAGAGACAATTCTTTACCTCCAGAGAGCATTTTAGGAAGAAGTGCAGAAAATTATTTTCTTCTATTATGCACCAATCTTGAGACACCATCACAGCCTCTCCCTATTTCAATTGAAACAGCAAATAGTCCCTTGATGGTGAATAGGTGTGTTTTTTTTAAAGAAATGTACAGTTCGCTGGTGGATTCTAGAAATCACCATTCTCAGAATGTATTCACATGGCATGTTTTTAATTTAAATGGTTTGATTACCTTTGCATAACTAATTTCCAAATGCACAAATGAACATGATTATGAGATATGCTAATGTTACTTTTATGTACTGTTCTAGTAACTGCAAATTACCAATATGTGGAGAACTTTTTTAAACTAGCTAAAACTCAGGAAAAGTTATTAATTTGTTTTTTTCTATTATTTTGCAAAGAATGCCTGAAGCTCTTTATGATCAGTTTCCATATCACAGAATGTGTCATAGGATATTAGTCTGGTCTTCTGTTTTATCATTTCATCTTTTTAAAATAAAAGATTCTCATGTTAATGAATTATATCAATGCCTACAGGCCCTAACTGCACAAAACAAATTCCCAGTCTCAGTCAAGGTGTCAGAGGCAGTTTATGCAGAATGCAGATATTCCTATAAATAGCCAGTAATAAAAAATCAGAATAGTCATTAATTGAGACCACTGTCATACACCTGCTGGCAATTATCTAGGGAGATGCTTTTGTGAAATGACAAATTCTCTGACAAGGGATGGGAATCAATGAAAATAACTATTACATTGCACATTTCACAATAGAAAATATTAAAAGAAGTTGAAATATTATTTTCAGTTTTATTGTCTGGAGTGCAAAATTATTAAAGAATGCATATAAAATGACAAAAGAACTTAGGTAATAGATCAGGCATAGGTTATTTGAGGCCTTATTAAGGTCACAGTTTATGTGATACTTCAACACGTGTGCTGCATACCCATTCCCTTTGTTTTCACTGCTATCTGGAGCTCATAATTTGAAGGTGCTGCTTATTGTTTTATAATCGAGTGATAATATTCATACTTCCTAAACTGGAAAAATCTGCCTCCAGGCATTTGACACATTGAAATCATAATGTATAATCCAAAGCAGGCCATTCTCTTAAAGAATTTAGCAAAGAGTTATACTAATGATAGTTAAATTATAATGAACTTACAGCATATTATCAGAAACACAAGTGAAATTATTATTATGCCACAAATGAAATATATAAATTCTAATGTTGCAATTATCCTTCATAAGAATTTCACTAACAACTGAGATTTATAGATGTAATTTAGACAGAAGTGGCAAGTGAATTTATAAATCCAAATCACAGGAATAGAATTGTTTTATCATTTTTATTTAATTTTCCACAATTGGGTCTGAGGAATATGGACATGTTACTTTTAAAATGTAAGATAAACTATTACATTATATCTTTGAAAAGAAACTCGATATTGTTATCATTCACCTCAGTAATTTTCAGCACCATGGACTGTTACTATTTTTCACTAGCATCAATAAAGTAGCAAAATAGGCATGTAATTGCCGAAGGTGGCAACAAAATCATTTGAAAGTAATTTAGTAATAAAAATAGGTTAACATTACTCAAAAAAAAAGAACCTTAGTTGACTAGAAAAGCAGAAGGATATGTCAGTACAAGTACACAACTCACTGCGAGCAACCCAAATATTAATTTCTAATTCCAGTTCTTTGGACATAAAGCCAAAGGAGCCATAAGGAAATTTGTTTGTTTACATCTTGGTTAAGTCTACATAGAATACTGTTTCTAATTTGGGTCATCATATTATAAATGTGAGTAGACGTAATGGAAAGGGTAAAAACAGAAATACAAGGATAACTTAACTCATCGAGGAAGTTTTAAGATGGTGATACTTACTTTTCCTCTTATAAAGAGAAGGATTTGGTAACCTAAAAACATTTCAAACATTTTAAGATGTTTTCAAGCAGTTGACATTTATAAAGAAAGTGCCAAACTAAAGGTGGATTGTTTAAAATGGTCCCAGATATCCAGCTGAGGGATTTAGATCACATTTATCAACCTAAAGAGTAGTGAAAAATGAAATTGCGAACCAGGTCTTCAAAGAGTGATGCCTCAAAAAGACAGCATCCATCATCAGTGACCTCCTCTTCTCATTGCTACCATCAGAAAGGAGGTATAAGAGCCTGAAGATGCACATTCCACAATTAAGGAATAGCTATTTCAATTATTTTAAATAAATATTCAAAGGAGTGGTCATTGATGGAGTGATCTGAGGCAGAATGTTAAGGCTTTTGCTGATTTGGGCTTCTTTGATAAGGGGTTGAGGTGAGGTAAGTTACCTGTGAGACAAGGAAACAGGAAGTATATCTGTGAGGCCAGTATTCTGCACAGGGTGTCAGATATGGGAAGTTTGGGAGACTCCCAACCTCCCGGACAACCACATCTGCACCAGGTGCATCGAGCTGCAGCTCCTTAGGGACCGTGTTAGGGAACTAGAGATGCAGCTTGATGATTTTCGTCTAATCAGGGAAAGTGAGGAGGTGACAGAGAGGAGCTATAGGCAAGTAGTCACACCCGGGGCCTTGGGAGACACTTAGGTGGGTAACAGTCAGCAGAGGGAAGGGGAAGAGTCAGATACTAGAGAGTACCCCTGTGGCTGTCCGCCTTAACAATAAATAATCCTGTTTGAGTACTGCTGGGGGTGGGGGAGGCTTACCTGTTGGAAGCAACTGTGGAAGTGCCTCTGGCCACTGGCACAGAGTCTGGCCCTGTGGCTCAGAAGGGTAGGGAAAGGAAGAAGGCAGCAGTAAGAGGGGAGTCTATAGCTAAGGTGTCAGACAGGTGATTCTGTCTGACACCCTGGAAAGACAGGAAACACAGATAGTAGATTCCCTCCCAGGTGCCAGGGATCCAGGATATTTCTGATTGCATCCACAATATCCTGAAATGGGAAGGTGAATAGCCAGAGGTTGTGGTACATATTGGTACCAATGTCATAGGTAGGAAAAGGGAAGAGGTCCTGAGAACAGACTACAGGGAGTTAGGAAGGAAGTTGAGAAGCAAGACCTCAAAGGTAGTAATCTTGGGACTACTGCCTGTGCCACACGACAGTGAGTATAGGAATAGAGTGATGTGGAGGATAAGTGTGTGGTTGAGGGTTTGGAGCAGGGGGCAAGGATTCAGATTTCTGGATCATTGGGACCGCTTTTGGGACAGGTGTGTCCTGTACAAAAGGATGGGTTGCACTTGAATCCCAGGGGGACCAATATCCTGACAGGGAGGTTTGCTAAGGCTATGGGGGAGAGTCCTGACGAAGGGTCTCGGCCCGAAATGTTGACTGCTCGTTTCCACAGATGATGCCTGACATGCTGAATTCCTTCCGCATGTTGTATGTGTTGCTTTGACTCCAGCATCTGCAGAGTATTTTGTGCTTAGATGGGCTGGAGTTTGTTAGGTGTGTTCAGGAAGGTTTCCTGACACAATATATGGATAAGCCTACAAGAGGAGAGGCTGTACTTGATCTGGTATTGGGAAATTAACCTGGTCAAGTGTTAGGTCTCTCAGTGGAAGAGCATTTTGGAGATACTGATCACAATTCTATCTCCTTTACCATAGTATTGGAGAAGGATAGGAACAGACAAGTTACCCGTTTAATTGGAGTAAGGGAAAATATGAAGCTATCAGGCAGGAACTTGGAAACATAAACTGAGAACAGATGTTCACAGAGAAATATATGGCAGAAATGTGGCAAATGTTCAGGGGATATTTGTGTGGCATTCTGCATAGGTACGTTCCAATGAGACAGGGAAAGAATGGTAGGGTACAGGAACCATGGTGCACAAAGACTGTTGAAAACCTAGACAAGAAAACAAGAAACATTTATGAAAAATTCAAAAAGCTAGGGAATGATAGAAATCTAGAAGATTATAAGGCTAGCAGGAAGAAGATTAAGAATGACCGCTTCGTCGAGCACCTCCGCTCCGTCCATCACAATAGACAGGACCTCCCGGTTGCCACCCACTTCTACTCTGCCTCTCATTCCCATCTAGATATGTCCATACATGGCTTCCTCTACTGCCATGATGAGGCCAAACTCAGGTTGGAGGAGCAACACTTCATCTACCGTCTGGGTAGCCTCCAGCCTGGTGGTATGAACATTGAATTCTCCAATTTCCGGTAATTCCCTCGCCCCCATCCTAGGTCCCTCTCTGCCCCTCTCCCCTTTCAACTTTCTGCTCCTTTATATCTACAGTTCTTTCATGCTTATCCCCTCCCCCCTTTATCCTTCCTCTGATTGGTTCTCCACCTGGCGCCTCTTGCCCTTTCCCCTCCCCTATCTCTACTACTGGGCTTCGGCCCTCTCTTCCCCCCACCCCATTCCTGATGAAGGGTCTCGGCCCAAAATGTTGGCTACTCTTTTCCCATGGATGCTGCCTGACCTGCTGAGTTCTTCCAGCATCGTGTACGTATTTTTTGATCCACAGCATCTGCAGTTGTATTTTTGTGTTTAGATTAAGAGTGAAATTAGGAGAGCTAGAAGGGGCCATGAGAAAGAAAACCCCAAGACATTCTACAAGAATTTATTCTATGAAGAGCAAGAGGATAAGATGTGAGAGAATAGGACCAAATAAGTGTGACAGTGGAAAAGTGTGTATGGAACCGGAGGAGATAGCAGAGGTACATAATGACTACTTTGCTTCAGTATTCACTACAGAAAATGATCTTGGTGATTGTTGAGATGACATACAGTGCATTGAAAAGCTTGAGCATATAGACATTCATAAAAAGCTGGAGCTTTTGGAAAGCATCATGTTGGATAAGTCTCTGGGATCGTACAAGATATACCCCAGGTTACTGTGGGAGGCTAGGAAGGAGACTACTGAGCCTCTGGCAATGATCTTCCCATTATCAATGGGGACGGGAGGGGTTCCGGAGGACTGGAGGGTTGTGGATCTTGTTCCACAATCTTGAAGAAAGAGAGTAGAGATAGCCCAGGAAATGACAGACCAGTGAGTCTTAATTCAATGGTTGATAAGTTGATGGAGAGGACCCTGAGAGGCATTATCTATGAACATTTGGAGAGGCATAATATGATTAGGAATAGTCAGCATGGATTTGTCAAAGGCAGGTCGCGCCTTATGAGCCTGATTGAATTTTCCGAGGATGTGACTTAAACACATTGATGAAGATAGAACAGAAGAAGTAGTGCTTATGGATTTCAGCAAGGCATTTGATAAAGTACCCCTTACAAGGCTTATTGAGAAAGTAAGGAGACATAGGATCCAAGGGGAACTTGCTTTGTTGATCCAGAACTGGTTTTCCCACAAAAGGCAAAATGTTGTTGCAGATGGGTCATATTCAGCATGCAGGTCACTGACCAATGGGGTGTCTCAGGGATCTGTTCTGGGACCCCTTCTCTTTGTGATTTTTATAAATGACCTGGATGAGAAAGTGGAGGGAGGTGTTAGTAAATTTGCTGGTGACACAAAGGGTGGGGGTGTCGTGGATAGTGTGGAGGGCTGTCAGAGGTTTCAGCAGGACATCAATAGGATTCAAAACTAGGCTGAGAAGTGGCAGATGGAGTTCAACCCAGGTAAGTGTGAAGTGGTTCATTTTGGAAGGTCAAATATGATGGCAGAATATAGTATTAATGGTAAGACTCTTGACAGTGTGGAGGATCAGAAGGATCTTGGGGTCCAAGTCCATGGGACACTCAAAGCTACTGCACAGATTGACTCTATGGTTAAGAAGACATACAGTGTATTGGCCTTCATTAATCTTGGGATTGAGTTCAAGAGCCAAGAGGTAATGTTGCAGCTATATAGGACCCTGGTCAGACCCCACTTGGAGTACTATGCTCAGTTCTCGTCACCTCACTACAGTAAGGATGTGGAAACTATAGAAAAGGTGTAGAGGAGATTTACAAGGATGTTGCCTGGATTGGGGAGCATACCTTATGACAATAGGCTGAGAAATTGATGAGGGTAGGACAGTGGATGTGGTCTACATGGACTTTAGCAAAGTATTTGACAAGGTCCCTCATGACAGACTCATTCAGAAAGTCATGAGGCATGGGATAAGTGGAACCTTGGCTGCTTGGATAAAAAATTGGTTTAAAGGAAGTAAGCAGAGGGTAGTTGTGGAAGGAAAGTATTCTGCCTGGAGGTTGGTGACTAGTGGAGTGCTACAGGGATCTGTCCTGGGATCCCTGCTATTTGTGATTTTTATAAATGACCTGGATGTAGAGGCAGAAGGATGGGTGAGTAAGTTTGCAGATGACATGAAGATTGGAGGAGCTGTGGATGGAGCTGCAGGTGGTCGAAGGTTAGAAGAGGATATAGACAGGCTGCAGTGTTGGGCAGAAAAATGGCAGATGGAGTTTAATCCAGATAAATGTGAGGTGATGCATTTTGGAAGGACAAACCAGAAGACTGAGTACAGGATTAATGGTCAATTACTTAAGAGTGTGGATGAACAGAGGGACCTTGGGCTTCAAATCCATACATCCTTCAAGGTCGCTGCACAGGTTGATAGGGTAGTTAAGAAGGTCTATGGGATGCTTTGCTTCATTAACAGGCGGATTGAGTTCAAGAGTAGAGAGGTCATGTTGCAACTCTACAAATCTCTGGTGAGACCACACTTAGAGTATTGTGTTCAATTCTGGTCACCTCATTATAGAAAAGATGTGGAAGCCATGGAGAGGGTGCAGAGGAGATTTACCAGGATGTTGCCTGGATTAGAGAACAGGTCATATGAAGCAAGGTTAGCAGAGCTGGGACTTTTCTCTTTGAAGCATAGAAGAATGAGAGGGGATTTGATAGAGGTCTACAAGATTATGAGAAGCATAGATAGGTTGGATAGTCAGTACCTGTTTCCCAGAGCACCAATAGCAAACACCAGACAGCATATGTACAAAATTAAGGGAGGGAAGTTTAGGGGAGACATCAGGGGTAAGTTTTTTACACAGAGGGATGTGAGTGCCTGGAATGACTTGCCAGGGATAGTGGTGGAGGCTAAAACATTAGGGGTATTTAAGAGCCTCTTGGACAGGCACATGGATGAAAGAAAAATCGAAGGTTATGGAGTAGTGTGGGTTTAGTACTTTTTTTTAAAAAAAAGGATTATATGGGTTGGCACAACATGGAGGGCTGAAGGGCCTTTACTATGCTGTAGTGTTCTATGGTTCTATAGTGACCTTGGCCTTTTTTCCTTGGAGCAACGGAGGATGAGAGGTGACATGATAGTGGTGTATAAGATGATGAGAGGCATTGATCATGTGGATAGTCAGAGGCTTTTTCCCAGGGCTAAAATGGCTAACACAAGAGGGTACAGTTTTAAGGTGGTTGGAAGTAAATACAGAGGGAATGTCAGGGGTAGGATTTTATCGCAGAGAGTGGTGAGTGTGTGGAATAGGCTGCCAGCGATGGTAGTGGAGACAGATATGGTAGGTTATTTTAAGAGACTCCTGGATAGATACGTGGAGCTTAGCAAAATAGAGGGCTATGTGTAACCCCAGGCAATTTCTAAAGTAAGTACATGTTCTCACAGCTTTGTGGGCCAAAGGGCCTGTCTTGTGCTCTAGGTTTTCTATGCTTCTATGTTTCTATAAATATATTTAAGTGAAATAAAATGACTGCCTTAGTATGACAAGGGAAAACTAAGATAAAGTGAGATGAGGAAGGCTGGGAGAAGATGCAATAAAACATAAATATTCTCATGGACTGGTTGAGCTACATGACCTATTTCTCTGTTGCTTATTATAAAAAGCAGAGTAAAATGATTGTATAATTATGTTCACACCAATTATCAGTAAAAATATACTTACTTTATGTGTTCACTTAAATGTTTTCATTCACACTTTGTTAAACATAATATTAGCTTGCATCATTTTAGCTTTTCTTTAATGTTATAATTTCTGCTTGTGCAATCTAATGCTGATCATTTCACAGTTGTTCTAAGCATATGTATAAAATCATTTTATATATATTGCTGAGTGCAAGAGCCTAAACAGCCTGAAGAGCCATGTAATAGTTTTGTTGAACTTCCACATTTTTAAATAAAATTCCATCGCAAAGATTAATAGATGCAACCACAGCAGTCTGCAAAACATATTACTGTTAGATAAGGGAAATGTAGAGAATGACAACTTTCTGTGTCCAACACTTGTTACTCTTTCTGATTTCCCAAGAATGTAGATTCTGAAATACAATTAAATTTGGTCAAATCTGCTGGTGGTACTAATGGGGTCGAATGAGATCGTGTGGATTGGATGCTAAGTTTTGAGAAATATGCTAGTTAATTTAATGATCAAGCTGTAAAAGTGAATTTAAAAATATATACAAATATATACACAATAAAAATACAATCAATATAGATAATAATTGGAATCAATTGAGGCAAAAGATTGGGTTTTGCCATTTGCCAATGTTGTCACTGCAGGTATTTCTGAATATCTTTTTATTAATTGGTATTAAGCTTTTCAAGTATTTTGGGACCACTGTCATCTAGTCAAGTGGAGAGTCACTCATCAGTAATGACTTGTAGTTGAACAATGGTTTTTGATTTTGAAACAATTGATTAATCTGAACTGAAAGGTAGAAGGGAGAAGATCAGTATGAAAAGGTCAGGGAAAGGAGTAGAGTAAATGTTGGCAGGTGGATCCAGGTGAAGGTGGGTGAATGTGATAGGAAGATGGGGGAGGCAGTGAGAATGGTGTAGGATCAGACTGGAGCATTTGATGCCCCCCAATCCATTATAAGGAGAACACAAGTCTCAAAACAAACAGAACTCAAGATCGGAATCAAACCAGTGTTGCTGGAGCTGCGAAACAGCTGTCACTTATGCGATTGGAATGGTAATCACACTTGACTTAGTAAGGGTACTGAAGATAATAACACTGTTCTTCTTCAAAACAGTGTCATGGAATCATTTATGTCTACCTGAGAGAGCAGACAGAACTTCAATTTAACAGCTCAGTGCAGCATTCCTGCAATGCTGGAGATTTATCCCAGACTTCTTGCTGTTAAGACTCTGAAGTAAGTCCTGTATTCCAAACACCTGACTGAAAAGTGAGTTTGTTATTAGCTGAGCCAAAGCTGACACTAAAATATGCTTGTCTGTCTCCTGTTTACTGAGGCAATACTCTTAGGAATAAAGGTTATATATGTCACGTGGAAAGATGCCCTCTGTAGTCTATGTCTACTTTACTTTTTCTAAGAAAAAGTCCATCTATTAGCACAACATGTTTTTTTTTCTTATTTCTGTATTTTTATCATCTGTGAGGCAAGCAACTAGGAGACAGAAAAATCTGATTGCAATCTGCCACTGAATCTTACCAGACCATTGAGATGACTACTTTGATTTGACATATGCAAATTCAGTTGAGTTATCTTTGTTGCATTTCAAATAATAAAAATGTACAATCTTATTCAGTTTGTGCATTTTGTATTGTCTTTAGATGCACACACAGTAGAATTACTTATATGCCAAGTATACTTTTGTTCATGATTACCCATGTAGAAAACTGACCTTTCCAGCTATTGTCAGGCAATTATAGAATTTAGTATTCTTCTGTTGTAAAGGCTACTTTGTAGCATTTTACAGAACAACAGCAGGGTCTGATTGGTATGTTGCAATCTAAATTGTGTCATCAAAACATAATAAATCTAGAATTTTGAATTCACATTTCAGGTTCATTCATTCATATTCGAATTATCTTTAACAGGCAAGCTTTTTGAATACTAATAGTTCCATGGTGTTCTATATTATTTTCACCTCACCAGTTTTCTTCATCCTTTTCTTCTGAAGCTTCTACATCGTACCATGACTAGGTTCCAAATATCACATATCCAGAGAAACATCACCCAAATCTGTGTACAGTTTAAAATACCATAGTGAAGATCAATGACATTAATTGTTTAAATTGTCTATGATGGCACTTAGAAGTGAAAATACTTGCTTATTATACTCCCCTAACGTCGATCAGACTGAGCTAAGCCAACTCCAAATTTATATTATATATTTTATGTGCAGTGTCATCTTTTAAGCTTCTAGATTACTAAGAAGGGCCTTTGGGGATGGTTTGCAGGTAATGAGATGTGCAAAATTCTAAAGGATGAGAAAATCAGCAGATGCTGGAAATCCAAAGCAACACACACTAAATGCTGGAAGAGCTCAGCAAGCCAGGTAGCACCTATGGAAAAGATAAACAGTCAATGTTTCGTGCTGTGGAGAGAATAAGGATCTCGGCTGAAAGGCCGACTGTTTTCTCTTTTCCATAGATGCTGCCTGGCCTGCTTAGATTCTGAAATAACCTGACATATTGATGCTGAAAAATTATTTCCTTTGACTGGAGCTTAGAATCAGTAAGTGCAGACTTAAGACTGAGATGCACAAATTTTCTTTACCATGCTTACCCAAATTTTCTTCTGTGTTTAATATCATAGTTTTTGGATAGTTATTCCTGTTATTCCTAAGTATATGCAAGGCTGAGCAACACACCCAAAATGCTGGAGGAACTCAGCAGGCCAGACAGCATCTGTGGAAAAGGGTACAGTTGACCTTCCAGGCCGAGACCGTTCAACAGGACTGAGTCGGGCAGGCAGGTTGGACAGAATTAGATTGTTTTCTCTGGATCACTGGAGGATGAAGGAAGACTTTATAGAAATTTATTTTAAAAAATATGAGAGGTAGATAGAGAGTTAGAGGTTCTTGTCCTGATTTGAAATGTGAAATATTAGTGGACATAGTTTGAAGGTGGGAGGAGGATAATTTAAGGGAGATGTGTGAGGCAAGATTTTACATGCAGTAATAAGTACCCGGAACATGCTGCTAGGGATAGTTGTGGTGGAAGCAATCATGGCATGAAGGGAAGTGGGAGATGAGACACATATTGAAGTTAGATGGGTTTACTTTCTTTTAGCATTATGGTCAGTATTAAGACCATGGTTCAAAGGGCTTATTTCTGTGCTGTACTATTCTACAGTACATTCTCTATGTTCTGTTTACATATTTAAAAACATTAACTGGAGGTGTTCAGAAGCTACTAAATAAAAAGCTACTTTACAAGTGGCCAGGCCGGAGTGTTTGAGACTTTTCTGAGTTGGCCTCCAAAGTTTTTTTCAACTTTCCTTTATGGAGTGCCAGAGAGATTCTCTGATCACTTCTCCTCCACCCACTCCCCATTTTGTACGGCACTATACGCTGCAGGGCCCTTTACCATGCAGAAGTTTACCACGAAGATTCAGCTCGGCTTGGGAGTACTTCCAAGGTACGATTCAGCATTCAGGTTAGACACTGCAACATAGTTCAGCTGACAATGGCAACAAGTTACCATCCAACAGATCACACAAAACAATATTTTTAAAATAGTACGATCATCAAGTGTATAAAAAATTATTTTGTATCGCGTCTTAATTTGACATTTAAGATTATCTCCATTTGTGTGAATAGTGCTAAAGGGATTTTTCCACTTCTAAGGTAAATTAGTTTTGGAAGTGAAATGGATTAGTAGGAACATTATATTTGGCGCAATATAATACAAATATACAGATAGACCAGTAAAGTAAAATAACTAAGAGTTAAGATTTCAGCATTTGGAAATTAACAATCCCAAAGAAATCTTCTTTTGAAGAACATTGTGAAAACCAAGTGATTCTATAGTCTTGAAATTGTGGAATGTTTGTATCTCATTTTGCCCTGAGGGGTATAAGACCCTTGCTCAGATGAATTCAAGATGGGGTTTAGGTTATAAAGAAAGTGTTACATTATATGTGAGTACCAGGATATAATTATTTGGCTACAGTATTCATTGAGAGGGAAGGATAAAAATCAAACATGATATACAAGGTGAAAGAACCATAGAGCCTCTCTTAAACCCCATCTTAACAACCAGATCATCTTTAAAGGATGGCATTTGCTCCTATGCTGGGATGGAGCAGAGAAGGATTGTTTCTTTGAATAGGTCTCATAATGTTTGGTTTATTGGGCCTCAGAGTAAGACAAGTTTTGTTTCAATGTGTAGCTGAATTGGATCTGAATAGACACGATATGAAAATAAACTAGACACAGGAGAAAATGGTATGGACTTCATATTGTCACTAAATGGTCTGGTGTAATGACTTCTTAATAGTTAACTTGCAATAAATTACATTCTATACATCTCTAAAATAATGAATCTATGTCTGTAGAACAAAATATTCCTCTATGATTATGTATTTTTACAAATGTCCAGTGCATATGTCATATATAATAATGGAACACCAAGAACATTAACTTGCTTCCATAGGAAACATTCCTGTTTGTTTTCCTCAAGCTACTGCTACAGTCTGAGCTCAAATATCAGAGATAGCTCATGAAATCTGTTCATTCTCTTGTTCTTCAATCCAACAGTTTGATTTTTAATTAAATACAGTAAAGCATTATGCTCACTATGAAGAGTGAAGCGTGCCTGTACGTAATTTCTTTTGACATGGAACAGTAGTTGAGTATGAGATATTATGGTTTAATAGAAGTAGGTCTTGGTCCAATAGCAAGGAGTTCTATGATAAATAGAGAACAAGCTATGCCACAGAAACTTAGCATGCATGTGTATATTCATTCAAGCACACTTAATTTTGAAAGGCATTCATTTATAAAAATTGGCTACATCTTAACTTTGAACTCTAGTGAATATAGTCTACAAATGTGGAAACCTAGTAGAAGACCATAAGACATATGAACAGAGTTAGCGCATTTGACTGATCATATCTGCTGTTATTTCATCATGGATGCTTAATACCTCTTAACCCCATCCTCTGCTTTCTCCCCATAACCTTCAATGGCTCTACTTATCAAGAACCTATCAACCATCACTTTAAGTATACCCAATGACTTTGCCTCTACAACCAACTTCTCCAGATACACCACCCTTTGGCAAAAGATATACCTCCTTAGCACTGTATTTATGAGATATACATCACTTCAAACTCAAATCCAGAAGGGGCTAAATGTATAAATCACCTTGGGAGTTCCTGACAATGCAGTTCTCATCTATGATTTGCTACAATCACAACTGCAATCCTTTTCTGAGATTGCAGTTTGTGATTGAAACAAGTGGCAGCCGGTAGCGCAGGCAACTTCAGTAATGTACAGATTAGGTCTTTTCAGCATTATTCCCTGATTAAATATACTATTCTGTTGACAGCCCTTTCACCCATCCCCCTGTCTCTTCCATAGGCTCTCCTGCTATGAATGGCCTTTGAACTCTTGCAAGAGTACTTGTGTTTTAAAAGAAATATTGTACTGTTGCCTGGAAGGAACTGGCATTTGCAGAAATGTACCAAATTTCAACATCAAAAGTATAATTCCTGAAGGCTTCAACAATTTATATCAACTTGGGTAAACAACAGAGACCTTGCAGAACATAAACGCAGGAGTTCCTGCAGATGCTGGAAATCTTGAGCATCACACACAAAATGCTGGAGAAACTCAGCAAATCAAACAGCCTCCATGGAGGGTTATAAACAGTCAATGTTTCAGTCCAAGATCCTTCATCTGTCCTGAAGAAATATGCCAGCCTGAAATATTGACAGTTTATTCCACTCCACAGGTGTGCCTGACCTGCTAAAGATCTTGCAGAATTGTAGAAATCATTAAAAGAATCAACTAATGTGAAGATCACCGACTTTTTTGCTGACCTTCTTGCTGATTACCTCATATTCAGCCAAGCTGAATTAAGTGAAAGCATTAACTAAATCATCGTACAGTAAAATGAAAATATTGGTTGGTGTCAGATCAGACTAATGTCACAACTGACATCAATATCTGTTTGTTCTGTAGACATGTCAGGTTGTGCTGACACACTAATATGGTACTTTGCAAAGTTTATGCCATAAATGTGTGTGTACACTGTGGTCAGCAATTCTGTTTGTTTCTGTGCTGTAGTGCTCTATAACAAATCTTGTGCGTCAAATGATAAATGCAACCAAGTCCAAGTTTATCCGCTGTAATTCATGATGAGATGCATAGCTTTCAAGTGGTGAGATAAGCTGAAATCCTATGTCTTACTGCTGAGTTCATTACCTAATAAACAGCTTAAGACTGAATGACAAGAAATTATATTTCATGAATATTTCTGGATGTAAATCACACATGATTGTTTGTAAACAAAGACCAATATCTTATGCAAAGGCCTTCAAGCCGGCCAGCTATTTTCAATTTTCATAATGTTATTTTCAAATATTGAATTACTTGAGTTGGATTAGATTTCTGAAAATATTCAGAAATATGAGTGAGTAAATTTCAAATGCTCAGTAACAGCTGTGCTTCCTGCCTTACCAGGTGCTGTTTAAGTGAAGGAGTCTTGTGTTAGTCTGGATCTTTTAAATGCATTTGTTACACACTAAACTCAAATTAAGAAAACATGGTACCCAATTAATTGTTGCCAGCTTCACCATCATGCAGAAAACAAAGAAGTCCCAGTGTGGTTCTCCAGAGTGTATATTCAGTATACATCATTCTTTAGAAGATGCAAGTGCTGATTTATTTTAATCATATTATGATAGACTGTGCTTGTGTGTAAAAAAATGCTGACAATCAATGCACAATTTCTTCCACAATGACTGAAAAGCCAAAAATATTGCAGAGGGTTTTAAAATACTAAAATTTAAAGTAATATTCAGTACTTTACTTAAGGGGATGAGCAAAGATGAATGATCACCTATGTCCTCATGTGAAGAGGAGATAAAGCAAAAAGATCTTTTCAACATCTGAGAAATGAATTCAACAGAAAGTAAAAAATACTCGTGATCTTTTGGGGAAAAAGATTTAATAGATACACTAAACCAATATTGTCATTGAAAGGAATTCTTATACTACAGTAAAAAAAAACAGGTGAGGCATCTGGTTATTTCTTTGTATGGCTTAGAAATGCAGGTTTAAGTAAACTGAAGAAAGGTCGGATGGCTCCTTTGAAGTTCAATATACCCAGATGTGCAGGCTTTGGAGCTCACTGTAGCATTGGCATTAGAAAAAGCCAGAGGACACAGATGTACAGATGAAGGCACTGAATAATCCAACATCTATCCTCCAGATCAGACCCGGTTCAGGGAACTGCTTCATGTTGGTTGATTATCAGCAACAGGAGAATGATATTTATGCTAAAAGAAAAGGATTATGGATGACATTGCTGAGAGAACCAAAATACTGAGTTTATAGCTCAAACTACAGACTGTATGCCAAAGTCAACTACTGAGAGACCAGATAAAGAATGAAAGATTCCGTATAATGGAAGATTCATATAATGGAAGATGAAAGAGTTCCAAGAACACAAAATATTGCAATTATTAACTACATGGTGTAATTGGAGTAAACAGAAAATGTATCTGTAGGAAATGCAAAATGAAGACAGAAAATGCTGGAAGCATTCATCATTGGAACTTGCTTCACTGATGTTGAAAAGAACAGTTGATGTTTAAGGTCAAGGAGCACTTATCAAAAATGAAAAAGAGAGGAGACAAGTGTGCTTTATGTTGCAGAGAGGAGTGTGGAGAAGTTGTCAAGGTAACAATTACTTTAAATCTGGCTGTCAGAGACTAAAGGGAAAAAAAAGAGAGAGAAGGGGGAGAGAGGGAGGGGAGGGAGAGAGAGGAGGAAAGTGGAGGGGTAGAGGGGAGAGGAGAGCGAAAAAATAAAAAAAAAGAAGGGTTACTCAAAACCTACCTGAAAAGGGTTAGTTTGTTAAATTCTGTGCTAATTTCCAAGGGTTGTAACTTGCTCAGATTGAACATGAGATAGCGTTCCTTCTGTTTACATTGGACTTCACTGATGGAATTTAGGAAACTGAGGACACTGATGCAATGAAAATTAATAATAGTAGACATCACTATGAGAGAATGATTGTGATAGAAATTCTTATGTAGAGAATTAACAGTTTACAAATTTATGATTCAACATTGAAGCTCAAGTCACAAAATGGAATATTACAGTAGATGCACTGTCTTGATGATCACCACCAGAGTAATAGATCGAAGATTTAGGTAAGAAAATACACTATTAATATGACACCAGCAGAAATAAGATATTATCTGACAATTTGTGATGACATTTCTTTGAAAGATGAGAATCATATCAAAGACAAATACCGTAGAAGAGACAGGAAGGCATATGGGTAGAGAGAAGTGCAAAGTGAACGATGGATTCACTATTTAGTGGATTGATTTGATGGAAAACTTGACAATGGGTGTTAAGATACCACGGAATGACACTTGGAATTGATTTGTTTATTTACAACCAAAAACATTATGCCATAGTTTTATATTATTCATACATATTCACATTTGTCAGAAATATGAAAGACTTTCCAGCTACAAACAATTAGAACCTGATGCAGAACAAAGATTTCATATGACGTTGAAATGTAAAACACCTTTACATGGAACCCAATTTACTTATAAAGAATTCCAAGATTTCAGAGAGGGATATGGATGTGCCATTGTCACTTTAATCCCATATTTTCAAAGTAGACATACAGCACTTTAGAGCAAAACATGCCCAAGCAATCTAGAAAACCCTAATCATATGCAGAAAGATCCAACTCTTACATTATTGTCACTCTGAGCAACACTTTCAAGGACAACATGAATAACATGTTAAACTACTGAACAGCATAAAGTACAAGACAACTTACCCAAGCAAAATACATCCTCAAGGCCAAGGAAAAGAAAGACAATGGCTAACAGATGTATAGGTACAAATAATGAATCAATGCTCAATAACCATGCTAAATCATTTTCTGATTTGTGGACAAGATTAAGAACATATGTGGAAGATCTATTTCAGAAAACAAGGAACATGGATAAGGTCATTACACCATGATTATGGATCATGGAGACTGAGAAGTGTTAACAAGTGTGAAGGAATCCAATTGATCTCCATCTGTCTGATGGAATAAGAAGCATAACCAACATCACCAATACCAACAGAAGTGAGTGTGATTTTACAGCACTACAAATAGTGAACAGCTCATCATTCAAACAATGGACCAAATCAGTGGAGAAGGAAATAATTGTACTGGAGCTATGTCAATATTTTATGGCTTAAATCATTTTGAAAATATAATTTATTACAACATATATTAAATTAATATAAATCATCCAAGTAACATATAAAGTTGAAAAAAGTGATCTTTTTAGGCTGCCACAGTAGCATAGCAGTTAGTGCGTCACTATAGTAACTTGGGATGTCGGAGGGTGATGTTCAATTCTGACGCTATAGGTAAAGCATTTGTTCATCCTTCCTGTGAAAGCGTAGGTTTGTTCTGGGTGCTCCAGTTTACTCCCCTATTCCAAAAGATGTACCAGTTAGTAGAGTAATTGGTTATTGTAAATTGCCCTGTGATTAGGGTAGGGTTAAATAGATGGTTGCTGGGCAGTGCAGGGTGGATCAGAAGGGCCCGTTTCATATTCCATCTCTAAATAAATATAACAGAGAAAAAAAAATGAAGAATAAGTATAAAACTATATTGAAAAGCTTGTTTTTTTTTCCAGTGCTCCACCCACTGCTATAATAGATATTGTGGAAAGGAAATACTCCTTATACTTTGTCAGAGCACGTGGCATAATCTGAAAGAATAAACAAGTGTTGAACTAGAGATTTTAGTCCAGAAATCCAATTAAATAGTGATCACGAATACAAACAAGACATAGCCCTGCAATTCATTAGTTCTAAGATCTGCTAAGTGTTGTCAGCTAGGTAGAACCTTCAGTTTGTTACAACAATGGTAGGTTGAATTTGACGCAATCTGATTTCAGGCTGATTCTCACTCATGATGATGTTCAAAGCCATACCAGTGGAAGGTTATGTGTTGAATTATGCTCTGTGCAATGTATTGACCCCAGGTCATTTCAGCTCCACTCTACTTCTTTGAGGTGAAATGGTCTCTGAGGGACAAGCAAGCTGCCGACAGAAAATCACAAGTCTTGACCTCAGCGCCATCATGATGGCCTTCACTGCTCATTGATGCAAAAACATGATTTGCAAAGGTATTCAGAAGTATTTAAAATGTATTTAAATACATTAACATTATATTTAAAACAAAATTAAAGTAAAAAACTAACACATCCGTTAAAAATCAAGATGTAAAATAAAATAAAGAAAAATAAAGATACAATTAATTGACATGCCACTTTAATAAAGGTTAATGACCCTACTGAAGTAAATGGGATGCTGCAGGTATATGAGCCACAACTGGTGAAACGTTGAGTGCCTTGTCATGAGGTGTATTCAGCCCTAAAGTTCAGTGAATTTCAAAACCACTAAAGGCATTACTAATGAGTTTGTGGTGGAATAGGTCAGATGCATAGAAAACTTAACACCACTGAAGTTCCAGATTTCCTGTTGCACTGGTGTGAAAGTTAAAATGCATGCAACTTGGAGATCTTTAGATGAGATGAAGCTACAGAAAGTTGTAAAATCAGTCAGCTTGGTAGTACCCGAGGCATCTTAAAAAGATGGTGCCCCCAGAAGGCAATGTCCATTATTATGGGCCCCCATCACCCAGAGGATGCCCTCTTCTTAGTGTTACCATCAGGAAGGCAGTACAGAGGCCTAAAGGCACACATTCAGCAATTCAGGAACAGCTTCATCCCCACCACCATACATTGAATATTAAACCCATGAAAATAACCTCACTTTTTAAAAATATATATTATTTATGCTTTTGCATGATTGTAATCTATTTCATATATTTACCATAATTGATTTACTTATTTATTTTTTTCTTTCTCTGGTATCATTTATTGTATTGTACTGCTGCCGCTAAGCTAATAAATTTTATGATACATGGCCGCATAATACACCTGTTTCTGATTCTGAAAACTACAAATACATTATTAAACCACTGATGGAAGAATCTTGGAAATAATTTATTCTATTTGAAAAGCAGTCAGTACTGTAGCCAACAGTGTTTGCTCAAAATGTCATCACAATAAATATTAAATGATCATTCCTCTTGGCGGTTTGGAACAATGCCTGCATGTAACATTTTCTGTCATCACCTTGTTGTAATATTTTAAAATATGTGTGATTTATATCAGATAGTATCAGATATAAAATGTGCTTCCTACCAAAATATATTAGTATAAATTTACTAGAAAGTAATCAATCAAATGAAACATGAATACAATATTTAATTGATATATTCCTCTCTAAAAGGAGGGGTGTATTCAGTTTTCAAAATACGGTTCAACCTTTGGTCAATGAGAACAACAACAGACTCAAATAGAACACACTTGACAACGTACTATATCAGTTTTGCAGATTTGTTCATGATGAATGTCATAATGACAAGGGCAAAACCAGGAAATTGTGCCGTTGGACAGGATATCAAAAGTTTATTCTGAACCCTTTCTTGCACTTTATTGTTTACCTGCACTGCACTTTCCCAGTAGCTTTTACATTTTATTCTGCATTGTTATTGTTTTACCTTAATGCACTGTATTCAATACTCAATGCACCCTGTAATGATTTGATCTGTATAATGGTATACAAGACAGGCTTTCATTGTATCTTGGTACATGTGACAGTAATAAACCAATATACTTCCCTGCACTATCTATACCCTCAAAAGTTTATGTTATGCATATGCCAAGGTTTTCGAAAGGGCTAGCAGGGATGGGAACATTCATTAAATTTCTTTAGTTTGAAGATTAATAGTGATGTTAAAATGGTCGATGTACTTTGTCTTTGTGCAACATGCATGCTGTCTTATTGGATGAAGTTGTTTTTTTTTTGTTGTTTTAATCTGTCTTCCTGCTTGCATACAGGGTCAACAATAGAAAGCAAGGGATCTGGGGTTAAAACAAATTATTTTACACAGCAGAGGTCATTAATGACAGAAGCAAATCAAGAACCTAATATGGCTGTAAAGCTAACATTGATGAATAGAAATTAAAAAAGATATTACTGTAATAAGCCAAAAGGGATCGAGAGAAAGGGCTAGAATAGACACAAATGAGTGACTATACGCTCCAATAAATTTTGTACATTAACTGAATGACAAGTAATTTATTAATTTCTTTGTACATATTATATTGCATTTGTTTATAAACGTAAGAGATCATTTCTCATGATTGTGGGAGCTGAGATAGTTGCATCATAGCCACAGACAACATTCTGTTAGACTAAAGGGTAGTAAAAGTTATACCTTTATTTAAGAAGGGTGGCAAGGAATAACCTGGAAACTATAGACCAGTAAGTCTAAGATCTATGGTAGGTAAGTTACTGTAGAGGATTCTAAGGGAAAAGGTATACCTACATTTGGAAAAAGAGGGTTTGATTTGGAGTAGTCAGCACAGCTTTGTGCATGAAAGGTCAATTTGATTGAAGTTCTTGATGATGTCAGTTGTTGAGGGCAGGGTAGTAGGACCTTGGTAAGTTCCATATGATAGTCTACTTTGGAAGTTTAGTTCAAATGGAATCCAGGGAATGCTGGTTAATTGGATAAACAATTGGTTTGATAGTAGAAAGCAAAGGTTATAATGGAAGGTTGTTTCTTGCACTGGAGGCCTATGACTAATGGTGTGCCTCAAGATTCTATGCTTGTCCATTATGTTTGCCATCTATATCAAAGATGTGGATAAGAATATATGTTGTGATTAATATGTTCCCAGATAGCACTAAAATAAGTGTTATAATGGACAGTGAAGAAGAATATCAAAATTACAGGTAAAAATCAAAAATCAGCTGAAAAAGTTTGCTGAGCCAAATTAATTTGGATAAGTGTGCGGGGTTACATTTTGTAAAGTTGAATTCAGGAGGGGCTTTCACTCTGAATAGCACGGTCATGATGAGGGTTGTAGAACAGAGGTGGCGTAGAAGAACATACTTCACTGAAAATGGAGTCATGAGTAGTCAGGGTGGTGAAAAAGACTTCTGGCACTTGGCCGTCTAAGTCAAGGCACTGAGTATAAAAGTTGGGAGGTTATGTTGTGGCTGTGCATGATGGTGGTGAGGCTGCACTTGGAGTATTGTGTTCAGCTTTGGGCACCCTGCATAGCAATGGTGTTATTAAAATGGAAAGAATATAGAAAAGATTTTCAAGGTTGTTTCTGGAACTTGAAGGAATTAAACAGAGAAGATTGTTGGGCTAGGACTTCATTCCTTAGAGCATAAGAAAATAAAATTCGATTTTATAGAGATCTATAAAATCATGAGGGGTATAAATAGTATGAATGCACTCAGTCTTTTATTGATTCCCAGGGCTGGGAATCAATAATTAGAGGGCACAGTTTTAAGGTGAGATGGGTAAATTCAAGGGAAAACTTTTTAACACAAAGTGTGTATGTATATGGTACAAGCTGCCAGAGGAAGTAGTTGAGGCAGGTACAATAACAAGTTTTAAAAGGCAGTTGTACAGGAACATGAATTAGAAATGTTTAGAAGGTTATGCGCCAAATATTCACAAATCAGACTAGCTTAAATGAAGCATTTTGGATAGCATGGATCATTTGGGCCAAATGGCCTGTTTCCAGGGTGTTTAGCTCTATGACTCTATGGTGTTTCGGCTTCAGGCACAATAATTCTGGAAAGTAGCATTGAAGTAACCAATCGTCAATGATTTAATTAAATTGTGGAAATGAATGGATTACTCCTGCTTGTAATTCTATGCCATTAAAAAATCTCCAAAGCCTTGCAGACCCTTCTCTCCTCAATTCTGGCATTCTGTAGCCTTTGTCCACCCTTAGTGCCCATTAACACCCTATTCAAATAAAATTAATCAAGTTAAGTTGTTCTTGCTTTTAAATTCCCAGCTGTCCTTGTTTCTTGGGGTTTGCATAAGGAAATGAGGTCACTGCATGCAGACTAATATCTTAACTAAAATAGTGAACTATCAAACCCACAAAAGAACATACAACAAACAGAGGGTCTGTTTGATTTTAAAATCCGAGAACATTCAAGAACTCGACAGCATACGTTTAAAACATTTTCAGTGTATTTGTCTGCTTTACTCTTCATTATCCTGGCAATATTAAGATGTAGCATTTTACTAATAACTGCTAAAATGGATAATTGAGTATATAAAGTTATTCTTAACAAAACCACACACTGTCAGTTCTGTGTGGTGGCAGGTTGTTTATGCCTGCTTCTTAAAATGGCAGTCAGCAGCAGCACAGTAATCCCATGCAATCAATGAACAGCCACATTCCCAGGCACCGTAGGTTAAAGGTAAGACTGCAACACAGGTGATGAATGAACAACAAAAATTATTTAGACAACTGTAACTTGATATGTTCACCCTATCAATGCGAACAGTGCATTTTCTGATCAACAGCAGGATTATTGGAACCTTACATTATTGATGAGACGCAGCTTTGCTCTTAATTAATATCATACAATCAAGACAAATCATTGAGATTTCACTTTCCTCAGGTGTATCTGCAGAAACATTGTCTCAAGTAATGTGTTAATTATATTGAATTGTAGCTATTCCCATTGTTAGGAATATTGATGAGACTGTCAACTTTGCACACTGAGAAAATCATGGCTTAGTTAACCCAGTACCATTTAGAAAAATACAATGGCAAAGCCTTGTAACCCTCAGCAGCAATGTCCTGCAACATGACTTTCAAGCCTATAATGTTTATAGTGTATAAGAGAGTTCAGAGAAATGAATATAGGGCAGAGTTTGGTTTTATATTGATCATATATGCTCATATTATTCTTAAAAATATACTTGTCTTAAATATTTGAGAATTGGCAAATATTTAAGTTCATCTTAAATAGGTAAAGGTTTGAATCATAACTCTCAAATTTGTGCTAACACTCACAAATCCAAGGAGCCAAAATGATCAGGACTGCAAGTATTTGAAAATCATTCAAATTCTCTCCTTTATGAAATATATCATACTTTTATGTTTTCTGATACTCATGCTATCTTAAGTCCACTTTGCATCATTTTAATGAGTAAACACCCCTAACTTGAACATGCTTTTTTAACACTGAACAATTTGAACTTCGTTTGGGATAACTTCACTAGTTAATAATAATAAACAGATTAAATGATGTATGTTAAAATCCTCCATTGCCTGTTTAATGAAGGAGTTATTCCATTGGTTTTCTGAGGTCTGTCAGAATGATTTCTCCCACAATTACTATTTTGCCAGCCTTTTAAACTCTAAGCATCCAACAACAGAAGCTTTTTTCATCATAATTACCAATTCTAAATAAAGCCTCCAACCCCCAAAATAAAATTGGAGGGTTTTGGATAACTGTGGAACTGAATAAAAATTATGCAAAATAAACAAGTGATTATGGCTGATAGATTCTTCCAGAAAGTACTTGGAAATGGAAATACAAAGACATGTTTCCGTACAGTGCTATTAACTATGTTGTATCTAATGCAAATGTTAAACAGAATAAGCCAAATAGCAATATGTTCACTGAGTTCTGTTGAGAGAAACTATCAATAAATTGAATAATTTGCAAACAGTAAAGTTCTCCCTGTGGGTTAAGAATAGAGGTCAACACGACTGAAAATTTTAATGGTTAAATACAATTCTGTAACAAAACAGTGGTATAATTACTTTGTCTAAATTAAAAACTAATTTGCACTTAAATTATTCTGTCACATTCTTTTCCTTACTCTGGCATCATAGAATCAAATCTGAAACTTCTGATTTTGAATTGTGTTCAGCTGGTGACCTATCAGCCCATTTGTTGTCATCCTACCATAAGCAACGCCATCTGCTACAGCAACATCTGGCAGATTCTTAGATAATTCTTATGCTTGGTCATTAACATTATGGTTTTGCTCACTATTTATGTGGATTCTTTTGTCTGAGGTACATTTAACAAGTCGATTACATTTATTTCAAAAGAAATGATTCAAAAAGAAGCAGTCTTATGTGTTTGCCTTGTGTGTGCCTCTGTTCTCTAGACAACCATACTAGCTTCTTCAGTCTAACACAGATGGTCCCAACCCTTTTTATGCCAAGGACCAATACCATTAAGCAAGGGGTCCGTGGACCCCAGATTGGGAACCCCTGGTCCAACCTAATCCCTCTCAAATAATGTCTATGCTCTCATCAAAACCTTTACAGTGTAGTTAAATTTCAGTGTCCAAATCTGAAGGTGAATTCCGAATCAGTATTATTACTGATATACAGTATGTCATGAAATATGCTATTTTGTGGCAGCAATACAATACAATGTAATGCATTAAACATTATTATAAGTTACAATATGGAAAATATAAAAGTAAAAAAAAAACTAGTGCAAAAAGAGAGTAAATAGTGAGCTCATCTTCATAGCTCAAGAAACATTCGGATTCTGATGGCAGAAGGAAATAAGCTTTTTCTAAAACGGTGAGTATGCATCATCCAGCTCCTGTTCCTCATCGCTGATGGTGGTAATAAAAGAGGGCATATCCTGGATGGTGAAGATCCTTAAGAATGGATCCAACTTCTTGAGGCACTGCATCGATGGTGAGGCAGCTAGTGCCCATGATGGAGCTGGCTGAGTCTGCAAACCTCTGCAGCTTTTCTCCATCCTGTGCATTTTCCAATCCTATGTAACAGATCAGAATGTTTTCCACTGTACATTTGTAGAAATTTGGCTGCGGCTTTGGTTGCATACCAAATCTCTTAAAACCCCTAATAAAGTATAGCCTCTGGTGTACTTAATTGCATCAATATGTTGGGCCCAGGATAGATTTTCTGAGATATTGATGCCCAGGAATTTGAAACTTCAGACCCCTTTTTGAGGGCTGGTCTGTATTCTCCTGACTTTCCCTTCTTCATTTAGGTAGAATTCCTGATGTAGGTAGACTTGTGTATATTCCTGGCTCTTGACTATATATATGATTTGTGAAATCCCACAAATCTCACATTTTCACCCTCAACACCCTCTTATATTTCTTGATCTAAAGTAACATGCCTAGTCTCAGACTTTTACCGCTAAATTTCATCAACCTTGATTCCACCCTTATCCTTCTAGGCACTTTTTAATTTTATCTGCCTCTACCTTTTCCTCCAGCCTCTCGTTCCATATACCCACCACCCTCTGTCAGAAAAAGCTGTCCCTTAGGTACCTTTTAAATCTTTATCCTCTCCCCTTAAATCCATGCCCCCTAGTTGCAGATTCCCCTCAAAATTCAAGGCTCAAAGTAAATTTATTATCAAAGTCCATATATGTCACGATATATTAATTTGAGATTCATTATCTTGCGGGCATTTAGACCAAAGGAATACAATAGAATAATGAAAACTACAAGGTCTTTTTTCCCCCAAATAGTGACAGAGCTATTATCCAGGAAAACAAACTTTGGCAATTTACCTTACCTATATCCTCGTGACTTTGTGTATCTCTATAGTCATCCCTATTTTGATTTTGTGTTTTATATTCTGTGTTTATTGCTCTTTTTTGCCATTTGTACAATTTGTTTTTTTTTTGTATGTGGGGATGGGGTTTGATGTTTTTCTTTGAACAGATTCAGTGTTTTCCTTGTTTTGTCGCTGTGTATGGGGGAAAATGAATTGCAGGCTGTAAACTACATTCATACTTTGATAATGAATGTTCATTGTATCTTTGAATCCCAGTCTCTGATATTCCAGGGGAAAAAAAAGTCCCAGCCTATCCTTTCTCTCCTTATAACGCAAGCCCTTCAGCACCAGTAAAAATTTCATGAACATTTTCTCTGCCCCTTTCAGTTAATGACAGCTTTCCTATACCTGGAAAATCTATGCAGTTTAGTTGTTCTTAAAAGCTTCCCTACTGTCATGCTGAATTAACTGACCTGTAATTATGCTCCTTCACTTTTCTGAAGGAGCTTTGTATTTCTTATTCATTGTCATCATCCTAACACTTGAGCAGAAGAGGTTGACTGAGTGAATGTGCTGTCATCTCTATTTTCTTAGTTTCTTCAGTGAACAAGAATGTATCCCAGAAGATCATGGAGTGAATTAATATGCAAAGGTCCCTTTATAATCAAGATGGCTGGTTATCAACGGTAGGATACTAAAGTGATTTCAAAATTGATTGAGAAACATAAACTAATAGTAAAGTGAGGTAAGTCACAGGAATGGCTGGTACTTGGGAAGTGCAGCCTGAGAGGTTAATTTGTTGTTTTTTTTTAGTTGAAATGAAAGAAGCTGACTGAGCATGTCCTGTAACATATTCAGTTCCCAATATATATTTATATTCTTGAAAAAATGGTTTCATTCTAGACGGTTAGCCACTGTTCCATTTAAGTTCACAAGTGCATGGCTGCAGCAGTAACTGAAATGTTCCTTTTATACGATGTTAATATTATGTTGAAATTTTGCAAATACACTTTTGAAAATCTATGTTAATATAGTTGTGAAATACCCTGTAATTAATTATGAGTTAAGCAATATAATTCATAAATCTTCTAAATAATAATTGTTCCACAGCCTTTTCTTTGCAACATTAGAGCTTCAACATTGCCAGTGTTTCAAGTTACAACACTGTTACAAATTGTAACAGCCACTTATTGGAGTGACAAAGTGAAAGATCTGTTTGTATCTATAAGTTCAGACGTTGTAATCACTTGGATAATAGATTTGCTGAAGATGAGTCAAGAGAATGGCAAGCTTTTGACCCTGTCACCATTGCATACTCACCCAATCTTGAATTTGGAAAAGACAATGTTGGATGACTGACAGTAAAGTTCTGAACTAATCTAATGAACTATGGTGAAACTGTTGCCTCAAAAATATCGCAACAATGATGTGATTTCAAACTGTAGTTTCTGAGAAAGTTAAGACTGGTTCCATTACGACATTCACTGATATGTTGAACTATGTGCTTGGGAATGCAGAATTTGAAGAATTGTCAATTCTTGTTGATTGTTGGAAATTTCAAGCTTCTAGTGATGACTACAAAATGGATTCAATCTTATAAATTCAATCAAATGTAAATCCAGAAGGAGACCAGAAGTGGAACATTTGTACAGCCTAATGTGGATTAAGATGCAACTTTCATCTAGAAGCAAAATGAATCTGGACAGTGTTTATAGACAATAGATTTGGCATAAAGAGAGATGAGAAAATGCTTATGAAACATGTTGTATTGTGTTTCACTATACCCTTCAGTTAATAAATAAAATAATAAGCATGTGATCTGTTAGTTTTCATTCTAAATATTAATAATATGCATATTACAAAATAAAAACATTTAAAGCGCTGCACAGTTTTCAAGCCTTGTAAATATTTCCTGCTCAGAACAATGGTTGATCCTCACAGCTGTAAGAAAATTAGAGGTAATGTTAATTTTAATCAACAGACTATGGGCACAGATCATACTCCAGTATATAATTTGACTTATTATTTCAATATAACTTGGGTCATTCCTTGGAGAAAGCTTCCATAATCCCTGGCCTCATCGACACCCAACCTTGTAGAGCCTGGTTTACTCCTATCTAAGCCTCACAAACCAAATTGTCCTGTTAGCTGGGAGCCAGAAGAGACTGTCAATGCTGGAATCTGGAACAAAACACAGAATGCACTATCTATGGACGGAAGTATACACTTGCTGTTTTGGATGAAGATCCTTCATATGAACTGAAAGGTAGAAGAGAGATAGCCAGTATAAAAAGACTAAGGGAAAGGATGGAGCAAGGGATAGCAGATGTTTCCAGACAAGGAGGGTGAGTGAATAGGCAGATGGGGACAGAACAGTAGCAATAACACCGGAAGCTGGGAGGTGATAAGTGGAAGTGACAAAGGCATGAAGATGATCGAATCTAATGGAATGATAAGGTGGAACATGAAGTAAAGTGAGTGAGGTGGGACTGGTGAGGGAGTGTAATAGGAGAGGTGAACCAGGGTAATGAGAGTATGCTAATGAACAGATGGAGCAGGTGTAGGAGGGGCAAAAGAAGAGTGATGAAGCAAGGTACTGTTGCTCAGGAGGAGAGAGAAAAAGACAGAAGAGAAGCATTTACCAGAGGTGGGAAAAGTCAACGTTAATGCCACTAAATGGTAGGTAGGCCACTTGGCAGAATATGAGGCATTGTTCCGTGGGTTTGCAGTTACCTTCATCTTGATAGGAGAGAAGGCCAAGGATAGACAGGATCAGTGTGGAATGGGAAGGAAGATTATGGTGACTGGCAACCATCTGCCTATCACTCCCTCCCTCTCACACAATGCCGCCAGAAGATAGATCCTGAACCAAGCCTTAATCAACATAGTTTGTGGATTAGATTCTGCAGTTTGTGTTAGATGTCTTTCTGGTTTCGGGTTACTCTGTTTTTTTATTGCAATTTTGATTGGGATGGACGGGCTCGGGTACCTGCGGTCAGCGAACAACACAATGTTAAATTGAACTGAACTGAACTAAACTGAACATTACTAGACTGTCTCAAAGACTTTATGATTTGATGTTTTATATTCTGTGTGCTTTTTTACTCATTTTTTTCCCCTTTGCATGATTTCCTTGTTTTTGTGCTTTGGTTGTGGTCACAGCCGACGTGCAACCAGTTCCCTTCTCTTCAACTTAAATTATGGAATTACGTGAATACAGCAGACATTATTTTGAACAAGAACCAGTCTTCAGTTCTTAATATTTGCCAAGTTATAAGCTGCAGTCAGCTGAAGTTAAGAGGACAGATTTGTAAATAAACAGCATTGACTACAGACACAGGCCACTGGCCCATGGCAGGAGGCTGGTTACTCAAGAGACCTGGTTTGAAAACTGAAATTACTATAAGACTTTTTATCTACATCAGACAAACCTAAGAGAATGAGGTAACGTTAATCTTCCTATATCAAACCTGGCAACACAAGCCAAGTAATTTCAAGCTATTGTGACCATATTCATTGAAGCTTGCAGACCAGACTGATTTTGTCACCTACGCAGATTCAGTGAAGGTAACCCTTCCTGATGAAAGGTCTCAGTGTGAAACGTCAACTTTTTATTCATTTCCATGGACACTGCCTGACCTACTGAGTTCCTCCAGCATTTTGATGTGCTGATTTTGTCATCTAGCACATCAAACATGGTTACTGGCATATTTGCTTTATCAATAGTTAGGATATTTGTGTACTCAGAGAATCAGTCCTCACAATGTTAATTCTTTGTATCTAGGATTATTGTCTGTGAATGCTTTTAGACTATTTTTGTGAATTACTTTGTTCCAGCAAAGGTGTTTGAAAATTTAGAGATTTCGCGAATTGTCAATATTAAGTCAATGAAGAATTGTCAGATTCAAAATATTGAGGTAAGTGATGCAATTGTACCAATTGAAATTGTATTGAATCACCTGCTGTTACCTTTGTCTTAAAGGGTATAAAAAAGTGATATACTTTGAGTTCGGGAGACTCTACCAAGAGGGTCTCCAGGAGGCTAATTGTTTACCCCCCTGCATTGATGAGTCCTGACTTGCAGAGTTCCTCCAGCATTATGAGTGTATTTTGCCAGGAGAATGTCTGCTTGTCATGATGAATACATAATTCTATTTCACTGTCTTCAACCTCTTTCTGGTAATTCATTCATGGGTTCCTGCTCATTGTGGTGTGGAGGGTAATGAAAAAGTGGACATTATAGCTAAACAATCACTCTAATCATCTATAATAGAGGTCCAGATCCCTCTAAGCAAAGCAGCAGTCAAAAACATTATAAAAACACGTATTGAGGAGACGTGGCAGAAGCATTGGGATGAGAGTGAAACAGGGAGACAACTGTACAAAATACAAAGGCAAGTCAGATACCAAAGAATATGAGGTAGGCACAGAAAGATAGAAGTAATCATCAGTCGTTTAAGAATTGGTCACAAAAGTCTTAATTACACATTATACAAAATAGGGAAACATCCAACTGGGTTGTGTGAATACTGTAATCAACCAGAAACAATTGAATATGTATTGATAAAATGTAATAAGTATGAAAGAGAAAGAGTGAAGATGATAGGAGCACTTAAGATAAACAAAAAAACTGTTGTGGGTAAAGAAGACATTTTAGGTGGGAGTTCAAGAGAAATACGGACCTATATCATGAAGTATCTGAAAGACTCTGGTTTATTATATAGAATTTAGGGAATGCAATTCTTTTCATTCCTCCTGTTTATCAAATGATCCACACTCCAATCTAGAAGGTGACGGTAATTCACCTTAAAGCGGGTTTGCCAACCGCCAGAAAACAACACAGGAAGAAGAAGAAGAAGAAATTCATTCACAGTCACAGCAGGATTGCACCCCATTCCCATCTCTTTAACTTAAAACGCTATTATTTTCTAACTTCTCATGATTTGGTGCAAGGTCACTGACTTGAAAAAGTTGGTGTTTTTCTCTCGAGTGCTTGACCAGTGATAGTATTGGATTTGCCGAGCACAAAATTTTAAACTCAAACAAAGACTTTAAGTCCTATCAGATACTTGATTGCTCAGGGCATAAAGGGATATGGAGAGAAAGCAGGAGGTTGGAGCTGAGAGGAAAATTGGATCAGCTATGGTGATATGGTGGAGCAGGCTCAATGGGCCAAATGGTCTAATTATGCTCCTTCATCTTATGGTCTTTTATAAATAGCCACAAGTACTCTTTAAAGGGGGATTATATTGTAACTACCCTATATTCAAAGTCAAGTTTACTTCCCTCTTTATTCTCCACAGTGAGTTTAGCTGACAGTGCCCACTATTCAAGCATTGGGTCCCCTCTCCCTACCAAGCTGAGTAGTTTAAAACACAGTTTATTTATTTACAGTGATACACATTTAAATTCACACAACACTCTTAAAACAAATTTAAAATTCACAGAACATAGAACAGCACAGTGCAGGAACAGACCATTTGGCCATATGTTGTGCTGAGCCAGCTAGAAATCAGATCAAAACCCCCAAGTTCTAATCCCTCCTACCTACTATATCCCTCCTTCTCCCTTGTGTCCATTTGACTATCCAAACATCTCTTAAAAGCCTCTAATGTATTTGCCTCTACCACCATAGGAGGCATCCGTGAATCTCTATTCACTCTATCTATGTCTCTCATAGATCTGACATCTCTGTCAGATCTCACCTCAGCCTCCAATGCTCCAGAGAAAACAACCCAAATTTATCCAACACCTCATGATAGCATATGCCCTCTAAACTATGAAGCATTATGGTAAACCTCTGCTGCACCCTCTCCAAAGCTTCAACATCCTTCCTATAGTGGGGTGAACAGAACTGAACACAGTACCCCCAAACGCGGCCTAAGCTAATGTTCATAAAGTTGCAATGTAACCTCATGACTTTTGAAATCAATGCCTCGACTATTAAAAGCATGCATTCCATAAGCCTTCTTAACCACATTATTGACTTGTGCAGCCACTTTCAAGGAGCTATGAACTTGGATCCCAAGATCTCTCTGCTCAGCAACACTGTTAAGGATCTTGCCCTTCACAGTGTTCTGTATCCTTGCATTTGCTCTACCAAGGCGCAACACCTCACATTTTCCTGGGTTAAACTCCATCTGCCATTTCTCAGCCCACATCTGCAACTGATCTATATCGTGAGTATTCTTTGCCAGTCTTCTACACTATCCAAACTGTACCAATCTTGGTATCATCCACACATTCACTAATCCAACCATTTATATTTTCATCCAGGTCATTTATATACATCACAAATAACAGAGGTTCCAGCACAGATCCCTGTGGAACTCCACGAATTACAGACCTCCAACTCGAAAGTCCCTTCAAACACTACCCTCTGTCTTCTAAGAGCAAGCTAGTTCTGAATCCAAACACCCAATTGGTCATGCACCCCATGCATCATAATCCTCCCATGATGGACTTTGTCAAATGCCTTACTAAAATCCATGAAGACTGTATCCACTGGCCTACCCTCATCAATCTCTCTCATCATCTTGTCAAAAAACTCAATCAAGTTGGTAAGGCAAACTCTGCCATGCACAAAGCCATGCTGGCTCTTGCTAATTAGGCCATGGGTTTCCAAATCCCTGGATACACTATCACAAAGAATTTTCTCCAGCAATTTCCCTATAACAGACGTGAGACTCACTGGTCAATAGTACCCAAGATTTTCCATTGTTCCCTCCTTAAAAAGAGGTATAACTTTAGCCATTCATCAGTCCTCCAGGACCTCATCTGTCACTAGAAAGGACAAAAAGATACTGGTCAAGTGCCCAGCAATCTTGTCTCTTACCATCTTCATTAACCTGGGGTAAATCCCATCAAGCCAAAGGGACTTATCCACTTTACTAATCATTCAAAGGCCCAACATTTCTATCTTTAACATTTCCCAATTACAAACCATTTCTAAAACTCAAAGAACTTCTCAAACATAAAAGATTAAGCGTTTCGAAAACAAAGGTATAATTGCTGTAAACCAAAAAGACATACCAAAATGCAGGCAAATAAGTTGTCCATCGCAGACAATGAAGCTGGAGGAATGGATGCTAGCTCATGCATATTTCTTATATTCTTTACCCCATTTCTAATAAACCTGAAATAGGTGCTCTCTACATTTATGCCCCTTTTCTATCACTTGGGCAATTTCACAGGCACGTGATATTTCCTCAGATATCCTGTTAACATAAATAGTCAAAAATCATTATTTAGAGACATAGATCTTTTGGCTAACTACATAAATGCTGTAAAGCTAACCTTTGAGTACTTAAACCTCTCAACTATAAACTTATCAGTTACTGATAAACATGAGAAATCCTGCAGATGCTGGAAATCCAAAGCAACACACACAAAATGCTGAAGGAACTCAGCAGGCCAGCAGCATTCATGGAAATGAATAAACAGTTGATGTTTTAGGCCAAGGCCTTTCTCCAGAACTGGGAAGGAAGGTTGAAGAAACCAGAGTAAAAAGGTGGTGGGGGGGGGGGGAGGAAAGCAGGTTAGCTAGAAGGCGATAGGTGAACCAGGTGGGTAGGAAAGGTAAAGGACTAGAGATGAAAGAATCTGATAGGCAAGGAGAGTGGAGCATGGGAGAAAGGGAAGAAAGAGGGGCAAGAGGAGGAGTGGGGTAGATATGTGAGAAGAAGTAAATGGCCAAGTGGGAAATAGAAGAAGATGGGAAGGGGAAAGGAAGTATTTTTTACTGAGGGGAAATCAATTTTTATGCTATCAGATTGGATACTATTCAGACAGAATATAAGGTGATGCACCTCCATTCTGTCAACCCCAGAGATTCAGTGGTGAAGTGTTACCTCACCTGGAAGGACTGTTTGGGGCTCTGTATGGAGGTGAGGTAGGAGGTGAATGGGCGAAAGTAGCATTTCAGCTACTTGCAGGGTTGTGCTCGGAGGAGACTAGTGGGAAGGGATGAATGGATAAGAGAATCATGGAGAGAGCAATCCTTGTGGAAAATGGGATGGGGGGAGGTAAAAATGTGCTTGGTGGTTGATCTCTTTGGAGATGGCATAATTTGTAGAGAATGATGTGTTGAATGCAGAGGCTCATGGGGTGGTAGATCAGGACAAGAGGAAATCTATCACAGTTTAGGTTGCAGGAAGATGGGTGAATATGGATGTCTGGGAAATGGAAGAGATGCAGGTGAGGGCCCAATAAATGTTGGAAATACTTAGTTATTGATATGCTAAATTATAGTACTGTGGCGACCCATTTCCTGGCACATCCGAACCGGCTCACAATTAGATAGCCTACGGGGGTTTGCGAGCACAGAGCTTTGGAGCCTCTGCGCCATGGGGGGCAGGTTGAGGGAGGCTTAAAAGTGAGGCTGAGGATTTCGAATAAAGTTTTTTCCTTCGACTGCAGTTACCGACTCCGTGTCGTAATTTTAATGCTGCATGTAGCACACCGCTACAGTACCTGTCTGGTTCTGCAAGCTACCTTAATCTAAGCAACTTAAGAGTCAGCTTATCTGTTTGAAACAACTCACATTAAACAACCCATAGTATTATACTCTACTATTGATCAATAATTAAAACATGTGCAGTAACTATTTACAGGTGAAGAATCTTCAAAATACAAAGCCAATTTGCAAAGCTGTTCTATAAAGATTATTTTTAAAAAAACTTCAGGCTGCCTTCCATTTACATTTTAAAAACTGACGATTGACTTCCATTTGCCAGCAGATGTTAAACAAAGCAATATAGTTGAAAGTTTACTTACAACTGTTTGTGACCTTTCAAATGGCAGTGGATATATAGAAAGCAAGCTTAGCCAACCTGAGATAGAAGGAAATATCTATCACAGACCTGTGTTGTCCTTGTAGCATTGCCCATTTTTACTTAGAATACAACCCATCCAGAGTGACCAACACATTTATTTTTACATATCTATTCGAGCCACTTAAAAATAAGAGAGACTTATAATCACTCTGATTAACTCTGGAGTTAGATCAAGGTACCATGTCCTGTGGCCCAGTTGCCTGTCTCACCTTTCTCTGATTTATGGTAGGGTTACTTAGTGGAGGCTTCCTGTACAAGAGATTAGTGAGTGTTATACAATTAAGTTAAAACTGCTGCTGGAGTTAGGGTGAATATAAGATACATGATTTGTTGTTTATTATTTTTTTTACTCTCATGATTCCAGTAAATAAAGTGAGAATCCCATTTCCTTAGCTATGTTCTCAAACCTCTGCTCTAGACATGATATGCATTCAGCAGTTAAATGTGGGTAGAAAGTACAGGAGCCTGAGGTCCCACGCCACCAGGTTTTGGAAGAGTTATTACCCTATAACTGTCAGGATGCTGAACCAGGGTGGATAACTTTACTTCCCACTACTCTGAACTGGTCTACCAACTTATTTTTAGGGCCTCTTTACAACTCATGTTCTCAGTACTATTTTTATTTACATAGTTGGTCTTCTTTTTCACATTGGTGTTTGTGGTGTTTGTCTGTCCTTGTCTGTTTATTTCAAACAAGACAAAATCTGCAGATGCTGGAGGAACTCAGCAGGCCAAGCAGCATCTATGGAAAAGAGTGAAGAGTCAACGTTTCGGGCCGAGACCCTTCATCAGGACTGTGTATGTTATGTTTATTTATTGCTTTATTTTGTAAAATTTTATTGTATTCTTTTTTCCTGTATATGCCTGCAAGAAAATCTGTTTCAAGATAGTCAATGATATCACATAATTGCTTTGATGATGATGAATTTATTTTGAAATTTGAACTTTTGAACTTCAGTCTGCTGCACATTTTTTGAAAAAACAGTGAACTTTGAAAGAGTTAAAAACTCTGTCTGTAACTTACAGAGCAAGCTATGGCTGTGAAGCCAGGGCCTCTACTGGCTGGCTACTCCCATTCATCTGACCATTTGACACAAAATGGCAGTTTAATTTTAGAAAAATGGCACATCATTGTTCAGAACTTACACCTTCACAGTATATGTAGCAAGAAACTAAAAGTCATCCTCCATAAGATATTAAGATACTTCAACTGATTTCCATCTGTTAGGAAAGGTGTCATTGGATATATAATAATGTGATTTAACAGAATGGCAGAAAAGGCTCCTATTGTATGAGCTACAATAAAGGGTGGAATTAACCAGACCACATATCTGAGAATTTAAAAAAATAATACGATATGTCATTTCAACAAGTAGAAGAAATACAATTTCATCATCCATTTTGCATTCTGACTGTCAATATTATTTTACCACAAGGAAGTTCAAAAGTGAAGGAAGGATAAATTTTGGTGCATATTCCTCCTTTGTCCTATTCTTCCTCTTATGTTTAAGTGTTCCTTCTTTCCATGTCTTTGCCCCCCCCCCCCCCCCCCAGAATGTACAGGAGTAAAAATCACTATGATGTAGCAGTCAGCATGGCTGCGCCATACATCTCCAGTCACCCCGGTTCAATCCTGATTTCAGGGGTCTGTATGGAATTTTCATTTTCTCCCTATGACCAATTGTTTTTCTCGCAGGTGCTGCGATTTCACCAACAACACATACTGTGAATGTGCTGGTTGGTAGATTATTCAACATCTGCGGGTGGACTGCAGGAAGTGTGGGAATATAAAAGACAATGAGGAATAAGCAGAGGAGTCAGACCAATGAGATTGCTCTGAGAGCAAGTTTAAGATCAATGGACCAAACGTCTTCTACATTGTGAAAACTCATTTGTCTTGATACTTCAGGCAAAAAACAAGCTGCAGGAGGAACTCAATGAGTAAGGCAGCATCTGTGAAGGCAAGGGTTAGTCTGCATTTCAAGTAAAGACCCGAAGTCACAACTCAACCTGATATGCCTCTGAGTTCCTCCAGCTGCTTGGTTTTTTGTTATGCTTCAGATCCCAGCAGGTTCTTGTATCCCAGTATTTCCTTTCCTCTCTATAAAACCATATTTTAATCCTAATCAATGAGCTACATTTTTGGTAACTCTGGTTGAAATATTAGTTATTTAGATCTATTACATCCTGCACATCTGGACAGGGGATCCATTATGAAAATCTGTCCAGATGTGCAGGATGAAAGCCAGACCTTAATTATTGTGAACAACCTGCAAATGGCACTTGGCTTTTCGTTCTTCAAGGACACATTGGAACCTATACAGGTATCCTTTAGTCACAAACGTTTTGTATTATTTTGGAATGGAAAGGATTAGGTCAAAAATTACTTCCTGTCAGAAACCAATGATAGGATGCTAACAGCAATCTAAAGTTGCTCTGATTGGGCAGCACTTCAAAATCTAATTTTCTGTTTTTCATATTTAATTTCTCATGAATGTAGACATTATAAAAATGGTGGATTTAAATCCCACAGTATAATTGTAGTAGAACATTGAGCCATTAGGGCAATATCCACCAAAGGGTGGAAGTAAATATTAATTGGTTAGCTTGTCTGTAAGTCCAAAATTAGCATGTAGTTATGGTACTAATTGCTGTATTACATAAATTGTTCCTGCCCGTGGGTGGTAAAACTGGGAATTTCAGGTTTCACATTCAAGTGCTGATTAAGAGCAATTTTTGTAATGCAAGAAACATACCGTCCTCACACCCATCAATGCTGTGGGTGGCATAACTCAGCATAGTCCAGGAAGACTCCGAGATTTACTTTAGGATGAGGAAACAGGAGCTCTATGAGCCAGTTCTCATCAGAGTTGGAGAGGCTCAGCAACTTTACATTCCTTGATGCTATCATTTCAAGGGATCTATCCTGGGTCCAGCATGTTAGTGCCATTATGAAAAAAAAAGCAGAGTAGCTCCTCTACCTTCACGGAAGTTTGCCAAGTTGTGGCATATCAAAAACATTGACAAACTTCTACTGATGTGTGGTGGAGTTGTTGCATCATGGACTGGTATGGAGATGCCAATGTCCTTGAACAGAGGAGCCTATTAAAAGTCATGGACATGCCTCAGTCCATCACGCGTAAAGCCCTCCCCGCCAATGCGCACATCTACATAGAGCTCTGTAACAATAAAGCATTGTGGCGACCCACTTGCTGCGCAGGCGAACCAGCTCACAAATAGCCAGCGCACGGGGAGAGACTTTGGTAATGCACCTCTGATGTCATTTCTGCCCGGAGAGGGCGGGCGCTAGGGATTAAATGGCAGCGCTGCAAAGTTTGAATAAACTAGTCTCGAAATGGCTTACCGACTGCGTGTTGTTATTTCTAGCTCTGTGTGTAGCACATCGCTACATTGGTGACCCCGATGGTCCAAACGAGATTTGGACCAAAGATGACCGACTCTTCATCTGTTCACGCAGTTTCACTAAAACTGCCGACTTTCTGGACGCTGCGACCACGCGTGTGGTTCAGCCAAGCAGAAGCCCAGTTCCAGATTTGGTAGATATCTTCTGATTCCATGTGTTACTATCACATGGTGAGCGCCCTTGACCAGGAGACAGCTGCCCAGGTTGCAGATTTCATACAGTTGACCCCGGAAGAAGGCAAATATGAAGCATTCAAAGCACTGCTCATTGGGACCTTTGGCCTCTCACGACGTGAGCGGGGTGCCCGCCTGCTTCACCTGGATGGTTTGGGAGGCAGACTACCGTCAGCATTGATGAACGAAATGCTGTCCCTGGCTGACGGACACAAGCTCTGCCTCATGTTCGAGCAAGCGTTCCTAGAACAACTGCCCGAGGACATACATCTGCTGCTGGCCGACACAGATTTCAGTGACCCCCAGAAGGTGGCGGCCTGGGCATATGTGCTGTGGAAAGCCAAGAGGGAGAGCATGGCGTCCGTCGGTCAGATTACCAGGCCACGCACCCAACAGCAGACCAGACCAGGCCCGGCAGGGGGGCGCACACAACACAGAGGCAGGAGTGAGGAGGACAGTGAACAGTGGTGTTTCTACCACCAACGGTGGGGCACAGAATCCCGCCGTTGTCACCCGCCCTGCAAAGGCCAGGGCCAGGGCCAGCTGCTGCTAATGGCTATGGCGGCTGGCCACTAGGACAGCCTCTTGTACCTCTGGGACCAACAGTCGGGACGCCGCTTCTTGGTCGACACCGGAGCGGAGATCAGCGTCTTGCCCCCAACGGGGTACGACACCCGTGACAGGAAGCCAGGACCCACATTGAGGTCCACAAACGGCAGCACGATATGGACCTACGGCACCCGCACAGTGCAGCTGCTGTTCAGCGCCAGCCAGTTCACGAGGGTCTTCACACTGACCTCCATGGCCCAACCACTCCTGGGGGCAGACTTCTTGCGAGCTCCCAGCCTGCTGGTTGACTTGCAAGGGAAAAGACTGGTACATGCCGAGACTTTCCAGATGTTCTCCCTGGGTGAAGCCAAGTTGTCGGCCCCACACCTGGACTCCATCACGCTGTCCGACAACGAATTCACCAGAATCCTGGCGGAGTTTCCATCGATTCTGGCACTGCAGTTCATGGCAGCCATGCCCAGACACCGGGTACAGCACCACATCCCAACCCAGGGACCACCCCTCCACACCCGTGCACAAAGGCTCCCCCCGGAAAAGCTCTGTCTGGCAAAGGAGGAATTCAAGAGGATGGAGGAATTGGGGATCGTACGGAGGTCCGACAGCCCATGGGCCTTCCCCCTGCACATGGTGCCCAAAGCAGCCGGGGGTTGGAGACCATGTGGCGACTACCGCAGACTGAACGAGGCTACAACTCCAGACCCCTACCCCATGCTGCACATACAGGACTTTGCAGCAAACCTGCACGGGACAAGGAACTTTTCCAAAGTAGACCTCGTCCGGGGATACCATCAAATCCCGGTGCACCCTGAAGACATCCTCAAAGCAGCACTCATCACCCCATTCGGATTGTGAGTTCCTCCGAATGCCGTTTGGCCTGTAGAATGCCGCACAGATGTTCCAGCGGCTAATGGATGCAGTGGGACGTGACCTGGACTTTGCGTTCATCTATTTGGACAACATCCTTATAGCCAGCAGTAGTCGTCAGGAGCATCTGTCCCCCTCTGCCAGCTCTACTCCTGCCTGAGTGATTTCGGCCTCACGATCAACCCGGCCAAATGCCAGTTTGGTCTCGATACCATCGACTTCCTGGGCCACAGGATTACCAAAGATGGGGCAACACCTCTGCCCACCAAGGTAGACACGATCCGCCACTTTGTCCGGCCCAACACAGTCAAAGGCCTGTAGAGTTCGTTGGTATGGTGAACTTCTACCACCATTTCCTCCCCTCAGCAGCCCGTGTCATGCACCCTTTGTACACCCTGATGTCGGGTAAAGGCAAGGACATTACTTGGGACGAGGAGGTTGCGGCTGCTTTCGTTAAAGCTAAGGAAGTCTTGGCAGATGCCGCGATGCTGGTGCACCCCAGAACGGATGTTCCGACCGCCCTCACAGTGGGCATCTGACACAGCAGTCGGTGGGGAGCTGGAGCAACTCATTGAGGGGCGCTGGCAACCCCTGGCGTTCTTCAGCAAGCACCTACAACCTCCTGAACTCAAGTACAGTGCCTTCGACTGGGAGCTGTTGGAACTGTATCTGGCAATCAGGCATTTCAGGTACTTCTTAGAAGGCAGGCCGTTCACCGCGTTCACGGACCACAAACCATTGACCTTCATGTTCACGAAGGTGTCCAATCCCTGGTCAGCTCGTCAACAGAGACATCTGTCCTACATCTCCGAGTACACGACGGACATCCAGCATGTCTTGGGAAAGGACAACGTCATGGCGGAGGCACTCTCCAAGCCAGCTATCCAGGCCCTGTCCCTGGGGGTGGACTATGCAACACTGGCGGAGGTGCAGCAGGCAGACGACGAGATACCCAGCTACAGGACCGCAGTCTCGGGTTTGCAGCTGCAAGACTTTCTCATAGGCCCAGGTGAGAGGACCCTCCTGTGTGACGTGGCTACCGGCCAACCTTGCCCCATCGTCCCGGCAGCCTGGAGGCGGCGAGTTTTCGACGGTTTGGCGCACCCATCTATCAGGACAACCGTCCGGCTGGTCTCCAGCAAGTTTGCGTGGCACGGACTTCGCAAACAGGTCAGTGAATGGGCCAGAACGTGCACGCAGTGCCAAACAGCCAAGGTGCAGCGGCACACTAAAGCCCCGCCGCAGCAGTTCGAACCCACCCACCAGAGGTTCGACCACAATCACGTGGATATCGTGGGCCCCCTACCAATGTCCCGAGGAGTGCAGTACCTCCTAACTATGGTAGAACGGTTCACGAGGTGTCCAGGGGCGGTCCCGCTCACCGATGCATCTGCCAATTCCTGCGCCCGAGCACTGATCGCAACCTGGGTAGCACGCTTCGGGGTACCGGCCCACATTACCTCCGACAGAGGCGCCCAGTTCACCTCCAGCCTGTGGTCAGCTGTGGCCAGCCTGTTGGGAACGCAGCTACACCACACGACTGCCTAACACCCACAGTCTAACGGACAAGTGGAACGCTTCCACTGTCACTTGAAGTTGGCTCTCATGGCCCGCTTGAGAAGACCTAACTGGGTGGATGAGTTTCCCTGGGTCCTGCTTGGAATTTGCACAGCACCCAAAGAGGATCTGCATGCCTCGTCGGCCGAGTTGGTGTATAGCGCACCCCTGGCCTTCCCAGGAGAGTTCATACCAGCCCCAAGGGGGCAAGAGGAAGAACCCGCAGCAGTCCTGGACAGACTACGCGAAAGGCTTGGCAACCTGGCCCCCGTACCGACTTCACAGCACGGACAGACCCCGACCCATGTACCCAAAGACCTGCAGGACTGTAAGTTTGTGTTTGTACGAAGGGGCGGACACCGGGCACCGCTACAGCGGCCGTACAAGGTGATCAACAACAACAGGTCCACATACGTTCTGGACATTGGGGGGAAAGAGGAGGTTTTCACAGTGGACTGACTCAAACCAGCCCATGTGGACGGCGCAGCTGGTCGAGGTTTAGGCACCGCGGCGCAGAGGCTGATCCAAACTGTGGACATTGGGGGGTGTATCGCCGGTTCTGGGGGGAGGGTTATGTGGCAACCCACTTTCTGAGCAGGCGAACCGGCTCACAAATAGCCAGCACATAGGGAGAAACTTTCGTAATGCACCTCTGACATCATTTTCGCCTGGAGAGGGAGGGCACTAGGGATTAAATGCCAGTGCCACGAAGTTTGAATAAACTAGTCTCGAAACAGCTTGCTGACTGCGTGTCGTTATTTCTAGCTCTGTATGTAGTACATTGCTACAGTATCATCCATCATCAAGGACCCCCAACATCTAGCAATGCTTTCTTCTCACTGCTGCCATCAGGAAGAAGGTACAGAAGCCTCTGGACCACCAGGTCCAGGCACAGTTATTACCACTAAACTATCCGGCTCTTAAACTAGGGGGATAACTTTACTCAACTTCACTTGCCCCCATCAATGAACTATTCTCACAACCTATGGACTCATATGCAAGGACTCTTCAACTCAAGTTTATAATATTTATTGATATTCTTTTTGTTTTGCACACTGATTGCTTGTTCATTCTATTGGGACAGTCTTTCATTGATTCTATTGTGTTTCTTGTATTTACTGTGAATGCTTGCAAAATAAATCTAGGGGTTGGGTTCTACTTTGATAATAAATTCACTTTGAACTTTTAACTCTGAACACATTTAAAGACGCAAAGATGGACACCCTGATCCTCAGCAAGATTAATGTCCTCCTGGAATTGAATTTAGGAGCCGAGAGGTAATGTTGCAGCTATGTAGGGCTGTGGGCAGACCCCACTTGGAGTACTGTGCTCAGTTCTGGTTGCCTCACTACAGGAAAAATGTGGAAACCATACAAAGGGTGCAGAGAAAATTTACAAGGATGTCGCCTGGTTTGGGGAGCATGCCTTGTGAGAAAAGGATGAGTGAACTCGGCCTTTTCTCCTTGGAGCGAAGAAGATTGAGAGATGACCTAATAGAGGTGTACAAGATGATGAGAGGCATTGACATTGTGGATAGTCAGAGGTTTTTTCCCCAGCGCTGAAATGGTTGCCACAAGAGGGCACAGGTATAAGGTGTTGGAGAGTAGGTACAGAGGAGATGTCAGGGGTAAGTCCTTTGCTCAGAGAGTGGTGAGTGCATGGAACGGGCTGCCAGCAAAGGTGGTGGAGGTGTATATGATAGGGTCTTTTAAGAGACTTTTAGATAGCTACATGGAGCTTAGTAAAATAGAGGGCTATTGGTAAGCCTGGTAATTTCTAAGGGAGGGACATGTTTGGCAAAACTTTGTGGGCTGAAGGGCTTGTATTGTGCTGTAGGTTTTCTATGTTTCTATTCACACAAGGATGAAGGGGCTGACCATGCCCTTCCCTTGCTTTGCCCTGTTGCTATTCCTGGTTATGTGTTCTCTTATTCCTTAGCCAGTTTAAGCAGATCTGAACAAAAAATATGATAACTAGATTTCCCCCTTTGCCCTGGTGCATCTTATAACGTACTGTTGTAGTAAATATTAGGTTGTGCCTTGGGGTCCAAGTGGCTGTGTAGTCACATTGATGGATGTTGATATGTATTTTCAGTGGGATTTTGCTGCTTATCAATCATGCTTGTGCTGTTTTCATTTTCTTTATTAACATGACATTAAGTGCTAATATATTATTATAAATTAGTCCCTTTTGATCACCTTCAAAACTCCTTAGCATTTAAAGTGCTCAATGAAAATTGTCCCCCGATTTTGTAAACTATAATTGATTTGACATTTAGAGTAAAGATAATTTCTCTTTTACCAAGTCAGCAGCTACATTCAAACATTCATCATGTTTCTATTGCAGAATTGTGTGTAAAAAAAAGTCAAGTGAACATAATATTCTGTTTGTTCGAATCCATTAGTAGCGAAACTGAGTTTAAATTCATGTATGTTTGTATAGAAGCTTTCCTAACCTCAGAACCAAAGGGTTAAATCCACTGATTAGGCCTGTGTTTTGAATGGAAAGATGTTCTGAAGAGCCAGTCATATATATATATATTATCAATTACAGATGTGAAATATTTCACCTCACTGCTGGATTTGGCATAGGATCCAACATGCCATGGATTTTCCTATATCAGAAATTCCTGCAAGATACAGTGGATTTGGCCCAGTACATCATGGGCAATACCCTCCCAACTACTGAGCACATCTCTGTAAGACAATGTCGTAGGGGAGCACCACCCATCATCAGGAATCCCCACCACTTAGGGTCATGCACTTTTCTCACTGCTGCCATCAGGCAGAAGGTACAAGAGCCATAGAACTTACACCACTAAGTTCAAGAACAATGGCTGCCCCCTAACTATCAGGCTCTTGAACAAAACTTCACTTGTCCCACTATTGAAGTGTCCAGCAGCCAATAAACTCACTTTGAAGCACCCTTCAGCTCATTTATTGCTATTTATTTATATAACTTGCACGGTTTGTTGTCTTCTGCACTCTGGTTGATCTTTCATTCATCCTGCTGTAGTTACTTGTCTTTAGATTTATTGATTATGCTCACAAGAGAACGAGTCCCAGTGATGTATATGGCGTCATATAGTATATATACTTTGATAATAAAATTTGCTTTGAACTTTGATTTTAAAATGTATTGTGGGACAAATGAGAAGTTACTTTTGCTTTTAGTTATTTTACGTTAAATTGTCAGCAGCTCAGAGGCAAGGTGGTTGGTCATGCTGCCTCACAACTCCTGTAATCCAGGATCAATCCTCAATTTGGAGAATTGTGCAGAATTGCTTATTCTTCCTATAATGTCATTGGATGTGTTGTTCTCCTCTCATATATCAAAAATATGTTGGGGAGGTTAATCTACTGTTGTAAATTATCTGCTAGTGTAGATTAATGGCAAAATTAATCACTTGAAATTTGGTAAGTGTGTATGGGGGAGACTGATTTTAGGGCATTGGTGGAAAGAAAGAGAGAGAATGGAACCTACAGCAATGGTTTCCTGTTGTATTACAAAAAGTATACGTAAGTGTCACATATGCCCTTTGAACTGCCATGTTTCCAGTTCTATTATCTTTAAAGTGTGGCGGCCTGCACACGTGGGACTCGAACCACCAACGGGAGCCACGGGCAGACATGTGGTAGCGCGTTTGGAACTATGCGCTGGGGATGGACCTCCCGGGGACAGTCTGACGTCACGTCCGCCCATGGGAGGACAGATTTAAGCGTGCAATTTTGAATCAGTAAAGGCTTTCTGAGTTCAGCTTTCTCTGACGTTTCTATAGTAGCGCGTTGTGTGCCACTACGTTGGTGACCCCGATGTTCCAAACGGTATCCGGAGCCGGCAACTCAGCGACCAGCCATGAGATCGAGCAACTCGCACAGCGCGGTCTCTCTGAAGCTCCTGACTTTTTGGGCCACTCAGCACCATGTTTGATTCAAGCAGGCTGAGGCCCAGTTCAATATCAGAGACATTATGGCTGATGCCACACGGTACTACTGCGTGGTCAGCACGCTCAACCAGGAGATGGCAGGCTGGTTCATCGACTTCCTATGCCAGCCACCAGTGGAGGACAGGTACACTAAGCTTAAGGCACTCCTGATCCGTACCTTCGGACTCTCCCGCCGCGAACGGGCCACACGGCTCCTACACATGGACGGCCTGGGCGACCACATGCCATCCGAGCTCATGAACGATATGCTGGCGCTCATGGATGGCAATAAGCCATGCCTTTTATTTGAACAGTTGTTCCTCGAAAAAATGCCAGAGGACATTCACCTCCTTGTCGCAAGTGAGGATTTCAGCGACCCATGTAGGGTCGTGGCTAAAGCAAATGTCCTTTGGCAGGGCGAGCAACATGGAGCAGCCTCCATTGGCCTAGCCACGATCGCACGCCCCAAAGCCCAGGCCCCGCAACCGAAGCCATCAAGACCCACAGGGAAAAAAGAGGAAAGTTCGGAACAATGGTGTTTCCATCACCAAAGATGGGGTTCAGGCGCATGCCGCTGCCATCCACCATGTGCTTTTCTGGGAAACACTGGGGCCAGCCATCGCTAATGGCTATGATGGCTGGCCACTGAGACAGCCTCATGATGTTCCTCTGGGACCGACACTCCAGGCAGCGCTTCCTGGTATTCACCGGGGTCGAAGTCAGTGTAGTCCTCCCCTCGAACACGGACGCTCGTAATGCAGTCCCAGGCCCCAAACTCACTGCTGCGAATGGCACCAGTATTCGGACGTACGGCCCATGAACTATCTCACTGCATTTCGGGTCCAGCCGTTCCACTTGGACTTTCACATTGGCAGCGGTGTCACAGCCACTACTAGGGGCAGATTTCCTATGAGCCAACTGCCTCCTGGTCGATTTGAAAGGCTGGCATTTGGTCCACGTTGAGACGTTCCAGACTTTCCAGCTCTGAGAAGCCAAGCTACTGGCCCCCCACCTGGATTCCGTGACCCTCTCAGGTACCAAATTCGCCAGGGTGTTGGCAAAATTCCCCTCCATAGTCACCCCGCAGTTCTCTACAGCGGACCACAAACACGGCGTGCAGCACCATATCCCCACACAAGGACCACCACTGCACGCCCGAGCTCATGGGCTCCCACCCGACAAGCTCCACCTCGCCAAGGAGGAGTTCGTAAGATGGAAGAGCTGGGGATCAAACGCCGCTCAGGCAGCTTGTGGGCATCCCCATTGCACATGGTGCCCAAGTCCGCAGGAGGATGGCCCCGTGGAGACTACAGAAGGCTCAATTTTGCCACAACTGCCAACAGATACCCAGTACCCACACCCAGGACTTCACGGCGATCTGCACGGAGCGACAAAATCTTCTCGAAAATCGACCTGGTCAGGGGATACCATCAGATCCCAGAGCACCCCGACGACGTGCCCAAGACAGCCCTCATCACTCCATTCAGCTTGTTCAAATTCCTGAGGATGCCTTTCAGTCTCAAGAATGCAGCCCAAACTTTCCAAAGGCTCATGTACTCGATGGGACGTGGCCTGGATTTCGTTTTCATTTACTTGGACGATATCCTGGTGGCCACCACAAAGCACATGGCACATTTGCGCCAGCTCTGCCAATGCCTGAGTGATCACCGATTGGCAATCAATCTGGTGACGTGCCAGTTCGGGCTGATGGAAATCGACTTCATGGGCCACAGAGTCATCTGACATGGCGCAGTTCCCCTACCAGACAAGGTCCAGGCCATCCCCCAGTTCCCCAAGCCCAGCACGGTCAAGGGCCTGCAGGAGTTCATAGGGATGGTCAACTTTTATCATCGATTTGTGCTGGTGGCGGCCCGCATCATGAGACCCTTGTTCAGCCTGATGACTGGCAAGGCCAAAAAAGTGGCATGGGACGCGGAGTCCACGGAGGCGTTCGAGCAGGCCAAGGAGGTGCTGGTGAAGGTGGTCCTCCTAGTGCACCCAAGAGTCGATGTACCCACGGCACTCACAGTCGACGCTTCCAACACGGCACTCGGTGGAGTACTGGAGCAGCTCATCGAGAGCCAGTGGTGACCACTCGCTTTCTTCAGCCGGCACCTACGGCCACCAGAGGTGAAGTACAGCATGTTCGACAGAGAGTTGCTTGCACTCTACCTGGCTGTCCGGCATTTCTGGTACTTCCTCGAGGGAAGGGAGTTCACTGTGTATACGGGCCACAAGCTCCCCACCATCGCACTGGCCAAGGTATTGGACCCATGTTTGGCTCGGCAGCAGAGGCACCTGTCCTTCATTTCAGAATTCACCACGGACATCCGCCACATCACAGGGAAGAACAACATCGTCACCGACACTCTGTCTCGCCCCTCCCTCCACTCAGTAGCATCTCGTCCTCAGGAATAGACTATGCAGCACTGGCAGAAGCACAACGGTCAGACTGAGATCCCGGCTTACCGCATCGCTGTTTTGGGGCTCCAGTTGGAGGACGTCTCCATCGGCCTGGCAGCGGATCGACTCCTGTGCGACGTGTCTACCGGCAAACCCCAACCCATGGTACCAGCAGCATGGAGGTGCCAGGTGTTCGACACGCTGCACGACCTGGCCCACCCGTCCATCTGGGCATCCATCAAGCTGGCAGCAGACAGATTCATCTGGCACGGTTTGCACAAACTGGGCCAGGACCTGCGTACACTGCCAGACTGCCAAGGTCCAGCGACACATGAAGGCTCCCCTCCAGCATTTCCAGCCGATGCACAGGAGGTTCCAACACATCCACATGGATATTGTCGGCCCCCTGCCAGTCTCCCGGGGTTCCAGGTATATCTTCAGAATGGCAGACAGTTTCACCAGATGGCCAGAAGCCGTACCGCTCTAAGCATATCCACTGAGTCCTGCGCCAGGATGCTCATTGCAAACTGGATTGCCAGGTTCGGACTCCCAACGGACATCACCTCCGACGGAGGGGCACAGTTCACGTCTGGTTTGTGGACAGCACTGGTGCAGTTCCTGGGCACCCAGCTGCATCACACCACAGCGTATCATCCCCAGTCCAACGGTTTGGTAGAGCGATTTCACCGGCATCTCAAGTCAGCCCTGATGGCACGCCTCAGGGGCCCCAACTGGACAGATGATCTTCCCTGGGTCCTACTGTGCATCCGAACAGCCCCCAAGGAGGACCTGGACACCTCCTAGGCGGAATTGGTCTACGGCGTCCCCCGACGGACCCAGGCGAGTTTGTACCAGAGGCCCGAGGTTCAGAAGAAACTCCAGCAGTGGTGCTAATGAGGCTGTGGGCTGTGGGACAAGGTAGGGACCCTGGCACTGGTCCCGACCTCCAGGCATGGTTCCACGCCATCCTTCACCCCTAAAGACCTCCTAGACTGTGAGTATGTTTTTATTCACGGGGCACACACAGGTCACCTCTACAGCGGCCTTACAAGGGACCCTTCAAGGTGATCCGGCACAACGGAACCACGTGTGTCATGGAGGTGGGTGGCCGGGAAAAGACTTTTACAGCGGACCACCTCAAACCGGCGCACTTGGACATTGAGCAACCAGTGAGGGAACCGTACCATGCCGGTGAGGCTGGCCACCCAGGCCAACCACACAGACTGGGGGCTTCGCTCCCCCATTGGACATTTCTGGGAGGGGGTGGCAGCCCGCACATGCGGGACTCAAACTGTCATCAGGAGCCGCGGGCAGACACGCGGTAGTGCGTTTGGAACTACCCACTCGGGGCGGACCTTCCGGGGACAGTCTGACGTCATGTCCGCCCCGTGGGTCACAGGGGCCCATGGCGGGGAGATTTAAGCGCACAATTTTGTATCAGTAAAGGCATTTTGAGTTCATCTCTCTCCACCTCTGGGTGTTTCTTTAGTAGCGTATTGCACAGGACTACAAAGGTTCAGTTTAAATATATTCCACAATCTGCCTGCTTCTCTACACTCTCCATTATCCTCTAATTTATGGCACATTCTATTACATTGTTCCACCTCTGTAAATGCATTACTTCATTGAATGGTCAATGAGACACTCCTAGATACACAGTATAGATAGCTACTTTATGCTCAGCCGAAGTTAGGGCAAAGGGTCTGGCTCTGTGCTATATGACTATGATTCTTTCAATCTGTGTTTTAAGGTGTTTTCTGTTCAAGTTTTACTTTTATTTTTCATCATTTTTCTCCATCTTATAGATTTAGAAACTTTTACCAATGATTTTATAGTTGGCAAAGTTGAGAATGTGGCTTTGTGAATCATCTAAGATAGTTATGTTTGCTTCAAAGTAGCTCTGTCCATTGCTCACACTAAGCCATTCTTTGCTCCTTTGTGACCAGCCTCGGGATTTAGTAAATACAGGGTTTGAGATAAAATGAGTGATAGTTTCACTGAGGGAACCAAGACTTAAACTCTAGAAAGGTACAGGAGGAATGAAGGATAACATCACTGGAAAATCATTGCTGAAGAGGTACAACAGGGAAAAATGTTTAAAGTAAGGACACCACTAAGAAAGAAAAGTCACTTAGTGTTCTATACCTTTGCTCTGTAGAATGCATGTGTGAGACCAATTAACTCAAATGTGTGAATGGTAAAGTGCCATCAAATTCATAGCATTTTTGCAATTTTTGCTGAATGTTGTACAGGATGGCAAGCTTTAACACCATATATGTCATCACAGGATAGTTAATACTTGGCTTAAACTGTGAAACATGCAATCAAAGGGATCATAATTGCTTAACTTGTTCCTTGGTACCATCTTATTAAAAAAGTATATGTAAGATACACATTTAACAAAATAGTTGACTAAGCCCTTTCCAAAACATGAATATGCTTTGAAGTGTACATATGCTGTACTCCTTATTTATCAGGTTTTTCTCCATGTTTGAAAGAAGCTAATAGAGTAAGCTCTTAAGTCATCGGATTTATCACCTTGTGCTGAACCATCTCAGTTCCTCTTGACAGCATAAGATCCACTTCTACAGCTACAGATATTTTTATTATTATGCAGCCATCCATTTTTCACACTTAGTGGTGCTTCATTAACCCAGGACTGCCGAAGGATTCATTTGGAAGTCAGACAATACTTTGCATAACATACAAAATGCCATTGGAAAAAATGCCATTATACTATGTTGCAAAAGATTATTTTACCTACAGTACATTAACTAATTTTCAACAACATGCATTTTCTTTTACTACTTCAAGTAATTTTCTGCCCCACCACTGACTTAAGGCCACTGTGTAACACTATTTACTTATTAAAGAAGTGTAATAGCATATGCTGTCTGCCCTGTGCCAGTGCCATTAGATTATTCACAAGCATTTAGAGTATTAGGATAGGTTGACTGTTAAGCTGTCCCTTTCTACAATGATAATGTGTGCATTTTCTTGTTAAACCACAATCCTTAAATGGGGATCAAATAAGCTTAGAATACCAAGAATTAAAATAACAGCAAAAGTGTAGGTTTAGGAAGCAATTAAGTCAACCAAGACTTGAATAGCTCAGCAGGAAGCAGTCGATTAGACAATTGAGATTTGAATAGCTCAGACTCAGCAGAAAGCAGCTGATTGGGCAATCAAAGTCAGGTGACCAAGCAGTTTGAAAAGCTCAAACAAATAAATAGAGGGGTAGCTCAAGCAGAGCGGCCAGTGAGTGAGCGGGCCAGTGAAGGAGTGGAGCTTTGAAGAGAAGAGGTGGAGGATGAGCTTGCTCCCAGTTAGGCTTTGCAATGCCTTCTGAGATGGCAATGTGCCTCTCATGTGAGATGTGGCAGCCTTGGGGGAGCTCCCCTCTCCCGCAGAGACACATCTCCCAGAAGTGCATGTGGCTGGGCGATATGGAAGACCGTGTAAAGAATCTGGAGCAGCAGCTGGATGACCTTTGACTCTTAAGAGAGAATGAGGCAGTCATAGATGAGAGCTACAGGGAGGTATCACACCTAGGCTGCCGATAGCAGGTAATTGGGTGACAGTCAGATGGGGGAAAACAAAGGTGATTAGACAGGTAGTGCAGAGCACCCCAGTAGCATTCCCCTGAATAATAAGTATACTGTCCTGGATACTGTTGGCGGGGATGACCGACTAGGGGTGAGCCATGGTGACAGGGCCTTTGGCACTGAGTCTGACCCTGTGGTGCAGAAGAGTGGGACGGAGAAGAGGAGAGCTGTCGTCATTAAGGACTCTATAGTCGGAGAGCAGACAAGGGTTCCAGAGTCCAGGATGTCTCCGACTGGGTGCACGACATCCTGGTACGAGAAGGAAAGCAACCAGAAGTCATGATACATGTTGGTACCAATGACATAGGCAAGAAGAGGGATGAGGTCCTGAAGTGTGAGTTTCGGGAACTAGGCAGAAGGCTGAAGAACAGGACCTCAAGGGTGGTGTTCTCAGGATTGCTGCTAGTGCTATGTGATAGTGATGGTAAGAATTGGAGGAGGTGGCAGTTGAATGTGTGGCTGAGGAGTTGTTGCAGGGGGCAGGGTTTTAGATTTTTGGATCATTGGGATCTCTTCTGGGGAAGATGGGACCTGTACAGACTGGATGGGTTGCACCTGAACTTGATGGGGAGCTAAATCCTTGCAGGTAGGTTTGCTAGCATGGTTCGGGAAGGTTTAATCTAATTTGCAAAGGGGATGGGAACCAGAGTGATAGAGCAGTGGAAGAAGTGCATGGAGTAAAGCCAGATCTAACATATTAGTGATGGAAGAGAAGCAGAATAAAGGGTGTAAAGGTAGTAAGGTAGAAGGGCTAAAGTGTGTGTACTTAAATGTAAGAAGCACCAGGAACAAAGGTGATGATCTGAGAGTTTGGATACATACATGGATTATGATGTAGTGGCCATTACGGAGACTTGGCTGGCACCAGGGCAGGAATGGATTCTCAATATTCCTGGATTTCAGTGCTTTAAAAGGGATAGAGATGGGGGAAAAGGGGAGGAGGGGTGGCATTACTGGTCAGGGATACTATTACAGCTATAGAAAGGGTGGGTAATGTAGCAGGATTGTCTTTTGAGTTAGTATAGGGGGGGAAGTCTGGAACAGAAAGGGAGCAGTTACCCTATTGGGAATTTTCTATAGGCCCCCTAGTAGCAGCAGAGATACTAAGGAGCAGATTGGGAGGCAGATTTTGGAAAGGTGTAAAAATAACAGGGTTAATATTATGGGTGACTTTATTTTCCCTAATATTGATTGGCACCTAATTAGTTCCAATTGTTTAGACGGGGCAGAGTTTGTTAAGTGTGTCCAGGATGGATTCCTGTCACAGTATGTTGACAGGACGACTAGGGGGAATGCAATACTAGATCTAATATTAGGTGACAAACCGGGTCAGGTCACAGATCTCTCAGTGGGTGAGCATCTGAGGTCTGTGACCACTGCTCCCTGACCTTTAGCATTTTCATGGAAAAGGATAGAACCAGAGAGGACAGGAAAATTTTTAATTGGTGAAGGGAAAATTATGAGGCTACAAGGCTAGAACTTGTGGGTGTGAATTGGGATGATGTTTTTGCAGGGAAATGACATATGGTCGATGTTCAGGGATCTCTTGCAGGATGTTGGGGACAAGTGAGGTGGAAAATCTAGTCAGGTGGAAGAAGGCAGCATACATGAGGTTTAGGATGCAAGGATCAGATGGGTCTATCGAGAAATATAGGGTAGCAAGAAAGGTGCTGAGGAGAGCTAGTAGGGGGAATGAGAAGGCCTTGGCGTGTAGGGTAAAGGAAAACCCCAAGACATTCTTCAATTATGTGAAGAACAAAAGGATGACAGGAGTGAGATGACAGGACCAATTAGAGATAAAAGTGGGAAGATGTGCTTGGAGGCTGTGGAAGTGCGCGAGGTCCTCAATGAATACTTCTTTTCGGTATTCACCAATGAGAGTGAACTTGATGACGGTGAGGATAGTATGAATGAGGTTGATTTTCTGGAGCATGTTGATATTAAGGGAGAGGAGGTGTTGGAGCTGTTAAAATACATTAGGATTGATAAGTCCCCGGGCCTGACAGAATATTCCCCAGGCTGCTCCACGAGTTGAGCGAAGAGATTGCTGAGCCTCTGGCTAGGATTTTTATATCATTGTTGTCCACAGGAATGGTACCGGAGGATTGAAGAGAGGCAGGTGTTGTCCCCTTGTTCAAAAAAGGTAGTAGGGATAGTCCAGGTAATTATAGACCAGTGAGTCTTATGTCTGTCGTGGGAAAGCTGTTGGAAAAGATTCTTAGAGATGGGATCTATGGGCATTTAGAGAATCATGGTCTGATCAGGAACAGTCAGCATAGCTTTGTGAAGGGCAGATCATGTCTAACAAGCCTGAAAGAGTTCTTTGAGGAGGTGACCTGGCATATAGATGAGAGTAGTGCAGTGGATGTGATCTACGTGGACTTTAGTAAGGCACTTGACAAGGTTCCACATGGTAGGCTTATTCTGAAAGTCAGAAGGCATGGAATCCAGGGAAGTTTGGCCAGGTGGATTCAGAATTTGCTTTCCGGCAGAAAGCAGGGGGTCGTGGTGGAGGGAGTACATTCAGATTGGAGGGTTGTGACTAGTGGTGTCCCACAAGGATCAGTTCTGGGACCTTTTCGTGATTTTTTTTAACTACTTGGATGCGGGGGTAGAAGGGTGGGTTGGCAAGTTTGCGGACGACACAAAGGTTGGTGGTGTTGTAGATAGTGTAGAGGATTGGCGAAGATTGCAGAGAAACATTGATAAGATGCAGAAGTGGGCTGAGAAGTGGCAGGTGGAGTTGAAACCGGAGAAGTGTAAGGTGGTCCAGTTCTGATGGCCTCACTATAGGAAAGATTTTGAAGCATTGGAAAGGGTACAGAGGAGATTTACCAGGATGTTGCCTGGCTTAGAGAATATGCTTTATGATCAGAGATTAAGGAAGCTAGGGCTTTACTCTTTAGAGAGATGGTGGATGAGAGGAGACATGATAAAGGTGTACAAGATATTAAGAGGAATAGATGTGGACAGCCAGTGCCTCTTCCCCAGGGCACCACTGCTCAGTACAAGAGAACATGGATTTAAGGTAAGGGGAAGGAAGTTCAAGGGGGATATTAGAGGAAGGTTTTTTATGCAGTGAGTGGTTGGTGCCTGGATTGCATTGCCTGAGTCAGTGGTGGAGGCAGATACACTAGTGAAATTTAAGCGACTACTAGACAGGTATATGGAGGAATTTAAGGTGTGGGGGATATATGGGAAGCAGGGTTTGAGGGTCGGAACACCATTGTACATCGAAGGGCCTGTACTATGCTGTACTATTCTATGTTCTAATTACTATGACACATAAGAACAATCCTATTTTTATTAAAAATTCAAATACTTACCCAATTCATTTTCACCAAGATTACGGAGCTTGGTGGTGTCAGTCATCTATAAAACCTTATATCAGAACTGATTGGAACACTTTGTTAAAATACCTAAACTAACATTGTTATTTAACATGAAAATGTTTACCATCAAGTTTTCTCAAACCCACAGGTATATTGTAAGGACCAAGTCCTGGCCTTCAACTCCAAAATTATAATCTTATTCTCCATTAAAATGGTGAACATGAGGATTGAGAGGGATTAGAATAAACAAAATAGAAGGAATCACAGCCTGTTTTTGACTCCATTTGGTTTCCTAAAATTTTATGGGAGCAACGCAAAGAGATATGTGCATTTTTTCTGGTTTGACAGTTCTATCCAAGATTGAGCAGATGAGGAACAAAAGAGTGGGGTAATTCACTAAGTTATTTTGCATCGATTCCAACAATAAAATTGATTGTGTTTCAAAAGTAAATAATGTTTATTATCCAACACCAACATCATTCTTTCATTTCAGTTTTTGCATTGGAGACATTAATAACATCTCAAATAGTTCAGTGGGGTGCAGAATATGTCATCCAAGTTTGAAAATATATTACTGAATCTTTATAATCAGAGTCAAACGCTTGGTAATCATTGTCTCATAACTTTGTGGGTTACCTCCCCAAATAAATACATGCTTCAAGAAGGTGGTAAAACTTCCTTAGAAGTGGTTAGCAAAGAACATTAACAGTGGGGCTTGCCAAAGATGCTTGTGTGTCCTGAATGAATAAGAAACTACGTTCATGATAAAGAATTTTATAGAGTCATAGAAATCTACAACACATTACAGGCCCTTTGGCACACAATGTCGTGTCGACCATGTAACCTACGCTAGAAACTGCCTAGAATAACTCTACCACATAGCCCTCTATTTTCTAAGCTCCATATACCTATCTAAGAATCTCTTAACAGACTCTGTTGTATCTGCTTTTATCACTATCGCTGGCAGTGCATTCCACACATGCACCGCTCTGTGTAAAACATTTACCTCTAGCATCCCCTTGTACCAATTTCCAGGCACCTTAAAACTATGCCCCCCTTCCTGTTTAAGTTTAGAGAAAATAAGAAGTTGGACATTTGATACATCCTCTAAATTTGAGGAACCTTGGCGACCTTTTATTCAATACTTTCATATGCTCTGACTTATGGCCCTTCCAGTTACCTCTCTGAAGTTTTGGATTTGATCAGAAAGTTTTTCCTTGTTTTTTTTTTTGGTTTTCACTCTCAGTTTGAGCTGCCCAGTTCTTTTTGATTGTATTTTTCATTTTATTGTGTAAAAAAAAATAAAAGCAAAATAAAAAAAGAGAAAAAAGATCTGTGCCCCCACATGCTAGTCATTTCAGCCCTGGGGAAAAAAGCCTCTGGCTATCGACACATTCAATGGCTCTCATCATTCGTTGCACCAAGGAGAAAAAGCCAAGTTCAGTCAACCCATTCTCATAAAGCATGCTCTTCAATCCAGGCAACATCTTTGTAAATCTCCTGTACACCATCTCTACAGTATCCACATCCTTCCTGTGGTAGTGTGACCAGAACTGAATACAGTACTTCAGGCGGATCTAACTAACATCTTATATAGCTTTAACACTACCTCACGGCTTGAACTCAATCCCACAGTTGATGAAGGCCATCATGCCATACACCTTCTTAACAATACTGGCAACCTGTGCAGCAACTTTGAGTGTCCCATGAAACTTGTTGCAAGACTCAGACAACAGTTAGACCAATGGTTCCCAAACTTCTTTAGGTTACAACATCCTTGGTTGCCAAACCACAACCCCAGCCACTTCTCCCTTTCTGCCCATTACATAAAATCTATAAATAATTTTGATATACAATGCATAGTGAAATAAAATAACTACGTTTAAAGTAGTGACAAATAATTGAAAAAGTATTCAAATCTATTTAAAGCTACAAATAAATATGTTTGTTTATTTACTTACAGTAAGAAAATGGTTTTTATCAACAATTTTAGAGTGTATATTAGTAGTCCAACTATTCACTACTTCATTGCGTTTTCACCTTTCAGTATGATGGATGGGCTTTGTGCAGTGATATCAGTTTCTTGACATTAGACTAAATGTCACTCAGAAGGAATCTCAGATTGTCACGTTCAGTAACTTACAGTCTCTTTCATTGCTTTGAAAGTAGTTGGGTGACTACACTGAAACTGCACCTCACTGAATATGTTGTTGGAAAGGTAATAAAGTACATCTTGACCTTTTCCACAGTTCGACATAGCACTTTCTTGAACCAAAATTCTTGATATGGATTTTTAAACCTCAGTTTCAGCTCAAAGTCATTATGTAGCAAGAGCAGTTCTTCCTCCATCCTTTCTCTTACTTCCTCATTATAAGTGTTCAGGAATGAATTTATTACCCAATCCAGAATTTGGATTGAGAGAAGATTCTGAAATCTCCCTGACATGACTTTAAGCGGCTCAACCAGATGGGCACAATATACTTTAAGATTATTATCAGGTTTATTTCTTTCTCTTCCAACTAAGGAAGGCTTGAAATTTGTTCAACATCACGATGGCCAATGTTGCACCAAAATAGGGTTGATGTGAACAGAAATGAGGAGATGATTGATTTCACTTTGATAAGTTTCAGATAATTTCCTTACAATTGAAATCTAATTCCATTAAGCTTTGTAAATAGTTCTGAAAAATAAGAATATCATGCCTTAACATTCTTGAGTGGATTACTGATTGAGGCATTCAAGGCTTCAAAGAGTTTATCACAGTTTCAAAAAGCACATGAAAGTGCCTCAGGCAGTTTGCTTTTGAGAGCCATCTGTCCTCTGTGTGCAACAGCAAGCATTCAAGCCGTTCATCATTCTCAAAACAAAACTCTCAAAATAGCTGAGAACTGAGAGCATGCCATGATTTTATTTACCACTGTGATAACAGTATTTAATATATTGTGCAACCAATCACTTAGTTTTTGTGATGTATTTGCACACTGTTAGGTACAGCTTTATTCAAGAAAGTAATAACAGGCCGACAGCATCCTATCATTGATGGTGCCCCATAAATTGCACAGGCATGGATGTCGATGAGTGTAATGTCATTCTCTTTGAAAGCTCACTCAACAACCTGAAATATTGACTCCCCCTTTGCATCTGTTTCTGGTCCCCTTGCAAATAACAACTCCTGAACCATGATTTTGTATTTTATGAAGCAAATATAACCAAGAAGCAAAGAATTGTTACCCGGCAAAGTTGACTCATCTAACTGTAGCGAAAATTCTGTTGTCCTAAGTATGTTGCACACTGTGTCTTCCACATTCTCAGACATTTTATCTATTAATCTTTGAACAGAGTTGTCACTGAGTAGAATCACTTTAAATATCTGGTCTGGTGACTTATGCAAACGCGTGCTCAAACCTCCCTTAATTGGCCCGAGATTACCTGTTTCCGTGCTGTAATTGTTATGTGGTTATATGGTTATGTTTACTGCTGACAGAATCAGTTTTTCTCTATTATATGGGGATTTTCTGATTTGGTAATGAAAAATGAAATGCTGTATGAAGCATGCAAACCATTACTGTTTTGTTATGAAGTGCTGGCAAACGTGTTTTGAAGTGTTTTCCATTTCTGAAAGTTTTCACAAAGTAACTAAAATAAGTCAAGTCCTTGTTTGCTTTATCAAAGTGCATTCTCTTCAAGTGTTTAAGGAGCCTGGATGGTTTTATTACCTCAGTGGAAAAAAAACACTTTTCCACACACAACAGACACATTAGCTGCTGTTGGTTACTTGGTGCTGGTATATTTCAGATACTCCACACTTCCTTTTTGTTTGTCTGATCCTACCATTTTCATTATAGATTAACAATCATGGTTAATTGCCTAATGTTTAAGTCTAACCACAAGTGCTGCGATCAGTTATTACATCATCATAGTTCAGAGAAAACCTTACTCTCTGCTTGAAGGTACATAAAGTGGGACAGCAATATCTTGGTTGGGCCATGGACTAGAAAAATGCATCAAGATCATTCAAAAGGGCAGATTTTGAATTTAAGACCATTGTACGCTATATACTAATTTACAGGAATTGCTCGTGTAACAATCATACTAGCTAAATCTGTACAACAGTAGTGAATGGTAATAATGCGTGGGCTGGCCTTGGAAATAACACAATTACTTCAGGCAAGATTTCCCAAAATATGCCAAGTACAAAAGAGTCAAATTGCATTTCAACAACTATAATGTGGTTCGAGTAAAGTCAAAGAGAACAGTGGGTTAACAAGAATGAGGAGATTATGTGATCCTTGTAATTAATTATGAGGCTCAGAGGATCATATGCTTATAATAAATAATGCATTTCTTAAATTAAGCCTGTAATCCCTCAGCAGCGCTCCCCCCACCCCACCATTACTGAGCACCCCTCCCACTGCCCGTGAGGTGTGAGGTTTCGCTATCACCCAGTTTGGGAACCACTGATTTAGATATATAACAATGAGTGAGAAATAACATTTGCATCACAGAATTTGCAACCAGATCCAAAAAGAGAGCACTAAACTATGCATGCTTGCTGATAAGTAATACGCTTACTGTGAACCTCCACATTGTCATCCCAATCCTGTGAATTAGCACTGGCTATACAGAACAAGTCACAGATAGCTGTGGAACCCAAGTCAGTGGACATACAGGCAGTCCCCGAGTTACGAACGTCCGACATACAAATCAAGGAAGAACAACGACGTCCGCCATTTTAAGTCAGATCACAATGCCGTCCACCATTGACACTGTGTTGAGTGTTTAACTTTGTATTTGACTTAAATTTTTCTTAGCAACACCCCACTCCCTTTTCCAGACAGCACCGCCCCCACTTGTCCCATTTGACCTGTCTCAGTGCAGTGGATTTTAGGACCCAGGGGAGCTCACTGCTGCTGAATCCACAGTGTTTCTGTTCTGTTGATAGAAAACGATCATGATTGAAAACAAAGTGGAAATAATAAAGCCATCGGAAAGAGGTGGAAGGCCATCGGTCATTGGAAAAGCGTTAGGCTACGGTCAGTCAACAATTGGAACAATATTAAAGTATAAGGTGAGAATAACGGAGCACATGAAAGGCCCTGCCCTGATGAAAGCTACAATTATTACTAAGCAATGCAGTGGTTTAATTATTGAAATACATATGTTTCTTAAGTGTTTTATATGCATGGAAAGGTAAACTATATACTATATACCAAGACAAACATTTGACTAACTGACGCTAAATAGTACTGGATGTACCAAATCCGACTTAAAGACGGACTCAGGAACGGAACTTGTTCATAACCCGGGGATTACCTGTATTTAAAGTGGAGGTTGACAGGTTTCTGATCAACTAGGATGTCAATGGTTATGGGGAAGTGGCAAGAGACTGAGGCAATGGACTGAATGGCCTAATTCTGCTCCTATGTCATCGTCTATGGTCACAACAAGACAGATGCCAGAAACCCCATGGCAAATTAATCACCTTCCAACACCAAGTGCCTTTGCACAACTAAAAATTACAAAGTAGGATTGTGACAGAATGCTGTCACAATCAATGAGTGCAGGTCCAGTACTATTTAATGCGTTCAGTGGCCACTTTATTAGGTATACTTGTGCACCTGCTCATTAACGCAAATACCTAATCATCCAATTATGTGGCAACAGTTAACACATTAGTGTATGCGCAGTTGTTGCTCAGACCAAACATCAGAAAGGGGAAGAAATTTGATCGAAGTGACTTTGAGCATGGAACGATGAAGCTTTGAGTACCTGAGAAACTGATAATCACACACAGCAGTCTCTACAGTTTACAGAGAATGGAGCAAAAATAAAACAAAATATGTCTGGTGAGTGGCAGTTCTGTGGGCAAAAACACCTTGTCAATGAGAGAGGTCAAAGGAGATTGGCAGATTTGTTTAAGGTGATAAAAGGCAACCATATCTCAACTAATCATGTGCTACAACAGAATGTCTAAGGGATGGCTTTTTAGAACAGGTTGTTGAGCCCATTAAGGGATCTGCTGTGCTGGATTGCGTGTTGTGCAATGATCTGGAGATGATAAGAGAGCTTAAAGTTAAGGAACCATTAGGGAACAGTGATCACACTATGATCGAGTTCACATTGAAATTTGAGAGGAGAAGAATAATGTGTCAGTACTTCAGTGGAATAAAGGAAATTACAATGGCATGAGAGGGGAACTGGCCGAAGTTGACTGGAAAGGGACATTTGCAGGAAAGACAGCAGAGCAGCAATGGCAGGAGTTTCTGTGAAAATTAGGGAAGTGCAAGACAGATATATTCCAAATAAGAAGAAATTTTGAAAGGGAAGAAGGACACTACCATGGCTGACAAGTGAAGTCAGAGCCAAAGTAAAAGCAAAAGAGAAGGTATACAAGGAAGCCAGAACTAGTGGGAAGATAGAGGATTGTGTAGCTTTTTAAAAACTTGCAGAAGGAAACTATGAAGGTAATTCGAAACAAAAATATGAATTTTGAGAGGAAGCTAGCAACTAATATCAAGGAAGATACTAAAACCTTTTTTAAGTATAAAGAGGATAAATGAGAGTTCAGGATAGATATTGGACCAATAGAAAATGATGTTGGAGATATTGTAATGAGAGACAGAGAAGGCAGAAAAAATGAATGAGTAGTTTGCATCAGTCTTCACAGTGGAAGACGTCTGCAGTATACCGGACATTCAAGAGTGTCAGGGAAGTGAAGTTTATGCAGCGAAAGTTATGACTGAGAAGGTGCTCAGGAAGCTTAATGACCTGAGGGTGGATGAATCCTGGAGCTGATGGAGTGCACCCTTGTGTTCTGAAGGAAGTAGCTGGAAAGATTGTGGAGGCATTAACAATGATCTTTCAAGAATTGATAGATTCTGGCATTACACCAGATGATAGGAAATTTGCAGAAGTTACTCTGCTTTTACGAAAGGTGGGAGGCAGCAGAAAGACCTGTTAGCCTGACATCAGTGGTTGGGAAGTTGTTGTCACATGACATGATAGGCCAAAGGAAATTCACGTCTGACAAACCTACTGCAATTCTGTGAGGAAATTACAAGCAGGGTAGACAAAGGAGATGAGGTAGACATTGTGTACGTGGATTTTCAGAAGGCCTTTGACAAGGTGCCGCACATGAGGCTGCTTAGCAAGATCAGAGTTATAAGGAAGTTACGAGAGTGGGTGGATCATTGGCTGATCGACAGAAAACAGACAGTGGGAGAAAAGGAATCTTTTTCTGGCTGGCTGCCAATTACCAGTGGAGTTCCACAGGGGTTGGTGTTGAGACTGTTGCTTTTTATAATGTATGTCAATGATTTGGACTACAGTATTAATGGATTTGTGGCTAAATTTGCCAATGGTACAAAGATAGGTGTGGGAGTGGGTAGTGTTGAGAAAACAGAGAGCCTGCAGAGAGACTTAGATAGTTTAGGGGAATGGGTAAAGAATCGGCAAGCAAAATACAATGTTGGAAAGTGTATGGCCATGCACTTTGGTGGGAGAAGTAAACGGGCAGACTATTATTTAGATGGGGAGAGAATTCAAAATGCAAAGATGGAAAGAAACTTGGGCGTACTTGTACAAGATACCCTAAAGGTTAACTTTCAGGTTGAGTTGGTTATGAAGAAGGCAAATGTAATGTTGGTATTCATTTCTAGGGATATAGAATATTAGAGCAGGGATGTGATTTGAGGCTCTATAAGACACTCATGAGACCACACTTGAAATATTGTATGCAGTTTTGGGCTCCTTATTTTAGAAAGGATATACTGACATTGGAGAGGGTTCAGAGAAGATTCACAAGAATGATTCCAGGAATGAAAAAGTTACTGTATGGGGAATATCTGGCAGCTCTTGGACTGTATTCCCTGGAGTTCAGGAGAATGATGGGGGAATCTCATAAAAACATTCCAAATGTTAAAAGCCCTGAACAGATTAAATATGGCAAAGTTATTTCCCATGGTAGGGGATCCTAGGACAAGCTTCAGGATTGAAGAACGTCCTTTTAGATCTGAGATGCAGAGATCTGAGATGTCAAAGAGTGGTAAATCTGTGGAATTTGTTGCCACGAGCAGCTGTGAAGGCCAAGGCATTGGCTGTATTTAAGGCAGAGATGGATAGGTTTTTGATTAGCCAGGGCATCAAAGGTTATGGGGTGAAAGCTGGGGAGTGGGGCTGACTGGAAAATTGGATCAGTCATGATTGAATGGAAGAGCAGACTCCAGGGGCCGAATAGTCTACTTCTGCTCCTAGGTCTTATAGTGTGCAGAGGTGCGTCTCTGAGTGCACAGGCTAAACCTTGAGGTGGATAGGTTACAGCAGCAGAAGGCCATACGCATACATGCTGATTAAGAACCATTTTTGTGATACAATCAACATGCTATCTGCACCCCCATTAATGTTGTAGCTGGTGTAGTGCAGCATATTCCAGAAAGGCTAACGATGATACATCAGAATCAGAAACATTTTTAATATCACTGGCGCACTGTATGTTGTGAAATTTGCTGTTTTGTGGCAGCAGTACATTGCAATACATAATGATAAAACAATCCATGAATTACAGTAAGAATATTATAAAAAATAATATTAAAAATAGATGAAAAAGTTATAGAAAAACATGGCACAGAAAGATAACATAGTGAGGTAGTGTACATGGGTACATTGTCCATTTAGAAATCTGATGGCAGAGGTTCGTGAGTGTGTTTCTTCCAGCTCCTGTCCCTCCCCCTTGGTAGTAGCAATGAGAAGAGGGCATGTCCTGGATGGGGATTGTGATTGATGGAAGGAGACTTTTTGAGGCATTGCTGTTTGAAGGTGTCCTGAATGTTGGGGAGACCAGAGCACGTGATGGCATTGGCTGAGTTTACAATTTTTCTGCGACATTTTCCGATTTTGTGCAGCTACCCCTTCATACCAGATGGTGATGCAACCAGTTAGAATACTCTCCATAGTACATCTGTAAAAATTGTTCAGATCTTTGGTAACATTTAAAGTCTCCACTCAAACTCCTATTAAAATATAGGTGCTGTCATGCCTTCTTTGTAACTGATAAATATGTTAGCCGCAGGATAGAATTTCAGAGATATTAACACCTGGGAACTTAAAACTGCTCACCCTTTCCACTTTTGATACCTCAATGAGAACTGATGAGCATTCCCTTGATTTCTCCTTCCTGAAGTCCACAATCTTACAGATGTTGAGTGCAAGGTTGTTGCTGCTATAGAATTTAACCAGATGACCTTTCTTATACCTGTACATCTCCTTGCCATCATTTGAAATTCTGCCAACAATGATTATTAAATTCTGCCACATTGATTAAAAATAAATGTTTCAAAAGCTGTTTGAGATCAATAGATGTTGACCATAAAGAAATAAAATGGGGAGTATTCTAGATTTGACAATGATATCTTTATCTTGTAAAACAAAAACACAAAAATAAAATGTGTGGGAGAAATGAAAGCAAAAGAGACTCAGAAGATATTTTATCTCCAATATTTCAGCAACAAATAACTTGTATCTCAAAATATTAGAAAACCTAATTTTCAAAAGACTGAGGCTCTCCTCATCGTGTTTGCTAACCAAAATATGAGCAATATGAAAAATATCAAATGCATATTAAATATTCCAGAGTTTAATTTCTTGCAAATATTAAATTTATCTCCTTGTTTATAATATTTTTGTCAGCAATATTTAAAACAATTTTTATCTCTTCATTTTAATAACAGAGTTAATATAGAAATAGGAAGTTACAACAAATGTAGTTATAAAAATAGAGCAGTGGGGATATTAAAAATTGATTCTTAGATTCCATTCTTTGTCGACATTAATTATTTGTGATGAACATTTGCATTGCACCATATTGCAAATATTACTGTGCAAAACCATATGGCTCTGCTGCAAATAGAATTTGAAATTATTGGTCTGTCCAGACATAGTAATTTATTTCAGAAAATATAACCACCCTGAGTAAGCACAACAGTGGTGTGTTTTATTCCACGGCTGTAGATGTGTTTTATTGCAGCAGTATTTCTTGTAAAGCAGATGGAAACAATTATTTATGACCAGGACAAGCTTGCTTTTAACGATACTCAGAGCCTTCTATGGCCATTTATTTCGAGATTGCAGAACTAACCAGGGCTCCACCACAGCTGGAGCTCATCCCTCAGGTTATATCTGAGGTGACAGCGTAATATCAATGGCAATCCTAGTCTCAATCGTCTTATCTAAACAAACAGAACAGCTGTTTTCTCACCTCTGCCAGCTACTTGCTTATGCTTTGCTCCACTCTGTGGATTTTATAACAGGCTAATGAGGTGATTTGAAGAATATTCACTCAGCTCCCATTAGGGCACAGTAATGACTCTGAAAACACCTGCATTACTCTGCAAACCACCTTACAACTGGGAGTTTTATGCATGCATAGTTTATTGCAAAGATCCTGAGGTTGCTGTCAGTGTTTAACCCACTTCTCTATTTGCATCCTTCTTCATCACAATCAAGGGGAATGAGTGTAAACTACTTAAGAAGTAGTTTTGCTAAAAATGGTTATATGAGTTTTAAATGAGATTTTAATGATTTATCATTCTAAAGGTTACCGATTAATGAATTACCTAGCCAGAAAATTTTATATATGTACAAAAGAATTTACTCACATATTTTTTTGGAAAATATATATATTTTAAAACATGCTGCCATAAAGAACAGTTTGTGGATCTTACTGAGAGTGGGGATGGGGACAGATGGGGGCCCTTTTCATTCAAATGCTCTTTTGCTCACTCTGCTGGACCAGATTGGCCATCATCTACTGTATGTCAATATCCCTGCAATATAATTCTTTTACATTCAAGTGTGCAGTTTTCCAACAAAAGTACATATATAGAACCCAGATATTGAACCATTTTGAAAGAGTTTACTTATTTTTAAAACTGCCTTTAAGACGGTGCACTATAGAGTAATAACTATTTTGAGCATTTAAGACTGGATTGGAACATTTATACAGACAGCTGTGCCAACTTTACTCAAAGTGAAAACATTACTGAAATTATGGAATTTGTCTCCCAATTTGCAGTTGTAATATTGGGAAACTGTAAATCTTTCTTGTTGCTTTGTGAAAGTGGAGATTCGTAGGTCTAGGTTACAGGGAGAAGACAGGGAATGGGGCTGAGAGAGATAATAAATCAGCCATGATGGAATAGCAGAGTAGACGTAATGGGCCGATTGGCCTAATTCTGCTCCTATGTTTTATGTCTTATAGTCTAAAATATCTACAATTTCTGGTATCCAGTATATGAAGTTAAACATAAAATCCTGTTTGCAGCGTAACCAGCTACACTATTACAGTCTTATTTTTGTGAAGGACACCAGGGTGAAAAATTAATTTGATAAAAGTTTCAAATGTTTGAACACTAAACTGTAAGTATTACTCACTATTTCTTGGAATTTAGATCTGTTTTTAAACAGAATTTTAAAGTTATTATCATTGATGACAATTTCCCTGGTCCTGAAGAATCTAATTAATATGCAGAGTTTAACACTCTCAGAAATAAATCAAAACTCCACATAATTATAAAGAAAAAAGTCTAATATAGTTCAACCTCTAACTGATGAATGCAATCTCCATTACATTCTGTAAAATGTTTAAGAAGATACAGGTTGAGCATTCCTTATCTGAAATACTTGGGGCTGGAAGTGTTTCAGATTTCAGATTTTTTCAGAATTTGAAATATTTGCATCTAAGTAATGAGGTAGTTTGAGGATGGGACCAGGGCTAAACATGAAATCCATTTACATTACATATACAGCTTATTCATATACAACGAAGGGAGCTTTATATGTTTAATTTAAGTTTAATTTTGTGCATTGAACTATGATGTGTACATTGAATCATCAGAAAGTTAAGCTATCACTACCTCGGCCACCCAGGCGGACAGTCAGTGGCTGCTTGGCATCGCCAATATTTTTGACTCTGAATTTATGTGCTACCAGGAAGGAGGCTTTGCCTTATGCAAGCTCATCATGCCTATGTACTGATTCAGACATTCTGTGCGTTAGATTTTCATCAGCGATGATCTTGGCAAAATCATCAATGAATTCCTCTGCTGCTTCGTGATCAGCAGATGCTTCAACAACATAAATCTTAAAAATTTATTGTCAAGCCTTTTCTTAAATTTCTGCCACCAGCCTGCTGAATATTCACAATTACCTTCAATTTTCAGTTCATCATGATAGATTTTTACTTGTTTCATGATCAGCATACCGCTAAGTGGCATATCATCACTCCAACGGAACAAGATCATGGTATCAATATACAATCGAGATATTCACTTTCCGCTTTGTGCAGTGTTATTCTATTTTCATTCATTTCTGTTTACTATGTTATGTTTTGCAATTCCAAACCATAAAACTAATCAAAACAAAATCCAGGGATAACACGTGTACGTTCTTCAATATCACATTAGTGAAGCACGCACTTATGACGTGGTGGTGAAATGACGTATGTCATTCATGTACAGTACTGTGCAAAAGTCTTTGGGACATGTAAATAGACTTCTGCACAGTTCAGCAACAACTTAATGTATTGCACTGTACTGCTGCTGCAAAATAAAAGTAACAAATTTCATGGCATATGTGTAATACACACAAAATGCTCGAGAAACACAGCAGGCCATGCATCATCTATGGAAAAAAGTACAGCCGACAATTCAGGTCGAGACACTTTAACAGGACATGTCCTCCAAAGTTTCGTGGGGTGAAACGTTGATTGTGCTTTTTCAATTGATGCTGCCTGGCCTGCTGAGTTTCTTCAGCATTTTGTGTGTGTTTCTTAGATGTCCAGCATCTGCAGATCTTCTCTTGTCTGTGATTTTATGACATTTATGACTGATGATAAACCTGATTCTGATATGGTGTTCTATTGTGGACTAAGAGTGGGAAGTGGACAGGGAGAGGGGAACTGTGATTGGGAAAAGGGGAATGGAGGGGGGAGGGAGATGGAAGCACCAGAGAAACATTCTGTAATGATCAATAAAACAATTGTTTGGAACCGAATCACCTTGTCTGCTGTCTCATGGCTGAGTGTGTCTGCACCATGCCACTACGTGCCCTTGGCACTCCTTTTCTGCCATCTGTCCCACACCCCTCCCATGGCACTCCACCCTCACCATTCACAACATTCTTTTGTCCACCCAGATTTACAAACTCACTCTCCATGTTGACAAATACAGTACTGTGCAAAAGTCTTAGGAACTCTGGCTATATATATACATGCGCCTAGGACTTCTGCACAGTAAAATACGTTTAAATGTAATCCATAATGAATTATGTAATCAACAAAGAATACTTAATCAAACAATATATTTACAAAATTATTGAAATATTAAACACATTACACCTGGGAGGTCACTTTTCAGAACTGTCTGTGTTGCATGGAGACCTGCACCTTGCTTGGGAATCTTCCTAGTGTCTCATGGAATTTTCCATTCACGAAGCCATGTCAATGCTAAAAAACAATTTCAGATTTCAGAGGTTTTTGGATTTTGAATTTGTATAAGGGATGCATAATATGTATGTTAAAAGAACTGATTTTACTTTTTGCGCTGCTGCCAATCAGAATTAGCTGTTCAACTAGATTGATAACATTATGGTACTTGTTAGCCATGCATCAGAAAACTGGTCAATCATGGTTATGTGTGCAGTTTTGGGCTGCTTATTTTAGAAAGGATATACTGACATTGGAGAGGGTTCAGAAAAGATTCATGAGAATGATTCCAGGAATGAGAAGGTTACCATATGAGGAACATCTGGCAGCCCTTGTACTGTATTCCCTGGAGTTCAGGAGAATGAGAGGGGGATCTCATAGAAATATTCCAAATGTTAAAAGGCCTGAACAGATTAGATATGACAAAGTTATTTCCCATGGTAGGGGATTCTAGGAAAAGAGGGCACAACTTCAGGATTGGAGGACATCTATTTATTACTGAGATGTGGAGCAATTACTTTTGTCAGAGAGTGGTAAATCTGTGCAATTTGTTTTGCTGTGTGTGGACTGGATTGGAGTGGCTGTGGAGGCCAAGTCATTGTGGGTATTTAAAGCAGAGATAGGTAGGTTCTTGATTAGCCAGGGCATCAAGGGTATGGGGTGAAAGCAGGGGAGTGGGGATGACTGGATGAAGTGGATCAGTCCATAATTGAATGGCAGAGTAGACTTGATTGTCCGAATAGTCTACTTCTCCTCCTAAACCTTATGGTTTTATGGTCTTATGTTAGAGTGCCAGCTGAATTATCATAGATGAGTTTCATTGAGCACCTAGAGCACCTGGTAAGGAAAGTTCATAGTCACAGATTGAAAAATCAGGGTTGTTGCAAATTCAAATGGTTCAACATTGCTGTCTTTTTGATGTTCGGCTGGTTCCCGGGTTCGAATCCAGCTGGGCCGTTCCCAAGTATGCTTTCCATCCGTGCCGAGTTGAGTGTTGAGCTCACAACTCGACCTCATAAAATAAAGAAAAATACTGCGAAATGTCTGTGTGAGGAGTGGCACGCCACACAGTCTTTCGTTCCGTGCCTTGTAAGGCATGAGAATGCCCGATGCTGGCCTCTCAGGCCTGAGTCGACATCGTCATCATCATGTTCAGCATTTGAGGTCCAATATTAGTATTTCAACAAAAGTATATCATTTCAGTTTATTCACAATCAACAATCTATCGGACATTGGAAATCAGATCTAGCATTATTATTGTGATGAAATTAACCTTTAAAGAAAATCTATTTAAAATTGTTTGAGGTCAAACACAAGGGTTTTTGCATCATTGACTACAAATTTTGAACTAATGCAACTGTCATTAATCCCATATTATTAAAATTATCTGCTTATTAAATAAAGTGGATTAATAATTGGACTGATCTAATTGCTTTGGCTTATTTGGCTTTTTCTGGGGAGAAAGTTCGATCTATGTATGAACTGTTCTTATTGTCCAGAACAATAATTAGGAATGCAGAGTTCAAGCTTTGAATTTGCAGAATACAGAGGATATATTGGGTATGATTGCCGCTGCTTAGTAGAAAAAATTTAATTCTCCTGGAGTGAAAAGGATGGAAGTTGGGTAGGATCAGGATAATGTTCAGTGAGGAAACTAGAAAATGGGCCACAATCACCATTTAAGACATTTCAAGGAAAATTATATAGGCAGGTGAAATGTGAAAATAACTGGTGGAAAATTGCAGGTTGCACATTTTCAATTGAAGAATAGGAAGAGGAAATTAAACCAGTGGGTATAATTCTAAAGAGGATGCAGGAATAGAAAGATCTATGTATATAATCTGCATATTTCAATGAAAATGACTGGTCAGGTTGATATATTGTTTAAGGAAGGATAAAAATCCTAGGATTTATAAAGAGAGACGTACAGCATAAAAGCAAGAAAGCATTATGGATAATTATAAATTAATGGTTCATTCATAGCTGGACTATTGGATTTAATGCTGGGACCACAACTTAGGAAACTTTTAAAAGTTTTAGAGTGTGCAGAAAAGATTTACTGACATAATGTCATGGTTAATGCGGATAGTCTGGAAGACCAGCCCTTAAAACAGGTAAATTTGCCAAAGATTCCAATGTGGGTATTTAAGATCATTAATAAAATAAAGAACAGGGAAAACATTCCCTTTGGTGGAAAGGGTAGCAAACAATGAAAGTGAATGAACTCAAACTCTAAGTGACAGTGAGGAAACTTTATTCCAAACTTTATTCCTAATGTGGTTAGGAAAGGGAATGCACTACCAGAGAGCCAAATTCAATTGTTGCGTTCATCAGTGAACTGGATAAGTATCTGCAAATAGTTGGAGAGAGAACAAGTGGTGAAACTTACTGGATACTCTTAAATATAGCCCGCATACCAAATGACTTCCTACCACACTGTAACAAATGTGTAATACTGTGTTTTTACAGAATGTATATTTTGAAGGATGCTCAAAAGTACATGAAGCTGTTTGTCTCCATTGCCTTCAATGGAGCATTAAGAAATCTGGTGATTTCAGAGATAATTTCCTTCCATTTTTTGATAATATTACCTCTTTCATGTCTTTGTACAGATACTGATAGTTCTGCTTCATAAACTATATATACATATTTATTTTACTGTCAGTTTTCAAGGTGCATTTGTTTGCTCTATGTAATCTGTAATGGACAATAATAATCAAACTCGAGTGCTTTTGATGTTGAGGTTGCTCAAACAAATCTACTTTATTTATGGGGTTATGTCACTGATCACCAGACGAAAAAAAAATAGGAAGCACATTTTACACACAATCTACAACAACATAAGCAGAGGATGACCTTTTTGTTACTCATCACGAAGCTACTTTGGAAAGGAAAAGATATTGATTTTCCATATTACTTGAGGTGTAAGATCTGTGGTTCTGTACATTATTATTTTATTTGTTGAGATAAATCACATACGTATAGGTATAATATGGGGCATGTTTGTTGGGGAAATCCATCTTTCATAGCTCAAACTAATTGGATACCCTATACTGGGTAGAAGTTTTTTCCATCTCTTATTCGATTCTATTGAAGACAAATAGTAGGAAATATACACAAAATGCTCAATTTCTATGCACAATTGCTCTCTGATTCTCTGAAGTAATCTGTTCTCTTGTTTTATTTTAATATAATATGGTTTATTTTGGAGGGTCAATGAAGAAAAGGTCAATACTAATCACTCAATCCATGAGACAAAAAAAAACTGATGATTTTGTATTGGTTATGGAAAATAAGACATCAGATTACTTGGTCATCAGTTAGGAGAGACTATTTGAAGAATGGATTCATAATTAGCCATTTTCAATGCTGAGTGAGTTTTACAGTTGCAAAGTTTAAAGAGCTGTTACAGGGTCAATAATGGAATTCTGTGAAGATCCCGAATTCATGATAGATATGCAACAGAATCGTAATAGGAGTGGTTAATTTAGTTTGAATTATTCTTTGTGAATCCAATTATTAGTTGAAACTAAAGCAGATATATCAATTGAGTACGATTTGGAATTAAAATGGTACCTATTGCTGCACACTGATTCCTTACAAAATAGTCTAAGGTCATCTCTAATTTCTTTCTTACCCCACAAAGACATTTTGTGACTAAAATGATCAAACACTACATTTAGATATCCTAGTTTAGATTTACAAACCCATCTAATTTTTGTAACATATGTCTGCTTCAACCTTATTGGAAACCTGAGTAATGCATCAGAATACCTAAATTCTATTTCCTTCAGCTGACCAAAATAACCATTTCATTGTCAATTAAGAGTGAATTCTGGATAGCTTTGCTTTATGTCATGCACAGCAAATACACTTTGTAGATATATAAAAGCAGAGAAATATGAAATGATACATATTTAGCAGGAAGAGGGAGAAGAGGCAACACAAATCAGATGGTAAAATTTTGAGAGGATGACAAAGGGATACAAATTTAAAGTGAGTACTATAAGGGAAATTAATTGTTTTAAGAAAACAAGTTGTTGTGATCCAGAGTGAATGGATGGTGTAATCAGATCTTATATTTGCATTCATAATATATTCAAAATACATTTACTGTGAGAAGATAGATAGATAGAAACAGCTCAGTAGTGCAGCTTCTGAAGTAACTGTCCCACACCTTAAACTATCCCATAGGTTCTACCTGTGAGTTCATCGATGGCATCCAAGTTATCCAGTTTCTTCTTATATTCCACTGGGAAGAATTAATATGAATGTGGGGCGAATGAAAAGGAGATTAGCGTTCAATTAGCGTGCAAACTCAATGGACCAATGGGCCTGTTTCTGTGCTGTGTGAGTTTATGACTGAATAACTCTATGGAACCCTAGAGTATAGGAATGACACAGAATAAATATCTCTTTCAAAGATGTGGCAGAGTCACAATTAGAAAATAACATTTCCCATATAATTTATAGGACTTTTAAAGTTTGCAGATATAGATTTTTTTTTTCTTCGCCTATCTACTGCATGTCAGGATCATTCCGGGACTAACTTTAAGTTGAAAGAATATTGAAATTGCTATTACTGATCATTTACAATATCCCATACTAGCAAGAGAAAATACCTGTCGGCATTTTCTGTTTTGTAGCTACAAATCACATAACATATGATGGAAATACTGTGCGATACAGGCGGGATCTGTGGAGGGAAAGTCTTACGTTCTGTACTTAGAAAACATAACGAACATGACCTGTGGATATCAAAGGGACTATTTCAGATTTATCCACCAGACAGAAATTGAACCTGTAAGCAGTTAATTCAGGCTGCTTGATCTTCCATTGACACACCACCTGGAGACAGCTGCTTTCTCTTTAACCTGCCTTATAACCCAGTCATAAATAGATCTGACTGAAGTCAAAAGGATGATTTCTAAATGTTTAACTTGCAGCTCAAATATATCAATGGCCCAGAATTCCACCTTCAGTGATGTCAACTACATTGAGCTCTTTTTGATCTTAATATCAAAATTTTCTTGACATTTTGTAAATCACAACTGGGGGCAATGATCTGTGAAGGAGGCAACAGGCAGTAATCTTTTTGGATCATTCCTCACTATTAGTGCTGGAGGGGTAGTTGGAAGTCAACCTATGAGGGTGAGAATCCGGATTTTGGGTTTGGAAGAAGTTTTTTTTTAAGGCCCTGGAGTAAAACCTTTTGAACTTCAAGGATCGGAAGCAAAGCTGGAAGAGCAATGGAATATTCTATCTTAGAATTCAAATGAGTATTTTCAAACTAGACATCAAATATGTTTTAATACTAAGCAAATATAGGAATAGAGTACAAGAAAGTAGGCTTAAGATAAAATAATTTGCCACAATCTTTTCTAGTAGCATTGTGCTCATTGATTTTCTAATGGACCTATCAGATCCCACATACATTTCACTGCTGAATTTTCCAGGAAATGGTGCAAATATTTTTAAATTCTATTGGTTGATACTGTAATTTAATAATCTCCTGCTTTTCTTTAGCAGGACATATCCACTTCCACTCAACTGGTATTCTAAATATGTTTGCAGAATACTATGCAAGGTAGATGGCATAGTAATGCATACATATCAGTTTTTAAACACCATCCCAGTTCCCAAAATTCAGCCCATAATGAGGTAGAGGGATGGAGTCAGTCTTAGAAATTCACTCTCTACAATCACTACAATCAAGCATGAAGTCATAGATTCTTGGCAAAGTTGCAAAAGTTGTCCATGTTTTAGTATTTCTTTTAAAGGAAAATAGGTTGTTGTGATCTGGAAGGAAATGATCGTGGAAGCATATTTTAAGGCATTCAAATAGGATTCAAATATACAGTATTACATTCTGGGAAAATAATAAATAGAGTTAGGAGCAGCCCAGTCAAGCATTTCATAGAGCTACTGTCTCACAGCTCCACAGTTAACAAGTAAGACTGGAAGGAACACAAGAAGATCTCCACAGATAAAATAAGTATTATTCTCTACATGTTTTTTTTAAGCTCTTAATCATTTATAGCAGAAGCCTTGGATTATTTTATCTGAAAAAATACTAATTTGACAACTCACATATGCAAGCTAATGATGACATTGACAAGATTTGAATGGAAATATACTCACAGGATATTCTTTCTTTTGAACAAATGTAGCAACTACTACTCAAAAATGCACTAAAGATTTAGAACTACACAGAGGTATTTTGATAAAAGGAATGTAATCAATGACAACTCATTTCACACCGCATTCTAGACCAAAGAAACAAATGAAATGTTTCGTTCTCTGTAATCATTACTGCAAACCTTGCTACTGCTTTGGAGGTTCAAAATATCAAATTTCTTTCCAATTAACTGGAACATTTCCATGTTCTTCATTTTAAAACAACCTAACAAATATCACATAGACGCATCATTTCTGATAATATGATTAGGTAAGTGTGTCATAAAATACACAGAAATTTCTCTCATTAAAGCTTACTCTATTTGTGTATTTCTTAAAATAATAGATGATCTGGTCATTATCATTTGCTGTTGGTAGGAATATGTCATGTGCAAATTGGCTGTCACTTTCCCTCCATTACATTACTAACAACCCTTCTAAAGCATCTAGTTGCCTGTGGGACACTTTGGGAAATTCCACAGCTGCAGAAATGCAAGTTTTTTCTTTAATCTTTTCCTGTTGCAGATTAGCAACTGAATCTCAAAACTGGGTGAATTGTAAAATCAATGATTACTCCAAGCTGTTGTGTGTCAAATAAATACAATTGTTCATGGGCAACAAATGCACCATAATTTGCCCTGGTCTCTGTTCATATACCAGTGAAGGAGACTTATTGCTTGATTTGCATATGAATAATAAACCAAACATGTCTACAGCCAGCTTCAGGTGTAGTGACTTGGATATGATATAGTCAAATTATTCATAAAGAAAGGAAATCTATGTAAAGCCAAGGATACTTGATGAGGTGAATCACTTTACACTTATACAGATTTAAGTCCTTTGAAAAAAGGATATAAGAAAGATCTGTAGCACATAAAAGGAAAATGATGGGGTATTTAACAAATATTTTGTTTCATTACTTACAAAAAGGAGAAGTATCAACAAGAAGCTAGGTAATAAATTGGACAAAATTCATTTGAGGGATATTAGGTTGAATCATGCTCAACTTGGTCTTCACTCACATTCACTCTTCTTGGCCACACTTAGGTTTTCAGGGTCAACCTGTGGCATCAATCAATCTGGCAGGTATACTGCAAGTTGGACTGAACATGACCAGTGATTACACCTCAAGTAATTGATACAAAGGGCCTACCTCAGAATGCACTAATGGTCTATTTTCATCACATCATTGGTAAGGCAATCTAAATTGCTTCGTACTTCCCCAATGATCACATACATCAAAAACAATTTAGATTAATTAAACTAATATAAAATGTAAGTATTTTATTTCCAAAGTACCTCAAGCTAATTTTAAAAAGTTAATATAAAATGATAACCTGAACCTTCCATTTTGATCGTTTGTTTTTTCGGGTACAAGTTCCTCAAAATTAGTATAATTGTTGCAAATGGCTAAGGGCTTTTTTAAAATAAGTTGTACTCATTGCAACATACAGATTTCATAGTCCATTGTCCTATTTTGCTGTACAGTGTTGAAAAAATGGCATTGCTCACCAAACTGGCACATCCTCATGTGATATAAAATAAAGTAATAGGTAGCTGATTTTATAATAAGAGTCAATTAATGTGAAAACTAAGATATAATGATGAATCCATGTAAACCTTAGGAAAATCACAACTAGAATATTCTTGACTGTTCTGACTACTATACAATAAGATAAATATAGAAATTACGGTGCCCATTCATTCAGATATGAATGTATGACCAAATGAGACCATAAGAGATAGGAGCAGAATTGGGCCATTCAGCCTATTAAGTCAGCTCAACTATCAAGGCTGATCCATTTTCCTTTCATCTCAATTTTCCTGTTTTTTCCTTGTAACCTTTCATGCCCCAACAAATCAAGGATCTATCAACACCCGCCTTAAAAATACACAACGACATGACCTCCACAGCCACCTGTGACAATACGTTTGCAATTGCTCAATTTGTAAAATTGTGATTTAAAATGTATAATTTTTCAAATGCAAGTTTTGAATAAAGATTTTGACAAATTTCTGTTGATTTTTGTAGAGTTTATGGAGTTTATGTAGATACAACTTATGTTCACAAGGAGCTAGGACAAAGGTCAAAACCACAGATTTTTAGGGATTATAGAATGCATGGAACAAAAGAGGAAAAAGGAGGTTGATAACAGTCTGTTAAAATATTTTATGCTGGCTTCAAGGTTCTGAGAAGAAGAGTCTTGTTTTCCTGTTGTAATGTTAATGTATGAACAATACATTCAGTGACCTCTATTCAGTACACCTGCAAAACTTCATGTTACTGCAAATATCTAATAGGCCAATCATGTGGCAACAACTCAATGCTTAAAAGCATGCAGACATGATTAAGGGGTTCAGTTGTTGTTCAGACCATACATCAGAATGGAACAGAAATGTGATCTAAGTGACTTTGACCATGGAATGATTGTTGCTGTCAAATGAGGTGATTTGAATATCTCAGAAACTGCTGATCTTCTGGGATTTTTACACTCAACAGTCTCTTGAGTTTACAGGGAATGGTGTGAAAAGCAAAAGAAAATACATCCAGTGACTGTAGATAATTTAGCCATGGTACAATTGTTCTTGAGATCATTATCGCTGGCTGCATTCCTAAGAAAAGCAACCCAAAGCGGCATTATTCTTTAATAACAACATATTTATTGCAAATATCATGTTAGACCCTTTTAGCAGATGCACCACCAAAAGTCTTCCTCTGTTTTTTCTTCAAGAACATCCATTTATTCAAAGGTAAAATTCTTAACTTTCATATTGCTCAATGAGCCAATAATTGAAAAAAAAGTACATTACTGAATTACATTACTGTTGCACAGGAAATGGTTTACATTATTTTTTAATGAGGTTTAAAAGGATTCACTAGTAAGCTGCTTTCTTCTCTGTCATTCTATCCATTGCAAACATACGTTTATGTTAAGTGAAATTCAGTTCAATCCTGAAGAAATGTTAACACATTGATTTCCATCTTTTGTTAAATCTATACATATTTTCTGTTTATTTTAGGATCCAACTTTGTTGTGGTAAAGGCAGCATAAACATTTAAAAAATATTCTGGATAAAACAATGCTAAGATTTTACTTCTCATTGATTATATCAATCCTAGACTGGTATTTGAATTGCACAGAATCCCTTGGCATCATCAGATGCTGTGGCATGCAACAGTCAACAGCAGCCCCTGCAGCAATATTTAGGAATAGAATCAATAGTTATAGGGAATTCACATAAATTATATTAAATTAGAGCCATAGAGTCATAGAACACTACATTAGAACAGGCCCTTTGGCCCATTTAGTGTATGCCGAACTATTAAACTGCCTAATCCCATATACCCGCACCCATAACCATATTCCTTCCTACCCTTCCCAACTATGTGCCTATATAAATTTCTCTTAAGTGTTGAGATCAAACCCATATCTACTACTTCCTCTGGCAGTTCATTCCACACTCTCACCACACTCTGAGCGAAATAGTTCTCCTTCATCTTTCCTTCAAATATTTCAACTTCCACCTTTAACCCTTGACCTCTAATTTTTATCTCACCCAACCTTAGCGGAAAAACCTTGCTTGCATTTACCCTGTTTATACCCATAATAGTACTTTTATACCTCTATCAAATCTCCCCTCATATAATTACATTATAATGTATTTACTAGTTTACAGCACAATATGTCGAATACGTTGCACCCTCCTTGTGTGACAAAATATTTTCTCTTCTTGACACGAAGTTTCTTTTCCTTTCTTGGGCAATTTCATCCTCAACCAGTTCACAATTTCTCTTTGGCTTTGCTCCTTTCCCAAAGTTCTGGGCCCGGATATATTTTTTATAATGCTCTTCCCTTTCTCCCTTAGAGTGGCAATTCAACCCATTCCGTCTTACAGTCTCACCGTCCCTCCACATTGACAGGGTTGTTAAGTATTACCTCATCAACTTCCTTGTCATCCCATTCATTGCAGCCACAGACAGTTCAGTTTAGTGGCACAGCTGGTAAACTTTCTTCTGTACATTTCCAGTGACCAGGGTCAAATACTGATTTGGGTGCTGTCTGCGTTTCCCCTGTGGCCAGCATGTTTCCTCTGTGGCTAGCTGGACTTTCTCTGGGTTCTCCAGTTACTTCCTATTTCCCAAAAATGTGCATGTCAGTAGCTTAATAAGATACTGTAAATTGCCCCAAGATTTTAGAATCTGGCAGCGAGTAGCTGGTTGAAATATGGGTGAATAAAATGAATTAGGCTAGGAGTAGTGTCAATGTCAATGGGTTCTCAATGGTTGACAAGAACGAGTAAGGCCAAATGGCCTATTTCTGTGCTGTATCTCTCTATGATTCCATGAACACTACCATCTTCGACTCCCCCACCAGGACTACTCCTTTCCAATTCCCACTGAGTGTTTCATGTTGGGAATCCTGGATTTCTATAATCCACTCTGAACTCTGGCATTAAACCTCCAACTCACAACATGGAATTCTTCTCCGAGATATCCTCCACCAGTCTCTACCCTGCATTGATATCTTTAATTTTTGTCCTAATGATCTTTCAGTCTTGCCTCTGAATTTACTAACCCCAATCTTCTATAAGCTTCTCACTCTAAATAAATTTCCATTCATAATTAAGGCTAACTTTAATTAATGATATTCCTCAAGCACCTCTCTTCCATCACAGATAGCTCCACGTTAGATCATTCACTAACATTGCTTCGGAGGCTTTCAACCTATATTCAGGGACCCATCCCAGAAAATCTCTCTTAGATTTCTAGGTAAGCAGTGAAAATTTCTTTGCACTACATCGTGTCAATAACAATTTGCATTTATATAGCTTTGTTAGTATATAGGAGCACTTCAAGAGAAAACACAAGAGCATTATCACAGATATTTGACAGAGGTGATTCCAATTCCTCTTAAGTTGCACTGTTCTCAAATATATCAGTGTAATGTTTTCTTAGTGAAATGATGAAGGTAATTTACAGGCCAATACTGAGCTTCAATCATCTTCTTTCACAGAATTACCTCTTAGCATAAAGTTCTATAATATGAACAAAATAGCATGAAGAATTCAAATGTAACATGACTCGTGTGAGGCAAAAGCTCAATAAAAATAAAACGGAACTTCAAAATTTTCCAATTTGGGGAATACAAGTATTGAAACTAATTGATGAATTACTTCAAGGTCTTGCCAATTCTTTGTGAAGAATCAAGTTGTGAAGAGTTATTACAAAAGCTTTTCTGTGTGTCTCTTGTTGCAATTTACATCATGAAGTAGCTTTTGAAACAAAGTGTTATATTTAAGAAAAATTTAAAAATACATGTTGACTATATACATAAATTGTCCAGTGTGAAATTGATTCAGCAGTCAATATCACCATGGCAACAGATTTCAAACTCTGAATGAACATACTATTAAACAATTCATGCTATTGGTGTCACATAAAAAATTTGTTATTTTGTCTTTCAATTATAAAATCAACAATAGCTAATGGAGATGATGGGCTGTGTTCTCATATGTTTCCATGCATGCACTGCATGTCTTTCTCATTACATTCAACAAATATGGTGGCCAGCCAAGTCACAATAAATGAACATCTATTTGCCACTGTCCAACTTCTGTGGCTTGGGCACATGATTATTTGAATAAGCAGAACAATAGAAGATAGAAAAGTTTCATGAATTGGACAAAATTTTGTACAAAGCTTTAATTTTTCTCTTGTATAACAAGCTGGTAATCAAAGCTAATTATTATACTGTACAGAGAGAAAAATCAACACCACAAGTTTGCCTGTAATTATCAATTAGACAAACAATTGTCTCTATAACAAATATTAAAATACCAAAACATGGAAAATTGTTGAATTAAGTCATAGCTTGCGCAATGAAGATTACCACAATGGTCCTAATCTAATAGAAGGAAGTACTGTTTACATACCATTTCTAATTGCAGGGCATGTTAAAATTCATAATTATTCATCTCTTGTTTTGTATTCTCTCTCACAGAGATTAAATGAGCCAGTTATCAAATAAACCAGCAATAATGCTTGTTGTATTTTTCTAATATTTCAGAGGTGTTTATTAATAATCAGGAGACATTTAATTATACTCAACTGACCCTGTCTTTAACTGTTATATACACACATTTCCAGCAAGGGCAATAGAAAAGCAATGAGTAGTAACAGTGTTGGACAACTCTTCAGAAGCTTTGTGCAGAGACTAATCCCAGTGAGCTGATATTAACCAATTTAGATGAAGTAAAAAGTTCAATTTCAGTACCATTAATTTAACGAGTTCAGACCACAGCAGCGAAGCAGCCTCAGGAGCTCTGCAGTACAGCTGTGGCTTTGACATCATTGCACCAATTGCCATCAAGCAAAGTTGTGATCCTTCTTATTAAGAGGACAATAAAAGGAAACAATGAAGGGTAGAGAATGGCCCAGTGAAGATTGACTGACTAAATTTACTGTCATTGGCATCATCTAACCACTGTAACTTGAATCCTAAAAGCTTATTAATTCCCCATTGCTTCTTTGAAATTCAGTGGCATCTTTTGGTTTATTCCTGCTGAAAGCAGAGAATGAGGCTAAAAAGGGAATTTGTAAAAGGAAGGCATAAAAACACCATTAACTGTTAACAAATGAGGAACAATCCAAGCCAGTTTTGTTTACTCAGATGGAGAAGTTAGCCAAGTGCCAGGCCGATCTTCCAGTCTTGGAGGCCTCCAGAAGCAACTAGTCAAGATCATATGGAAATGAAGATACATGGAAATTTAACCCAATTGACTCCTACATGACCCTGGCTGTTAGATGTTATAGCTGAATGCAGAACATGCAGAATGTTTAGCTACAAAGATAACAGTGACTTTAGACATTTTAAACCTGGCTCAATTGAAACTACATTGACTGTATGCTTATACATAGAACATAATGAAGCAATCTGTTCTTTCAGGATTCTTCTTCTAGGCATATGAATACTCATGGAATCAAGAGATGTGGACCATGTATAGGCAGAAAAAAATAGGTTAATTTGGTATTATGTCAGTACAGACAACATGTACCTAAGGGTCTGTTCCTGCGGTGTCCCATTCTATGTCCATAACATGAGTTAGTACAATCCATACTAAAATAGGATAGGAATTGATACCTTTTCTTTTATGTTAGGACTGGTGATCTCCTCCTTTTTGTATGAAAATGCTGTGTTTGGTTAGAAGTGTGATACAAAACCTGTTCTCTATTTTTCTCTTTTTGTACTCCACCTTTTGTTTCATTTATCCTTCCTTTAAACTCATTAATCTTACTTTTTGTGTGTTTTTTCCATTCTATCTCAGCCTTTATGCTGTCCCTGGCTTATTTCCTGACACTGTCCTACCTTTCAGTTTTATCTGAACTATGTTGCTTTTATGGCAGTTATTTAGTTTATAATGTTTTCACTTAGTAATTCGTTTGTTAGCATTCTAGTTAAAGTTAGGATTGTTTAAAGTTGTCTGTGAGATATCGCGGCATGCGATGACGTCACATCCAGTTTCGCCGCGTCCTGTGGGAAAATACCACTTTGGAGAAACGGGAAGGTGAGGGTCGAGACATGTGCGAGCAAGCGCCAGCAAAGTTTTCTCTCTACGCACCAGGAACATTGTGAAAGCAATGCTGTGAGTTATGAGATAATCGATATGTTGAATTAAAATGTTAATGCCAATCCTGTTAAAGGTAACGATGGTCGATAATGTTTATGTTTTCGTTAGTTAAAGAATTGTGGATAGTTTGCGTTGAAGTATATTTAAAGCAGTCAATGGTGTAGGTAGATTCTGACTGTATGCTGCACTTTAATGTAATGTAGTTGTTGTAGTTTTACCTTGCAAGTATTTATGATGTAAATGTAATATCAAGAAGGAAACAAATGCTGTACAAATTTTGTATTGTTTTATCAACAGCTTTCACCATACGTTAATGTGGAAGAGTGAACAGTAAACGGTTAATCTTACTGTGATCCTGTCGTCATTGACAAAGGTTTATCTCGGTGATTAGTTCAACGTTATCTTAACACGCCGAGCGAGAACACTACATGAACAGCAAATTATTGCAACATTTGTAGGAATCCTCACTTTGTGAAAAATGTGGCTGCTGGGTTGTTGAAAAGAAAGGTTAAGAAAAGTAGAATGAAGCATTCTTTTTTACACCATGTACAAAGAAACTAAATCTCCAGTGTAGAATGAAGGTAAAAACCTGAGGTAGAAGAGCATTAAAAAAAAAACAGATCAGAAGTGCACACAGTAAAAACAAGACTGAAGATCTCAAAATAATTCAGTCAGAACAAGGTCATGATAAGACTCATTAAAAGAAAGATCAAAGACATGGGACGGATTTCAAAAATGGTTGGAATGAAGTGAGACACCACCAGATATCAAGAGAATTGTAAAAGATTGAGAGGGAAATAGGACAAAAGTGAGACCACTGGAATTAAGTATCAAAGAGCACAGCAGGTAAAGGCAACTAGGCAAGCAAATCAAGGTAAACATGTACGTATGTTTGAAATTACTTTGAGGTTGATTTGCTCATCTTCCACAATAATCTCCTTGAAAAAGATTTCCCATGTGACAGCCATACATGTGCCATGTCTCTTTCATGTTGTTCAAAGAACATCGACATACTTCAAAACATGAACTAACATTTCAAATATCTAATTCTTGGATAAGAAATGATATAAAGCTGAGAATTCCTTTACTCAGTACGCAAGGTAGTTTGGTATTTGCAAAGGCAGTTTCAAACCCTTTGACTTGCCTCTGCAACATCAATCATTCCTTTCTCATCACAAACAGCTCAAAAAGTCAGTGCATCGGTCTTACACTTAACAGTTTCGTCCCTTCATCTATCAACCTTTCATGGAATTGATGAACTGCACTGGACTGAGGAATAGAAAAGACTGATTTGCAGCCCCCAATTCAAGCTTACAATTTGGTCAACTGTTTTGTTACTTAAGCTATCATTTCCCTGTGGGTTTGACAGCTTCACTTTTACTTAGTTTTTTAAGATGTTGCTGAATATCATTAGGTATGTGAAATACCTACTTTAATTTTAATGTGCAAAATAGGATTAGAAATATAAATATAGTTTAAATTAAGCCTATTTTTTGTCACTGCTGCATTCTAATGAGATTCTTCATTTTTGAGTTGAGATAGCACCAGTTTATCCAACTTTAGGAGAGAAGCAAGAGAACTAAAGAAATATTAAACTGTTTTCTCTATTGACATCAATATATGTATATTCTCCATTGGGTGTCACTACATAGCCATCAAGGAAGGGTTTCTTGTTGATATTTTTCAACTTGTCCTGTATATCATGCAGCGGTACATTTAAGAACCCCGTGAAACATGTCCTATGACCTTGATAGATTGTAATTTCAGACAATTCTGTTTAGCTATGAGTTCACTACCTTCAGCAAAGAATATTCTGTTGATAATTCCTCCGTTATTTAGAATTCATCTGCAGACTGCTGTGGGCTTCTTCTTGCTGACAACATCCATGGACTCAGAACTTGGGTTATATTCATTTTTTTTGTGTGACTGTATGTTTACTGCAATGTCATTTGTGTTATATGTGCTTTGTGCTGTGTAAGACTGTTGGAACTGTATTTTGCACCTTGGCCCTGGGGAAATGAAGTTTCATTTGGCTGTATTCATGGCTATTCGTTTATGGTTGAATGACTATTGAACTTGAACTTAAACTTACATGAGCAGTAGCAGAAAAGGAACATTTGGACACTAGGAACAAGTTTCAGATGTTGCTGTTTGAGGGAATATGAGGGTAATAGTCTTCTGTAAAGAAAATAGAGATCAGGAACTCTAAGAGGAACAATGATGCAGAGAATAAGTTGGATACATTGCAAGATCAAGGGGTTAAGAGAAACCAAGCCTTTAGCCTTTTCAAGGAATGAGCAGAAACATTTGAAAACATAAATAAGAGTATTGAGGTCTCAGGGGAAGGACATGGAAAACAAGAAGCACTACACTAAGGTTGTTTGCTTGTGATTCAGAATTAACAAGAATGGGCTCAGATCTGTCCAGTAAATGTTGGGGGCTGCGTTAGCTGCAAGAGAATTGACTAATTTTGCTGAACTTCAATTTTTCCTCTGGATGCCTGTCTGACCAAGTCTGACCACCAGGTTGAGTCTCTTTATGATTTATTACACACTGGGGAGCCACAGATATGGGTGAAAGAGCAACATTGAGCAAGATGCAAAAACAAGCAGTGCATTTTCCCAGTACAACTTGTCACAAATTTGAACAACAGCAGATGAATCAGACAGGATCTTTCTTTGATTAGTCCATATTTTCATAGTTCAGTCCTGCTATTTTTTTTCATCCTCCAGTTACACCTGGAATAGTGTATTGGGTACTGTGTATCAAAGCAGATTAAAGTGGCTTATGAACTGGCTTTGAAGCACTTTTCAATTACAGGTTGTTCTTGAAGGTTTCTGGTGACTACCAAAATGATTGTCATTATCACAGGTATCACTGTTCCTTAAACACAAGTATTTGTGTCTTTCTTGGGGTGGAGAGAATCTAATATGAGAATGATTGAGGTGATCAGACCTTCCTGGTGAAGGAAACATGAGCTGTCAGTAAGTCAAGGCAGCTGTAAGGAGGGCTCTATCATGACACTAAGATCCTCTAATTAACCTCATCATTTCCTTTTCTTTTTGGCTCATTGGAGGTTCTTACAAATTTCCCTCCAGGATTAAAAATAAAACAAGATCACATTTAATTTAGGATTGATTTTAATAAGTGCCACATAAAATGACATAAGCTTCACAAAATAAAGCAAATTGTACCTGCAAGGTGTCAGTAAAAGTAAGAGTAGGAATTAGCAAGTTACCAGGAGTAAATGAATCAAGACTTCCACGTCAAAAAAGATATCCAAATTACGCTATAACTGGGTTTATATTATAGTTTACATTACAAGATAATATGCTGTTGTTTTCACCATTGGCTGCTATCCATTATGTGACACCAATTATAGGGTGCCAGCAAAGTTTTTGGTGATCAAATTAACATCAGTCAACCTTCAATTTCTAAATTTACCAATTCAGGTGAGGGAACCCTCAATATTAAAAGCAGAGAAAACACATCAGTTGTACTCAGGATCTAAGGGGGAATATTATTGCTTCCCAGGAGAGCTAAGAATTTATTAACTCCACAGGCTTTGTAAGAAAGTTACAGCATTTAGATTGTTCTCCCTGAGCTTCTGTGCACTTTCTCGTGTTTCTCCTCATCCTGTCTTACCTAATGTGAAGAAATGCCATTAATAACTTCTATTGCAGGATGAAGGTCACCACCACCATCTGTGCATTCTGACTACATTTGGGGATTTAAGGAACTAATCTCTGAAAATGATTCCCTCCAGCCACTTTAAATATGATAAAATACAGGTAAAAAGAAATGTTTTAGACAGACACCCAAATGTTCCCTGGAGAGATAATGACAGAGTGACTAACTTCCATAGCAGGCCTGTAGGGCAAGATAATTTTCATTTTTTTTAGGGCCATAATTTTATATTACTCTCGTCATGGTTATTTTATAGGCTGCTTCTCACAGGCACCGTTAAAGTGGAAAAAATAACTGTGGCTTGCTGGTGTGTGCATTTGCTGTGGAATAAATTTGTGCTTTTACTATTGGTTGGTTTCTCAATGCACATTTTTCTTGAAGTCAGTGGATTACAGCAAGATTAAATGAATGCTAACAAAAACTGGAATTGGTATGAGTCTCACTCATGTACTATTATCTCACCAGGTGATAACCTTGAATGTAATGAGTTTCAAAACTAGACTTAAATGAAAGTGCAGAAAGACACAGACTAAAACTGGACCTGTAATACTGGACCTGTAAAAGTACAGAAATTACTAAAAGAAAATATTAAGTGGCAATGTTATGTTTTTGATTACATGCTCAAACTCACTTATACTGTGACCCTCAAAGCGACACAGCTTTCATTATCTTGGTACATGGGGAAAACACAAGCTGGGCCTGATCAACCCTGGCTGGGTCACCTGAGCAAGACTGTCTAATGTTAAAACAAAGACCCAAAACACCCAGGTTACATTACTGATAGTGTGTCCCAGTGCACACCAGGCTAATAAAGCCAAGTGGTGTTGGACCAGTTAATTGAAGGCGTGGTCCAATTTGAACTGCTGGGCTCAAGTGATGCTAAATTCCCTGTAATAAGACCAAGGAACACAAGAGGGATTATTTTCCACTGCCCACATAACCAGATCCTAACTCTGGCCTTCACACCCTGACCTCCTCTTGCCTACATGCCCTGAAAAACCCTTGCTTACATACACCCACATTTGAGCACTCATTCCATGCAATCCAACATCACCATCACCAACAAGTAATAACCCCAACACCTAAGCATATTCATAACTATATATGTTAAAATTTGTATAAGGAGGAGGAAGCTTCCAATAAAGGCAAGTGTTGGACCTAGTTAATGAAGGTGTGGGCCAGATCCCAGTGGCAGGGTTGCGTGGACACTGAATCACGATGAAAGAGATTAAGAGGGATAATTTTCCAGGAAAAATTCCAACCTAGAGTTTTCCAACTTGTATACACTCCCCATTAGAGAGTGAAAGGTTTCATCTATGCATTGGTCTACTTGTAGCACCATCTGATTTTAGAGGATCAGAATAGCTGGAATGTTATTTTGGTGTTAAGCATGAGAGGACGTAGAAGCAGATTGTAGGGTAGTATGGCTTGTAACTGTGTGTTTGCCTAACAAAGACTTTGGCCAATGTGCCAGTTGATTATAATTTCTAAATGCCTTCTTCTGTATCTTGATGATAGTCATTAACATGAACGTTTGTGGATTTAATATTCCATAGGATGGACAGAGCCAATAGAGGCAGGTACTCAATAATATGCAGTCAATTGAAAGAAGTTTTGGAATCCTGAACTATGAATTGGATCACTGTGAATTATACTAACTTGGTCAAATATATACAATCATACTTCTTACTATTATTCTAACAAGATACCTCTTATCTAAAATACTGACAAACTTTGCCTATATGTTCAAAGTCTACCAGTGAAATGACACAATATTTTCCCAACAAAATCACCATGACTTGAGGTTCGTTCACTACTATTTTTCTGTTGTTACTGGATGTAAATCCTGAAATTCCTTCTCCAACTGAATTGCAGAAGAACTTTTGACTCAAATACTGTTTTGGTTTTAAGATGGCAGTACCCCACCTATTACCTTCTCATCTAAGATGGGAAATGAATATTATTTAAATAAAAGAATTCCTTATTTTCCACAAGAGGTTTTATTTGCAAATATAAAGGAATACAAATTTTACATTTAAAAGAGAAGTACTCCATTCCAGTAATTTTGTTAAAAACTTTTCCTTGTGTTAGCATTGCGATGACACAGAAATCTGTTCAACATTACCTGAAAGGCCTATGGAACAATGAAATTTCTCACCAATTCAGCATCACACAATTTGATTTCTGAAGATCAGCTTCCATTTTGTAATTGTCCATGGTTTGGAAAGCTCAATAGAATATGTCTAATAAACCTGTGATATGCTGGCTGCTTTTCAATGACAGCTCTTTATGAATCACTCAAACTCTGGGTGAGGTGTTGGAGGGTGGATGCTTTTTAATAAATTGAGACCTGATTCCCATCCAGATTATTTTGATTTTCTCTACAAGTAAAGTTGAGATTCTGTCGCTTAATAAATCCACAAATTTCACGGCACATCCCAGTGATAATAAACCTGATTCTGATTGACCAGACATAAGGTTGGAATAACTATTGCAGAACAGTTCATAAGTTAGTACTTTACAAGCTGCACTGTGTCTTCTGCAGAAGCAAAGTTCTTGTTCTCTTCATGCACACAAATCCATCTTTCTATCACTTTCATACTTTCTTTTATAGTCAAATTTTGAGGACATGGATTATGCACTAGAAGAGATTTTACTAACATGACTAAGGCAACTAATGAATACTTGACTGGATGTTCATTGTATACGATACAGCTTGATAAAGGAGAGCATTACATTTCTTACTTGTTTCTAGTTAATTTAATATATATTTTATAGGCATGTATTTAAGAAAAGAAATTTACAATCTTCTCAGCTGAACTTTTTTTTACACATAAGCAGCTAGCTAGTAAACATTGCCTATATCAGAAGTTTCAAGCGAATCAAGGTGTCATTTTTAACGATCATTTTTATCCCAATAGCTTTCAAATTTAAGAAGTGGAAATTTAGCACTTGGGTTTCTGTTCCTCGTGGCTTTCCATTCAAGTCAATTGAAACTCTTCATCAGTCTTAGCATGAAGAACCACACTGCAATCAGTGCCTAATACTGATTTGAATATAGACCATAAGGCTATAAGATATTGGAGCAGGATTAGGCCATCTGCCTCACCATTTCACCATAGCTGATCTATTTCCCTTTCAACCCCATTCTCCTACTTTCTCCCAGTAATCTTTCATGCCCTGATGAATTGAGAACTTATCAACCTCTGCCTTGCATGCACCCAATGGCCTGGCTTTCGTATCTGCCTGTAGCAATGAATTCCACAGATATAGCACCCTCTAGCTAAAGAAATTCCTCCTCACCTTCGCTTTAAAAGGGCATCTCTCTATTCTGAGTTTGTGCCCTCTGGTCCGAGACTCCTCCTACTATAGAAAACATCTTCTCTACATCCACTTGATCTAGCCTTTTCACCATTTGATAGGCTCCAATGACAACCCCACTCATTCTTTTAAATGCCAGTGAGTACACCACCAGAGCCATCAAACACTCCTCATATAATATGTCTTTCATTTCTGGAATCATTTTCTTGAACCTCCTTTGAACCCTTTCAATCAACAGCACATCCTTTCTGAGAGAAAGGGCCAAAAACTCCTCACAATACTCCATGAGGCCTCTACAGTTCCTTATAAAGCCTTAGTATTACACCCTTCTTTTTATATTCTAATCCTCTCAAAATGAATGCTAACATTGCATTTGCCTTCCTCACGATCGACTCAACCTGCAAGTTAACCTTCAGGGCATCTTGCACGAGGATGTCCATATTACTTTGCACCTCAAATTTTTGAATTTTCTCTACATTTAGAAATTAGTCTACACTTTTATTCCTTTTCCCAAAGTGCCTGACCGTACACTTCCCAACACTATTTCATTTGCCACTCACACGCCCATTCTCCTAATCTATCTAAGGCCTTCTGGAGCCATCTTGCTTCCTCAAAACTACCTACCCCTCTACCCATCTTCATATCATCCACAAAGCCATCAATTTTGTCATCGATATCATTGACACGCAACATAAAAGGAAGCAGTCCCCTCAGAAGGCTACTGGTCACTAGCAGCCATTCAAAAAAGGCTCCCTTTATTCCCATTCTTTTCCTCCTGCCAATCAGCCGATGCTCTATTCATGCTAGCATCTTTCTGGTAATATAATGGGCTCTAATCTTGCAAAGTAGCCTCATGTGCGACACCTTGTCAAAGGTCTTCTGAAAATCCAAGTACTCAACATCCACCAGTTCTCTTTTGTCTATCCTGCTTGTTATTTTCTTAAAGAATACTAACAGATTTGTTAGGCAATATTTTCTCTTCAGGAAATCATGCTGACTTTGACTTATTTTATCATGTGCCTCTAAGTACTCTGAAACTCATCCCTAACATTCGATTCCAACATCTTTCTAACCACTGAGGTCAGGCTGGGCTTGTAATTTCCTTTCCTGTGTCTCTGCTGTAATGAGCTCATTGTCACGGTGTGGAGATTTGGAGAGTGTTGGTCTCCCAGGTTTCCAGATCACCTTAATTGGTTAATTGTTCTTTACCAAGAGTCATTAATTGTTTTACCTTGTTAAGCTTATTTGGATTGGCTTAGAGATTCCATGTTCTGGTGGTATTTTTTAAGTGGACCCCTGATTAGCATAGATCATGGGGTCCTAGCTTGGAGAATGTTACATCTTGAAATGTCGCTTGGCCTAGCCACTGATGTTCTGTTGGAGCTCTAATTATAAACCTGTGTCACTATCTGTCTGTGGGAGTCTGTCTTTACTCTGCACTTGGATTCAGTCATTGCCAGCATTCACTGTGACACCCTCCCTTCTTGAAGAGTGGAGTGACATTTGCAATTTTCCAGTGCTTGGGAACAATGTCAGAATCTATTGATTCTTGAAAGATAATTACTGATGTCTCCATAATCTCTTCAGCTACCTCTTACAGAACCCCAGAGGGCTTGCTTACCTTCTGACCTCTCAACTTCCCAAGCACCTTCTCCCTAGTAATAGCAACTGCACTCACTTCTGCCTCTTGATACTCTCTGACAATGTTGGTATCTTGCACAATGAAAACTGATGAAAAATACTTGTTCAGTTCATCTGCCATTTCCTTGTTCCTCATTACTATTACTCCAGTGTTATTTTCCAGCAGTCCAATATCTATTCTTGCCTCTCTTTTACTTTTTATATATCTGAAAAAGAACTTTTGGTATCATCTTTGATATCACTGGCTAGCTTACCTTCAAATTTATCTTTTCCCTCCTTACTTCCTTTTTCATTGCTATCTGTTGGTTTTTAAAAGTTTCCCGATCCTCTAACTTCCCACTAACTCTTGCTCTATTAGATTCTGTCTCTTTGGCTTTGACTTCCATTGTCACTCACAGTTATATCTCACTGCCTTTAGAATACTTCTTCTTTGGGATATACAGTATCTATGCTGCACCTTCTGAATTGCTCCCAGAAACTCCAACAACTGCTGCTCTGCTGTCATCTGTGCTAATGTCTTTTTCTACTCAACTGTGGCCAGCTCCTTTCTCATTCCCAAACAAGAGAAAATCTGCAGATCATGGAAATCCAAGCAGCACACACAAAATGCTGGAAGGACTCAGCAGACGAGGCAGCATCTATGGAAAAGGAAACATAGAGAACATGGAAAGTCTGCAGCACATGAAAGGACCTTTGGCCTACAATACTGTACTGACAAAAAAAAAGATATGTTCAACAGTTTTTAATAGAGGTCTTATTGTTTCTGCTGGGAGGTGGAATGAGAGTGGGAAAACCAATTGTCTACTGTGTGTGCCTGTCTGCTAGGGGGAAAGGTTGGTGAGTCCGGGAATGAGGGCAGGAGCCAGGGTGGGGTGTGAGGGGCAGATGGACCAGTATCTAAACTGAGGAGTTGCACTTTCCGGAGCCAGGTCCTAAGGCAGCCCTCACACTTCACTTGCACTCCTTAGACAAAACGTGGACAGCTATGTTGATAACATGGTTACTGTGGGCAAACTCATTGTCATAAGAGGAAACCAGCTTGACAACATTGTTGATCAGGGCAATGGAGAAGAGGGAATGTAATAGAAGAGGACAGAAGACCATGGAGGAAAGAAAGGGGAGGAGGAGCACCACAGGGAGGTGATGGACAGGCAAGGAGATAAGGTGAGAGAGAGAAAAGGGGATCGAGATGGTGAAAGGGGGGGCCCATTCATGGAAGTTTGAGAAACTAATGTCCCCCCCCCCTTCTTCTCCAGTCCCCATCCCTTTTTGCCTCTCTCACCTTATCTCCATGCCTGCCCATGACCTCCCTCTGGTGCTCCTCCTCCTCTTCATTTCTTCCATGGTTTTCTGTCCAATTAGATTCCCTCTTCTTCAGCCCCATATTCCTTTCACCAATCAACTTCCCAGTTCTTTGCTTCAGCACTCCCCCTCTTGGTTTCACCTTTCACCTTGTGTTTCTCCCTCCCATCCCCTCCACCTTTTAACTCTACTCCTCATCTTTTTTTCTCTGGTCCTGCTGAAGAGTCTTGACCTGAAATGTTGACTGTATTCTTTTCCATAGATGCTGCCTGGCATGCTGAGTTCCTCTTTTCCCAGGGCTCTGTAAATCCTTTTGCTACACTGTAATACTGACATGGCTGACTTTATCTCCTCCTTCACAAATTGCAGGGTAAATTCTATCATATTATGATCATCTCCTCCTAACAATTCCTTTACCCTAATTTCACTAGTGAAACCCAGTTCATTACACAACACCCAATCGCCAGGTGGGCGCCACGACAAGCGTCACCAAAAAGATATCTCATATACATTCTACAAATTACCTCTCTTGGGATCCAAAGTTAGCGCCAATCAGATTTTCCCCATCTACCCACATCGAACTCTCCCATGACTATCGTAACATTTTCCTTTTGACATGCATTTTCTATTTCCCATTGTAATTTGTAGCCCATAGCCTGGCTACTGTTCAGAGACCTCCTATCAGGGCCCTGTTACCTTTGCAATTCCTTAACTCTACCCACAATGATGCTGCATTGTCCAGTGCTATGTTGCCTCTTTCTAAGAATTTGACATGTTTTTTTTTTACCAACAGAGCCACAGCACCCCATCTACCTACCTACCTGCCTTTTTGATAAAGTATGTATCCTTGGATGTTAAGCTCTGAACTATAATTTACTTTCAGCCATGACTCAGTGATGCTCACAATGTCATATCTGTCGATCTCTAAATGCACTACAAGATTATTATCTACCTTATTCTGTATACTGTGTGCATTCAAATATAACACATTCAGTACTATATTTATCATCCTTTGCAATTTTTCCCGTTATACTGCAGTACATCCCATTGACTGCAATTGTGCTCTCTCATCTGCTTGTCCTTCCTCACAGTCTCACTACACATTGTCTCTGCTTGTATATCAACTGCCCCATCATCAGCCTGTCTCTGTTTCCCATTCTCCTGCCAAATTAGTTTAAACCCTCCCCAACAGTTCCAGCAAATATGCCGGCAAGAATATTGGTCCTCTTTGGGTTAAGGTGTAACAAATCTCTTTTTTACAAGTCATACCTTTCCCCAGAAGAAATCCCAATGATCCAGAAATCTGAAAAACTGCTCCTGCACCATCTGCCAAATCATCCTATTCTTACTTTCACTGGTTTGTGGCACAGACAACAATCCAGATATTACTTTCCTGGTTGAGAATACGCTCAACCAGATCCTGTTTATGCTCTTTTTTTTATTCCTCAATTACTCAAAGCGCATTAAGGTTTAATTTTCAGATATGTCATTTCTAACTGTAAAATCTCAGATGCTCCAAGAAATATTCATATCTCAGATAGCATAAGTTAGTAACTTGTTCCATGGACTGTTCTGTCTGTTGACTCTCAAGTCTTCCGTTCTTTGATTTGCAGAATGAAATAGACTTTGAATTCATACTATGAATTGAGTTCATTTAATCCAAAATAGTTTAATCATTTGAGAGCACCCCATCAGTTTTTGTCTGATCAAAAGTTGAATCATTGTTGGCTGATTTGAAATTAAGCAAAAAGAACTCCCAGCAACTCCATTTCCATAGATGCTGCCTGACCTGAAGAGTTCCTCCAGCATTTTGTGTGTATGACCCAGAGTTACTGGGTCTGTTTAGGCCTTATTCTTAACTATTCTAATATGTATTATAATGCACAGGTTCACCAGTTTTCCTCCCATTATGAATTATAACCATATAACAATTACAGCACGGAAACAGGCCATCTCAGCCCTTCTAGTCTGTGCCGACACTTACACTCACCTAGTCCCACTGGCCCGCACTCAGCCCATAACCCTCCATTCCTTTCCTGTCCATATACCTATCCAATTTTACTTTAAATGACAATTGTTTAATTGTTTACACTTACCTGTGTTTTCCTCGATGCACATTGGATGTCCCATTTTATTAATTTCATACTTCATTGCATACGATTTCTGCTAAATATTTAACCCCAAATCATTAATATGAAGTTGAATTCTATTATTTTAAGGACCCTGTATATTAATTTCCTATCTCTTTACATGACCACTCTAATACTTGATTTCCATTAACTTGATTTCCATTAACATTCTTGGCATGTAATTTCTGCCATGAATATCAATATTTTTCAGCTGTTATTAAAACCTTTTGTGGCTCTTTTTACAAAGTATTTTAGAAGATCTCATATTCAATAGACAGTTTCAGTTCTTTTTTTCATGCAATGATTTTTTTCCAGAAAATTTTGAAACTGTAATTAAGGATATTGACAGATTTTATTAGAAAAAAGGTACAAATAGATGTGGAACAAAGGCTGTTAAATGAACTTGAGATACACCTGCTAAATGCTGAAACAGGCAGAAAGAACTGAATGGCCACCATGTTTTAATCTTGGGAAACTTTTTTTGAAGTAAGAATATATGGCTTATATATTTTCTGTTGAATACTTGGAAGAATTAATTATTATGGCTATTTATCATGTTGTGGTTGTTTTTTATGATGTTTTAGTTTAGATTCAAGATCAGGAATTTAAATTCACATGCTTTTAATACCATGAAGCTAAAAGATATCAGAACAGAATTAGACCATTTGGCCTATTGAGTCTGCCCTGCCATTTCATCTTGGCTGATCCAATTTTCCTCTCAGCCCAAATCTCCTGCCTTCTCTACGTTATTTCTCATGCCATGACCATTCAAGAATCTATCAACCTCTGCCTTAAATATACATAAAAACTTAGCCTCCACAACTACCTGTGGCAAAGAATTCCACAGATTCACCACTCTCTTGCAAAAGAAGTTCCTCCTCATCTCTGTTCTGAAAGGAGGCCTCTGGTCCTAGACTTTTCCACCATAGAAAACATCCTTTCCACACGCGCTCTATCAAGGCCATTCACCATTCAATTGGTTTCAATGAGATCAGCCCTCATTCTTCCGAATTCTAGTGAATACAGGCCTAGAGCCATAAGATGCTCTTTATATGACAAGCCAGTCAATCGTGGAACATTTTTGTGAACCTTCTTTGAACTCTCTCTAGTTTCAGCATATCCTTCCTAAGTTAAGGTGCCCAAAACTGCTCACAATACTGTGCCGAACATGTACTTTCTTTAGAAATTACCTAGGATTGCTCGTAGCCCTCTATTTGTCTAAGTTCTATATACCTATCCAGGAGTCTCTTAAAAAACCCTATTGTATCTGCCTTCACCACAGTCACCAGCAGCACACACTTACCACACTCTGTGTAAAAACTTCCCCCTGACATCCCCTCTGTACCTACTTCCAAGCACCTAAAAACTGTGTCATCTCATGTTAGCCATTTCAGCCCTGGGAAAAAGCTTCTTCCTATCCACACGATCAATGCCTCTCATCATCTTGTACACTTCTATCAGGTCACCTCTCATCCTCTGTCACTCCAAGGAGAGAAGGGCAAGTTCACTCAACCTATTCTCATAAGGGATGCTCCCCAATCCAGGCAACATCCTTGTAAATCTCCTCTGCACTCTTTCTATAGTTTCCATATCCTTCCTGTAGTGAAGTGACCAGAACTGAGCAGAGTACCCAAGTGGGGTCTGACCAGGGTCCAAAATTGTTGTAACATTACCTCTTGGCTGTTGAAGTCAATCCCACAGTTGATGAAGGCTAATGCATTGTATAGCTTCTTAACCACATAGTCAACCTGTGCAGGAGTTTTGAGAGTCCAATGGACACGGACCCCAAAATCCCTTGATCCTCCACATTGCCAAGAGTCTTACCATTAATACTATATTCTGCCATCATACTTGACCTACCAAAGTGAACCTCCTCACACTTATCTGGGTTGAACTCCATCTGCAACTTCTGAGCCCAGTTTTGCATCCTATCGATGTCCCGCCGTAACCTCTGACAGCCCTCCACACTATCCACAGCACCCCCACACTTTGTGTCATCAGCAAATTTACTAACCCATACCTTCACTTCCTCATCCAGGTCATTTATAAAAATCACAGAGAAGGTGTCCCAGAACAGGTCCCTGAGGCACACCACTGGTCACCAACCTCCATGAGGAATATGACCCATCTACAACCACTCTTTGCCTTCTGTGGGCAAGCCAATTCTGGATCCACAAAGCAAGTTTCCTTTGGATCCCATGTGTCCTTACTTTCTCAATAAGCCTTGCATGGGGTACCTTATCAAATGCCTTGCTGAAATCCATATACACTACTTCTACTGCTCTACCTTCATCAATGTGTTTAGTCACATCCTCAAAAAAGTCAGGCTCGTAAGGCATAACCTGCCTTTGATAAAGCCATGCTGACTTTTCCTAATCATATTATGCCTCTCCACATGTTCATAAACCCTGCATCTCAGGATCTTCTCCATCAACTTACCAACCACTGAGGTAAGACTCACTGGTCTATAATCTTCTGGGATATCTCTACTCTCTTTCTTGAATTAGGGAACAACATCTGCAACCCTCCAATCCTCAGGAACCTCTCCCATCCCCATTGATGATGCAAAGATCCCGCCAGAGGCTTAGCAATCTCCTCCTTTCCCTACCACAGTTGCCTGGTATTATATTTTATATTCTGTATTTTGTATCCCAGTCCTCTTGAAATGATTGCTACCATTGTATTAGCCTTCCTCACCGAACACTCAACCTGCAAATTAACCTTTAGGGAATCCTGCACAAGGACTTCCAAATCACTTTGCGTCTCAGTTTTTGTATTTTCTATCAATTTAGAAAATAGTCGACCCTTTCATTTCTCCTACCAAAATGCATGACAGTACATTTCGCAACATTGTATTCCATCTGCCACTTATTTACCCATTATTCTAATATGTCTAACACCTTCTGTAGCCTCATTTCCTCAAAACTACCTGCCCTGCCACCTATCTTCATATCATCTGCTAACTTTTGCAGCAAAGCCATCAATTCCATCATCCAAATCATTGACATATAAAGTAAAAAGAATCAGTCCCAGCACTGTGGAACGTCAATAGTCATCGGCAGCCAACCAAAGCAGGCTCTCTTTATTCCCACTCTTTGCTTCCTACCAATCAGCCACTTCTTTATCTGTTCTAGAATCTTTCCTGTAATACCAGGAGCTTGTAGCTTATTAAGCAGTTGCATGTGACACCTTGTCAACGGCCTTCTGAAAATCCAAGTACACAACATCAACAGGTTCTTCTTTGTCTCTCCTGCTTGTTACTCTTACAAATACTTCCAACAGATTTGTCTGGCAAGATTTTCCCTTGAGGAACCATGCTGACTACCTACTATTTTATCATGTGCCTCTAGGTGCCCCAAAACCACATCCTTAACAACCAACCCCAACATCTTCCCAACCACGGAGGTCAGACTAAGCTATTATTTCTTTTCTTCTGACCCTCTCCCTTCTTGAATAGCAGAATGACATTTGCAATTTTCCAGTCTTTCAGGACCATTCCGGAATCCAGTGACTCTTGAAAAAGGTCCTTAATAATGCCTCCATGAATGTTCCAGACATCCCTTTCAGAACTCTGGGGTGTATCATCTTGTCCAGGTGAGCAGATGTTATGCTGCTCACAGGAGTGGGACTGTTTGTGTATGATCTGTAATGTGAAGGGGTGAACATGTGCACATTGATTCATGTTATTTATATTTATTTTGGATGATTATTGCAGCGAACTAGTGCTCTGCTTTCTTACTCCAGCTGCCCTTGTATGCTCTCCCGCTTTTGTCTGATCTTTTATTTCTCATTCTGCCAGATTTGCAATATAATGGAAGTCATGGTCAATTTGTTGGGGAAGAATTTTTAGGTAATGCGCAACAGACCAGAGCCCAAGTTTCAACTTAAATGGAAACATATTTACAAATATTATTTCAGATTTATTTATAACTAGTATTTAATTTATTTAAGAGCACACTTCTCTCAAAACTTCCTGATTTTATATATCCACTTGTTTTGTATGCCTGACCATATTGTGTAAAAAAGGAGTTCCAGTTTCTTCAAATGCAAGTTATTAAGTTCACCCATTTGTTTTTAAATCTTTTTAAAAGTTTGTTTGATATTAACTTTACTAAAGTTATAAATATTGCTTCTTGTCTTAATTTCATCTGAGTCCCAAGTCATGTTTGGGTTCATCATCTTACAACCACTGTAATTCAAATGGGGTCATGGAGTTGCACATTACAAAACAGGCCCTTCTGCCAACTGGTCCATGTTGACCAAAATGCCCCATCCAAGCAAGTCTCATTTCCCATAACCTTTTAAGATCAATGTACCTCTCTAACTGTCTTCTAAACTGTCTGTTATTGTACCTGCTGGAACTAGAAAACAGCAAAGTCACTACCCATATGTGAAATGGTCATGACTACCAGTTCTTTTATGAGGTATTTACAAATACAAGATCAAACCATGAATTTTCTGGTTACCCCTCATGGAACAGCCAGTCACCAATTAAACACACTCCAATCTTACTCTTCATAGGATATCCTTGTGCTAGCCTATTGTTCTATAACATGTTCTAGGAACTGCATGATTTGTTTTCATGCTGAAAGGTTCTCTCCTGTTGAGTACTTTATTCTGAACTTCATCCCTTATCTTGATTTTACTTAGCACCCAATAGCTATATTACTTGTTCTAATATGCATGTGGTCATTAAAATGGTACACAATGCATGTTCTGGTGGGTAGTGGTGATTATTAGCTTTAGGAAAAAAAAAACATTTCTCAAAGGGTAAAAGAAAGTAAAATAGCACAGAAAATCTCTGGGTGCACAAATGAAAATTTCACTGAAAGATAAAGCATGACATACCATCACACTGATGCTGAAGAATTTTTGTTTCATAACATCAAGCAGATGATTGCTAAATTCACACAAATCCTTGGATGGACTACACTTGTATTGTGGTCTGAAAATCTGGTCTTTATATAACAAGTACAGTGAATAATAGGGGAAAGCACAGAAAAGATATATAATGCTGTTATTACAATTGAGGATGTTACTCTCAGAACAAAAAAAAACAGCAGATGGTGGATTTTTTTGTCAAAATAAAATTGGAAAGTCTTGATAGAGATCTTGAAAACTATAAAGTGTTTTGTCAGATTGGATACAGAAAGAGACATGGAAAACTTGGCAAAAAAGTCCCAAGGCTCAGGATTGTGATAGTCAAGAAAACTGCATGTGTATGGATCATTCAATCAATGTACTTTCCATTTGGGGAAGTATTTTCCTGTTAATTCCAGGGGTGAATGTTATGTTGCACAGAATTATCTATGATTAACTGTTTTATCATATTCCCTGATTCTTGGTCATTCTTGGGATGACAAAACAAAAGTTTTCCTAAAGGGTTCTCAACAAGACACGCCCACTTGTGTAAGTGGAGTGGTTTTATTTTTATCAAGCTTGGATTCTTTCCAGCGTCATTTAATTTTAATCTGCTTGGTGTGTCTGGAAGGGACATCTGTTTAAATTTGCACCTTTTATCATAGCTTAAATGTGTGTCTGCCTGCTTATTCCAAGCTGTGGTTCCAGCTGTCGTCCAAAGATAATTTGTCGTCTCATTTTGCAGTTTATTATGAAGCACAAGGCATTTTTGCTCATGTTTCGTCCATCTCCATCCTCAAACACAATCCTCCTCCAGTAAATTCTCAAGAATGTAGTCTTGATCAGTTTATGCCTCTCTTTTTGCATTAAGGCTGAACGTTTTCAATGCAAATCAGTTCAAACAATATGACAAGATAATTGCAGGCTAAGCTTTAAAATTCATGGATTCACTGAAGCCAAGTGCTGAAAGATATTTTTACAAATAACTACATTACATTGTTGCCCATTGTATACCTCTGATTGTAAATGGTGTCTGCTAGGAGGCTATGTTTCACATTTCTCAACTTAATATTTGAATGTGAAGAAATTGACAGTCTCCATCTTCACCTCTCCTTCTGCTACAAAAAATGTTGCTGAGAAAAATGCCATTCTGCATATTTACAAGTACATAGACAAGTGTGCTTTCCTCAAAGGCAAGAAACGGTTTGTAGACCAGCATATTACTTGTCAGTTGTGAATCATGCTCATATAATGTAGGATAAGCATAACTGAAATCCCATCCCCTGCAAAACGTTGTTGCTATGTCACTTATTCATTCAAATGTTAATACTTCTTTCAGTTGTAAAGGTGGAACATATAATTTATAAGTACTATTTATAGCTTACATTGCCTTTGCTGAAACCTACTTGAATGTCAAATGAAGGTATGGGTCAAAGTTGATGTTAAGGTATTATTGATGCAGTACTGACACCTGTACTTCCAATAAGCAAAGCAAAGCAACAGGATAAAGGTCAGAATAAGGGTCAACAATATATTAAGAACATAAGACATAAGATATAGGAGCAGAATTAGGTCATTTGACCCATTGAATCTGCTCCTCCATTTCATCATGGCTGATCCGTTTTTCCTCTCATCTGCAATCTCCTGCCTTCGCCCCATATCCCTTTTCCAAGATAAAGGGACCAGACCTGCTCTCAATACTCCAAGTGAGGCCTCTCTAGTGCTTTATAAAGTCTCAACATTATATCCTTGCTTTTATATTTTAGTCCTCTTGAAATGAATGCTAACATTGGATTTGCCTTCCTCGCCACAGACTCAACCTGAAAATTAACCTTTGGTGAATCTTGCACAAGGGCTCCAAAATCCCTTTGCAACTCAGATTTTTGTATTTTCTCTCTATTTAGATAATAGTCAACATTTTCATTTCTTTTACTAATGTGTATGATCATACATTTCCTGACACTATACTCTGCCTGCCACTCCTTTGTCCATTCTCCTAATCTAAGTCCTTCTGTAACCTCCCTATTTCCTCAAAACTACCTGTCCTTCCACCTATCTCCATATCATCTGCAAGTTTACAACAAAGCCATAAAAACTATCGTACAAATCATTGACATATAATGTAAAAAGAAACAATCCCAACACCCCTGTGCAACACCACTAGTTACTGGCAGCCAACCAAAAATGGCTGCTTTTATTCCCACTCTTTGGCACCTGCTAATCAGCTGCAGCTTTATCCATGCTAGAATATTGTCTGTAATACTATGGGCTGGAAGCTTGTAAAACAGCCTCATGTGTGCACCTTGTCAAAGGACTGCTGAAGATCCAAGTACTCATTAACCAATTCTCCTTTGTCTATCCTGCTTGTTATTTCTTCAAAGGATTCCAATAGATGTGTCAGGCAGAGTTTTCCCTTGAGGAAACCATGCTGTCTATGGCCTATTTTGTTTTGTGCCTTTCCCTGAGGCCTCATCCTTAATAATTGACTCCAACATCTTCCCAGCCTCTGAGCTCAGACTATCCAGCCTATAATTTCTTTTCTTCTGTCTCTCTCCCTTCTTGAAGTGTGAGTGACATTTGCAATTTTACAATCTTTCAGAACCATTCTAGAAACTAGTGATTCTTGCAAGATCATTACTAATGCCTCCACAATCTCTTTTGTCACCTCTTTTAGTACCCTGGGGTGTACACCATCTTGTCCAGGTGACTTACCTACCTTTCAGTTTTCTAAGAACCTCTCTAGTAATCGTAACTTCTCACACTTCATGAACCCTGACTCCTGAAACTTCCACCATACTGCTAATGTCTTCCACAGTGAAGACTGATGCAAAATACTTACTCAATTCATCCACCAACTTCATGTATCTGAGGAAACTTTTGGTATCCTCTTTAATATTATTGGCTAGCCTACTTCGGTATTCCATCTTTACCTTCCTAAAGACTTTTGTAGTTGCCTTCTATTGGTACTTAATATCTTCTGAATCCTCTAATTTCCCACTAATTTTTGCTCTATTATATGCCTTCTCTTTGCCTTTTATGCTGGCTTTGACTTTCCTTGTTAGACACTGTTGTGTCATCTTGCCTTTATAATACCTCTTCCTCTTTGGGATGTATAAATCCTACACCTTTTGAATTGCTCCAAGAAATTCCAACCATTGTTGCTCTGCTGTTGTCCCTGTCAGTGTTGTTTTCCAATCAATTCTGGGCAACTCCTCTCCCATGTCTCTGTAATTTCCCTTACTCCAAGGTAATACAGATACATCTGACTTTAGCTTCTCCTTCTCACATTTCAGCATGAATATAATCATATTATGATCATGGGCCCCTAAGGGTTCTTTTACTTCAAGCTCCCTCAACACCAGCTCCATAACAAAGAAAGCCCAGCAGCGTCTCTACTTTCTGTGAAGGCTGAGGAAAGTCCATCTCCCACCCCCCCCCCCCCCCCCATCCTCATCACATTCTACAGGGGTTGTATTGAGAGCATCCTGAGCAGCTGCATCACTGCTTGGTTCGGAAATTGCACCATCTCAGATCACAAGACCCTGCAGCGGATAGTGAGGTTCGCTGAGAAGATCATCGGGGTCTCTCTTCCTGCCATCGCGGACATTTACACTACACACTGCATCCACAAAGGAAACAGTATTATGAAAGACCCCATGCACTCCTCATACAATCTTTTCTCCCTCCTGCCATCTGGGAAAAGGCTCCGAAGCATTTGGGCTCTCACGACCAGACTACGTAACAGTTTCTTCCCCCAAGCTATCAGACTCCTCAATACCTGAAGCCTGGACTGACACTTTACCCTATTGTCCTGTTTATTACTTATTGTAATACTTGCACTGTTTTTGTGCACTTTACGCAGTCCTGTGTAGGTCTGTAGTCTAGTGTAGCTTTCTCTATGTTGTTTTTTTTTACGTAGTTCAGTCTAGTTTTTGTACTGTCAAGTAACACCATGGTCCTGAAAAACGTTGTCTCATTTTTACTTTGTACTGTACCTGCAGTTATGGTCAAAATGACAATATAAGTGACTTGACTTGACATTTTAATCAATTCTGTTTCATTACACAACATCCAATCTGGAATAACTGACCCCCTATAGGGTTCATTCACGAACTGCCCTGAAAAGGCTTCTCATAGGCATTCTAGAAACTCCCCCTCTTAGAATCCTGCACCAAACCAAATTTCCCAATCTACCTGAATATTGAAATCCCCATGACAATTGTAACATTGCTCTTTTGACTTGTATTTGCTATCTCCCAATGTAATTTGTAGACCACATCCTTACTACTGTTTGGGGGTCTGTATATGGCTCCCATCAGGATCTTTTTAGCCTTGCAGCTCCTTAGTTCCATTCACAATGACTCAACATCTTCCTACCCTACGTCACCTCTTTCTAATGATTTAATTACATTCCTTATTAAGAGAGCCACACTGCCCCGTCTTCTTTCCTGCCTGTCCTTTCAATACCATATATTGGACATAAGCTATAATCTTCTTTTCTTCATGATTCCATGATGCCGACAACATCGTACTTGCCAATCTGTAACTGTGCTCCAAGTTCACCAACCTTACTGCGTATACTGCATGCATTTGCAGATGTACACACACTCAGATAGATAGCACAGAAACACAAATTTTCTCTCTTAGAATTTAGAAAGCTAACTATTTATGAAAATATGCAAATAGTACTGTTATATATGTAGAGTTGTTATTCATGTATTATGTTGGACAATCCACACCAGGGGTGCATAAAAAGAGCTACTTTTTAATCACTGCAATGATAGTGATGTCAAAGGCAGAGTTTCGGGGAAGTTTCACTGATTTGAGGAGCAACCAGTCAGCAAGAGGTAGAGCATAAAAAAAGAGCTAATTTTCAGTCAGTATGTCTGACCAAGTCTATCCTTTCTGAGGCAGTGAAACCAAAAGTACACTCTATATATGCAATCAATACTCCACTGCCAAGGCCCTGAACAATAGTAGAAAGACATATTTGCTCCTGTTCTCGTTATCACTTGCAAAGAAGGATAAGTGCTCTTTGACTTCTTAACAGCTTGCCTCACCTGCATGTTTGTTTTCAATGACTGTAACACTAAGTGATGTTTCTTGTACACCAGACATAGAAGGCAAACATACACAAGGATACCTCAATCCCTTTGTACATCAAATTTTCCAAAGCTATCACTATTTTAATTAAACACAGCATTTCCCTTTTACCTAACAAAGTAGATAACATCACATTTATCTATGTTATAGTGCATCTGCCAGATGGTTGAGCAGTCACTCAATGCATATAAATTCCCTTGAAGCTTCTTTGTATCTTCTTCACAATTCTACACTGTTTCCTGTCATTGGCAGCCATACAAATATTATATTCTTTCTTTAACGGTATTTGTGTGTAACTACCCAGGCCTCAACCATGGATCCATATTGTACCCTATTCACTGCCCATCATTCCGAAAAAGACACATCTACTCTTTCTCCTTATTTTCTGTCTGTAAATCAAATTTTATTTTAATATATAGAAAGTCATTTCACCAATCCCATATGCTTTATTTTGTACACTACTCTTTTATATGGTACTTCATAAAAAGTCTTTGAAAATCTAAATACACATTATCTATTCTTTTTCATATCTTTATTCTGCTGCTGGCTCCTCAAAAATTTCCTGTACATTTATCTAAAATAATTTCAATTTCATCTATTTCCAGTGATACTTTCAAAATCTAGTTTCTCTGGGCTTAGAAAATCACATTCTATGTAATGGACTGCAAAAACTTCCCTATTTCTTGGCTAGGTATAGCTCAAATGTCATCTATAAATTTGCTGATGATACAAACATTGTTGGTAGAATCTCAGGTGGTGATGAGAGGGCGAACAGGAGTGAGATGTGCCAACTAGGGGAGTGGTGCCACAGCAACAACCTGGCACTCAACATCAGTAAGCTGAAAGTGCTGATTGTGGATTTCAAGAAGGGTAAGAAAAAGGAACACATACCAATCCTCACAAATGGATCAGAAGTAGAAAGAGTGAGCAATTTCAAGTTCCTGGGTGTCAAGATCTCTGAGGATCTAACCTGGTCCCAACAAAACAATGCAGTTATAAAGAAGACAAGGCAGCAACCATACTTTATTAGAAGTTTGAAGAGATTTGGTATGTCAACAAGTATACTCAAAAGCTTCTATAGATGTATCGTGGAGAGCATTCTGACAGGCTGCATCACTGTTTCATATGGAGGAGGCGACTGCACAGGACCAATAGAAGCTGCAGACAGTTATAAATTCAGTCAGCTTCATCTTGGGTACTAGCCTACAAAGTACCCAAGAATCTTCAAGGAGCGATGTCTTAGAAAGGCAACATCCATTATTAAGGATCTCCAGCACCCAGGGCATGCCCTTTCCTCATTGTTACCATCGGGTAGGAGGTACAGAAGCATGAAGGCACACATTCAGCAATTCAGAAACAGTTTCTTCCTCTCTGCTGTCTGATTTCTAAATGGACATTAAACCCTTGGGCGCTACCTCACTTTTTTAACATTTTTTTTTACATGGTTTTTAATCTATTCAATATACGTATACTGTAACTGATTGATTTATTTATTATTATTTTATTTTGTTTTTTTTCTTCAATATGACATATTGCATAGAACTGTAGCTGCTAAGTTAACAACTTTCAGGTGACATGTTGGTAATACTAAACCTGATTCTGATTATGCTGACTAGTCAGTAGTTGCTTGTTTTCTTTTTCTCTCTTTTTTTATAAAGTAGCACATTTACATTTGCCACCCTCTAACCTATTGTGATCTTTCATCAACTTTCAGCTACATTATTTACCCAATAATTTTACAACTACTACTTTATTTTAGTTCTTCCTTTTCATTAGATTCCTTATTCCCTAGCTTTCTCGTGCCCTTTTCCACAAGGAAGGAACCAACGTACCTGCTTAATAGCTCTGATATTTCTCTGCTCAATATAATTTTTTTTTCATTTTTTGGCTATGATTTGCCTTCACAAACCTTGTATTTTTACACTCAATTATAGAAACATTATTTTTTTTGTTCCCTGTACTTTTGCTACCTATTGTGTGTCAATTTTTGTTAAGTTCTAAAATGCTGCCAAATCTGAGGATTACTTTTTCTGGCAAATTCATGATTTCTCTTTGAACTGAAAGCTGTCCTTCAATTTTTTTTCTCAATCAAGGTGATGTTACTTTTCCCTTTCTGTTTTTGCTGGGAGTAATCTATATTTGTTGTAGTTTGCACATTCATTCCTTACAAGTTTCAAGTGCATTTATTATCGAAGAATGCATAAATTATACAACCTTGAGATTTGTTCACTTACAGGCAGTCGCAAAGTTAGCCACTATCTTGCCTTTCAAATGAAGCTTCTCAAACTATTATAGCAAACCATCACCTAATACATCTTAGTAATATACACAAGATACCAGAAGAGTTCAGCAGGTCAGGTAGCATCAATGGAGAAGAATAAACAGTTGATGGTTTGTGCAAAGACCCTTCATCTAAATTCTCAGCCTGAAATGCCAACTGTTTGTTCCTCTCCATAGACACTGTCTGACCTGCTTAGTTCCTTCAGTATTTTTTGTGTGTTACTCTGGATTTCCAGAATCTGCAGAATCTTGTTCCTAATATTTCATAGTTTCCTTTAATTAGGCTTAAACTGATTTGGATTAAACAAATTAATTTTTCAATTCATTGATAAAATCTAAAGGTCCCTTTCTCCAAAATGTTCAATTCATCAGGTTTATTAATTGATTCTTTCACATTTCACAATAGCCATTCTACATTATCTTTTACTGCACTAGGCTTTTGAACATGTTGGAAGTTAAAAAAAAACTGTACACATTTCTGGAGTTTATCTTTCACAATGTTATTCCTATTTGGATTAATCAACCAAAATATAGATTTCAAGGTACCCAAGATGACTGCATATCCCTTGTTACATGTACCTCTAATTTCTGGCTTGACAGCTTGCCCTAAGCTTGTAGACAACTCCCACCAAGGTTTTATGTGTTTTGGTGAGATCGTGCCTTGTCAGAAATTGTCATTGCTTGGTATTCACATGACACATAAGTTACTTGCTATTTATCAGCCAACTTTGAATGTGTTCCAGGTTTTGTTGTTTGACCCTAAGAATCTGCCATAAGGTAGTCCTTTTCACTTATATGATTGACTCCAAAACAATCGCAATTGTCCTTCCTTCAAGCAAGATATGGTTCCTGACAGTAGAGAAATTTCCCGTCTGTACCAGGGCTGAAACCAAATGGGGTAATAATGTATGAAACAAAACAAATATGATGCTGACGTACAGATGAAATATATTGTATTTATTCAAACATTTTCTGAACAAACCATAAAATAAAAGAATCAAAAACACAAAGTTCTGGAAATACTTTGCAGGTTGGGAAGCATCTGTAGAGAAGGAATCAAAGTTAACATTGTAGTTAAATAGCCTCCAGCTGTTCAAACATGTGCACTTATTTATTTTTTGGTAAAGCTATTCCCAGGTTCGCCACTTTGAAATTGAGAGATTTGTCATCAATTTTTTGGTAATCAATAAGAATTACTGGTACAACCTATATTTACAAATTGAAGTTTTAATTTTAGGGATCTTTTGCCTTCCACAATTTTGCTTTCCTTTTTCACAGGAAGAAAGGCTACTCTGTGTTTTCTGTGTTGCATAATTGAAAGGTACTGTTTTAAAAGAGAGCAAACTAGCCATTACTCATTAAAGACCCCAAAAGTGTGAGATGCAAGGGAGGACATGTTCTTCAAAAGGCCGTTTCTAAGTGTCAGATATATGCAAAAATGTTGGGTGAGATACTAATGACGAAAGGACATTGAACTGAAAGTTCATTCTTTTTTTCATCCTGAGTATAGTAAAGCTTGGGAATTTTCTAACCAGGAGAACTGTGGAGTTCCAGGCACTAAGCATAGGATATTCAGTGATGAATATATTTTAGGATATGTTACATGGACTAATGCAAAAAGATGCAGAAATTATCTAAAGATCAGCTGAAAGGTGGAGCTAAATGACAGATATCGACTTCTATTTATTTTGTTCTATGTTCTAACTTAACTGATAATTTTCAGAATTTTAAATTTTTATTTAGAATTCTAACACCTGAAGGTTTACTGAAGCCATTGGTGAAGGCTTAAACAAGGTTGGCAGGGGTTTGAGAACAAGAGTGATAGGTCAGATGATTGAGCAATTGGTTTAAAAGTAGATGCAATGTGTAGAGAGACTATGAGGAAGGATAGGACATAAATATATGCAGTTGGATGGGTTGAAGTGTGTTCACTGTAATACGAGAACTGTCAGAATAAAAGTGATGAACAGAATAAGAGTGATAATCAGTACTTGGAGCTACAATGTTGTGGTCAGTATAGAGACTTGATTATCACAAGGGCAGGATTGGCTGTGGGATGTTCTGCTGCTTAGATACTTCAAAGGGGACAGAGTGGGATGTAAAAGAGGTGGGGAGGAGCATTACCAATTGAGGATAGTATCACAGCTGCAGAAAAGGAAGAAGTCATGAAAGGCTTGTTTACTGAGTCGGTGTGGGTGTAAGACAGAAACTGGAAGGACGCAATCACTCTCCTGGACCCCAACAGGGACACTAAGGAGCAGATTAGTAGAATAGTTTTGGAATGGTGCAAAATTAACAGGATTGTAGTCATGTGTGACTTCAACTTCCTATAATATTGATTGGCATCTCGTTGAAGCAAAAGGCTTAGATGGAGCAAAATTTTTAGCTGTGTCCAAGAAGGATTTGTGACACAAAATATGGACAAGTCAACTAGATCAGAGGCCATTCTGGATCTAGTACAAGGCAATGAATTTGGTCAGGCCACAGTTCTCTTGGAGGACGAGAATTTCTGAAACAGTGACCTTTAACACAACTTTTGACAAGGATGATATGGGAAAGTATTTAATTGAGCAGGATTAATTTTGATGCCATTTGGCAAGACCTTGGGAACGTAAATTGGAAACAGTTGTTTTCAGGGAAATGTAAAATAGAAACCATTGGAGGTTGTTTAGTGAGCACACATAGGCACACACCAGAAGGATAGGATTGTCCCATTGAAGCAGGGAAAGGATGGTAGGGTGAAGGAATGATGGTTTATAAGAAAGGTAGACCATTAAATCAAGAAGATGAAGGAAGCATACTTAAGGTTTACAAAGCAAAGATCAGGCAAGGCTCCTAAGAGTTATAAGGTAGCCAGAAAGGACTGCAAGAAGGTATTTAGTAAAACTGAAAGGGGACATGAGAAGGCCTTGGTGAAATGGATTAGAAAATCCCCAAGGCATTCTAAACATATGAGAAGAAGAGAAAGGTGACTTCCTTGAGGGTATGACATACTTTATAAGGGATAAAAGAGGAAAATTCTACCTGGAGTCAGAGAGGAAGGAAAGGTCTTCAATGAATCAGTATTCACCAGAGAGAGGGACCTTGATCAACAGGCTAATGTAACAAAACATGTTACGGTTAAAAAAGAGGCAGTGGAACATTTGAAAAACATTTGGATAGCTAAGAGTCTGGGGCCAAACAGGATATAACCCAGGAATGAGGGAGGAGATTGCTGCACAGTTGGAAATGACCTTGGTGTCCTCACTGGCCACGGGCATTGGACTAGGAGATTGTAGGGTGGCAACTGTTATACTTTTGTTCAAGAAAGCTAATAAGAATAAGTCTAAAAATTATAGGCCAGTGAGGCCGGAAAAAGATTCTCAGGATTGTATGTGGTGACATGCATATACTCTGATAATAAATTTCACTTTGAATTTTGGTGTGTTGGCCTTCATTAGTTGGAGATTGAGTTCAAGATGTAATGTTGCAGCTCTGTAAAACTCTGCTTAGACCACACCTGGAATATTGTGTTAATTTGTGTTGCCTTATTATTGTTAAGATGTGGAAGCTATAGGGAGAGTGCAAAGGAGATTTACCAGGGTACCACTTGGGTTAGGGAGCATAATTTATGTGGAAAAGTTGAACAAGTTAGGCCTTCTTTCTTTGGGGCAAAGAAGGATGAGAGGTGAGTTAATAGATGCATATTAGATGATAAGAGGCATAGATAGTGTGGACAGCCAATGTCTTTTTCCCAGGGTTGCAGTGGCTAATATAAGAGGTGATTGGAGGAAATTATAGGGGAATGCCAAAGGTAGGTTTTTATACAGCAGGAGTTAAATGCATAGAAAACACTGCTAGGATTAGTGGTAGAACTAGATTTATTTTGGACATTTAAGAGATTCTTAAAGATGCACATGGATGAAAGGTAAATGGATGGGTATGGAGGGAAGGGTTAAGTTGATCCTGGTGTAGGTTAATAGATCACATGTATTAATGTGTATATACTATGCTATAAAATTCAATGTTCAGAGCAGTATTTTGCTTTAGTACTTCCTTTTAAGGCACATTCATATCTTGATCAACACCATCTACAGCTCAGAATAATAATTCATCTGAAACATACAATTTTGGAGAAATACTTTTGCATTGACTATATAAGTAACAATCAGCACTACATGCCAACCATTTTATGCAAAACACTTTTTAATTGTTCTAATGTGTGGTACAAGTACAAATATTATTTATTTGATAAGAAGTTGCTTATTTAAATCTGCATTCTATTTAAGTGGATTATTTCTACATTACTTTGAAATAATATTCATTTATTCTGGTTTTGCATTATGGAGGTGCGTGATAATACCAGTCAGATTTATTTTGAAAGCTATTTATTTCTAAGGTCAAAGAAGTAGATGTTCACAGTTTAAACTCTGACAGCTGTTTTCCTATTTCCTACCTATAGGACATAATCCAGTGAAACACAGCAAATCTTGCTGCAAAGCTGTACTGACACCCAAAGCTAATCAATTTCACATCCTCATTCCTTGTATGTTTTTCAGTTAATTCGCTCCACTGAATAAATATTTTGTGGATCAACTTCTAATCTGGATCACTATTTGTAATGGAATCAAAGTATTTGGAATAAAGAAGTGTTTCAATAGGGTAGATATAGAAAATAAATATTTCCTTTAGTGTTAGAATCAAGAACAGGAGAAATGATATTTAAACTAAAGCTAGACCAGTTTGGAATAAAATTGCTAAGCTTTTACTTTTTTGCAAATTGGAGGGCAGTTAATTGGAATTCAGTTCCCAAAGGCTTCTGGATCAAATGAAGATTTTGGGATGTGGAATGGGTAGATTTATTGAGATGAGGGTATGAAGTGGTTATGGAACAAAGGTGAGTAAGTAAGTTTCAGATTGACCATGATGTAATTGAACAGCTTGAGGGGTAAGTTGTGCAGTCTACTTCCACTGATACTAATGTTGCATTGGCAAAGAAAAATATTTTTAAGGATGTCAGAGAAAATCATATGGTCAATCCATCTTATTCTTCCCCTGAAACCTAATTATGTAATGTTTTGGAAAGTAAGACTAAACTGCCAGAGGGGTACCTTAGTGTAATGTTATAAAATGGATATCACAAAACTCTTAAGTTCCTTTCATAGATAACAGGAACAATAACTGCAAACTGAATTAAAAGTTGGCTGACGGAGGTAGAACTCATTTAACTGGTTGTAAATAAGTTTTGTTGCTATGACAACCCTATTCACTTGAATTCAGTAAACATATTCTTTGCAGGGGAATTTAGTAAATTCTGCTAAGGGTTCATGGCACAGCAGGAAGCAATTTTCATTCATATAGAGTCATACAGTCATAGAAAACTACAGTATATTAGAGACCCTTCAGCCTATCCAGTCCAGGCGGAGCCATTTAAACCGCCTAGTCCCATTGATATGCACCCAGAACATAACCCTCCATACCCTTCCAAATTATCTGCCGATCCAAAGTTCTCTTGAATGTTGAAATCAAAATTGCAGTAGGTAGGTGACCAAAACTCCACACAATACTCCAAGTTAGTCAAGAGCAATATCTTATGTAACTTCAAAATAACGTCCCAACTCCTGTACTTATTACTTTGATCTATGAAGGCCAACGTGCCAAAAGCTTTCCTAATTACCCTATCTACCCATGACGCCACTTTCAATTAAATATGGATCCCTTTGTTCTTCCGTACTCCTCAATGCCCTACTGTTCACTGTGTAAGACCAACCCTTGCTGGTCCTCCCAAAGTTCAACACCTCACCCTTAGCTGCATGAAATTCCATCTGTCATTTTTCAGCTGCTTTTGCTAGATCCCTTGAGAGCCCTCCGTACCCAAGCCGTCCATGTACCGATCAAAAGCTCTCTTGAACGTTGAAATTGAAATTGCTTCCACCACTTGCTCTGGCAGCTCATTCCACATCCTCACCACTCTCTGAGTGAAGAGGATTCCCCTAGACATTTCACCCTCGTCCCATGTTCTCTAGTTGTAGTCTCATCCAACCTCACTGGAAAAGTCTGCTTGCATTCACCCTATCTATACCCTTCATAATTTTGTAAACCTCCATCAAATTTCCCCTCATTTTCCTATGTCTTAGGGAATAAAGTTCTAATCTTTTCAATCTCCTTATAATTCAGGTCCTTCACACGCGCCATCACTGACCTGTTCCCACAAGCTAGGGACTTACTTTAAAGAACTCTTCATCTCATGTTCTCAGCATTTATTCTTTCTTTTTCTCATTTGTATTTGCAGTTTGTTGGACAATGGATGTTTGTTGGGTGTGGAGTTTAACTCATTTTATTCTGGTTCTTGGATTTACTGTGATTGCCGGCAAGAAAATGAACCTCAGGGTTGTATATGGAGACATATATGTAACTTTTATAATAAGTTTACTTTGGACATTGGTCCTTTCTACTGCATTTTTAAAATTCACAGGTTTTATATACACTGTGCTCCCTCTAAACTCAATTGTATGAATGAGAAAAAATACTATACTGTTGAATACCCTCTAAATAAAAGTGAATTAAATGTGTGTTGGTAATTGGAGCAAAATCTAAGAGACCAGAAAACCTGACAGTCCAGCAAAACAGAAGTTCCTAAATTACCAGATTAACAGAGTTTTACTTTATTTGTTTAATATTTTACCTCAATTCTAATGCAAGGAAGATTACTCCAAAGTGTAGGTCCTTCAACAAGATAATCTAATGCAGAACAAGAATTGTACTGAGGTTTTAAGAGCATGTATGTTACCGGACAATATCTCCATCAGCTGTGAAGTGTTAATTATGCTGCTTATTGCCATTTGGGTAAGTCATTCACCTGTATCCAATCTGAATGATTATAATTTCATAAATTAAAAGAACATTGCAATATATTTATACAAAGTTCAAACCACTGCACAGGCTTCATTTTTCATCAGCCAGATAAATAATACCATCAGCAAATTTTGCATGCTGAATATTTAAAGCTCAGAGTACATTCCAAAAACATCTTAAATATTTCTTTCTCTTTAAAATATTGTGGGCTTTTTTAGAAATGGGGCAGGGTATGATTAGTGACAAGATGAGCAAACTAAAAATGTATTTCACCACTTAAAGCTAGTTTATAGGAGTGTTGGTTTGGAAAGCAGCCAGCTCGTCCTTTTTATTTAAAATACTGTACCAGAAAAACTTTGAGAATAATTTCTAATGCATTCTATTTTCAAGCCGGTGCACGATAATGTTAAGGAAAATGATGTCCCAGAGGTATAAGAATGTCATAACGCACTTAACTAGAATATGCATTTAGCTTACTCCTGCATCATTAACTTTATTTATGGGGGAATTGCGTACTTTAACTAGACAAAGGTAAAAATGCACAATGATTGCTGGATGTAAGCACAATTAGATAACTGGCCAGCTTGTGAAGGTTGGAGCAGGGTCAAGCACTTTCTGGTGACAGCTATAAAAATATAATTGTAAGCTCAGCTTCTTTTTAGGATGGTTGCTTCAAAATGAAGTTTGCTCAAATGCATGTGGCAGAACCTCAAAGCTATTTACTCTCTAACCTTTGAAAATGCCCTCAGGTATTTCTACAGGGGGTGGTATCATTTATCACATCATTATCACGTTCTGTGATACTGGTGGAATTTATGGAAAGTGCTGGGTGTGCTGTTTTCCAGTATGGATCTAAATGTGGCAGGTTTGCTCTAATTTTCAAGGAGGAAGGCAAAGTTATGCCTAGGAATTGAATTGTGCAGTGTTCATTTTTTTGTGCAAATTACATGTAAATCAAAAGTGAAAGCAAAGTGAAAGCAATGGCCCCAGGGACAATTTCTCAGAAAAGCAGCACCCATTGGGAAACTGGACGTGAAACTTCTGTGCACAAGTCATGTTAGCATGTCTGATGTCTTTCACGCCCTGATGAGGTTGCGATACCCATTTCCCTGTTTATTAACATAATTTGGCTTCAACTAATAACTGGCACTGTATCACTGCACAGATCGTTGTGCTTTTTCCGGGATTAAAATTGTTAATTAAATTTTTGCTTTAGAGGTACAGGGTGGTAATAGTCCCTTTCAGCTCAATGACCCCACAGCGACCAATTTCTGCCATGTGACCAATTAACCTACCAATCTGTACATCTTCGGAATGCTGAGAGGAACCCGGAGCACCCAGAAAAACCCAGAATAAAATAAACTCCTTACAACCGACAGAGGGAATGGAACACTAGTCATCTGTACTGTAAAGCAAAGCACTAATTGCTATGCTACTGTGCTGCCACATTGATGCACCACCAACAACTCTCGGAGACGGGAGGTGAATGATAGCCTTTTGTCAGCAGCAAAAGGGACCACGACATCTCGGAGATTGAGGGAGGAGCAGTGTCTCCAATCGCCTTTATACAGGTGTCCGTGGGAGGAGCCACAGGAGCAGTCAGCAGAAGGGCGTGTCCAGACAGGTATACATTGTTTACCACATTCAGCCCCCTTTGTTTTAAAAGAGAGTCCCCATGGGGCGAAGTTTCTTACAAGTATATTTACAGGTTAAGTCTATCAGGCAGTCGATTCTGTCGCTGTGATCTATGTAGTACCAGTGGTGATTGCACCGGTGACGGCGGTGGTGTTGGCTCTGGCCTGACTTGATGTGCCAGCCCAATAGCAATCAGTAATCCCTCATGCGTGTGTGTGGCACCCGGTATGGGCTCTCTGCTGACTGCTCCTGTGGCTTCTCCCACAGACCCCTGCATAAAGGCAATTTGAGGCACTGCTCCTCCCTCAGTCTCCAAGATGCCGTGCTCCCTTTTGCTGCTAATAAAAGCCTATTGTTCACCTCCCGTGTCCGAGAGTTATTGATGGTGCATCAATTTTATTACTGGGAGGAGCCACAGAAGCAGTCAGCAGAGGGGCATGTCCAGACAGGTATACATAGTTTACCACACACTTTTACAATCAAGAGCAGTGACACGTTTTCACAGGAAACACCTCATTCTAGCTTGGCGTCAACTAGGCAAATGCAAAAACACATGGCTTCAGATGATCCATTGGATGATATAAGCAGGGAATCCCAACCTATGGCCCATGGATTCCTCGGTTAATTGCATTTATCGATGTTGGGAACCCCTGATTTAAAGGGACAGTTAGCAGACATCAGCTTTAATTAGGAACTGTCAGAGCTCTGTAAACCAGGAGCGCAAACTTTTTTGAGAGCATGTGCCTACATCACAATAATCCTCCAAAAGTATCATCTTGTGTGCTATGGTAATTTTGAGTAGAAATTATCATTGATTAATAAATTATGGACATTTTAAGGAAATGGGATATCCTGGTGCTTATCTACACATATTCATTGTTTTACTATTAATAAAAGTATAACAGAGATAAATTAAAACAAATGAAACATTTTAGAACACCTGTTTAAAAGACAATTGAAAAATAACATCATTATCACTTCTAAATAGTATTGTTATTGCAACGGTTCATTATCCAAATACTGATGTTTACACCAGGTCTGAAAGGATTTAAGAACTTTTCAAAGTTGCATGTTTTCACAATCGTCCATTTGGTACCAAGCCAGCATGAAACATTTCCTGTGAAAACATCTCACTGCTCCTGAGTTGTAATAAAATATTTAATGTTTCATGTGGTAGTAAAGATAATATTATGTATCTTTTTATTATGGATGGGGCTTAAATAATTGTGTCTACACTGGATGTTGCATGCCAATAAACATTTTGCAGATGTCATCTATGGTGTGTGTGCCAGAGGTTCGCCACCCCTAGTAGACTGCTCAAGTGTCTTAAATTTAAGAGAATATGTTGCAGCTGGCAAAATGGCTCTCCAGCACTTAGCTACTGATGTACTCATTCAGTAGTGCTTTCACAGAACCACTGATGATATCTATGCATTAGAGAGGCATTATTATTGCAATGAAAGAGTGCAGTGTTTGATAGGGATATCTGGAACAAGAGAAAATAAATGAGAGGAAAGAGTTTTGAAAATGATTTGAGGGGAAGTTGTTTTTTACAATGAGATTGGGTCATATCTGTGACTTGACCCAAAAGGAGAGGGTGGAGTCAGGTACAGTCATTACATATTACAGACTATTAAACAGTTATTCAAGGTATAGGAGGATACAGACAAAATGTGGGCAAATACGATTAGTTTGTGGAGATGAGTAAAAACGCTCAGCATTAACTTGTTAGGCCAAAGGATTTGCTTCTATGTTGGAGATCTTTATACACGGAGCAGCAAATGTGAAGAAGGCATGAAACCAAAGCATATCCCCCCTGCATTAATGCTACTTCCATAGAGAATTCTGAGATAATACATCCTATTTGAACACAAGAAAATAGGAGCAGGAATAGGCCATCAATCCTCTCAAACCTGCTCAACATGATCATACTTATTTGATGCTGGCCTCAACTTTCCCTTTGTGCCGATTTCTCACAATTCTCAATTCCTCATTCTATTCACCTGGACTCCATCACCCTTGTGGTGGGGGGTGGGGGCAGAGATTTTATAGTTATCTGTATGATATTTGAAATTAGCCCATCTGCTGTCTTGGGATATTTGCAGCGACAATTGATGTAGAAATTTGATTCAACATGCCTGTTATTTCTTTATTTCCTGTTAGTAATTCATTAACCTTGTTCTCCAGCGGGCCCATGCCTCCCTTAGCTGCCTTCCTATTTACAGTATATATCCACAGAAACTCTCACTGTTTGTTTTCCTATTACAGACATTTGCTTACAAAAATCAATTTTGTTTCTTCTTCTAATCATTTTTCAGTCTTTCCCTGTCAGATCTTAAAAACTTCCTAGCTCTCTGGTCTACGACCCTTGTCACGTAGTATGTCCTACATTTCAATTTAACATCATTAAGCACATATTGTCCTTTTTCATGGAATCTCTTTCTCTAATTGGGGTAAATTCCTTCCAAGTATTATAGACCAGGTATTTGAATGTCTGCTGCTAAACTTATCTCTTTGCTTGTTTTCCCAGCCCTCCATGGACAAATCCAGCTTCATGCCATTGTTATTAAGTTGAAGACTTTGGTCCTGTGGTGTTTTTCCTCAACCAGCACCTGGATTTCTGTCATATTCTGGTCATTGCCAGAGTGAGGTTGGAACGCTCTAGGTGCCGAAAAGAAAAGTGGGGGCCCGGGTAGAGCAGTTCTGATACTCATTCAAGTGCTTTGGCTGCTGTGCTTCATGCCTACTAATATGATGAACTGATAGGTGAGGCTTTGGGCCTACACCGAGCTGCTCCAGGTTTCGGATCTGAGGACTCAACTTTGGTTTGGAACGTTGTTGTTTGCTTCAATTGTTTGCATATTTTGTATTTTTTTTTTCTTTCTCTTGCACATTGAGTGTTGGTCTTCTATTTTAATTTTTGTTCTTAATTTTCTTTAATTGGGTTATTTTGGGTTTCTTGTTTTGTGGCTACCTGTGAGCAAGCAAATGTCAAGGGTATATAATTTATACGTTCTTTGATAATGAAGGTGCTTAAATCTTGAATCGTTACCTCATAGGACACATTTAACCATATTAATTCTTGCAAATAACTTGGAACCAAATCTAAAGTAGCCTGTTTTTGGAAGCATTTTTAAATTAAATCTTTTCAAGAACATACAATTTTATAAAGTAATCCCTGATGCATCTAGGAGTCTTCTTCTATGATATTAATGCCAGTTTGGTTCATCCAATCAACACATACATTTAAATCTCCCATTACATTTGCAATGCCCTTCTAATTTTTCCCAGATATTTCTCCATGTATGTTCTACCCTGCTCCAGATTGGATACCATCTACTCCAGAGTCATCAGGTGTCATATGGCTATTTGTTAGTCTGGAATTGTAGACATTGGATCAGATCCTGTATGGTTAGATGGGGTCAAGAATACTCCCATCACGGAAAGAGGATATCTATGAAGTTCTCCTTCCAATGAGTCTCTATCCTGAATTAGCTCTCCTCCATTCCTGTGTCACAGCACAGTGGGCCCTTGTGTGTTTTGGCCACAGATGTTTTTAAATGGTGGAAATATCCATTATTATCACAATTATCAACTAGTTGCTAGTTCTCCTGCAATCTTTCTATGGATCTTCCATTCTTTAATTCACATTTTTAAAAAATTGATTGGTGATGTTCAGATGTTAGCAAACTGATGTTTTTGTCATGATAGAATTCACAATATAAGAATACAGTACTTGTGGGTAATTGGTTGCTGAATTTCTTCAAACCAGTCTTGACATTTTCTGGTTTGGAAACAAGAGTTTCTTCACAGGTGATCCTTTTGGTGAACATTAGAGAGATCCTGGAAGATGAGCATACTTGTAAATACCATTGATTTGGAGCTCTCAGAGTATGTACCAGATACTAAGAACCACCTTCTTTTTGGCCTCTTGTAGAAACTATAGCATGAAATACAATTTTGGGACTAGGCAGTGGTCAGCGCAGCTGACATCAGGGCCAGTCCTGGGACAGATGATGCAAATATTCTTGCAGTCTCTCACCTGATGATGCCATAAGATAGTGAATGTCAGTGTCTGGAATGAGACCTTAGGTGTCACTGACAAAACAAGGTGTTGGTTATGACCAGGAGGTTTTTGCAATATTTTCATTAAGAACAGAACTTCCAGTCATTGAATCATACAGCAATACAGCAGTGATACAGGCCCTTCAGCCCAAAGAATCCATGCTAACTACAGTGTCTACCCAGCTAGTCCCAATTTGCTGAGTTCATCATATATCACTCTAAGCCAAGTCCCTCTATCTACTTATTCAAGTGCTTCTTAGATTATACCATTGTACCTGCCTCAACCACTTCATTAGAGAGCATGCTCCTTATATTTAACATCTTCTTTCTGAAAACGTTGCCCTTTGGGTCCGTTATACTGTAAATGTTTGCCATCTCATCCTAATTCTATTGTTATCATCCATTTCACCTATGTCTTTCATAACTTCAAAACGATTCTATAAGGAAACCCCTTATTCTCATACAGTCCAAGGGATAGAGACCTACTTCTTGGTCAACTTCCTTTAGTAACTCAGACCCTTCAATTACATCCTCATATATCTTTACTGCACTCATTCTAGCTTAACCACATCTTTCCGATAGCAGGCAAATCAAAATTGTAGGCAGCTCTCCAAGTGGGACCTTGCCAATGACTTAGATCACCGCAATAAAACTAAACAATAACTTCTAATTTTGTGTCATCTGCAAACTCAATTACCAGGACTTGTACATTCGCATACAAATCATTGATATAAATAATAAAAGCAAGGGTCCCAACATCAACTGCTATGACACACTGCTAGTCACCGGCATCCTTTCTGAGAAACAGCCTGGAAACAACATCCTCTGATTCCTACTTCCAAGCAAATACTGAATCTGCATAATCGCCTCTCCTTGAATTCAATAGTAGTTTTAACATTCCAAACAAACCTGTCACGTATGACCTTGTTGAAGTCCCTGATTAAGTCAATACAGGCAACATCTAAAACCCTGCCTTGATCTACCTTCTTGGTTACCTGTCCAAATACTTAAAAATATTCCTCAATCATGACTCCCCAAGCAAAAGGCCATCTTGATACCCCATCCCCCAACTCAATCAGACTTTGTGTATTTAAGACCATAAGACAAAAAACACAGGAGCATACTTAGGTCATTCAACCCACCAAGTCTGCTCTACCATTCTATCGTGGCTGATATATTATTCTTCTCAACCCCATTGCTCCGCCTCCTCCTATAATCTTTGACACCCAGACTAATCAGGAACCCGAACCTCCGCTTTAAATATTCTCAATGACTTGGCCTCCACAGCCATCTGTGGCAAAGAATTCCACAGATTCGCCATTCTCTGGATAACAAAATTCCTCCTCATCTCCATTTTAAATGGATGTCCCTCTATGCCAGAAACATAGAAAATAGGTGCAGGAGTAGGCCATTCGGCCCTTCGAGCCTGCACCACCATTCAGTATGATCATGGCTGATCATCCAACTCAAAACCCTGTACCTGTTTTCTCTCCATACCCCCTGATCCCTTTAGCCACAAGGGCCATATCTAACTTCCTCTTAAATCTAGCCAATGAACCGCCTCAACTGTTTCCTGTGGCAGAGAATTCCACAGATTCAGCACTCTCTGTGTGAAGAAGTTTTTCCTCATCTTGGTCCTAAAAGGCATCCCCTTTATCCTTAAACTGTGAACCCTCGTTCTGGATTTCCCAACATCAGAAACAATCTTCCTGCATCTAGCCTGTCCAATCCCTTTAGAATTTTATACATTTCAATAAGATCCCCCCTCAATCTTCTAGATTCCAGTGAGTATAAGCCCAGTCGATCCAGTCTTTCTTCATATGAAAGTCCTGCCATCCCAGGAATCAATCTGGTGAACCTTCTTTGTACTCCCTCTATGGCAAGAATGTCTTTCCTCAGATTAGGGGACCAAAATTGCACACAATACCCTAGGTGCAGTCTCACCAAGGCATTGTACAACTGCAGTAGAACCTCCCTGCTCCTGTACTTAAATCCTTTTGCTATGAATGCCAACACACCATTAGCCTTTTTCACTGCCTGCTGTACCTGCATGCCCACCTTCAATGACTGGTGTACAATGACACCCAGGTCTCGTTGCACCTCCCCTTTTCCTAATCGGCCACCATTCAGATAATATTCTGTTTTCCTGTTCTTGCAACCAAAGTGGAAAACCTCACATTTACCCTCATTAAATTGCATCTGCCATGAATTTGCCCACTCACCTAACCTATCCAAGTCACCCTGCATCCTCTTATCATCCTCCTCACAGCTAACACCGCCGCCCAGCTTCATGTCATCTGCAAACTTGGAGATGCTGCATTTAATTCCCTCATCTAAATCATTAATATATATTGTAAACAACTGGGGTCCCAGCCCTGAGCCTTGCGGTACCCCACTAGTTACTGTCTGCCATTCTGAAAAGGTCCTGTTTACTCCCACTCTTTGCTTCCTGTCTGCCAACTAATTCTCTATCCATGTCAATACCATACCCCCAATACCGTATGATTTAAGTTTGCACACTAATCTCCTGTGTGGGACCCTGTCAAAAGCCTTTGAAAATCTAAATATACCACATCCACTGGCTCTCCCCTATCCACTCTACTAGTTACATCTTCAAAAAATTCTATAAGATTCGTCAGACATGATTTTCCTTTCACAAATCCATGCTGACTTTGTCCAATGATTTCACCTCTTTCCAAATGTGCTGTTATCTCATCTTTGATAATTGACTCTAGCATTTTCCCCTCCACCGATGTCAGACTAACCGGTCTATAATTCCCCGGTTTCTCTCTTCCTCCTTTTTTAAAAAGTGGGGTTACATTAGCCACCCTCCAATCCTCAGGAACTAATCCAGAATCTAAGGAGTTTTGAAAAATTATCACTAATGCATCCACTATTTCTTGGGCTACTTCCTTAAGCACTCTGGGATGCAGTCCATCTGGGCCTGGGGATTTATCTGCCTTTAATCCCTTCAATTTACCTAACACCACTTCCCTACTAACATGTATTTCCCTCAGTTCCTCCATCTCACTAGACCCTCAGTCCCTTACTATTTCCGGAAGATTATTTACGTTCTCCTTAATGAAGACAGAACCAAAGTAGTTATTCAATTGGTCTGCCATGTCTTTGTTCACTATGATCAATTCACCTGTTTCTGACTGTAAAGGACCTACATTTGTCTTGACCAATCTTTTTCTTTTCACTTATCTATAAAAGCTTTTACAGTCAGTTTTTATGTTCCCTGCCAACTTTCTCTCATAATCTTTTTTCCCTTTCCTAATTAAGCCCTTTGTCCTCCTCTGCTGGTCTCTGAATTTCTCCCAGTCCTCAGGTGTGCCGCTTTTTTTTTGCTAATTTATATGTTTCTTCTTTGGACTTGATACTATCCCTAATTTCCCTTGTCAGCCACGGGTGCACTACGTTCCCTGGTTTATTCTTTTGCCAAACTGGGATGAACAATTGTTATAGTTCATCCATGCAATCTTTAAATGCTTGCCATTGCATGTTCACCGTCAACCCTTTAAGTATCATTTGCCAGTCTATTTTAGCTAATTCATATCTCATACCTTCAAAGTTACCCTTCTTTAAGTTCAGAACCTTTGTTTCTGAATTAACTATGTTGCTCTCCATCATAATGAAGAATTCCACCATATTATGGTCACTCTTACCCAAGGGGCCTCGCACGACAAGATTGCTAGCTAACCCTTCCTCATTGCTCAATACCCAATCTAGAATGGCCTGCTCTCTAGTTGGTTCCTCGACATGTTGGTTCAGAAAACCATCCCGCATACATTCCAAGAAATCCTCTTCCTCAGCACCCTTACCAATTTGGTTCACCCAATCTATATGTAGATTGAAGTCACCCATTATAACTACTGTTCCTTTATTGCACGCATATCTAATTTCCTGTTTAATGCCATCCCCAAACTCACTACTACTGTTAGGTGGCCTGTACTCAACTCCCACCAGCGTTTTCTGCCACTTAGTGTTATGCAGCTCTACCCATATCGTTTCCACATCCTCCAGGCTGATGTCCTTCCTTTCTATTGCGTTAATCTCCTCTCTAACCAGCAATGCTACGCCACCTCCTTTTCTTTCCTGTCTATCCCTCCTGAATATTGAATATCCTTGGATGTTGAGCTCCCATCCTTGGTCACCCTGGAGCCATGTCTCTGTGATCCCAACTATATCATATTCATTAATAACTATCTGCACATTCAATTCATCCACCTTGTTACAAATGCTCCTCGCATTGACACACAAAGCCTTCAGGCTTGTTTTTACAACACTCTTAGCCCTTGTACAATTATGTTGAAAAGTGGCCCTTTTTGCTTTTTGCCCTGGATTTGCCTGCCTGCCACTTTTATTTTTCACCTTACTACTTTTTGCTTCTACCGTCATTTTACACCCCTCTGTCTCTCTGCACTTGTTCACATCCCCCTGTCACATTAGTCTAAAGCCTCATGAACAACAGTAGCAAACGCTCCCCCTCGGACATTGGTTCCAGTCCAGCCCAGGTGCAGACCGTCCTGTTTATACCGGTCCCACCTCCCCCAGAACTGGTTCCAGTGACCCAGAAATTTGAATCCCTCCCCCCTTACACCATTTTTCAAGCCACGTATTCATCTGAAATATACTCCTATTTCTACTCTGACTAGCACATGGCACTGGTAGTAATCCTGAGATTATTACCTTTGTGGTCCTACTTTTTAGTTTATCTCCTAACTCCCTAAATTCACCTTGTAGGACCTCATCCCGTTTTTTACCTATATCGTTGGTACCTATGTGCACCACGACCACTGGCTGTTCACCCTCCCATTCCAGAATGTCCTGCAGCCGCTCAGAGACATCCTCGACCCTTGCACCAGGGAGGCAACATAAAATCCTGGAGTCTCATTTGCGGCCACAGAAACACCTATCTATCCCCTTTACAATCGAATCCCCTATCACTATAGCTCTCCCACTCCTTTTCCTTCCCTCCTGTGCCACAGAGCCACCCATGGTGCAAGGAACTTGGCTGCTGCTGCCTTCCCCTGATGAGACATCTCCCCCAACAGTATCCAAAACAATATATCTGTTTAGGAGGGAGATGACCCCAGGGGACTCCCGCACTACCTGCCTACTGCTACTCTGTCTAGTGGCCACCCCTTCCCTTTCTGCCTGTGTAGCCTTTACCAGCGGTGTGGCCAAATCACTGAACATGCTATTCACGACTTTCTCAGCATCGCGGATGCTCCAGTATGAATCCAATCGCAGCTCCAGACGCTCAATGCAGTCTGCCAAAAGCTGCAGTTGAACACACTTCCTGCACACATAGTCGTCAGGGACACTGGAAGTATCCCTGATTTCCCACATGCTGCAGGATGAACAAATCACGGGGCCGATCTCAGCTGCCATGACCTACCCAATACTTGCCTCAACTTTTGAAACTTTCTCCTTTGAAAGGAACTTACCCGGCCTTACCTCACTTGGAGTGAAGCTCATCCTCAGCCTCTCGAGTCGAAGCCTCAAATCTCCACTCCTTCACTGGCCCACTCACTCATTGGCCGCTTTCCACAGGCCGCTCCGCTTGAGGTAACCCTCTATTTATTTGTTTGAACTTTTCAAACTGCTTGGTCATCTGACCTCGATTGTCCAATCAGCTGCTTTCTGCTTAGCCTGTGACTTCTGGTCCTTAACTCACCCATGATAGGAAACATCCTCTCCATCCAGGCCTTTCAATAACCAATAGATTTTAGTGAGAACCTTCCCGGTCCTTCTAAACTCCAAAGAATACAGGCCCAAAGTCATCAAGCTCTCTTCATATATTAACCCTTTCATTCCCTGAGTCTATCTCGTGAAATTTCTGAACGCCCTATCCAATGACAGCACTTCTTAGATAAGGGACCCAAAGCTACTCACAATATTTCCAAGTGCGGTCTAATCAATGGCTTATAAAACCTCAGCATTACATTATTGCTGTTATGTTCTAGTCCTCTCGAAGTGTATGCTGACATTGCAACTGCCTTCCGTGCCAGCAACTCAAGCTGCAAGTTAACCTCTAAGGAATCCTGGCCAAGGACATCCAAGTCTGTTTGCACCTCTGATTTTCAAAATTTTTCCTGTTCATAAAATAGTCTATGCCACTTTTCCTTCTACCAAAGGGCTTGACTATATACTCCCTGACAATGTATTCCATCTGCTACTTCTTTGCCCATTCCTCCAACTTCTTAAATACTTCTGCAGACTCTTGGCATTCACAACACCACCAGCGCCTCCAACTAGATTCATATTATCTACAAATCTGGCCACAAAGCCTTCAGTATCATCATCCAAATCATTGACATACAATGTGAAAAGAAGAGGTTCTATCACCGACCCTTACGGATCACCACTAGCTATCGGCAGCCAACCAGAATAGGCCACCTTTATTCCCACTCTTTGCCTCCTGCCAGTCAGAAATCTATCCATGCTAGTATCTTTCCTGGAATATTAGGGGCTCTTACCTTGTTCAGCAGGCTCATACATTGAATCTTCTCAAAGGCCTTCTGAAAATCCAAGCAACATCCACTGACTCTCCTTTGTCTATCCTGCCTATTATTTCCACAAAGTATTACAAAATCTCCTCTTCAGGAAGCTACAATATGCTGACTTTGGCCTACTCTATTATGTGCCTCCAAGTACCCAAAAGAATCATTCTTAGTAATTAACTACAACATTTCCCAACCACTGAAATCAGGCTAATGGGCCTATAATTTCCTTTCTTCTGGCTCCTTCTTTTCTGAAAGAGTGGAATGGTATTTGCAATTTCTGATTCTATTCTCCTGGAACCATTCCAGAATGTAGTAATTCTTGAAAGATTACTACTAATGCTCCACAAGTTCTTCAGCTACCGTTTTCAGAACACTGGCATATAATCTATCTGTTATAGGTGACTTATTTACCTTCAGACATTTCAGCTTCCCAAACACATTCTCCTTTTTATAGCAACGATACTCACTTCTGCCCTTGACACTCTCGAATTTGAGCTCCTCCTGGAGTCCTTCCAGGTGAGGCGATACTTCACCTGTGAATTTGCTGGGGTTGTCTATTGTGCCAGGTTCTTCTCTGCAAAGGAGAGATCCATTGTAAATTGGAGAACCGCTTCATCAAGTACCTCCACACCATCTGCCACAAGCGGGACTTCCTGGTGACCAAACATTTTAATTCCGATTCCCATTCCCGTTCCAAATCTGATGTGTCAATGAGGCCACCCTCCGGGTGGAGAAGGAACACCTTATATTCCATCTGGGTACCCTCCAATCTGATGGCATGATTATTGACTTCTTGTTCCGGTGAACAAATTCCTCCTCCAGCTCCTCTATTACCCATTCCGATCTTTCACTTCTTCTCTCCTGCCTGATACTTCCCTCCTCCTCCCCTTTCCTGTATATTCCACTCTCCTCTCCTATTGGAATGTTTGTTTTCCAGCTCTCAACCCGTCCCACCCACCTGGCTTCACCTATTACCTTCCAGCTAACCTCTTTCACCTCCCCGCATCATTTTATTCTGGTATCTATTCTCCTCCTTCTCAGTCCTGAAGAAGGTTCTCTGCCCAATACATTGACTGCTAACTCTTTTCCAAAGATGTTGCCTGACCAGCTGAGTTCCTCCAGCATTTTGTGTGTGTTGCTTGGATTTCCAGTATCTGCAGACTTTCTTGTGTTTGTGATCTGTACTATCATCCTTTTCCTGCCCTATCTAGCACATGGTGTTGGGAGAAATCCAGAAATTACTACCTTGGAGCTTCTGCTCTTTAGCCTCTTCTCTAACTCTGTTTCTAGCCTGTGCCTGAACATTCTAACACTGTCCTCTCCAACAATGGCCACTCCACTTACAACTTGCTTCTTTTTACTCCCTGTGGAGTGCCTAAGAGATTATTATGATTGCAGCCCAGCGAAAAGTCTCAACAGGCCACCATCACATTTTAAACCTGGGGCGCTAAGTCCATAAGTGCCCAACTCACTCTGCAATCTGCTGCTCAGCAGACTAGTAGACTCTGTCTCTCAAAGATCTCTCTAGTAATTTCCTACTTCTGATGTAAGGATGACCAGCCTACAGTTCCCAGGCTTGTCCATGCTATCCTTTTTAAATGTATAAAACATTACATGACCCAGACCTCCTAAACCCAATGTATACTTTTTTTTCCTGAACAGATCTCCAAAATCTTTCCTCAGCCACGATTCCTTGAACTTTCCTGGTTTACCTTAAAGGAGAATGCTGCTCCTGTACATCTGGCATCACACTTAAAAACTTCCCACTTGCCATTTGTTCCTTCCCTTCAATCAGGTTCACTTAATCGATCTCTGTTAGATCATTTCTGCTTCCTTCAAAATTAGCCCTGCTCCAGTTTAGGACTGTAACCTGTGGCTCTGTCCTACCCTTTTTATCACCATCTTAAAACAATTAAAATTATGCTCACTGGAGCCAAAGTGCTCACTGACTGCCACTTCAGTCACTTGCCCTGCCACCTTCTCTTAGGGGAGGTCCAGTATTGCACCTTCCTGAGCAGGACACTCTATGCTAGCTCAGGAAGCATCCCAGAATCAGAATCGGGTTTATTATCACTGGCATATGTTGTGAAATGTGTTGTTTTGCAGCAGCGGTACATAGTAATACATTAAAAAATTATAAATCACATTAAGTAGATATACATTATATATACATATATATATATATATATATATATATATATAACCATATAACAACTATGGCACAGAAACAGGCCATCTCGGCCCTTCTGGTCCGTGCCGAACGCTTACTCTCACCTAGTCCCACCGACCTGCACTCAGCCCATAACCCTCCATTTCTTTCCTGTCCATATACCTATCCAATTTTTGTTTAATGACAAAATCGAACCTGCCTCTACCACTTCTACTGAAAGTTCATTCCACACAGCTACCACTCTCTGAGTAAAGAAGTTCCCCGTGTGTTACCCCTAAACTTTTTCCCCTTAACTCTCAACTCATGTCCTCTTTTTTGAATCTCCTCTACTGACAATGGAAAAAGCCTATCCATGTCAACTCCATCTGTCTCCCTCATAATTTTAAATACCTCTATCAAGTCCCCCCTCAACCTTCTATGCTCCAAAGAATAAAGACCTAACTTGTTCAACCTTTCTCTGCAGCTTGGGTGCTGAAACCCAGGTAACATACTAGTAAATCTCTCTATTTTGTTGACAACTTTCCTATAACTCAGTGACCAGAACTGCACACAATACTCCAAATTTGGCCTCAACAATGCCTTGTACAATTTTAACATTACATCCCAACTCCTATACTCAATGTGCTGATTTATAAAGGCCAGCATACCAAAAGCTTTCTTCACCACCCTATCCACATGAGATTCCACCTTCAGGGAACTATGCACAATTATTCCTAGATCACTCTGTTCTACTGCATTCTTCAATGCCCTACCATTTACCATCTAAAAAAGTTAAATTAAACAAGTAGTGAAAAAAAGGAAAGGAAATTGTGAGGTAATGTTCATGGGCTCACTGTCCATACAGAAATCGGATGGTGAGGCAGAAGACTCTGTTCCCAATCACTTGAGTATGTCTTCAGATTCCTGTACCTCCTCTTCATTGGTAGGAATTGGAAGAGGGCATGTCTTTAATGATGGATGTTTCCTTTTTGAGGCATTGTTTTTTGAAGGCTTCTTCATTGTTCGGGAGGCTAGTGCCATAATGGAGATGGCTGAGTTCACAACATTCTGCAGTTTCTTCCTATCCTGTGCTGTGGCCCCTCTAAATCAGAAAGTGATGCAACCAGATAGAATGCTCTCCACAGTACATTGGTAGAAATTTGCAGGGGTCTTTGGTGAGAAACCATGTCTTCATGACACGTGCTGAAGATAATAAACCTGATTCTGATTCTGTTTCTGATTTTCAAACTCCTAATGAAATATAGCTGCTGTTATGCCTTCCTTGTAATTGCATCAATATGTTGGATACAGGATAAATCTTCAGAGGTATTGTCAAGTCGTCAAGTCACTTTTATTGTCATTTGAACCATAACTGATGGTACTGTACATACTAAAAATGAGAATGTTTTTTCAGGACCATGGTGTTACATGACACAGTACAAAAACTAGACTGAACTACGTGAAAAACAACACAGAAAAAACAACTGCACTAGACTACAGACCTACCCAGGGCACCCAGAAACTTGAAACTGCAGATCCATCAGTGAAGATTGGAGTATGTTCCCTTGACTTCCCTTCCTGAAGTCCACACTGAATGCCTTGGTTTTACTGATGTTGAATGCAAGGTTGCTGTTGCAATACCACTCAACCAGCTGATCTATCTCACTCATGTATGCCTCTACGACACTATCTGAAATTCTTCCAGCAATAGTTGTGTCACTAGCAAACTCATAGATCTCATTTGAGCTGAATCTAACCACACAGTTGGGCTTATTGAGAGAGAAGAGTATTGGGCTAGGCACACATCCTTGAGGTGTGCCGGTGTTGACTGTCAGCGAGGAGCAGATGCTATTTCTGATCTGCATTGACTGATATCTCCCAGTGAGGAAGTCATGGATCCAGTTATAAAGTGAGTTATAGAGGCCTAGGTTTTGGAGCTTGTTGATTATAATTGAGTGTATAATTGTGTTGAATGCTGAACTGTAATAATAAACAGCAGTCTGAAGTAGTAATTACTATTATCCCACTGATCCAAGGCTGAGTGGAATACCAGTGTGATTGTATCTGCTATAGTGGCTCCAGGTCCCTGCTTAGGCAAGAGCTGATTCTAGCTATAACCAACCTCTCAAAGCATTTCATCACCATAGATGTGAGTGCCACTGGGCAATAGTCATTGATGCAGTTTACCCTGGTCTTCTTGGGCACTGGTATGATTGACGTCCTTTTGAACTTCTGACTGCAGCAGAGAGAAGTTAAAGATGTACACTTCCACCAATTGGTTGGCACAGGTTTTCAGTGCCCTACCTGGTACAACATCAGGGCCTCATGCCCTGCAAAGGTTCACGCTCTTGAAAGAAATTCTGACATCGGTTTCCAAGACAGAGATCACAGGGTCACCGGAAGCAGCAGGAATTTGCAGAGCTGTAGTTTAATTCTCCCCTTCTAAGCGTGCACAAAAGTTATTGAGCTCATCTGGGAGTGAAGCATCACAGCCATTCTTGATGTTAGGTTTAACTTTGTAGGAAGCAATGGCTCTGGCACATATCACAAATTCCACACTGAGAAGACACATAACACTCTAATTGGCCCAGTTAATATGGGGGAAATTTAAATCCCCCACTAATCGAGTTCTATTATTTTTTACAAGTAAGAACAATTTCTTTACACACTTGCTCAAGTTCCTGCTGACTACCGGGAGGTCAACTCCACAGGAGTGACCCACCCTTTGAGTTGCTACAATCTACCCATATGGGGTATATATCAACAAATTCCTCTGTAAATTTGCACATCTTTTCCACAAGAGATATAGCTGTAGAGCAAACAACGGGATCTACTGATCAAGAGAGAAGCTGTGATTGATCCCATTATATGCAAAGCAGATGGCTAATTTTCAGCATGTTCATCATCAAAAACTCCAAATAAAATTTAGTCCAAGGCAACAAGATAGAATACACCTCACAAGCACAGTTCTTAACCCAGACTGGCAACAGTTCAATTTGAAAAATCTTATAAATGATGAGATTTTTCTAAGATTAGAATAAGAGTGATGAATCTAATTAAGATTCTGACTTAGATTAAATCCACTTTTTAGCTGTCTCAGGCAGACTGAGCTCGATAATGTGGAACTTGACATTTTCTCAATTTTCCAAGGTACAAACACTTCATTAACAAAGCAACACTGCAGTGATCATATCGAACACAGAACTTCTTTTGAAACATTGGATTTTGTTATAACAAACCTAATGTTTTAGATTTTACATATGGAGATTATTGACCATATAATACAAGGAAATTTAATAAATCTTAATTACTTTTAGCTGAAATTAATTTGAAACAGAAATACAAAGCAGTCTCTGGAGTAACAATCTCAACAATTGTGTTTGAAACCATCGTCTATCTTTTCTGTTCCAGATGTAATTGATTCACCTTGCACTTCCTGTATTTTCTGTTTATTCCCATCAAATCCCCTAGGTTCTTTAATTGTATTTTGTAACTGAGTGTGATGATATGCAAGACTAGCATATTTGTGTGTAAGAACATGCCACAAACTCCTATAGGGTCTCGACCTGAAACATCAACTGTTTATTCATTTCCATAGATACGGCCCAACCAGCTGAGTCCCTCCAAAATTTTGGGTGTGTTGCTCATCTGCAGAGATTGTTTTTAAGGATGTTATTAAGCTTCATATGACTTTTCTCTTGTTGTTAATATTGTCAGGCTATCAAATGCATCAGAAATGTGAAGGTTGAAGAGCAAGATTTTTCTTTCATTTTTTTTCATTTTCCTAAACCTGGGAGTTGTTGGACAGGCCAGGTTTTATTGGCATTCCTGACTGGCCCTGTAATGAGGAGCTTAGCCACTATCTTGAACTGCTGCGGTCCTCCTAGTGATACTAGTCTCACAGTTCTCTTAGCCATTAACATAATCTGGTATTATTTCCAATGTGGGCAATCTACAGGTCGTGGTGCTCCCAAGCATTTATTGCCCTTATTCTCCTTGGTGATAGAGGATTCAGATTTTTAAAGTTTTATCAGAGGTGTGTGTGTGTACAGTAGTACACACACAACCTCTTTGCTTTAACAGTGCAGGGATTAATGTTTAATAGAGAGTGGACTGTTTTATCCTGCATTATATCAAAAATTCTAAGATTATTGGAGCTGCACTTTTCCAGGCAAAAGGAACATACTTTATCACACTGCTCATGAATACCATATAAATGGTGGAATGCCCTTGGGGTAGGAGTTTCTTACATTAAAGTATATGGTGATTTCAACTACTCTGGTAAACATCCAATTTACTAGGATTCCATTCAATATCCAATCAAGCACACATTCCTAAGATTACAAAGAATATTTTGCATTTGAAACAGTACTCTAAATCCTGGGAAACCTTCTCACTGAACACCTACACTCTGTCTGCCAGAGAAAGCAGGATCTCCCTGTGGCCACGCATTTTATTTCCACATCCCATTCCCATTCTGATGTGTCTATCCATGGCCTCCTCTACTGCCAAGGTGAAGCCACACTGAGGTTGGAGGAACAACACCTTATATTCCGTCTGTCTAGCCTCCAACCTAATGGCATGAACATTGACTTCTCTAACTTCTGTTAATGCTCCTTCTCCCCTTCTTACCCCATCCCTGATTTATTTAGTTTTTTCCCCCTCCCCCTTTTTTTCTCTCTCTGCCCATCACTCTGCCTGTTCTCCACCTCCCTCTGGTGCCCCCCTCCTTTCTTTCTTTCTCCCGAGGCCTCCCGTCCCATGATCCTTTCCCTTCTCCAGCTCTGTATCCCTTTTGCCAATCACCTTTCCAGCTCTTAGCTTCACTCCACCCCCTATGGTCTTCTCCTATCATTTTGCATTTCCCCCTCCCCCTCCTACTTTCAAATCTCTTACTATCTCTCCTTTCAGTTAGTCCTGACGAAGGGTCTCGGCCTGAAACATCGACAGTGCTTCTTCCTATAGATGCTGCCTGGCCTGCTGCGTTTCACCAGCATTTTGTGTGTGTTACTCTAAATCCCTCTCCTGAGCTTCCTGTTTATCTTTTCTTTGTTCCTGACAAGGCCAGCCTGAGGAATCTGATATAGCTGCCGAGTTAAAGAAAGTTTATTAAAGCTGCAGAGGTGAAGCACAAGGTCTCTAACTCTTAACTTTCCTCAATGAACATGTACGTCAACTGAAACGTTTTTCAGTATTGGATTTATAAATTTGCATTATGACCAAATGACCAATTTGTGCAACAGCATTCACAACAACTCATTCACTTAGAGAAAATACACCATTGTTCTGGCCTAATGTTTGCACTTTAACCAATAAATCTCAGTCCATATCTGTCGATGATAGCTGAGGTAGGCTTTCAGGAATCATGCTGGCCTACCTTCAGGCAATGTATATTCTGCAGCTCATAATCACACAGAATAACAACAAGTTGGACTCAAATTACAGATAGAGGATCCTTCAAGGTTCAGTCTTGAGGAATCACAGGAAAATGCAATGTTGTAGAATAGCAAAGCTGAAAATTGTGACATGGCAGGTATTTTGGCAGTTCAACATTTGACAGTTTTTTCAAAATATTAGCAAGCAATTGAAGCACAAAAACAAAGTCTATGCTGATGGCTACGTACCACAGAAATCAGTGTCACATTGTCAACACTGCCATTCCCTTCACCCCAACAAGTGTTTGTATTCCCCTTTAATGCATAACTATCACACATTTCCCCTTCTCCTCCTTGAAGAGTTCTGTACTTTAAACACCTCTGTGCAAAACAAAGACATTTCATCCTTTAGAATTTTTCTTTTGTCAATTATTTGTTCAAAGACAATATTTATTGGCCATCCATCAGATCCACTGAACTTAATGGTTTATCATGCCTGGAGATGCACATAGGCAAAACAGAATAAGGAGCATGATTTCCTTTCACTGAAAGATACTGTTGCTTCCAGGTACATCCTGTAAAACCTTTAAGTAATCCTGAAATGTCCAGCAAGTTAGTCAAAATCAGTCTCTTTGGGCCAGAAAATAAAATAGCATGATGTGCTGTACAATCAACTGCTGAGGCTTTCAACAAGGCATAATGGAGGGTAGAATTAATCTAGATACAGCCTGCCATTTTCAGCATCCATTCACAAAGTGTGTGGACAACTGTTTTGGCCACGGAAGGAAGGGAAATGCTAGGTAAATAGATGTTAGACTCTAGTTAAAGAGTCTTGAAGATCAGATCTCTAACATGTTGTTTTTCAAATAAGGACTGAGAAAGCAATGCCTGGCATGAAATTTCTGAAGATCATTTTGGAGGACCCAGAGGACTGTTGTGTTAAGTTATAGTGATGTGATGCTCTCCTCTCTTTTAACATTCCAGATGGACGCAAAATTAGAATGACATGCTTACAAATGTATTTATCTACACCCTCTCGCTAAGAGAATTTCGGACTAGATAGTAGTGCATGGAATGGCAAAGACAGTATGCCTTCTAGCCTAGATTAACTGAAGAATGTCAATGAACACTGGAGAGGTTTGAGATAATATCCATAAAATTCATGGTATTGGCAGAACTGAAAAAGCATTTCCGAGAAGAAGCATGTGGCTTGACAGGTGTCAGTCCTCCAATCTGTTAGCGTCTTTCATGATAAACTATGCATACTTCCCCTCAGACCTCTCAACTTTCCCTGCTCACACAAATGACAAGCGTACAGTGCCCTCAAAAATTCAATAACAACTCATCCTGGAGGTGAAACATCTATGAACATAAATAAGAAAACATTTATTCTAAAAGGTCTCTAATACCAGAGCATTGACATGCAACTCTCAGTTCAGCTAGCAGCTTAATCCAGGGGAAACACCCTTTGACTGGGCCAAACCTAAGAAATCTCGTTTGGGTGGATGTTGCGCGATGTTACAAATCAGTACCACGAAATAACGAACAGTACACAATATGCGATTAAATGATTGATCTTCATAATTCTTAATTTGACTATAGGATTTGTAAAGAAACAAAAAAAAGAAAAGGGCCCATTCTCATGAAACAGTCTAATGCGCAAATGTTGGAGCTCACGGTTTCTCCATTTGTTCCCGTCAACCTCCTCCAAGTGTAGCTAACCTTCATACCTTCACTCCTCAGTCCACTTCATCTGGCGGTCTACCGACTCTCTTTATTTGCATCCTTTCTTTTCATCTTTCCCCAATACAAGATTGTGTAATCCTTTCTCCCAGACCCACAAGAAAGAACAACATCCCCTCATTGGCTTACATATGTTCCAAAGGCCCGGTAATCTCTAGTTATAACCCAAACATTGCAGCTGCAGATAAACCATTACATTAGCAGTGAAACATTACCCAGCAGCCATTACATTAGCAGTGAAATCTTACAGCACTTTACAGATATTTACCTCAAATACCCTCAAGTTTGTATCAAGAAAAAATACACTAGAATAAATTTGGGAATGCCACAGGAAAATAATAGAAGAAGCATAACAAACAAAATAGTTGTAAGTATACATTTGCAGAGTGGCTAATGAACCAATTATAAACTGTAATCTGTAGAGTATTACAGAAATATTTTACTGACATAACTGAACCTCTTATCCCCAAAATTCAACCCCCAAAAGAATAGCTTTTCACTTGAACAGTGGGCCTAAAAATTGTAAATGTTTTTCCATGATTTGCATTTACAGCTAGCTATCAGTCTGAATGCATCTGAGAGAAGATATTCCACAAAGCCCCATTGCTACACCATTACATCCATTAAATAAATCACTTCAGATAGATCTCCCATCCACCTGGTGAATAATGCTTCAGGAATTCCTACTCAACCAGTATTCTAATTTTTTGATGATATTTCAACATCCTATTGATTGCTGTTCTGTATTAGATTTTACATATTTGGCATCAAGCAAAAAAAAGTGTAACTTGTAGTGCGTTGTCACTCTTTTGCATATTTAAAAAAAACTCTTTGCTGATATCAGAAGGTCTGGCAGAGCAGCTTCAGAAATAACTGTAGGCTACTCTAATTGCTCTGGAGTTAACAGAGTGGTCTCAAGCTAACAACAAATCTTTTATATCATTTAGCTACTGAGACATCATTGATTGGCAACAATACTGTCAACACACAATGACCTGGAGGCATTAGTATGGTAGAAATGGCCTATTTTGGGTAGGTTCAGAACCCCAAGGTTGAAGGGAAAGGCATAGACTTTAGTGAAGAACCTACGTACACCCATCATCAGTGACACCACTTCCTTCTTGGATGCATTGAATCAAAGATTTAGGTTTTCCAAGTCTGAGATATATGAAATGTTGCAGAACGTCCTCCAGCCTGCACTGATTTCTTCACTTTTGTCAAGATCTTATTGACCCTTCTTATCTCACAACCCTTCCAAGCAGGGAAGCATGTCTCAGAGAGGCCATCCAGAGACTGAATTTACAAAGAAATTATTTCATACCCCTAGATTTCAATGACAACCAGATGGCATCACAGATGCTGGGATTTGCCAGCATTTTTGGCTTCCCAGAAGTGCAGACATCCATTAACAGCATTCATGTTCACATCATGCTTCCATTAATAACCCAGCATTAATAAGACTTGTTCCTCCTTCCTCAGTGTTCAGGTGGCTGTGGATTGTCAGAAAAAGTGTCTCATGGTGAATGCGCTAATTGTGTGAAGAACACATGGCACGTTTATCCTCAGAGAGACTGAGCTGCCAATCATTTTTCACAACCAGCACCATTGGGGGATGAATTCTGGAGATACTCTGGTGACTCCATCAGTCCAGGTTACTCACAGGAGACTTCTTGGATAGTATACGAAACTGACAATTTGTGGCAGAGGAATCGCAGCAAGTAGACCCATAGCCTGGGGGGGGGGGGGGGGTGGAACATGAACTTGAAGAAGGAAGAAAAACAGGAGCAAGTTGATGAGGAAGGTTACCAGAGGAAGCCCCAGCAAAACACAATCAGCTTCATGTTTCAGAAGAACACAAGAGGGAGCCATTGATTGCAAGTGATTCTTTGAAATTAAGATGCCTTTCACTGGAGACTTGCTGGACAACCTATTTGACTCTCTCCATCCACCTTTCAATCCTTACAATCCTAGTTATCATTGAACACTCATGTTTTGTTTGGTCTAGGTACCTAGAAGCCCCTGAAATGTGGAAGTACTTTCATCAGAATGGACTCCAATAATCCGCAAAGGTGGCTCTCTGCTATCATCTCATCGGTAATTATTGATGAGGAATAAATACTGGCCTCACCAGCTACATTCAAAAAGTGCATTTAAAAGTATCAGTCATCTGGGCACATGAGATAAATAATTCATTTCATGCACTATTCAGGACCTCCAGCAATCAACATAATATATAGAAAATTTATCATTCATCTAATGTCTGAAATTGTTTGTGTCTACTCTTTTTAATGGGTGGTACCTCACCCAGACAAGAAAATTATTTCTGACTTATTTGAATGAATGGGCTTTCTCACAGTTAGAAGATACAGCTTCAGCCAGCACCAATGTTAGACCAGCAGATCTCCTTCCCTCCCTCTATCCTGACATTTATCTTATTGGTGAGAATGAAAAATCTCTTTCTTCAAACTTAAGAAGTAACACCACCTCTCTGCAGCCTCCACCTCCTCCGTTACAGCTGTCATCTCCGGCAGGTACAAAACTGTTATGGGGATTCTATCTTTCAGATTCAATGTCCTTCCATATTGGTGTAGAAGGTACTTTCAGCTTATCTATGTGCCATTAGGAACCAAACAAAAATAAACTGCTGGAAAAACTTAGCAGGTCAAGCAGCATCTGTGGTGGCAAAGATTGAGACCCTGCATCTGAATTTTTGTGTCTCTGATAGGAACCATATACTTCTTTCTGTAGAGTTTAATTTTAGGTGCAAATTATCATAAAAGCATTTTATGTCAATCTTTTAACCAATTTTACTTTTTTTATGTGTGTTATCTTCCTGAATACTGGTGCTAAATGTAGCACAACTAACATGCAGAAATAAGGTGAATCTTATTTTTAGGCAGAGGTTTGTAAGCCATGGGTTTATTTCACTGGAATTATGCTGTAAATTTTAATCAGCCATCATCTTTAATCTTTGTTCTCTTTTGCTTCCCTTTGCAATAAAACCTTTAATGTGTAATAAATGCAATTTGGAAGGAAAAAATATCAATCTCTGTTTAGAAGGTGCAATAACAATTAACATGTTAATTGAAAGGGACTATGCTCAATCTATCCTCATACATTGAGTATATTTAGTTAAACTGTTGCACTAAAACAATAAAACAATTAACTTCATAAAACATGTTTTAAATTTATGGCAAAATGTAATATCATCTTTTTACTCTATGTTATTAATTAAAACAAGATATGGCTGCCTGCAGAAAGATATACATGCAAAGAATCAGTGCAATATGTTGGCTGTTTTAGGTTACAAATCTCACTTGCTGTAGGTTACAATTAAAATCTAGTGAGAACTAAACCAAAATTCATTCATTGTGGTTTGGACTATTCAATAAATGCTTCGAAGTTCAACATATGAAATGCATCTAGAATTTTTAAATGATCTGAAGTGTTGTCAGTATGTTCAGACTTAAATTTCGGCACTGAACCAGAAGCTGCTGAATTTTTAATTTGCTTTTCAGAACAATATTTATCAGGTAAAAGATTCAAGGAATTGTTTCAAAAACATGAATCATATATTGAAGATCAGAGAGTTGGAATATCTCTTAGATTAGACTTTACCAATTTTAACAAATTGCCAGACACACCACCCTTTCCCATCCTTCAACTTTATACTTCATTCCTGTGCTAACTATGGATTGAATTCTCATTCATTTCTAAATATTGCACAATTGTAACTATGAGGCTGCTTTCACTATCTCCACCTGTCATACTGGAAATAAAACAGTGATTATCATCTGCCTCTAGGATATTTTAAGAAAAATATTGTTTCTTTGGTGGCAAGTCATACCATGTGCAGTAAAAAAAACATTTTTGGGATTTGTCAAGTGTATCATGCAAGATGACTTAATGATGCTATATATATATATATATATATAATATACATTTTTCAGATAACAATGTTCTTAAAGTAGTCATACGATGGAATTACAATGAGCAAATGGTAAATTAGCCTTTTTAAGCACCTTGCTTCCATAATCCATTGAAAACCCACACAGATCACAAGTGAGAAAGGTCATTTTACAGCAGGACCAGTTTGTGTGTAACTAAATTTCACGTCAAATCAAGGAATTTAGTATGATAGCTGTGGAAAATGTGGCAGAAAGTAAGAATTGTGGAGAAAGGCTGAATGTTTAGTTTCTACTTTGGGATTTTCATGTTAAAATATTCACGCAGAAATCCTCTCAGTACTCTGCATTAATGACAACTAACGGCAATAGTTTAGCTGTTGCTACCACACAAAATCCAGACTTAATGCATTTCTTCGCTGTAGGGAAATTTAAGGAAAATTGTCCCAACATTTCTCTAAGGATCCAAGTTAGTTTTTACTCTGCCTTCGGAATCTAACCCAATGTTTTCTCAACTAGCCTTAGGATGTGCAAATCATTAACATTTACAAGGAATCAAAAAGCTTTGATAATATTAGAATAATTAAGTATGAACGTTCATGTACAGTGTAATAAAAGGGTACTCAGTACACTTGCTGCTCCAGTTATGGGACAGCTACCTGCTTGGAGAACCCTGGAGATCATCCTTACTCCTGAAATGGGGTGGCAAAACCTGATCAACCACTTTAATTAGACCCCCACGTCCACCCCCTCTATTACCCGCATCATTGCACTGCACTAAAAACAGTTTAAACCGCTGCCATTTTCATTCCACTAGCATCCATGTACCTATTCCAACTTCTCTTAAATGTTGAAATCGAGCTTGCATGGACCACTTGTGCTGGCAGCTGGTTTCACGCTCTCCCATCCCTCTGAGTGAAGAAGTTTCCCCTTATGTTCTTCTTAAACTTTTCAGCTTTCACCCTTCACCCATGACCTCTGGTTGTAGTCCCACCCAATCTCAGTGGAAATAGTGAAGTTACCCATCTACTCCACCTTGTCACAGAGGGCTCACCCAGAAGTTTAAGATGCATGGGATCCTCCGTGTCTTGAGTGTTTGCATTCAGAATTGGCTTGCCATAGAAGACAGACAGTGGTGGACAAGGGGCTTTATTATGGATGGAGGTCTGTGGAAAGTGGTGTTCTGCAGAGATCCAGACTAGGACATCTACTGTTTGTGATAGACACATGTGGAGAAATGGCAGATGGATTTTATTCTGATTAAGTCTGAGGCATTGCACTTTAGTAGATCAAATGTAAAGGGGCAGTTAATAGCATTAACCTGAACAATGTTGAGGGATCTTTGGGTGCAATTCATACCTCTCTGAAAGCAGCTGCACTGGTAATATAATGGCAAAGAGGGCATTGAGTCGGGAAATTATGTTGCAGCTTTACAAAACTCTGGGTAAGCTGCATCTAGAAACACAGAAAACTTTCCGCACAATCCAGGCCCTTCGGCCCACAATGCTGTGCTGAACATGTAGAAATAACCTAGGGTTGCCCATAGAGTACTGTATTCAATTATGATCACCCCTTTATAGGATGGATGTTGAGGCGTTGGAGAAGATGCAGAAAGGTTTTCCAGGATGTCAGCTGAGGTTAGGAAAGTTGGGTAGTTTTCTATGGCATGACAGAGAATAAGGGAAGACTTGATAGAAGTTCATAAGATAATGAACTTCGTAGATAAAGCAGACAGACAACACCCTTTTTCCCCAAGGTTGAAATATCTAATTCTAGAGGCAAGGTGAGGCATGGTAAATTTGAAACAGAAATGCAAGGCAAGTTTTTTTTTACATAGAGAGTGATGGATGATTGGAATGCTCTACCAGGGTTGGTGGTGGAAGCAAATATGATAAATGTATTTAAGAAGCTCTTAAATAGGGAGAATGCTCAAAGAATGGAGGCATTTTGTATTAGAAAGTACTTCCTTACAACTTAGATATGTTCATTCCCTGAACATTAAAACTTTTTTTTCTTATTTTCACACAAAATCTAAATTGAGCAGTTAACTAAGGTCAGGACATGTTCGGCACACTGCCTGTATTGTGCTGTATGTTTTTCTATGTTTCTAGAATGCTCCATAGCTGAAGATATGCAGTGTTGTCTGAGATTCAAATGTGACTCGGTAGATCAAGTCTTACCTTCTGAGTGGTCGGTTTGATGATGAGGGAACACTGCAAATTGGCCAGGGCCGTGGGATGAGAGTGTGGTTAGCTGAGGTCACAGACATTAGTACTGGTAACGGGATGGTAAGTGGTTGGTGGGGGAGGGGGGATAGGTGAGGGAAGAACATTAAGCAAAAAATGGTGAAACAGCTCCGCAAAAATCAGGAGCAAAGGATTAGAACTACAGAAGTAACATTGGAGGCACACTGTAAAGGGCAAGATTTTAACTTTATATTCATAGAGGAGTGCAGCGTGGATTTAGACCGTTTGGTGTGACAGAATTTTCATTTTAGACAAGTTCCTAATGCTGGTCTCCACAACCTAGACTTCTCAAGCAGATCCCCTTTAACAGAGGTTCCCAACCTGGAGTCCACAGATCTACTTAGTCAATGACATAGAAAAGGTTGAGAACCCCTGACTTAGACAATTGCTGTGAAGTTCTGATTACTACATACAAGGATGTTCCAAATTCCCAGAAATGGTGTCCAAAGCATGTCAATGGATATTACATCAAAGGCATGGGGTAAACTATGGATTTTACAGTATGTCTATAATTTTCCATTGTTTGTATTTTATTGGCATTGAATCCACACTAAACATTGTGCAATCCAATATCTAGACAGATAAGTTTAATCACATTTTCCAGCCAAGGATAAGCAGCTTTTACATTATTAAATACATGTATTTATGTAGTGCATTACCACATCTTTCGGATTTCCCAAAGCACAGTACTATTGAACTGAAAACACTGTTGTTTTAGCAAATGTGTTAGACATTTAGTTGATAAATAGGGGCCTCAAACATAAAACGAGGTGAACAACCAATTAATCTGTCTTTCTTTTTTTATATAAATTATGTTGTATAAAGGCTGGTTACAACATTGGAGAGCTCCGTGCTATCCTTTAAATAGTGCCATGGGATTTTATTTTTATCCGATTTGGGCGATGAAGTAATCCATCACAAAATAACGATTCCTTTCAGTTAATGACTCACACAGGCTTCTTTGTAGCAGGGAATAATCTGCCGAATAACTTGGCAATGACCATCTTCATAACTTCCGCTTCCATCTTTCTAGGCTTTTGCAATGACAGATTATTCAGCTACCATCCTGCACCCTGTATTATATTTATGTTCTTTCTTATTCCATCTCAACACCAACATTACTTTAAATTCATCTTCCCAAAGTGAATGAACTGCTGTTAAGAATCTTATTTCTTGTCTTATTGAGTCTTAAGATCTTTCTGATGAAGGCAATGCAGGATTGGAAATAATTGTTGCCAGTATAAATTAATTTGCATCTGTTGAAATTCAAAGGTTTCAAAGGAACATTTAATGTCAGAGAAATGAATGCAATGTACATCCTGAATTTCTTTTTCTTTGCAAGCATCCACAAAAATAGGAGTGCCACAAAGAATAAATGACAGTTAAATGTTAGAACCCACAAAGCCTGCCCAAGCTCCCAGCAAAAACAGCAGCAGTACCTCCCACCAAACACTCAAGTGTGCAGTAAAGCATCTATAAAGACACAGACTTGCAGAACGCCGAAGATGACTCGGTCACCCAATAATTCGATATACCACAGGCCCTCTCTCTCTCCCTAATAAGGGAAAATCCTGAAGTACGGATATCTGTCACAGTGCTGAGCACATGACTGAGTTCCATGGACTTCAAAAGGAGAACTCTACAAGCGTTTAACATGTGCAATATTGTGACAAATGTCTACCTGTAGAATGTAATTATACAAAAGAGAACATCAAATCTAACTCTGAAAGAGTTAATAAGGTGCTATTTCCTCTGATCCTTCTAAGACTTTCCGGTTACTTTCTCCTTTTAAAGTCGGTTACTGGGCTGAAAAAATTTCACCATCATTCCTGCTCACATATGCTCACCTAGTCTATACGTGCAGGTTCAATTGCCTTCTCTGCAGCTGTGAAATATCATGCAAGGCATAGTGAGATCCGTATGCTGATAAGGTCATACTATTGCTGAAAATAGGCTCTGGAGTGCCCTGACAGCTTTTGACAGGAAGCAAATTTGAGGTTAAAGTATCTCAATTTACCTTGTGTCTGATCATTCATTTTCTCTAAATGTACATGATGATTAACAGCACTTAGATATTGCTAAAGTTCTTGTAACCATTTACTAAATTACAAATTAATTTCAAAAGAACAAAAATGTATTAAAACCCTAAAATATAACATAAGCATTAAAAGGTGGGGAATTCCAACTCAACTGTGTTCCATTACTGGACTCAAAACTTACAGGGGGTCAATATGGATCCAAAGTTTACTTAACCCGCAATAGTTGAATGCTGATTGTATAATTCAACTTGGCATTTTCCAGCTCACTGAGTCTACCACCACTGCTGCTTCTTGAAATGCTGAAGGATATTTTAATTGGCAGCTTTCCGCAAAGGCAATCATATCATTGTGCCAAATGTTACCTTCTTTCATTACTTGCTTGATTGCATCTGAGATTAATCCAAAGCTGCAGTGACTTTACTATAATGAAGTTTGCTGGACATCTCCTTGTTAGTATATTGTACATAAAACACCTGCAAGTTAATTCTATTGTTTACAAGATTTAACTGTTTTAACCTTTTTATTGAGGAAATCACTGAAAATATAGTTTCCAGTAAGTGTAATTGTTGAATAGGGCAATGTTATTGTTCTTTGGATCTTTCAGGCATCCTGAAAAAGCCACAAATTATGGGAAATTTCACCGGGAGACTGGTTTTCAAAAGACATATAAAGCTGTAATTAAGTTTTGTCTCTCCTATTCAGTGAACCTTAGAAGGACAGAAGTACCACAGTTCGAACTCTTCAATCGTGTAGCTTTCAAATGAACTATTACAACAATTGACATCAGTCCACTTATCAGGAATTGAAGGAAACAAAAATACACAAGGTTCCACTTGATAATTTCAAATGGCTTACCTTGAAAATCATGTGTCTGTGATTAAGATAATAAAATAAATTGCTTAACTATTCCCCAGGTTTGAACAATCCTCATATGTGTTATGACTACTTTCGTGATGTTATGAAGTGTATTCATTTTATGTTGATGTTTTGGATTAAAATTCTTCATCTAGATTAGATTGAACCATAGAAAAACTACAGCACAATTCAGGCCCTTCGGTCCATAAAGTTGAGCGGAACATGTTCCTATCTCAGAAATTACTAGGCTTAACTCTAAGTCCTCTATTTTTCTAAGCTCCATGTACCTATCCAAAAGCCGCTTAAAAGACCCTATCATATCCACCTCCACTACAGTTGCCGGCAGCCCATTCCACGCACTCACCACTCTCTGCATAAAAAACTTACCCCTGACATCTCCTCTGTATCTACTCACCAGCAATTTAAACCTGTGTCCTCTTGTGGCAACCACTCCAGCCCTGGGAAAAAGCCTCTGACTATCCACATAATCAATGGCTCTTATCATCTTATACACCTCTATCAGGTCACCTCTCATCCTCCGTCGCTCCAAGGAGAAAAGGCCAAGTTCACTCAACCTGTTTTCATGCTCCCCAATTCAGGCAACATCCTTGTAAATATCCTCGGCACCCTTTCTAAGGTTTCCACAACCTTCCTGTAGTGAGGTGACCAGAACTGAGCACAGTAGTCCAAGTGGGGTCTGACCAGGGTCCTATATAGCTGCAACATTACCTCTCGGCTCTTAAACTCAATCCCACAATTGATGAAGACCAATAAACCATATGCCGTCTTAACCACAGAGTCAACCTGCGCAGCTGCTTTGAGCATCCTATGGACTCAGACCCCAAGATCTCTCTGATCCTCCACACAGCCAAGAGTCTTACCATTAATACTATATTCTGCCATCATATTTGACCTACCAAAATGAACCACTTCACACTTATCTGGGTTGAACTCCATCTAACACTTACAGCCCAGTTTTGCATTCTATCAACGTCCCGCTGTGACAGCCCTCCACAGTAACCACAATACCTCCAACCTTTGTGTCATCAGCAAACTTACTAACCCATCCCTCCACTTCCTCATCCAGATCATTTATAAAAATCACAAAGAGTAAGGGTCCCAAAACAGATCCCTAAGACACTCCACTAGTGACTGACCTCCATGCAGAATATGACTGGTCTGTAACTTCTCTTTGCCTTCTGTGGGCAAGTCAGTTCTGGATCCACATTTCCCTCCATGAATGCTGCCCTACCCACTGAGTTCCTCTAGCAGTTTATTTTTTGTTTCATATTCCAAAGTCTTTAGTCACTTGTGTATCTAGAATTTATCTAACTCTGAATCCAGAAGCACGTAGGTCACATGAATCTATGAATCAGTGATTGGAGGTGTTCCACAGGGATCAGTATTGAGACCACTTCTTTTCATATTGTGTATCAATGATTTAAATCATGAAATAGATGGTTTTCTTGCCAAGTATGCAGACAACATGAAGGTTGGTAGAGGGATATGTAGTTTTGAGGAAACAGGAAGGCTTCAGAAGGACTTCAACAGATTAGGAGAATGGGCAAGAAAGTGGAAAATGAAATATAATGTTTGAAGATGCATTGTCATTCACTTTGGTAGAATTGATTCTACAGGTTGATTCAGTGATGAAGAAGGCAAATGCAATGTTAGTATTAATTTCAAGAGGTCTAGAGTATAAGAGCAAGAATGTGATGCTGCGGCTTTATAAGACACTGGAGAGGCCTCACCTTGTGTACTTTGAACAGTTTTAGACTCCTTGTCTAAGAAAGATGTGCTGGCGTTGGAATGTGTTCAGAGGAGGTTCACAAAGATGATTCTGGGAATGAAAGGATTATCATGTGAGGAACATTAGATGGCTCTGGGACTGTACTTGCTGGAATTTAGAAGGATGGGGGGGGGGGTTCTCATTGAAACCTTTTGAAAGTTGAAAGACCTAAACAGAGTAGATATAGAAAGGATATACCCTATTGTAGGGTAGTCTAGGACAAGAGGGCACTGCCTCAGGATAGAGGGGCATCCATATAAAACAGCGAAGCAAAGAAATTTCTTTAGCCAGAAAGTGGTGAATTTGCAGAATTTGGTACCACAGGCAACCATGGAGGCCAGGTTGTTAAGTATACTTAAGGGGGAGATTGATAGGTTCTTGATTGACCGTGGCATCAAAGGTTATGAAAAGAAAGCTAGGGAGTGGGGCTGAGGAGGGGAAGAAAGGATCGATCAGCCACGATTGAACAACAGAGTAAACTCAATCGACTAATTCTGCTCCAAAGTCTTATGGTCAATTTTGCAGAGATCCCCTTAATGACCAACTTTTGACTATGGTTTAGTATGATGATAGAGAAAGCCAGACTTCATAACAAGATGTCTGTATATTCAGATTTCTAAACACTGTTGATGAATGGTCTTAGGTATAAAGCAGCTTATTCTGCATTCAGTTTTGGATTATAATGTACCATAAGACAATTTCACAGATATACTGAGCAATGCACACTCAAATCTGGAGGAGCTCAGTGGGTCAGGCAGCTGCCATTGAGGGAAATTATGTCAACATTTTGGGCAGAACCCTTATTTCCATCCATAGGTGTTGTCTGACCTGTTGAGTTCCTCCAACATTTGTAAGTGTGTTGCTCATTATTTCCAGCATCTACAGAATTTCTAGTTTATCAAAGACATACCACAACATAATAAAATTGTAGCTGTATACATAAGGAAAAAGAGAAACCTCCATTTGATATTAGTTAAGGCTTCTCGCCAAACTGCCTGTTCCTGAAATATCATTAGGATAACACAGCTTTACAGTCCCTGACTTTAATTCAGCCATTTACCATCAATCAAAAGTGATGGTCCAGAGGGACCACAATTAGGAATTCAGAGGTCAGGCAGCACCATCCTGGGATAACTAGAAAATGCTGATTTGGAATAAAAAGCAGCTGTCAGAGCTTGAAACTGGGATGCCTGGAGAACATGAATGCACCAGAGGGGATTGCTTGGAGAAGTTAAATGTCGGGGGAAACAAAGTAGAAACAGAATGGAGGGCATAGAAGCTTATGGAGACCGTTCATCCCCTTGAAGCTATGCTGCCACTCTATTATTCTGATATGTAGCTCAAACCCTTTTCCATGCCTTTGCTTCATATCCCTTGATAATCGTACCCAAGAAGAACAAACTATTGATTGAAGTCCTAAGTCAGCCTCTGTGGCCTTCTGGATGATATTAGAACTGTGCAAGTGTGGTGAACTTAGGGTGGATATTAGAAAAGTTTCCAAATTTTCTGTGGTCTTTGGGTGAAGAGAAGTTCTCGTTAAAATTCCTTCAAATGGTTCAAATTTTAAGCTTATGTCTTCTTGATCTCAGTTCCCCCATAGTTTAATAGTTTCTCATTACAGAGCTCATCATATACTCAGATCATGGATCTTTGCAAAAGAAGCAAAACTTCTTTGCTTTTATGCTTCAGTTCTGTTAAGATAAAAGTCAATATTTAAATGATAATTTTAATACCTTTCTGTCTTATTATGTGCGTACACAATAAAGAATTTCAGTTCCCAGAGCCCAATGTGGGTGATATACCCGAAACCAGAAGTAATATAATAGAGAGCAGTTTGCCTGCTCTCAGGTTGAGCTGAAGCTATGACTGGAGTGTTTTGTAAATAAATATGTGCTAGCATTTTTTTATTGATGCCACTTGTCTTTATTACAAACAAACATAACATCTTGTCAGAAATCAGTGTGAGGTCTATACATAGACATAAGTAGATGCCAGGACTGACAAGGAAAACAAAAAAAAGGCAAGTGAAGTCGGCCAGCGAAGCAATGGAGCACATTGTATCCAGGAATTCACAAAGAGATGCTAAATACCCCACTAAAGGATAACTTAAGTCCTCCTGCACCTATGCAGTTTACTGGCAACCTAACTGTAACTGGAAATGCTTCAAACTGCGATTCAATATATATTTGGCAGCCAGTACAGCTGGACAACAGATGAAAAATTGAAGGCATCTATCATTCTACTCATAATTGCTGAAAATGCTTTTGACATCTACAACAGCTTTCAAATTGATGAGACAGAACTTACACTGGGCATTCTGATGACAAAATGTGAGGAGTATTTTGTCCCAAGTAAAAACATCATGTTTGAAAGATACAAGTCTTTTTTCTTGTGAACAGAAGCAAGGTATTAGCTTTGACCAATACTTCGATGACCAACAAGCACTGAGTAAATCCTATGGGTTTGGAGACTTGATAGACTCACTAGTTATAGTCAAAATAGTTTGCAGAACTTCAAATAATGGGCTCAGAGGAAGATTGTTCCATGAAAAAGGTTTAATACTGGAAAGGCTGTGGATAATTGTAAGGTAGGAGAAACCACATGATCACAAGCTGAGGAGCTACACAGAGCAGAATCAGCAGTATATTCTGTGAAAGCAGGGGGGCATAGCACAAGGTATTTCCCAATGCAATGGCAAAACAGAAAGGAAGACTCAAACAGCAAATGCAGCAAATGTGGAGTAGGCACACTACTAAGACATGCCCTGCTTATGGAAAGTCCTGCAATAATTATGAAAAGAAGAATCAGTTTGCAAAGTACTGTAAAGCTGAGGCTATCAAGAGGAAGATGCACACTGTTGCTGATGAAATTGAGAAAGTCTTGGTAGATTCTTTACAGACTGCTGGTGCTGGTAAAACAAAATGGATTGTTCTAGGTATTGTGAATGAGACATTAATTCCATTCAAGCTTGGCACTGGAGCTCAAGTAAAACTGTTATCTATAGATCTATGAAGACAGCCAAAATAAAGAGCAAGATTTATCTAGTTAAGTTAAAAGTAAAAGTCTATTCCAGAGGGAATATCTAGTGAAAGGGGATAGTATAATGATCTTCATTGCCAAGTGGCAGCACCTCAAGGCACAGCTGCTGATTAAAGAAAAGCTCAAACTGGTGAAATAAGTTTTGGTAGTGGCTTCAGCAGGCCAAAGATGGCCACACTACTTATGGAAGAGTAGGCAGATGTCTCTGAAGGGTTCGGACACTTAACTAATGTAAGCTCGAGAAACTCGTAATAGTATCCCTGAGAGCTCCAGGGGGGTTATGCAAGAGAAGCACAAGAACTCTTCTTTCCATATACATCCGTACCACCTAAACTAGCATGGCAGTCGGAATGCCAGCACTGAGCAGATTGATAATGATGAGGAAGTCACCAATCTTGCTTACACATCATACAACTTTGCATCAGAATCCATCTCTCATCAACTTCTCATTAACGGCTGGAAATCGAAAATATCTGCACAATCCTCTCCATATTTGAAATGGAAAAATAAAAATAAAAAGTGGAAGAAGTGGAAGATGGGGAGATCACACAGACCCCAATGCCAGAACAACAGCACCAGTTCAAAGCACATCGACAAGAGGACTTATATGAATTGAGATAGAATCTGTTGGAACTTGTGCAAAGACTCACTGATCACATGGACAATCTAGGGCACCATTATGAGGCATGTGAAGTGAATTATGGTCACAGAACAAGACCAAGATCAGAGACTGAACACAGCAAAAGAAAGCAATACATCTGTGGAAACAAATAGCGAACCAGAATGGATTATCAGACCACCTCAGAGACTAACAGAGTTGAAGAGTGAATTAGGGACTCTATTTGTTCATTACAATGTATATATCTGTGTTGGAAAATATTATTGCTTCCTGCAGGTTTATGAGGACGGAGTATTGTGTTTGTGTTCTTTAAAGGGGGAAGATATATTACGATATGTGTACGTAATAAAGAACTTCAGTTCCAAGCGTGCAATGTGGTTGGTTCACTGGAAATGGAAGTGAGCTGGTCGCACGAACTGAAGCCATGACTGGGATGTTCTTTAAATAAATATGTGCTACCATTTTTATCCATGTTGTTTGTCTTTATTAAGAACAAACATAGTGCTCTATTTGGATTTTTACTTAAGTAAAACGAAGAGACAAGAGAAGAGAAATTGCAGTTGAAACAGGTTATACAAAAGAGAGAAATCAGTTGATTGAATTACACAAAAGCAAATAGAGGAAATCCAATATCAGTAGAAGTCTGAACCAGAATTACAGAGAGAGCTGAGAATAATGGGAGAGTCAAGCAAAAGGAACAGTGAAAAGCATATAGTTTGCAAAAATTACTGACTCTTGGTGTCACCTGAGACCACCCAAACATGCATTATGGTAAATCAAGCCATTTTTGCTGCTGCTCCAGAGCTTTTAATAAACACCTGTCATTTTGTGATAAGGGCATTAAGCTGGAGTTGTATATAAAGCAGCTCCCATACTTGGCTTACCAGAAGTTTACTGTTGTCATGACAGCAGACAAGTGGGCATGTTTGCACTGTGACTGCAGCTGAAAATGCCAAAGCTTTTTAAATATAGCAGACAATGGAAGTAGAGCATTAGAATAATGCAGATATTGTTCATTCACCCCTGAGGCAGAGTTTCAAATCCAAGCCAGAAATAAACTTTTCATTACCATCTTATTTGAATAATCAAATATGAAATGAGTTTGGGTAGTCCCATGAAGCATGGCCGCTGAACACTAAACTGTTTCTAAACTTATTGAAAAAAATGTGAAAAGAAAAATTGTTACTTTGAAATTCACTTTCAAGATTCAGGACTCTTCAGCTGTATTTTGTAATCAGGTTCACATTCTCCACACTATCATATCCAGAATGTTAAAGCCTATTTATTCAGAAGTTATTGGCTGGAACAGATGACTTCTACAGGGAATCAGTGGCATTACTCTTCAATCAATGGGAATAAAGAATCCAAACATATTCTAAGCTATTTATTGGAATGGGAGCAGCATTATTTTGATAAACTGGATCCCGAACAAAAACTAATCAAACTGATTCTATTTAATTTTGATTACCATTGATTTTATTGCTCCAAACTTTGCTCCTCTATTTTATATCTTCCACAGCCAACTGAATGTTTTGTGCATATTGTAGTAAAATCTGAAGAAGGGGTCTACATTTATATATTTACTTCAGTTCAGATTATAAATAGGAAGTGAGATATGGGGAATGAAAAATCAAATTAAAAGAGAAGAGTTAGATATAACCACAAACCCCAACCCAACCTCATCCTCTAAATTAGGTTTTAACCTTTTAATTTAAATACAATTAAAACATTAAGAAAATGAGATTTTGTTCTTGTAAAATTATATGTTCAAATTAATTTATAGGCTACTCCTAAAAAAATGTTTGTGCATTTAGGAAATAAGGTAATGGAACAGAAGTAGGTGCTGTGCTCCATCAAAGTTGATCCTCCATGAAATGTGATTATTGTTGACTTATTGTTGGTCACATCTACAACTTCTTGGTAAAACCTTGCAATTATTGATTCCCATATCTACCTTGGCTTTAAACATGTTCAATAATTCATACTCCATGGCTCTGTGCATTTAGAATTCCAAGGATTAATGTTTCAATGACAGAAGTAGGTCCTTCATGTCCCTTTTTAAATGGGACAACGCTCTCTTTATGACTATATCCTACTAGTCTACTTTATCTTACAGGAGTAATCCTGTCCTGTCAGTATCAATTCTGTCATGATCCCTCAGAGTCCAGCATAATTCAATAAATTCACCTGTCATTCTTCTGAACTCTAATGAGTACAGGTCCACCTTACTCAATTCTTCTCCACCCAAGAATTTGCATTTCACGATCTTTCATCATGCTTTTGTACATCATGCACAGTTTTCACACAAATATCACTGTTGTATGCTTGCCACTGAACACAACAGCAAATCCTTAGCCTTGGATCAAGGCATAAATGCATTTTTTATAGTATACTACCTCAGGCAGACATTTTTTTCAAGTTACTAAAGTTATTGATGCAGCAGAAAGCAAGACTTTAAGGAATGTTTGGAGGTCATAGCACATCTACAATGGCATTAAGAACATTGTAGATGTTTTTCCAAGGTAAAACAAACAAATATAAATGGTGAAAAGAAGAAAATTTGATAAAATATATTCATGATTTCCAAGGATTTTTCAAGATGATAGAAGATGTAAAGAAAAATGTGGCGGTCCCTGGTAATCATCTTCAGCTTGACAATAATGGAGATGCTGCGCCAGACTTGAATCTCATTCTGAAAAGCTACACAATGAATACTTTCTGGAAATGAAAATCAGCTGATGGTAGAGAAAACAGTATGAGAGATTGAAATCCCCTGAACTTGAAAAGAAATTCTTCATGATAGGATTGGCAGCAGTAACTCTGGAAGATTTGGCAATGACAGAAGAACAGAATCCTTACTTCACAAGACACACAAAGGCTGATAGGGGTGAAACTGAGAGTATTCAACACTACAAGAAAATATTAGAAGAAAATAGATGCATTGTAATTCAAACTTCACTTGATAAGTTATAACGTTGAAAGGAAATCAGAACCGGTCACCCTCAACTCCTGTCACCCCTCCACCTCAGCTTCATCTCTAGAACCAATTGCATCTTTTTCAGTACTGTGAAGACATGAGTTGAGTGGATTTTTTTGTATACTAGAGTACTGTAATTTTTAAAAAATTTATGGGCAATTATGACTACTCTGTAAAATTAGAACTTGTTTATAACATGGGATGAACATTATATTGCATTCTTCCTATTTATATTAAATCCTTCCTACTAAATTGAATAATCTAAATTTTCTCCACTTTATACTCTATCTTTCTTTTCCTAAGTTACTCAATTTACCTAGATTCCTTTCCAGAACTTTTGTACCTGCTTTTGTACATGATTTCCAACCTATTATTGCATCATTGGTGATTTTTTTCATAATACGCTGAGTACCTTCATCTGTCATTAATAGAGAGAGTAAGTATTTGAAATTCTAGTAGAAATCTCAGTTTGACCCAATTAGTTACAGCTTGCCAACCCAAAAATGAGTGATTTATCTTGACATACTACATTGTTTTATTAGTCAATCCCGTTGATGCTAATATATAACCAAAATGGTATGAACTTACACTCTATGCACTAACAAATAGATTAGTATGGTGGCTCTGTACATTTTGTGCCCTTTAATAATGTGCTTCTTAGTGAGGCATAATGAGGAGCAGCTTGAGGAGCAGCAGAACAAAGTTCGGATAGAGGCTTCATAACATCTGTGTTAAACTGCCAACATGAAATTGGAGGCTGTTATCTGACTTACTTCAATGTAACAGAGAATGCTGGCTGTTAAAGCACAGATACTGATAGATGGAAGAGTTCTGCTAGCTTGGCAGCAGTATGCACTGAAATAAATTGTATTCCATCTTTTCACAATCTATTTTACACTCTGTGTTCACTGTGAGAATAACAGAATTAGGATTAGAACATACTTAAAGGATTTATTACCCTCCAATCCCCCCTCCCAAATACAGATGAACCACAGGGAAGGACAGACAGATAAACAAGACAATTTAGATTTGAAGAATTTTAGATTGAGAGGACACCGCTGTTTGTATCTCGCACAAATTAAGTTTGCTAACTAATTCCCAAGAAATTGAAATCCTGCCTTGCAGATCTCAACAAAAAAGTTAGCACTGCTCAAGACAATTTAGAGTTGAAGAATATGTAGTTTTCCCAGTTTTTGTTAGATATTTATTCTGATCAATAATCATAGGGTCTGGCCAATAATTATGTTGTAATTTGGAGTATCAATCAACTGGAAACTATTTATGGAACTTGCCAATGACTGATTTGTTTAATTAATTAAAACTTGTTCTCATCAGTAAAATGCACAACAAATTGACTGCTTCTGTTTGACAGTTGCATTATTTCATGAAAGCCTGCATAAATGCATGTGATTAAAAACCTTAATAATTATTTAGGACAGAGATGATGTACCTGCTGTTGCTAACCTTTGATTTCCACCCCTCCCCCACCCCCACCTGCTGCATAATTCTTTAAGGAAAAGGATATTTTGCAGTTCCTATATGTTCCAATTGTTAACAGTCCTATTTAGTATTAATGGGGAAACATTTTTGAAGATTATTGTTGACAATTTCATTGGGAATCTCCAAGATGTTTCATGAAAAACTCAGTTTTACTTTAAATAAACAGCTTTCCTGTTACAAACAGTGCTTACTGTTCTTGCATAACAAGTGAATTTGCTGTCAGTCCCTCAAATCCACAACAGAGGCCAGAAAAGTAGAGGCTTTCTGCCAGGTTAAGTATTTTAGATTGAGAGGACATCCCTCTTTGTATCTCACACAAGTTAGGTTTGTTAACTAAATCCCAGAAAATTGAAATCCTGCCTCACAGCTCTCAACAAACAAGTCAGCACTGCACAAGATAAAATGCACGGTGTCAATGCAGAACGGAGATCAGCAGACTTTTCAATCTCAGATGCCTCCAGAAACCACAATTAATTTGCCACATCAGCAATGTCTGAGCTTTGTTGTGGTGCTTTCAAGGGAAGAATACAGATCTTACCGCTTGTAAAACAAGATTCAAATCAGATTCAAATTGTAATATCTAACTGTGGCTGTTTTCTAATGAAATTTGGTATGTTTTGTATTCTAATAACCTATTGAATTTTATCACCAAAAATAAAAATGACAGAAAGCAAAGCATAAGGAAAAGTAGTTCCAGATTCTATCAAACAAAAATTGTGTACAGGATACAGTATATCTCATGCTTTGGAATTGTTTGTATTGCATTTATTTAAATCTTACATCCACCCCAACACGTGAGGGAGTAAAAACCTTGCTGAGTTATGACTCCATCGCAAAGTGCAGACACGAGAATTTTTAAGCCTAATAGCTTGTAGAAAGAAACTGTCCCATAGCCTGTTGATCCTGGCTTTAACGCTGCGGTAATCCTGGCTTTAATGCAAACGCCATTGCATTCAAAAGGATGAGTCAAGTAAAGGGCATAAGGGACTGTCTTAATTATTGGTTCATCACTGAAAATTTCACTTGAGTATCAGATATTGAACTTAAGGACTGAAGAATTAGTCCAAGTTCCCCAAGAGTCTTCAGATAGAGTACCTTATGAGAAATACTATCTCATTCATCCCTGATATGAACATTTTGTTATGGTTTTGATGCACCATCAATAACTCACACTGAGACGTAAGGCGAGATATCGGCTTTTATTGACTGGAAGAAGGAACCAGGAGTGAGTGTCTATCATACAATGTCTTGGAGACTGAGGCCGAGCGTCAGGCTTCAGATCTCCTTTTTACAGGGGCCTGTGGGAGGAGCCACAGAAGCAGTCAGCAGGGAGCGTGTCCCGACAGGCACATAGTTCACCACAGGTTTCAAGGGTGTATACAGCCTTGTTGAACTTCCAGAGTGAAGTACAAGAACCTGTAAATAATTGTTATTGCATTTCAGCCCAGAAAAAAATTATATTTATTTTAGTCATATCACACTTAACAATGCTACGCAATTGAATTTCCAGATAATAACTTTGTTCAATTTACTATCTCAAATATATTCAAAATTTTTCAATTCATCTCCATAACTTTCTACAGATTAGATCTAAAATGAAAGGTCCATGAAGAGCACTTATTCTGAGAATGCAGGTTGAGGCCTCAAGTTAGGATTTGCCCTCATTATCCTGATTCTACTGCAAGGTATTTTGCTTTCAGAGGTGAAATCAGGTCATCTTGGCAAGGTTTTCACTGAATGAAATCATTACTGTCAAAATCTGGCCTCTATTGCATTGACTAAAAATTGAACACAGTCCTATATTGTGTACTGTTGAAGACAATTGAGCCAGCTTTCAGAAGATAACACCAACCCATCTATCAAGTGAGGTAGAGAATGAATTTTGTTAATTATATTGAAACCCAGATGGGGTGACAGATATCTTTGAAATTGCAAAATCTGGATGAAAGGGATGAACATTTGGAAAGAAAAATCAGTATAAAGTTAAATAAGGTTGCAATTACAAATTTGTTTCCTGTTAGGTATGAGGTCACAGCATAAAACTGTATACAATTCACTGAAAATCTGACCAAAAATAATTTTGTGCAGAAAACTGAAACGTTACAACATTGTGCTGGATTATCTGAAGTGAAAGCAAACCCGTAAGAAGAGTGGCAAGAGCTTTTCTCTACAACTGGGACCAATGATGCATTTGACTCTCAACTGCTTAATGCAGACACTTGGATACCAGGTGCTGTACTGTGCTCCTTTGCACATGCTGACATCTACTTTTTTTTTGATAAGGTCAGCTGGATGTCAACAAATGTCTTCTTCCCTCTGGATCTCATTCTAAACACTATTCCCAACACTACCTGTCAGTAAAAAAAAATACAGTCACTTCATTTTTTTCTTAGTTTTATAGTATTATTCCTTTGCTCCTTAAATCAACAATATGAAGAAATTTATTTTGTAACCAAATTACCAAATTAATTGAATTAAAAACACAGGCTCTGGAAAAGTCTGATCTAAAACAACATAAATACTCTGAAATAAAGCCCTTTTTTTCTCATCTGCAAATAGCCTTCAGTTTATACTTTAAGCAGATGTCAAAACAACAAAACACCCCTCACTGTCTTGCAAGAAATCCAGAAAGGCCCAAATATTTAGTTTCAAATAGAGGTCTTGATACCATCAGCAAGTAAGCTCACTAAAAATTTTTCAGACTATTTTGTAGAATAAGTTGCCAAATTGTGCCCTTAACTGCCTGGAGGACTGTAATTAGATAATAAAAGCAGCATCAGCAACAAACTACTTCACTGTAATTCTTAACCATCAAACACATAGCTTATATTAATTAACATAACAATAAACATGTTTGCTATTATAAAAACACTATTGTCCATTTGCTCACAGTTATTATCATTCAGATATTAGGCCAAGGAATTTATGGGCTTATGTTCTATTTATAAATGTTCTTCAGACAGTAAATAATTAATGTAGGAGACACAAAACTGCAGATGCTGTAATCTAGGGCAACAAACAATCTGCACATGGAACTCAGTCAATCAAGCAGCATCTGTGGGAGGAGAGGAATTGTTAATGTTTCAGGTTGAAACCCTACATCAGGACTCTGAATGGAAAGATGATAAAGAGTATAAAGAGAAGTCATGAGACAGGAATCTGAGGCATTTGGTGGACTGGGGAAGTGTTTAGAATGACAGATAGATTGTAGCCACAATATCGCATTGGAATTTATCTCCACTGCATCTGAATGCAGTTCATTCCAGAGAGGGAAATATATGATAAATCAAGCTTAGTGGGAAGGGAGTGTAAAGATTTGAGGCAATTGTTGAAAGGAGAATCAGTATACTAGAACACAAAGGGTTGCCAGTGCTGAACACTGATAAAGGAGATGAGAACGGGTATCATTAGGGAGAGGTGGATGGGGATGGCATGAAGAACCAGATTGATGCAGTTCTCTTGGGGTAGGGGTACCCTACGGGTGAAGAGTGAGTGTGAGTGTGAGTGTGTGTCTTGCTTGAAGGAAATGGGACAAAAATGAGAGGACCAGAAATGAACTGAAAAGAAAGAGAGGATGAGGAAAATGGTGGGGGGAGGGAAGTAGCCCATTGGAGGGGAAGGTTACTTAAAATTGGAAACTCAATGTTCATACTATTGATTTATATATTACCTCAAGCAGAATATGAGGTGTTGTTCCTCCAACTTACATTAGGTCTCATCCTAGTAGTAAAGAAAGCATAGGATGGATAGGTCAGCGTGTCAGTTGTTCCTGCGTTGCGCCTCAATCCAGGGCCCTCTGTCTAATGTCTTCATATAATGTGGCAATCAGAATGCTCTAATTTCCATCAGACTGGTACTTGATATGATCTCAGCATAAGGTTATGAGGCTCATCACAACTGAAAAGTATTTGCGTAATACTAATTTAAAAAATGCTAGATATATATTCAAGCATTTTGCCATAAAAATGCAGCTTTTAAAGTGCAGATAATGGTCACAGACATCTGTCTAATTATATGTGTTTGTGAACAGATATGTGATATGCACTGAGTAACTTTCAGGAATTGAAGACAAATTAGTTAAACTGTTGGACTTCAAATGTGCGTGTGTCATCTATTGTCATTAAAAAGTTAATTTCAAATTATTATGGAACTGAAAGCTGATGGAATCTCTTTGATTTTTAATATAGGAAAATACATAATTTTGTTTATAACAACAGAAAGCACCTTCAAATGGATTCAAGTAACAAGTGACCAGTTTAAACCCTTTTAGAATATCAAAGTTAGCTGCAACCTATATAACCATATTAAAATGCATTTTTTTCTTAAATCCTAGGTGTTTGGTTCATTTCAATTGCATACTGGCACCACTAAATTACATATTGACATAAACAAATGTACATAATGAATGAGAAAATTCAGAACAAAATCTATAATGATGTTTTACTAAGTGTTCACTCTCTAATCAATTTGTAATGGGGCTTTCTAATCTTTGATACTGTTTCTGGATTTAGGTCAAAGCAATATTGTTAATCTGCATTTTAATTTTTCATATTTTATTTTAATCTGTGGAAGATTATTCAGAGGTTGGCAGGAAAAAGGCTGCCTAAAATCTCAATAGTTTTAGTGAGACCCTGTATCTTAGTGTTCCATATACATTCTCTCCCAGGAAGGGGTAATTCCACTAACATAACGATAGGAGCACCACAGTGATGATTGGCACCAATGGAGCAAAGGTGAAAACAAGATGAGTCTTATCCAGAATATCCCATGAAGCTTATGAAATAATTATTAATATGATTGGTTTATTTTTGTTACATGTACCAAGACAAAGAAAATTTGTCTTGAATACCATTTATTCAGATCAAATCATAATACCATGCACTAAGCTAGATTAAGGTAAAACAGTGACAATGCAACATGAAGTATAAAAGCTAACAAAAAAGTGCATTGCAGGTAAATGATAAAGTGCAAGATCATAACAAGGTAGATTGTAAAAGAGTCAATTTCATCATAGAATAGATCTGTCCAAGAGTTCAGGATCAAGACAGGCTATTTGCCACATTTACACCAAGGAACTTGAAGCTCTCAATTCTCCCAACCTCAACACCAATAATATAGACAGAAGCATCTAATGTTCATAAACAAGGGATGATGAACTGCACCCTGGGGTTCTGAAAGAGGTAGCAGTACTGATTGTTGAGGCATTAGTAATGATCTTTCAAAAATCATGGTACTCTGACAGGGTGCCAGAGGAATGGAAAATTGCAAATGTCACTCCACCCACTCCACTCCACCCAATAGCACTCACATGTACAGTGATGAAATGTTTTAAAAGTTGGTCATAACTGGACTGAACTCCTGCCTCAGCAAGGACCTGGGCCCATTGTAAGTTGCCTATCACCACAAATGGTTAACAGTTGGTGCAATCTCAATAGCTCTTCACACAGCTTTAGATCACCTGGACAACACAAACACTTATGTTTTTGATGTTGTTCATCGACTATAGCTCAGCATTTAATACCATTATTCCCACAATCCTGATTGAAAAGTTGCAGAAGCTGGGCCCTCCTTCTGCAATTGGATCCTCAGGTTCCTAATTGGAAGACCACAATCTGTGCGGATTGGTGATAACATCTCTCGCTGATGATCGACACTGGTGTACCTCAGGGGTGTGTGCTTAGCCCACTGCTCTACTCTCTATATACCCATGACTGTATAGCTAGGCATTGCTCAAATACCATCTATAAATTTGCTGATGATACAACCATTGTTAGTAGAACTTCAAGTGGTGATGAGATGGTGTAAAGGAGTGAGATATGCCAACTAGTGGAATGGTGTCGCAGCAACAACCTGGCACTCAATGTCAGTAAGACAAAAGAGCTGATTGTGGACTTCAGGAAGGGTAAGATGAAGGAACACATACCAATCCTCATAGAGGGATCAGAAGTGGAGAGAGTGAGCAGTTTCAAGTTCCCGGATGTCAAGATCTCTGAGGATCTAACCTGGTCCCAACATATTGATGCAGTTAATCAGAAGGCAAGACAGTGGCTATATTTCATTAGGAGTTTTAAGAGAATTGGTATGTCACCAAATACACTCAAAAACTTCTATAGATGTATGGTGGAGAGCATTCTGACAGGCTGCATCACTGTCTGGTATGGGAGGAGCTACTGCACAGGACCGACAGAAGATGCAGACAGCTATAAATTTAGTCAGCTCCATCTTGAGTACTAGCCTACAAAGTACTTAGGACATCTTCAAGGAGCAGTGTCCCAGAAAGGCAGCATCCATTAATAAAGACCTCCAGTATCCAGGGTATGCCCGTTTCTCATTGTTACCATCAGGTAGGAGGTACAGAAGCCTGAAGGCACACACTCAACAATTCAAGAATAGCTTCTTTCCCTCTGCCATCCAATTCCTGAATGGACTTTGAACCCTTGGACGCTACCTCACTTTAAAAATATATATTATTTCTGCTTTTGCATGATTTTTAATCTATTCAATATGCTGTAATTTATTTATTTATTATTATCTTATTTTCCATTTTTTTCTATATAATGTGTTGCATTTACCTGCTGCTAAATTAACAAATTTCATGATACATGCAGGTGATAATAAACCCGATTCTGATTCTGATAATGAAGGAGAAAGGCAGCAGAAAGGAAATTACAGACGAGTTAGCCTGACCTCAGTGGTTATGAATATGTTGGGATCAATTGTTAAAGATGAAATAGTGGCATATCTAGATAGCAGTGATAGGATTGAGCCGAGCCAGCATGAATTGACCAAGGGCAAACCATGCTTGACTAATCTATTGGAGTTTTTCGAGGATGTAACCAGGAAGTTAGACAAGGGAGATCCAGTGGATGTAGCGTACCTTGATTTTCAGAAGGTATTTGATAAAGTCCCACATAGGAGATTGGTGGGTAAAATCAGAGCTCATGGTATTGGGGGGGGGGGGAAGATATTGACATGGATAGAAAACTGGTTGGCAGATAGAAAGCAAAGGGTAACGGTGAATGGGTGTTTCTCTGAATGGCACGTGGTGACTAGTGGGATGCCGCAGGGCTCAGTATTGGGACCACAGCTGTTTACAATTTACATCAACGATTTTTATGAAGGCATTGAGCAGGTTTTCTGATGATACTAAGCTGAGTGGCAGTGTGACATGTGATGAGGATGTTAGGAGAATTCAGGGTGACTTGGATAGGCTGAGTGAGTGGGCAGATACTTGGCAGATGACGTTTAATGTGAATAAGTGTGAGGTTATCCACTTTGAGAGGAAGAACAGGAAGGCAGATTATTATCTGAACGGTGTAGAGTTAGGTAAGGGAGAAATACAAAGAGATCTAGGAGTCCTTGTTCATCCGTCACTGAAGGTGAATGAGCAAGTGCAGCAGGCAGTGAAGAAGGCTAATGAAATGTTGCCCTTTATTACAAAGGGAATTGAGTACAAGAGCAAGGAAATCCTTTTGCATTTGTACAGGGCCCTGGTGAGACCACACCTGGAGTATTGTGTACAGTTTTGGTCTCCGGGGTTAAGGAAGGACATCCTGGCTATAGAGGAAGCCAACGTAGATTCACGAGGTTAATTCCTGGGATGTTTGGACTGTCTTACGCAGAGAGGTTAGAGAGACTGGGCTTGTATATGCTGGAATTAAGGAGATTTAGAGGGGATCTGATTGCAACATATAAGATTATTAAGGGATTGGACAAGATAGAGGCAGGAAATATGTTCCAGATGCTGGGAGAGTCCAGTACCAGAGGGCATGGTTTGAGAATAAGGGGTAGGTCATTTAGGACAGAGTTAAGGAAAAACTTCTTCTCCCAGAGAGTTGTGGGGGTGTGGAATGCACTGCCTCAGAAGGAAGGCAGTGGAGGCCAATTCTCTGGATGCTTTCAAGAAGGAGCTAGATAGGTATCTTATGGATACGGGAATCAAAGGATCTGGGGACAAGAGAGGAATCAGGTATTGATAGTAGATCTCAGAATGGTCTACTTCTGCACCTATTGTCTATTGTTACGGGTGAAGTTATGGAGTATTTGGTGACACAGGACAAGATAGGACAAAGCCAGCAAATCAAGAAAATCTTGCCCGATGTACCTGTTGGAATTCTTTGTGGAGATTACACATGGGATAGATAAAGGGGATGCAGTATATGTTGTATATTTGGACTTTCTTTGACAAGATGCCACACATAAGGCTGCATACCAAGTTAAGAGTTACCAAGTTACTAGTGTGTTTATTGGCTGATTGGTAGGAGTCAGCAAATGGGAATAAAGGGATCCTTTTCTGGGTGGCTGCCAGTGACTAGTAATGTTCTTCAGGGGTTGGTGTTAGAAAACAGAAATAAAATCAAAGATAGCGTGCAATGGAAATGATAGAAAGGACAGCCAGGAGATGAGGCTTAATCACAGCCAGTGGGATGAGTTACAGGGCAATAGAGGCATGGTGCAGTTAAAACAGAATGCAACAAATACTGGACTGAAAGTGTTATATTTGAATCCATGCAGCATAAGAAATAAAATGAACAATCTTGAAATTCAGCTACAGATTGGTAAGTATGATGTGGCCATCCCTGAAACCTGGCTAAGGGATGGCTGCCATTGGGAGCTGAACGTCCAAGGATATCTAAAAGTTAGGTTAGTAGGTAGAGGGGGTGGTATGGCCCTGTGTATAAGAAATAATATTAAATTATTAGAAAGAGATGGCATAGAATTGTAAGGTGCAGAGGTAAGAAATGGCAAGGGTAAAAGGACCCTAATGATAGCTGTATACAGGCCTCAATCAGCCACCGGGATGTGGATTACAAATTACAGCAGGAGATACAAAACGCATGTCAGAAGAGCAATGTCATGATAACTGTTGGGGTTTTTAACATGAAAGTGGATTGGGAAAACCAGGTCAGTACTGAATCTCAAGACAAAGAATGTGTAGAATGTCTAAGTGAAGGTTTTTTAAAACAGCTTGTTGCATTAGGGGATTGGCTGTGCTGGATTGGGTATTGCGCAGTAATATGGGGGTGATAAGAGAGCTTAAGGTTAAGGAACCCTTAGGGCACAGTGATGACAATATGATCGGATTCACTTTGGAATTTCAGAAGGAGAAACTAAATTCCAATGAGTCGATATTTCATTAAAATAAAGGAAATTACAATGGCATGAGATGGTAACAAGCCAAAGTTGACTGGAAAGGGAAACTAGCTGCAGCAATGGCTAGAGCTTCTGTGAAAAATAAGAAATATGCAAAATAGATAAATTCCAAATAAGAAGAAATGTTCAAATGGATGAAGGTCACTACCACGGCTGCCAAGTGAAGTCAGAAAAAAAGTCAGAAGTAAAAGCAAAAGAGAAAGTACACAAGGAAGCCAAAGCCAGTGGGAAGACAGAGGATTGGGAAGCTTTTAAAAACTTGCAGATGGAAACTAAGGTCATTAGGAAAGTAAAGATGAATTATGAAAGGAAGCCGGTAACTAATATAAAAGAAGATACTAAAAGCTTTTTTTTAAGTATATAAACGGTAAAATAGAGTTGAGGTTAGATATAGGACCAATAGAAAGTGACACTGGAGATATTGTAATGAGAGTTGCAGAGATGGCAGAGGAAATGAATGTGTGTTTTGCATCAGTCTTCACCGTGGAAGACATCTACAGTATACCGGACATTCAAGAGTGTCAGGGAAGTGAAGTTTGTACAGTGAAAATTATGACTGAGAAGGTGCTCAGGAAGCTTAGTGATCTGATGGTGGATATCTCTCCTGGACCTGATGGAGTGCACCCTTGGTGAAGGAAGTAGCTGGAGAGATTGTGGAGGCATTAATAATGATCTTTCAAGAATTGATAGATTCTGGCATTGCACTGGATGACTGGAAAATTGCAAATGTTATTCTGCAATCTAAGAAGATTGGGAGGCAGCAGAAAGGAAACTATAGACCGGTTAGCCTGAATTATTGGTTGGGAGGTTGTTGGAACCGATTGATAGGGGTGAGATTATGGAGTATCTGGAGGCACATAACAAGACAGGCCAAAGCCAGCATGATTTCCTGAAAGGGTAATCTTGGTGACCAATCTACTAAAATTTATTGAGGAAATTACAAGCAGGGAAGGCAAAGGAAATGCAGTAGATGTGGTGTACTTGGATTTTCAGAAGGCCTTTGACAGAGTGCCACACATGAGGCTGCTTAGCGAAACAACAGCCCATGGAATTACAGGGGAGGCGGAGTTTCAAGATGGCGACGTGGACATCTGCCTTTTAGGCGCTCTTCATCTTTTCAACTATAATCACCCTTTAATCAAACCTTTTCGTACTTAATCATATGGGTTGTTACTTATGATTTACTTTTTTTTCTAAAACAATATTTGATCTAATCTTTCTAAACTTAAAATGGCTACAGCTAAGAAATCATCTAAAGACCATTTATCTCTCGATGCAATTTCTAATCTTCTGGATACTAAACTTGCAAGTTTGGAAAGTAGATTGGAAAGTAAAGCGGCAAATTTGGAAAGTAAACTGGCAAGTTTGGAAAATAAACTTACCACGAAAATGTCTGAACTTGAAGGAGTTGTTAGATCGCTTGATACCAAGCTTCAATCGCAGGCATCAGATATTCAACGGCATGAAGACAAGATCGTGACTCTTGAGAAGTTAATTTGTGAAAAAATACGCACAATTGAAACATTGGAGAAGAAGGTACTGTCAACTGCTAGAACAGTTGATCAGTATAAGTTTAAAATTACCGATCTTGAAAACCGATCTCGCAGACAGAATTTGCGAATCATCGGGCTTCCCGAGAAAGTTGAGTCCGGTGACTTAACTGAATTTTTCTCTAACTTATTATGGGAAGTTTTCAGTGATAAAGCTTTGCAGGCTAAACCTATTATCGATCGTGCCCACAGAGTTGCGAGATTTTCGGCTACGGGTGACAAGCCACGGGCTGTGATTGTTCGCCTCCATTATCCTCGGGAGAAAGAGCTTTTAATCCGATTAGCTCGTCAGAAACGTATGATTTCTTACAGAAACTTTAAGTTTCGTATTGTTGAAGATTATTCATTTGATGTGATGAAAGTGAGAATCGCTTTTAAACCAGTGATGGCAGAGATTCATTTGATTGGACTTAAACAAGCTTTAAGATACCCAGCGAATCTCAGAATTACGTTGAATGACAACAGTCAGCGCTTCTTTAATACTCCGGAAGAAGCGAAGAAATTCGTTGAAGAATATTGATCTTCTAGTATAAGTTGAACTATGTGTTATGTTGAAGAATTTTTGGAGAGAAGATGCCATTTCGTTTTGGGTTTTAACCTATGAAGCTGTGTTGTAGCTTCTTACTTTGGTCTATAGATCTGTTTTTTTTTATTATTATCATGGTTTATAGATGCTTTTTAAATTTTTCTATAATGTCTTTTTTCTTATTTTTTCTCTGTATTGGATATACACGTTTATATTTTGTGATAATGACTTATTTTTTTAAGATGTTGTTTCTTCTTCCCATAAGACCTTGCTTTCCGTAAGCATTTATTTGTTTGCTTGTACTTGGAAATGGGACGAATGTTTTGGATTTTTTGGACTTTTTTTATATTGTAGTGACTATTGAATCCTTTTTTAATCCTATTTTGATGACTTTTTTATTAATTTTTTTAATAGATTGAACTTACATTTATATTTTGTAATATGGTTTTTTCAAAATGTTGTTTCTTCTTCCCATGAGTCTTTGCTTTTGAAACTCGATTTTTCTTGTATTTGAATATGGAATCCTTTTTGTTCTAAAAGGTATATTACACTTTTTCAAACTTTAATGTTTATCCTTTTTTATTAACGATCTTTTGTTTTACTATATTACTTTTTTTTTCATTTTGATTGATATATATATATATTTTTTCAACCCTGTACTTTAATCTGGGTGTTATATAGTTTCTTTTTATATTTTCATGGAGTTGCCATCTTGAAATGGGGGTAATATTAGTATTAGTTTGTGCGCCTGCCGCTTGGCTTCTTTTCGAGGGGTAGGGATCTTTTTTCATGCTTTTGCTTTTTATTTTTTTGCTTTTAGTTCATGGGCCAACTTTAAATTATTAATATTGGTGAGGTGTCATGTTCTTTGGTTGCTCCTGTATCATTATTCCTTCTTCCTGAATTATGGGTTATGTGTCTTTTTAACCTTTTATGATATATACAATTAATATTGGCATGATGGACAAGTCTATTAATTTTATTTCTTGGAATACTATTGGTTTAAATCACCCAATTAAACATAAAAAATATTTAAAGTATTCCATAGACTAAATGCTAATATTATCTTTGTACAGGAGACCCATATTAGGAAGGAGGACAATCAACGCTTTTTTAGGTTCTGGAAGGGTCAACAATTTCACTCGAATTGTACCGCTAAAATTAGGGGTGTGTCTATTTTTATAGACCCATCAATTTCGTTTATACATCATGAAATTATATCTGATCCACAGGGCAGATTCTTGTTGATTATTGGTTCACTTTTTAATCGAAAAGTGGCTTTAGTTAATATTTATGCTCCAAACTTTGACTGCCCTGAATTTTTTAAATGTTTATTTACTTCCCTTCCTAATCTAAATGAATATATGTTGATAATGGGTGGAGATTTCAATTGTTGTTTGAACCCTTTGATGGATAGATCTAAACCTATTCGAATTCTTCCGAATAGATCAGCTTTACTTATTAATTCTTTTATGGTCGATTCGGGAATTACTGAAATATGGCGGTTTTTGAACACTAAAGATAAAGAATTATTGATTTTTTCACATGTATATCATAGCTATTCTAGAATTAATTATTTCCTTATTGATCATTGTTTATTAACAGATGTTACTGATTGTAAATACGATTCTATTGCCATTTCGGATCATGCACCTTTGAAGTTATCTATCAAGATAACTTGATGGAGTTTAATGCTGAGAAGTGTGAGGTTCTGGCAGATGGAGTTTAATGCTGAGAAGTGCGAGGTTCTACATTTTGGCAGGAATAATCCAAATAGAACATACAGAGTAAATGGTAGGGCATTGAGGAATGCAGAGGAACAGAGAGATCTAGGAATAACTGTGCATAGTTCCCTGAAAGTGGAGTCTCATGTAGATAGGGTGGTGAAGAGGGCTTTTGGAACGCTGGCCTTTATAAATCAAAGCATAGAGTACAGAAGTTGGGATGTAATGCTAAAGTTGTACAAGGCATTGGTAAGGCCAAATTTGGAATACTGTGTGCAGTTCTGGTCACCGAATTATAGGAAAGATATCAATAAATTAGAGAGAGTGCAGAGACGATTTATTAGGATGTTACCTGGGTTTCAGCAATTAAGTTACAGAGAAAGGTTGAACAAGTTAGGTCTCTATTCATTGGAGCGTAGAAGGTTGAGGGGGGATTTGATCGAGGTAATTAAAATTTTGAGAGGGATAGATAGAGTTGATGTGAACTGGCTGTTTCCATTGAGAGTAGGGGAGATTCAAACTAGAGGACATGATTTGAGAGTTAGGGGGCAGAAGGTTAAGGGAAACACGAGGGGGTATTTCTTTACTCAAAGAGTGATAGCTGTGTGGAATGAGCTTCCTGTAGAAGTAGTAGAGGCCAGTTCAGTTGTGTCACTTAAGGTAAAATTGGATAGGTATATGGAACGGAAAGGAGTGGAGGGTTATGGGCTGAGTGCGGGTAGGTGGGACTAGGTGAGATTAAGGGTTTGGCACGGACTAGGAGGGCCAAGATGGCCTGTTTCCGTGCTGTGATTGTTATATGGTTATAAGATTTCGGACTCTTCCATTAATACTAGATCTTGGAGACTCAACGCTACTTTGCTTCAAGATCCAGAATTTATTACCTTTATAAAACAGCAAATTGACTTATTTTTTTCAACAAACTATACCGAAGAAATTGACAGAGAAATACTTTGGGATTCTTTTAAGGCCTTTATTCGTGGACAAATTATCTCATATTCCGCTGGTAAAAGAAAACAAAGATATTTAGATATAGCTTTATTAGTGGATAAAATTAAAGAAATTGATAAGATTTACTCCGTGACTCCTACCAAAGAACTTTATAAGAAGAGAGTTGAGCTTCAAATGGAACATAGCTTATTATTAACTTCTTCAATTGAGAATCAATTAATTAAGACCAGGGCTCAATTTTATATTCATAGTGACCGAGCTGGTAAATTGTTAGCTAACCAATTAAAAGCTATTTCAACTAAGCGACAAATTATTAAAATTCGTTATCAAGACAGTAATTTGACTACTGATCATAAAGAAATCAATAATGCTTTCCAAGATTTTTATAAATCTTTATATCAATCAGAATTTGATGGCGATCTGTCTATGATGGACAATTTTTTTTAACAATTTGAATATTCCCAAACTGACAGATGAAGATTGAAGTTTGTTTGATGCTCCTATTTCTATGGCTGAAGTAGGAGAGGCTATTTCATCAATGAATTCAGGGAAAGCTCCTGGTCCTGATGGCTATATTATAGAATTCTTTAAAACTTTTTCTTCTTTGGTTTCCCCTTGGTTATGTGAAATCTTTAATGCTGCATTCATTAAGAAGAGATTACCCTAGTCTTTTTATGAAGCTACTATTTCTTTAATTCTTAAAAAAGATAAGGATCCTACTTTATGTGCATCTTATCGCCCTATATCACTACTAAATGTAGATTCAAAGATTCTTACAAAAATTTTAGCTATTAGGTTAGAAAAGATATTATCACAGATTATTTCAGGAGATCAAACTGGTTTTATTAGGAACTGATATTCCTTTTTTAATGTTAGAAAATTGATTAATATAATTTATACTTCTCCACCCACAATCTCAGAATGTGTTATTTCATTAGATGCTAAAAAAGCTTTTGATAGAGTTGAAAGGACATACTTATTTAATGCCTTGAAAAAATTTAATTTTAGCTCTAATTTTATATCATGGATTAAATTAATATATTATAAACCTGTTGCTTCTGTTCTTACGAATAATTACAGATCCTCTTTTTTTCAATTATCTCGTGGTACGAGACAAGGTTGTCCCTTAAGTTCTTTATTATTTAATATTGCATTAGAACCTTTAGCCATTGCTATTCGTGAGTCTCCTAATATTTTTGGTATTACCTGTAATGAGAAGTTATACAAGTTATCACTTTATGCTGATGACTTGTTGTTATATATTTCTGATCCGGATAGGTCTGTTCCCGCTATTCTATCCTTGTTGGTTCAATTTGGTAGTTTCTCTGGTTACAAACTAAATTTGGACAAGAATGAATTATTTCCTTTAAATGCGCAAACTTTACTGAATGACAGGATACCATTTAAAGTTGTTATTGATAACTTTATCTATTTAGGTATAAAAATTACCAAGAAATATAAAGATTTATTCAGATTGAATTTTTTACCTATGCTTCATCAAATTCAACAACTTACTACTAGATGGTCTCCTTTATCCTTATCATTAGTTGGTCGGATCAATGCTATTAAAATGATGATTTTACCAATTTTTTATATTTATTTCAAGCCTTACCAATTTTTATTCCTAAATCTTTTTTTGATAACATTGATTCAAAAATTTCCTCATTTGTGTGGCAAAATAAAAATCCCAGATTAAGTAAAAGACAATTACAGAAATCTAAAAAGGATGGTGGTTTAGCTTTGCCTAATTTTAGATTTTATTATTGGGTGAATAATATTCAAAATGTAATATATTGGAAACTAGATTTAGACTCACCATTGTGCCCACAGTGGGTAAAATTAGAATGTAATGATGCACAAGGATATTCTTTATTCTCTGTTCTTGGTTCTTCTCTCCCTGCTGATTTAGTTAAATTCAATAAACAGATATCTAACCCTATTGTCAAACATACATTACGAATTTGGTTTCAATTTCGTAAGTTTTTTACTCTGAAAAACTTTGTTCTTGATAGCCCTATCTTACTTAATTTTTTTTAAACCTTCTTTAACAGATCAAGCTTTTAGCATATGGAAAAGGAAAGGGATAATATGTTTTCGTGACCTTTTTTTTGAAGGTAGTTTGATGTCTTTTAACCAACTTTCCAACAAATTTAAGTTACCTAAATCTAATTTTTTAGATATTTACAAATTAGAAATTTTTTGTATAAAGTTTTACCATCCTTTCCTAATTCAACTTTGATAGATTTTTCAGATATGATTTTTACTTTAAATCCCTGTCAGAAGGGATTGGTGGCTCTTATTTATAATATGATTATGAAAATACAACCAGAGGTATCGAGTAAAATTAAACAGGAATGGGAAAAAGAACTTCAATACAATATATCAATGGAAAAATGGGGAAACATTTTACAAATGGTTAATTCTTCTTCTATATGTGCTAAACATGCTTTAATACAATTCAAGGTCGTACATAGAGCTCATATGTCTAAAGATAAGCTTGCTCGATTTTACTCTCATGTTAACCCTCAATGTGACAGATGTCATTTAGATGTGGCTTCATTGACCCACATGTTTTGGTCATGTCCTACCTTACATAACTATTGGAAGGACATATTCGCTACCATTTCCTCAATTTGGAATATTGATTTACAACCTCATTTTATCACTGCAATTTTTGGTATACCAAATGAGGATGATAGTCGACTTTCCCCTTCAATTAGACGAATGATTGCCTTTGCAACATTAATGGCCAGAAGGTCTATATTACAAAATTGGAAAGAAGTAAATCCTCCTACTACATTTCAATGGTTCTCTCAAACTATTTCTTGTGTGAGTTTAGAAAAAATTAGAAGTACTATTTTCAATTCATCAATTAAATTTGAAGAAACTTGGGGACCGTTTATTCGACATTTTCATATGAATTAATTTGTCTGCTTCCAGACCTTTTCTCTTTTTATTCTTGTTCTGGTATGGAGTTCCGGAGTTCTTGACACTATCATATACATATAAACTATTATTATTGCCCATGTTTAGTTTAGGTTTATTATTTTTTATATATATATTTTTTCTTGCATTTTTATATATTTTTTTCTTTTGTTGACTATTCTTAATCCCTTTCATGTATAATCAATATAGGTTAGATTGATTATTATATGATCTTTTTTTTGCCGATAGTTTAATAAGATATTATTATCTTGTTATTAATTTAACTTTAAGTTTAATGTACTCATAACCTATTTAATACAATATTATGTTATGTTTTTTATATATGAAATTCAATAAAAAGATTGAAAAAGAAAAGGAATTACAGGGGAGTTATTAGCATGGATGGGGCATTTTCTGATTGGCAGAAAACAGAGAGTGGGAATAAAGGGATCCTATTCTGGCTGGCTGCCGGTTACAAGTGGAGTTCCACAGGGGTTGGTGTTGGGATGCTGCTTTTTATGATGTATGTCAATGCTTTGGACTATGGAATTACTGGACTTGTGGCAAAATTTACCAGGATATAACATCAGGTGGAAGAGCGGGTAGTGTTGAGGAAACAGAGAGCTTGCAGAGAGACTTAGATAGTTAGAGGAATGGGCAAAGAAGTGTCAAATACAATGTTGGAAAGTATGTGGTCATGCACTTTGGTGGAAGAAATAAACAGACAGACTATTATTTAGATGGGGAGAGAATTCAAAATGCAAAGGAACAAAGAGATTTGGAAATCTTTGTGCAAGATACCCTAAAGGTTAACCTCCGGGTTGAGTCGTTGGTAAAGAAGGTGAATGCAATGTTGGCATTCATTTCTAGAGGTATAAGATATAAGAGCAGGGATGTAATGTTGAGGATCTTTAGGTTACTAGTGAGGCCACACTTGGAGTATTGTTTGCACTTTGGGCTCCTTATTTTAGAAAGGATATACTTCCATTGGACTGGGTTCAGAGAAGCTTCACGAGAATGTTTTCAGGAATGAAAGGGTTAATGTATGAGGAACATCTGGCAGCTCTTGGGCTGTATTTCCTGGAGTTCAGGAGAATGAGGGGGGATCTCATAGATACATTCCAAATGTTAAAAGGCCTGAACAGATTGGATATGGCAAAGGTATTTCCCATGGTAGGGGAGTCCAGGACAAGAGGGCGTGACTTCAGGATTGATGGATATTCATTTAGAACAGAAGTGCGGAGTAATTACTTTAGTAGGAGGGTGGTGAATCTGTGGAATTTGTTGCTACGAGCAGCTGAGGAGACCAAGTCATTGGGTGTATTTAAGGCAGATACTGGGGAGTATCTACGGAAAATAGCACTTATGGCAAGCCCTGAAATTGCATCCCTGTCTAAACATCTGACACTCATCTTTCAGATAACTTTACCATAATATCAGCTCAAAAATACAAGTCAAGCTCGTTAATCTTTTAATTAACAAATTATAGCACTACATGAAAATTATAGCTGCACCTTCCTTGCTTTAACTGATGCATATTGGTCTATGATGTGATCAAAGTCAGTTTTTTTTTCAGTTTCTTCTCTTTCTACACTCAGCAGAACAAGATCACAGAGTCTGCCTTGACCCATGGAAGCTCTCAAATACTAAAGTATTAGTTTTAACTTGCTGAATGATCGCTCACAGCTGGCAATGGAAACTGTGATGTTTAGCATTATCTGAATAGCAATGTGAAGGTTGGGGAAGATGCTCTCATCTCTATACTGAACAATAAATTCAAGAAGCTCTTCAGGTCTTGATATTTTCATGTTGACCCGCCTTGATAGCAACATTCTGGAATCCAAAATTTCTTCATATAGCCGCAGTCCATCAATATCAGAGCTGTACAATTCGCCCAAATTTTCGCACTTCTTCTTGAGGTCGCTACTGACAGCACCGTAAGGCGGTCCCTCAACATTGAGAAGGAACCCAAACTTGACGTCAGTGTCATGCAAACGAATGAACCTTTCATCCATTTCTCTGTGAAGATGGTCGAGTGTTCCCTTAGTGACTCTCTGCATTTTCTCCTTAGCTGTTAACTCTCGAGTTCTCATTAGCCATTCGTTTCTTTTGTCTCTGACATCTTTCAACTTCAATATTCCATTCTTGACAGAGACCAACTCCTTCTTCGAGTGACTCACTGACCAACACTTCTCTTTCATCATTAAAATGACCTTGGAGGGCTTTCAAAACCAGGGCAGCATTGTGGAAATTCATGCTAGGATCCTGCAGCCTCTATTCAATACAGTCAATGTGAATGAGTATTTTGTTTCTAAATCCTAGCAAAAATCAGAAAATCGTAACTCAGCACGCAGTTGTACAGCTGCCTTTCATCACTTCTTGTTTCACTGGTCTTGTTTTCATTGTCTATCATGTCCTGGAGAACTCCTGGAGTATCTTCTCAAGGTACTTGTTTATGGGCTTCACTGCTGCTGTCCTTGCACTCCACCTGGTTTTGGACTCTGACTTAACAACCACATGCATGGTGTTTTTGAGATTTTCCCAATGCTGTGTTGAATGGGAGAAAAATACATAGAGAGCTTCGATGGTTCCAAAAAAAACGTGACTATCATTGTATCCTGCTTGGCTGCAGATACAGCCATCAAGTTGAGTGAGTGATTGTTGCAGTTCACAAATGCTGCCAGGTTGTTTTTCTCACTTATTCTTTGATGAACACCACTTCTGTGTCCAGCCATCACAGCAGCGTTGTCATAGCTCTGTGACCGACAATCTTGTAGCTCCATTTCGTCCTTCTCTAGCTGTTTCAAGATGTCTTCAACCAAGCTCCCAGTATCCTGCTGGCTTATCTGGATAAAACCAAAGAAGGACTCTCTAACATGGACTGTTTTCCTCTCAAAATCAACTCCACATACCTGACTACTTCTGACATCTGTGGAAAGTGTGCTTGATCTGGAGTCAAGTCGAACATGAAACCATAGTACTTGACTTTACGAATGTTTCTCAGTAAGCTCTGGCGAACAGTGGATGCCATTGTGTGAATGAATTCATTCTGGACACCCAGTGAAAGATAAGACTTGGATCCAGGATGACTTTCCAAATGAGTGCGGTGTTCTTTTATGAAAGGGTCGAAGATAGCCAGTAGTTTCAGTAAGCCAAGGAAATTTCTCACATTGGAGTCATTGTCTGCTGAAGTGACTCCCTGTGTTCTCGCAAGGCCAGGTTTTGAGTCACAATGAATTTTATGCAGTGAAGGATTCTCGTCAAGATATCACACCACTTCTGCTTTTCCTTCTCAATCTGTGACTGAAATATTGCGTCAATAACTCCTCTGCTTCCAGCTATATTTCTTTCCACTGCGTGAAGCATTCCCGATGATTCTTGGCATTTTCATGAACACTAATCCTTTCAGATGCTTTCCACTGGTTGAATCCACTTTCCTGCTCCAATGAGGATTGATGGTCTGACCAGGAATAGAGAAGACAACAGATACAAAATGCAAACTTTTTAAGAAGGGGAATAGACCAGCCATGAGCTTCCTCACCATGATCATTTCCCAATTTCCTCTTAAACCAAGTTTTGTTCATTGAGCAGTTATTTGTTGGTAGGAAACGCCCCTCACTGTTCTGAAAATACTTCAAACCCAGCTCTATTATTTCTGTTCTCAACTCGTCAGGCAGAATTGCTTTTCCAGTATCCTTGTCGAACTTCAGAGGTCCAGTGTCATGCTGTTCAATCACTTCTGGTATGACAGTTCAAGGCTCTTTGACACCATCCAGTTCACTAGGTTCAGTATCGTCAGGTTCAATCTCATCAGGTAAAATCTCATCAATAAACTCAACATCATCACCACCACCATCGTCTTCCCCTTCTGTCATGTCAGCCTCACTCTTAATCTCATCATACTCGGATTTATCTGACTTGACTTTCTCCTTGGTTTGTGACACACTTGTACTTGATCCCCCTTCGGATTCTAACAAACTTGTAGCAGGTGCAGGCGACTCCATGGAACGTGTCAAGCTACTTGTTCCGGGCTTTTCAAAGAAGGGCATGAAGAACTTGCTCAACATCTTGGCTTCCTCCACCTCCAACTTTTGTCTCTTCCGTCCTTCAGCTCCACTTTCCTTCTTCTTCATGAAGAAATGCTTCATGGTCTTCTTACATAATGCTCTGAAATAAGGCCATCATAGTGCTTCTCATCCATGATAATCAAAGTCAGGTCATACATCTGAAGAAAATTCTTCTTTCACCATCCGAGGATGGCTTGTCTGATTTTAATAGAAACTGCTTAGTAGCGCACCCCTTCAAGTGGCACCCAGAGCATGTGCCATATCTATCATACCTTCAATACGCCACTGTGCAGATATAGATGGGTTCTTGATTAGCCTTGGCATCAAAGGTATGGGGAGAAGGCAGGGGAGTTGGAATGACTGGAAGTATTGGATTAGCCCATGATTGAATAGTGGAGGAGAATCAACAGGCTGAATGGCTCCTATATCTTATGGACTGCTTCTTTTTATGCTGTATATCAATGATATAGATGTTAGAAGAGACGGTATTGTTGCCAAGTTTGCAGATGATATGAAGATTGGTAAAGGTGCAGTTAATTTGAGGAAATAGGTAGGCTGCAGAAAGATTTAGTCAGATTAGGAGAAAAGGCAAGAGAGTGGCAAACGTTGGAAAATGCATGGTCACACACTTCAGTAGTAGAAATAAATGTGCAGGCTACTTTCTAAACTGGCAGAAAATCCAAAAATCTGAGATGCAAAGGGACTTGAGAGTACTTGTGCAGAACATCCTGAAGGTTAACTTGTAGTAGAGTCAATAGTGACGAAGGTAAATGCAATGTTCACATTCATTTCAAGAGGTCGAGAATACATGAGCAAGGATGTGATGCTGAGACTTTTCTTTAGGCATTTTTGAGGGTTGTGAACAGTTTTGAGCTCCTCATCTAAGAAAAGATCTGCTGGCATTGGAGAGGGTTCAGAGGATGTTCTCAATGATGATTTTGGGAATGGAACAGTTATTGTGCAAAGAATGTTTGACAGCCCTGGATCTGCACTCACTGGAATTTAGGATGAGGGGGGATGCCATTGAGACCTTTTAAATGTAGAAAAGCCTAAACAGCATAAATGTGGAAAGAATGTTTCCCATGGGGAGAGAGTCTAGGACAGAGGGCACTGCCTCAGGATAGAAGGGTGTCCATTTGAAACAGAGATGCAGAGAACTTATGAAATTTATTACCAGCTGTGGAGGCCAGGTGATTCGGTTTATTTAAGGCAGAGCTTGATAGGTTCTTGATTGGACATGGCATGAAAGATTACAGAAGACCATAGAGTGAGACTGAACAGGAGAAAAATGGATCAGTCATGATTGAATGGCGGAGCAGACTGGATGGGCCAAATAGCCTAATTCTGCTCCTATGTCTTGTCTTATAGTTATTTGAGCTGAACAGTTTTCTATGTTATATCTTTTATATGTAATAGAAGTGCATCGGATTCCATTGAAATTCAGTCCAAGATATAACCAATGTATTCAAAGAAGTTTGGAACAAAGGAGATCAACATATAAATAAAGAATATCCTAAAAAAGACAAGACGGGCAAATAATCATATTTATGTAAGGCCTGTTTATGCATATATTGGTTATATTGGGATTAGAGAGATAGTAAAGGGTCAATCTGGTCTTCATAAGGAAGTGAGGCACTAGATGGAAAATATTTGCCTGACATTGCAAAAAGAGCAGAGAGTAACTTATGGACAGAAGAGCAGTAAATGTATCAGGTCAAAGATCCTTCATCAGCTTTTCAGGACTAACTTTATGCACTGTAAGAGCCAGATAATGGGCTGAATATTTTCTGTGATAATATTTAACTGTATTACATTTAAGAAATTAGCATCCTGGTGACCACATACAAAACTGCCACACTCATATGTATAGCAGAGTTTTAGCAATACTTTCATTTGAAATGTGTTTTATAAATCTGTGTTCTCTGATATATTCAAATCAGCTAATGCAAACAGATTATCTCGGTTTAATCGACATAAAACTTTCATAATCATGTTTACTTCAATCAAACATCTCGCTGCCTAAGAATAAAGTATTAACAATGTCAGGCTTTCTGAGAGTTCTGTGCAGGAACCTTGTTAGAAGGGTGAGCATAATGCCACAATCTCCTGCTAGCCCAAAGCTTGCAAGTGATGCTCATCAGTCAAGTCCATATTATTGTCACTGCAACCTGAAGATTTCATGACTTCCACTACAAGATTAGGCAATAACTGTGTCTGACTGATTAAAATAATAGACATAAGGTTAGTTTGCACCTGTCAACCTGGGAAATTCTATGCTCAAAAAATTGCTTGCTAAATAGTGTTACAACCTTCAAAGCATGCTATGTTTTTCTCTGGCTTATTTGGGCTGGCATGTCAAAGATGTGTACAGGCACCATACACCTCTGACAATTGATGAAATATCACACTTTGGGACTGGAATCAAAACTGACATAAAATGTGAGCAGATATAATTTAAACAGCAGAGACACTGATCCATTACAGCAAATTTCATGGGTGTATTAGGTGGCAGACACTCTAGAGTAGATTCAGGTAAGGATGTGCTCTTCTGCTTTTACTTGAGCAGAACTTCTCTCTCCTGATAATACTTACTAATGCTTGTTGCAGCAGCAAAGTCACAAATGTACTCCTCTGCTACATGCCCAGCAGCCTGGATAACCAAATACACCGCATACACAGTGGACATAATGTAATTTGGTTGAAGCACAATGTACATATCAGAGTGCCGACTACATTTAACCATCATAGCTTGCTTCACTCGAATATTATATAGTGTGAAAAAAGACATACTGAACAATGACATTTCCTATGACCTTTTATCTGTGAAAATGCAGAAATGGAAACAGTTCTACTTACCCAAAAGATTGAGAACAATTCTTTCAGCAGTCATGATTTTGTTTTCTGGAAAGCAAATTGGCAACTATGCAGGTTAAATAGCTGGCATCGCTTTAAGTTTGGTTGAAGTAATTAACATTCACATGATAAACGGTCACTTGAGCAAATTAGTGTATGCTGGCTGTACCCGTAGGCCCATGTTAATAAAACCCACCTTTCACTCTGAACGCAGCAAGTTTTTTTGTATGATTTTATCTTGCACCAATAAAAAAAGGTGAATTTTAACACTTATTTAGCATTCTTACATTTCTCTCTGAAGCACCCAAGCCTGCCCAACCTCTTTCTTTTGATTTAGAAATGGCATTCTGAATTTAAAACAAAATAACTAATTTTGTGTTCTGCATACTAAAAAGTTTCCTGCACCACGTGATCTGATTTCTGCCCCCAGTTATGAGCTGCAAAGCCTGCTGACATAGAGCAGCTGTTTCTACTTGTGCATCATAAATCTCCATTACATTATACAAACATATATGGCCTTCAAACCAAACTGTCATTCCTCAGTGCTATTGCATCCTCCTGCTGTCCTGTTACAGCAGTTACATACAAGTCATCTTTAATGCACCAAGTAGAGAAATCAGGTCGATCCATTCCTAGCACTTTAGAATCACAATGGTTGCTACTAAATATTCTTAATCATTCCAAATCAAATGGAGACAAATGTAGGTTATTTCAGAAAAGTAGTATAAAAGCATTTATGGACTGTGGAACTTTTTCAGATTTATGGTTTTTATACTTTTTTTAAATCATCCATTCATTTTCAGTTTTGTTGAGTGAAGGGAGGGTGTGTGGAGGATTATGTTCTGTTAGTGTTCTGTTCATTTTTTGTACGAGGGATCAATGTTTCTGTCCCATTTTGAGCAGGGGAGAGGGTTTTTGGGGGAGTTGACTATCAAGATGCCATTCTTTTTTGTATGGGGGTGGTTTTGATGTTTCTCTCTGAAGGACTTTCATGTTTTTTCTTTGTTTCATGGCTATCTGGACAAAAAAATGAGAGTTATATAAGGATATATGCTTTGATAATAAACAAACCTTTGAAGGGAACAATAGGGCAACAGATAGCATTGCAATTACCTGAAGTGAGGAGATGCAGAATTTTAGTGGTGCTCAGATATTGTTTCAGAGTTACAGACTGAAAACACTCTGATCACAACTTCCAGTTCTAGGATTGTATGAGAGAGGATTGCAGACTGTAATGAAAATTATGAAAGATTTTTGGAGTCCTGGTAATCTGTAACATGCAAAAAACCATGCAAGACATCAGCTAATCTGAGGAAAGCACAGTCAGATATTAACCTTAATAATGCAGTAAATAGTCTCCATTTCTTAGACATATTTTCTCCTTTCAGCAACCTACTCTCTTCATCTTCTCAATAATACTGTTATCCAAGGATGCTTTATCAAATTATATCCCTTCTTGCTTTCTTCAGCTGCATTTTTGAATAATTTGTTATCAAAATTATTTCTTATACCTTTAGTCCCTTAATTCACTGCCTTCCCCATTAAGTTATGCCATACACCAACAGAAATATTTCACTCCATGGCCCTGATGGAAATTTTGAAACTGAAATTGAAATATTTCGGTCAGTACAAACATAACAAAAAGCATAATTTACAATGATGATTTCATAGGACAAAATCACAACAATCATTGATAAACTCCTCTTACACATTCCCTGTGCAAAGTATGTCACAGGAATTCCTTCAACCTCACAGTCCTGTGTTTTTTGCCTGAGGGAAGAACTGATCATCTCACATCATGATAAAGATAACAGTCTTAGGGAACCTTGATTTTCAAGAGATATTGAGGCCCTGATTAAGACAAAAAAGGGGGTGCATAGCAGATTTGGCAGGTAAGAGAAAATAAGGTACTAATGGACTATAATAAATGCAAGAGAGCACTTAAGAAAGAAATCAGGAGGGCTAAAAGAAGGCATCAGGCTGCTCTAGCAGAAAAGGTGAAGTAGAATCCTTAGTGATTCTGCAGAAATATTAAGAGCAAAAGAATTCCAAAGAGCAAAATTTATCCTCTGGAAGATCAGAATAATAATCCATGTGTGGACCAAAGGAGATGGGGGTGATCATAAATTGTGTTCTTGCATCTGTATTTAATTAAGAGATGGATACAGAGTCTATAGAAGTGAGGCAAAGTAGCAGGAGGTCATGGACTCTATAGGAGAAAGTGTTTGCTGTCCTGAGGCAAATTAAGGTGGACAAATCCCCAGGGCCTGACAGAATACTTCATTGGAATCTGTGGGAGTCAAGTGCAGAGATTGTAGATGCATCAGCAGAGATATTTAATTCATCCTTGGTGGCAGGTGTAATACTGGAGGACTGGAGGATAGCTAATGTTGTTCTGATGTTTAAGGAAGTCTCTAAAAATAAATCAGGAATTTGTAAGCCAGTCAGCTTGACATCAGTAGTGGGGGAAATTATTGCAAAGTATTTTAAGGGATGGAATATGAGTATTTGGACAGAAATGGACATTAGGGAGAGTCAGCATGGCTTCGTTCATGGTAGGTCATATGTAAACAATCTTATAGAGTTTTTTTAAGGAAGTTAGCAGGAAAGTTGATAAAGGCAAAGCAGTGGATGTTGTCTGCATGGAATTTAGCAAGACATTTGACAAGTCGCTACATGAGAGGTTGGTCAAGAAGGTTCAATCACTTGCATTCAAGATGAGGTTGTAAATTGGATTAGACATTTGGCTTTGTGGCAGAAGCCAGAGAGTGGTAGTAGATGGCTGCCTCTCTAACTGGAGGCCTGTGACTAGTATGGATTGTAGGGGGTTCCAATGTTGTTTGTCATCTACATCAATGATCTGAATGATAATGTGCTTAACTGGAACAGCAAATTTGCAGGGGACACGAAGATTGGGAGCGCAATAAACAGGGAGGAAGATTATCAGAGCTTGCAGCGAGATCTGGACCAGATGGAAAAATGAGCTGAAAAATGGCAGGTGGAATTTAGTGCAGACAAGTGCAAGGTCTTACACTTCAGTAGGACTGCCCTGGGTATCTCTTACACAGTGAACGGCAGGGTACTGAGGAGTGCTGTAGAACAAAGGGAGCTGAAAATACTGGCCCATAATTCATCAATTACCATTAGAACAGGCATTACAACCTCACCAGTATTCAGTCTTAGTGACATGTGCCTTGAAATTCCACAACATAGAGCTCTTTATTTTATGGTTTTGTGATTGAAAAGAAGGTTTTCCAGGAGCAAAGGGGATTACAATATCTTTTCAGGAAATTTTACATTACTGCAGAAATCCAAGCTGGAAATGGCACAATTTACATTTATATCTCTGATCTAGTTTCAGTGTCACATTGGGTGTTTTCGCCAGTGTTCTGAAATGTGGCTGTTGTTAGTCACTCCTGGAACAATTAGGTTTTACAAGTTGTATACAGTTTTGTACGTGCATTGAGATATTCTCCATGTCTACATTCTGTGCTTCAAAATGTAGGCCACTCCATACCCCATTACAGTACCCATCACCTTTCACCAACTAATCCCACTTCCCAATTGGTCACAAAACCACTATGCCTAATTATCCAATCTCCCAATCAGCTGTCCACCTCTAGTTACCCAGTCATTTGTCTGATAGTCCATCAACGATCTCCACTCTCCAAGCATTCAATCATTGACCTTGGATTTATCTGACATCCTTGGATCCAATCTTGAATTCAAGAATATATTATTTAATTACAGTATGCACCTGCAAACCTGAGAGTTCTAGTGGTCATGGCCCTGACTGAACAGTGGTACACATCCAAGTTTCAGCTCTCCAATTCCCTGAAGTATGATCAGTTGCATTGTCCCTTTAAGACTCAGACTGCCAATTATTGTCTGCCACATTCCTTCAGGAAAAGTCTGTACTTAAAGGCCTGAAGGAGTACTATTTCTAGTACTACTGTTTGAGATTTTGCTTTCAATTTTGTTTGGCTCGTCTTGTTTATTTTGAGCCTGAGTTAATTCTAGACTGTACACTGCACTTGGGTTCACCACCAGCCTTAGCTCTCTTGTTGCACTAGTAGCTGTCTATTGAAATGTAAAGTTTCTAGCATTAGTGTCATGACCAAAAACTTAAATGTAATGATTAAGGAAAGCAAGAGAATGATAACCTAATGACAAATCTCAGCCTGTTATTTTGCTGATCTTCTCTGCCAGTTTTGAGACCATTGGCTGCAATTGAGACATGTCTCCATTCTCTCACCTGATGTCACAAACAGGCACAACTGCCAACTACAGTGAGCAATTTGGAGACACATGGAAGTGCAGATGTTGGGATCTGAAGCAAAATTATACAAACTGCTAAAGAAACTCAGTGTATCAAACAGCAACCATGGAGGGAAAGGGAGAAATTATGCTTATGATCAAGATCCTACATGAGAAATATACCTGTGACAGGCAATATTTTCCCACTCTATACAATCAATTGTTTATCAATACTCAATTTTTACTCGCATCCATTAGTTATTTACCTATTCAGAATTGGTTCTTGTGCCTAACTGTCGGCCTGCACTGCTCTTTCTTTGTAATCAACACTATTTTCTGCACTCTGCTATTATTCTTCCTTTGTTTCTACTTCAGTTTACTTATGTTTTGAAATGATTTGAAAAAAAAATGGCATACAATACCAAGATTTTTATACTGTATCAGGTACATAATAATAATAATCAATCAATTACCACTTGATGCAGGGCACATACATAGGTCAATATCCTTCCTCCTAGAGAACATTTTGACATTTTCTAATTCTCTAACTGGCCCTCTTAAAGAATGTGCTAGATTTAAAGAATGAATTTATGAAGCTTAGCAGCTTGTCAGGTGAAGGTATGACTGCATATGGTGGAGGTAAACAAATTTGATGATGCCCAAAAGTGCAATAATTTTAAAGGTCCAAGACTGGGAAATATCCCCAACCCATGAGCTCAGCCTCAGAACTACCTTGCCTTCCACCCTAAATTCACCTCTTAGCCATCGAACATTAGACCATTTTCAGAGCAATTCCATTACCCCACATACTTTGCTGTAAACTACTCTCACCATTACCCCCACACCAACTTCCAGGAGAATTTCTTTCAGTCTGCCACAGACACCCACAGGAAAAAATAAATCTATGGGAAATTCTCTTTAATGTTCCAGTTCAAAAGGAATATTTTGTAAATATGGGCAATCTGAAATAAAAATACAAAATCAGCAGATACTGTACATAGCAGAGCAGGCAGTATTTCTGCAGAGAAAAACTAAGTTCACAGTTCATATCAATGTTTCATTTCTCTACCTACAGAAGCTATCGGATACTATGGGAGGGTTGGATAATGGAATGTGACAAATGCCTTGTTGTGTATGAAGTGAAAGAACCAGCTGGAAACATTGTCATTTTAACCTGCATGCTATAGTTTTAAAATTTAGACTGTGAAAATTACTAACTTCAATTGTCCCACGGTTAAATCCGGTTCCCTGTGAGATCTTCCTCCCCTGCACTGTAATATTTAGTCTGCAGGGTCAGCATCAAGAATTCCTGTGTCAGGAATGATAAGGGTCAAACACTTTACAGGCCGCCTTTAATTAAACTGGCAATTAACAATGTGTCCACTCCTGCCCCCTTCAGAGGACTGTATTCTATTTTTAAGCTGCTTGTTCTTGCTTTCAGTAAGATTACCAACTAGCAGAGATGCTTGATGACTTTTGTAGTGGAAGTTTGTGTCAATGGGAAACTAGATTAAGGCTGCAGTTGTAAATAAAAATAGGCAGCTTCTTGTTGAAAAAGACACAATGCAAAAACTATATTTTTAAATAAGAGCTGGCACAAAAGCTTAAGGGGATATTCATGTTATTCCCTCAACCAATTTCTCACAGTTGTTCGTGAACTGGGTGTGGATCTGCCATTCAGCAGGTTCACTTGTCCATAACTGACTTCATTAAAATTAGGGCATCCAATTTATTGAATTCATCTGACTGCACCAACTTAAAAGGGATCAACTCAATTAGCATGATAGTTTGTAAAATCAAATCCTTGTCAGTAATTTGAGTTGTTTACTTAAGTTTATTTAAGCTTCACCCTGACACTTTGTCCAAAATTGCCCTCTTAGCTAGGATATTGGAAACAAACATCATGTTACTTTCTTAAGTTAGCTATATATCAACCACATAAATATATTTTATGCAGTTTTAGAAACACTCAAATCTTCATGCAAGTTTCCATAATATAGCCACTGAAGATATAAATTGCTTCTTTAACTCAGAACATTTGAATAAATATATTCAAATAAATTCAAAATATTGTGGAATAACTGTGTAATGATTTATATGGGGTAAGTACAGTAGTTTTGAAGCACCTCACCAAAATCATATTTCCAATTATACCTCCAAAACATGAACTATGGAGGAAGTTCAAGTCTCTATTATATTTCTTCCAAGCTTTATCAGCAATTTGTAACAATGAACATTTTAATTAGATAATAAAGATGGATTCATCACTGTCCATACTCCTGAGGAGGCGTCACCAACTTGAACAAATCTCTAAAGGGGGATGTGTGTATATTTGCTATATATCATTATACACTGATCAGATACCTGTTTGTGTTGTGCAATCAGAGATGCATGATTATATCAGTCACTGCCACATTACTGTCAGCATAAGCTAGTGTGGTCATTCTCTTTTGACCTCTTCCATTAACAAATTGTTCCTGGACAACAGAACTGCCATTCACTGGATGAGTTACTGTCAGCATGAACCAGTCTGGACACACTCTTTTGACTTCTGTCATTAACAAAATGTTCTTGGACACAGCAACTGCCATTCACTGGATGTTGTTTGTTTGTCACATCATCCTCTGTAAACTCGAGAGACTGTTGTGCGTGGAAATCCAAGCTGATCAGCAGTTTCTGAGATATTCATCTAGCACCAGCAATCATTTCATGGTTAAATTCACTTTGATCACATTTCCTCCCCAATCTGATGATTGGTCTGATCAACAATGTCTGACCATGTCTGCATGTGGTGAGTTACTGTCAAATGATTGGGTGATTAGATATTTGCATTAACAAGCAGGTGTACATGTATAGCTACCTAATAAAATGGCCAATGAGTCTATATTTCAATTTTAGTTAATCGATGTTCTGCACCATTTACTAATGGAGTGATGATAACACTCTGTCTACATTCGTGGGAATGAAAGAGTTAACTTAAGAGGATCAATTGATGCCTCTGGCTCTGTACTTGCTGGAATTTTGAAGAAAGATAGGAGAGTAAGAGTAAGAGTGGACATGGAGATGACTAACACATAAAATACTGAATGAACTCAGCAGGTCAGGCAGTAGCAATGGAAAAGTATAAGAAGTTGACATTTTGGGCAGAGACCCTTCATTAGGACTGATGAAGGGTCTTGTCTCTGGATCTCCAGTAGTAGGAGAGTCTAGGACCAAAGTGCAGAGCCTCAGAATAGAAGGGCATTCCTTTAGAACAGAGATGATGAAGAATTTCTTCATCTAGGGCGGGGGTCGGCAACCCGCGGCTCCGGAACCACATGCGGCTCTTTTAGCTCAGTGCTGCGGCTCCCTGTTGCTTTGGGAAATAATTGGTCAGTATTTAATTAAAATGTATTTTATGTTAGTTTGTTAGTTTTTGAAATGTAATTCTAAATTTGAAGATTATGGTGATCTTGTACAATCTAAATAAGACGTTGTGGCGACCCATTTCCTGGCACATTGGAACCGGCTCACAATTAGCCAGCGTTCAGGCTAAGGGAGATAGCCTACGGGGGTTTGTGAGTACGTGTCTTTTGAAGCATCCGTGTCCATGGGGGCCAGGTTGAGGGAGGCTTAAAAGCAAGGCTGTTTAGTTCAAATAAAGTTATTCGACTGCAGTTTACTGACTGCGTGAGCACACCGCTACAACGTGTTTTTATCGCTATTAATATACATCACCACTGCCAATACCTGACACACGTCAGTGCGCGATTTCTTTAATTTTTCGATCCAAGGTAGGCCAACTATGGAGAATTCTAAAAAAAGAAAAGTGACTGAAGAAAACAGAACGTTTAATGATACGTGGACAGATTCATTTGCTTTCACTGTTGACGAGACTGGTTTACCGGTATGCTTAATATGCAATGAGAAACTAGCAAACAACAAAAAGTCAAATGTTGCAAGGCATTTCCAGAATAAACACGCAGCCTTTGCTCAAAAATATCCGGATGGAGATGAGAGAAAAAAAGCCATTTCGGAACGGATGCGGAAGGTTGATCTGAGCAAAAATCATTTCAAGCAATGGATGAAGTCCGGAAAACCAACGACATACGCTAGTTATATTGCCGCTCAGGAAATAGTCAGGCACGGGAAGCAGTTTACAGATGGTGAATATATAAAAGAATCTTTCATTAAGATTTCAGAACATCTATTCACGGATTTTAAAAACAAGAGTGAAATTGTGCAGAAAATCAGGGATATGCCCCTCTCTGCAAAGACTGTCAAAGACAGAACCATAAAAATGGCAGAAGACATCACAAGACAGCAAATTAAAGACATCAATTCACTGTGGCCTACTCGATTGCCTGAGACGAGTCTAAAGACAAAGGTGATATTGAACAAATAGCGCTGTTCTGCCGGTATGTAAACTCTGCCGGGCCACAGGAAGAACTGATTGAGTTGATACCTCTAAAAGACCAAACACGGGGGGAGGACATTTGTGAGGCTGTCTTGAATTGTTTAAGAGCCAAAGGAATAAAGACTACCCACCTGGTGTCAGTAGCTACTGATGGGGAACCGAATATGACGGGAACGCACAAGGGAATTGTGGCTTTACTGCAGAAGTCGCTGGACAGAAAGCTGCTGATTTTTCACTGCATCTTGCACCAAGAGGCACTGTGCGCTCAAACATTTCCTCTGGAATGCACAGAAGTAATGGATGTTGTCATTCAGATTGTCAATAAAATAATGGCAAAAAGTTTAAATCACCGTCAATTCCGTTAGTTACTGGACGAGCTGGAAAGCGCATATTCTGATCTCCTGCTGCACAACAAAGTCCGGTGGCTGTCCAGAGGGGAGGTGCTGAAACACTTTGTCGCGTGTCTGGAAGAAGTGAAAACTTTCCTGGGCAGCAAAGGGCTGGAAAAGCTACACTTCATGGTAAACAAGACAGCGCACCTGAACACGCTGAACACAGCTCTTCAGGGGAAAGGACGTGCAGCCCTACACATGTTGGAGGATGTTTTGGCATTCGAGCGCAAGTTGACAGTGCTTGCCAGAGATTGACAGAAAGGCACTTTGTCTCACTTCCCCAATTTGAGAGAGTTCAAACAAGGTCACGACATGATAAATTCGGAATATTTACATTCTGCAATCATCGCAATGCAAACATCGTTTGGGAAACGCTTCTGTGAGTTCAGAGAGGAAAAAAACACATTATCCTTCCCGGTCACTCCCCTAAGCATCGATTCATCTCTACTGAATACGACTGCATTGGTAGGTGTGAGTAAACCTGATCTTGAGATGGAACTGGCCAACATACCTGACAAAGACATATGGGTGTCCAAGTTTAGATGCTTGACAGCAGACCTTGAAGATGTTGCCCGTCAGAAGGCCGTTCTTGCTCAGAATCACAAATATAGTGATACTGAAAACCTCCTAAAACCAGACAAACTTGTGTTCGAAACATGGAATGCTATCCCCGACATTTATGTAAACATTAAAAAGTATGCGCTTGGAGTCCTGTTGATCTTTGGATCCACATATGTATGTGAGCAGGTGTTCTCCAACATGAACTTTATTAAAAACAAACATCGCGCACGCCTCACAGATGACAGCTTGCGATCCTGTGTAAAGATGAAGGTGACATCATACAGCCCTGATGTGCAGACGCTGTGTGCTGAGGTCCAGGAGCAGAAATACAATTAACCAAGTATGATAAATATTTTAATTGCCTATTGTTTTACGTATATTCATATTTTTTCATTGTTCATTGAAATAGTCCTTTTATTTTTCAGGTTGACAGCTGGCTGACGTTATTTTTGGTTTGCTGCTGACGGAAAATTTAAGTTCAGCGTTTTTCATAAATACAAGAAGGACTCAAATAGACATTGAGTATTTTACTTAAAAGTAACCTTCAACCCAACGTCTTTTTTTCGGAGTTCAAAATGTTTTTGTTGCATGCAGAAATGTAATTTCGTTTTCTCTGCAGGAGTTCATCAATTTCATAAATGCAACACATTATAGTTTGTTTATACATAGCATAAAGGCAAAAAAAACGTTGTATGCAGTGTTATTTCATTTTAAATGTCAAACGGGTTTTGCGGCTCCCAGTGTTTTCTTTTCTGTGGGAAACGGGTCCAAATGGCTCTTTCAGTGGTAAAGGTTGCTGACCCCTGATCTAGGGAGTGGTGAGTCTGTGGAATTCTTTGCCACAGATGGCTATGGAATCCACATCATTGTGTTAGGTATTTGTGAAGCGGAGGTTGATAATTAGTAGGGGAATTGAAGGTTACAACAAGAAGGCAGGAGAATGAGATTGAGTGGGAAAAATGTCAGCTTGATCAAATGGCAGAGCAGACTGAATGGGCCAAATGGCCTAATTCTGCTCATAGGTCTTATGGTCTCACGGTAACTATAGAAGAAATGAAAATGAATGGGACTGTTCAGAGGAACTCAGTGCACTGCAATTAAATACTTCATTAGTTCTATTAAATTCATAGTACTTGCAGCTTTATTTGAGATGGGGGATTGTTCCAATCCACTGTCCTGTTTAAGTGAAAGTCTTTAAAGATACATAGAGCCTTGTCGATAATTTATAAGCTAAAAAAGGAGCTTACTTGAACAGCCAGTGTTATTGCTTTGCTTGGCATAGCACTCCTGTACCCAAGAATTTATCTTCCAACATCAATCAGATGCTTCTGGCTATGTATTAATATTCTTGCCACATTAATGTAGTTACTTCAGAGATCATTAGGGAAAGGATAACTACCCCGGTAAGTAAATTTGAGAAATTTTTAAAAAAGCCATTCTGGTAAATAATTTTGGTGCATACCATGAAATCTTCAGGCAGATCCCAATGGGGCCATATATTCCAGCTAAGAATCTACAAATTAGATAATACAAAGCAACTTTGCACTCTTACACAGGTAATGCTACAAAAAAAATCTTATTATTTATCATAAGCTTATACTAAACAAGTTAATTTTGGTGGATTTTTCAAGGAAAGATGACAGATAATAGACCATCCAAGTACAAGAGTTGAACCTGAATGATTCCACTTTAGACACAGTCTGGATTCTCTCTTGATCATCCAAAATTTAAAGTTCAAAGCAAACTTTTATCTAAGTACATATATGTCACCATGTATTCATGAGAATACTTTTCAGTCATATGTAAACAAAAATCATGTCATTTTATCTCGTTTCAAAAAAAGTGCAGTTTTATTTTAACATTTTTCTTGAGGCATAGTATTTACTTTACATTCTAAGTGTTTTAAATACACTGCATGGCAGAAATTTGATACAGATATTTAATGTCAAGTAATTGAATTCCTGAAAAAATTGTACAACTTAGTCTTAAATAGAAGAAAATAAGTTGGAAGGTATGGTGTGGAGAGCAATCTTCCAGCCACATAACAACACAACCTTAAAGGAAAGATGAACAAAAGATATTTCAAATTAATCAGCAACTATGGAACAAAGCTCACAACTTATATTAACAAAAGGCAAATACAAATCTGATATCATAAAATGTCTTGTTTATTAAGTCAATTGATATAGAATGTTTATCTGTACTTAATTATGGAGAAAGAAACCCTGTGCATTCAGTAACCAGAATGTTTTTATTTTCCCAGTAAATTAGGATGAGCTGAAATGCCTTCTTCATCTATCATATGAGCAAATACTTTCAGTTATCAATTGAGTGTTTGTAATGCTACACGCTTAGGTATGTATCAAGTTATTTAAATTGTACTAAATGAACAGAGATTAGGACAATGAAGAGGTGTGTGTGGGAGGCAAAGGAGAGGCAATGGTATTGCTTCACATTGGTGGACTTTTCAAGAACTCATCTGTGGTTCTGAATGAATACACCACAGCTATCACTAGCTTTATTAAAACAGTTGTAGACAAGTATGTGCCCACAGAATCATTCTGCTTCCCCACCCAGAAGCTCTGGGTGAAATATGCGATCCAGGTCAGAGTCATTCAAGTCTGGTGACCAGCAAGGTTACTGGAAGTCCAAGTACGATCTCTGGAAAGCCATCTTATGGGAAAAGTGGCAATTCCAGACTAATTTTAAGTCAACAAAGGATGCTCACCAGTTGTGTCAATGCTTGGATGCTATCATCTCTCAAAGGAAATTCAAGCAAACTAGGCAACAATGGGGCTTTGCTTCCAGATCAGGTTTCTGTGCTCTGTCAAAACCTGGAGGAACTCTCAAACTCCTGTAGCAACTGATGATCCTGTGACTTCAATCTCTGAGGCTGAGATGAGAGCAGCCTTCAGCAGGGTGAATACATGAAAAGCATCCGGCCCAGATGAGGTGCCTGGCCGAATACTTAAGACTCGTGCTGATCAACTGGCTGGAATGTTCACTGAGATCCTTAACCTTTGGCTTTGGCAATCTGAGGTACCCACCTGCTTCACCTATACTGGAGCCTAAGAAGAATGTGGTAACCAGCTTCAATAACTATTATTCAGCAATACATATATCCACAGTGATTAAGCTTTTTGAGGGGTTGGTGATGAAACATATCAACTCCTGCCTGAAAAATGATTTGGATCTGCTCCAATTTGCCTACCAGAGCTACAAGTCCAAAGCAGATGCCATCTCATTGGCTTTTCACTCAACCCTGGAACATCCAGACAGCAGAGGTGCACTCATCAGGATACTCCTTATCAACTACAGATCAGCATTCAGTACCATCATCCCCTCAAAACTAATCAATAAACTCTACCCTTGGCCTCAATACCTTCTTACGCAATTGGATCCTAGATGCTCTCACTTGCAAATCCCAGTCAGTTCAAAGTGGTAGCAACATCTCCTCCACAATCTCCATCAACACAGATGCAGCACAAGGCTGTGTGCTTGGCCCCCTGCTCTACTCACTTTTACAATTATGACTGTGTGGCTAAGCACAGCTCCGATGCCATTTTCAAGTTTGCTGACAACACCAATATCATTGGCTGAATCAAAGATGGTTACAAATTAGCACATAGGAGTGAAATTGAAAATCTGGCTGAGTGGTGCCATAGCAACACCTCTTACTCAATGTCAGCAAGACCAAGGAGCTGGTTATTGACTTGACAAGGAAGAAACCAGAGGTGTATAAGCCAGTCTTCTTCAGAGGATCAGAAGTGGAGAGGGTCAGCAACTTAAAATTACTCAGTGTATAATTTCAGAGGGCCTGTCCTGGGCCCAGCATGCAAGTGCAATTGCAAAGTATGTCATCGCCTCTACTTCTTTAGGAGTTTGCAAAGATTTGGCATGACATCCAAAACTTTGCCAAAATTCAATAAACGTTTGCTGGAGAGTATATTGACTGGCTGCATCACAGTCTGGTACGGGAGCACCAATGTCTTAAAATGAAAATGCTACAAAAAGTTGTGTATATGGCCCAGCCCATCACGGGAAAAAACCCTTACCACCACTAAGCACATCCACATGAAGTACTGTCATGAGAAAGAAACATTCATCATCAGAGACCTCCACCACCCAGGTCATACTTTCTTCTTGCTGTTGCCATCAGAAAGGTGGTATAGGACTAACAAGATTTACACCACCAGGTTCAGAAACAGTTACTACCCCTTAACTATCAGGCTCTTGAACCAAAGGGGATAACTTTACTCAGCTTCACTTGCCCCATCATTGAAATGTTCCAACAGTTTAGGAACACACTTTCAAGGACTCTTCATCTCATGTTCTTGATATTTAGTCCTGATTTATTTATTATTTTTATTTCTTTCTTCTTGTGTTTGCACACTGGTTGAGCATCCGTTAATGATGTCATTCATTCCATTATGATTCTTATTCTATTTTGGACTTAAGTATGCCCGCAAGAAAATGAATTTCAGGGTTGTATATGGTGGCACATATGTACTTTGATAATAAATTTACTTTGAAGATTGATGCAAAGAAGTAAGAGGGCATTTTGGGTTAAGGATCAGAGAGACTACTCAATTAACTCAATTTTATAATGCATAGTTTGCAGCAGCATATAAAATTACAGATAATGAAAAAAAACGTAGATTGAAATCATTAAAATCAAGGAACTGCACACAAGTCTGCTCTACTATAAGGGAAATTAATGAAATAATAATTCATTAACAAAACTCATTCAGTTGCACAAGTTTAAAATTACTAACTAATTGCCCTGTTATTAGCAATTTACAAGTTCATTGTGGAGGATGGGTGCTACTTAGCCTATCATTCTTCAGCCATTCCTCTGCAAAAATTGCCCAGTTATTTCCAATTTTATGCCCTTTTAAACCTCTTTTTTTCCCCCATATAACTATTTACATTATTTTCTTAATAAACTAGAAACTAATTTTACTCTTATTCTTTCTGCTAAGGTGCCCGACTAAAGCCTGTCCTTGGTATTCTTGGTTACTCATGATTTCCAGTACAAAACCAACCGAAATGTATTTTTTGTCATTTAACTTGGAAGTATCTTTGTTACTTCTCTCAGATCATATAAGTGTCTCCATTCTACAGAAAGAGAGGGCTTCTATCTGTACTCTTTTCTGAGAAGTACATTTCCTCGTTCCCAGCATCACCTTCAAGAATTTCATCAGCCCTTTATCCCTTCAACATCTTTGATAAAGTGTAGTGTCAAAGCAAAGCAGAGATAAATGGAGGTTTAACAATAACACATTTTTTGTATTATGTAAGTTCTCCAAACACTACCAGTTTGATCTGCCACTTTAAAGAATGTAACCTTTCTTTGATGAGATTTGCATACAGTTCATTTCCTCATTATTTCATTTAAAGTATGTCATCTCAAATTTTACTACATGAATCTTATTTTAACATTCATCAGATTAAGCAAATAAGTTGGCTGCATTATTATTATTACTATTATTATAATTAGTGGAAAACATTTCTCCAGAGTTAATGATTTGATGGAAAATGTTGATGTGTCCTCTGCCTCCTGCCATCTGGCAAAAGGTACCGAAGCATTCGGGCTCTCACGAGCAGACTGTGGAACAGTTTCTTCCTCCGAGCTATTAGACTCCTCAATTCCCAGAGTCTAGTCTGACACCAACTCAAATGAACACACACACACTCAAATGAACACCACTCCACTCCCTTTGCAATTTTTACTCATTTCTTTCTCAATTCCTGCTAAAACATTGTTTACATTTACATCATTTATTATTATATTGTAATTTACCCTTTACTGTACCTACTTTCTTGTTTTTCAATTATTGTACTGTCATGCACTGTTTGACTCTATGTAGTCCCGTGTAGGTCTGAAGTCTAATGTAGTTTCATGTTATTTCACATAGTCTAGTGCAGTTTTGTGTTGTTTCACGAAGCACAATGGTCCTGGAGGAACGTTGTTTCATTTTTACTGTGTACTGTACCAGCAGTTATGGTTGAAATGACAATAAAAGCGACTTGACTTGATAAGTCCAGACCATTTATCTAAATTGTTCAAATGTTCCGATTGTTTACATCATTCCAGTTTAATTATTACTTTACATATAACCCTAAACTTTCTGTTATTTCAACCTTTAGAAACCTTATCAAATTCCACTTCGTATCACATATTTCAACATATTCTTTCTGTAGCACCTTATTTTTGTGTTTGTGTTTCAAACGTTGTATTGTTAAATACAATTTCTTTAGTTCCTCATATGTGGCCTACATGATCAAATTTTGCACGTATATATAATCTCTTTACTTCACAATGTCTTCTGCATTTTCAAACCAAAACCAAAAGTATTGAATGGTATTGTAGATTTAAACACTTTACAGAAGTGCCATTGTCCATGTTGTAAACAAAGACACATGAAAAAATAGAACTGAATTTCTGTAAAATATGAACAACTCATTGTTTTAAGAAACAGAAGGGTGCATGTGAATTTCATGACTTTTCATAGTATCTTGCACTTGTACACAAGTACACAAGATAAGGAAATTTAATGTTTGATTGGGAGGAAGGTTGCAATTTCAAGATAATGACTCAAGGGCCTCTACAGGATAGAAAAGTATCACCCCAAATAAAATGTGATCAATATTTTCTTGATATTACTTGTTTTCTATGGTTACTATGTATGAGACTGTCAAGTATCATGTTTTTAGGTATCACCAAGGGACATTACTTATCCTATTACTTATGCGCTCATATCTATATATGGACATGTCTGTTCTTTTAGGTACTATATGTCAACATAGGCATTTTCCATTACTTCTCTACTGTCCTTTCTGTCAATGTCTTTTTCCCACTATTTATCCAGGCTGGAAGAACACAAGAAATTGGAGCAGGGGTAGGTCATCCGGCCTGTCGAGCCCGCTCTGCCATTCAATAAGATCATGGGTGATCTGGCCATGGACTCATCTCCAACTACCTGCCTTTTCCCCATAATCCTTAATTCCCCTACTATACAAAAACCTATCCAACCTTGTTTTAAATATATTTTAAATATACTGAGGTAGCCTCCACTGCTTCATTCCACAGATTCACCACCCTCTGGGAAAAGCAGATCCTCCTCATCTCCATCCTAAATCTACTTGCCCGAATCTTGAGGCTATGATCCCTAGTTCTAGTCTTACCTACCAGTGGAAACAACTTTCTTGCCTCTATCTTATCTATCCCTTTCATAATATTATATGTTTCTATAGGATATCCTTTCATTCTTCTGAATTCCAGCGACTACAGCCCTAGGCCACTCAACCTGTCCTCATAGTCTAACTCCCTCATCTTTGGAATCTAACTGGTGAACCTCTTCTGCACTGCCTCCAAAGCCAGTATATCCTTCCTCAAGTAAGGAGACCAGAACAGCACACAGTACTCCAGGTGCAGCCTCACCAGTACCCTGTATAGTTGCAGCATAACCTCCTTGCTCTTAAGCTCAATCCTTCTAGCAATGAAGGCCAACATTCCATTTGCCTTCTTGATAGCCTGCTGCATCTGTACAAGTTATTATGATTCATGCACAAGCACTCCCAAGATCCTCTACACAGCAACCTGCTGCAATTTTTTACCATTTCAATAATAATCTGTTCTTCCATTTTTCCTTCCAAAGTGGATGACCTCATATTTAGCAACATTGTACTGTACTCCATCTGCCTGACCCTTGCCCACTCACTTAACCTATCTATATCTCTCTGCAGACTCTTCGTATCTTTGGCACAATTTGCTTTTTCACTCAATTTAGTATCATCAGCAAACTTAGATACACTACACTCAGTCTCCTCTCCCAGATCATTAATGTATTTCATAAACACTTGTGGGCCCAGCACCAACCCCTGTGGTACACTGCTCACTACTGATTGCCAGCCAGAGTAACACCCATGTACACAAACTCTTTGCCTTCTATTAGTTGACTCATCCTCTATTCATGCTAATGCATCACCACCAACTCTATGCATCCTTATCTAATGGATAAGTCTTTTATGAGGCACCTTATTGAATGCCTTCTGGAAATTCAAGCAAGTAATGTCCATCTGTTCCCCTCTATCGACTGCACTCATTATATCCTCAAAGAACTCCAGTAAGTTTGTCAAACAGGATCTGCCTTTGCTGAATCCATGCTGCATCTGCCTGATGGATCCATTTACTTCCAGATGCCTTATTATTTCTTCTTTAATGATAGACTCAGCTATTTCCCAGCTACAGATGTTAAACTAATTGGCCTTTTGCCTACATTTTTTTTGAACAGTGGTAAGACATTCACCATCTTCAAATCTGCCAGGTCCTGCCCAGAGTCCAGAGAACTTTGGTAAATCAGCACCAAAGCCTCTACTAGAATTTCTGCCATTTTTTTCAGTACCCTGGGATACATTCCATCAGGACCAGGGGACTTGTCTATCTTTAGGCCCACAACTTTGCTGAGCACTAGTTCTTTACTGATAGCTATTGTATCGAGGTCCTCATCTCCCACAGCATCCATAACATTTCTCTTTGGCACATTAGATGTGTCCACCACTGTGAAGACCAACACAAAATAGTTATTCAAAGCCTCTGCTATTTCCTCATTATTTAATATCAATTCCCCCCTTCTCATCCTCCAAGGGACCTACATTCACTTTAGCCACCGCTTTATATAATTATAAAATTTTTGCTATCCATTTTTATATGAAGGCACACACTCAGCAATTCAGGAACAGCTTCTTCCCCACCTCACTTTTTTAATATACAGTATTTCTGTTTTTGCACATTTTTAATAATCTATTGAATATATATATATAATTGATTCACTTGTTTATTTATTATTGTGTTTTATTTTATTTATTATTTTTTTCTCACTCTCTGCTAGGTTATGCATTGCATTGAACTGCTGCTGCTAAGTTAACAAATTTCACATTACGTACCGGTGATAATGAACGTGATTCTGATTCTGTTCTATATTTTGTGCCAGTTTATTTTCATAACCTAGCTTCATTTAGTGGTTCTTTGTTGCTTTTTGAAAGTGTCCACAATCCTCCAGTTTCCCACTACTTTTGGTGAATTTGTATGGACGAGCTTTTGGTTTGATGCCTTCTTTTATTTCCTTAGTTATCCAAATCTGGCTCTCCCCACCCTTACTGCCCTTGCTTTTAACTGAAATATACTTCTCGAGCACCGTAGAACATCTCTTTGAAAGTCTTCCACTTTTCCTCAACTGTCCCATCATATAGCCTGTGTTCCCAGTCTACACTAGCCAAAATCCTCCCTCATCCCATTGTAGTCTCCATAGTTTAGGCATAATGCACTGGTTTTAGATTGAACTATTACACCCTCCATTTGTATGAGAAATTCAATCATATTGTGATCACTCTTTCCAAGAGGATCCCTAACTACAAGATCACTAATTTTACCTGTCTCATTGCACAGGACCAGAACTAAAGAAGCACATTCCTTTGTAGATTCTGTTCCAAGAAAGCCACCCCAGATGCATTCAATGAAGTCCTCCTCAAGACTGCTTCAACCAACTTGATTTTATCAAGCCGAACTGAAAGATGAGAGTTTATTTTGTGTTAATATTGTACATTTAATTTGAGAACATGGAATAGTACAGTTCAGGAATAGTTCTATCAGCTCACTGTGCCTGTGCTGAGCATGATGCTGATAGAAGCTAATTCCATCTGCCTGCCAATGGTCCCTCTATTTCCTGTCGCTTCATATATGTGCCTAATTGCCTCTTAAATGCTGCTATCATATCTGCTCCCAACACTTCCTTTACCAGCACTTTCCAAGCACCTGCCACTCGCTGTGTAAAAAACAGGGTTTTGTAAAATTTATTTAAATGTCCCCTTTCTCATTTTGAAACTATACTTTCCAGAGTTCCAGGCATATGCACTCTGAAGAAAAACTGAGTTTAACCATCTATTCTATCCAAGCCTCTCAGAATTTTATGTACTTCTGTCAAGTCTCCTCTCAGCTCCAACACTCCAAAGTAGACAAAGGTTGACTACCCTCTCATTGCTAATTCATTCTCATCCAGGTCACATCAGATGGCTACCCTAATAACAACATCTATCCTTGGTCTAACATACTGAACAATGAAGAAGGCTCAACAGCAAATCTATGTCTTCAGGAGTGTAAGGAAATTTGGTCTGTCACCGATGGATATTCTGATTGCTTGCAGTATCACCTGGTATGGAGGCTCCAATACATAGGATGAAAAGAGGCAGCAGAGGTTGTAGACTCAGCCAGCCCCATCATGGGGACAACCAACCCCACCATCATGTGCTGCTTCAAAAGGCAGTGCCTGAGGAATGTGGCATCCATCATTGAGGACCATCACCATAAAGGGCATGCACTCTTCCTTTATTTTCATTGTAACTTGGAGTTTTTTTTCATATCTTGCACTGTGCTGCTACCACAAACAACAAGCACCATATAGCGTGTCAGTAGTAATTAACCTGACTTGGATTCTGAATCTGAACCTCCACGTCCTTTTTATAATGCAATGACCAAAAGTGCACACCATACTCCAAATCAGAATCAGATTCATTATCATCGGCATGTGTCGTGAAATTTGTTAACTTAGCAGCAGCAATGCAATGGATGATAATACAGAAGGAAGGATAAAAAATTAAGTAAATCAATTTAAAAAAGACAAGGTAGTGTTCATGGGTTAAATGTTCATTTAGGAGTCGTGTAGCAGAAGAGAAGCTGTTCTTGAATCAACAAGTGTGTGTCTTTAGGCTTATGTACCTCCTTTCAGGCAGAAACAATGAGAAGAGGGCATGCCCTGGGTGATGGAGATCCTTAATAAAAGAGGCGCCTTTCTGAGGCACTGCTCCTTGGCGATGTCTTTCATGCTATGAAAGCTTGTATCCTAGATGGAGCTGACTAATTTTACAACTTTCTGCAGCTTCTTTCGGTCTTGTGCAGTAGCCCCCCTCCCCCATACCGCACAGTTATGAAGCCTGTCAGAATGCTCTCTACAGTACATCTATGGAATTTTGAGTGCTTTAGATGACAAACTAAATCCCCTCAAATTCCTAATGAAATATGGCCACTGTCTTGCATTCTTTATAGCTGTATTGATATGTTGGGACCAGGTTAGATTCTCAGAGATCATGGCACTCAGGAACTTGAAATTGCTCACTCTCTCCACTCCTGATCCCTCTTTGAGAATTGGTTCATGTTCCTTTATCTTACCCTTCCTGAGGTCCACAACCAGCTCTTTGGTCTTACTGATGTTGAGTGCCAGGTTGTTGCTGTGACACCATTCAGTTAGATGGTATATCTCACTCCTGTACACTCTCTTATCACCATCTAAGGTTCTACCAACATTGAATGTATGATCAGCAAATTTACAGGTTTCATTTGAGCTATACCTAGCTACACAGTCACGGGAATAGAAGGAGCAGAGCACTCGGCTAAGCACACATCCCTGAGGTGAGCCTGTGTTGATTATCAGCAAGGAGGAGATATTATTATGAACCTGCACAGCTTGTGATCTTCCGGTTAGTAAGTTGAGGATCCATTTGCAGAAAGAGGTTGGTTGACACAAGTTTTCAGGGTCTTACAAGGTACTCCATCAGGCCACCTTGTGAGGTTTCATCCTCCTGAAAGACAGTCTCCGAGACAGAGATGACTAGGTCCACCAGGTGCAGCAGGGATCTTCACAGCTGTAGTTATATTCTCCCTTTCAAAGTAGACATAGAAGGCAGTGAGCTCATCCGGCAGTGAAGCCATTCATGTTGCTGGGCTTTGTTTTGTAGGAAGTAATGTCCTGCAAACCCTGCCAGAGTTGATGTGCATCTGTTGTTGCCTCTAATTTCACACCTAATTGTTTATTCACACTTGAAATGGCCCTCTGCAAGACATACCAGGTTATCTTGTACAGATCTGCATCGCCAGACTTAAATGCCACAGATCTAGCCCTCAGCAGACAATGAGCCTTTTGGTTCATCCACACTTCTGGTTTGGGAATTTTTCGTAGGCACGCACTCATCTGCACTGGTTTGAAAGAAGTCAGTAACAACTGTGGCATATTCATCCAGATTCAAACATGAATCCCTGGATACAGACCAATCCACTGAATCAAATGTGGTATTGTGGCGGCTCATTTCCTAGCGTATGCGAACCGACTCACAATTAGATAGCCTACGGGGGTTTGCGAGCACAGAGCTTTGGAGCCTCTTCGCCATGGGGGGCCGGTTGACAGAGGCTTAAAAGTGAGGCTGAAGTTTTCGAATAAAGTTTTTCCTTCGACTGCAGTTACCGACTCCGTGTCGTAATTTTAGCGCTGCTTGTAGCACACCGCTACAATTGGTGACCCCGACGGTCCAAACGATTTTTGGACCAGAAATGACCGACGCCGCCTCTGTTCATGCGGTTTCGTTGAAACTGCCGGGTTTCTGGACACAGCGCCCGGACCTATGGTTCCAGCAAGCCGAAGCCCAATTCCACGTTCGCCGGATCACCTCAGGAGACACCCGCTACTACTACGTAGTGAGCTCCCTCGACCAGGACACAGCTGCCCAGGTCGCGGAGTTCGTACAGTCGCCCCCGGCAGACGGCAAGTACACGGAATTCAAAGCCCTGCTCCTCAGGACTTTCGGACTCTCACGGCGCGAGCGGGCTGCCCGTTTACTGCACCTGGATGGCTTGGGCGACAGACCTCCATCGGCTTTAATGAATGAGATGTTGTCTCTGGCCGAGGGACACACAGGCCTCATGTTTGAGCAGGCATTCCTGGAGCAGCTGCCCGAGGACATACGCCTGCTGCTGTCCGACGCGGATTTCAGTGACCCCCGGAAGGTGGCAGCCCGGGCGGACTTGCTGTGGAACGCCAAAAAGGTGAGCGGGGCGTCCATCGCACAGATCTCCCAGCCACGCTCCCGGCAGCAAACCAGTCCAGGCCCGGCCGCAGAGCCCACTAACCCCCGGTCCAATGACCACTGGTGCTTCTACCACCAGCGGGGGGGCGCAGAAGCCCGCCGTTGCCGCCCGCCCTGCAAGTTCCCGGGAAACGCCAGGGCCAGCCGCCGCTGATGGCTACGGCGGCTGGCCATCGGGATAGCCTCCTGTATGTGTGGGATAGCAGGTCGGGACGCCGCTTTTTGGTCGATACTGGGGCTGAGGTCAGCGTTTTACCTCCGACAAGTTATGACACCCGCAGCAGGGCACCGGGTCCCCCCCTGAGGGCCGTGAATGGCAGCACAGTAAGGACCTATGGCACCCGTCAGGTGCAGCTACAGTTCGGCCCCAGCCAGTTCACGTGGGACTTCACACTGGCCGCCGTAGCCCAACCGCTTCTGGGTGCGGATTTTTTGCGAGCTCACAGCCTGCTGGTTGACCTGCCCAGGAAGAGACTGGTACACGCCGAGACCTTTCAGACGTTCTCCCTGGGCGCGGCCCAGTTGCCAGCCCCTCACCTCGGCTCCATCATGCTGTCCGACAACGACTTCACCAGGGTCCTGGCGGAGTTCCCATCGGTTCTGGCACCGCAGTTCACAGCAGCCATGCCCAGGCACGGCGTACAGCACCACATCCCGACACAGGGACCACCCCTCCATGCCCGTGCTCAGCGGCTTCCCCCGGACAAGCTCCGACTGGCGAAGGAGGAGTTCCAGAGAATGGAGGAATTGGGGATCATCCGGCGGTCCGACAGCCCCTGGGCTTCCCCCCTGCACATGGTGCCCAAAGCGACGGGGGGCTGGAGACCGTGCGGCGACTACCGCAGGCTGAACGAGGCTACCACACCGGACCGCTACCCTGTGCCGCACATTCAGGACTTTGCGGCAAACCTGCACGGCGCCCGGATCTTCTCCAAGGTCGACCTTGTCCGAGGGTACCATCAAATCCCGATGCATCCTGACGACGTCCCCAAGACGGCTCTCATCACCCCGTTTGGCCTCTTCGAGTTCCTCCGCATGCCGTTCGGCCTGAAGAATGCCGCACAGACGTTCCAGCGGTTAATGGACGCGGTGGGACGGGACCTGGACTTCGCGTTCATCTATTTGGATGACATCCTCATAGCCAGCGGCAGTCGTCAGGAGCATCTGTCCCACCTCCGTCAACTCTGCGCCCGACTGAGTGAGTACGGTCTTACAATCAACCCTGCCAAATGCCAGTTCGGACTTGATACCATTGACTTCCTGGGCCACAGGATTACTAAAGACGGGGCAACCCCTCTGCCCGCTAAGGTAGATGCGGTCCGCCACTTCCCCCGACCCACCACGGTCAAAGGCCTTCAGGAATTCGTAGGTATGGTCAATTTCTACCGCCGCTTCCTCCCTTCAGCTGCCCGGATCATGCGCCCCCTGTTCGCCCTGATGTCGGGTCCGAGCAAGGACATTACCTGGGACGAGGAGTCCGCCGCCGCTTTCGTTCAAACGAAGGAAGCTTTGGCTGACGCCGCAATGCTAGTACATCCCAGAATGGACACCCCTACCGCCCTCACAGTGGACGCTTCAAACACGGCAGTCGGTGGGGTGCTGGAGCAGCTCATCGCAGGTCGCTGGCAACCCCTGGCGTTTTTCAGCAAACACCTGCGGCCACCCGAGCTCAAGTACAGTGCTTTTGACCGGGAACTGTTGGCGCTCTACCTGGCAATCCGGCATTTCAGGTACTTCCTAGAAGGTCGGCCCTTCACCGCGTTCACGGACCACAAACCGCTTACCTTTGCGTTTACGAAAGCATCCGACCCCTGGTCATCCCGCCAGCAACGCCACCTGTCCTACATCTCTGAATACACAACGGATGTCCGGCACGTCTCGGGTAAGGACAATGTCGTGGCGGATGCGCTCTCTCGCCCTACCGTTCATGCCCTTTCCCCAGGGGTAGACTTTGAGGCACTGGCAGAGGCACAGCAGGTAGATGAGGAGATTCCGAGTTACAGGACTGCAGTCTCTGGTTTGCAGCTCCAGGACCTCCCCGTGGGCCCAGGTGAGAGGACCCTATTCTGTGACGTCGCCACCAGCCAGCCCCGTCCGGTCGTCCCCGCAGCCTGGCGGCGACGTGTTTTCGACTCCATTCATAACTTGGCGCATCCCTCCATCCGGACAACTGTCCGGATGGTTTCCAGCAGGTTCGTTTGGCACGGACTCCGCAAACAGGTCAGTGAATGGGCCAGGACGTGCATGCACTGCCAGACGGCCAAGGTTCAGCGGCACACCAAAGCCCCACCGCAGCAGTTCCATCCCGCCCACCGGCGTTTCGACCACATTCATGTGGATATCGTGGGCCCCCTGCCAGTGTCGCGCGGAGCGCGTTACCTCCTGACTATCGTGGACCGGTTCACAAGATGGCCAGAGGCGGTCCCGCTCACCGACACCACCTCCGAATCTTGCGCCCGAGCCCTGATCGCCACCTGGATATCCCGCTTTGGTGTACCAGCCCACATTACCTCCGACAGAGGCGCCCAGTTCACCTCCAGCCTGTGGTCAGCTATGGCCAGCCTTTTGGGGACTCAACTGCACCACACCACTGCCTACCACCCACAGTCGAACGGGCTAGTGGAGCGTTTCCACCGTCACCTGAAGTCGGCCCTCATGGCCCGCCTGCGGGGAGCCAACTGGGCAGACGAGCTTCCCTGGGTCCTTCTCGGCATCCGCACAGCGCCCAAGGACGACCTGCACGCCTCGTCGGCCGAGTTGGTATACGGCGCGCCCCTGGCCGTCCCCGGGGAGTTCCTACCAGCCCCGAGGGGGCAAGAGGAAGAACCCGCTGCAGTCCTGGGCAGACTTCGCGAGAAGCTCGGTAACCTGGCCCCCATACCCACTTCACAGCATGGGCGGCACCCGACCTGCGTACCCAAAGACCTACGGAACTGTAAGTTTGTGTTTGTATGAAGGGGCGGGCATCGGCCACCGCTGCAGCGGCCATACGAGGGGCCGTTTACGGTGCTCCGGAACAACGGGTCCACGTTCGTGCTGGACATTGGGGGGAAGGAGGAGGTTTTCACGGTGGACCGCCTCAAGCCGGCCCATGTGGACCTGGCGCAACCGGCCGAGTTTCCGGCGCCTCGGCGCAGAGGCCGACCTCCCAAGCAGGTTCTGGCCCAGGCTGTGGACATTGGGGGGTGTATCGCCGGTTCTGGGGGGGGGTTATGTGGCGGCTCATTTCCTAGCGTATGCGAACCGACTCACAATTAGATAGCCTACGGGGGTTTGCGAGCACAGAGCTTTGGAGCCTCTTCGCCATGGGGGGCCGGTTGACAGAGGCTTAAAAGTGAGGCTGAAGTTTTCGAATAAAGTTTTTCCTTCGACTGCAGTTACCGACTCCGTGTCGTAATTTTAGCGCTGCTTGTAGCACACCGCTACAGTATAACCAAAGTTTTATATAGCTGCAACATAATTTTCCCACCTTATTCACTCAACATATTGAATGCCTAAGGTGTATATCACCCTATCTACCTATGCTGCCACTTGCAGAAGGCTCTGAACTTGCATCCCAAGATCAGTCTTCTTTTGTAACAAAATGGCATTTTGTAAGTACGTGTCGTGTTAGACAGTATCAGTGCCGTGAGAAACAGAATTAACATTTCAACTCTGATGAATGTTGGTGAAAGTTTGAATAAGAGTTCATAGGCCTGAGACATTAGCTCTGCTTCTTTCACTGTGTCCTGCCCTGTATTTTCAGTATATTCATTTTCTTAAATCTCCAGTTTCCAGCTTCCACAGCAATTTGCTCTAATATTAGTCACATTTTGTATGTTATTTCATTGATATTGCACTGCTTTTATATTACTTACTTGCTCTATTTCATTTCATAGAATGACATACAGCAATATAAACATTCTTCTGAAACCACTTCTATCTAAAAATGGATCAACAATGTATAGGAACCCTCCATTTACTTCCCACACAATAATTTTATCTTGATCTTCTATTTTTACGGAACTGCCTTTTTTTTTACTTTGCTCAGTGGTCTATCTACATAATGCATCCAACATAATTTGTTTGTTATTCTTTTTCTCAAAATATGTGGATTCAAATTTGTATATCCTCTCTAATATCTATGATTTAATGCTGTAATTAATGCTACACTCTCTTCTTCCTACTTCTTTACGTAATCCCTGCTGAATAATTGACTGCAAATTATTTAGGAGTGTTCAGCAGCCAGCCACATTTCCATTGATGCTGTTCAGTCAAACTATCAACGCACCCCCTCCCCCCCACCAACATCCCCACTTTGTGATCTGTGCCTTTAGTTTACCAAGTTAATTCTTAGCCTTTTATGCAGCTATGTGCATTGTAAGAAACAGCTGTAGCTAATTTGGGCATGTCTAAATTTTTCTGTTTTTTGGTATTCATTGATTATGCTAATTGACATACTTAATCAACATACACAGCATTGACATATACTTTTTATATTAAAGGAATTTTAAATACCCACAGCTTGCATACCAGTATAAAATATAGAACAATATTATTGCTTCACTCCTAAAAATGTGAAAATAGGAAAATTATTCTTTTTACAGTATCATACCTTCTTACATGGATCATTGATTGCTAAGGATACTATGCCTAGCCAAGCTAGCAATATGGATTTTGTGCTTAAAGTTATGGTTGATAAGAGCTTTGGAGTAAGGCAGCATTGCCAGTTTGTCAGGTCAATTGTCTGAGCAATTTATAGAAAGTGCTCATAGTGTGATTACTCAAGTCGAGTATAATATTCTCCCAAGGGGCTGTCTATTGAGTCTGCAGGTGGCTGTAGAGGCCAGTCTAGGATCCACATGTTCTGATGCAGTGTGAGCAAGGGTAAGTGGTGGCTGTGGTTAGTTGCTGTGTCTTTTGGATACTCAGTCTCTCCATTTACAGCTGCTACTTCTTCTGTGCAAAACAACATAGTTTGGTCTCATGTAGCACAGCTCCCTCTTGAAAAGATTTGCTCCAGGTGTATCTATTGAGTGCAATGTCTTCCCAGTTATAGGTGTAACATCGAATTTCTTGAGTCTGATTTTGATGTTTCCTTTATTCGCCAGGGGCTCGCTGATCCTCTTTCAACTGGGAGTAAAGGATACGTTTGGGGAAAAGTGAGTTAGACCTAGAAAGTACTTTCAGGAGAACAGAGAAGAAATAATTTTCCAAGGCCAATTCTTAAGATAAAATTTACTTGTGTCGTAACATCTCCCTGTAATTAAATAACTAAGTGCGAATGCATATGGTATAGTAAATGAAATAGAGGCCCCCAGCCTCTAAATTAGTGTAAATAGATACAGTTAACAACAGAAAACTCACAGAAAGACAGGAAAGGAAAAGAATAAAACATGAAATATCTTTACAATATACGGAGTTCCTGCTAGCCATTGCCAAACATGGCATACGTGTGCAATTTGTTCTATAAGATTCAACATAAATGTTTGCAAACTGTTATTTTACTTCAATACTGTAGACTTGCCTTAAATTCTATAATGATCACTTCACTGGGATGGAGTTAACAATTATATATTTAGAGAAAATGATCATACAGGAGTAAGGAGTAAACAATTTGACCCATAATGCCCATATGAAATACAATGTGAGCATGCGGCCAAATGTACATGAACTTATTTGCCAATCTAACTCTTTTGATGTTACTCCATTCATTTTAAGTATTTACAGGTTTCCTGTTTCACAATCCCTCTTCTTTCCTAATATTTTTACTGCTTTTCATTTTACCTTTTTCTTTCCCATTTTGTATATCAGTTTGGACACCTGTCTGTGACAATGTTACAGGGCCAAATACTCCCTGACATTGGGAGGAGATTGACATTAAAACAATCTGGGCAAGTCTCTTCTTCATTTAAACACGTCCTGAATAACACCCAAACTATCCTGAATGCCCTCTTTAAACACAGGGAACTCAAGTGTTATTAGTAGAATGGTGAATGATTAATTTGACTGCAGAGTTTTGACAATTTGGCATACCATGAAAAGGAAAGTCATTCTAGTTTTTGCAGTCCAAATCACCTAATTAGATGTACAGGAAACCTTATTAAAATAACCGCTGTGAAAACAGTATTGAGCTGAATGTCTATGCAGTGTTAACTCCTTCACCAGCAAGAACAAGCCTTCAGTAAATTTCTCTCCTGACTGAACTCAGTTTGAAATGGGCTTTATTCTCCAATCTAAATAACATTTTGCTCATTCACAGAACTCTGAGCACAAATGTAGAAAGCTGTCAGAGACAAAATCTCTTAAGACACTATCCATTGTTGAATCATATATAGCTTTTTTTTTAAACTCTAGAGCAAATTCCTCAGAGGGTCTTCTGACACAACTCATGTTTTACCCACGTAAGAGCAAGAAGGTAGAGATCCATGAAGTCTTTCTGAGTGCACTTGTGATTATTTCTCTCCAGAATCCTATCCTCGTTGGAGTTTCTGATTATCACTGGTATAGATGCGTGTGCAAACAGGATCAAGTCTGGCTATGATGCATGACAATTATTCCTCGGTATTCACTTCTGAATATCAATTGAACTGGTTACCTTAAGAACAGGACATGATTCAGAGGATGGAAAGGAGTGGGTAATTGCGAAACTGTGCAAAAGAAATCCAGATTGGAAAGCTTCCAGCATAAAAAAAAATCTACCTCATGGTTTTTCAACCTATTTAATGGTAATGGTCTAATTTCTGAGTCAGTAGCTGCGGACTCAAGTTGTGTATAGAAACCTGAGCTCTGCTGAGCCAGTACTGCACCATTAGAATTTTTGTATGAGATTCCAAATTGCTCTTATGATAGCTGGAATTTTCCCTGTGGAACTGTTTTGAAGGTATGCTTTAGAGTTTCCACTGATATTCTTTCCAACTTTCATTATCAAACAAATCTCATTAGGCATTTGACTACCTAATATACCTCTTTCTTTTTGTAGAATATCACTATGCAACATTTGGCAATATTTCCTGCTTTACATAAATGACTTCAAAAGTATATGATTGGTTGCAAAGTACTTTAGAAAATGAAAACTCCTGCAACAATGGGAGTCTTGTGGCGCTAGTAAAAGCTTCTGAGAGATACAGCATGGGAACATGTCCTTTGGCACACCAAGTCCATGCTGAATATGAAACACCTATTTTTACATTAATCCCACTCTAACCATTTTATTCTCCCCATATTCTCATGAGTTCCCCAAGACTCTATTCCACGATAATTTGCAGTAGCCAATGAACCCACAAACCCACATATTTTTGGAACTGGAAGTAAAATTATAGCACGCAGAGGAAACCATACAGTCACAGAGAGAACATGCAAAGTGATAGCACAAGAGTTCAGAATTTTAAAAGCAGATAATTGAAGCTTTAACTTAGTGGCTCCACAGTCTATCCATTATGCTAAGTATTACTTACTTATTTTCCCTGTTACGTTACATGTTATGCGTATCTATACACAATGTTCCAATAAAAATAGACTTTAAGTTTGAATAGTGATGCAGGGATTTTTATTGGGGTTACTTAAATTTTGAGATATTTTGAAATTATTGTTGTCTAGATCACACAAACATTCAAATAAATTAAAGTCCAATTGATTAATTCCAAATGAGAATATATTATAATTAAATGCCTAACTCAATTCAAGAAGGTACATGAACTATAATTATAATAAATTTACATTCTGTTGTTTAGTACGTCGATAAACAGTTGTGTAAATGTCACTCTCTATGTCAGAGATAAAATTCATTCATATTAACAAGTAATAGCACCTAAGTTACAGAGAAAGGTTGAACAAATTAGGTCTTTATTCTTTGGAGCGTAGAAGGTTGAGGGGGGACTTGATAGAGGTATTTAAAATTATGAGGGAGATAGATAGAGTTGATGTGGATAGGCTTTATCCATTGACAGTAGGGGAGATTCAAACAAGAGGACACGAGTTGAGAGTTGGGGGTAAAAGTTTTAGAGGAACACGAGTGGGAATTTCTTTACTCAGAGAGTGGTAGCTGTGTGAAATGAGCTTCCAGTAGAAGTGGTAGAGGCAGGTTCAATATTGTCATTTAAAAAAAAATTGGATAGTTATATGGACAGGAAAGGAATGGAGGTTTATGGGCTGAGTACAGGTCAGTGGGACTGGGTGAGAGTAAGCGTTCGGCACGGATTAGAAGGACCGAGATGGCCTGTTTCTGTGCTGTAATTGTTACATATGGTTATAATAGTTGGACTTGCATACCAAAATAAACTTTATTGCCTGTTAGGCTGTTGAAATGTAATGTTACTGAGACATTGTTAAAACTATTGTATGTTAACATAATGTTAAAATCACAGCTTTAATAACTTGGGAAATTAATACAGAAAGGTAAATTTAAATCCTGTTCTGGCATTTGGGGAGTTGAAATTTAAGTAATTATAAAAGAAATGGCTGGGGTTTATCAGCAGGTCAGGCAGCATCTATGGAAAGGAACAAACAGTCAACATTTTGGGTCAAGACCCTTCATCAGGTCATAACAAAATGTAAGAAAATCAGAATCAGATCAGAACCAGCATACATCATGAAATTTGTTCATTTTGCAGTAGTACAATGCAAAACATAATAATAGAGAAAAAACTGAACTACAGTAAAATATATACACATACATGTATATACATATATACACACATGTTTTCTATATAGATAGATAAATTAAATAAGTAGTGCAAAAATAAAAATTTGAAAAATGAGTGAGGTATTCATGGGTTCTATGTCCTTTCAGATATCGGATGGAAGAAGCTGTTCCTGAATTATTGAGTCTGTGTGCCTTCAGACTCCTGTGCCTCCTCATTGATGGTAGCAATGAGAACAAGGCATAACCTAGGTGATGAGGTTGCTTAATGATGGATGCTGGATTTTTGAAGCATCGCTCCTTGAAGATGTGCTGGATTCTACAGAGGCTAGTACTCAAAGGAGCTGAGTAAGTTTAGAACTTTCTGCAGCTTTGTTCATTCCCCGCATACCAGATGCAGTGCCTCATATACCACCTGGGTAGCTTCCAGCCTGATGGCGTGAATATTGATTTCTCTCTCCATTAAAAATTCTGCTCATGTTTTCTATTCCCCACCTCTTACATCTTCTCACCTCCCTATCACCACCCCATGGTGCCCCCTCCCTTCCCTTTCTCCTATGGTTCACTCTTCTCTCCTTTTATATTCTTTCTTTGTCAGCCCTTTACCTTTCCCACCCACCTGGCTTCACCTGTCTTTTTTCAGCTAGTCTCCTTCCACTCCCCCCACCTCTTTATTCTAGTATCTTCCTCCTTACTTTCTAGTTCTGAAGAAAGATCTTGGCTCAAAATGCCAACTGTTTATTCATTTCCATTGTTACTGCCTGATCTGCAGAGTTTCTCCAGCATTTTGTGTGACTTACAGCATGTAACCCATGAAGTATAATATAGAATCATGTCCTTCTGTCCATTTATTACATGAAAATGAGACAAACAGGCCTAATTCTGCCTCCATGTTTTATGGTCAATGGAAAGCTCACACACACATACAACTCATGCTGAGCACCCAGCAATAATGTCACATTTAATCTTGCTATTGTTATTTTGGACTAGCATGCCCATCACAAGAAAGCAAACCCTCACTAAAGGAAGCAACTTTGCTGAGACTATTTAAAAGGAATATGCCATTACCCTTTTCAAAGTTGATAATTCTGAAAATATGAACAGCACAAGCTTAGCTCCAATAAGTGGAGCAGACATTTGATCTTTATTCACATGAGGGCAGCCATATTTCTCAAAGAAGGCAGGTCTCTAAACCATATTTCTCTGATAGTTCATCATGATATCCTAGTGCAGTATATGAAGAAAAATCTTTCTCCAAGAGCATCAAGTTGGTGTGGGTTCCTAGTACAATTCAGTCCCTTTGCATTTTTTCGAGCAAAGTGTATTTCTGGGTCACAGTTCAAGCAAAGCAATTGAAACTCAATGTTGGTTATATGTTCTATAGAGCACATGTCAAGGAAAGGAGCCAACACATGCTGAAAGAGAAAGGGAACAGAACAGATAATAACTGAACAATGAGCACTGGAATGCCATTACAATAAAAAAGGGAAATATGGGGAGAATTTAATTCTGCAGCAATAAACCTTGAAAGAACTATCCCACATTGAGATGTTGTTTGCTTAGTATTAATGTCATGTGATTCTCAATAAGAAAATTTGAAGTAGTTGCCAATCTTTGAAAATGGATTTTGGACTAGCTGTATTAAGTGATCATCATGAATTTGAAAGAAAAATATAACCCCATATGTTAGATTGGCTGGGTTAGTAGCACTCTCACTTTTCTGTTAGATAATTGTGGATTGATCCCCATGCTTAAATGGGAATGTGCAAACTCAGTTTACTCAGCAGTACTGAGGGAGTACTAGAATTTTTGGATGAGATGCTAAAGCCAAGCTCCATCTGCTCACTTAGATAGAGGTAAATGATTTCCTGGCATCATCTGAAGAAGAATATGGTATTGTCCCTATATTCTAATCAACATTCATTCCTCTACCAACACTACTATAAAAACAATTAACTGGTGGGCCATTTATTGCATTTGATATTTATGGACCAGAATGTATGCGAATAGAGTGCTACATTTTCCTACTTAAAAGCAGAACAAATTGCCTTTATATAATGCATTTTAATGTTCAGAGAGACATAATCAGAAAAAATATCTGTAGGCTGCCAAAAAAAATTGCAGAAGTCATCATCACTGAGGTTTTACAAAGTCAATTTGTAGAGATAGGGTAAAGATGAGAAATGTTATAGTAGTTAAATTGAGCAATCTTTGTCAAGAGAAGAATATGACATTGGAAGCTTGGGGAATAACAAACATGAGAAAAATTGCAGATGCTGGAAATCCAAGCAACACACACAAAATGCTGTGGGAACTCAGCAGGCCAGGCAGCATCTATGGCAAAGAGCAAACATCAATGTATCTGGTAGATGAGAACATCTCATCTTTTTTCCAGTCCTGATGAAGGGTCTCAGCTTGAAACGTCGACTATTTTCTCTCTTTTATTGATACTAGCCTGCTGAGTTCCTCCAGCATTTTGTGTGGGTCTAGCATGAAGCTTTGGAGGTTTTCTTTTTCTGTTTCATGGATGTCTGTGAAGAGTAAGAATTTAAGGTTGTATACTGTCCTCTGATATTAAATTGAACCATTGAGCCACAAGTCAATATATAACTGAGTTGAAAATAGTATTATCTTGAGTGACTGATTGTTGTGGAGGAGTTCAGACTTTTAGGAATGGTCTTTAATTTGTAATTAGAATTGTAACTCATTCAAGGTCAAAAGTAACAGGATGGATAACCACTCATGTTGACTGTTACCATCAAATGAGTGGAAAGTTGACTTTGCTTCAATGGTTGATGTTACTAAATAAGACACCAGAATATATTTTATAGAGTGTGTGTGCATGAGCAGAGACAGGCATCAGTTCTGAAGGCAATAAAACTACAATTTAGCAGTTAATAGTGGATTCAAAGAATGGCAGTCCTATACAATGTGTTTGGCAATATGTAATCAGTGCCAACCTAGTCAACATTGCCAAATGTACAGAAGAACATGAGGACAATATTTATGTAACAAGAATTCATTAGTAGTCACTTCAAGAAACTCTAGGAATACAAAATTGCAGTGTGAATACATGGTTTATTTTTCACTATGTGTTGTGTTTAGTTTTCAAATGTGTCCATGGCTAAAGACAAAATGTCTTCAGTTTAAATTGGGAATGCAGCCTATATTGGAACGCAGTCTGGTTGAGAACAAGAGAATCTAAATGGGAAGCTATTGGGACATTGTATCTATTGAAGCACAGAAGCATAGAAAGAATGGAATGTCATGAATTAGCATGCTTTGACAATGCTATTTCATTCTCTTTATAACCACAAGATGTAGGCAACCCATCAGTAAGGCTAATGTATTGAATAGTTTCCGGTTATCCTTTCATTATTAAATATATTAAGTAACTACACAGTAGTGCATGCTTATTCTGTTCCTCAAAACATAACCTTTCTTTCCTTTCTTCAATTATATTACTTCCACTTCATCAATCATATTTTGCTTGAACTGGAAGTCCACGAGCCACTGCTCATCGGGGTATCAGAGGTGAAGAGGGTGAGCAACTTTAAATTCCTTGGTGTTATTATTTCAAAGGATCTGTCCTGGGTCCAGTATGTAAGTGCCATTACAAAAAAGACACAATAGCACCTTTAATTTCTTAGAACTTTGCAAATATTCAGAATGTCATCTAAAACTTTGACTAACCTATACAGAGTGGAGAGTATACCGACTGATTACATCATGGCCTGATATGGAAACGTCAATGCCTGTGAATGTGAAAGCCTACAAAAAGTAGTGGATACAGTCCGGCCCATCACAGGCAAAGTTTTCCTACCATTGAGTACATTTACAAAGAGTGCTGTTGCAGGAAAGCAGCATCCATCATCAAATACAACATCCAGGCCGTGCTGTCTTTTCACAGCTACCATCAAGAACAAGGTACAGGAGCCTCAGGACACACACCACCAAGTTCAGGAACAGTTCGTACCCCTCGGCTATCAGGTTCTTGAATCAGAGGGGATAACTTCACTCGTCCAAGCACTGTAGTGTTCCTACAATGCATGGACTCACTTTCAAGGACTGTTCATCTCATGTTCTTGATATTTATTGCTTTTTATCTATTGTTATTATCTTGTTCATTCTTATTATTTTTTGTATTGCTGTTATGAACCAGCAGCAATTGAATTGAAACTGTGACAGGGTGTATAAACAAATCCTGAGATCTATTAACCTCTGCTCAAAAACATCAAAAAGAAAACAAAAGACTAACTTAACCGGAAGTTAACGGTTAGGCGGCAAGATATAACAAACAGTCAAACGTAGGAACTGTTCTTAACGAGTTCTCATCCAAGCACAGACTTAAAGTGGTAAATTCAAAAGTCCATGCGATTTATACAGTCATTAAGGAGAGACCTCCCCAAAACAACGATTCATTTGAAGTAACGACGAATCTGCCTATCCTAGCTGAGAGATACCTTGTTCGCAGAAATCACAAGGAAATAAAAAGAACTGACCTTTTGACTGGAGGGTGGTCACTGCACAAACCTTCCCCACCTTGTAGGGGTTTAACTCAGATGTGCATGCCATAATTCCAGAATGAATTCAAAAAGGTTGATCATTCCCAAGATGCTGAATGACATTAACTTTATCCAATCCTTTGAACTCGGAAAACTACGGTAATGCCTTCGTTCTCTGATACTGGACTGTCAGGGAAAAATAAACGTGCAACAAACAAAATTGGTGGCGTCTCTACACCTCCGGCTGGCAACAACAACGTTGCACAAAAATAAAAACGGCAACTGCATCACAGACCGTGGGGTTTGTTTAAATACCGTTTGGAAAGTGACATAACGTCAGCCCACTATCCTGTGATCAAACTATGGGCATGTAACATCGCACAGTCTTTTTTTTGCATGCTGGTTGTTTGTCCATCTTGTGTGTGCTTTTTCATTGATTCTATTGTGTTTCTTTGTATTCACTGTGAATACCTACAAGAAAATGAACCTGAGAATAGTATGTGGTGACACATGCAGTATGTACTTCGATAATAAATTTACTTTGAACTTTCAGATTTATTAGTTTCTGCTTCAGCACAATACCCTACCCCATTAAACATCTTAAAGGAAATTTACAGATTTTTTTTTGTTTCTCTCTCGACTCCCATCCGCTCCTTGCTGTGCTTCTCAGTGCAAATATCCACAAAGCTGCCACCAGGTTCATCCTCTTGTTACGAACCCCGTAACTGGGTCACTTACCAGCAAAGATAGAGAGGTCCGTTGAAGTCTGATGGTACTATTTTTAACAGTATTTATTAGTAAAAATACACAAAAATAATATCAATGCAAACATACAGAATATACATCATCAATACTAAATCCAAAAGTGCAGGTATAATAATAATCAATAAGAAATAAACTCCATCATCATCTAGGGGATAATGTATTGTCCGATGAAAATATAAAAGTCACTCAGTTCATTCAGGCTGCGGCCTTTGGTTGGAGTCAAAAGAGATTTTTAGAAACTTGCTAGCTTTTCCTTTTTATGATTTTGATCCTTCGAGAGTTCCGTTGGTGTAGCCAGTAATTTAGCTAAAGCCGTTCTTCTGTGGTAAGGCCCCAATTCCAGGCAAAGGGAAAGGACGCATGCGAGCCCCCCACCGGCTGTCGCTATTAAAAGCTGTCACGGGGTTTCTAGCATTTCTCCTGGTGCATCTGAAGGGGTTGTTCCCCCAGACCCTCTTTTATCCTTACTCACGGGGTCTCAGATGTCAATCAGGTTGGGATGATGCAATCCCTCAACCAGCCCACTCTGGTCATCTCCTGAGGGCTTCAATGAATCATACAGTACTCAATACACAATTCCGTCTCCAAGAGACAATAGCCATTATCAAGGGTTCCGCCTTGCTGAGGCCAGGACACATTCCAAGCCTTGTGTATTCTGGATGTCTCTCCCTCATTTCCTGGGTCCCAGACCCGAATTAATAGCGAACTTGCGATTCTCAAAAAGGAGGGGGCTACGTTTTATCCTTCGGCCCCTCAGAGTTGTGGCACATTCGTAACACTCTAATCACAGGTCTAATCTTTGATTTAAACCTAAAGTCCATTGATTAGAATAGGATCATTTAGACTCAATGTTTAGGTTTCCCTCAACAGCGCGCATTTCTCTTCAAATAATTAGCGAGTACAAATGTGCTCTTGAAATGAGAAGGAATTGAAAGATGTGTAGCGGAAGTTGACTCCCTGCGGAAAGCTCAGACAAAAGAAGCTGATCTTTACACCTGGAAAATCTTGTATGGGCTGAGAATTTTATTCATCTTGAAATCTTGACATGCTCTAGGCTGGCTCACAGTTCCTAATGAAGGCAACAATGCTCCTTTTAATTTCTAGTTGACCTATATTAGATTGATAAAGCAATTTGTCACCGGCGCAAAGCTTTGCTGATTCTGTGTTAAAAAAAAATGTTGCCCCTGAGTAGAGCTAATTATAGATATGTACCATCCTGAAACATTTTACTTCAGTAGGTTGCCAGAGCCTGGCCAGCCCTACAGTAGGATTTGAGCTCATTATCTATGCTCGCACACCTGACTAATACTGAGGTCATGCTGAATCATCACAATTGCCATGTTTTGGTTAATATGATAAACTAAGTCCTACTTGCCTTCTTAAGACAATATCAGCAATCTTATTGAATTCTGTTATTTACTGCAAACACTGTTATTTTTGATAACTGCCCATTCATATTGCTATTGTTTGTTGTACATCACTGATTCACGATATCTATCAATTTTATCTGCAATACATAAATGCACATTAAGATACAATAAGTTAATGTATAAATATTATTATCAACCCCTAATGCTGTTTTTTAAAAAATTATTGTGAACCAGTTCTCAGCAGATTTTGCCATCTGTTTTGAACTACTTAATCATTTTAACTTGGAGGTCCTTGTAATATATGTGGCTTGTATAATATTGGGTGGATGTTATTTTAAGGATTGTAGACTGTGGACTGTGATCAACATTTCTATGTGTATATTACAACAGTTTTTCGTGAGAAAGTTCTTGAAAATCCTATTTGTTTATCTATGAGCAGCAGGTATCTGGTAGAAAAATGTTGTTCTGTGACAGTTCTGGAATAAAGCAGTTTCACTTATCCTTCAGAATCTGATACACGGTTTGGAGAGTCAGTGAATGAAATGATGAATTTTAGATGATGTGCCTGAAAATTAAGATAACACATGGATATGGAATTAAAGTAGCAAGATGTGTGTTACAAATATTATTTTACACCATAGAACAAAATATGTTGGCTGAAAAATTGAATTTACAGGCAATTAAACCATTTGAGAATGGAGTTAGAGGAGACAGAGCTTGACAATGCACATTGAACTAGCTGTGGCTGATAAAACAGAACTTATGACAATAAGATTTTATTATATCCCATTGTCCACAAAGCTGAAGAATCACTAACCACTCAAATGCATTAGGCACATGGTAACCCTGCAAGAAATCAAATAAATGACTTTTACTTTCTCTTATAATCTGGTGTGGAAGATACTTGGCTTTGCATGACAGAAACAAAGAATGGTACCAGATAACAGAACTCATTTGCAGATTCGAAGAAATCTGCAGATGCTGGAAATTCAAGCAATACACACAAAATGCTGGTGGAATGCAGCAGGCCAGGCAACATCTATAGGGAGAAGCGCTGTCGACATTTTGGGCCAAGACCCTTCTACAGGACTGTTGTGTCCTGACGAAGAGTCTCGACCCGAAACGTCAATGGCGCTTCTCCCGATAGATGCTGCCTGACATGCTGTGTTCTACCGGCATTTTGTGTGTCATTTGCAGATTTACACGTTTACAAACCTGAGTGGACATTTGCAGAATTACTTCCAGAAAAGGTCATAGGGATGTACAAAACTTCATCAGAGCCCTACTAAAACAAATCAGATATGTTGAATGGACAACAGAAGAAAGTACATACAATGAAGTATCAGGTAAAAAGCAGAAAATGATAGTGGTGTAGTGGTGTGCTACACACAGCGCTGAAATAACAACGCACAGTTGGTGAGTTGCAGTTGCAAAAGAGATTTATTCAAACTTCGTGGCCTCGCTTTAAAGCCTTCCTGTTCCTGGGTGGGAATGCTGTAGGGGGCGCATATTCACAATCCCGTCCCGCGCGCAGGCTTTTCCCCTTGCTGGTGAAGAAGGCCTGGCGCCCTTTTTGGGACCAGCCTCAATGCCGGTGCGAGCCACTTTGTGAGCCGGTTCGAGTGTGCTGGGAAGTGGGTCACCACATAACCCCCCCCCGCCAGAATCGGCAATACACTCCCCAATGTCCTCAGTCTGGGTTGGTCTCTGTTTGGCCGTCTGCCTCTGCGCCGCGGTGCCTGTATCTCGACTGGCTGCGCCAAGTCCACATGAGCCGGTTTGAGTTGGTCCATTGTGAAAACCTCCTCTTTCCCCCCCAATGTCCAGCACGAATGTGGACCCGTTGTTTCTGATCACCGTAAATGGCCCCTCGTAGGGCCGCTGTAGGGGTGCCCAATTTCCTCCCTGCCGTACATAAACGAACTTACAGTTCTGCAGGTCTTTGGGTATGCAGGTCAGGTTCTGCCCATGCTGTGAATTGGGTATGAGGGCCAGGTTACTGAGCCTCTCATGTAGTCTGTCCAGGACTGCTGCGGGTTCTTCCTCTTGCCCCCTTGGGGCTGGTATGAACTCTCCTGGGACGACCAGGGGTGTGCTGTACATCAACTCAGCCGAAGAGGTGTGCAGATCCTCTTTGGGCACCGTGTGGATTCCGAGCAGGACCCAGGGAAGCTCGTCCACCCAGTTAGGGCCTCTCAGGCGGGCCATGAGAGCCGACTTCAGGTGACGGTGGAAACACTCCATTAGTCCGTTCGACTGTGGGTGGTAGGCAGTTGTGTGGTGCAGTTGTGTCCCCAAATGGCTGGCCATAGCTGACCACAGGCTGGAGGTGAACTGGGTGCCTCTGTCGGAGGTAATGTGGGCTGGTACACCAAACCAAGATACCCAGGCTGCAATCAGTGCCGGGGCACAGGATTTGGAGGTGGTGTTGGTGAGCAGGACTGCCTCTGGCCATCTTGTGAACCGGTCTATGATAGTCAGGAGGTGCCGCGCTCCTCGTGACACTGGCAGGGGGCCCACGATATCCACATGAATGTGGTCAAAATGCTGGCGGGTGGGGTGGAACTGCTGCAGCAGGGCTTTGGTGTGCCGCTGCACCTTGGCTGTCTGGCAGTGCATGCACATTTTGGCCCATTCACTGACCTGCTTGCGGAGTCCGTGCCAAATGAAACTGTTGGCTACCATCCAGATGGTTGACCTGATTGAGAGGTGCGCTAAGTTGTGAATGGAGTCGAAAACGCGTCACCGCCAGTCTGCCAGAACAACGGGATGGGGCTGGCCGGTGGTGACATCACAGAGTAGGGTCCTCTCACCTGGGCCTACAGGGTGGTCCTGGAGCTGCAAACCGGAGACTGCAGTCCTGTAACTAGGGATCTCCTCATCTGCCTGCTGCACCTCCGCTAGCTCTTCATAGTCTACCCCCCGGGACAGGGCTTGGATGTTAGGTCTGGAGAGAGCGTCCGCCACAACATTGTCCTTTCCCGAGACATGCCGGACATCCGTCGTGTATTCGGAGATGTAGGACAAATGTCTCTGCTGGCAGGACGACCAGGGTCCGACGCTTTTGTGAACACAAAATTAAGCGGTTTGTGGTCCATGAACATGGTGAAGGGCCAACCTTCTAAGAAGTACCTGAAATGCCGGATTGCCAGGTATAGCACCAACAGTTCCTGGTCGAAAGCACTGTATTTGAGCTCGGGTGGTTGTAGGTGTTTGCTGAAGAAAGCCAGGGTTTACCAGCGATCCTTGATGAGTTGTTCCAGCACTCCACTGACTGCCGTCTTGGATGCGTCCACTGTGAGGGTGGTAGGGACGTCCGTCCTGGGGTGTAATAGCATCGCTGCGTTTGCCAAGGATTTTTTGGTTTTAACAAAAGAGGCGGCGGACTCTTCGTCCCAGGTAACGTCCTTGCCCGGACCCGACATCAGGGCGAACAGGGGGCGAATGATTTGGGCTGCAGAGGGGAGGAAGCGGTGGTAGAAATTCACTGTACCCACGAATTCCTGCAGGCCTTTGATTGTTGAGTGTTGGGTCGGGGGAAGTGGCGGACTGCATCTACGTTGGGGGGCAGAGGGGTTGCCCCATCTTTAGTAATCCTGTGGCCCAGGAAGTCAAAGGTTTTGAGCCCGAACTGGCATTTGGCCGGATTGATTGTTAGGCCGTATTCACTCAGTCGGGCGTAGAGTTGACGGAGGTGGGACAGATGCTCCTGATGACTACTGCTTGCTAGGAGGATGTCATCTAAATAGATGAAAGCGAAGTCCAGGTCGCATCCCACTGTGTCCATTAACCGCTGCAATGTATATGCAGCATTCTTTAGGATGACTGGCATGCGGAGGAACTCGAAAAGGCCAAACGGGTTGATGAGTGCCATTTTGGGGACGTCGTCCGGATGCATCGGGATTTGATGGTATTCCCGGACAAGGTCTACCTTGGAGAAGATGCATGCGCCGTGCAGGTTTGCTTCAAAGTCCTGAATGTGCGGCACAGGATAGCAGTCCAGTGTAGTAGCCTCGTTCAGCCTGCAGTAGTCGCCACATAGTCTCCAGCCCCCGGTTGCTTTGGGCAACACGTGCAGGGGGGAGGCCCATGGGCTGTCAAACCGCTGTATGATCCCCATTTCCTCCATCCTCTTGAACTCCTCCTTCGCCAGTCGGAGCTATCCGGGGGAAGCCTTCGAGCACGGGCATGGAGGGGTGGTCCCTGGGTTGGGATGTGCTGCTGTACTCCATGTCTGGGAATGGCTGCCGTGATGGGAAATCCGCCAGGACCCTGAAGTCGTTGTCGGACAGCGTGATAGAGTCAAGGTGAGGGGCTGGCAACTGGGCTTCACCCAGGGAGAACGTTTGGAAGGTCTTGGCGTGGACCAGTCTCTTCCTTTACAGGTCGACCAGTAGGCTGTGAGCTCGCAAAAAATCCACCCCCAGGAGCAGTTGGGCTATGGCGGCCAGTGCGAAGTCCCACGTGAACCGGCTGGAGCCGAACTGTAGCCGTACTGTATGGGTGCCGTAGGTCTTCACTGTGCTGCCGTTCGTGGCCCTCAGGGTGGGACCCGGTTCTCTGTTGTGGGTGTCATAACTCGTCATAGGTAAGACACTGATCTCGGCTCCGGAGTCAACCAAAAAGTGGTGTCCCGACTGCTTGTCCTAGACGTACAGGAGGCCAGCCGCCGTAGCCATCAGTGGCAGATGGCCCTGGCGTTTCCCGGGAACTTGCAAGGCGGGCTACAGTGGCGGGCTTCTGCGCCTCACCGCTGGTGGTAGAAGCACCATTGTTCATCGGTCTCTTCACTCCTGCCTCTGGGGTTAGCGGGCTCTGAGGCCGGACCGGGTCTGGTTTGCTGCTGGGAATGTGGCTTGGTGATCTGTGCGACGGACGCCCCACTCTCCTTCTTGGCGTTCCACAGCAAGTCAGCCTGGGCTGCCACCTTCCGAGGGTCGCTGAAATCCGTGTCGGACAGCAGCAGGCATATGTCCTTGGGCAGCTGCTCCAGGAATGCCTGTTCAAACATGAGGCAGGGCTTGTGACCTCTGGACAGGGACAGCATCTCGTTCAACAAAGCCGAAGGTGGCCTGTCCCCCAAACCATCCAGGTGCAGTAAGCAGGCAGCTTGCTCGCACCGTGAGAGTCCGAAAGTCCTTATGAGCAAGGCTTTGAATTCTGTGTATTTGCCGTCCGCTGGGGGCAACTGTATGAACTCCTCAACCTGGGCGGCTGTCTCCTGGTCGAGGGAGCTCACCACATAGCAGTAATGTGTGGAATCCACAGTTATCTGCTAAATGTGGAATTGGGCTTCTGCTTGCTGGAACCAGAGGTGAGGTTGCAGCATTCAGAAGCTTGGCAGTTTTAACAAAACTGCATGAACAGATACGGCGTCGTTCATCTTCGGTCCAAGTATTGTTTGGGCCGTCGGGGTCACCAATTGTAGCGGTGTGCTACACACAGTGCTGAAATAATGACACGCAATTGGTGAGTTGCAGTTGCAAAAGAGATTTATTCAAACTTCGCGGCCTCACTTTAAAGCCTTCCTGTTCCTGCCCTCCCCGGGAGGGAATGCTGTAGAGGGCGCATATTCACAGTCCCTTCCCATGCACGGGCTTTTCTCCTTGCTGGTGAGGAAGGCCTGGCGCCCTTTTTGGGACCGGCCTCAATGCCGGCGCGTGCAACTTTGTGAGCCGGTTCAAGTGCGCTGGGAAGGGGGTCGCCACAGTGGAAGGTTTAGAGGGTATGTTGTAAAATGAGACAAAACAACCTTGGGTGTAAGTCCATGGCAGTTTGAATTGACACCAAAAGTAGATAGGGTAGTAAAGGAATGCTTGTCCAATGGTTGTGGTGTTGAGTATAAAAGTCAGGCAGTCATTTTGGAACAGCATAAACCACTGGGCAGGCAACATTTGAAGTACCATGTGCACTTCTCGTCATTATGTTACACAAAGGACGTAGAGGTTTTTGAGAGTACAGAAAAGGTTCATCAGGATGCTTCCTGAATTGGAGAGCATTACCTATAACGAGAATTTGGGTCAACTTGGACAGTGTTGTCTAGAACAGTGGTTCCCAACCTAGGGTTCATGGAGCGCCAAGTTAATGGTAGGGGTTAATGACATTAAAAAGGTTGGTAACCCCTGCTCTAGAAGTAAAAGGGTGATATAAAGAGAAATACAGATAAGGGAGATGATCAGATCCCTCTTTTTTCCAGAATGGAGATGGTAAATACTGGAGGCCATGGAACTGAGAGAGAGAATGATTAAAGGAGATTTATAAGGCAAGCTTTCTTGACACAAAGAATGGTACTAAGTTATTATTGTCACATACTCTATACCAAGATACAGTAAAAAGCTTGTTCTGCATATTATTCACACAGATCAAATCACTACATAGTGCATTCAGGTAGAGCAAGATAGAATCATAGCAACACTAAATGAAGCGTAAAAGCTACAGATAAAGTGCAGTGCAGATAAGCAATGAAGTTAAAGAATGATAACTGGCAAGGAAGTGGTGGATGCAGATGCATGAGCAATGTTTTAGAGCCATTTAGAGAGGTACATGAACAGGTAGTGAAAGGCAGTATATATATATATATATATATATATATATATATATATATATAGAGAGAGAGAGAGAGAGAGAGAGAGAGAGAGAGAGAGAAGATAAATGTATATGTATCTTTGGAAATTCTTTGTTAAAAATGCATTTTGTTTGTTTAACTCACTGGCTTATCCTTTAGCAATTTATAGTAATTTATACAGAAGATCGAATTTGTTTTATCTTTCTGCCACTAGACTCCACTTGATATCCAGTTTTACTAAATTCACTCAATAATGGGCTGGAGTGGCAGCCATAGTGTGACCTTTTAACCTCTCTACTCTGTCAAATTACTTCATTAAGTTTACTGCCCATCAACAGTGGTTTTCAAAGGTTTGCCAATGTACTGACTTTAAATATTAAAAAATCCACAATGCTTAGACGTACGATGACTCAGGAGCTTGAGGACTGGAGAGTAATCAGAGGCTATTTTGTACATTGAATGCAGATATGTAGCAAGGTAATATGAAAGGTATGACTATGCAATCGTTTCCATTACTACACATTTGAAATGGGTTACATTGCTCATTCTCAGGTCTAATTGTTTCAAGCTGTAGCATACATTTTGGATAAATAGATGGAAAAAACAATAGATCTGTATTATAAAGTTTCTTTCATTTTTTGATGTGCAATTGAATATTTAATGTTTCCCCATTTTTCCCTTAATTTTCCATTCCTATTTCATTCTGTGATGCATCTCTGTTGGCCTTTTAACCAAGAGACCAGTATATAAACCTTGGCAATTGTCATGTGGAGCATGTGAGAGGTCACATATTACAACAAAGGCAATCCTATCAGATTAATAACTGATTGATGGATAATCATCAGAAGCAGAACGTTGTTTGATTTTTCCCTCCATTTTTAATCCTGCTGGAATCCCCAAAATCCCACAACTAATATTTGAAAAGGTATGAAAAGGTATGGAAAGGTATTTGAAAAGGTATGTCTGTTACCTCCTCTATATTTTCCATTTCTCTTTCCATCCCTTCTTTACTTTTTGGCACAACTAATATTTGAAAAGGTATGAAAAGGTATGAAAAGGTATTTGAAAAGGTATGTCTGTTACCTCCTCTATATTTTCCATTTCTCTTTCCATCCCTTCTTTACTTTTTGGCACATTAAGTTTCTGTCTGGAGTTCTTTGCATAAATATCTCCACCTTGTTACAATTTATTCAAAATATCTCCAAAGTAATACCTTCAATCATGGCAGTCCTCATCCTTCCTTAATGTTCTTAGGTTTTATTTTGTATTCAGATAGTTTTTTCTCAGAGTAATACAGCATGGAAACAAGCCCTTTAGGCCAACAGGTCTACACTGATCAAGATTTCTATCTAAGCTAGTCCATAATTTAAATCATAAATTATAGGAGCAGAATTAAGCCATTTAGCCCATCAAGTCTGCTCTGCCATTTCATCCTGGTTAATCTACTTCCCTTCCAACCTCATTCTCCTGCTTTCTCCACATAATCTTGCACATCCTGACTATTCAAGAACCTGGTAACCTTCACCTTAAATACACCCAGTGGCATGGCCTCCTCAGCCACTTATGACAATGGTTACACAGACTCACCACCCTCTGGCTAAAGCCATTCTTCCTCATCTCCATTCTAAATGGATGTCCCTCTATTCTGAAGATGGGCTCTTTGGTCCCAAACTTTCCCACTATAGGAAACATCCACACCATACCCAATCTATTTTGGCCTTTTAACATTTGATTGGTTTCAAGAGGATCTCCCTTTATTCTTCTAAATTCCAGTGAGTGCAGGCCCAGAGCCATCAAACACACTTCATATAATTCTTTCATTTCTGGAAACTTTCTGTGAACCTCCTCTGTATCTTCTCCCATGTCTGCATATCCTTCCTTAGATAGAGGGCCCAAGCCACTCACAGTACTCCAAGTGAGGCCTCACTTGAGCCTTATATAAGCCTCAGATTTACATCCTTGCTTTCAGAGTCTCATCCTCACAAAATGAATGCTAATATTGCATTTGCCTTCCTCATCACCAACTCAACTTGCCAATTAACCTTTGATTTTTGACTTTTCTGTCTGATTAGAAAAGAGTCTACACTTTCATTCCTGCCACCAAAGTGCATGGCCATTAAATTCCCAACACTTTATTTCATCTGCCATTTACTTGCCCATTCTCCAAATCTGTTTGTCTTTCTGCAGTCTTCCCGCTTCTTTAACATTACCTACCCCTCCACTTCCGTTCATATAATCTGCAACCTTGCCCACAAGGCTATCAATTCAGTCATCCAAATCATCGATATACAAAGTAACTAGAAGCAATCCCAACACCAACCTCTGTGGAACACCAGTATGTGCAAGCAGACAATTAGAACAGGTTCCCTTTTCCCCATTCTATATCTCCTATCAATCAGCCAGTGCTGTATCTATGCTAGTATATTTCCTGTAAAACCATGGGCTCTTATCTTGCTACGCAGCCTCATGGGTGGCACCACGTCAAAGGTCTTCTGGAAATCCAAGAACAGAAGATCCACTGATTATTCTTTGTCTATCCTGATTTTTATTTCCTGAAAGAATTCCAACTGATTGTCAGGCTAGATTTTCCCCGAAGGGATCCATTCTGACTTTGACCATCTGCCTCCAGGTACCATGAAACCATGTCCTTAAAAATTGACTCTAACAATTTTCCCAACCACTGAGATCAGGCTAACTTCCTTTCTTTTGCCTCTCTCCCTTGTTAAAGACAGAATGACATTTGTAATTATTTAAACCTCTAGAACCGTGCAGCAATCAACCGATTCTTCTAAGATCATTACTAATACCACACAATCCTTTCAGATACCACTTTCTGAACCTTGAGGTGTAATCCATCTGGTCCAGATGACTCATCTACTTTCAGACCTATGAGCTTCTCAAACACCATATCCCCAGTAATAGCATCTGCACTCTCTTCTGCTCCCTGACACTCGTGAACATCCAGCATACTGTTAGTGTCTTCCACAGTGAAAGCTGATGCAAAATACTTTTTAATTTCATCTGCCATTTCCTTGTCTCCTTTTACTACCTCTCCAGTGTCATTTTCCAGTGGTCCAATATCTACTCTCATCTCTGTTTTACTTTTTATATATCTGAAAAAAAACACGGTGTTCTCTTTGATATTATAGAAACATAGAAAACCTACAGCACAATTCAGGCCCTTTGGCCCACAAATTTGTGCCGAACATGTCCCTACCTTAGAAATTACTAGGCTTACTTATAGCCCTCTATTTTTCTAAGCTCCATGTACCTATCCAAAAGTCTCTTAAAAGACCCTATCATATCCACCTCCACCACTGTTGCTGGCAGCCCATTCCACCCACTCACCACTCTCTGAGTAAAAACCTTACCCCTGACATCTCCTCTGTACCTAATCCCCAGCACCTTAAATCTGCCTCCTCTTGCGGCAACTATTTCAGCCCTGGGTAACAGCCTCATTCTATCCACACGATCAATGCGTCTCATCATCTTATACACCTCTATCAGGTCACCTCTCATCTGCCTTTGCTCCAAAGAGAAAAGGCCAAGTTCACTCAACCTATTCTCATAAGGCATGCTCCCCAATCCAGGCAACATCTTTGTAAATCTCCTCTGCACCATTTCTATGGATTCCACATCCTTCCTGTAGTGAGGCAACGAGAACTGAGCACAGTACTCCAAGTGGGGTCTGACCAGGATCCTATTTAGCTGCAACATTACCTCTTGGCTCCTAAATTCAATTCCGCAATTGATGAAGACCAATACACCATATGCCTTCTTAACCACAGAGTCAACCTACGCAACTGCTTTGAGCGTTATAAGGACTCAGACCCCAAGATCCCTCTGATCCTCCATGCTGCCAAGAGTCTTACCATTAATACTATATTCTGCCATCATATTTGATGTACCAAAATGAACCACATCACACTTATCTGGGTTGAACTCCATCTGCCACTTCTCAGCCCAGTTTTGCATCCTATCAATGTCCCGTTGTAACCTCTGACAGCCCTCCACATTATCCACAACACCTCCAACCTTTGTATCATCAGCAAACTTACTAACCTATCCCTCCACTTCCTCATCCAGGTCAGTTATAGAAATCACGAAGAGTAAGGATCCCAGAACAGATCCCTGAGGCACTCCACTGGTGACCAACCTCCATGCAGAATGTGACCCATCTACAACCACTCTTTGCCTTCTGTGGGCAAGACAGTTCTGGATCCACAAAGCAATGTCCCCTTCGATCCCATGCCTCCTTACTTTGTCAATAAGCCTTGCATGGGGTAACTTATCAAATGCCTTGATGAAATGCATATACACTACATCTACAGTTCTTCCTTCATCTATGTGTTTAGTCACATCCTCAGAAAATTCAATCAGGCTCATAAGGTATGACCTGCCCTTGACAAAGCCATGCTGACTAATCCTAATCATATTCTACCTCTCCAAATGCAACATATTGGCTAGCTTACCTTTGTATTTATTATTTTCTCTCCTTATGGCCTTTTTAATTTATTTATGTGGGTTTTTAATAGTTTCCCAATCTATCTTCCCATTAATTTTTGCTCTATTACATATCCTCACTTGTGCTTTTATGCTAGTTTTAACTTTGTTTGTCTATCATGATCATATCATCCTTCCTTAGAATACTACTTTGTATCTGGGATGTATATGCTCTACGCCTTCCAAATTGCTCACACAAATTTCAGTCATTGCTGCTCTGCCATAATCCCTGCTTTTGTTCACTTTCAATCAACATTTCCTAGCTCCTCTCTTATGCTCTATAATTCCCTTTATTCCTCTGTAATCCTGATACATTTGACTTCATATTTTCCCTTTCAAAATGCAGGGTGTTTTCAATCATATTATGATCACTGACTCCTAAGGGTTCCTTTATCTTCAGCTCCCTAATCAAATTCAAAGCATTACACAGCATTCAATCCAGAGCAGCTGGTACCTTAGTGGGCTCAACCACAAGCTGCCTGATTTTGACTCCTATGTCTCTAAACCTTTCTTATTAATCTTCCTGTCAAAGTTTCTTTTAAACAGTGTTAATGTACAAGTTGTGTCATTTACTTCATGTTGTCCTGAGTGCTGTTTATGGGTTCCAGCATCTCATTGGATTCATGTCATTACTCTTTTACTTGTTTTCACATATAAATCAGTTTAACCATCTGGAAATAAAGATCTAAACTTATAAGAATCATGAAGATGGTCAGTAAAACATGGCATACTTACCCAGACACATTCTGTTGATGTTTATGAGTGTTCTCTCCTTTTCCTCAGATTATGCTTATTCATCATACAGTTCTTTTGGTTTTTAAATTTACTCCCTTCTACCTCCATGCACCCTAATATTTTGTAGCTTCATTTACAGAGATTATTTCTTCACATCTTTGCACTACAGATATTCAAGTTTAAGACCAGGAAGTGTTCAGAATTTTGGGATAAGTGTTGATAAATTCCATTCCTACTTTCTAAGAATGTTCAGATAGCACTTTCAGCCTCACCCTGCTGTTAAATGTCACATAAAGATGGTGATATTCCACTGGGGCTTGCAGGAGAACATTGTTACGTTGCACTGCGTCAGTTTTGTAATTTTTGCTTTGCTCTGTTGTGAGCAGTCACAGCTGCCAGTATTCAACCACATAGCTGTAAACTTTGGAGCCAATGACATCTGTACAATACAAAAAATACATTCTTGCAACCAGCAGAAGTATAATGGAATGAAAGGAAAGAGAGCTCTCCCAAGGGTTCAAAGAGACCTGGGCAGAAACCTGGTTAACTGTATCTGCAAGAGGCATGGTCTTTTTCCAAGCAAATAGCAAGTTCCCAAGGGGATCCCCAAAAGAGTAATACCAGTGTCCTTACAGAAGTCTTTCACTTTAAGTAAACTTGTCACAGAAGTAATTTCACTTGGCACTCTATCAGATCCTAAGGTTGCTGGAAGAATCAAATTCTTTGCTCCATAGATATGGCTAGTAGGCAATACAATTGTGAAATGTGACATTAACATGACAGAAGCAGTAACCTGGACTGATACCAAGGACAGCAAGCTGAGAATGAACATGACCTTGCCATTCTCAAACAAAGGAGTCCAGGCAAATGTGTGAGGCAACATTTAAGGTGTATTGAATGCTGTTTGTGTGAAGTGAGTAACCTCACATAAACAGAAAACCAAAGTAATGGGCATACGTTTCTCTTAAATCTGGGTGGTAATCACTTAAGTAATGAACTCTTCGTCTTCTCGTACAGAGTCCTAATGTTTGCTTCTAATCTCACAGGGGCTTATGATCCAGTTCTATTCCATCCAGAAAAGAAATGATAGGTATAGTGAAAAATACCATGGGAACTCAGTTTAAAGTGTGGACAAGTCTTTGAAGATGGAAGTGAAATTCAGTTTAATTTATGAATGGAGTGTAGAGAAAGGAGAGTGGTGCTTGAGGCACGTTCACATAGAATGCAAAACTGAGTCTTCATTTTAAGTAATATGGATTTATGAAAATAACATTACTAAATGGTTCTGTGAATAAATAACATTTTATCAGAGCACAATAGTTAAAAATCATGCTGCTGGCAAACACTTGGGGTTCATCTGAACTGTGGGATTTCTATGCCTCAACAAATAACCAGCATTAAAGGTAATTCTGCCTGAGAAGACAGGATTCAGATTTTCTACTGGGTGTGAAAAATAGCCTGGAACTGAGTGTAATATTGCTTTTTTGCAAGCTAAGCTAATATTGAACAACACAATGTCATTTTATTAGAACAGTGACATGCATTGAAGTCAGGATAGAAAAGTGCCTGTTTTGCAACTACCTTTTAAGCAAACAAATCTTAATGTTGCATAATTTATGTATTCCTTAATAATTAATACACTTTGAATCTTTAAATAAAATCCAGAAACAATCATAATTTAATCTAGAAATAAGAGTTTTCAATTATCTTCTAAATTACTCTTGATTCTATTTAGTTTCTGGGTATTAATTCAGTGCATGATTTCAGAGTATGAATGTGTATTCAACTGTATTTCTTATAAAATTCCTATTCTCCATCAATATCCATTCATACATGATGCATCAAAGGTTGTTACATGGCAAACCCTGTAAACCTGATTTTGCCGCTCTACAGAAGTGCAGAACCGCTTGTCTGCATAGGTGCCAGTTAAAAACAATCCATTTATTCAACATTTAACTGCTAACATTTCTTTTTTAAGAATCCATGCATCAAAACGCTTTCTTGTATCACTGAACAAAATGTAGAGAGTTAACTTGACAGCAAAAAGGAATTCATTGTTGTTTAGGTGTCAACTGACAAAATCAGAAAGATGTAAGGTGGTCATACTGAGTGGCATTGAACTAAATGGGATACTGATGCATGAAATATTCCCTTGACATTTTGTTTTCAGCCCAAGTCAATAAAAGACTGTAATATTTGGAATGGCAGTTAGATCTTATTTAAATACTAGATCCCAATAATCTACTTCATTGTATTCTATGACCACATTGCAAGATAACTTTATACAAAAGGATTAGCTTTCAAGGAAAAAATTGATCATCTAAAATTCTATTTTTTAGAAAAAGATGGTTAAGGTCGTGTGTAGCACAGGTATACATAAGTATATTGTATATGAATGAAAAGTATTAAACTATAAAGGGAAATTTAACCAGATACCAAAGGAAAACTTAATAATATTTGTTCATCATTTCAAAATGAATTGAAAAAAAGATGTTGAAGAAAAGTCAAGAGGATTCTTTAAATTTATTTGGACAAAAGGATAAGAGACTTAAGGGTAGAAAATATTACTGACTATGACCGAGTTCATATCTACTGTTTGTATCCCCTTTCAGAGATCTTAACATAAAGTCTAGGCTAATTAGAGAACTGAGGAAGTGCTTTCTCATCACAGGAGGGCATGTCTTTCAAAGGACATGGACAATCTGAAGACAACTATTTCAAAGAGGAGGAGGAAAATTGAAGTCTATCTTGCCTAATGTTTTGATATCAAAAAAGCAAATTACCATGTTATTTACCACAATGCTGCATGATGATAAATTGATAAATTAATTGCAGCTCATTGCCTTTTACTGGAGCGTGCATGCTTTTGTGTATTCCATTAGCACAAATAGATGGCTTGAGTTTATGAAGGAAGCAATCAAAATAAAAATATTTTTGTTTTGGTATATTTAGAAAAGTGTGTGTATTGTAGATTGTTTTGAAAATTGTTTAATATAAATTATAGATTAAATTGACAATCTAAACTTACTTACATAATCACAAATATAGAATTCTTTAAGAACCAGTGGACACAGGCAATGCAGTGCAACAAAATTGATTATTTTCTTCCCCTTCCATTAAAAGTATTTGTTTTACTTGTGTAATAACCTCATCCAGCTTTATTAACATATTCAGAAATTATCACACAAATATCTTTTGAGTAACTGAAAATAACTTACAAATACTTTAGTCAATCTTTGGCTGGTTCCATCAGCATATCATTATTATTGCGACTATATCCACTTTAAGAATACTATGAGCTTCACTCTCAACAAAAGTTTGTTGGGTGGACCATGTACCATAGCTAGTATGAGGCAATAGATAAGCAGCTGTTTTTCATTTCATACTAGCAGTTGTGTGCATTTAATATTTACTATGGAAGCTAAAACAATGGGGTTTGAATAAGCCAAGCAGAATTAAATATTCTCAATCTATGTATAAACTTGTAAAGTGTTCCTTAATTATACCTTATTTGTAATAAAATAAAAGTCAAAATTGCCAATGCTATTTGAAAGAGTGTGAACAGGAAAGGTTTGCCAGTCATTAATTCAGTTTGAAGGAATGGCTCATTTAGAGGTTTCTAGCACTTTAAGAAACTATAAAAAGCCACTAGATCCTGAACATGAAATTTTACCGTCTCTTATGGTACATTTGCTAGTTTTAAGCAAATTGCTTTGAGAAACTATTGCAAACAACAAAAATGACTTTAGAGCATTGATTCTTTCAATCATTTATTCCAAAGGTCTATATTTTCCTGTAGGCCAAATAGCCTCTAGCTTAATCTTGAACTTCTTTTTGTTCTTGTACTTTGGTAAGAGAATATACCCAGAATCAATAGTATCTATAATATAATTTGAGCAGTCCACGATTAGCTGAAAATAAAGGCTGAAAACACTGAAATGTCTGTTTCAAAGTTCAAAATAAACTCAAAATATACAAAGCTGAGATTCATTTTCTTGTAGGCATACTCAGTAAATCCATAATGGAAAAATTTGCATAATAGAATCAATTGAAGTCTGCACAGACTTGGGCATTCAACCAGTATACAAAAGACAACTATACAAATACAAAAAGAAAGAAATCATTATAGAAAATATCAAGAACATAAGATAAAGGGTCCCTGACAGTGAGTCAAGAGGTTGTGGTAACATCGCAATGATGGGCAAGTGAAATTCTATATATGACTGAAGCTTATCTTAAGTATTATTTGATTAGAAGATGGGTAATCTGCAAATGATTAAAAGCCCACACATGAATTAAACAATCTAGATTAGAAATGAAAAATCTGGACACATCCCCAAACCCCTGGCAGAGAGCTTAAATAAGGGCATAATTGGTTTGGTTGTTGAATCTCCCAACCGGTCAATAATCCATCAACTTTCACTAACACAGGAAATATGAAGGTACTGCATTATACAGTAGTTACACATTAAACATGTCAGACACAGCCATGTATTGCAATATAATCTAAGTATTTTGCTCTAAATGCAGTCAACTTTTAAACACTTTTAATGTTTTTGTTATTATTGTAAAGGTTTTAACTCATACATAGAGATTTTAATTACTGTTGGAGATTTAAAATAAGTGATGTCACTACTTCCTTCAGTCATTTTGTTTTATAATGTGCGTACATAATAAAGAACTTCAGTTCCCAGTGTGCAATGGGGGGTGGCTCACCGGGAACTGAAAGTGATGTTGGTACGTGCTCTTGGCAGGCTGGAGTGTTCCAAGTAACATGTGGTCAACCTGAAGTCATTCTGTAAATAAACGTGTTATTTTTTTACCCATGCAAGTTTGTCTTTATTAAGAACAAACATAACTGTTTTATTTAATCATATTTTTCACTCCCTTGATTTTGTCTCTGTTTATGAATTGATGATAATTTAATTCTTCCATGTGATACATTTTAGAATAGATCATGCAAGCACAGGTGGAAACTTATTCCATCTGACATGATAAAGAGACACTGTTCATGAAGAAGCCATTGAACAATTTTGGATTCCTTATTAAATGAGCTTGATGCATTAGAACTGTAGATCATCTGTATGGACAAGCACAATGAATGAATGCTAACATTTGTTTCCGGCTGAATACAAAATCTAGACCATGGAGTAAACAATTACTATGCAGATGTTAACATGGTGTTAATCTTTTCAAGAGAATGAGGAACAGTGAAATCAATGTGAAGAGAATAAAATTGGTTTAATGTATTATTAGTGTAGGTACTTGATAGTTGGCATGGATTTGGTAGAGTCTGAAAGATTTTGTATCAATGCTGTGTGACTCTAATGATGTAATCCTAAAGTGGACTCAGGCTCATCTTTCCAGTACTTTCCTAAAAGATTCTCCAATTATTTAACCATACATTCAAAAATACTCTACTCCAAAATTTATTAATACAGTATCAATCACAACAATAATGTAGGAAATGATCAGATCTGAACTATCTTAAAATCTATGTTGTAGAAATTCTCTCTGCTGCATAATAGATCTTAGTACTTCTTGCACACCTCCTGAATAATGCTAAATATCTTTTAGATTTTTCATGAATCTGGGGTCCCGAAGGACAAAAGAATTGTGTGGCATCTAATAACAAGCAGCGCAAGTTCAGTTTCCAGATTTATTTACCCGTGTATAGGCTGCTGAAGTAAATCCAGCCTCCATATTGAATGTGTGTCCTGCTTTATTGAGACTTTAAAGGCTTTCAGTCCAAACAGTTTTGATATAATGATGTCCAGTGTTTGGAACCGCCAATGAGAACTGTACTTCATTAGTCTCCTTCCAACTCATGAGTCTCTATTGCTTGTGATCCTGAGACATCACTCACCTTCCAGTTATAATCTTCATCCACCAGTAGAGAACAACAAGATCTCCATGTCATTCATCTGACCTTCCCCACACCATGCAGATATCTCAGAGCAATACACAGCTATGGAGCATCATTCAGTTGTCTTCACAAATTATACAGAAGGTTTTCTACTGGAGACAATGCGTAATAATGTGTTGATCAGTACACATCACCAGCTTAGTTCTCTTTTTTGTGACCTGGAACAAGTCCTGGGTGTTTAATTCCCATGTACGTGTTGCAATTTATTTTCTTTATTACTGTCAGCCAAGAAGTAAACAAAGTTGTGGTGGGTGATTATATTAAAGACTCCCACATGAACTGATAACATAATTGTATGTTGTTTGTTTGTGTCTAATAGGAAAGACAAGTCATGAATATGCACAAGGAGGAGAATCTTTGAAAGATGACTTGAGGAATTTTTGAACAAATGGCATTAGAGGAATTAAGAGGTGTATGTTATGTCTGGTTTGAATGTAGCACTGATAACATTGAAAAGCATTGCTGATTTAGTTTACACTGGCTGGGATTGTTTAAAATTGATGATTCAATGGAAATTCAACTATGAGGGAATACCTATGGCCAGAATAGCAGTCACACATTGCTTTCAAATGGGAAATGGAGAAATTTAGATTTTAAATGTAGTTATTTCTGTCACTTAATAGTTTCATTAATGGTTTTCTTTCAGAATCTTCTGAGTATATATCAAAATATTAGACCTATTAAAATATACCTAGGCATAATTTTGCCAGGACTTCAAATTAATTGGAAGAGAAACTCTATCATGAGAAATTATAAGAAATAATTAAAAGAATACTCTCGTGAGCACCTTGGTGACTTAAATATTTTAGACAGAATAACATGCCTTTAGAACCAAGAAGATAACCAGTTCTATTCCTGGACTTTTCAAAGCATACTGACTCTAGTGGAAAAGCATTAAATTGTATTGATAAAATAAATTTGATTAGGAGACTACTTAGACCATAAAATCACAAGACATAGAGGCAGAATTAGCTCATTTAGTCCATTGAGTCTGCTCTATCATGCAGACTCTCAACCCATTCTCCTGCCTACATCCCATAACCTTTGAAACCCTGAAGAAAGAAAAACCTATCAACCTGCACTTTGAATATACCCAATGACTTGGCCTCCACAGCTGTCTATGGCAAAAAAATGTCCACAGATTCAGCTAAAGATATTCCTTCTTGTTTCTTTTTAATGAATGTCCCTCTCTTTTGAGGCTCTAACCTCTGGTCATAGCCTCCGCCACTGTAGGAAACATCCTCTGCATATCCAACGTATCTATCTTAATGTTCAGTAGGTTTCACTGAGATCCCCCTTCATTCTGCTGAACTCCAACAAATATAGGCCTATAGCCATCAATCACTCCAGATAAACTTTGGCCTATCTTATCATGTCCCTCCAAGTACCCAAAACCTCATCCTTAATAATAAACTCTAATACCTTCCGAACCGTTAAAGTTTGGCAAACTGGCCTAGAATTTCCTTTCTTCTGCCTCCCTCTCTTTTTTAAACAGTGGAGTGACATTTGCAATTTTCCAGTCATCTGGAACCTTTCCAGAATTTAGTGATTCTTGAAAGATGTAGTTCACCTGGTTCACATGGCTTATCTACCTTCAGCTTCCTAAACACCTTCTCCCTAGTAATGGCAACTGCACTCTCTTCTGCCCTTGACAGTCTCAAATTTCTGGCATATTGCTCATGCTTTCCATAGTAAGGGCTGATGCAAAATAACTTCACCATTTCTTTTTTCCCCCACTACTAACTTCCCAGCATCATTTTCCAATGGTCTGAAATCCACCTTCACCTTTCTTTGACTCTTTATATATCTGAAAAATCTTTTGCTATCCTCTTTGATATTATTGTCTAGCTTACCTTCAGGTTTCATCTTTTCTCTTCTTATGGCCTTTTTAGTAGCGTTCTGTTTTTAAAAAAAAAATTCCCAATCCTCTAATATCGCAGTAATTTTTGCTATGTTATATGCTCTCTCTTTTGCTTCTAGTCTCTCTTTGATTTCCCTTGCCAGCCACAATTGTCTCATCCTCCTTTTAGAATATTTCCTCTTCTTTGGGATGTATTTATACTACACCTTCCAAATTGCTCACAGAAACTTGAGCCATTGTTGTTCGGCTATCATCCCTCTACGCTGGTGTCTTTTTCAAATCAACTTTGGTCAGCTCCTCTCTCATGCCTCTGTAATTCCCTTTACTCCACAATAATACTGATATATTTGACTTTAGCTTCTCCCTCTCAAACTGAAGGGTGATTTCTGCCATATTATGATCACTGCCTCTTAAGTTTTCCTTTATATTAAGTTCGCTAATCAAGTCTGGTTCATAACACAACCCCCAAAGCAGAATTGCTTTTTCTCTAGTGGGCTCAACCATAAGCTGCTCTAAAAAGCCTAGGTAGGCATACTACAAATTCCTTCTTGGGGTTCAGCACAAACCTGATTTTCCCAATTACCTGTGCATTTAAAACCCCTATGACTATTGCAGCATTACCCTTTTTACTTGCCTTTTGCATCCCTCATTATAACATATATCCCACATCCTGGCTACACTTCAGAGGCATGTATACAACTCCAATCAATGTTGTTTTACCCTTGCAATTTCTTAATTCTACCCAAAAGGATTCTACATTTTTCTATCCTATGTAACCTCTTTCAAATGAGTTGATTTCATTATTTCCTCAACAAAGCCTACCTGCCTGGTCATTCAACATCATGTGTTTCCTTGGATTTAAGTTTGGTCAAGGTGATAAAATGGCTGAATGACACATTGAACTTCATGGAAGCTTCTACCCACAAAATGCAACTGGAATAATCCCTTCTCTAAGTTTATATGAAGAAGATTAACCAAAAATAAGCACGGAGAAAGAAAATGGTCACCTCGGCATTGGTGTACAATCTACTTTTGCAGAATTTGTTCTATCTTTGTGATTCTGCAAATAGTCCCACCCTGCTAGTTCAGTGTTCTTCTCATTGTATAATTCCAAAACTATTAATTTTCTTGTACTTGTTTTAATTGTTTTTGTCCATCACTCAGAGCTGCTAAACAAAGTTGCAGAGAGTTTAATACGTAAACAGTTCCTGCACCGACTAATCAACTATGAAGGCAGATCTAAGGATCATTATATAAAGTTAACAAGCTAAATATAAACTTAGATTTAGAAAGCTACATTTTTTTAAAAATCACTGCATGTAAAAACCACCATCTGCTGAAATTATATTTATTTTTAAATTCTGGTTTAATTATTGATTGGGATGAACTGAGGGTTATGATGGCTTGTGTGGATGCATATAATCAAGTTTTATGCAGGACTGGATTATTAGTCAGATATCGATTAACTTTATTGATTTTCCTTTGGGAGCAGTGGGAGACTCTTTGCACAATCTTGAAGATGGAATAAGTTATTCAGAAGCCATGATTGAATTAATTGAACAAAATTTGTGCAAGTAATTTTTTTGATGGGGAAGTTACTTACTTTCTTCCTATATGTTTTCTTATCATTTTCTTTATGTGACCTGGGGGGGGGGGGAATCTGTCATCCATTGTGACATAATGTATAGAAAGATACAGTGAAAAGATTGTTTTGCAAATTGTTCACACAGATCAAATCATTACACAGTGCTTTGAGGTAGAACAAGGTAAAACTATAACAACACAAAGTGTGAAAGCTGCAGAAAAAGTGCAAAAATCATAACTGGCAGGGAAGAGGTGGAATATTAAAGGAAAACTGCCTGCACAGCCTTGCCTTGATAGTGCTAACTCTTGTAGTGACACTGATGGGATCCCTCAGATCACTCAGAAGGTAGAAATTTCTGATGATGAAAGTTGTTCAGACATACTTCTATCGAGGATAACATACATTTTAAAGTTATGGAGGAAATTACTTAGACTGATTTGATAAATTAATCTATGTTGGGTATCTCAAGATGGAAATTAAAGTCCAGTTTTAAGGAACAATTTCTCATAGATGCATAGATGTTCTAGAAGCATTTGATATTCATCAACAATGGCTAGAAGAAACTCAGTCAAATTAAAGAAGTATTTCTCTATACATAACATGAATTATTGAACTGATACAATCAAATGAGCAAGACACCTGCTTTCACAAATTTCATTTGCAGACTAACATTAAGACCCTGGCTGGATTAACACTCTTCCTGAAACAACAGCTAAGACTTTTCCAGCTGTTGCACAATTAGCTTCTGTAGCAGTGAGTACAGTTTACAGGTGGATTGACACTGCATTAAACTGGGTTGAAGATTTTCTTTTGCAGTTTTCCAGTGGACAATTCTCTTAGTCAACAGTTTCAGCCTGAAACGTTGAATGTACTCTTTTCCATAGATGCTGCCTGGCCTGCGAGTGCCTCCAGCACTTTGGGTGTGTTGCTTGGATTGCCAGTATCTGTGGATTTTCTCCTGTTGGAAATACATGATCTGTAACCTGTTTACAAGCCCTGTTTTCAGGAAACCTGAGTAGAGCCATCGAAAGCAACGTGAACACCCCTGTGAAAGAGATGAACCATCTTCAGCTTAGTGTCACTGACCTGATGAAGTAATGACGGCAGACAGTGAAACTGACTTGCTTCAAGGAAATGGCAAGAGCTGCTTGCGGGAAGAATATTTTAGAGACGGACTAGTATGGGCATTGATACGCCTTTGCATGTTTATGGAGAATTATAATGGTGACCATTGATGTTTGGGAAATATTTGCAGCTGAGAATGAATAAGTAAATATTTTATAGAGAAAATCACATGGAAACCCGCACTTTGGGAAGTACTTGATGTGTTTTTTTTAAAGCATCAGAGTGAAGAGAGCCTTTTTTATCCCCAATAACCTATAGGAACTGATGGATGAGAGATAATCTGTTCCATGATCTTAAAGCTAATATTGGTAGGAAGAAGCTAGGTTAGAAATCTTTGCTTAGCTAAAGTGGGTGGGGGGTGATAAATATTCACTGTCCTGGGGCAGTGTTTGCTAAGCTTGCTTTCTAAATTTAAACAGCTGCCACTTGTAAAATTAAAAACAGTTATAAATAAACTTCCAACAATCATTTTGTTTAGTTTCTGATCATAAATGGAAGTCAGTCTTCAGTTCTTAAATTAAAAATGGAAAGCAGTAATAAGTTTGAAGTTTTATAAAGTTTTGTCTATAGAATAGTTTTGCAAACAAGCTCTGTATTTAGAAGACGCTGTCTGAGAGAAGTGATTCGCTAGCTCACTGCAGCTGCTTTGTTACTGCTGGAGATGCAGCATAAGACAATAGATTGTTTAATTAGTTTCAAACAGACAAGCTGACTATTAAGTTGTTTATAGTTGCAAGGTTTATGTGCTCAAGGAAATTAGCTTTACAGCAGTAATTTTGGAAGCTAAAATTTATGTTTCCAAAAGAGCTTTTAGACCAATTGTGTTAAAAGGATATCTGAGGTACTATCATATGTTTGTGAAGTCACCTAAGTGGAGAAAAAGGGTATAAATGTAGAGAACACTGCAAGTGAGGGGTCAATCAACATGAACCGCAGGATCCATTTGTTCTTCCACAGTATTAAGATTCCTATCATTAACCCTATGTTCTGTCAACCTTCCAAAGTGAATCACTTCACACTTTTCCCAGATTGAATGCCTGTGGTGAACTACATATACCTGTCTGGACACGACCGCTGCTGACTGCTCTTGTGGCTCCTCCCACAGACCCCTGTATAAAGGCGATCGAGGCCTGAGCCCAGAGTCTCCAGGATGTAGTATGGTGGTCACTCACTGCTGGTTCCTTCTTCCAGTCAATAAAAGCCGATATCTCGCCTTACGTCTCAGAGTGAGTTATTGATGGTGCATCAATGCCATCTGCCACTTCTCAGCCCAGCTTTGCATCCTCTTAATGTCCCTTTGTATCCTGTGACAAACTTCTACACTACACAACACCATTAAACTATGAGTGATCTGCAGATTTACTAACTCAGTCCTCCACTTCCTCATTCAAGTCATTTATTAAAAAAAATCACAAAGAGCAGGGGCCCCATACTGATCCCTGCAGAGCACCACTGGTCCAGGCAGAATATACTCTACGTGCTACCACCTGACGTGGGCCAGCTAATTCAGAATCAACAAAGCAAGTATCCTTGGATTCATACCTCCTGACTTTCTGGACAAGCCTATCATGGGAAACTTGACAATTGCCCTACTAAAATCTATATACACCACATCCACTGCTTTGTCTTCATCAGTGTGCTTTGTCACATTGTCAAAAATTCTATCAAGCTCATGAAGCACGACTTTCCCACCACAAAGAATCAGACTGTGTTTCTCCAAGTGTTCATAAATACCATCTCTTTGAATAATTTGAACACCACTGATGTAAGCCTACTGCTCTATCATTCTTAGGGGCATCCTTATTAACTTTATTGAACATGTTTCACCATCCAAACCAATGACAATACTCCTGTGGCCAGTGAGAATGGAATGATCATTGCAAAACGCACAGCAATCTCTCCCCTCACTTCCCATAGAAACCTGGGGTATATCCTGTCCGGCTTCAGGGACTTAACTATCCTAAATTTTTTCAAAAGTTTCAGTACATCCTCTTTCTTAACATCACGAGGCCTTCCCTACCTCTTCCGACTCCAGATACGTGTTCTTTAATCTCTGATTGCTCCTACCACCCCTCCCAAGTCGTCCTGATCTGTACATACATTTAACCTTAATCCTAATCTCCAAGCCCTTCTCATGCCCTCTTCCATCTCCTAAATCCATTCTTTAGTTCCTTGCTGGATTATCCTATAATTCTCTCAAGCTCAATCCGACCCTTGTTCCATAAATTTTATGCTTCGTTCTTCATCTTGAGTAGATTTTCTGCATCTCTTATCAAGCAGGTTCCTTCACACTGCCATCCTTTCTCTACTTTAATAGGACAAACCTTTTAAGAACCCCATCCAAGGGCATCTTAAGTCACCTCCATATCTCTGCTGTGCATTTCCCTCAATATATTCTTTACCAATTTATGCTTCCAAGTTCCTGCCTAAAAGAATCATACTTCATCTGCTCCCAATGAAATGCTTTCCCATGACATCCGCTCCTGTCCCTATCCAAGGCTGTGGTAAAAATCAGGGAATTGTAGTCATTGTCTCTGAAATGGTCCTCCACCAAGAGATGTCACCAGATCAGATTCATTCCCCAGAACCAGACCCACAATGGTCACTCCTCCAGATAGCCTGTCTACATAGTGTGTGTGGAATGCTTCCTGGGTACACCTAACAAATCTACCCCATCAAAACCTTTAGCATTGTGGAGGTGCCAATCAATATTAGGGAAGTTGAAGACACTCATGACAACAACTTTGTTTTTCCATCTTTCTAAAATCAGCTTCTCAATCTGCACCTCAGTGCTTGTACGTATAGCATCAAGATACTCAGAATGCTGGTTTTCTTCTCTGCCATTTTAATTGATCATAAATATTGTTGACCCAATAAAAGAAACCCTGCGGTGCTCTGTGAGCCAACTTAACAATCTACCCATTATTGCGACGCACTGCTTTCCACCAATCAACTTCTTCCTTATCAGATCAATACTTGTATTCAGTTACACACGTTTCAATTTTAGTTTACAAAATAAAAATTACCCAAGCAGCAAAACAGCTTGGCAATCTCTGAATTTATTGAGCTAAGAAACATTGGCTAACCTCATTAATCAATACAAGTCAGTAATATTTTCTGAATGTATGTTTGTCTAGTTATAAATAGATGTACTCTGATGCTTCCATCATCTTGACCACCTGTTAACTTAAAACTTATTAGCATAATAAAACCTTTAATTGAAGAGATGGCAAAAATCAATGCTCTAGCTACTACTTAGGGAAAAAAAAACTGGCTGAAGTCTGCCAGATTGCATAAGCAGTATACACAACAGAGGATATCATAGCTAGCATATGATCCACAGTTTTGCTTACTCTAGCATACTTGATGGAATTATACAAATACTTGACCTTGAATTAACACCTATGGAAGGCCTAGGAACCATTTATGGCAAATTCAAAACCCCATCAAGTCACTGTGGTGCCCCATTTTACATCAAATGCACTGATGTCTGAGAAGGACAAATATTCAGAGCTACAATGACTGATGGTAAATATGTTTATTCTACTAACATGACATTAGGTACATTGAATGTGGCTCAAAACTTTTTTTTGAAGAAAGCAATATGACACTACCCCCTGTTATGACTGTGCCCCAACTCTGAGGGGCTGAAGGGTACAAAGTAGCCCCCTCCTTTTTGAGAATCGCAAGATCGCTATTTATTCAGGTCTGGGACCCAGGAAATGAGAGAGAGACACGCAGAATCCACAAGGGGTTTGGAATGTCCTGGCCCCTCAGTGATACAAAGCCACGGGAAATGGCCATTGTCTCTTGGAGACAGAATTGTGTATTGAGTACTGTACTATTTATTTGAAGCCCTCAGGGAATGACCAAAGTGGGCTGGTTGAGGGATGGCACCATCCCAACCTGATTGACATCTGAGACCCCGTGAGTAAGGATAAAAGAGGGTCTGGGGAACAACCCCTTTAGACGCACCAGGAGAAATGCTAGAAATCCCATGACAGCGCTTAATAGCGACAGCCGGTGGGGCCAGTGTGCATCCTTTCCCGTTGCCTGGGATTGGCAGGACTGACCACGGAAGAACGGCTTAGCTAAAAGGAAAAGGACACCCAATGACATTTCGAAGGATCAACATCATAAAAAAGGAAACTCCGGCAAGTTCCAAAATCTCTCTCTCTTGACTCCAACCAAAGGCTGCAGCCTGAATGAGCTAGTGACTTTTATATTTCCATCGGACAATACATTATCCCCTAGACGATAGAGCTTATTTCTTATTGATTATTATTATACCTGCAATTTTCGATTTAGTATTGACAACATATATTATCTGTATGTTTGCATTGATATTATTTTTGTGTACTTTTACCAATAAATACTGTTAAAAATAGTACCATCAGACTTCAACGGACCTCTCTATCTTTACTGGTAAGTGACCCAGTTACAGGGTACATAACACCCCACATAAAAACATTAGAAAAGAAGCAGTGCTGGATCAAATGGCCTTTCAATTCCTTTCTGCCATTAAATAAGATCTACTGAATATTATGACCTTAGATGAACCACTGATTGTACATCACATTCAACATCTGAATAAGAGTATGAAAGTTTTAGATTCCAATCTTCTGAGAAAACCTTGACTATTTGAACCATTTGGCAATGAACTATTGAAAACTCATCTTTTTGCAACATGTGGGAAGATGAGGAAAAGCCCAAGATACAATAACAACAATGCTGATTAAATTGTCTCAAGCTGACTGACTCATGTTTCGTCCTACATATTTTTTTTAAATTGTAGGGCCAGCATTAATTTCCATGTCTTTAGTTCAGCCAAATGGATCTCCAAATTTTAAATGAGGATTTCAAATAAGCAGTTGAAGTTTATTGTTGTCATGGGCATAGGCGCACAGGGTATATATCTCATGAAAAATAGGTTTTTGCAGCACAGTACATGACCAGACTGTTGTGTTCAATCACTTATAACTACTGTTGAGACCTGAAGACAGGAGCGAGAACAAATCTGGAACTTGAAATAACCCTTTCTCCAGTAAAACCACACAACTACAAAACAATCTCAGAACTCAACTGTACACCCCAAAGCATGACCATTTAAATGGTTTACCCAAGAACATTTTAAACATTGATGCAAGTCCTGTCAAAGTGTTTCTGTCTGAAATGTTGACTGTACTCTTTTCCTAGATGCTGCCTGTCCTGCTGAGTTCCTCCAGCATTTTGTGTGCTTTGCTCAGATCTCCAGCGTGTGCATATTTTCTTTTGTTTGTGATTGGACTCCCTTTTCTATTATAATAGTCAGAAGCTCCTATGAATTTTCTGTTACTTCTACCTGGAGGTGGGGTTTAGCCAACTCCAACTTTGCAAGGTAGCAACCATCATTCTATTTTACCAGATCTGCCAATACCAATAATGTGTCTCCAGAGCTGCACTGAGCCCAGCTGAAAAGTCTACACACCACCTCACCGTACCATTGGCTTTCTTTAACTTGACTATTGGAGCTGCCCGATGCAAGGAGTTGAGTATTTTGATCATGCCAGCTTGTTGAAGGCAATAAAGCTCCTGCTCCACAATTGATAAGGCTGTGTATAGAACCAGTCTCTTAGGACAGGAGACTGTCTTTGCATCTGACTGGAGGAGTTCTGCTTGCAGAACTTCCTTGAAACACTTGCAGAACTCCTTGTTCTTCTTTTCACTGAAAACAGTTCTTATGAGCTTGGCATGTTTGATGTTATTGTTCTGTTGCATAATGAAGTTGGGATCGATCAGATGCTTTCCTAATGGTATTCCATGATGGATGCGAACCTGCTTGTACTTCTTAATCCATTAATTCTGACCAGATCCCCAACTCCATTTGCAGAAATGCAGCCCCAAACCTGTAAGGTATCTCCGCCATGCTTCAAAGTTGGCTGCAATAACCCATTCATGTAGCACCCTCCAGCTCTTCTATAGACAAATTTTTTTCCTGCTTGATCTGAAAATTTCAAATTCTGATTCATCAGTCCAGGGTACTTGCTGCCATTGTCCAGCACCCCAGTCTTTGTGTTTTCGTGCATGGGTGAGACTTTCGTTTTTTTTCCACTTCAGAGGAATGGCATTTTGGCAGCCACTCTTCCTTGAAGACCAGATTCTCCAGACCATAGAGGGATGTAGTTCGATTCCAGTGATTTCTGATAGTTCAGAGCTGATAGCAGTGCGGGAAATCTTCCAATTTAGAATGGACATCAGCGTAATGCATCTCTCATCTGCAGCACTCAATTTCCACGGCCAACCACTGTGTTTCTGGTCATCAATCTTGCTCATTTCCTCATGCTTCTTTAGAAGAGCTTGGACAACATATCTTGAAACCTTTGTCTGTCATGGAATTTCTGATGTGAAAGACACCTTGTGTCTTGTTGCTATACTCACTCTTACCATGGTGTACGAATTGAAGATTCAACTATCACATCCACCACACCCTCACATTTCAGTATGGTTGTACATAACTCAGTTTGATTCCCTCTACACCTGTTTCAGTTGATCAGTTCGTTCAACTCAGTATCTTATTGATCATTAGCAACCCAATTGTTATCTTTGTTTAATTATGCACTGGGCTATATACCTACAAAGTAATCAAGTTCTGATTTGAAAAGTGGTCTTTTATTAATATGTAACTTCCTGTAATGAAACACAAATATTTCTCTGTAACATTTAATTTTTTGGAAAATGAATGTTCGGAGATCTAAAATTTGCTCATTTTTACTGGTATATTAATGTAGAAGACAAAACATAAACACCTAAACAATGCTTATAAAAATTCTGGGGTGCCTAAGACAGAACTGTATATACTTTGATAATAAACTTACTTTGCAATTGGAATTTACTTTGTTTTTGGCAAGTATTCAGATGAGCCATAGCTTTTGCGGAATGTGTGAAATGCCTGCATGGGACAGACTCAAAAAAGCCTGTGATTTCCATGGATAGGTGTCAGATCAGCTGGTGCTGAGGACGAAGATTAGTGATCCCCATGAACGGGGATAGGGCTGGTGGTGCCCCAGGTCAGCGGATTATCCCATGTTGGAGAGTTGCAGGATCGCAGGTCTGTGCAGGCAGAAGGCCTGATGGCTTGTGCCCCTTCTGGTCGGTGGGTTCCAGAGTTGGAAGTCAATGCGAGTCCATAATTTGAGGCCTGGAGTTCAGATTCCCATGACTAGCGAGTCCTATGGTTGATACTAAAGATCAAAGAGCAAAGTTGGTGAGTCCAAAAATCAAGGCCCACTGCTCAAAATGGGTCAGGAAGGCAGAGGCCTGATATCTGTGAGTCTGCAAATCTGAACCAGAGATTGGAGGTTGGAGGGCTCGAGGTGGTCTTACTTCGGAATGAAGGCCTAACTGTGTGTTGAGCGGGTAGATGGGAGGGAAGAAAAGGGATTGTTTTTGCTCCTGTTATTTTCATCTGTTGTTATTGTTGTGTCATTCTGATGAACATTGTGGGCCAGAATGTGAGGCAAGACTTGCCTCCAGCACATCTTTAAGTTATGTTGGTTGTTAATGCAAACAACACTTTCACTATACTTCAATGGACATGTGATAACTAAATGAATCTGATCAGATTTCTTCAGCCAACTTTCACCATCTAAAAGTGAGGTTTAGTTCAGGTTATTTTTGCAATTTGTAAATTATGTAAAAATAAACTGCTGAAGCAGAATCAGAGTATTTCTTTTGCTTATGAATCTTTCTGAAAGTTGCAAGCTTGTGACAAATGCCCCTCTGGTCTCCCTCTGTCATCCCTGGCACACTTACCTGAAGCCATTGGCAGGCAGCATGAATATCAAACCAGCAAAAAGGGGAGCAAAAAACAAATTGCTGATGGAAATTAGCAAGTCAAGCAGCATCTTGGGCGGGGGAGAAATTACTGATATTTCAGCTGAAATGTCAGCAATCCTTCCCCCTCCCCAATCCCACAGATACTGCTAGATTCACTGATTTCCTCCAGATAATTATTTGTTACAACAGATTCCCACATCAGCAGAGTCCAGTATCTAACAAAAAAGGTGACCAAACTGACTCCCAACAATTTGCTCTTTCGTTTACATTAGGAGAAAGGCCCAATTTTGCACAGTCCTCAAGGTTATAATGTGATCTTTTTGTCATTGTCTGTTCAAAGAATGATGAAATAATGTTGGGTGAAACTGAACACCAACAATTTTAAACTGCTTTATGTTTCAATCTGTTGCCCTGGAGACATTGTGTCTCATACTGTTACTGAAAGAAAGCTCATTAACATTCTAGAAAAATATACTATGGAAATCAATCATTGATATAAATACATTTAAAATAAAGCTTTGGACTGCTGCTGATTTATGCAGACAAAATCTGTCTAACACATTGTGTTGTTGATGATTAAGAATGCTTGCAAAATTTAGTTGATGCTTTTGAGGTTCTGGGAGCACATTTTGGATGATAGACTGTGTCCCCCTGTGCAGTTTATGCATTGTTACAATGCAAGTTGGCACACTGTTAGATTTATTTACATGCCAGACCAGTGTCATTATTGCCAAACACCCAGAGACAGAGCAGATGGCCTGATGAAATATTTAAAAAAATGAGAGAGCCAACAGTATTTAAATATCTGGACTGAAAATATGCTGTTACACTTCTAAGAAGAATTGAATGTAGCCTCAGAAAGAATGATTGATTAAATTAGCACAGCCATTAACATAGATTTACTTAAATAAAAATAAATAAAAATTCTAAAAAAATATATCAGTAAAATAATGTTAATGAACAGGTTGTTGAAACAGCCAGTAGGGAGCAGGACTGCGGGCATTATCCAGTCTTTTTGTTTCTGTTGACCGAGCACTGTCACATAAAAAAAACAGAAAGCAAAATTTAAATCTGATAGTTCTGTTGATCAGCTTGGCAATTGACTGATGCATTAGCTATAAAAAAAGCAATGCAAACTAACTGTTCTTCCTGTAACATGGCAGTGAGCAAACATTAACCAAAATGTTGCAGCTAAGAAAATCTAATGATTCCAGATGTGCCCTTTTTAACCCCACTTGCCTAATTAAAATTGAACAGGTGGATATTAAAATGCCTACAGTAAGAAAGCCTTTGCGATCAATGCATATCTAAAAATTTAGAGGTGCCAAACCAATGAAGTTGCAAAACATGATTACAAGCACACTAAATAACAAACAACATGCAATAGAGAGAGTGATTTCATTACCAGCAGATCTGATAGAAGCTGTTAAGTACTACCACATCTAATCATGAATGACATCTAACACATAATATCTAACAGGAAGAGGAGGTGACACATAGATCATCCCCATCCTCAATAATAGCAGGACCCAGAATGTGTGTTGTGTTTTTTTTTTATAAGCTCTGAAGCATTCACAGACATGTTCAACAGAAAGTGCCAAATAAGATTATCCATCTCAAATTTCTCCCGAGATACCCACCATTTCAGAAGCTAGTCTCCAGCCAATTCAATTTACATGACATCAATAAATACCTGAATACACTGGATACAGCAGACAATTTCCCATCTGTTGACTAGAAATCAAGAACTACCATTGCTTCTGGCCAAGCTTTTCCAGTACTGCACCAACACTAGTATCCAACCAACAATTTGAAAATTGCCCAGGTGAGACAAATCCAATCAGGTTTATTACCATCCTATCAATCAATCTTCAGACATCAACAAGTGATGGAAGCTGTTCACATAAGTGCTGCTGAGTTCAAAGTAAATTTATTATAAACTACTCTGGGATTTACTTCCTTGCAGACATTCATATGAGAACAAAGAAGTACATACTTCATACAAATAAACATAGACTATTTTTCACCACCTACTCACTCTGCTCAACCCTGCCCTGTTTTAGTTTCACCAGGAGAACTCTGCTTTGGACCTCATCGTAGCCTTAGTCCAGACATGGATGAAAGAACTTAGTTCAGGTGAGGCGAGAGTGACATTTCATGAAGGGTGGTGTCAGGACATGACTCGAACACAGTGCAGTGGAGATGACTGAGCGATGAGCAGTCACTTTAATAACAAACTGCAAAATAACAAGCCACGAGGAGTCACAAGACAAGAGAGGACAGATACTTAATACAACACACTTCTTGAAGGCTTGGAGCAATTGGCTGAGGCTGGCTGGTTCAATGGATAACAAAGATGAGAGCTGGGTCTAAATCAACTGCAGGTGATAAGCTGGAAATGAGCAGCAGGTGTCTACTTTTAGGTGGGTGGAGACTGAGGTGCCTGCCTCTACAAGAATGACATGATTCCCCCCTCTTAAGCCTGGTACCCAATGGCCCAGGGTAATTTGGATGGGTCCAGTAGAAGTCAATGAGCAATGGATCCAAGATGAAACTGGCTGGCACCCAAGACATCTCCTCCATGACAACATTAATCCATCAACCAGCAAACCATGTATACTGGACCACCTTCCACGATCCATCTGATCCTGAGTGACAATGGAGGCTGAATATGGTCAGTGATACAATGTGTAGTTTTAAAGGGACTGATAAACTGGGCCGAGAGTTTGCAGGAGTTGTTGCTCAAGAGCAGATCTCAGGTGGACAGTCAGACATAGTCTCCCAGTCAGATTCATCTGGCCAGACACCACCGACAGATTGCCTGGCAGCTGTAGGCTTGGTTGGCAGCAAGGATGGCCTCCGTGCACTCTTCCAACCATTCTGGCAGAGGTGACCTAAGACCCAGGTGATTGGGACTTCCACTGTTGGCTCCTCCACTGGGAAAAACAGGGTTTGGTAGCCATGAAACACCTTGAAGGGTGACATACCCCGGGCAGTTGAGGTGTGCAGATTGTGGGACAGCTCACCCAGAGCAGATACTTCTTAAAAGTGGAAAGGTTAGAGGCGGTGATGTATCACAGAAACTTCTCCACTTGCTGACATGTTCTTTCTGGCTGATCATTGGTCTGCCGATGATAGTCTGAGGACAAACTTGCTGGTCATGCAGAAAAAGGAGCAGAAAGCTCACCAGAAGCAGGAGATGAACTGTGGGGCCTGGTCTGACACAATGTCCTGAGGGAAGCCCTGGAGGTGAGCTACATGTTGGAAAACCAGGTCTGTCATCTCAGCGGCTGACAGGTGTTTGGGGAGACAGTGAAGTGGGCCACCTTAGAGAATCGGTCCATCACTGTCATGATTACAGTGGCCCCAACAGAAGGTGGCAAACCCATGATAAGATCCATGGCAATGAGGGACATGGGCATCAACAGACTGGCAAGAGCCGCAGGAGCCCAGAAGGCCACTAGTTGGAGGAATAGGACTGAGCACATTGAGGCAGGCCTTTGATCATTGGGGGGCGGGGGGCAGCCAGCAAAACCAGTGTCACAGACTGGAGTCTGCTATGCATCTGTCCAATGTGGAGAGAGCCCACTGGAGTGCTACAGAGCACTTCGCTGCCAACACATACATGTGGTTGTCAAGTGAGTCAGCTGGAGCAGGCTCATACTGCAGGACCTGGCGGATCTGGTGCTCAAGGTCCCAAATGATTATAGACAATAGACAATAGGTGCAGAAGTAGACCATTCGGCCCTTCGAGCCTGCACCGCCATTTTGAGATCATGGCTGATCACCTACTATCAAATTGGGGCAAGCATCTAGGAGGTTGGAGTGACAGGATGAGGGTCGATCTTTGTTTCAACGAGATTGAAGTGTCATGACAGGGTGTCTGCCTTAATGTTCCTGGAGCCAGGTTGGTAGGAGATGGTGAAGCTGAATTGCTTGAAAAAGAGTGCCCAGAAAGTCTGATGTGGTTAGATTTGATGGGTCTGTTCAATGGATGTAAGGTTCTGGCAGTAAATTCAAATCAGGAAGGGCTCAGTGTTTCCCTTCAGCCATCGTCTCCATTCTTCCAAGGCCCATTTGATAGTGAGTAGCTCACTGTCTCCTGCTCCTTAATGGCACTGTGTAGAGTTAAACTTGTGTGAGAAGAAGGCGCAAAGGTGTGTGTTCCTGTTCAGTCCTCCCTGGGAGAGGATGGCATCCATGTCAGATGTGTCCAACTCTACCACAATGGCTCCAGAGGGGATTTGGATGGCAGAGAATGAGAGCAATGGTGAAGTGGCTCTCGAACTCCTCGAACATAGTATGGACTATGGCAGCAGACAAGATCAGCCATAAGGTAGGTGAGGGAGGTGCGAAGACTGTCGATTTGGCTGTACTTTCTGATGAAACCACGGTAGAAGTTGGTGAAGACCAAAAAACGCTCTAGCAGTTTATTGAACTGCAGTCATGGCCATTCAACGATGATGCACTTTCTCTGGTTTCATGGTTATGCCTTGGGGTGAAAGGATATAATCCAGGAAGGAAATGACCGGGGTTTGGAACTGGTCTTTCTCTAGCTTGCACTATAGTTGCTTTTCATAGAGGTGCTGAGGAACTAAGCTGATGTGACAGACATAATCGTAGGTGGCCTTAGAGAAGAAAAGGATGTTATGGAGGTAGACAGCACATACCTGTGTAACATATCTCAGAGGATCTCACTGATGAAAGTTTGGAAAACATCTGCACTGCTGGAAAGTTCAAAGGGCATCTCCAAGTATTTGTCACGGCCAGTAGATGTTATGAGTGTCATCTTCCATTCATCCTCCTAGTAGACGTGGATCAGGTTGTACATGCTCCGTAGATCCAGTTTGGTGAAGATCTGGAGCATCCAGGAATTATCAGTGACCAGAAACACAATTGGACCTGCTACATAAATGCACAGACTATGCAGAATCATAGAAAAGTACAGGCCAGAAACAGGCCCACAACCCATCTAGTCCATGCCAAACAACTTAAACTGTCTACTCCCATAGCTCTCCATACCCCAACCATCCATGTACCTATCCAAACTTCTCTTAAGCGTTGAAATTGAGCTTGCATGCTCCACTTGTGCTGACAGTTCATTCTCATGACCCTTCAACTGAAGAAGTTTCCCCTCATGTTCCCTCTAAACTTTGCACCTTTCACCCTTAACTCATGACCTCTGGTTGTAGCCCTGCCAAGCCATGACAACCTTCCTTGCTATCCACTACATCCCCAATCTAGGTGTTTTTGCAAATTTCCTTTTCCATTAACCGCATTATCATCTAGATCATTGATATAGATGACAAGCAACAATGGATCCAGCACCGATCCCTGCAGCATTCTACTGGTCACAGGCCTCCAGTCAGAGAGCCAATCATCTATTACCACACAAAATGCTGGAAGAACACAGCAGCCAGGCAGCATCTATGGAAAAGAGTAAACTTTTGACATTTTGAGGCTGAGACCCTTCAGCAGGACTGGAGAAAAAAAGATAAGAATTCAGCATAAGAAGGTGGGAGCAGGGGAGAAAGAATTTCAAGGTAGTAGGTGAAAGGTCAAACAGGGAGAGGGGGAGGGGTGAAGTAAAGAGCTGTGAAGTTGATTGGAGAAAGAGAGAACTTCCAAGTAACATTCACACTACTGATGTCAGGATCACTGACCTATAATTTCCCGGTGTATTTTTAGAGCCTTTCTCGAACAGCAGAACAACAATAGCTCTCCCCCAATCCTCTGGTATCCTGGTATTTCACCTGTAGCTAAGGATAATTTAAATATCCCTGTTAGGGCCAGGCAATTTCTGCACTTGCCTTCTACAGGGTCCAAGGGAACACCTTGTCTGGCCCAAGGGATTTATCCATTATAATTTGCTTCAAGACAGCAAACATCTCCTCCTCTGTAATCTGTACAGGGTCCATGAAGTTCATGTCATTTTGCCTCATTTCTATAGACTCAATGTCTGTCGCCTGAGTAAATATAGATGCAAAATATTCATCTATTTTGACCCCAGATATGGATTGCCATTCTAATCTTCTAGAGGACCAATTGTGTCCCTTGCAAAACCTTTGCTCTTATGAGCAGGTCAAAAGCTAGCTATAACCAATGGTAGGATTTCCATCATTTACAATACACAGGTAAGGATTCTGATGGAATATTGGTATTGGTTTTGTATTGTCATATGTACCAAGATACAGTGAAATACTTGTCTTCCATACTGTTTATACAGTTTTAATCAATACACAGAGCATTGAGCTAGAATAAGATTAAACAATATCAATGTATCATAAAGTGCAAAACCTAAATGTAAAAGCAAGTAGCATCTCCATCTGCTATGGGAGCAGTCAAGCATCTACAAAAGACTGTGAGAACAGCTGAGAGGATCATAGGGGTCTCCCTACCATTCATTGGGGATATTTATCAGGAGTGCTGCCTAAGCAGGGCCTTAGTATTATTAAGGATCCCATCCATCCATCCATCCATCCATCCATCCAGCATCCTCTTTGACACTTTACCTTAAGGCAAGAGACTACAGTGCATAAAAACAAGAAAGTTCAGGATGAGAAACAGTTACTTTCCATTATAAGGCCATTAGGCTTATAAACTTCCTGCCGCATCATATTCAAAGGGACTGGTTAACCTGTTTTGCACCTTACAATATATAATATTAATGCACTTTGTTATTTATGTGTGATTCATCTATAGGTTTTATCCTTACCTTCATACGTTATCATGTGCGATGTGTATTACTGTGCTTTACAGGCTGGTTTGGAGAGACCTTGACTCATTTCTATATACATTTTACAGTTATATAAGTTAAATGACAATAAACTTCACTCAACTTGACTACCAAAAATGTGCAATGCAGATAAACAATAAAATGCAAGATCATAGCGAGGAACATTATAAAGCTGAAAGCCCATTTTATCATAGAAGAAGTCTGTTCAATAGTCTAATAATATATAGAAACTATCCTTGTACAGGGAAGTATGTGTATCTTTAGCCTGATGGGAGAGCGGCGAAGAGAGAATGTCCTGGCTGTGTGGAGTCTTTGATTATGCGTGCTGCTTTACTGAGGGAGTGAGATGTATAGACAGAATCCATGGGCGGGCTAGCTGGTTCCTGTGATCTGCTGAGCTGTGTCCACAACTCTGCAGTTTTTGCTGTCATGTGCCAAGCAGTTGCCATACCAAGCCGTTACGCTTTCTATGGACCATTGACCTCTTGTTTGGATGAGTGCAACTCCAGAACCTCTCAGGAAGCTCTTCCCAATTCAGGTCAACACAGTGGTACCCCATCATCAATTCTAAACGTCCACTCCCTGCGTCATCAGCACACATTTGGGGCAGTTTGCATCACTTACAAAATTCACTGCAGGCTATTCTGACTACCACCTGAACTTTTGACTTCACTCTCAAAAATACGTGGTCAACAGGTTCAAGAAAACACTGCTACCACTTTCCCTCCAAGTTTCCAAATCAGGATTGTATTGGAAATCATTGTATGGTTTAAACCTTAGAAATACATTCCTAGTAGCTTTGTAAAATACCTTCGTCTAAATGGCTCCAACAATTTCAGAAGAAATAGCAGTAAGCAATAAATGGTGGACCGTAACTCAATAAGTATTGTCCAATTTTTTTACATTGTATTGCCAGTCTTGCCTTTGGCACCTTTTGCCCTTAGCTCTGTTTACCGCTCCCATTCTCTCCTTTTATATAAAATTTACTTTTTTACTTGCAGAGGAAGTACTGGCCTTGTTTAAAAGAGAATGCCTGTAGCCTCCCAAATACATTGGTGATTATTAGACTCAGACATCTGGCATTTAAAAGTAGTTGTGTACTGGAGGATGAGGATGAGCTTAACCTTGACAACAATGCATACATTGTTACCTGAGTACTTATAAACATTAAGATAGGAGTGAAAGCTACTTTGTAGAAGCACAGCCTTCCCAAATATTTTTCATCTGTGTTGTTTGGTCAAGGCAATTGTTCCTGCCAGGTTTTGAGGAATAAGATTAAATCCCTTTTGCTACATGGTTCCATGGTCTTTATGGTGACTGGGAAGATGCAGTTTTTGTACACTCATTTAAGCAGTGATCGGTCTTAAACAATGTTATAAGGCAGTTTTGTTTGCAGCAACTTGTGTAAAGGTGCAAGGAAAAATCAGACTCTAATGCAAGCAAGCTGTGATCTAGGCTGGTGTGCCTCTGTGGCTGTGGACAAAATTTAAACTGACTGATTCTTTAATTATGTTTGCTTCTGAGCCTCGATCTCTGAATGAGCAATGACTGGCACTTTTTAGAACAATGTGTTACAAAATTTTGATCATGTTAAACATTGAGCATTGCAGCACTGCTAATAACACTTGGAGATTTTTAACTTTCAAAAATAGTTCCAGTTCTCTCAGAAATCTCACCCAAAATGAACATGCAATGGTAGTGGATCATGCTAAAAAACCCAGAATGAAAATATAATTGCATCACTTCAACTCAACCTGATTTTCATATCTTTTTTTTTCTCTTGGCATTCTGCAGATAAAATTTCTGGAACCCTGAATTTTGAAAGTTCAGATAATGTTATTGTTAGTTTAATAGGGAAACAAACAAATATTCAGCTCAGACATAATTACTATGTGTAAACTATGCTAATTATAAAACAAACATCCCTAATAATTCAAAAAAGTGCATATCTTATTTTATGCCACTTGAGCTAACATAATAGACTATCATAATTAAGTACAATTTACATATTAAAATTGAGTTAATTGGAGAATAGATTAATTTCTGGAAAACATACTGCAGCTTATAAGGCCAATATCCAGGAATTTTGCAGAGATCACACAATGCACAAAAAAGAGAGACTTTGTTTCAATTAAGTAAAATTCTTTTTTGTTTAGTTGAAATTTGCAATAAAATAAATCCAGGAATAGAGATCCAATTTGCTCTTCTGGGTGACCCATGGAGAATGGATGTCCCTCAGCAGCTGATTTTGAAGGGACTATTGCTCCAGCAAAGCCAAGGAGAGCAAAAGAAAAATGAATGAGAGGAGGTCAACTGCACCTTTGAGCCTCTTCTAACACATACCATCATTGCTGATCCAGTCTAGATTTCAACTACTCTTTCTCAAACACTTCCCATGCAATAGAATCTTGCCTTGAATGTATTCAGTCACACAACTTCCACAGCCTTGATCCTTTCACGATAAAGAATTCCATGAAGTGATGATGCTCTGAAAGATTAAATTCCTCACAATTTGCATCTTGATTTATAGCTTCATATTATAAAACTATTCCTTCAGTTCTATTACCTTGACTAAAGGAAACATTCTCTCAGTAAATATCTAGTGAACCTTTCTCAGAATCTTTTACAACATATAGTAAGATGGCTGGATTTTTCAATTGCAGAGGCTTCTATCGGGTCAATAAATGGTGCTACTGTACTTTTTAAATGTAGTTTTTATAACTGCAGTAGCAGATAGCAGGGGAGCTACATGGCCTGAGTTATCAGAGGCCTAGTCCTTAAGCCGTGGTGTCACCTGTTTACCGCCAACAGGAGAGAGGCTTTGAAGCTGGTGTGCTCCACCAGGAGCGATGTGGCATGGTGCCCAGGCTGCACTTGCTGCTGCCCCAGTGTTCACTCAGCAAAAGACAAGCTGTACTGTAGTCAACTGCAGATTCCTGCAGCATTCATGGTCTCAGGACCTCAAGCTGCAGTGTTGCCTGCTTACAGATACCAGGAGAGAGGCATCAGAGCCAGTGCACTCCACTGAGGCTGTGTTATGTGCAGTGTGCAGGCTGGGGTCAGTGCTGTCCCCCAGTGTTTGCTCAGCAGAGCTGTACTACTGTCAACTGCGCATTTCTGCAGCATTCAGGGTCTGGACTAATTTTTTTTTTTGCGTGGCTGTACTTTACTGAAATGTGCTTTCTATCTTGTACGTGCTATGTGTACTTTGTGCTGTGTGTGAACATTAATACTGTGCTTTGCATCTTGGCTCCCGAGTAATGCTGTCTCATTTGGCTGAATTAATTTGTATTCATGTATGGTTGATTGACAGTTAAACATGAATTGAATTGAATTTTAGTAAGATTACCTCTCCCTCTTCAAAACTCTAACGAGTATAAGCTCAACCTACTTGTCTACCAAACCTTCTCCCAGGAATAAACCTAATGAACCTCTGGGCATTATCTTCCCTTTAATATGGAATTCAAACTGTACACAGTTTTCCAGAAGCATCCTGAAAAATTGCATCAAAAAATTTCCAACATCTTACATGCAATAAAAGCCAATGTTCTAATAGTCTTTCTAATCATATGTTGTAGCTTTGCACAGGTTCTTTATAGCAAAATAACTGGAGTATGGGTGTCGACCTTGATAATGGCTAATATTTCCCCCTGAGATAGCCACTAAAACCCTCAGACCGGATTTGGTCTTGTGGTCCAGCGGTCTGAAGGCTGTAGTAACCTGACCTCACAGTGCCTCGGGAAGGTGCAGTCTGCGAGGCGTATGAGCAGAGACACGTGAGATACGCTGAGCTGGCCACAGATGCTTAGCAGGGTGGATGGAAGGTGCAGATTTTCCCAGTAGAGTTTGGCTGCAGAGGATCTGTGGCTACTTCCATGGTCAGATTGCTGTAGGGATTCTGACAATTGTATCAAAAGATTTCCTGCCTCATACTTGCAATAAAGGCCAATATTCTAATACCTTTATAATCATTTGTTATATTCATGCACTGACTCTTTGGAGCAAAGTAAAACATTATTAAAGTCTGTCCCAAGCCTTATAGGCTCATCAGGCTGGTGCTTATGCAGGTTTCCATGGCGTGAAGCAACTGAGAGTACGAGACTTCCCCCCCAGAATAGGACACCAGTCTATCGCGAGGTTAGCCCCCAGAATATTTCTGGTACCCATTTTCAGCTGGGTGGACTGAAGCAGTGTGTGGTTAAGTGCCTTGCTCAAGGACACAACATGCTGCCTCGGCTGGGGCTCGAACTCACGACCTTCAGCTCACTAGTCCAATGCCTTAACCACTTGGCCATGTGCCACAAAATAAACCATAATGTTGCAGAAACTCAGCTGGTCGAGCAACATCTCCAGAGGGAGATGTTGGTGTTATTTCAAGCTGAGGCCCTTCAGCCATTACGAGGGATAAATGGGAGGTATCCAGTGTAAAGAAGTGAGGGGGAGGGGTAGAAAAAAGAACTGACAAGTGATAGGTGGATCCAGATTAGAAGGGCTGATATGCAGATAGAGGAAAGATGAGAGGAAATAGTGAGAGAGTCTGAGAGGTGAGGAGTGAAGGTGACAAAGGGCTGCAGATGATAGAATCTGACAGGAAAGTGCAGAATGGAACAGACTAAAAAAGTGAGAGTGCATATGGGAACAGTAGAGGGAGAGAAGACAGTGGGAGGAATGTCTGCATGCTGGGAAAATGAAGTGGGTGGAAATGGAGAAAGATGGGAAATGAAACAGGATGCTGAGAGTGCTGGTGGTAGGTGAATATAGGAGAAACTGGGTAGATCAGGAGGAGAAAAATCTGCTCCTGCGATCTCTTGTGACTCCACACTAACTTTTTGTGTAGTGCATACCAAGAGAACCAGATATCTTTAACCTGCTGCATTTTGTAATTCGACTCTATTCAAATAATAATTTGATGTTTTTTTCATTCATGCTCCAAAGAAGATCAGCTTGTTTTCTAATGTTATAATCCCTATGCTAAATGTCTGTTCTTTAACTTATTTATATACATTTGCAGGCTTTCTATATCACCCCTACATTTCTGTCACAGTAAATCTGCACACATACATTTCTGTTTTCTGTTAGTTGAGCACCCTCCAACATGTCAATATATTAACCTCAATTGGGTCATCTTATCTTTTGTAGCAACCATTTACTGAATATCTTTTGGCAATCCAGATGGACTATATCATCAGTCCATATATTTATCCACTATACCTATTCCATTCTCAAAAAAACTCCACGTTTCTCAAAATATATGATCCTTTTCAATGAATCATCCTGATTGTTTTATGATTTTCTAAATCCTTGCTGTTACTACCCTAATGATAAAATCCTGCCTGCAGTTAAATGGAAAATTACAGCTTTTCCCACCTTGTTTATGGATATCAACAATTAGACACTAATTTGAACCAAGATCAAATATTGCAAGTTTTTTGAACTAATTTCACACACTTGAGGAAAGCCTGGAGGATTAGCAGCACATGTGCCAGCACCTGTGTGAGTAAATGGGAAAGAAATATAAAGAGAGTAAACAAATGCCAAGAATTAAATATATTCATGAGCTACGTTTGTCCCCGAACAGAAATAATTTTATTGAAAAGATCAATCACACTGTATCCATTGCCAAACCAATGTAAATAACTCCATGCTACTTCATGCAATTTACCTTGCATACTGATAACAATAAAGGCAGGTCTTTCTTTGCAATCAAAGCAGACTCCTGATGCTTACAAAACTGGAACAAACACTGTTCATGGGTGACATGAACATGGGTCTGCTTCCAGACACCATAGATATTAAGGGGTCTAGTTGCAGGAGACAAGCTAGTTACTCAAGCAATCTTATGCAACTGGACTTTACAGGAAACCACACTCATATCTACATCTCAGATTTTTAATGACTATGCAATTAAATAGTTTTAAAAGCATAAGGCGTAATGAGGACCCTACCTAATTAGATTCAGGGCTTGAATTTTTGTAACCAAGTTGTAAATTTGTTTATGCTTCAGTAACAAAGATCTTTGATTTTGTGATGAAACTTGCTTGCTATTTTAAAAAAACGGGAAACACAGATGAGTTTGATCAATGTACAGAAAGGTCATTGAATTAGCAGAATGGGATTAGGACCGAGTGCAAATGATCAACAGTACATGAGGAACTTTGAAGTAAACAACAGCAAACTAAAAGTAAATGCTCAGATTTATATACTCGTTTATTGGATGTGGAATTTATTTTGAAAAAATCAAATGGACTCTAAAGTCCAAATATGGATATCGATTGGGTAGATTTTATGGACTGAAAAGTCACACATATCTGTAAGGCTGCAGAAGCAAAAGGATGTGAGCTACTTAACAATCATTGCCTGTTGTTGCTTGGAATTTTGTATCTAATAATCTTCATCTTTTCTAAGATTGGTTGCTACTCATTTTGATGCTACCCAAAAACAATTATCTGTCAATAAACTTAAGAGAAGGGCCCTTGCACTTAGAATGCACTGATGCAGACTGACAGAGTCCTGCTAGTATTTTGTGTTTCTGCATAAGAGCAAGTTGCTAAGATCTCGGTGGTGTGTCTAAGTACTGACAGTTGTAAGAAGTTTAACAGGACTTTACACAGAATTTGGTGCCAACAAACAACATAACCCAAGGCATCAGACAGTTCACAAAGCTCCTTATTTTGCTTCCTTTACTTCTTCTTTCAAATATGATGCGGCTGCTATTGGAGCCTATGATCTACAGTTTGACGGTGTGTTTGCAGGGCAATTGAGCGATCTGGCACAGCACTCTGTTTTGGTGAGATGTTGACTGGAGTGTGTGGCCTGGAGGACAAGAAGCCTGGAGACAGGGCACAAACCATTGATTGACTCTATTTCTCACCAATTTAAGCATCAAAATAGATTGAAATCAACTAGGACACGAATCGAAGGCGAGCTTGTGTTCATCACTGTCTGCCTACAAGTGACTGGTCTCTCACTGCTGCCAGAGGATTGGGCCTGTGTGTGAGCAGTCTCTCTCTCTTTTACTCACTGCTCCTGGAGGAAAGTGCCTGTGTCAACTGGTCTCTCTCCAGCTCACTCGATGCTGCTGGAGGTTGGTGCCGGAGTTTTGAGTCTTGGGCAAGGTTTAATCAAAGTAGTGAATTTGACACTATAGTTCATGATATAATGTGTTTCTGGTCTCTGGTTGCTATGTTGTGCATTATTGATTGGGGTGGTGGGGCTCATCAGCCTTGGATGGCCCCTAGGAAACGGAAAACTCTGATTTTAAATCTCCGCTGCCTTGCGGCCATACCGACCCACGGGAAAGGCTTCAAGGTTAAGCCTCAAGGAAGAAACCTGGAGTCGGGGTCCCTAAGGCAGTTTGATGTTGGTTATGACTTCACTCTGGCAGGTGCCTCTTCAGCAACACTGGTGCCGGTCTGTACCAGCGCTTGCCCTTCCATAGAACCATAGAACACTACAGCACAGAAACAGGCCTTTTGGCCCTCCTTGGCTGTGCAAAACTATTTTTCTGCCTAGTCCCACTGACCTGCACCTGGACCATATCCCTCCATACACCTCTCATCCATGTACCTGTCCAAGTTTTTCTTAAATGTTAAAAGTGAGCCCACATTTACCACTTCATCTGGCAGCTCATTCCACACTCCCACCACTCTCTGTGTGAAGAAGCCTACCCTAATGTTCCCTTTAAACTTTTCTCCCTTCACCCTTAACCCATGTCCTCTGGTTTTTTTCTCCCCTGACCTCAATGGAAAAAGCCAGATTGCATTCACTCCATCTATACGCATCATAATTTTATACACCTCTATTAAATCACCCCTCATTCTTCTACGCTCCAGTGAATGAAGTCCTAACCTATTCAACCTTACTTTTAACTCAGTTTCGCAAGTCTCGGCAACATCCTTGTAAACCTTCTCTGCACTCTTTCAACCTTACTAATATCCTTCCTGTAATTTGGTGACCAAAACTGCACACAATACTCCAAATTCGGCCTTAGCAATGCCTAATACAACCTCAAAATAACATTCCAACTCTTATACTTAATACTTTGATTTATAAAGGCCAATGTACCAAAAGTTCCCTTTACCACCCTATCTACCTGTGACGTCATTTTTAGAGCATTTTGTATCTGTGTTCCCAGATCCCTCTGTTCCACTGCACTCTTCTGTGCCCTACCATTTACCTTGAATGTTCTACCTTGGTTTGTCCTTCCAAAGCACAATATCTCACACCTGTCTGTATTAAGCTCCATCTGCCATTTTTCAGCCCATTTTTCCAGCTGGTCCAAATCCCTCTGCAAGCTCTGAAAACCTTCCTCACTGTCCACTACACCTCCAATCTTTGTATCATCAGCAAATTTGTTGATCCAATTTACCACATTATCATCCAGATATTTGATATAGATGACAAATAACAATGGACCCAGCACTGATCCCTGTACACACCACTAGTCACAGGACTGCACTCAGAGAAGCAATCCTCCACTACCACTCTCTGACTTCTCTCATTGAGAATCTAATCCAATTTACCACCTCACCATGTATACCTAGCGAATGAATCTTCTTAACTAACCTCCTATGCAGGACCTTTTCAAAGGCCTTACTGAAGTCCATGTAGACAACATCCACAACCTTCCCTTCATCCACTTTCCTGGTAACCTCCATGAAAAATTCTAATAGATTTGTTAAACATGACCTACCACACACAAAGCACTGTTGACTCTCCCTGATAAGTTCCTGTCTATCTAAATACTTGTAGATCCTATCTCTTAGTACTCCTGCCAATAATTTACCTACTACCAACATCAAACTTACCAGCCTATAATTTCCCAGATTACTTTTAGAGCCTTTTTTAAACAACGGAAAAACATGAGCAATCCTCCAATCCTCCGGCACCTCACCCGTAGATACCGTCATTTTAAATCTATCTGCAAGGGCCCCTGCAGTTTCCTTCAAGGTCTGAGAGAATACCCTGTCAGGTCCTGGAGATTTATCTACACTGATTTGCCTCAAGATAGCAAGCACATCCTCTTCTTCAATCTGTATAGGTTCCATGACCTCACTACTTGTTTGCCTTATTTTCATTGACTCCATGCCAGTTTCCTTAGTAAATACAGATGCAAAAAATTCATTTAAGATCTCCATTTCCTTTGGTTCCATACATAGCTGACCACTCTGATCTTCAAGAGGACTAATTTTATCCCTTACAATCCTTTTGCTCTTAATACACCTGTAGAAGCTCTTTGGACTATCCTTCACCTTAACTGCCAAAGCTACCTCATGTCTTCTTTTAGCCCTCCCGATTTTTTTTTCCCTTGAACTGCATCACTGATGTGGAGAGGGGAACACACTGCATGGGTAATGGGCAGTTCCTCAAATCTTCCCCTCCAGGCTTGAGCCCTGTGGAGGACGTAGTCCATCAGAGGCATAAACCCATAATCCACTGGGATCGACGGCTGCCTACTGCCTACAGTTATTGGTCGGGGTAGGCAGGCTGTGCGGTCTGTAGTCAACACAGTGCTAGATTGAACTGAAGTGAGCTGAAACTGAACATTCCTGGACTGTTCTGTTGACCTGTAATTTAATGGTTTATATTCTATGCTTCTTGCTCTTTTCTTGACGTTTGCATGATTTGTTCTTTTTTTGTACATTTGGAGTTTGAGGTTTTTCTTTGAATGGGTTGCATGGTTTTCTTTGTTTTGTGGCTGTCTGTGGGAAGATGAATCTCAGGGTTGTATACTGCATACATACTTTGATGTTAAATATACTTTGATGTTAAATGTACTTTGAATCGTTGAAGACTTCTCAGTTACACTGCTACATTTGAAATGCCACAGCATTGCATGGCAAAGCTTGGCCATGTTACTTTCTTAAGTGGCACTGTGATACTTTATGAACTTATTAAAGTTTTATATTTTAATAGCAGTAAATACCCACATATTGCAGTTTTCATAAACTCAAGAAACAGTGTAAACGTCAATGTAGACTATTGACTTCAGATTCACGCAGAAAGATCAGTAACGTGCATTCATCAGTGTCAGCAGAATCATAAAGTTTTGAAACACCTACAAGTGTTTGAGAGCCTTACTGACCAGAGATGCAAGGAAGATAGTAGGGCTGCTATGATTACCAGTCAAAAAGAAGCTGAAGCTATATTTGTTGATATATCCTTAGTGGTAAGAAATCTACATGATTGCAGAGAAAGATGCTTTCACCTTTGCTGCCACCTTCAAGTGGATCTAATCACTCAGTCATGTTACTTTACCAAGGATAAGTGCTAGAAGACATACATTTCTTTCAGTTGTGATGCATTCATTAAAAAAAATGATAGGGTAGTGATTTAGCTTTGACAGAAATGTCCAGTTATGGGGAATTCCACCTGCCTAGTTAATAAAAATAATTAATATTTCAAACTATCATCACAAAATTACAATCTTTGTCACTTTCTATAATAGCAATCCTTTGAAGGTCAACTATCAGTGAACCTTTTCTCAAGAAGAGATCCTTTATACTTTAATGCGTCTCACAGTATGGTTTTGCTCTGAAATGGGTAAACTTTCCTAAGAACAGTTTCATTGAAGGCACCTTTTGTAGTTTCATTTTGCAGCTGAGAAATATGAAAGCAAGACTTGACTGCATAAAGGGTAAAACCATGATGCATATTTACAAGTTAATTTGATTAATCAATAGATCATAGATCAATAAGATTTAATGTCAGAGAAATGTATACAATATACACCCTAAAATTCTTTTTCTTCACTAACATCCACAAAAACAGAGGAGTACCTCAAAGAATGAATGACAGTTAAATGTTAGAACACTAAAGCCCTCCCCATCTCCTCCCTCCCACCATAAGCAGGATCCCCCTCCACTACCAGCAAAAATCATTGGCACCTCCCACCGAGCACTCAAGCATGCAGCAAAGCATCAATAAAGTCACAGACTTGCAGTCTACTCATTCACCGGCTACTCATTCACCGGGTATTTCAACACATCACAGCCTTTCTCTCTCCCTAATAAGGGGAAAAGAGTTGTCCCAATAGAGGAAAATTGAAATAAATTTTATAATCATCTTATATAAAAATAAAAACCTGATTTGTTACATTTTCTTTGACACAGCAAGTGTTCATGATGTGAAAGTTATTGTCTGCAGGGAACAAACTGGAAAGAAATGAGGAAAAAAATGCAGGGATTTGAAGCAGAGAAGAGGATTGAAAATGAGAGAATTGCTTATTTAGAGGGCCAGCAAAGCCATAATAGGCTGAATGGCAGCTTCGCTTAGTGTAATGATTTTTGCAGTGCTATGATTGAAATCTCAACCCATCTGGTTGTTTTATTGTAGATTTGATGGTTCAATACCATTATTCAAGAACCAGCACTCCAATGTGCTGTCCAATATTTCTTCTGAAACCAATGTCACCCGATTAATGATTCATGCCACTGACATTTTTGGCATCTTCCTTTTTGCAGAAGAACTGTACCATTTGTTTACTTAGTAATGGTCACTGCACTCCAAAGTAATCCATTGTGTGAAGTGTTTAAAGGCATTCCTGAAAGATGCAATAAAGCATCATATAAATGGCTGTATTTCTTTCCTCATTCAAACATGCTTTTTTTCCCCTTTTGGTGCAGTGTTCCCATTTGACATGTGTTGACCTTGTAGCTCTGAATCTTGTGTTTAGAATTTAAATCCTTATAGTGAAATCCTATTGTAGAAAAAGGCACCGTAACAATAAAGAGACAGAATATCACAACTAGTCAATATGATTTTGCAACCGTTGGCCAATGTTGCACATCATCCATTAAATTTGGAGAGTATCTTACTTTTCTGGCAAGCAATACTAACTCACCTTGATAACCATATTTCTAGAAGAAAGATGCTTATTACAAGACAAAGATTTTGTTTTAATTTTACAAGCAATATGAAGTAATTGACATATTTCCTTTTACCCTTGTCTGAGACTACGGGTATATTGCTTGGCTTAAGGCTCCCTAGATGGAGGTAATAGGCACATGCTATCCACCAAGTCAAGTTCTCTCAGAAGTGTGAAAGCTGCAATTATTTTTCTTACCACGTGTGTCAATGGGCTGATTTCACTCGTACCTCATATGATAACTTGTGTATTCCAAGAACCAATTTACTGAATCCACAATGCACATCAAACCTCATACTGAGTTTACATTGCTAGACCAACACTAAAGATCATTTTTCTTGGATCTCCTCCATTCCCATCAAGTCTCTGGTCTTCTCCTGTACTCTGTCATGGTGGCAACCAATTTGCTCAGACAAACACTTTGAAACCAAATGAACAGTTATTTAGGTAAATAGGTCTGAATTATGTTGAAATGAAGCCCAAGTAACAGGTGCCAGTTCATATTTTGTCAAGGAGCAGTAAAAAGAATCTCGGCAATTCTTGACTCCCAGCAAATTATATTGATTCTGGTTAGAAATAGGCAGACATGAGATTAAAGTATTATTGAGCACTTTTTTATGGACCCACTTAAATGTTCTTATCGGATGCTGTTTCCACCCCTCTCAGCTTTCTGATGTCTTGCCATTTGTCAAGAAGTGCCACTATCCCAATCTAGTTTTGAATGGGACACTCAATTACTGATAGCAATACAAGTGAATCTGCAGATGCTGGAAATAAAAAAAACACAAAATGCTGGCAGAACTCAGCAGGTCAGACAGCATCCATGGGAGGAGGTAGTGACGATGTTTCAGGCCGAAGGGTTTCAGCCCGAAACGTCGTCACTACCTCCTCCCATAGATGCTGTCTGGCCTGCTGTGTTCTGCCAGCATTTTGTGTTTTTTACTGATAGCAATGTTTTTTTTACACTGAGTTTCTTTGAAACAGCAGAGAATAAAGTAGAAGGTGGTGAGGGAGCATGTGAACTTGCTCATCAAGCACGTGCACCAATCTGCCAGTATCCCAATCCAGTAAATTTAGACGGAAATGCTGCTCCCCATGTTGGAATTGGCAGCACCTAGACTGGGAATTTTCCTAAAGCTATATCTGCTCCTCTGATCTAGCTTTGCTGGAATTATGGCAGAAGTCCAGATTGCACATGCAAACTTGCTACACATCTGATGGGTTATCAGAATAGCAGGGAGGCACACTGCTGCTGCTTCACATCTCCAGAATCCTGGGTTCAGTCCTCTGCAGGGATCTCTCAGTGTATAGTTACGTTAATTTATTAATTTAATTGATCCCACTATGTAGGTTAGTAACAATAGAATTAAACTAGATTTGATGAGTGTTTGACAGGATATAAATTACAAGAAGGGAGAGGGATATGACTGAAGGATATGCTCTGCCGAGAGCCGGTAAGATCACAGTATGTAATCACTCCTTGAGTGGTCATGTGGTAAGTTATAGCTTGGAACAGGAGCAGCTTTAAGGAATTGTTAGTTTGCCAAACAATGTTATCATAGAATTAAGAAACACGTTCCATTAATACCTAATGTCTATTTTCACCATAGATTTATTTTTACAAGCTGCAGCTAAGATCAGCAACATTACTTCAGAATGCTGCTTGGGGCATCTGCAATATAAACCAAACAGTTTAACCAAGTGTACTCTATTTCATCTCTGCAAAGTAGCATGATTTTCTAAAATCTAATGTGCTATGGACAGCTCCCTTTCTTGTTGAAAGGGCTCCACTTTTTCTATTTGCAAAACACAATACTTTTCAACTTATGCTGCAATTCTTTTTCTCAACATCTCGTCATTATACCTTCATTGAAGGAATTACAAAGGAGAGGCATTTTCCAAGTTAGAGAGCAAAAACACTGGCAGCAGCGATCAAAAGCTACAGAAAGAAGTTTATGGAAGGAATATTCAAATGATGTTGATGTGAGAAACCTCCTCTGGAGTACAATGTCCAACTTTTACATCACTAATCTTATCTTCAAACATTATCAAAAACAACGTTTGGTTTCCAAGTATAACCATGACATTATTAACATCCTATAATCCTATGTGTGCCTGTTTAATCTTATGGTTGTGGTTCTCCTTGGGCTTGAAGACCAATATGTAAATCTAATTTAAATCAAGTGGCTGATTATTGCCTTCATATAGGAAGCTACAGGGAAACAGCTGATCCTCTGCTGAGAGCAGCTGCAGTCAGAGAACAGCATCCAGAATTGCATTTAACTCCTGGTGAGGCATTATTGACTAAAAATTGACCAAAACCTCTCACCCAGCATGCCACGAAGAATTACAGGAAATACTTAAATCAACATTGAAACAAAAGCAGGCTGTAAGATGAAGAATAATAAGAAAAGTCATTTTCATTTGAAATATATTTGTCTGAGGAACAATATGTATATTGCCTGGTTTCTCCACAAGGCTGGCCACAGAATTTCTGTAACTGAAACTGCTTTTCCAGGTGCTAAAGAGCTCAGAGATCTTCCCCATCAGAACAATGTGTTGGTGAAAATTGAATTTGATTGGGTAATGCATGGATTTAAGCACAGAAGAGAAAATCATAAAGGAAGGGGTTGCGTCAATCAATCCTTTTACTGGTGTGATTTTTCAGTTTCATAAAACCTTGATGAGCCTTGGCTATAAATTTGATTAACTATCAGAGGTAAGATGGAAACAAAGAAACATAGAAAAAATAGGAGCAGAAATATGTAACTTGGCCTTTTCATTCTGATTCACCATTTAAAATTATTATGGTTTTCTGTTTATCTGGTTTCCCAATCAAAGTGAATAACTTCAGATTTCTCCAACTGTATTGCATATGATATGTAGTTGTTCACTTACTCAGCTTGTCTGAAATCACCTTTAGACCCCCTTATGTTTTCCTCACAGTTTACAAACCCCCTCCTTTCCCAGCATATCTTGAAAAATCACAATCAGTTCTTTCATCATTGGTATCTAATAGAAAGAACTGGGCTTGAAGCATTGATTCTGCTGTTACCTTACTTGTCTCCAGCTGTCACCCTGAGAAAGAACAATGCATTATTACTTTCTCCTGTTTGGCAACTAGTATTCACTTTCAAATTCTGGGACTGAGTTAAGGGAAATGTGAAGGCTGCATCGAGACAGCCCATTTTCTACCATTGCCAGTTTATCACCTCTGATGTATCTAGTGCAGACTGATTACTGCTATTGTATAAAATCATAGGAACATATACGGCCAATTGGAAGAATATCAAAAATGAGTTTACATCCAAAATGTATTGTGTCCAGAACCAGCTTTAAAAACAATTACATGAAAATTGCAGTTACAGTTAACTGTTAAAATCTGTGCAAGATCTTAAGAGTACTAAGGCTATACCAGTGCACTCTCTTTTTCTTCAGTATCTTGCAGCATTTTATAATGATCTGACATCATTTAATTCATGCTGTTTCTTGTAATAGTGAATAATTACATAATATGTAGTGTTTTATAATGTATTATTTGTTTTGTTATTTAAGTTTAATATTTTAAGAGAGTTCTGGCTCTGATGATTAAGATGATAAAGAGAGGAGGTCCTCCACATCACTTGCAATTGAAGATCTATCAGACCTTATCTTGAGAACAATTTGCTTTGCATAGAAATTGGCTGACTCAACGTTCTGAGGACAAAACCATCACTGATGACGATCATGTACGAAACTGAGTATCCAAAAACTTTGGAGTATTTTCTGTGCAACAATAGTATTGTGATTATATCACCAAAATGCAATAAATCACTGTGTGGTTGGATCCCAACAAGATAACTGTGAACTTCATTCAGTTTCCAGTAGTTTACTACACATTGATCAACATAAGGCTACAGCACTGAAAGACATGCTCAGACTTCAGCCAGAAAGAAAAGAAAGGTTGTAGGGACACATGAGCCGAGGACACGTTTCTCTTCAAGATCCATGGCAATTCTTGGCACTGAGTTTCATCACATCCTAAAGAATGAGGAGAGTGCTAGACTGGCAGAAAGTGCCTGGTGTGTCAATGGTGTTCTACATATAGCATATGGTTTTATTAGAACTTGTGTTGTGTACCTCTCTACAGTTTTGATTTGCAGAGTAATAGGAGAGCTGACAAAAAATAGTGGAGTGGGTGTGGGAAAAGAAGATTGCACAAGATGAAGCACTGGAGAAACTAGAGGAAGATGTTGATGAGGAAGAAGGAAGACACAGTAGAAAACAGCACCACCTTAGAGAATACCAATCTAAATGTAGAAGAACCAAGCTTAAAAGGATGCTGTACATTGAGACTATTAAGGGCAGTTCAGCAGAAAATTGAGAGAATCTAATACAATGCTAAATGAAGGAAAACCCAGATGATAGTAGTGGTCAGAGGACTAAGGAGAATTATGCAATCAACTGGCTTTTATGAGTAGGCATGGATTCGCATGGACATAAATGGCATTTGGCCAAGCTTTTCTGAGGAAATGTGGGGCATCTTAGAAAATGGAGGAGTCCGTTTCCTCTTGCATGGTTCAACAACACCAGGAGGACTACACCCCTGTCCTGGAAGGAATGCACACTTCTTCCAAAAGGATCCATGATAATATTCACAAACAACAGCTGCTGGGTCAGGTCACACTTGCTACTGAAGCAAAGGTGGAGGGCACTGCACCTGAGCATTCTCACGCTGACCCAGGAACAGCCTCACCACCACTAAGTTGATGCTTTAGCAATCAGCGAGAATGCTATCCAGAAGAAGCCTGCTGGGACCAGGGAGACACCACTCATTAGACAATTAATGCACAATTGTTCACATGAGCAGGTTACTGGTTTCCATGGACACAGATGAGACATATCATTAGCTTGCTAATCTCCAGAAAAAAGAGATGTTGCACATCTATAAGTCCCTGTCCAGCCTGAACATGGAGATTCCTAAGTGAGCAAACTACTGTCTAATGGGAGCAGAAATTGATCACCCATGAATAAATCTCTATTCTCCAGGAGCAAAGAGGTATAATAATAGGGTCATGAAATTAAACAGCATGGAAACAGACCTTTTGACCTAACCTGCACATTGGGCAACCTTCTGTCTTAAACCCATCTCACAGCCCTTGGTTCTTAGTCTTCTGTGTCTACGTGATTCAAATTTTTTATCCAGGTACTTCTTAAATACTGTCAATACCTTAGCTCAGGCATGGGCAAACTACGGCCCGGGGGCCATATGCGGCCCGTTAAGCTTTTTAATCCGGCCCGCAGAACTTGATGAAATTATATTAATAAACCTTGTTAACGTTTTTTTCCCCGCAATTCTGGCGTTTTCCCAATAGATGACGCTCTCTATATACATTGACCTTTGTTGAGGTGCAGCGTATTACTCCACATTTGCGCTTTGCTCTTTGTTCGGCTCGACCTATTTGTGTGAACAGGCGTTCAGCGTCATGAACATCAACAAAGCCAGCCACAGATCCAAGTTAACTGACCAACACCTCAGATCCATCCTGAGAATCGCCACAACAAAACTAAATCCAGACTTTGATGCGCTGGCTAAAAAGGGAGACCAACATCACTGTTCCCACTGAAATTAAAAATAAGTTTCTTCGTTGTGTTATGTAAAAAATGCATTTGAAAATATTTTTTTCAATAAGCCTTACATGTTACATGTCATTTCTGTTAAGTGATGGACATGAGAAGTGCGCAGGTGCATGTACGTTCTCAAAATAAAAAATGCGCTCCAGATCAAATAACTCGCTCTGCATACTGGCACGCTGTCACTGTTCTGTCCTTGTGCTGGTCGTTGTTGAGTTTTGGCACAGGGGACAATTGAATAAGAAGGAGCAGGACAAGTAGACCTGCATCTCCTACCGTTTTTGAAATAAAGACAGTCAGGAGGAGAGTGATGATGATGATAATATCTTGAAGGATAACAGAATTTTCAGTGCTTTAGCTTTAAAATAATAACTGTTACTATTAAAAAAAGCTGTATTTTATTCATTTAATTTTCAGTGTTTTAAAAGTCATTTCAATAAATAGCTAAATACCATGGGACTTCAAAGACAGATATTTTGTTGTAATGCATGTGTTCATTTTCAATTGAAATTAAAGCACATGTTTTCTACATATCCCATGATATTTTATTTTCTCTTATGAGGTGTATTACCAAAACACTCCGTCCATCTGCTCCTGGTCCAGCCCCCCTGTCAAATTTTAGAACCCTTTGTGGCCCACACGTCAAAAAGTTTGCCCACCCCTGCCTTAGCTTCAACCTGTTTCTCAGACAGTACATTTCCAGATACCTGGCACTCTCAGGCTGAAGAAACTCTAACCTATTTATTCCCCTCCTATTTTCGTATACCTCAATCACATCCAATGTTCCCTCTAATTTATAATGACCAGTGTGTGCAAAAGTCCAGTGCTGTGCAGTTTTTGCCCAGTGACAACAACACGTGCACACACTGAATTTTATATATAGAGGCATTCATTTTAACAGCTAGCAAAACACTGTCAATAAGAACTTCGATCTTCTCTGGATTTTGGTCATTTTCACTCTCACTCATCTGCACTCTCACAAAACATAAGTAGCAGGTCTGTAGTGGGTAATGAAAGATTTTCTTGCCAGAGCTTTTGCACACCCGTCCATGTATGATTTGCTTACTAAATGACGCTTTTAAAAAGCCAAGTTTCCAAATATCTCTCCACTTCTTCCCAGTTGCAAATTCTCCAGCAACTTTTCCATCATAACAATACATGCAGGTAACACCAGTTTCTGTATTGTACGTAGATGGTGTAGCAGTTTTATTATGTCATATCACTTTAAATGAACTAGCAGTTCTTTTGTGCTTCACACCATTTTCTTCTTTGAAATTCGACATAGTGAATCAAAGACTCCTTCAATAAAAACAGTCTTAATAAGCCAGTTTCAAAATTCTTAAACCAATCATCTCAAGCTCCACGTTGTCAACATCATCAGAAACCGGAAAAGGAAATGTGATTGTGTATGACCATGAAATATACATAACATGCCAATGAGTTAGATGGTGACAATCTTTTGGGTGCATTTTAAATTCCTTTGTACACTAGAAAGAAAGATGAGTGCGCACACACACATGTACACCTTAGAGGAAACATTGGACACATCCCTCTTAGCCTCTACCGCTCCAGAGAGAACAGACCTAAGTAAGTATGTTTGCCGGACTATCTGTCTATCATCCACGCACTCATCACTCCAGTTTCCCTCTTCACCTCCCTCCCTTTATTCCACGCTACACCATCCTTTCTTATCTCAAGCCCTTTATCATTGCCACCTAACTATTACCTATATCACCTATCAGAAGATTGAGAGTTGTGATAACTTTGATCTTTTATAATGAAAGCAATCTAGTTTCATAAGTTGGCTAAGGAACCCTTCAACAGAATATCGCATGTCTGAATGATGACTACTTTGGAGACCCCAAACTTGAAGAGACATTGTCGTTTGAAGATGTCAAGTTGGAATCCTATTTCGTATAACTTTCTGAGGGCAAAATTTTCACCCATTCTGCACCTCCTCTTCCTAGAATTCCCACCCTCAACCTGTGACTGCTATGCTTAAGATGAAATCAAAGCGTGCTTCTGGCAATATAACCATTGAGGCAGCCTTTCAATTATTTTCTGGAAGATAATTTAGAGAAAGAAAGAAGCAGCTGCTAGTTTGACCATTCTGAAAGGTATATATCCAATCTCCAGTGCTGATTGGTGCTTACATCAGAAGCCTTATATAATGGAGAATATACCATTTGTAAACTCTCTCATTTTGTGACTGGGAGATCTAGAATACAAGCACTGTGTGACTGTTATAGACAGACAGAATTTGTAGTACAAGTACATAGTTAACTGAAAGTGGAGTCACAGGTAGATAGAGTGGTGAAGAAGGCTTTTGGGCATGCTGACCTTCAAAAATCAGGGCACTGAGTATAAAAGTTAGAAGGTCATAATACAATACATTGGTGAGACAATACTTGGAGAATTGTGCTTAGCTTTGGTTGCCCTGTTGTAGGAAAGATGGTACTAAATTCAAAAGAGTGTAGAAAAGATTTACAATAATCCCACCAGGTCTTGAGAAAAGGTTGGACAGGCTAAGATCCTTAAGGGCGACCTTACGGAGATGTATAAAATCATGAGTAGCATAGATAGGGTGAATGCACTCAGTCTTTTTCCAAGAGTTCGCGAATCAAGAATTAGATGACATAGATTTAAGCTGAGAAGGGAAAGATCTAAGAGTAAGTTGAAGGGCAACTTCTTAAACAAAGGATGGTATTTATGTGTAATAATTTACCAGTCAAAGTGGTTGAAGAAGGTACAACATTAACTTTAAAAAAAAACAGGTAGATGGTTTGGAAAGGCTTAGAGTATTATGGGCTAAATGCTGACAAAAAAGACCTGCTTGGATGGTGCTCTTTGGTCAGCACAAACCCTTAAGGCCAAAGGGCTTGTTTTTGTGCTGTCTAACTTGATGACTAATTGACTGACATCACGTTAAACCTCGATGCTGGGGAAATTGGCAGGTGCACTTGTGTGGAATCCAAAGCTTCTGATTTGTTCAATTGACATGGAAATTAGAAACGTGATTTAGCAGGGTGAAATCAATTTTCTTATAACATGAAGCTACGTCTTCCAACTTCTGGCCACATTATATTGCTGAATGATTTAATACAAATTCTACAAGCAGATCTGTGGGCACCTATTAAAGATAAAGTTATTACGCTATCAAGACACACTCAATGAAACAGAATTTGTAAACTGAGTAATGGCCTAGTATCGAACAGTAATGAATAAATTGGGATTAAAATTAGCTAAGTGCCACAGTCGTCTCCAGTGTATTTTCAGGTACAGTCCCTTACATCTGGAGATCTGAACTGAAATCAAATTTAATGTCTTATCCAACAAATAATCTGGAGAAATGGCTTTTTTTTGCCTTAGACACAACAATTAAGCATATGCATCAAAGTCTGTGGTGCTATTGACCCAGCTATTTAATGAGAATTCATTATCAGCATGCAAATAATTCATGTACTCAGTTACTCATCTTAAACAACTCTACACTGAATAGTGTCACTGCAGTGCATTTTGAATGCGAGTGTCATGATGCTAAAACAGGCTACTTAGCACTGTTGCCAAAACTAATAATGTGGAAGTCATGCTAGGGTAGAGCAATTTGATGCAACTTTTACTGGAAAATACACCCATTGGTTACTTTATTAGGTACACCTGTACACTTGTTCATTAATGCAAATACTTAATCAGCCAAACATATGCAGCAACTCAATGCATAAGCACATGCAGACATGATCAAGAGGTTCAGTTGTTGTTTGGACCAAACATCAGAATTGGTCAGTCATTTAAGTCACGTTTCTTCCCATGAAATGATTGTTGGTGCCAAACAAGGTGGTTTGGGATTTTCAGAAACTGCTGATCTCCTGGGATTTTCGTGCACAGTAGTCTCAACTCTGGAGTTTGCAAACAATGATGCCAAAAAAAACAAACAGTAAAAAAACATCAAGTGAGCAGCAGTTCTGTGGGCAAAAATGCCTCTTCAATAAGAGAGGTCAGAGGAGAATGACCAGACTGGTTCAAGCTAACAGGACGGTGACATTAACCCAAATGAACACACATTACCACAGTGCTGTGTAGAAGAGTATCTCTGAATGCACATGTCAAACTTTGAAATGGATAAGCTACAGCAACAGAAGACCACAAACATACATTCAGTAGCCTTTTTATTAGGTAACTCCTGTGCCTAATAACGTATCCACTGAGTGTAGTCAATAATGCAATTTACTTGCATCCTAGGTATTCAAGAACATTCACATCACTATCTGCCTATTAAGCAATCCTGGAGGAAAAATCTTGTAGGCAACTTTGAGAGGCATTTATTTAATGTTATGATGGTTATAACTTGGATAATGGGAAATGGGTGACATGTCACCACAAGTTTTTTTACAGTAACATTTGAACTATGATTTGTTATGCAAATACTAAATATTACATAGAAAGACCTGCACTTTGCGAGAAAGTTGGTTTGTTAATGATCCAAAAGTCACATGCAATAAAACATTAATTAAAACGTCTCAATGATGTAAAAATTGCTTAGAAGCACTTAAATTTCTTTAGCTAATGATCAATATGTCACTTATTTTGTGTTATCAACATGATTTTAGTTATAATTCTCCTCACCAAGAATTGCCCTCCATCTATTTTTATGAATTATAATTAATCTCACAAGTATAAATCATATTCTAAACTAAAGAGTATTGTTAGCTTATTTCTTTGTTTTTTGAAAGTAAGGTTCAAGTCCAATCTAATGATATAAGAGGACAATGCAAGTAAACACTGAAACATTGTAACCCCTCAATTGATTTCTTCTGTAGCAGGGTGGAAGATTTGCTCTGTGAACAATCAGTTATAACATTAATTAATGTTATGAAATATTCGTCTACAGAGATATATGACCTTCTGTCCTCTCCTATTAGATTCCCTCTTCTCCAGCCATGTATCTCTTCCACCAATCCACTTCCCAGCTCTTTACTTCACCCCGCCTCCTCCCAGTTTCACCTATCACCTTGCGTTTGTCCCTCCACTCCCCCCACCTTTTAATGTACTTCTCATCTCTTTTTCTCCAGTGCTGTTGAGGGTCTTGGCCCTCAACCATCAACTGTATTCTTTTCCAATAGATACTGCTTGGACTGCTGAGTTCCTCCAGCATATTGTGTGTGTTGCTTATTATTCAGCCTTAAATGGCAATTTCAACTGAGGAAGAATAAAGCTAAATCATATTGAAGTTGCACATTGATTAAATAGCTGATTCTGTTTGGATTAAGGTCAATTAACATCAATAATCTTAAATCTCAGCAATGCTTGAAGGATGAAGAAACGCTGGCTTCCCAGTTGGTATTATAAACAGAACAAACCTGTCACTACCTTGGACAGATTAAAACTTGCCAAGTGTAATCATTTCTTCCATAGCTGGCCAGTAGGATGTGATCAGGCATAATTAATTTTGCTCTTTTAAACCTGGTATACAGAAGGGTGATAAAAGATCAATGATTGGAATTGAGTATGAACAAAATTGAAGGTCCCTTCTGTATTTTGGAATAGGCCAAAGATGATATCATCCTCCTCGTCCCACTTGAGATTCTTCTTTTCTTTTAGTTTTATTAGAATACTCCTTATGTCCATTATCTTTTTCAAATTGGTCAAACATGCTTCTCTCACCAGTTAAATATTTCAGTCTGTGCCACTGAAAATTTGTTATAAATAACATGACATGCCTCTTTTTCTCTATCTACATACAACGGTCAAGTGTTGACATTTCCAGGTATGTAGGGAAGCAGATCCAACTGGTCCATCCAGGATTGCTGAGACAAATTTACCTCTGCACTCTACTGTCTTTGAGGGCTCTCCTTCCTATCCATTTTATCTCACATTTCTTTCTTTTGTAAACTTTATTGATTCACAGATTACCGGAGTCGCAGGCAAGCCTAGCACTTTTTCCCACACTTAAATGAATTGAATAGATTGATCAGCATTTCCGAATCGAGATGAGATTCAGCCATGTTGCTGTGATTTGCAGTAACATACAAGCCAAATGAGAAGAGCCGATTTCTTCCCCAGGAGGAAATGCACAGTAATTTGCCAGTTTGCTGGTCGTATTACCAATAGTAATGATTTATCCCAAACATATTTAATCATTTAAATTTAAATTGAACTTGCAAGCTACCATCCACTCATTACAAACTTCCATCAAAGATGCTCCTTCACTCCAATCATCTAAAATTAAAATTGGATTTAGCCTATATGAATATAAATCACTCCTTCACATAAAAAAGGTAAGGAGAAATGAAACTTACTGTCTGAAATTGCCAAGACAGAGACTGATAGATTCTTGTACAGTAAAGTTGTCAAGGGAAATTGAGTAATGGTTAGTAATTAGAATTAAGTTAGAGAGATGCCATATTTTAATTGAATGGTGGAACAAGCTCAAGGGGGTTAATAACCCATTCTGTTTGGTCTGGTCCCTGGCTGAAGCCCCAGTCCTCAGCAGTCATTTCCATTTAATTTAACCCTTGCACATACACAGTCTGTGTTATTAAATCAGATCTCAGTTTTTTTTTCCACTCTCTTTCTTGAACATAGCAATGAATGCCAAAAATGAATGTTATAAAGGATCAACACAGACAACCCCAGAGTTTACATTTCCAACATGAGAGACTCAGCTCTGTCTTTCCCAAGAAAAGAACATTTATTTTAACCACTACTCCTTTTTCTGATAAAACATAAAAGCAGATGTTCAGCATTTGCAGTTAAAAAAAAACATCAGTTCATACCTATTCCATGTGTTTAAAACATTAAGAAGGTTTTGTAAATTTGCTATTTCTGTGAAGGGGTCTACATTTGAATTGTGACATTAAATAGTGAATTTAATGGTCCTTATACTGTAGGTGGGCTTAATGACTGATATGGGGAGTTCTCCATAATAATTATTGTATAGTGGGCAACATTATCTTTTTAGGTGTGATCACTGGTGTTCTGGAGCACACTTTGGTCTGTGATGTTCTCTACAGATTTATCTGATGCCCTCATCAGCTGTTGTATGCTTCTATATGCATTCCTAATAGATAAGCATTCCTAACATGGTGCTGAGCTGCAGTTTCCTTGGACATTGTGGTCAAATTTGCTTATTTTTTAATATTGTTTTGAATTGAATTGACTTTATTTCTTACATCCTTCACATACAGGAGGACTAAAAATCCTTACGTTATGTCTCCGTCTAAATGTGCAATGTGCAATCATAGTTATTTCTGATAATTTGTAATAAATAGAACAGTCAATGTAACATAGAAATACACTCAGATCAGCGTGAGTTCATCAGTCTGATGGCCTGGTGGAAGAAGCTGTCCCAGTGCCTGTTGGTCCTGGCTTTTATGCTGCAGTACCGTTTCCCGGATGGTAGCAGCTGGAATTGATTTTGGTTGGGATGACTCAGGTCCTCAATGATCCTATGGGCCCTTTTTACACACTTGTCTTTGAAAATGTCTTGAATTATGGGAAGTTCACAAGTACAGATGCTCTGACCTGTCTTCACCACTCCCTTCAGAATCCTGCGGTTAAGGGAGGTACAGTTCCCATACCAGGTAGTGATGCAGCCAGTCAGGATGCTCTCAATTGTGCCCCTGTAGAAAGTTCTTGGGATTTGGGGACCCATACCCCCAAAGAGGCACTATTGTGCCTTTTTCACCACACAGCTGGTGTTTACAGACCACGTGAGGTCCTCGGTGATGTGGATGCCAAGGAACATAAAGCTGCTTACCCTCTCAACCTCAGATCATGGGTATACAGGGAGTAAAGGAGGGGACTTAGTACCAGGCCTGAGGGGCTTCTGTGTTGAGAGTCAGAGGGGTGGAGGTGAGGGAGCCCCCTCTTACCACCTGCCGGTGATCTGACAGGAAGTCCAGGATCCAGCTGCACAAGGCAGGGTCAAGGAAAACAATTTCTGAGCTTCCTGTCGAGCCTAGTTGGAGCTATGGTGTTAAATGCTGAACCGTAGTCCAAGAACAGCATTCTCACATAAGCATCCTTACTTTCCAGATGTGTAAGGACGGTATGTAGAGCAGTGGCTATTGTATCGTCAGTCGATCGGTTGTGTCAGTGGGCAAATTGTAGGGGGTCCAGTTTGGGAGGTAGCAAGCTGTAGATGTAATCCTTGCCCCAGCCTGTCAAAGCATTTGCTTATTATTGAGGTGAATGTGACAGTTGTTCAGGCATGTTACCTTGGTCTTTTTTGGTACAGGGACAATGGTGGATAATTTGAAGCAAGAGGGCACTCTACACTGGGAGAAGGAGAGATTAAATCTATAGGTGAGCTCCACAGAGAGTTCCAGGCATGTCATGTGATGAACACTGTGGTTATTACAGATGTACTCTATGATTGTTAAGTGGTGTGCTCTATGGCCTTAATGTAATATTCAAAGTCCAAAGCCTGTGATGGATGAGGCTATATCCACCATTTTCTGTAGACTTTTCTGATCCTGGGCATTGGTTTTACCAAACCAGGCCACGATGCAAAAAGTTAGGATACTTTCCAATGAACATCTGTAGAAGTTTGTTAAAGTTTAGAGTAACATGCCAAATATACACAAATTTCTAAGAATGTAGAGACATTGTTGCATCTTCTAAGTGATGGCACTTATGTGCTGTCCCAAGACAGATTCTCTGATATGTTAACACCAAGGCATTTAAAACTACTGACTTTCTCCACCTCTGATACCTTAATTAGGACTGGCTCATGGACCTCTGGCTTCTTCCTTCCTGTAGTCAATAATCAGCTCTCTGGTTTTGCTGACGCTGAGTGTGACTGCACTCAACCAGATTTTCAATCTCACTCCTATATGCTAATTGGTCATCACCTTTGACTCAGCCAACAATAGTGCTGTCATCAGCAAACTTAAATATGATCTAGGAGCTGCACTTAGCCACACAATCATAGGTATAACATGAGTAAAGCAGGGGCCTAAGCACAGAGCTTTATAGTGCGCCTGATCTGTCGGTGAGTGTGAAGATGTTGTCAATCTATAATAACTGGTATCTGAAAGTTGCACACTATGTGTATCATATATGCTCATCACAAGAAATATTATTTCATTATATTGTATGACTAACGGGTTTTTCAAGGCATGATGAGGTCAATATATGATGCATTGATGTGTTCTAAATTGCTAAAGTGGTTGCCAATAACGATTTTGTTGTTGCTCCTGCTGCACTGAGCTTCAATTGTTTTTCTTCCCTACAGCAAGGGAAGAAGAAGCTAGCCATTAGGGGCTCTGCAGGACACCATCAGAGATAACTGGCAATCACAAGTTAAGTGGGCAAAATTGATGAAAATATAATGTAGTAAAGAAGTATAGAATCTACCTTGGTGGGATTGCTTTTAGATTTAGAAAAAAATCAGATCCCGCAGGTGTTCCCAATTATGGTCATGTCCAGAGCAACAGGGGTAATTTTCCTGAAGAAAATCCAAAAAGAGCATTGATAGGGAAATAGCATACTTGTGGAAGTTTGATATGAAAACTTACTCAGGCGCACAAATGTGACATGTTGGGAGGTACTTGGCTGAATATCTAGAGTGATTGAAATGACTCAAAATGCAATTTCAGTTCTTGCAATATCGTGCTACATGGTCAAATACTGACACTAGTGTATCCCCTTCTAACTCTGTAAACTTTCCATGAAAATCAATAAGAAACTGCAAACACTGGAAAGCTAAGACAAAACAGAAAATGCTGGGAGCAGCTACAGGGCAAGAATGCAGATAAAAAGTCAAGAGAAAAGAATCTGGGACTTGTGAAAGCAGATCAGACAGGCATGTCCTCCACTCTCCAAAGACCGATAAAAGGAAGAGTGAAAATAAGCTAATGCTACGGATGGATGACTGACACAGCCAGAGAAACAAAGTTGTGTAAAGTTGTGGAACTCAATATTGAGTACAGATGGCTGCAGTGTGCCCAGACAGAAGATGAGGTGCTGTTCCTCAGGCTTATATTGAATCTCACTGGGACAGTACTACAAGACTATAAATCACTGGAGCCGAATAAGGCCATTCAGCCCATCAACCTTTGACTCTCTTACTAATCAATCTCCACTTTAAATATGTCCAATGACTTGGCCTCCACAGCCGTCTGTGACATTAAATTCCACAAATTTGCATTCCTCTGACTAAAGAAATTCCCCCCCTCATCTCTGTTCTAAAGGTATGTCCATCTATTCTGAGTTTTATTCCTCTAGTCCTAGACTCTCCCACTATCGGAAACATACTGTAGGCCACAGACTGATAGATCAGAGTAGGGATGGGTTGAAGAATTTAAGTGGCAGGCAATAGGGAGGTTTGAGTTGCTCCTGCAGATTGAACACAGCTGTAATCACTTTAATGTGAATTCAGGAAGGATAAGGAGGGTGAGCATGCACTAAACTACAGTGGGGGATTGGTGGTGGAGAGAGAGTGTCAGCAGCTTTAAATTCCTGGATGTGAATTTAATTAATGACTATTCCTGGGTCCAGCACATAGACACATTTGTAACAAAAGTGTGCCATCATCATTACTTTCTTAGGAGGGCAAGGAGATTTAGCATGTCACTGAACAATCTAGCACACTTCTACAGATGCAATTTAGAAAGTATCCTGACTGGTTTCAACATGGTGGTAAGGCAATTGAAATGCACAGAAATGTGAGAAGTTGTAGAGAGTAATAGATTCTACCCAATATATCACAGGCAAATCCCTCCCCATTGGTAGGTACAGTAGGAAGTGCCTCAAGAAGGGAACAGCCATCGTTAAAGATCCCCACCACTCAGGCAATGGCATTTCCCATCAAGTCAGAGTTACAGATGCTTGAAGTTCCACACCACAAGGTTCAAGGATAGATCGTTCCCTTCAACCATTCATTTCTTGAACAAACTGTCAATACTCTAATTGCTACAATATAGCAATACTATCCCTCCCATCAGCTTTAATAGCTTCTTTTATCTCTTTAGTTCTAATGAAGGGTCACTGATCTGAAATTTTAACAATGTTTCTCTTCCTACAGATGTGACCTGACCCACCAGGTATTTCCATCATTTTATATTTTTATTCTAATAATTTTCCATTCCTTTACTTCAAAGGCCATTTACTATTTTCCATGTTCAATCTTTAAGTGTCTGCTGTACTCCAATTCCCTAGAATGCCTTGAAGAAGCGTTTTGGTCTGAATGTTTTCTCTTTTCCATAGATGCTGCCTGGCCTGCTGAGCTCCTCCAGCATTTATTGTGGAGTTCACTTTCCCAAAGGGAGGAATTTTAACAGCCAATTTGTCCAATAAGAAAACTTTATCCAGACTTAATTGTAGTTACATCTCAAGAATGAGTGGCTAGGTAATAATCAGAAGCTAAAGCCTTAAGTCTCCATTTAGAACCAAAAGAAGTTAAGAATTGGAGTAGGTCCAACACTGAACTGGTTCCGTAATCTATGGACTCACTTCAAACAACTCTACAGCTCATATTCTCAATATTTATTATGTATTTATTTATTATAATTATTATTTTTGTATTTGCACAGTTTGTTGCCTTTTGATATTGTTTGTTTGTCCATCTTTGTTGATTTTCTTCATTGATTCTATTGTGTTTCATTTTATTTACTGTGAATGCCTTTAAGCAAATGGATTTCATATGGTGACATCTATGTACAATGATAATAAATTTATTTTGAACTATGATGCCATTTAGCTTCTTGAGCCATTGCATGAAGCTACAGTGGATTTTAAATCCAACTCCATCTTCCTGCCATTAAGTTTGTCATACCCCTTAATAACTTTGGTTTATAAAGATCTATAAATCTCAAAATGAAAAATGTATCAATTGATCAAATCTCAATACTGCTACTGAAAGAACAGAATTCAAACTTTTGCCAATCAGGATGCTAAAGTAAAATCTACATCACCAGGCTGAGATTGATCACCACAGTACTGAGGATCAATCATATTCCCTTTATGAAAATATGGCTTTGTTTGTCTTCGCTACAGGTATCTAAAAGACAGAAGTGTTAAAAATGTATACAGAATGATATTATTTTCCATTTTGGTGATATGAATTGTGTTGATTCAACTTGTAATTTGAACTTACATTCCTGGGCTCTCTGTTTTAACCAATAGTGGCTTGATCATCTTGGCTCTCGTGATCCAAGTGTAAAATAAAGTTTTGCACCAACAATACCCTGTCAACATTTGACAGGTTGAGGCTGGAACCTTACATGTGGCCAAAATCTGTGAAGATTTTTGACATTTTAAATATCACTGATAAACAAACACATATAAAAAACTAATAAAACTACTTAATAATATTTCAAAAATAATACATAAATTTTATATGTGTATATATATAATTAAAACTTCATTACATCAATGAATACTTGAAAGCATGTCAGTAAATTACATTAAAAAATTAGGTTACTTCTTTCTTCTGAATTATCTGAAATCTCCACTAAAATAAATGAGCTTTCACTAGGAGTGATTGGAATAAGTATAATATAGCTGGCATTTGTTACACAAGCTGGCCTAGATTTACGATGGGGCCTCGTAAGTCCTGTTTCTATATCTGGAGGGGAGGGTGTACATTGATAACTGATATACCATGTGGTATGTGTTGGATACAATTATGTAGACAACACTAAGGAGCCTGCAGTCACTATGTCCAAAATGTACTCAACTTTGAGTGGCTGAATGCTACTAGTTCCCTTTGGAACAACCAATCAAGCTAAACATATTAGATGTATTTATTAAGTATCATTTTGATTTTGCAAAAATATGGAATGTAGGATATCTTTTGTTTTTCTCTTATTTGACAAAAAACTGCTGATACTCATATCTGATTTAATGAAGCATATGCCTGATTCTCACAGTATAAATTTATTCTCTGTTGCATGTGATTAATGCATGAGCAGTGATGATTTGAACTGCCCTTCAGGCATTTATTTACAGATAGATTATGAAATTAAAATTCAAAACTGCAGTTTAGCACTCTTGTGTTTCACAGCATGTATTCATTACCTGCCCCAGTGGGGGAAAAACATCTACCCATTGTGTTCTGATCACAATTGCTATGTTTGGCTGCAACACTAGTTTGGTACCTGATTAGCACATGACCACAATGAAAATGTTACCAATGCCAAACATTTCTCCGCTCAGAAAACCCTTTCGATGCCTTCCACTCACCTGCCATTGATGCATGCACTCATCCAGACCCACACCATCCCTAGTCCCAGTTTACCACAGAAGAACTGAGCTGGGACTTGCTTTAGACCCGTTCATGTCTTGTATGCCTTACCTTGATCGGTGTGATATGACTCTCAAGTACAAAGATATTTAAAATAGTTCACTTAACACAAAATAGCATGTGCTGTTCCTTTCCCTGACCCAGATTTAGTAATAAAACAAATGGATATAAGTTGAACAAGGAAATCAGAAACTTCAAGAAATGTCAGAGGTTTCCACCACTGCCATTCTCTTGAGGGTCATCCACCAGGATTAAACTCAGAAATAGCTTGTACCCTCAGGGAAGTTGGGCCCTAGTGTCAAGAGCATTTTACACATAAATAGCATGGACCACAAATCAGTCCATCTGTAAATAGCACAACTTGTCAAAAATTTGAAAGCTGTAAAAATTTATCTCGATAACAGATTCTCAGGGGTTAACTAAGGTCAAATGCAATTAATGAATGTTGCTAAAGACAAAGACAGCTAGTTAATTGTTTAATTATGTAATGTCTCAGCTATTGTTCATCAAGACTAAAATATGGAATAATTTGACAGGAAGGACATATCAAATAACTGCAACTGTATAAAAGAAAGAGCTCTGCCACATGGAAAGTCATCATGTCCTTGTCACTGACAACCAAACATTAACAATGAAAGCGAAACCATGTTAAATTGCTGGAGGAAATGTAGACTTCCCATTGGGGTCATGCATGGTACAAAACTATAAAATAGAACCTACTTTAACTTGGTCCATCAACGTTCAATCACTCTGGTTCATTCTCCTAGGGCACATTTTTCCACTGCTCAAGAACTGTGACCCCATCTGTTACAAAAAAAAGTGCAGAGAGCTTATTGACCGGGTTTGATTCTAACGAATTGAGGTCAGATTGAACTGAGCTGATCTACAACACTGAAGGGAACAGCATTTGCTCATTTGTACATTATTACATTGTCACCTTAAATTACTCCTTCCCCATTTTTTCCATTTCTAATTTAAACCATCCTTATCTTCTCGAGTTCTGTTGCTGTACTGCATTCGGGTCCTTTATTTCTCAAGAAATCACCTAGAAATTAAATAGCATCCTTTCACGCTTGTTAAGCTGTCAGCATGCAGTGTGCCAACAAATGCTTTGACTGACGAACAGCAGCAAAGATCACTATAGAACAGCTCTTACACCAGGATAACTCTCCATCTGAGGGTTCTGTCATTGTGAGCTGTATGAGGGGAATCAGGAATTCCAGGCTGAATCGAGGGGCCAGAGTGAGTCACAGGAGACAGAGGTCCAGGGAAGTTGGAAGGAAAGGTGTGAGGTGATAGGGAATAGGGTCAAGAATATACAAGATGAGGGATTTGGAAACCAGTGATTGAGGATGGAATCATGTTGGCAATTCGGGAAAGATGTTAGGGTGAAAATCAAGTATTAAGTTGGGGCTGGGTTAAAAACGGTGGGGTGGTTGGTGACGTGGTTCAGTGGGCTGGACCAGACTGTTCCTGCTGTGTCTCCAAACAAAGTAAATGTATGAATACGCCAAATGTGGTATCCACTGAGTAGGACAAACAGTTAGAATATCATTTTGGACTTCTAGGTTCCATAGCACACTGCTGCAATAAGTGCATGGATGGACTGGAAGTAAAAGAAAATCACAGTATAATTTCCTTGAGCTATTCTTGCATCATTCAACTAGCTTCCCTTTTAAAGGCCTCCAAATCATTCCTCAGACCGATCTCCATTGAATAATAGCTTTCTCTGCTTATTTGCAATATACTGTAAATTCAAAAAAATTGTATTTTCAACCAAATTCTAGATAATCAGTTGGATTATATTTAGAGTACTCTACTCAACCCCAAGCATTATGGGAGCGGCCACTGTTAAATTGGGACAGGATTACAATGGGGAAATTAAGACTTTGGCTCAAAAGGCTTCACTGAGGAGAGGCAGAGTCTAAAGTCAATTTACCCAGTTAGAGCAGTGAGAATATCAGTCAGAATAATGGAATGTTTCTCTTGTGAGATACGGGAAGACAGGGAGATCTCCAGTGTCCCTGATGCAACTTCTTACCGAGCGCGTTAGGGATCTACTGGATCTGGATGAATTCCAGATCATTCAGAGGGCTGAGGGATGGATTGAAAGGGGATATTAAGGTGCAGGACACAGGTACTAAGGTGATTGGTAAGGTAAGGTCAGGTAAGGTACTAAGGATACTAAGGTGCAGAACACAGGTAAATGGGTGATTGTCAGGAGAGGGAAAAGTGATAAGCAGTCAGTGCGGGGTAGCCGGTGGCTGTTCCCCTGAATAACAAGTATTTTGTTTTAGATATTACTGGAGGGGGAGCGGGGACCAATCTAGCTGAGCAAAGCCATAGTAGTCAGGTCTCTGGCACTGAATTTGTCTCTGACAAGAAGGGAAGGGAAGAGTAGAGCATAGTTATAGGAGCTACATTGATTAGGAAAACAAACAGGAAGTATATGGACAAGAATGAACCTCTCGGATGGTATGTTTTCTCCCAGTTACCAGGGTCGGGGACATCTCAATTGAGTCCACAGCATTCTTAAGGGTGGGAGGGAGACACTAGAGGTTATGTTCCATATCTGTACCAGGAAAGGTAACAGAGTCCTGAAGGGTGAGTACAGGGAGTTAAGTGCTAAGTCAAAGGACAGAAACTCCAGGGTGGTGATCTTATGATTGCTACCCATGTCACATGCTAGTGAAACTAGAAGTAGGAAGATAATACAGTTTAGCAGAAGCTGAGAAGATGGTGCAGGAGAGAGAGGTTCAGATCTTTGGATTCTTGGGCTCTCTTTCAGGCAAGGTGGGACCTGTACAAAAGAGACAGTTTGCACCCAAATTGAAGGGGGAACAATATTTTTCAGGGAAGATTGCTAGTGCTGCCCTGGGAGGGGGTGGGTAAAAAAAGAGTTGCAGAGGTATGGGGACTAGTGTTCCAAGGCAGTTAGCGTAGTGGCTGTGGAGAAAGAAGGTGTTAAGCTTGCGTGCAAAGACAGGAACCAAAAGGATAAGCAAGGTGGGAATAATGCTCTGAGTTGTATCTATTTCAAAGCAAAGAGTATTGTAAGTGAGGCAGATGAGTTCAAAAGGCTTGAATCTGTACATTAAATTATAACATTGTAGCCTTTAGTGAGACTTGGTTGCAGGAGGGGTAGAATTGTTATCTCAATATTCCAAAATTCCATTGTTTTAAACAGGATAGAGAAGGAGGAATTAAAGAAGGTAGTGTAGCATTACTAATCAGGAAAAATGTCATGGCTGTGCTCAGAAAGGACAGACTGGCGGGCTCTCCTACTGAAGCTATATGGGTGGAAGTGAGAAATAAGAAAGGGATGACCATGTTAATGGAATTATATAATAGATGACCCAAGTCAGTGGAATTTTGTGGAGCAAATTTGTTGAGAGATAGCAATCAGTTCAATGTTCAAAGTAAAATTTATTATCAGAGTACATCCATGTCTCCACATATACCCCTGAGATTCTTTTTCCTACAGTTACACTTCACAAAATCTGTAGAATAGTAGCTGTAAACAGGTTCAATTAGCAATAAACTGTGCAAATGCAAATATAAATAAATAACAAGAGCATGAAAAAACAAGATAAAGAGTCCTTAAAGTGAGACCATCAGTTGTGGGAACACTAGAAAGAAAGAGTGCAGTTCAAAACCCTGATGGTTGAGGGGTAGTCACTGTTCTTGAACCTGGTGGTGCAAGTCCTGAGCAAAAGTTGCAAGAAACACAAGGCTGTGGTACTATGTGATTTTAACTTCCTGCATTTTGACCAAGACTCCCATACTGTAAAAGGACTGGGTGAGATAAAGGCTGGGGAAGAAAAAGGGAAAGTGACAGAAGTATGTTCAAGGGAACTCTTTGGATCTGGTGACAATAATTCCATTTGTTTCAAGATGATTATGGACAAGAACAAGACGGGTGCTTGGGTTGAGATTTTAAATTGGAGGAAGATTGATTTTGATGGTATCTGAAAAGAGATGGCAAATGTGGTTTAGGATAGGTCATTTTCTGGAAAAGGTATGGTTGGTAAGTGAGAGGCCTTTAAAAGTGAAATTTTTAGAGTGCAGAGTGTGTTTCTGCTAGAATAAAAGCCAATGATAACAGGTTTAGTGAATCTTGGTTTTCGAGGGATACTGAGGCCCAGCTCAAAAAGAAAAAGGAAGTGTATACCAGGTGTAGGCACAAGGGACCAAATGAAAAACTTGAGGAGTATAAGGAACATAAGAGAAAGAAATCAGGAGGGCTAAAATAAGTTATGAGGTTGTTCTAGCAGACAAGTTGAAGGAGAATCCTAAGGGCTTCTACAGATATATTAAGAGTGAAAGGGAAGCAGGACACAAATTGGTCCACTTGAAGATTAACATAACCATCTGTGCATTGAGCTGAATGAGATGGGGGAGATCTTAAATTCTGCATCTGTAATTATTCGGGAAATGGACAGAGTCTATAGAACTGAAGCAAATCATTAGTGAAGTTGTAGACCATATCCAGATTACAGAAGTGGAGGTGCTTGCTGTCCTGAGGAAAATTAGGGTGAATAAGTCCCCAGCAACTAACAAGGTGTTCCCTCGGATCTTGTGGGATGCGTATGCAGAAATTGTAGGTGCCCAGGCAGAGATATTTAAAATGTTCTTGACCATTACTGAGGGGCCAGAGGACTGAAAGATAACTAATGTTGTTTTCTTTTTCAAGAAGTCATGAAGTCAGGACCCTGGTCAGACCCCTCTTGGAGTACTGTGCTCAGTTCTGGTCACCTCACTACAAGAAAGATGTGAAAACTGTAGAAAGGGTACAGAGGAGATTTACAAGGCTGTTGCCCGGATTGGGGAGCATGCTTTACGAGAATAGGTTGAGTGAACTTGGCCTTTTCTCCTTGGAGCGATGGAGGATGAGAGGTGACCTGATAGAGGTGTATAAGTTGATGAAAGTCATTGATTGTGTGGATAGTCAGAGGCTTTTTCCCAGGGCTGAAATGGCTAACTCGAGAGGGCAGTTTTAAGCTGGTTGGAAGTAGGTACAGAGGGGATGTCAGGGGTAAGTTTTTTATGCAGAGAGCGGTGAGTGCGTGGAATAGGCTGCCGGTGATGTTGATGGAGGCAGATAAGATAGGGTCTTTTATGAGACTCCTGGATAGGTACATGGAGCTTAGAAAAACAGAGGTTATAAGTAACCCTAGGTAATTTCTAAAGTAGCTACATGTTTGGCACAGCATTGTGGGCTGAAGGGCCTGTATTGTGCTGTAGTTTTTCTATGTTTCCATGATCAAGTCTGGAAATAATAGACCAGCAAGCCTGACATCAGTGTTGAGTAAATTATTGGTAGGTTTTCTAAGTGACAGGATATATAACTATTTGGATAGAAAGGGCCTGATTAGGAATTGTCAAAATGTCTTTTTGTGTAGTAGGTCATGTCTGACCAAGCTTATAATGTTTTCCAATGAGGTTACTAGGAAAGTTGATGAAGGAAAGGCAGTGGACCTTGCCTACATGGACTTTAGCAAGGCCTTTGACGAAGTCCTACATGGGAGGCTAGTCAAGAAGGTTCCCTTTTACAGCTTCTTTGAGACTCAGTTTTAGTCAGTCACAACAGACTATAAGATTAATAAACCATAAAAAAACAACCCTTAATGAAAAGTATACATTGTCAGAATCAAACTTATTCTCAATGAAGAGAAAATGGATGCAATGCAGTACAGTGAAATCTTGATAACAGCGGACAACATTTCTGCGGTTAGGGTGCTTAAATTAAATCACTCACAGCTTGATAGTCACGTGGATTAAAAAAATGCTGAAATGTCACACAAAAGGATGTGATTATTCCCCACCCACTGCATACACACACAGAAATACACACTATCTATTTTTTTGGATCTAGGCACTAAAAATGATATGTGATTAAAATACACTGGAGAATTTTTTTGTACCCCCATAGAGATTGTGGAATCATAATCTTCAAATTATATATTGTAGCATGATGTAACCATGGGATACACAAGTGAAGTGAATATTCCACTCTCTTCACTACATTCTGGTCAAAATCACACATTTCATTAGAGGAGCAGTACTTGAAGCTGCTGTTTTGTATTGAGTCCACTGCAACCCTCGGGGGACAGGAGGAGGAGGGTTGGCTGGAGGAGGGGCTTGATCTCTATTATAATAATACTACTTAATCTGTGACAATGCCACGGTATGAGAAAGCCTAGTTTTCCTTTTTGCTGTGTGCTTCCTTAGCTAATCCCGCAGAAAGGATAATCTTATTGGCCCACAGAGTCCTCCATAGGGAGTAAAAGATTACCTATTCCTGATTAAATGTCCCGATGAGGTGTGTATGTGTGCATCAAAGCAAAATATATAAATCTTGATCATGGACCTAATTCAAAACAACTGCATGCTTCCATTGACATTTAGCCGAATTATTCATGCATCACCAATAGACTACTTGAGTGTGCACTCCGTGGCGACTGCATTCTGCACACCACTGTTGTAATGCATGGTTACTTAAATTACTGTCGCCTTCCTGTTAGCTTGAGCTGGTCTGGTCATTTTCCTCTGAGCCCTCTCACTGACATAGTGTTTTCTCTCACAGAACTGCCACTCACTGGAAGTTTCTTCTTCTTCTCCTTCTTCCTCCTCCTCGAGTTTTTACAACAGTTGGCATCCACACTGTTGCATTACTGCCATCTTCAGGATTTACTGTCCCTCATTGTCTATTCACTTGACTGCCTAAAGTCATCTTTCCAGTCCCATCACCCTTAAAAACTAAGCAATCATTTCCTCCCCGATCACTCTTCCCACATTCCAATAAACCTTTAACACTGTTCTCTACCAGTCTTATTTTGTGTAATTGTTGTAGCATTTGTTGTCTTTCCTGTGCAAATTTCCTGCATGAAATAAGGATATGCTCTACTGTTTCAGTCTCCTGAGATAGATCACAAAAACCTGTTGGATGTTTATTTATGATGGCCAGAGTACCATTAAGGTTGCTGTGCCCAATTCTCAGTCTACTTATAACTACTTGCTCCTTCTGCTTTACTCCCCTACTCCTTCCATATCTACTCTGTTCTGAATTATAAATGTAAATGTCTTCCTTTTATTGCTCTATCCCAATGCTGGACCGTTGTTGACTTATCCTTCTCTACACTATGCTCTTCCCTTCTGATTTTGATAGCTTAATATTGACCTCTACAGATCCTTTTATGACTGCTGTTTTTGGCAGCTTATCTGCTGTCTCATTTTCCATAATACCCGAATGTGCTGGAACCCACATGAAGCGATATTGTTGCCTTGTCTAGCCAGTCTTGAATTTGCAAACAGGATTTCGAAAAGCAGATCCTGGTGTCCTCTAGCTGTACCCGCCTTAATGCTTGCAAGGGCCGATACAGAATGGCTACATATCACAACATGACTACAGTCAACCTGCTCACTCCATTCTAGCGCGAACAATATGGCAAACATTACAACTGCATAAACACTCAAGCAATCCGGCGTTCTCTTGCTAATTTCCACTTGATAACTTGGCACAACAATTGCAGACACTGTTGCACCCGTTTCTGGATCCTTTGATCCATCCGTAAAAATCTGTATGTCTTTATATTTACATTCCCTATACCTATAATATTCACTGAGTATATCAGTCGTTTTATTACTGCATTTAATCTTAAGCAATTCCAAATCTACAGAGGGGTTTTCTTGTACCCAGAAAGGTCTGACAGGCCACACCACACTTGGACAAAACTCTATTATATACACCCATATCCATTGCTGTTTGCTCTCCTGTCCAGCAAAAACTTTCTTTTTGTGTCCTTTCCTTCTCCTAGCATGTCTCCAACACCCTTTCTGTAGGATGGCTATCACCATGCCCCCTGAAGTTAATCCAGTAATTGGCCTCCAGCTGTTTATGTCACAGCCCCAATGGCATTTCATTTGCTTCAACTTGGAGTGCACACACTGGGGAAGTTCTAACCGTCCCACGCACACCCTTAGAGCCTGAGCTTGCACGATATCCATGAGATTACTGGGTATCTAACACAAATCTAACACAGATTTTGCTGCTGACCCATATAAAATACTTCCGTAATCTAATCTTGATCTTATTAATGCTACATAAATATACTTCAGTGATGCAAAATCAGCACCCCATTCCAAACCAGCAAGACACCTCATGACATTTATCACATTTTTACATTTAGCAACTACATATGTAACATGTTCTCTCCATGTTAATCTCACATCAAAGTGCACTCCCAAAAACCGAAAACTTTCAACTCTCTCCAAGTTACTTCCATACAGAGTCAGATTAAGTCCCCTAAGCTTTTTCCTTGTAAAGAACGTGGTTTTTGTATTCTCCACTGAAAATTTAACACCCCACTTTGTCCCCACTCTTCAACTTGAGTAATTCCATCTTGCATTTTCACAACGATATGTTCAATATTTCTCCCTCTTTTCCACAAAGCCCCATCCTCTGCAAACAATGACCTCCCCACATCCAGTGGTATATTTACAAATATATCATTTATCAAAATGGAGAATAAAGTTGGACTCACTGCACTCCCCTGAGGTGTCCCATTTTCTACAACATGCTGGCTTGATAGCTCTGATCCTATCTTCAACTGAATAGTTCTCCCATTTAAAAAGTCCTTAACCCAATTGAACATTGCCCAGCCCCAATTCCCATTAAATGCAGCTTGATTAGGAGCCCCTCCTTCCATAACATATCATTAGCTTTCTCAACATCAAAAAAAACTGCAACCACTGTCTCTTTATTTACTTGTGCTTATCTTATTTCGGACTCTAGACACAACACTGGATCCATAGTATTCCTTCCTTTCCTGGACCCGCTTTGATACGTAGCCACCATACCTCTACTCTCCAGAAAGAACGCTACCCTCTCATTTATCATACATTTCATAAGTTTACATGGTAAAAGGAAGTAGTTAAATTGAAGTAGTAAAATGGATTCAACAGTGGCTGGATGGGAGATGCCAGAGAGTAGTGGTGGATAACTGTATATCAGGTTGGAGGCTGATGACTAGTGGTGTGCCTCAGAGATCTGTACTGGGTCCAATGTTGTTTGTCATATACATTAATGATCTGGATAATGGATTGGTAAATTGGATTAGTAAGTATGCAGATGACACTAAGGTAGGTGGCGTTGTGGATAATGAAGTAGGTCTTCAAAGCTTGCAGAGAGATTTAGGCCAGTTAGAAGAGTGGGATGAATGATGGCAGATGGAGTTTAATGCTGATAAGTTTGAGGTGCTACATTTTGGTAGGAATAATCCAGATAGGATATACATGCTAAATGGTAGGGCATTGAAGAATGCAGCAGAACAGAGTGATCTCGGAATAATGGTGCATAGTTCCCTGAAGGTGGAATCTCATGTGGATAAGGTGGTGAAGAAAGCTTTTGGTATGTTGGCCTTTATAAATCAGAGCATTGAGTATAGGAGTTAGGATGTAACGTTAAAATTGTACAAGGCATTGGTAAGGCCAAATTTGGAGTATTATGCACAGTTCTGGCCACCGAATTATAGGAAAGATGTCAACAAAATAGAGAGAGTACAAAGGAGATTTACTAGAATGTTACCTGGGTTTCAGCACCTAAGTTACAGGGAAAGGTTGAACAAGTTAGGTCTTTATTCTTTGTAGCGTAGAAGGTTGAAGGAGGACTTGATAGAGGTATTTAAAATTATGAGGGGAATAGATAGAGTTGACATGGATAGGCGTTTTCCATTGAGAGTAGGGGAGATTCAAACAAGAGGACATGAGTTGAGACTTTGGGGGCAAAAGTTTAAGGGTAACATGAGGGAGTATTTCTTTACTCAGAGAGTGGTAGCTGTGTGGAATGAGCTTCCAGTAGAAGTGGTAGAGGCAGGTTCGGTATTGTCATTTAAAGCAAAATTGGATAGGTATATGGACAGGAAAGGAATGGAGGGTTATGGGCTGAGTGCGGGTCAGTGGGATTAGGTGAGAGTAAGTGATCGGCACGGCCGAGAAGGGCCAAGATGGACTGTTTCCGTGCTGTAACTGTTATATGGTTATACATATATGAGACGTCAAGGCAATTGGCCTGTAATTTCCTGGCCTGCTTGCATCTTTTCCAGGTTTCCTTATTGGAATAATTATTACATCTTTTCAGCTCCCTGGTATTCTCCATTCATCCCAGACTTTGTTTTACAGAAACAGTAGTTTCTCCAGACTTCCTTCACTCAGGTGTTTTATCATACTATAGCATATTTCATCTTTACCTGGTGCAGTCTTTCCTGTTATATCTCGTGCCTTTCTTAATCCTCGCATGCTGAAAGGGACATCTTGCACACTGTCAAGGTTAGTTTTGCTATGTAAAGCTTCCATATTTTCAACTTTTGTTCACTCTCTACTTCTTCCCTTCTCAGACAAATTATCAGAACTATGTACCATAACAAAAGTACTTGCCAACAACTCTGCCTTTTCCTTATTTGTTACTGCTGTCACATTTCCATCCACCAGAACTGGGTACACTCTCTCCTGTCCCCTCCCATCCTTTTTATCAACCCCCACTCTTCTCCTACTTGGGTTGTGTTTCCGATTGAATCACAATACTTTATCCAGTGCGAACTTTTAGCATGTCTTATTGTCCTCCTTACTACTGCCTGAGCTTGTTTGTAGTGAATCATATGTTGGAAGTTATGAATTCTTTTAACCAATTTAAAAGCCTTATTTCTATTTCTCACTGCTTCCTTACAATTATCATCCCACCATGGCATTACTCTCTTCTTTGTTCCTCCTTTACTTTTAAGAATGGATTCTAATGCAGTTGATGTTATACCTTGTTTTAATATGCTGTCAAGTGTTTCTATGTCCATCTCATCACTGACCCAACTTAGATATCTATCACTTTTTTCCAGAAATTTCTCCCAATTGGCTTTCTCAAGGATCCATTTCCCACCTATATTCTCTGTGGCCAATGAGGCAGATATATTTATCTTGCACCAGATTGGGTAATGATCACTCCCTACAGTTCCTTCTTGGTATACTAACCACTCACATACTGATGCAATAGAGTTTGATACTAATGTAAGATCAAGCACAGATTCTTTACCTGTATTAACGTTGTTAATTATCCCGTAACTGGATAACTTACTAGCAAAGATAGAGAGGTCTGTTGAAGTCTGTTGTCACTATTTTCAAACGTTTTTATTTATAAAGGGACACAAAAGTAGGGTTAATACATACATTCAGATAGTGCACATCGTCAACATTCAATCTAAAGCGCGGGTATAGTAATAATCATCATTAAGAAGTGAACTCTGCTGGTGTCTAGGGGTTAATAGATTGTCCGTTGGAAATATAAAAGTCACTCTGAAAGTCTGCAGGCCTCAGCCCTTTTAAAATCGCTGGGTTTTGCGTGGGGCAACCGAGAGAGAGAGATTGGGGGGAGAAGAGAAAGAACTTGCCGAGTCTTGATGAATCTTCCGTGAAATCGGGGGAGCGTTGGTTCCCTCTCCCCGATGTTAGTTAAAAGCAGTTTTCTGTGATTCCAGCCACAAATTCCAATCCCGGAATCTAACGCACATGGCTTCCTTCAGAATGGCTTCCTGCTGCTGCAGGACCACTCTCTCATGTCTTCTGGGTGCGTCTGAGGAGCTGTCCCCCTGAGACTCTCCTTTATACTTCCTCACTGGGTTACAGGTGTCAATCAGGTTGGGATGATGCAATCTCTCTCTCAACCAGCCCACCTTGCCCGAGGGCTTTTCACGTGGTCTCCATGAGACAATAGTTGCTGTTGTCTTTATTCTGTATCCCTGGTGGGACCTGCAATTTTGCACCTCTCTCTCTCTCTCTCCTACTGGGTCTACTGACCCCCCCCCCCCCTTTCGACGGGTGCTCTTGCGATTCTCACAAAGGAGGGGGCTGGGATCATAACAACATCAATTCTAGTACTACTGCCATCATTTAGACACACTAAATACTTCTCATCTAGCAACTCCTCTATTACTTGACCATTGGTGTCTGTTCTGTCACTCCCCCCATAATACATTATGTCCATTAAAATCACCACACCAAACAACGTTACTACTATTCTGCCCTTCTATCTCCTCAAGCTTGTTTAACTCTAGCCTTTTGCATGGATTATAATAATTTACAATCACCAACTTTTTCCTTTCAGCCCATACTTTTACTACCACATACTCTTGTTCACTTCCTATACCTAATATTCTATAAGGAACACCTTGCTTTAAATAAGTTGCACCTCCTCCTCCCCACCCTTTCTCCTGTCTCATCTTACTGCCTCATAACCACATAAATCAAAATCTAAATTAGGTTTTAACCAGGTCTCCTGGATACACACAAAATTTGGCTTTTCTCTCCTACTAGCTATAAACTGCTTGAAATCTTGTCCATTACTAATCAGGCTTCTTGCATTCCATTGAAGAATTAGCATTATTAGTAATATCAACCCACCTATGCTGTCTCTTGACTTGACTGTACCCTGAGTTCATCATTTAACACTTCCCATTTTAATCCTATCATACCCAAATGGTGCTCTGCAGCTTTCACAATAATCTGAATCCTTTCAGTTTTAGATTTGATCTCACAAGTTGCATTTACCACTCCTGCTATAAAGGTCAACATTTCTTCTTCTCTATCCATTCATTCTTCTTATCTTGCCTTTCTTTAGCTGCCACTTGCTCTTTGCTGCATCCTCCCTCATTCATTTTCTTCTGTCCTGCCAACTCGACTGCCTCAGCATATGAGACTTTTTCCTTCACCCTTGTCTTCTGCACCTCCACCTCTTTTTCCACCACTTCACATCCCCAGTACACTACACTATGTTTACCTCCACAATTACAGCATTTTGGTCCCACTCCCTCTCCACATTTTCCATATTCATGTTCCCCACCACACCTTGCACATCTTCTCTTTCCTTTGCACACTGTGGCCACATACCCAAACTCCTGGCAATTGAAACTCCTCATAGGTTTTGGTATATATTCTCTTACATTGTATCTCAGAAATCCCAAAATATAACTCCTTTGGAGGCACCTTATCCTCAAATTCTACCAGAACAGTTTCAGTCTCTGCTTTCCTCTGCTCCCCTTGTCATTCTTTTCACACTCTTCACCTAACCATTCCTTACCCTTAAGTTCTCCAATAGCTTCTTCATATTAACACTGAGGGGAACCCCAGAGATCACCCCGTTGCAACCATTGACCCTTTGTGCTCCAACTCTTACAACCCTGGACACTTTGACTTTCCCAAAATTAGTCACCCTCATTGCCTTCTCCATCTGCTCTTTAGTTTTACATCCTATCAGCAGATTTCCATCTCCTAAAATTCTCGCATGGTTCACTTTGTTTTCAGTTCTCAGTTTTTGGTAGATTAAACAGATTGATTTTCTTTACTCCCCCTTCCCCCTTAAATCTTATCACTACATTTAGCAATTTTGCCCTCAGGCCCTTCTCCTCAACTTTTCTTCCCTCATTTTCCGATCCACCTACACGAGACCCACCTCCTTTCTTTCTCTTCAGTTCCATCACCTTCTTATTCTTAGTCCCTCTCCCCACCTCTTCTCACTCAAACTCCGTGCTGCTGCTGTTACCATCAGTTTCCCTCCCTGCCATCCTATCGGAGTTTGCAAGGGACCAGGTACAAATATCGTTCCGGACCTATACAGGCCGTCGATCAATATTCCCACAGAATGTCTCCCTCAACACTCCAGCAGTTCCTCAGCCCCAAGTCCAGCCCAGAGAACAAACTTCAAAACAACGTAGCAAGCTCCAACCCAGCACCAGACACCACTTCTAGCCTCTAGACTCCGCCCCAGTCATTCCACCGTTCTCGGGACATTTGTTCAGGCGGCCATCAGACATTTCTTCTTTTTGTACCGTTCTCTATAAACTGTTGTGCATGAAAATCCCAGGAGATCAGCAGTTTTTGAGATACTCAATCCACCTGTCTGGCACCAACAATCATTCTATGGTCTAAGTCACTTAGATCACATTTTTTCCCCATTCAGATATTTGGTCTGAACTACAAGTGGAACCTCTTTAAGGTGTCTACATGTTTTTATGCATTGAGCTGTTGCTACATGATTGATTAGATATTTATATTAATTAGCAGGTGTACAGGTGTACCTAATAAAATGGCCACTCTGAATAAAGGTGAAAAGGTCGATACTTTCCATGGTCCCATTGCAGTAAATGTTCTAAGCATCTTGACATTTTCCACAGAGACTTCTTATAAAAATATATTCTTGCATCCTGCTTGAATGCATGAAAAATCCAATTTAGTATTTAAATTGTGGCCTTCCTTATTAATGTACAGAATTGTTAATTAAAAGGCAAAAACATTTCCTCTTTGTGAAATGTTTAGTTGACTGCATTTTGTTATCAAAACTGAGTTCAGTTACCATGACAATACTTAAGTCATGACCTGCAGTGATTGCCCAATGAGGAACAGATGGAGTGTTTTATTATAGAGGTGTCATTCAATGGATGAAGTAAAAGGCCTTTATCAAGTAGAAGTTAAACATTTCACTATATTATTTCTCTTGGTGAGTCCCTTGAAAGTAATGTCAGCTGTGAAAATGAAACTGGGGAGTGAGATCACCTTGCTTGAATTGCTGGTACTATCGACTTGCAATCAGAAAATATCAGATGCAAGCTTACTCCAAGGATTTCAACACACACTGTAAACTAGACTAAAATTCCAATGCAGACCTAAAAGAAAGCTGTTTTGCTGTAGTAGCCTGCCCATAAATGCTTTGTCAGTGGGAATGGAGTATTAAAAGGAACGCGAGTGTTGTGACAATAGTTTTCTTAAGGAAACACTACTACAAAATACACAAGCACATGCAGTAGGATTTACATTCAGTGGCCACTTTATTAAGCACAGCAGTTTGTTCATGCAAATATCTAATCAGTCAATCATGTGACAGCAACTCAAAACATAAAAGCATGCAGACATGGTCAAGAAGTTCATTTGTTGTTCAGACCAAATATATAAATGTGAAAGAAATTTGGCAGTGAAGTGGTTGTTGGTGTCAGAAGGGATGGGTTGGATATTTCAGAAGTTGCTGTTTTCCTGTGATTTTCATGCACAAGAAGTTCCAAAGTTTATAGAGAATGGTGGAAATATCCCAAAAAAACATCCAGTGAGTGATGATCAGACCGATTCAAACTGACTGGAAGGTGACATTAACTCAATTAGACGCGCGTTACAACAGTGATATGCAGAAGATCATGTCTGAACTTACCACACATTCAACCTTGAAAAGGATAGGTTACAGCAGCTGAAGACCATGAACATACAGAAATACATTCGGTGGCCAGATACCCCCTGTACCTAATAAAGCAGCCACTGAATGTATGTTCTAATGAAAATCAAAGGACTTCCTGTCCTATGTTCTTCATTGCCAAGTTGATCAATAAAAAAGAGTGTGGTATGATCAAAAAAAAACATGATCTGCTAGAAAGGGAGAATGTAGCAGCATAGATATGTATAAGGCATCAGTTATAGTAAAGAGAACTGGTCTTCAAGGTTAAGGTAGAATGAAATGGTGAAATGGAAAATTGGATTTGTAACAAGTGTATGAGAGAGGGAATGTGAGTTAGTGGATTTGAAGGAGAGGTGACAAGGACTAAATTGTTGAAATGTTCATATAATGGGGAATTATCCAAAGAGGTTTCCAAGCAGTAGACTACATGATTTGGATGATTTGGAGCCCACTTTGTCTCAATTGTCTTTAATGGAAGACTCTTTATTGCAATACAATTGCATAACCATTTTGTTGCTTGATAGAATATCTCAGGTTTTGACTGTTGTTTTTTGAGTAAGCTAGATTAACAATCTGCCAGGCAGCTTTAAACAAATTCCAACAGAAAGTAAAAAGAATTTTTTTTTTCTACATCACTAAAAGCAGAAAAAAAGAACTGTCCATTTATTTGATTACTATATTTCAAAACAAATCATAACATATTGATCAAATTTATAATTGACATTATGCAATGTGAATGAATTGCTAAATTGGATTTGTCTTACTTTTTGTGACTGGTGGAAGTTTAGTGAAACACTTTTATATTCAGAGAGATCAGATGAAATTTTAAAAAGAGTTAAAACAATTAGAAATATTATTGTAACATTTTCATACTTTATTACAGTATAACTGGAACATTTTTGTCCCATTTATTCATGCTGTCTCTCAGAGCATTGGAGTCAGTCCCTTTCCTGCACTAGATCTCTGTAACTTATTCTCTCATATATGCCTTAATTATCCTTCCATTCACTGAGATGAAACAATTTAAGTAGCTAATTACTGAGCAATCAGCACATATGGGATTAAACCAAACATTTGGGAAGCAATACAAAAGGGACAGGTTACATGCAAATCTGAGGGGGACTGATAGTGCTTACCCAGGGCAGGGTCATTTGAGCTGTTAGGGTGGGTTTAAACTATTTTTGATGGGGAATGGGAATTAGTGTGATAGGACTGATGATAGGGCTATTGGTTTGCGAGCGGAGGCAGTGTGTAGTGAGTCTGTCTGGAAGGAAGGTGGATGATAGGCTAAAATTGCATTCAGTGGAATGAGTTGCAGTGTAAAAGTGAGACAACATTGAAAAGGGTGACAGATAGAGGCACGCAGTATACGGAATAAGGTAGATGATCTTGCAGCGCAGTTAGAGATTGGCTGGCATGACGTGAGCATCAATGAGTCGTGACTGGAAGAAGACTACAGTTGGGAGCTTAACATCCAAGGATACACATTGTATCAAAAGGACAGGCAGGTAGGCATGGCTCTGTTGGTAAAAAATGAAATCAAATCATTTGAAAGAGGTGACATAGGATCACATAATGTAGAATCCTTGTGAGCAGAGTTAAGAAACTGCAAGAGTAACAAGTACCTGATAGGATTTATATTCAAGACTCCAAAGAGTAGGGAGGAGAATGTGGGCATCAAAAGAATTTCAAACGGGCAATGTTACTATAGTCATAGGGCATTTCAATATGTAGGCAGATTGAGAAAATCAGGTTGGTGCTGGATCCCGAGAGAGAATTTATAGACTGTCCATGAGATGGCTTTTTAGTGCCATTTGTGGTTAACCCCAATAAGGGTTTAGCTATTCTGGATTGGGTGATGTGTAATGAACCTGATTTGATTAGGGAGGTTAAGGTAAAGGAACCTTTAGGAGATAATGATCATAATATCTTCTAATATATCATAATAATAGCTTTCTTCCTGAAACAGTTGAAGAAATTTGGCCTGTTCCCCTAAAACCCTCACTAATTTTTATAGGTGCACCATAGAAAGCATTCTCCTAGGGTGCATCACAACCTGGTATGGAAGTTGTCCTGTCCAGGACTGGAAGAAGCTGCAGAAGTTCGTGAACCTAGCCCAGCACATTACACAAACCAATCTTCCATCCTTGGACTCACTTTACACCACACGCTGTCGGAGCAGTGCTGCCAGGATAATCAAGGATAAGTCCCACCCAGCCAACACACTTTTTGTCCCGCTTCCCTCCGCGAGAAGGTTCAGGAGCATGAAGATACGTACGGCCAGATTTGGGAACAGTTTCTTTCCTACTGTGATAAGACTGCTGAACGGATCCTGACCCGGATCTGGGCCGTATCTTCCAAATATCTGGACCTGACTTGCACTACCGTACTTTCCCTTTTCTATTTTGTAATTATGATTTATAATTTAATTTTTTATTATATTTACTTTGATTTGTACTTCTGGGAGCAATATCACAATATTGCTATGATGATTGTACACTCTAGTATCAATTGTTTGGTGACAATAAAGTATTTGTATATGATAAAATTCACCCTGCAATTTGAGATGGAGAAGTGAAAGTCAGGTGTATCAGTATTACAGTGGAGTAAAAGGAATTAAAGAGGCATGAGAGAGGAGCTGACCAAAATTGATTGGAAGGAGGCTCTAGTGGGGATGACAGTAGAGTAAGAATGGCTGGAGTTTCTGGCAACCATTTACAAGGTGCAGGATAGACTTATGCGAAAGAAGAAGTATTCTAAAAGTTGAATAGTGCAACCGTGGCTGACAAGGGAAATCCAAGCCAACAGAAAAGCAAATGAGAAGGCATATAATAACGGAGAAAACAGGGAGAAGTCAGAGGATTGGGAAGCTTTTAAGAATCAACAGAAGGTAACTGGGGGGGGGGGGGGGGGAAATGAAATATGAAGGTAAGCTAGCCAACAAGATCAAAGAGGACACCAAAATGTTTTTGCTCAGATACATAAAGAGAGGCAAGAACAGTTACTGGACTGCTGGAAAATTATGCTAGAGAGATATTAATGGGGAACAAGGCAATGGTGGACTAACTGAATAATTTCACAATAGTCTTCATTGTGGAAGACACTGGCGGTATGCTGGAAGTGAATGCAGTTGCTATTATTAGGCAGGAGGTGCTTGGGAAACTGAATGGTCAAAGGCAGAAAAGTCACCTGGACCAGATGGACTATACCCCAGGGTTAAGAAAGAGGTAGCTGAAGAGATTATGCAGGTATTAGCAATGATCTTTCAAGAAACACTAGATGCTGGAATGGCTCCGGAGGACTGGTAAATTGCAAATGTCACTCCTCAAGAAGGGAAGGAGGCAGAAGAAAGGAAATTATGGCCAGTTAACCTGATCTCAGCAGTTGGAACAATGTTGGTGCCAAATGTTAAGGATGAGGGTACTTGGAGGCACATAATAAAATAAGCCAAAAATCTTGCCTGAATAATCTGTTGGAATTCTTTGTGGAAATAACAAGCAGGACAAACAAAGGAGAATCAGTGGGTATTTTGTACCTGGATTTTCAGAAGAACTTTGTCAACATGTTGCACATAAGGGTGCTTAACTAGCTAAAAGCCCATGGTATTACAAGAAAGATACTAGCATGGATAGAGCATTGGCTGATTGGCAGGAGGCTAAGATTGTGAATAAAGAGAGCATTTTCTAATTGGCTGCCAGAGACTAATGGTGTTCTACAGATGCTGATGATATAACCATTTCTTTCTCAATTGCATATCAATGATTTGGATGAGGGAATTGATGGTTTTGTGGTCAAGTTTTCAAACAATACAAAAAAAGGTGGAGTGGCAGTTGCTGTTGAGCAAGCAGGGAGGCTGCAGAAGGAGAATGGAAAACAAAGTAGGAAATGGAATACAGAATTGAAAAGTATATTGTCACGCACTTTTGTAGAAGGTATAAAAGCATAGACTATTCTCTAAATGGGCAGAAAATTCGAAAACCTGATGTGCAAAGGGACTTCGGTGCCCTTGTGCGGGATTCCCTAAAGATTAATTTGCAGGTTGAGTCAGTGGTGAGGAAGGCAAATACAATGTTAGCATTCATTTTGAGAAGGCTAGAATATAAAAGCAAGGACGTAATATTGAGGAGTAAACTTGGAGTATTGTGAGCAGTTTTTGGCCAATTATTTAAAAAGGATGTGCTGATATTGGAGAAGGTTCAGAGGAGGTTCATGAGAATGATTTTGAGAAAGAAAGGCTTATCATTTGAAGAGCGATTGATGGCTCTGGGCCTTTACTCTCTGGAATTCAGAAGAATGAGGGAGGATCTCATTGAAACCTATTGAAGGCTGAGATAAAGTGGATGTGGTGAGTCTAGAACCCGAGGGCTCAGCCTCAGAAGAGAGGGACGTTGATTTAGAATGAAGATGAGGTAAAATTATTTCAGCCAGGTGGAGATTATGGTGAAACTTGTTGTCACAGCTGGCTATGGAGGCCAGGACTTTCAGAGTGTTTAAGGCTGAGATTGTTAGTTTCTTGTTTCATCAGGGCGAGGAAAGTTACGGAAAGAAGGCAGAGAATGGCGTCGCGAGGGAAATGGATCAGCCATGCTGAAATGGCAGAGCAGACTTGATGGGCCAAATGGATTAATTATGCTCCTATGTACAAATGGTCTTATGGAAACCCCTGTGGTGACAGGGAACATCTGTAAACTACATCTGGAGGTTAGGATCAAATTTAGGATCTGGAGACATTGGATGTCTGTAGAAAAATCAATCCATGGGAAAAATCAATGAAAGAAAGTGGTAGAATTTATTTGTTATATATACGTTGAAACCTACAGTAAAATGCATTATTGGAGTCAACAACCAACACAGTTTGAGGATGTGCTGGGGGTACACTGCAAGCTTAATGAAATTAATTAATGAAAGCAAAAATACATTATTGACTTTTTCATCAAAGCTGCTATCACCCTTTCCTTTGAATGGCGATTGCTGTGGATTCCAGGATTTGGCTTGGAGCGTAAGTATCTCTGCTCATCAAAGATGCCATTGGTTTCATAGGCCAATGCTATTGTTGGAAATCAGAAAATCTCAGAGAATCACAGATAAATATTAATATTAGCACTGGCATCAGGATGGACTGGGCATTAGGATTAGGCTTTAATTCATTTAATTTAGACTTGGTTTTAGAAAAAAGATTTCACCATCATGTTCACCATACCATTTACCAAAGCATACCATTATCAAGTCAAATTTTCATGCCATTGTCAACAATGCATAATTGTTCAATTTTATTCTCAAGTTATCAAAGCAATCAGTTGCTATTGTATAGAAAGTAGAAACCACATTACCAAAAGCAACAGATTTTGAAAAGCTGAACATAGAACATAGAATAGTACCTCACAGTACAGGCCCTTTGGCCCAGAATGTTGTGCCGACCCTTAAACCCTGCCTCCCATATAACCGCCCCACCTTAAATTCCTTCATATACCTGCCTAGTAGTCTTAAACTTCACTCGTGTATCTGCCTCCACCACTGACTCAGATAGTGCATTCCATGCACCAACCACTCTCTGAGTGAAAAACCTTCCTCTAATATCCCCCTTGAACCTCCCACCCCTTACCTCATCCTCCTCTCCTAAGAGTAAAGCCCTAGCTTCCTTAGTCTCTGATCATAATGCATACGCTCTAAACCAGGCAGCATTCTGGTAAATCTTCTCTGTACCCTTTCCAATGCTTCCACATCCTTCCTATATTGAGGCAACCAGAACTGGACATAATACTCCAAGTGCGGCCTAACCAGAACTTTACAGAGCTGCATCATTACCTCACGACTCTTAAAATCTATCCTTCGACTTATGAAAGCTAACACCCCATAAACTTTCTTAACTATCCTATCTACCTGTAAGGCAACTTTCAGGGATCTGTGGACATGTACCTCCAGATTCCTCTGCTCCTCCACACTACCAAGTATTCTGCCATTTACTTTGTACTCTGCCTTGGAGTTTGTCCTTCCAAAGTTCTCCGGGTTGAACTCCATCTGCCACTTCTCAGCCCACTTCTGCATGCTATCAATGTCTCTCTGCAATCTTCGACAATCCTCTACACTATCCACAACACCACCAACCTTTGTGTCATCTGCAAAGTTACGAACCTGCCCTTCTACCCCCACATCCAGGTTGTTAATAAAAATCACTACTAGTCACAACCCTCCAATCCAAATGTACTCCCTCCACCACGACCCTCTGCTTTCTACAGGCAAGCCAATTCTGAATCCACCTGGTCAAACTGCCCTGGATCTCATGCCAAAGATGGCTAACTTCTTTCCATAAAAGACATTAGTGAATCACTTGATCCAAGAAGGAAAATGTAATGTTTGCCTTCAGAGCCACAGGGATAGAATTTAAAAGCAGGGAGGTTATGCTGCAACTACACGTGATAGTGATGAGCTGACACCTGGAGTAACACGTGCAGTTCTGAATTTGTATTTGAATTTGAATTGACTTTGTTTCCTACATCCTTCATATATGAGGAGTAAAAATCTTTACATAACGTCTCTGTCGAAATGTGCAAAGTGCAATTTATGGTAATTTATGATGAATATTATGTACAACAGGATAGTCAAGATAACATAGAAATACAAGTGTATCAGCATGAATTAATCAGTCTGATTGCCTGGTGGAAGAGCCTGTCCCAGTGCCCATTGGTCCTGGCTTTTATGCTGTGGTACTATTTCCCGGATGGTAGCAGCTGGAATATTTTGCTGTTGGGGTGATTCGGGTCCCCAATGATCCTCCAGGCCCTTTTTACACATTTATCTTTGTAAATGTCCTAAATAGTGAGGAGTTCACTTTTACAGATGTGTTGGTCTGTCCACACAGAGTCCTGATATTAGGGGAGGTACAGTTCCCATACCTGGCAGTGATGCAGCCAGTCAGGACGCTCTCAATCATGCCCCTGTAGAAAGTTCTTAAGATTTGGGAGCCCGTACCAAACTCTTGTGCCTTTTTCACCACACAGCTGGTACATACAGACCTTGTGAGATCCTTGGTGATGTGTATGCTGAGGAACTTAAATCTGTTCACCCTCTCAACCTCAGATCCATTGATGTCAATAGGGGTTAGCCTGTCTCCATTTCCTCTGTAGTCCCCAACCAGCTCCTTTGTTTTTGCGGCATTGAGGGAGAGGTTGTTTTCTTGACGCCACTATGTCAGTGTGATGACTTATTTTCTGTAGGCTGCCTCATTATTATTTCTGGTCTCTTTTTTTGAGGGAAGATATATTGACTTTAGAGACAGTGCAAAGAAGGTTAACCAGGAATATTCTGAAAATGAGGATGTTAGCCTATGATGAAAGACTGAATTATCTTAGGACTATACTCACTGAAATTCAGAAGAACGAGAGGAGATATTATAGAAATATACAAAATTATGAAAAGTGTAGACAAGTTTGAGGCTGGAAAGTTATTTCCATTGGTAAGTGAGACTGGAACTGTGGGACATAGCTTCAAAATTCGGGAGAATAGATTTAGAATGAAGATGAGGAAAAACTACTTTTCTCAGAAAGTAGTCAATCTGTGGAATTCTCCACCAAGGAAGCAGCAGAAATATAGTTATTAAGTATATTTAAGGCACAGTTATGTATATCTTTGCATAGAAGGGGAATGAAGGGCTATGGGGAAAATGCACATAGATGGAGCTGATTCTAAAGCCAGATCAGTCATGATCTTATTGAACTGAAGAGCAGGTTAGAAGGGCCAGATGGCCAACTCCTGCTCCTATTTCTGAATCTCTTATGTTCATATGGATGATTATGTTAAACCACAACTGTTCCCACAAAGTATTCACTCTCAAAAATATAGTAGATTCTAACTCCCAATGCTCTGCTGATATTCCTGAGGTCAACAAAAAATCTTTCGAACTTTTTCTTGTCCTCAGGAATACTCATCCAGTAACTTAATCATGACTCTACGACACGTAAGTCTTGTGGATTAGTTGCTGTATGTCATCTGTACTGGGTTTTACACATTCTGAAATAACATGAATTTATATCTGTTATTTTTAGCTTCCATCTGTAATTATTGCCTGTTTCTTTCTTCTGCAGAAGGAACTCACTAATGCTGGCATACCATTCCACAGGCACATCATTACATTGCAAATGTGTTTCTTGATAATGGTTGTCAGCAGTTCATTTGAGCGCACTTTACAAATGAGGCCAATCTTATTGTTAGACACAAATATGCATGCATTGCAAAACTTAACTCTGAAGGGGTCTGGCTAATTTTCCCTTGTTATTAAGAACCATATATTGTTAAGACAAGTGAGAGCAGCTAATTGACGACAGTGGGAATCATCCTTTGAGCCTATCACTCGTTTGGCTCAGTTTCATGTTGCACAGTTTATATCTACAGCACTCTTTGCTCTCTGCAAATACCGGCTACCCAACCCCGAGCCAACTGAACCCAACAATATGTACCTGGTTTGGTTATCGAAAAATAACTAAATCTAAGGCTTGATTTTCTAATGGCAAAGAGGCAACTTGGGAAGTGGCTCTTATTTCTTAACATTAGGATTCACTGAAAAGACTGACTTCCCAAGCTGAGGCCAAGGAGACTCTGCGATGTGTATTGGACTTCAGATTGATTGCAGCAAAACCTTCTTCAAATCCTCAGGCTGTGGATTGAACACGTGAAACTGAGGTTTAATTTTATATTCAGGCAGATTTTGACTCCTCTGTCTTTCCGCTCACCCAAGTACAAAGCTTAATACTGTATATCCTGAGTATAAAATATAACTCAGGTGTGAATTTCCCACCTGGGAAAAAGATTCCTTGAGGGGTACTGTATTCAACACAAAAGCAATTTCATGTGATGTTAGAACAAGCATCAGTATGCCTCCATAGGTTTCAAAATAAATCAAAGTGCATTACTAAAATAGTTATCAATAAATGAGAAAATTTCAGTCTGAATCTTAAATCCTGAAAAGACAGCCAAGGACAATTTCTATACACTTAGCAAATAAACTGGATCATCCCTGTGCATGACCTCCACTTTTTTGTGTTGTATGTGTTTTCAAATAGCAAACATGCTACATTGTTATATTGCAGCATCTATACTTTGCACTGAGTGATTTCATATTTATTGCAGGCAGCCATATATTCTTACTTTGGCACTTTCCCTTTATGCTTCTGTGTTGGCATGTGGTCAAGTGGTTAAGGTGTTCATCTAGTGATCTGAAAGTCACCAGTTCGAGCCTTGGCTGAGACTGTGTGTGTATCCGTGAGCAAGGCACTTAACCACACATTGCTCTGCGATGACACCGGTGCCGAGCTATATGAGTCCTAATGCCCTTCCCTTGGACAACATCGGTGCAGTGGAAAGGGGAGACTTGCAGCATGGGCAACTGCCGGTCTTTCATACAACCTTGCCCAGGCTTGTGCCCTGGAAACTTTACAAGGTGCAAATCCATGATCTATCGAGATTAATGGAGGCCTACACACTATATTGCTTCTAATACATTGCTCTTGTCAGATTTTGTAAAGAATTTACAGTGGATAAGTCTCTATAACACCCACAACGTCACAATAAACAAACTATATGACAAAGGGAGACACCTTGAACCACACCCAAGACCTGCACTTAAACTGAGGCACCCAGGGGGTTGCCATGTAACTCATGCTTCACATTGCAAAGGGGAAAACCAAAATAGTGCTTGCACGGTTCTTTTAGCATCACATTTCATGCAAATAATACCAATACTACTGGTCAGATAGCTTCAAACAAAAATTCACTGGAGTATTCCTCTAAACTTATTCCACAATGTACACCTCATTCCACTTTCAATAAATTGCAATCCCTGAGTCTAGTTCCTGGAAGGTTACGTGAAGCGATGTTTCACCTTTGTAGATACAAATCACCTGAAATGCCTAAAGGTCAATGTCAAACATGAAAGTCTGTGATGATTTTAATTGATACAATTTAAAGAGCCAAAGGTCTGTTTTATATCCACACTATTCTGATCATCTACCTTAGTGAAGGTAGACTGTGCACTCTAAAACTTTATCTGCAGTAAGGAATGCAGACATAATTTTCCTATGTTTTTTTACTATCTAAAATAATATTCCTTTCTTTTATCTGAGAGTTTTTCTTAATCTATGATTATGCATGCCAAGAGGATCTAATTGGGCTGAAACCCTTCAGCAAGACTGTACTGAGTCTTGCCAAAGGGTTTCAGCCTGAAACGTCAATTGTAATCTTTTACAGAGATGCTGCCTGGCCTGCTGAGTCCCTCCAGCATTTTGTGTGTGTTGCTTGGATTTCCAGTATCTGCAGATTTTCTCTTGTTGGTGAAGATGATATCATTTCCCATTTTAAATTTAAATTCCACATTCAGACAATGTACAAGGATAGGAAATACATTGGCTCAAATGGAGAACTGCAGCCACTTCATTGTGGGCATCTTTACTTATGAAATAAAGGTAAATTTTATAAATTGGCAAATAAGTTTATGCTGTCCATACAGATCATTTTATCACATTAGTGTATTGATGTAGTACAAGGGAAAAGTTTTAATAAGAATACAGAATAAAGTGTTACAGTTTCAAAATGCAGTGCAGGCAGAGAATAAGGTGCAAGACCATGGCAAGGTAGCTCACGAGGTCAAGAGTTATTTTGATTGTACCATGGGACTGATCAATAGTCCAGTAACAGTGGGGTAGAAGCTGTTCTTGAACCTGGTGATATGTGCTTTCAAACTCTTTTATCTTTTGAATGATTGGAGAGGGAAGAAAAGAGAATGAACAGGGTGAGTAGGGACTTCAATTAGGTTCCCTAGTTTGCCAAGGCACCAATAAGTGTAGACAGAGTCCATAAGACCAAAAGATCTCAAGACATGGAGCAGAATTAGAGTCTATGGAGGGGAAGTTGGATTCCTGCATGTGCTGGTGGTGCCCAAGATTTCACAGTTCTTGTAGCAAATGCCATACATGATGAATCTGGGTAAGATGTTTTCTATGATGCATTTATAAAAATTAGTGAGGGGTATCAAGGTCCTGTTATTTTCTTAACCTTCTGAGGCATTCATTGGTAGAAGAATTGAATTTAAGGGCAGGGCAGTGATGCTGCAACAGTACCAGGTACTGGTGAGGATGCAACTGAAGTACTGCAAGTACTCCTTACTTGAGAAAAGATATATTGGCTCTGGGCAGGTACAGTGCAGGTTCGTCAGGTTGATTCCAGAGGTGATGCATTAGCCTCCAAGAGGAGAAATTGAGTCACCTTGAACTGTACAGTACATGCAGGAATTACAAAGAATGAGAGGGATCTTATAGAAGCATTCAAATTATGAAATGGATAAATAAGCTAGAGGAAGGAAGGTTGATTCTGCTGGAGGGTAAGACTAGAACCAGGTGAAACTTGAACTAGGTGACAAAGGGAAAATGTACTGTATTCAGGATTGTGATGAGGACAAATGGTTTTTGCCAGACAGTAGTGGATTGGTGGAATTCTTTGCCCAGGGATGCAGTAGCGGCTATCTCACTAAATATATTTAAGACCCAGTTAGATAGATTTTTGATTAGCAGGGGGCTTAAGGGTTATGGGAAAAAGCAGGTGAGGTGGAGTAAAGTCCATGACCAGATAAACAAAGATCCTATTGAACAGTAGAGCAGGCTCAACTGTCCAGATTACTTCCTCCTTCTCCTGTGTCATATATTGCTATTTTCATATGACGAAGTAGAGGTGCTGCTTCACTTTCTTGGCCATAACATCGATGTAGCTGGACCAGGACAGGGTATTGCTGATATTCACTCATAAGGAATTAAGCTCTAAACTAAATGGAATAATGAATTTGATAAAGTCTCCAAGGACTAAAGCAAACTTTAGGTCAATCCAAGATGATAACATGTTCAAGATCACTTAGGCTCTTTTGTGAGCTTTGTTGGAACACTAACACTTACCTATGAAGGAACTTAACTCTGTAACTTACTGTGATATAAACAGAGCAGCTCAAGTTTTGGTAGCATGGCCAAAATCCTCCAAGATTAATTCAATTAGTTAGGAAGTGCTTCTTCCATTAGTTTCTTTTCAAGGTAGTATGTTGGGATACCCAAGGTTAGCTGGATCAGGAAGAGACCTGCTAATGTATCTGATTTCTGCTGATATTGTTATTACCCTCAACATTCCAGAAAAATAGCAAAGATTTTGATTAGTAATCATTGGTTCCTGCTGGTGAGAGTGATGTACACCATCACATGATAATATACCAATTGTAGTTACAAAGCATTAAGCTAGAAGTTGTTGTCCAGATGACAGAACAGTACATACAGAAAATTTAACAAAATAAACAAACCATGACTCACCAAGAACCCACTCAATATCACAAAGAAAACATGGCTTAACACAAGAAGAGCAATTTGAGACAGCACAGTTCGCTGGCATCAGGAAGTGGTTTAAGCATGCAAGATTGAATAAATGGGATTTGCCTAGAACTTTCTCATGAGAAATCCTACTGGGATTGCAGTAGAAGTTACACAGATTTTGAATTTTTCTGCTCATACAGGTATGCATATCTCTATGACCATATAAAAGAATCTTAGGAGATTCATGATACAAGAGAAGGCCAGTTCATCCATTGTGCCTGTAACATCCATCCTCCTGCTAGCTCTATAGGCCTGTATTTCACAACAATGTATACAGTCAAGTACTGCTTAAATGTGTTGAAGACTTTCAGCTCCAGCATCTTTTCAGGCAGTGAATTCTAAATCCTTTCCACTCTCTTTTGGTTTACTTGATCTTTCAACTATGTTCATCTCTGCTCCTTCATCTTTTTTCCCCCTTTTACTCAAGGAAATGGATGTTTTCTCTTTACTTTTTTTAGTCCCTCATAGTTTTATATACTTCAGTAATTCTTCCCTCAACGTGTAACAGAGAACACAATCCTATTTATCTTACATTTCTCCATTGCTACAATCTTTCAATCACAGAAACATTTTTGTGAATCTCTTTGGCATTCTTTCCAGTGCAATCACTATCAATACCAGATGGAAGTTAGCCCTGTGCCATACTACTCATGGAAGTGTAATCAAAGAACTGGAAATGCTAGATTCAATTTCCTTCTTTTAGTATTCTAGAAATGATTCTTATTCTGGAGTCTGGACAGGTATCTTGCACGGTGAAGCAACTGAAGGAGAAGATTTCTTTCCCAACTTAATTTAGCAATAATTAATAGAAAGAGGGACAAAGAAAACAAAAAAATAGGTTTGTATCTAGTCAATCACCAAGGAAGAAAGTTAACTGTTGGACAGGTCAGTGGCGGGTAGAGCTATTGCCTACAGGTTGCAATCTTGACTTGCGGTGCTGTCTCAGTTACAACTGATTGCTCTCCCTGTGACTGTTTGGATTTCTTCTAGATCATCTGGTTTCCTCCCATGTCCCAAAGATGTGCAAGACAGCAATGAATATATATCCTCCGGGGTTACCAGAAAGAACACTGTAATCAAATGCAAAAGGAAGGGTACGAGTTAGGTATGTTATTGTAAAATACCAGTTTTGAGTATTGAAAATATTCAGGTTGGAGGTCTTTGTCAAGATGTTGGGAAAAGGCACAAATTTAAGGATATTTAACTTTAACATAATTCACCAAGAACATGACAATGAGATTATTATTTAAAGTAAGATCTGCTGGAGCAGATAATTCTATTATCTCTATATTCCACAACAAAACAATCCAATTTTCCTGCTAGAATTATACGTTCAGAATCAGAATCAGGTTTATTATCACTGACATAAGTTGAGAAATTTGTTGCATGGTGGCAGCTCTACAGTGCAGCCATAACAATTTACTGTATGTTGCAATATAAATAAATCAATAAATAAATAAATAGTACAAAAGGGGAAAACACCTTCAAGATGAAAACCACATTTTTGATGCACTGTCTTTGGAAGATAACCTCAACGGTAGGGAGGTAATGTTCATTATAGAACTGAGTTTACCTCCCTCTGATGCTTGTTACGACCTTGTGTATTGACTCCTCCATACCATACAGTAATGCAACTGACCACAGTGCACTTGTAGAAATTTGCCTGCATCTTTGGTGACTTGCCAAGTCTTCTCAAACTCCAAATGGAGTGTAGCTACTGGTGTGCCTTCATCATGATTGCTTCAATGTGGTGGGCCAAGGTTAGATCCTCTGAGATGTTGATGCTCAGGAACTTGAAACTGCTCACCCTTTCCACTGCTGACCCCTCAATGATGATTGGTGTTGGTTCTCCTCACTTCTTCTTCCTGAAGTCTACATCCCTTGGTCTTGCTCACATTGAGTGTAAGATTGCTGTTACAGCTTTACTCAAGCATCCAAACTATTTTATTCTTGTATGCCTCTTGTTGCCATTTGGGATTGTGCCAACATGAGTGGTGTCGTCAGTGAGTTTGTAGATGGCATTTGAGCTGTGTCTAGTCATGCATTCATGAGTGTAGAGAGACTAGAGCAGTGAGTTAAGCATGGATCCTTGAGGTCAGTGAGGAGGAGATGTTATTACCAAACTATAATGATTGTGGTCACCCAGTTGCAGAGGGAGGAATGAAGGCCCAGGCTTTGAAGCTTGTTGATTAGTACTGAGGGGGTGTTGGTGTTGAATATGCAGCTGTGGGCAATAAACAGCAGCCTATCAGAAGAATTGTTGTTGTCCAGGTGGTCCAAAGGCAGTGAGAATTTCATCTACATTCATCTATATTGTACAAGTGATTAGTTTGTTTTCATTCACTGACATCCATTTAAATGACCTACGTTATTGATTAGTGTGTTCTAATGCGTCACAGAAAAGACAATATGAAGTTTACTGTCCAAACTTTGCATGCAGTTTTCCTGATGATTAAATTTGCCTGCAGCATATCGGAATCAGAAGCATATCCGAATTCAAACACGTAGGTTACATGGATTCCAGCTACCAATTCATTGGGGGCTGTTCCAATTTCCAAGGGAAAATGCACTGAAGGACAATAAATTGAATGAGTTGTGAGTTGAATGTCTCTAGAAGTAAACTGCCTTTAGATAAAGGAAACTTTGGATACTTCAACTGTGAGGCTTAAAGCTGACAATTTCACTTTTGTTGCATTTCCCACGTGAAAAGTGTCCTGCTGGTGCTGTATAAGGGTTTATTGTTCAGCAAAATTGAGGTAGAATGCCAAACGTACAAGTGGAGCTTTTGTTGGAATTATATACCAGGCAGGAAATACATTTGAGATTGGAAGGTAAACAGTTTCACTGCTTCCCTCTCTTTTGTTATGGGAATAACTGTGCTGTAAGAGCTCTCTGGGTCTGAGCTGAGGGATACCAAATATAGCTTTACTTGAGTTGCACCGGAGGATGTATCAGCAATTCAATAACTCCACATCGTACAATTTCAAAGCAATTATCCCTCACCAAATCCAAGGAAGTAACAGAACAGTGTGGGGTGATGCAGTCCTTTCATTCAGTTTGCTCCCTTGACCTCAGTTATGAATACACAGCTGAATCTGCTGATAAGGATCTGCCTGCTTACTGATAGAGAAAAGTAAAGAGTTCTTTTGACTTAATCTTTCAGTTATTTCTTTCGAAGGTCAAGCTCTCTTTCTAATGCACTTAGCACAAGTGCCTGAAAGACATTTTCTGTACACTGCTTCCGTGAGTTGACCTTTGACAATTATTTGAATACTCTTTTTGCATGACCATTGCTCAAGCTAATAATACTTACCATAGTAAGTCTCAACAAATGATTAAAGCAGTGCACATCTTGTTCTGCTGTTTTACATGTAAAAGACAAGATTTGAAGATTGGCTTACTGTCTCTTGCAATGAAATGCAGTTTATATTTCTAAATAAGACTGGTTCTACCTCAGCATTGCTACCTCTGTGTTTGGAGTGCTAAAATAAAGGGCAAAACTTGAGTGGCCCTTCTATACATCAAGAAATATTTAAATCAATAATAATTTTAATTGTAAACACAACTTTTTAAAGCCTTGTACAATTTTTAAATTTCAATTTTAAATGTGATAAATATCAGAAATTTCAAAATACAAGATTTATCAAATCAACATAGTAATCAGTTTTGGTTTAGGGCATAGCTGGTTACAAAAGTAAAGCAGAATTATACTGTGTGGAGTTATAAACTAACTTCCATCATATTCACACCAATTCTCACCCATTTTCTTTTTCCTGCTTGTAGAGGAATTAGCTCACATTGGATACAATTTTCAGAGTTAGACAAGAGTGACAAGCTGTTAGGTCTGAAGATAATTGAAGCTGATAATAATTCAACTATAGGGAGAAGCAGATTCCTTTTTGATTCTGACTAGTAAAGTTCTCCTACACCTAAATAAATCTACTTACACTCCAGAGTGGCCGATTCCTATGATTCCCAACCACAGATGAACTGACAAGAGCACAAATCTTCCATCTGAGGAGTGATACTCTGCAGAAGATACTGACTTAAAAAATGCCCTTGCTGAGCAAAAAGGCATTATATGGAACTAGGACGGGAGTTTGTTTATTATTGTCACATTTCCAAGATAGAGTGAAAAGCTTCCCATATGTTTGTTTCATACAAATTAAATCATTACACAGTACCTGAGGAAAACGATAAAAGAATGCAGCATCAAGTGTAACAGCTGTAGAGGAAGTGCAATGCAGGTATACAGTAATGCATAAGATCATAACAAGGTAGATATGAGGTTAAGGGTTCATTGTATCATAATAGAGAACCAGTTAATAGTTAAATTTTTCAAATTGTTTGTGCAGAAAGAAGGATTCAAGACCTTCATGGTGGGTGATGGAGGTATCTAAAGGATGGACATCTACAGTGAAGATGAAGGTGCAGGGAATCAGTTGTCAAAACAATGGAAGCCATGTGAAATGTCCTCTTTAATTTCTTTTTCATTTTTTTATTTATTTAGAGATACAGCACAGTAACAGGCCCTTCTGGCCCAACAAGATTGTGCCACCAAATTATACTCCAGAGACCAATTAACCTAGTAACCTGTACATCTTTGGAATGTGGGAGGAAACCCATACAGTCAGAGGGAGAATGTACAAAATCCCTACAGACACAGACCCGGGTCACTGGCAGTATAACAGAGATATGCCAACCACTGCACTACCCTGCCATCCTGAATGCAGGTAGAAAGGCACGGGACAACTGGTTAAAAAGTTAAGCAGGTAAGTTTAGCGGGGATAAGAGCTCCTAGCAAAACAGTCCTCTTTTTGGATCTTGGTAAGAGATTTAAGTGGGAGTTCTTGGATGGAACACAATTGAGCTAGGGAAATAGATTTCTAGACCATTGCTTTTTTTTAAACTGTTAAAGCAGAATTCACTAACCTTTTCACATAGTTTTAAAACAAGTTCAAGCCATCCCAAAGTTATGGCAGGGTTCCTTTCCTGTGGACTGCTCATAAAGTGGACAGATCAAAATCTGGAAATTTTCGCTGAGAACTGAACTCCAAGGCAGCAGCAGAAGCTCATGGCCATGGAGCAGCCTGCAAATCTGTACTGCTGGTCTCCCAAGTGATTGATCACGTGTGTGAGTTGTGCATGACTCGGGCATTTGTGAAGCTTGGAAAGACCTGTCATGAAGAACCATGTTTACCTGGTTTTCTGTCCTATACTTTTTACTCAACTGCTGCTGCTGGAATAGATAATTTAGACTTGAAATGCTAACTGGGTTGCTGCCAGACCTGCTCAGTACTTTTTAATATTTTCTCTACTTATTTTGAAAGGTAAGTTTCTTAGTTATGACCTCATGCCTGATTGTGCAACAATAATGTGTGAAAACTGATTTCCAATTTTGTTTAAATTATAAAAGTGAATACATAGTCTGTAAAATCCTGGAGTTCATGAAAATACAAAATAAATATAAATCTTTATGCTGGAATGCCAGGGTGATGACAAAAATACTTATTAATCTAGCTGGTCTTCACCGTGGGTGCATTGAACCTAACGCCACCCCAGCTCCAACTTGAAATACTTTTTGTCATTAAATTTCATACCATTTTCTAGCCCAGAGTTAAAATTGGATTGTCAGAGAAAAATGCTATTGTTTTGCATTGGGGACAATTAAAAATCCTTTTTCTTTCATCTGGTCATAAGCGCAAATTAATACAATGTTCTATCAAACTCTGCTGAGAACAAAAAGAGACCTGCACTAATCACAGACTATCGTTCACTCATGTTGTGTTAGCTCCATTCATTACACTAAAGCCTGCAGTCAGAGTCTCATTTTCTTAAAGGTTTGACAGAGTAACAACATATTATAAGTTCTAAGGGCATAGGTACAAATTAGTTTTATATCGTTAACCTGCTGCATTTATATGTGTTTCAGCATCAAGCTGACAGTATGTCATATAACTGTATGCTGCTTTGTCATTAGAAGTTTTCTGAAGGTTTAAATGGTTTCTGCCCAGATTCCTTTGCCTTCTCCATCTTAATCGCAAATAGCTCCCTTGAGTAAATCAACCGTTGAAGTACTTGCAATCACTCATCGTGGAAGACAAGGATATTTATTGTTGCAGTTCAGACGAGCCTGGCCCTTGATGATTGGTGACATCAGGATCAAGCCACCTAGTAGGGACAGAATAAATGAAGCTCTGATCTTTTTTACTGGACCTGAAACTGAGGAATATGTACAGTAGATGTAAACATTAAAGGCTGCTAACAGTCTTTGACCTTGAAACGAATTAATTTCATCTGGTATACAAATCCGTCAAATTGCAAAGCAATGTCTGTCCTTTTGTGAGATATGTGCTGGGCTCAAAAATATTGTGCTAAGAAAAATAAGCATAGAATATACTGAATTCAGCAAATTGGTATTATGATGACAAACTAATATAAAGTGAAAAACTTGTCTTGCATATCATTCATACAGATCGATTCATTACAGCAGTACATTGAAATAGTACAAGGCAAAGCAACAAAGGAATAAAGAATAAAATAGTACAGTTAAACAGAAAGTATGGAGTCAGTAGATAAAAAGGTACAAGGTCTCGACATACTGTACTCTGTTCTTAATTCAAGTCACTCAAGGAATTGTTTTGCAAATCACTTTTCCCATGTGCTAAATAGGGACATCATGTGAAATTACTGAAATTTAACATCTGATCTATTTAGAGAATAGATTCAATTTGCATTTGACAAAGCTAAATTTAGATTGGCAGATTTGTGAATTAAGTTAGGAGAAAATGTGTGCTTTCATAATATATGTTTTTTATTCTTTTGCTTGCTTTTTTATATCAAAATAGCATATTCTGTAGATCAGAGTACTTTCTATTGCAGCTACTCAGTGCCAGGCACAAGCAGTCATTGCTGAAGTAATACACAATGGTAAGCTTTTCAGGAGCACTATTGCTCCCATTTAAGGAGATAAGAAAATATAGATGGTGAGTTAGAGGTCAGGGACATTTACTAGTGGAACTGAATGCATATTCAAAATGAAGAGTGTTGGAGAGGCAGCTGAAAATAGGGAAATAAATGACAAGATGATGAAGGATGCTGATGGTGTATAATTGTGGGGAAAAGAAACTAAATTAAATAAGACATATTTATCTAGGTTTAGATTCAGATCTATTTATCCCATTAATATCAAAACATACAATGAAATGGACCATTTGTATTAATATTCAAGGATGTGCTAGGGGCAACCCTAAAGTGTAACCACACATTCCAATGCCAACATAGCATGCCCACAATGTTCAGCAGAATGATACAAGCAGCAGCAGTAACAGCAAAAACAAAGCAATAACAGCAAATCCAGCCACTTTCCCACCCTGCCACCCACTCTCCTGGCACATTTCAGTGTAATTTTAGGGCATCCTAAATTGTGCTTTTTCATAACTAGTGAAATGCATTTAACACAAGTTTAGTGCTGTAACTGAGGAAGCAAGGCAGCACAAACAGCAGTGTGATCAGTGAACAAATAATCTGTTTTTTTACTGACTGGTGAAGTTGATGAGAAATAAGCATTATTGGTGAGGGCACTTGGCGTAAATGCTATGCTTTCACTGGACATTTGCCAGGGTGGTTATGTATTCAAGTTACCAAACAGTCCTGTAATTTTTCACTTTAATGCACTTCCAATAGTAGTGCAGCTCTTTTTTTTATTACAAAATATACTTTATTCAAAAATAAAATTATTTAGAGCAAACCATTCAATGACATTCCAACAGTATTGCAGCTCTTTAGAACTGCATTCAGCATTAGGCTACGTTTGTGCATTCAAGTCTGCAAAGCACAATGTAGCAAATGCATTGCGCTTGAAGCTGATTTAAACTGGTGGGAACTAGAAGCCTAGTTTTAGAGAAAAAGATGGCAGGTGACCTGCAGAGATTCAACACTAGCTGAAAACATGCAGGAACAATCAGATAAGATTGTCAGTCAGATAGTTCATGGATAAGTTTGGAAGTCAGAACAATTATTCAAATCAAGTCACTGGAAGAGAATGGATCTCAAAACAGGCTTCTGCTATTGAGTGAGTTTGACTGCATTGATACTATTGAGAGTCAGACGAAAAGGATTATTCATCATGAAGCTAGAATAAAGATTAGCTTCTCTCAGATTTCTAGTGTGAACTGAATGAGGGGAAACCATAAAAAATAAATTTCTGCCAATTCTGGAAAATTATAACTTAAAAACATTTGAAATACTCAGGCCAGGCAGCATATGTGGAGACAAAAGGAGAGAGAGTGAGAGCAGAGAGAGAGAGTGAGAGGAGGAGAGAGAGAGAGAGAGAGAGAGAGAGAGAGAGAGAGAGAGAGAGAGAGAGAGAGAGAGAGAGGAGAGGAGAGAGAGAGAGAAGAGAGAGAGAGAGAGAGAGAGAGAGAGAGAGAGAGAGAGAGAGAGAAGAGAGAGAGAGAGAGAGAGAGAGAGAGAGAGAGAGAGAGAGAGAGAGAGAGAGAGAGGTGAGAGAGAGAGAGAGAAGAGAGAGAGAGAGAGAGAGAGAAGAGAGAGAGAGAGAGAGAGAGAGAGAGAGAGAGAGAGAGAGAGAGAGAGAGAGAGAGAGAGAGAGAGAGAGAGAGAGAGAGAGAGAAGAGAGAGAGAAAAAGAGTTAATATTTCATGATGTTTGACCCAAACTAATTAAACTTGGATCCCTATCCATTGTTTCTGTCTCACTGCAGATTTCTACATTTTCAGTATTATTTAAGCCTCTATCCCTGTATCAAAACAAGAAGGGACATTCAATATTGTGCCTTTTGAACTCATTTAAATATTATTATTCAGCTATCCCAAAGCAGCTTGGTAATAAAATAGCATTGAATTTCAGAGTTTCAAGTAATTTTATTATCATTGTACATATACGTCACCATATGCAACCTTAGATTCATTTTCTTGTGGACATACTCAATATATCCATAATAGAATTATAACTATAATAGCATCAATGAAAGCCAGCACCAACTGGGCATTCAATAAGTGTGTAAATGACAACAGATCGTGCATGTACAAAAAGAAATAATAAATAAATAAGCAATAAATATTGAGAACATGAGATAAAAAGTCCTTGAAGGTAAGTTCATAAATTGTTGAAACATTTCAGGTGATGGGCAAGTGAAGTTGAGAGAAATAGTCCCTTTAGTTCAAGAGACTGATGATAAAAGGATAAAAACTGTTTCTGACCCTGATTGTGTGAATCCTGAAGCTCCTATAGCTTCTTTGCGATGGCAGCAGTGAGAAAGGAGAATGACCTGGGTTGTTAGTGTCCCTAATGATGGATGGTGCTTTCCTGTGACAGTGCTGCATGTAGATGTGCTCATTTGTGGGGAGGACTTTACCCGTGATGGACTGAGCTGTATCCAGTACTTTTGTAAGGTTTTCCTTTCAAGAGCATTGGTGTTTTTATACCAGGCGGCGATGCAGTCAGATTAGATAGTGCATTTGCTGCGTTGGTCCTCAGCTCTGCACACAGGCTACATTTCTCTGGTTGTGCTTTTCCCAAGCCCAGTGGAATTCATAAGAGCGAGGAGGCTGAAGGCACATTCAAAAAGAAGCAATTTAGAAAAACAGTTGGAAGTTGGGAAACAAATGGCATGATGGTGAAGGATGCTGATAGCGTATAGCTGTGGAAAGAAGGCAGGGATTATATTAAATAATTTATTTCTCAATCAATATCCCTATTTAGAAAAAAATAAGGAACAGCTGTACACTAATCACACCGCTGTTTGTGGAACCTGCTTAGTATAAATTTGCTGCCTTGCTTCCTATGTTACAACACTAAATTTATGTTAAATGCAAATCATTAGGTAGGAAAAAGCACAGTTTAGGATGCCCTAAAAATGCCATGAAAGGTGCTAGATAAAATTTTACAAGTAACATTACTAGAAAATTTACTCTTTGTTCTGCACTTGTCAGGATCTCATTGTTTGTGTCATGATGTCCTGTTTGCATTTTTAATATTAGGGCCCCTCGATCCCCTGACCCATCTTCTGCCTGCACCTATATGGTGAAAGCGGCCTAGAGCTTCAACAGTGATACAAGGGTTGATTACTCAGGCGTTATGTAGTGTTCCTTCTAATTCACTCACCAGTGATATCTGTGGTAAAATGAAGAGTATAGATTTGATGATAAAACAAAAAAAATGTCAGTTCTATGGCCAATAAGCATAAATGATTTTTGATCTGCTGTGCCATTGTGTTGATACCAAGTGAGTTACCTTCTGTCAATAAAAATGCTGAGGTATAGAAAGACATTATCCGCTTCTTTCAGATTGGTGTCTGTGCAGTAAAATTGACAATCCATAGATCTGATCAGCCGGAAATCCCACCTTGCCCAGGAAGAAAATTCCAGCTTTCAAACGTAAACATTAAAACAAAGAAGGTGGTTCACTGATTCTTGCCTGAATGTCCAATAACTAAAATCAAACAGTCATGCGGATGTTTAAAAGGATTTCATCAACATGATCCATAAAAGATTCTTTCCCATATCAGAATGGTCGGTTATCTAAGAGAAAATTTACTATGGATGCACAATTGAAATTGGCAAAAGCTGTTAAGTCCCAGAAGCTGTGAGTATTGTATTGATTAGGATGGAGAAATGAATGTGTTGGATGGACTTGTCATCACATAGCCTGTTCTTAATATCTAATCACATCCTTGGAAAAATTATTCCACAACGTCAATTCAAGTTAAAAAAAAGCATTTCTGGTTCCCGATCATCGGTTGCGGTCTCAAATCACATTTGACGTCTCCAGAATATAATCCAGGTTGTTACGTCACTGCAGCTACTGTCATACCCTCCACAGTCTTGAATCATTGTTCCTCACCATCCACAGTCTGTTTCAACCATTGCCCTAAGATCCACAAGTAGATCCAATATTTCAGCCTGCATTGATTCACAAAAGTTAATTCTTATTTTTGAGGTAGAAAAAACTGATGGGTTTAAAACAGAGGTTTAAATGACCCAGTAGCATACTCCCTCTTTTACTTATTTCATTTGAATCCAAAGAGCTGATCCCCTTCATATCCAGAAAACTCTGCTTCTGTAAGGTTGCTGTAATAAAATTTGAATATAAAAGCAAGGAGGTAATGCGGAGGCATTTGTCTGACTACGGTTGAAACATAATGAGCAGTTTTGAGTCCCATATCTGTGAAACGATGTACTGAAATTGGAGAGGATCCACAGGAGGTTTATGGGAATGAAAGGGTTAATGCGAGAGGCAGAGGAGAATTTGATAGCTCTGGGCCTGTACTTGCTGGAGCAGAGAAGAAATGAGGGGCAGAATCTCATTGAAACCTATCGAATATTGAAAGGCTTAGAGAGCGTATAGGTGGAGATGATGTTTCTATTGGTGGGAGAGTGCGGGACCAGAGTGCATAGCCTGAAAATATATAGATGTCCCTTTATGAGGTGGATTTTTTTTTAGCAAGATGGTGATGAATCTGTGAAATTCATAGCCACAAACAGCTATGAAGGCCAATTATATTGGGTTGCTTAAAGCAGAGGGTGATAGGTTCTAGATTAGTAAGTGCATGAGAAGGCAGGAGAATGGTATAGAGAGGGAAATTAATTCAGCCATGATAAAATGGCAGAGCAGATACAATGGGCTGAATGGCCTAATTTTGCTGGTGTGAGTACAAACAGGGACTTGAATATGTAATGCTCACGTGTTGGTGGAAGACCATTATGTTTCAATCCTGATCTTTGATGCTGCCTGCGTGGAGTTTGGAGATTCCCCATGGCCATATGATTTCCTCAGGGCATTTCAGTTTTCTCCCCTCATTCCAAAGTCTTGCAGAAAACTGCCACTATGTTGTAGATCAGTGAGAGAATCTGGGAAGTTAAGGGGAATATGGGGAAGATAAAACTGAAATTTGTGTTGGATTACTGCAAATGTGTCAGCGCAGACTCCATGGTCTATTGGCGCTGTTTCCACACAATATGGCTCTATGATTCTACCATCATATTGACTGCAAGTACTGATTTACAACAGGTCCTGCAAATGTTGCGTGAATGAAATTGATGGAGAAAATTACTGATAGATACAGAGCAGATTCTTTATTTGACAAAACAATGTACAGCAGACGCTTTTGGTGGAAAGGTCTGCTAGCCTGGTTCGATATTCATGTGCTAAGCACAAAGGACAATTCCATATTTACAAAGTATACACAATGTTTTCTTTTGAAACTACTTACAAACTCCACACCTTCTGGCCCGCATCCATCCCACAGATGCCATCAGTGTCTGGACTGGGATCCACAGCTTTTAGAAACGCATTGTTCCAAACTGAATGATAATGCTTTCTTTGAAATTGCATGCAAACTTCACACCTTCTGATTCACATTCATCCTTCAGATGCCAGGATCATCAGTGGACTGGGATTCACAATGCATTTTCAAGGAACAGGTAGCCAAGGCCATTTGCTAAATGTGAATGACCTAAAAGCAAAAATCATTTTAACAAACCATTTTACTCCTTTGAAAGAAACGTAGGACAATAGAAATGGACAACAGACCACCATTACTTAAAAGTTTTATTTGATCATATAGAAATTGTATGCAACACCCTTGATATAGAAACATTTGAATGTATTATACATTTGATTGCGAACGTTTTATAACCTCAACATTAGTCCATTTAATTTAATGATAAGCTTCATAGCTAACTTCACCAACTGAAATTACTGTCTATCTGAATGAATGACCTGTTTCAATGCTGTAATTGTTTGCTGATACCAGATCTAGATCTTAACATTTGTTTTATTTAATCAGTTTGGAGCTGGCAGTCCATTCCATGCTATCCATTAATCTCATTCATAAATAATAATGCAAGATATTCTCATATATGGTCTTTGAAAAGTTCTGAAAACTGAAAAATATTTATACTAATATGTGCTATTTTTTTAGTAGAGGCATTTTTGGAACAGATTATAGAGCAGAAACAGAAGTATTTTATCAAACCTTTCAAAAGCCATTATATGAATAACACACAGACTCTGTTTAGTGAAAATGCAGTTGTAATGGTAATACAGCAATGGGTTAAATTCCAAGTTATTTGATCATAAATTGATAGAATTTATTGCACATGATGCATCAATATTTTCTTTTTCAGTAAAGTGGAATAATATTTTTCAACATTTCTACTTTCCTTCACACTTAGAACTTCTCTGTAATTAATTCTCTTTATAGAAGGGTTCTTTTTTATATACACACACAATCTATTTTCCTTTTATCTTCTTCATGATGCTTCACTTCTGAGGAACACAACACATCAAGGACAGCTATAGTAATCCTTTCAAATCCAATTTGTGTTACACGGCAAAACTAACAGCCAGCCTGTATTCCTTCTTCCTATCTATTACAGTTTGTTGCAAATTACGTTTCTTTTTTATAATTGGATTTCTGATTCACTGAGACACGTGTCAGATTTTTTCAATCACTTCATCTCTGCAGCCAAAAATTGTAGGTTCTTTTTTCTGAAACTTACTTTTTGATATTTGTGTTTCACTTCTGTGGAACATAATGGATGTCACTTCTGTTTTGAAAGGATACACTCTCTATTGCAATAGCTGTCAGAAAAATTGTGTTTTATTTAATTTAGAAAATACACTAGAAGCTTTCCTTATACTTTTTATATCAAAGTTATTATACCTTTATACAATTCATACAACTCATAGCTGCATCAGTATTTGGATCAATTTGCATAAGGAATGCAGTTCTATATACTGTGCATTATTGGAATACATTTTCTCATATAAACTATAAGCTTCAAAACAGAGGACTAGAAATTGCATTGCTTTTGTGGTTCTCAGAATTCTTAATCAGTTGTATCATTACAATTCAGTATGTTGATATTTTTGTATCACGTTCCTTTATTAGAGGACTATGAGATAGGTGCAGAAGGATCCATGGCATGAATTACAATCTGACTGACTTCAACCTCCAATGTCATAGTTAACTGTATGCAGAAAATTTTAGCTGATTACTGAGGGTGGGAATGAAGGTAAGAGTAGGGAAGGGGTTGCCAGAGGAGCTTTGGGAGAGTGAAGGATGGCGAGGTGATTAGATTTATCACTTGGCGTACTGGCTCAGAATTCGATCTCCACTCATGGACTTCAATCATGGTGGTCAAGAAATTAATTTGTGCGAACTCATGTTTTGCAGCACACTGCAATTGATTTCTAGTGGAAAATCTATCACAAATCACAGCCTTACAAGACTCCTGAAGCATAATGTGCCTTTCCATCTGTGCTTTTGCCTTCATGACAAATCTGTGCACCAAGTGGGACTGAGTACACACAAGCAATGTCAATCCAAGTGAAACACCAGCTTGTTTGATTCACTATGAAACTGAAATATGAATGTTTAATTAAAAGGCAAAGTGCACCACACTCCAGTAAGCAAATTCTGCATCAATACGATTGAAAGTCATTATCAATTACTTACAGTGTTGATGTAGATTGAGTTGGAGGACTGATCACTTCATTCCTCTGGGCTACAGGCTGTGGAATGGAGTTATGTTGGAGGTCTGGGTAAGCACCAAGGTTATTGTAGCATTTTATTGTTTGTAATAGTGGTGCCCCTGAAGTTCCAATGTGACCAAGAGTATGGAAAGGAGTGACTGAGGACAGAAGCTAAGGTTGGAGGTTCAGAAAAGCTGGGGTGAAGATGATTTATTGCCCTGGTATTCTCCAAGAGCCTCATTCAAAATCTAAATCATGAGTATTTTTAAGAGATCAGTTACCATCTGCAGGCAAATGTTAGCTGTGCACCAACGCCTGGAGTCAGGGTGAAACTCAATGATGGGCTGAGTCTTCATATCATGTCAAGTCAAATCATAGACTAACAGTCACTCTATGATTTTATTTCACAGTGTGAACTCCTCAGCTCAATGAGAGAAATCCCTCTATGATTCTTTGTGCAAATAATAACATACCTTCACTTTTACAAAGTCATCTTTGTCCAGCATTTTTCAAATGTAATACCAATTTAACGAATTGATCTTGGGTAACAAGGGATATCCCCCTGCCCCCACTCTATCCTTGACTGCAAACAACAGAGGCAGGAGAACTAGAGGAGTCAGAGGAGTAAGAGGGTGGCAAAGAATGGTCACTTCTGGAAGTGCTACCAACTTCTGTCTTGTAACCCCTGACTCATTCAATTAATCTATTCCTCTGGCACAGGGCTCAGGCACAGAAATGGTCCATGGCTGAAATAAAACAGCTGATTACCATTGTGCCAAACTGGTCCCTGGCCAGTAGATGAAACTGAGGTCTCACCATTTCCTCTTGTTATATAATGACATTGCTAATGCTATTCCTCACAGCCAAGTATCCTGGGAATCAACACTGACCAGAATATTACTTGAAGTAAATCCTTAATTATTGTAGCTTTTGGAACATGTCCAATACACTGTGTGAATCATGAAGGACTCATCCCATGAAGCTAGTGCACCACTGAAATGATTCAAGACAAGCTTGTACCTCCTATACAATGAAGACATTTTCTAGTTGCCATCATGATTGCAACCTGGAACACAATGAAAAATATTTTTACTTCATTCAGCATTAAGCACAGCTCCAGCACAGTACCACCAACCCCATGAATCATTCTGACCTTTCACTATAATTCAACATTTCTCTGAAGTTGGCAGCATGTGCTATTTTCCAATCAGTTGACAACTTTTCATCAAACATTCTGTCTGTCACAAGTATTAGCCATGATTTATAACTGCCTAGGAAAACATGGACAGCTGTCAGTTACGCACTTTAAAGCAGGCACTGTGGACCAAGCTATATAACATCCACATTAAGAAATATGTGTTTGATCATTACTCTGGAGATTAATAAGATGTAGATCCTCTTCTAAACCACCCTCTACACTATGAAGTGCAAAAATTTAGCCTGAGTATTTTTATAAGCTTCTGAACATATAACTAGATTTCATATGAATATAAGACCATAAGACACAGGAACAGAATTACTCCATCAGCCTATTGAATCTGTTCCACCATTCCATCATGGCTGATTTATTATTCCTCCCAGCCTTTTTCTCCTGACTTCTCCCCGTAACCTTTGATGCCCTTACTAATCAAGAACATATTAACCTCTGTTTTAAATACGCCTAATGACTTGGCCTCCACAGCCATCGGTGGAATGATTTTCACAGACTCACCATCCTCTCAATAAAGAAATTCCCCCTCTTCTCTGTTCTAAAGGGACATCCTTCTGTTCTGAGGCTGCGTCATCTGGTTCTAAACTCCCCCGCAATAGGAAACATATTTGCCATGTCTACTCTATCTAGGCCTTTCAATATTTGATAGGTTTCAATAAGATCATCCCTCATTCTTGTAAAAATCCCCAGAGGGTACCGGCCCAGGCCTCATAAGTTAACCTTTGGGAAGAGGCAGGAATGCTACCAGAGCCCAAACATTCAGCCTATTGAAGTGTGATAAATGTATGAAAATTCCTTCAATGAAAAGGTTAGCAGTTTATATTTTTTGCACTTGGATACAAATTATACATTTAATTGTTAAAACAAGACAAGAGCTTGGTGCTATAATTAAAACTGTGTTAATGCGGTATATTTTACATTTAAATAGTTTTACCTACAGCTTGCTCCTGCAGTCCCGGTTGTTTGCTGTAGGCAAACAAAGGAGCAATACAGAGAGCTAGTGACCCAGAAAAAAACAACCCGATGAGTATCTTGTTGAATAGTTTATGGTTGTTATGAAATTTTAGAGAAAAATGTGGACAATTAATTAAACTTACTTGTTCTGCAGATTTCATTGCAATAATACAGATCAACATCTTTTTCAGAACCATTTCCATCTGCAATTCTATTGAAGTGTGTATTTATCATAATATTTTATGCCATTGTGAGTTATTGCTTGTAGAGATAAGTATTTTTACATTAAAACATAGTAAGATTTATGAATGAATCCATCTTTTTAGATTTGCTACTAAATATCAGTACTGCTGATTGTTGTTCAATGAATGTCAATATTATCAGCATTTAATTCAATATTGTCATCATATGTGTGTGTGTGTGTGTGTGTGTGTGTGTGTGTTTGCATGAGAGAGGAAGAGCATAATATTAACTTCCTTCATCTACAGGTGCTGCCTGTCCTTTCGAATATTTCTACATCATCTGTTTTATTTTGCAAATATTCATCCTTTTGAATGCCCTTGATGCCTTGTTAACATCCTTCCAACTCAGTAAAACGCCTTAGACCAAGCACCAAAGGATTGTTGAGACTTGTTTCTGGAACCTATTGCTGAAACATATGAAGTCTCAATGCCCTCGGGAGGCTATTGAAGGAAAACAAAAATATCAGATCTCGAATGGAAATGGAACCTGTGAAATGGACCCTGTGAAATGTGTTCAGAACAAGATCAGACCAAATACAGAACCAAATGTTAGAGCGATAAAAAAGTCAAAAATTTTCATTATTAATTTATAACTTTATTACTTTAGTGAAGGCATTTAACTTTTAGGCTAATTCATCTAGATTATAGAGATTAACATATTAACAATTCATGCATTATTTTCCAGCTCTATAATTTCAGGTTAATGATTAATTTATTGTGAAGTAGGAAATTAAACATACTTGAGCAGCAATAGCTTATTCCTTGTAACTTGAGTACATGATGGTCATGAGTATGTTACTCTTGTTAAGTGGTCATGAGTATGTTAATCAAAGTTGCTTCAAATTCATTCACCAATGTGCACGAGTTTAATTATGTCAGCAACTCCAATAAGAAATATGTTAGAAAAATTAGCATTGGTAAGTGCGCTCATATTTTCTCAGCTGAGTCTTGCAAGTACTTGTAATTTTGAAGAATTTATTAAATTTACATTGTTGCTTTAGGGATTGTAGTTCAGGTGGGTCACCTGAATCTCTTGCACTTCCACTGTAAAAATTATTTCCCCTGAAAGTATCGAGCCAGAAGCGAAATAACAGAATTTCTCATGGGTAGTGTTGGACTGGCAGCATATTTTGTTGGATATGCCTTCTATGTGGTTAAAGAAACTGTGCCACTGCTTTCTGACCTTGATAATTATAAATCAGCTCAGAATATTTTCTGCTTCCTTAGTGAAGACTAGCAAACAAAATTTATACCCCAAGTGTTTACCTGTGAATGTAAGGCATTGAACCATTAAAATGATGCACTCTTAAATTTACATGATTGAATAAGCTCTTCATTTAATTCTACTTCTCAAATAAATTCTCATTACATTAATAAACTACAATAAGCTGAAGCAATGTATCAGAAATTTATTATTTGTTTCTTTCTTTATTTTGAATGGGGCTTATAAATGTGATATGATGCAAAGTATCACTAGTACAGAAGAATAGTTGCAAATATTTCCCCTATAAAAGAACTTCAAGAAATCTTCACCTGGGAATATATAAAATACTTTCCACAGACAGGGTGGAGTAAAACTGGAGTAATAATAGCTTATATTCATCTAGTTCTGGCAATACTAAAATTATGCAATTCATTAAAACTTCAAAAATTATCTGAGTGCAATGAATGCAAATGCCCATCATGTCTGCAATAGCTGTTTGCAGGTGGTATTCATTTACTTACTTTGGGATCAAAGTCCTCCTCTCAAAAGTATCGCCTCTAGCTGACCTACAATCCCTTCATACTGGTATCTTCCTGCTATCTGTCCCAAGTGGCCACTACTCATCTTGCAAGCCTTGAGATGAAATTCTCATTTTTGTTATGAGCTCTGGAACTCTCCGAGGAATCCAAACTCTTCTAATTCTGACCTTGTGATCATTTTCTAATTTAATTACTTCAGTTTTGGCCAAAAATCCAGCTGCCAAGGGCTAAAGATCTGGAATTCAAACCATAAATAATTCTGATCTCTGGTTTTCATACTCAGAAAATAATCAACTTTCCTCATAACTTTTGTTCTTTGCCTTATTATTATACTGTGTTACTTGCCATAAATTTCTATTTGTTTTTTTCTGCATTTTTCTAAGATACAAGTGTTCTGTAGATAGAAGTTGCTGTTGGCTTTGCAGGAAAAAAAATGATTAGCTAAATTAGAAACATAGAAAACCTACAGCAAAATACAGGCCCTTTGGCCCACAATGCTGTGCCAAACATGTACTTACTTTAGAAATTACCAAGGGTTACTCATAGCCCTCTATTTTTCTAAGCTCCATGTACTCTTAAAAGAATCTCTTAAAAGACGCTATTGTATCTGCCTCCACCACTGTCGCCGGCAGCCCGTTCCACACACTCACCACTCTCTGCATGAAAGACTCAACCATGACATCTCCTCTCTACCTACTTCCAAGCACCTTAAAACTGTGCCCTCACGTGTTAGCCATTGCAGCCCTGGGAAAATGCCTCTGACTATCCACACGATCAATGCCTCTCATCATTTTATACACCTCTATCAGATCTCTGCTCATCCTCTGTCACTCCAAGGAGAAAAGGCTGAGTTCACTCAACCTATTCTCATAAAGGGTATGCTCCCCAATCCAGGCAACATCCTTGTAAATCTCCTCTGTAGCCTTTCTATGGCTTCCACATCCTTCCTGTAATCAGGTGACCAGAACTGAGCTCAGTACTCCAAGTGGGGTCTGACCAGGGTCCTATATAGCTGCAACATTACCTGTCAGCTCTTGAACTCAATCCCATGGTTGATGAAGACCAATACACCATATGTCTTCTTAACCACACAGACAAGTGCGAACTAGTTTTGAGTGCCCTATGGACTCGGACCCCAAAATCCCCTGATCCTCAACACTGCCAAGAGTCTTACCATTAATACTATATTCTGCCATCATATTTGACCTACCAAAATGAACCACCTCACACTTATCTGGGTTGAACTCCATTTGCCACTTCTCGGCTCAGTTTTGCATTTCATCAATGTCCCGCTGTAACCTCTGACACTATCCACAACACCCCCAACCTTTGTGTCATCAGCAAACTTACAAACCCACCCTTCCACTTCCTCATCCAGGTCATTTATAAAAATCACAAAGAGAAGGGGTCCCAGAACAGATCCCTGAGGCACACCACTGGTCACTGACCTCCATGCAGAATATGACCTGTCCACAACTACTCTTTGCCTTCTGAGGGCAAACCATTTCTGGATCCACAAAGCAAAGGGACTCAATAATTGGGAGATCAGACAGGAATTCTGTGGACACTGGAAAGAAACATGCCTCCCAGGTGCCAGGGTCTGGGATGTTTCTGATCGTGTCCATGGTATCTTGAAGTGGGAAGGTGAACAGCCAGAGGTCATGCTACATATTGGTACCAATGACATAGATAGGAAAAAGGATGATGTCATGAAAACAGACTACAGGTAGATAGGAAAGAAACTGAGAAACAGGAACACAAGGGTAGTAATCTCGGAATTACAGATTGTGCCACATGACAGTGAGTATAGGAATAGAGTAAGGTGGGGGATAAATGTGTGGCTGAGGGATTGGAGCAGGGGGCAAGGATTCAGATTTCTGGATTATTGGTACCTCTTTTGGGGCAGGCGTGACCTGTACAATAAGAATGGGTTGCACTTAAATAACAAGGGGGACCAATATCCTGGCAGGAATGTTTGCTACAGCTGTTGGGGAGAGTTTAAACTAGAATTGATGGGGGTTGGGAACCAAACTGAAGAGACAGAGGAAGTAGTGGTTGGCTCAAAAATAGAGAAAGCTTGTAGGCAGCGTGAGAGGGAGGATAGGTAGGTGATAGAGAAGGGATGCACTCAAGTCCGTTGGTTTGAGAAGTGTCTATTTTAATGCAAGAAATATCATGAACAAAGTGAATGAGCTTAGAGCGAGGAGCTATGATATTGTGGTCATACCAGAGAACCTGGGGCAGGAATGGCTACTTAGAGCGCCAGGCTTTAGATGTTTCAAAAAGGACAAGGAAGGAAGCAAAAGAGGTGGAGGCATGGCACTGCTGATTAGAAATAGTGTCATGGCTGCTGAAAAGGAGGAGATCATTGAGGGATTGTCTATTGAGTCTCTGTTTGTGGAATTTAGAAACAGGAAGGGATCAATATCTCTACTGGTTGTTTTCTATAGACCACCAGTCAGCACAGGGACATCGAGAGCAGATAGTAAACACAAAGTACACTGCAGATGCTGTGGTCAAATCAACACGTACAAATAAGCTGGATGAACTGAGCAGGTCAGGCAGCATCCCTTGAAACGAGCAGTCAATATTTCGGGCTAAGACCCTTCATCAGGACTAAAGAAGGAGGGGGCAGGAACCCTGTAAAGAAGGTGGGGGAAGGGGTGGAAGGTGCCTGGTGAAAAACCAATCAGAGGAAAGTTCAAGGGGTGGGGGAGGGGAAGCAGGGAGGGAATAGGCAGGAGAGGTGAAGAAGGAATGTAAGGGGAAAGCATTATTGGTTGTAGAAGAAGGCAGAATCATGAGAGAGGTGATAGGCAGCTAGAAGAGGAGGCAGAGTGAAAGTGGCATGGGGGAAGGGAGAGGGAGGGAATTACCAGAAGTTGGAGAATTCGATGTTCATACCAAGGGGCTGGAGACTACCCAGACGGTATATGAGGTGTTGCTTCTCCAACCTGAGTTTGGCTTCATTGTAGCCGTAGAGGAGGCCATGTATGGACATATCCAAATGGGAATGTGAAGCAGTGCTGAAGTGGGTGGCAACCGGGAGATCCTGTCTGTTGTGACAGAGCGGAGGTGCTCGACGAAACGGTCCCCCAGTCTGCGTCGGGTCTCGCCGATGTAGAGGAGGCCGCACCGGGAGCACCGGATGCAATAGATTACCCCAACAGACTCACAAGTGAAGTGTTGCCTCACCTGGAAGGACTGTTTGGGGCCCTGAATGGTGGTAAGAGAGGAGGTGTAGGGACAGGTGTAGTACTTAGGCTTGCCCTCTCTACCTCTCTCTGCTTTTCACAGGGATTGTTCCCTCTGCAACTGCCTGGTCCACATGTCCCTCCCCACAGATCTCCCACCTGGCACTTACCCCTGCAAGCGTAAGTACTACACCACTAGAATAAATGTATATTCTGGTATGTTATTTGCAGTACTCTCTTTTGTTATAGGTACTCTTATTAATTGTAGTGACTTGAGGGAAAACGTAAAGTTTCAAAATAAGCGGCTGAGCATTTGAAACCAAGACATGGTATTCATAACCATGGAATTATAGCCGAAACAGGCCCTTCAGTCCAGTTACTATGAATGCTAGCCATATTTGACCACACAAATCAGACCTCACCCACATCTTCTGGCTCAACAGACAAATTACCCCTTTGGTTCTGAGGGGAACCTACTTTTAACCCTTACATACTGTTCCGGTCAAATTTGACCCGTTTTGAAATTTGACAGCTGTAAAAATACCCTAAAATGCCTTTTTTTTAAGCCAATATTTGATGACTTTTCCTAAAGTGACCCAAAATGCACAAAAATGAAAATACTTAAAAATTTTATACTTTTGTACAGGTGCTCCAAATTTTTGTACTTTGTGGCTGTTACGGGTCAAATTTGACCCGTATCTATTGAAATGGATTTTAATTCTCTGAAACATTAATTAAGGATCAATCACCCATTTATTAATATTATATAGGCTATTTATACATTCTAAATAGATCTGTGGTTCAATATTTGGTACACAGGGGATTCTTGGGCCGGGTCAAAATTGACCCAGACCATACCGTGAAGGTATAGAATATGAACTGTATGTAAGGGTTAGCCTATAATCCTCTTGTGTATATATGTACAAAATACCTTGGTATTCTCCTTGTCTACTAACCCCTCTTGGCTGTCCAAATTTCTCTTCTCCATAGGTCTACAATTTTTATCCTCCCCACATTCTCAATTTTCCAAAGATTCAATCGCTCAGCTACACACTAGTGACAATCTACAACGAACAATTAACCAACTAATCCACACTTCTTTGGGTTTAGGAGGACAACACAGGACACGGAGGCAGAGTTAAGATGGCACTAAACGGTGATTCCTTTGCTTGCATCTTTGGAAACAGCTCTATTAATATCTTTATTTTTGCCTTTCAGGGTTCTTTTGACCTGGAGTTACACGCTGACCGGTTCTTTGCAGGAATGGGACCCGTTCTCGGGGCTTCAGGACTGGCCGTTGTTCAGCACGCCGAGGGTTTGGCCTTCGAGTCCAGCTCATACTTGGAAGCTTAAGATCTTGGGGCTCTGGAGATGGGCAGATCGAGGGTCAGTGTCACAACAGGAGATGTCGGAAAATCTTCTGCTGTGTGCCCAGATACCCAAGATCTTGGCGATCTTCAGGCACAGGGCTTGAAAAAAGTGACATAATGGACTTTTAACATCATAAACCAACGAGTTGTTTGTTATGCCTCCTCGTTCGCTGGGAAAATGGAGACACTTCCCTCTCCCTTATTAGGGAGAGAGAGAACCTGTGGTATGACGAATGCTGATGTGAACTGTGAAGTCTTTGGGGTAACTGCAAGTCCGTGTCTTTGCTATTGCTTTGCTCATGCTTGAGTGCAATGCTTGCTTTCTTTTGCTAGTGGGGGAGGGTGGATTGTTGCTCGCTGCCGCTTACACATGGGAGGGGGAGCTGGGGGAGACTTTGGGGTTCTCACTTTTGGCTGTCATTCATTCGTTGGGGCACTTCTCTGTTTTCATGGACATTTGCAAAGAAAAAGCATTTCAGGATGTATATTGTATACATTTCTCTGACATTCATTTGGACCTTTGAACCTCAGAAAACAGAGCACCCAGATCAAATTCATGTAGCCCACAGGGAGAATGTGTGAACTCCACACAGATACCCAAGATCAGATTGAATCTCTTCACTGTGAGGCAGTTGTGGCTAGCTCATTAGAAGCATTTAAAGTACAAGTAGATACAATTGACGTTTGGGGGGTTGAGAGCAATGGATAATTTGCGGAGAGTTGAGATCTGGAATAGATAAACTATTATCATATTTGGTGGTGGAACAGTTTTGAGGGACCAGGTGGCCTACTCCTGCTACTTATGTTTGAGTAGTTATGAAGGAAGCACCAGTGGAGAATTAAGAATTGATAGAGTTCCCTATAATGTGACAGGTAGTGGAACAGAAATATAGAAACCAAACCTAAGAGTAATAAGAGTAGAGAATGAAATGGCATATAATGAAAATCAAAAGCTAAAAAGAAGGATACCTGGAAGTTGCAAGTAGAAGCAAAGGCCTGTAGAGTTTATACATCTCTTAAAAGAAGAGATCATTGACTTCAAGAGAGGAAGGTCTATGAGCCAGTTCTCATCAGATGATCAGAGGTGGAGAGAGTCAGCAACTTTAAATTCTTCAGCGTTATCATTTTAAAGGATCTGTCCTGGGCCCAGCACTTAAGTGCTATTACGATGAAAGCCTGGCAGTGCCTCTACTTTCATAGAAGTTTGCGAAGATCCGGCATGTCATCTAAAACTTTGGCATACTTGCACAGATGAGCGGTGGAGAGTATATTGACTTGTTTCATCATGGCCTGGTAAGAAAGCACCAAAACCCTTGAACAAAAAATCCTACAAAAAGTGGTGGATACAGCCAAGTCCATCTTGGGCAAAGTCCTCCCCATCATTGAACGCATCTACATAGAGGATGGATGCAGGAAAGCAGCATCCATATTAAAGACCCCAAACACACAGGCATGCTCTCTTCTGGCTGCTGCCATCAGGAAGAAGGTATAAAAGCATCAGGACTCACACCACCAGATTCAGGAACAGTTGTTACTCCTCAGCCATCAGGCTTTTGAACCAATGATGATCAGCTTCACTTGCTCATCATTGAAATGTTCCCACAACTGATGGATTCACTTTCAGTGACTCTTCATTGCATGTTCTTGATATTTATTGATTATTATTATTCATTCTTTTTTCTCTTTTTGTATTTTCACAGTTTGTTGTCTTTTGCACATTGATTGTTGGCCCACCTTGTTGGGGGCAATCTTTCATTAATTCTCAAGAGCAAACACGAGGAAATCTGCAGATGCTGGAAATTCAAACAACACACACAAAATGCTGGTGGAACACAGCAGGCCAGGCAGCATCTATAAGGAGAAGCACTGTCGACGTTTTGGGCCGAGACCCTTTGTCAGGACTAACTGAAAGGAAAGATAGTAAGAGATTTGAAAGCATTTTCCTCTCCCCCCCACTACTTTCAAATCTCTTACTATCTTTTCTTTCAATTCGTCCTGACGAAGAGTCTCGGCCCGAAACATTGACAGTGCTTCTCCTTATAGATGCTGCCTGGCCTGCTGTGTTCCACCAGCATTTTGTGTGTGTGTTGTTTTCATTAATTCTATTTTGTTTCTTGCATTTACAGTGAATACTGCAAGAAAATGAATCTCAGGGTTGTGCATGGAGACATATATGTTCTTTGATAATAAATTAACTTTGAACTTTTCTTGTCTCCTCATGCAGCTATGTTTTGGATGCATTAACTGGAAATTCTATGAACTGTGATAAGGGTCCTAAATTGTCATTGTGGCAGTGAAAGTAGATGAGCCCAAGACCATTTTGATCTTTCACCCATCCCTATCTTTAGTTGTGCTTAGGAAAAGGCATTATTACTTTCCTTCATGACTTCATGAAGCAGAGTGGGAGGGAAGATGCTGTGAGGTGAGCTGGTATAGAATAAAGAGTTAGCTTTAAAGGTCATACATGGCCAGGGATGGGGAATGCGCTGATTGTTGTGGATATCAGAGAATTATGTGGCTCAGTGAAAAATGGAATTGAAGTAGTATCAAAAACCAGAGTCACCATTATGACATGGTTCTGCAGAATTTTTGCCAGTAAGATTTAAATTTGATTCACCAAATTTAGTTTCATTTTACGTCTTTCAAGTAATGCTTTTTCATAAACTAGTGAATGCCAGCAGAGGGAAATGTTTTAAGAATATCTCCATGTTATTCACTAGTCCTACTGACTTTCTGACTAAGTGTTTATCACTTGTGAATTTTTTCTTTGCAGTGCTCTTTCACTTTTTCTGACTTCGGCTCCAATATTCCTTCTTTTTGCCTTTCTTTATCAACTTCCATTATTTCTATTTACTTTAATAGACTTCCAATCCACATAACTCCAGCCAGGAAGAGATTATTTCTGAGATTTATTCTGTTATACAAAAAGTTAAGGGCAGAATAAAATGAACAATACATTTCATAAATGACTCATGTTTATCATTCAGCTCCAGCTGAAACTATATTAATATTAAATTAGATCAGAAATTTGTTTCCATTTGTGAAAACTTTCCGGATCTGTTTTTGAACGAAGTTGTTCATAGACTCTTTGTGGATTAATTGTTCATTCCTAAAATTACCTAGTATTTGAGGTGCAAACACGACCAAATTGATAGAAGTTTGGAATCACAGCCACATCTGCATAAACTCATAATCTATTGCATTTGTCCAAATTACATTTCTTAACTGCAGATTCTCTATACCATTTGGAGAATTGCTCTAGTCCATTTGGAAACAAGTAAACAAGAAGAACACGATTGTGCTGAAACTGTGTAAATCGCTGCAGGCAGATAAATCAGTTGCTTTCTCTGTACACTCACAATCTATCCAGATTGACATTGCTTAGCCAGAAACTACAGGAACCTAGGAGTAATATAAATATGGCAGACTTTTTATTCTGTTTCCTCACTTTATTTTAAGTGGTACTGTCAGAGTGCAGGTGGTGGGATGGAGATATGTCTCTACCAAAGGAGGTGTAAGCCTCTCATTCCCTCAGCTAGCCTGCAGGTCACCCTTGGGCAAGATGTAGTGCCTGTTCTGTGCCCCTGTTCAGAGTCATGTGAAGCTATGGGAGCAGCTGGTGTATATCACAAGACCTCGTTATGTGACAACTGACGCCTGGCAGACAGTCTCTGAAGAGTGTTGATAATGGCTGGGGTCACACATCTTGTGAAGAGACTGCCCAGAAGAAGGTAGTGTCAAATCACTTCTGTGGAAAAACTTGCCAAGAACAATCATGGTCAAAAGACCATGATTTTCCACGTCATGACATTGCACGTAATGATGATGATCATGACTGCCAGGGTATAGGATCTTGCTTAATTTAATTTGTACAATTGTGTCGTAGCTCTGTTAAAATGCTGCTTGATAGAATGTTGCAGTTTTCATTAAAATGTTTATTGTTTGGGTATTTTCACTAGTTTGCCACTACATACCCCATGCTTTTCTTTATAATGATACATGTGTATAAGTAACCTATTCCCGATTATGAAGAGTTTTGTAATCATAGGAATTATATTTGAGGCTCATGCGAGCCATGGAAACTTGGTCAACAGGATTCAACATTTGTTTTTCAGCATGGAAAACAGAGGGTAATAATGGAGAGGTTTGTGAAAAGTGGTATTCTACAAATGATGTAATTAATTCTGTAAAATCTATTTCCCAGTCCATTTTGTCAGAAAACACCATCTAAGTCTGTCACCTCTTGACACAACAACTGCAATAATCTCCTGGCTAGCTTCTAATCCAAAACTCTGCTGTCCAAACTCAAGCCCACAACACAACTCACCCATATTCAGTCTTACTCTTGCTAATCTGTAGCTGCTCCTTGACCCTCAATAACTCAAGGATAAGAGCTCCTAATTGCATGGCCTTCTCCAATTTTCTCTAACCTCCTCCAGCATCATCATCCCCTCCTTCAAAAGTCTAAGCTATTCTGACCTCATTTGTATTCCTCTGCTACAGCAGCAACTTTAGGCCCTGCAGTCTGCATCACCTTCACTTAAGACTTTGTGCTTCTTTACCTTTCTCTTCTGCTTTCAATACCCACTTTACTTCTTCCAATATCTCCTCTTTGAGATCATATTCAGTTCTGGGCTGTGTTCAAGCACCTTGGGAGTTTTTTGATACATTAAAAAACACAATTTAGATGGAGGTCAAATTATTTAATAATTGCCATCCAGTCACATATAATTATTGCACTGATGCTATTTCACTGACAGACAATGATATTTTTCCACAAATCACTTTGCTCTCAAGTAACAAACCACTCCATAAACACAATATAATGAGATAATAATCGATAACATCCAGTAAAATTACTGCGGTCTCAGGAGAAGGCTTCAAGGGCGAGAAAGAAAGACTGAGAGTGGATTTATAATTCCAGGCTCGAGGAAAGCATAGACCATGGTCTTAATTGAAAGATGCTTTTATTTAGTCTTTCATAGACTAAGTGTGGCACTTAATTAATCTATTGTCCTTGAGTACATGGCTCATAATGGATATCTTGAGTTATAGTCGTCTGACTGGTGAAAATACTGCTACAGTGTCATGAGGTCAAAACATGAGGATATTGTATGAATGACAACAGAGTTAGTGTTGGTGGGCTTCCTTGCATGAACTGCTTGCTTCAGGATTAAGGTCAGGACTTTGACTCAGCCATTCCAAACCATGAAATTTCTTCTGCTTAAAGCTTTCTTTGGTAGAGTTACTTGTGTGTTTAGGGGTGTTGTCTTGCTGCATGACACACTTTCTCTTGCGCTTCGGTTCACGGACAGATACCCTGACATTTTCCTATAGCATTTCATAGTTGCACCAGTGATGGTAGGCCCAAGCCATGCCACTGCTACCACCATGTTTCACAGATGGGATGAGGTCCTTATGCTGGAATGCAGTGTTTTTTTTTACCAAGCATAACACCAAACCTTTAAGCCTAAAAGTTCTATATTGGACTCATCCATCCACAGAACAATCTTCCAAGTGAAGCCTGCAGCTCCTTAGATGTTACTCTTGGTTCTTTGTGACCCCCAGGAATGTTACATGCCCTACTCTTGGAGTAACTTTTGTTGGTTGACCACCCCTGGGGGAGAGTAACAACCTTGTTGAATTTCCTCCATTTGTACACCACCTGCCTGACTGTGGATTGGCAGAGCCAAAACTCTTTAAAAATGGTTTTGTATCCTTTTCCATCCTGGAGAGCATCAACAATTTTTTCCCTGAGGTCCTCTGAAATCTCCTTTGATTGAGGTATGGCACACATGAAAAATCCTGTATGGTGAAGATCAGCCTTTGATAGTGAAGACCCAAATTTACGATCTTTAAATAGGACAGGGCCTCCCATACTCACACCTGATTGTCATCTCTAATTTTCTCTTTAAAATGAACTGGTAAACCTGGAACTTCACATACTTTATCCAACAAATACATGTAATATTGGATCATTTTTCTCAATAAATATATGAAGTATAATGTTTTCCTGTTATTTATTTAATTGGGTTTTCTTAATCTAATTTTAGGGCTTACATGAAGATCAGTTCACATTTTAGGTCCTATTCATGCAAAAATAGAGAACATTCAAAATGATTCACCAACTTTCTAGCTCCTCTATATAGAAATGTTACCATATACAACCCAAAGATTCATTCTCTTGTGGACATATTCAACAAATAAGGCAGAGGCTAAAGAACAAGGCTCCAAAATTTAGGACAACAAAGAGCTGGTCACAGGAGGAAGAGGAGCAGCTATGGGATGATTTCAAGTTGGTGGACTGGCCCGTGTTCAAGGACTCATCTATGATTCCAAGTGAAAACATCATGGTTGCCATGGATGTTATAAAAAAAACAGATGTAGACAAGTATGCCCCTGCAAAGTCATTCAGTCTTCCCCAATCGGAAGCCCTGGATGAGCAATGAAATCTGCCATCTACCTATGGCCAGATCAGAGGCATCCAAGTCTGGCAACCAAGAGCTCCAGGCACAATCCTCAGAAAGCCACCTCATGTGTGAAGTGACAATTCCGGACTAAATTTGAATCAATAAAGGATTCTTGACAGTTGTGGCAGAGCTTGAATACTATTGCCTCTTATAAAGTAAAATCAAGCAAAATAGGCAACTACAGGGCTTCAAATCCAGATGAGCTCAATGCCTTCTAAGCTCTCTTTAACCATCAAATGCTCAAGGAACCATCACAAACACACACAGCCCCCAATGATTGTGTGGTTTTTGTTTCTGAGGCTTACGTGTGGGCAGTCTTCAGGAGGGTAAATGCATGAAAAGCATTCAGCCCAGATGGGATACCTGGTCAAGTACTGAAGATCTGTTCTGATCAACTGGCTGGAGTATTCACTGCAATCTTTAACCTTTTGATTTGGCAGTCTGAGGTACCCAACTCCTTCAAGCAAGCTTCAATTATACTGGTAGCTAAGAAGAATGTGGTAACCTGCCCCAATGACTATCATCCAGTGGCAGTTACTTCCATAGTGATGAAATGCTTTGAGAGGTTATTGACGAAACATATCAACTCCTGCCTGAGAAGCAACTTGGAATCCCTCTAATTTGCCTACTGGAGCATCAGGTCCACAGCAGATGCCATCTCATTGGGTCTTCACTCAACCTTGGAACATCTGAGCAGTAAAGATGCATACATCAGGATGCTCTTCATTGGCTGCAGGCTGCATTCAGTAATGTCATCCCCTCAAAACCATTCAATAAGCTTCAAGACATTGGCCTCAATATCTCCTTGGGCAACTGGATCCTCAATTTCCTTACCTACAGACAGTAGTCATTTTGGATTCACAACAACATCTCCTCCACAATCTCCATTAGCCAAATTCATTACCTTTTGTAGGATTTTCTGCTCAAAGGCATTGGTGTTCTCATATCAAGCTGTAATGAAGCCATTCAGAACTCTTTCCATTACATACCTATAGAAGTTTGCCAAGGTTTGCAAAAACATGCCAAACCTCTGTAGACTCCTGAGTAAGTAGAGGCACTATTCTGTTTTCTTTGCAATAATATTTATATGAAGGATCCAGGATTGGTCCCCTGAGGTAGTGACACCCAGGAAATTAAGATTACTGACACTCTCCACCTCTGATCTCCCAATGAGTCCTGGCTCACTGACCTCTGGTTTCCGTCTCCAGAAGTCTACAATCAGTTCCTTGGTCTTATCGACATTGAGTGAGAGGTTGTTCTTACTACACCAATCAATCTCCTTCTTGTATGCTGATTCATCACCACCTTTGATGCGGCCCACAACAGTGGTGTCATCAGCAAACTTGTATACGGCATTGGAGCTATACTTAGCCACACAGTCAAGGGTGCGAAGCGAGTAGAACAGGGGGCTAAGTACACATCCCTGTGGTGCTTCTGTGCTGATGGAAATTGTGGAGATGTTCTTGTAAATTCAGACAAATTGAGGCCCAGATCTAGGAGTTTACTGATTAGTGTTGAAGGGATGTTGGTATTAAATGCTGAGTTGTAATCGATAAACAACATCTTGATGTATGCACCTTTCCTATCCAAATTATCCAGGATTGTGTGAAGGGCCAATGAGATAGCATCTGCTGTAGACCTTTTGCTTTGGTAGGCAAATTGGAGTGGATCTAAGTTGACATTCAGACAGGAGCTGAAATGCTTCAACACCATTGATCATGTGGATGGTCAAAAGCTTTTTCCCAGGGCTGAAATGGCTAGCACCAGAGGGCACAGTTTTAAGGTGCTTGGCAGTAGGTATAGAGGAGATATCAGGCTTAAGTTTTTTTATGCAGAGATTGGTGAGTGCGTGGAATGGGCTGCCAGCAATGGTGGTGGAGGCAGATATGACAGGGTTTTTTAAGAGACTCCTGGACAGGTACATGGAACTCAGAAAAATAGAGTGTTATGGATAATCCTAGGTAACTTCTAAGGTATGGACATGCTCAGCACATCTTTGTGGGTCAAAGGGCCTCTATTGTGCTGTAAGTTTTCTATGTTTCTACGAATCTCTCAAAACACTTTATCACTGTGGATGGTGTGTCACTGAGTGATAGTCACTTAGATAGATTACCATGCTTTTCTTGGGCACCAGTACAATTGAAGCCTGCTTGAAGCAGGTGGGTACCACACACTGCTGGAGTGAGAGGCTGAAGATAGCTGTGAATCTACCAGCCACCTAGTCAGCATGGGTCTTCAGTACTTAACTAGGTACTCCATTTAGACCAGATGCTTTCCTTGGATTAATTTGCTTGAAGGCAGCCCAAACATAATCTTCAGACCACTGTGGTATGTTCATTCAAATTTGAAGACAAATCCCTGAATGTTGCCCAGACCACTACTCAAAGGAGTCCTGAGAGTGCTCCTCTGCTTCCTTGACAATATCTTCTTGGTCCTCACCACTGCGGCTGTGGTCTTAAGTCTCTGTCTATATGCTGGGAGCAGAAGTACAGCCAGGTAATTGGACTTTCCAAAGTGTGGGCATGGGAGAGCAGAGTAGTCACTCTTGGTGGTGGTATAACCATGATCAAGTTGGTTCCTCTGATTTCACAGGTGAAATGTTGATGGTAGTTATTCAGAGAATTCTTCCATCTGACCAGGTTGAAATCACCTGCAATGATAGGGCAGACAGCAGGGCATGCTGTTTTGTGCCTGTTTATTACAATGCTCAACTCCATCAGTGGCTGCCTGATGTTGCTCAGAAGTTGAATTTACATTGCAACCAGGATAATGGTGGAAAACTCCCTTGGTAGATAAAAAGAATGCCATTTAAGCATTAGATGTTCCAGGCTGGATGACCAGGATTAAGACAGAACCACCATATCTGTGCACCATGATGTGTTAATCATAAAGCATATTCCATCTCCTCTACCTTTAAAAGACTGAGCTGTTTAGTCTTTGCAAAGAAATGTGAAGCCGTTGGGCTACAGCACCACATCTGAAATAACAGAGGCAGCCATGTTTCCATGAAATAAATGCACAGCAGTCTCTAATGTCCCTCTGGTACAGCAATCTTGCTCTGAGGTCTTCAATTTTATTTTCCAAAGAGTATACATTCACTAGCAGAATGGATGTAAGATCTCAGCATTTCAATGCAAGCTGTAGAAAGGTGTGCTGCCTCTGCTTCCTTTTTCTTAAAAGCCTGCAGTCCAATCTGTCAATTTTAGGCTTTTAAGATGTCTTAAAACAATGCTGGTTACTTAAGTACCCATGACTACAACTGTGCATTTCAGCTGTTGGGAATCCGAATTGGGAATATTAGATGATTCCTGTCAGAAGTGCTCGCAAAAAGTCACAATTTATTGATGCCATCTTAGATCTTTCTTGCGTCATTCATCTTTTGAGATTTATGCTGCTTAAAGTGAGCTAATTTCTTATTGACAATTTGAACTCAACATTCCTAGTGAATTATTTTCACATTCAGAAAGTAAACAGAGAGAAGGTTCCTTTTTATGTTTCAATTAGGCAATTGATCTTCAAAGGCTAGTTGCGACAACAGATGATGCTGATATTAAGTCTTTGGTTCACTGTTCCAAAACTGTAAATGAATATCAAGCAATTAGTCCAGATCCCAATTTTATTAAATTTCAAATTAAGAGAAAGGGAAGATTGAATTTCTTAATACTCTGAAGGTCAACAATACACAGGGGAAAATAACAACCCTCAAACTAAAATCAAATGTTGGATCATAGATATGTAGCCTTCTTCATTGTGCTAATGCAATTGATGCAAATGCTGTTCTCTACAAAGAATTTTGACTTTACCTCAGCAATCGCAAAGCCCCTCTTTTAGGGCTTCTATTGATTTCAAAGAAGAAATTAAAAGGAAAATTCTATGTGGTGAGAAAGCAAGTGAATAGGAATGAATAATTAGTCAAGGATTTTTTTCTCTGTTAAAGTAGTGGATTTAAACATACCTGGAGAGTTTTATTTCACACTGCAGACAGGATTTCAGCTCAATAAATGATCTTAATATTTTGCAGTAATTTTATTTGCAATTAAGTTGTTCAGTCAGATTCCATTTTCTTTAACTAACATAAAATTGCTTTTAAAAATATGTATGACCCATTAAAATTTTCTCATTATCCTCAGTTTATCCTTTTTAACTTCATCTCTCCACTTGCATTTGATATATGTTTGATGAAAATGCAGTGTGCCAGTATTGTAATCTTCCCTTCATTTCCTAAATCAAGGAAAATGTCTAGAGCTTACACAAAATGCTGGAGGAACTCAGCAAGTCAGGCAGCATCTATGGAAGGGAAGAGACAGTTGATGTTTCAGGACAAGACTCTTCGTCAGGACTAGAAAGGAGGGGGCAGCAGCCAGAATAAAACAATGGGGGAAGGGGAAGGAGAAGCTGGCAGGTGAAACAGGAACTAAGCAAAGTGAAGGTGGGTGGGGAAGGAGGATTATAGAAGAAACTGGGAAAACATCAGTGGAAGAGGGAAAGGGTTGAAGAAGAGGGAATCTAATAGGACAGTGAACCATAAAGAAAGTGAAGGAGGAGGGGAACCAAAGGGATGTGATGGGCAACTGAGGAAAGTGGAGAGAAGAAAACTAAAATGGAGAATGGGAAAAGACAGTATGAGTGGGGAGTGGAGACAATATCATAAATTAGAGAAAACTATGGTTATATTATTAGGTTGAAAATCATGTTATTATATTGTTGGAAGACTAATTAAATGTTTTTTTAATGATCAGGGTCCAAGCTGGAGGAGTTTATGTCATGTTTAGTGATCAGGATCAGAGTCCCAGGGAAATGGGTGAGTAGATTTTGTCCCAGAATGAGAAGTGTAATTAACAGCAGTGTAATTAGATCAGTGTTGCTAAACAAACTGAAGATGTAAATATACTTACCTTGAATATAAAACATTAGAAGCAGCATGAACCCAAATTTCAAATGCATTGGGACAGCGCTTTTCACCAAAATCTAGATTAGTTATCACCCATGATGTAGATTCACTACTTCTTTTCAAGATATCAAAACAGTTTTTTCTCTTTCCTTTGGGATTGAAATTTTTTTTTTAAGATTTGCAGAGCTTTTAAGCAATGCCAAGCTATTTCACCAAAACTTTAGCTTTCTTTAGTTTACAGTTGTTTGAAATTGCTTCAAGGATACAGTATCTCCAGTCTTTTCTCATTTTCAGCTTTCAACTTCCCTCTCCTTATCAGTTACACCTTACTTTATGGAAGAAACTGTGTTCAATTTTCTTGTTCTAACACACAATCTTGTGGTTCTTAATTGTGTAGAATTCAGGACTCAATGGAAGAATTTTAATTTGCACTGGTAGCCAAGATGGATTGAGTAATCCATACTCAGTAACTTGAGAACTAGTCACTCATCTGGGCTACTGCCCCTGTGTGGGTGGTTTAAAGACATCCAATTACACTGGGAACAGGTAGGAAACTGGGTCCCAGAGAAGCCCATAAAATTCATCCTGCATATGTTGAAAAGTAAAATGTACCTCTGCTGCAAATATCCAAATTAATGCTGAGTGAGCAAGATAGCAATAGAAGTAAAAAGTGATGTGAACAATACCCAAGAGCTGACTTTTATTTTGACCACAACAAGATGACTGGCATGTAGCTCCTCCAACACTTTAGTTCTCAGTTTGGATGGTACAACAACTCTCCATCCCCACATAAGGCAGATCATGTCAAAGGTGAGTTCAGCTCAGCAATGGTTAAAAATTGGGAACTGGAATTTCTGCTGCACATCCCAGCCATTTTGGGTTGCCACGTAGACCCCGGACCGTGTGGGATTTTACTGATTTCTTTAGATCATCTCTGTCATAATAGGGACCATATCCTTTGGCCATGGGGCATCCACTGCTACTTGAATTTTCTCAGCACACTTATGTAATTAAGGGTGTGAGCACAGTGAGTGGTGTTTATTTTAAAGAATTCATATTGATGCATTATGTTCTGAGCCCATAATCTTCTAATTATTTTAACACTGTCTTGAGATTTTGGAGATGTTCCTTGTCATCCTCACCAGTAACAATGATGTCATCTATGTAACATTGAATGCCTGTGCAGCCTAGCAACAGCTGTTATGTAGCTTTCCACTAGAGTGGACGTGCAAATGTTATTCCAAAAATAAGCCTATTATAGTGATAAAGCTCTTTGTGAGTGCTAATTGTGAGAAATACTTTGGACTCTTCTTCCATCTCCATCTGTAGGTAGGTCTTTGCTGTAGGTAGATCCACTTTAATGAAATGTTTCCCTCCAGAAAGGTTGGCACAGATACAATCTATCCTGGGCAGAGCTTATTGATATAATTTCAGTTCTGGGTTGGTGGTGATCTTAAAATGCACCACAGATCTTGACAGTCCCATTCTTCTTGGCTACTGAGATGACTGGTATTGCCCACGGGCTACACTCAACCCTGGAAAGAATTCTTCAGCCTGTATGCAGTCTAGCTCACTGTCTATTTTATCACAGATGGCATAAGGAAATGGATGGGCTTTGAAAAACTTGTGTGTGGCATTTTGATTTTACACTATTTTACTGTTGGTATATTTGAACTTCCTAATTTCATCCTTGAAAACTCCAAGGCATCATACATTACCTTTCCTAATTCATTTTCAGTTGACTCTATTTCAAGGGTGTGGCATGCAAATAGGAAATGGATCTCCAATCAAGTTGTAGTTGTTTCAGCCAATCACAACCTCGCAATGCTAGCCCTCCTGTTTTTAACCATATACAAGCCCAATACAGGCTTATTCGTTGTTGTATTTCACTGTTACAAAAGTCATTCTCATAGGAGTTACCTTTTCTCTAGTTGAAGTACTTACCTGGATGTCTGCAGGCTGCAGTTCAACATCTTTGAAATGCTGTTGAAACTCATTTTGTGGAATGACTAAAGCAGCCGGGCCAGTACCCATTTCCATTTTAATTAATTTGCCGTTCACTTCTGGTGTAAACCATATTACTTGTTTGTTGTGAGTTTTGTAAATCTCAAGGTTACCAAGTCTAGTACCATTCTTATCATTATCAGATTTTTCATCAACAGCATGCAGATTAGTGTTCTTTTTGAAAATGCAACTTGACTTTTTAATTTTTTCCCTTCCATGTGCAGTCCACTTATTTTGTCTGTCTTGATCTTTGTATGTGTCCTACTTTGTTGTATTTACTGCAAGTTTCACCTTTAATCCTGCATTTGTTTGGTGTATGTGAGCCCCCGCCACAATGTTACCAAAATTTCTTTGTCCAGGCAAGTTTCTATTTAGAGGTTGCAATTTTCTTTATGTTTACTTTCATTCTTAACAATTCAATCACATCTGTGGTTGCAGTTCCACTGATAAAGTGCTTTCAAATTTTATTTTAAATGTGAGTAGTACTTCAATAAGGAGCCATTTTTGAATGTTTTCTTGTAAGATTCCACAAGCTAAACAATCTGTCAGTGCATTATTAATCCCATCACAGAACTGACAGTGCTCAGATAGTTTCTTCAGTTCAGCCACCTGTGCTGAAATGCACTACCTTTTGATTCCAATTTTGAAACCTAAAGCATTCTGCAATCAACAATGGTTTTGGCTTCTAATCGATCCTACACAATATTCATTATATCAACAAAGCTCATTAAGGGTGGTTTGCTTGGAGCAGTTAAACTTCTAAACAAACTATGCATCTTTCAACCTGTGCACTCAGTAACACTGGCACTCACTATTTTATTTGCTTCAAAGTACTGCACAATTAGTTAAGTATATATCATCCAGTTATCTTCTGTGCAACCAAAAACATCTGACTTCCCATTGTAGCCAGCCATTTCTGCTTTTATAAACATTTATGATAATTAGCACCTGCTACTCACTGTGGCAATACTCATGGCAATACCGGTTTGCTTGTTAACTTCGTCCATTTTTTGCTTTTTTTCTAAACTTGATCTTCTCTGTCATTTTCCAAAGAAACATGTGCTGTGTCTTTTTTTGAATCAAACATCTCTCTCCTCCCCATCCAAAGAAAATAAAGTGCTGCACTTTTTTTTTTAAATTGAACGTCTCACTGGGCTTCAGCGGGTTTATAGTTGTCTGGGGTTCATTTTAAAACTTTCTCATCAACACTGTTATGTTTTGAGTCTTCAAAAACTAATTGAATAGAAAATACAGGAGCCTCGATACTTGTCCATAGTTTCTTCCTTAGTGAAGTTCACACATAATGTCAATGTGGTGTAACGACACATGCTATTTACATACTTGCTCAAATAACTTGTAATGAATAATGCAAGCAAAGAATGCTTAATCAAATAATACATTTACAATATTACTCAAATATTACTGAAATATTTGAGTCCTAAAGAAGAGCCTCAGCCTGAAAGCTTGACTGTATATTAATTTCCATAGAAGCTGCCTGACCTGCTGAGTTCCTCCAGTATTTTGTGTGTGTTGTAAAAGCCAAGATTTAATGTTGAGAAGTGACAGCATTATATTTTGGTCAGGAAAGATGAGGAGTGGTAATATAAATTAAAAGGAACCAGTCTAATTTTTTACAAAAACAGAAAGCTATAGGGATATTATACATACAGAGCTATAAAAAGTATTCACCCCCTTGGAAGTTTTCATGTTCTATTGTTTTACAACATTGAATCACGGTGGATTTAATTTGGCTATTTTGGCACTGGCCAACAGAAAAGACTCATTCATGTCAAAGTGATTACAAATTTCTACAAATTAGTCTAAATTTCTTACAATTATTAAACACAAAATAATTGATTGCATAATTACTCACTCACTTCAAGTCAGTATACAGTAGATGCATCTTTGACAACAATTACAGCCTTGAAATTGTGTGGATAGGTCTCTATCAGTTTTAAATATCTGGACACTGATATTTTTCCCCATTCTTCTTTACAAAACTATTCAAGCTCTGTCAGATTGCACAGGGATCAAGAGTGAGCAGCACCTTTCAAGTCCAGCCACAAAATTCTCAATTGGATTGAAGTCTGGACTCTGACTTGGCCTCTCCAGGGTATCAACTTTGTTGTTAATAAGCCATTCCTGTGCAGCTTTGGCTTTATACTTGGGGTCATTGTCTTGCTGGAAAACAAATCGTCTCTCAAGTTGCAGTTCTCTTGCAGACTGCATCAGGTTTTCCTCCAGGATTTCCCTGTATTTTGCCGCATTCATTTTATCCTCTACCTTCACAAGCCTCCCAGGTCTTGAGCAGTCAATCATCTCCACAGCGTGATGTAGTCACTACCATACTTTATGGTAGGGACGGTGTGTTTTTGATGATGAGCGGTGTTTACTTATGCCAAACATAGCATTTAGTCTGATGGCCAAAAAACTCAATTTTGGTTTCATCAGACCATTGAACCTTCTTCCAGCTGACTTCAGAGCCTCCCACGTGCCTTCTGACAAACTCTAGCCGAGATTTTATGTCAGTTTTTTTTCAGCAGTGGTTTTCTCTTTGCCACTCTCCCATAAAGCTGTGTTTGATGAAGAACCCAGGCAGCAGTTGTTGTATGCATTGCCTTTTCCATCACAGCCAGTGGAGCTTGTAACTCCTAGACAGCTGCTTCTTGATGGCCTCCCTCACTGGTCCCCTTCTTGTATGGTCTCTCAGATTTTGATGACAGCCCGAGGCAGATTTACAGCTGTGCCATTTTCTTTCCATTTCCTGGCAATTGACTTAATTGTACTCCAAATGATATTCAGTGACTTGCAAATTTTCTTGTATCCATCTCCTGACTTGTGCTTTTCAATAACCTTGTTGTAGAGTTGCTTGGCATTTTCATTTGTCTTCATGTGTAGTTTTGCCAAGCTACTGACTCACAGGCAGTTGGGCCTTCTGGATACAGGTGTATTTTTACTACAATTAATTGAAGCATCTTGACTGTACACAGTGAACTCCATTTAACTGATTATGTGACTTGTATTGACTTTAGTACTTACATCCTTCATATACATGAGGAGTAAAAATCTTTACATTATGTCTCTGTTCAAATGTGCAATGTGCAATTATAGTAATTTATAATAAATATTACGTACAACAGGATAGTCAAAACCAGTTGGCTGTACCAGTGAGGATTTGGTGTATCATATTAAAGGAGAGTGAATACTTATACAATCAATTATTTTGTGTTTTATATTTGTCATTAATTTAGATTATTTTCTAGAGATCTGTTTTCACTTTGACATAGATGAGTCTTTTTCTGTTGATCAGTGTCAAAAAAGCCAAATTAAATCCATTGTGATTCAATGTTGTAAAAATATAAACTGTTAAAACTTCCAAGGAGAGGGAGTTGAATATTTTTCATAGGCAAGGTAAGTAATTAAAAATGGAAAGTCAAGTGGTACGAATGTCGGATGATTAACACAAGTAGTATATTTTGTCCATTTTTGGGTCACACTTTGGGAAAGATGCAAAGTCATTGTAAAAGGTGCCAAAAAGATTGAGATTAATACTTATTTAACATATGCACATCAAAACATACCGTGAAATGTGTTGTTTGCATTAACAACCAACACAACTAAGGATGTGTCGGGGAAGACCAGAGAAGTTGCCACATATTCTGCTGTGAACATTGCATACCCCCAAAAATCAGGAGAACAACAAAAGTAGCAACAACAATAACAAAACAACTGAAAAACAAGCCCCACTCCAACCCTCCCACTCACACACACACAATGGCCTCCAGTCCCAGGACAGGCTATACTCAGGCCTCCAACCATTGGTCCCTGAAGGTCGCCAACATTGAGCCTCCAACTTTCAGTCTCTGGCCCAGATTTACAGACTCGCAAACCTTTTGCCTACTTTGACCATCAAACATCTACCCCAAAATTTCAGAGACCTCTAGGTCTTTACCCAAGGACTAGCTGACCCAGGACTTTGAAGTTTGGGTATTAACCTCCAATCTCACATGGACCTCCGACCTCAGAACTTGCTAACCTGGGGATGTCCCTGCCCCTAGTCCCTCCTGTCCACATGAAACTCTGACAAAGGACTTGATGACCTGCTCAGCACCTGCTGACCCGACCTCCGGGATCGCTGACGTTCGACCACACTCTGGAATCCGAACACCAGCTCCTCACCTTAACACTTCATTTACTGTTCCTCACCTCTAACTCTATCTCAACCCTGCACTGCCATCAAAACCATCCAGCCAAACCTAGAAAACAACACGTCTGAGCCAACACTGCAGTTCGGCACCATCTTGACTGGACAATGTACAGTATTAAGATCATGCATTAAAAAGATGCATTAAAATCATACCAGGATTTTTGTCATCAATATAGTGAGTAAGATGGGACTGTCTTCCCAGTAACAAAGGAGACTGCAACCAGAATGCAATATGGAATCGTGAATTGTCTGGTCAGAGTTGATCGACAGATACTGCTCCCATTGACAAAGGGATCAAACACTAAGAACACAGAATGATGATTGGCAAAAATAATCATTGGCAAGGGCGTTCAATAAAAGACATTGGGAGTGATTAGAAATGGAATGTACTGCCAGGGGTAGTCATGGAAACAAGTTCAGTTGTTGCATTCAAAAGGGAATTGGGTATATATCTGCGGAGAGGAGAGCATCCTAGCATGCTGCGTCACTGTTAGGAACCACTGTGATGGACAGGAGGGTTCTACAACAGATAGTTAAAATTTCCCAATCCATCATCAGCAACAGCCTGACCACCATCAAGGACATCTACAGAAGGATGCTGGAAAAAGGCCAGCAGTATCATGAAGGTTACCACCCACCTTGCTTACGGATGGTTTGACTCATTCCTATCAGGTAGATGGCTATACAGCATCCATGCCAGGACCATTAGACTCAAAAAAGTAACTTACCTTAAGCTATCAAGCTGCTCAACAACTCCATCCATTAGCCCACCTCACCACTGCTACGTACACCTAACCTCGTGTTACCTTCCGTATATATATATATACACACAACAGTCTATGTACATAACAGTTATTTGTACATTGCGTTATATATTTTCTTTCATTTTTATTATTGTGTTCTTTAGGGTTAGTGCTTTTTTTATAAGCTACATCAGATCTAGAGTAACAATAATTACATTCTCCTTTACACTTGTATACTGAAGAAAAGAATAAGCAATCTAAAATATTGAAGAAAAGGATTTACAGAGTCCTGGGAAGAGGGCAAGATAATGGCTTGTTTGAACTCAAAAGGCTGCCAATCCTCCTTATGCAAAGTAACCAATCCATGATTCTGAACATATTGCATAGTTAACTAAATATAGAAAAGTTTAGTAGTTCCTTGATATAACTTCATAATAATTTCAATATATACTGGAATCTACTTGTTATGAAAGACTTCTTCATGGTATTTCTGCCTAATAGAAGGCAAGGAATAAAGACTTTTTAAACAGGTTTGATAATAATTTTTGGGACAGGACTTTCCAGATAAAATTTCAATTTTAGAGAGTTCCAGAACAACTTCAAAGAAACTGAATGGCTTGGGATTTTTACAAGGCAAGAAAGCTTCACTCTGCTAGAAATGTGGCTGCCATTGGCAAATGCCTCTGTGTTGCCTTTATGGCATTTGTTTAGTTTATAATATTTTCGCTTTAGTAATTCGTTTGTTAACATTTTTTAGTTAAAGTTAGGATTGTTTAAAGTAAATTCGTTGTCTGTGATATATCGTGGCATGTGATGACATCACACCTGGTTTCATCACGTCTTGTGGGAAAATACCAGTTTGGAGAAATGGGAAGGAGGGGGCGCACATGTGCAGGATCAGCGCAAGAAAAGTTTTCTTTCTACGCACTAGAAACATCAGTGAAGCAACGCTGTAAGTTCACGAGATAATTGATGTGTTGAATTAAAAATGTTAACACTGATTCTGTTAAAAGTAATGACGGTAGATAAGGTTTATGTTTTCGTTAGTTAAAGAGTTGCGGATAGTTTGTGTTGAAGTGTATTTAAAGCAGTCAATGGCATAGGTAGATTCTGACTCTATGCTGCACATTAATGTAATATAGTTGTAGTTTTACTTTAGCAAGTATTTACGATGCAAATGTGATATCAAGAAGGAAACAAATACTGTATACATTTTGTATTGTTTTATCAACAGTTTTCACCATACGTTAATGTGGAAGCATGAACAGTAAATGGTTAATCTTACAGTGATCCTGTTTTCATTGACTACGATTTACCTCGGTGTTTAGTTCAGAGTTCTCTTACACCTGAGGGAGAACACTACAGCCTCACCTGCATGGAAAACAGCTGTTACCATCTTTGTTTTCAATTAGTTTCAATCAAAGAAGGCTGAAAGAGAACCTGATTGAGGTGAGCAAAATTGTGAGGGACACAGGTAGCTTAGACAGAAATAAATTTACCCTCATAATACAGGTGATCTGTACTATGTTACAATTTAATGTAAAGGTTAGGAGACTTGTACATAGAACATAGAATAGTACAACACATTGCAGGCCCTTCCGCCCACAATGTTGTGCCGACCCTCAAATCCTGCCTCCCATATAACCCTCCACCTTAAATTCCTCCATATACCTGTCTGGTAGTCTCTTAAACTTCACTGGTTTAAGGATGATATTGTAGGATGATGATTCCATGAAACTTACTCTCAAAAAGTAGTCAGGGAAACCCAAGCCTAACTTTTGAGGAAATAAACAAGTATTATAACTGAGTTAATTTAATGGAGGAAAATACTGCACGTAATAATACTATCAATACAATTATCCCTGCAGATGCTGCTCCTTTATAAGTAGGTTAGATTTGGTTGAGAAAAAGATATTGTTTCATGGAAGCTGATGGACTCTTCTAAAATCAAGGTGAGATATTTGCAACATATAAATACTAGTTAATCTAATAAATCCTGCCAACATTTCAAAATAGAGATGTGAAATATGGTCAGAGAGAACACTAATGATGCTTTAATGTAAAATGAGGTAGATCAACGGACTTTCATTGCGGGTTCAGGGGTATCAAACTTCTAGTGAAATCACCAACCCTGTCCTGAGCTTGTTTTATTTATTTATTTTGCAATACAGCCCTTTGAGTCACACAGCACCAGCAACCCCACAAGTAAAGATAGCATGCAGTTAGACTGTCAGGAAGGGAGGGCAGGTGATGGGACTTAGTTGCAGCCAACAGGCTGAGTATGAAATTATTAGGGATGCAAAATCATAAGGCTAGCAAATACAGTACTCAGGGTGTTGTAGCTAAATGTGCGTAGTTTAGGAAATAAGGTGAATAATCTTGTTGCAATATTACAGTTTGCTAGGTGTGATGTTGTGACCATCACTGAATCGTGACTGAAGGATGGTTGCAGGTGGGAGCTGATTGTCCAAGGTTACACGTTATATCAGAGGGATAGGAAGGTACGGAGAGGGTGTGGTGTGGCTCTCCCGGTAAAAAATTGCATCAAATCAGTAGAAAGATGTGACATAGGATTGGAAGATCCTTGTTGAATCCTTGTGGGTTGAGTTAAGAAACTGCAAGGGTGAAAAGAACATTGATGGCAGTTTATTACCAGCCTCCCAACAGTGGCTAGGAGGCGGACCACAGGTTACAACAGTTAATAGAACAGACAAGAGAAAAGGACAATGTTATGGTAGTCATGGGAAATTTTAACATGCAGGTTGATTGGGAAAACATAGAAACATAGAAAACCTACAACAACTACAAGCCCTTTGGCCCTCCAAGGTGTGCTGAACATGTCCCTACCTTAGAAATTACTAGGCTTACCTATAGCCCTCTATTTTACTAAGCTGCATGTACCTATCTAAAAGTCTCTTAAAAGACCCTATCATATCTGCCTCCACCACCATTGCCAGCAGCCCATTCCATGCACTCACCACTCTCTGAGTAAAAAACTTACTCCTGACATCTCCTCTGTACCTACTCCCCAGTACCTTAAACCTGTGTCCTCTTGCAAACATTTCAGCCCTGGGAGTCAGGATGATAATGGATCTCAAGAAAGTGAGATAGTTTTATGCTTAAGAGATGGCTTTTTAGGGCAGTTTGTCATTGAGCCTACCAGGGGATCAGCTATATTGGAATGACTGTTACATAATGAACCAGAGGCGATTAGGGAGCTTAAAGTAAAAGAACTCTTAGGCATCAGTGATCACAATATGATTGAGTTCAACTTGAAATTTGATAGGGAGAAAGTAACATCTGATATAAGCAGTATTTCAGTGGAGTTAGGGAAATTACAGTGGTATGAGAGGGTAGTTGGCTAAAGCAAATTGGATGGAGCTGCTAGAAGGGATGTCAGCAGAGTAGCAATGATGTACAGTTCTGGGAAAAATGAGGAAGGTGCAGGACATGTGTATTCCAAAAATGCAGAAATACTCAAATGGTATATTAGTACAACTATGGCTGACAAGGGAAGTCAAAGCTATTGTCAAAGGAAAAGAAAAGGCATACAACAAAACAAAAATTAGTGGGAAGGTAGAGGATTGGGAAGTTTTTAAAAACCTATACAGAGCAACTAAAAATCATTAGAAGAGAAAAGATGAAATATGAAAGCAAGCTAGCAAATAATATCAAAGTGGATAGTAAAAGTTTTTTCAAATATGTTAAAAATAAAAGAGAAATGAGAGTGGATATAGGACCATAAAAAATGAGGCAGGAGAAATAATAACGGGTTCAAGGAGATGGCTGATGAACTAAATGAGTATTTTGCACAAGTCTTCACTGTGGAGGACTCCAACAGTATGCCTGATGTTGTAGTGTGTGAAGGAAGAGAAGTGGGTGCAGTTACTACTGCAAGAGAGAAGATGCTCAATATGCTAAAAGACCTAAAGGTACATAAGTCACCCAGACCAAATGAACTGCACCCGAGGGTTCTGAAAGAGGTAGCGTTAGAGATTGTGGTGGCATTAGAAATGATCTTTCAAAAATCATTGGACTCTGGCATGGTGCCAGAGGACTGGAAAATTGTAAATGTTATTCCACTGTTAAAAAAGTAGGAAGGCAGCAGAAAGGAAATTATAGACCAGTTAATCTGACCTCAGTGGTTGGGAAGATTAGAGTCAATTGTTAAAGGATCAGCTGATGGAGTGCTTGGTGACACAGGACAGTATAAAACAAAGTCAGCATGGTTTCTTTCAGGAAAAGTCCTGCCTGACGAACCTGTTGGAATTCTTTGAGAAGGTTACAAGTAGGAAAGATAAAGGGGATATAGTGAATATTGTATATTTGAACTTTCAGAAGGCCTTTGACAAAGTGCCACACATGAGGCTTCTGACCAAGTTAAGAGCCCATGATATTACAGGAACTATGGTTAGAGCTTTGGCTGATTGGTAGGAGGCAGCAAGCAGGTATAAAAGGATCCTTTTCTGGTTGGTTACAGTGTTCCACAGAAGTTGGTTTTGGGACCACTTCTTTTTCTGCTGTATATAAATAACTTAGATGATGGCTTTGTTGCCAAGTTTGCAGATGATACAAAGATTGCTGGAGGTGCAGGTAGTGTTGAGGAAATGGGTAGGATACAGAAGGACTTAGACAGAGTAGGAAAATGGGTGAGAAAGTGATAAATGAAATTCAATGTTGGAAAATGTATGGTCATGCACTTTGGTAGTAGAAATAAATGTGCGGACTATTTTCTGAATGGGAAGAAAATCCAGGAATCTGTGATGCAGAGAGACTTGGGAGTCCTTGTGTAGAACACACTGAAGGTTAACATGCAGGTTGAATCAGTGGTGAGGAAGGCAAATGCCATGTTAGCATTCATTTCAAGAGGTCTAGAATACAAGAGCAAGGATGTGATGCTGAGGCTTTATAAGGCACTGGTGAGGCCTCACCTTGAACATTGTGAACAATTTTGGGACCTCCATCTTAGGAAAGCTGTCCTGGCAATGCAGAGAGTCCAGAGGAGGTTCACAAGGATGATTCTAGGAATGAAAGGGTTATCATGTGAGAAATATTTGATGGCTCTGGGTCTGTACTCACTGGAATTCACAAGGATGAGGGGGGATCTCATTGAAAACTTTCAAATATTAAAAGGCCTAGACAGAGTAGATGTGGAAAGGATGTTTCCCATGGTGGGAGAATCTAGGGCAGCCTCAGGATAGAGGGGCAACCTTTCAAAACAGAGATGTGGAGAAATTACGTCAGCCAAAAGGTGGTGAATTTGTAGAATTTGTTGCCACATGCAGCTGTGGAGGCCAGGTCGTTGGGTGTCTTTAAGGCAGAGATCGATAGACTCTTGATTGGACATAGCATCAAAAGTTACGGGGAGAAGCCGGGAACTGAGGTTGAGGAAGAGAGAAAGAAAGGATCTGCCATGATTGAATGGTGGAGCAGACTCAATGGGTGAGATGGCCTAATCCTGCTCCTATATTGTATGGTTTTATGGTCTAACCCTGATTAACCCTAACCTAATTATGGGACAATTTACAATGACCAATTAACATATCTAGTAGGTCTGTGGGAGGAAACCAGATGATCGGGGAAAACCAATGTATCCCACAGTGAGGTGCCAGAATTGAACTCCAAACTCCAGAACGCCCCAAGCTGTAATAGCGTCACACTAACTGCTATGCTATAGCGGCTTTTAGAAAGATGGACCGAAATAAAAACAATCTCACTCACTGGAAATGGTGGGGGTGGGTGCAAAATGCTGCTGGGTTCACGTCATGGCTAAAGAGCAAGACTTTTACCTTGCAGCAAATGGACTTTGCAACAAATGGTGCTGAACTTAATGCATGATATTAGCATTGACATTAACCTTGCCTTGGTGAGCATAATACCAGAACAAAGTCATTGTTTGATTGTCTTGATTGTGTAACAACTTGATGGATATATTTTGTAAGGATCCTTTCTGTGTGACATCTGAGTGTGAATACAATGTCAGCATATTAACTGCAGGTTTGCTGCCTGCAGAAGAATAGTTTGGAGATGTGTCAATGTATTCAAAACATTGCAAGCACCATAAAGAAACAGGAGCCTAAAATCAACGATCCAAAACAGATGATCAAATAGCCAATTCAGACAAATAAAAAAGCATGTTATCTAGACAATGCAGAATAGTGCTGTTATACATGCACATCATGGCAGTGCTGTTTTTCAGCAATCATCCTGGATTAGGCCAACTGCTAGGTTTCACTGCCCACGGTTTCTGTCTGTCCCAATTGCAGCTCCCCAGTTCAGGGAGCCAGCCCAGCCATTCTCCCTGCCGTTGACTGGCATCCCATGGGGTAGATCAGCCTCTGAGTTGATTTTGTCTTCTTCTGGAAATAATTACTTCTTTCAAATGGGGAATCTGGAGAGGACAAAGTGGGTGGGTCCTTCAACTTTTCTGATGAACCTTTGATGATGAAAAAATTATTAAGACCTGGATCAGTATAAGAAATTACTTTGCAAATTAGTCCTTTTAACACCCTCTTAATTGGAGGCATGGTGATGCAGCTGGAGGATGTGCTAGTTCACAGTTTCAGTGATCCAGTTTCCTCCCACATCCCAAAGGTATACAAGAGGTCAGGTTAATTGCCTAAATTGTATAGGTAAGCTATAGAATTTGTGTGGGAGAGGAAGATGACTGGAATGTGGGAAGAATAGATAGGTTACAAGGAAAATTAATGGAGGTATTGGATTATTCTGAAGGCCAGCATAGATACTGGGCCAAATTACTTCCCTCTAATTCATAGCAAATGAGAAAAGATCAATTACTGGAAGCAAAAAAGCTCTTATTCAAATATCGTACTCCTATGACCATCTCCTCTCACAGATTGTTTTTGGGATAGATTACTTTAGAAGCACATAGGACAACTTTCCTGGTGTCACCTTCTTTTGTTATTTGCTACATTCCCTTCCACAAAAGTATTTTCTACACTTCTACTTTTCACCGATACAAGCCCCTCCCCAACTTCTGAAAAGTGCTTTGAACATATCTCCATCTTGTGCGCATTTAAACATTAACACTGAATTTTCATTAAATTAAAACTTAGCTCAATGAACTTTTGTGGAAATATAGACTTTGTTTGAATAAATAGTTCAATTCTGGTGAAAAACTCAAATATTAGGGATCAGTGACGAAATAGAAAATGGATAGACTTTATTCCCTAAAGGATATGTAAACAATTAGCTGTTATCCTGCAGTGAGAAAGAATTGAAATTAATTGGTCCTTCTTGGTTGCAGAAATCTTAAGCAATTCTGAATTGTAAACACAATTATGAAACTACTTTCCTCAGCCTCTCTGGCCATAAATGACAAAAAAACTATTGGAAATTTTCTTTCATATTTCATCTCCAACTTAATTTCTGTTTAACTTACAGCCTCCCTTGCCTATATTAGCCCTTCAACCCTAATACCAGCCTTTCTAATCCCATTCTCCCAATACTGCTGACTGGGTTTCCTGGGCTCTGTTGCCCCCTTCCTTCATGGTCCCAATCCGTGACTGGGAATCTGAGACTCTGGTATAACCCTGCTCTCCACTTCAAATCTGAAAATATACACCATCTAATAACTTGTGATTTTAATGCAGTGAGGTAAAGATCAAATATTAGCTGTGCCAATGTATCTTTGAAATTCCATGTCTGGATTTCTCATTTTAAAATTAAATAAGTTAAAAAAAATTGGATATCTTGTGGTCAGGTAAAGAACATTTAATAGGAAAAATGAAGTTATCTTGCTTCAAGTTTCAGGTACTCCTATGGAGAGTATGGAATGAAAACAGGCAGGTCTAATGTATTTCGTGCTACAGATGACTGTTTCCTTATCATGCTTTGTGTTCCGAGCTTCTATTCATTATGGTATCTACAGCACAATTACTCACATAGTGCAGAGAATAATGGGATCAGAACACTGCACTGCATGGAAAGAAAAGGGTGTCATCAATTCTCTGAAAATCAAAGCATACATCCTAAATTTGAGAGCAATGTGATTTAGTCATGTAAGTGATTTAGCAGCATAATTAAAATGTTCAGTGAACTGATGTTACTGCAGAGAGTATATGCTTTGAACAGAGTTGGACTGTTTTTTCCCCCTGCAGCAAACGTTAAATTGATCAAAACGTAACCTTTCTGCTCAGATCATTAGCATTTGGCCAGTGAATGGGCACAGACTTTTTTTTTCAAAATTGGCTGGTAAACCCCACTATTCCAATTCCTCTTAATATATTAACTAGAATTTGCTGGAAATATTATTTCAAAAATCAGTCCACCACAAAATAATTAAATTCACATTTTTGCTTCACAATAGTCAGGTTGATGATATGAGGAAAATTTTATTTCAATTGTCCAAATTGATGTGCTATTTTGTAGCTCGCCATCTACGCCAACCTAGAACACAGCTTCTAATGTTTGGTAACAGCAACATGGCAAGGTTTATCTTATCCAATCACAAGAAAGAGAAAACCTGCAGATGCTGAAATCCTACCGAAGGGTCTCGGCCCAAAACATCGACCGTACTCTTTTCCATATGTAACCATGTAGCTGTTGAATATCATTTTTTATTGTTAAAATGCACCTTGGTAATGCTAGAATAGCTGCCTGTGCCTTTAAGAAAAAACGGTGATGTCACTTTGCATGGGTGGAGTAGAACGAAGAGTTGCCACGTTCTAGAAAGGACAACGTTCGAATGCTTTTCCCAGGTTTGGTGAGGAAAGGTGAATAATATTTGACAATATCCATGTAAATTTGTTTATATTTGTTTGTAAATCTAGAATATCAGTCATTTGATGTGCTTTACATGTGAATATTTTAGATTTTTGCAGGTAAATTGATCAGTGCTGGATTGCGTGATTGCCAGGTTCCTTAATTGGTCTACTAGGTTAGTTTATTGTAATTCAACTACAAGGCAACATATTGTAAAAGTTTATTTGTCTTTCTTTATTGTTTCATGACCGAATGTGCATGTAACAGAGTAATGTGAATGTGTTAATCTCTGTTCACGTAGCGTGAGCGAGAAGAACTCATTTCAAGATCTAGCCTATATGTGTTTGGAAGTTAAGCATGTGTGTGTCAAATGTGAGTATTTTCATATTTCACAAAAATTCATATTCTCGATGTGTATAAGGTACAGGGATGGTGGGATTCTAATATTGTTTGTATTTTTTTTAGAATTGCCGCTACCATATGGGTTTTGTATATTTTGTTTTAGTTATTTTCATACTGTATACGTAACAAGGGCATAGTCTGAAGTTAAACTGTGATTGTAATATTCGGAACTTTTTTTTTAATTTTGTCGTTTTTACTTTAATACCTTCTTTCTGCAATAAAACATCTGAAACAGACAAAAGGAATTTAAGACCCAAAAAAAATTTGTTGTCTTGTGTGTGTAATTTTCCACAGGCTACAAAACATAGTGGCTGCCTGGCCTGCTGATTTCTTCCAACATTTTGTGTGTGTTGCTAAAGTTTATGTTATGTTTTGTAACTCCAAAGCATTAAAATAATTCAAGGGAAGACAAGAGAGCTGAGGGACACGAGATGTGCACATATCACATGGTAGAGTTGTGATAAATGAAGTTCATGTATTTTTAGACATAACCTGTAATGATTTTTTTATGAACAAAAATGATTAATCAAACAATATATTTATAATTTTACTCAAAATATGACTAAAATATTAAATACACAACAGTTTATCACTAAAATTCAAAAATTTATTGAAATAACATTTAAGGAACTGACCCAAGCAACTTATTAGTCCCCAAAAGATGCAATTCCTTACCAGGCAGTCAGCAAAAATATTAAAATGCAAATTAAGTTGCTTTGTCTTCCTTTGTTATGTTCCTACACTAGATTATAGTTTAACCTATTTAGTCATGATTCAAGGCAAGTAATTAATACTATTATACCTTTCAGAAACACAAAATGGGGTCTATTAAAGTCAGGATTCTGTGCATACTGCCTCCAAAAGTCAGTATAAAAAAGTCAGTCGTGAGAAATATTATTTACCTGATAAAAAAAGTACCTGGGCAGAATGTCTAATGAGCATTAAAACATTTGCTGAGAAAAAAATGAACACTAGACCCATGCAAGTTTTGAAGGAAGATCCCTACTGCCCATCACCACCTCCGAGTGCTGAAACTCCACTACACAAGGGTAGACATTTGGGTGGGGTTGTTGTGGAGAGAGGGAAAAAACAAATCATTCACGTGGCAGGGTGAGTGTGGCTGGGGATATGTTCAGCACTGATAGGGTGTCGATGATTATTCACACCATTTCTCTGAGGTAACATACTGTAGTTTGTGCCTTAAAGCTTTTTAAATGCTGGATAACAAGTAAACGTACATACAGATCATCTCCAGATAATGAGAGGGCTCAGTTTGCAGTGTTTGTAGGAAATGGTGAACTGGATTGGTTGCTCTGAGATGAAGAAGAAGTGGATGATCATGATAAAGAGATAAACGGTAACTCTGTAGGAAGTTTAAACCAGACAGAGGAAGTCCAGAACCCACCCGAGCCACAAGCTGCAAGCTAAACTGCACTATAGTAAACTCCGGCCTGGTTGCCAACCTTACAACAACCCCTTTAATTCCAGGCGGGAAGCTTGCCCTTGTATATATAAGATAACACAGTTCACGTGGCAGACAAAGTGCTCAAGTGTGATGGCTTAAACAGCACATAGGCAATGAAGTTTGACAATGCGAAAAGCTTACCTCACTATTCATACACAGCACGTGCAGAGTGGAGATAAAGGGGAGGGTTGAGAATTAATATATGAATAATGAAAACCTTAGACCATGGAGCATTTATTACAGGTAGAGTGACTTTTCTCTTGTTATCAACTTATGGTGAAAGTCTACTCTGACAGTAAGCCCCAGATCCTGTGTAAATTATTTCCATCTATGCCAGGTGACAAAAGATGCCTTCATCCCCATAGCAATGGGCAAATCCATCCTGCTAGCTTACAAATCACTTGCTGGTATGTGAAGGTTGTGCATAAGTTGGACATTTTTAAGATAGGGAGGCCTATGACTCCAGCTGTAATAGAATTGGATCAAATTTCTGAAGATGTTATTCTGGGCATCAGAGTTATTTTTATTTAATAAAATTCCACTGCACAAACATTACAAGATATTGCCAGGCCTTAAGGACCTGAGTTATAGGAAAATGTTTAAATAGGTTAGGCTTTTATTCTCTGCAGTTTAGGAAAATGAGGGGTGATTCGATAGAGGTCAAGATTCAAGTCTCATTTTTTATCAAAGAATATATAAATTATACAACCTTGAGATTTGCTTGCTCACAGGTAGCCACAAAGTAAGAAACCTGATAGAGCCCAATTAAAAAAAAGATAAATTAAAAATAAAAGACCAACACTCGATGAGAAAGAGAAAGAAAGAAAAACATTCAAACAATTAACACGAATAACAACAGCATTTGGGACCAAAATTGAATCCTCAGATCTGAATCCAGGAGCAGCCCGGAATAGGCGCAAAGCCTCATTTATTAGTTCATCATATTAGCGGGCATGGAGCACAGCAGCTGGGACAGTCTTCATAACCTCAGTGCAATGGAAATAACCATCATGGAGAATCAGTGAAACTGGCTCTTGTCCTGACCGACACCCTGTCTTTTCATAAAATTATGAGGGGTAGATAGGGTAAATGCAAGCAGGCATTTCTTTTACTGAGATTGAGTGTGACTAGAGCTAAAGGTTATGGGTTAAGGGTGAAAGGTGAAATATTTTAGGGGAAACTGAGTGCTCAACCACTGAAAGGGTAGTGAAAGTGCGGAATGAACAGGCAGTTCAAGAGGTGGATGTGAGCCATTTATGAGAACTTTGGATAAGTACGTGGAGTGGAGGAGTGTGGAGGTCTGTGATCCAAGTGCAGATCGCTCAGACTAAGCAAAATAATACGCAGAACAAGCTGGAGGAACTCAGCAGGTCAGGCAGCATCCATGGAAATGAACATAAACCTGCAGACAAAGGTGGTGCCATAGTAGTCTGGTGAATGGACCTGTACCTCACTGAGGTCAAACGGCAGCTCTCTGACACCTCCTCTTACTTACCCCTGGAACACTCCCCCAACCCCGTTCTCCCTGAACATCCCAACCTCCCTCTCCCTCCTCAGACCTCCCAATCTTCCCCTCCCCCTATCAATGACCCTTTCCCCAGTCTTCAACCCTCCTCCTCCTCCTGGACACCCTTCTCCCCCTGCACTCGATCTTTCCATATCCAACTGTCACCGAGACATCAACTGTCTCAACTTCACCACTCCTCTCTCCTATTCCAACCTCGCTCCCTCTGAATGCACTGCCCTCCACTCTGTCCACACTAATCCTAACCTCACCATCAAACCCGCAGACAAAGGTGGTGCTGTAGTAGTCTGGCGGACAGACCTCTACCTCACTGAGGCCAAACGGCATCTCTCTGACACCTCCTCTTACTTACTCCTGGAACATCTCAGCCCAAAACGTTGACTGTTCGTCTCCACGGATGCTGCCCGACCTGCTGAAATCCTCCAGCGTGTTGTGAGTGTTGCTTTGACCCCAGCATCTGCAGAGTATTTTGTGTAGGCAAAATAATAGTTCAGCACAGACTATATGGGCTGAACAGCCTGTTTCTGTGCTGTAGTGTTCATTGACTCTATGACATCTTAAGGGTGTTTTCTTCTATTTGCCTGACGTTACAGCAGTGATGGTACCTCGTTATGCTTAAGGTCTTTTCAGGTTTCCCTAAAGGCAAGATTGTAAAAAAAAAGGGCCAACATGTTTCAATTAAAATAAAAAACTACATTATTCTGATAGCATTTTACTTCTGTTGTATTAATTCAAATAACTGTGCGCAAGTTTCAGTGAAGAATCAAACTGTAAACTTTAACAAGAAGTATGCAGTAATACAAAGATATCTGATTGGCTCCTTGTGAATCAATTACTAGCTTGTGAACAGAAACTTTGAAAATGAATGAAAATACTTCATTTCTAGAACTTCTAGCATTGATTTATTGCTTCCTGATAAGCAATGATTTATATTTTGATCACATTTAGTTGATGAGTTTATAAATGTCTCTTTGATTTGATACGTCATCTATGCCTCTCGATGTTAGAATAGTATTGATTGCATAGTGGCCTGTTCATTGTTTAAAATTATAAAAGGTTGACATAAATAGAAATAAAACACCCTCAATAGTTGTGAAGGCCAATTGATATAAGATTAAATGCAAGAGATTTAACAGAAAAAAAAATGATTTCACAAATAAAAACACAAGCTAGAGGTTATCAAAGTCTTTCCCGGAGTAAAAATAAAAGCTAGACACATGAATGGTCGGGGAATGGAGGGCGATGATCTTCGTGCAGGTTGATGGAAGTCAGCTGCTTAAATGGTCCAGCATGGACTAGATGGGCCTAAGGGCCTCTGTGCTCTAGTGTTCTATGTCTATGATTCTAAACATTTACATAGTTATGATCCAAGGATAAATATTGTCACTGTTATAATGCAGGAAGCACATTTTCCATTTGTGATTGAAACTAAGTTAACATTTAATAAGAAGTTGCTGGGGTTTGAGTGTAAAAGCAAATTCAGGATACAGCAACAAAACTAAGAGTTCTTGAATGGAGGATAACTGGATGCCCTGGTAGTGTAGCGGTTAATGTGATGCTATTACAGCTTGGGGCTTTCTGGAGCTCAGAGTTCAATTCTGGTGCCGTCTAATGAATTAATACATTCTCCCTGTGTGCTGTGTAGGTTTCCTCCAGGTACTCCAGTTGCCTCCCATAGTCCACAGGCATATTAGTTAGTAGGTTAATTTGACATTGTGAATTGTTGTGTGGTCAGGCGTGTTGCTGAGCAGTGAAGCTCATTGGCTTGTTCTGTGCAGGATCTCTAAATAAATAATAAATAAATAGTTTAGGCAGAACATTCTGTTTTTGAGTTAAACTTTCCATCTGTTTCTTGTCATTCATTTTGTACTTTGACAAAGAATGGGTCTTTTTTCTAGTTTCCATTCGATTTCCTTTGTGATTTTGATAGGTTTGTGCTTGGTAACTACCATTCCATTGAATGACTTATCAGACTGCAGCAGCTGCCTTACATTGTCAAGCCTTTGATTAATTTAAAGAGCAGATCACTCTTTTACCTATCACTCTTCGTTTCTTGCAGTGCCCCACCACACGATCCAGCTTTGTGCAGGATTTCTCTCAAAGCATTACCTATTTTGACACTTGTGGCTACATTCCTTCAGTACTATCCCATAAAGCAGGGACTTTGTTTCTGATGTATGCACAAGCATAAATGGCTACATTTTGCTTTGGCCTTTTGAGGATATTTTTCTCAACTTCTATTACTGGAATGGAATTTTAAAGAACAAATTAAGGAAATTAGGAATAAGTGAAATTAGAATAAGGAATGTGTGTAATAAAAAAGTATACATCAGAAATTAGGGTAGGCTTCCTAGCGCTGCATGCGGGATTTAAACTAGATTTGCACAGGTATGGGAACCAGAGTCCCAGAACAGTTAGTGGACTGGATGTAGAAAAAAGAAGTTGTTAAGCCTACAGATAAAGTCAAGAATCAAAAGGCTGAGCACCGTGGGTCTAATGTTTGGAGTGCATAATTTTCAATGCAATAAGTAATATATGAAAACAGGATGAGTTTAGGGCATGGAATTGTGACATTGAAGCCATTAGTAAGACTTGGTTGCAGGAGGGACAAGACGGCATCTCAATGCTCCAGGGTTCTGTTGCTTCAGACATGATAGAGTGGGAGGGATTAAGGAAAGAGGGGTGGTATTGCTTGTTGGGGAAAATATCAAAATACTGCTTGGGACATACTGGAGAGGTTGCCTTTTGAGGTTTTATGGATAGAATTGAGGAATAAGCAAGTATTACCACATTACTGGGATTAAATTATAGACTACCCAATAGTCTGTGGGATTTAGAGAAGCTAAATTGTCGAGAGATCGCAGAATATTGCAAGCAATATAAGGTTATGATAGTAGGTCATTTTAATTTTTTACATATTGACTGGGAAAGAGCTGGATGGGAAAAAAATGTGTCAATTATGTTCAGGAAAGTTTCCTTAATCAGTGCATAGAAGTCTCGATGAAAGAGTGTGCCATAATAGATGTTCTATAAGGAACTGAGAGGACCTTGTGACAAAAGTTTGCGTTGGGCAACGCTTCGCAACTGATGATCACAATGCCATTACTTTCAAGGTAATTCTGGAAAAGGATAGGTCAGGATGAGATTCTAAATTGGAGAAAGGCCGATTTTGCTCATATCAGAAAAGATATGGCAAGTGTGGACTGGGACAGGTTGTTTTCTAGCAAAGGTGCACTTTGGCCTTCAAAAGTGTATGTTCCTTTCAGAATAACAGGGTTGGGGAAACTTGGCTTTCAAGAGATATTGAGGCCCTGGTTAAGGAAAAGAAGGAGATGCATATCAAGTATAAGCAGATAAGAACTTCAGGAGTATAAATAATGCAAGAAAACAGTTAAGAAGGAAATCAGGAGGGCTAAAAGAGGGCACAAGGTTGCTCTAGAAGACAAGGTGAAGATGAATCCTAAGGACTTGTACTGATCTAGTAAAAACAAAAGCATTGCAAGGTCTGCTGAAAGATCAGAGTGTGGAGCCAAAAAGGATGGGGGAAGAACTTCAATGGATATTTTTCATCTGTATTTAATCGGGAGATGGACTCATAATCTATAGAAGTGAGTTAAAGCAGCAGAGAGGTCATGGACCCAATACAGATTATAGAGGAGGAAATGTTTGTTGCCTTGAGGCATATTAGAGTAGATAAATCCCCAGTGCCTGATGAGGTGAACCCTTGGACCCTGTGGGAGGCTACCACAGAAATTACTGGGACTTTAGCAAAGATATTTAAAACATTTTTAGCCTTGGATGAGGTGGCAGAGGACTGGAGGATAGCTAATGTTCAATTGTTTAAGAATAAGCCATCAAATTATAGGCTGGGTGAGCCTGACATCAGTATTGGGAAAGTTATTGGAAGGTACTCTAAGGGACAGGATATATAAATATTTGGATAGTCAGGGACTGATTAGCAATAGTCAGCATGGTTTGTGCATGATAGCGTAAGCATGAGGAAATCTGCAGATGCTGGAAATTCAAGCAACACACACAAAATGCTGGTGGAACGCAGAAGGCCAGGCAGCATCTATAGGAGATGCACAGTCGATGTTTCGGGCCTTGTGTGGTGGAGTGCTTCTTCCAATAGATGCTGCCTGGCCTGCTGCATTCCACCAGCATTTTGTGTGTGTCGCTTGTGCATGATAGGTTGTGTCTAATCAAACTCAGTGAGTTTTTCAAGGAAGTTACAGGAAAGTTAATGAAAGCAAGGAAGTGGATGTTATTTATATGGACTTTAGCAAGGCATTTGACAAAGTTCCACTCGGAAATTGGTCAAGAAGGCTCAGTCATTTGGAACTCATGATGAGATAGTAAATCGGAGTAGACATTGGCTTTGTGGGAAAAGCCTGAGGGTGGTAGTATATGGTTATCTCTTTGACTGGAGGCCTGTGACTAGTGGTGTGCCACAGTGATCGGAGCTGGGTCTGTTGTTTGTCATCTTTATCAACAATCTGGATGATAATGTGGTTAATTTGCAGATGGCACCAAGATTGGGAGTGTAATGGACAGCGAGGAAGACTATCAGAGCTTGCAGTGGGATCTGGACCAGCTGGAAAAATAGGCTGAAAATGACAGATGGAATTTAATGTGGACAAGTGTGACCTGTTAGTCTTTGGGAGGAACAACCAGTGTTGGTCTTACACGGTGAGTAGTAGGCCACTCCGGAATGCAATAAGACAGAGGCATCGATGAATACAGATCCATAATTGCTTGAAAGTAGTGTTACAGGTAGCTAGGGTTTTAAAGAAGGCTTTTGGGACTGGCCTTCATAAATCAATGTATTAAATACAGGAGGTGGGATGTTATTTTGAAATTGTATAAGACATTGGTGTCACCCAATTTGGAGTACTGCGTGTAGATTTGGTCACCACCTACAGGAATGATGTAAATGAGATTGAAAGAATGCAGAAAAAATTTACAGGGATGTGGCCAGAAATTGAGGACCTGAGTGAAAAAGGAAGGTTGAATAAATTAGAACCCTTTTCCCTCTGGAATGTGGAACAGAGAATATTGAGGTAATATTTGTTAGAGGCATACAAAATTATGAGGGGTACAGTTAGGGTGAACGCAAGCAGGCTTTTTCCATTGAAGTTGGGTGGGACTGTAGCTAGAGGATTATGGATTATGAAATGTTTAAGGGGAACATGAAGAGGAACCTTTTCACTCGGAGAGCGGTGAGAATGTGGAATGAGCCACCAACGCAAGTGGTAGATGCCGGTTCGATTTCAACACTTAAGAGACATTTGGATAGGTACATGGATGGGAGGGGTGTGCAGGTGCAGGTCAGTGGAATTAGGCAGATCAATGGTTCAGCACAGAGTAGTTGGAACAAAGAGCCTGTTGCTGTGCTGTAGTGTTCTGTGACTCCGACTGGTTCCACTCAAGAAAATATCAACAAATACTTTCTGACATGTCATTATTTTAAATATTAACTGAAAAGAAAGAAGAATGGACATTAATATATGGGGAAAAGAAAGATAATCTGTACTCTATTACGGCTTCTATCTTGCTTAATTGATCACTTGAAGTCAAAGACATTCAATTTTCACAATCTCAACCATACATTCTGGCAGTGTTTTCTGCATGACCTACCTTATAATCCAAGCAGAATAAAAATGAGAAATCTTACTGCGCAGAGGTTTTTGCCTTCCGTACTTATCTGGAATCTCTATTGATAGGGCATTATCTAACTTTCAACTTCACTTTCAAAGAAACACTAAAAAATTTTCCATTATTTTCAACTGTAATTAAGGTAACTGTAACATAACTGTAACTTTCTAAATTCACCTGTAAAACATTCAATCCTGCTGAATTATCACCTCCCAGTTCCTTTCATTCTATTCATCTGCTAATTTGTCATGTTGAATGTTTTCCATATCTCCTCCTACAAATTGTGCTTTTGGAGTTTATTAACTGGTCCCAGGTATAGAAACAAAATGCTACTTTTATTTCCTTTTCATAATGTGTAGTTTCCAGTAAAATTCACCTTTCATTATATCCACAGTATATCCTCAATTCAGTTTTCTGAAACACCTAATTACCTATGTAAGGATAGTGCCTTAAAACTGCAAAAAAAAACTTTGTCTTACTTTTAATGTTGCTCCTATTTCAGCTGTTTTTGAGTGATTTTCCCTGAAAGATTATTTCCAGATGATACTATTTATATATAAGGTGAAAATCTGGGATAATAGAGACAAAGTGATAGTTTTAATTTGTATTTTGTTAGGACATGGTTGTCAAATGAGCAAAAATTGCTTAAAATATGGGATTTCAGGGCATTCACTTGCTTTTACCCAACTTAAACTGGAGTTATTTTTCTATTTCTTCTTATAGGGTTTATGAAAAACAAACCTCTACTGCTATTAAGAAATGTTTGCCAGTGCTTGCAATTGAATAATTTAATTTTAATTGTGCAACGCCTTAGCATACACATATGACACCTGTAAATATTCAGGGAGCAGAATAACTTCACTGTTAAAATTGCACTGCACATGTCTGCAATCAACATTATCTCTAATGTGTTAGAATATCCCATCTGGGAGAAGGAAATATATAACAGCATCGATCATAAATAGAAATAAGGAAAATAACAACTTTTTGTTTCTTGGTTGAAAACTTGTTAGACATGGTCAATTGAGACTTACATTATGAGTGGAAATAACCTGCAAACAAAAAATCAAAATGTTTTAGATATGGCAGATATGGAGGGGATTTTTAAGAAAACTTTTGTTTTCTATAGATTGGGTTCAGGCAACATTCCTGCTTCCTGTTGCATAACCATTATGCATTACTCAAAAAGGCAGTCTCTTATTCTGCTTCTATGATGTTTATTAGTTTGCTATTTTTTCCCAAGGATTGCAAAGCTACTTTAATATAAGATTCTAAGACACAGGAGTAGAAATACCTTTAGCGCATTGTGGCTGCTCCACCATTCAATCGTGGCTGATTTATTATCCCTCTCAACCTCATTCTCCTGCCTCCTCCTGATAACTTTTGATGCCCTTCCTAATCAAGAACCAGTCAATCTCCACTTTAAAAGTAGTCAAGGACTTGGTCTCCATGCTATTGTCCCACAGCTCCAGTGAGTAACAAACTTAAATTTAAATGAAGTCTCTTTGAGTTGGATGTTCTTCTGTGACAATTTGTTTGGATTCTCCCCCCCCCCCCCAGCCTCCCACGCCCTACCCAGTGCTTTGTTCTCTTCTGTCCCAAAAATATACTGGCAGGTGACTGCAAATGGTCCCTTGCGCAGCTGGATGCTATGAGAATCAAGGAGAGCTGATGAGTATAAGAGAGAATGGATGACAAAGAAACAAGTAGAGTAATGACATTGTTGGGAACACTCTGAAGCTAGCAAATGACTCATGGGCCAAATGACCTTCCTTCTAAATAGCAGGGAAATGTAAATTATATGAAATAATGTAGATTATGTTTTCATCTGGGAGTCATTGTCTTCTTGGTAATCCACAAGAATACTTCATGATCTGAACTGGACACAGTCATAACTCTCTTCCTTTTCAATTAAGTTAGGTGACTTGATTTTAGCACACATTTCTCCATTCTTCTCTTGTCATAAGCTCCAGTCCTGCCCTCTACCTCTTGTACTTAATAAAGTTACCACTAAATGCATATTTGTGGTCTTCTGCTGCTGCAGTCCATCCACCTCAAGGTTCAATGTGTTGTTTGTTCAGCAATGTTCTTCTGCACACCACCATTGTAACACATGGTTATTAGACTTACTGTCATCTTCTTGTCAGCTTGAACCAGTCTGGCCATTCTCCTCTGACCTCTCTCCTTAACAAGTTTGAAAATTCAGAGTAAATTTATTATCAAAGTGCATGGATGTCACCATATACAATACTGAGATTCATTTTCTTGTGGGCTTTCACAATAGATACAAAGAGGAAAAATAGAATCAATGAAAAAAATTGCACACAAGACTGTTAAACAACTAATGTGTAAAAGACAACTGTACAAGTACAATAATAAAAAATAGATAAGCAAAAAATATGGAGAATATGAGATGAAGTGTCCTTAAAAAGCGAGACCATAGATTGTGGGAACAGCTCAGCATTGGGTGAATGAAGTTGAGTGAAGTTATTCCCTCAGATTCAAGAGCATGATGGTTGAGGGGTAATAACTGTTCCTGAATCCTAAGGCTCTGCACCTCCTTCCTGATGGCAGCAGTGAGAAGAAGCTGGACCTGGATGGTACGGGTACTTGATAAAGAACGCTGCTTTCCTGCAACACCACTCCCTGTAGATGTGCTCTGTGGTGGGGAGGGCCTTACTGCAGAACTGCCTCTCAGTAGTCTTTTTTTTGTTTCTTACATCATTCTCTGTAAACTCTAGTGACTATCGTGTACTAAAATCCCATGAGATTAGCAATTTCTGAGATATTTAAACCACCCTGCCTGGCACCAACAATTATTCCACAGTCAAAGTCACTTGGATCAGATTTCTTTCCCATTCTGAAGTTTGGGTTGAACAACAACTGAACTTCTTGACCACGTCTGCATACTTTTATGCATTGAATTGCTTCCACATGACTGGCTGATTAGATAGTTTCATGAACAAGCAGCTGTACAGGTGCAGCTAATAAAGTGGTCATTGATTGTGAATTCTTACAGCATAAAAACAGGCCCTTCAGCCTAATTTGTTCATGCTGACTGTGTTGCCCAGTGAGCTAGTTCCATCAGCCCGTGTTTGGCCCATCGCCCTCTAAACATCTTCTATCCGTGTCTTTATCTGGATGGTTTTTAAACATTTCTATGTGCCTCCCTAAGCAATATTTCTAGCAGCTTATTCCAAATATTCACCTCACTTTGTGCAAAGTAGCTGCTACTGGTGTGTCTTTTAAACCTTCCATCTTTGATCTTAAACCTATGCCCTCTTCTCTTTCACACGTCCTCCCTAGGTGTGTGACTATGTGATATATACCACTATCAGATCACCCCTCTATTGTGTATGTTCCAAGGAATAAAGTCCAACCTCTTCATGCAAACCTCCAAGTGCAGGTAGCATCCTGGTAAACCTTATCTGCACCCTTTCTAGTTTAATGACATATTTCTGGTAAAAAGGGTGAACACAGCCGGATGCAATATTTCAAGTGAGGCCTCACCAACATTTTAGTTAATCGCAACATAACTTCCCAACTCCTATACTCAGTAGCCTGATCAATGAAGGTCTGCAAGATAAGTGCCTTCATCACTGCCTTATTCTCCTGATCTAACCTGGTTCCAACATATCAATGTAGTTATAAAGAAAGCAAGACAGTGGCTATACTTTATTAGGAGTTTGAAGAGATCTGGCATGTCAACAAATACACTCAAAAACTTCTATAGTTGTAGCGTGGAGCATTTTCTGACAGGCTGCATCACTGTCTGGTATGGAGGGGATACTGCGCAGGACTGAAAGAAGCTGCAAAAGATTGTAAATCTAGTCAGCTCCATCTTGTGCACAAACCTACAAAGTACCAGGACATCTTTAGGGAGCGGTGTCTCAGAAAGGCAGCGTCCATTATTAAGGACCTCCAGAACCCAGGCCATGCCCTTTTCTCACTGTTACCATCAGGTAGGAGATACAGAAGCCTGAAGGCACACACTCACCAATTCCTAAATGGACATTGAAGCTTTGGACACTACCTCACTGTTTTTTAACATACAGCATTTCTGTTTTTGCACATTTTTTAAAATCTATTCAATATATGTAATTGAGTTACTAGTTTATTTATGATTATGTTGTGGCGACCCACTTCTCAGCACACTCGAACCAGCTCACAAATCGGCACGCGCCGGCTTTGAGGCCGGTCCCAAAGAGGGTGCCAAGCCTGCTTCACCAGCAAAGGGAAAAGCCCGCGCGCGGGATGGGACTGAATATGTGCCCCCTACAGCATTCCCGCCCGGGGAGGGCGGCATCAGGAAGGCTTTAAAGCGAAGCCATGAAGTTTGAATAAATCTCTTTTGCAACTGCAGCTCACCGACTCTGTGTCGTTATTTCAGCGCTGAGTGTAGCACACCGTTACAATTGGTGAACCCGACGGCCCAAACGATACTTGGACCGAAGATGAACGACGCCGCATCTGTTCATGCAGTTTTGTTAAAACTGCCAAGCTTCTGGACGCTACGACCTCACCTATGGTTCCAGCAAGCAGAAGCCCAATTCCACATTCGGCAGATAACCTCGGATGCCACACGTTACTACTACGTGGTGAGCTCCCTTGACCAGGAGACAGCCGCCCAGGTTGAGGAGTTCATACAGTCGCCCCCAACAGACGGCAAATACACAGAATTCAAAACCCTGCTCATAAGGACTTTCGGACTCTCACGGCGCGAGCAAGCTGCCCGCTTACTGCACCTGGATGGTTTGGGGGACAGGCCACCGTTGGCTTTGATGAACGAGATGTTGTCCCTGGCCGGAGGTCACAAGCCCTGCCTCATGTTTGATCAGGCATTCCTGGAGCAGCTGCCCGAGGACATACGCCTGCTGCTGTACGACGCGGATTTCAGTGACACCCAGAAGGTGGCGGCCCGGGCGGACGTGCTGTGGAAAGCCAAGAAGGTGAGTGGGGCGTCCATTGCACAGATCACCAGGCCACGCTCCGAGCAGCAAACCAGACCAGGCCCAGCCGCAGAGCCCGCTAACCTCAGAGGCAGGGGTGAGGAAACCAACGAACAATGGTGTTTCTACCACCAGCGGTGGGGCGCAGAAGCCCGCCGCTGTAGCCCGCCCTGCAAGTTACTGGGAAACGCCAGGGCCAGTCGCCGCTGATGGCTTTGGCGGCTGGCCATTGGGATAGCCTCCTGTATGTCTGGGACAAGCAGTCGGGACGCCGCTTTTTGGTCGACACCGGAGCCGAGATCAGCGTCTTACCTCCGACGAGTTACAACAGATAACCGGCTCCCATCCTGAGGGCCACGAACGGCAGCACAGTAAGGATCTACAACACTGGACCGCTACCCTGTGCCGCACATTCAGGACTTTGCAGCAAACCTGCACGGCGCATGGATCTTCTCCAAGGTAGACCTTGTCCGGGGATACCATCAAATCTCGATGCATCCAGACGACTTCTCCAAAACGGCACTCATCACCCCTTTTGGCCTCTTTGAGTTCCTCCGCATGCCGTTTGGCCTAAAGAATGCCACACAGACGTTTCAGCGGTTAATGGACGCGGTGGGACGCGACCTGGACTTCGCTTTCATCTATTTGGACAACATCCTCATATACAGCAGCAGTCGTCAGGAGCATCTGTCCCAACTCAGTCAACTCTACACCCAACTGAGTGAATACGGCCTGATAATCAACCCGGCCAAATGCCAGTTCGGGCTCGGCACCATCGACTTCCTGGGCTACAGGATTACTAAAGACGGGGCAACCCCTCTGCCTACCAAGGTAGACGCAGTCCGCCTTTTCCCCCGACCCAACACAATCAAAGGCCTTCAGGAATTCGTGGGTATGGTGAATTTCTACCACCGCTTCCTCCCTTCAGCTGCCTGAATCATGTGCCCCCTGTTCGCCCTGATCCCAGGTAAGGGCAAGGACATTACCTGGGACGAGGAGTCTGCCACCACTTTCATTAAAACCAAAGAAGCATTGGCAAACGCCATAATGCTAGTGCACCCCAGAATGGACGTCCCTACCGCCGTCACAGTGGACGCATCTAACACGGCAGGCGGTGGAATGCTGGAACAACTCATCGAGGGTCGCTGGCAACCCCTGGCATTTTTCAGCAAACACCTACAACCACCCGAGCTCAAATACAGTGCTTTCGACCGGGAACTGTTGGTGCTGTACCTGGCAATCCGGCATTTCAGGTACTTCTTAGAAGCTAGGCCCTTCACCGCGTTCACAGACCACAAACCTCTTACCTTTGCGTTCACGAAAGCATCCGACCCCTGGTCGTCCTGCCAGCAGAGACATCTGTCCTACATCTCCGAATACACAATGGATGTCCAACGCGTCTCGGGAAAGGACAATGTTGTGGCGGACGCTCTCTCCAGACCTAACATCCAAGCCCTGTCCCAGGGGGTAGACTATGAAGCGCTGGCAGAGGTGCAGCAGGCAGACAAGGAGATCCCTAGTTACAGGACTGCAGTCTCCGGTTTGCAGCTCCAGGACCACCCTGTAGGCCCAGATGAGAGGACCCTACTCTGTGATGTCACCACCGGCTAACCCTGTCCCGTCGTTCTGGCAGACTGGCAGTGGCGCGTTTTCAACTCCATTCACAACTTAGTGCACCCCTCCATCAGGTCAACCATCTGGATGGTAGCCAACAGGTTCATTTGGCACGGACTCCGCAAGCAGGTCAGTGAATGGGCCAAAACGTGCATGCACTGCCAGACAGCCAAGGTGCAGCGGCACACCAAAGATCTGCCGCAGCAGTTCCACCCCGCCCACCGGCGTTTTGACCACATTCATGTGGATATCGTGGGCCCCCTGCCAGTGTCGCGAGGAGTGCGGCACCTCCTGACTATCGTGGACCGGTTCACAAGATGGCCAGAGGTGGTCCCGCTCACCGACACCACCTCCAAATCTTGCGCCCGGGCACTGATTGCCACCTGGGTATCTTGCTTTGGTGTACCGGCCCACATTACCTCCGACAGAGGCGCCCAGATCACCTCCAGCCTGTGGTCAGCTATGGCCAGCCTTTTGGGGACACAGCTGCACCACACAACTGCCTACCACCCACAGTTGAACGGACTAGCGAAGTGTTTCCACCGTCACCTGAAGTCGGCTCTCATGGCCCGCCTCAAAGGGCCTAACTGGGTGGATGAGCTTCCCTGGGTCCTGCTCAGAATCCGCATGGCGCCCAAAGAGGATCTGCACACCTCGTCAGCCAAGTTGGTGTACGGCGCACCCCTGGTCGTCCCAGGAGAGTTCATACCAGCCCCAAGGGGGCAAGAGGAAGAACCCGCAGCAGTCCTGGGCAGACTTCGCGAGAGGCTCGGTAACCTGGCCCCCGTACCCACTTCGCAGCATGGGCAGAACCCGACCTGCGTACCCAAAGACCTACAAAACTATAAGTTCATTTTTGTATGACGGGGCGGACATCGGGCACCGCTATAGTGGCCCTACGAGGGGCTGTTTACGGTGATCAGAAACAACAGGTCCATATTCGTGCTGGACATTGGGGAGAAAGAAAAGGTTTTCACGGTGGACTGACTCAAACCGGCCCATGTGGAAATGGCGCAGCTGGTCGAGATTCCAGCACCGCGGCGCAGAGGCAGACCTCTCAAACAGAGTCCGACCCAGACTGTGGACATTGGGGGGTGTATTGCTGGTTCTGGGGGCGGGGGGGGGGGGTTATGTGGCGATCCACTTCCCAGCGCACTCGAACCAGCTCACAAAGCGGCACACGCCGGCATTGAGGCTGGTCCCAAAGAGGGCGCCAAGCCTGCTTCACCAGCAAGGGGAAAAGCCCACGCGCGGGACGGGACTGTGAATACACGCCCCCTACAGCATTCCCACCTGGGGAGGGCAGCATCAGGAAGGCCGCGAAGTTTGAATAAACCTCTTTTACAACTGCAGCTCACCGACTCCATGTCGTTATTTCAGCGCTGCGTGTAGCACACCGCTACAATGTTTTATTTTATTTATTATTATTTCTTTTTTCTTGTCTCTTTGCTAGATTATGTACTGCATTGAAATGCTGCTGCTAAGTTAACACTTTCCACGTCACATGCAAGTGATAGTAAGCCTGATTCTGATTCTGACTCTGTGACTCCACTTTCAACAAACTATGTTTTTGTACTCCTAGATCAGGTCCCACTTTTCCAAAACACTTCTGGAGTGTTATGAGTACTGGTGGAGTGGAGTGGAGTGTGGACTGGTGGGTGGAGTGAGCACATTCAGATTGGAGGGTTGTGACTAGTGGTGTCCTACAAGGATCTGTTCTGGGATCTCTACTTTCCATGACTTTTATTAACGACCTGGATGTGGGGGTAGAAGGGTGGGTTGGCAAGTTTGCAGATGAAACAAAGGTTGGTGGTGTTGTGGATAGTGTAGAGGATTATTGAAGATTGCAGAGAGACATTAATACAGTGCAGAAGTGGGCTGAGAAATGGCAGATGGAGTTCAACTTGGAGACGTGTGAAGTGGTACACTTTGGAAGGACAAACTCCAAGGCAGAGTACAGAGTAAATGGCAGGATACTTGGTACTGTGGAGGAGCAGAGGGATCTGGGGGTCCATGTCCACAGATCCCTGAAATTTGCCTCACAGTTTGATAGGGTAGTTAAGATAGCTTATTGGGTGTTAGCTTTCATAAGTCGAGGGATAGAGTTTAAGAGTCACGAGGTAATGATGCAGCTCTATAAAACTCTGGTTAGGCCACACTTGGAGTACTGTGTCCAGTTCTGGTCACCTCACGAGAGGAAGGATGTGGAAACATTGGAAAGGGTACAGAGGAGATTTACCAGGATGCCGCCTGGTTTAGAGAGTATGGATTATGATCAGAGATTAAGGGAGCTTGGACTTTAAACTTTGGAGAGACGGAGGATGAGAGGAGACATGATAGAGATATACAAGATATTAAGAGGAATAGATAGAGTGGACAGCCAGCACCTCTTCTCCAGGGCACCACTGCTCAATACAAGAGGACGTGGCTTTAAGGTAAGGGGTGGGAAGTTCAAGGGGGATATTAGAGGAAGGTTTTTTACTCAGAAAGTGGATGGTGCATGGAATGCAGTGTCAGTGGTGGAGGCAGATACACTACTGAAACTTAAGAGACTACTAGACAGGTATATGAAGGAATTTAACATGGGGGGTTATATGGGAGGCAGGTTTTAAGGGGCAACACAACATTGTGGGCTGAAGGGTCTGTACTGTGCTGTACTACTCTATGTTCTATGTTCTATATTCTCAGAGTCTTACCATTACTGTATGAGTCCTCAAATGATTAGATTCCTGAAAATGGAATATCGCACATATATCTGGATTGAATGCCACTCGCCATCCTCAGCCTCACTTGCAATTTTTTATCGCATTCTACACTGCCTTTGTATTTTAGCATTATCTGCAAACTTACTAACCTTGCCTTGTACAGTTGCATACAAATCATTCATATAAATCGCAAGTAAAGTTCAAAGTTCATATTAAATTATCAATGTACTGTTACCTATACTACCTTAGGATTAATTTTCTTGCAGGCAGTTACAGGGAAGAAAAAAATCCAATCAAATTTTATGAACAACTGCACAAAAGTGGACAAACGCTGACAAACACAAATGTGCAAAAGAAAACAAACTGCAGGAAAAAAAGATATTAAGAACATGAGTTCCAACTATGACTCCTGTTACACAGCAATAGACACAGGCCTCCTGTCCGAGAAACTACCTTTGATCTTTTCTCATTCCTTCCTAGCATTGAGTCAATTATGATTCCAATCAGCTATCTCTCCATGCATCCTTTGCAATCTAAACTGCCAGTCTAGACTTGCATGAGGGACATTGTTAAAGGCCTTGCTAAAGTCCATATAGACAACATCCACTACCCTACCCTAATCTACACTCTTAGGTACATCTTTGCAGAACTCATACATGAAACCATGTCACTTGTCCAGATTCAGACCCTGTCTCTCCAAATGTTGGTCTAGCCTATCCATTAGAATCCCCTGCAACGATTTACCCACCACTGACATCAGTACAATGGCCAATAGTTCCCTAGGTTGCATTTTCTACAATTTTTAAACAATGGTGCCACATTAGCTGCTTTCTGGTCCCCTGGAACTTCACCTGTGGCCAGAAAGGCAGCAGAATTTCCTTGGTGCTTCTGCACTTTCTTCTCTAGCTTCCCAAGAGGTCCAAGAATGCACCTTAATTGTGCGAGATCCAATTAGCAGACATTCAACAGCTCTTGTTCCCCTGACCTTTAGTGTCAGGGCCAATCAACTTTTATCCATGAGCATGTCACAATTATTGACAGGGAAGGGTCGACAGACAGTTGGAGATTGTATATCTCAGGATTCTTAACACAGTTTGAAAATGGTGGTTAGGCTGAGGAAAGGTGGTCAGTAAAGTCTTTTGAAATACGGAACTTCTTGCTCCAGGTGAAATCCTTCATGAGACCCAATCCGAAACATACATTTCTTCTCTCTACCTATTGAGGGATGTAATTATAATCAGGGAAGTACGGTGAAAGCTCATCAGATTGTGTCCTGGGTGATGGACCTATTGTATATGGATAGATTAAACAGATTAAGTCTATATTCTTTAAAGTTCAGAATGAGTGGTGATTTCATTGAAATTTAAATATAGAGTTAATACTTCCTGTGGCTGATGTATCTAGAACTGAGAGAAAATGGCCTCCGAATAAACTGTAAGCTGTTCAAGTCTGATAGAAGGAGAAATGTATTTTGGACTTCTCTACCTAAAAGCACTGTGATGTTTCAGTCACTGAATATATTCAAGATATCAACAGAGTTTGTAGAAGGTCAAGTTACACGTGGTTGGTGCAAAAACTGGCACTGAAATGAAAGATCAGCTTTGAATGGTGGAGCATGCACCGATCTGATTTGCATACTCTTGCTTTCATTCATATATTGCATACAGCAATTGCTTTTCAGGATGCAACATCAGCACAGTTGGCCCAAGGGCAGAAACATTGTTAAACAGCATTATAAATCAATTTAGATGGAGTCAAATTCAAAATAGGGTGCAAATGTGATGTTACAAAGTCTTTTTGTACAGAAAGTCAACTGGGAGACTAAACCTGCTCAATTGAATTAGTATAATTTTAAGTCTTTCAGAAGTTAAAAGGGAACTCATTCAAAGTATCTATGAGGATTCTGAAGTGAAAAAAACAACGTTTTCTTCTGCTGTTAACAATAGAGCAGATTGGCCCTTTTAGTTATACACCCTGCATCACTTTAATCAACCATTACAGATACTATTATTCCAATATATTTCTGGAGCCAAGAAGTTGATTATAATAAAGCTCAAAGTGACAAGTTAACAGAACTGACTCAATACATTTTTATAAAAAGTGGAGATAAAATATGACCAAAACCTTTCTATGACTGAAGATTTTTTTTCCAAACCCTTTATCTTAGACATTTGCCTTAAGAATAACTTGCTACTGGAACTTGTGAAAGAATGCACAGATCTTCTAATATTTTTTTTGAAATAGCTTCAGGAACCAACTAATTCCTTCCAGTGAACAATACTAACTGCAAGGTTAGTTCTTGCTGATGTTGTACTCCACATCTGCGCACAGAATGTATGGCCTATCATTTTTAATGCATATCCTGTTTGTATAGTAGTCTACAATAATTTCAATATCTTTTATTATCTACTGTTCTCTTGCTTCAGATGAATTTTCCCTTGCGATTGCTCATTGATATTCATTGTGTAATGGACGAGCTCAGAAATTGAGGGATTCACAGCCGCAAATATGATAATTGTTCCAAATATCATTGCGAAAAATGAGACGTTATAATTTGCTGCACAGAAAAAAATGCCTGGCCTAGATTTTCCAATGAACAATATCACTGAACTGGGTAAAAAAAAAAGGCTTAGAGATGTAAAGGATCTGTAAAGCCCCTTTTTGAACATTGTTTGTTGCTGGGATCATTTCAATGGGAAATTAGTTTTAGTTCAGAGCCATTAATACTGCAGAATTCAAACTGATAACAAAGCAAGGAAAAGAGCTTAAACTTTAATTAATATATGACATACTTTGAGGGGTGGAAATTAAAGATTTGAGCTCACAAAAATTTTGAGTTGGAACTTATATTTTTAAAATACATTTATTTATTTAATATTCTAAAACAATTATGTCTGTGTATTGCAATTCACTTGGGCATTTTTTTTGGTTTATGAAACAATAATTCTGGTAGCACACTATTTAAAAATATTTTGTTACTTAAGATAGTTTCATTCACTCTAGTTTGCCAAAGTCTAGTTTTCAAACTTGATTTTTTTTTGCCAAGTACCCTCTTTTCTTCTTTGTAATGGTAAAATGCTTGAAATCAAGTCCCATTGATAAAGCTTTCAGATTCCTTCACAGTGCCCAGGGAATTTAAATTCAATTAAATAAATAATTTGGTATCTAAAATTAATATCAGTAATAGAGACCATGACATTTTGAGAAAACGCATTTGATTCACTGAAGTTCTTCAGAGAGGAAACAAACAGTATTCCATCGTCCTGCCTCAGTTTGTCCCATTTATGACTCCAGAATTATATCATGGTTAATCAGCTTGCAACCATCTTCTGAAATGAATCAGCAAGCTACTTCAGATGCTAGATAGGTCGAACTGCTTATATACTATCATTGTGGACATCTTCACCTCATAGGCTATGAAGTCTAACAAGGTACTCACATGCACTGCAGTTACTTGCCTTTGTTGCTCCAACGGCACCTTCCAAACAGTGACTACTATCTAGAAGAACAATGCTAACTCGCAAGAAGGACAAGAACAGCAAACACATCAAAATGCAAATATCTACAGATTTACCTCCAAGTTATAGACTTTCTTTATTTGGAATTACATAGCCAATTCTTCATCATCTTTGAGTCTATATCCTAGAAACCCCACCTCAGATAGCTTTGAGAATACATTCATCCAATAGAATAGAAATTGGACAAGGTGGCTCACCATTATTTTTTCAAGGTAGTTAGGAATCAGCAATGAATTGTATACTTGCCAGTTTTAATTTATTTGTTTAGAGCTGCAGTACAGTAACAAGTCTTCCTAGCTCAACAAGCTCACACCCTCCAATTACAGCCATGTGACCAATTAACCTATGAACCTTAATGCCTTTGTCCTGTGAGAGGAAACCAAAGCCCCCGGAGGAAATCCATGCTGTCACATGGAATTGAAGCCTGGTTGCTGGCACTCTAATATTTAACGTTAACTGCAACTTTACCATGTAGTCCTTACTGTCACCTTGCCCTTTTCACTCTCATTACCGTGACAGTATCACCTAGATTCAACAAAATGAGTAAACTTCTATCTGAAACAATTAATGAGGAGCACCATGCCAGTACCATTTACATCCATAAGAAGAAAAAAAACAAACATTACTAGTAATGTTATGAATTACATACTAAACTACTGTAACCCTTACCCAACAGGCTGGTATATGTCTAGGGGAAAAAGGGGATCCAGCCACTCTCCAACCCACCTCCCGTACACGCAGGTGCTGTGAGAATCGAGTTTACGCCTCGAGCCCGCCAAACTGGGTAATCAGCTGGTGTGGATGCTGTGTGATGTCCCCGCCTCGCCCAAAAACAGACAGTACACCATATGCGATTAAAAGAGTACAATTTATAAAGGTTACTATAACTAAGTGATTAATAACGATACAGTATATATGAAGAGAAAAATAAAGAAAAGGCGCCAAACTTATCAAAGTCCAAACCACTTCGTGCACAGCCGTTGGAGCTCAATTTCTGAAGTCTTCTGGCCACCATTCGATCCCCTCCGAACTCCTCGACTCGCAGCTCAGGACCCTCCGAGTGGTCAACCAAGCACATCTAGCTTCATTCCCCCCCCCCTCCTCGGAGAATCTCCCGGCCTCGGACCCCCCCTTTGGGGTCCGATCCTCGCCCAGCTTAGAGCATTGCGTCCTCTCTCTCGACCCCCTCGCGCCGATCTGCCCAAAAGCCCGTCAACAAAAGCTTACAGACTCAGAAGAAAGAACATTAATCCCCATTTGGTTTACAAAGGAATACCATTCTCGTTATCAGTAAATTAGCATTCCTGCTAGTTAACAAAAAGAAGAAACCCTCTTTACACTACACATGCATGGTTATCCTAAAATGATGTTGATTTCATGATGCATTAACAGCAAGTGCTCTAATTTCATAGATTTTGCAACTTCAAAATCTAGGACAATATTTGCATACTAACATACCCAGACTTACTTGATTCGAAAGGTATTGTTATGGTGTAACTATTCTCTTGATAAACATTTTATTTTCAGATGACATCAAATTGTAAAATTATGATTTCAAAGCCATAAGGTTGCAAGAGTCGATGTCAGAGCACAGAAATAGGACAAATTGTGCCATTGAATCAATACTGACCATCAGCAAGTTGACTTTAATGGCAATAGGGTTATAATCTCTCAATCTTAATATTTTCACAACATATTATTAATGCAAGGTATGCTATTTTATACAATTAATAGTTATTATTAGTTTTAAATGTGTGAACAAACATATATTTTCCCTGCAGATTTGATCTTATCCATCCACAATGCCAGTCCAATAATCTCCACATTGTGAGATCTGACATCTCCCAAACTGTTTCTTAAATACATCTATTATTCTGTCTCACCCTTCCCATCTAATCAAATATTAGCTATATGTCTTTAGTAAAAATAAGATAATTAATCTTAATAAGCTAATTTTGTGCTACTGTGTTGCATTATCTCAAAGCACCAATCTGGGTTACCTTTTATATTGAATCATATTCATTAACTTTTAAAAAAATTTAAGAAAGGAGGATATAATAAAATGCTGCTTTGAAATGACCGAGCTGAAAGCACACATAATTTTTGTAGTGACAAGCTGAGAGGAATCATTTTAATTCTGCACACATAGTTGATGCTCTTCTAAAATGCAGCTTTTGATGAAGAGCAGATATGTCTTTAGATTAAGTGATTTGTACTGAAAAAATAGGTGCAAGACTGAAGATTTATATACTGTCTCCAGGTAATAGTGTTCATATACAAAGGATCAATAGCTATCCATTATAAATGATTTCTGTTCATCAAAAGTGCAGTTTTGCTGGATCTGCAATGACTGGATTATTGGTATTCTAAGTGTGTTCAATTTTGGGTTTGGGTTAGAGATGGCTTATTTTACAAATGGGTGGCCATTCCCAAAGGACAAGGCAAGCTTTTCCAACTCACTTTATTAAAAGCACTCGTATCTGGTTTTTTTTCTACCCATCAGTAACAGGAATAAAAGAGAGAATTTTTTTTTATTATTCCAGTGTTCTCTGTAGATACAGAATTTGAAATGCAAAGTGAAGCCCAGCAGACAAGCATTGAAATATAAAGCATCAAAGCTCTAAAACACTGACTTTAGATTCAAAGCATCTTTCCATTTTCTTTACTCTACCAACACACTGTTGGTTATTGTTGAGCACCTTTAATATTTTTCTGAAACAACATGCTGTTGAAACAGATCAAGTCAAAGATAGCATGAAACAGAACAACAGATCACATAACAGTTTAGAATTTTTAATTAAAAATAGCAGTGAGACACTCACATCCTATCATTACTGAGTAAATCTGACACCAAAGCCAAATATGTGCAGGTAGACTCAGTGAGTCATTACAGAACGCCATTGAATCCATGGTGACTCTTAAGAGAAATCAACATCATTCCTATGTTTTCTCCCCCTACAGGGCTATAGATTTACTTTCTTCAAGTGTCTATCAAACTTTCTTTTGAAATCAATGTCTCCATTCCCAACACCATTTTAACTCAGTCCACCTGTTCATATCCTATTCCTTCGCAGTATGGTCCGAGTCAATTTTGACCTGGCCAAAGAATCCCCTCGTAACAAGTGTCTATACAAAATTTTGAACCACAGATCTATTTAGAATGTATAATAGCCTATTTGACATTAATAAATGGGTGATTAATCCTTTATTAATGTTTCAGAGATCTAAAATCAATTTCAATAGATATGGGTCAAATTTGACCCGTAACTGTCTCAATGTACAAAAATTTGTAGCACCTGTACAAAAGTATAAAATTTGTAAATATTTTCATTTTATGTATTTTGGGTCACTTGAGGAAAAGTCATCAAATTTCAGCTAAAAAAATGGTATTTAGGGTGTTTTTACTGCTATCAAATGTCAAAACAGGTCAAATTTGACCTGAACAGTATGTAAGGGTTAAGCAAAGTCATCACCACTCACTCCATGGAATAATTTTTCCCAACAACAAACTGTATCTGTATCTCTAGCTCAAATCTGCAGTGTTTGTGTATCAATAGGAAAAGTTTTTATTTGCATACTATAAATCTTGTACATCTCTAACAAATTGCCGCTCAACTTTGTTTGGTCCAAGAGAACAACCCCAGGACTCCAAATGAACATTGCAGCTAAAATCCTTGATCTCTGGAATAACAACAATGTTAAATCTCCACTTTAACAACTCAATGGCATTCACTGAAATATGGGCAAAACTGAATGTGTTATGCTAGTTATGTGTCTACCACAGATTTATAAAGGCTTCCCTACTTTTGCTCTCATTACATCTATTTATAAAGCCCAAGATCCTAGAGGTTTTAGCAACTATTCAATCCCCTTCCCATACATCCTACGTCTTTAAAGATCTAAACACAAGAAGTCTCTGGTCTCTCCGTCCCTTCACAATTTTTTCAGGAACATGGCATTAAGTGTAATTTGCCTATACATGCATGTTCTGTTACAGTCAAGTGTCTTCAATCCTCTAAGTTTGATATCACAATCAAATTCTGTTACATAGCTTGATTTATTTATCATTATTTATATAAAATGTGGTCTGAACGCTTAGGGAGAAACATTATCCGGAGAGAATAGAACCATTTACCACAACCTACAGTTTCTTGTCTTCAGCCAGATTTACTCCAAGATGATACAAAATTCCTAATCTGCGAGCTTCAATATTTTTAATTCTCCTTCTATGTAACACTTGTCAAACACTTTAAAGTCCATACTGACAACATCCATTTTTTTCAACAGTTACCATATTAAAATCATATATTAGGGCTATGTTTTACAAATCCATGTGCCTTTAGACACAGACATAAAGTACTGTGCTGAAGTCTTAGGCACATATATAGTATATAGCAAGGGTGCATAGGACTTTTGCCCAGTACTGTAGTAATGTTATGAATTACACCGCACTGCAGCCACAAAATAAAACAAATCTTGATGTATGTGAGTGTGATAGATCTGATTCTGATATAGGTTTCAATTGTGTAATGGTGCAGGGAGAGGGGATTCATGGTTAGGAAAAGGGGAAGGGAGCAGGAAGCCCCAGAGAGATATTCTGTAATTATCAATAAACCAATTGTTTGGAATCAAATGACTTTGCTTGGTGTCTCAGGGCTGGGTTTGTTTGCACCCATGCTAACTCCCTCGCCAGCACTCCTTCTTTGCCATTTGTCCCACAGTCCTATCGCGGCACACCACCCTTGCCATTCCCAACATCCTTCACTCCCACCAAATTTACAAACTTGCCCTCCACTCCACATTGACAAATATAAAATGTGCAAAAGTCTGAGGTACATATACATAGCTAGGGTGCCTAACACTTTTGCGCTATTCTGTAAACAAATTCTAAGCTCGTACAAATGAGATTGTTATATTCAGATCTTCACATAAGCTCCAACTAAAATTAGTAGAAGGGAAGAATGCACTGACTACAAAGACACAACCAGCACAGGGAATTTGCCTGTTCAAGCCTCAACATTTTTATTTCGTGGCATGACAAGTCTTACTCGCACCCAAGTGCATTTTTTAAAGAAAATTATGAAACACTCAGCAGGTCAGATCTGAAATGTTAACTCTGTTCCTCTGTCCGCTGATGAGTCTGATGTCCTAAGTATTTTCATTTTGAGTTTTGATTTCATATTTCCAGCATCTCCAGGCTTTTAAATTTTCATTTGTTTTCAAAAGTAGTTTTATTTCTTAAATGTAATTAACGTTTGTGATTTTTCTCTTTTCTTAATAACAAATTTCTTCATTTTGTTTCCACATTTAAGTTAAAAGACAATTAAATATTTTAACATGCATGCATGCTCAGAATCTCTGGGGGAGCAGTTTGCTTTTGCTAGCTGGTGTAAAACTTTTATAAGAGAATCTTCTACAGGTTCTCCTCATCTCTGCATATGGAGATCATCTGAAGTCAATAGAGCCACATCACAGGGCTAAACTGACAAAGTGGTGTTCTCTACCAGCAAACAAACAGATGGTGTGGAGACCTCTAAAGTATTTGTATCATAAATTAATATTATTGGTTATTATGAGAAGTCATGAAATGAAATAGAAAAGCAACACAGCGTGTCTGATAGGTACTACTGTGTCTTCAAAGACAGAATTTGTTTTTATTCTAGGGTCACAACAGGTAGCAAAATGGCCAGCAGAATGCATTATTCCTTATTCATGAAAGACCTTCTCACAACATTATTGAAGGAAAATACAATACTGGAGAAGAATTGGCACACAAGCACTGAAGTTCTGCATATTGAATTATAGCTGTGAGTTACAGGAATAGAGAATAATTAGAGAGAAAAGAGACATTGGTGGAATCTGTTCTGTATCTCTATGCAATGTTCTGCATAAAATAAAAAGGTAGGTTCCAAAATTAAGTAAATATCAGTATTGTTTATAATGCTGATAGCTTGTGACAGAAGTGTTAAGGTTGTTTCTTGACCGTCTTCTTATAATTGAGGCTACATTCTTTTATGAAAACTGAACAAGAACAAGATGAACGTAACGTTTGAAAATGGCCATGGTTAGATCATATAAACTTCCAGTGTAAGAATCTGAGCAATCACTTGTCTTAGATATTAAATAGCAGAGGAAGTGTATACTAAAAATTGATAACCAATTGAATAAACAGTTCAATGAAATTACGTCAATGGAAATTAGGGTTGCATGGTAGCAGAGTGGCTAGTGTAATGCCATTACAGTTCCAGAGACTTGGGTTCAATTCCCACCTCTGTCTGTAAGGAGTTTGTACGTTCTCCCTGTGACCATGTGGGTTTCCTCAGGGTGCACCAGTTCCCCCCACATTCCAAAGATGCATAGATTTGCAGGTGAATTGATCATATAGGTGTAATTGGGTGCAACTGACTCATTGGGCCAGTACTGCCTATTACCGTGCTCTATCTCTAAATAAAAAAAAGAATAAATAAAATAATGAAAGAGGAAAGACAGAGAAAATATGATTGAGGTTCTTAATATTATGATCATCTCTGAAAACTTTATTTCCACTAGAGAATAAAAGAAGCAATTAGTTGTTCTTCTTTTAAGAAGTGAAAGAAATACTGAAGGTAACTACAGGTGGCCCCCGTTTTTCGAACATTCACTTTACGACAGCTCGCTGTTACGAAAGACCTACATTAGAACCTGATTTCACTAACCAAAGAAGATTTTCACTTCTACGAAAAAAAAGTCGCCCACTATATAAGTGTTTACCCCGAGAAAGACTACCATGACCGTGAAGCCTTGTGCGGGCAGTTGTGTGCGTATGCGTGTACGTGCGCGTGCGAGTACATGCCAATTTTTTTCTCCAAATTGATTTCAGCTCACTGTCTTCCCGATTTTGATAAGTGAAACTATACCATACATAAAATATTTCTACTTTATATCGGCTGTATATTTATCATATCATTCCTGCTTTTACTATAAGTTTGTGTTATTTTAGGTTTTATGTGTTATTTGATATGATTTAGTAGGTTATTTTTTGGGTCTGGGAATGCTCAAAAATTTGCCCCATGTAAATTAGTGGTATCGCTTCTTCACTTTATGACATTTCGGCTTACAAACAGTTTCATAGGAACGCTCTACCTTCGGATAGCGGGGGAAGCCTGTCTAGGACAATAAGACATAGAAGCAGAATTAGACCATTCAGCCGATCAAGCCTGCTCTGCCATTTCATTATGGCTGATGTATTATTGTCATCTACACCATTCTCCTGCCTTCTCCGTGTAACCTTTGAAACCATTACTAATCAAGAATCTATTTACCTCCACTTTAAATCCTTTGAAATTCCAAGGAGTTTGTACATCCTCCCTATGAACATGTGGGTATCCTCCAGGTGCTATGATTTTCCCTCACTTTCCAAAAATGTACCAGCTGGTGGGTTAATTGGTCATTGTAGATTGTCCTGTGATTAGGCTAGGATTGAATAGGTGGGTTGCTGGGCTGTGAGGTTCGTTGGACTGGAAGGGACTGTTTCATGGCATATCTCTAGATAAAATAAATATACCCAACGCTGGCCTCAACAGTCTTCTGTGGCAATAAATTCCACGGATTTACCAACTCTGTTTCAAGGAATTCCTCCTCATCTCTATTCTAAAAGGGACATCACTCTGCTCTGAGGCTGTGCTGTCTGGCCCTAGACTAGGAGTCTATGAGAAACAACCTCCCCACGTTCACTCTATATAGACTTTTGAATACTCGGTGTGGTTTGCCACAGTAAGTATTTCAAACAGTGATCACTGAATTTTCAAGTATGAGGTAAACAGTAGAGAAAATATTGAAATAGTGAAAGAGAGTAGGGAGTGATTCCTGTGCCCTCAGCTGGACATCTCATCTCAGCAGTTCTATGAACAGCATATTAAAACAGTATTGTGCTAAAGTACAATTTGATTTTGCTTGCTGGTGTAAAACTTTTATGAGAGAATTTTCTACAGGTTTTCCTCATATCTGCATATGGAGATCATCTGAAGTCAATAGAGCCACACCTCGGAGCTAACCTGACAAAGTGGACTTAACTGGAAACAAACGAACAGTTGGTGTGGAGAGCTCTAAAGTATTTATATTGTAAATTAATTCTCCATGGTTTTTTTCTTATTTTATCCTGAAGTTTTGCTTTTCTTGGATTGAGGACACATAAATTCTTTTAGACTTCTGGCACTTTGAATAAGGTTCTGATAATGAATGAAACAATTTCATTGACTGCAGAATTCATTGTAATCAAGCAGAGTGTAGAAACTCTTATAAACAATATTATACCCTTGGCATCTGACATTGTATTGAAAATGGTTTGGTTGTCTTTTTCTAGCATTTTAATGATAACCAATATAAACAGGTAGAGAGCATAAAGCACTACAGCACAGTAAAAGGTCCTTCAGCCCATCTACACTATACTGGCCTAGTCCCCTTGGTCTGCACTGGACTATACCTCTCCCTACCCCTCCTATCCATATATTTATCCAAACCTCTCTAAAATGGTACAATCAAACTGGTAACCACAACTCCTGCTGGGAGCTCATTCTGCTCTCACACCACCTTTGAAGTGAAGAAGTTTCCCATGTTTCCCTTAACTATTTCACCTTCCACTCTCAACTATTACAATCAGAAAATAACAATTTTAAGTATTTTAAATAACAGAGCATTTTGATATGGGGAAGAGAATGATGCTATTTAAATTGGTTGCTGATACCTTTGAAGTTTTAGTCTCTAGCTACTAGTCTGCTAAATGACAAAAGAGGAGGGAAAAGATTGTTTTTGCTAGAATATGTATAAGAAATAGTAATAACAGAATTCCGAGTGCTCTTTATAAATAATTGAAAAATGTACTGTATTTTGATGAATAAGTAGAGGGATTGAATAATAACTCACTCAGATGCCTTATAGAGAACAAAGGGCACAGATCCTTTTGCAGTGCGTAGTCTCTTCTTTCATTTACTGCTGTTTCCTCCTTACCCTCTTCAAATGCACTTTCCAAAATGAATGTCAGATATAATGGAAAAGGAATTCAATTATATTTTGTTAATAGATTTTACTAGGAGAATAAAAAGATATGTTCTCAATTTCTTTCATTATGAGATGTCTTGACAGCCCCAGAGAAATGTATCATCTTTGCACTTATGCCTGTTCGCTTCCATTAAGAAGGCTTTATCTAACATGGTGAGAAGCTACTTTTACTGCTAAAGCTGTACTAGTGTGCCGATTTCTGCTTAGTCGAAAGATGTGAAATCCTAAAGCAAATTCAGCAAATCAGGCAGTAACATTGCAGTGAGATACAATGCATCTGGTCAAGAATATTATTTTAGGCACTATGAAAGATTTTTGACTGAAGCTTCAGGTCTGCTTTTCTGTCAATAAATAATCTCTGATCAGCTGACTTAATTCCTGTATGTTTATTTTATTTTTATTTTACTTAAAGTTACGGCGCAGAATAAGCCCTTCCAGTTGCACTGCCTAGCAACCCTGATTTACCGTAAACTAATCACGGGACAATTTACAATGATCAATTAACCTACTAACCAGTATGTCTTCGGACTGATGGAGGAAACCAGAGCACCTAGAGAGAGCCCTCGCATTCCATGGGGAGTAGCTGCAGACGTCTTTCAGAGGACGCCGGGATTGTGCTCCAACATCCCGAGCTATAATAATACTATGCTAACCGGTACAATGCTGTGGCACCCTACTCTAGGTTTATAATCATTGCTCACTCAGAATGGAGCAACATCTGTTTAAAGCACATTTCTTTTTAGTATTTTATAAAAGCATGTTAAAAATCAACAAAGAAAGCCAGATTTGAGATATATATCTATATACCTTGTTACCAAGGAAGTATGGTTAACCAACTTGGAATATACAAATAGGAAGTAAATTTAACTAAGCAGATGGTATTTTTGAGACAAAAGAAAATTAATTAGTTATCAGTTTATACTTAGCATGTTGCAGCAAGTTCTTTATTTCAAGGGGACACCATTTTAAACATGAAGCTCAACTAAAGGTGGATAAGATCCAATCATTAACCATTACATTTATTCAGTCTGGTGTGTCAATCTGTAAGTTGGGTGTTGCCATGGAAAGGAAAACTGACTTGCTAACTTATATAGTTTGTTCTATGACTACCTGAACCATAACATTGTTGGTGTGATTGACAGTTTTACTGAACTGCATATCTAAGTCAAAATATAATTTGAACTGAAAAATAGCATTAATGAGTTGTATTAATAAAGAACACACAAATGACCAACCTATAGATGATGTCACATGCCGTTTTATATATGCTAATGACTTATGCATCACTGTCCAAAGCACTGATTTTAACACCGTGGAGAGAACGCTTTCTGGGGCCTTGGAGGGACTAACATCCTACTATGAAGAAAACCACTTACGTGCAAACCCATTACAGACACATTTGTGTATTCCACCTCAGGAACCGTGAAGCCAAACGACAGCATAAAGCAATCTAATGTGAAGCAACACTGATGCATTGCAAGCACCCTATCTACTTAGGAGTCACCCTTGACAGGTGCCTCACGTTCAAGAACCACATCAATAAGACAAAGGCAAAAGTGAGCGCATGAAACAACATCCTGAATAAGCTCACGAAGACAAAATAGGGAGCAAGCTCAAAAACATTGCAAGCCAGTGCACTTGCTCTTTGCTATTTTCAGAAGGCATTTGATAAGGTCCCACATAGCAGACTGGTGGGTAAAATCAAAGCTCATGGCATTGGGGGGCAAGACATTGACATGGATAGAAAACTGGTTGGCAGATAGAAAGCAAAGGGTAGCGGTGAATGGGTGTTTCTCGGAATGGCAAGTGGTGACTAGTGGGGTGCCACAGGGCTCTGTATTGGGACCACAGCTGTTTACGATTTACGTCAACGATTTAGATGAAGGCATTGAGAATAACATCAGCAAGTTTGCTGATGATACTAAGCTGGGTGGCAGTGTGACATGTGATGAGGATGTTAGGAGAATTCAGGGTGACTTGGATAGGTTGGGTGAGTGGGCAGATACTTGGCAGATGACGTTTAATGTGAATAAGTGTGAGGTTATCCACTTTGGGAGTAAGAACAGGAAGGCAGATTATTATCTGAATGGTGTAAGGTAAGGGAGAAATACAAAGAGATTTAGGAGTCCTTGTTCATCAGTCACTGAAGGTGAATGAGCAAGTGCAGCAGGCAGTGAAGAAGGCTAATGGAATGTTGGCCTTTATTACAAAGGGAATTGAGTACAACAGCAAGGAAATCCTCTTGCATTTGTACAGGGCCCTGCTGAGACCACATCTGGAATATTGTGTACAGTTTTGGTCTCCAGGGTTAAGGAAGGACATCCTGGCTGTAGAGGAAGTGCCGCGTAGATTCATGAGGTTAATTGCTGGGATGTCAGGACTATCTTACGCAGAGAGGTTAGAGAGACTGGGCTTGTACACACTGGAATTAAGGAGGTTGAGAGGGGATCTTATTGCAACATATAAGATTATTAAGACATTGGACAAGATAGAGGCAGGAAATATGTTCCAGATGCTGGGAGAGTCCAGTACCAGAGGGCATGGTTTGAGAATAAGGGATAGGTCATTTAGGACAGAGTTAAGGAAAAACTTCTTCTCCCAGAGAGTTGTGGGGTCTGGAATGCACTGCCTTGGAAAGCAGTGGAGGCCAATTTTCTAGATGCTTTCAAGAAGGAGCTAGATAGGTATCTTATGGATAGGGGAATCAAGGGATGTGGGGACAAGGCAGGAACCGGGTATTGATAGTAGATGATCAGCCATGATCTCAAAATGGCAGTGCAGGCTCGAAGGGCCGAATGGTCTACTTCTGCACCTATTGTCTATTGTCTATTCCACTGCCGAATGTGCCTGCCCTGCATGGAAAAGACCTACTCATGCTAAGAAGATGGATGCAGTTCTGAATGCAAGCTGCCGACTTATCACAGGTTGTTTAAAACCAACAAACATCAACAGCCTATAGATCTTGGCGGGTATTGCTCCCCCGATACAAGAAGAACGGTAGCCAGCAAAAAAGAATGACTCTGTCAAACATCAGATGAGAGGCACCCTCTACGTGGTCGTACACCCACACCCAGCTGCCTAAAGGCAAGGAAGAGCTTCACGAACAGTGTTGTTCCATTACAATCAACCCCATCTGAAGCCCGCGTCACCTTGTGGAAAGACCGGCTCTCCAGTCTCAAACAACCCCCAATGATGGAAATTCCACCGGATGAAAGCCTTCCTCCAGGAGCTAATTGCAACGAGGCAACCTGGAAGTGCCTGAACAGACTCAGGACTGGTGTAGGTCGTTCAAAGGCGTCACTAATCACATGGGGATATGCAACCAGTCCGACAACTTGCCAATGTGGAACTGAGCCACAAATTATGCAACATCTCCTGCAATGCCCATCGCTAGAGGAACCCTGTACTGTTGCAGATCTTGCCAAATTCAATAACATAGTGCAAAAATGTGTCCAGTTCTGGCTGCGCCATGTATAGACTGTCTGTGGGCATGATAAGAAGAAAAATAAAGAGACACCACAGAAAAAAAAAATTCAAGCAAATAAAAAAAACATTCTAGTACCAACTGTACTGGATTCCAAACAACATCACTAATATTCTTGGTATATAATCAAGCATTTTCATCTGCTGAAAAGACTCATTGAGAAGCAGTGAGCAAAGCCGTTTATAAATTAATTTTAAAGGTTATCTAAACCCTTGAGCATTGCTAATGACAACTTTATTTTGCAGCTTACTACTCTCCTTTCCTTTTCCATCCCAAATCTGATTTTATATTTCTACTTACATACATGCTAATGAATGCACAAGGACCATATTCGATCTCTAGGTAAAGGTGTCAATTCCAAATTGAAACAATCTATTCACAGCTAATGTAAATTATTCTTTGTCTTCTTTTTATCTATTTCAATATTGGTTATTGATGTGATTTTGGTGATGTGATAGAATGCGAGGATGATATGTATAAATTCAGAAGCGAATCTGATAGAATAAATCTATAAAGCAAGTTGCTATAATTTGGAATGCATTACCTGAGAAGTTGGAAACAAGTTCAAATAGCAATTTTGACAAGGAAATAGAATATAAATGCATTAAGAGGAAAAGTTTGCACAGGCATGGAAAAAGAGCGGCAGAGATTTCTACTAAAGAACTGGGACACATGATGGGTGAGTAGCCTCCTGCTGTATTGTATAACATTATGTTGGTAAATTGGTTTAGTATTGTCACATGTACTGGGTAAAGTGAAAAACTTTGCTGTGCATGCCATCCATACAGATTAGTTCATCACATCAGTCCATTGAGGTAGTACAAGAGAGAAGCAGACAGACTTGCAAATTGTGTTACAGTTACAGAGGAAGTACAGTGCAGCAGACATGAAGGTGCAAGGCTATGACAAGCTCAATTGTGAGTTTAAGAGTCCACCTTCTATTACAAGGGAACGGTTCATCAGTTTTAGAGCAGTGGGATAGAAAATGTCTTTGAGCCTGGTGGATATCACTTTTCATTTGATCATCTCCTTTGGCCTTTTAATTACATCTCTCTTTAACCTTTTATTAATGGTCATCTCTGTCCTTTTGCTAAACAGTTTTAATTTTCTGCCAGCTCCAGTGATAGTGAGTTCTACATTTCAACTACATTTTGAGTAAATTATCTTTTGTTTTGTCTCCTATTGTTTCAGAACTTCAAACAGATGGAACTTTCTTTCAAAATCAACCCTGCACAAATAATGTACAATGTTAAAGGACTCTATTAGGTCATTAATATGTTCTTTCCTTGAAAAACTCAATCTTCTTCATAATTGAATCTTTCTAACAGATATATCTGTTAAATCATTCACCACTGTGGATTTATTTTGCATATTCAAGATAGACAGTAGAATTGCATAGTAGTCATTGCAAACTGATCAGGGCACTGCAAAACAGTACCATTACTTTACGTTGAGATACCCAGTGCTGGATTTCCAACATCTGCAGGATCTCTCATGTTTACAATTTCTTCAGCTTTTAATTGCATAGCACAAGAATTCTAAGTACTTTGTTGGCATTGTTCACCTCTTTGCAGATACATGCTTTTGCTTTTAGATTTGGTCAACTACATTATCAGGTCAATTTGCTTCTTAATGCAGTGTCAGACATTTAAAGAGTTAGATGATACTTTCTTCTTCCTACTAAACCTTATAATCTCCTATTCATCCATGTTAAAATCAATTTTCCCTCTTAACTGTCCAGTCCAGATATTTACTAATGTTTTACATAAGAACATAAAAACATAAGAAATAGGAGCATGAGTAGGCCATCCAGCCCATCAAGCCTACCCCACCATTCAATAAGATCATGGCTGATCTGTCCGTAAACTCAGCTCCATCTACCTGCCTTTTCTCCAAAACCCTTAATTCCCTTACTATGTAAGAAACCTATCTAACCATTTCTTAAATATATTTAGTGAAGAAGCCTCAACTGCTTCCCTGGGCAAAGAATACCACAGATTCACCACTCTCTGGGAAAAACAGTTTCTCCTCATCTCGGTCGTAAATCTTCTCCCCTGAATCTTGAGGCAATGTCCCCTAGTTCTAATCTCACCTACCAATGGAAACAACTTTCCTACTTCTATCTTATCTATCCCTTTCAAAATTTTGTATGTTCCTATAAGATCCCCCTCATTCTACTGAACTCCGGAGAGTATAGTCCCAGGCGAGTCAATCTCTCCTCATGGGTTAACCCTTTCATCTTGAATCAACCTGGTGAACCTCCTCTGCACTGCCTCCAAAGCCAGTATATCCTTCCTCAAGTATGGAGACCAGAACTGCACACAGTACTCCAGGTGCGGCCTCACCAGTACCCTGTATAGTTGCAGCATGACCTCCCTGCTCTTGAATTCAGTCCCTCTAGCAATGGTTGCATGAGGTCAGTCATCAGTACTAGTCATTATTCCCTCACTAGCACTGTTAGAGCTGCTGCCTCATTGACTACAGTAGTGTAGAGTTATTTCCTGACCTCTGGTGCCTTTGACCACATGGATCTCTCCCTGGTGCTTCAATTTCCTCCCACATCCTAAAGGAGATATCATTGGAATGCTTATTGATCCTTGAGTGTTGGGAATTTGAACAAAGAAAACAAATTATTTTGGGGATATGGAATTTATGAGAGCCAGCATTGAGTTGATGTGTTGAATGGCTTCCTTCCTTAGGAAAGAGAAAAAATAAAGCATGGATATTTTGTTATTTCTGAAACCAAGTTTTGTTTCAATATCAGTAGAATCACTGGTCCCTGGATTTATCCTAGTAGAATATTGAGTTCTAAATTCTTCATATCTGAATGCTTAAACACAAGATATTCTGCATATACTGGAAATCCTGAAAACCTAAATGCCCATGCATTCTTTACTCTCACCATTATTTTTTTATTATCTATGCTTTGTACTCAGAAATTTATAACGAGTTTAGTGGACATAAACAAAAATGCCTCAAAAAACTGTGGAAATGGTATTTACAATATTATCCTTGCGTGCTCTTACCATCAAATCTATTAGATTATTCATTCACAAACATGAATATTTAAAACAGAGGAGATTCTGCAGGTTATGGAAATCCAGTGTAACACACACACAATGCCGGAGGAACTCAGCAGGTCAGGCAGCATCTACGGAAAGGAATAAACAGTCAACATTTCAAGCTGAGACCCTTCACCAGGACTGGACAGGAAGGGAGAAGACACCAGAATAAGAAGGCGGGGAAGTGGGAAAGAGTATAAGCCAGAAGATGATGCGTAAAGGCAGGTGGTGGAGAGGGAAGGGGAATGAAGTGAGAAGCTGGGAGTGATAGATGGAAAAGGTAGAGGGCCAAAGAAGGAGGAATCTGATATGAGAAGAGTGTGAACCATGGGAGAAAATGAAGGACAAGGGACACCACGAGCAGGGGGCAGTTAGGATAGAAAAGAAGAGACAAGAAGGAAGCCAGAATGGGGAATAGAAAAAAGAGGGAAGGAGAGATGGGAGGAGGTTATTGGAAGTTAGAGAAAACAATGTTCATGCTATCAGATTGGAGCCTCCCCAGGTGGAATAAGAGGTTGCTCCTTCAATCTCAGAGCGGCCTCATTGTGGCAATAGCGAAGGCCAACATGTCAGAATGGGAACGGGGATTGTTAGCTGACTACCGGGTAATCCTGCTTGTTGTGGATGGAGCAAAGATGCTTGACAAAGCAATCCCCCATTCTGTATCAGGTCTCACCAATATAAGAGATGACCACATCAGGGATGCTGTGTACAGCAGACAAACCCAGCAGATTTGCAGGTGAAGTGCTGCCTCAACTAGAAGGACTGTTTGGAGCTCTGAATGGAGGTGAGTGATAAAGTGAATGGACAGGTGTAGCTCTTCTTCCACTTGCAGGGATAAATGCTAGGATAGAGATTAGTGGGGATGTGGGGGAAATCACAGAGGCGGTCATACTCTTGGAAAGTGGAGAGATGTTGGGGATGAGACAAAGATGTGTTTGATGGCAGGATCCCATTAAAGATGACCGAAGTTGCAGAGAATGATGTACTGAATGTGGAGGCTCATGGCATGGTAGGTGAGGACAAGAGGAACTCTATCCGTGTTAAAGCAGCGGGAAAATAAACTGAAGGCAGATGTCCAAGAAATGGAGGAGAAGCAGGAGAGGGCAGCATCAATGCTGGAGGAAAGGAGTCCATGTTTTTTGAAGGAAGACACCTCTGAAGTTCTGGTAAGGAAAGCCTCATCCTGGGTACAGATGTGTGGAGACAAAGAAATTGAGAAAAGGGAATAACATTTTTTACAGGTGACTGGGTAAGAAGTGGTAGAGTCAATATAGCCATGGAGTCAGTAGGATTACAAAAGTTATCGATGGACACTTTGTCCCCAGAGATGGAGACAGAGGGATCGAAAGGCCAAAAGGGCCTATTCTGTTCTGCATCTCGAAATACAATTGACAAATTGAGTTGTGAGAAATGGACCAAGTGAACTTAAGGGCAGGATGGGAGTTGGAAGCAAAGCTAATGAAATTGATGAGCTCAGCATGGGAGCAGGAGCAGCAACAAAGCAGCTGTCAATGTAGTGCAGCAAGGAGTTGGGAAGAATTACCAGTGAAAGCTTGGAAAATGGACAGATCCACATAACCAACAGAATGGCTGACATAACTGGGGACCACATGGCTTCCCATCCCTATACCTTGGGTATGGAGAAAGAGGGAGGAGCTGAAAGAGCAATTGTTGAGTGTGAGGACCAGTTCCACCATATGGAGGATTGTGGTGGTGGTGTGGGGGGAACTGATTGAGTCTCTTGTCGAGAAATAAGTGCAGAGCTTTAAGACAGATATTTTAAATTATGTATTTTAACTTATATTCTCTGCTTCCAAATATTCTGCTTTATAACAGTAGCCTTCACAATCTTTCCCATTCTAGGTATAAAGCTTCCTTTGTCTGGTTTTGTTCTATATTTATATTTTATGTTGCACTGGCAATAGTTATCACGATCCTCTGTCATTAACTGTAGGAATTTTACTTCATCTATTGTCTCTACTATTTACTTCTTAACTTACTTTAACGTGCAGATATACACTTCAGCTGGGGATCAAGGACTGATTCCTTTCTTGCTACTCCAAATCTATTAATATTCTCTCATGAAATGTGAATTTCATTAGCTTCTACAGTAAAAACTGAGTCATTTCAAACTCTTTTCAATGCTTCAGCATTGTCTGTGAATTTATCTTTTTCTGACTCCAGCTTAAACTTTCCTTAATTTTGTAATTTCTCTTCAACTTGCTGATCTATTTTAAACAAACAATCTTGTTAATATTTCCTTTGTCCTTTTAGTCTCTAAATCTGAAAAGACTTTTTCTTTTATTTTATTCATCTACTGGAATGTAATTTAATAAATCAGAGTAACTACTTCCAGAGTGTATGAAATATAGGCTTAGATATTATTCCAGGACCTGCCACTGCAAAATTCTGTAAGTGCAAAAGGGTCTGGTGATCAGTATTTGTTGATGGACAAGGGGTGAAGAAGGAAGAAAGTGCAATGAGGGGTTAGTGGCAGTTGAAAGGCATGGGTCAAGAGTAGAAGCAGCAGGGAGAGGGTTGTTGAGTACAAGTGAAAACTGTGTCAAGGAATTTGTTTTCTAAAAATGTTGTATCATGTCATAACATTCACTTACAATATTTAAAATATGTCAGCGTGGTATTATTTTCTTTTCTAGACATTCCATCAATGACAGGTTTAAAAGGTTATTACTCAAAGTCTCAGTGTTCAGCATTGAAAGGGCTGTAAAACTCATCGCTTTTGATTAAGCCTTGGTGGCACCTGCACTAAATTTCAAGCCATCCATCAGTACTTACATCTGTTTCTTTAAATGTGTCAAGTCTGTAACTTTCGGTTGTAAACACCTCTTTGCACTGGAAAGCCAGCACATTTAAGAACAAGCAGCACTTTTCCACTCAGTTGATCATAGTCCAGCAGGGATGGATTCTTGTCTCTGATGAATCTTAACAAGAACCAATGCACCTCTTTCATGATATTTTGGTCTTGCAAACAAAGCATGTTTCCTGTAACTTAATAAGGAAAATACAAGGAACTCAGCTGCAAAAACACAACATTTTAGAATATAATCTCTCAGGGAATCTCTCCTATGCTTCAGGGAAAAAGATTAAACTATCCAGTCTCTCCTTAAACTCTCCATTCCCAGTAACAGTCTTGTGAATCCTTTTCTGCTGCCTTCCGACTTAATGCATCCTTCCTTTTACGAGGCAACTAGAACTGCACACAACTCTTTGTGTGATCTCACTGGTGTCTCTTACAGCTGTAACGTGATATCCAGCTCTTGTACTCAGTCTCATGATTGATGAAGGTGTAATATCAAACGACTTCTTCACCATGTTTACCAATACCACCACTTTCAGGGAACTATATATTTATATCACTAGATCTCTTTATGCTATCCAGGATCCTTGCCAAAATGAAAACATTGGAGAGAGTTGGAAAAGGGCAACAATGCAGTGTAATGATAACCCACATGAACTGCGCCCCCCCCCCCCCCCAGAACCATGCAGAGTGGTTGTACTGCAACATAGAGAGCATTCAGTCTGGTTGTATAATGCATTTGTATGGTAATTGCTCTGCATGTGACCACAGGAAACTGCAGAGAGTTGTGGACACAGTTCAGCACTTCACAAGAATGAGTCTCCCCCCTATAGAGACAGCCTACTGCCTCAGTAAAACAGCTAACATAATCGAAGACCCCACTAACCCCTCCCACTTCGCCTTTCTCCCATTGTGCCCAAAATACAAAAGTGTGAAAGTATGCACCAACAGTCTCAATGGAACCTTAAATCCCACCGTTATCAGACACCTGAATAGATCTCTTGAATGACTAGATAGATTCCTGGCCTCACAATCTACTATATTACAATCTTTCAGTATTAATTATCTACACTGCACTTTTTCACTTTTCTACTTTATCCTACATTGTTCTTGTTTTACTTTATTCTAGTTCATTGCCCTGTGTAAGAACATAATCTGTATAAAGACTATACAAGGCAAGCTTTTCATTTTATCTTAGTACGTCTGACAATAAGAAGCCAATACCAATACCTTGTTAAGCCAGGGAAAATCATCTTGTTACTGGCTTCAAAGGGGTCTAACTTCTGGAGCAGGTAACTGTAGGACAAGCACTGTTGAAAGCACCTGCAGCTGTTAAAGGGTGGATGTTATTCCACAGCTCATAATAGGTAAGAGGGCGCACACTGATCTGGCACTGGAACCTATTGGTACAGAGGAAGAGAGAAATGGGTCTCCTTCACATTGTAGGACGAGGAAATCTTCTACACAGACTGAAAAATGGTAGCTAGATACATAGCAAGTAAGGAGTTGAGCTCCAAGGAATTGCAAGTGAAAAGCACTATCCACACACATCCAATACATTATCAAAATTATCTACAATTCCCATCTCTGAACAATTGCATCAGTAATCTCACTCACATCTCCATCCAATTTACCCAATTTCTCACTCACCTCTAACCTCTGTCAGGATTAGTCCCCAACATTAAAATGCACAGTCACACACTTACTACAATTGCAATCACCATTTTCACACTTCCTAGCTGCCTTTCATGCCATGGATTATAGATGGCAATCACAAACACATTGCCAGATAATCACTGAAAATTTTTAAACTCCATGCAGAGTAAAATGGCACCAGCAGCATCAAATCATCTGGGGAAGGGATGCAATCATTGCTCAGATTGCTCAATCCCAGATGACAAAGTGGTAAAGTTTATCTAGTGATTGAGCAGCTGGGACACAGTTCAAACCCTGCAGTGATACAATGAAGATAACAGTGTGAAATAATCCTCCTCCTCAGAACCACTTACCTATCATCATAATACCTCTCAATGTACGAAGTCTGGAAGGTGACTCCTGCAACTCCCCTCATGACAACCTTAAACTTAATTCCTTTTTAATTCCACATCAACAAGAGATTCCTCACTGCCAGGTAAGGAACTCTTCACTTGATCTGTAAAATACAGCGACAGCTCAGATGGAGTCACTTCATGTATTGTAGAGAATAGGGTTAAATTGAAAGTGGGACCTTCACAAATCAATAGTGTTCAAGCAAATGCTGAGGTAAAGCGTAAACCGTTTTGGAATACACACTTTAACCAGATGCATATAATACTTATAGAAACCACTATGATGCCAAACACATCAGCTTCTGAATGTTAGAGGTGTAGTCATTCAGGCAAGTGGAACACATTCCACCATGTTCTGGATGCGCCTTGTGGGAAGATTTAAGTGCCAGAAGATATTCACAAGAGAAGAAAAAATTGCTGTAATAAATTTCAGGTAACACTTATAATGTCATAGAAAAACCATTAAAAAAAAGTCCAAAGGGAACTCTTTCCCACTATCTGGACTTCTCTGGAAAGATCTCTTTGTGCAAAACAAATGTCAAAACTTAATTACTGTAAAATCCTCCACACCAATTATGTGGGGTCAGCCCTTGCCAGCAGCAAAGGAAGCTGAGGAGACAAAGTCAGAGCCCATTTCTGCCTAGGCAGTCAGGGACTACTAACTGACAAGAAAAAGAATTTAATAAACATCAACCTAATTCCTGACATTGTTATTTGGATAATGAAGGAGTCCATGCTGGTGTTCAACTAAAATGAACAGAATCTAAAATAAAAATAGGAATGGTGTCACGGTCTTCAAAATTAACATCGCTACAGTATGTGCAGCAGGACCAGTTACCGTATAATGGCAGCAAGAGTGAAAGTTACTGAAATTGCTTACTGGTACTGTCATATCAATAACAATGTCAGTTTACCCATTTGTACTGATCATGTAATCAACTTTCTGACTGTTCGCCGTTCAGTCTTTATAAAATTACTTTCAATTATGAATAACTTCTGAAATGGGTATTCACCGATGTTATGTAACATGAAAGATGACGCTGCTGGATTCTTTCTTTTTAGTGATAGTTGAAATACTAAATTTCAAAGTAACATATTATCAAAGTACATTTGTCATCTGAGATTCACAAGAAATACAACAAACACAATGGAATCAATGAAAGACCACATCCAACAGGATGGACAACAAACAATGTGCGAAGAACAAAAAACTTTGCAGTTTCAAAAGAGAAAAATAATAATAAAAATAGATAAGCAATAAATATCAAGAACTAAGGTGAAGAGTCCTTAGGTTGTAGGAAGGGTTCAGTGATGGGGTGAGTGAAAACGAGGGCAGTTATCCTCTCTGCTTCAAAAGGCTCATAATTGGGTGATAATAACTGTTCCTGAACCTGATGTTGCAGGTCCTGAGGCTCTTGTACTTTCTTCCTGATAGCAACAAGAAAAGAGCATGGCCTGGATAGTGGGGTTCCTTGACGATGGATGATGCTTTCCTATGTCCTCTCTTCGTATAGATATGTTCAATGATGGGAAGGTCTTTACCAGTGATGGAGTAGGCTCTATCCATTATGTTTCGTAGGCCTTTCTGTACAAGAGCATTGGTGCTTCCATACCAGGCCAGTCTGTATACTCCTCACCACACACCTATAGAAGTTTATCAAAGTTTTAGATGACATGCCAAATCTTTGCAAACTTTGAAGAACAGCGAGGTACCTCCATGCTTTCTTCGTAATGGCTCTTAAGTGCTGGACACAAGCTAGGCCATTTGAAATAATAACACCGAGGAATCTAAAGTTGCTAACCCTCTTTACCTCTGATTCCTCCAATGAATATTAGCTCCTGGACTTCTGGTTTCCTCCTCCTGAAGTCGATAATCATTTCCTTTGTCTTGCTGGCATTGCAGAGTTGCTGCTGTGGCACCACTCTGCCAGATTTTCAAACTACCCTCCTTTATGCTGATTCATCACTACCTTTGATTCAGCTTATGACAGTGGTAGTGTTAGCAAACTTAAGCATGACATTGGAGCTGTATTTATCCATACAGTCATAAGTATAGAGTACAGCAGGTGGCCAAGTACATGGGCTTGTGGTTCTGAGAGAGATTGTGTAGGAAACTTTGCTGCCAATCCAAACAGACTGGGGTCTGCAAGTGAGGGAATTGAGGATCCATTTGCAGAAGGAGTTAGTGAGGCCTAGCATTTGAAGCTTATTTATTAGTTTTCAGGGGATGGTAGCATTGAATTCAGAGCCACAGTCAAAGAAGAACATCCTGATGTATGCATCAGAATTGAGTGAAGAGCCAATGAAGTGGCACCTGCTGTTGACCTGTTGAACTGGGAGGCAAATTGGGGTGGATCTAAATCTCTTTTCAGGCAAGAGATGATATGTTTTATCAACAACACACACAAAATGCTGGTGGAACATAGCAGGCCAGGCAGCATCTATAGGGAGAAGCACTGTCGACATTTCAGGCCGGGACCCTTCGTCAGGACTAACCGAAAGGAAAGATAGTAAGAGATTTGAAAGTAGTGGGGGGAGGGGGAAATGCGAAATGATAGGAGAAGACCGGAGGGGGTGGGATGAAGCTAAGAGCTGGAAAGGTGATTGGCGAAAGTGATACAGAGCTGGAGAAGGGAAAGGATCATGGGACGGGAGGAGAAAGAAAGGGGGGGGGGAAGCACCAGAGTGAGATGGAGAACAACTAAATATGTCAGGGATGGGGTAAGAAGGGGAGGAGGGGCATTAACGGAAGTTAGAGAAGTCAATGTTCATGCCATCAGGTCGGAGGTTACCCAGCCGGTATATAAGGTGTTGTTCCTCCAACCTGGGTTTGGATTCATTTTGACAATAGAGGAGGCCATGGATAGACATATGTTTTATCACCAGTTTCTTAAATCACTTAGTGATTTAGTGTTATTGGATGGAAGTCATTGAGACAGGTTACCACATTTTTCTTAGGCACTGTATAATTGAAGTGTGCTTGAAGCCCGTGTGCACCTCAGACTGCCAAAGCGTGTGGTTAAAGATCACAGTGAACACTCTAGGCATTTAGAGATCAGCATAGGCATTTAGTACTTGGCCAAGCATCCTGTTCGGGCCAAATGCTTTCCATGGCTTCACCCTCTTGAAGTATGCTCTCATGTCAGCCTCAGAGACTGAAAGCACAGGGTTGTCAGGGGATGTGAGTGTGTGTGATGGTGCCTCCATGTTTTGATGATCAAATTGAGCAAAACAATCACTGAGCTCATCTGGCAGCAACACCTTGTTGTCGGTTGATTTCACTTTGTAAGAAGTGATAGCATTCAAGCCCCAGCACAGCTACTGAGCATCCTTTACTGATTTACGTTTGGTCTGGAATTGCCACCGCACATGAGATAGCTTTCCAGAAATCGTAGCTGGACCTTATTTTATTTAACTTGGTCTCCAGAACTGAATGCCACTGACATGGCCCTCAGTAGATTGCAGATCTCATGGTCCATCCAAAGTTTCTGGTTAGGGAAGACTGAATGATTTGATAGGGACACAGTCATCGATGACTGTTTTTATAAGGTCACGGACAATCATGGTGTATTCATTCAGATCCTCTGATGAGTCCTTAAACACGCCCAGTCTACCAATTCGAAGCAATCCCGTAGTTGCTCTTCAGCCTCCTGCAATTACCTTTATGTTGTTTTTATCTCTGGAGCCTTGCTCTTTAGACTCTGCCTGTATACATGTAGAAGGACAGCTAAGTGCTCATAAAATGGGGTCTAGACATGGAACTGTAGACATTCCTTCTCATAGTGGAAGTGGTTGAGTGTGTGAGGTTTCCTGCTGCTGAGGTGATATGTCGATGATAATTGGGCTGAGATGTCTTCAAGCAAACCTTAATGAAGTTCCTGACTATGATTTCAAAGGTGTAAGTGTGAGCTGTTTCTTGTTTGCTAATTGAAGCATTCAATACATTGAGTGTTTGTTTAACATCAGCTTTTGGTTATATGTAGATTGCAGTCAAGATCACCAAAAAGAACTCTCTTGTTCAATAGAATGGTCGGTGCTTAATCATCAGATGTTTCAGGTTAGGGGGGGGGAGTGGGGAGCAAGAGTGTGACAAGACTGTTGTGTGCGAGCACCAGAAAGAGTTTATCATGAAATTCTGATCCCCACTTTTTTTGCCTTTTCCAAATCAGCATTCCAGTTCATCTGCTGTCTCAAGAAGCTCTTAGGGTTTACCAATATATCCAGATATAATTTGCCACTTCGTTGGTCCAAACATTTCATGCATTAATGCATTAGAAACAATTCAGAGGAGGTTTATTGGACTATTATTTAGAATGAATGAATTGTATCAAAAGGGAAGGTTAGATAGCAAGGTTCATATTTTCTGGATTTTAGAATTGATTGAAACATAATTCCCAAATTAGCTTTTGCCAGGATCCTTGAGGAAGAATCTGTTAATTGGGGGTGGTGGGGGGAAGAAGGAAGGGACAGTGCTCAAAAATAATGGTCCCAGAGCTGCAGCTCCTAAAATCAGTCTTTGTTCAATCTAAGACTTACACAAACAAGGGCTGCTTAAATAGAGGATTAGTGAATTGAAATTATTGAAGTTTTAACTTTGTCAGTTAATGCTCTCAAACTGGCTCAGTAAAAATGGACTCAGATTTTGCCTCCTCGACTTCTCTACTGCTGGCAAGGGCTGACCCTGCTTAATTAGTTAGTACAGAGTATCAGACAGGCAATGAAGGTTTGACAACTGCTCTGCACAATAATAGATTTCTAGTGCAATACAGATAGTGAAAAAGTTGTCATGCAATTCCAATTGCTTGCTTATGACAAGTATGACAATATTTATTATAGGAACATTTCCCTCTGATATATAAGATTCAGTCTGGTTTCAGGACTGGATCCGTGTAGTCAGCCCTAGAGACTAAGTAGTATTTGCTCTGGAATAGTCAGCACAGGAACTGTTGAACATTAACTGAGTCAGACTTCAAGAGTTTCCTTATCTTTATCATTTGGGATGGGGAAAATAGTAACCATTCCTCCCTTTGAGCCTGCCCTGCTATTTACGGTTAATGCTCTATCTCAGTAATATATTCTTGTTTTCTCCTTATATCTTAAACAGGTTTAATGATTTGGCTTCTTTAGTCCTCTGAAGCAGCACATTCCAAAGGTTTCATCATACCCTGAATAAAGAAGGATAAATTCTGGACCAACTGGACATTGAGGAAGTGACGTCTCTTGTATATACTTACACTACATAATTTTGAATGTGGCACCATTAACGTGACATAATTTCAGTCTATGTCTCCTCACAGGGTTAGGAATTGTACCATTCCTGAGACACAATTTCTATGTAAGGAGAAGAATGTGACTGTTAAATCCAAAGCCTCTGTAGTCCCCATAATGCAGCATTACACTTGAAGACTTCTTAGCAATGTCACAAATGTATCTTGCAATGTGCTGAAGACATAGAATTTTATGGAGCCAGTGGCCTACTCCACCAGTGGCAAGGCCTTACAGACCTGCTCTGTGGGTGCAGGTGTAGCAAAAGCAGGTTTCGAGTTCCTGAGCACTGAGAAGTGATGGCCTCTTTGGTCAGCAAGTTGCTAAAGAGTTGGTCCCTGAGAGAAATGATTAAATTAAAGACGGTTCTTAAGGAGTCCATTTAGAATGTGCTGACACAGAAAGAACGTGCAAAGCAACTTGCAGGGCAACGTATAAACCAATTTGCAAAATCAGGATGAAACAATAGCTTGCTGATTAAAGAAGCGATACAGGTAACGGGAAGACATGCTTAACGGTTGAACAATAACGGTGTTAATGCGCTGAGGCTGATAAGTGGGCCAAAGGGTAATCACATTTGTAATTTTGTAATGAGATTAAGGAAGAATGTCTGCACCTCACATGGGTGCAACTCACAAACTCGTAAACAAGTAGGGTATAAAAAACTGTGCAAAGTGTAATTCGGCACTCAATCTAGCAGGAGCTGGTTGGGTCCGACTCTGCAGACTCGAAAAATAAAGTTTACCGTTCTGCAAATTGCTGAGACTCAGTGTGTTTCTGACAACGTGGGGGCTCCTCCGGGATCCACACTCCGGCCGCGGTGGACACGAGGAAGGACATCGGAGACGGTGCACCCCGCCGAGTTTGGCGGTCCCTGACTCCTTGCTCGTCGCTCCGGCGCGGCTTGAGCGAGTGATATCCGGACAGCGCAGAGCGGTAAACGGGGAGAAGGGGACAGTACCTGGTACTGGAAGTCCCCAGGACGCACCGGGTAAGTGCCTACTATTATAGTAGAAGGATGCGGGAATAAGTAAGGACGGAGAAGACCGGGATTGCTACCCGGGGGTCCTCCTGATAAAAGTCCTTGGGACGCACCGGGTAAAGTGCCTACTGTTGCAGTAGAAGGGTGCGGGATTAAGTAAGAGCGGAATAAGATGGGAGGGGGTGGCTCTAAAAAGAAAGAGGAAACGGAAAGACCGGGACCATACCCGGGGGTTCCTCCTGATAGCCCCCTCGGTAGAATGTTTGAGAATTGGGGATGTGGAAGACTAAAAGGGAAACAAAAAAAAATGATACAGTACTGTTTAATTTGGTCGAAACAGCCGATAGAAAAACCTGCGGTCTGGTGGCCGCGGCTTGGGTCTGAGGAGGATTGGGTACGACAAGCCTTAAACATTTACGTTAATTCAAAACCAAATGTAAAACCGGAAGAAATTGCTTATGCTTTTTGTTGGGCTCCCTGGCCAGGAGTAACAACAAAGAGTTTTAAATTGGGCATTAAAGGGGAGCGGAAGTGGGACCCACTCGATCATTTACCCCCTCCCTATGTCCAGCCTTCTGCGCCCCTTGCGGGAGCAGAGGGAGGACGTGAAGAAAGTGAAAAAACAGAAGAAATAGACCCGGAGAGGGAAGAGAGGGATGTTAGGGAAAAAGCAAAGGCAAGGATCGAAACAAGGAGTGTGACAGGAGCAGATAAGAAAAAGAAAGACGAATTAAAAAAGGAAGAGGTACAGCTGTGTCCCCTTCGAGAGGTTCCAATGGGAGGAGCACGAGGAGGAACAGGATTTGTAAACGTCCCTCTGACAAGTACCGAAGTACGAGGATTTAAGAAAGATATGAAAACTTTATTAGAAGATCCAATGGGACTGGCAGAACAGTTGGATCAATTCTTAGGACCTAATGTTTACACTTGGGAAGAAATGCATGCGATTATGGGAACGCTATTTTCTGCACAAGAGAGGCAAATGATACGACAAGCTGCAATATCAATTTGGGGAAGGGAACAGCCGAATGAGTTACCGGGGGACCAGAAATTTCCAGTAAACGACCCACAGTGGGACAAACAAGCAGAAGAGAGAAGACGGCAATATCCCATTGCCATGGAAGGGAAGAGGGGATTACAACCTGTAATTGAGACATTAGTATCAGATGGACTCCTGGAAGAATGTATGTCACCCTTTAATACCCCCATCCTACCGGTCCGAAAGCCCGACGGCACGTATCGAATGGTTCAAGATCTGAGAGGCTTAAATGCGGTAGTCCAAACACGATACCCGGTAGTGCCTAACCCCTATACATTAATGAGCAAAATACCTCCTGAACATGAATGGTTCAGTGTGATAGATCTAAAAGATGCCTTTTGGAGTTGCCCGTTGGAGGAAGGTAGCCGAGATATGTTCGCATTTGAATGGGAAAATCCCTTCACTGGGCGGAAGAAGCAACTCCGGTGGACCGTCTTGCCCCAAGGGTTCACGGAGTCCCCAAACCTATTCGAACAGGTACTGGAGCAAGTATTGGCTGGATTCCATTGTACCGAAAAGAACCAACTATTACAGTATGTCGATGACCTACTACTATCGGGACCAGCAGAGGAGGTAGTGCGAGACGATACTATAAGACTCCTGAATTACCTAGGAGAAAAAGGATTGCGGGTGCCCAAGAAGAAACTGCAATTTGTCGAGAAGGAAATAACATATCTCGGACACAGAGTCAGTAAAGGGCACCGCCAAATAACCCCAGAAAGAATAGCGGGAATAACTAAAATACCGCTTCCCAGGACAAAGAAGGAAATAAGACAATTTCTGGGCTTAGTAGGCTATTGCCGGATTTGGATAGAGAATTATACCTCCCTGGTGAAGTTTATGTACGACAAATTGGCAAAGGAAGACCGGGGAATAATCAGCTGGACCGAAGAAGAAGAACAGAAGTTCAGGAAAATAAAAGGGCAACTAATTCGGGCCCCGGTATTAACACTGCCAGCACTGGAAAAGCCCTTTCAGCTGTATGCAACAAACAATGAAGGAACTGCGTTAGGAGTACTAACCCAAGAAAAAGGAGGAAAGCGGCAACCTGTGGCCTTTTTATCAAAAATGTTAGACCCGGTATCCCGGGGATGGCCGACGTGCATACAAGCCGTAGCGGCAGCAGCCGTACTAGTAGAAGAAGCACGGAAATTAACCTTTGGGGGAAGAATGACGGTGTATACCCCGCACTCCGTTAGCACCCTCTTAGCCCAAAAAGACTCTCGCATACTGAAATACGAAACCATTCTGATGGTCGGGGATGATTTAAGCTTTGAAAAGAACAACAGTTGTAACCCGGCACAGTTCTTATACGGGGAATCAACAGGGGAGGAAACCGAGCATAACTGCGTGGAGCTAACAGACCTTCAGACAAAAAGTAGGGAAGATCTACAAGAAGTTCCCCTAATTGAAGGCGAGGAACTATATATCGACGGCTCCTCCAGATGCATCAATGGGGTACGACACAGTGGATATGCTATTATAAACGGGAGGACTAGGGAGACGGTGGAGTCCGGCCGGCTCCCGGGTAATTGGTCAGCCCAGTCTTGTGAACTATATGCCTTGCAGAGGGGACTGCAACTGTTAAGAAACAAAATAGGCACTATATACACCGATTCTAAGTATGCCTATGGAGTGGTACACACCTTCGGAAAGATTTGGAAAGAACGGGGGTTGATAACAGCCAGGGGAAGGGAATTAGCTCACGAACAAATGATAAGCATGACTCTGGAAGCCCTAACATTACCTCAAGAAATTGCAGTGGTTCACGTTCCAGGACATCAACGAGGAACAGCCCCGGAAGCAATAGGAAACCGGCTCGCAGATGAAGAAGCCAAACGGGCAGCAATGGAAAAAACGGTCCGACTTCTAACCCTGATACCAATAAGGGAAGGGCTTAACAAACTACCAGTCTTCACCCAAGTAGAAATAGACGCTATGAGCCAGCTGGGAGCCCGACAAACATCAGAAGGCGAGTGGAAGACCCCCGACGGACGGCAAGTACTGAGTAAGGAAGTAACTCGTCATATACTGCAACAACTACACCAACAAAGCCATTGGGGAGTGCAAGCTATGTGCGACACTATCCTAAGGGACTATGTTTGTAAAGGGATATTCACACTAGCTCAACAGGAGGTGTGGGGCTGTTACACCTGCCAAAAGGTAAACAAGAAAATGATGCGTGCCACCCATAAGGGGGGACAAACACTAGCCGTCCGACCGTTCCATCGGATCCAAATAGACTTTACGGAACTACCACAAGTTCAGAGATGGAAGTACCTGTTAGTAATTGTGGATCACTTCACTCGGTGGGTGGAAGCATTCCCAACCACTAAAGCGGACGCCCCTACAGTGGCACGGATCCTATTAGAAAATATAGTCCCGAGATATGGAATAATGGGGTCTATTGATTCAGATAGGGGAACACACTTTGCCTCAAAAACACACCAGCTAATCTGTGACGCCTTAGGAATCCAGTGGAAGCTGCACACCCCCTGGCACCCTCAGAGCTCAGGAAGAGTTGAGAGGATGAACAGTACTTTGAAGACGCAATTGACAAAACTAATGATGGAAACCAAGCTACCCTGGACCAAGTGTCTACCCCTGACCCTACTAAGAATCCGCACGGCTCCTCGAAAAGATATAGGAGTATCCCCTTATGAAATGTTGTTTGGCCTTCCATATTGGAACAAGGTGGAGGGCTATCCTTCCCTGCAAGGGGGAGATGTCTTTGTAAGGGACTATTTACAGGCACTGTCTCGTTCTTTTGCAGAATTGCGCAGGAAGGGGTTACTCGCACAAACCCCACCTCTGGACTTCGCACTCCACCGAACTCAGCCCGGTGACTGGGTCCTGATTAAGACTTGGAAGCCAGAGAAGTTACAGCCGCAGTGGGAAGGCCCATTCCAGGTGCTACTGACCACCGAAGCCGCAGTAAGGACAAAAGAAAAAGGGTGGACCCACGCCGTGAGAATCAAGGGACCCGTAAAGCCCGAAGAAGGTGCAGAATGGACTTGCGTCCAGGGAGAAGACCCGATGGTGCTAAAGCTCAAAAGACGGACAGAATGAACTTTGGGACTGTAATGTATATACTGCTATTGTTGAGAAGCGCTGAAGGGGGATGTGATAAGTGCAGGACGACGGTAAGGGTGGGCATGACTGTTTTTCCAGGGTCCTTTGTATCACACTCGCATGTAAACGAGAAATGTTATGACTACAACAAAAAGGAGGAGTATGTGGAAAGTTTAATCTAACCAACTGCTGCTTAAAGATAGATGACAACGGAAAGGTGGTTCAAAAAATATCAGATAAAATAAGGAAACTGGCCCACCTGCCGGTACAGACCTGGAAGCCGCTGGGGTATTGGGACTGGCTGGACGGATGGTTGAAAGGAGGCTGGTGGCGAACCGCTTTAGGGGTTATAGGAGGGGGATTGATTGTCCTCCTTCTGCTACCATGTCTGATCCCCTTCTTGCGGGAGCTAGTAGCTCGGGTGGCAAGACAAGTCATGCAACCAGGGGCCCCAGCTGATCCTGTTCAGGTACTCCTACAAAGGGAAATAGAGCTAGAGGAAGAAGCCTATGTAAACCCGTGGCAAAAGCCCAACTGATAGCACATTCTAAAAAGAAAAAGGGTGGATTGAGAGAAATGATTAAATTAAAGACGGTTCTTAAGGAGTCCATTTAGAATGTGCTGACACAGAAAGAACGTGCAAAGCAACCTGCAGGGCAACGTATAAACCAATTTGCAAAATCAGGATGAAACAATAGCTTGCTGATTAAAGAAGCGATACAGGTAACGGGAAGACATGCTTAACGGTTGAACAATAACGGTGTTAATGCGCTGAGGCTGATAAGTGGGCCAAAGGGTAATCACATTTGTAATTTTGTAATGAGATTAAGGAAGAATGTCTGCACCTCACATGGGTGCAACTCACAAACTCGTAAACAAGTAGGGTATAAAAAACTGTGCAAAGTGTAATTGGGCACTCAATCTAGCAGGAGCTGGTTGGGTCCGACTCTGCAGACTCGAAAAATAAAGTTTACCGTTCTGCAAATTGCTGAGACTCAGTGTGTTTCTGACAGTCCCTAAATATCATATAGAGAGCCTTTCTACTTCATTCCCTCCTCCCAACACCTTTTCTAATGCAAAGTTCAAAGTTCTCTTGGCCTTCTGTTCTTGCACAACCAAAAGAAACAAATAACAAACTCCCAGGTCTCAGAATGGCTTGAGGCTAAATTACAAGTGTACTTTCCATGGATGACTCCCTCAAGGACTTCTTACAACACAGACTTTTGGACAGTATCCAATAATGCTCTACAACAACATTCCTTCCAAATAGACTGCCAAAAACTGATGATTCCTTTAAATAATACTGGCAATGGAACTAGATTTTTTTTTGTGAAGTTGAATCCTAGGCTTTCTATGTCTGCTTAAATTAATCAGAATTAGATTTATTATCACTGAAATATGACATGAAATTACTTATGTTACGGTAGCAGTACAGTCCAAAGACAAAAATCTATGAGTTACAAAAATAAATAAATACTACAAAATGTAATAATGAGCTCACGGATCATTCAGAAATCTAATGGCAAAAGGGAGGAAGCCGTTCCTGAATCATTGAGTGTGGGTCTTTGGGTTCCTGTGCCTCCTCCCTAATGGTAGTAATGAGAAGAGGATACACTTTAGATGGTGAAAACACGAAAAGAATGGATGCTGCCATCTGAAGGCTCTGCCTCTTGAAGATTTCTTCAATGATGGGGAAGGTTGCACCCATGATGGAGCTGGATGAGTCTGCAATTCTGTGTAACCTCTTTAAATCCTGTCTAGTTGAGCCTCCATACCAGGCTGTGACGCAAACAGTTGTACATCTATAGAAATCTGTTAGAGTCTTTTGTGACATGACAAATCTCTTGAAACTTCTAGTGAAATAGAGCTGAATGGTGTTAACTATTTTCCACATGTAAAAGTCTCTGTGGAGAATGTACATTTTGACTTACTTAATGAACTTTCATCTTTCCCAGACCATACTGGTGCAATTCTACATTGCCATCATAGAAAGCATCCTCACATCAACCATTACTGTCTGGTTTGGTGCAGAATCTTCTCACAATATACAAAAGAAACAATGAAAGTCAGGTCAGCAGGCAAGGTCATTGGCTGCAGTCTACCAGCACTGTCGGACTTGAATGTGACAGGGGGAAGAAAGAGCAGGAAAAACTATTGTGGTGCCACAAATCCTGCAATCTACCTTTTCTGAAATCTCCCTTCTAGAAAGTGCTATAGGGCTATTAAAACAAGTAAAAACTTCACACCATTCTTGAAGTTTCTCCCTCCAGGCAGTTAATCTGATTAACCAGTCTAGTTAGTCCATCACTTTAAACTACTCTTTCTAATGCTGTTTACATTGTCAATACATTTATGCACAGTTTATTCCACATCTATCCTTTAACCGCTATCTTTTTTATATAACTCCTTATAATTGTTGAATGTTTTTGCCTTCTGTTGCACTTCACACCCTGACCAACACAGCACATCAAGTTCTTAATACATGCGGATAAAGTTGATCTTCTTTATAGATTAGCCCCATGACTTAACTACTATAGATTTGTGCAGCATGTGTAAACAGCTGGCATGCAAATACTCTTCCAAGCATGCCAAATGGTATGATTCAAGTTAAAGACGTGCTTGCATGCTTCATGCAAAAACAAAGTACGTCAGATTTCCATTGCCAGTATAATGAGCTGTGGAGCTTAATTTTGTTGCCAAAGTGTCTTGTTCACAAATATAAAAATTAGCATTCTGCATAACAACATGGCTAGAATTGACTGTTCCCCTTGTGCTCCACAGCTGGGACTTAATGTCACTACATATATCAAATTACACAGGCATTTGAAAATTGTAAAATGTTTATGAATGAAGTAGCCATTCACTGAACACATTTATACATGCATACTGTACAATTTCAATTGAATAGGAACGGAAAGAATAGAGCAATCTAATTTACTTTCCCAAAGGATTGCAGCATGTTCTAATAGATCCATAATCCACATAAAACAATAAATAACTTAGCATTGAGTGAAAGGGAATCGATCTTTTGCTGGAATGTTGCATAAATGATTTGCTTAAATAGAACATTTTCAAATTAAGCTATTTTAATACTACCTTTGTGGTTCACAAAGGTAGAACTACCCCTGGGCTCTACATGCTTAGTGAGCTCCTGTTGAAAATTTTCATTTCAAAGCTCAAAGATGGAAATATGAAGTTGGATAAAATAGAGGTCAAGGCACAGGCACACTGATGATGGATTTCAAATACAATCTGATTGAGTCGAATGGTCCAAGTTCAGACTGCTGCAAACATCTTACTAAGTCCCAGAAATCAATGCTCATATCTTCAGCAGCACTTCATAGATTTCTAATAACAGACTAATTACATTGCCAATGGAGCAGTGAAATGATGGTGACCTCAGAGCTCATGAATTCCACCCTGACAGTTTTCAGTACCTAAGGTATTTCACATGCCAACATGCCATGGTACATTTTTAAAAGTGCTACATTTCATAACCTCTTCTATATTCCACAGATTGCTTCAGAATATATCCCATTCTGCTGATATCCATGTCTTCCTCAATGGTTTCATTATGGAGGTCCTTAATTTCTTTTAGATCTGTTTAGATATTTAATTTACACTAATTGGGGTTGAAATCAAAATTATTAAAAAAAACACAGCTAACTGACAGTTCATTTCTTTACACATGAAGATGTTTAACTTTCATATTTATAGCCAGTGTCCTCAAACGTTTTTAATATTTATGTAGAAGAAAAGGAAAATAATAACGGACAGTCACCAGCATGATCTCCAAAGAAGTTCAAGTTGGATAAATGCTGATGAACCTTCTTGGTTTATTCATAGCAAGAGAAATGGAATGATGGCAAGGCTGAGAAAATAGCTGGAAAGTTTCCCACTGGTCAAAGGCATCCATTATTTTCAACAACAATGAACTAGACTAAGATAGGACCAATCCCTCATCAGCAGAGTAACTAGCTTTAGGCACCCAAAATCAAGTGAACAGTGTTATTTTCAAAGTCATATTCTGGGAGGAGATCAAAATCTATGGAGCAAAATCACCACGCTGGCAAAAAAAATCTAAAGTGATCTAAAAGAAAGTAAATGGCAGTGGGAAAACTTCAGATGTTGAAAGTATCACACCTTTTGTGTGTGTCTGTCTGTGTGGGAATTATTAACACCACATTGGAAACAGCTCCAGGCTTGTAAAGCTCAGCCTGGAGGCAAAGCCTGAATTTGGAAGATTAGAGAGGATCTGCAGAGTTTGAATGCAATTCTCATTTTATCCTGGCCTGAATGTATACTGACTGGGGAATAATGTATACTGGAGTTTAAGAGTCATACACTAAGTTTGAAAAGGCTATTTGCATTAATTCAGAATTTGACTAATGAGCATTGCTCTCGAGGTATTCTACCTGCATAACAATGTGAAAGTTGAAGATGGGAATAATTGTTAAGAAACAATAAAGCACTCTTTGCAAGCATGTAGCTGACAAACTTAACCTCCCACTAAACGGATTGGTTTTGGTTCAAATGAGAAGGTTATAATCTCAAAAAGCAGCAATCTGCTATGTAATCATCCACATCCAATATTAAACGAGGAGGGAATAAAAGGTAGCCAACCAATCCAGAATAAGGAGACAATTCATTCATTGAAACATTTTTAAGGAGGTGATATTCCTGCTTATTTTTCCACCCTTTATATTTTTTAACACTTGATGGTCATCTTTCCTCTTCACCTGAATGTCCAACACATTGTTACCACTACCGGCATTTTGCACATGGAGTATCCAAACTGAGATGAAGAACCAATAGTTATGTGCCAAAATCAACCATTGCCAAAATATAACCTAATATTTAATAGTTTTCTGAAAGACAGGAGTGTTGAATAAAAGGCACATTATACTGTTTTCTTTAACAATCAGGAAGTAAATGAGAGCAAACATTGTAATCCAGGTGTGATCTTTCTAAATTTTGGTACACTACCAGGCTCAAATTGAGCAAGCCTACCCACAGATTTGAACTCCAAAGTTTGCAGCAAGGAGCACGTTTTAAAAAATGCAGCTACTAAGTGTAGATTTGAAGAAGTTGAGGAAAGGATACTGCCCTGGATTATTTGGAGTTCTGCATACCAAAATGCAGAAAGGTTTGATCAAAAAGTGAAACTGGCTCTAGTACCAGCTGTATGTAAAATCATTGGTTGCAAGTAGGCAGATGAAAATACTGAGAGAACTCTCCCACAGCAATGTAACTAAAGTAGTATATTTTAAATGCCTGATATTTTATGCTCACAGCCCCTCCCACCTGCCATTGGCATTTGAATATTCATAGTGTTTTTGCCAGCGGGGATGTGCTCACATTGTAGATACGTAATTCTGCAATATTACTCGTCTCCACTCAGTGTTAAAGCTGAGTAAACAATTATAATTATTGAAACTGTACTTAATTGCTTATTAATATCTTTGTGTTTGAAAAGTATGAAAAATCACTGTACTGTGTGTGAGGAAAGGTAAAATATATTCTCCTGAAGATCTGATTGTGCTAAATAAATTCCTGTTACATATTCCAGCTTCAGTCTCCATGCTGCTCATTTACATCATTCTCTGAAAGAGAAAAAAATCCTGAAAGAGATCAAAGTCATGCAAATTTGTTATGGAGAGGGTAAAATTCCATACTTTAGAACAATCATATACTGTGTAGAGGTACACCAAAAAGTGATTGCATGTTCCACGAGTTTGAGCAGCTCTGAAGAATGAAAGTTGTTCTCAATAAATGAGAGGTACCTCCAAGGTGAGGGAAAACAGACATCAAAAAATGATACACAGATGTATTGAAATAGTCAAATGCTGTGAGGGCTTTGAAAATTACAGTGCTACTATTCACCAAAGAAACCCAACAGTACATCCATCACACAGAGTACCAATTTAGCTTGAGGTGAATCTTGAAAAAAACTTCAAGACACGCAACACTAAGGTTTCAAAACTTACAAGCTGAGCGAACATGATTATGATGAGGGCAAAACTTAGTTGATAGTTACGGATATATTTGGACCCCAAAGACTTGAAGCAAACAATCAGAAAAGACCACTAGCCAGCTCCAGCTCTGCAAGAAATAACACCACAATTGGAAGAAGCCCAAGTTTTGTCAGAAATGGCACTGAAAAGTTGAAAGGCATTGAAGTGTAAAGCTTGATGAGGAATCTTAGTTCTTAACAATACTTCACACACTTAACGCTATGTCCAGAATAAATCAAGCTACATTTTAGTTGAAAATTTGTGAGAGGAACAAAATGAATAGTGGGCTCGTAACAGATGTATGCAAGTATAACCAAGTGCAAGACAGTTATTTTCATGAGCTGATGTGAAGAACCAAGAAGTCTTGGTATAAGCTAAATGCTGACGAGTGCATCATAATAAAAAAGAGAGTGGAACACCAAGGGACAAAACTAGCGAGAATTTTTCTAGGCATAATCCAATACTTGAATATTTTAACTTTTTAAATGCCAAAACATATGACTTAATTGTGGTCACAATTACAAGAGGTGTATTTGAATAAGCATAATGGAATGTCAAGCCTGTCACATCACAATAGGAAACTATTCTGCCATTTTACAAGTATATGTGTCCATTTGTATTGGGAAGCTGCACTAGTGCAAGATAATACAGTTAACATTTTTGCATTTGAAACACACATATTGGTAGAAATAATATATGCAACATAGAAAGAATTATTTGGCATGAGAATCCCAACATTTATCCCTATAAGGAAAACTGATAACTGATGGAATAATACTGAACAAGTCTTTGAGAAATTACCAAAGCAATGTTTGATCAATATTGTACAGGCTGTTATTAGGAAAGGGAGGAGGTACAGAAGAACAAATTTAGGGAGCTAGGTTGGAAGATAAAGAACAGGACCTCAAGTGTTGTAATCCCTGGATTCCAGTCTGTGCCAGTGAGGGAAAGAATAGGATGATATGGCATATGAATGATATATATGGTTCAAGAATTGATGCAGAGGCAGTGTTTCAGATTTGAGGATCATTGGGATCTTTTCTGGGGAAGGTATTACCTATATAAACGGGATGGGGTGCACCTGAACTTGAGAGAGACGAATATCCTGCAGGCAGGACTGTTAAATCTTTTGGGGAGGTTTTAAACAAGGATGGCAGAAGGATGGGAATCAGAGTTATAGGTCAGAGAATGCAGAGTTGGTTAAAAAGTAGGTTCAACTTGTTGAGAGACTGTGTGGAAGGATAGGTAGCAGTTGGAACATAAATGCAGTCAGTTGGATAGGTTGAAAGTTTCTATTTTAATGTGAGAAGTACCAGGAACAAGGGTGATGAATATAGAACATGGATCCGTACATGGAATTATGATAATGTGACCAAAGACTGCTGTCACAGGGCAGGAATGACTGCTGGATCTTCTAGGGTTCAGATGTTCCAAAAGGGACGGGGGGAAGATAAGAGAGGTGAGTGCATGTCATTGCTAATCAGGGATAGTATCACAGCTGCAAAAAGGGAGAATGTTGTGGAGGGATTGTCTACTGAGTCTGTGTCGGTGGAAAGCAGGAACAGGAAGGGAGAAATCACACTATTAGGAGCTTTTACTAGACCCCCAAAAGCAGTGGACACATGGGAGTAAATCAGGAGGCAGATATGGGAAAGATGTAAAAATAACAGGGTTGTCGTCATGGGTACTTTAACTTCCCTAATATCACTTGACACCCCCTTACTGAAAAATTTGGATGGGACAGAATTTGTTAGGATGTTACCTGGGTTTCAGCACTTAAGTTACAGAGAAAGGTTGAACAAGGTAGGTCTCTATTCATTGGAGCGTAGAAGGTTGAGGGGGGATTCGATCGAGGTATTTAAAATTTTGAGAGGGATAGATAGAGTTGACGTGAATAGGCTGTTTCCATTGAGAGTAGGGGAGATTCAAACGAGAGGACATGATTTGAGAGTTAGGGGGCAGAAGTTTAAGGGAAACACGAGGGGGCATTTCTTTACTCAGAGAGTGATAGCTGTGTGGAATGAGCTTCCTGTAGAAGTAGTAGAGGCCAGTTCAGTTGTGTCATTTAAGGTAAAATTGGATAGGTATATGGACAGGAAAGGAGTGGAGGGTTATGGGCTGAGTGCGGGTAGGTGAGATTAAGAGTTCGGCACGGACTAGGAGGGCCAAGATGGCATGTTTCCATGCTGTGATTGTTATATGGTTAAATGGTTATATATGGTTAGATGTACTCTGGAAGAATTTCTGACACAATTTGTGAGTGGGCTATCTAACCGAGTGGCCATTCTGGATCTAGTAGTATGCAATGAACCTGGTCAGGTGACATCCCTTAGCGTGTGTGCAATTTGGAAACAGTGACCACAACTCCATGACCTTCTGCATTGCCTTAGATGGGGATTGGAACAGATGGTATAGAAAGCTACTTAATTAGAATAGGGTGGATTGTGATGGTGTTAGGCAGGAAGTTATGAGCATAAGTTGGGAACAGATGTACTCAGGAACATGAATATTGGAAATGTGGAGATTATTTGCAAGGTGTTCTGGATAAGATTGTCTCATTGAAACAGGGAAAGGTTCAATGGTTCAACGGTTAAATGGGTCAATTTAATATCAGAAGATGTATACACTATGCAACCTGAAATTCTTTGGCTTTGCAGATGTCCATGAAACAGAATAAAAACCTAAAGAATGAATAACAGATGATTTTAGAAACCCAAAGCCCCTCCTTCCCCCTCCCACACATAAGTAGCAACAAAAGCATCAACCCTTCCACTCCTCACCCTCATTTGCTCCAGCAAAAGCATCAATCCTTCACCACCCACCATGCAAGCAATAGCAAAGCCCCCAACGGGACTGTGATCTAGAGTCCATCAAAAACTACTATCCATCCCAATACTTCAACATCGCTGACAGGTTCTCTCTCTCTCACTAGTAAGGGAAAGAGGGATATTGCTCTTGTAACAACGAAAGAGGAGATCAACATCTCGGTATTTTGATACAGTATTACAATCTGTCACATCACTTGTCTGAGTTCCCCGACTCGAGGACCAACAGACTCTCACTCGTCATCAATAAATAGAAATAGAGAGGGAAGGTGCTCGAGTTCAGGGGCTTTCCAACAGCAGTGCATACCACCTGAGAAAGATTGGTGAGTAGGATTAAGGAGTTGGAGGAGGTAGGGGAGGTCACTGAGGCCCTCTGTTGGTCAGGGTTGACCATGGATGTTGCGTCCTATCTGTCAATATTGTTGGTGCAGCACCGCTAATATGCAGTCCAGGGCAGTACAAAATAGAGAGCAAGCTGGTGCCCATACAGTAGACCTTCCCAACCCCTCCATGCAGCTGATGAATCCAAAGGAATGGCAGAGACCGACACAGTTTGACTCCATTGGTAATGGAGGAGTTGCTATTCAGCTTTGAACTCATTGTAAGGACTCCAGGGATTCCAGCTCCAAATTTTTCCTTGGGGTTTATGCCCAAAGCCTTCCCCATGAGTGGGTATACCCACAAGGCAGCAGAGGTTTGAGGTCAGAGTTTTTCTTCTTCTAGATGAGCTGCCAACCACGGTTGATGAGCCCCAACTGCCTGAAGCAACCTGTTTTAACCTGTCATTGCCCCTTCTCCGTAGATCCCACAAAGTGACTGTGCAAGTTGATAGGGTAGTTAAGAAGGCAGATAGTGTGTAGGCCTTCACTTATGAGGGGATTGCTTTCAGGAGAAGCAAGCTGTTACAACTCTATAAAACTCTGGTTAGACCACACTTGGAGTACTATGTTCAGTTCTAGTCTCTCATTATTGGAAAGAGGTAGAAGCTTCAGTGAGGGTACAGTGAAGATATACCAGGATGCTGTCTGAATTACAAAGCATGTCTTATGAGGAAAGGTTAAGCTACCTAGGGATTCTTCATTAGAGAGAAGGAAGATGAGAGGTGACTTGTGTATAAGATGAAAAGAGGCATTCATAGAGTGGTCACCCTGCACCGTTTTCCCAGGGTGGAAATGAATAATACAAGATGGTGAGAGGGATTGGAGGAAAGTAATGGGGAGGGGGATATCCAAAATAGTTTTTTTTTCATAAAGTGTGTTGAATGCATAGAACATACTGCTGGGAAGATGGTAGAAGCAGATCCATTAGGGACATTTAAGAAACCCTTAGACAGGCGCATGGATGAAAGGCAATTGGAGAACACTGTTGTTTGGAAGGAGTAGATTGAATTTGGAGTAAATTAAAAGATAGGCAGAACATTGTGGGCCAGATAACCTGTACTATACTATTTTATATTCTATAGTTTATGCCTGATGATTCAGACTTACTCTAAACACAAATAAGAAAAGCACTGGAACTTTCAGCTTCAGTATCCCAAATATTGCCAGTTGAAGACTTGAGATAGGAGATTTAGGCATGAAGATATATCAATAGGAAATGTGTCACCAATAAAACTAAATAAGGTCAAGGAAGAGACCAGCAAAGATAAAGAGATCCATATGTTCCCTCAGCAATAAATTAAAGGACAGGCAAAAAATCTTAAAGAAGCACAGCTGATAGAAGAATTTAATGGATTATTTTGTCTTGGATCTTCTTAAACGGTGATGATCTGGAAATATTGAGTACAAAATAAATGGAAAAAGCTTGGAATGCTGTCATTCTGGCTTACATAACAATATTAACAACCCTTCCTAACATCATTATACTCTGTTTTGAACTCATCAAGGATCCCAGCATCCAGGCTACAGTCTCTTCTCACTGCTGCTATCAGGAAGGAGGTTTGGTCTCACACCACCAGGTCCAAGAACACTCTGCAACCATCAGGCTCCTAAGCTAGCTTGAATAACTTCACTCACCTCAACACTGAACTAATTTCACAACCTATGGATTCACTTTCAAGGACTCTACCACTCATGTTCTCAGTATTATGTATTATGCATGTATTTATTTGAATATGAATTTGTACAGTTTGCCTTCTTTTGTACATTGGTTGTCCATCTTTATTTATGCATAGTTTTTCATTGATTCTATTGTATATCTTTGTATTTACTGTGAATGTGAGTAAATCTCAGGATAGTATATGGTAACATATATGTACTTTGATCATAATTTACTCTTAAAATATAAGGTTGTTGCCATTAACATGAAAAATTCAGATTCCAAATTTGGATGAAGCTGAATGTTCACAGAGTCAAAAGTATGCTTATGCTACTACCAACCTTAGGCAATTCCAGTGTAGCTTTCAAAGACTTCCCTTTCCGCAACTTGGCTATTGAAAAGGGATTCCAGTTTTAGATCAAATCCACATTTCTACAGCTAGGCAAATGTTATAGTTTCATAATTTGTGCAGAATATCTATCACATGAATTGTCGTATACGACATCTATATTTAGTACTGTGAAGGACCTTGTTTATTCTTCTTACATGCTTCATTAGATCATTAGTATTTTGTTATCATTGTCATCTCTTATTTAATACAGTGGTCATTCAAATTTTGCTTTACTACAGAATGACAATTCATCAAATAATCTCCAAGATATTGGCATGGCTTAACAATGTAAAATCAACCGTTAACCACTGTTGATTATTCTGTCATACAAAAGGTGCAAAATGTGCTGATGTCTCTACTAATTAATATTTGCACCACAAAAAAATACCTGAAATAACCATCTCCAACAAAAAAAGTGTCAAATCACTCACCCATGATTTTCAAAGGCATTTCTGCAATCATCAAATCTTCCATTAACCATTCTTGGGAGTCACCATTTACCTGAACTTCAATTGGGTCTGCCTTCTATGTACTACATGTATTGTAATATTTAGAGTAGGCCTGCAGCTAGGAAGCCTGTGACGAGTAACGCATTTCGTGATGCCAAAGGCATTTTTCACTAATAAAGTACCAAGTCAGAAGTGTGATGAAATATTCTTCATTTAAATGGATCAATGTAGTGCCAACCTCTTTGTGAAGTTTAACATCATCCAAGATAAAGCATTGCTCTAGATTGGGACTCCATTAAATACACTAAACATTAATTTCTTCTCTTAACGGTGTATAATGACTGCATCAACAAACTGTACTGCAACTACTCACCTGAACATGATCTTTACCACGATGAAAGACATGAATAGCAGATGCATGGAAACACCACCAGTTAAAGATTCCCTTCTAATTTGCATACCATCCAGGTTTGGAAAGATATCACCATTCATCATTCTTAGATCTAAATCCATAAACTCCTTTCTCAGCAGAACCATGGGAGTAAAATTTAAACAAAACTTATAATCTTTGTCCGGTGATTATTTTCAAGTTCTTTTTTTTTTGTAATTCAGTTTCTTTGAGAATAAACTACAGCCTCTTTTCTTTTCTAGCTGATATGTTTATCCGAGGGAAGATTAAAGTTCCAAAAGAAAGAAAAATTACAATTCAATCAATAAATTTGATATAGTTTTCCTCTTTCTCAGTGTAACTTAGTATTTTGATTTCCTAAAATAGCTCATTCCAGCTACAGTAAAGAATACCTATAGGCTGATTAATTTCATATCCTCTGGCATTTTGGCTTGTTGTCAAATCCAACTAAAAGTAAAAGTTTTTTTTTCAATGAATATGTTTGTCTCACATTTTGAACCCTTTATTTAATAAAAATATGAATCTAATAAAAAATGCAAAAAAAATCAGAAAACTTATTCAATAGCAATATTGCAGAGAAGCTGTAGTGTCCTGGAATAAATATATTGTTGTCATGTGCTGTACACCAATACATTTTTCCATTATTAGCCTGCTCTTGCTAATATATTTACAAGATTTTCTTCACATACCGGGCTTAGTTGATTTATGGAAGTGTGGAGAGAAAACATCAATAACTAGAAGGACAATTGGAACTTAGGGTGAAGTTAGAAGAGAATTAAGGCTAGCCACGCATAGAAAGTGGAGAAAGAGTAGAAATTAAAGAATGCCTTTGGGAGTTCAGAGGCTTAGGGAGCAGATCATTAAGGGGGAAGCAAGAAGGACAAATGGAGGCACAGCATTCATTGACTTGCGGAGAGACTCAGGTGGGTCTCCACTATAGTGCAGACTATCAGGAAATTCATAGGGATGGTGAGATCAATAGTGGATTGTTACCTTGTGTGGGGTAGAGTAAGTTTGCCACTCAAGAAGAAATGGGATTTACCTTAAAGGAACCTCAATCCATTCCAGAGCTGCTAGCCTAGTGGGCACAAAAATGTGAACTAGTAAGATGATATTATTTAATTACACAGTCAGTGCTTCAAAAGAAGCATTGCTTGATTTGATGAACTTCTGACATGGATTGTCAGATGCACAGGCACTCTTCATATTAATGGGTGCCTAGAGTGACACAAAATGATTCAAAATACCTGTTTTTATGTTTCATTCCAAAGGTCTGTTTTCAGTTGTGTAGCACTGAAATAAATTACGCTTTCTGATCACTTGCCTAAGCTAGTTCCTTTTTGGACTGTTCCTTTGCGGAACAGTCATCTCTAAGAATGGGACATGCTTTGACAGTGTGTTCTGCACTATGACCACAGCTTTATTAACTAATACACAAGAAGAATTATCAAATCCTAGACATACTTGGACCAAAGCAATAAATAATTAGGAAATATTGGTGAAATTTAGATTTTCAAGAATAATTTAGGTTTATTCATCAGGAAATTTTAATTTTAATGAAAGCATTGATCTAAAACACACATTATTCCTCTCCACTTGATGACTATTTCCAGCATTTTCTGTTTTAATTTAGCATTTACTTATTTCCCTTCAGGTTTGTGAGCAAGAATTAGAATATTTATTTTCCATTGGCCCAAAGTGGGAGTGCAAACTGCCTATCCTGGGTAGAAAAATTAAGTCAGGTATTTGCAACTCAGAAGCATGTGATGCTATTTTTGGCTGTTAGGTCACTAAAAAAATGAAGCCTTTTACACAGAAATTCTGCCTCAAATCTTAAGGTATTTCTAGTTGATGATGTTATCAACCAACAGCTTTTCAGATGGATATTAATTTGGCATATCAGCAAAAGAAAATCAATAATTCTCATTTTGATTAGATGTTATCATTACAAACATATCTATTTAAAAGATAGAATCTTTTTTATTTAAACCCTCTGTTTCCCAAGAACCTTGTGGCCAGAACAATCTTAATGGAGCTGAATTGCTATAGGATTGAAGCAATGTTTTATTTTTAAATTGGAACAATGAAGTTAAATTGTGATAAATAAATGACTAAAATTCAATGCAAAACCCCAATACAGGTAATTTATGCTGCAGATTATACTCATTTCCTGACTTCAATGGAAAAAGATTTAGAAAGTAAAGTTTAATGTACCATACTTTATTACTATTCAATATATGGCTTGAATATTAGTGACAGAGGATGAATTTCTGATTTGGCTATTAGAAGATAATACAAAATGCAGATTTGCTGACTTCAATGGAAAAAGATTTGGAAAACAAGGTGTAACATTCAGTACATATATTACTATATGTATTTTCAGAGGATAGGTTACTATATATGTTTTTAGAGGTTGAAATTACTCTTCGGCTAGTAAACAAAACCCTCCCCACCATTGAATACATTTAATGGCTTTTGGAGATAATATGTTTCTTTGTTGAATATATTAATATTTCTATTATTACAATAATAGTTGCTTCATTTGCAAAGTGTCTCGTACTTGGAAATCAGAACATAAAATAAAGAGGTCGGAGTCCATATCATTCCTGCAAACAATTCATCACCCTATCTCAGTGCGATTTGGTGTAATTTGAGAGTGTAACAATAGTACCCCCTTGTGACCATGAATATATGCTGTTTCTTGCACAATCATATAGTTTCAAAAATTGGCTTTCAGAACAGTTTTCAAGAAATGTTGATGAGAATTGTTTACAAGAAGTATATACAAATAATAATTGCAAGTAAACTTAATTTTCAGTTTTCCATAGTTCTTGTTATTTTTCTTGCCAGATAAATCTAAAAAAAAATTGAACTTAGCACCTTAGTGCTTGACTCCATTCCTGGATCTTCACTCCTCTGGTGACCTGATGGCATTTGGATGGAAAACTGTGTTCAATGGTAGTTCAAATTCTACCATTGGAAATAAATCTGTTGTAACTGGGAAGTATAGGAGTTGGGGCACAGATTGGGACTGGAGTTTCAAAATGAAATTGCAATACAACTAAAAGTATTTTTGCTTTTATAATTATTCAGGAAAGTCCACAGAGTGAATCTGTACCTAGGTTCCACACAGATATGCCATTTAACTATAGTACCCATGCAAAACGGATATCATCATCACTACAGAAGGTGGCTTCGAGAGCTTTGGGGACAAAGCAACATAAAGGAGGCCATCAATACAAAGTGAAGCATTAAGAGGGTTGATAGGCAAAGGAGTATTAGTAACAACAATAAAAATAGAAAAAAACTCAATTTATGTATTCTATTTACTTTGGTGTATTTTAATTTGTTCATTGTCTTTCTTTAGAAATATCGTTGTGCAATCTCTCCATCTTCATACTTTATTTTGAATTGATTGGTACAATCCAGGTCCTCCCTACATCACTTTGCCTCAAGCACGTGTCTTTTCAAAATCAATTCCATTTTTATTTGGAAGTTACGAGTGTGAGACAAGTGGAACATCTCATTCATTGTAACTAACTCCAGCATTGAAGAGTCAGCCTATTCCTCTTCATCCTACTTTTCGCCTTGGTGTCTAAATTGTTTTGCTTTTTCCTATTGTACTGCCTCCTTTGGGTGCAATTTCCAGGCCAGCATCACAAATTGAAGTTGACACATCATGATATAAAAAGCTGGTGAAATTGGCCCCTTGGGAAGTATCATTGTAGGGAGCTACACTTCATGGAACTTGTATTCGACATACCTGCAATCTTCCATTACTTGTTACTTCTTTGATATTCTGAGACAGAAAGCTAGACTTTTGTCACATGTAGCCCCTCAGAAATAATGATTATATATTAGGTAAACATTATCGATGTTTTCAGTACTCCAGAGCTAAAGAGCTGCTTCCAACTTCTGACCCTCTGCATCTAATATCCCAGATTAGCAAAGTAATACAGGAGACCTTGGAGTATATTGGACAATTGTGATTTCTATCATGGAACTACTTTGTGGCCATTAACACCAGAACCAAGCATATCAGCTAATATACTACAGTTCATCTCCACCTCTCATCATTTGAGCAGGTTATTGATCCCTTAAGATCAAATAATGGTTATATTGATGTATGTTATTGAATTGTGACATCTTTAATTCAAAATCAACTGAAAACAGCAAATACAGGAAGTCTCAGCCTGAAATGTCAACTGTTTGTTCATTTCCATAGATGCTGCCTGACCTGCTGAGTTCAACCAGCATTTTGTGTGTTGTTGCTTTGGATTTCCAGCATCTGGAGAATTTCCTGTGCTTAAAATACAGCACATTTTCAGTAGGCCTGCACCATCTGTGAAATTAATGCTTCAGGACAATTACCTTCTTTCAGACTTCAGAGAGGTTAGAAGAAAACAGGTTTTTAAATGAATTGGGCACTGGAGGTAAAAAAAAAAACAAAGAGCAAGTCTATGAAAGGGTCGTCCATTATCCCCTCAACCTCTATCTTTCGTAATCCTTTTCTCTATAATTTTTCCCAGTTGTGATAATCCTTCTCTTTTGTTATGCTTTATTTTGAAGTTGTTTGGGTTAATTTCTGCTTCATCTTCATTACTTGCTGTCTTCTGAAAACTCAACATTTGAAGGAATTTTTTTTGAATATACCACACTCAGTCTCATGAATTCATCAGTCCATGCCATTTGATAGTCAAAGAAGTTTTGCAAAATATTTAAATTATTTTGCTGGTCTTTGAATGAGTGAAACATTTATCCATTGCAGATTGTTCAAAAGGCTACATAAAATTTTCAATAATCCTAACCAACTAGCACAATATTTGTACTGTAGTTCATGGATTTATTCAACACAGATATAAAAGCAATGCCATGGAAGGGGTTGCAAGGTTGGTATCCAATTTTTAATGTGATTGCACCCCTTTCATAATCCATGTACCCTAACAATGGAAACTTTTGAACTTCTGGTGTTTTTGAAAATTAATATGATTAAATACAAGTACTTATTGAAGTAGTTAATTATAATTAAGTCATGATATTATGACTTCCAGTGAAGTTATTCACAATAACTCAATAGAAAATAGTGGACTGAGTCAAAACGTGGAAGCCACTCAGGTAATCAAGGAAGAACAACTGCAGTAAACTAATATCTCTGTGAACAGTAACATGTGCACAGTACATTCCATTTTATGAAAGGAATTTTCACCACAGTTCTCATTAGAACAACATTAGTCAAATTCTAATGCCGAACCACAACAGGAAATATTAATGCAAATGAACAGAAGTTCTTTCATAGGAATTGGCTTTAAAGAAGTCTCAAGAAAAAGTACATTACATTTTTAATTATTTCAACACAACATTGTTGTCCCTGCACTGTATTGTTGTATGACTTTATGAAGAAAGAGGTGGAGACAGGTATATGCAAAGTTACACCTTGGCAAATGAAGGAGTGACCAAAAATGGGAAGCAATCAAAATCTGGGCTTTTCCTAGGATTATTATTTCAAAATGATAAACTGTTGGAAGTTGAAGGTGGATACAGCCTTGCTAAGATTTGAAAACAAGTCTGAGAATTTATTAACTCAGGTGCTGCTTAACTAAATGTTCAAGACGTCATGAAAACTGTGATTATTCAATAAGATGATGCAATTTAGCACATGAATAGCAGAGGTTTGAACATACTTAAATTTAACAAAATTAGGAAAGGGAGGAACAGTCAGAAATCTGTTGAAATAATTAAAGTGTAGCAAGATGTTAGAAATAAGTAAACAGCAGCTGGAAGAACAAAAGAAGTTGAGTAGCATCTGTGAAGGATAAAGCAAAGTAAACATTTCCAAAAAAGGTAGTAGGGATAGTCCAGGTAATTATAGACCAGTGAGCCTTACGTCTGTGGTGGGAAAGCTGTTGGAAAAGATTCTTAGAAATAGGATCTATGGGCATTTAGAGAATCATGGTCTGATCAGGGACAGTCAGCATGGTTTTGTGAAGGGAAGATCATACCTAACAAACCTGATAGAGTTCTTTGAGGAGGTGACCAGGCATATAGATGAGGGTAGTGCAGTGGATGTGATCTACATGGATTTTAGTAAGGCATTTGACAAGGTTCCACACAGTAGGCTCATTCAGAAAGTCAGAAGACATGGGATCTAGGGAAGTTTGGCCAGGTGGAATCAGAATTGGCTTGCCTGCAGAAGGCAGAGGGTCGTGGTGGAGGGAGTACATTCAGATTGGACGGTTGTGACTAGTGGTGTCCCACAAGGATCTGTTCTGGGACCTCTACTTTTTGTGATTTTTATTAACAACCTGGATGTGGGGGTAGAATGGTGGGTTGGCACGTTTGCAGACAACACAAAGGTTGGTGTTGTTGTAGATAGTGTAGAGGATTGCCGAAGATTGCAGAGAGACATTGACAGGATGCAGAAGTGGGCTGAGAAGTGGCAGATGGAGTTCAACCTGGAGAAGTGTGTGGTGGTACACTTTGGAAGGACAAACCAAGGCAGAGTACAGAGTAAATGGCAGGATACTTGGTAGTGTGGAGGAGCAGAGGGATCTGGGGGTACATGTCCGGAGATCGCTGAAAGTTGCCTCACAGGTAGATAGGGTAGTTAAGAAAGCTTATGGGGTGTTAGCTTTCATAAAGTAGAGGGATAGAGTTCAAGAGACGTGATGTAATGATGCAGCTCTGTAAAACTCTAGTTAGGCCACCCTTGGAGTACTGTGTCCAGTTCTGGTCGCCTCAGTATAGGAAGGATGTGGAAACATTGGAAAGGGTACAGAGGAGATTTACCAGGATGCTGCCTGGTTTAGAGAGTACGGATTATGATCAGAGATTAAGGGAGCTAGGGCTTTACTCTTTGGAGAGAAAGAGGATGAGAGGATACATGATAGAGGTGTACAAGATATTAAGAGGAATAGACAGAGTGGACAGCCAGCACCTCTTCCCCAGGGCACCACTGCTCAGTACAAGAGGACATGGCTTTAAGGTAAGGGGAGGGAAGTTCAAGGGGGATTTTAGAGGAAGGTTTTTCACTCAGAGAGTGGTTGGTGCGTGGAATGCACTGCCTGAGTCAGTGGTGGAGGCAGATACACTAGTGAAGTTTAAGAGACGACTAGACAGGTATATGGAGGAATTTAAGGTGGGGGGTTATATAGGAGGCAGGGTTTGAGGGTCGGCACAACATTGTGGGCCAAAGGGCCTGTAATGTGCTGTACTATTCTATGTTCTATGTTCGAACAATTAGGGTCAAAAATCTGTCTCAGGACTGAGCATTTAAAGATTGAAGATTAGTTTTATTTATCACGTGCATAATAGCATCAAATCATACAGTGGAAAGTTCAATGTTCAAACTTTTCTCCATTACTAGGGCAAAGCCAAAAACAAACCAGAAGAATAATACCTCATTTTCTATCTGGGCAGTTTACAAGACAATGGTATGAACATTGAGTTTGGTGAGAATACTGATATGGTCAGAAATTGATCATCTCTGTGATCTAATGCCATGGAGTGTGATGGAGACCTTCTCTGAAAAATATATTTTGGATTTAAGGGAGAGTCTGGGTAGCCTCCTTTAAGTTCAAGTTGATTTTCAGGGTATTTGTAAGACGTTCTGAAAGAAAAAAATAACTCAGTTAACTCAAGCAATGTTAAAAGGAAAAAGTTAAGCCATATGGAATTGAAATACAAACGTTGACCATTCTAAGTAACACACACATAAAATGCCGAAGGAACTCAGCAGGTCAGGCAACATCTATGGAAATTAATAAACAGTCGATATTTCAGGCAAACGTCCTTCATCAGGACTGGAAAGGAAGGGCGAAGATACCATAATAAAAGGAGGGGTAGGGGATAGAAGATAGCTAGAAAGTGATAGGTGAAGCCAGGTGGGTGGGAAAGTTAAAAGGCAGAAGAAGAAGGAATCTGATAGGAGAGGGGACTGGACTATGGGAGAAAGGGAAAAAGGAGGGGACTGGGGAAGGTGATAGGCAAAAGAAGAGAAGAGTTCTAGAGTGGGAATAGAAGAAGAGAGAAGGGGGAGGGAAAACGAATAAGAAAAAAAGAAAAAAAATTACCAGAAGGAGAAATCAGTGTTCATACCATCAGGTTGAAGGCTACATAGAAGGAATAGGAGGTATGCTCCTCATGGTATGAACGTTGATTTCTCCTTCTCATTTTCTCACTCACATGTTGAAATGTGAATGGGGAAAAGAATTAAAATGGTTGACCATTCTAGTTGGTCCAAGCTGCAGAAGAAAACCAACATGAATTCTAATGGAGATCTTTACATTGGATAGAAAGGGACACAACAAGCCTCATGCATGGTCAATGAGAGCAGTTAGAGCCTTTTTTTATATTTATTGAGCTAACTATGAAACAGTTATTTTATGAAATGGTTGGAAAGATTGAGCTGAAGAGCACTGCTGTCTAGACAGCTGCAGAGCTGATTTGCCTGGAACGAGCAGTAAAAATAATGAATTGTTTATTATCCACAGTTTAGGAGTCTAACAAGCAGAAATCACTCAGTTTTGTTCCTACATGTAAATATAAAAAATACTCAGGCACTGAAATGAAGACTGTAAAACACACATAACAAAACAAAATAATGTGAATTTATTTAGCAAAAAAAGACAATACACAAAAATGGAACAGAGGTGTTTCAAGACATCTTTAACACAAATCTATTTTCTACAAATTGTGAAGGGAGATAATTACAGGATAGATAATGAAGGGTCCACTAAAATAATTATATACTGTTAATGTTGTTAATTCTAGTGGTATCAATGATTAAGACAAACAATGAATTAAATATTTCAGTTTTGGTTACATTTTAATTGGAAGACAAAACAATAGAATTGACAACATTTCAGCTCTCATGCGGAATATAACGTAGTCAGATTTGTATCATAAGTGGAATGGCACACTCATACACTTTATCAAATCTTTAGGTAGTCACATAGAGCCTCTGCAGATGTGCTAACTCAATGGTTGAGATTGTTATTTTACAGGTTTCCAACTCTTTGTTAGAAAACTTAATGCCATGAAGAATAATCCTAATAAAAATAGGTCAGTTAATTAATTGTGCATATTATATTTGCACAACAATAAATAATGCATAAATATTTTCATGTACAAATTATTTTCATATATCTGCAACAGTAATGTAATGGAATAATTTGTGGAGTGTTCTACGGGATCAATACATCATGTTATACTCACCAATAAGTGTATGTAACCAAATAGCTATATATTAATAGGGCAATGCTTAATATTTAACATTCACAAGAATGTAATAATCTTAGCCTTAGGAGTGCCAATAACTGTCACAATGTCGTTGTAAATAATTTAATTTAATCTGAAAAACATATTGCAATGGTATTTCAATAGCTTGTTGAGATTTAATATCAATAGGGCTAATTTTTAACATCTCTCTTCCAGTGATAACAATCTCTAAGTGCCAGTGGGTCATTTACAATTCTGCTTAGACTGTTGTTTTGGCTGGTGTGGTATTGGTATTTGCCTTAGGAAGGATAGAAAAGTTGTATTCTTCTTTTATACAGTAAATTACTCTTGATACAAATAAGAGTCCAGTGATAAGTATAGGAATCTCACTACGACTTTGACAGAAATGAGCATGGATCATGTGCTACTTGCAGTCCTTCCATTTGTGAAAACAATCACAGACCGTGCAAGATGGTTGCAAGGACTACTAAGGTAATGATTAAGTTAATTTCATTAAATATATGGATCCACCACACTCCAAATTTCTGTCTTGATTACTATCCAAACCTTGCCTCTCCAATAACTATTTATTTATGTAATTATTATACTGAAACCAGAAACCGAGCAATTATTAAGACAATTTTTGGAACCCACTGCTGATTGAAAACATCACTATAATACTAGGTTATTTTAATAATTAAGATTATAAAGATAATATTTGCTTTAGTAATTCCTTAAACACAAAAAATTAATGATAATAATTTTGACCGAACTATTATCAAAACATATATCGTAATTTACTGCAGAGAGAATTTCTTGTATAGTTTTGAGAGCAGTTGATATTTTCTCTCATTGATTTAAATGTAGTTGCTTTTATTTCTCTATCAGCGGTTCCGTAAAGCAATAAAACATCTTGGTGAATAAGTGCATCCAATTAGGCTGGGAGACAGCCTGCGTTTGTGAGTAGACCGATATGTAGATGTGTAATTAGCACTCAGGAGAGTTATACTTAATGCTCAAGGTATCATACCAGCAACATTGCAGCAAATTGGTACTTGGTTTCATTAGTTTGGAAAAGGAAGGGTGATTAGGAGGGGTGGCAGGTGACCATTAACCATTGGAATGTATTGATTAGATGGATGGTAAGATCAACATAGATTGCTGATGGTTGATAAAAGAACAATGCAACAAGAGGGATCAGGTTCTTCAGTCAGATCCTTATGGTGGTATGTGGAGTGGTACATGATGAAGAGTTAAAAACAACAAAATTAGACTCCTTAGCAGCTATTGCTAGGCCACTAGAATCAGCCAAGCATGAAATATTTATGACACGGAGACAGGCTATTGCCTTTGTGCTGGTCAAAAAAGAGCTTTTAAATCTGATCCCACTTTCCAGCATGAGACCGTAAGCTCTTTCACTTATATCTCTTCAAGTGCATGTTTAAGCATACTGCAACTTTCTATTTCTACCACTCTTTCAAAGGTGTAATTAGGGCTGAAGCCTGTTACATTGTTTTTGTTTGAAGCTCTGTGTCTGATGCATTGCTTCAGCTGTGGAAGGTGGGCGTGTATTTTTTCTGGAAAATCCTAATGGGTCAAACCTACCACTGGACAACCTTTCCCTTCTTCTTTGTGGTTGCCTGGCACTGCATGCCCTCCCCTTATTCTTTTCCTTGTCTTTATAACTTACAGTATTTAGAGAATCAGGGACAGTGAGCATGGCTTTGTGAAGGGCAGATCGTGCCTAACAAGCCTGACAGAGTTCTTTGAGGAGGTGACCAGGCAGATGAGGGTAGTGCAGTGGATGTGATCTACATGGATTTTAGTAAGACATTTGACAAGGTTCCACGTGGTAGGCTTATTCAGAAAGTCAGATGGCATGGGATCTGGGGAAGTTTGGCCAGGTGTATTTAGAATTGGCTTGTCTGCAGAAGGCAGAGGGTCGTGGTGGAGGGAGTACATTCAGATTGGACGGTTGTGACTAGTGGTGTCCCACAAGGATCTGTTCTGGGACCTCTACTTTTTGTGATTTTTATTAACAACCTGGATGTTGGAGTAGAAGGGTGGGTTGGCAAGTTTGCAGATGACACAAAGGTTGGTGGTGTTTTAGACAGTGTAGAGGATTGTCGAATATTGCAGAGAGACATTGATAGGATGCAGGAGTGGGCTGAGAAGTGGCAGATGGAGTTCAACCTGGAGAAGTGTGAGGTGGTACAATTTAGAAAGACAAACTCCAAGGCAGAGTACAAAGTAAATGGCAGGATACTTGGTAGTGTGGAGGAGCAGAGGGATCTGGGGGTACATGTCCGCAGATCGCTGAAAGTTGCCTCACAGGTAGATAGGGTAGTTAAGAAAGCTTATGGGGTGTTAGCTTTCATAAAGTCGAGGGATAGAGTTTAAGAGACGTGATGTAATGATGCAGCTCTGTAAAACTCTAGTTAGGCCACCCTTGGAGTACTGTGTCCAGTTCTGGTCGCCTCAGTATAGGAAGGATGTGGAAACATTGGAAAGGGTACAGAGGAGATTTATCAGGATGCTGCCTGGTTTAGAGAGTAAGGATTATGATCAGAGATTAAGGGAGCTAGGGCTTTACTCTTTGGAGAGAAGGAGGATGAGAGGAGACATGATAAAGGTGTACAAGATATTAAGAGGAATAGACAGAGTGGACAGCCAGCACCTCTTCCCCAGGGCACCACTGCTCAGTACAAGAGGACATGGCTTTAAGGTAAGGGGAGGGAAGTTCAAGGGGGATTTTAGAGGAAGGCTTTTCACTCAGAGAGTGGTTGGTGCGTGGAATGCACTGCCTGAGTCACTGGTGGAGGCAGTGAAATTTAAGAGACTACTAGACAGGTATATGGAGGAACATAAGGTGGGGGGTTATATGAGAGGCAGGGTTTGAGGGTCAGCGCAACATTGTGGACCAAAGGGCCTGTAATGTGCTGTACTATTCTATGTTCTATGTTCTAACATCTGGGGAATGGCAAATATAGCACCGATATCTGAGCCCCTGTCATGAAATCAAAATCTTTGTGGCCTCCTCTACATTGGTGAGACTTGTCATAAATTGGAACCACTTTGTTGAGCATCTCTATTCCATCTGCTGCAAATAGGACCTTCCAGTGGCCAAACATTTTAATTCTGATTCTCATTCCCATTCTGACATTTTAGTCCATGACCTCCTTTTTACCTTATATTGTATTTGGGTAACCTCCAAGCTGATGGCATGAAAATTGATTTCTCTTTCCGGTAAAAAAAATCTTCCCTCTTCTTCCTCTATTTCCCATTCTGACCTTTTACCTCTTCTCACTTCGCTTACCACTTCCCTCTAGCTTCTCTCTTCCACTTTCTCCTATGGTTCACTCTCTTCTCCTATCAGATTCCTTCTTCTCCTGTCCTTGACCTTTACCACACACCTGGCTTCACCTACCACCTTCTAGTTAGTCTTCCTTCCCCTCGCCTTACATTTATGCTGGTGTCTTATCCCACTAATATGATGAACTGAGAAGTGAGGATCTGAGGACTCTATCTTGGTTTGGAATGCTGCTGCTCACTTCAATTATTTGCATGATTTGTATTGTTTTCTTTCTTTTGCACACTGAGTGTCGGTCTTTTATATTTTTTAAATTTCATTGGGTTTTTTCACGTTTCTTGCTTTTGTGGACTGTGAGCAAGCTAATCTCAAGTGTATAATTTATACATTCTTTGTTAATAAATGAATCTTGAATCACAGTCATACAAGATCTCCAACACTGTACTTGGCTACTATTAAATCTAAATTTTCTCCTAATTAGTGCAACTATGAATGATTTGTTATACAATGCATTCTCAGAAATTTCAATCTTTCAGCAGTTCCTACAATAGTTCATGGAAAGAGATTATTCTGAAAGAGACAGAGGTCAGAGAGATAGAACACATTGCAGAGATTCCATTAGCTGCAGGAATGCTTGCGAAAGATAGAGTGGGAGGAGGAATGATCAAGAGGTCGGAATTGGAGGAGTGCATATTTATTATGCAGAAGGAGGTCAGTTATAGGAAAATATCCATGACAAGATTTAAAATCATGAGTTTTAGAATGATGAGCGGGTTAGTATGGAATATTATAAAACATATCCTCTATTCTCAGATAAATTCTTCCAGTTCAAAGTTTGTATACAATGAATGGTTCGAAGGGCGACTTCGGGTTACTCAGGTTCAAGTTCATTGTTAGAACTATTATCCAACAGTTGGTTCTGGCTGATTTTCACTTTATTTAAGTCATGAGAGATAACAAATAAAATCTGACCTTAGATAACTTTTCTCAATTTCTGGTGGTAACTCTGTTGGTTTCCTCACACTAGTTTTCATATTTCCAACATCCAAAATAAAATTGTAGAGAAGTTTAGCTTGCTAAAGATATAAAAATGAATACTTTAGGTAAAATTAACAAAGTAAACAGCATGCTTTCCATATGATGGGGCTGAGTTACATTCGCCATGGGAAATGCAATTCAATATTTCAATAGTTCCACTTAATATCAGAGAATGTATACAATATAGAATTTGAAATTCTTGTTCTTTGCAGCCATGCATGAAAACAGAGGTGTGCCCCAAATTTTATATAGACATAAGAATAAAACCAAAAATAAAATAGAACATTCTTTTAGATGTGTTCCGGCTATTTTAAAATGTGCCTGAATGGACTGGGTCAATTTCAATAATATCTAGGATCACTAAAGTATCTTTCTTGCCACATTGTAACAATGACAAAATACTGAAAGGGGCTGTGATTTGTGTCAAATTTACAAATCAATCCTGGAATTCTTTGACATCATGTCTGAGTTATGTCAATGACAAGAGGAACATGATTATCCTTTGTGGAAAGTACAGGAGTGAAGTACAAATAATGACAACCAATTACAAATTTTGGTCTGACCTTCTCAACAGCAGATTCCCACATTGAAAGGTAGGCTTGATATTAGGCATTTGGAGCCAGAGTGCAACTGAGAAGCAGAAAGTAAGAGAAAGATAGGTTCTTGAGGGTAAGGATGTGGAGTTGAGTGCAGGAGAAATCCTTCTGTCTCTTGACCCATTAGTGGCAATCCTCATCTCCGCAGACTCCATGTTCCAAGGTAAGCCAATATTATGGTCAGAACAGATGGGTCAAAATATGGTCTTTAAAAATATTAAGTGAAGGAACCATCTCTCTGTGAGTGAATAGACTGAACACAGCTATCCACATATCTCTCTAAACTGAAACAGAACTGGTTGAATTGAGATTTGAAATCAGTCAATGGAAAGTTCAATCCTTATTTTGAGTTCCTCAAGTTTTGGAATTAAAATGACTTGAATTTTGTTTTTGTTTTTTATGATAAAAAGCTCATTCCAATTCAAGGAGTGTGCTCCTTGTTCCAGGATGATAGCTTATGCTGTACTTATTACAAACACTGCTTAATCCCCTTAGTGTTTGAAAATCTACAAATCTATATCCCTGTAGCAAGTATACAAAATGAACTTCTACTGCACTTGAATTGCAAAGTTTCACATTCCTGAGTATAGAAATTTCTCCATGTATCAGCTACTTCTTAAAGTCAAACACTTTTCTTGAAACCATAACCCTTGTTCTTGTCTCTATTTCCAGAAGAAGCAGGGTCTATCCTATATAAGTTTAAAAGAAAAATGGCATTGTAGTAAGCCTCTCTTACTTTCAAGCTTGTTTAACTATTCACCTTAATCGTGGCTAATTCTTGATCTCAATACCAAAACTCTGCTCCCTCTCTCCTTCCTGCTCTCATGTTTGCAACGTTTTCAGAATCTTATGGCTTAATAAGACTACAACTCACTCATTTAAACTCCAGTAATCACTGATACATTCTACAACATTTCACCACACCGATTACTGAAAATTTTCCTATTCTTGGAATCTACTCTAGACTGCCTATAATTCCAGAACATGGGAAAAAAACAATATGTGACCAGGAATCCTAAGCTTCTTCTCTTCCCCCATTCAATTCCCAATCTGAGGCATACGTCCAAAATTATACTTCAGCAGAGATCTTAATATAAAAAATAATTGAAATATGACAGTACCTTTACCATAAGGCAGTAATGCATCATTTCTGCCTGTTCGGCTACTGTATTTCCTTTAATTTCCATTCCTCATGACACTATCTCCTCCCTGCACTCCCATGTTTATAGTTGAATTGCAAAGGAGCCCCATGGCACAAAGTGGTCCAATTTGTTTCCGCATCCCTGCTTACTTCAGCTGACAGATTTTGGAGTAGGAATTTGTCCTTAGTGATCTGGTTAACACATTTAATGATATTGATTTCATGTTTTGTACTCTGCTTCCAGACTCATTTTAAAGCCATTGTTACCAGATTTTTGATGGAGTATAACACATGCTAACTAATATGGTGAAAATTTAACTAAGCAATAAAAAACGTAACTGTAATGTTCCACCGTCATTATTTCATTTGTATTCCATTGTTAATAATAAGCTCCAGGTAACATAGACGGGATGAAATCAGAAATGGCCAATGGACCTTTTATCAAAGTTTTAAATTATTATTCCTAGACAATAATATGGCTGTGTTTAACTGCTGTTAGATTTAAGAAGTTCAGATTTGCAAAAATCCGTAGTTTCTTATAATTGGATAGTTTCCAGATATTCTCTCCACTTTTTCCCTAAACACCTAATAACTAGGCTAAAGCTTTCTTCTTAATGAGCTAACCTGTGTTTAACAGCTGGGCAAATTCTGCAGGTGATCAGTGGGCAGAAGTCAACCAGAATAAATAGCCCTATTTCTGTGAGGCTGCTTTCATCAATGCTTAAGTTTCAAACAAAGCAGCTCTGTTGATTGCAGATCATTAACAGTAATACAAATCTGCAAACTGGTTTAAGTAACATTCATCAAATAGGGCAAAAATAATTGTGAAGTAACAGGTTATTCAAAGTATTGACCTATAAGTATATTTCTGCAGATGGCCTGAGAATTACTGAACCATCTAGCTGGTGTCAGGAAAAGAAACATTAGCAGATATTGGGATGTGTGATATTCATTTATACATTATGCATTTTCTATTCATTATGCATGAATAACAGCCTTTAGGCCTCTCAGCATGTAATGAAGTTTGATACCAATTTTTATTTCCTACATTTGTGAACTTATTAATTTTTTTCAAAGTTACTTGGAGCTGTAAATAAACTCTTACCTGCAAGGGTCAACATAAAATAAAGCTCCGTAGCAAATAAACAGCTGCTTTGATTTTCCCCTCAAAACATCAAAAAGTCTGAGAATCACTGAATAAATTTATTTATCCAAAATAATGTAAATGTTGTACAAAGAAGTGAGCCATTAGGCATACACTTTTGCTAAGCATTTGTGGTGCATTGCATCCAGATCACTTATACATTTTATTCAGAATAAGCTTCATTTCTCCATTGTCCATTATTTTTTCAAGCCTATTCTGCATATTCCCCATTACTCATGCATCTAGTTCTTCTTCTCCTTGTTCATTTGAGCCATCCAGCACAGAATCAGGCCCTTCAGCCTGCAGAGTCCACACTCACACACTTATTCTCATACTGCACTATTTCCATTTTATTCTCCTGACATTCCCATCAACTCATTTCAGATCTGTTTCTGCTTTTTTAGGAGCCAAATCAGAGCAGTAGCCATGTCAGTGGATAAGGTGACCTTCAAATAAACGTAGCATGGATATCCCTTCTCTATTTCAGTAACTGGGAGAGGTTGAAACTAAAGGGAAATAGAAGATTAATATAACAATAAGGAATTCCTTGTGGCCCCCTGCAGTTTCAAGGACAAGGATATACGGGGTATAGGGCTTAGGGAGATGGGATGAATAAGGAACATTAGTAGTCAGGCTCCTTGGATAAAAATTTTGGACCACAGCCTGGAAGTACCAGGACGCACATGCATAGCTGCCTTGGATAGGGACAACACTGTCTCATATAGTGAAATAGCTTGAGAGTACTGGAGTGGATATACCACAGGTATTCGTAAAGAGGTCCTTCAGGCTGATACCTTTAAGCTAAAAAAATTGAAGGTAGCTAAAACTGCTGGGGATTTGAATTGACTCACTGGTGATCCTGTTATCTGTCATCTGTGAAGAGCAGGCAAAAACTAATGGCACTGGGGACTAGAGAAAGAATCAATCCAATTTTGGCAGGGCTGATTTTTTCAGCTTTCTCGTGGCTCTGTGTCAAACAATAAATTTGAGATTTGGAAATACCTTGAGAATGTGTCTGTGTGTCAGAGTCTTTAGTTGTCTCTCTCTCTCTCTTCTATCTTCAACTGTAGTTTTTCCTCTGTTTTCTGCTGCCTCATGGATACTACCAATTAACATGTCTGCATTTCTTTATACAGAATTACTGATAAAATGAAACTGAAAAAATATTGAATAATAAATATTACCTGATGTTAATGTTAAAGCTGAGATGATAAAATGAAGCTACAACAAGTTTTAATAAGAAAAGCTGTGACCAGAGAAGGCAGATTTAATTTTTAATCCTCTTCATGCAGATGGGCCCCAATATATGACATTAACATTGAAATAATTTATTTCCTAATTCCTTGTCATCACTCATTTTCCACTTTAAATCAGGCTTTTCGGGAATGGGCAGCTTGGCTTGCGGCACAAATAATGTGCTTCCCAAATCAACGTTTTGATTTATCTATATTTACATTAGTCATCAGAGGACTTCTTTAAATTGGTATAATTTCATTTGTGATTCATAGCTGCTTTTAAGCATTGAATTTGGTCCATTATGATTTTTAAAACCGCTTAACAAGTTGCTGCTAGATTGCAGTGGAGACCATTGATCCATCACACAGAAACATTAAATGTTGAAGTATATGCTGCATTAAAGTTCAAAATTCAAAGTAAATTTATTACCAAAGTACATATATATCATTATTATATGCAACCCTAAGAAACATTTTCTAATGGGCCTTCTCAATAAATCCAATAACCAGAATAAAATTAATGAAAGACCACACCAACTGAGTGTACAACCAATGTGCAAAAGGCAACAAACGGTGGAAATACAACAAGAAAAAGAACTAATAATAATAATAAAGAATAATAATAATAATAATAATAATAATAATAATAAATAAATGTTAAGAACATAAGATGAAATGTCCTCGCAAGTGAATCCATAGGTTGTGGGAACATTTCAATGATGAGGAAAGTTAGGTTAAGTGAAGTTACACCTTTGGTTCAAGAGCATGATGGTTGACAGGTGATAACTATTCCTGAATCTGGTGGTGTGAGTCCTGAGACTGCTGTACCTTCTTTCTCATGGCAGCAGCAAGAAGGGAGCATGTCCTGGATGCTGGAGGTCCCTGATGATGGATGCTGCTTTCCTGTGACAATGTTTCATTTAGATGAGCTTAATGGTTGGGGGGGGGGGACTTTATCCATGATTGACTGTGCCACATTCATAAGTATAAAGGGAGTAGAACAGGGTGATAAACACATAGGCTTGTGGAGCACGTGTGCTGATGGAGATTATTGGAGAGATGTCAGTGCCAATCCAAATTGACTAGGGTCTGCAAGTGAGGAAATTAAGAATCCAATTGCAGAAGGAGGTATTGAGGACAAGGTCTTGAAGCTCATTGATTCGTTTTGAGGGGATGATGGCATTGAATGTTGAACTGCAGTCAATAAGGAGCATCCTAATCTCTGCACCAGATGCTCCAAGGTTGAGGGAAGAGCTAGTGAGATGGCATCTGCTCTGTATCTGTTATGCCGATTTGTTTCTCAGGCAGGAATTGATATGTTTCATCACCAGCCTCTCAAAACATTTTATCACTGTGGATGAAAGCGCTACTGGACGATAGTCATTGAGGGAGGTTACCATGTTCTTCTTAGGTACTGGTATAATTGAAGCCTACTTGAAGCAGGTGGGTACCTCAGGTTGCTGGAGTGAGAGGTTAAAGATCTCAGTGAACACTGCAGTCAGTCGATCAGCACAGGTCTTTAGTTCTTAGCCAGATACCCTGCCTGGGCTTGCATGTCAGCCTCAGAGACTGAAGTCATAAGATTATTGTGGGCTACAGGAGTTTGTGATGATTTCTCCATGCTTTGACCATCAAAAAGCATAGAAGACATTGAACTCATCTTGAAGTGAAGTCCTGGTGTTACCTATTTCGCTTGATTTTACTTTTTAGCCCCACCACAACTGTTGAGCATCCTTCAAGTTCAGCCAGAAATTGCCACTTTGCCCATGAGAGGGCTTTCCAGAGATCGTACCTGGACCTCTTGTAACATTCCTGGTTGCTAGACTTGAATGCCTCTGATCTGGCCCTGAGCAGACTGTGGATCTCATACTTAATCCAAGGGCTCTGGTTGGGGAAGACTGAATGACTTTTGGGGAAACACTTGTTTTAACAAATTTCACGCCACACGCCGGTGATAATAAACCTGATTCTGATTCTGACAACTGTTTTTATAAACCCTGTGACAACCATTGTATTCATTCAGACGAGTCCTGGAAACCTGCTCAGTCTACCAACTCAAAGCAATCTCTATCTGTCTCCTATGACTACCTCTTTGTTGTCCTAATCTCTGGAGTTTTGCTCATTATCATCTGCCTGTATGCAGGTAAGAGAAGGACAGTTAAGTGACAGATCTCCTGAAATGCGGACTGGACATGGAATGGTAGGCATTGTGATGTAGTATAACAGTGGTCTAGTGTGTTAAGATTTCTAATACCACAGGTTATATGCTGATGGTAATTGGGCAGGGATTTCTTCATACAAGCCTGATCAAAATTACGGACTATGATTTGAAATGTGTCAGGATAGACTTTTTCTTATTTGGTGACAGTATCATTAGAGACCATATGTTACAGGGGAGAAAGTGAAACAGTCACCATATTTAATGTATTCCCAACAAGGAGTGAGAACTTGCATAAATAAACACACAAGGAAACATTCTCAGAAAATTCAGGGAATATCTGGGAGAGAAAACAATTGATATGTTGATGGAATAAAGTTCAGTATTTGAGACCATTATGCAAACTATCTTAAGGCATTGTTGAGGTTGTAATATATTACATTTGAGGTCCTCAGATATTTGCCTAATTCCACAACATTGGTCATAGTCTTGGAAAAACAGCATTAATGATAAAATAAATAGAGGATTATACGTGGGAGGGATAAGATCAAGTGAGGAGGCAGGATGAGAGGAGGAAACAGATTGGTTAGGCCATAGTAGAAAGGACTTCGCCAGTGTTAGGGCATGCAAAAGTAGCAGATTTAGTCAGGAAAGAGATAGGGTCAGGCGAAGAAGAGATCCATTGCTGGAAGAAGAGGCAGAGATAATTGGTGACCATAAGCACACTATGAGTAGTTGGGGATAGAGAAATAAGTGAAATGAGTGAAAAACCAAGAAATTCACCATAAAAGGGACCTATCAAGAAGTATATGGATGTATCTGGCTCCTTAGTATTGGACTAGGAAAAGTTAAGTCCCCTATCAGTAATTATGCAAAGGCTGTCAAATCATATGCTGTATGCCACCTGATATTACTGTCATACATTGGCATACACATGGAAGACACTGTGGTAATCTCTGCAATTGTGGAAGATGTTTTTGATGACATTTAATCATGCACCTTCCAAAAGTACTGTATGTGACGGAATTTCAAGATGCTACTGATCTGGCTGGAGTTTTGAAAAGGGGAATAATAAAAACTAAACACACAAGTAATAGCTGAATATCAAAGATCCACAATGAGATCCAGTGCTCTGTAAATTTCATTTTTTCAAGTTCGTTTGTCTCATTTCCTACATACAAGTGTAAAGGAGTACAAAATAATTGTTTCTCCAGAAAAAAAATCACAAAATATAAAGAACACAATAATAATAAAAACACAATAAGTATAAATACATAAGATAGCTTACAGACGCTAGATAGATTTATTGTATGTCCATAAAGTGTTGCTAGGTTGTACTTAAGGTGACTGACAGGAAATAATAACATTGTGGTGTATTTACTGCTTGGGGAAAGTAATTATTTTTGAGTTTGGTGGTTTTGGCTTGGACGCTACGTAACCTCCTCTCTGACAAGATGGGAATAAGTAGTCTATGAGTACTGTGGGTAGAATCCTCCATGATGTTGCAGGCCTTTCTCTGACACTTTTCCGTATATATACATATATATATATGTTCTTGATGCGGGTAGGATGGTTCCAGTGATGCAATGGGCAGTTTTAACTTCCTTGTCCTCTGCAGAGCAGTCTGCGTACCAGGCAGCGAAGCAGCTTGTCACGATGCTCTCTACCACCTATTTGTAGAATGACCTGAGTATAGATGCGCAAATCCATTGCTATGACTTCATTTTGCCCCTTATTACTGGCTGAAGTATTGTGAATATATTTCATCACATTACACAAGAATTCTTAGGAAATGAATTACTCTAAGCTTACCTCAATTACATTATTCATTAGCATTCAGATCAGGTTAGGCAGCCATCTCCGAAACAAGAAAACAAAGTTAACATTAACATTGTTTTGATTATATTGTATATATAACAGTGTAACATTTTACCTATCTGATTTTGACAATATATACTTTCTGTTTTTTTTAAATTGCTGTTTATATGTCTTTTGTATTATCTGTTTGCTAAACTTCTCCTCTGATTTGTACATTCTTTATTGGGAAAAAAACATTGTTTCTCTTTCCACAGATGTCGCCTGAGCTGTTGAGTGTTTCCTGAATTTTTTGCTTTTATTTTATATTCACAATATCTTGAGAGTTATTTACTTATTTATTTATTGTGATTTCATTCTTATTTCGGAGTTGTGTTCAAGTTTCTGTCTTTAGTGCAAGGGGCGATGGAACATTATTTAGGTCAAAAGATAATATCAGGAAATACCAACCTCCTTTTTATTTCAGAAAATATTTCAAAGGTATCTATTTCAAAGGTGCAACTTGCTACTGAGTTAAAAAAAGCTTAAATCATTGCAAATTAGATGAAAAGATGACCTATTTTCATGTATTAGATAAAAAGATAGACAGATAGACTAATAGGCAGACAGAAAATAGGATATGATTCTGAAATTCAAAATGTCATGTTATATTTCTTTTTTTATGCCAATTATTCACAAAAAATCAGGGCTTTAAAAAATATGCCCGTATTGTTATTGTTGTCATTGTTTTCGGTAGACATCTCTCTATTTCTTATGTATGTGAAACATCAAACTGCAAGCAGTTCATATCGTGAGGCGTAAGATTCATTTCAAGCTTCAATTTTTCAAATAACACAGAATTCGTGTTTTTCTTCTTTTTGTAAATAGCATATGATCCCAGATGAATACCAAAATAATGGCATTGCCACTGCACAAGAAAATAGCTGATATTCATGTCCATATCTATTCATATTTCTTTACATTTTATGCTCATTCAAATGGAGACTGGCTAAGGACTATAGTGGATTTTTTTATTGCTTAAGAAGAATGATGTATTCCATTAGAAAAAATTACTTATAATTTAAGAGATAAATATGAAACATTTTTGAAAATTTGGAGCCCTTATTTACAAAAGACAGGATTAAATATATAGATGCTTTTAAGATGAAACAATTGGTTATTAGGGGAAAGAAATAAATATACATATTAAAATTATTACGAACTCCATGGAGCATGTGGAGATCTTCCAACCATCAGGCATTCTTTCTTTCTTTCTTTCCTTTTTTTTTCTATGGGGCAGTTAGGGGGGAGGGGTTAAGGGGAGGGGGTATGGGTTATATACATTGTTTTTTCATACTTTGTAATCATTTAAAAATGCAATAAAAAATTATTAAAAAAAAAAAAAAAAAGAAGAATGACCGCATTAAATAACACCTCATCAGGCATTTCATAGGTCAGGCTCAGCATTCCCACCACTTCAATAAAACTCCATTAAACTAGCAGGACACTTTCCCTAGACCTGATGAAGGATCTCGGCCCAAAACGTTGATTGTACTCTTCCATAGATAGGTGCTGCAGGGCCTACTGAGTTTCTCCAGCACTTTATGTGTATTTCCCGTTTCCACATCACCTGGGTGCACATTCCTACATTTTTCAGATTGAGTCCCTTCTTATCATTTACTTTTTCAACAGATCACACTTGTCTTGTAGGGGTCTGCCAGGATTCCCACCTTGATTTTCCCTTTTCTTCTGAAGTTGACTGTTTTTGAGGGTGCAAGGGAGATGAGTTCCATACAGCTGGATGCCCTTTGCCCCCTGCTTCCTCAACTAAAAATAACATCTTCTTGCAAAATCCTGAAAGTGCGAATTTAGCTCCAAAATTATAGTTTTAACAAACGAACTGATATAGCAAAAGCCAGGTCTGATCCAACGCTGACCCAGCTTTCGTAGTGTACAGTCCCCCACCCCCATGTGCTTTTTAAAACTACAAGTGACTTATATCAGCCAAAAAGTAATGTTCATTTGCATTTAAATACATTTCAAAGTTGCTGCTTATAGCATCTAAAGTGCTTGTCATTTTAAACTAATTGAAGTAAAAAGAAAGAAGTCTTTTGTTTTCCAATGGACTTATTCAAAGTCCAGCAGCTAAAGTGAAACAGATTAATTCATTTGTTGAATCATTGTTCATTGTGATAAGTTAGTGATGTCCAGATGTATAATCATCTGAAACAAGAGTCCATCTGTTCTTGTTCAGGAATTAACAGGCCATGCTTGTACTTTTCAGTGTTTCTGTTTCTATTGGTGAGTGAGCTATCTGTATTACACACAGCACCATCTCTATTCTCTGACAGACTACTGCAACTGGAACTACGTTAAATTTTTAACTCCACTTTTTTATGCTAGCCATCACAAGTGTGACTACTAAAAACACCATGTCACAAGAGTCACAAGGAAACTGATGCAAGCAGGAAAGGTAAGGAGGATTGCTAATCAGCCATGTGGAAGGAAAGGTTCAAGGAGAATATTCTAAAGGTTTAAAATTTTCGACATGTGGTTTAGTTATTGATCATGCAGTCCATTATTGATTGAAAGACCTTGACATCTTCAAATGTTCTGTAACTGTCTTTTGCATGACCATAGCAATTATACCCTCAAGCACTGTGGGATACCCTAAGGTCATGAAAAACATTCTCTAAGTGAAAATTCTTTCTCTTATTAAACTATAAAGAACATTGACAACATTATTAAATCTTTTTTCCTACTAAACATTTCATCATTTCATACATGATTGTCTATCTCCTGTCTTCTTATTATACTGCTTTATTAAAAACTGTAATTATTAAATTAGAAGTCAACAGTTTAATTATATTATGACATACATTAAAAGAAATCCCAGCAATAAGTTTTTAAAAATAGTATACAATGATTTCTTTTAAGCTTTTCTCTGCTCTGTATACCTCAGAATATAACTTTATTAGACATTTACATTGTTTTGCTGTTGCTAAGTTTTTATGAGTTTAAGTAATTTCAGGACATAATTGTGATAAATGTCTAGTATGGTAAATGTTGATACTTGAGATTTTTTTCTGGTTTTATCTAAAGTGAGCATTAATACCCTTGTGATTATTACTAGTTGGCAAAATAATTGCCAACTCTTAAAATATTATCAAACAAAAAAACCCAGGAAAATGCTATGAAAATACCTCAGAATTATTCCAAACGACCGTTCTAAGCCTTCTGTTTTACTGCAAACTCTGATTTGCCTACTGTTGCATACAATGCTTCAAAATTAAATTGAAATCCTGATATTAACCTACATATTCCCATTCAAAGATTAGAATACTGATCAGCAAATGTTGATTCCTTTCCCAGTACCAATGCTATTGTTCCTACTGTGACAAAGTTCTCCATCGTTACGTTGCCTGTCTTGCCTGCAGTGCTGTTTCTCTGCTCCACTTCTATTTTCACCTTTTTCAATCTAGTTGGTTCCACTACTGCTCAGAGACGTAAACAGCTTTTTCATGCCAAGAGCAAGTGCTCACATGCACCTCCTCCAACCTTATCTCTTGTATTTGGTGCTCTCAGCGTGCATGGAGCACAAGCACAATGGTTGTTTAGTCATCGTTGGTCTCGCTGATGTAGAAGAGGCCACACTGAGATCACCAAATGCACTAGACAAAGTTAGAGGGATGCGTGTGAATTCAAGTTCACCTGAAAGGGCTGTTTAGGTCTCTGAATGGCAGTGAGAGAAGGTGTGGAGAGACAAGTGTGGCACCATCTATGGTTGTTAAGGACAGGCAGGGTTGTGCGAATAAGGATGAGCAAATCCGGGAGTCATGTTCTGTGGAAAGCAGAAAAGAGTGGGGATGGGAAGATAAGACTTGCAATGGGATCTAGTTGCTTCTGGAAAAAATGGTGAAGGGTAACGTGCTTGATGTGTCAGTAGCTGGTGTGAAAGATGAGAACCAAAGGCAAAGATGGTGCTGAGCTGCAATGATTGTGGATGGTGTGGCTCAGATTTAGTTGATTACTTAGGTACATAGGGACGGTTCGGGACAGAGAGGGGAGTTAGAGGAGTTGGAGAATCCAGGGATAAGGAGTGGAGGCCCAGAGGCAGCCTGGCCTAGGGGTTGAAGTCCAATCAGCGTGGGTGGGAGGGATGGGAAAGGGGCTTGTTTATCTGTTCTTGTCTTGTTTTGTTTTACTGTTGATGCTCTGTCATTCCATCATAGCTGATTTATTATCCCTCTAAACCCCATTCTCCTGCATTCTCCCTGTAAATTTTGACACCCTGACTAATCAAGACCAACCACCACTCCCAATGATTGGGCCTCCACAGCCATCTGTGACAGTGAATTCCACAGATTCACAGCCCTCTGGTTAAAGAAAGTTCTCCTCTCCTCATCTCTACTGTAAATAAACATCCCTCTATTCTGAGGCTGTGACCGCTGATCTTAGGCTCCCCCAGCATAGGAAACATCCTCTCTACACCACTCTATCTCGGCCTTTCAATATTTGTTAGGTTTCAGTGGTCTCTGCTGTCATTCCAGTAAACTCCAGTGAGTACAGACCCAGAGTTACCAAATTCCCCTCATATATTAACCCTTTCATTCCTGGAATCATTCTCGTGAACTTACTGTGGACTTTCTCCAATGCCATCACATCTTTTCTTAGATAAGGGCAAAACTGCTCTCAATCCCCCAAATGCAGTCTGACCAGTGCCTTATAAAGCCTCAGCATTACATCCTTGCTTTTATATTCTAGTCCTCTTGAAATGAATGCTAACATTGCATTTGCCTTCCTTACCACTGACTCAATCTTTAGGTTAACCTTTAGAGAATCCTGCTCGAGGTCTCCCAAGTCCCTTTGCACCTCGGATTCTTTTTTTTTGTATTTCAAAATTTTATTATTAGTTATTCTTATTTTACAAAGCAGCACAGCAAATCAGAGAGTAGATACAGCACAGCATATTTACACAGCCATCTCATGACAGGAAAATATATAAAACTAAGAAACAGAAAAAAACTTCTAATTTTCTTCCCATTTAGAAAATAGTTTACACTTTTATTCCTTCTATCAAACGGCATGACCATATAATTCCTCACAACATATCCCATCTGCTACTTCTTTACCCATTCTCCTAATCTGTCTAACTCGCTGCTTCCTCAACACTACCTGCCCCTTGATCTATCTTTATATCATCTGCAAATTTGGTCATAATGCCATCAATTCCATCATTCAAATCATTAACATATAATGTGAAAAGAAGCAATCCCAACACTGATCCTTGCGGAACATCATTAGTCACCGGCAGCTAACCAGAAAAAGCCCCCTTTATTGCCACTATATGCCTTCTGCTGGTCAGCCAATCTGCCAATTACCAGTTGCAATACAATGGGATTTTATCTTGTTAAGCAGCCTTACATTAGACCATAAGACAAAGCAGCAGAAGCCGGCCATTTGGCCCATCGAGTCTGCTCTGCCATTTCATCATGTGCTGATCCAATCTCCCCTTTAGCCCCATTCCCCCTCCTTCTCACCATAACCTTTGATGCCCTGACTGCTCAGATACCTATCAATCTCTGCCTTAAATACACCCAATGACTTGGCCTCCACTGCCGCCCATGGCAAGAAATTCCATAGATTCACCATCCTCTGGCTAAAAAATTTTTTGTCAAAGGCCTTTTATAAATCCAAATGAACGATATCTAGTGACTTTCTTTGTTTGCCCTGCCTGTTATTTCCTCTAAGAATTCCAACAGATTTGTCAGGCAAGATTGCCCCTTGAGTAAGTTCTTAGAACCATAGAACACTACAGCACAGTACAGGCCCTTCAGCCCTCCATGTTGTGCCAACCCATATAATCCTTAAAAAAAAGTACTAAACCCACACTAACCATTTTTCTTTCATCCATGTGCATGTCCAAGAGGCTCTTAAATACCCCTAATGTTTTAGCCTCCACCACCATCCCTGGTAAGTCATTCCTGGCACTCACAACACTCTGTGTAAAAAACTTACCCCTGAAGTCTCCCCTAAACTTTCCTCCCTTCATTTTGTACCTATGCCCTGTACATGTACCTATGTACCTAAAATCATGTTGTCTTTGGTCTATTTTATCATCAAGTTTCAAGTTTCAAGTTGAAATATCACTCAATCACACAGGAATATAGCCAAATGAAACAGTGTTCTTCTGGAAACAAGATACAAAACACATTACAAACAGCACACAGTACAGCTACACATAGCACTTAACACAAGTAGCACATATGTTTTCATTTTCATCAAAACGTTGACTCACAAAAAGAAATAAATATATAACTCAAGTCCTTGTGTTGTCATGGTCCAGCTTGTTCTTCCACCAAGTGAACACCAGAGGGCAGCACCTAGTGAGCACTGGAGCACTGCACCAAGCAACCACCAGAAGGCAGCATTGAGTGAACACTGGAGGGCAGCACCGATGGGAGGGGCTAGCCTCCAACTCAGTACGAAATCTATTGATACACAGTCAACCCTGGCACCTCCTTCGCAGGTGACCACCACAGGCAGCTCCAAGGCATAAGGGCATTTCTACGCAATAGCCGAAGTAATACAGCTCCCCCACCATCAATCTCATCAGTGAACTAGTGAACAGGAATTGCAGTACTCTACACTACCAATGTCCAATGTCCATTGTCTTGCGATCACAATAAGATGTCCAAGGCAATCACTTGCACATTTTGGACTGTGGACCATCTCGGCACAATGGTACACAACAAGTCCAAGCGACAACACAACGGTATGCAATAGGTACAGCTCCATTGTAATTTGCTGATGGGATAGTCCTGCAGTTCTCGCTGTTCTTAGTATCCAGTAGCGACTTAAGATCATAAAACAATTATACAAGTTATCAAATACACTTTTGATTGGACCTGGAGTGGTGGCTGCATCCCAGTGAGCTGCCATCTTACTGGAAGCTATAATGGAGGCTTTCAAGTACCCTAAAACCGCATCCTTGATAATGGACTCCAACATCTTCCCAACCACTGAACTCAGGCTAACTAGTCTATTATTTCCTTTCTTCTGCCTCATTCTTTTCTGAAAGAGTGGAGTAAATTTTGAAAATTTCCAATTCTCTTGAACATTCCAGAACCTAGTAATTCTTGAAAGATTATTACTAGTGCCTTCACAACCTCTTCAGCTACCTCTTTTGGAACCCTGGGGTCAATCTAGTCCAGATGACTTACCTACTTTCAGACCTTTCATCTTCCCAAGCACCTTCTCCTTAACAATAGCAACTACCTTCGCTTCTGCCCCCGACACTCCAGAATTTATGGCATACTGCTTGTGTCTTCCTCAGTGAATACTGACACAATATACTTATTAAGTTCCTCCACCATTTCATTGTCCCCAGTTACTACCTATCCGGCATCATTTTCCAGCGGTGCTATACTATTTTCTCCTCTCTTTTACTCTTTATATATTTGAAAAGAAAACTTTTTGTATCGTCTTTTATATTATTGGCCAGTTTACCTTCACATGTAATCTTTTCTCTCCTTATGGCTTTTTTTTTCAGTTGCCTTCTGTTTGATTTTAAAAGCTTCCCAATCCTTTAACTTCCAACTAATTTTTGCTTTCCCTTTAACTTTTATGCTGTCTTTGAATTCCCTGGTCAGCCATGGTTGCCTCATCTCCCTTTTAGAATACTTCTTCTTTGGGATGTATCTATCCTCCACCTTCTGAATTGCTGCCAGAAATTCATCCATTGCTGTTCTGCTGTCATACCTACTTTGAAGTACCTGCTAGTGTTCCCGTCGAATCAGCATTGGCCTGCTCCTCTCCTGTGCCTCTATAATTCCCTTTACTCCTCAGTAAAACTGATATATCTACCTTTAGACTCATCCTCTCAAATTGCAGGGCAATTCTAACATATTATGATCACTGACCCTTAAGGGTTCCTTTACCTTAGACTCCCTAATCCAGTCCGAGTTATTACGCAACATATAATCCAGAATTGCCTTTTCCCCAATGGGCTCAACCACAAGCTGCATCAAACAAATTCATTCTCTTGGGATTCGGCACCAACCTGATTTTCCAATCTAACTGCATACTGAAATCCCCCATGTCTAACATAACATTGCCCTTTTTACATGCCTTTTCTATCTCCCATTGTAAATTGTAGCCCACATCCTGGTTTCAGTCAGTGGCCTGTATGTAACTCCCATTAGATTATTTTTACCCCTTCAGTTTCTTAGCTCTACTCTCTTGGATTCCATACTTTCCAATCTTGTGTCATCTCTTTCAAAGGATTGGATTTGATTTTTTTTTTGCCAATAGAGCCACCCCACCCCCTCTGCATAACTGCCTGTCTTTTCGAAAAGTTGTGCGCGTTTGGATGTTAATCTCTCAACTATAATCTTTTTGCCAACCATGACTCAGTGATGCCCACAGTGTAATACTTGCCATTCATTAACTGTGCTTCAAAATCACCTGACTTATTTTGTTTAAAGCGTACATTCAAATCTAGCAACTTTAGTCTTGTTTTCATCAACTTTCTCGACTTTATCTCCATGTTACACTTAGCTCATCCCACTGAGTACAACTTTGCTCTATCATCAGCCTGTGTTTCCTCACAGTCTCACTACATAAATCAATTGCCCGTCCTCAGCCCTATCACTTCAGTCCCCATCCCCCCCTGCAAAATTAGTTTAACCCCTCCCGAACAGTTCTAGGAAATCTGCTTGCAAGGATATTGGTCTCCCTCAAGGTCAGGTGTAACCTGTCCTTTTCAAACAGGCCATACCTTTCCCAGAAGAGATCCCAAAGATCCAAAAAATAGAAAGCCTGCTCCCTGCATCAGCTACATATTCATTGACTAAATCATCCTATTCTTACACTCACAGGCAGCAGTCCAGCTATTATCTGCTTTTCAGCTTTCTACCTAGCTCCCTATCTTTTCTCTTCAGGACCTTCTTCCATTTTCTTCCTACATCATTCATATCAATATGTACCACGATTTCTGACTCTCCGTCCTTCCCCTTTAGAATGATGTGGAACTAATCTGAGACATCCTTCACCCTAGCACCTGGGAGGGAACGTTGCAGCCGGGTGTCTCTTTCACATCCACGGAATCTCCTGTCCGTTCATCTATCACTACTGTACTCCTCTTCTCCTCCTTTCCTGTCCGAGCCACGGACCCAGGGACTCAGTCACTGCAGTTTTTCCTCAGTATGCTTTCCTCTTCCAACAGTATTCAAAGCCATATACTTGTTATTGAGCGGAACAGCCACAGGGATGTTCTGTACCAGCTACCTATTCCCGTTCCCTCACCTGACAATCACCCAGCTACCTGCTGATGACTACCTTCTTGTAGCTCCTATCTATCATCTCCTTATTCTCCCATGTAAGCTGAAGGTCACCCAGATGCATCCCCAGTTCCTTAACATGGGCTCTATACTAGATATGCTTCACGCAGATGTAGTTATCAGTGAGACTAGAGGTCTCTCTGAGTTCCCAAATCTCACAATAGAGCATACCATTAACCCTGTATCCATTCTCCATGCACTAGCTATCTATTAATAGACAAAGAAAGAGAAAAATAAAACTTACTAGAAATTTATTCTCTGTGCCTCTCTCTGTGCTCATTGAAGTCTGTGGAGTCAAAGCCTCCTACACCATCCTCAGCTGACTCCAAAAATGGCTGCTCCCACAATGCCAGCTCTATTTACACCTGCTTTTTTTATTGGCCTTTGTTAGGATACTAACAACCCAGGCAATCTCCCACTGTACAAACAAGTCCTGAGAGGCCCCGCTCACTTTTAAAGACGGGTGCATAAACTCCACAACAAACTATTTCCAACTCTGTGTGCAATCTCCCACTCCTTAGACCGGCTGAACATTATGGGCATGAAATGCTGGCACCAGAAATTGTAGGGACACTTGTGGGTTGCCCTTAACACATGCTTGGTATCGTGTTGGTTATTAATGCAGTCATTGTATTTCTCTGTGTGTTTTGATATATGTGTGATATATAAATCTGAATCTGATCTATAACTCTGTTGTGGCAGGGAGGACAATAGGGGTGGGTGCATAAGAGTAGAAGTCCAAGAAGTGGAAGAAATGTGAGCTTAAACTACTTTCAAAGGGAAGCCAAGCTCGCTGGTAAAGGAAAACATTTCAGATGTCAAGCCGCAGAAAACTTTAGCTTGAGAATAGATATGATGGAATCAGAGTATCTGAGAAAACAGAGAAAAGGGTGTCATCCTCACAAGATACTGGGAGGGAGGGAGTGTAGTTAAAGTAGCTGAGGAAATCAATGGGTTATAGTAAATGGTGGCACGTAGTTTAGCTCTTCAGAGGCAGACAGATCCAGAAAAGAGAGAGGGGGTGTCAGAAATGGTCCACGTGAATTTGAGAACAGAGTAAAAGTTTAGTATATTCTAGCTCATCTTTTTATTTTTCTCTTTTTGCTTTACCCTGTCTTCAAGAGGATCAATAGGAGCTAAAAAGAGGACTGCTTAGTCTTTTCTTTTATCATGCAGCCTAAAATTACTGTCTTACAATCTGCTTTAATGCTTCTTTTAAGTGTACTGCCCGATTTGAATATTTTAAGCATTTTTATACACTGAAGTCTCTTGTCACATCCGGGCTGTAAATAAATCGAAAGTAAGGTCTTGACCCACTGAGCCATCGTCTGATCAGCAGCTGCGGAATTTAGTGAAGTTTAATTTGTATTGTTAGTTTTCATTTGAACCACTAGATGGAGTAGGATTAAGCCTTAAATAATTCCATTTGTGCAACAGCTGGACAGAGGTTAGTTGTATCATATAATTTATAGTTCAAAAAATTGAAAACCTTAAATTGATCATCTTGCTCACTCGTTACAATCAATCAATAGCCATTAGTAGATTTCTGGCCTTGAACCTCCACAACACAGAAAGGTCTTGCAGAAAGAATATTCAAGAAGATTTAATAAAAAATACAAAATAGGATTCGGGCAGCAGCTGATACTTTTTTATTTATTCTCTGCGCTATGCTTCAACAAATTATCAAGCAAAATAGTTTTGGCATGAGAAAATATATTCTGAACCAATAATGTTGATAAATAACCCTTGAGAAATCCAAGGAAATGATGAAAGTGCATATGTTGTTAGTCTGGAACTGATTCTTTCAAATGAGAAAGATCCCAGGGTTGCTTTCCATTATAAACTATTAACTGAAATCAACAAAATAGCTACTTGGATTGGCTTACTGGGTCAAGCAAGAGATTTTGAAAAAATATATATTTTTTTTACACTCCTGACAGCTATCCAATGATCTTTGCTGGAAAGTCCATCTGTATCTTCTGATGGTTCCTCGATCTCCTTCCTGCTTTGGTTAAACTCTAGCATAAATGCTCAGATGAAGCACAGCAGGACAATTGATGCTCAGACAATTTTATCTCAGCATGTGTCACAGCTTTCCAAATAAGAACTGGGAAAATTGCACAGTAGTTGGTGATAGGATGTGGATGGGAGGCAGAGGGCATGGGGGTTTGAGAAAATTGATAAAAAAATATCAACCCAGTTCAACATATTTTGTGAAATTCATTTAAACAATAATGTTTACTCTGTATGGTTGCACTTTTTTTATTTCCAAAACATAAAGCAAAGCAGATTTCTCATACAGTAAGATTCTCTAAGTTCAAGTGAAAACTAAAGGGTAAAGTTACTGAAAGGTTTCTTTAACTTCATTCTTAATCTATCTACAATTTCACGCAAGGAATCCTTCACTTTATTCTGCATTGTGACACTCTTCTGCACATCACTGATTCCTTAATTAAACTCACATCATTCATTTAATCTCTATTTCTCCTTTTACATGTGATTTTCACAGTTTGGTCTGCTTTTGATGTTGTACGATGCTCAGTCTTTTCTAAACCTTTTTTTTTCAAAATGCATATTCAGGCAGCAGCTTATTTTTAATAACATCAGAGAAAAGCTTTTATTTTTTCTTTTACAAAGGGAACAAAATCAGACAGGACTCAATTGCTTATTGCATGATTCCTAGTTCTAAACAACATGATATGAATTTCATATCCAGCAGAGCTTTTGCACTCTTCTTTGACAACAAATTTCCTCAAATGTTTTTTCTTCCTCTTAAAGGAAAAGCTGTAATAGAGAGAAAAAGAGAACTCCTACTAGTTTAAGAGAAATGTTGGTTGGCAGCCACAAATATAAAGGAACCAAGTTTGATCAATCATCACGCACATTCTCCTAATTAAGCAGCACTTCAATTTTAAGACTTTCATTTGGATGTTCAAGTTCCTTCAAAATCTTAACTTTACCATTTCTAATTTTGGAAACTGCTCCATCTCTATAACCATCTGAGATATCTGCAATTATTTACATCTGGCCTATTATTTATCCTTTAATTTAATGACCACACCTGGGGCAGCCAAATCATCAGCTGTCAAAGCCTCAAGCTCTGAAGCTCCCTATAACAACTTCCTTATTTCTCTAACAAGAGGAAGTCTGCAGATGGGGTAAATCCGAGCCACACACATAAAATGCTGGAGGAACTCAGCAGGCCAGGCAGCATCTATGGTAGAGAGTACAGTCAATGTTTTGGGCAGAAACCCTTCAGCAGGCCTTGTTATTTCTCTTTCCAGTTTTAAGAACTTCCTTGAAACCTACTTAGTTTGCTAAACTTTTGATTGTTTGACCAGAAACTTCTCAATATGGCTTTCCACTAATTCCTGCTTCATACTATTCCTACGGCAAGACATCTTCTATGCTAAAGGAGATGTTTTTGTTATAAACTGGAAGCAAAGCTGAAATATTTAGTTACTTAATTAATTGAGATATGGCACCCTTTGAGCTGCACCATCCAGCGCAGATTTAACTCTAGGCTAATGAAGGGACACTCTACAATGACCAACTAACCTACTGGTATAACTTGGGACTGTGGGAGGAAACTGGAGCACCAAGAGAAAACCCGCGCATTCCACAGGGAGGACGTACAGGTGACGCTGGAATTAAATTCTGACCTCCTGCGCTGCGAGCTGCATCAGCCATGTGCTAATCATTACGCTGTCATGGCGCCCCTGCAAAATGGGATGTGGTAGAGCATGAACAAAGGAAGGGGGGGGGCAATTAACAGTGAATATTATAAAAGAAATGAACAAATCTGGGCAAGTGGGGAGTTGGAGGGTGGAGTTTTACGGAAGCTCAGGGGAAAGGTAAGAATTCTGTGAGCAGTGACTGCAAAGCACCGAATGATAGAAGTTACAGGTGATAAGCACAAAATGTCATCTAAGAAAAATTAAGCTCTTGCTTGAGTTATTAGATAGGTAACAGTAGCATAAAGAAATATTTATTGGTGACAATTGAAGCCACATATGGGAATCTAGTTTTCCTTGATATTATGGTTCCTGGATGGAGATGCGGCTCTACCAAAGGAGGTGTAATGCGCTCCATCCTTCTGCTAGCCTGCAGGTTTCTCTTGGGCAGGGTGCAGCACCTCCTTAGCTGCCTCCACTCCATCCCTGATTAGGGTAACATGAAGCCACGGGAGCAGGCGGTAGATGGTTGTATGTGCAGCCGGCGCATATCACAAGCCCTCGTTTTGTGACCTCTGACAGCAGGCAGACAATCTATGAAGAGTATTGATAATGGCTGGGCTCAGCCACCTTGTAAAGACACTGTCCAGAAGAAGGCAACGTCAAACCCATTTTGTAGAAAAATTTGCCAAGAACAATCACAGTCATGGGAAGTCCATGATTACCCACATCATACAACACGACATATAACGAACAAATGAACGATTATAGTTCTTGTCAATTAATGACAAAATTTACTGTGCATTGAGTTCTGATGTTAAACCATTTACATACAGGAAATAAGGAGCAGAGAAAATGAAAAATACGAACAATATAAAGGGGGATTATCAATTTGAAAACTTGTATACCAGATACTGTGCACCTGTTGCATAAGGGCTATGGAATCTTCCCAGAGCAGAAATCTATGCTTTACTCAAATGCATACCTTTCAGATGGATGTTTTCACATATATTTCCTTTCACAGTACTCTTATCTTCAGGCGCTGCTTCAGTACATATAAAATAAACTCCCCCTGCATTTAACTGAACAAATTGTCAATATACTTAAGAGGCAGAGCAAAGTTTGTGCTGGAAATAACTGGGGAGGCTGTCAACTGAATCCAGTGCCAGAAATCTGCTTTTATGAAATAGCACTTCAGAGACAGTTATTCATCACTAAAAGCAAGAAAAAACAAATTCCCTCAAGTCTCCAATCTGTCTCTAGTCTTCTGTCACGATGCAGAATTTTTTGGCTGCTTGCTCTCGTTCCACTGAACATCATCAGAAGTCCCCACAGCCTCTCAGTGCTCTGGTACTATTAGCCTAGTTATGATCTAAACAGCATCACTTAGCAGAAATGCTATGGCTAAATTAATAGGCACAAAAAAATTCTTGTCGAGAAGCATATTAGTTAAGCACATTCATCTCACGAATTCAAAATACACCTTCAAAAAGATGAAGAGAAAACTTTGTCCTGTGGCACCAATTACCTTTTGTTCTCAATGCCCTAAAGTCTTCTGAAGGTCACAAAAAGAGTAAAGGTTTTTTTGCCTTGAATGCTTCTCATGTGATTCTGGTTATTATTTGAAAAGCTGTCCCGCTGCACTGGACAGTACTGAGCTGGTGACAGAGATAACCGAATGAAAGCTGATGTAAAATTGCTTCCTACCTGGTGCAAGCTGTTACTTCCTCTCTCATTAATCTGCAATCTTGTACGCTTTCTGCTTCTCAGTGACTGAACATTCCGAGATCGACACAAATTGCACTTGAATGGGTGTGGGGAGGGCTGGGGGGTGGTATCAAAGATAAATAAATATGATGCTTGCTGGAATCTTCTTCAGACCATTTGTTTCATGTGCCTCTGTATTCTGGTCCTCACTTCACAAGCAAACAGTTTCAAGCAAGTAAGAGAGTGTTTATCCTCTGCTCAGAGGATGCACGTTTGTACGATAAACTGCATGTTCCCTGCAGTGTAGCAGGAAAGATGTGATGCGCATACTAAAGCAGCTTGTGTTACACTGGGCTTGGCAAGCAAACTCCACCTCCATACCCATGTACCAAGCTCAGTTCTAGGGTGAGTTACTGTCAGAAAGGATGTTTTCTTTCACAAAGACAAAACTGGACACTGCTTGCCTCCAATAGTTAACGTCAAACAATTTTCAAGATCCTGAAACAGAGGAATTCAGCCCTCTGTGATTCAGATCGATGTCAGTTTCTAAGGAAGAACAGGTGATTAAAAACTATATTTAACCCATAACATTCCTTCCAGGTTTTGCTAAGAGAACTGACATAGAGATTTGTCCTTCAATGACATTGATTGTATTTTACCAACCAGTTGAAATGACATTGTATTTTAGTCCAGACAATTTATTTAGAGATACAGGACAGTTACAGGCCCTTCCAGCCCAATGAGATCACACTGCCCAATTACACTCATGTGACTAATTAGCCTATTAACCCATACGTCTTTGGAATGTGGGAGGAAACCAGAGCACCCAGAGGAAACTCACACAGCCGCGGGGACAACATACAAACTCCTTATAGACAGTGGCAGGAATTGAGCCCGGTATGCTGGTGCTGTAATGGCATTATGCTAATTGCTACACTACCATGCCGTCTGGGTATAAATATAGTTGCACAGAATTTTGCCACCTGAGCACCAGAACAAAATAGGAGGGACAGAAAGCCACTCAGCTTCTTCCACCTGTTCTATAATTCCTGGCTGATGGCTGTTCTTTCATCTCAGCACCACTTCCCTGTACAGATCCATATTCCTTGAATTCTTTAATATCCAAAATATTTATCAGCTGTTCTTTTTAATACATCAGCAACAGAGAGTCTAGAGAAAATTCTAAAGGTTCAAAAGAAGTTTCATCTCAACTCTAAGTGGCTGACCCTTAAATCTGAACCTGGGAACCTCACTCAGGGTACCGTATCCAGGGGAAATACCATCTCTGCATCTATCATGGCAAACACTGTAAGAAACGAGGCCATCTCTCACATTTCTAAGTTATAGGGAGTATAGGCCCAGTCCACTTCATCTCTTCTCATAGGGCAGTTCTCCCCACCACCCCAGCCCATTCTAGGAATCAATCTGGTGAACGTAAATTACACCCTATCACAAACCTATCCTTCTTCAGGTAAGGAGTCTGGCACTGCACACACTATTCCTAGTATGTTCTCAGCAAGCTCCTGCATAACTTGAGTCTTTACTCTTGTATCGAATTTCTGTGAAACAAGGACAAATATACCATTTACCTTCTTAATTGCTGATTGTGCCTGCACTGATTCCTGTGCCAGGACATCTAGATCTATCTGATCGCCAGTCCTTTTCAATTTACAAAAGATCCTGCTTTTCTACCAAAATGGATCATGTCACATTATCTTTTTCATATTATGCTTCATCTAACTTCTCTCACCAATCAGCTTATCATGTCTATATTCTCTAAATCAGCACCAAATTCCTACTGTCTCCCAGGTTCATGTCATCAGTACATTGGAAGACTTTGCACTTAGACTGTTTATTTGAATGCCCCGATCCCTGCAATATTCCAGAGTCACATGTTCCCAATATGTAGATTACCCAATTAGTGTCACTTTTTAATTTTGTTCATTAACCAGACCTTCAATCCACTCCAATACATAATGCCCAAACACATGGGTTCTAATTTTGTTTAACATTCCTTCATGGCATTTTAGTTAAGGCCTTATTAAGTCTCCAAATACATCTCATCTACATATGCCCTCTTATCTATTCTGCATGTTGTTGATTCAAAAAAAGTCTCAGAAATTTTCAAGCATGTTTACCCTTTCATAAATCCATCTTTCTCCCTTCCTAATTTTACTATTATTTAACTCGTGGCCTGGTACCAATTCCATAATGATCAATTCCGGCAGTTTTCCCACTATTTTCACCACTAAGTTTCCACATTTGCACATAGTTTGCAGCATGTCACATGGGAAATGAGGTTTAAGACAGTCACAGATGTCTCATTAACTATGCCCAAGCTTGGCTGCACTGTTAACAATAATCCCCAGTGCTGTTCATCCTTCAGAATGTGCAGTAGTTTTCCAGTGTATGCCTTTGTCACTTTCTGTATTATCTTCCATCACAAGAGTTGGTAGAGGAAAGTTTGCTCTTTCCGTAATTCTAAGCTGCCTCTTTTGGTTGTGGCCAGTACCTAGAGCAAAACGCAATGTGTTCATTTCTCACCTCAGTTATCTGAATATAAAATTTTAACCTACTAGTCCAATACCATAGGAATGCAATAAACCATACTTAGAGACACAGAGTAATAAGGAAGGAAGTGGGCCATTCTGTCCAACCTATCCACTCCTATCACATTGCTGTGTACTACGCAAAGCCTAACTACTATGTTTCATAACATCACTACAACAATTAACATTATTTGTTTAGTTCTTATTTTTTGGAACTGGTTGCTGTTCAAGAAATTGCAAGTTGCTGCCTTGGTATTGAATACTTAGAATATTATTTCATGGTTTTATGTTCAATTAGTAATTCAGTGACTTGTAGCAATTGACTCAAAGGAAAATTGGTTGCCTGATTTTTATTAATTTACCAGAATGATATCAAACAAGAGGAGGCTATTCAGCCAATAATATATAACATAGCTCTTCATTATATGACTGAGCAGAGGCAGTATGGATGTATGTCAGGAAAATCATTTTTGACTTATCCATTAGATTTATTTGATGATGTAACTAGAAGAATGGGTAAGATGAGCCAGCAGATGTGGTGTATTTCAATTTTCAGATGGCATTTGATATGGTTTCATGCAAGTTGATGGACCAGGTTTGAGAGCATGAATTTGGAAAAAATATACTAGCATGGATTGAGAATTGATGAACAGATAGAAAACAAAAAGTTACTAAATAGTAGGCCTTAGTCTGTGTTTGTGATTGCGCCTAGAAATGTATTGCAATGATTGGTATTTGGCGTGCAATAATGTTCTTCATTGACAACAACTCTGCATTCAACATGATTATTCCCCCAAAAGTAATCAATAAGTTCCAAGACCTGGACCTCGATATCTCCTTGTGCAACTGATCCCTGATTTCCTCACCTGGAGATGCCAGTCATTTCAGATTGGAAACAACATTTCCTCCACAAATACCACCAGTCAGGTGCACCACAAGGTTGTGTGCTTAGTCCCCTGCTCTCTTTGTTTTTATACCAATGACTGTGAGGTTAAGTACAGCTCCAAAACCCTATTTAAGTTTGCTGATGACACCGCTGCTGTAGGCCAAGTCAAAGGAGGTGACGAATCAACATATAGGATGGAGATTGAATATATGGTTGAATGGAGCTGCAACAATCACCTCTCCTTCAACATCAACAAAACCAAAGAGCTTATTATTGACTACAGGAGGAGGAACTGGAGGTCTGTGAACCAGTTCTCATCAGGAGCTCAGAGTTGGAGAGGGTTGGCAATTTAAAATTCCTTGGTGTTATCATTTCGGAGGATCTGCCCGGGGTCCAGCCCATAAGTGCCATTACAAAAAAGGCACAGCAATTCCTCTACATTTTTATAATGTTGGGAAGATACTGTGTGTCATTTAAAATTTTGACAAGCTTCTATAGATGCATGGTGGAGAGTATATTGACTGGTTACATTGTGGCCTGGTATGGAAACGACTATGCCCTTGAACAGAAAGGCCTACAAAAAGTGGCCAATACAGCCCAGTCCATCATGGGTAAAATCCTCCCCACCATCATTCACATATGGAAGGAGCACTGTTATAGGAAAGCAGCTCCCATCATCAAGGAGCTTCACTGGCTAGGCCATGCTCTTTCCTCACTGCTGTCATCAGGAAGAAGGTACAGGAACCTTAGGCCCCACAGCACCAGGTTCAGGAACAGTCATTATCCCTCAAATATCAGGGTCTTGAATCAGAGGGAATGGCTTCACGAACCCACAAAACTAAACTGATTCTATAACCTATGGACCCACTTTCAAGGATTCTACAACTCATGCTCTCACTGTTTATTACTTACTTATTTACTATTATTATTTTGTTAATTTTCTCTTTTTGTATTTGTACAATTTGTTGTCTTTTGCTCACTGGTTATTTGTCCTTCTTTGTTGTGTTTCGTTCTTCATTGTGTGTATTGTGTTTACACTTTGATAATAAATTTATTTTGAACTTTGAACGGTATCCCAATCTCTTTGCAGCTCAGCCAGAATCAAAAGAGTTAAGATCATGGTGGTGATATACAAAATATGGACTGAAAACTGTTTATCAAACAGAGCTCAAGAATGGGAATAAATTAATTTTTCTCAGACTGAATAATTGTGAATTGGGTACTGCAGGATCCTGGCTCTTCACAATCCATATTAACAGTTTAGCTGACAGACCAAATATCACACTGCTAAGTTTGCTGACAATACTAAATTTAGGAACAAATGAATATGTAAAACATTTTCAAGAAAATATAGATTAGCTAGATGAATGGAAAATAAAATGACAGATAAAATATAATGTGGATAAATGTGAAGTTATCCTTTTTGGGTGCACTGATCAGAAAAAACAGAACATTGATTAAATTGTGTGAGATTGGATATTGTTGAATTTCAAAGAAACTTAGATGTGTTTGCTTGTACACAAGTTCCTGAAGACCAGCTTGCAGTTTCAACAAGCAAAGAGTGCAACTATTATTTTAATGTTTATTATGAGAGCATTTGAATGTAAGCTTAAAGGATTCTTGTTGCAATTGTTAATGGTCTCATGTGATTTCACCTGGAATATTTTATATATCTTTGGTCTCCTTGTCTAAGAATGATTGTACTAGGCCAAGAAGGAATGCAGCAAAGAGTTATTAGAATGGTTTCCGGCTATATAACGATTTATTGTATAGGCTGAGAAAATATTCCCTAGAATTTAGAAGAATGAGTAGAGATGTCAAAATGAAGATACAGAATTCTTAAGTGTTTGACAGCTTACACATGGCCACATGGCTGAGGAGTCCAGGGCAATGAGACTTGCTTTCTGTGGTTCAACTTAATATCAGAGAATGTATACAGTATGCTACGTGAAATCATAACCCTTTGCTGACATCCACGAAACAGAAAAAAAACTCAAAGAATGAATGAAAAAAAATGTTAGACCCCTAAAGTCTCCTTCCCCCCCACCCCCGCACTTTATGTTTTTATCTTAATACATCAGTTCTCAATACTGGGTGAACTGCCCACATTGCACATTGGGAACTGAAGTTCTTTTCAATACACACATGATAAACTATGCACAAGCAGCAGCAATAGTATCAACCCTCCCACACCCCCCTCTTGCTCCAGCAAAAGCATTAACCCCCCCCACCACCCTACCTCCCATCGTACAAGCAATAGCAAAGCCCCCAAAGACCATGATCTATAGTTCTTTAAAAACTACTGTCCATCCTAAACACTTCAACTTCTCAGATCGTCTCTTTCTCTCACTGGCAAAGAAGAGAGCAATATAACTCCTACCTCAGCGAGAGGGGAGACCACTTCCCTCCTATCTCGATATTTCAATCTCAGAATAAGGAGTAGGACTGCAATAAGGAGAAACTTGTTTGGAATCCTCTATTATGACTGACACTAATTAACTGTTGTACTATTCTATAACAGAGTAAATGGACTTTTGATTAAGGGAGTCGAGGATAAAAGGACAATGTAGGAAAATACCACCAAGGTAAATAATCAGCCATGATTTCCATGAAGGGTGGAGCAAGCTGGAGGGACCAGAGAACCATCCCTAGTCCAATGTTTAATATTCTTACATTCTTATCTCACAGCTCTACAATTTCTCTCAGTTTAGATAATTTGCTTCTTTTCTAAAACAAAATGTACAAATTCCCATTTCCTATACCTTCGCCACCTCACTTAATCTATCCACATCCCATTGTAAACATTTATATTCACTTTATAACTTATTTTGCTCCCCATATTTTGATCATTAGTGAAATTTGCAATTCTATTTTTGTTCCTTTCATCCAATTCATTTACATAAATAGTAAAAATCTGATGCAAAAATGATCTCTGAGGAAACCACTTATTACATCTTTCCTACAGCAAAGAGCCAATTAATGATCACTTTCTATTTCCTGTCAGCCATCCAGGCCTCCAGGCTTCTATCCATATCAATATCATACCATCTACACCATGAACTTTTATTTTCTGTGATGACTCTTGCTGCATCTTTTCTACTTCCTTCTGAAAATGTAAGCACATCCACCCATTTCCCTCTATCTAGAGTGCATACTCCTTCCTTTAAAGAATGTCAATGAATTGAAGAAAGATCATTTCTCTGAACAATATTCAGTTGAGTCTGGATTATTGACAAATAATGTTTATCGACAACAGTGTTCACAAGGATTGGACTCGGTGGTGGTATTGCCTTATTATTGTCACATGTACCAAGATACAGTGAAGAGCTTGTTTTGCACAGTGTTTATGCAGATAAATCACCACACTGTGCACTGGATTAGAATAAGGCAAACCAATACCAATGCAGAATAAAGTGTAAAAGCTAACCAGAGATTAGTGATAAAGGTAGATTACAAAGTCATAACAAGTTAGATTGTAAGGCCCAGATTTCAACCTAGTGATCAAGAGGTCCACACAAGAATCTGATTACGGTGGGATAGATGGTGTCCTTGAGCACGGTTGTAAGTGCTTTCAAGTTTTTCTGTCTTCTGCCCAATGAGAGAAGCGATTATATTATCATTTACTATAAGTGATTATTGTTGGCTCACTAGTGCTACAAAACTGGCTAACAGATTACAGAAAATGCTGGGAATGATCAATTGGCAATACTAATGAAAGGTCTTTAATCTAAAGCCTTAACACAACTTTTCTTTTCATAGCTGCTGCATGATCTGCGAGCTTTTTCCAACAGTTTCTGCATTTGTTTCAGATCTCCAGATGTACATTTTTTCATTTTTCAAAACCCTCCATCATTACTTTAAACAACTGTGCTGTTTCTGCTGCTGGACCGTGGAGTCATCAGCCAGGTCCATCCGTCTCCAGACATTTCATCCCCTAACCCAAAACATCTTCGGGATGGTGGGACAGCAGAAGGTGATCAGACTTCTACCCCCGACGGTCAGACTTCCAGCTACTATCGTCTCTTCGCAGCCAAAGCCGACTGGATGTTCTCTCTGCTGCTTGGGCCATGGTGTTAGCAGCTCTCCTCCTGGTTCTATCTTGTATCCCTAAAGCTGCCATCATCGTCCAGCATGACATGGCGGGAAATCCTCTTGCCCCCACTTCGACAGGGAAGTTCCAAATCTGCCAGCCTTGCCGTCTGCATTCCGCCACCAGGTCTTCATACCTCACCAGCTTCCTCTCGTGGGCCTCCTGGCATCGGGTCTCCCATGGTACTGTTAGTTCTATCACCACGAGCTTCTTTGCACTCTCTGACAGTAGTAGAACGTCTGGACGAAGTGTGTTCTCTACTATAGGTGGGAACACCAGCTTCTTTTCAAGATCGACCTTCATCTCCCAGTCCTTTGCCGTGCTCAGGATACCGTCTCTGCGCTTGTTTGTTGCTCCAGCATGTTCCCCGGTCCTGATGAAGTTTGGCTGGCTGTCCTTTCCGTGCTCTTTTTCCTTCTCTGTCTCCAAAGTGTGGGCGAGTGCTCTCAAAACCTGGACGTGTCTCCATCTGTACCGTCCCTGGGAAAGGGCAACCTGGCATGAGGAAAGAATATGCTCGAGGTCGGCTGGTTTCTGTCACAGATGGCACGTTGGGTCTTCTGTTATCCCCCAGGTCCGCAGGTTTGTTGGAGTTGGTAGTACATCGTACACAGCCGTCAGTAAGAACTGGAGTTGGAAAGATGTATATTTCCATATGTCATCCCACATCAACACTCTGTGTTCTGTTTCCCACTTTGTCCAGGTCCCTTGACTCCCCATCTCCACTGCTCGCACATATCTAGCCTCCTCCTCTTTCTTCCTTATCTCCTGCTGGACCGAGTGCCATCTGTCCTCCCTCCACCTGGTCATTGACCCACATCCCTGGCCTTGTCTGCCCGTACACACTCTTCCGACAACGCCTCTGTGGCGAAGTCAGGTCTCTGTCCTTAGGGTTGTCCTCCCTCCACCTGGTCATTGACCCACATCCCAGGCCTTGTCTGCCCATACACACTCTTCCGACAACGCCTCTGTGGCGAAGTCAGGTCTCTGTCCTTAGGGTTGTCCTCCCTCCACCTGGTCATTGACCCACATCCCAGGCCTTGTCTGCCCATACACACTCTTCCGACAACGCCTCTGTGGCGAAGTCGGGTCTCTGTCCTTAGGGTTGTCCTCCCTCCACCTGGTCATTGACCCACATCCCAGGCCTTGTCTGCCCATACACACTCTTCCGACAATGTCTATGTGGCGAAGTCGGGTCTCTGCTTCTTCTACTGCCTCTGCCACCTTCCATTTCCTCCCTGTCTGTATCTGGACTCCTGCTTCACTGAAATGTTTCCAACAATTTCTACATTTATTTCAGATTTCCAGATGCACATTTTTTTTCATTTTCAAAACCCTCCATCATAGTACATTGGCCATGGTAATTCTGAAAGTGGGTCAGATCATCTGAGAATTCTACAACAGAGGGTTAAAACAAAAATAAAACAATCTTCTTTCAGTCTGAAATGTTCAGAATAGGCTTGAAAAGTTTGGCTACATGGGAAGTCAAATTTGAAATAAAAATGAAAATTCTAGAGATACTCAGCCAATCAGGAATAACAGTCATGAAAGGAACATTACATTTGGTCCTCAGTCCACAGATGCTGTCTGACTTGCAGCATTCTATATTCCATTTCGAATTTCCAATATTTGCAACATGCTGTATGCGGAATAAAACCCTGGGCTGTACCAAATGCCAGGAACTGGAGATTGCTTTAGATTTCTCAATCACATTTTGTGGAAGAAATCTTAATCATATTAGAAATGGAACATTTATAAGTGTATTGTACATTTGCCAGCTACACTCAACCTGCTGAGACTACAGTTGATGTGCATTGTGCAGAATGAGCATGTGCTGTATAGTACACTGAGGCTTTGGCTCCCAGGAAATCATTTAGAATCTGAGGCCAAGGGCCACAACTTCCACATAATTCATGGTTTTTCCATTCCACAAGTGGAGAATAGCCTTTTGAAAAGAGAACGCTGGTCAAACGAGCACATTATGTTTGGTAATAACCACAGCAGCTTCATATTTTGCTAATTTAACTAAAAACCAAAATCAATATGATTAAGATTTTGGTTTTTTGATAAGATGAATTTCTTTTATTTTCTAAGATCACAAATAAGGTTTTTTCAGTAATCTGAAATATTTTGCCCCCCTGTAAACATTATTGGTCTGTGTATTAAATACAGCATCAACCAAGTTGAATGACAAAGGTGCAGGGGAGGTCCAAACAGGAGAATTATAGAGACAGAGACAGTTCCCGAGAATCAGTTTGTGGTCCATTATAAAAGGGATCCTGGGATTATTATAAAATGTAAAAAGGAGTAAAAGTGTTCGGATGGACTGACTGGAGACTCAAATTGTCAAATTCACATTAAGACAAATGAAAACTCAGTATTTGTTTTAACTTAATAACTGAAATCCAATGTAACAGTAGTGGAAGAAGCAATAGTAATGCTGGATAGGGTGAAAATAGATAAGGAAGAGGTACTTACAAGTTTAGTTATTATTTCCTAATTCTTTTTACCTATGGTGGAGAATCCAGAAGCTTGTAGGTTTGCATACATTACACTCTGGTAAGAAACGGCAGTGAGGTTCTAAGAAAACTGCCACAATATCAGTCATCCTGGCATTGTTAGTGACATGATCACAATGGCAAGTAACTTAAGTAACTTTCGTCCCAAACTTTGTGTAAAAGACTTGAGAAGAACAAACTAACAATTCTCCTCCTGACAGCTTAATGTCAATGCTGGAGAAATGTTCCAGGAAGATGTTAGAAATGTGAAATGAAACAGAATGCTGAAAATACTTTGCAAATCAAGCAGCATCTGTAGAGCAAAAAACAAATTCAGTGTTTTTTTTTGGCTGATTGGCTGAACATCTCCAGCACTTTTGTTTTTAATTCTTCTTCCCATGTTTCTAACCCTGATCTGAATGGTTTGGACTTAAAAGATAAGGTATTCTGTTTACTGTTTTAACTGATAATTCTTTAAATTCCTTCGTCCCATTGAAAAAGTAACATTCCATTTAAATATTAAATCTTGAGAATTTTGACCCCTTCCAATTTTGCCATGCACAATGGTGAAGTGCTTTGAGAATCAAAAAAAAAATTAGATCTGCAAATCTGAAATAAAAACAGAAAATGCCGGGAGCACACAGAAGGTCAAGATTTGATGGAATGAAGAAATAGAGTTAAAGCTTTAGATCCAAAGTCATTAATCAGATCTGGAAATTGATTTGTTTCCAGCATTGCCTATATTGTTTAGAGATGTAGTCTGCGAGCCAGTTTTACAGCATTGGTGATAACAGCCTATCATACTTTCTGAGTGATTCCTAAATCCTCAGTGTTAACTACTTCTGGTTGACCACCAACCCGTTATATATGCTTATGTCACATATGTAATGATGCTGCACACATTTCTCAGTTATTTACAAGTATATCGCACCGCCTTTCCCGTTTGAAAAATGGTGTTTTATGTACAACAGTTAGTCTTTTAACAGCAGTATTTAGACCTTTCAGCTGGCTATATTTTCATATTTACAACGCCTGTATGTTCAATATTTGATTATTCATTCTCACTGGTCATTGACATGACTATTCTTTGTTTACACATTAGATGTCCTCAATGTGGACAATTCAAAGCTTTCATTCTAACATGCCTGCATTTCTGATTTGGAAGCTAAATGACCCATACTTGATTGTTACCACGATCAAGTTTACCTCAAATTTCAAAGTATATTTGGTTTCAAAGTACATATATATTTCCCTTGAGCGGAAAGTGCTACAGAAAGTAATAGACACAGCCTATTCCATCATGGTTAAAGCCATGGAGAGCTGTCTCCATCAGCAGGGATACTTGGCCATCCAGGTCTTGCTCCCTCCTCGCTGTTGCCTTCAGGAAAAAGGCACTCACACCACCAGGTTCAAGAACAGTTATTATACCTCAGCCACCAGGCTCTTGAGCCAAAGGAGATAACTTCATTTGCCCCATTACTGAACTGTTCCCATGGCCTACTTTTGTATCCTCTTCTATTCAAGGGGCATAGGTGTTTCTATACCAGCCTGTGATGCAGCCTGTCAATATACTCTCCACCACACATTTTTAGAAGTTTGTCAAAAATTTTAGATGTCACACCAAATCTTTGCAAACACCTAAGGAAGTAAGAGGCACTATCTTTCTTTCTTCATAATTACACTTGTGCTTGGTCCAGGATAGTTTCTCTGAAATGATAACACTGAGGAACTTGAAGTTGCTGATCCTCCAATGAGGACTGGCTCATGGCCCTCTGGTTTCCTCCTACTGAAGTCAATAATTGGCTCCTTTGCCTTGCTGCCATTGAGTAAGAGGTTGTTGTTGTGTCACCACTCAGTCAGATTTTCAATCTCCTTCCTATATGCTGATTCATCACCACCTTTGATTTGGCCTTTGACAGTGGTAGCATCAGCAAACATGGCATTGGAGCTGTGCTTAGCCACACAGTCATAAGAAGAAAGCAAGTAGAGCAGGGGGTAAACACACAGCCCTGTGTGCACCTCTGCTGATGAAGATTGTGAAGGAGATGAAGGATTGTAAAGGAACTGACTGGGTTCTGCAATTGAGGTAACTGAAGATCCAATTGCACAAGGAGGTATTAAGGCCAAGGTCTTGAAGCTTATTGATTAGATTTGAAGGGATGATAATATTGTATGCCAAGTTGTAACCTTCTGGTTGGTGAAGATTCTGAATGATTTTTCCGGATCACACTCATCTACAATTGCTTTTATAAAGTCTGTGTTAACCTTGGTGTATTCATTCAGATCCACAGATGAGTCCTTGAACATGGCCCAGAAGCAATCCCATAGCTTCTCCTCTGCCTCCTGTGACTACCTCTCTGCTGTCCTAATCTCTGAAGCCTTGCCCTTGAGCCTCCTCCATATTTACTGACTGTGCCCACAAGAAAATAAAACTCAGGGTTGTATATGAGGACATATGGTGACTTCGATAATAAAATTACTTTGATATGGCACAAAATATAGCCCTGTGCTTCATTTTGTTGCAGGCAATCTCAGAAAATACAAGAAACACAAACCAATCAATGAAAGACCACATCAAACATGATGGACTTTCACTAAGACTGGGTTCACTTTGCAGTAAGACTCAATTCACCTTTTCATTAAGACTCAATTCAGTTTTTCACTAAGATTTGGTTCTTTTCCAACTTTTATATTTGGCAGTTTAAGCAAAAAACTTTGGTTTATTACATACAAGTGTGACATTTGGCTTTGGAAAACCAGTTATGCAGGAATATTCATCCTTACAGATTTACAGCATTTACTGTATATTGGTATAATAGCATTTCCAAGTATGATTCACATTAAAACGAAATACATCTTTCCAGTTCTTTGATCTTCTTAGATTGAGTGATGGTATCAGTTTCTCTCTGTAATTCAACCTGGAACACTGGCAATTCTAATTTTGGCCGTTATAACACCTAATGTATTGAATCTGTCTAAATCCCTCCAGTAATTCACAATGCTATGTCTTGAGATTAACTGTAGCTTCTGTTAAAGGCTGATGGCTACACTATCTGCAACATCTATATTTATTTCTATTGATTGTTCAATTATCTATATTTTTATTATCAAACCTTGTTGCTTCTGATTACCTCCATCAATATTGTAGAATTTGTACACCTGATCCTGCTCTATGTGAATTGAGTTTAATATCATGCAATTGCCTTGGCTTTATTTTTATTTTGGTCAAATTTCCTTCATGCGCAGGGAGTGCATATGGAGCACTGGTGTGCTTACTCAGTTTGGTTTTGGATTCATGTATGGTCATTAACTTTATTTCTTCAAACACACATTACACATTGCCTCCTTAAAGCAACATGCAATAAGTTAATGATTGGCATTACATCTCAGATGAGAAATTAAACCACTTGCATTCATTTGATGCTGATCTTGTTTGAAGCATGGAGCTTTCACATCATAACCCCACTAATGAGCACCAGGCCATTGTCTCCTATACGATCACCAACCTTATCAGCTCTGGGGATCTCCCATCAACTGTCACCAACCTCATAGCTCCCACACCCCACACTTCCCATTTCTACCTCCTACCCAAGATCCACAAACCTGCTTGTCCAGGTAGACCTATTGTCTCAGCTTGCTCCTGCCCCACCAAACTCATTTCTGCATACCTTGACACTGTCTTATCCCCCCTTGTTCAATCTCTTCCCACCTATGTTCGGGACACTTCTCACGCTTTGAATTTTTTCAATGATTTTAAGTTCTCTGGCCCCCACCGCCTTATTTTCACCATGGACATCTAGTCCCTATATATCTCCATCTCCCATTGGGATGGTCTCAAATCTCTTCGCTTCTTTTTGGATTCCAGACCTAACTAATTCCCCTCTACCACCACTCTCCTCCGTCTAGCGGAATTAGTTCTTACTCTCAATAATTTCTCCTTTGGCTCCTCCCACTTCCTCCAAACCAAGGGTGTAGCCATGGGCACCCATATGGGTCCCAGTTATGCCTGCCTTTTTGTTGGCTTTATGGAACAGTCCCTGATCCAAGTCTATACGGGTATCCATCCCTCTCTTTTCCTTTGTTACATCGACAACTGCATTGGCACTGCCTCCTGCACACATGTTGAGCTCGTTGATTTCATTGACTTTGCCTCCAACTTTCACCTTGCCCTCAAATTTACCTGGTCCATTTCTGACACCTCCCTCCCCTTTCTTGATCTTTCTGTCTCCATCTCTGGAGATGGCTTACCTACTGATATTTACTATAAGCCTATAGATTCTCACAGCTACCTGGACTATTCCTCTTCCCACACTGTGCCTTGGAAAAATGCTATCCCCTTCTCACAATTCCTCCGTCTCCGCCGCATCTGCTCTCAGGATGAGGCTTTTCATTCTGGGACGAAGGAGATGTCTTCCTTTTTTTAAAAAAGGGGTTTCCCTTCTTCCACCATCAACTCTGCTCTCAAATGCATCTCTCCCATTTCCCGCACATCTGCCCTTACCCCATCCGCCCGCCACCCCACTGGGGATAGGGTTCCCCTTGTCCTCACCTACCACCCCACCAGCCTCCAGGTCCAATGTATAATTCTCCGTAACTTCTGCCACCTCCAACGGGATCTCACTACCCAGCACATCTTTCCCTACGAGACTCCCTTGTCCACATGTCCCCTCCATCCCTTCCCACCGATCTCCCTCCTGGCACTTATCCTTGTAAACAGAACAAGTGCTACACCTGCCCTTACACTTCCTCCCTCACCACCATTCAGCCCCCCAGACAGTCCTTCCAGGTGAGGCGACACTTCACCTGTGAGTCTGCTGATGTGATATACTGCGTCTGGTGCTCCTGGTGTGGCCTTCTATATATTGGTGAGACCTGACGCAGACTGGGAGACCATTTCTCTGAACACCTACGCTCTGTCCGCCAGAGAAAGCAGGATCTTCCAATGGCCACACATTTTAATTCCACATCCCATTCCCAGTCTGATATGTCAATCCATGGCCTCCTCTACTGTCAAAATGAATCCAAACTCAGGTTGGAGGAACAACACCTTATATACCCGCTGGGTAGCCTCCAACCTGATGGCATGAACATTGACTTCTCTAACTTCCGTTAATGCCCCTCCTCCCCTTCTTACCCCATCCCTGACATATTTAGTTATTTTTTTCTCTCTCTCTGCCCATCACTCTGCCTGTTCTCCATCTCCCTCTGGTGCTTCCCCCCCCCCCCCCTTTCTTTCTCCCGAGGCCTCCTGTCCCATGATCCTTTCCCTTCTCCAGCTCTGTATCCTTTTAGCCAATCACCTTTTCACTCTTAGCTTCATCCCACCCCCTCCGGTCTTCTCTTATCATTTTGCATTTCTCCCTCCCCCCACTACTTACAAATCTCTTAGTATCTCTCTTTTCAGTTAGTCCTGACGAAGGGTCTCGGCCCGAAACGTCGACAGTGCTTTTCCTTTTAGATGCTGCCTGGCCTGCCGTGTTCCACCAGCATTTCGTGTTTGTTGTTTGAGCTTTCACTGTTACCATTTGACCATAAGCTACCATCATGTTTGTGACCAGTGATGGACAACAAACCTTTCCATGTTTTTCCTGGCATTTCTGTCAAAGGTGAAATATTTAAACTGGCTCATTAGTAATACTCTGAATGTTTCATAATTTGAACCAAACTCACTCATCAGAATATCTCACAGAATCTACAAAGTTTTAAGAATTTACGAGGTGTGCCATCTGCGTAGATGCCCTAATGCATCAGTGTCACTGACTGTTCCTTCCATTCTTTAATTCTACATGCTGAACTAGCAACTTCCTGGCATTTCAATTGACTAGGGATGGAAAGAGTCCTTGAATTTCTGGATTATGGTGAATTGGATGTCTGTGGGAGCCTGCCAAATTAATAAGCATGTAATGGGTCTCAGATCCCATCTCCATTAATAAAACTATGTTCTTTCATTCCCTTTGGATAGTGTTCAATCCCTGCATATTTTAGCATGATGCTCTTCTTCTAAGATATTAATAGAGAAACGGTACATTTCCATTCTCCCCAAATACACTTCAAAAGGCTCATATGCTCAATTATGCATCCTTATGTTGTTTGTGTATCCTTGCAGTGCTTAAGTTGCCCTGTTGTCCCATTTCCCAGCAAAATTATAATGCTGTTTCACTCGAGGTTTTCTTATAATGCTCAATTCTCTGTTTGTTTAATCCTCCTGATATCAACATTTCTGTAATTCTCACAGTTCTATTGATAATTGCTATCTTTTTTTTCCAATTGCAATTTTCTGTTGTGGAGCAAGGAAGAACCACCTATATAAATCTCCAAGAGAGTATTGCATCTGCAAAGTGGCATATCTTGCAGCACTGCTTCTTCACGACACCAACAACCCTCACTCAACTCTGAGCCCAGGTGATTGCATCCTGGTGGAGTTTGCATATTTTCCCTATAACTGAATCTTTCTTGAATGTTCCCAATTCCCAAAGATGCATTTGGTCAGTAAGTTGAATGGCTGGTGTTTAGGTGAGTAATAAACTCTGAGCATGGAGAGCTGATGGGAATGTGGGGGAATGAAACGGGATTAGTGTTGGATTATAGCAAACAGATGCTTGATAGCTTGTGTGGACTTGATGGATCAAAGTGCCTGTTTATGAGCTTGGGCTGTATGACTCTAAAACATGCCAACTTGTTCAGATTACAATTTGAGAATATGTTACATGTAATCATTAAATCATGAGTCATTTTTACATATGAATATATCATGGGTACCAAAAACACTCAAGCGTTTGCCATGTTTTCAGCACCCAGGCATGTCTTCCTGAGAGATTGATGGTTCTTTTCTTGTTGTTATAAAAAATTGCAAAGAATAGAAGAAGTATAGATGTATATTGTCCAGTGGGAAAGACTTGGATCAGATGAATCCATTGACTCCTTTAACCAATTTAGCTCCCATTATGTCGAGTTAAGAAACTGTCTCTTAAGAAGCAAACACATTGTTAGCTGTGATTAGTATCTGAGAGAATTACATAAGGAGCTATTTTGGGAAACTTCAGCACTATACAGAAATGACCTCACCTTGGTGCAAGCTCACCTCTAAAACATTAATGGGCTCTATCAGTCCATTTAGAAAATTACTCGGAAAATGTATGGGAAGTTGAAAAGTCTCACAAGAGATGAAGCTCAACCCTTATTTCATATTTCCTTATAACACACTGGAAAGCTACTTAGTTCTTGTTAACCAGCTCTCAGAGTAGACACACCAGTCACCTTCTCCCACTTACTTACCTTTGTTTTTTTTACGTCAGCTTCAACTTCTCCTGATTCTCCTCCCCTCACCCCTGTCTAATTTATAGTAGCCAATTAATCTACCAGCGTGTGTTCAGGGTGTCTGCAGAAGCCACAGCACCTTGGGAAGAACACAGAATCACTGATAAACATACCATTCCACACGGACAGCCCGGAAGGACAGGATCAATCTCAGATCACTGGGAGGTATACACAAACAGAACTAATTTCTGTGCCAGCATACCATGGAGGTCTTGGAGGACATTTCAAAGCAATGAGCAATGTTCAATCATCAAAGGTAGCATGCAACAAAGGAGAAATATACACCATGAAATTCAAACATGATTTGTTTCACTCTCACATGTAAATTTTGATCTCATTCCATTGTACTGCCTTTGTACTCCATGTAATTCCTCTGTATCTACTATGCTCCATCTGATTGAAGTCGGTTGATGTTGATACCAGGTGCCGCAAGAATAAATTGCTAAGACTTCTGATATTTCCTCATGCATTCAAAGGTTTACCATCCTTTATTAAGGATGATCCTTGAATCAAATGTGATATCAAAATCTATCTGAATTTGTATCTTTGCAATGTAAAAAAAAAATCTATTTCCTTTATATGACAATGGCTATAAAAACAGATAATGTTATTTTCAATTAACGTAGTTCCACACAGATCATAATACTACTATGCTATGCTCTTAAGTGCATTGAAACTATTGCACAATCACAATATCAGCCAAGAAACACATTGGAACTAAGATGGCAAGCTGGATAGTTAAACCTTTACAACGAAAGAGCAATTTGTGAACCCTAATTCAAACTGTTTTTTTTAATGTCTGATATGTGGGAAATCTGTTGAATACTGAACTAGATCACACCATTTGTACATCCTATCAGAAAATCAGTCCTTCACACACTTACTTCAAACTTTATTTCTTTTTATCACCTCTGCTTTACAAACTCAATGCCAAAGGAAGTGACCTTATGCACCTTTACTGCACAAACTTGCTCTGATTCCGCACTAGCTCATAACATTACGCTTGAATGAAAAATTCCACAAAAAGTAGTAAGGCCCAGTCCATCACAGGTAAAGCCTTCCCCACCATTGACCACATCCTCATGAAGTGTTGTCACAGGAAAGCAACATCCATCATCAGGGATCCCCACCACCCAGCTCATGCTCTCTCCTCACTACCTCCATCAAGAAGAAGGTACAGGAGCCTCAGAACTCTCACCACCAAATTCAGCGACAATTATAAATGACCTGGATGTAGAGGTGGAAAGATGGGTGAGTAAGTTTGCGGATGACACAAAGATTGGAGGAGTTGTGGATGGAGCTGTAGGTGGTCGAAGGTTACAAGAGGATATAGACAGGCCGCAGAGTTGGACAGAGAAATGGCAGATGGAGTTCAATCTGGACAAGTGTGAGGTGATGCATTTTGGAAGGACAAAACAGAAGATTGAGTACAGGATTAATGGTCAGTTACTTAAGAGTGTGGATGAACAAAGGGACCTTGGGGTTCAAATCCATACATCCCTCAAGGTCACTGCACAGGTTGATAGGGTGGTTAAGAAGGCCTATGGGATGCTAGACTTCATTTACAGCGGGATTGAGTTGCAACTCTACAAATCTCTGGTGAGACCGCACTTAGAGTATTGTGTTCAATTCTGGTCATCTCATTATAGGAAGGATGTGGAAGCTATGGAGAGGGTGCAGAGGAGATTTACCAGAATGTTGCCTGGTTTGGAGAACAAGTCATATGAAATAAGTTTAGCAGAGCTGGGACTTCTCTCTTTGGAGCATAGAAGAATGAGAGGGGACTTGATAGAGGTCTACAAGATTATGAGAGGCATAGATAGGGTGGATAGTCAGTACCTGTTTCCCAGGGCACCAACAGCAAATACCAAAGGGCATATGTACAAAATTAAGGGAGGGAAGTTTAGGGGAGACATCAGGGGTAAGTTTTTTACATAGAGGGTTGTGAGTGCCTGGAATGACTTGCCAGGGATGGTGGTGGAGGCTAAAACATTAGGAGTACTTAAGAGCCACTTGGACAGGCACATGGATGAAAGAAAAATGGAGGGTTATGGGGTAGTGTGGGTTTAGAACTTTTATTTAAGGATTATATGGGTCGGCACAACATGAAGGGCTGAAGGGCCTGTACTGTGCTGTAGTGTTCTATGGTTCTATGGTGTGTGCTTATATATGTATGTGTGTGCATGTGTATGTGTATATATAGTATCTGGGTCATTTAAATGAATTGGTAGCTAGTATTAAAAACATTTCTCAGTACATGATGCAATGAAAATGCACTGGAATTTCTACAGGTTGTTAATGGTACAAGGAAATATTTGAATCCTAAACATTTGTGTAAAATTAATTCAGTCTCCAAAAAGTTGAGACATTATTTTTTGCAGTCTCTAATTTAAATGTAAAGCTGAAGACCATAGAAAATGAATTATTTTTGAACAAGCGGAAATAGATAATGCCATTAAAATGATCATTACAAAATTCAAACAGTGGTGTCAGAATTAAAGATGATGTGACAATATAAAAACATACATTTTTAAATATAAGTTCTCATATATGCTTTGTGCTGGAAAAATTATAGATGTGCCCAAAATGTAATAGCATGTGGAAATTGTCCCTTCATACCTTAATCTGTTCAGGCTTACCAAATCATTGGTCCACTGTACTTCAGAATCAGAATCACTTTATCTCATGAAATTTTTTGTCTTGCAGCAGCAACACAGACCAATACATGGCAGCGTAGCAGTTAGCGTAATGCAATTATTGTTTGGGCTGTTTTGGAGCTTGGCATTCAATTTTGGTTCCATTCAGTAAGGTGTCTATACATCTTCCTTATGGAATGTGTGAGTTTTCCCCAGGTTCTCCGGTTTCCTCGCACAATCCGAAGACGTATTGGGTAGGTTAATTGGCCATCGTAAATTGTGCCATGATTAGCTTAGGGTTAATCAGGTTTGTTGGGGGTTGCTGTGGCGATATGGCTCACAGTGCTGGAAGCGCCTACTCCACGCTGAATTGCTAAATATTTAAATACATACGTACATATATACACAAACATTTCTGTGAGTTAGAACAAAAATATAAAAAGTAAATAAATAGTGCAAAAAGAGCAAAATATTGTTCATGAGTTCATGCACTGTTCAGAAATCTGCTGGTGGAGGGGAAGAAGTTGTTTCTAAAATTTTGAAGGTGTATCGTCAAGCTCCTTGACCTTCTTCCTGGTGTTAGTAATGAGAATAGGGCATGTCCCAAATGGTGATAGTTTTAAAGAGGCACTGCCTTTTAAAGATGTCTTTGATGGTGGGAAGGCTATTGCTCATGATAGAGCTCGCTGAGGCTAAAACCCTGATGCTGCAACCGGAGCCTCCATAGTGGGTGGTAATGCAACCAGTCAGAATGGTCTCCAAAGTACATCTGTAGAAATTTGCTCATTCCATTGGCATGCCTATTTTCTACATCCTTATAATTTACCTTCAAGTTTGAGACACTGTCAGACAACTGTAACCCAGAAGAATATAATTTGCAATTGATAGTGGTATTTATCCTGATTTTGACTGATTTCTGCAGACAAACAGTTGACAACAGCAAAAAGATGACACCGATAATTCTGTGATTAAAATAATGTAAGGTGTCATGTAGGATTTAAGTCAACAGCATTTAACTTAATTCATATGAAAACTCAGAACTGAAAATCCTGAGTTGGAAAAGCCTATTTCTTCAGGAATTCAGAAGCAAAGACAATCTGCCAAATGCAAATGTGTAAAAATTGTGTAGCATAGACATGTAAGTTGTAAATGTATTGACTTGAAATCCCTAATCTGTGCAGAATAATGGGATGGTTGCAGGGATCAGTTTCTTTACAATTGATTAGAGAGGAATAAAATGTAAGCCAAGGTTATGAAGTTGTTCCATATTATAAGCATAATAGAAGGAAAATGCTAGTCCAAGAATTGCTAGAGATGCAGTGGAGACCTGTGTGGAGCAGATGAAGAAGTGTCTTTACTTACAGAGGGTCATCAAATGAAAATTATGGATGGAACGTGACTAGATGCCTCTGGCAATCATTGCCAGGAATCAAGTCCCAAAGATTTCCATATAGTGTCACAACAGTTCAAAGAGTTCATATGTATGATCAAGAAAAATGAATGAATTTTCAAATGATATAAGAAGTAATGTTACTTACGGCACCAATGACCTGAGATCAATCCTGATCCCGTATGCTGTCTGAATGGGGTTTGCACATTCTTCCACAAGTCCATGGGAGTCCCCTGGGTGCTTTCATTTCTTCGCACTTCCTAAATATATGCAGGTTACAGATATTAATTACGGTAAATTACTCAGTTTGGATGGGTGGGCAGTAGATGGGCATGTAAAAGAAAATAGGTTATTGGGAAATAAATGAGGAATGAGATCAATTGCTTTGAGTTGACGGTGATAGTTGCTTCCGCAATTGGAAGGTTGTGACCAGAAGTGTTGCATAGACTGCTGCTGGAACCCTGTTACGGTTATAACATGTTCATGGTTTGCATATGAATGAGGGAGGTAATTTGCAATAGTAATTTACAGATTGCATGAAAATCAGTAGCATTGTTAACATTAAGGATTGTGATTTAATCTAGATAAGTGGAAGGCAGTGTGCTTTGGGTGGACTAGAAAGAGCAGAACATACACAATGAATGGTAGGGCCATAGGGAATATTGAAGAGCAGAAATACCTACACTATCAAGTCGAAACATCCCAGAAGATAACATTGGTTCTGAAAAATGCGTATGAGATACCTGCCAGCACATAACAAAAGTGGTTTTCAGTCAGCTTATGAAAGATTGGTTTGGTCAGAGCTGGAGCGCTATATGCTACTCTGGTCACCATACTATAGGAAGGGTGTGATTGCATTGGAGAGGATCAGAAGAGACTCACCAGGATGTTGTCTGGAAATGAACTTCATTTATGAGGAAGCATTGTGTAGGTCCAGTTTGTTTTCCTTGGAGTGGCAGAAACTGAGAGGAATCTGAATGAGTTAAATAAAGTTAGAAAGATCATTGATAGATAGTGTGGTGATATCATTTGTCATGTGTCAGAACGAGAGTGAACTGAGTTGTGAGCATGCACACAACTGACAGAATGATCGAGAAGCTTATGTGTTAAACGTGGTTGCTGTTTGCTGTCAAATAAAAGTTCTAGTTTTAATTCTTCCAGAATATGGTTTGTTCTTAGTAACCCACGATACGTACAAAGAACACAACAGAAAGTTAGTAGGAAACTTGTTCCAACAGCACAGGGGTGAAAATTTGGAGGACATGGGATTCAAGTAAGGGGGAAAGATTAACAGGAGATGAAGAAGAATTTTTTTTTTCCCACTCAGAGGATTGTTAGAATCAGAATGCATTGCTTGAACTTGTGCTAGGGGCAGATCCTGTCACATTTTATTAGGTGTCTGGATGTACACTTGAATTGCCAATGCGCAGGAGGTCAGAACAAATGCTGATAAGTGGAATTTGCACAGATATTTAATCCTGATGTTTGGTGTGGACATAACAGGCCAAAGGGTCTGTTTCTGTACTTTATGGCTTATGACTCTATTAATTTGTTGTGTGAGCTGCTCCAGCTGTTGCATGTTTGCAGAGTAAGCAGACTGTAATGTTAATAGGATTCATTGTTACTTGATGCCATTTCTGCCATTTTAGAACTCATCTCTCTCGCTAACATCCCCTCTTAATGACCTGCGGCTGAACACATGTTCAACTGGCAAACACACGCCAGCAATGTTTAGAGGAATCAGCCATTATTCGCAGGTTAGATGCTAGTTGATTCTTACAGAATTCAGCTCTAATTTTACAAATATATTTGTGCTCTATGGAATATTTTTTAAATTGCTAGTACTTACAGGAATGGTGTGACAGCTGCCTAAAGGACATTATGCTAACTTCAAGGTACAAACTAGTTGTTCTGTGACAAGGATAGATTAATTAACATTCCCCCGCAGAATTCTGAATGATGAGTAGAAAAAGCATAGAGGATGCAGAGTAGACAAGTTGCTGAAGAGAGAAGGGGAGGAGATGGAGTAGGAGGAGGAGTAAGGATCTTAGCCAGAGGACATATCTATACATGGTGTTCAAGAAGCAATTCCACAACTTAGACCTCAGCGAGGAACAGCATGTATGACAACTGAGCCTTAGTAAAGACTTCATTGTACTCTGACAAATGCCACAACCATAATTTCATGCTCACAGAAGAGTAAGGTTCTTACTTCTCGTGGCTGTCAAGTGCTTCAAAGTAGGAGATGGAGATATTCATCGTATCTCATACTTGAGAATCAATCGCTATATCATTCACATCTTGTCACTCTCAATTCTATAAGCTTTGACATTTAATTCTCTCTTTCCAGAGGGCAGCATATAGAATGAGAAAGTAGTTCTGATGAAGGATTGTGGATGTGAAACATTGAATCTTTCTCTTTTCATAATTTCTGCCTGATTTGTTGACACTTCCTGCATTTCCAGTCTTTGCTTCTGAGAACTGATGGCTTTGCCATGTTGCAGAGTCCTATGGGTTGTCCCTAGGACACATACAGACACAAACATTAACTGCCATGAGAAGATGATCATCTCAGTAAATAATGTCATAGATTGCTTAAAATTTGCTAGATTACCTATGGAAGGTGGTTCTATAAATGAACATTCCAGGCTAATATATTTCTAGGTGAGCAACAGCATTCTAGGGGATATATTGAAGAAAGTGTCACCAAAGAATGACATTAATGCATTGGATCTATGGGCAAATACATCCACAGTTTACGGCTCTCCAGCCAGTACATGCCAAGAGCTTGCAATGTTTATAAAATCCTCTCAGACTTAGCAGGATCAGAATCAGCCTTACTATCACTGACATATGTCATAAAATTTGCTGTTTACAGTAGCTGTTCAGTGCAATATATAAAAAATCATAAATTGCAATAGGAAATACATATAAAAATTCTAATTAAGTAATACTGCAAAAAGAGAGCAAAATCGTGAGGTGGTGTTCGTGGGTAGCATGCAAGAAAAGGAAAAGTCAATGTCAGAGTGTTGTAAGGTAAATAGCATGCTATGTATAGTATTGGTGGCATTACATATTGCAAATTTTTAGAATAAGGTTATACTTTGTGGAAATAAAATATAACTGAAGTAATTTCAACAGGAGTTTGTGAGTCTATTGCTCTGAAAGAGAGAAAAAGGATAACACAAATGAAGGAGTAGAAATGGATAAAAATGAATATGAAGGAATCAAAAACCGGGGAACCTTGGGAAAGGATAATTGGTCGGGCAGTAAGAGTAAGGATAGAACTTTTGAAATGAATGAAGAAAAAAACTATTGACTGAGATACTAATATGAAGGTAGAGAGTCAAACAGATTAAGATGGAAGGAAAGAAATCAAAAGAATCAAAATGAAGAAGCAACACACAATTTGAAGAATGCTATTGGTTGCAATGTAAGTTGAGAAGACTGTACCATATTATCTACAGCTGGTTTAACAAAATTATTATCATTTGAAATCCCAAGAAGAAATTTAAATCAACATAGAGAAACATATGTTAAGGGCAAATGAAATATAGCTTACAGGTAAAATGATAGCTTTTTTTAATGCAGTGATTTAGAAGATGAAGATAAAACAGATGGAGGATATTGCACTTGCAGGAACATAGCTAACACATCACATATAGTTGCACAATGATTCATTTCCAACATCTAGACAGGTTTTGGGGATCAGGCTATTAAGTGAGAGCTCACTGTCACAAATTGTGATATTTTTGCTCATTGAAAAATCTCTGTTATGTCTCTGTAGTAATAATAGGTCCGTATCTTGGGTCTGTGAAAGTGTTCACTTGCAATAAAATTTATCCCAGTTCACAAGTTGCACTATATTAATTGAGTAGAGCAAAGTTATTGGATTCCTGATGGTGACAATTGGCATAAGTTATGATCATTTTAAAGGTATTTTTTAACTTTATAACATAATGCCTACACATCGTTTCGGCAGCATTAAGTGCTTTTGCAGAAATAAATGAGCCAATTTAACTTTTTTTTTTGCTGGCAACTGATGCAGTGTTTGGGAACTGCTCTTTAATTAAGTAGCTCTACTTCTGACCACTATATGGTGCTGAATGGAAAGTACACGAGGCAGAATCGTATAAGAAACCTGGTTTAGCACTATTAATTCAAAAGATGAGTGTCAGTAAAATAACAATGCTCAGCGTGTTCCATAGCAAGAATGAAAGAGTGAACATCACAATATTCCAACGAGCCAAAGAAAATTGCATTTCTTTCCAGAGGAAGAATACTTGTGAAGTCTGTTTAGCTGACGGCACTGTAGAACTTGCACTGTAATCAACAGAAATTTCACAGGGCTGATATTCAACAGAAAGAAGCATTTGAAATATAATTTTTTTTTAAACCATCATCAATTATATCTTATTCATTGATTCATTGGACATTGATCAATAAGCTGAAATGCATTTTTCTTATAAGATTCCTTTTATCAATTCATACAAGGAAAAAAAGAACTGCAATCATTTCAAAACTGAATGTCAGTGAAAACTTGTGGGCCAAGTGAAAACAGAGCACATTTGAAATACTGCTTTATTATCAGCGGCATTAGGAATTCCACTCAGAATGTAGGCATTAAGACACAAGCTTTATGCAATTTACCTTTAAGACTCTGTCAAATTCATCATCCTAACCTGGTCTGAATTTTGTGCGATGTTGAATCTGTAATTTTAATTCTATAGCTGAATAGGATTCTTCAGGCTTCTATCAAGCAGAAAAACAAACCATTTTCTGCTTGTTAAAAAAATACAGACCACAAAAACTGGCTCCATAACTCTATTTTGTTAAGCAGCATAGACACCAGTTTGCTTTGAATTCCAGTCAAATTTCTACAACAATTTATGCTGCTTGGTAAATTAGATGATGAGATTGCACAAGCAGCATGTTGACACTCCAGTCACCATTCAGTGCGATTATTCTTCATGCAATGTTGATCTGATGTAAGCAGAGCCAATAATCCAACTAACATGTTACAATAATTATTCACTCTCTTGCCGGAGTTGAGACCAGATTCTGAAATGTTGCCTCTCATCACATTCCGCTGCAGGCACAAACATGCCCGTCAGTGACCACCGCTGCCTCTAACCTTATTGGACAGAAGGACAAAGAACTCACCAACTGGAGCTATCTGATGAGGAAAGGACATTGAAAACAAAGTCATATCAGCAACGTGTTTTCAACGAACAGTTCTTGCATCTCCAAACTGCAGTCTATAAGAAATGTCAGTCGAACAGGAGGCGCTGACTGAAATGTACCACTTGCTGAAGCTCTGAACATTATCCAGACTGATGCTAACTGTATCATTGTCAATATGCAATCCAAAATGGGGAGCTGACAGAGGTTCTTCACTTGAAGGAAGACAAACTTAGATATATTTCTTAGAGATTAGCCCATGTTCGAGGTTTGTCTGCCTCACAGTCATCCTACAATTTCAAAATGGGATAGACTTCACCACGTTGTCTTGATGACTCCGAAGTATGGAAACCCATTGGGCTGTGCAGTAAAGAGCAGGATGCACTCACAGTGAAAGGCTTGCCAGGAGCAATACTAAAGAACATAGACAGGCAGACAGACATACTTTATTGATCCCGAGGGAAATTGGGTTTCATTACAGTTGCACCAACCAAGAATAGTGTAGAAATATAGCAATATAAAACCATAAATAACTAAATAATATTAAGTAGATAATGCCAAGTGGAAATTAGTCCAGGACCAGCCTATTGGCTCAGGGTGTCTAACACTGCGAGGGAGGAGTATTCCATGGCTATGTCAAAAAACATCAGATACACTGCCTGAATTGCTTTGGAAAATTATTCCAGTCTCTTCAGGGAGGATTTTGATGTTGAATTATTGAATGTATCACAGTACAGTCTGACAACATTTTCAACCCTACCTTTGCTATTTGCCATGAAGAAGCAAATGAGAAGGGAAGGAGGAGATGGGAATTTGGGGATTTCTTTCTGGCAGTGAAGTCAGGGATAGGGAAATTACATTGTGTTTCAGTGAGAAGGAACACAAGTTGAACAAGCACCCTCAGTTAATGACAAAATCTATATCCACATGTATTGAGAACATTCCAACTTTCAGGCTTACACTGATAAGTGACAGTTAAGTTTTTTCCCTCAGCTAAATACGCAAAAAGAAATTTAACCTACCTCTCATTGTATTGAATAAAGTTAACAACTCAAATCCTGCATCAGATCTTGTAGGTATGGTCCAACCAGAAACTGCACTAAATGAGCCAAGTATTTATAATGGCCATAAGAGATTGTCAGGATCTGGGTGCATTGCAATAGAAGAATTACTTCCAGTTCCCAAAGCCTTTCCAACTTCAGATTTGTGCTAAGATGTTTTTCAGTGTCTGGGTGAGTGAATACCTTAAAACTGAAGAAGATTGATACCAATATCTTGCTTTGATTGCATCCACTTAATGACTGTGAAAGCTAACTCCCTCCACTACTGGCACATTTTGGCTGCCAGTCTGTCCCATTTATTTAGTGGGCAACTCCTACTTAGCAAATGGCAACTCCTAACTCCACAAATTCCAACACATAGGTACAGACCAGTTACAAATTTTTCCAAGGCTGCTAAGTCTTGTGTCCTATTGAATGGCATTTTTTTCTTACTCTACGGATGCTGCTTGACCTTCTGAGTTGCTCCTTCATTTTTTCTTCTTATTTCATACTTACTGCACTTACATTTATTTTCCTTTTAATCATGACACAATATCTTGTGTGTTCTTCATGTGAAAGTAATTTGATCGAATCAAATTAAACATACTAGGCGTCGAGACTTGGATTGAGCAAATGAGCAAATGCAGACAAAATGAATTGCCCTCTATGACACTCTTGGTATTATCCACACAACACTTATCACAGTATTTTTAGTTGATCCCTAGACAATGCAGGAAATTAATCAAATCCTGATTATATTCAGTTACACAAAATCAAAGGAAGCATTGAAATTCTCTTCCTTGCTCTGAACTTCTGACCATTCTTCAATATAAGTCACTAAAATGGGAACACAATGCATAAATAGAGCTTTACTGGAGCTGACTGATTGTAGGAAGGAAATTATTTATTGTCACTGCCAGATGAGCACAGTGTGGTGTAAATGCACGTGTGAAGCTGTGAAAAAGGCCTGATGCCTACCGGTAATTATGTGTGATTGTTGGAACAGCTCAGTCAAATCTAGAATCTTGATATGTTTGTGCAGATCTGTGATCATTATTGTGCATTGGCATTTTAGAGAAATACACTTTCATTTAAAATATAGAAAATTTCTTAGGTGATACTTCTGCATCATATGGTTAATAATCTGCAGTGCACATCTTTGTTTTCAGTTTCTTCATTATAGCTTGGCTTCAGTTTTAATCCTTTTATTTCAACTGAAACTTCATTATATTTTCTTACAAAATAGAAAGTAATTTTTTCAGTCCAGAGAGTCCATAACAATTCCCCTGTTAATTTTCCTTCTAACCCAGACTCTCTTCATTTCTATCAATTCCCTGCAGATTTTGCCTCTCACTTACTCATGAGGGACATATTATGGTGACCAGCTGACCTAACAACCAGCATGTGGGAGGTAATCAGTGGATCCATGGAAAGCTGGAAAACCTGCAAACTCCATGTAGCAACAGATTGGGTCAGGGTTGAACATGGGTTGTCAGAATCAGACCATAAGACATAGGAGCAGAATTAGGCCATTCAGCCCGTTGAGTCTGCTCTGCCATTCCAGCAAGGCTCATCCCATATCCCACTCAACCCCATACACCTGCCTTCTCACCATGTCCTTTAATGCCCTGACTGATCAGGAAACTGTTAACATATGCTCTAACTTGGCCTCTACCGCAGTCTGTGGCAGAGCGTTCCATAGATTCACTGCTCTCTGGCTAAAATAACTCCTCCTTATCTCTATCCTAAAAGATAGCCCCTAAATTTTGAGGCTGTGCCCTCTAGTTCTGGATACCCTCACCAAAGGAAACATTCTCTTCACATCCACTTTATCTAGCCTTTCAACATTCAGTAGGATTCAATGAGATCTCCACCATTCTTCTAAGTTGCAGTGAGAGCAGACCAAAAGCTGCCAAACACTGTGTAAAATTGTGTTTATTATTTTTTGGTCTCCCAGACTATTGATGCCCTTACTGCTTCACTCGAGCAGACTGCTGCTGCAGAATTACCACTTGTCAATGTGCTTTATTTTCACTCAAGCCTGAACAAAGAACTTCAGCCATCCTTTGCTGTGGTACTTATAGAAACATAGCAACCCTACAGCAAATACAGCTGTGCCAAAAATGTCCTTACCTTAGAAGTTACCTAGGGTTACCCATAGCCCTCTATTTTGCTGAGCTCCATGTACCTATCCAGGAGTCTCTTAAAAGACCCTTTTCGCCTCCATCATTGTCGCCAGCAGCCCATTCCATGCACTCACGTGCGTAAAATACTTAACCCTGACACCTCCTCTGCACCTATTTCCAAGCACCTTAACACTGTGCCTTCTTGTGCTAGACATTTCAGCCCTGGGAAAAAGCCTCTGACTATCCACATGATAATCTTTCATCATTTCACACGATAACCTCTCATCAATTTGTACACCTCTATCAGATTACCTGTCATCGTCTGGCGCTCCAGGGAGAAAAGGCCGAGTTCACTTAACCTATTCTCATAAGACATGCTCTCCAATCCAGGTAACATCCTTGTAAATCTCCTCTGCACCCTTTCTATAGTTTCCACATCCTTCTTGTAGTGAGGCGGCCAGAACTGAGCACAGTACTCCAAGTGGGGTCGGCAGGGTCCTGTTTAGCTGTTCTTAAACTCAATCCCATGATTGATGAAGGCCAATGCACCTTCTTAACCACAGATTCAACCTACACAGCAGCTTTGAGTGTCCTATGGACTAGGTCCCCAAGATCCCTCTGATCCTCCACACTGCCAAGAGTCTTACCATTAATATTACATTCTGCCGCAATATTTGACCTACCAAAATGAACCACCTCACACTTAACTGAGTTGAACTCCATCTGCCATTTCTCAACCCCGTTTTACATCCTATCAATGTCCCGCAGTAACCTCTGATAGCCCTCCGCGCTAACCACAGCACCTCCAACCTTTGTGTCATCAGCAAGTTTATTAACCAATCCCTCCCCTTCCTCATCCAGGTCATTTATAAAAATCACAAAGAGAAGGGGTCCCAGAACAGATCCCTGAAGCACACCACTGGTCTCTGACCTCCATGCAGAATATGACCTGTCTACAACCACTCTTTGCCTTCTGTGGGCAAGCCAGTTCTGGATCCACAAAGCAATGTCCCCTTTGATCCCATCCCTCCTTACTTTCTCAACAAGCCTTGCATGGCCTACCTTATAAAATGCCTTGCTGAAATTCATATACACTAGATCTACTGCTCTACCTTCAACAATTCCCTACAATGTCTACAACATTTCCCTGAAACTTTGCAATAGAGCTGTAAGGAGTGCATGAACAAACCTGGATTGTTTTTTCTGGACTATGGAAGGCTGAAAGGTGAACTATGAGAAGTATATAAAATTATCAGGAGCATAGATAGGGTAGATTGTCAATAACCTTTTCCCTGGATGGAAATGTTATATATTAATGGACATGGCATTAATGAAAGAAGGGTAAAGTTCAAAGGGGATGTGTGAGGCTAATTCTTTTTATTTTACAGAGAGTGGTAGGTGCCAATGTGGGAGCTGCAGTAAGGCAAGGGTAACAATCAACATCCAGGCCAGAGTAACTGCGGTGACATGTTGTCAAACCCAGACAAGGGAAGCCTTTGAAATGAGATTGCGGAACCAACCTTGTTTGCTGCAAATGAGATAGGTGAGACAGTGTGTAATCAACTTAGACCCTAGCTTCCCTTTGCACAGTAGGGTGTGCCAGAGACAGACGAGATAGGATGTGAAACTTACCCAACAACTAAAGGACAATTGCTTTCCAAATTTCCAATAGCATGGGCTGCCAGCTTGCAGCTTCTTTTGACTTTTACCACCTCTAATGTGAACGGTGATTGATCTTGCAAGTAATGAGCTCCGTTTACCAAATGGTTACTATCTGTAATGGATAAGCCAATTCTGTATAAAACCGGGAGTGTTCTGTTCCAGCTTCAGAAATATTGTGATGACAGGGTCCTGCTCTTCTCCTTGTGCACAAGTACTGCTTGAGTCATAAGTGTCCCTGTGTTCTGGGCCAAGTTATTTTAGGTATGTTATATTATTATCAAAAATGACACCTGGAACAAGCTATCAAGGGAAGTGCTGGAAGCAGATATGATGGTAATGATTCAGAGACATTTAGATAGGTACAGAACAGGCAATGAATGGAGGGATATAGACCTCACCCAGATGAGACTAGTTAAAATTAGAACCGTAGTTGGCATGGACATTGTGGATTAATGGGCTTGTGTGGTGAATTGCATATACTGGTCTGGACATGCCCCCCCTGCTGACTGCTCCTGTGGCTCCTCCCACATACCCCGGTATAAAGGTGATTGAGGCCTGAGGCCTGCCCTCAGTCTCCAGGATGTAGTATGGTGGTCAATTACTGCTTGTTCTTTCTTCCAGTCAATAAAAGCCTATATCTCGCCTCATATCTCAGAGAGTTATTGATGATGCATCAATTTTATTGACTGGAAGTTTTAAAACATGGAAATAGTTTTACGTCCGGAAAAATTAGACTTGGACCCTCAAAACTCAGAAGCAGCTCTTGCCTTTGAACTCTGGCTTGCATGCTTCCAATCATACTTGGAGGAGGCTCGTGTGACTGAGCCAGCTATTATGCACAGAATTCTCCTTTCGAGGGTCACCCCGAAAGTTTGCTCACTTATCAGGGACCTGCTGACCTACCAAGGGGCACCAGACGCCCTCAAAAGACAATACCTGTGGCTGGTAAACACCATCTATGCAAGACATCACTTAGCGACGCTGCGAGTCGAGCGTCGTGTTTCTCCGAGCCCTACAGACACTCGTGCGAACTTGCGACTGCAAAGGTCTGATGATGGAACAACATGCGGAGCTGCTTGTATGAGAGGCCTTCGTTATGGGGATCAGGTCAGTGTACGTGCACCAGCAGCTGCTGGAAAATGCTGATCTTATCTTACGCTCGGCTATCGAGATGGCCGACACGCTGGAGGCTGCTCTGCACAACGCTGTCGCTGTCCAGCCGCACGATCCCCCCGCCTCAAACCCTGGACACCGTGGACACCTCAAACCCTGGCACCCGCGAGCGAATTCACTGCCGCCACTGCCAGTCGCGAGTCCGTGAACTCCCTGAAACCGACCACAGCTGCTGCCAGTCGCAAGTCCACGCAGTGTTACTTCTGCAGACTCGAAAATCACCCCCGAAAACGCTGCCCGGCCCGAGAAGCGAACTGCTCCAGCTGCGGGATGAAGGGCCATTTAGCCAAGGTCTGTAAGTCTGAACCACGAGAGGGGTCGGGCAGCACTGCGTGTGAGGCATGGGGGCCGTCATCTTGCCTGCCCGAATGGGGGCGGCCATCTTTGTCGGCGCCACCTTGCCCCGCCCCTGACCCACGGGTGCTTACCAGGCACCAAGACGGCGGTTCAACTCTGGCCTCCATAACCCTCGACCAAAGCGCCCCACACCAGCTTGCAAGATCAATGATGGACATCCTGATGGAGGGGGACAGGACTAGCTGCCTGTTTGACATGGGCAGCACTGAGAGTTTTATTGACCCGGACACAGTGCAACGCTGCGGACTCGTGACACGGCCGGTAAGCCAGAGAGTCACCGTGGCTTCTGGGTCGCATTCCACAGACATCCAGGGGGGGTTTTGTAGCGACATTGGAGGTGCAGGGCACAGAATATCAGAACTTTGCGCTACTGGTCATGCCTCAACTGTGCGCGCCTGTGCTATTGGGGCTGGACTCCCAGAGCCACCTCGAAAGTGTGACTATGGCATATGACGGGCCCCTCCCACCACTCACTGTCAGGAATCCTCAGTTTTGTGGGACCTCACCATATACCCCGCTACGGACCACACACACACACCGACCCACACATCCCACCCAGCACCATGCCGACAGCTGCGCTACTGACACCACTTGCAGCCTCTCCACTCTCAAGATCCCTCCCCCACCGCTGTTCGACAACCTAACCCCCGACTATAAACCTGTGGCAACTAAAAGCAGAAGGTATAGCGTAGGGGACAGGGCCTTCATTCAGTCAGAGGTGCAGCGGCTGCTCAGAGAGGAGATCATTGAGCTAAGCACAAGCCCTTGGAGGGCCCAGGTGGTTGTTGTTCGCACCGGGCAGAAAAATAGGATGGTCGTGGACTATAGCCAGACCATCAATAGGTTCACACAGCTTGACGCGTACCCCCTACCCCGCATCGCGGATATGGTCAACCAGATATCTCAGTACAAGGTGTACTTGACAATAGATCTGAAATCCGCTTATCACCAGCTCCCCATCCGCCCAGAGGACCGCCCCTAAACCGCTTTCGAGGCAGGCGGCTGGCTCTATCACTTCCTGCGCGTCCCCTTCGGTGTCACAAATGGTGTCTCTGTCTTCCAGAGGGAAATGGACCGGATGGTAGACCAGTGCCAACTGAAGGCCACATTTCCCTATCTGGATAATATCACCATCTGTAGTCATGACTGGTCGGATCACAATGCCAACCTCCAACGATTTTTCCAAGTGGCCAAAGCCCTGAACCTTACTTATAACAGGGACAAGTGTGTGTTCAGAACCACCCAACTCGCTATCCTTGGGTATGTCGTGGAGAGCGGGGTCATTGGCCCTGATCCCTACCGTATGTGCCCCCTGTTAGAACTCTCTCTTCCCACCACTCTCAAATCCCTCACACGGTGCCTGGGCTTCTTTAACTATTACACCCAATGGGTCCCCCATTACGCAGACAAGGCCCACCCCCTGGTCAAGTCTACCACATTTCCCCCTTCTGCCGAGGCCCGTGCGGCCTTCAGCTGCATTAAAGGGGACATTGCCAAAGCAACGATGCATGCAGTGGACGAGACCATTCCCTTCCAAGTAGAGACTGACGCCTCCGATTTCGCACTGGCTGCTACCCTCAATTATGCAGGCAGGCCAGTAGCATTCTTTTCTCGTACCCTTCAAGGCTCTGAAATTCGGCACTCTGTGGTGGAGAAAGAAGCCCAGGCCATAGTGGAAGCTATTAGGCACTGGAGCCACTATCTCGCCGGCAAAAGGTTCACCTTGCTGACCGACCAGCGCTCAGTTGTGTTCATGTTCAGCAACCAACAGTGGGGCAAAATCAAAAATGATAAAATTTTGCAGTGGGGAATAGAACTCTCCATCTACAACTATGATATCCTATACCATTGAAGGCTCAATGAGCCCCCGATGACCTATCCCGGGGAGCATGTGCCAGAGCACAGCTCGACCAGCTATACGTCCTCCATGCAAATCTTTGCCATCCGGGGTCACCCAATTTTACCATTTCGTGAAAGCCCGGAACCTGCCTTACTCCCTTGAGGATATCAGGACGATGACCAGGGACTGCCAAGTCTGCGCTGAGTGCAAACTGTACTTCTACCATCCTGAAAAGGCGCAACTTATCAAGGCCACCTGCCCCTTTGAGCGACTGAGTGTTGACTTTAAGGGCCCCCTTCCCTCCGCTGACCGCAATGTCTACTTTCTCAACATTGTCGACGAGTACTCGCAGTTCCCCTTTGCCATCCCCTGCCCCGATACCACTGCCACGTCCGTCATGAAAGCCCTGTGCCAGCTCTTCACTCTGTTCGGATATCCCTGCTATATCCACAGTGATAGAGAGTCCTCCTTTATGAGTGACGAGCTGCGCCAGTACCTGCTGGCTAGGGGCATTGCTACTAGTCGGACCACGAGTTATAATCCCCGGGGGAATGGACAAGTGGAGAGGGAGAATGTCACAGTGTGGAAGGCCACACTTTTAGCCCTTAAGTCAAAAGGGTTGCCGGTCTCTCGATGGCAGGAGGTCCTCCCCGAGGCACTCCACTCTATCTGCTCCCTGTTACGTACGTCCACCAATGCCACCCCTCACGAGTGCCTGTTCTCTTTTCCCAGGAAGTCTGCCACTGGGACCACCCTACCAGCTTGGCTGACATCCCCAGGGCCAGTGCTGCTCTGGAAACATGTGAGGAGCAACAAATACTCCCTGCTGGTCGAGAGGGTTCACCTTCTACATGTGAACCCCCAGTATGCCTACATGGTCTTACCTGATGGGCGGGAGGACACGGTCTCCGTCCGTGACCTGGCGCCCGCAGGAGCAGCAGACCAATACCCCGAACACTCCACGGTAACTATGAACTCTGTACCCGAGGTGACATCGCACACACTGAGCCCTATACAGACTCCTCACGACACTTCTATACCGGGCGTCTGGCACGCGCATATACCGGGCGCCTCATACACGCATGAGGGATCACTGACGCCTAGTGGGCTGACACCTCCAGTCAGGCCGGAACCAGCACAACCACCGTCTCCGGTGCAATCACCACCGGCACCTGTGCAATCACAGCCGGTGCTATGTCGATTGCAGTGACAGATTTGACCACCTGATAGACTTAACCTGTAAATATACTTGTAAGAAACTTCGCCCCGTGGGGACTCTCTTTTAAAACAAAGGAGGGGTGAATGTGGTGAACTACATATACCTGTCTGGACACACCCCCTGCTGACTGCTCCTGTGGCTCCTCCCACAGACCCCGGTATAAAAGCAATTGAGGCCTGAGCCCTGCCCTCAGTCTCCAGGATGTAGTATGGTGGTCACTCACTGCTTGTTCCTTCTTCCAGTCAATAAAAGCCGATATCTCGCCTTCACGTCTCAGAGAGTTATTGATGGTGCATCAACCTGTTTCTGTGTTGTACTGTTCTGTGTTTCATTTGCTATGTCATGATTGGAAAATCACTTCAACACAGTACTCTCAAGGGAAATCGGGTATTATGTGAACAGGGCATATAAATTGTGCCTCCTTAAAACAATTCAAATGAAGAAGTGTTACTGACCTTTCAGATTCTGAACCAGGAAAGGTCAGAGGAAATACAGTTCTGTCCAAAATTCTTAGGTAGACATATATTACATGGATATAGCCAGGGTAGCTAAGATTTGGCGCAGTACTGTTGTAAGTTTATGCATTGCACTGTACTGCTGAAGCAAAAAAAAATCATGATGTGTGTGTAATGATAAAACTGATTCTGATATGGATCTCTGTTGTGGATTGAGTGTGGGAAGGGAGAGGGGAATCATGATTGGGTAAAGAGGAAGGGAGAGAGGAGGCAGCGGGAAGCACCAGAGTGATATTCTGTAGTAGTTAATAAACCAATTCGCTGGAATCAAATGACCTTGCCTGGAGTCTCAGGGCTGTTTGATCCTGCACTCATGCCACCGGCCTTTCCCGGCACTCCTTCTCTGCCACCTGTCCCACACCCATCCCATGGCAATCCACCCTCGCCATTCCCAACATCCTTTACTCCCGCCAAATTTACCAACTTACTCCCCATCCTACATTGACAAATACAGAACTATGCAGAGGTCTGAAGCACCTTAGTTATATATATGTGCACAGTGCTGCAGTTGACTTAAAGCAAAATCAAAGCCTGAAAGTTAATTAGTGAGAGGAAAGGAAGAAAGTGATTGAACAAGACATAAGAGATATAAAAAGATAAGTTAAAATTACAAGTTTTACCATTTTAAAATCTCAAACAATAATTTAAATCTGAACATATGAGACTCCACAAATGAATTTTGAGTTTGTGTATAGTTGTCATTCAAACATACATGAATACCCATGACTGCAGCCAAACAAAACAACATTTCTCCAGAGCCAAGGTGCAAAACGTAACACCAACAGTCATTCACAACACAAGGCACAAACAGCACAGTAAAAAATTACAGTCACACTCAGAAAATATATAGTCCTAGATCCTGAGTCCAAGAATGTTGCAGCAGTCTGCAATTGAGAACAAAACTTCTTGTCTTCTGTGAAGCAAGCGCTGATGGGCAGCACAGGCTCCAGCAGGACGCTGTGACACACCACCTCTGGGCACTGCCATGGAGCACACCGATTCCAACGCCTCTCTGCTGGGCAGCTGCAAACAGGGAGCACCTGCTTGAGGGCTGTTTGAGGCCTAGTTCTCACTACAGCTGAAGCTGTGCAGCTCCCCTGCCATTTCCTAATTTTTAAAAAATAAATCGGGCTTGCAGAATTCCACATTACCAATGTCCAACAGGGTCTTGCAATCACAAGAAAAGTGACTGGACAATCATTCGCTGTCTTTGTGCACCGATGACACAGGCAGCAACATGATCTGCACCAAGTCCAGCTCCTTCATTTTCTCCACCAACGAGCAATTCACAGGTCGGGCAGCCCTGCATTATTTTAAGTTCTTAGTGTCCTGCAAGATCTTGCGATCATAACAAATACATTTAAAAAAAGAAAACACCACCTTTGTTTGGCAGTGTTACAATAATGGAACTGCTTCATAGTTCCTGTGATCCAAGTTCAGTCCTGACCTCCAATGATGTCTGTGTGGAGTTGGCATCTTTTTTCCTATGACTTGTAAGGGTTTCTTCCAGATTCTTTTCTCACACATGTCAACGATGTGTGGGTTGTTAGGTTAATTGACCACTGTAAAATCCCTTTATTGTATAGATAAGTGGCAGATTCTGAAAGGGAGTGAGGCAGTTGATGGGAATGTGGGGAGAATAACGTGGATCAGGAGAGATTTAGAATAAAAAGTGGGTGGTTGATGATTGGCATGGATTCAGTAATCTGAAAGACCTGTTTCCTTGCTGTATGACTCTAAATCATGACAACCTTTCATTTTGTTCTCAGCAAATTGCTGGAAGGTGGCAGGATAAAAATGCTGTAGACAGAAAGAGAAAGGATCTGGAATTCGACTAATGTGACAGAAAGGCAACCAAAGAAACACTTTAAGTGGGCAAGACTATGAAAAATGTCAGAACATGCAATGCTGTAAAGAGATACGGGAAAACACTGTCGGCAGGAGGAAAAAGTCGTGTTTTCTGAAAATCTGTCTGTAAAACGGTGAAACTAGAATCTTTGATCCATGAAGAAATATTGCATTGTAACTTTCTAACAATGGTCTCTTTTACCATCCCCATTCCGGTTACCCACTTACTCCTTCTGTTCTCCTCATCTGTCCATAACCAAATTCTGGTTCTTCTCCTTCCCTTTCTTCCATGGTCTGCTATCCTCTCATATCAGATTCCTTCTTCTTCATCCTTTACTTCACCCACCCATTTTCCCTCTCACCAGGTTTCACCTATCACTTGTCAGTTTGTACTCCTTTCTATTCCTTGCCTTCGTGTTCCGGTTTCCTTTCCTGTTCAGATGAAGGGCCTTAGCCCAAAACGTAGATTCTCTCTTCCCCTCTAGAGATACTGCCTGACTTGTTGAGTTCCTCTGGCACTTTGTGGGTGTTGCTCAATGTAGCAAGTTAACTACTCCTCCAAAGCAAATTATAAACAGAAACTCATGTTAGATGGTTGTACTGATCTATAACGTACATATGTTATAAAAACTCCCATCGGCACAAATGGTTGTGTCAGAACACATCTTTGATCTCATTCCTTTACTGTCTGTCTTTTAAGGGTGTCTTCTCCTTTACAAAGATAGCACAATAATCATGAAGTGGCAAATTATGGTGTGGTGCAGGGTGAGCAGAAATACAACTTTAAATATCAACCAATTTAAAAGTTTCACGACAAAAGCCAGGAACAATAGTTTTATCACAGACCTTTGAATACTGAAGGTTTTCAGAACCAGAAAGGAACTTTTAACCAATTGTTTGATGTTTGGACCAGGCTAACTTTTCAAACCAATGTGTTCTGTCATGACCCATTTTAGCTAATGGGCTTTGTAGGAAAGCTTTTCAACACTTCAATACCATTAGAAGATGTGGAGAAATGCATCATCTGTTTTAAAGGCTTCATAGAGGACAATGAAAGCAAAAAATCCCATAAAAGGTGTAATGATCAGACTAGCCATAGTCTATAATAAAAAATATTGCTAAGAGTTCAAAAGTGCCAAATCGGGTTATGGTAATGATTTTATGAGATAAGGATCTATAATTTTTTTAATTCTATTATTGTTCCTACAACCCAGATACAGACATCTGAGGTCAAGAGAGTAGAATTTTTCTATTTTAAAAGATCTCCCCCACAGGTTTCCATCATCGCCAGAAACGACCGACAACCAACATTGTCCCTTAGTTTTGGTTTTAGTCTGTTAATTAGAGGCATCAAGAAAAAACAGTCTATAACAGAGGTATCAATGAGCAAAAGGAAAACAAAAAAAACTAAATCAATTATCAAAGTTCAAATCTCAAACTTTATTTTCAAAGAACATATATGCCACCATATACAACTCCTAGATTCATTTTCTTGCAGGCATTCACAGTAAATATAAAATAGGGAAAATAATAATAATAAATAAGCAATAAATATTGAGAACATGACACAAAGAGTGCTTGAAAGTGTTTGGGAACAGTTCAGTGTAGGGGTGACTGAAGTTGAGTGAAGTTATTCCCTCTGGTCCCAAGACCCTGATGGTTGAGGGGTAATAAGTATTCCTGAAAGTTGTGGTGTAGGTTCTGAGGCTCCTGTACCTTTTTCCTGATATCAATGAGAAAAAAACATGGCCTAGATGCTGGTGGTCCTTGATGATGGATGCTGCTTTCCTGTGACAGCACTCTATGTAGATGTACACAACGGAGGGGAGGGCTTTACCTGTGATAGACTGGGCAGTATCCATTACTTTTGTCAGGTTTTCCATCAAAGACATTGGTGTTTCCATACCAGGTCATGATTAAACTAGTCAATATACTCTCCACTGCACATCTATAGAAGTTGGTCAAAGTTGACATACCAAATCTTCACAAACTTCTAAGAAAGTAGAAGCACTGTGATGCACCATCAATAACTCACACTGAGACGTAAGGCGAGATATCGGCTTTTATTGACTGGAAGAAGGAACCAGGAGTGTGTCTATCATACAATGTCTTGGAGACTGAGGCCGAGCGTCAGGCCGCAGATCTCCTTTATACAGGGGCCTGTGGGAGGAGCCACAGGAGCAGTCAGCAGGGGCGTGTCCCGACAGGCACATAGTTCACCACACACTGCCATGCTTTTTTTGTCATGCATATAATGGTCTAAAGGTTCTTTTATTGTCAAAGAATAAAACTCTGAAATAATTCTTCTCCAGATACCCATGAAACTAGAAAGAATCATCAACCCCATCCCTAAAATCCCCCAACCCCACATACAAAAAGGAAACAAAAAAAAGAACAGGATCACTGACCCCCCCAAATCCGCCTACTGCACACAAAAACAAACTAGAAAGATCAGATAAAAAATACAGAATATAAAAAAATATAAGACCAGAAAAAAACTAGTCCATAGTCCATATCCATATCCACACCCAAAATGCAGAAACACCTGGGTAACCTTCTCCGGGCCCAGCAGTAGGCCACACAGGCAGCCGAGTGCTCCCTCCGGCACTCAAAAGGCAGGAAGACACCGCTCATCTTCTGCATTCACCTCAATGTTTCAATGTCCTTTCTCACTTCAATCATCCAACAAAGGAAGCTTTAATTGGTGTTAAACATTGGCTCACACGCCATCCCGCTGGCGTCTCACCACAAAGCTCGTGCTCACAGCCTCTGTCTCCTGAAATCTTCTCAGAGACTGCAAAGCACTGGATCACCCAAATGATCTCCAAACTGTACATCACAGGCTCCAACAGTGCCAGCACTTAAATCAAGTTGGATTCTCTGCAGAGAGGATTTTAACATTGCTGACCCTACCCAACTCTGACCCCCTGATGAGGACCAGCTTATGGACCTTCGGCTTCCTCCAATAATCAGCTCGTTGGTTTGTTGTAATGGTACCACTCAGCCAGATTTCCAATCTCCATCGAAAATGCTATTCGTCATCATCTTTGATTCCGCAAATGACAGTGATATTCTTAGCAAACTCAAATATGGCATTGGAGCTGTGCTTAGCCTCACTGTCATAAATATAAAGCAAATAGAGAAGCAGGCTAGGCACAGAAACTTGCGGTGCATCTGTGTTGATGGAGACTGTGGAAGAGATGTTGTTGACATTCCAATCTGACTGGGGTCAGTGAGGAAATCGAGGATCCAGTTGCACAAGCAACAATGAAGTATATGTTCTTTGATCACTGATTCTTATCTGTCAAAGTAAAGAGTTATTAAATGGTGAATTCATTTGAGGAAAGTCCATTCTGCACTTGGAGCTAGATGAAAAAAGAACTACACTGGAATAGTGTCATTATCGTTCTCAGGTCATTTCAAAAAAAACCCATAGGGCAAGAAATTGGTTTTGAAGTGTAGATTACCATAGCTTTGTATGCAAGAATCTATGAATAAAAGGTGAGATAAATGACCATCTGGTGATGTTGTTTCAACAGTAAATGTTTGCCAGTTGCTCTCCTGCAAGTTGTGACACAGTGCAAAGATCAGTACGAAGCCTAAATCTTTTTAAAGAGGTATAAATGTCTTTGATGCACCATCAATAACTCTCCGAGACGTGAGATGAGATATAGGCTTTTATTGGCTGGAAGAAAGAACAAGCAGCAATTGACCACCGTACTACATCCTGGAGACTGAGGGCAGGGCTCAGGCCTCAATCGCCTTTATACCGGGGTCTGGGGGAGGAGCCACAGGAGCAGTCAGCTGGGGGGGGGGGGGGGGCGTGTCCAGACAGGTATATGCTGTTCACCACAGTCTTACAGTAGATGAACTTGCTGTAACTGTAGTTCTGAAACTTACTGATGGCACAAGAATGTTAGGTATAGTGAAGAGGACATTAAAAAGCTACAACAGAACACATACAGCATATACGAGGAAATCTGCAGATGATGGAAATTCAAGCAACACACACAAAATGCTGGTGGAACGCAGCAGGCCTCCCTCCCTTTCCCTCCCCACCACCCCACTTTCCGCTTTCCACAGGGATCGTTCCTTACGTGACTCCATTGTCCATTTGCTCCCCTCCCCCATCCCTTCCCACCGATCTCCCTCCTGGCACTTATCCTTGTAAGTGGAACAAGGCTACACCTGCCCTTACACTTCCTCCCCCACCACCATTCAGGGCCTCAGACAGTCCTTCCAGGTGAGGTGACACTTCACCTGTGAGTCTGCTGGCATGATGTACTGCGTCCGGCGCTCCCGGTGTGGCCTTTTATACATTGGTGAGACCTGACGCAGACTGAGAGAATGCTTCGCTGAACACCTACACTCAGTCTGCCAGAGAAAGCAGGATCTCCCAGTGGCCACACATTTTAATTCCACGTCCCATTCCCATTCTGATATGTCTTTCCATGGCCTCCTCTACTGTCAAGATGAAGCCACACTCAGGTTGGAGGAACAACACCTTATATTCCATCTGGGTAGCCTCCAACCTGATGGCATGAACATTGACTTCTCTAGCTTCCGTTAATGCCCCCCTCCCCTTCTTACCACATCCCTCATTTATTTATTTATTTATTTATTTATTTATCATCTCCCCACTCTTTTTTCTCTCTCTGCCCCTCTCACAATCCCTCCTTGCCTGCTCTCCATCTCCCTCTGGTACTCCCCTCCCCCTTTCTTTCTTCTGAGGCCTCCCATCCCATGATCATTTCCCTTCTCCAGCTCTGTATCCCTTTTGCCAACCACCTTTCCAGCTCTTAGCTTCATCCCTCTCCCTCCGGTCCTTCTCCTATCATTTCGGATCTCCTCCTCCCTCTCCCACTTTCAAATCTCTTACTATCTTTTCTTTCAGTTAGTCCTGACGAAGGGTTTTGGCCCGAAACGGCGACTGTACTTCTTCAAGTACAGCATATGTTAAGTGCATGGGCAAAAATCTGACAGAGGCATGAACACTCACCAGGATGGGAGCAGTAATATGGTGTTGATAATACTTAGTGAATGGTTTACAAAGCTGAGTACCTTACGCTTGTGCTTGATTTGTATTTATGTTTGCTTCTTAATATGCGAAAGGAAACACCAAGGAATCACTAATGCTCAGGGAAGAGAAAGGAGATTTCAGAAGGCCATTTGCTTAAGGTGGCATCCTATTGTTGATCAAACACGAGGGAAATCTGCAAATGCTGGAAATTCAAGCAACACACACAAAATGCTGGTGGGACACAGCAGGCCAGGTAGCATCTATAGGGGAGAAGCACTGTCGACGTCAGGACTGACGAAGGGTCTCAACATTTTTGTGTGTGTTATCCTATTGTTGATGACTGGTAAAGACTGACCATTTGCAGCAAGTCCAAATTGATAACTAGTATGAAGGACCAGGGTAAGCGACGAAGTTACCAAACTATCTCCATAACATTTAAAAATAATTTCTTTAAAAAGGAAGAAGTAATGACTAGGTAAGTAGGATATGATTGATAGTAAGAGAGAGCATAAAATATTTTTGAAAAATATATTAAATATTTTAAAAACATTTAAGGATCATTTACAATCTTCAGGAATAAGGTTCCATATTTTGAATTGTTCCCTTTCTGATTGTTAGTGGTTGAGCAGTGTGGTATGAATGGATCTGAGACAGGGAGGAAATGGATAGTAAGTTACAATAAAAGGATTGACAATAGCTACTCATATTGGATAAAGCTGTGAAAAGATTCAACAGAATTTACAAGGTACAGACTCAAGTTCAGCCCAATTTAAATGTCTGTAAGTAGATGATTGACACAGTGAAAATGAAAAGAATATAAACCAGGAATATATGGCTATGGATGATAGGTCAATAAATCATGTTGAATATTTTAGGATAGTTTAAAAACAGAAGGACTTGCTTTATTAATTACAATTACATCTCCCTTGAGAAGTAGTCATGAATGCAAATAGATAACATTAAAACAACACACACAAAATGCTGGTGGAACACAGCAGGCCAGGCAGCATCTATAGGGAGAAGCGCTGTCGACGTTTCGGGCCGAGACCCTTCGTCAGGACTAACCGAAAGGAAAGATAGTAAGAGATTTGAAAGTAGTGGGGGGAGGGGGAAATGCGAAATGAAGTTAATTTCATTCGATTTTGAGATCTAAGAATGAAGTTCAAAAATACCTCAAGTTCTGGTATCTTTAATAATGAAGATTTTTTGTGCTGCATTAGTATTGTTCATTTTATTATTCCGGATATGTAATAAACATAATTAAACTCATGTTTGTTTTTTACTATTGTTTGGCATTTGATTTGACGAATAAATAAAAGTGATACACCATGTTATCTTGTATATGTTCATTAAAGTTACCTACATTTAGCCAAACACCAAGCTCCTTAAATAAGACGTGACAAATAGTTTATTATCCAGTTGTGCTGGGCAACACACTTCCAACAGGTTTTCAATACCACTTCCTGAAAGTAAAGCTCATTAATTCCTTGCTGACTACATGTTGAAAAGGTAAGGTGAAGAATAGAATATTGTCGAATAGAATGTCACAAAAAAAATGTTCATGCTTAAAGAGCTGAAAGAAGTATATGGATAATTCTAAAGAATAACATACAACTGAACCGAAGAAAAATCAACTGATCCGAATGCAGCACAAGTTAAGATAGTAACTTAATGCAAATCATATTATCTGAGCTGCGATGGTAAAAAGAATGTGCTGAAGATATGTTTAAAAGATTAATTAACTGTCCCTAATCAATATTCCCTTATATTTATGAATAGATTTCATTCATAATAATTGAGGCAATGTACAGAGGGACGATGCCTGATCCACGAATTAGGCTTTTCTTTGATGAGCAAATATGAATTTAATCAATTAAAAATTTAAAAACTATTAGGCTGAGAAGACAGCAAATCAATTGATGTGTACCATCCTTATGCATTATGTTATTCATTATGTAGACTTCATTTTCTACAGTGTGGCAATAGACATTACACTTTAGCCACTACAGTGCTGTCCAAGTTAACACATGTCCTCAGTACATATTGATTTATTCAATGTTTCATGTGCTGTCTTCACAGAGCCTGAGGTGCTAAAGAACCAGAGAAACAGCTCTGGTCAATGAGTCACTAACACTCCCAAAGTATAACACGAACCAGCATAACAGAGACCAAGTAAACAAAATGGTATTCAGTGCATAAGGAATGAAAAAGACAGAGAATCTGCTTACTCAAGTTCAGTCACATGCAGGAAAAGGTTAGTGCTGCTGGCTGCCACTGTTCATTTTATGATTTTTTGGTTGACTCATATAAATGATTAGGGAAGAGGTGGCTAAATCATTTAGGAATACTAAGCGTAGCGTTTCTTTCAGTCTGACCTGTAAGCAGTACAGACAGATCCTAATGGACAATTTCAAGCAGTGCAAATGCCAGCAGTATGAGGCATGTGCTTAGTAATGAAGACTAGGGGGCACCAAACAAAACTAAATGTATAAAAGATCCATGGATGGCATTTCAAAAATTCACATCTGTCAATCAATGACTTTTTAAGCTGACAATCAACATGTCAGCCTGTCATTTCCAGAAAACATTGCTTACTGTGCTAAGATCAGAGGCCAAATGAAATAATCATATCACCCAATAGCTGATTCCATTAGTGCCAAATATATTCAGAACTGATTTTAGTTGTTGCTAATAATTTTATCCACTTTCATTTTAAGCTCTTTTAAAATACTCAAAGTGCACAGCTGATTGATCATTTAAAAGAAATACACATTTGGTGGACTGAGAAGAGTGTGAGTAGGCAAGTAAATAGGGGTGGAGTTGGAAGTCTGTGACAGCTGATAGATGGAAGGAAACAAAGCAAGGGAGGAAAAAGAGAAACTAATGGATGGGGAAATGTGGAGGGAGGGGAATGTAAAAAGCAAGACAATTTCTGGAGGGAGATGTGCAGCAGTGCAATGGGCCTCCAGAGCTTGACTTGATAAGTAAAGGAGGTAAGAATGGGAACCATTAGAGGAGAAGGGAAAGGTGAATGATAGCTGAAACCAAAAAAGGGGTGAAGGGTGGTGGGGCAAGGCCAATGGTTCAATGTATATACAATTTATACAATGTACATTACACAGTACATCCCTTTTTCGTCGCAGATATCCATGAAAACAGAAGTTCCCCAAAGACAGTAAAACTGTTAGAACCCCAAAGCCCCTACTCTGCCCTCCCACACACAAGCAGCAGAAAATCCATAAACGTCCCCATCCCTACCCACTTCTGCCAAAAAGCATCAGTACCCAGCATACACTAGTAAATCCCCCAGTGAAGACCATAATCTGCAACACAACAAAAACTAATCATTCAGCAGTCAATTCAACATGCCGCAGTCTCTCTCTCTCTCTCTGTCTAATAAAGGGAAAAGAGGTGCTGTCTTTCACAGTAAGAGGGGAAACATAACTACACAACTTGCTGATTAATGGTGTTAAAAGTCTGTTGTGCTACATTTTTCCCCCCAAGTTCTGTGATTCAAGACTTGGCAATGATCTCTCATCCACCAATGACTGGTGGAAGGGGGAGAGAAGAGAGAGGAGAGAGAGGAGAGGAGAGGAGAGGAGAGGAGAGGAGAGGAGAGGAGAGGAGAGGAGAGGAGAGGAGAGGAGAGGAGAGGAGAGGAGAGGAGAGGAGAGGAGAGGAGAGGAGAGGAGAGGAGAGGAGAGGAGAGGAGAGGAGAGGAGAGGAGAGGAGAGGAGAGGAGAGGAGAGGAGAGGAGAGGAGAGGAGAGGAGAGGAGAGGAGAGGAGAGGAGAGGAGAGGAGAGGAGAGGAGAGGAGAGGAGAGGAGAGGAGAGGAGAGGAGAGGAGAGGAGAGGAGAGGAGAGGAGAGGAGAGGAGAGGAGAGGAGAGGAGAGGAGAGGAGAGGAGAGGAGAGGAGAGGAGAGGAGAGGAGAGGAGAGGAGAGGAGAGGAGAGGAGAGGAGAGGAGAGGAGAGGAGAGGAGAGGAGAGGAGAGGAGAGGAGAGGAGAGGAGAGGAGAGGAGAGGAGAGGAGAGGAGAGGAGAGGAGAGGAGAGGAGAGGAGAGGAGAGGAGAGGAGAGGAGAGGAGAGGAGAGGAGAGGAGAGGAGAGGAGAGGAGAGGAGAGGAGAGGAGAGGAGAGGAGAGGAGAGGAGAGGAGAGGAGAGGAGAGGAGAGGAGAGGAGAGGAGAGGAGAGGAGAGGAGAGGAGAGGAGAGGAGAGGAGAGGAGAGGAGAGGAGAGGAGAGGAGAGGAGAGGAGAGGAGAGGAGAGGAGAGGAGAGGAGAGGAGAGGAGAGGAGAGGAGAGGAGAGGAGAGGAGAGGAGAGGAGAGGAGAGGAGAGGAGAGGAGAGGAGAGGAGAGGAGAGGAGAGGAGAGGAGAGGAGAGGAGAGGAGAGGAGAGGAGAGGAGAGGAGAGGAGAGGAGAGGAGAGGAGAGGAGAGGAGAGGAGAGGAGAGGAGAGGAGAGGAGAGGAGAGGAGAGGAGAGGAGAGGAGAGGAGAGGAGAGGGAGAGGAGAGGAGAGGAGAGGAGAGGAGAGGAGAGGAGAGGAGAGGAGAGGAGAGGAGAGGAGAGGAGAGGAGAGGAGAGGAGAGGAGAGGAGAGGAGAGGAGAGGAGAGGAGAGGAGAGGAGAGAGACCAGTTGATAGGTGAAACCTGAAGGGGGAGAGGTTAAGTAGAGCTGGGAAGTTGAATAGTGAAAGAGACAGAAGGCAATGGAAGAAAGAAAAATGGGGGATAAACACTGGAGGGAGGCAATGGGCGGGCAAGGAAGTAAGGTGACGAAAAGAAAAGGGGGTGGGAAATGGTGAAGGGGAGTGGGTTAGATGCATTATCAGAAGTTTGAGAAATCAATGTTCATTCGATCAGGTTGGAGGCTACCCAAATGCAATATAAGATATTGTTCCTCCACCTTAAGTGTGGCCTTATCCCAACAGTGGAGGAGGCTATGGATTGACATATTGGAATGGGAATGGGAATGGGAAGTGAAATTAAAATGAGTGACCACTGGGTTATCCTGGAGCATCTACATTCCGTCCACCAAAACAAGCAGATCTTTCAGTGGCCACCCATTTTAATTCTGCTTCCCATTCTGATATGACCACCCATGGCCTCCTCCACTGTTATGATGAGGCCACACTTAGGTTGAACGAACAACACGTTTTATTCATTTTGGGTAACATTCAACCTCATGGCATGAACATCGATACTCAAACTTCTGGTAATGAACTCTGCCCCTGCTCCCCATCCTTTACCGTTTCCCATTCCCCTTTCTCTCCCTCACTTTATCTCCTTGTCTGCCCATTGCCTCCCTCTGGTGTTCCCCCTTTTTCTTTCTTTGCCTTCTGTCTCTTTCACCAATCAAATTCCCAGCTCTTTGCTTCATCCCTCCCACTCCAAGTTTTACCTGTCACCTTGTGTTTCTCTTTCCCCTCCCCCACCTTTTAAATCTACTCCTCAGCTTTTTTTTTCCCTCCAGTCCTGCGAAAGGGCTTTGGCCTGGAACATCAACTGTACTTCTTTCCATAGATGCTGCTTGGCCCGCTGAGTTCCTCCAGCATTTTGTGTGTGTTTTTTGAATTTCTAGCATCTGCAGATTTTTTCTTGTTTATGATTTGATAACACCTTTAGTCCTGTATTCACCCTTCTTGATTTAATCCTGCTTTTACTTTACAACTCATCCTGGTGACAGCAATTTTGCCCTAATATTAGCCTCTCCTTGCTAGGAGTCTCACTACCCATTGCCTCTATTTGTAAACTAACTAACTCATCTTCAGCACTACCACTCTGGTTCCCAGCTCCCTGCCAAATTAGTTTAAACCCACCTGAATAACTCTAGCCAACCTGTCTGCAAAGATGTTGGACCTTCTCGGGTTCATGTGCAACTCGTCCCTTTTGTACAGATCATACCTTCCCCAGTACAGATCCCAATGATCTATAAATCTGAACCCTGCCCCCTGCACAAATTTCTCAGCCATGCACTTAGCTGCCGAATTATCTTATTCATACCCATACTGGCACATGGCAGAGGCAGCAATCCAGGGATTGCTGCCCTAGAGGTCTTGTTTCTCAGATTTTAGCTCCCTAAAACCTCTCTTCAGGACCTCCTCACCTTGTCTATCTATGTCATTGGTACCAAGATATACCAAGATTTCTGGCTGTTCACCCTTGCCCTTGAAAATGTCATGGACACGATCTGAGAATTCCCTGATCCTGGCACCAGGGAGGCCACATATCATTTAGTATAAAACTATAAGCACATAAGACATAACAGCAAAATTTGGCCATTCAGCCCATCCAGTCTCCTTTGTCATTCTATCATGGTTGATTCCAGATTCTACTCAACCCCAATACACCTGCCTTCTGGCTATATAATTGATGCCCTGACCGATCAGGAAACGATCAACCTCCACCTTAAAATATACCCTCAGACTTGGCCCCCACTACAGTCTGTGGCAGAGCTTTTCACAGATTCACTACTCCCTAGCTAAAGAATATCCTCTTTAACTCAGTTATAAAAGGTCACTCCTCAATTCTGAGGTTGTGCCCTCTAGTTCTAGATAACCCCACCATAGGAAACATCCTCTCCACATCCACTCTATCTAGTCCTTTCAACACTTGATAGGTTTCATTGAGATCCCCACTCATTCTTCTAAATTCCAGTGAGTACAGATTCAAAGCTGCCAAACACTCCTCACATATTAACCCTAGTGAACCTCCTCTGGACTCTCTCCAATGACAACACATCCTTTCCGAGATATGGGGCCCAAAACCATTGACAATACTGCAAGTGCGGCCTGACTAGTGTCTTATAAAGCCTCAAAATTATCTCCTTGCTTTTCTATTCTATTTCCCTTGAAATCAATGCCAACAATGCATTTGCTTCTTTATCACAGACCCAACCTTTAAATTAACCTTCTGGGAGTCTTGCACGAGGACACCTATGTTGCACTGTACCTCTGATGTTTGAAACTTCTCCCCATTTAGATAATATTTTGCGCTATTATTCCTTTTACCAAAGTGCATTATTATATACTTCCCAACTCTGTGTTCCATCTGCCACTTTTTGTCCAGTCTTCCAATTTTTCTAAGTCCTGCTGCAATCGCATTGTTTCCTCAGCACTATCTACCCACCACCTATCTTTGTATCATCCGCATACTTTGCCACAAAGTTATCAATTTCATTATCCAAATCATTGATAAACAATGTGAAAAGTAGCAGTCAGAATACTGGCCCCTGAGAAACACTACTAGTCGCTGGCACTGGCAGCCAAACAGAAAAGGCCCACTTACTGCCTCCTGCCTGTCAGCCATTCTGCTATTCATGCCAGTATCTTACTTGTAACACCATAGGAATTTATCTCGTTAATTAGTCTCGTGTATGGCACTTTATCCAATGCCTTCTGAAAATCCAAGTAAATTACATCCACTGCCTCTCTTTTGTCCACCCTGCTTGTTACTTCCTCGAAGAGCTCTAACAGATTTGTCAGGCAAGATTGCCCTTTATAGAAACCATGCTGACTTCAACTTAGTCACCAAGTACCCTGAAATTTCATCCTTAAAATTAGGCTCCAACACTGTACTGACCACTGAAGATAAGCTACCTGGCCTATAATTTCCTTTCTTTTACTTTCCTCCCTTCCAAAAGAGTAGAGTGACATTTGCAATCTTCCAGTCCTCTGGGACCATGCCAGAATCAAGTGATTCTTGGAAGATCATGACCAATGCATCTATTATCTCTTCAGCAACCTCTCTCAGGATTCTGGGATGTAGCCCACTTGACTCAGGTGATTTATCCACCTTAAGACCTTTGAGTTTGCCTAGCACTTTTTCCTTTGTAATAGCAATGGCACTCACTCCTGCCCCCTGACACAGTGAAGACATATGCAGTGTACCCATTAAGTTTATCAGCCATTTCTTTGTCCCCCATTACTACCTCACAAGCATCAATTTCCAGTGGTCCAATATCAACTCTCACCTCTCTTTTACTCTTTATATAACTGAAAAACCTTTTGGTATCCTGCTTTATATGCTGCTGTATTGCACATTTACTGCAGGTGGTGGGGACAAATTACAATATCGACAGACCAATCTACCCCTCACTTCCAGGCTGCCATTGCTTCCGTTATTCAAGTAGATGTTAAAGAAAGGTATGGACTGAGGGAGATTAGAGGTTAAAGAGATAAGGAGGATCATAGCCATAGAGAGAATTGAAAACCAGGGCAATAACTTTAAGCTCTTAAAAAGAGTTAGTGATATGGTTAAGTAAAATAATGCAACTTGGGTAAAGTTTTAGATGACTTCCATTTGAGAAAAAAAAGAAACAAGGACATGTGCCTAGGTGGAATACATAGGGTTGGAGCTAACAGTGGCAGGGCTGAAAGTTCCATCAGCAGTTGAACCAAATCAGGACTAAGACCAGTGATACTATACAGATAGAAATGTACAGTGATAACATAAACTCTAAAGTTCAACGTGTGGTCAGATTTTCCATAAAGATTGGAAACAATCTGATTCAGTTTCAGAGAGCTGCAGTGTCTATGGAACATAATTTACGATTAGGACTCAACATAGTAGCTGCTGTTTTCTTGATATTTAATTGTAAGAAACTTCTGCCTGTCAAAGCTAGATGTTAGATAATCCAGCCTGACTATTCAGAGTCTGCAGAGGGGTCAAAAACTTGATGTTAATATGAAGCAAGGCATCACCATTATCATTGTGTAAGCCAAGAACAAATGGGGATCCATACACCCAAGAATTTTAATTGACATTTTAAGTTGGTATCTTTAAGATTAAATTTTCAGTAAAGGAATTCATACCTTAATGCGTCTACAACTACTTTCAATTAGATATTTGTGAATTCACTGTCATTTGCAGGAAGCTTATTTTTAACTAAATTAGATACCTCTGTGTTCCTAAACTGTAATCCTAAAGGAAATGTTATAAATCAAAATGATCACTGTGTGAATGATTCCTGAACCATCTTTGATATATTGAATAAATCTTTGATATATTATGAGTGTACCACTGCTGAAATCTCAATTTGTTTATGGTTTTAATTTCTCCCTTTTAATAACAGTGAATAAATAAATACACAAACATACATATCCCATTCAATTTCACATGTCATAACACTCATATTCTGGGAAAATTGTAGCTGGTGTTTTTTTTCAATGCAACGGGTTCTCTTTTTTAAAAAAAAAATACCACTTTGACAGTTGTATTTGATTACTGTATGACACAGGCAAGAACATGTCTGACCATATAAAAAGACAAGTAATTAAGAAAGCTCTGAAATAAATGATGAGGAAAATTAAAGGAAAGGCTCTGAAACATAATTATAAATCTTGCTTGGAGCAGGCAAGGTTGACCATTAAACCATGAGTATGATCCTACAGAAGCTGGTCAAAAGAAAACTAATTTGTCTTTCAAAGAAGGAACTGGGATGGTCTGCAAAACCACATACCGTAGCAAGGCACACATTCCCTTAAACCTATTTTTCATATTCAATAAAATAATTATCTGCTGGGATCATTCCAGAGTCTGAAAGATGACAGCCAATGCATGCAATATTTCTGCAGACTCGGATCCATGCCCACCAACCATTGAGATGGTTAATTATATTTTGCTGCTTATTAATTGCAGTACCAGTATCTCAGGTGCATAAAAATATAACATTTGCTTCAATTTTAGGGCCCTTCAGCCTGAAGAAATTGGCTTCATACACAGCATAGTGGAAGATAAAACTAGCAGAGTTTGCAAGTTGTTTTGCCGCTGGACACAATTATATTAATTTATTCTGAAATGTTTATATTTACTTGCCTGCCAACAGCAGCTATGCTTTGTGTCCTATCCATAGCTATAACATTTGAATGAAAGCATAAACCACATTCACTTGCAAACACATGCACACACGCAGTGACATGGTGTACAAAAACATAATCAAAAGGAAAAATAGCATGAATTATAATTCGAAGGATAGGTGAGGAAAACTCTGTGCTTTAAGTCAACAGCATAGCAGCACTAGAGGAAGATAAGTTCTTTTCCATATTTCTCACTTCCCTTGGAAGGGCCATCATTTAAAAAAAATTGAAATCTTTTTTCTGATTTTAATAGTAGGGAGTTTAATTTTGAGAACGTTATAAAATTTCCTAAAATAAATAATCTATTAGAACAGATGTTTTGCAATTACTGATATAGAGTCTTTGAGTCATAGAAAAGTACAGCACAGACAGAAATAGGTCTTTCAGCCCATTTAATCTATGCAGAAAACCAATTAAACTGCCTACTCCCATCGACCTGCACCGGCACCATACCCCGACCATCCATGTACCTATTGAAGCATTTTTTAAACGTTGAAATTGAGTTTGCATGCACACTTGTGCAGGCAGCTCATTCCACATTCTCACAACCCTCTGAGTGAAGATGTTTTCCCTCATGTGACCCTTAAACTTTTCAGATTTCACACTTTACCCATTACCGCTGGTTGTTGTCCCACCCAACCTCAGTGGAAAAAACCCCATCTATGCACCTCATAATTTAATATACCTCGATCAATTCTCCTCTCAAACTTATAGTCAGTCAGCAAGCCAGACAGCAGTATGGTGAGAGAAACAGTTAACATTTTCATGTCAATAGCTTTTCATCAGAACTAGAAAGATAAGTGCAGTATATAGATGCAAGAAAGAGCAGTGTGGGAGATTAAATAGACTACCTGTGACTGAGTGAAAATCAAGGAAAAGCAGATAATACAAATATTGATGGTTGATGTTGTTATTGATGAAAGGATGAGCTGGATTTGTCTAACATAGCTGGAGAAGGAATATCTTGAGGGAAATAAGAGACTTCTATTTTGGAGAAAACAAATGCTTGGCAGAATGCCTCCATAGAGTCTGCAAAGATGACCCTCAGCTTCAAGTTACTTGTCTCTTTAATTTTCTATCCCAATCTTACACTGCCCTTTATTTTTGTCCCCTACACTGTTACTGTTATTATTGTTCCAAGGTACAGGATCTCGGTTTTCATCAAGGTACATTACAGTTTCCTTGGGACTCAATATTGAATTCAGCAATTTCAGATAAAAATCTTTTCCTGTTTGTGTCATAGCAGACCAACTCTGATTTCAGATCATCTGTCTGTAACATTCTCATATTTCCTATTTCCTATTGATCTCCCCTTCATCCTTCTTTATATAATTTAAAACATGGTGGTTATCTCACTTAGTGTAAAAGGCCAACTATTTAAAGTTTTAGTTTTGTTCCCTTCTCTACAACAGCTGCTTGACCTGCTGACTATCTCCAGTGTTTCCTGTTTTATTTTGCTGTGCATTCTAAGTTGAAAAAGAATAGAGACTTAGTCAAATAGTTCATAGAAGAACTGGATACTTTAAAAATAAAATCACTTAGCCATATTGAGGATATTCATTTAAGATTCAATATTGTATCAAAGTTATTTTACATCTAACTGTATCATTGGTTCTGCATTGGGTCTAAATCTTTACTTCCGACTGTCTTGATATGACCATCACAGAAAATTAAACTCAAGAATATTGTTTTTGATATGATTAAAACTGACACTTTAAAAAAAACTCACAGATTCTCAATATTTCATTTGCCAAACTAATTATTAATGAATATAACACAGTTGAAATAGGAGATCAAATTTAGTCCCAGTACATAATCAATCCTAGGGCACCAGAAGGGGATTGGCACCTCAGCTACACAGTCAATTCCCCTGGCAGTATTGTAACAACAAAATAATTCAAAATAAGTTGACAGATCTTAAAACTAATTATAATTCCTTGTGACTTTTTTTCTAAAGAGTAATGAGGTTCTCTTTTTAAAACTTAAATTGTGTTTGCTGTGTCAAATTCATGCATTTTCATTCATTCAGAAATTCACATTTAAAATGCAGGCTGGATCCATCATGACAGAACATTGTAATATTCAACATTGAACCACTGAGATCAGAAGACAACCAATTTATCCTCTCATTCTTAGCTAGATTTGCTTGGATAATAGCTTTACTACTTCAATTGGCCTCAAAACTCTATGTTACAGAAGTGAAAAATCAACTATGCTTCACATATATTATCTCTTGTATCAATCCAAGTAGAACTGGAGTGATTCTGAATTTAACTAACCTGCTTACAACTGCTGCCTAAACTCAAACCAAGTGAGAGCTGGAATGATTCTGAATTTAACTAACCTGCTTAAGTCTGTTGCCTAAACTCAAACCTTGTTGGGAAGGATAATTGAGAACAATCCATTTGGCACAGCTGGATCTCATTTCTGAACTGAACAAGTATGTTTTCAATTTGCACACTGCACGTGTGAGTCTTTAAGGTGGATTTATGATTGACTTCACAAATACGGTGCATTGTGAAGGGTTAGTGTTTGTGCTTGTTGAACGTCTCACCACCATGGCCTTGAATGTAACAGAACTAGCTGCAGAAGCTTTCATTACAACTATGGGAATACAGCATGAGAATGCAATACACTGTAAGAATACAATGCAGGGACCATAGGAATGCAATACAGCTGTGGGAGCATGAAAGTTAGGTGACCACAGGGGTGGAAATCGTGAAGAGTGGTGACAAGTGATAATTGGCTCTGGTTTGGTGGATGCTAATGTATTGGTCCAATTACTGCAGCTGTCATGGTCCGGATAGGGTTCCCTTTAAATTTCCTTTGTCTTTGTTAGGATTGGGACCATTGACTCCTTGTTTCCCTTTAATTCCCTGTTTTCCCGTGTCCCTCAAACTTGGTGATTAAAGGCAATTTACTCTCGACTGAACCGGCAGTTTATAAGTCTCCGGCTTTCAGCCATTCGGCACAAGAGCGTTAACAAAGTCATCGAAGCTCATCTGAGCCAAAGTCATCTTGCCGGAGCCAACTAAGTTTCTTGCCGGAGTAAGCCAAGTCTCCTCCCCGAAGCAAGTGCCAGTAAGCCATCTTCCCTCGCCAGGGCGGGTCCGTCAAAGTTAACCCGCCGGGGTGAGTCACGAGCTCACCACTGCTTGGAGCAAACTTGTATCCTGATAAATAACTGTCTGTCGTTGTCTGGTCTCCATCTCCATGTCCTGTGTCGAAAAGAGGTCCCAGCCCTGTGCCCTAGAAAGATCCTGACCCTGTGTCAAAAAGAGTCCCAACTGCATCCTCTGTCCAAGGAGGAGCCTGGGCTCAGTGTTTCTTGTCCTCGCCTCCACAGGGTAGGTCCGGCCGTCTGCCGCTACCCTGAGTTAGGAACTGTCTCTTTTGTCCAAGTCCAACTCCAGGTTTCATGGATCAAGTCCAAGCTCCGAGGTTCTAGTTCCAGTCCAAGCTCCAAGGTTCAAGTACCAAGTTCACGTCTGGGTCTCGAGTTCCAGATTCCAGTTCCAAGTCCAAGTCAAAGCTTTGTGTGCTCGTCCTGTGCAGGAGTTCCTTGTCCAGTCCTGTTGCCTTGCCACGTCTAGACCTCACCTAGATCCAGAGTCCGAGCCTGAGTCAAGACCCAGGTTCCGGGTCCCAGTCCAGCCTCTGGCTTGGAGTCCTTGTCCAGGTTCCAAATTCCTAGTTCCTTGTCCAGGTCCTGCTTTCCTAGTATAGTCCTACCCAGGCCCCGTATCCTAGTCTTGTCCAGGGCCTGTGTCTTGTCCAGCATCATTTCTTCCCCACTTCCCTTGCTTTCTTGACACTCCTAGTCCTTTCCTAGTCCATTACGCTTATCCCCACTTCTGCTTTGCTCTCTCCTTGATTTCGCTCTGTTCTATCCTTGCATCATGGCTTTCTTTGTAATTATTAATAAACTCTATTTAGTTAACCCTGGAAAATGTGTTTGTGTCCAGTATTTGGGTCCACCTTCCCCCCTTGCTCTGCACTTGTGACAGAAGCATTCCTATCAGTGGAGAGCAGTCGGGGTTTTGGAGGGTAGTTCCTCAAGGCCTCACCGACAAGCTGGTCATGAATACTGCCATGGTCAGGCAGAGTGTGTTGTTTGCTGCAATTAGAGGGGCCTGTGCATACCTAGTTAAGTATTGTTGTGTCTGTGCACAACTACATATATATTAAGTAAAAATACACTCATGGAAGATGGCTTTAACTGCTGCATTCACATTACAGCTAGTGAGAGAGAGAGAGAGAGGGAGAGAGAGAGAGAGGGAGCAATGTGTGTGTGTAGACAACAGCACATACAGACAACAGATCAATATGTAGTGCTAAGGGGGAGGAGGGGGCAGTGGTCTAAATGAAATAGATCCATGCATTATACTTCTTCTCCCTTTAGATTAATGCGACATCAAACTGTATATGTACAAAACATTCAATTTCCCTTTCATAAACCCATATTCCAAATAAACATGCTTTCACAATAACAATCCATAGCTAACTTCACAGTTCTGAAGGTTCAGTCTTTAGAGTGGTGCTTCTGGACCTGTGGAGTGGCATCAGGTTTGGCAAGCATCCTGTCAATGATAACATTCTTCTTGTGTCCCTGAGCCTGTGGACTGACATCAGGTTTGGTAGGTGTCTCGTCTAAGACAATGTTCTCAGTTTCTGGCATCAAATTGCTCTCAGTGACATGATCGTCACTAAGAGGTAAGTCTAGTGACTGTAATGTGTACGCATTGTTGGATGCAATTGACTCAAATGTGTTCTTCAGTTGAGCATCCAGTATCTGATCCACATGACATCTCCATGTCCGATCTCCAAAGTCCACTATGTACATCAGTGGTCCAATTTTTGTAGCTCTCTACCGGGTGTCCACTTGTCTTCTCAGTGCTAGCACTTCTTGTCCAATCTCAAAGCTCTTTGCTGCTTCACTTGGCACTGGCTAATCTGTTTATTTTGCATGTCTCTCCATAGATCTGTGCAAAGTTGTGATCTTGAGCATATGCAATCAAGTGTTTAGTCCATCTTTCATAATGTGTGAAAAAATGGCTCCAATGCAAATGCATTGCATGATAGTCTGATGGACAGGGATGGGCCAGAATGGGTGAGCAGCTCAGCGGATGTTATTGGTCTCTTTCTTTCCTTGAATACTATTTCACATCTTTCTGGACTATTCCCACTCTACTCCTGTTTGTAACAGTGCATTCAATGGATGCAGCATTATAGCAATGGTTGGGAGAAACTGGTGGTAATACTTTACAAGGCCAAAATATGGTCTGAGTTGTGATGCAATTTCCAGTTTGGGTGCCTATAACACTAGTTCAGTTTTCTCTTGTGACTTATGTAAGATGTGCTTGTCAATGACGTGCCCACAACATAAGATTTCATTCTTGAAAAACACATTTCTCTCTCTCTTTGCATGCAGACCTTTCCCACCCAACCTTGTAAGCATTGTACCAAGGTTCTGAAGGTGCTATTCATCATTTTTTCCAGTCGCGATGATGTCTTCAAGGTAACATTGTGTTTCCGGAATATCTTGGAGTGCTTGTTTCATTTCTCCTTGCCAAATTGCTGGGGCTGATGCGATGCCAAAGATGAGACAATTATACTAGAACAGTCCCTTGTGAGTGTTGATAGTGAGGAACTTCCTGCTTGACTCCTCAAGCTCCATTTGCAGATAGGCCTGTGACAAGTCAATCTTTGTAATCCTCTCCCTACCAGCCAAAGATGCAAAAGTGTCTTCTCTTTGTGGCAGGGGATACTGCACAGTATGCAGCAGCAGGTTGATGCTACTTTGAAATCCCCACATATGTGAACAGCTCTGGCTTTTCCTTTCTTAATCACCTGGACAATGTGCATGGTCCAATCACTCTACTCATCCTTGGACAGTATTCCTGACCGCTCCAAGCTCTCCAGTTCAGCATCCACTTTAGACATAGTGAGTAAGGCACTGGATGTGCTTTATGGAATCTTGGTGTTTCTGTTTCATCCGATTCAATTCTGTCCTTCATACCGTTGAGTTTACTAATCCTCTTCTCAAACACCTTCTCAATCACCTTCTCATTAGTATTCCCGCCTGAAGCCATTGCCATGTTATTTTAACTTTAAAGTCAGTGCATCTTTCACTCTTGCTCATGAGTCCTTTGGCTTTCTCGTGCTGCTTAACTCTCCCTGTTTGGTCCTCTAACTGTCGGTGCAGTTTGTGATATTTTCTGACATTCAGGTTTGTAGTTCTCAGCAACTTGTTGTGTCTATGCACAATTAAATAAAAACATGCATGCGGGAGATATTTTTAACTGGCGTATTCATATTGCAAGGAGACAGAGAGCAATGTGCATGCATAGACAACAGTGCACATGCAGACAACAGATCAATACATATTGCTAAGGGCGGGGTATTTACTAAAAGAAATAGACCATACATGATCTCCCACCCCCATAACTTCCCTCCATTCACCTTAAAATCCTGTCCATTTGCATATTCCATTTTCACCCTGGGAAAAACATGCTGCCTGTCTACTCAATCTACGCTTCTCGTCATCTTGTACACTTCAATCAAGTCACCTCCAATTCTCATCCACCGTAAAGAGAAAAACTTCAGCTCACTCAACCTGTCCAGTCCTGAGACATGCTCTCTAATTCAGACAGCATCCTGGTAAATATCCTCTGCGTCATCTGTAAAGCTTTCACATCCTACCTATAATGAGATGTCCAAAACTAAAAATCATACTCCAACAGTAGTTTAACCAGAGTTTTCTAGAGTTGCAACATTACTTTGCAGCTTAGTTTAGATACTGACAAGGGATCAAAAAAAAACTTATGTTGATTTATAGAGTTGTAGAGCACAAAAAGCAGGCCCTTTATCTCAACTTGTCTATGCCGTTTATAATACCTATCTACGCTAATTCCATTTGCCTGCCTTAGGTCAGTTTCCTTCTGTTCCTTTCCTATGTAAGCATTTGTCCAAAGGCCTTTTAAATATTACAAATGTTGTAATTATATCTGACTCAGTCCATGTTCCAAGCCTTCCCTGGTAATGCTCCCCAAATCATTCTGTGCTACCCATGCTGAGCTCATCTATTTCATCTACTTTGCCTCCAACTTCCTTCCAGCCTTTAAATTCATATGGTCCATTTTGAACACCCCTTTCCGCTTTCTAGATGTCTCTCTTCTCTGTCTCTGGAGACAAACAGTCTACCAACATCTTGTATAACCCTACTGATTCCCGTAGTTATCTTGACGGTACCTCTTCCCAACAAACCTCCTGTTAAAAATGTTATTCCCTTTTCTCAGTTCCTTCATCTATGTCATATCTGGTTCCAGGATGAGGCTTTCCTTTAAGAGACGTCCTTCTTCAAAGAATGGAGTTTTCCTTCCTCAACCATTGATTCTGCCCTCACACACATCTCCTCCACTTCCTGAACATCTGCACTCACATCGCCTTAGCAGGGTTAGAGTTCCTCTTGTCTTCACTTAATACCCAATGAACCTTCATATTGAACACGTCATCCTCTGACCCTCAACACAGGTGCCCCCAGGTTGTGTTCTGAATCCCCTTCTCTACTCCCATCACACCACAACTGTGCTACCACACACAGCTCCAGCCTGCTGGGCTTCTCCAGCATTTTGTGTGTGTTGTTCTGGACTTTCAGCAACTGCTGAATCTCTTGTGTTTATTGTATCTTCCTCTACTGCTTTTTCAGGGAACTCATTCCATACAATCCCTCTTTTGCTGAACTAGCATAGAACCTTACAAGAGCTGTATTCATTTAGATATCTTGGCGATCTGGACTGCATAATGCGTTTGCTAGAAAACAGAATTAATTTTCAAAAATGCAGGAAATACTGAGCAAGAAGGCACAATCTGTGAATGACCTTCCGTATAACTGGATAAAAAGAATATAAAATACAGATAAGCAGTAAAAATGAAACCAAAGATCAAAATCAAGTTGGTTGGTTGTCAGATATGGTCCAAGTAGAAGATAATGGGAGATAGTTCTTGATGATTACTCTTGAACTTCAGCCTTTGCAAATTTGCATAAGCCGGATTTTACAAACCCCCATTTCTTTATTCTGGACTGATAGCCACTCTATTGATGATTTAGATGAAGTCAAATATGGTTATGGGGTGGAGAGACATTTCTACCAAAGGAGGTGTAAGGTGCTCCTTCTTTCTGCTAGCCTGCAGGCCACCCTTGGGCAAGGTGTAGCATCTACTTAGCCCGCAATCAGGGTCACATGAAGCTACAGGAGCAGGTGGTGGATGATCATATGAGCAACTAACGCATACCACAAGTCCTGGTTAAGCAGTCAACAATGCCAGGCAAGCTCTGAAGAATATTGATAATGGCTGGGTTCACCCATCTTGTCAAGACACTGCCCAGAAGAAGGCAATGGCAAACTACCTCTGTATTAGTATTTGCCGAGATCAATGATGGTCATGGAAAGACCATAATCAGCTGTATCTTATGACAAGGCACCTTAACGAACAAACAAACAAATAGATGAATTGCAATAACACACTATCCCACTTCATCAATTGTGATCAACTGCACCACCTCTTCAAACCCATCCACTAGTCAAGCTCCCACTTTGCCATTAGCTACTACCTAAAATGCAGTAATTGATGAGAAATGCAGGACATGTCAATATTCCGTACAAGACACCAAGATCCTGTTGGAGTATCCAATCTATAATTTCTCATTTCTTCATTTTCCTTTGGTATTAAGAAAGAAGTGTCTGGGCTGGAAAATATTGGCTATCTTCCTATTCAAAAACTATGTCTGCTTTGTTCATGAAAGCTTCTGAATATGTTTACTTTTTGACAGAATTGAAAATAAAATGTATTTGAAAATAAGATTTATAGCTTTAACAGTATTTAATCTCATATATGTACTTTGATAGTAAATTTGAACTTTGAACACTTATATATTGAAATGAATACTTTATTTAAAAGTGTTTCAAAGAGAACGCTTTAAAAAAAAGCCACACACACACAAAATGCTGCAGGAACATAACAGGTCAGGAAGCATCAATGGTAAAAAATAAATAGTCGACATTTCAGACCGAGACCGTTCATCGGGTGATATGTAAAACTAGGAGAGAGGGAAGAATGAGGTAAAGAGCAAGGAAGTTGATTGGGGAAAGAGATAAAGGGGGAATGTGATAGGGGGAGGAAAGACCATGAAAGAAAGGGAAGGGGAGGATCACTAGAAGGAAGTGATGGACGGATAAGGAGATTCCACAGGGATCACTTCCTACATGAAACCCTTCTCCATTTGTCCCTCCCCACTGATCTCCATCATGGTACTAATACTTGCAAGTGGAACAAGTGCCACACCTGCCCCTAAACCTCCTCCCTCACTACCATTCAGAGCCCCAAACAGTCTTTTCAGGTGAGGCGACACCTCACTTGTGAGTTTGTCGGGGTCATCTATTATATCCGGTGCTCCCGGTGTGGCCTCCTGTATATTGGTGAGAACTAATATAGACTGCAAGACCGCTTCATCAAGTACCTACGCTCCATCTGCCAAAAAAAGCTGGATCTCCTAGAGGCCACCCTTTTCAATTGCACCTCCCATTCCCACCCTGACATGTCAGGCCATGGTCTCCTGTACTGTCGTAATGAGGCCACTCTCAGATTGGAGGAGTAACACCTTATGTTCCTTCTGGGTAGCCTCCAACCTGATGGCATGAACTTCAATTTCTCTTAACTTCTGGTAATTGCCCTTCCAGCTTTCCTTCACCATTCCCGTTTCCCTCTCTCACCTTATCTGCTTACCTGGCTATCACCTCCCTCTGATACTCATCCCCCTTCCCTTTTTTCTTTGGTCTTCTGTCATCTCCTATCAGATTTCTCCTTCTCCAGTCCTTTATCTCTGTCACTGATCAGGTTGCAGCTCTTTATTTCACCCCTCTCCCATATCTCATTTCACCTTTCACCCACCACCTTGTAATTCTTCCGCCCTTCTCCCCACCTTCGTATCCTGACTTCTCATCTTTTTCACCAGTCCTGATGAAGGGACTCAGACCAAGATGCTGACTGTCGACTCTTCCATAGATGCTACTGGCCTGCAAAATTCCTCCAGCATTTTCTGTGTGTTGTTTGGATTTCCAGCATCTGCAGATTTTCTTGTCTTTGTGATAAATAAAACTACTGTTTGTAAAAACATAATAAATTTCACATTTTTATATGCATTTTGTTTGGCAATATAATACTGTTCCTCAACAACATAAGATAAAGCAGTGTTTGATACTAAAGGGTTCCACGTCTGACTCTGCTGACTGTGACCTTTGCAGGCTGGTTGAGGAAGTAGGTCTGACTTGGTAAAAGTCTGTACCATAGCACAGACCTGATTTCTGTGGATGTACTATGTCTCCTTGCCTCAAGAAAATTTGAATCACAAAAGAACGGAACAATATCTGCACAAGCTGGGATGAATTCCAACTGAGTCACACAATAAAGTGACAAAAAAGAAGTAAAGATGTATGGGACATGTGTTTACGATTCACTTAAGGCAAATGAAAATTCCATGTCACACATTTGTTTGTGCTCAGATAATTACATTCCTTCAGGCATAATATGGAGTAAATACTTCACATTGCAGGCAGATCTGGGAAGTCCACTAACTCTGTAACTGTCTAATTTAGCCCAAGCTATACTCAGGACTTGTTAAAATGACAGTTATTCCCATGACAGAAAGGGTAGCAGAGCTAGACAATCTAATACTCAGTACGATTAAGAAGATTTTGAATCTTCGGCTTTGAGTATGGAGAAGTCATCATTTTTAGTGTCTAAAACCTGTTAACCCATCAGAAGTGGGTGACATCTTCAGAGATCCATTAGAAATCTTTCTCCGTGGCCACGACATTTTTCATTGAAAAGTTCAGCGGTTGAATATGTCATTTTTTACTAGATATGAAAGCAGCTTGGGACAATTGTTAGTGGAGTCTCTGACTGCTGTCATTTGAAGTAGTGATGATATCCTCCCAAAGGGACTGAAAATGTTAGATCCCCCATTATTCTTGTCAAACTGTAAGTTGCCGGGGAATAGTTTAGTTTTTCCATGGCAGACTCCGAAGTCACATGTATCCTTGGAAACTATAGATTTTATGGATAACACGTTTTTTTTGGAAAATAATTTTTGGCCTAGTATGTACCCATCATTAACGTTCTTTTACGATTACAACAAACTAAATTTTCTCTTAATAAAAAAAGTTAGTAAAATTAAAAATTAAAATGTCATTGATCTTGCATCATTTGAAATTATCAACGTACTGTCAATTTTTATGAATTTCAGCTAAATGTTTTTTTGTATTAATGAATATGCAATCGGTATGAAACTTAAATTCATGGAGGACTGCAAAACCAGATCCATATCTTTATACATATACTAAATTAATTTTGCTGTGGGTCAGGAAAGGTCTTTTTAACTTCATAATAATTACAGTTTAGAGTCATCAGAGCTTACTCAACAATTCAACTGATAAATGCAATTGGTAGTCATGTCAAGCTAAAAGAATATCTGTGGCTGGCACTGAGGTAATTGGTTTCATCTAAGGCTGAGATGCAATTACCATAATTGGACACAATAGATGAGAGTTATCAGCAGCTAAAGTTTCTATTCCTAATTCTAATACTGCTGCAAATGTGGACGTGCTTACAGAAATGCTTTGAGTCAGTAGACTGCACAATATTCAGGGACTGAGTCTGAAGGAATATGACATAGTTGACATAGTTCTTCAAGACCTGTGTGGATCAGCTTGTGCCTTTTGAGATACCGGACATACCTAAACCAAAAGCCATGGATGAACCAGGAGATTCATTGTCTGTTGAGGGCTAGATCTGCTGCTTTCAAGACTGGTGATCCAGAAATATTCAAGAAGTACAGGTACGGCCTACGGAAGGCTATTTTAAGTGTGAATAAATAATTCTGACTGACATTAGAGACGGAATCAGGAGCATGTCAGCTCTGATAGGGTTTGCAGGCCATCGCTTCCTACAGACCAAAATCTGACATCATAAATGGCTGTGACACAGCACTCCCAGGTGAGCTCAATGCCTTTTATGTACGCTTTGAAAGGGAAAATAAAATTACACCTGTGTGAATCCAGGCAGCTTCTGGTGACCCTGTGATCTCTGTCATGGAGGCTGATGTCATAACATTTTTCAAAAGGGTGAGTCCTCGCAAGGCGTCAGGCCCTGATAGTGTACCCTTCGTGGTGCTCTGAAAAAGGATGCCAACCAACACGCAGGAGTATTGAAGGGCATCTTCAATCTTTCACTGCTGCAGTTGGAGTTTTCCCACCTGCTTCAGAGGTAGGACAATCATTATTATCTGGATTATAATAATACCTGTGTGGTGAACTACATATACCTGTCTGGACTCACCCCCTGCTGACTGCTCCTGTGGCTCCTCCCACAGACCCCTGTATAAAGGTGTTCAGGGCCTGAGTCCGACCTCTCAGTCTCCAGGATGTAGTATGGTGGTCACTCACTGCTTGTTCCTTCTTCCAGTCAATAAAAGCCGATATCTTGCCTTTACGTCTCAGAGTGAGTTATTGATGGTGCATCAACCTGCATCAGGTTACTGCTTATTGACTATACGTTAGCAATCAACACAATCATATCCTCATTTCTAATCAACAAGCTCCAAAACCTGGGCCTCTGTACCACCCTCTCCAACAGAGTCCTTGGCTTTCTCACCAGGAGACCACAGCTTGTGCGGATCAGAAATAACATTGCCTTTTCACTACAATCGACATTGGTGCACCTCAAGGATGTGTTTTTAACCCATTATCATATTTTCTCCACACCCATGATTATGTATCAAGTCACAGATCCAACAGCATCTATAAATTTGCTGATGACACAGTATTTCTGATGGTGACAAGGGGCTGGTTGAGTGATGGCACAGCGACAAGCTCGCACTCCAGCAGTAAGACCAAGGAATTGATTATGGATTTCAGGAAGGAGTAGTCGAGGGAACACCAGTCCTTATCAAGTGATTAGAAGTGAAAAGTACGAGGTTTCAAGTTCCTAGGTGTCAATATCTCTATTCTGGGCCCACCATTATGCAATTACAAAGAAGGCATGACAGCAGCTATATTTCTTTAGAAGTTTGAGGAGAATTGATAAATTCTCAATTTCAAATTGGTAAATTGGTAAAAAACACTTGCAATCTTCTACAGGTGTACCATGGAGAGCAGTGGTTGCATCACTATCTGGTATGGAAGGGCCACTGCACAGGAACAGAAAAAGCTACAGAAGGTTGTAAACTCTGCCAGCTCCATTATGGGGCACTAGCCTCCCTTGCATCCATGATTCAAAAAAGCTGCATCCACCATTAAGGACCCCATCACCCAGGGCATGTCCTCTCCTCATTGCTACCATTCAGGAGGAGGAGGAGCCTGAAGACACAAGCTCATTGTTAATGAACAGCTTCTTCCCCTCCACCATCAAACTTCTGAATGGACGATAAATCCATGAACACTAACTCACATATTTTTGCCCTCTTTTTGCAAAATGTACTAAAATTAATTTTTTATGTACAGTAATGTACAAAATAAGTAGTGGGTTGGAGATCCAGTATGTCTCTACCAGAGGAAGTGAAAGCATCTCCTTCCTTCTACTAGCCTGCAGGTCACTCTAGGGCAAGGTGTAGCACATACTTAGTGCCCCGATCAGGGTCACATGAAGCCTTGGGAGCAGGTAGTGGATGGCTGTATGAGCAGCTGGTGCATAACAAGCCCTTGTTATGTGGCCACTGACGGCAGGTAGACAATCTCCGAAGAGTATTGATAATGGCTGGAGTCACCTGTCTTGTAAAGACACTACCCCGGAAGAAAGCAATGGTAAAGCACTTCTGTAGGAAATTTTGCCAAGAACAATCATGGACATGGAAAGACCATGATCACCCACATCACATGACGTGACACATAATGAACAATGTGTGCAAAAGTCTTAGCCACATATACAGCTGTATTCCACAGTAATGCATTTGTCAACATAGAGCAGAAAGCAAGTTTGTAAGTCAGGCGGAAACAAAGGATGTTGTGAATAGTGAGGATGGAGCACCGCAGGAAGGGTATGTGTCAGGTGGCAGAGAAGGTGTGCCGGGGCAGTGCTTGGTGCAATGAGACACCACATAATGTAATTTGATAACAAACAATTGGTTTATCGATCAGTACAGAATGTCCCTTTTGTGCTTCGCACTCCCTCCCTTCTTCCTTCCCCCTTCCCCAACAATGATTCCCCTTTCCTTGCACCCTTCCCTCTCTCAGTCTACAACAGTGATCCATATCAGAAGCAGGTTTATCATCACTCATGAATTCTTTTTTGTGGCAGCAGTACAGTGCAATACATAAAATTACTACAGTGTTGTGCAAAAGTCTTAGGCACATATACATAGATAAAGTCTTTGGCACTCTAGCTATATATATGTGCCCAAGACTTTTGCACAGCACTATATATTTCTTATTGTAATTTATAGTTTTTATTGTTATGTATTGCAATGTACTGCTGCCTCAAAATAAGAAATTTCATGACCTATGCCAGTGATATTAAACCTGATTCTCATGCAATGCAGTTGGCAAGGAGCAGTTTGGACAGTTTTACACCCAACTGTCAAACCCTTTGCTCTTAGGCTCTGATGTGATCACTTAGAAAAATTATCACAGGCTGCTGGTACTGATGAAATCATATCTCAAGATGGAGACAACCCTTTCAGTAGAGAGAAAAGAAAATTGAGTAAAAGGTTCTTAGAAAATTATTTCTATATGTCAGTTGCTCTGTGCTGCATTAAATTCACACAAATGAGACATTATTCTTTTTCAAAATAATTGCTATCATTTCATGAAGTACACAGGATTTTTGTATGTCTTTCAGTCACAATTCAGTTTAAAGTGATATCAAAAGAGCTGATATTTTTTGTCATAGAAGTAAAAGAGCAACTCTGTTCAATAATGGAAATGGTTAATCAAAAATAAAGTCAGAAGTATAGTTCCTAAATATATTTTGTGGCATTATTCCATCATTTCACAGCATAAATCATTGCAAAAACATAGCTGAGCTCACACAAAGAATAATGCTCTTTTGAAATTAATTACAACATGATGACATTATTGAATTTTGGCACAATCAGTCGCTTCGGGGGTTCTAATTCCCTCTAAGTAAATAAGATTTAAAACAGTCAAACAATTGCTCTGGGATGAAGAATCTTTACAATTTTCCAATAGTTTATTTATGCTTCATCAGTGCAGTAAGCTCAGAGTCATCAAGTTTGCAATTTTATTTTGTTATATTTCAAGACAAACCTGCTTTATTTATTAGAATTCCAGGTTTCCAGGCTCAACTGCTCAGCAGATGGACTGATAATTTACAAAGCTATTGGGAGGATGAAACTGAAGGTTTTTCAACTGAGTAGAAGAGAGGTGTGATCAAGGTCAACAAGTAGGCAGCTGAGATCTGTTGCAAACTTGTATTCAGGATCTGAGAATTTCTCCAGGGTAGACTAATGGAAGCTGCCAAAAGAAAAAGGTTAACAAATATAGGGATGTTCTTTTCATGCTGCAGCATTTAACTGAGGCAGATGTGGAGCTGAGCATTTTTATAGAGATAGAGATAAATGCCATTAATGACAACATGGACCTTTCTTTATTTTCAATCTCTTCTCGGGGCTGTCCTAACAAGTTGTTTACTGCTTGGTGCAGAAACTACACTGTGGTGGTCAGGAAGGCTCTACAACAGTAATCAAAACTGCCCAGTGCATCTCCGGTACCAGTTTACCCACCAGTAAGGACACACATTCACAAAAATGCTGGAAACGGGCCAGTAACATCATGCAGGATGTCACACACCTTGCTCATGGACTGTTTGCCTCCCTCCCTTCAGGGAGGAGGCTATGTAATATCAAAGCTAGGACCACCAGATTCAAAAACAGTTACTTACACTGAGCGGAACAGCTGATCAACTCCTCCACCAACTAACCCCACCACTAATTTATTATTTCCCATCAGTCACCTTATGTACAACCTAGCATCACTTTATGGACATACAATGTATATAAACAATCTTACATATTTATATTGTGTTTTTTTGTTATTATCATGTTCTTTACATTTTTGCCTTGCATTCAGTCCAGTGTAACAATTATTTCATTCTCCTTACACTTGTATAAGGAAATGACATTAAACAATCTTGAATCTTGAACGTTGAAATAAGTAATCAATGTAAACTATTTGGTTCAATTTAAGCCAATTACTAACAAAAGGGAATTGAGATTTTGGCTTCTGTCTCTCCAATATTTAACTCCAGGAATGTTCTGCTCATTATGTATGCAGTATACCAGCATGGCGATTAAGAACTAAATTGTTATTTGAGGAAGGGGCAGAGAAATGATACATAAAGTTTAATTCTCTCAGTGCAGTTGCAATTCCGTAATTAAATACATTTGGAATGAAAAGACATCAATAATTTTGACTATTTTTTTCTGTTAGAGTTAATCCTATATGCAGGTTACTTAAATTCAATGTAAGGTGATGGCTAACATTGGGGAGGGGGAAATGCGTTGCTCATTGAGGAAATCTTCTAAGACTTGAAACAGAGCATATTATTTGGACTTGGAAGGAAGGTATATCTTAGGTAGTAGTTTTAAGATCCTCAGGGGCTTTGACAGGATAGATGTGGACAAGAAGATGCCTCTTCTGGGAGAATCTAGAAATAGAGGTCACTAAAAATAAAGTTCATAAATCTCGGGATAAAGATGCATGGATTGTTGTTCTTTCTGAAGGTAGTGAGCCCTGCAACTGTCATCCCCAAGAGATGGTGGAAGGAAAGTCTTTAAATATCTTTAAGGCGAAGATAGGTTCATGACTGGCAAGGGATTGTTGCAATAGTGGGGGTTGACAAGAATGGAGAGTTGAGGTTACAATTTGATCTGCCATAACTTTATTGTATGGCAGAGTAGGTCACAGGTCAGAGGAACAGCTGACCTACTGTTGCTTTTTTAGTTTTGAGTTCCTATGCTGGGGAAATAGCTCCACCCATTGGAATTATTCAGTGACATGTGGTCAACCTGAACACCTTTGGGGCATATGTGTGGTGATTTCTGATGTATTTCACTATAAACAGCAACATGGAATTGAAAGGGTGAAAAGGACGGCATTAACAATAATGTCTTATGATAAGAGGAATAAATCATTGCTTAATACAGTTATTATCTGGTGACCATTATGTATATACATTATGTTGCATAGAAATATCAAAAATAGCAGCATGACCAGCAAATACAGACTAGTGGCTTCAGTCTAGGAAAGGAAAACCAGAGATAGCTGCTCCTTGTGACTATTCTGGAACCATGGAAAAAATGTTGACATGTTCTTTTGCTCTGTTAGTGTCCTGTCACTCATCTTGATATTTTCTTGACTATGCATGCATTGGCACACAAAATATCCATTGGTATAGGTATTAATATAAATAGAAATACTTCCAGAAGATTTTTTTTTAAAACAGATCAGTTCCAGTTTTTCTGTTTTCATTTCCAAATCAGTTTATTCAGCTAACATAGCCATAGTCCCAGCGGTTAGATATTGAGCACTATCAGGGTCAGAGCCTCATGACTATCCAGATCTTTGGAAGTTTGTTTCACTTTAAAATAATCCATTATGCACAGATGATGTCAGTTATTAAAACCATAATTGTTTTTATTTACCTGGTAGCATTCTATTTAGTCCCTTCTTAGATTTAATCTTTTTGAATTGCTTCACTAACCAGAACTATCCATTGAAAAAAGAAGTTTTATCTGCCATTTCACAACACATGGATAAAAATGAAAGCAAACAATTATGGTTTTAATAGATAGACTGAAATAGAATTGACTAAAAGAATGATATTGCATAATAACTAGCATATTAGATTTCCTTCTGCCTTGGTACAATTTATTGTTGCTTGACAATTACTTCTAGTTGAAAAATCAAGCATAGAATCATAGCCATAGAGCAATAGAGCACGGACGATCCACAAGCCAATCAAAATTGTGAGAAATCCAGTTGATTAATTTGAACATAAGAACATTAGACCACAAGAACATTTGGCCTATCGCGTATGCTCCACCATTTCATCATGGCTGATCCATTTCCCTCTCAGGCCTAGTCTCCTACCTTCTCCCCGTATCCCTTCATGCTCTGACTAATCAAAACTATTAACCTCTGCTTTAAATATACCCAATGACTTGGCCTAATTCCACTGTCTGGCTGAAGAAATTACTCCTCATTCCTGTTCTAAATGGACACCCCTCTATTCTGAAGCTGTGTGTTCTGGTCTAGTCTCCCCCACCACAGAAAATATCCTGTCCATATCCACTCTATTAAGGCCTTTCAGCATTCAATAGGTTTCAATGAGGTCATCCTTCATTCTTCTGAATTTCAGTGAGTAGATGCTCAAGGCCATCAAATGCTCCACATATGACAAGCCTTTCAATCTTGGAATCATTTTTCTGAAGCTCCTTTGAACCCTCTCCAATGTCAGAACATGTTTCCTTAGATAAGGGGCACAAAACTTCTCACCGTATTCTCATTGAGGCCTCGCCAGCGCTTTATAAAGCCTCAACACAACATCCTTGCTTTTATATTCTAGTCCTTTTGAAATGAGTGTTAATATCCAATTTGCCTTCCTCGCCACTGCAAATTAACCTGTAGGGAAATCTGAACAAGGACTTCCAAATTCAGATATTTGAATTTTCGCTCCATTTATTTCTTCTACCAAAGTGCATGACCATGCACTTCCCAACACTATATTCCATCTGCCACTTCTTTGCCCATTCTCCTAAATTGTCTTAATCCTTCTGCAGCTTCTCTACTTCCTTAAGTCTACCTGCGCTTTGATTTGTCCACAAACTTGGCCACAGAGCCATCAATTCCATTATTCAAATATTGACATATAATATAAAAAGAAGCCATTCTAATGCAGATCACTGTGGAACACCACTTGTCACCAGCGGGCAAACAGAAAAGGCTTCCTTTATTCCCACTCTTTGCCTCTTGCCAATCAGCCACTGCTCTATCCATGCTAGTCTCTTTCCCGTAATACCATAGACTCTTAACTCCTTAAGCAGCCTCATGTATGGCACCTTTTCAAAGAGTTCTGAAAATCTAAGTACACAACATTCACCAATATAATAGGCAGTGATTGAATTTGATCAGCTAGTTTAATTACTTGACTGAAGAACTCATGGAGACTACATGGTAAAGGCAAATATAATTTGGAGAAAAAGGCTGAGCAAATATTGATGTTGCTGGAGCTTCCAGGGAAATGAGGAAGGAATGTAACTAGCATAGTAGGGAGAAGACAGAAGATGGGAATAGGAAGTCAATGGGTAATGTAGGTGTCAGAGGAACCTTATAACCCTTAGGGAATCTTTCTTTGTGAAGCCTGCCTTGTGTTTGTTTTGGGTGACTCATTAGCCACCCAAGTGTAAGATGATCATAGGACTGACAGAAGTATTCTTAGTATGCTTTCAAACCAATTAAACCGTAAGAAGAGATTGGGTATTTGTTGTAAGACTTTATTGTTAAATATAAGCCAGATCCTGTTGTTATGGGCTTGAGATCCACAGTTACCTCATATTCTAATTTATCTGATCCAATTGAAGAGGACCCATCACCTTGGCCAAAAGTATCCTAGAGCACAGAGATAAAGTTCTGAATATCTACAGGGCTTCCTATGATATATTGGACAAGCCCAAACTTTAAACAATTTTGAGAGCTGGAAAATTCCTGATATTTTTGAGAAAAATATTTTATTCCTGAAAAAATCGTAAGCCATCAAAATGAAATAATAATTATACATAAAAAGAAGCAGTTACCTAGAAATGCTTGAAATAATTTAAAGCATAAATGCTTAAAGCATAAATATTTAAACACAAATTATTTTCAAAAAATAGACTACCAATTTGCCTATCTCCACTTGTTGCTCCATTCTTCCCATTGAAGTTAATGAGACGATATACCCTAGACCAGTATCAATTTGACATAGGATGTTAGATATCCCACTACAAACACCAGACAACCTCATCAATAATGACATCTACTGAGTAATGGAGTGTGTGGAAATACGATGCCAAACTTTTGCCAAGTAATTTAAGATATCCATTTTTGACAATGCATGTATGGAAGTACCATAATTGATGATATTTAAATGAATAAATGCAGTACTCACCAAATTAACTAGCAAAAATCAAGGCCTGTGTTTGTAATTATAGAAATCTCCCTGGTAATTTATGCTAAGGACTACAAGCAAAATAGCTGATTAAAATTGACCAAGTAGAAAGTGAATAACCTTCTCAACCTCAAATAATTTTATGTCTAATTGCTTTTGCTATAGAATTTTCTGTTGGCAGAAACACCACTGGAAAAACGTTGGCCTTAATTCCAGTCGGATCCTACCTGGAAGAGCAGTAATTACGAAGGTGTGATTGCAAGTGCTTTTCAATTTCACATTAATAATATTTAATGAATTAACTTAATTGGGTCTTCGTTTATGGCTGATCATCCAATGCCACAATGCCACCTGTTATTATGCATTTCCATATGCATTAGCATGATTTTTCCTGTGCTGTATTGCTATCTTGTAATTATGCAAATAAATATGTGGATTTTTATTAATTATGTGTTAAGCATAAGGGAGTGACAACTATTACATGATCTTATCATGAGATTCTCTTATGCCTTCATCTAAACATTCTTAGCCTGCTATTTAAATAAGACTTCAAATCCAGGACTTATACATACCTCTGCTGAAAATGTAAACAAAGCTCTACATACAGTGCAGTTCCCATGTTGTTTAACACAGGGTTTACTGAAGGCTGCCAAAATTTTTACTCAATTGATTATGCTGGCCTATTAATTTAGTAAATGTTTTGTATTCCAGTTATGGAGGTAATTATTTGGTGCCCTATTTCCGCAGAGAATTTGTTGATTAGTTTTAAGAGGCTGAAATTTTGAGAGTCTGAGTACTTGCAGACATATATATAGTGTCCATAAATAGCATTCATCCCCACCCAGGAAATTCTCATGTTTTATTGTTTTACAAAATTGAATCACAGTGATTTAATTTAGCTTTTCCTAACACTGATCAACTTTTTCTTGTCAAAGTAAAACAGATCTCGACAAAGTGAACTAACTGAAATACAAATATAAAACACAAAATAATTGATTGCCTAGTATTCAGCCCCTTTATTATAATACACCGAATCATCAGTGGTGCAGCCAATTGTTTTTTGAAAACACGTAATTAGTTAAATGGAGATCACTAGTGTACAGTCAAGGTGGTTCAAGGATTATAGTAAAAATATACCTATGTTTGGAAGGTCCAACTGTTGATGATTTAGTATCCTGGTAAAAACTACACCATGAAGATAAAAGAACACTCTAAGCAATTCCATGAAAAGATGATTGAAAAGCACAAGTCAGGAGATGGATACAAGAACATTTCCAAGTCACTGAATCTCCCGTAAAATACATTTAAGTCAGTCATCAAGAAATGGAAAGAATATGGCACAGATGAAAATCTGCCTAGAGCAGGCCTTCCTCAAAAACTGAATGACCATGCAAGAAGGGAGGCTACCAGGAGATCCATGACAAATCTGGAGGATTACACGCTTCAGTGGCTGAGATGGGAGAGACTGTGCATATAACAACTGTTGCTTGGATGCTTCACCAATCACAGCTTCATGGGAGAGTGGCAAAGAGAAAGCCACTGTCGAAAAAAACTCTCATGATATCTTAGCTGGAGTTTTCCGGAAGGCATATGGGAGAAACCGAAGTCAGCTGGAGAAGGTTCTATGGCCAGATGAAACCAAAATTGAGCTTTTTGACCATCAGACTAAACACAATGTTTGGTATGAGCCTAACACCTGCCAATCTTCAAAAACACACCATCCCTACTGTGAAACATGATGATGGCTACATCATGCTGTGGGGATGCTTCACCACAGCATACCCTGGAAGAGGGTAAAATGATTGCAGCAAACTACAGGGAAATCCTGGAGGAAAACATGATGCAGTCTGCAAGAGAACTGCAAATTGGGAGAAGGTTTGTTTTCCAGGAAGATTATGACCCCAAGTATAAAGCCAATTCTACACAGGAATGGATTAATGAAGTTAATGTTCTAGAGTGGCCAAGTCAGAATCCAGACCTCAATCCAATTAACAATTTGTGGGTGGACTTGAAAAGGGCTGTTCACTCATGATCTCCATGCAATCTGACAGAGCTTGAGCAGTTATGTACAGTTTTGTAGAAAAATTGCGGTGTACAGATCTGTAAAACTGATAGAGATCTATCCACACAAAGTGCATCTGACTTGAAGGGGGTGAGTAATTATGCCATCAATTATTTTGTGTTTAATAATTGTAATACATTTAGACTAACTGGTAGAAAATTGTTCTCACTCTGACACGAAAGAATCTTTTCTGTTGATCAGTGTCAAAGAGGTCAAATTAAATACATTGTGATTCAATGTTGTAAAACAATAATGGACACTTCCAAGGAGGGGCTATGCTTTTTATAGGCACTGTATATAAACAGTCCCAACCTGTAATACAATGAGTTGACACTTCCTATTTCAATAGTTTTCTGATATTTTTCATGACTTTTTAACTAATTATTTCATTACATGTGCCATTTTAATAATGTAGCAGTATGAACTGTATCCTGCGTCTGATGGTACAAGAACTAATTGTTTCTTTCAGAGTTTCTTCAGAATTAAGATTGAGCAACTTTTTATTAATGTTAGTACTTCCTCAAAGAGATAAAATGGAAATGCAAAATATGAAGCAGATCTAAAATCAAATGAAAATCAAATGTTTTACTTTGGCACATGGCTTTACTGGTAACTATGTTCAATGAAATGTCCTATTCTATCATCTTGCTTAGCTCTCCCAATAGCTATTTATAATTCTACATACAGTATGGCAAATCCCTGCATTAAAGTTGTAAGTACTTTTTTATATCATGATCCCTAAGCCAAGTGCATCATAACATACAGAGAAAAGAATTGAATGCAATATTGACTCCAGAGACATACTAACCCTCAAAAACTCCTTAGGTTTAGCCATTCATTCTCATTCATGAATATTTCCTATTTGGAGATCAATTAGCCTTTTGTTGTGTTTCTATGATAGAAGAATGGAAAATGGAGTGAAATCATATCAAGCATAGACAGTCATGCTGAAATGATCTTTTACAAAGAACCTTTATATGATTTGCCTGAAAACACAGGCAAATTGTTTCTACATGTACATAATATAGTTATGTATATTTTTGAAGTAGGTTGTGTGAGACATTAATCTATCTATCCAGTATCTTGCATTCCCTCCCATAGCACCTGATTTCCTAATTGTAACCTTCTGTTTTATGGAATGCCTTGGCTCCCATATCGCAGCAGTAGGTTGAGGGGGTATTGCATGACAAGTAATGCCACTGTTGTGTGGTCAGTACCCTCCCTATTTAAGAGAAATGTATAAATCAAATCATTGGGCAAACAATAAAACAATTATCACATTTAGCAATCAATTTTACGCTTCAATCACATAAAAACATGCACAACATGATTGGATTTCCAATTCGCTTTCTTTTTTATTATGATTACTGATTCACTGTGTCTGAGTAAGTCAATCCTATTTCTATCAAAGAGAATCCGGAGATTCTCATTTCTATTTACAGACTTTTTTTTGCTATTTTATACAATTTTCATTCAAATTTGAAAGCAAGGGTCTGCGTTTATTATCAATGCTGTTAGAAGTGATTAAACACAACAAACAACTTTTAGCTGGCTGGTCATTATGACAACGGTTTTGATCATGTGATGGGTTAATTCATGCCTAAATCATTGGCTTTAAATTAAATTCTGAAGAAATATCTGTGAATGAATAATTCAGTGGTGCTGAAGCTGCTGGTATTTGTCAGATAATTATGAGATTTCACAGTAATCTATAAAGTATGCTCATATATCCTTCGGCTTTCTCCTTCAACCCACTCTATACATAAAGGGCTACTTGTGTTTATATAAGGATTAGCTGCAGAATGCAGAGAATACATATATGGAGTTCCTTAAGCAACCATTTCTATTCATGGAAACATGAGGATTTATCATCTTGTCCTTTATTGACCTGGTTGCTTACTTATTTAATTATCTATCCAGACTGAGTCACTTTGAACTTGCCATTGTATCTGGTTCACTGTAACAGGGGAAGTTTGAAACACGACATGAAGTTTTAGTAAGCATTGCCTACAGTCAATTGTTAGTATTTTATTTGTTGAATATTTTCAGATACTTTTCTTTTTATTTCAGATTTGATCTGCGAGTTTTTGTGATTTTAAACGATTCCACCTTGCAGAGGATCTCATCATTCCTTTTCATGATAAAAATCATAAAAATATCTCTGTACTGTTAGCTTTCATTAATACAGTGTATCTTGTGTTGCTGCAGTTCAAGTAATGAAATTTCAGCTTTACAAATTTCACAAGTCACTACCCAAAAATTTAGGATACAGAAAAAAAAATTGCTCTTACAGTATGACTGTGTAAAAGAAGCAAACACAAAATATATACCGTACAGAGAACTGAACTAGTTTACCAAGGACAATGATCACAGGTTGTCAGTTCAAAGCAGGAGGCCTTTTAGCAGATTTGGTTTGGGTACTGATAAGGTGTAATGGAATCAGACCCAAAAGTGCTCGGGTGATGCGGTAATAAACGTGCAAGCACAACTAAGTAACTTAAGCCTAACTTATAAAATAGAAAGCACAAATAAATCACACAAAATATTACATAGCAAGTCACGGAGATTTCAGGGCTCATGATTCTTAGTCAGCTCTTAAGTATGGCTGTTGTCGGGGGAGCTCCAAATTCTGACTCACTTGTGAAACAACCCCTGGGTCCTAGGCACCAAGTGCAATTTCCAGCCCTCAACTGAAGTCCAAAAGAAAACCAGGAAAGTCACACCAATAAATATGAGTTTTACAAGCGTAGTGGAACCACAAGGCAAACTTGATTTTTTTTGTTATCATGCCATTAACTCAGCTTGGTTTCTTTCATTCAAACACATGTTCCCATCAACATACTGTTCAGCATACCCACATAAATCAATTAGACTCTGTAATGGTCACTCTTCATCTGTTAGTTCCCCAATGTTTTGAACACAACAAACCCTGGACTTATAAAAGAACATTAATATTACATATAAGCAATAAGTCTGAACCCAAAAAAGAATCCATCAAGCTAACTTGAGTGACCTTTCAGATTTTAATGATGCCTGAGACTAAGAAAGAATCCAGCTTCTATCAGTAAATATTCTACAGACATTAATAGTGTTTACATCATACAGATACTCTGCAAACATTACTCACTAAAAGACATACAGACCCCACATGCTAATGGTTCATGAAGAGTTAAATTGTCATTTTGAATCGTTAGGAAATTCATCCAATATTTTAGAAAATTTAATACAACACATAAGGCATCCTCTTCTGCTAATACATGTACATGATAGCAACACACACAAAATACTGCCTGGCCTGCTGTGTTCCACTAGCATTTTGTGTGTGTTGCTTGAATTTCCAGCATCTGCAGATTTCCTCCTGTTTGTGTACATGTACATGATAACCTATCAAATAATGTAATGGCAATTTTCATTTATTACTGATGCACCATCAATAACTCTTGGAGATGGGAGGTGAACGATAGGCTTTTATTAGCAGCAAAAGGGAGCACAGCATCTCAGAGACTGAGGGAGGAGCAGTGCCTCCAATCGCCTTTATACAGGGGTCTGTGGGAGGAGCCACAGGAGCAGTCAGCAGAGGGACATGTCCAGACAGGTATTCATAGTTTACCACAATTACAACAACAAACACTTCTCTTCCACCTACAATAAAACCTGAATTCCCTTGCCTGCATACCTACAGAGACATGACTGTTAAGAAAAAAGAACTTCCTGTTGGAACACATCTTCACTTAATGCATGATTCAATGGGAAAATAGTGTTTATGTTGTGGAAAATCATGATGTAGGTAATTTCTAGGAAGGCAATCCCTTCATAATGCATGGAATCACTGTATTCCACCAATTTATTAATTCCATTCGTGTTATGTTTACATTCAACTTTTTTTTAAACTGTTTGACGTTTTCCCTGGCAGTTTCCAGAAAGTTACCAGTGAGAGTTCATTCAGGGTGTCTGAGCCACATGGACTGAGACATTTTTGGCTTGGATATGTAAGAGGGCAGAATGCGAACTACTTGACATTGGATCTGTGATTTTGGTATAATGAGTCTCAGGTGTAGCATGCTGGGCTCCTTAAGTATTAGATCCAACATATTTGGGATAGCATAATGTTTTAAAATACGATTTAATATATATTCATCAATATTATGAAAAATTATAACCTGATTCACTTTGATTCAAACAACACAAAATAGGTATATTACATGAAATAAATATTTTAATTCTATTTCATCGCTTGTAAATAATTTAATTTTGTAAATAACTAACAGTAAACAAATACAACAACACTTCTTCCTATTGGCAAAAAATGGTCAGTTTCTATGTACTTATAAAAGTGCCTACAAGCTTTTAAGTTATCTACAAAAAGAACCCTTAACCTTCAGAATATTTTCAGAAATAAGCACAGATATAGATTAATTTGCAGTGGGTGATGAGCAGTTAATAAGGCTAGCTTTTAGTACCATTCTTTTATATAGCCTTTCAAAAACTGCAGAAACTTAATTTGAGCTGACTGAAATTTGTACAATAAATTCTGAAACTCTGATTAAACTCAATGTAATCTGTGGAATATATTTTACTCCCTGTGCTCAAATCATATTTATTGTGGATTCGTAAAGATTTATCCTATATGTTTTGATTTATCCTCGCTCATCAGTATTATAAATATATCATCACATACGTATTCAATCTATTCTAAATAAAACTTATAACCTGTGAGATGACAAGGACAATCCATTTACTGATAGCAATTTAACAAAATATTTGTTCATGAGGAGGGTGTAATCTATAGCTTGATTTCTAAATAACTGATGAGAGGAAGGTCTGAGCCTGTGTAATCCTATCTATTTATTTATTTAGCCAGCCATTCATTTATTTATTTATTTATGTATGTATGTATGTATGTATGTATGTATTTATTTTAGCGATACAGCTCAACTGCAGGCCCTACCACCGCATGATACTTTATTACATCCATGTGGCTAAATGGCCGACTTACCAGTATTTCTTTGGACTGTCAGAGGAAACCGGAGTGCCCAGAAAAACCCATGTGATCACAGGGAGAACGTAAGACCTCCTTACAGAGAGCAGTAGAAATGAACCCAAATCGCTGGAGCTCTAACGCCATTATGGTAATGACTATGGTACCATGGCACCCCATTTAACCATAAAAAGGTAAATTATTACTTTATGAGAAATCTGCATAAGTTTTTGGGAACCAAGTGGCTGGCTCCTCCACAGAAGTAATATTTGAAGCACCTTGCAGCAAAACACTGTAAAAAAAATCTCTCAGCCTCAGAACTGCTGTTGAAATATTTCACTCTAATAATCCAAGTTAAATATTGCCAGTTGTTTAATAACTGGGCACTCCTGTGAGGTCAGGCACAGATAATCCTTCAAGCTCACCTCTCTAACAGTATCTCAAAATTGGCTTCAAATTATTTCCTAAGTATGGTATTCTTTCAAATGGATAATACAATGAGTTAGCATTTCTGAGATGATGCTGAAGGTCACTGTTCTTTTTGCCCGCATATTAATCTTGAAACATGTTCCGGCAGAATTACTCTTATTAGTTTTACTCAACTCTGCTCAGGGTTTGGCTTTGAGTAGAAAATGACTTTCTCATTAGGAATTGCTGTATTATCATGCTTTGGCAATAAGAATTTAAGGATATAGCGAAACAGGCACTTACTAAGTCTGGGGTAGATATTAAAGTTAATATGGGAAGGTATGAATTCAAATCTTGTATTATGTTGGCCGGAATTGGGAAATGAACGAAATTGTGGGATGGGGAAATGGTGTTACAATTTGTTTCCATCAGTCCAGGGGAAGTACCTTTTGGGAAGGAGTAAGAGGGAAGATGTGAGACAGAGGTTTTATACATACGGGTTTGCACTCCACCTTGGCATTTGTTGGTAAGCGTAGGAAATGGTGCTGTGACCTTTGTAATGTCTCAGAGATGGTGGATCAGATAATTATGAGGTGCCACAGATATTTGTTGGAATGTGGGAAGTTGAATGTGGGGTGCCTAGTTTTGCAGAATGTTCTGGCATCTGAGGTAGGGCCCCAGACAACTTTTTAATTAAAACAGTTTTGGGAGGGAGGATTAGATCCCCATCATGGCTCCCTTCATACTCTGTTAGAGTAGTTGGTGGTAATGCACTTTCCTGATTGGTGCAAGTCACCATTAGCACAAAAGAAGATGAAGAAGAGGAATTTAAGAACAGAGTAAAGATCCTAGAGCAAGGGTCTCCTGCTAAATTTTGATACTATTTCTCTATACCTAGAGCATGCCATTTTATCTTTTCCTGTTATTAATACCAAAGCATAACTTCTTGAAAATTACAACAGAGGAGATATGTAAGTTGATGACTAAGTTTCTGACCCAACCTTGATCAGGAAACTAGCGTTATCAAAGTCATTTTTTCTCAGGACCTTTCAGCAGCCTTTTCATTACACTTTCGATGATTGATATCCCTTCATTTATAGATATGAGACAATGCTTTAAGCAAACAGGCCCATTACTGCTCCGTGTAATGACAAAAACAGTCATGTCTGAAACTCTGGCAAATTGCTCAAGCCTATTGTTCTATACCATTTAAATACCAAAGGCTAAATTGCTACCATTGTTTCCAGAAGCATGTAAAGTTCTTAGAAGGTATACTAAGCACATTGATGTAACAATAATTTCCTAGGCTGACACTGTCTTGGACATATTCAAGATCTATCAAATGGTGCAAAATGTCAGAGACTGGTTCCCTTGGTAGTCACCAGTCTCAATCTCTTACATATAAGATTTTGCCCAGAAGAACACCACAGATATAAAAGAGAACATGCTTGTCTTCCAGTTACCATTACTTTGGATAATGCTGCAAAGTTATTATTGTCTTCTACTTCTGAGCAACACCTGTATCTCATTAGATTGCAGCTGTTCTGAAGATCCTTGAGGATAATATGTTTGTTTTCAGTCTTTGATGATTAACATAAATAGTAGGATATTTAATTTTTAACAATGTTAAGACAAGTTGAAGGATCCAAGAACAATGGCTTATATTTTTTCTAGTCATAGATATTGAGTATAGGAGTTGGGATGTAATATTAAAATTGTACAAGGCATTGGTAAGGCCGAATTTGGAGTATTGTGTACAGTTCTGGTCACCGAGTTATAGGAAAGATGTCAACAAAATAGAGAGAGTACAGAGAATATTTACTAGAATGTTACCTGGGTTTCAGCACCTAAGTTACAGGGAAAGGTTGAACAAGTTAGGTCTTTATTCTTTGCAGCGTTTAGAAGGTTGAGGGGGGACTTGATAGAGGTATTTAAAATAATGCGGGGGATAGATAGAGTTGACGTGGATAGGCTTTTTCCATTGAGAGTAAGGGAGATTCAAACAACAGGACATGAGTTGAGAGTTAGGGGGCAAAAGTTTCAGGGTAACACGAGGGGGAATTTTTTTACTCAGAGAATGGTAGTGGTAGTAAATAGTAGTGGTAGGTAGTGGTGTGTGGAATGAGCTTCCGGTAGAAGTGGAAGAGGCAGGTTCGGTATTGTCATTTAAAGTAAAATTGGATAGGTATATGGGCAGGAAAGGAATAGAGTGTTACGGGCTGAGTGCAGGTCAGTGGGACCAGGTGAGAGTAAGCGTTCAGCATGGACTAGAAGGGCCGAGATGGCCTGTTTCCGTGCTGTAATTGTTATATGGTTATGGTTATATTAGAGGTTAGGCAAGGAATTAAGTGGTGGGTAACAGGTCTCTCTGCAGTCTCTTTCAAATTCCTCAACATATTTATGTCAAAAAGTAATTATTCTTAATAAAAAACTGAGCTATTTTTTTTTCCTGGCATAGAACATTATCAATGTCATTGATGTATTTTAATTGCTGTAGCTAATTTACACATCACTACCTATAAGGTGTTATTAAAACACAGGAGAATTTCAGGTGGAATATGAGAAAGATAAAGCAGTCAGTGGTAAGTTAGGGGCAGTACAGTAGTGTAGTGGCTAACACAGCACTTTATTGTACAGGCAACTGTAAGGAGCTTGTATTTTCCCCCTGAGATTGCTTGGGTTTCCTCCGGGTGCTCCAATTTCCCCCCACAGTCCAAAAGACCTACTGATTGGTTGGTAGGTTAATTGGTCATTGTAAACTGTTCTGTGATTAAGCCGGGGTTAAATTGGTGGGTTATTGGTCATTTAATGGGTCAAAAGCCTACCCTATGCTGCATCTCAATAAATAAATAAAAGAAAATGTCATAGCCTTACTTAAGTCTCTCACTACCACCAGCATGGGAGACCATTATAACTTTCCAAGGCAAATCAGTACAGTCATTGGCAGGTAACTACAATTGTTCATGCAAAATGTGAACAGCTTTCCAGCCCTTTACCATCAATATTTGTAGTACACATACTTTAGATATTCTCTGCATTACTCTTTGCACAGAAGATACTATGTTCAGGAAATTGCATCAAAAAGGATTTTTGTCTGATTGATTGTCATTTAAAACTTTGTTGGTTCAGATATGAACACATAGATTGCTGTTCATAGCCAATTTATTTATTCTAGCTACTCTATAATTAACATTATCTTGTGTGCCATTATCTCTTTTATATTTTTTGTTCTGTGATCAAATGCTAGTCATTTCACATATTATACACTCATTCTATCTGACTTATATTAAACCAATTAAGGTAACAGAAGGAAACACTTTAAAAACTGTTACGAACCCCGTAACTGGGTCACTTACCAGCAAAGATAGAGAGGCCCGTTGAAGTCTGATGGTACTATTTTTTTAAAAGTCTTTATTTATAAAGAGGCACAAAATAAGATTAATACAGACATTCAGATAATATACATCGTCAATACTCAATCTAAAAACGCGGGTATAATAATAATCATCAATTAAGCAATAGCTCTATCTTTTGTCTAGGGGATATTGCATTGTCCAATGGAAAGATAAAAGTCACTGTCCTTTCAAGCTGCAGCTCTTTGGGTTTAAGAGAGACGGTTTTAAACTTGCCCGGGTCTTTTATGAGACCAATCCTTTGAGTCGGGGGGAGTTGGTTCCCCGTTGTTAGTTCCAAGTCGTTTTCCGTGGTACCAGCCACCAGCCCCCAGGCAAGGGAACCGAACACACGTGGCTTCCTTCAAATGGCTTCCCGCTATTACGGGATCGCTAGCGTTTCTTCTGGTGCGTCTGAAGGGGTTGTACCCCAGACCCCCTTTTATACTTCCTCACGAGGTCTCAGATGTCAATCAGGTTGGGATGATGCAATCCCTGAACAGCCCACACTGGTCATCAGCCTGAGGGGCTTCAATGAATATTACAGTACTCAATACACAACTTGGTCTTCTGGAGACAATGGCCATGTCCCGTAGCTTTACCTCGCTATGGCGGGGGGGGGGGGGGGGGAGAGAAATGTGACATCCTGCACGTCTCTCTCTCATTTCCTGGGTCTCCTGGCCCAAATCAATAGTGATCTTGCGATTCTCACAAAGGAGGGGGTTACCCCGCACCCTTCGGCCCCTCAGAGCTGTGGTACATTTATAACAAAACTTAGATACATTGTTTCATATTGGTTTCTTCTCCCCATTCTACTCTCACCTAGAAATAGTGTTTTTCGAAGATCTCTCAATACTTATTTAAGTTAGCTTAGAGTCAATGGTTCATTCCTCAGAAAACTTTGTGCTGAATCCCCATATGCGACATATTAGGTGTGGATCACATTTTGAATGAAGAAAATGACGGGGAATGCAAAATCTGAAAAGGTTCATAGAGGGTTCAGTGAGAAAGTTAATTGAGTAACTCTTCGACTGAAAGAACATAGAAAGTGTCAGGATCAAGTTAAAAGAGAATTCAGGAAACTACTGGCAGGTTATACCAAAGAAAATCCAAAAATATTTTGGAAATATGTAAAAATCAAGATGATAACTAAGGAAACAGTAGATCTTTTTAAGAACCACATTTGGGAAATCTGAGGACATGGGTGGAGATCTTAATGAATATTTTGTGGATATCGTTACAAAAGGGAGACATGATATTTTAGTTAAAAAGAAAAAGTGCAAAATATTTGACAAGAAAGCATTGTTAATTAGAACATGGAAAGAAGTTGCATCCTTGAAAAACCTAGATATTAAAAATCCATGGAAGTTCAAAGAAGAAAGAGGTAATTTGCATGGATCCTGACCATTATTAAAATCAATTAAACTTCTATGTTAAAAAAAAGTTAATCAAGGGCAGTCAGCATTAGTTTACAAAGAGACCTTTTACCTGATAAACTGTTTTGAGAAATAAGTAGGAGGAATGACAAGGAGAGTGCTTTAAATGTAGTTTACTTGACTGTTGACATTAGTGACCAGCCTATTGTGTAGGATAATATAAATGCACATGAAATCAAAAGACAAAAGGAAACTTAGATCCAAGATTTGCTCAATAGTAGGTATCAGAGGTTAATGGTTAATTGGTGCTTTTGTGCTTTTGTGGCTGGAAGGCTTTTGCTGATGAAATTCTCACTACTTGTTCATTTTTAAAAATCTAAGTATTAATAATTTAGACTTTAATGCAAGTAGAATGATAAAGGAGTTTACAGATGATACAATATTTAGTAACATGACTACAAGGAGGAATGATTAAGGGGTGGATGTAGATGCTATGGTCAGTTGTTAAGAAAAGTGGTAAATGGAATTTAAAGATGTGTAAGTAGGCACAATCAGGCAAGAGGATATAAAATAAACTGGATTGCATTTAGAAATATAGGGCCGCAAAGAGCCTTAGAATGTGCAGCCATGAGTCACTAGAGTAGCAGTCATGCATATGGGATGGTTAAAATGGCATATGATATACTTTCTTTCATTAGCTGATGTAAGAGCTGAGTCTATGTTAGAACAGTTTATATATGGAACTGTGAATTCTTTATTCTCTTCTTTCCTCTATTTAATATAGTATCAAGTTCAAGTTCCAGTTTCATTGTCATTCAACCATATTTGAATTACCATGAATACAGCCAAATAAAACAGTGTTTTCCTGGGGCCAGGGTGAAGAACACAGTACCAACAGTCATGCGGCACAATACATATATAGCAGATATTAGGTAGCAAGCATATATAAGATAGCAATAAAATACAGTCACACAAAAATATATATAGCCCAAGTCCCTGAAGTCCATGAATGTTGCAGCAGTCCGCATTCTAGCACAATACAGCTTGTCCTCTGCTGAGTGAACACTGGGGGACAGCACTGACTCTGGCATGGACACCCTGCCATATGGCCTTCAGCACTTCAGTGGGACACACGTCTGAGATGCCTCCCTCTTGGCGGCTGCACGCAGGACACACTGCAGCTTCTTAAGATATCTATCCTTATATAATATGTATCATAGAAAATTTACAGCACATAAAGAGCCCACTGCGCCAGATGAAAGCACTACCCAGCAAATCTGAAGCCATGAAAGTCATGATTCTTCAAGTAGGTACATAGGAATATTTTAATTGCAGTATAAAGGGTTTTGTTTCCACCATCCTTTCAGCCAGTGAGTTCAAGAGTTCTGCCATCTTTAGGATAGGTAGTTCTTTTTCAACTGTCTTTGAGACTGTGGGCTGAACGGCCTCCTTTTTTGTCAAACATTTTCAATAATTCTAAATGAATTCTATATCATATAATTGGCGATCTACTGTATGAGTGATGTGTTAAATAAATGAAGAGATCACAAATTTTGATATGTAAACAAATTTACTTTCGGTAAGTTGACGCAGAGCACTACGGATTTTGCAAACATTTGCCATTGATCTGAAGATTACAGATATTTGAAACACGTCTCCTCCTGGGATATGCGAGGAGGTGAAACAAATGTGGGAAAATGAACAGAAATTTTTCGTTTAATTCCAGGGTTATGCGGATCTCACCCTGTGAGAATCACACAGATGCAATGTGAGTTTGCCGAGCACAGTGATATTTCCTTCGTTCAAATTAAAAGCTAAGAACACTGCTATAAAATTCATTGCCTACAAAGCATCTAATTGTCAACACTCTTCTGGATTAATGTTATGAGCGTACGCATTATCTTGTAATAAGAACTTTTGAGCATTTAACACATTCATATGAGATTGTTTCATTATTTTAATGGAGGAATTAAATCAATTAAAATAATTAAGACCTAGCAGATTTACACAACAGTCAACTGGCAGGTAAAATAATTTAATATGAAAGTGTTAAACACGCTGCATTGTCACTTGTAGGAAATGGTATTAATTTTATTCAGGATGCATTGGCTAGCTGCTCTGTTGTGCCATCTATTTTAACATGAAGATTAAGCTACATGTTCCAGATGATCAGAAATTTTCCCTCAAATTATAGAATGAATTTAAACAAGAAAATAATGCTGTTGTATTACAAAAAAAACTGTACTTGAATATTTAATACACATCAACCTGATAAAGGAGGGAAATTCTCAGTTATTCCTAATGTTTGAAAATACACTGGTGAAATGACTCAATCTTAATTGGTCGTAGTCAGCCCTGGGATTGGGTCTGACTTGGATATGTTGGCAAGGAACACAATTTGCATGTCATTGTGGAGCAGATAGAGAACAGTATTTTCTCTGACAAATCTGAGATAATTTCTTCCGTAATCTCCTTCTGTTGACATAACCCAAAGCTCTTGTACCATTGAGATAAAGGATGTTTGTTAGTTTATGCGTCCCCCTGCATTTTCTTGTTGCATTTGTCTTGAGGTAAAAAAATCATGTCCATTGTGCTACTTGGTTGGTGAAATATGCCTCTGAGTAGCTCTTCAACCATGGAATTTGATGAGGACTGCTGCAATGACTATTCCACTGGCAGGAAACACAAACTATTTCAATTTGACATCTCACTTCTTGAAGATCATCCTTATTAAGGCATCTATGAGATCCTCCAGTATAATTTCCAGATTAAGAGATAAAGTCAAGAATTCATCCCAGATCTATGTCTTTCCAAGTTTTTGTGCAGAGGACTGTATTGTGCTGCAGGTTTCCTATGTTTCACTGCACCAGTGGCCACAAGCTACATGTATTGACTGTCATTATGGTGGAAATTATGCACAATATGTATTGAATATTACCATCTTATTAAAAATAGTGCTGTTGCAATTTTCTTTAGTTACTATATGCTTCTTTATCAAAATTAACCTGTATCAAAGAAAACTTGCACCATTTATATGTGACTAACACAGAATACCATCTGTTTTGTCTTTATCTTGGACAAGTTCTTCTCAGTGTTCCAATTGGTTGCTTCCTTGAGAAAGACTGTCAATGCTCTGCTTCTCTGACTGAGAATGTACTGAGACTTGAATAGCAATCTCTTGAGACTTCTCATGCATGTGTGAGTCATCAGATTCTCCTGCAGGTGAACAGCTGCGTTGCATATGGTAGTTTTATATGGTCCACTGGCCTTGTTATTTCTTAGATACTGTATCATCTTTTGAACTTCTTATTGGGTTGGAGTAACATTACAATTGTCCCTTCCTTATTACAAACAAGAGAAAATCTACAGATTCTGGATATCTGAACTACACACACAAAATGCTGGAAGAACTCAGCATTTTATGGAAAAAAGTAGTCGGTCTCTCGGGCCAAAAGCCTGCCAAAGGGTCTTGGCCCAAAACTTTAACTGTATTTTTTTCCATTGATGCTGCCTGGCCTGCTGAGTTTCTCCAGCATTTTGTGCATGTTGCCCCTTCCTTATTGTCTATTTGCTGTAGAAAACTGATAATTCTTCTTCACACTAATTATTTTGTACACTTCAATTCAATTCAGTTTTCTCTGATAGTTTTAAAAAATGGATTTTAATTATCCCAACTCTTCAACAGCATCTTGATAAACCTGAAATTAAGGCAGAAAATAGTGGAAATGATCACCAGTGGAAATGGCTATTTTTTGTTGTAAACCATCCATCTGAAACATTCTGTCAGTTTTTTCTCTCATCATTAGCACTCAACAATGCCCTATAGCCCCACATTTCACAACTTTTAGATTCCTTTATTTGTGGACAGAGAAATAGGATTAATGTTTCGGGCAAAAGGCCGGGAAGGATCGGGGAAGTGGGAAACCGGAGCTCTCTGTTTCCTGCCACTGCAATTCCCCATCCTATTTGCAGTTTGACCTCTCTGTCAGTTGCCCCTTGTACTGTTATAATGAGTCCAACATAAGATGAGGGTAGAATCACATCTTTCACCTGAGCACATTATAGTCTGTAGTAGTCCTTGCTGAATTCTATGTAACACACATTGCCTCTGTTGGAAATGGCCATTTTTGTTGTAAACCATCCACCTAAAGCATTCTATTAGCTTTTCTCTTACCATTAGCACCGAATATGCCATGTAGCCCTGCATTTCACAACTTTTAGATCCCTCTATTTGTATTCTCACCCTCTAACTCCCCTCATCTCACAGCTTTTGTCCATTGTTCTCTCAACCAGACTGCTCTTATAAATCTATTGATTGGAGGACCTCAATAACGCATCTCCATGGCCCCTAGAGCTCAATCTAATAGGATACACACTCCAGATAGGAATTTCCTAACACAGTGACATTTAGTATGAAACTGGGTCAAAGGATATGCACTCAGTCTGAAGCCTGATTTATACTTCTGCGTCATATGTACGCCATAGGTACCAGATACCCTACGCTGTAGGGTGACGTGCACCTCCCCAAAAAAATAACTTACGCGTCGCGATGAAACAGACCGCAACAACTGTGATTGGTCTGCTTGGTAGCGTTGCATTTCCTCCTACGCATTTCCGGTTGCTTCTTCTCCGCCATGTCTGTACACTGATGTGAAATAGATGAACCAAATTGTCAAATCTACATGCTAGCATGCGAAAATGTTTGAAATGCACTTACTCGTCCATATCTCTCATGAAGAAACTCAACACAGTGGCATAGAAACCCCACTGCCAACTAGTGTTTTGGTGCACACCAACACATGCTCGCTACAGCGTAGAGCCTATGCAGAAATGAAAGTCAGGCCTATGGCGTAGCCCATATGCATAAGTATAAATCAGCCTTGACTGTGTGCAAAATGAAGGAAAATTACCTCCACAATGATTAGGTTATCTGGAGCTCGTAATCTGCATTTATGGTGATGCCTCAAAAAGGTGGCATCCATCATTAAGGACCCTATCACCCAGGATATGCTCTCTCCTTATTTCTACCATCAAAGAGGAGGTACAGACACACACTCAATGTTGGAGGAACAGCTTTTTCCCCTTTGCTGTCAGATTTGTGAACAGACAATAAGCCAACCCATGAACTCTATCTAACTATTCTTGATCTCTTTTTGCACTATTTATATATAACATTGTTATGTATTGCACTGTACTGCTGCTGCATAGCAACAAATTTCATGACATATTTTAGTGATGTTAAACCGGATTCTGATTCTGATTCAGGCCCCTCATTGATCTGTTACGCTAGAGATCTCATCTACCTCCATGTGGCATGAAGATGCATTGGAAGGCAGATTTGAACTTCTCTCAAATATTGGCTTGCAGGAGATGTAGCAACCATGCACTAAAGGTTTGCAGGCTGAAACTACTCTGAGATTCAGACCTCACTATGACCCCAAAGTTCATTCCTGTCCAGTGGTGCTAAATGTGTTGTTTACTTGGTGAAGATGTTAGAATCTAACCCTGAAATTCATTTTGTTCAAGTCAATAGGGAGAATTTTAGAGGTTGAATTCTTGCCATGAATTCCATACAATGCATTCCATGCTAATGGAAGAAGATAAATTCTGAGATTGTTGAGTGTTGCACATTAATTTGCTGCTTCAGATCCCAGCAGGAAATCTAACTTCTCTTGGACAGAGCCGGTCTGGGAATCAATGGTAATTATGGGAGGAAACTCACAAGGGAAACCCACTTAGTGGATGATAGCAATTCAGTGTATTTTGCCATATCTGCTGAGCAGACAAAACCTTTTCCCATAAACTTTTCAGCATACTTGTGGAATAGTCTGCTTTTAAACATGACCCTGAAGCTGCTCATACCATGGTATGCAAGGAATATAGCTAATACTCATTAGGCTTCTGCTCGGCAATTGCTAAATGGGATGGAGGCTATGCAGAAAAAAAATAATTCCTGCCAGCTTTTTGAACAATAATACTATCATTTTCATTTCCCTAAACTTTTTGCATAGCTGTCAAAAATTCTCTTTACTATCCAATTGCCTTTACAAAGTTCTGATTGACTCTGATTTAAGCACATTTAGAGGAATTAAGTTTTCCATCATTACCTCTGTTTGCATAAATAAAAATTACACTCCCTCTTCTTGTATCTTTTACCCATAACCTTTATTCTTGGTTCCCTGTTTCTTTTTAACCATTAGCTGCTGGGAATAGCTTCTTTCCACTGTATTTGAATTAAGTTATCCCATCATAATCTTACACATCATCATCTAATTTCCTCTGAGATTTCTATGTAGGAAGTAGAATTACCTAGTTGCCCCAGTTGAAACAGTTAGATGTAACTCCTCATTCCTGGACCCATTCTCAATAATATTTTTATGCAGCATCTCGACCCATGAAATATTTTTAAGGTGAATTGAATGCAGTACAACTGATATAAGATGGCTTTTCCCAATTGTTTCTAACCCATGCATGTGTTTGTACAATCATAGACCAGTCAGATAATTGCACCAGACCAGCTTTGGTTCTCCAAAGTCATTACTACATATTAGAATATTCATGAAAGAGACAGGAGTAGGTCCCTGGACACTGCTCTACCATTCAAGAATATCAATACTGATCTTCCCCAGCTCCATATTCTTTCCTTGATTGCAGGTTGCTTCAATATCCAACCATCTACTAACTTCAGTTCTGGAATAAAACAATGAGTAAGCTTTCACAGCCCTCCAGGAAAGATAATTCCAAAGACTGGGTGAGAAAATAATCCTCATTTTATTCCTACATGGACTCACTCTTTTTTGAAGCTCCCCTTCCCTACCCACCCCCCCCCCCCACCCACCACCACCCTACTAAATGTTGTTAGATGCTGTGCAACTCACACATGGAATCCAGCCATTGACTAGCCTTATAAGCGGTAACATTTTTATGGCTGATCCTTTTGTGTTTCTAGAATCCTTTGACTCTGGAAATATTCTCTTCATATCTACCTTAACCATCCCTCTTAGGACTTTTGTTCAAGTTCAGGCAAACATCCTTCAGGTGAGCAAAGGATGGTGAAAGATTGAAAATTGCTTCTGGCACATCCAGCATCAAATGGTTTCTGTGTAATGAACATTGACAGGAAACTCAACAGGGCTAGTCATATAGGAGGGTAGATCTGAGTCAGAGATTCTTCATTCTCACACCTTAGACCCTTCTTGTCACCAGCTCTAAGTCAGAGGGACAATGGGACATCATGCATTTAAGTGCATTTAAGCAACTCCTGCAATATTGAAAGATCTTGACACCATCGAAAATGAAACAATTCATTAGATCAGTAATTCACTTATGAAATTACTACTACTTCAATGATCGATAAACATTGGTACTGAGCAAGCAATCTACAATGTGTATGTCATCGCATCAGTTCTTCAGCAGAATATTCCAAACACAGCCAAAAATAAAAAGGCTGTCAGAAGCATGACTTTGAAACTCCCCTCATTTCAGACACCATGACAACTTGGATCTGGCTGTGCAATGGTTGATAGTTCATCCAGAGTCCTGACTTTGAATCCCATCATGACAACCGGTGAAATTAAGTTCAAGTAATTCATCAAAATCTGGAATTTTAAATAATAATGCTAGCTTCAGTGATATCAAGCATAACATTTATGAATTATTTTATAAATGCGTCTGGTTTACTGATGTGTTGCAGGATTGGAAAACTTATTTTTGCCCACTTTAGCTGATAGGCAACATGAGACTTTCTAATGTCCCTTCTCTGCACTCTCAGTTGAAGAGTATGAGGGATTAACACCTGCATTGCCAGTAAATCCACATTCCCTGAATGAAGAGGAACACCTCAAGAAGTTATAGGAGCACCATCATTACATGAGTTGGGGTGATTCAAGATAGAGGTTTAACATCACCTTCTTATGAACTACTGGGGACAGACTGGTCCTTTAAGCAATTCCAAGATTTCAAGTTTTATTGTTAAATCAAGTGTTTTACAAATGGCTATTTTAATGAATATACAGGCAATCTTTATGTCACAAAAGCTTATATTTAAGAATTTTTGATTTCCTGAACACCTTTGGGTGAACTTTAAAAAAAAATTCTTAGAACAAATTAACCTTCTGAATGATCGTACTGAAGATGAGGTGACTAGCTTACAAACAGAGGCAGTGTTTGGTGAAGAGAGACTGTTGATAGGGCAAATTGCGGTCAACAGTATGAGTTGCAATGTAAAAGGCAGACAAAATTGAAAGGGAAGAATACAGGCCTAAAGATGTTATATTTGAATGTGTGCAGCATACAGAAGAAGGTAGATGAACTTGAAGCACAGTTGCAGATAGGTGGGTATGATGTTGCAGGCATCACTGAATCATGACTGAAAGAAGATTAAAGCTGGGAGCTTAATGTCCAAGGATACACATGGTATCGAAAGTTGACACAGGATGGAAGACAGGGTTGTGTGGCTCTATTGGTAAAAAATGAAATCAAATCATTAGAAAGAGGAGGCATAGTGTCAGAACATGTTGAATCTTTGTGGGTAGAGCTAAGGAACTGCAAGAGTTAAAAAATGCTGATGGGAGTTGTATTCGAGTATAGTAGTAAGGATGTGGCCTACAAATTACAGTGGGAGATAGAAAATGCTTGCCAAAAGGGCAATATTGCAATAGTCATGGGGGATTTCAATATGCAGTTAGACTGGGAAGATCATGTTGGTGCTGGATTCCTGAGGGCAAATTTCTAGAGTTCCTGTGAGATGGTTGTGCCCACTATGGGATCGGCTATTTTTGATTTGGTGTCTTGCAACAAACCAGAATTGAATAGAGGGCTTAAGGTTAAAGAACCCTTAGGGGATGAGAATCATAATATGATCAATTTCATCCTGAAATTTGAGAAGGAGAAGCTGAAGTCAGATGTATCAGTATTACAGTGGAGTAAAAGGAATTAAAGAAGGATGAGAGATGAGCTGGCTAGAATTGATTGGAAAAAATCACTGACAAGGATGATGGCAGACCAGCAATAGCTGGAATTTCTGGAAGCAATTCTGAAGGCACAGGATATATACATCCTAAAAAGGTAGAAGTATTTTAAAGAAAAGATGACAAAACTATATCTAACAAGATATGTATAAGCTAGCATAAAAGCTAAAGGGAGGACAAATAATAGAGCAAAAATTAGCAGGAAGTTATAGGATTGTGAAGCTTTTAGAAACCAACAGAAGGCAAGTAACAAAGGTAAAGAAGGAATACCAAAGTAAGCCAGTCAATAATATTAAATAGGATACCAAAAGTTTCTTCAGATACACAAAGTGTAAAATAGAGGTGAGTGTGGATATCAGACCACTGGAAAATGATACTGGAGAGGTAGTAATGGGGTGATAAGGAAATGGCGGATGAAGTGAATAATTATTTTGCATTAGTCTTCACTGTGGTTGACGCCGGCAGTACGGTGGAAGGTCCAGGTGTCAGGGCTCATGAAGTGTGTGAAGATGCCATTACTTGAGAGAAGGTTCTTCGGAAACTGAAATATCTAAAGGTTGATAAATCACCTGGACCAGATGCTGTGTACCCCAGATTTCTGCAGAAGAGATTGTGGAGGCATTAGTAATGATCTTTAAAGAACTACTGAATTCTGCAATGGTTCCAGAAGAATAGAAACTTGCAAATGTCACTCCACTCTTCAAGAAGGGAGAGAGGCAGAAGAGAGGCCAATTAGTCTGACTTCAGTGGTTGAGAAGATGTTGGCGTTGATTGCTAAGGATGTGGTTTCTGGATACATGGAGGCACATGAGAAAACAGGCCATAGTCAGCATGGTTTCCTCAAGGGAAAGTCTTGCCTGACAATTCTTTTGTAATTATTTAAAGAAACACCAACCAGGATAGTCAAAGGAGAACTGGGTGATGTTGTGTACTTGGATTTTCAGAAGTCCTTTGATAAGGTGCCACACATGAGGTTGCTTAACATGCTATGAGTGAATAGGAAAGATGCTAGCATTGATAAAGCAATGGTTGATTGGTAAGTGGCAAAGAGTAGGAATAAAGGGGGCCTTTTCTGGTTGGCTTTCGCCGACTAATCGTGCTCCATTGGGATCTGTGTTGGGACCGATTCAGTGATTTGGTTGATAAATTGATAGCTTTGTTGCAAAATTTGCAGACAATATGAAGATGGGTGGAGGGGCAAGTGGTAATGACGAAGTAGGAAGGCTACAGAAGGACTTAAGACAGATTAGGAGAACGGGCAAAGAGTGGGCAGATAGAATAGAGTATCGCAAAGTGTATGGTCATGCACTTTGGTGGAGGAAATGAAAAGGATGACTGTTTTCTAAGTGGAGGGAAAATGCAAAAAAAAACTGAGTGCAATAGGACTTCGGAGTCCTCGGGCAGGATTCTCTAAAGGTTAATTTGCAGGTTGAATCTGTGGTGAAGAAGGCAAATGCAATGTCAGCATTCATTTCAAGAAGACCAGAATATAAAAGCAAGGATGTATTGTTGAGACATTTTGAATCACTAGAGAGGCCTCACTTGGAGTATTGTGATCAGTTTTGGGCCCTTTATCTTAGAAAGGATGTGCTGAAACTGGAGAGCGTTCAAAGAACGTCCTCAAAAATTATTCCAGGATCGAATGACATCACATGAAGAGAATTTAATGGTTCTGGGTCTGTATTCACTGGAATTCAGAAGAATGAAGGGTGACCTAATTGAAATCAAACAAGTGGTGAAAGCCCCTGATAGAGTGGATATGGAGAGGATGTTCCTGATTGCGGGTGAGTCTAAGACCAGTGGGCACAGCTTCTGAATAGAGAGGCATCATTTTAGAACAGACATGAGAAGGATTTTCTTCAGCCAGAGGGTGGTGAATCTATGGAATTCTTTGCCATAAACAAGTGTGAAGGCCAAGTCTTCACAAATGTGAAGGCCAAGACAGATGTTGATAGATTCTTGATTAGTCAGAATATGAAGGGATATGGAGAGAAGGTAGGAGATTGGGGCTGAAAGGAAATTTGGATCAGCTATGATGAAATGGTGGAGCAGACTCAATGGGCCAAATGGCCTAATTCTACTCCTATATCTTCTGAGTTTCCTTGTCTTTATGATAGAGTTTCTCAGGTAAAAGAAATCAAGTGATTGGAGCCTAACCATGATACCCAGGCAGAGGGGACATTTCTGATGGAAGTGAGTGGTTTAGGCCACACTGCCAGTTACTCAGAAGTCTGTATGGGGATGGGTGTCTTTTGGCTGTTAGCAAGTTTCAGATTTTTATTTTTTGTGCTTAAGCAGGATACATGCTCGGGCATTTGAGAGACCAGCAGAATGAATGGGAATAGATTTGCTGGCTGCTACAGGGCTGCAGTCACCTTCTGCCAGGTGTGAAGAGGGCATTTCTGCCTGATTTTTAACCTTGTTGCCCACACCAAAGGTCAATAATCACAGGGTTGGGTCAAGCCTAGCAGAACCGATAGTGCTAAGCAGACACACTCGTTCACTGACTGAGACCTAAGGCTGGCTGGTGGCCACTCTTTCTCCATCTGTCGTTACTGTTTTTGCGATCCTCTCCAACAGAGTTTGTTCCTTTCTGACTTATGAAACATTCAGGTTACAAACAGTTCTCAGGCATGGAAACACAGCAGAACTTTGGGACTGGATGTATTATTAAGTGACACAGCAGAACTGATAGAATCCTTGCCAAAGGAAGCTTTTAAATTATGCTAGCAACTGAAGGCAAGGCTTCTTAAGTTGACAATGTCCTTTTACAAGTAATAGTAATACATCACTTTATGATTAAATTCCTTCAAGGCACTTTTCGCCTTGCTGAATCAATCAGCATTTAAAGGAACAAATCCTTAAGGACTCACACACAAGGAAATCTGCAGATTCTTGAAATTCAAACAACACACACAAAATGCTGGTGGAACACAGCAGGCCAGGCAGCATCTATAAGGAAAAGCGCTGTCGATGTTTCAGGCCGAGACCCTTCGTCAGGACTAACTGAAAGGAGAGATACTAAGAGATTTGAAAATAGCGGGGAGAAGGGGAAATGCGAAATGATAGGAGAAGACCGAAGGGAGTGGGATGAAGCTAAGAGCTGGAAAGGTGATTGGTGAAAGGGATACAGAGCTGGAGAAGGGAAAGGATCCTGGGATGGGAGGCCTCGGGAGAAAGAAAGGAGGAGGTGGGGGGAGCACCAGAGGGAGATGGAGAACAGGTAGAGTGATGGGCAGAGAGCGAGAGAAAAAAACAAAGACTGACTTGTTTGAAGCATTTATTTCATATGTTTACAGTCAACAGATTCTTATTCAGAATACTGTGAGAAAGGGTGTGAAATTGCAGTATTTAAGGGCACCATACAGTCCAGTTTCTGTAAAAATATAAGGCATAATTAGAAATCAGGGTTAGCTAAGAGGATCAGAAAATCTGTGATTTCCACTCCACTGCTTCCACACATCTGATGGATAAATGCCTGGAGGACCAAAGACACACAACTCATGCCAAATGCCACTTCCTTTAGTCTCAGTCACATGTGTGGCTGTTTTTGGCCCAATCAACTAGAAGAGCACATTCACACCACCTGTGACACCTAATTAAAGGCAAGCTATCTGACAGGATACCAGGTTAGTGCTGGGAACATGACTAAAGTAGGTATTATTTAAGTAATTTACTTATCTGGCTTTCTTTTAAGCCCACATCACAACTTCACTGCCATCCACCTCACCCACTTTGAAAGATTCTCTTCCCTGTTTTTATCTGCTGCCTGCAGTCACAGGCAAAGGGTAAGCAATGCTCTGTATCTTCTGTCTAAAGAATGGTATATTAGAAATCAGCAATGGGAGTGATGAAGCAAAACATTAAAATTTCATTATGTTTTAATTATGTTCAAACAACAACAGCATGGAGCCTGGAGGTTAAGCATCCAAATTATCATAAGGCCGCCGAGACACTGGCTACTGAAAACTCCTGAGAGACAAGCTTATTGGATCCTTACCATTTAAATCCAAGCTGATGAATTGATTAGATGTTGAAGTCCACTTGACCTTCCAAGGAAAATAAACCTTTACCTTCAGTACCCTGTTCAAGAATTAGAAGAGAAGAGCAATCCATTTAAAGGGAAAGTTCTTTTGATTTTATAAGGCCTAGTTGGAAAACAGGCTTTCTAATATGTCACAATACAGGGACAAGAGACCAACTTAGCAGCATCCACGCCACATCCACCTGCAATTCTGTAATTAATTCTCAATGCCAATAGGAAGGCTCTACAATGAGTAATCAAAACTGCCAAATGTATTGCCAGCGCCAGCTTACCCTCCATCAAGAACACTTATACAGAAAAGATGCAAGCTATCATATATACTTATGTTTATTGTGTTTTCATTATTATTATTATTGTTGTGTTCTTTATCCTATGGTGTTTTTTTGTGCTGCATTAGATCCAGAATAACAATTATTTTGTTCTCCTGAATTTTGAATCTTGAATATTGAATGGCAATGGAATTACAGGACAAACTATCTGCAAATTCACTAATCCTGATGCAAGTTTTCTTCTGTGTCCTTTGTGTTGCCAAACCTCTGCAGTTCAGTTGTAATCTCCTCGCTCAATAATAACAGTTAATGCTTCCACATTCTCACATCAGTTCATGCATGATAATTTCATGAACAATATCATCCTTGCCTATCAAAATACATAGCAGCAAAATATAGAGCTTTTGGCCAGGCCCAGGATTGGTCAAAGACACACAGTTTTGATTCACATATGCATTTCGTCAAAGGTCCTGCTACGTTTAATTGAGGAGTTTATTCAAAAATTCAAATTGAATTAATACTGATCTAACTCACATCGAATATACTTCAATGAGGAATAATACTGGGAAGGTGAAAGACAAGGTTGCAATCAAAAATAAGAGAAAATCTGCAGGTGCCTTAAATCTAAGCAACACACACAGAATACTGGAGGAACTCAGCAAATCAGGCAGTATCTATGGAAAAGAGTACAGTCGACATTTCGGGCCGATTGTCTCTTGTTGACTGTGCAAAGATGCTAAACACAAAGTACACTGCAGATGCTGTGGTCAAATCAACACGTACAAACAAGCTGGATGAACTCAGCAGGTCAGGCAGCATCCGTTGAAATGAGCAGTCAACGTTTCGGGCCGAGACCGTTCATCAGGACTGAAGAAAGAGGGGATAGGGGTCTTATAAAGAGGTGCAGGGAGTGTGGAAGGTGCCAGGTGAAAAACCAATCTGAGGAAAGTTCAAAGGGTGAGGGAAGGGAAGCAGGGAGGGGATAGGCAGGAGAGATGAAGAAGGAATGTAAGAGGAAAGCACTATTGGTTGTAGAAGAAGGCAGAATCATGAGAGAGGTGATAGGCAGCTAGAAGAGGAGGCAGAGTGAAAGTGGGATGGGATAAGGGAGAGTGAAGGAATTACCGGAAGTTGGAGAATTTGATGTTCACACCAAGGGGCTGGAGAGTACCCAGACGGTATATGAGGTGTTGCTCCTCCAACCTGAGTTTGGCATCATCATGGCAGTAGAGGAGGCCACGTATGGACATATCCGAAAGGAAACGGGAAGCTGAGTTGAAATAGGTGGCAACCGGGAGATCCTCTCTGTTGTGGCAGACGGAGCGGAGGTGCTCGACAAAGCGGTCCCCCAATCTGCGTCAGGTCTCGCTGATGCAGAGGAGACTGCACCGGGAGCACCGGATGCAATAGATGACCCCAACAGACTCACAAGTGTTGCCTCACCTGGAAGGACTGTTTGGGGGCCTGAATGGTGGGAAGAGAGGTGTTGGGACAGGTGTAGTACTTACACTTGCAGGGATAAACTAGTTTCCCACTTTCACTCTGTCTCCTCTTCTAGCTGTCAATCACCTCTCTCATGATTCTGCCTTCTTCTACTATCCATAGTACTTTCCCCTTACATTCTTTCTTCACCTCTCCTGCCTATCCCCTCCCTGCTTCCCCTCCCCCTCCCCCACCCCTTGATCTTTCCTCTGATTGGTTTTTCATCTGGCACCTTCCACCCTCCCCCCACCTTCTTTATGGGGCCCCTTCCCCCTCCTTCTTCAGTCCTGATGAAGGGTTTCAGCCCGAAATGTTGACTGCGCGTTTCAACGGATGCTGCCCGACCTGCTGAGTTCATCCAGCTTGTTTGTATGCGTTGATTTCCAAAGATGCTACCTGGCCTGCTGAGTTCCTCCAGCATTTTGTGTGTAAAGGTTACAATCAATTGCTTTAATTTACCCATAGGACAAGTTAATTTAAAAGTATCACATATATTTTGTCAATAAGACAAGGATACACAATTAAAACAGCAGAAAAATTACTTTAAGTGAAAAATCAATCTTTCATCCATGTGGTAATTCTGTGATAGCATTTATTACAGTTCTAACAGTCACCATCTCTGAAGAAGCAAAATTTAAAACTAACTTGGTTAATCGACATAGATACAGAAACACAGAAGGTGACAACATTTTTTTCCTAGTTTATACTCTGCTATACCATACGGTTTTGCTTATAAATATGATTTAATGAAGCACAAGAAAGTGCTGATATAATGAAAACTTTCTTGATATTGTATTTCCAACACTGACATAATTTTATTACAATGAGCATTCTTTCACTCTCTCTTTTAAACTGATCCAGTCAGAATTTTTTGCACATTGATGGAGGAGAAAGGTGGTGGAAAATGGAGTGTGAGACCATAGGAACTAATTAAATTATTCATAATAGATTTCAGATTATAACTTCTCACATCTGAACAAAAGTGATAATTGATTGTAGCCTTTTAATACAGGCCTTTTACGGTGTAAATTAACACTTTAAGTTTTAAAGACATTGTGTAAGTGAAATGACCAGATCCCTAATGTATTATCCATCTATTAAAAAAACAGTTGTTGACTCAGCCTGCAAGAGAATGCTCTCCGTGACTTTTTGTCTTTCTCCACATTTAATTGTTGTAGGTTTGTTTTTCTGTGAGCAGATGCCTCAGCCAGGATCCTTCTCTTATGTCTGAGCCCAAAGCCGTTGTGCAATTAGTGTGGAAAATGGTATTCTGCCTTTGTCGTTTGGTCCGTGATCATTTTCAGCTGACTCACTATACACAGGAGAATACTGCATGAACCAGGATTAGATTGGTTCCGTTCTTGCATTATCTGAGTTGTCTTTCTGTGTAGGATTTTTGACATTTGCAGTGAGAGCAAAAACATTGAATCTATAGGACGTATTGGTCCAAATTTTCCGCTTCCCATTATGTCAGACATATTGCTCTTGACTCCATGAAAGTAGCTGGAGCTTCAGAATTTCTGTACATCAAAACTTAATTTGGAAATTTAAAAGCAACTGTCAGCGATTCAACATTTTCTACAAACCGTACTGATTGCAGCCTTTCCCACTATGATCAAGGAAGATTGTTTAACCTGAGATGAAGTCACTTAAGTTATTTACTTAAACTATTTACCTGACAGTAAAATATCTTCAAAACCTTATGTGAGGCTTGAATTTTTAATGGCTTAGCAGATCATGACCATTACCAACTAAAATAACAGACCCCAGTGTGCCCAATGTCCCAAGAAAGACTATATTGAAATATTCCAAATTTCAGATGTTAAAATATAGATAGATAGATACTTTATTGATCCCAAAAGGAAATTAGTGTCACAGTAATATTTCTCAGTTTAAAGTTTCATATTTCAATTTTTCTTTAATGACTTGTGAATATTCTACTCTTTATTCAGCATTGCATAATGTTTAAAAACGTAATTAAAATCTGAGCAGTTTTTGTTTCTGATATGATATGTGAGCATTTTAAATGTGAATACAGCTTCCGGGCAGCACAGATCTCTTTCAGTTGACACGGCAGCGTCAGGCATTGTAAATTCTTCCCATCGAGATTCCTACTTCTCTGTGGGGAATTTCCCAGTCTGTAGTGAATGGCACTGCTTATCTTTTGACTGTAAATTCTGGACTTGTTCTGTCAAGATATGCTTTTGAATTTCTTTTTTATCTTGGTTTTAATTAGAGTGCCCATTCTGACAGCTGCTATGTGCCTTATCAAGATATTTGACATCTATTGAATCATCTCGCTAAGGATGTTGAGATAGGAGACTTTAAATAACAAACTATTGTATCAATCCTCATCCAATGCAAAGTTCAAGTTCACGGGTTGGTTTAGCCTAGATCTTTTTTGTTTTGTATATGGCTTGAAAGTTGTGGTGTGACTTTTACAACAATTACTGTTATTAGTGCATCTGCAACCAAGGTTGTTCATTCCCTGGCATTGGGGGCAGTGCATGGTGATTGTTTCTAGCAGAACCACGAGACTAATCGGTTCCTGGTTGCTGTGGTTACAAATATCTTAGAGTTTGGGCCAGTGCCAATCTTGCAGAGAGCTTTTATTAGTATGATTGTGTTGATTGATTAACAGTATATAATAATGGTGTGGGTTAAAGGTTAAAACGACAGCTCAGAATCCTGCCAAAGAGATCAACAGATAATTTGCTTGGTACTGAAATGGAAGTAAATTACTGAATTGCCACAGGCAAACTGATGGATTGTGCAGGCAAATCCAAGGTGAAAAACAGTGGAACTCAAATACATTCAGCTAAGGCAATCAAAAAATTTGAAATGGTGTAAAAGATCCTGTAATCATTGGAAATATATTTTTAGAGAATACAGTTGGAAGAGAAAGAGTGAAAAGAGGCATGCTCAACGCTGCCGCTTTTCAGTTCTGTTGGGTTTGGCTGTGACTATGTGTATGTGGACAGAGATGTAACATCACTGTGATGTCCACCAGGAAAAGCTTTCAAATTTCTTGCTCAGGGATCATGGCCATTTGTTTGAAGGCAGGACATTGGGCTCCACTTGCTAGCCAGCTAAGGTCTGGTGAGAAAAGAGAGAAAATTAGCAGAAAATGTGTGAGATACTAGTCATCATCAGTGTATACAGAAGGAAGTAACAAAACAATTTAAGGATATTTTTCTTTGAAAGGCGAAGTCATGAACAAAACAAAATACTGCTTTTTCTATGAAATTTCAAGTGCTGATGCATATGGCGGTAATTTTAATTGTACTGAAATTCTGGAACGTTCCATGATTTTCTCTGGAATGTTTTCTACTATTGATTGCATTGGCAATGCTAGAGATTTGTAGTAATGAGGATCCTGATGAATACTTGGTGAAGTTACAGTAGATAATTGTTGCCTTCAATTAAAATCCTGAACACCATAAATTGACTCCCAGTTGGTCAAGGTGCAATTCAGGGCAGATTGTATGCTCAGTATGTGAAGCAACATAGAATATAGATAAACTATTGCTCTAACGAGGGACCCATTTGAAATGAAAGCTGTATTTTTTTCTTTTTCAGTTGCCAAGCGACTTAATATGCATAGCATTATTTTTAATTCAGAGAATCTGATGCCAGGATTGTGTAACATCACCTGTTTCTACTTTAATGTCCCTCATGCTCATTGGATTTGCTTCCTAATAACATTGTACAAAAGTGCTTAGAGCAGAAGATCCTGCAGTAGTTGAATCACCATTTTCTCAGGAGCAATTCAAAGCTGGCAAAATTGATGGGCTTTCTTGCCACATCCAATAAATAAATAAAACTATTTCATTTCACAGCTACTAAGAGGTAAGAGGTACAGAAGTCTGAAGTCCCACACCACTTCCTTTCAACCAGTCATTTCTTGAGCCAACTGCATAATGCTACACCACCTCGGTATTGTAGGACTTTTTTGTATTATTTCTGTTTCGCTTATGAACTTTGTACCTCTAATGTTATGTCCTTGTGATGCTGCTGCAGGGAAGTTTTACATTACACCTGTGCATATGCGCATTGTGCATATGACAATAAATTTGACTTAGCCAATTGCAGAACAACACACACAAGATTCTGGAGGAACTCAGCGGGTCAGGCAGCATCTAGGGAAAAGAATAACCAGTTGACAGTTCAGGCTGACACCCTTCCTCTCGACTGCAGGGTATCATTTTAACAAAAATAGTCATTATGAATTTCTTTTTTAAATTATTTATGTTAATAGAATGGTTAAAGCTATAGATACTTACTTTAAACTTCTTATTCACCATTCGTATTGAGACCATTATTTTAGGTAACACCTAACGGGTTCTTTTTTTTCTCACCTTTGTCGTGCTTTAGTAGGGTTTTTTCTTCTCTTTTTTTGTGTCACCGTATCTTTCAATCCTTAATATTGTTTTTTTTCTCTCTTTTGAGACATTGTGTTACTTACTTCGATGTACTCTTGTATTTTGGATAATAATAATAATAATAAAAAGATTTGAAAAGAGAAAGTTATTTTGTATTTTTCGCATTTCCAGCAAAGAAAATGATAGCAAACAAGAGGCTTGGCAAACTGGCCTTGCCTGCATTGTTGAAGTTAAAAGTAGTTCATTTTCTCTAGCTGATCAGTAAAGCAAATCTTCACTTTTGCTGAAATACCAGCATGTAGTTGGGGAAAAAGGACACCAAGATGTCATAAATAGTAGAAGGAAATGAAGGTATCATTTTCTTGGAGGTGTTGCCCTGAGCATCAGGAAAGCTTACTGCTTTTCTTCAAATAGCCACTGTGAAGTTTTAATAACCACTTGAAGCAGGAGAACAGAGAGAAGAAATCTTACTTTGCCATCTCATCTGAATGTCAGCATTCCGACAATGGAGTACTTTTTCTCCACTGGTGTACTATCATCGATTATGTTGCCCAAGTGAAGACTAAACAGCTTGAAATAGAGGTAGGAATACTATGAATTGAATTCAAATAGATTGGGAGAAGAAAGTGATTTATAGCATTTTTTTCCTAATTTCTTCCCTGGAGCAAAACCTTCTGAATTTCAAGCTGGTAATCAGGAGTGTGTTTCATGTGGAGTTTTGGTGCCCCTGTGCACATGCAAGCAGACTCCCCTAAGGATCTTGGTTCTAGTGATGTGACTATAATGTGAATAAAATTTCATTAGGCAGTATTTGTAATTTCTATATAAAATGTATACAGAAACAAATAGTATAGTGAGGGACATGACCCAAAACAATAAAAGAAACTGCTTTTAAATTCAAGTAATGTTGCCTGTTATTGGAATGGATTAATATTGGAAGGAAATCTTAAGCCATCCCATCTCTAGACTCTGGGCATTGGTTTAGTTAAAATGAAAGTTATTCACCTACTTTCTGCTCCAATTTGGCTGATTGGATTTGTAGACATTGCCTGAAGCTGGCAAACTTAATTCACTGCGTTTGCACATCGGGTTCCAATGATGTCAACAGACCAGATCTCGCTGACAAGGCTTGGGCAGGAGAGTAGTCTGGCTCTCTCAGCAGCTGAAATTTTCAGCATTTGATGGAAGAAATCTCACCACATACAACCATTTGCTCTTCTCATAAGCATACTTCATGTCAATATGTCACAGTTATGATACTCAGTTTTAATCATATTTGCCCGGTGGCTAAATTCAGATTTATTTTCTGATGCCATGGAAGGTAAATTCATTATTGTACCTCTATTTTAAAAAAAGAATAAAACCATAAATTACGCAAGTTAGGGCTGCAATATTCAGAGAAATTATGTGATTAAGCAGTAAGTGCTAAATTTGGACATCTTTGATTTTAGTGGAGTGTTTTTTTTAAGATGCCACTTCCATAAAAAAAGTGAATGTTTTGAACTACATCCTGTCAGTTGAGCATTTTCCACTGCTGTCTTGCTCTGAGGATGGCTTAATTGCTTGGAATGTGTGGAGAAGCATAAGTATCAAGAGTATTGTGCATGATAGGTATCAAGGGATAGTTGTGAAAACAATTAAGTTATTTTGTTTTAAAATTCTCATAGTACACAAGATGTTGTAGAATCTGTGTCATAACTGCAGCAAAATTATTAGGCTGTATTAACGTTCATATTTATGATTCAACAAAAATAGCTCTCTTGCAATCAATTTAGAATCAAGAACAAAATAATGATCTAAGAAGACGTCAAACAGCCCTAAAATCAGAGTGCAATTTTTTGAAATAATTGAACTTATTGTAAGAGCTACTTGGAGCTGATAGGTTTTAACGCTAATCTAATCATGTGGAAGTTCATCCATTCACAAACAAGAGAATATCTGCAGTTGCTGGAAATCTGAGCAACACACAAACTGCTGGAGGAGCTCAGCAGGCCAGACAGCATCTCGGCAAAAAGTACAGTTGACATTTCAGGCTGGAACTGTGGAAGTTTGTGTTTACTATATCAGGATTGTTTGAACATATTGACTTCAAAACTTTTTTCAGTGATCGTTGGTTATGATGTCAGTTATCATATAACAGTGGTTCTCCAAAGATTAACTGTGTTGCCTTTATCCAAATTTTCATCTTTCTTTTCCCAGAGACTCAAGAGATATTGAGTCATTGCACAAAAATGGACCATCAGCCCTGAGTGAATACAACCTTTCAACTCATCTATGCTTATATAACCCTCAGGTTCTGTCGGCCGAGACAGACAGTCTCTAGCCCTACCAAACGTGTGAAATCTGAGGTGCAAAACCTCTTGTTTGTGTGGATGCTGCGTGATCTATTTCCCCGTTACAAATCAGTACCATGAATTAATAGACAGTACACCATATGCAATTAAATGATTTAGCTTTATAATTCTGAATTTGACTGAAGGGTTAGTAAAGTAGAGCAAAAAGAAAAGGGCCCAGTTTTATGAAACAGTATAATGTGCACAAGTTGGAGCTCACAGTTTCCCTTCCGCAGCCATTCCATCAATTTTCTTGTGCTTCATTGACTCTTGGCCCCACTCTAAATCCACTCCTTTCTGGTGTCTATGACTTCTCTGCTCTGGCATCTTCTCTCTTCATCTTTGCCAAACAAAAGACCCTCTGTCTCAGGCACACAAGAAGAAAAAACACTCCTTTTGGAAGGCGCACATTCCAAAGCCCCCGTTACCTTTAGCCACAACCCAAACATTTCTGCTACAGAAAAACACTTACATTTGCAGTGCTCTACAGAAAGTCCATTACATTAGCAGTGAAACCTTTCCCTGGGTGTTACACTGATTCCAAAAGCCGAGTATTCTAAATAGCTTTACAAATACTCCAGAAGAAGTCCAGGTTCAATCTGCAGAAGGCTACCTGAAGAATGCAAAAACTAATTTTTAGTGAAGTTAGAGATGGAACTGGACGCACGTCAGCTATGGTGGGATTTGCAGGTCATTACTTCCTATGAGGCGAAATCTAACATCATCAATGGCTGTAATGTTTCATTCCCCAATTAACTGAATGCCTTTCATGCATGCTTTGAATAGGTGAATAGAACTATACCTGTGTGAATTCCTGCAGCATCTGGTAACTCTGTGATATCTGTCTCTGAGGCCAATGTCAGAACATCTTTCAAGGGGGTGAATTCTTGTAAGGTGTCAGGCCCAAATAGTTTATCTGGCATTATACTGAAAACTTTGGATGGAATACTGAAAACCTGTGCCAACTGACTGGTTGGAGTATCCAAGTACATCTTCAACCTCTCACTGTTGCAGTCGGAGTTTAAAAAGGATGTCAATCATAATGGTGTCCAAGAAGAGCAGGATGAGTTGCTTTAACAAATTGATGCACCATCAATAACTCTCGGATACAGGAAGTGAACGATAGGCTTTTATTAGCAGCAAAAAGGAGCACGACATCTTGGAGACTGAGGGAGGAGCAGTGCCTCAATTGCCTTTATACAGGTGTCTGTGGGAGGAGCCACAGGAGCAGTCAGCAGACGGGCGTGTCCAGACAGGTATACATAGTTTACCACACAAATGTCACTCAGCAACACTCTTATCTATTGTGGTGAAGTGTTTTGAGAGTTTAGTTATAGCTAGAATTAACTCTTGCCTTGGTAAGGCTCCAGATCTGCTGCATTTTGCCTACCACTGCAATTGGTTTACAGGTGATGCAATCTCATTGGCTCTTCACTGAGACTTGGATCATCTGGGCAATAGCAGTGCCTATGTCAGGCTACTGTTTATTGATGACAGTTCAATGCTCAACATCATCATCCCCTCAGCTTCAAAACCTCTGGAACTGAATGAAACCACAATCAATAATGTCTCCTCCTTGCTGTCAATTAGCACAAGCACACCTCAAGGATGTGTGCTTAGACTGTTGTTCTACTCTCTACACTTATGACTGTGTGGCCAGGCACAGCCCAAACACCATCTATAAATTCGCCAATGGCACAACTGTTGGCAGAATTTCAGATGGTGACAAGGACACAGATAGGGGAGAGATAAATTAGTTGGTTGGTGTCACAACAGCAATCTTGCACTCAGCATCTATAAACTCAGTGAATTAATTGTGGACTTCAGGAAGGAGAAATCAGGAGAACACACATCTGCACTTGTCAAGGGATCAGAAATGGAAAGAGTGAGCTGTTTCAGGTACCTGGGTGTCAACATCTTTGAAGGTTGAACTTGATCCCAACATATTGGTACAATTACGAAGAATGTGCACCAGCAGTTGTATTCCATTAGGTATTTGAGGAAACCTGGTATGTCACCAAAGCTTCACAAATTTCTACAGTTGTACCATGGGCTCTCATGGTACAGACTTGTTGCATCATCATTTGACACGGAGGTGCCAATGCACAGGACAGGAAAAAAGCTGCTGAAGATCGTTAACTTAGCCAGCTCCATCATGGACACTAGAACAAAAGACTAGCCCTCAAGAAGTTGGTATCCTCCAACAAGGACCCTTATCATTCAAGACATGCCCTTTTCTTAAGACTATCATCATGGAGGAGGTATAGAGCACTGAAGACATTTTAGGAACAGCTTTTTCCTCTTCATCATCAGATTTCTAAATGGTCCATGGACATTGCCTAATTATTTTGCTCTCTTTTTGCTCTACTTATATATATATATATTTATAATTTTTATTGTAACATAGTATTTTTTATGAATTGCATTTTTATGAATACATCTCATGGCATCAGTCAGTGACAATAAACCTGATTCTGATTTTCTTAGGTATACTGATTGTGTCTAATTCTACCATCTCCTGTGACAGCAAGTTCCAGATGTTAACCACTCTCATTGGAAAAATATATCTTTCCCATGTATCCCCTTTCCACTGAATTTGCTTAACTTCGTGCTTGGCCCTCTGGGTTTTTTTCTATATACTATTCATGGAAAAAAGATTCTGATTACCTACCTAGGATTGCCTCTTATAATGTTATATACCATCTTCCAACTTTCTTCACTGCAGAGAAAACAAACCCAGCTTACTCAATATATGTGCCCATTACTAGAGTCCTTCAATCCCGGCTGGGGGTCGCAGCTACTGGAATGTTATTACAGGACCAGCAGCGAGGGTTCAATTCCTGCCACTGCCTGGAAGGAGTTTGTATATTCTTCCCATGACTAAGTGGGGTTTTCCCTGTTGCTCTGGTTTCCTCCCACATTCCATAGAAGTATGGGTTAGTTGGTCACATGAATGTAATTGAGCGACACTGGCTTGTTGGGCTGGAAGGGCCTGTTACCAGGGGTTTTCTATTGCTAGATTTTGAGAGATTAGTCAACCTATCAATTGTCTATTCCTGCCTGATTTTCCAACATTGTGCATTGGTTCCTCAGTCTAGAAAACCAAGCCAAAAGCGTTCTTCATGTTCTAAACAGGTTCAGTTACCTGCACATCAAAAACACAAGGGATTCTGCAGATGCTGGGAGTATTGAGCAATACTCATAAAATGCTGGAGGAAGTCAGCAAATAACAAGACCATAAGACCATAAGTTATAGGAGCAAAATTAGGCCATTCAGCCCATTGTGTCTTCTCCATCATTCAATCATGGGCTGTTCCAATTCTTCCTGTCATTCCCACTCCCTTGCCCTCTACCCATAACCTTTGATGCCCTGGCTAATCAAGAACTTATCTATCTTTGCCGTAAATACACCCAATGACCTGGCCTCCACAGCCACTTGTGGCAACTAATTTCATGGATTTACCAACCTTTAACTAAAGTAATTTCTCTGCATCTCTGTTCTAAATGGATGCTCTTCAGTACTGAAGTTGTGCCCTCTTGTCTTAGACCCCCCCCCCCCCCCACCATGGGAAATAACTTTGCCTTATCTAATCTGTTCAGACCTTTTAACATTCAGAATGGTTCTATGAGATCGCCCCCCCCCCCATCCATTCTCCTGAACTCCAGGGAATACAGCCCAAGTGCTGCCAGATGTTCCTCATACGGTAACTCTTTCATTCCTGGAATTATTCTCGTGAATCTTCTCTGAACGCTCTCTAATGTCAGTATATCCCTTCTAAAATAAGGAGGCCAAAACTGCAAGCAATACTCCAAATGTGGTCTCATGAGTGCCTTAAAGAGCCTCAACATCACATACCTGGTCTAATATTCTATACCTCTAAAGGTGGTGGAGGCGGATATGATAGGGTCTTTTAAGAGACTCCTGGACAGGTGCAAGAAGCTCAGAAAAATAGAGGGCTATTGGTAAGCCTGGGTAATTTCTAAGGTAAGGAAATGTTTGGCACAGCTTTGTGGGCTGAAGGACCTGTATTGTGCTGTAGGTTTTCTATGTTTCTAACTTGGAGGTTAACCTTTAGGGTATCCTGCAAAAGGACTCCCAAGTCCCTCTGCGTTTTGAATTCTTTCCCCATCTAAATAATAGTCTGCCCATTTATTTCTTTCACCAAAGTGCATGACCACACACTTTTCAACATTGTTGACCTTCACTAATTCAACTACCTGTAATCTGGTTCCTATGATAATCCAGCACTGATTTCAAATTTTCCACACAATTGTAATTTCAAATTTCCTGGGACACTGTACCAATCTGCTGCGCATTGTTTTTGTTGTGCTAGATCTATTCACATGTTGGTATGCTCTTGTAAGCACAGACAAGTGATTCCTGCTTGTTTTCCTGTATTTATTAATATCATTTGCGTGAGGGGCAGCTGCCCGGCACCCGCCCACGTCACCCGGCAACAGTAGGGAAGCTGGTAAGCGCTGGGTTGGTCCGCCTTGCCCACCTGCCGGTGTTGCCCAGCCGGCGCCCTGTTCTCTTCTGCCTACAATCTCAGATCAGACGTGGCGACCCGTTGAATTTTAGCCTATTACTAAGCGGAGGAAAAGAAACCAATGAGAATTCCCTCAGTAACTGCGAGTGAAGAGGGAAGAACCCAGCACTGACTCCCCAGCTGCATGGCGGTCGCATGAAATGTGGCGTATAGACCTTTCTCCAACTTCTGCTTCAGCTCATCCAGATGTGCTGCCAGCAACATCAACAGTTTTTGAAGAAACTGTTGTCCCAGTTTCAGCACCAGTTCCTGATGCTTCACTCATTTTTCAAGATGAAGATGATGATCCTGACAACCTCACACTTGCAAACATGTAATTTTGCCTGAAGGTATATTAGACATCTCACTTTAGAAACGGAAGTGCTCAACTGCTCTGTATAAGTTAGTTCCTGTACATTTACCTGTACCCTTTATTTTTTCTGCGCCTATACATTATATTATTTTATTAAAATTTCACTCCCTACTCATTTAATATTTTTGTTTCATTAGTATCAAACGTACTGATTTACATGCTATTTTAAAGGTATGATGAGGCGGGTAGCTATTGCTTAATGTGATCCTTCTGTAATTTGGCATTTTCACTAATCTGGCACTCAGCAGGTCCCAATGGTGCCAGATTAGTGAAGGTCAACCTGTATCTCATTTGACACTTCTTTGCCCTGTTACGAATCCCGTAACTGGAGAACTTACCAGCAAAGATAGAGAGGTCCGTTGAAGTCTGATGTCACTATTTTCAAACGTTTTTATTTATAAAGGGACACAAAAGTAGGGTTAATACATACATTCAGATAGTGCACATCGCCAACACTCAATCTAAAGCGCGGGTATAGTAATAATCATCATTAAGAAGTGAGCTCTGCTGTTGTCTAGGGGTTAATAGATTGTCCGTTGGAAATATAAAAGTCACTCAGAAAGTCTGCAGGCCTCAGCCCTTTGAAAATCGCTGGGTTTCACGTGGGGCGACCGAGAGAGAGAGATTGGGGGAGAAGGGAAAGAACTTGCCGAGTCTTGATGAAGCTTCTGTGAAATCGGGGGAGCGTTGGTTTCCTCTCCCTGATGTTAGTTAAAAGCGGTTTTCTGTGATTCCAGCCACAAATTCCAATCCCGGAATCTAACGCACGTGGCTTCCTTCAGAATGGCTTCCCGCTGTTGCGGGATCACTCTCTCGTGTCTTCTTGGTGCGTCTGAGAGGGCTGTCCCCCTGAAACTCTCCTTTATACTTCCTCACGGAGTCGCAGGTGTCAATCAGGTTGGGATGATGCAATCTCTCTCTCAACCAGCCCACCTTGCCTGTGGGCTTTTCACGTGGTCTCCATGAGACAATAGTCGTTGTCGTCTTATTCTGTATCCCGGGTGGGACATTCAGTTTGGCACATTTCTCTCTCTCTCTCTCCTACAGCGTCTACTGACCCCCCCCCCCCCTTTTCGACGGGTGTTCTTGATAATTCTCACAAAGGAGGGGGCTGGGATCATAACAGCCCATTCTCTTAAACTATTTAAGCTTCTCTGCAGGCTCTCTGTTTCCTCAACACTACCCACTCTTCCACCTATCTTTGTATCATTGGCAAGTTTAGCCACAAATCCATTAATCCCATAGTCCAACTCATTGACATACATTGTAAAAAGCAGCGGTCCCAACACTGACCCCTGTAGAATCTACTGGTAACTGCTAGCCATCCGGAATAGGATCCCTTTATTCCCACTCTCTGTTTCTTCTGATCAGCCAATACTTCACCCATGCTAATAACTCCCCTGTAAGTCCCTGGGCTCTTACCTTGCTAACCAGCCTCATGTGTGACACATTGTCAACGGCCTTCTGTAAATGCAATATCTGTGGAGAGGAATAAATGTTCTTATGAAGTATCTTGGGCTGAAACGTCAACTGTTTATTCTTCTCTTTTAATGCTGCCTTCGGGCAGATGGAGCTCATTAGACATGGTTGGTAGGTCATCTAAGAAAAGGAAAACTCAGATCTCAAACTTCTGCTGCCTTGTAGTTACACCCACTTCTAGGTACAGCTTCAGGAGTAAACTCTGAGGAAAAATCTGGAGCTGGTGTCCCTAAAGCAGACCTACACTGAGTTCAACACTAACTGGAAACTCCTGCGACACTGTTGGTGCCAAACTGTATCAGTTTCTGCCTTCTTTTTGTTTTCATAAGCTGTATGGAAAGGTGGAGACTGCTGCATGGGCAACTGCTGGCTTTCCAAGTTAACGGTCTTGGTTTGCGTACTGCCCTATCGCGTAGACAGCTAGGATGCAATGGCCATGGTCGACCCTGAAAGATGGAGGCCTTCACATCTTGCCTTCACATAAGGCAATATTCAGTGCAACCTTGTGTTACTTCCATGTGGCTGTGCCATGGGGTCTATGTCCCCTCAGTAATGGACTGATGAATGGGGTTGACTGTCACACTCAGGGGTATGCACTTCCTAGCCAATTACTGTTTAATTGTGGTGGTATTTAACTCCCTTCCTCTTGATTCTGTCTTGTTGAGTCTTGATCAAAAGCACAGCAATGTCAATGTTCCCTGTGTACTTTTGTCCTTGTTCTGGGAAAGTAAACTACTGTTTAGGTTGACATTGTAAAGGAGTGGTAATAATTTAGTGTTAAGTTACTGCTTCCAAGCTGCAGTGTTGGTGCTATCTTTCAGTGTGAGAGCTTTAGTTAATGGCCCTGTTAACATAACATTTATTGTTCTCCCTTTAAAGAACTGCACAGTTCTTATTTAAAGTCAGTGAACTGCTCATCCATTTCAGTGTCTCTGCTTCTGGGCTTGGGCCATAACCGCACACTCCTGTCAGGAAGACTTGACCAGAAAGAAAATGGGCTCAGCAGAGAGAACAGCTGACTATAGCCCTAATAATTGTAGGTCAGATGGGAAAGTTGTTACAGTCAGTGGAGGCTGCAATGGCAGAGGTGACTTATGCAGTGCGACAGCTACTCGCAGAATGATGAACCCAGTCCAATTTGAAGATTTTGGAGGAGAAGCAAATATTGGTAGAGATTGTGTTGGCCAAAGTGTCTTACACAGTACTACAACTACTTTCAGAGCTGCAAGCCCAGTCACAGCAGGAAGAACAGGCGTCAGCCCTAACAGTGATATTTCAGCTACTCACCTCAGACAGCTGGAATCAGGTGGCAGTGTTTACTGCTCTCAAGGCAACAGTTCAGCGTCTGACAGCTAGATTCAGATGGCAGCATTTACCGCTCTTGCAATTCTGCAGTCTTCAGCCAGGTCACTCTCATTCCTAGCATCTCCCACACCCTCCTCTTCAATGGTCTCATTATCCTCGGCCATTAAAGCCCTGACTCCCATGACAGCTTCAGACCAGAACTATGTATTCCTCAATACTCCGGTGTCCCCCATGACCAGAATGTGAGCTGACTTACCAAGCCCAGAACGGTCATTTCGGTAATGATGAGTGTAAATGGCTTACGTGGTGAATCAGTGAAATTGACCCCATTCAGCCTATGGGAACAAGGCTCCTCCCACAGCCCAATCATTCCAGAAGATTCCAGTCAAGTCCGAGAGAGTTTTTGATCTTTTAGTGCAGGGTCAGGAACCTGTCCACTGACTCCTGGACCTACACCAAAAGAAAGGGATAGCGAGAGACTACACAGGAAGGTTCTACATGCTTGTGGTTGAGAATTGGTGGAACGAATAGTCTCTCATTGCTACCTCCTGGTGTGAACTGAGTGCAGGGGTCCGGCACAAGATCACAGCGCGTGACAAGCAGGACAGCCTGGATTACCTGATAAATCTGTCCGTTCAAAATGACAATCGGGCAACTGAATGGAACAGAGAAAGAATGTTCAAAGCTTCCTACCCCTCAGATCACCATCTGTCTTCACCCTCTCCCTCATCATCCAATTTTTCAGTCCATGGAGGAGCCGATGCAGGTGGGACCTATGCACCTATCTATCTAGGAATGAGACTGGCGCAGGAGAAAATGATCCTGCTTCTACTGTAGTGATCCAAGACACTTTTGGGAATCACCTCTCAAGTGCCCAGTAAAAGAGGAAACCCATCAACAGGAAGGGGAATTCTGATTGGTCAATTCTCCATGCAAGCATCTTCTTTTAATCGTGTATTGCTCCCAAATTCCCTGTTTTGGGAGTCTCGGACCCATGAGCTTCAGTTCTTTATTGATTCCAGGGCAGCCGGAAACCCCCTTGTGGATATCTTTCTGGTGCAGAGATGGAGGGTTCTGACTCATCAATTGAGTGGGAATGTTGATGTCAAGGCTCTGGATGGCTAGCCTCCTCCAGCATCTGCCGCAAGGCAGCCATAGAAAACAGCTCTCCTTCTATCTTGTTGATTCGCCTGAACTGCTGCTGGTCTTTCCTACCTATCTCCACACAATCCAATTTGTTTTTGTGTATTTGGATGACATTCTTATCTATTCCTACACTCACCAGGAACATGTCAGATATGTTCAGAGGGCTCTCAGATGGCTTATCAAGAACAACCGTTATGCCAAGCCAGAGAAGTGAATGTTCCATAAAGAGCAGGGGTTGTTCTTGGGCTGTCTCCCCATCACTTCCAGAGTGCAAATGGACTCATGTAAAATTCAGACAGTCACAATGTGGCCCAGATCATTTAAGGCCAGGCTGGTGAGGAACTTCATGGGTTTCCAAACTTTTTTATCGCTGCTTTGTCAGAAACTTCTGTTCCACCGTGGACTCTGTAAAGGAACTCACCAAGAAGACCTCTGCAGGATTCTGATGGACAAGTGAAGCAGACCAATCATTCTCAGAGCCAAAGTAATGCTTCACCACTGCTCTGGTGCTGCAACATTCAGACCCATCCAGCCCATTCACTGTTGAGGCTGATACATCAGGTGTCGCCATTGGAGTTGTAATCTCCCAATGCTCTTTGGTGTGTGATCAGCTGCACCCCTGTGCCTTTCTTTCCTGTCACTGGACTCCTTTCTGGTATGGACAAATCACACGAACCTCTTCTACATTTCAATGTCAAGAGACTCAACCCCCGTCAAGCCCATTTGGGCTCTCTTCATCATCTGGTTTAATTTTGCCCTCACCCACCATCCTGGCAGCAAGAACCCCAAATCCAATGCTCTCTCCTGCCATTTTGAGATCTCTGAGGACAATGCTAATCCAGAGCCCATCCTTCCTTGCTTATGCATTGCTTTTCTGGTGATCTGGGGAAGAGAGAACAGAAATAAGGGCTGCCCAACAATTGGATTGACACCAGATGGAGGACCTCCCAATCATCTTTTTGCCCCTGCTACTAAGCACCCCCAGAGTGTTGCTCTGAGGGTCACTCTTCCTGTCTGTTGGCCAATGGGGAATTCAGCAGTACTGGAATTTATAAAGAGATGATTTTGGTGGTTGACTATGTCCTAGGATATCCACAATTCCATCTCTGCTTGTCCCACTTGTGCCCAGAACAAGACATCACATCAGTGGCCTACAGGTCTCTCTGCCCGCTACCTGTGCCTCACCACCTGATCCCAACTTTCAGTGGATTTCAGCACTGATCAGACGGAAACATTACTATTCTGATATTTGTGAATCAGTTCTCCAAGGCTGCCCACTCTCTTGACCTCTTCAAGCTCCCTTTGGCTTGTGAAACTGCCACCATCATGGTTCAACACGTTAAAGCTGCATGACTTCCCACAGAACGTAACGTCTGATCAAGAACCACAGTTCACATCTCGTTTTTGGAAAGCTTTCTGTTATATTTTGGGAGCCACGGCTATCCTCTCAGCTGGTTTCCCACCCAGACAGGAAAGTGAATCAGGAGCTGGGGTAAACCCTGAGTTGCCCTGTCGTTTCCAACCTCATGGCCTGGAGGTCCATTTAGTTTTGGCATAGATTACTCACAATAGCCAGTTGTTCTCCACTGCTATATCTCCCTTTGTATGCCAGAAGTGATTCCAGCCCCCTCTCCTCTCTGTTGTGTGCTCAGAAACAAAATGCCCAGCAGTCTAATATTCTCTGCAGGCAGGTGAGTTCTCTAAAATCAGAGGAGAAAGTCTGGCTGGCGTCTTGAGATTGTCCTTTGAAAATTGAGAACCACAAGTTGGCCCCACGCTATGCGGGACCACTCATTGTTGAGAAAACATCAAAATAGTCTCATATATATTGTGCCTACCATTTTCAGTGCAGATTCACCCAGTGCTTCATGTTCTCCAGCTCAAGCTGGAGACTTCCTCCTCTCTTACTCCAGTCACCACCCCCTCTGCCTCCTCCCCACTTGGGTGGTTCCTTGATCTATTCTGTATTGTGCCTCCTGGCATATAGTTGGGTGCAAGGCAGGGTCCATTATCTCATTAGGCCCTGCAGAACATTCTTGGGTTTCAGCCCATGACATGCTGGACAAATTCCTCCTTGGGACATCTAGCCAGCACAGACCTCTGGCACCTTGGTAACTGCGCCTAGGGAAGAGGGCCCTGTCAAAACCATGGATTCTGCCACAGCGTCTGTGTGGTGTCTCCTGGCACCTTGCAGTGTACAGGGCAGGGACTAGTACCTTATGAATTGGGAGCGGTACAGCCCTGAGGATCATTCTTGGGTTTCAGACCATGACTTCCTGCTCAACTCCCTCATCTGGACTTCTAGTAGGCACAGGTCTCTGGTGGCTTAGGAGCTGCAACTAGGGAGGAGGGCCTTGTCAAGACCACAGACTTTGCCATGGGGTCTGGTCTCCCTTTCAGACAAGCTGCTGATTGGGGTCGATAATAGCCCTCAGGCGTATGCACTTTTTAGCCAATTAGTGTCTCATTGTGATGCTATTTAATGCCCTTCCTCTTGATTCAGTCTTGTCAAATCTTTGCTAAAAGCACAGCAATGTCAATGCTCCATACTTACTTTGTCCTTTTTTCAGGAAAGAAGATTACCATTTAGATTGACACTGAAAAGGAGCAGTATTAATGTTAAACTACTGCTTCCTGGCCGTATTTTCAGCATTAGCTTTCAGTTTGAGAGATTTAGTTAACAGCCCTGTTGGCCTAACGTTTATTGTTTTTCCTTTAATTCTGCACAGTTTTTATTAAAAGTCAGTCAACTGTTCATCCACTTCAGATTCTCTCCTTCTCCACTTGGCCCATAATCGCACACTCCTGTCACCACGATATTGAAGATCAAAATTTATTTTTGAAAATAAATTTTAAATAATGAATAATGAATACTGAATTCTTCATTATTAATTTTTTAATAAAACTCTATTTACTTTTTAAGATGTATGCATTTATTCTTATGTCAAATTAAAACTTAATACGTACTTTTAACCAAATTCATATTTTCTTCATCACGAGACACAAAACACACACACACACAATACCATATTTGTTCTTCCTCTCTTCTCAAAATGCTTCTAACATCGAAGACACATTGCAGAGCGACCTGGAGGCAAGCTAAAACCAATGCACATATCACGAGTCAACATGCAGACATTTTTTTCATGAGGAATTTCAAAGGCAAAGGAAGAAAATAACCAACAGATAGGAGTCAAGTTATGTGCAATCACTGAAAATGGGGCAGTGATATAGTTAACATACAAAGGGCAAACCCACAACTTCCTATCACTTTCTGCTCCTCCTATGATAAATCAAATCACCCACGAATTCACTCTTCTCAAGATCCTGCTTCAGTATATTTACTGTAAGTCAAGGCTGGGATTAAAATAGGCCAGAGAACACAGTGTAACTGGTTTTGCCATTTTGATTATGCCAGCTGGCCTTTCTCTGCATGATAAAATGGAATGTAGCAGACTCTGATCACTGATGAAAATGGCTCTTCAAATAAGAACCTAATCCCCCCCCCCCCCCACAATCACAGGGCATTCGGCAAATCAATGCGCTTTGCAGCTCGCCTTCCTTCAGACACCCAGAGTTTTGAAAGTGATTGTTAAAGAACGATCTTTATCTGTATTAGCTCTAGCTCTCCATCGCCTAACATCTTCATCTGCCACATGCTTATTCTACATAAGCAATACAATAAAATATATAAGCTATTTTGCTATTAAGGGCTGCCTTTAATTTTGCTGAATCATGACGTCTTCATTTTTAAAGGACTATTAGCATATTTTACTAAGTATTTTCACTTTCTTTCTACAAAGCCTCTCAGGCTTACACATATTTGAGGTTTCTGGAAGGCTGTAAATAACAAATCAAATGAGCTGATGAAAATTAGACATCATGCTAGCTTCAAGTGCTAAGTCTCATTTCAGGGCACAGTGTCAGATCAAGCTAATGGACGAATCTGACAGTGACTCAGTGCAAAGTAATGGTGCAGTGTTCTGTTTCACAGAAGAGAACAGAGGTTGCTCGTTTGTACAGAATTGATTACTGAGCTAACCTTTTCTGGCGAGTGAGAATAAAAGCATTGTTCCCTCTGCTGAAGCGTCAAAGGGTAAATTTCTATCATGAGTATATCAATGAACATTCTGCAGGTAAATTCAAACATACAGAAAAACCAATATATAATCAAACTCTACTGTATATACATGAAAATATTTTATAAACTGTACTGCAACAAAATAATTATTAATATAATTAAATAGTGATAATGTTCACAATAGTCCCTTCCACAAAATACTTCCTTTCTGTAGTATTAAATCAGCTTTAAAAAACAAAATATATATGTGTAAGTCTGTGCATGTTTGTAGCGACTTTGCACACCTGTACATTTTTCTCAATAGTTACGGCACATTAACAATGTACAAGTAGTTTATTCAGTAGTGGTATTAGGGTAACTGTCACATCGACCCTGATTCCTGTCGTTAAGATGGACTCCCACACACTTTGTACATCCACCCACTCTCAGCTGAACTTACTAGTGCATGTCAAAATGAGGGATAGTAGCACCGCAGCTACCAGTTTCTTCAGTTTAATTGGCTAAAACACCTTGGATATATCAGATCAGCCTGTTATCTATTCATGTGACAGAAGTGAAGAGCCCAGAATCCGCAGAACTCAATTACAAGTTTCTGCATTTGGAAGTGCTCTTCAAATAAACTTTCCCAATAGATATCTGTCGTGATATCTAATTCTCATAAGATCAGACTGACAGTCTCTTCAATGGGGAAGCCAACAAAAAACATTCATTTCCTCTCAGCAAGTTCTTGCATAACCACTCTGAAAATAAAATGTGGAACAACATTGGATGGAGCAAAGGAAAATTGAAGAGTTTTTAAGTAGAATGTGTGTTATAACTTTCTCCCACAGTGAATGAATGGACAGTATAAGTCATTCCTTACTTAGAAACTGTAAGCAAAAGAAGCTATTGTTGATTGTAAAGTGAACCGTAACACACTTTCTCTCAGGGGTGGCAAATGCTGGACTGATTGAATTTTACAAGCCAGGCAGTCATCACTAAATTTTTGCTAAGTTATCAAGCAATATCGAGGAAAAAATGGAATTGACATCTAGATTAGTCACCATCTGAATGAGAGATAAATTGCCTAACCCATTTCCCTGTGATCCTATGTTCTTCCATAAAACTTGCTGTCCAGTGCACTCAAAGGAAAAAAATCTTTTCTTGTTGGTACAACAGCAATGTTACTCATCACATGGAAGTTAAGAGCCAAAGAAAATAAGAGGTACAAAATCTCTTAACAACAGGGCTTAAGGACTACAAAGCATTATATAGATTATTCCATTATCCAACATCAGACAAAATCATTTATTGATTATGCATTAGAAATCTGCCATTTGACATGCTCTGTGTTCAAAAGATTTTTTTCATGTTTTCTTCCATCAGTCTTGTCCATTATGTTAAACAATTCTAATTTTAGGCACGATTCTTACACTTGGTTTTGTCAGCCTTGTCCTTCTCATAATGCTCCATCCATTCCCCTTGGAAATATATATATCAACAGGTTAATTGAGAAGCCACCTTTTGGCCAGACTTATCTGTTAGGTATTTTAAAAAAATTATTTTTGCAAAAATGATGGAAGTCTGTTGGTATCAGGGATGAAGATTTTCAAACTGCAGTTGAGGTCAGTATTGAGCACTGATTGGAGATGTTACTTTTTCAAGAAGAGATTTCATTAGCACAGGTCAGGATGAAACCTACATTATTTTTAAAGGACAATAACATCTGTGTATATGAAGACAAAATTCAAAATATTAAGCTAGAGTCAAATAAAAACTCATCAGTAAACCAACTGAGAGAATGAAGGATTTATCAAGGTCTTTATTCTCATGCTTCAGATTTTAAAAATTTCCTATTTTCCTATTGCATCGGACACTTGTTGGACGTAATCTTGAGAACATAAATAGACCAAATATTTTCATGTTGTTATGTACAGAGTCCTGCTAGAAACAAAATCACACATCATAACAAATGATATATGACTGAAAAATTATGAAGTTCTAAACATAGGCAGAAACCTACCAATTAAAACAAGCTGATAGAAGGTGTGAAATTCATGATATTGCATCCCACACAAGTTCGTATTTTCACTGTCAGCCATAACATTTTCACCAGGGTCAAAAAAAGCTCTTATGCAATTTAGACTGAACCATATGAACACTATGTAAAATGCACTTCAAATCCAACAACTTTTAACAAATTTTGCCAGATGAATGCTAATAAGAGGTGATATGAAATATAATTATCCCAGGAACACAACATTTCAATGGTAATCACTTGGTGTGCACTTCAATACCTTTAGTCAAAATGTCACCTGCGTACAATGCTCCTTTGGTCAACATCCTCCAGGTTGATCATGAAACCATATATTTCACTTCTTTTATGACTTTTACATTTGTTTTTTCATCTTGAACGTGTCTCTGGAACTGCTGAGGTGTGTGATTTACAGTTTGGAATTCGTTTTGGTGTTGCAATACTCTGCAGTCACTGAGAGGATATAGGGAGGCAGAGACAGCACACGTGAACCTTGGGGCGAGAAGGCTGTAAGCCGATGTTCAACTCCATTTTGCTGATTAAGTCACAAGGGAGATTGAAACATCAAGGCAAACATGGTAGGTGAGTGCCAGCTGCCTGCCTTTTGATCACTGGTGGGATCACTGTGCTACCTGAGACGGGAGATTGCCTTTTGATCGCTGAAGGGATTGCTCTCCTACTGAAAGGGGTTACCACCTTTTGATTGCCGGGGGATTGCTCTGCTGCCAGAGTGCGAAAGGCCAGCCGCTGTGAGTGGAGAATGTCACCCAGGTTTTCTGCGTTTTGGATATGGACGTAGACTACAGTCTTTTCCAGTCTTATAGCTTTATGTACTGTATTCTCTGTTTTTAGTCCAATCTTTCTTAGTTTTGAGTGTGGGGCAGGGAGATTTGGGGGTCGATGTGCCCATTCCATTTTTGTTCATTTTTTGTGTGGGGAGGGAGAATTTGGGGGTTGATGACCATGCTCCCATTCTTCTCTTTCTTGGTTTTGTGGTTACCTGAAGTAGAAGAATGTCAGAGTTGTATACATTGATAATAAATGAACCTTTGAAGTAGAATTGTATTTCCAACATTTTAGACTCAGAGATTCATAGAATTATACATTTGCCTGTATATGGACTATATTCCTCTAAACCATTCCTATGCATGTACTTGTCTAAAGACTTCAGCTGTGGTCTCACCAATGTCTGTACAGCTGTGAAGAGGCTAAAAGTTAGAACCACCATGATTATCACATAGGCTTTCCAGTAACAGAGCTTAAGGGATCAGGAAGGGAATATGATCAGACAAGGAGAGATTGGTGATCTATGGAAATTCATAGAGACACGCAGCATGAAGACAGGCCCAATAGCCCAACTGGTCCATGCTGACAAATGTTAACATATCTTTCTTTTTTTTTCCTTTTCTTGGAGCTGGCAGGACTCAAAGGTTAGGAAATCCAAAGCAGGATTCTACTGGACTTTAACAATTAGAAACACATTTATTAAGTTTTTTTTTTATTGACATCTCTAAGTAGGAGCATTCTATCTATAAGGCTTGAAAAGTAAAATCAAAGTTGTCGATGAGAAGTTTGACCAAGTGAGAAGACCTGCTCTTCAAGTCCCATTCAGTCAATCGATTTTCTATGGAGTATATGGTTCAGAATTTCCTGCCACATCAACAGAAAATCAATCAAGTTTAGCACCCAACAGCTGCAATTCATCATACACTAATGCAGTAAAAAAGAGCTTTTTGGCCCATCATGCATTGTACATCCCAACTATCAAGTACCTATCTCGGTTAATCTCTTTTTCCAATATTTGTCCGTTGCCTTCTGTGCTTTAGCAACCTAAATTTTTGTGTCACCAACCTCAGTGGATAAAGCTTGCTTGTGTTTACCTCATAATTTTGTATATCTTTATCAAATCTTCTACTCTCCAGGGGAAACAAAAACTCCGAACTTACTCAACCTTTTCCTATAACTCAGCTCCTCAAGTGCCAGGAACATCCTTGACTTTCAATCAGTAGTCTTTCAATCTTATTGATATCTTTCCTGTAGGACAGTGCCAAAACTGCACATATGGTCCAAATTTAGCCTTATACAATTCAGATTCAGATTCAGTTTATTGTCATTTAGAAACCACAAATGCAATGCAATTAAGAAATGAGACAATGTTCCCCCAGAATGATATCACAAAAGTATATGGCAAAACAGACTACACCAGCAAATCCACGTAACATTTGGCAATCCCCAATCCAGAGTCCGGAGAGGCTGCTGCGTATTAATATCGCAGAAAGGAGCTCCAAATCCACCAGACAAAAACAAAACCAAAAACTAAAGCTACAAGACCTGCACAAAACCACATAGTTACAACATATAGTTACAACAGTGCAAACAATAGTATAATTGATAAAAAAAACAGACTATGCGCACAGTAAAAATAGTCCAAAGATGTTAAAGGACTGTAAGTTCAAAAGAAATCACCACGGTCTCCACAAGTCCCCAGGGTCCTGACAGACTCGCCATCCCACACCGGCAGCCGAACAGAGTACCTCCGCTATGGACTTCCAAGGTGCTGCCCGACTCAGCCTCGCAGACGCAGCACACAATGGAAGCTCTGTCGAAACCAGCCTCGCAGACGCAGCACACAATGGAAGCTCTGTCGAAACCAGCCTCGCAGACACAGCACACAATGGAAGCTCTGTCGAAACCAGCCTCGCAGACGCAGCACACACCGAAAGCGACCTGAGTCCATCGAACCTCCGAGCCGATGACCATCCCCTCCGGCACAGCTTCTCTGAGCACCATCCTCTGCCAAGCAACTGGGGGCCTGTTCTTCCCAGCAGAGTCCCAGACCTCACAGCAGCAGCAGCAACGAAGGTCTTCCTGGAATTTCCCGATGTTCCTCTGTGCTCCCACGTCCATTTTCAATCGATTATGATTGTGCACGGAACCCCACTTCACAAATAACAGATAATCAGTTCCGGAGTGGCCGCTGCAAGCTGCGTCGCACCGCCATCTTGGATCAATTTCCACATAATCTCTCAACTCCTGTATTCAATGCTTTGATTTATGAAAGCCAATGTACCAAAAGCTCTCTTTATGATCCTAATTGTGACACCACTTTCAAGGAATTATTGATATGTATTCCCATATCCCTTTGTAGTACCGCAGTCTTCAGTGCCTTACCATTTGCTGTGTATGTCCTAACCTGTTCTTTCCTGTTCTCAAATTGCAACACCTCACACTTGCCTGCATTAAATTCCATCTGCCATTTTTCAGCCCATTTTCCAACTGGTTCAGATTCCATTGCCTTCCTTGCTGTCCGTTATGCCTCCAATCTTGGTGTCATCCCCACATTTGCTGACACAGTTTCCCTGATTGTCATCCAAATCATTAACATAGATGTTAGACAACAACAGACGCAGCACCAACTCCTGCAATACACCATTTGTCACAGGCTTCAGTCAGAGTTAAGACCATAAGACCATAAGACAAAGGAGCAGAAGTCAGTCATTTGGCCCATCGAGTCTGCACCACCATTTTATCATGAGCTGATCCATTCTCCTATTTAGTCCCACTCCTCCGCCTTCTCACCATAACCTTTGATGCCCTAGCTACTCAGATACCTATCAATCTCTGTCTTAAATATACCGAATGACTTGACCTCCACTGCCGCCCGTGACAACAAATTCCACAGATTCACCACCCTCTGGCTAAAAAAGTTCTTTGCATCTCTGTTCTGAATGGGCACCCTTCAATCCTTAAGTCATGTCCTCTCGTACTAGACTCCCTCACCATGGGAAACAACTTTGCCACATCCACTCTGTCGATGCCTTTCAACATTCGAAATGTTTCTATGAGGTCGCCCTTCTTCCTTCTAAATTCCAAGGAGTACAGTCCAAGAGTGTTCAAACTTTCCTCATGTGTTAACTCTCTCATTCCCGGAATCATTCTAGTGAATCTTCTCTGAACCCTCTCCAACATCAGCACATCCTTTCTTAAATAAGGAGCCCAAAACTGCACACAGTACTCCAAGTGAGGTCTTACTAGTGCCTTACAGAACCTCAACATCACATCCCTGCACCTATACTCTATTCCTCTAGAAATGAATGCCAACATTGCATTCGCCTTCTTCACCACTGACTCAAACTGGAGGTTAACCTTAAGGGTATCCTGCACAAGGACTCCCAAGTCCCATTGCATCTCAGAATTTTGAATTCTCTCCCCATTTAAATCATAGTCTGCCCATTTATTTCTTCTACCAAAGTGCATGAACGTACACGTTCCAACATTGTATTTCATTTGCCACTACTTTACCCATTCTCCCAATCTATCCAAGTCTCTCTGCAGACTCTGTTTCCTCAGCACTACCGGCCCTTCCACCTATCTTTGTATCATCAGCAAACTTAGCCACAAAGCCATCTATTCCATAATCTAAATTGTTGATATACAACGTAAAAAGAAGCGGCCCCAACACGGACCCCTATGGAACACCACTGGTAACTGGCAGCCATCCAGGATGTGATTCCTTTATTCCCACTCTCTGTTTCCTGCCAATCAGCCAATGTTCTATCCACGTATGTAACTTTCCCGTAATTCCATGGGCTCATATCATGTTTAGCAGTCTCATGTGCGGCACCTTGTCAAAGGCCTTCTGAACATCCAAATACACAACATCCACTGCATCTCCCTTGTCTAGCCTACTTGTAATTTTCTCAAAAAATTGCAATAGGTTTGTCAGGCAGGATTTTCCTTTAAGGAAACCATGCTGAGTTCTGCCTATCTTGTCATGTGCCTCCAGGTACTCCGGAACCTCATTCTTGACTTTTGACTCCAACAACTTCCCAACACCCAATGTCAAGCTAACAGGCTTATAATTTCCTTTTTGCTTCCTTGCCCCCTTCTTAAATAGCGGAGTGACAATTGCAATCTTGCAGTCCTCTGGAACCATGCCAGAACCTATTGACTTTTGAAAGATCATTGGTAATGCCTCCGCAATCTCCACAGCTACTTCCTCCAGAACACGAGGGTGCATTCCATCTGGTCCAGGAGATTTAGCTATCCTTAGACTATTCAGCTTCCTGAGTACTTTCTCTGTTTTAATTGTGACTGCGCATGTTTCTCTTCCCTGACACCCTTGAGTGTTCGGTATACTGCTGATGTCTTCCTCAGTGAAGACTGATGCAACATACTCATTCAGTTCCATTGCCATCTCCTTATCTCCCATTACAATTTCTCCAGCATCATTATCTATCAGTCCTATAACTATTCTCACCTGTCTTTTACTCTTTATACACTTGAAAAAAGCTTTTAGTATCCTCTTTGATATTATTTGCTGGCTTCCTTTCATAGTTCATCTTTTCCCTCTTAATTACTTTCTTAGTTTCCTTTTGTAAGCTTTTAAAAACTTCCCAATCCTCTGTCTTCCCACTAATTTTTGCTTCCTTGTATGCCCTCTATTACTTTGGCTTTGACTTTTCTTGTCAGCTACAGTTGCATCCTTTTTTTCATTTGAAAATTTCTTGTTTTTTGGAGTATATCTGTCTTGCACCTTCCTCACTTCTCCCATGAACTCCAGCCACTGCTGCTCTGACGTCCTTCCTGTTAGTATCCGTTTCCAGTCAACTTTGGCCAGTTCCTCTCTCATGCCACTGTAACTTCCTTTACTCCACTGGAATACCAATGCATTGGATTTTGGCTTCTCTTTCTCAAATTTCACAGTGAACTCAATCATGTTATGATCACTGCCTCCTAAGGGTTCCTTCACCTCAATCTCTCTAATCACCTCTGGTTCATTACACCATACCCAATCCAGTACAGCCGATCCCCTAGTGGGTTCAACAACAAGCTGTTCTAAAAAGCCATCTCATTGACATTCTACAAATTCTCTCCCTTGAGATCCAGTGCCAACCTGATTTTCCCAATCCACTCACATGTTAAAATCCCCCACAATTATCATAACACTGCCCTTCTGGCAAACCTTTTCTATTTCCAGTTGTAATTTGTAGTCCACATCACTGCAGCTGTTTGGAGGCCTGTAGATAACTGCCATCAGGGTCCTTTTACCCCTGCAATTTCTTAGCTCAACCCATAAGGATTCTGCACCTTTCAATCCTATGTCACCTCTTTCTAATGATTTAATATATTTCTTACCAATAAAGCCACGCCACTCCCTCTGCGTACCTTTCTAACCTTCCGATACACTGTGTATCCTTGGACGTTCAGCTCCCAGAGACATGCATCCTTTACCCATGTCTCAGTGATGGCCACAATATCATACCTACCAATCTGTAGCTGTATGACAAGATCATCCACCTTATTCCTTATGCTGCTTGCATTTAAGTATAACACCCTAAGTCCAATATCTGGTACTTTTTGCTTTGATTGCGCTGTAACTTTATTGCACTGCAACTCATCACAATGGCTACAAACTTGCCCCATCACCTGCCTGACCTTCTTGACATCTTTACTGATCACTATCTTAGATTTATTTCTGTTTTTCCCTCCTCTGCTCTATCATTCCGGTTCCCATCCCCCTGCCAAATTAGTTTAAACCCTCCCTAACAGCTCTATTAAACCTTCCCGCCAGGATATTGGTCCCCTTCGGGTTCAAGTGTAACCTATCCTTTTTGAACAGATCATACTTCCTCCAGAAGAGATCCCAATGATCCAAGAATCTGAAGCCCTGCCCACTGCACCAGTCTCTCAGCCACGCATTCCTCTGCCTGATCCTACTATTCTTGCCCTCACTAGCACGTGGCACAGGTAGCAATCCTGAGATTACTACCCTGGAGGTCCTGCTTCTCAGCTTCCTTCCTAACTCCTGGAAATCTCTCTTCAAGACCTTCTCCTACCAATATGTACCAAGACAGCTGGCTGTTCACCCTCTCCCTTCAGAATATTTTGGACCCAATCCAAGACATCCCATGTTAACTTCTACCGCTCTCTGGCTTCTCCCAAAAAGCCAATGTTGAATCCAATTTTCTGCTTCATCTTAAATGCCATGTGCTCAACTTTCAAAGTCCCATGTGACTTTGTCAAAGAACTTGCGAAAATCCATGTAGACAACACCCTTGGTAACCTCCTTGAAAAGCTCTATAAGATTTGTTAGACACAATTAATTTGCCTCTTCTGTAATCCAAATACAGTTCATGACCTCATTACTTCTTTGCCTCAGTTCTATAGATTCTGTGTCCATCTCTCAAGTAAATACAAATGCAAAAATTCAAATTAGGATCTCCTCCCAGGGACCAGTTTTATTGTTTACAATCCTTGGTTTTAATGTACCTGTAGGAACCTGTGCTGTCTTTACGACAGTTATTTAGTTTATAATATTTTTGCTTAGTAATTCATTCGAAAGTATTTTCTAGTTAGAATTAGAAGTGTTTAAAGTATATTCATTGCATGTAAAATATATCGGCATGCGATCCGGTTTCGCCGCGTCTTGTGGGAAAGTACCGGTTTGAAATTAGCGCGAGGGTGGGGGCTCACCACGAGGCACACCTGAGCAGAAGTTGTTTTGCAGGCATGAGAAATCACAGTGAGAGCAACGCTGTAAGTTAATAGATAATCGATATATTAAACTAAGATGTTAATGCCGATCCTGTTAGAGGTAACGACGGTTGATAATGTCTATGCTTTCGTTAGTTAAAGAGTTGCGGATAGTTTGCATGGAAGTGTATTTAAAGTAGTCAATGGAGCAGGTAAACTCTCCCTGTATACTGCACCTTAGTGTAATGTAGTTATAGTCACCTTTGCAAGTATTTACAATTGAAATGTGTTATTAAGGAACGAACAAATACTGTATCAATCTTGTATTGTTTTATCAACAGTTTTCACCATATGTTAATGTGAAGAGTGAACAGTAAATGGTTATTCTTACTGCGATCTGGTCTCATTGACTGGTTTATCTCGATGTTGAATTCGGCGTTATTAGTACACGCGAAGGAGAACGTTACAGTGAAAAAGCGGCATTATCAGGTGTTTCAAGTGCTGCAATGTCAGCTCGATCCAGCATCAAGTCGACGCCACCCAGCGACAAGGGCAGTAAACCGACATCAAGTAAGCCCACCCAGGCGTTATCAGGTGTTCCAAGTGCTGCAATGTCAGCTCGATCCAGGATCAAGTCGATGGCGCCCAGCGACAAGGGCAGTAGAGCGACATCAAGTAAGTCCACCCAGGCAAGAGCCAAGGCAGAAGCCACCAAGGTGCGACTGCGTTACGCCAGACAAGAAGCAGTTTTGAAAATGAAACAGGCCACCAGAGAAGCCGAAATCCTGAAAGAAAAGGCTGCCAGAGAAGCCAAAAGGGCCGCCAGAGAAGCCGAAACCCAGTTGGAAATGGCAAAAGTATTGACAGAGTTGCAAGTGCTGCAGCTAGAAAGAGAAGAAGAAGCTGCCATGGCGGAAGCAGGGTACATAGAAGAACCTGAAGGGTCGCGTGATCTGACCGAAGTAAGATCTACTTTAGAAAGGACCAGACTGGAACGCACAAGCGACTATGTACAATATCAAATAGACAGGCAGGCTCGTCTCCCCTCTCCATACGTATTCGATAACTTCCCCAGCTACGAGGAACCTCAGAGAGTCACGATTGCATCACATCCATACGAGGAAGAAAATTTACCCTCGCGGCTCCGTGATGAAGTCAAGAATGAAAGAGCTGACAACCAATACTTCTTGACACCAAACTTACAAAGTTCGATGCGAAGAGACGCGGAGGTCGAATCCAGGATGGGAAATTCCATGAGAAACGTGCGCTCTCAGTCATATAGGCGCCAACGTACTTCTCCAGCCCGCATGCCGCTTACAGCTGATCCCACGATGCAGTATTTAGCACGACGGGATCTCGTCACTTCGGGACTGTACCAGTTTGACGATAAACCCGAAAATTACCGTGCATGGTACTCCACATTCACCAACGCGATCGACGGAGTCCAGCTCAGTGCAACCCAAAGGTTGGACCTTATGGCGAAATGGCTGGGGAAAGAATCACGCGACCAGGTGAGACGCATACATTCAGTGTACATCAACGAACCCGAACTAGCCTTAAGCAAAGCGTGGGAGAGAATTCGGGAGGACTATGGGTCCCCCGAAGCTATTGAAGCGGCGCTATATCGACGTCTGGGAAACTTTCCTGAGGTGTCAGCCAAAGATCACATTAAGTTAAGAGAATTCGGAGATTTACTCATGGAGATCAAAGGCGCCAAAGAAGATGGCTACTCAGCTGGTCTAATATACCTAGATACTCCATTCGGGATTAGACAAGTAGTGGACAAACTTCCTTTTGGGCTGCAGGACAGGTGGCTGTCCGTTGCTTTAGATTACAAGGAAGAGCACGATGATCAACCACCTCCCTTTGAGCTGCTCGCTAGGTTTGTGTGCAGGGAGGCGAAGAAGCGAAACGACCCTAGCCTTGCGGGTCCAAGAAGCAGTACGATTTACACCAAGCCAAGTAGATCCTCTTCGAATGTTTTCAACATTGATAAACCCGTCTCAGTGCTCAAGACCGAAGCCCTTACAACTAGCAACGACCCTAGCAAGGATTGTCCACCGCAAACCGACAACGCTCCTTCACCCCCACAACAGGACGGCGGGGAGGGAGAGGCTCACTCCAGGACAACAATTGTCAGCTCGAACTGTACAGAAGTTTGCGGTCAAACTCAGTCAAGCCGTTCTTGTTCCAAGATCTGCCTCACTAAGGTGTACCCTAAAGAAGCACAACAAGACATTACCAAGCGTAAAGTAACCGACGAGACGCTAGGTCAGTCAGTTTTCGTTCGAACCGAGCACGGAAACAAACTTGCACAATCAGCTCAAGATACCATTTCTTTAAAAACCAAAGACACCAAGGTCTTCAGAGATGAAGCAAATAATGGGGTTGCCCCATTGCCTTTCAGAACCACGCCAGCGCTCACCAGATAACAAAGAGCAGGCAGTCAAACGGTTCACGTCCTTACGGAAAACCCGAAAAAGGAAACCTGAGATGCAGCAACGCACCCGATTGGCCCACGAGGTACTGTGCACCCTAATGGCAGAGGTCACAGCCATTATAAACACACAATCATTCCTACCTGTGTCTTCTGACCCAGAAAACCCCTTTATACTTTCGCCATCAACGCTCCTTACGCAGAAGGCAGGAGCACCTCCTCCACCAGTAGACTTCTCAGACAAGGATTTGTACACAAAGCAATGGAGACAAGTCCAGGCTCTGGCAAATCAGTTCTGGTCTCGCTGGAGACAAAAATATCTACCTTTGTTGCAACAGAGACAAAAGTGGACAGAACCCCGCAGGAATCTTCAAGTTGGAGACTTAGTCCTGCTCAGGGACAAGCAAATTGCCCGCAACAGCTGGCCAACGGCCAGAATCACTGCTACATTCCCTAGCGGGGATGGACATGTCAGGAAGATTGAATTGAAGACTACCGACCAAGGCGATGTGAAAATTTACCAAGGGCCTGTTACAGAAGTTATTCTACTTCTACCCAATGACTGATTAAGAGACTAAGTTTTGTACTCTGCTCATTGTGACCTTACGAAGGTCAAGCGGGGAGTGTGCTGTCTTTACGACAGTTATTTAGTTTATAATATTTTTGCTTAGTAATTCATTCGATAGTATTTTCTAGTTAGAATTAGAAGTGTTTAAAGTATATTCATTGCATGTAAAATATATCGGCATGCGATCCGGTTTCGCCGCGTCTTGTGGGAAAGTACCGGTTTGAAATTAGCGCGAGGGTGGGGGCTCACCACGAGGCACACCTGAGCAGAAGTTGTTTTGCAGGCATGAGAAATCACAGTGAGAGCAACGCTGTAAGTTAATAGATAATCGATATATTAAACTAAGATGTTAATGCCGATCCTGTTAGAGGTAACGACGGTCAATAATGTCTATGCTTTCGTTAGTTAAAGAGTTGCGGATAGTTTGCATGGAAGTGTATTTAAAGTAGTCAATGGAGCAGGTAAACGCTCCCTGTATACTGCACCTTAGTGTAATGTAGTTATAGTCACCTTTGCAAGTATTTACAATTGAAATGTGTTATTAAGGAAGGAACAAATACTGTATCAATCTTGTATTGTTTTATCAACAGTTTTCACCATATGTTAATGTGAAGAGTGAACAGTAAATGGTTATTCTTACTGCGATCTGGTCTCATTGACTGGTTTATCTCGACGTTGAATTCGACGTTATTAGTACACGCGAAGGAGAACGTTACAGAACCGTTGGGATTATTCATTTTTACCTAATCTGCCAAAGCACACTCATGCCTTCTTTTAGCTCTCCTGATTTCCTTCTTGTCATCTCTTGCATTTCTTATATTCTTGAAGCAACTCTTTAGTTTCTTGCTGCTTATATTTGTTATGCTTCTCCTTCTTCTTTCTAAACATGGCCATAATATCCCTTGAAAACCAAGGTTCCTTAAACCTGTTAGCCTTGTCTATTATTCTAACAGGAACAACAAACTCTGTACTCTCAATTTTTCATTTTTGAGGCCGCCCACTTACCAAGCAACCCTAATTCGGAAAACAACCTATCCCAAACCACCCTTACCAGATCCTTTCTGATGCCATCAAAATTGGCTTTTTCCCAATTAGGAATCACAACCTGAGGACCAGTCCTATTGTTCATAATAATTTTGAAATTCATGAAATTATGATCACTAGATCAAATGTTCCCCTATACACACTTCTGTCAGCTGCCCTGTCTCATTCCCTAATAGAAGATCCAGCATGCATACTCACTAGTTGCCAATAATATCTTTATGGATAATTTTCTGTGAGGTCAGTGAGGATTAAAACACTTTACCACTGACAGAAAAATAAATGCCAATACCATCACATCCTTTGTTATAATATGTTTACAAATGTATTAGCAATACTTAATATCTTTGTTTCACATCTGGTTAAGCAACATCATGATGGAGTCCAAGTAAATCATCTTATCGTGTTATGTCATGTTTCTAGAAAGCAGCCCCAGCCCGCTTTTGTTCTGCTCAGAGGACTATAATGTAAATTATTTATACATTGTTTCAAATTAACTTATGTAGACATAACTTTTTGAAAGGTACTGTAGCGACATACAGAGCTAGAGATGACACGCAGTCGGTAAGCCGTTTCGAGACTAGTTTATTCAAACTTTGCGGCGCTGGCATTTAATCCCTAGCACCCGCCCTCTCCGGGCGGAAATGACGTCAGAGGTGCATTACCAAAGTCACCCCCCGCACGCTGGTTATTTGTGAGCCGGTTCTCCTGTGCAGAAAGTGGGTTGCCACAGTATCTTTATTCACAACTGTTGTCCACAATAACATGATAATAATTCTGTCAATGTCAGGTATCCAATTAATGGAGTTCAATGTGTTACATAGAATATTCATAGAATATTGCAAATATTGCTAGGTAGAATTGGATACCTGAGTAATCAGGACTGAATTGCAGAAAGTTTAAGCCTAGAAGATGGATTAGTAGAAGGCTTGATCTGTGATAACTGTCACTTCAATGTTTTAGCTATTACCAATCAATGAGTCGTTATTATGCAGACTCGAGGGGGATCCATTTATTCCCACCTACTAACTACAGGGGAGCTCAGTATTCACAGTAGGATGCATCCCTACAATCAACATGACATGATTATTGATATGTAGCATTTAATTTGTCATTAAACTTTGTCGGATTTCACTTGAGTGACTGTACTATTTTTAAAACTATTGCAAGAAATATATTTCACTCCAATGAGCAAATTATATTTAGAGTGAGTTCTTTAATTTTGTTGGAACATTCAATACCTTTATTGAATTGTGTTGTTGCAGATGTAGTCCTTCAGGCTTTTCTTGTCAACATTTTACTAATGTGAGTTCAGTGATTATAGTTGTCAGTGAAGCAGCAAGAAGCATATCAGAATCCCAGAGAATCAAAGTACTGAGAAAAGTGAAAAGTTCAAATGCTGATAAGTCGAGGTTGACTTTAATGCATGTTTCTCGAAAGATTCAAGATTCAAGATTGTTTAATGTCATTTCCTATACACAAGCATAAGAAGAGCAAAATAATTGTTACTCCAAAACCGATGCAGCAGAAAAAAAACACAAAAGATAAAGACAACAATAATAATACTAAAAATACACAATAAATATAAATCCATACGATAGCTTATATACAGACAATAAATTGATTGTATGTCCATAAAATGATGTTAGGCTGTACATAAGGTGACTAATGGGAATTAATAAAATAGTGGTGGAGTTAGTGGATGGAGGTGTTGTTCAGTCTTACTGCTTGCTACAACGCCTCCTCCCTGATGGGAATGGGATAAATGGTCCATGAGCATGGTGTGTTGGATCCTTCATGATATTACTGGCCTTTATCCAGCACCTTTCTGTGGTGAACTACATATACCTGTCTGGACATGCCCCCTGCTGACTGCTCCAGTGGCTCCTCCCACAGACCCCGGTATAAAGGCGATTGGGGCCTGAGCCCGGCCTCTCAGTCTCCAGGATGTAGCATGGTGGTCAACCATTGCATGTTCTTTCTTCCAGTCAATAAAAGCTGATATCTGGCCTTCAGGTCTCAGAGGGAGTTATTGATGGTGCATCACTTTCAGAATATATGCCCTTAAGCATCTTCAAATTCCTGGGTGTCAACATCTTGGAGAATCTATCCTGGGTCCAACATATTGATGCAATTACAAAATTACAAAGAAGGCACAACTGAGCCATTATTTCATTAAGAGTTTGAGGAGACTAGGTATGTCACCAACTACATGCGTAAATTTCTACAGATGTACCATTGGGACCTATCTAACTGGTTACATCACCATCTGGTCTGGAGGGTCAGGATCAGAAAAAGCTACAGAAAGTTGTAAACTCAGCAACTCCTTCATGGATGTCAGCCTCCCCAGCATCCAGGACACCTTCAACAGGCAGTGCCTCAAAAAGGTTGCATCCATTATTAAGGATGACCATCATCTAGGATATGCCTTTGTCTCGTTGTTACCATCAAAGAGGAGGTAAAGGAACCTGAAGACACACACACTCAACACTTCAGGACCAGCTTCTTCCCCTCTGCCATCAAATTTCTGAATGGCAGAAGGGAAGAATGAACACCACTTCATAATATCTTCCTCTCATTTTGCACTGCTAATTTAAACTGATATATATAGAAAACAGACAACCTGCTAAAGAAATGGCAAGGTTGCTGTCCAATGTTCTGCAAGGCGTGGAGAGGAATAACAGCAATTTTTATGTATTGCAATGTACTGCTGCCACAAAACAAAGGATAACATATGCCAATGGTATCCTGATTCTAATTCAGATTTGGGTAGCCTGGTTCCAATGATGCATTGAGCAGTTCTGACTACCTGTTGTAGATCCTTCCTGTCGGCACAGTGTAGTTTCCATACCAAGCAGCGATGAAGTTTATTGGGAAGCTCTCTACAGTGCATTTGTAGAATAACATGAGTATGGATGTGCAAAGCCCAGCTTTCTTCAGACTGCTTAGAAAACAGAGGACTTTGTGAGCTTTCTTTGCTGTGTAGGATGCATTCTAGGACCTGTGTGAGTTTGTGTGTGTTGTGCACTCTGAGGAGTTTGAAACTGCTTACAGTTTCCTCTACTGTGCTGCCAATATAAAGTAAGGTGTGAGAGGTGCAAATTCTATTGAAATTGATAACTATCTCATTTGTCTTGTTGACATTAAAGAGATTATTTGCCTGGCACCAGGCCTCAAGCTCTTCCACCTTCTCTCTGTAGGCTGTCTCATCATTGTCAGTGATGAGACCCAGCACTGTCATGCCATCAGTGAACTTGACAATGGAATTACTTGGGTGTTTAACCATGCAGTCATCTGTGAACAGAGTGTACAGTAATGGGCTCAGCACACAGCCCTGGGGGGGGGGGGGGGTACCCACGTCGAGCATGATGGAGAAGGAAGAGCTGTTGTGCATCCTAACTCTCTGAGGTCTGCTCATTAGGAAGTCAAACACCCTGTAGCACAGTGGTGTATTTCGACTGAGGAGTAGGAATATGTTCATCGAGATCTGTGGGACAATAGTGTTGAATGCTGAACTGAAATTGAGAAGCAGCATTCTGACATAATTGTTCTTGTTTTCTAAGTGTGTCAGGGCCAGTGAATGACAGATGCTATGGCTTCTGTCATAGAGCATTCTATCAGTAAGCATATTGGTGAGTGTCCAATGCGGCAGGAATGGAGTTTTTGATATGTGCCAGTGCCAGTGCCAGCCATCCACAGCATTTCATTATGACTGTTGTCACTGCCACTGGACAGTGGGCATTTAATTCTGAAAATGTAGAGTTCTTTGGTACAGGGATGATGGTAGCTGATTTGAATCATGTGGGAAAGCAGCCTGGATAAGTGAAGTATTGAAGATGTCCATGAAGATGTTGACGAGCAGCTGTGCACACTCCCTGAGTACTCGGCCTGGAATGTTGTCTGGTGCAGCCTCCTGATGGGGGTTGACTGCAGAGTCCTTCTGTCTGAACTTACAGAAAATAATGGACCTGTTATTATGGAGCTGTAACATTATGTAAAAGAATACTTTATGGTTAAACAGTGACTAAATGGAACATTAATATATGGATGTACAACATTTTGCAAGGCTTTCAGTTTGATCTTTAAAAATATTCTACAAAATTTGGCAGTTTTGTAGTTGGTGAAAATTTCAAATTTCCTTTAACAATGAAGTAAAGGTATGACTGTTACAGTGCAGGCCAATAAGTCTGAAATAAAGTAATAATGAATGAGTTTTTTTTATGTTCCTGCAACAAAACCAACTGCAGTTGGCTTAAACACCAGCCTTTAGAAGAAGTCAGTGCTTAAAGTTACACCTTCTTGTGAATAGTTCAATAACCAAAGGGTATTGATTTAGAATATTTTGCCAAAGATCTAGAGGACAGTTCTTTTTATTTACTCTTTTTCATTCAGAATCTAGACCAGAGGTTTGCAAGCTTTTTTATGCCACGGACCAATACCATTAAGCAAGAGGTTTTTGGACAAAAGGTTGGGAACACCTGATCTAGATCATTCTGCTTTGAGATGTTTTGTAACAGGGAAGTGAATGCGTACCTGAAGACAAAATTAGACTGTGAAGCCAGATGAAGGATGATTGCTCTTTCAAAGAACTAGCACAGGTCAGGTGCACTGAGTTGTCTATGACGTAAGATGCCATCATTCCACGAAAATGCTAGAGGATTTGGCTGTCATTGTCTTTGGGGTTTATCTTGAATAAGATCAATTAAAACACTTCTTTGTTGTTGAGTTGGAAGTCAGATTTGAATAAACAGAGTTAATTCCATGTACTGCCTTATGAAATTGTACAATAACAAAATCACAATCCACCACCAAATTTATGGTCATTTGTGCAAGTCAATAAAGTAACATATCATTACTTATGTAGTACATTATGAATGTTTTATGGTAATTAGAGGTAACACAAGTGATGACAACAATGCATTCACTTGGGGACATACTTCACAAATTACAAAAATTTTGATATTTTGATTTTCAAATCTCTCAATCTGTTTAAGAGAAAAACTGAAAACAAAATATACTTCCACAACTACCAGTACCAATTAAGTATCCTAGCATTGGAAAATAGATTCACAAAGATATATATCCCAAATCGTAATATTTCTTCTTTGTTGTCTTTCATTTTCCGTTTTTCCTGTTGAAAGGACAATTTTGGAATCAAAATGGAGTTTTACTCTTCATATCAAAAAGCATTAAACTAATGTCATACCAAGAATAAATCCTTTTCTCTGGCTAGATCAATGAACATATACATCTTGTGATATGAATTTCCGTCTTTGAAATCAGGATCCTGAGGCAATAAAGGAAGGTGTACCATCCAATGACCATTACTGAAACAGCACACAATGGAAGCTGTTAAGTACACAGTTTTGAACTCAATCATTTTTAACACTCAGTGTCTACTACTCACTATAATTTGTAGTTAGAGACAAAAGGCCTTATTGGAAATTAATGTCTGACATAGCAGAAGATAAAACAAAATTCAACAGTTTCATACAACAAAAGCACCACAGTAACTTGGACTTAGCACAACACTATTACAGATCTGGCATTCTGGATCTTGGAGATCAATTCTGGCACCATTCTGTAAGGAGTCTCTGTACGTCCTCCCTGTAGAATGCCTAGGTTTTCCTTTGCTGCTCCGATTTCCTCCAACAGTCCAAATACTTACTGAGTAAGTTAATTGGTCCTTATAAACTGTCTCATAATTATGGTAGGGTTAATTGGGTTTGTCCGGGGTTGCTGGTGCTCCACGCTGTAAGGATAAGTAAATAAAGAAGTTGATTAATTAATTAATAGAGAGAATTTTATACTAGGCAATGAAGCAGAACTACACTATAAACAGGCATTTAATGTAATAAAGGTTTTACGTATTAAGAGCCCTGGCAAACCAAGATCATAGAACAGTAGAAATTGCTGGAAAAGGCAAAATTGAGATAATACAATAATTAATGGAGCTGAAGTATTAAAATCAATCCGCATCAAAAATGGTTGACCACATCACAAGTGACTTAAAGATTTAGGAGTGATAGAATATAAGAAATCTGAAATTTTCAATTATACCATTTGTTAAGTTGTATGTTACACCTAAAATTGGACTTCAAGTTATGCTCAATCACTGATGTCAATTTTTTTTTCCAAGTATCCTTCCAATCATATTAGAATACTTGTGATGGATATAAATTGGCACAATTCAGCAGAAATTACTGAAAACAGAAAAGTCTAGATATATACCAGGAGCTTCAGCTTTGAATCTTAAACTGAAAGTTTCAATTCATTTAACCATCACTCATGCCTGGCACAGCATGGATCAGAACTTGCAACTGGAACAGCTTTCAATTTTTAATGTGACTTATGCTTTGCCATAAAAAAACCATTAAGAAGGATCAAAAAGTACACATGGGATTTCTGCAGGATTTAAATAAAAGTACTTTAAAATGACCTTGCAAGAAAGCACTGTTGGGGGGGGGGGGGGTGGAATTGCTCTTTGAGAGCTAGGAGTATGGCAGAAGTTCCATTTATTGACTCTGGTAAGTAAGGTGATTTTGGATCATTAGTAATTAAATGCAATATTTGCTAATGTTCCAGGACAAGTCACCAAAAACTCCTTTGGAGTCATGGTCATGTCATATTAAATATGCTTAAAGGATATGATGGTCTCCAGGTACAAAATGATAGAATTCAACGTGAATTGATGACAGACAAATGGGTTCGTTAGCACAGGGAAACAATATTCAAGTACTACCGGTTTATTCAAAACTGAGTATAAAACTTCACCTGGCCAAATTTCATGATTAAATAGAAAACAACTCATCATATTTTGGCTGGATATACACACCAGAACTCTTGATATTTTGAAGGTTTCGGGTCCTACTGAAACAAATGTAACTTTTTGAGTTGGAATTAAACTGATGACTCAGAAATGTTACTATGCTATGAGTCAGAAGGATCACCATTTCAAAGTTCACAGTAAATTTATTATCAAAATACATATACATCACCATAAACTACCATGAGATACATTTTCTTACAGGTACTCAGAGTAAATACAAAGAAGAGTAGAATCAGTGAAAAACTGCACACAACAAAAATGAAGACAACAATGTGCAAAAGATGGTGGAAATACAAACAAAAAAATCCCCAAAGAACTAAAATAACTACATAAGTAATACATATTGAGAACATGAGATGCAGAGTTCTTGAAATTAAGTCCATAATGTGTAGAACAAGTTCAGTGCTGGGGTGAGCCTGATAGTGGGGGTAATACACTGTAACTGTTTCTGAATCTGGTGGGATGGGACCCAAGGCTCCTGTACCTCTTTCCTGATGGCAGCAGTGGAAAGAGAGGATGGACTGAATGGTGGCAGTCCTCAATTACACAATTGAAGGTAGGGGTAGAGTAAGGGTTCTGATTGCTAGCTTGGTTAATGGAATAAAGTCTGTTAAAGTAGACCATGTAGGTAAGTTAAAGCTGGAGAATGCTCTAGGCAGGCTGATTGATGCAAATGTAGAAGCATGTTCTTTTATTCTTTAGAAAAAATCTTATTTTTATCTGCCTGAAGTTGTTTTCAAAGGCATGGAGTGGATTTGGATTTAACATTTTTAGCATGTTATATTTGTCAATGTTCTTTTAATTGCCGAATTAATCATGTATAAAATTTCATCCAGTCATTTTGTGATAATTGAGTAGCTTGTTTATCACAAAATTTTAATCATTTATCAGAATTAATAGGTGCTCTCTTATTATGCTATTTACATAATGCAGATTGAAGTGTAATGCATTTGGGAATTGATAGAAAAGTGAGAGTGAAAATTTTGTTTTACTTCTGAACCAGATCATGGTCTTAGCTCAGGAGAGCAGGCAAGAGCCAAAGGGGTTTTCCTCTGAAAGTTGGAAAGGAACATAAAAATAAATTAATCATTATTGTTTGTAAATTACTGTAAAAGATATTATTCTATGAATACTTAATGCACACCACATCAAATTCCTTATTCTGTTATAATAGCTTGTTTATTTTTAAATGAGTTAGCACCTCCTGGGGAAAGGAATTTAAACAAGTGTATTAAGCATTTGGATCTGATAATTGTCCTGGAACCATTGATGAGTGTATGAATATCTATGTCTAAGCCGTGAAGGAAATGGGTGCATCAAGCAAGGAAAAGAGAAATTGGGCGAAGGTTATTTTGTAAAAGAGCAATTCATAGAATAAGAAGTTGATGGGCAGGAAATAAGAAGGTAGGTAAAGGTGTTGGGGAAATTGTTGTAAAATAATGACTGACAGTGGCCTTAAGAGGAAATGGGATAGTACAACCAGTATTCTGGCATCATTCAGATATTGATGGTATACTGGATTCCAACGTTGATTTCTTAGATATATCAAAGAATCAACTTCCCCTCTTTTCTAATATTCAACCTACCCTCCCAAATTCCTAAATACTGTGAAATTTACCTATATATGCCCAAAATCTGAAGCAAAAGTGAAGCAGATGCAGGGAAATTCTTTCATCATCATCTGCTGCCATTGGCACGAACACAACATCCATCTCAGCACCTTGGCTGACAGGCAGAAAGATGTTTTGTTGTAGAGTTGGTGCAAAAGAAATCCTGGGGGATAAATGTGAAAAAGTGTAAGGGTTTCTCACACATTAACTGGAGTCCCAATGAGCTAAAGGAAGTCAGCAAGGATAGATCTAATATAGACAGAAAATATGTACAAGGAACACTCAGTAGATCAGACAGAGCCTCTGAAAGATTAACAGCCATAAGCATTAACTCTATATCCTTCACAAATACCACTGGACCATCTAGGCATTTCCATCAGTTTATATTTTACTGATTAGAAATCTGAATTTCTATTCATTCTATTCTTCATATTAATGTTACATTTGAACATGGTCACATATGATTCTGGTTTGTGAAATATTAGTATAAAGAAACATTAAGAACAATGTGAAGTGGCTCCTTATTCAAATTACTAGTTACAAATATTTAGTACAATTCTATGTTCTTATTTGGTTCCAATACCTTGATGCTGTTATGTAACAAAATCCTGTTTTTTTTTCTCGTCTTGGAAGGTTTACTTGTCTTTTTTAATATCCACAATCTTGTGAAAAGAAAATTATACATGTTTCTCCATGGGGAAAAGTGATTTCCCTTTTAAATGACATAATTATAAATTTGAGATTATAGCTTTGATACTAACACGTACTGTTAGGTAAGAGATTTTCTTGAGTGGTTCTGAGGGAACTGATGATGATGAAAGATCATGAAACACAGTTCCAGTTTTAATTCCATTGCTGCCTTTGTGGGATTTAAATTCATATCTCTAGATTATTATTCCATGTCTCTGAGTTACTTAGCTAGTAACTTGAATACAGCAAGACTATTACCATAGCAAAGCTTTGAACCAGAATGATAAGTCCAATGCACTAATTTTAGTCACCTCGCTGGAATGGAGGGGAACTTCGAAAATTTAATTTTCTGAAATTGGACTGCTTTCCCTCAGGTATTTACAGGTTTTGAGCGAGGAATTAATCCTACAATACATAAGTTATCATAATCATATGATCATTATTGACTGGATAGAAGGACTTCATCTCACATCTTTGTTGTGTATTCTTATAAGCACTCCAGATTCTGTTCATTTATGATTGTTGATCTCAAAATAGAACAGCATGTTTTGTTTGGTTCCCACTAATACTCAACTTGAAAGGATATTTTATTCAAGAGTTGTGTTGGACAGGTACATGTGTAGGAAAGGTTTACAGGGAAATGTGCTAAATGAGGTTGAATGGAACTAGTTTAGAGCAGCATCTTGGCTGGCATGGATGAGCTGTACTGAGGAGCCTGCTTCCGTGCTGTATTACTCTAAGCATAATTTTTTATGTAAAATAACTTTCCAATTATTAATCACAAAGGTAATATCTTTGAATATTCCAGTCACAGTTATTCACAGTACCATTGAATTTGACCCCATTGCGCCACTCACTTTCCACACACTCTTATATATTTTCAGTAAATGTGTATTCATCCTTTTAAAGATATATAAAGATATCATAATCTCTACAGATGTTTCACTGGATTCTTAACCTGGAAATTAGTAGCTGACAAAAATGAGTATAAGTACCTTGACAAATGAACAAAGACTTTAAGGAGTAGGAGGTTGTAAGTGAAAGGGACAGCCTGAAGCTCTTCTCCTATAGCAACAGATTTGGCAGAAAGAGTGTGTCCTTTCCATAAGAGGTACATTCTGACTCTAAAGCAAACTTCATTTGTATTAGCTTTTGTTGGAGTAACTTTTTCCTGAGACTGTATCATTTATAAGTGATTTCAAATCTTTGATTTTCATACTTATTCCACTCTTTAGCTGCTCAGATCCCATCGTGAGTTGAAATCTAGTCTATCCTATTCCTTTAATTGCCAATATATCATGGTAAGTGGTCCATCAATAGTCCTTGCTTCTTTTAATATTTAGTTTGAAAGGATATTTTATTCAAGAATTTGAATCTAATTATAGTTCTTTACATAAAAGGTCTTGAGACAAATCAGAAAGTCGTTGTTTTTATTTTCCCCTCTGCCATGTTAATTGATTCTCAAACAGACCAAGTGAGCAAATGGTATAAACTGCTTGCAGTTGGAGAATGGAAACTGGCTGGCGGTTTTTATTTTGATCACCCTCCAATGAGATATGATGGATATTCATATAACAAAATTGCTGTATCAGTTAGGGCATTGAGACTTTTAAACTTGCTTCCATTTATCAGGATGCGAAGTTGTAGAGAGTATTACTATCTGCAGGAGATACTTGTCTGTAAAAAAAGTGTGGATTGGTAAGAAGTGCCCTTCTTATATTGGTTCGATCAATAAATTGAAAACAAAGCTATCAACTATTCCACTACTGCAACCTTAACTCGTGACCTTTAAGCTGAACAATGTACTTTATGCAGAGCCAGGTATTTATTGATTAGAGGATACTGGGGAGGGTCAGCTCTTCATTAGGACAAGGTTATACTTATCTGACTAACTCATGAAGCATAATTAAAAGAGACAAGTCCTTTTTGTAGGGTTTAGCAGTCTAGTTATTAAAGATTCCAAACTGAGATGGATGAGTTGAACCGTGAATCCCTGCCGCACATCTGTTACTGCCTAAAGTGGCATTAATGTGACAGGTGCTGATAAACATTTTTCTTTCTTAAGTGTACTGTTAGTTCTTTTTGGCAAAATGCAGGAGAGAATACAAAAGACTAGAACAAAATTGCTCTGTCACATTTCTCCGTAAATCTTTTGCTTCCAAAATTCTGAGGGTATACATTATACAGGAAAGGACAAAACTGGCAGAAACATCAAGGAAAAGCAGAGTTCAGATTGTCAGATCTGGACCTTGGAGGTTTCCTCTGTACTTTCTAAGAGGAGAAGTCCCTAAAGATACTTAAAAGAAACTCAAATGATTTGTGAGTTGGTTGGTGCACAGGTGGTGGCTGGGACTTACTCATCAAGCAGAGTTTATTCCTGGACCAACCTGGAAAAAAGAGTCAAGGTGACAACTGACATGGTGAATGAGCATATAGTGACCTTTGTAAAACTGCAGTTGAGCTATTTGGTCATATTTATTGGAGATAAGCACTATATCCCTGAATCTATATCCTTCTCCAATCACTTAGTATACTTCTATAGACTATTTTTCGACACTGAAGCAACATCTTTCTCCCTATATTTTATTCCATCTGTGTAGTCTAACTACTGTTCTTGTTCATCCCATCCAATTTTCCTTCCTGTCAACATCATCATTTCTTCCTTAAAATACATGGTCCCATCTGCCTTTGCAAAATATTACCTCGATCTCTTGCTTTCTAAATTTCTTCAATGAGCTGTGTTTATCCAAATTCAAACTCAATTCTATTACAATTCCATGCTGAACGTTTCCAGTCTGGATTCCACCTCTGCCAGGGCACTGAAACAAACCAAATCATAATTTGAAAATTACAGCAGTTTAACTGAGAAGGACTCTGGGCCAATATTCTTCTTCCTATCTGTTTCTATTCATTGATAATATAATTATCCAATAACTGCATAATACATCTGATGTGATTGAACTAGTAATCATATGTCCTTTTGAATTGACAGCAAACAGCATGATATTGTAAGTGTTGCTGTTCTGCATGGTATCTTTTGTTCTGAATGTCTAAAATAATACAGATTGCACCACATATGGTTTAAGCACGGTGGTCTTTCCCCTATGAGTATAGACAGTCTCTTTGCAACCAGAATAGAACTAAAGAATTTTTGGTAAGGTTAAAAGTAAATCCCTGTTTCATTAGTATTTGAATGATAACACATTGGTATGTTACACAACACAAAAGATGCTGGAAGAACTCAATGGCTCAGACAGTATCAGAGGGGGGAGATGGAAAGTCAGCATTTTGGGTTGAGACCTTTTATCTGGACTGAAAGAAAGAGGGTAGATACTGAGTCTATAAGGGGGAGGAAAGGGGTGGAACAATAGTTAATGGGTGATAGGACTGGACATCTTTCTTCATAGATGCTCCGGCATCTTGTGCATTGCTCTATATTCACCATCTGCCATGTTTTGTATCTCCTGATACATTACACGGTTAGATAAAATGATTATTTTACCCTTAACGAATTTAAGAAAGCAAGTGTTAGTCACACTTGAAAATGCTAAATGCATCCAAATATTAGGTATTAAGCCAAGCATTAAACTTAAGTACTGGAGAGACAAATTTAGTTGATAAGTTCAATCAAGTATTGGGATAACATAAGGCCACTTAAGTTGTTTGGTAAGAGCAACACATTTATGCTTTTTCCTTGACTGAATTATGTTGTTCCAAAATGATGATCTTCACTTCCACCATCAATTTTTCACATCTAAAACTAAAAACAACTAAGCAACAACAGAAATGGTTACCTGTTGAACTGCTTGTTATGTTTAGAAAAGGAATTATCTTGCAAGTAAGGACTTCTGCCACTGAATCATGTGCAGAACTTGAAAGCTAAGAGTCGTACGTGATGTCTAGAACATCAGAAGGCTAGGTCTCATTAAGAGATATTGCCCCTGATGTGAGTTTCCCAAGATAAAGAAATCAGTGACACTCCAGTGATTGACAATGACAGTAGAACTCCACTTCCTGACAATAGCATATACACAAAATGCTGGGGGAATTCAGTAAGTCTCTGCAGAATTCTTTTTGATTCGCAGTAGAGGTAGGTTTCAAACTCCTTCAAATGGTCATTCACTACCAGATGAAAAATTCCTCCAACTAAGAATACGCATCTAAGAATAGCCCAGAAATTTCAGTGGATCTGGAAGAAAAAGTGTTTCAAACTTTCATTTTTTGACTCTGTAAATTATCAGCAGCAGTAACTATCTTGTATCTCAAGCTTTATTATTTATGGGAAAGACAACTGCTAATGTAGTGCTCTCTCAGATAAATTTTCTTCATATTATCATGGAAATTTTACATTATAATGCCTTAGGTCATCAAATAAACCCAAAACAATTTAATATTCCATTGAACAATCAATTGACATCTTCCCCAAATCTCCTATTGCCATATTGCACATCCTGTTTTAACCTACTTGTAAATAATTTTCTATTCTTTTCACATTTGCCGTGTCACATTGTGCTTGCAGAATATTTGCTGCATTTGACTAGATTACAATATGAGAACTGTTTTGAGATGTTACTGATATTATATCATACATTCCTCTTATTTATGTAATAAACATGATAGAAATATGCATTCAAAATTAATGTGAACTTTCAATTAAAAATTGCTGAGACAGTCTATCAATAGTTGTAAAAATTATAGATTGGTTTTAGATATAGTTGCTTTATTAGAAAGAAAATGTACTTACATTGCACCTGATGTCAGGGCACATTGAATAATCATGGACAGTTATTTTTTTCGTGATTTAGCTAACAAAACAGTAATATCAAATGTTGTTATTTTTCAAAATTAACATAAGGAGTCAATTAACAGACTGAGAAAATGTGGTATGGGAAAAACATTGGCTAAAGCCTTGGATTTCCATGTTTTTGGATAACACTGAGCTCTTTCTAGTTGCCTTGAATAAAAATATCCAGTTGGACAGTATAGACGACAATGTTGTAGTCCATCAGTATTTAGCAGAGTGACAAGCTCGATTATGATTTCAACAACCATGTAGAAACAGACAACAAACATTGGATATTGTTTGGCTTAAAGCAAAAATGGCAGGTTACATAAAGTGGGGAAGTGCAAAGAGGAAGAGTGAAGAGAGGAACTCAGGAAGACAACTCTGAGCTTAAATCTGGTGAAAATGAGATGATACAGTGATAGCTGTAAACATTGCTGTAAGACAAGAATGGTACGAATTCTGAGACAGATCAGAGAATGAGACAGATAGAAAGCTAAATAAAGAGAATGAGACAGAGAGAAATAAAGAGTGAGAACAACATTAAACAATTATTCTTTTTAAGCATTTGTATAATTAAATGTTTCAATTTTGAGGAGAAGGTGATATTCATTTTATATAGGGAATAAATCGAATTATAACCTCCTGTGTCCAAAGTACAGCTAAACACTCAAATTTGAAGTTTCTCCATTAGGTTCTCATACCAACATGATTCAATAATTAAAATTCACGAAGTACATGAAATTACTTGCTTCGGCTTTCAACTATTAGTGTAAGTGTAAAGCAGATTGTCAAATTGCTTTTTTTAACCCTGATTGTCCTGATTTATATTCTCTATATTGTGTTGTGGTTGGTCTGGAGTTTTTTTTTTGTGTTGTGGGGCTTGGGGAGGATACTAAGTTTACTTGTCTTCAATTTAGGTGCTTTTTTTAAAAATTCTCTTTCTTTGTATCATATTGTCATTGTATGCTTAATTTTGCACTGTATTAATGTTCCTCATTGTGATTTGGGGTTTTTTAATTTGTAAAATGTATAAAAAAAACTAATATAATTTTTTTTTAAATGAGTGCTGAATCTACTTCTTTTTCAAATTTAATTATTGTCAAAAATCAATTTTCTTTTTTATTTTTTCTTTCCATCTTTGTCTAATCAAAGCTTTATTTCCACATTACATATATCACTATCTGCAACTAATTTTTCATTGGATAGAGTATCCTAATTCAGACATTTTGTTTTAGGTTTAGTCTAGCTAGCTGAGAGCTTTTCCATTTAATTGGTTGAATAGACTAAACTGGGCAGTCAAAACTGCCCAACACATTACTGGCACCACCCTACCTGCCATCAAAGACGTACATACATAGAAGTGCTGGAAAAGGGCCAGAAATATAATGAATATTCCCATCCAGCCTGATTAAGGACTGTCTGTCCCGTTCCCATCAGTGAGGAGGCTATGTGGCTTCCACAGCAGGACCACCAAATTCCTTACTTTCCCCAAGCAGTAAGGCTGATTTGTCAGGAAATATAGATGAGGCTTGATCCAAACACAGAGCAGCAGAACATTTAGCATGAGCTATAACTTGAAAAGTGACCTGCAAAATAACAACCCACAAGGGCCTCGAAACAAGAAAGAACAGATATGTAACACAATAAGGCATATGTAACACAATAACTGAAGGCTAGGAGCAACCCATTAAGGCTGGCTGGTTTGATTAAGGCACTGTAGATGATAGTGGAGTTTAAACAGGCTGCCAGTGATGAATTGTGAATGAGTGGCAGATGATTCTTTGTCTGGGTGGTGACCGGGAGGTGCCTGTATGTGCAAGCCTGACATGATGAACACCTACACCCACTAACTCACCCCACTATATCATCACTGATCATTTTCTGTCAAGAGTCACCTCATGTACAGAAACTCCCATGCAAGGCCATATCAAGGAGACAGAGTCCATTAGGAAAAGCTGGTTTCTGAGATGTGCTGTGCTAATTCTACATTTTTCTAATTCTGATGAAAGGTATTGACCCGAAATGTCAACTGTTTACTTACTTCCATAGATGCTGCCTATTCTGTTGAGCTCCTCCAGCATCTTGTATATGTTTTTCTACAACTTTGCATTTCTTGCAGTCTCAGACAGAGCAGTTTCCATACCAAGTTGTGATGCATCTAGGTAGGCTGAATTTTATGGTGCATTAGTAAAAATTAGAGAGGGTCAAAGGAGACATAAGAATTTTTTTTAACCTCCTGGGGAGTTAGAGAGCTTTTTTGGCTGTGACATCTATGTAGTTGGATCAGGATCAGATGTTTCTGGAGAGATGTTCAGAAATAATCTGAAGCTTTAAATAATGATTGGTTCCTTGTACGTTAGCCAGAAATATTGGTTCTGATAAAGGCAGAAGATGGTGGAAACACACAGCAGGTTGGGCAGAAGTAGTTAATGTTAACTTGTTCTCTTTCCACAGATGCTGTCTAGCCTGCTGACTTTTTCCAGAAATTGTTGTTTTAATTTGTATTTCCAGTAAGTCTAGATTTTTTGACAGTCATCAAGGTTAAGATTTTTACTTTTATTTAGTATTGTGAAAAATTAGAGTAATTTCTAAAATTTAGATAAAAATGTGATGTGGAAAGAGGATCTAAGAACTGGAAAGTATAAGGTTTAATGACAAACAATCTGGCTTCCTGTAGAAAGTACACCTGTACAGCTAACTGAACAATGCAAAAACATTCATATGTAAAACTAATATGCTATATTTTTCATTGTTTATTCCTGTTGAGTTAATATTGATTTTTTTATAAAGAGGCCACATGAAACTAAAGGTTAGCTCATGACTTATTTTACCATTTGATCAATTAATTTAAAATTTACTCCATTTAGATTGCCTGCAATTCAGATTATACACTATTGATAACAATTGTCAGAATCTACTTCCCTTGAACTGCATGTCAAGAACTGCAGGTGCATTGATTCTTTTTCTTGATTTAACATGCTACAAGTTTTTGCCTGGTTATTCAAGTGTATTCTGTTGTCTCAGATTTTCTGCACAATGTAGTAAAAATAGATTTCTTTATTGCAATGAATATGATAACAACCAATTATGGGTTGTTTTTCATCAGCTGGAATATTTGACCTGGGACTTCCTGGCAGCCAGATCCATTCCTGCTTCCATTTCAGAGTTGCGAGGTAGGTACAGCAGGACGTTTCGAACTGCTTGTAAATTGGTCCACAGACCCTGTTGATGGGTGTTTCAAAGACTATGTGGTCATTATAACAGCATTGAACTGAAAGGAATGTAATACAAGTACATTACTTGACGATATTCTTGAGCTCTCTTACTCCACTGCTGATTTTGTGACAGCTCCTAAACTCCAGATCACACCTCCATTACCTGTGCCCTACATGATCTCACAATCTTCCATGTTGTCATTGATCCTGAGATTCCCATTCCCCCCACCCCCACCTGCAACATTTTGTTTGAAGCTTAATTCTCTAGTCCTCAAACACTGGCATGTCACATCCTTCTCCCTATAACCTTCTTCCATAGAACCTACTGGACTACATCCTTTCAATTCCTGCAAGACAATCTTCCATTTACTGGTCACTCCTATCACCCATCAAGCCATCGGCGATTTCTCTCCATTCTCTTTCATGAATCCTTTCTGTCTAATTGTTGGCCTCCCTGTAATCGGACCTGAACCACAAGAATGACCAGACTTATGGCCAGCAATCTCCTCAGTCTAACCTTAGGTTAAGGAGAACTAGCTTGGAAATTATCCATTAATTAAACAGGCAAAACCCAGTCTGTTGTGCCTGAAGGGTTGAGTGTCAGCTACACCTGAAAGTTTATACAGTGGTAAAATATATATTATTCAGATTTCACAGTAATGAATACTTTTAACTGCTAGTAAAACACCTATTCTTGACAAAGCCAAACTTAACCTAATGAGTAAATTGCAGGAAAACCCTGAGGCACTAAATATATGCCTCTCCCCTTCTTACCCCATCCCAGATATATTTAGTTTTTTTTCTCTCTCTGCCCATCACTCTGCCTGTTCTCCATTTCGCTCTGGTGCTCCCTGCCCCCTTTCTTTCTCCCTAGGCCTACCATCCCACGATCCTTTCCCTTCTCTAGCTCTGTATCCCTTTTGCCAATCACCTGTCTGGCTCTCAGCTTCACCTCACCCCCTCCGGTCTTCTCCTATCATTTCACATTTTCCGCTCCCCCTCCTACTTTCAAATCTCTTACTATCTTTCTTTTCAGTTAGTCCTGACGAAGGGTTTCGGCCCGAATTGTCGACAGCGCTTCTCCCTATAGATGCTGCCTGGCCTGCTGCGTTCCACCAGCATTTTGTGTGTATTGCTTGAATTTCCAGCATCTGCAGATTTCCTAATGTTTGGCACTAAATAGAGCACAGTTTCCCAAACCTGCATAATGATATTCGTCCATGGTATAGAAAAGGCTGGGAGCTCCTGAGTTGCAGGATGTGGAAAAACTTCCACAATTTCAAACACATTTTGATACTTCAAATGGCTGCTCTATTGGTTTTTTGTAACTGTACTTTACCTGTTCCTACCAGTTAAGGTTAGAAACTCTGGCCCTCAAGAGAAAAAGCAGATGGACATGAAGAAACACCAGATACAATTGACAGAATAGGCTATTGTTATTCATCATTGCATTACTTTGGAATCTTTAGATAAATATTTTAAATCAATCCCAATCTTACAATCTGAGAAAAATGCATTTGTGATAAATCAATTGACATATTTTATGCTAAAACCAAAATTACACGTAACCAGGTGAACATTGAATATATATTTTTTTTGTTGAAGTGTACTTATGTACTCACCCTGGTAATGCTAAAATAGCTGCCTGTGCTTTTAAGAGAAAGTGGTGGTACCATTTTGCATATGTGGAGTAGATAGAACATTTACAGCATTCTGGAATGGGAGTCAAGTGCTAGTCGTATGGTGAGGAAAGATTTTCTCGAGCAAGGTATCGGCACTGGATAGTGTGTTTGTGCAAGGTTCCTTATTGGCCTAGTGGCATGAGTGAGGAGAACTTGTTTCAGGGTCTAGCCAATATGTGTTTGGAAATTAAGCACGTGTGTGCCAAAAAAATACCACTACCATATCAGTTTTGTATAATTTGTTTTATTTATTTTCATACTGCATATGTAACAAGGGTGTGGACCAAAATTAAGCTGAGATTGTAATAGCAGGAACTGTTTTTTTGAATTCAATTTGTTGTTTTTATTTTGATACCCTCTTTCTGCATTAAAACATCTAAAACAGATAAAGGGATTATAGACGCGAAAAAGTATTTGCTGTCCTGCATGAGTATTTTCCCCAGGCTACAAAAAACGTAAGGTGGTTGCAAATGTTTTCACAATACATTCATTTGAACTTAGTTTTCATGATCCTGTTTTTCCTTACAGTGATCTTTCTTTGAAGCCCAGCTAAAATGTTCTTTGAGAATTTGCGCTCAGTATCACCAACTGATTACAATAAAAATGGAGCATCACAGCAGAATTTCAAGATGTACTAAGCACCACTGTAACAAGTTATGCATAAGGAAAAAATTATGGATAATGACATGGTAACAATTAAGTTACAAATATATCTTAAAGCACAATGGATTTGGCCATTCCTACTAGTTGACATTCTCTAGATTTTCCTCTTAGGCTACAGATGCAGGAATTTGAGTTTTAGAATTTTAGATGCAATACTAAACTTTGAAAGTAATATCATTCTGCCTTTTGTTTAACTGTTTCTTAATTTCACTTTTGCTAAGATCTACAAACTTACCCATTACTGAAATATACGATCACCTAGTTTCTATACTTCAGTTACATGCTGTCATCAACAAGAGACCCATTCTGGGCTGCAGTTTTTACATTCCATTTCCATGCAGTAGCGTTTTTACATACCATTTCTATGCAGATCTTTCAAACTTAATGAGCAGGTTAAACTATTAACTCGGAAAACAAATCACTGATTGATTAATTCCAAATTGCGTTTCTTATAGCCCTCATATTTAATAGTTGATTGTTAACGACCTTAATCTTGGTAAAAGTGCTTTGCCTTAATGTGCACATGACTCTGTAAAAGCTGCAAAATGTCCCATCACTTCTGCCACATACGTATTCTTGATTATTTCACAAAGCCAGGCATATTCATGAGTCCGTTCCATATATAAAGGTCACAGGAAGCAATAAAAGGAAGTGAATAGTGAAATATCAGTTAATCGAGTTCCAGAGCACAAAAGGGAGAAAAAAATGAAACAATTTGTCTTTTATTTGATTTCAGTTTAACACAGCACAAGTTGTGACAACATTTACAAGTGATTTTGATTACCTGTGGCAGTGGCTGGAGGATGTGAATCAATATTAATTGAGAAAATGTACAGTAATTAGTGCAGGTCCTTCACTGCCCCAGAGGAGTGCCTCACCATAGAAACCACCTTTACTGAATAGTAGCTGAATCTCACTGATGGCAAAGCATGCACTCAGATTAATAAATGAGGCTCATTTTAATGGAATTTAATGCGTTTTACCTCTGTGAACTTTCAAATGATGTGCAAAGGCATAAATCTCAAATGTGTGACTTGGATTCAGTCTGAAGGGAGAGTTAGTTGGCAGAGATCCCTGAAGTGCTGTACAATGGTGTCATGGTTGACAGGTGAGAGTGTGAACAGCTCAGAAATGAAAAGCACTTGGTTTAAATAAAATCTGCACGGTTTCTATGTTGTCAGCCCAGAAATTAAATTAATTTAAAAGTTGATATTCTTGTATTTTGTTGAAGCTACCTACTTGAGCAAGTACTATTGATTTCAATAAAGTAACTAAATTAGAATTGGATTTGTTCTTTCAATTTATCAACATCTTACTTCCCCAGTTATATCTATTATGCTCTTTGAATGTACTATTTTCATTTTCAACTTTCCTACATACATCCTGAAAGCTGTAAAATTTACTGGATGAAACTGCTGGGAGTTTTTCATATAAATCAATCATTAATTCTCTATATTATCAGCACTACAAACAAACATGTTAACTTTTGTACCTTGTTTATCTTGGATACTGGTAACATTTATGCCACCATGAAGAGACATTTGGACAATTCTTTTTAAAATTGCTCTTCATTAAGTGAAACCAAATGCTTTTTTATCATGTTGCTCGATGGTCACACCAATAATAAATGGTAGGCCATTGAAGAATGCAGTAGAACAGAGTAATCTAGGAATAATGGTGCATAGTTCCCTGAAGGTGAAATCTCATGTGGATAGGGTGGTGAAGAAAGCTTTTGGTATGTTGGCCTTTATAAATCAGAGCATTCGGTATAGGAGTTGGGATGTAATGTTAAAATTGTACAAGGCATTGGTAAGGCCAAATTTGGTGTATTGTGTACAGTTCTGGTCACCGAATTATAGGAAAGATGTCAACAAAATAGAGAGAGTACAGAGAAGACTTACTAGAATGTTACCTGGGTTTCAGCACCTAAGTTACAGGGAAAGGCTGAACAAGTTAGGTCTTTATTCTTTGCAGCGTTTAGAAGGTTGAGGGGGGACTTGATAGAGGTATTTAAAATAATGAGGGGGATAGATAGAGTTGACGTGGATAGGCTTTTTCCGTTGAGAGTAGAGGAGATTCAAACAAGAGGACATGAGTTGAGAGATAGGGGACAAAAGTTTAAGGGTAAAATGAGGGGTATTTCTTTAGTCAGAGAGTGGTAGCTGTGTGGAACAAGCTTCCAGTAGAAGTGGCAGAGGCAGGTTCACTATTGTCATTTAAAGTAAAATTGGATAGGTATATGGACAGGAAAGGAATAGAGGGTTATGGTCTGAGTGCAGTTCAGTGGGACTAGGTGAGAGTAAGTGCTCAGCACGGACTAGAGGGGCCGAGATAGCCTGTTTCCATGCTGTAATTGTTATATGGTTTATTATTTCCACACATCATGTCCCCATCACCCAAGACGTCCCTTCTTCAGATTGCTACCGACAGGGAAGAGTTACAGGAGCCTGATGACACAAACTCAGGAAGAATTTCTTGGCCTCTGCCATCAGTCTTCTGAATGAACATTGAACCCATGAATGTTTTTGCACTACTTATTTAATTTTATATATATAGAATTCAACCATTCATAATATTCAAAGTACATTTATTATCAAAACATGTATGTAATATACAATGCTAAGTATCATCTTCCCCATAGGCAGCCATGAAACAAAGAAAACTATGAAATCTGTTTAAATAAAATATATCAACAACACCTCCCCCCCCCCACAGACAAAAGAAATCATGCAAGCATCAGCAAAAAAAAATTGAGTGGGAAACAGAAAATATAAAACACAAATCGAGAGTCAAGGCATATTTAGTTCAGCTGTGTCTATTATTTGAAGGCTGTCCCAATTCAAAATCACCTAAAACAGCAACAAACAAAGGGAGAAACCAGAAACACATCATAACATGAACTGCAGGGACCAATCCTCAAACAGCATCAAGTGAACCTTGCCCAAAGCCCAAGTGTGGCGTTATCCTCCGATAGCATTGAGGGAGAGAGAGAGACTATTTGAACATAGGGACCTTCATTCAAGAGCAGCAAGTGAAAGGGAGATAGACAGTTACTCACATGCTGACACCTCCCACTGGCAGTAGCGAGCAAGAGGCTGGTAGATGCCGCCGAACACCCACTCTCCTTCTGCAATTGCCTCGATCATTTTCAATCTTCCTACGAGCTTCAATCAGTGAGATCAATGAGAAATGGATCGATTACAACCTACCTCAAGGTTTCTTGGCCTCAAGCCTGCACACTCTACTAGAAGCCTCATGGGAAACCCTCAGAGACAGCAATGCTCCAGGTCACTCAATTGACACAAAACTATACAACTGAAGATGTAGATCACAGGCTCCACCAACAGCACTACCACATTTGAAAGAAAAAGACATAAAAGGAGTGAAAGAAGTAACTTTGTGAACCATCTGAAGATCATTGCCCTTGGCACGATCTTCTTCTGGAATATGTATTTCTTACTGTAACTCACAGTTTCTATTATTATGTATTGCAAAGTACTGCAGCCATATAACAACAAATTTCACAATATACGCCAGTGATGTTAAGCCTGATTCTGATTTTGATTTGGATAAACTTAAAAACACCTCCTCTTTTTAAACTGTCTCGATGCCATTGTTTATCTTATTTTCTTCTTCTTACACAAAATTCTCCTATCTTTCTGTACGTCTCATTGGTACACTGTGCCCATGACAGATAGGGCATTGGAGAGAATCAAGTATCGGTGATAAATTCTCTATTCCCTTTGAGGAGAGCTATAAAGCTCATCGGGAATCATTCTATTTTTGCCATGGCATTTTGACACATACTCTAAATATCACACAAGATGGTAGACAGAGTGGTGGGATATAGAGCAAGTCAACTCACTACAGGAAGTGTGTAGATACCTTAGAAAGAGTGCAGAGGAAATTTACAAGTATGTTGCCTGGATTGGAGAGCGTGAGAATTGGTTGAGTGAACTTGGCATTTTCTCCTTGGAGCGATGGAGGATGAGAGGCGACCTGATAGAGGTGTATGAGATAATGAGAGGCACTGATTGTGTGGATAGCCAGAGGGTTTTTCCCAGGGCTGAAATGGCTAACGCAAGGCAGCATAGTTTTAAGGTGCTTGAAAGTAGGTACCGAGGGGATGTCAGGGATATGTTTTCCACACAGAGAGTGGTGGGTGGGTGGAATGCACTGCCGGCAATAGTGGTGGATGTGGATACAATAGAGTTTATTAAGAGACTCTTAGAGAGGTACATGGAGCTTAGAAACGTAAAGGGCTATGCAGTAGGGGAATTCTAGGCAGTTTCTAGAGTACAACATGGACAGCACAACATTGTTGACCGAAGGGCCTGTGAAGTGCTATAGCTTTCTATGTTTTATGCTCTATCACTGACAAATGAAATATTGAATGTCAAAGATGTTAAGGGGCAGGAGGAACTTAAAAATTGAGTGATACCTTCAGGAATGGTACCTTCAGCCATATGAGCTATTTATGTGGATATGGTGTATGATGAATGGGATGAAGTTATGTTATAAGTTGCATAGGCTATTTGGAATGGATGGAAATGAATTTATAATATGTGTAGATAAGAAATGAAGGTATGTGGATGAATTCTGGAGAAATATGAAGGAAAGGTGAGGCATTCAAATTGGAACTACATGGGACGTTGATGTAAGCTTCAACATATGGAGTCTTGCTGTTCAGTAATAAATAAAAACCTTGTAACTAAACACTGGATGCTGAGATATAAGGAAGCCTAAATGAACAGAGACATAAACTGTGGATGTAAGTGCACGAGAAGGGTTGATAACGTGCATGGGAACTGATTCAAAGGGATACAGCTGTGAGACAAAGTACTGAATCAGGAAGGAACAAAAGACTTTTTTTCAATAAAGGAACTGAGGGACCAATAAGGACCCAGAATAAAATTCATAAGTTGGCCCTTACTTCGAGACAGCTTAATAGCAGTCAGACGATACAGCAGGATAGAAAAAAGGGAGAGCAGGTTTGTTTATTTGCTGGGACTTTAACTAGGTCAAGCACCAAACCATGCTCTTCAGTGAATTTCTGTGGAATAATGAAATGACAATTAAGTTAACAAATAGAGAATAGAACAACAATGAGGTGGTCTACAAAGAGGAGGAGGAAAAGCTCCAGGAACGTCAACAAGACAGAAGAGACCCTTATCAATTCACACCCCTCTTTACATTGGCAGCACTACGGTGGAAACTGCGAGCAGGTTCAAACACCTGGGAGTGCACATCTCGTACAACTTTGCACGGTCCTCAAACGCAACCTACAAGATCAAGAAATTTTACCAAAGCCTTTACTTTCTGAGGAGGCTGAAGGGAGCTGGCCAGAAACTGCACTGCAGCAAGCAGCACGGCAGCACAATGGGTAGTCAAGATTGCCCAACGCATCGCTGGCACCAGCCCACCTGCCATCCAGGGCATATATACAGAAAGGTGCCAGAAAGAGACCAGCAAAATCATAAAGGCTCCCACCCATCCTACTCATGGACTGTTTGTCTTACTGCTATCAGTGACAGGCTATGTAGCTCACGTGCCAGAACCACCAGACTCAAAAGCAATTGCTTTCCCCAAGGCTAATCAACACCTCCACCTACTAACCCCCAATTATGCTGCATCACAATCAAAGTAACAATTGTTTTGTTCTCTTTTACACTTGTTCCTGGAAATGACATTACACTGTCTTGAACCTTGAAAAGTGGCTAAACTAAAGACTTATACAGCTGCACCATCACTCTGCCTTGACCAATGAGGGAAAAGATGCCAAATATATGTTCTTTATCACTCGATCCACATGTGCTGCCATTTTCAGGGAATTATGAATATATACTGCAAGATCTACCATCCGTTGTATACCTTTCTTCTGCATTTGATCTCCCAACATTCATTACCTCACCACTTGTCTGGGTTAAACTCCTTTTGCCATTTCTCTATCAAAATTTCCCACTCGTCAAAACAATTCAAGACACTTTTTACTGTCATTTCAACCATAACTGCTGGTACCGTACACAGTAAAAATGAGACAGCATTTTTCAGGATCATGGTGCTACATGAAACAATACAAAATCTACACTGAACTATGTAAAACAACACAAAAACTACACCAGACTACAGACCTACCTAGGACTGCATAAAGTGCACAAAACACTGCAGTAATTACAATAAATAATAAACAAGACAATAGGCACAGTAGAGGGCAGTAAGTTGGCGTCAGACCAGACTCTGCGTACTGAGGAGTCTGATGGCTTGGGATGGTCTTTTCTTAATATCTGCAACTGATCTATATCCTGCTATATCCTTTAACAATGTTTCTCACTATCCACAACTTCACATATTTGCAAACTTACCAATCAGCCCACTTACGTTTTTATCTGTCATTAATATAAATGCTATTAACAACAAAGATCACAGCACTGATCCTCATAGATCACCATGGCCACTGATGTCCAGTCAGATAAACACCTCTTTACCACTACCCACTCCCTTCTATTGTTTTGGCGCAGTAGTTATCACATGAGTGTCATGATAGTGTAGTGGTTAGCGCAACACTATTATAGCTGGGAGTGTTGGAGTTCAGAGTTCAATTCCAGCGCCATCTATAAGGAGTTTGTTTGCTCCCCCCATGATTGTGTGGGTTTCCTCCAGTTGCTCTAGTTTCTTCCACAGTCAAAGACGTACCAGTCAGTAGGTTAATTGGTCATTATAACCTTTCTGGTGATTAGGCTTGTGTCACGACTCATTGGGCTGGAAGGGCCTGTATATAACCATATAACAATCACAGCACAGAAACAGGCCATCTCGGCCCTCCTAGTCCATGCCGAACTCTTAATCTCACCTAGTCCCACCTACCCGCACTCAGCCCATAACCTTCCACTCCTTTCCTGTCCATACACCTATCACTGTAGGTTCTGCGCTGTATCTTTAAATAAGTTAAAGACATCTTGTATCCTGTCCTTTCAAACACTTTTCTTAATAGACTGCAAGATTATAGTTATTCTCCAAGCTTCCTTACCCTGAACTGTTGATATCATTTTTGAGAACTGCTGTTGGTCGCATGATATTTGGTAAGCAGTTCATGAAAATTAAACTAAGTGATTATGGGGTCTAATATAGTAACAGTCCTCCTGACGATGTCTTGCAAAGAAAGTAATGTGAGGCTTTGGAACACTAGGAAATTCATCGAGCCTTCTTACCCACTGTTTAAAACAATACAAGTGAAAAAAAAGTCAAACTTATGACACATTAACATAGTTTCAAGAGAACTGAACTGAAGCATCAAGGCATCTAAGAACAGTGCAAGGCATCTGGTACTGATCAGATTAGGATTGTGGAATGGTGGGCACTGACGGAAATAACTTTTATTTGTATTTATATGTAATGAGCTACCTCTGCTCCCAGCCGCAAATAATTGTGATAAATTCTTTGTAAATCTCCAACAGATATATTTTGTTCCATACTGGAATGTAACTGCTAGATGGAAAAAACAAATCCTTATTTATTTTATCTGAGAAAGATAGAACCCTTTAAATCTGGTGGAAGCCAGTTGGCTGAGTGGTTGCAATCAGGAATCCACATGCTACTACATTTTCATTTTGACATGGCAAACAGAGGGAGCTATTGTTCCCTTTCGCTAAAGCACCTGCTTAATACCTAATAATATGCTCTTTTCTGGATCTTATGATATCTTATGATCCAGGTACTATTTCAACTTGCCCCCTCTGACTCATTTAATCAGCTTTACTCAAGAGAATTCTGATGAACAGTCCTTACTTCATGTTGTGAAGGACAGGTGCTCAAGGAGGATGTAGCTAAGGAAAGGTGGCTCAAGCTTTTAAGAGCTTTTCTCGTCCACAAGAAGACTTGAAATAAATTTATAGGGACTTCCTTGGCCATGCGTCCTAATGCCAGACCAAAATATAATGTGCAGCTAAATCTTCTGACTGGCCCTAATTGCAATCAGCATGTTAAAAAAGGGCTCCTTGGTTAAAGCCATGAATGTAGAAAATAAACTCTGGCTGCAGTTTTATTTGTCATGATCGCATTTACAGCATCAGGTATCAATAGGAAAGTGAACTGTACACAGAATTTTGCTAAGTTTCCAATATGATTTTGTACCTACCTGCACATTGAAAAGGGATCATTGTCACTCTTCTGTGCTCCAAAGATAAGCAGTCTCCTCCAGAAGTCCTCCTCAAATCATCCAGATTTGGTGAATCCAGCTGTAGAGCTATGTGTAGTGGGGTTTATAAAGTACCTCAAAATTGCAGTCCTTCCTGGCCATTTTCCATGTTTACTGCTGAATTTTTTAATACCACAAGAAAACAGACTGTGATACTGGGAAGCCAGGTGGTTGTGAGAGATGGAAAGTTGAGGAATCTTCCCGAGGTGAAGTGAGGTGAGAAAAAGTCGGCATGGTAGTGTACTGGTTAGCACAACGGCTTTGCAGCACCAGCGACGTGGGTTTCTCTCCCTCCGCTGTCTGAAGGAGTTTGTACATTCTCACTGTGACTGCATAGGTTTCCTCCAGTTGCTTCAGTTTCCGCCCACAGAGCAAAGACCAAGTAGTTGTTAGTTTAATTGGTCATTGTAAGTTGTCCTGTGAGTAAGCTAGAATTAAATTGCGGGACTGCAGGATGGTGTGGCTCAAAGGGGTGGAAGGGGCTATTCCACACTGTATCTCAGTAAATAAACAAACAAACATGCCCCTGTTTATTTTACATGTAGGTCATCTACCCAGAATGCCCTCACACATTACATTTAGTATGTAACACACAGCAAAGCTTGGCCGCACTGCTTAAGGGTCAAAATGTACATGAATACATAACATATCCCTCCCCCCCCCTTATTTTAAAGGCTTTTCTCCCTTCCCAAATTCAGAGCAGCTGCTGAACTATTAATGTTCAAAGGAGTAGTTCAACCTTTTTTCTAAACTACAGACAGAGATTAGACTGCCTCTATTCTCAAACATAACCCTAGGGATTATTCTGACCATGTGCAGAGGCCAGGTTTACTTGCCAGGTTTATGACCTTGTAACTTAATCCTAAACAATTACAGGTAATTTGGCTCACCTGACACTGGAGATAATTGTTCTGCATTATTCAATTAGAAAAACCTGTGATTATTGCACTACTGTTACCACTTCCCTGCAAATGTGTATAGTTTTGCAATTAGTAGTAACCTGGTTCAGTCTTGATTGTGGGGATGATTATTAATATTATTGGTGATAAGTTGGCATTCTGTATGAATTATACAGCTGTACAAAATGTTTTTCTGTGAAGCTGTCCAAATTAGGTCAAGGCATTTTGTTGTCCTCAAGCAGCTGAAGCCTGGGAAGGAGAATGGCATTCTGATTTGTGGTTATAATTGAAGAAAATTGCTTAAGAGGATTCTGACAGCTCAAAAATAGGCCAATTAGTCACCCAACCCACTAGTCTCTGTGATAGATGATTGCCATCATTTAATTTTGCTGTCAGTGTTGTAAAGAGACAAGCACGTTTCAGCCATCAAAGTTTTATGCTATTTTGTCACTCTAGTCTCCAAAGAGATTCTGGTGCAATCCGTTCTTGTTTCTAATTGGTGGATAAAATCTCCAGCTAGTGTTCAGTGAAAAAGTAGCAGATGTCATGCATCTGCAGTAAGGGAGATTGAGGTGGTGGTATGTGCTTTGGAAACGATTGTTGATGTTTAAAGCAGATTGTTCTGTACTTTAGGGACAAGGACATATGAGAATCAAGGGACACTGTAGTCAGCATTCACATTTTCCTGTAATCACTGGGCAAGACTTCATCTAATATCTGGCTCATTTATAAACTTCATTGCAATTCCTCATCATTATTTCACTGTACAATGTTCTGTTTTATTTTATATTAATTTGAAGGGATGACTTTAAAATGTGTTCCATTATGGGGCAGGTCCCAGTATGTTTTCACATACTTACAATGGTGCAGAAGGCCAGTCAGCCCATGGGGTGTATGTCAGCTCCCCACCAAGTGATTCCAATCCCTGCTCTTTATTTTGTTGTATTCTACAATGTTTTCTCTGTTGCATTCTCATCAACAGCACTTTCTACCACTAAGCCACACTCATGGACCAAGAAACCAATTGACCACCTTTGAGCTGTGGGAGAAAATACCTAGCCAAACCCTAGGTGCTAGGAGAATGTGCAAACTCTACATGAGCTCCAGAGGTTGAGACTGAACTCCCAAGCTCTGGAGCTATGAGGTAGACGTGCCAAACATTACACCACATTGTAATGTTTAAAAATGGTGTTAGCCTACAGCACAGAGAAGTTAAGCCTGGCTACTTAATACACACAGATCACACGGCAAAACTATGTTCACAGAACAGTAAGTTACTGCAGAAAGCTTATCTGCTTATTATCCTGAAGTGCCAGCTCACTTTTCAGCGACCTGAAAATGTTCTTGTTTTATAACTAACATCCAAAGTCAATAAACATTATAAAGGCTGATGTAAAGCATTGATGATGTCAGGCTGCTGCTTAATGTTTACAGTTCAGCTTCAACACCATCATCCCCTCATTACTAATCAACAAGCTTCAAAGCCTTGACCTCTGTATCTCCCTCTGCAACTGGGCCTCATTGGAAGACCATAGACAGGGTGGATGAGGAATAATATCTCCTCCTTGCTGACAATCAAGACAGGTGCACCAGAAGGATGCATGCTTTGCCCAACGCTCTACTGTTTATGCACTCATGACTGCGTGGCTAGGCACAGCTTAAAAGGCATCTATAAATTTGCAGCTGATGCAACTGTTGTTGACAGAATCTCAGATGGTGATGAGGGGGTGTAGTGGAGTGAGATAGATTGGCTGACTGAGTGGTGTCAAAACACCAACCTGGGACTCGACGTCAGTAAGAGTTTGAGGAAATTTGGTATGTCACCAAAGACTCTCGCAAATTTCCACAGGTGTTCTCTGGGGTTCATACTGACTGGCTGCATGACCTTCTTGTACAGATGTGTCAACACACAGGAATCAGGAAAAAAGCTGCAGAGGGTTGTAAACTCTGCCAGCTCCATCATGGGCACTAGCCTCCCCACCACTGAGGGCATCTTTAACAGGCGATGCCTCAAGAAGGCAGTACTCATCATGAAGGATCCCCACCACTCAGGACATGATCTCTTCTTATCGCTACCATCAGGGTGGAGGTAACAGAGCTCAAGGACACACACAAAATATTGTAGGAACAGCATCTTCCCCTCAAAAATTTCAAAGGTACATTTAATGTCAGAGAAATGTATACAATATGCATCCTGAAATTCTTTTTCTTTGCAACCATCCATGAAAACAGAGGAGTGCCCCAAAGAATGAATGACAGTTAAATGTTAGAACTCCAAAGTCATGCCCCAGCTCCCCCCACCCACGTATAAGCAGCAGCAAAGTAATGATCCTCCCTCCCCCACCAGCAAAAAAAGCATTGGCACCCCCCCCCACCACCCACCAAGCACTCAAGCATGCAGCAAAGCATCAATAAAGACACTGACGTGCAGTACCCTAAAGACTACTCGTTCACCTGGTAATTCAACATACCGCAGGCTCTCTTTCTCCTTAATAAGGGAAAAAGAGATGTCCCCATTTCACTGTGAGAGGAGAGACATAAAAAGCAATTCGCTGATTTACTATGTTAAACATCTGTTGTGGTGCTTTTTTCCAAGCTTTGTGTCCAAAGAACTCAGGTCTCTGGACACACAGCCAGCAGCTGCTTTCGATCTTCCATGTACTCCCACGACACACCAATTTCCTGTGGAGGCATCAAACTCAAGTCTGCCTGCCTCCAGAGCCACGAAATCCCAGAACCCTGAAGGTGCACCATTGTTCTGGGCCATGTCCTTGGTATATTGAATAGCGGCCATTTGTGACACCCCAGGAACGGGCTCCATTTCACAAAGAACTGAAGTTGGCATGTAATTCCAGGCCAAGATCTTCAAAAGAACCCTGAAAGGGAAAAATAGAAATACTAAAAATAGAAATAGAGCTGTTTTCGAAGATGGAAGGGAAGGAGTCACTTTAGGCGCCATCATCCTCCTAAGCTCCAGCCAGTAAGCTCTGCCATCAGATTTTCTAAATGGACCATGAACCCATGAGCACTACCTCACTTTTCTCTCTCTTTTTGCATTACTTATTATTTTATATTTATTATTATTACTTATTCTGATTTTGATTCTCAGATTTTTAACCCACAATCCTCAGAGTAACGGAAATGTTGTAAGGATGAGAAAGGGGTTAAGATGCAGGGGAAATTCATGCATATTTTTGCGATGTTCTCCTTACCTCAATTTTCTGTTGGACTTAAGGCACCAGAGGGAAAAAGACCCCAGCTGAATTTTTGATTCCTAATGACATCATGAGGATGCAAACACTGTTTTTACAAAGGCCCCCATACCTCTCTAAACTACAGGCAAAATCCAAGAACGGCAAGATAACAAAAACCTGACAACAAGAAACCTCTTTAAGTTAATTCATATTTTTGAAGACTCTGTATGGATCAGAAGGAGTATTCCTCTTGACATCCTAAGAAGTAGGGCCTCTCTTGACTTGTCTATCAGCACAAACCAAGTCTCTTCTTAAATTGTTGCTGAATAATTCAGGGTCCTTAGATGTAATCAATTAATTAAATCATGAGGATAGACTCGTGCCTGATATTATAGAGATGTTCGCATTTGTTTCTAATGGAGATCAGTGTTGGAGCAGAAAAGTGAGTGTCACTAACTAAACCTGCTGGCACTTGTGCTCTATGTGGTCAGTGGTCAAGTACAGGCTTTAGCCCCTGCGTTCTCAAATTAAAACTGGACGTTTAAAGTTTCCACTCTGGACTGTGTTTGCCCATGGATGTCAGCCTCTAACAGGAGTGAAATGAAATTGGAGTGTTGCACTACATCTTATTAAATTGTAAATCAGACAGGAGATATTGCAGTGGTGTGATGGAATTTCACAAATTATGTCATCTCTGCTTTTAACAGAAATACTCATTTCACCTACTGCAGAAGGAAGAAAGGTTAAGTAAATGTTGCTGAAGTGTGAGAACACAGACTTCTTTCAAAAAAAAATTCAATGGATCTTGCTGCTGTCTGATTTGCTATTTACTCACCTAGCTGTGCCTTGCAACTTTTAAAGTGCATGCTTCACCTTGACCAGCTGGGACCTAGTATGACTAATATTAGACTCCCAATTGAAAGCAGTCACACTTGTCACATCCAAGCTTAGAATGAGAGTCGTTTGGCTTCAGCAACACTGCATGTTTAACACTGTAAAGGTCAGGAAGTAGCTTGCCCCATGTGACACTGGCTTGAGGCAAGAGAGTCTGTATGCTGAGATGTCTGCTGCTTTTGAGAATTGGCATGTTCATGTAAGTCGGAGCATTATATACCTAATTGCATCCATGCAACCAATAAAACCAAAAAACTTGTTTTCTAAGGGTGGATATATATTGCAGGTAACACAATAGTGTCTGGGACCCTTATGAAAATCTTTCTTCCATACCATAACCAGTTATTGGCTTTGTGGTATATAACATACAGAATCAATAAAGGAGCTAAATGTCTATTTTGTTTAATTTAGGATTCCAATTCCAATTCAGTTTTCAACATTGTAGATGTCAGTTTCTTCATTTCCTACAGCAATCATTATTCAAATATGCCACACAAAATGTCTGCTGACATATCCAAGGGATGGGCAGCCATGCAGAACAGATAACAACAAATTAGCATTTACAGTCTTCAAAATAATTTCCCTGTTGATCAATTCTTGTTCCAGAATGAAAATAAGTTGAATCAAACTGCCAAGGAGCCATCTATAAAACCTTAATACCATAAAACACAAGAGCAGAATTAGTCCATTCGGCCTATCGAGTCTGTTTTGCCATTCCATCATGGCTGATACACTTAACTCCATTCTCCTGCCTTCTCGTAACCTTTGATATGATTTCATTTTTAACCAACAGAGCCACTGCACCCCACTCCCCAAAAAGGCACATCTGTTGTGTCTGTGCACAACTACATATATATTAAATAAAATCATGGATGCGGGAGATTGCTTTAACTGGTATATTCACATCACAGCGAGAGCGAAAGAGAAAGAACAACACACATGTGTAGACAACAGATCAATATATAGTGCTAAGGGGGGGGGGGGTTATTGCTCTAAAAAAAAATAGATCCATACATTATATTTCATTTCCTTTTAGATTAATGCAACATCAAACTGCATCTGTACAAAACATTCAATTTCACTTTCACAAACCCAAATTCCAAATAAACATGCAGTCACAATAACAGTCCATAACTAACTTCACAATTCTATAGGTTCAATCTTTTGGGTGGTGCTCTGCTTCTTTCAGGATAGTGCCTCTGGACCTGTGGAGTGTCGTATGGTTTGGCAGGTATCTTGTCTAAGACAATGTTCTCAGTTTCTGGTGTCACGTTGCTGTCAGTGACATCATTACTGATGTTACGTATCCCGTAACTGGAGAACTTACCAGCAAAGATAGAGAGGTCCGTTGAAGTCTGATGTCACTATTTTCAAACGTTTTTATTTATAAAGGGGCACAAAAGTAAGGTTAATGCAAACATTCACATAATACACATCACCAATACTCAATCTAAAGCGCGGGTATAGTCATAATCATCATTAAGAAGAAATCTCGGCTGTTGTCTAGGGGATAATATTTTTGTCCATTGGAAATATAAAAAGTCATTCAGACGTCTGCAGACTTTAGCCTTTCAAGGAATTGCTGGGTTTCACGTGTTTTAGAGGGATCGGTGAAAATGAAAAGAAAACTTGCCCGTGTCTTTATGAAGCCACTCCGTTAAAATCAGGAGAGTGTTGGTTTCCCCGTTGTTAGTTCGAAGTCCTTCTCGGTATTATCAGCCACCCGCTCCCCAGGCAAAGGAGTTAGGAGCACACGTGGCGTTGAGTGGCTTCCAGCTCTCCCGGGAGCGTTGAGCGAGCAAGTTCCTCTGGTGCATCGCTAGGGTACCGCCTCCTGCAGTCCGCTTTTATCTTTACTTGCAGAGTTGTAGCTGTCCATCAAAGTAGGGGGATGCAATCTCCACCCCCACATGGCCCGAGGGTGTTCATGTCCATGGTAGTTGTCACGTAGCCGGGACTTGCATGTGACACAGGTGCCTCTAAGAACAAATGGTCAAAACCATTGCATTGTCTCTCACTTCCGAGTCCCGAATTAATAGCGATCTTGCGATTCGGCCCCTCAGAGCTGTGGTACCTTCATAACACTGAGAGGTAAGTCTAGTGACTGTAATGTTTCTATCTTGTTGGATGCAGTCGACTCAGGTGTGTTCTTTGGCTAAGCATCCAATATCTGGTCCACAGGATGTCTCCATGTCTGATCTCCTACATCTACTGTGTACACCAGTGGTTCAGTTCTTTCAGCTTTCTACTGGGTGTCCACTTGTCTTCTTGGTAATCATGCACTAGGACTTTCTGTTCAATCTCAAAGCTCTTTGTTGGTTCACTTGGCAACTGGCTGAACTGTTCATTTTGCACTTCCTGCCATTGATCTAATTTCAGTAGGTCCATGTGAGATCTCAGATTCCTGTTCATGAACAACATTGCAGGTGTTTAATTTATCATCGAATGAACAGAGTTCCAATACACATAAAGGAAGTTATTCACCTGTGCTCCTCCTAGTCCATTGCTTTAATGGATGTCTTGAAGGTTTGGATAAACCTTTCAACTAACCCATTCATGTGAGGAGCTGAAGAGCTGACATGAAATGTCTGATGCCATTTTACTTCATGAACAGTTGGAATTCTTCTGACATGTATTGTGATTCATTGTCACTCACAATTTGTTTTGTTAAGTCGTTTCTGGCAAAGATAGTCCTCAGAGCGGAGACAGTCTTTGCAAAGCAGGTTGAATATCTTGGTATAACATCCGGCCACATCGAATGAGCATCCACAGCAATCAGAAATGTGGAGTCCATGAACGGCTGAGGAAAGTCAATATGTACTCTTTGCCATGGTGACGGTGGCCACTTCCACGGGTGTAACATTGCCTGTGGGGGCACATTTTGAACTTTTTGGCAAACCAAACAGTTTTTGGCCAAGTCTTGGATCTGTTTACCTATTCTCCTCTCAAACGCCTTCTGATTGGCATTAAGCAGCTGCGACAGCCCTTGGTTCATGCTACCATTTGGGCTGCAGTTGCCTGTTGATGTTACACTCAGAAGTTTGATTGAGTTCCAGTCTAGTTGGAGCTTAATACATAAAGCTCTAACTGTTGTGCTTGGACTTCATATGTCACATTGACTTTCAGTTTGCCTTTACAGTACACTTTTTTGCCTGGTAAGTCTTTAGCATCACTGAGGACTTCTCTAATGGTATCCTAAAAAGCAGTCTGTTGTAGTCTGCCTCTGGAATTATGGACAAAGCTGATTGTGTATTCAGCTCCATTTTCAGTTTTTCACTAGACACGTCTGTTGTGATCCAGATGGTTTTGTGATCTGCTTCAGTGACGCAATGCAGTTCTGGGCATGATAGTTCACTTTTGTCAGACTCTTTGTTGTCTGATTCTGAATACATTTGATAACTTTAAACACTTGTTCAGTTTTGCATTTGAGACTTTTCAGTCGGTTGTATTTTTTGTCCGCCTTGCACACTCTCTCTCTGTGACCTTGTCTGTGACACTTTCGGAAGACTTTTTCCTTTGAATCAACAGTGACTTGCATCATGGGCTGATTTGCCACATCAATAAAATTTTTGGCTTTTTGCACCATTCAGGAACATTTTGTGCATTTCACATTCCAACCTCCTTTTCTGCAACCTTTGCTGCACTCTCTAATAATATTCCAATGGTCAATGCCAGTTTCAAGGCTAGGTCTACTTCTCAAACACCTTCTGTAGCCTCTTTTGAGTGCCTGACTATGCATGTCACGTACAACCCTGACCATTAATGCACCAGAAAGTCCATCTCTAAAATTACAGCACTGGGAAAGTTTGCACAGTTCTGCAATGTATTCAGAAAGGCTTTCATCTTTTGAATGGTTCCTTTTGTAAAATCTAAATCTCAGCTAATCCAACAGTTTAGGGCTCAAGTGATTTTGTAAAATTATAGCAGTTTTGTTGAACATCTTGCTTGCTGGCTTTTCAGGGGTTACTAGATTGCATAAGAGACTTTCTTGGCCCCATTAAGCTAAGAAGTGTAGGAGCTTTCTTTTGTTCCCTCAGGTTGTTTGCGTTACCCTCTCGATAGAGGTCTGCCAGCCTTTATTAGTGTTATTAACTTTCCAGACTGAAGCCATCGCCATGTTATTTTCACTTTAAATTCAGCGTCTCTTTCACTGTTACTCACGCATTCCTTCGGTTTTCTCGTGCTGTTTAACTCTCACAGTTTCGTCCCATAACCGTTAGTGCAATTTGTGATATTTTCTGACATTCAGGTTCGTACTCATCAACAATTTGTTGTGTCTGTGCACAACAACATATATATTAAATAAAACAGGGAGACAGGAGATGGCTTTAACTAGTGTATTCACATTTCAGCGAGAGAGAGAGAGAGAGTACAATGCGCATGTGTAGACAACAGCTCATGCACAGACAACAGTTTAATGCGTAGTGCTAAGGGGCTGGGAGTGGGGGTGGGTTTCATTGCTCTAAAAGAAATAGATCTACACATTACAGAATCCTTGGATGTTAAGCTCCCAACAATGATCTTTCAGTCACAGCCCAGTGATGTCCCCAATGTCATACCTGCCAATTTCTAACTGTGCTACAAAGTTATCTACCTGTATACTCTGTGCATTCAAATATGACATCTTAATCGTGTATTTGTCACCCTTTTCAATTTTGTCCCACTTTTACATTGCAGCTCACCCCACTGTCAGTAATTTTGCCGTATCATCTGCCTGTCCTTCCAGACAGTCTCACCACACACTGTTTTTGGTTGTAAACCAACAGCCTATCACTTTGGTTCCTATCCCCCTGCCATATCAGTTTAAACCCTCCCCAGCAGCTCTAGCAAACTTGACTGTAAGGATTCTGGTCCCCCTCAGGTTCAGGTGTAACCCATGCCTTTTGTACAGGTTATACCTTCCCCAGAAGAGTTCCCAGTGATCTAGAAATCTGAAATTCTGCCCCCTGCAACAGTTTCCCAGCCACACATTCACCTGCTAAATCATCCGATTACATGACACAGGTAGCAATGCAGAATTGCTCCTCTGATGTTTCTGCTTTTCAGCTTTCTATCTAGCTCCCTAAATTCTCTCTTTAGGACCCCCTTGCTTTTCCTACCTATGTAATTGATGCCAATATGTACTGCTTACCCTCCCCTTTTAGGTAATGGATCCAATCTAAGACGTTCCTGACCCTGGCACCTGGGAGGCACGGTACCACCTAGGTGTCTTTATCGCATCCACAGAATTTTGTGTCTACTTCTCTAACAACGGAAATCCCTTTCACAACTGTAGTCCTCTTCTTCCCCATTCCCTTCTGAGCCACATCGCCAGACTCAGTGCCAAAGACCTGGATACCATGGCTTCTCCCCCACCCCCCACCCCAAGTAGGTCGTTCCCCCTCAACAGTATCTAAATACTAAATGATTAATGACTAAATGAAAGATTTTTTAGATCTTTCCATTGCGCCTAGAGAATCTTTGTGTCGACGTGAATGACAATTTTACATCAAATTGTTTCACTTAATGAGTTTTTTTTCTGATTTGCAGGAGACCAGAGAATGCAATGGGAAACAAATTGAAAAATAATCACATCATAAAAATTCACAGGAGTTTCCATGGTAATGGTATTGATGTGTTATGGGCTGTCAGCACCACACTGAGCGATACTGGTCAATCGTTCATTGATTATAGAGTTCCCTGTGTAATTTCTTGCATCTTGAATGCAATTTACTGTGCACATGGCAATCAGTTTGAGGAGCTGGTTGTTTATGGTGGTGTATATTTGTCATAAACATGGAAACAACTTTAGAAATGCTTTCTTTTTGTCTAATTTATTAATCAATTGTTCCCTCTCAAAATCCTAACCCAGTGATTTTCCATTTGTGTGCAGTGAATATTATCAAGCAAGTGCTGTTGTGTAATAATAATATTTTGTCAGCAACAAACGTACAAGAAGAGAGCAATGAATTGGCCAGTTTTATCTTTTATTTAAGGAAAGATATTCCTGTACTACACGCTCTTCAACAATACCTTTGCATTTTCAGGATAGATTATCAAGCAATGCCGCACACTATGAGTATTGCAGATGAATGTCATGTTGGATTATGTTTATTATTTCTATAGTTTAATGTTACAAATTGTTACCAAAAATAACAGGTAAATTGACACATGGAGTGAGTTGGTGGGACAGGGCTACAATACAGCTACTCATAATAGTGTTTCTGATTTTCAGAAATCTGTATGGAAGTCATACAATTCAGAGTGTAAACAGTCAAATCAACTTCCCTTGAACTACTAAAAGAAAACATTATATTGCCCTTATACAGTATAACAATGGCTTGTAGATTGATACCATACACTTCCCTACACTATAATGCATCTGCAACTTCTTTGCCCATTCTCCAATCTAAGTCCTCCTTCAGACTCGCTGCTTCATCAACATTACCCACGCTTCCCCCATCTATGTATCATATGCAAACTTTGCCACAAAGCCATCAATAATCCATCATTAACATATAACACAAGAAGAAGTGGCCCTGACACTGACACCCTATGGAACATCACTAGTCACCAACAGCCAACTGGCGAAGGCACTCTTTATTCCCACATTTAATTTTTCAGTGATATTGAGTAATATCATAAATACATTGTTCGATCAAGCATTCTTGGTTTATTTAAAGAATTAATTGATCAAATTTATTGTCATCTGACTGAACATCATATACAACCAAGCAAAACAATGTTCTTCTGGACCACAGTGCCCCACAAAACATATAACATGCCAGCACATGAACCAAAATATTACCATAAATAAGTTAATAAAATATAATTCAAATTGCTTACAGCACTGATAAACAGTAAACAGTAGAGTATACATTATACAACACACTGATCTTTGATGAGACCTTGGTAGTGGCAGAGTATTCATTAGTCTCACAGACTGAGGGAAAAAGTTGTTATCCAGTCTGGCAGTCTTAGGCTTGATGCTTCTATGCCTGCTTCCTGACAGTAGTGGGATGAGTGGTGTGGATCCTCAGTGCCTCTGGCCCTTTGTCTGCAATGCTCCAAGTAAGTGTCACAAACAGGGGGCAGGGAGACCTGGTGATCCTCCCAGTGGTTTTTACTATCCTCTGTAAGGTCTTGCAGTCTGATGTCTTGCTGTTTCCATACTACACAATAACGCAGCCAGACAGGGCATTCCATAGTGCTCCTGTAAAAAAGTTGTTAGGATGGGGGCAGGGACACAGTAAGTGTAGACCACTGCTAAACCTTCTTGACTAATGGAGAAGCGTTGTGAGTCCAGGTTAGATCATTTCCTAAGTGCAAACCAAGGAATTTTGTGCTCATCACTCTCTCTACAGCAGAGCCATTGATGTGATTGGAGAGTGGTTGATCTGTGCCTTTCTGAAGTCCACAATAATGTTTTCCATGTTGAGAGTCGGGTTGTTATTCCAACACTATTTGACAAGCCTCCCTACTTCCTCTCGGGATGCTTACTCTGTTACTGATGAGGCTAACCACAGTGGTACCAGCAGCAAACTTCACGATGGGACTTGAGCTGAATCTGGAAGAGCAATCGTGAGCGTGCTGTGTGAACACAGACCTGGGGTGCACCAGTGTTCACTGTAATGAAGCTTGCGATGTTACTGCCAATTTGGGTTAACTGGGGTCATTCCAGTAAGAAGTCCAAGATCCAGTTACAGAACAAACTCTAGTGAGGACAGTTTGTCCAGCAGCCCCAGCAGGGTAATCATGTTAAATATCAAACTAAAGTCGATGAACAACATCTTGGCATATGAGGCATCATTTTCTAGGTGGGACAGAATAGAGTTGAGGGCCAAGGATATGGAATCATCAGTGTACGGGTTTGAACTTTAGGTGAACTGGAAAGAATCCAGTGTAGATGGAAGGTGGTGTTTCATATGATCTATTACTAGCCATTCAAAGTACTCCATGATTGTTGAAGTCAGTGCCATTGTGCGGTAATCACTTAGGCCAATTACTGTTGCTCTCTTGGTCACCAGAATGAAAGTGGCTGCCTTGAAGCCTATAGGGACAGTAGTCTGTTTCAAAGAGAAGTTAAAGAAGTCTGTTAACCTCTACTACTGTTCTGCACAGTCCATCAACGCTCAACCAGGAATGCTATCCGGCCCTGCAGCTTTGATTGGGTTTTCCTGGATTATAACTAAGAAGCACAGTAATGGCATATTTCATTACACAACCAAAACATGTGTGAGTACCTCACAAAGAAAAACTAAGTAGACTAAACGTATCCTATATCCCAGTTTTCTCTTTCAATTAGTTACTGGAGTTACAAATCATAACAGGAAGATTTAAAACAAGTCCGAGACAACTACCTACTAGTTGAAACACAGCACATTTTTCTTCAGAAGGACAGAAACATATTTGAACTTAGAAAAGGCAAAAAATAGGAAAAGTTGGCTGGCAATGAATGTGGCCTTGGGTTCATAAACAGTGAATACCAGATGATATTAATAATTTTAATAAAAAGCAGAGAAGTCTGGCCAAGTCAGAAAGATTGATGTGTTCAATTGCAGAACAGATAACTGGATGATGTATACTGAACAAAATTGCTGACACAAGATCAATGCCAGTGCTGCTGAGTGCAGTAAGTGGAAAAGCATACCATTTGCTTGGAAGTTTGACTGTTTCAGTCAAACCAGCTGAAATGAACTTTACTTATATTGTGAACTTAATGCAGGACCATCTAGAACTGAAAACGTTGTTGATAACAGAATACTTTAGGTTTCATAAGCAGAATCAAAAGGAAGGAGAGTCTATTTCAGCTTACATGTTTGAATTGAAGAAACCGTCAGAGTATAGCCATTTCCGTAATGGGCTCAATGATGCACTGAGAGATCATTTAGTTTGTGGAATCTTATTAGAAAGCATTCAAAAATGGCCCCCTAATGGAGGCACAACTCACATTTAAAAGGGCAGTTGAAATTAGTTGAAACAGTGGCCAGAGATGCGATTGAGTTGCAGTCAGGAATGAAGAGAGTGTGAATAAAATTGCAAGGTCTAAACAGAAAACTGCCTGTTGTCTTACCATTGTGGTAAGGGCTCAAATACACCAGAACAATGTAGATTTAAAGGCAAGATCTGCAGAAAATGCAACAAAGTTGGACACATATGAAGAGCATGTCAGGCAGACAAACATAAATGGATTGCACAGGAAAGAGAAAAAATGTCAAGTTACAGTTTCAAAAAGAGCACATGTTGTACATGAAAAATCTAATTATGATGAGAGTGACACAGGACTGAGTAGCCTTGAGATTTACAATGTGACAAGCAATATGACTTACACCAGGAGTGAACGGCAAATTAATTAAAATGGAATTGGCTCGGTTGTTTCAGTCTCGCTACAAAATGAATATGAACCGACATTTCAAAGATACTGAACTGGAGCCTGCAATATCCAGCTAAGAACATAAACTGGAAAAAAAAGATATGTCTTGTGGAAATTACATTCCTAACAGTGAAATATAGCAGCCAACAAGCCACATTGGGCTTGTATATGGCTAAAGAAGAGGGCCAGCATGGTAGAGCTGTCATTAGCTGAAACAACTACAACTTGATTGGAGATCCATCCACCATTTGTGTGTGACATCCCTTGCAATAGAGTCAACTGAAAGGAAATTAAGAAAGGTACTAGATGATGCCACAACAGTGTTCAAACATGGTATTTGAAAACTCAAGCATATCCAGGAAAATAGTGTTAAATCAAATTGCCACACCCAAGGTTTACAAAGCTTAGATGATTCCATATACCACCTATGATAAAGTAGCAAGTGAGCTAGATTTCATCGAGGCTGAATGAGTTCTTTCCAAGGTTGAGTATAGACCAAGGGCAATGCCAGTAGCCATGAAAAGTGGGTCTGTTAGGATCTGTGGTGAACTTAAGATCACCATCAAGCCAGCATTGATGTTAGATCAATACCCTCCATCCAGGATAGAGAATATTTTTGCAAATCTTCCTGCAGTGAAACACTTCAGCAAAGTGGACTTTGGGTTAGGGCTGAAGATGGAAGAAGAATTCAGAAGTGTTTCTTATCATAAACACACACAAAGGACTTTATGGCTATAATAGGCTTATTTCTGGTGTAGCACCTTCACCTGCACACTGGCAGAAAGTGAAATGCCTTGTGTATTCTTTGTTTACATAATTGATGACATCATTGTTACTGGCGAGGATGGCAAGGAACATGTCTAAAATCTCATATTATGGCTCAGAGCATGACATGACAACCGTGAATTCTTTAAACAATGCATCACTTACTGTGGTCACCACATTGATGCACAAGATCTACACAAATGTGCTGTGAACATTCAAGCGGAGGTGGATGCCCCAATGCCAAAGGACATACCACAGTTATGGTCCTTTTCAGGAATTGTCAATTACTATAACAAGTTCCTGCCAAACCTGGCTGCTGTGCTCCATCCATTGAACTCATTACTACAGTTCAAGAAAAAATGGCAATGGACAATGCAGTGTGGGGTGGCTTTCCAAAACATAAAGGAAATGGTGCTGTCAGAAACTGTACTCACACATTATAATCCATATCATCCGGTGAAGCTTGCCTGTGATACCTTGCTTTATGGTACAGATGCAGTCATGTCATATGATATGTGTGATAGAAATGAATGCTCCATAGCCTTTGCATTATGTTCCCTTACCACTGCAGAGAAAATCTATGCACATATTGGCCTTCAGTCTAGTTTAGCATGTGAAATGTTTCAAGCAGGACTTGTATGGGGGAAGTTTACCCTCATTACTGATCATCAACTACAGATGTCCATTTTCAATCCATAGAAGTGTGTTCCACTAACTGCAGTTGCACAAATATAAAGATAGGCTGTGTTTCTTGGAGGACACAATTACAAGGTCACGTCTAAGCAGATGATTAATTATGGAAATGCTGATGGATTGCCCTGTTCATCCTTGGGAAAGGAAATACCTGAAAAATTTACAAACGAGGATGCTCCTTTTGATATACTCTTTCTGATCCCAATAGCCTCTACTGTAGCCTCGCATGTTGTTGATGTGCTGGGAAACCTCTTCTTAATGAATAGTGTTTCAGAACACTTAGTCAGTTGCAATGGATCATGGTTTCTTATGGACAGTTTCAATCATTCCTGAAAATGAATAGAAAAAGACGAATTACATCTGCACCTGTCCCACCCAGTTACAAATGGCTTCCTGAAAAGGTTAATCCAGAGTCTAAGGAATGCACTGCAAGCAATGTTGGCAGAACACACGACACTGAATCGGGATCCAGCTAATTTTCTCCTTGCATATTGCACTGCAGCACACTCCTACGACTACCACAGAGGAGACTCCAGAACCTGAGATTGTTTCACAGCCACTACTCTCACCTGCCAAGCAGAGTGACCCTCTTGTCAGGCAAGATGTTATCCCACAAGAGTAAGAAATCATCCAGAGCGATTAAATCTTTAGGCCTGAATGGGTCAACTCAAAATTTACAATGCTGTATATGTCTATATAGTAGTTGCATTATTTAGCATACTATATATATATATATTAGATGACTAGAGAGCAATCGATTAAATATTTGATTTGAAGTGCATTCTATATTGTGTTTGTTTATAGCTGAGCAGGGAGGAGTGTGGTGTATTGAATATTTCAGTAATACTTAAATAATTGGGTAAATGCATTGTTTGATTAAACATTCTTTGTTTACATAATTCATTATGTAATGATTCATTATCAGTAATATGTAAGAGGTACATCAATGGCATATGTCATTACACCACCATGTCAAATATGAGCACCTCACTAAAGAAGTAGACAAAACATATCTCGGGTGTAGTATTTTTATTTTGAGTGGTTTCTGGATTTTCAAAACATAACACCACTCTTTGTCTCCTGCCAGTCAGCCAATCTTCTATCTATGTTTGCATCTTTCCTGTAATACCATGGACTCTTAACTTCTTTAGTAGCGTCATGTGTGTTACCTTGTCAAAGGTCTTCTGAAAGATCAATTAAATAACATCTACTTACTCTCCTTTGTCTATTTTGCATGTTATTTCCTCAAAGAATTCCAACAGATCTGTCAGGCAATATTTCTCCTTAAGGACACCATGCAGACTTTGGTCTATTTTATCTTGTGTTTTCAAGTACTCTGAAACCTCATCTTTAATAGTCAACTAAAACATCTTCCCAACCACTGAAGTAAGGCTAACTGGCCTAAAATTTCCTTTCTTCTGCCTCCACCCTTCATAAAGAGTGGAGTGTCTTTTACAAATTTCCAGTTGTCTGGAACCATTCCAGAATCTAGTGATTCTTGAAAAATCGGTAGTACTGCATCTACCATCTCTTCAGTTACCTTTTTCAGAACCCTGAGGTACAGTCAATTTAGTCTGGGTGACTTATCTACCTTCAAACCTTTCAGCCAAGTATCTTCTTAGTCATAGCAACCACGCTCACTTCTGCCTCCATTGTCAGATTTCTGGCATTCTGTTAGTGTCTTCCACAGTGTTGACTGATGCAAAATACATATTAAGTTCCTTCTGCCATTTCTTTGTCCCCAGTGACTAAATCTGCAGCATCATTTTCCAGTGGTTTGATACCCACTTTCATCTCTCTTTAACTCTTTATATATCTGTGAAAACTGTCTGCATCCTCCTTTATATTATTGGATAGCTTATCTTCATAATACATCTTTTCTCTCCTTATTTTTTTAGTTGCCTTCTATTGATTTTTAAAAGCTTCCCATTCCTCTAACTTCCCACTGGTTTTTGCAATGTCACTTGGGGCAGAGTTAAGATGGTGCCAAGGGTTCTTCTGCAGGAACAGCTTTAAATCCTCCCTTTAATATCTCTATTTTCCTTTTCAATGTGTTTGTGATTCTATTGACCTCTTGATTTGTAAGTGGCACTCAGTTGCATTTTTTTATGGCAGATGAGTTTGTGTTCTTGGAACTCACTGGCAGACCATTTTCTAACATTCTCCAGGTGCAGCACGGAAGATAGTGCTTCCGGGACGCAGCCCTGTAGACAACCAGTTCCAGATCAGTCTTACCAATTGAGGCATCGTGGCAGGTTGAACATCAGGATTTTGCACCAGTGGATGTATAGATGGAAGTCTCTGTTGTCAAGCAGTCACATTTTCTCTTGCTTTCTCTTGATGGTGGGAGAATTTGCAATGTTTTGTTGAAATGTGCTGGGCGGGGGATATTGATGCTTACTGCTGCCTGCACATGGAAGAGGGCTTTGGGGTTCCTCTGTTTCTCGTGGCTCTCTGCATGGCCACGTACTTCAGGTTATATACGGTATATATTCTCTGACAATAAATGGAACAATTTGAACATTCCCTCACTTTTGTTTTTATGCTGTCTTTGACTTCCCTCATCAGCCACAGCTGCAACATTTTCCTTTTAGAATATTTCTTCATCTTTGCAATATATTTATCCTATGCCTTCCGAATTGCTCCCAGAAATTGCAGCTACTGCTTTTCTAACTTCAACCCTGCTCATGTCCCATTCTGATCAACTTTGGTCAGCTCCCTCTCTCATTGCTCTTTAGTTCCCTTTACTCCATTGTTAGAATGATGCCTCTGACTTTATCTTCTCCCTCTCAAACTGCAGGGTCAATTCTATCTACCCTATTATGATCAGTGTTTTCTAAATGTTTCTTTTCCTTAAGCTTCCAAATGAAATCTGGTTCGTTACACAACATCCAATCCAGAATTGCCTTTCCCCTAGTAGGCTCAACCACAAATTGCTCTAAAAAGCCATCTCATAGGCATTCTACGAATTTGCTTTCTTGGGATCCAGCACCAACCTGATTTTCCCAAACTACCTGTATATTGAAATCATCCAATACTATTGCCACATTGCCCTTTTTACACTATGCATTTATCTCCCCCTGTAATTTGTATCCCACATTGTGGCTGCTGTTTGGAGGCCTGGGTCCTAATGCGAGGTACAATATGCTGTTTTGGACAATCTAAACACCAGCCCAGACAGAATGGAAAGTCAGAGTGTCGAGACTCAGGCAAGGTTAGGTCACTTTATGCACCCAGCCAATTTGGAGAGGTTGAGAATGGTTTCTCCAGCAATGAAATCTAGGCCCAGAGTGATTTGCTGCAGCAGGGCCCAATTCCTCGTGAGAGATTCAGACAATTTAAACGCCAGCCCTGATAGTCTGGGGGCTTCTCTCTTCGTGATGCTAAGGCTGTGAGACTGCCCCAGCTACTGTGCTTCATGCCTGTGAATTATGTAGCAACTTGCCCTGCCATTATGATGAACTTAATACTGAGGATTTGAGCCTACTCCAAGCTGCTCTGGGGGATTTGGACCTAAGTACTCAATGCTCTTGTTGTTCCTCACTTAATTGTTTGCATAATTTGTTTTGTTTCGTTTCTCTTTCTGTATGGGCACTGGTAGTTTGTCATTTTTTTAAAGTGATTTCTTTTGGGTATCTTGCTTTGTAACTGCCTGTTATGCAAACACATCTCAAGATTGTATAATTTATACATTTGTTGATAATAAATGCTCTTTGAATCTTTGACTTTGAATTCTGAGGACTAGATTTATATTGTAATCAACAGAGCCACCCTAGCCACTCCGCCTTCCTGCCAGTTCCTTCAATCTGCATCCTTGGATTTTAAGCTCCCAACTATGCTCTTCTTTCAGCTATGACTCAGTGATGCCCTCAACATCATATTTGTCAATCTCTAACTGTACATTGTGCCTTATTCCATATACTGTGTGCATTCAAATATAACATCTTCAGTTCTGTATTCATTACCCTTTCCGAATTTGCTCCCATGTTACTCTTCAACTCATCTGACTAACTGCAATTTTGCCTTATTATCTGCTGACAGTCTTACTACGCACTGCATCTACTTGCTTAGCAACTGCTCCATCATCAGCTCATCACTTTGTTTCCCAAACCCCTGCCATATTATTTCAAACCCTCGCCAACAGCTCCAGCAGACATGCCCATGAAGATATTGTTCCCCCCCCCCCCACTCAGATTCAGGTATAACCCTTTTTATTTTTTGTACAGGTCATACCTTCCCCAGAAGAGATCTCAATGATCCAGAAATCTGAATCCCTCCCCCTGCATCAATTCCTCAGCTATACGTTCATCCTGTTCTTACTGTCTTGGTCCAGAGATAACTACCCTGAAGGTCCAGCTTTTCAGCTTTCTGCTTACCTACCAATAGTCTCTCTTCAAGACCTCCTTCCTTTTCCTGTCTCTGTTGTTGGTACCAAAACGTACCAGTCATGTGCTCACAGTACACCCATGATTGTGTAGCCAAGTTTCCATCAAACTCAATATATAAGTTTGCTGATGACACCACAATTGTAGGCCATATCTTGAGTAATGATGAGTTTGAGTACAGAGAGGAAATTAAGAATCTGGTGGCATGGTGTGAAGACAATAATCTATCCCTCAATGTCGGCAAGATGAAGGAATTGGTTGTTGACTTCAGAAGGTGTAGCGGACCGCACGACCCCATCTATATCGGTGGTGCACAGGTGGAACAGGTCAAAAGCTTTATGTTCCTCGGGGTCAATATCACAAATGACCTAACTTGGTCTAACCAACCAGAGTCCACTGCCAAGAAGGCCCACCAGCACCTTTACATCCTGAGAAAGCTGAAGAAATTTGGCCTGTCCCCTAAAACCCTCACTAATTTTTATAGATGCACCATAGAAAGCATTCTTCTAGGGTGCATCACAACCTGGTATGGAAGTTGTCCTGTCCAGGACCGGAAGAAGCTGCGGAAGATCACGAACATAGCCCAGCACATCACACAAACCAATCTTCCATCCTTGGACTCACTTTATACCACACGCTGTCGGAGCAGTGTTGCCAGGATAATCAAGGACACGACCCTCTCAACCAACACACTTCTTGTCCCTCTGCCCTCGGGGAGAAGGTTCAGGAGCTTGAAGACTCATATGGCCAGATTTGGGAACAGCTTCTTTCCAACTGTGATAAGACTGCTGAACGACCCTGATCTGGGCCGTACCTTCCAAATATCTGGACCTGTCCCTTGGTTTTTTTGCACTGTCTTTCTCTTTTCTGTTTTCTATTTATGATTTATAATTTAAATTTTTATTATTTTTACTATTAATTTGTACTCCAGGGAGCACGAAGCACAGAATCAAGTATCACTGTGATGATTGTACGCTCTGGTATCAATTGTTTGGCGACAATAAAGTAATAAAGTATATGTATTACAACTTCTAGCTGCTCACACTCCTCCTTTAAAATGCTGTGGAACCCTATCTGAGACAACCCTAACCCTGCCCGTGGTGCTGAGGATCATTGGGACATGATTGCCAGCCTCAGCGTCATTACACATCGCTGCTGATGTCTGCACATCTCAGTTGCTGCTCACTGCCACATAAGGGAAAGTAGCCAAGCTCCATGGTCCATTCCAAAGCAGAGAAGACTTCATTTACTTCCCATTCAGCCTGTGGGAGCAAGTGGAATATATTTATAACTGCCTTCATTTAATGCTATTAAGTCCAAACAATTCCGTTTTAAACTCCTGTCAGAGGCAACTGGTTGCACCCCAGGGGCATTGAAGTGGTATCAGATAACATGCTTCCTGCAACCATTGTTTTTTTTGCAGTCTGCCCAAATTCCCTGTCTTCCTTGGACTAATCTCCCACTTCAGCCTCTTCCCATCTTTGCAGCATATTTTCATTAAATAGCGACACTCCTCAGTAGTTGTTCAATTGCTGTTTCTATTCTGATATGTCCTTTTAAAAGCTAATTACCAAGCAAATTACCAAGATCACAGCTGCTAGGCTAACCACTAGATACTGCATCAAATTATAATGACAGGAAAAACTTCACAGAACATAGGAGATCTTTAAGGCACAGCATTTCCAGTCATTTCTTCCCTCTAACCCTTCTCTTTTCCTCCATTCCAATTTCTGGCTACCCTTTTACCCCTTCTCATTCACTTACCTTCCCATCACATCCCTACTGTGCCCCTCTTCCTCCCCATTTTTCCTATCAGATTCCTTCTTCACCTATCACTTTCTCTTATTTCACCTATTCATTATCTCTTGCACCTATCACCTCCCAGCTTCTTAATTCATTCACCCACCTACTTTCCTCCTCACCTGATTCCACCAATCAGCAGCCACCTTGTCCCTCTTCCTCTCCCCACCCCCATCTGTATATTCTGGCTTCTATCTCTTTTCTCTCCAGTCCTAATGAAGAGTCTTCACCCAAAACATCAGTAGTCTATTCATCTTCATAGATGCTGCCTGACGTGCTGAGTTCCTGGATAAATCATCTCACCTGGATGACTTGCATTCTAGGTTTATAAGGGAAGTGAAGGGCAAAAGGTTGGAAAACCTTTCAATATTCCTCCACCCTTCCCAACATAAATGGAAGTGTGTGTCATTCAACATTTCCAGCATCTGCAGAATCTCTTGTGCTTAGAGATGTTTCAAACTGGGTACATTCCACAAAAGGGAAAAGTATGGAAACGTTATCTTGGATGATGAAAGAGATAATGAATATGATGAAACAAAGAGGATTTGCATGCATGGTGCACGTTATGTAAGAGCCACACTAAATACAGTAAGTTGAGAGGCAGATTGAAGGGAATATAATGCCAACATGGAGAATATGGTAACAAGTTAGCAGTTAACATAACAGAGATTTCAAATATTATCAAGCATCATGTAAATATTAAACAGGTAGCAAGCTACCAAGTGAGAGAAGATGCCATATGCGTAGGTGTGCAGAGCAAGGATAGAATACCTAATATAAATTATATTCATGAGAACTAATAGAGAAGATGCTGCCAAAATATTGGTAGAAGTGGACTTGGTATAGTGTGAATGGAAATTAACAGACAGGGCGTACTGGAAGTTTGTTGGCATTTAGTAACTCATCCCATCTAGATGACTTGAATCTGAGGTTGATAAGGGAAGTGAGGGGTGAGAGGTCGGAATAGCTTTTAATATTATTCCACCTTCCCAACTTAAAAGGAGGTGTCAAGGTAGTGAGAGGCAGCAAATCTGACAGGCTTATTCAAGAAAAGTTTTGAAAAAAAAATCATAACTACAGGTGGTTGCAGGGTGGAGAAGATTGGGTATCAGGTAATACGGAAGGATAGGCAGGAAGGTAAGGGAAGTGGGGAAGTACCTTTACTTAAGAATGAGATCAGGGTGATAGTGAGAGATGATATAAGATTGAAGGAGCAGAATGTAGAATCTATCTAGGTAGATATTAGGAATAGTAAAGGGAAAAAAAATCACTGGTGTGAGTTGTCTATCGGCTACTGAAAATTAACATTATAGTGGGACCAACAGAGAACTGAAAAATATCTGAGGCTTGTAAGAATGGAACAGCAGATATCGTGGGGTTTTTAACTTGCACATAGATTGGATGAATCAAGTTAGTTGAGGCAGTGTTGAGGAGGACTTCATAGAATCCATATGTGATAGCTTTCTTGAACAGTGTGTAACTGAACCTACAAGGGAACATGTTATCTTGGATCTGGTCCTGTGCAATAAGACAGGTAAAGTTAGCAATCTTTTAATTAGGGGGATCCTCTTGGTAAGAGAGACTGAATTTCTTGTACTAATGAAGAGTGCAATAGTTTGATCTAAAACCCAGTGTATTATGCCTAAACAAGGAAGACTACAATGGGGTGGGGGAGGAGTTGGACAGTGTAGACTGGGAACACAGGCTATATGGTGAGATGGTTGAGGAACAGTGGAAGACTTTCAAAGAGATTTTTCATGGTGCTTTTATGGATAATGTATTGGCATGGATAGAGAATTGGTTAACCAATAAACAGTTGGGATACATGGGCATTTCTCTGGTTGGCTATCAGTGGTGAGTGGTGTGCTGCGGGGTTGGTGCTGGGCCTGCAACTGTTCATGATATACATTAACAATCTGGAAGAGGGGACCGAGAGTAGTGTACTAAGTTTGCTGATGACACTAAATTGAGTGGAAAAACAAATTGTACAGAGGATACAGAGAATTTACAGAGAGATACAGATAGGTTAAGTGAGTGGGCGAGGGTCTGGTAGATAGAGTGCAGTGTTGGTAAATGCGAGGCCAAACACTTTGGAAAGAAAAATGGAAGAGTAGATTATTATTTAAATGGTAAAAATTACAGGATGTTGCTGTGCAGAGGGACTTGAGAGTGTTTGTGCATGAATCACAAGAAGGTTAGTTTGCAGGAGTAGCAGGCTATAGAGAAGGCAAATGGAATGTTGGCCTTCATTGCTAGGGGGATTGAATTTAAGAGCAGGGAGGTTATGCTGAAACTGTACAGGGTACTGGTGAGGCCACACCTGGAGTACTGTGTGCAGTTCTGGTCTCCATACTTGAGGAAGGATATACTGGCTTCGAAGTGGTGCATAGGAGGTTCACCAGGTTGATTCGAGAGATGAGGGGGTTAGACTATGAGAAGAGATTGAGTCACCTGGGACTGTACTCACTGGAATCCTGGAGAATGAGAAGAGACCTTACAGAAACATGTACAATTATGAATGAGATAGATAAGATGGAGGCAGGAAAGTTGTTTCCACTGGTAGGTGAGACCAGAACTAGGGGACATAGCCTCAAGATTCGAGGGATTAAATTTAGGATGAAGATGAGGCAGAACTGCTTTTCCCAAAGAGTGCTGAATCTGTGGGATTCTCTGCCCAATGAAATACTGGAGGCTATCTCACTAAATATATTTAAGTCAAGGTTGGACAAATTTTTGCATAGTAGGGGAATTAAGGGCTATGGGGAAAAGGCAGGTAGGTGGAGTCGAGTCCATGGCCAGATCAGCCATGATCTTATTGAATAGTGGAATAGGCTCAACGGACCAAATGGCCTACTCCTGCTCATACTTCTAATGTTCTTATGTTCAATTTAACCTCAGTTGTGGAGTAATTATCAGAGAAACAATTAATAGAGGTTGGAGAGGCTTGAGTTAATTAAGCTGAACCAATACAGATTTGGGAAAGGAAGATTGTGTTTGAATAAACAAATAAAATTTCTAATGGCAGAGAAGTTAGAGAAAGGGCAGTTGTAAGAATACAAGGAATGTGAGAAAGAACATTTTTACATAACCAGTGGTAGAGACCTACATAACCAGTGGTAGAGACCTCAAACTCACTGCCAAAGTAGATAATGGAAAATGGGATGATTAATAACTTTCTGAAGAAATTGTTTAGCATTAGAGGAAAATAAACTTGCAGAGCCATAGGGACTGAATGGTGGAGTGAGATGGATTGTTTTGTTCTACAGTGAGATGGGATAGACTTGTTGGGCTAAATGGGCTCCCATTTTAATTCTACAACTCTAATAGTTAGCGCTGGGCATTTCATAAGAAACCCACCACCACTGGTATTTTAATGTCACATTTAAAGAATATGATCTTGACATGAATTTTAAAATCATTTAGATGGCCTACAACACTGTTTCTAAGCTATTAGTATATAATTAATCGAATTCTACTCCAATATGTTTAATTTAAATAGTGAAACTCAAGGGAAACTTAAAACACTTTCTATGAAAACTAGCTTATGTCTACTGTCTGGATACACTTAGATGGAGCTAAATAGATGGATTGTGAAAGGAGGGGTCGTGTGCCATTGTGACACATACCTTAAAGTGCTTAACTAAATAAATTTTGCTTGATTAAATTTGACTGAAAAGATGGGAGTGATCTAACTTTCACATAGATTTTACAGTAAGAGCCAATTTCAACTACAAACAGATTTAAGCAGCAGTAAGAATGGAAGATAATTATATCTCTAAAGGAAACATTCATTGGTCATCTTCTCTGCCAGATTTTAATGCCCAAGCTAAATTGACTTTAGACACCTTAAACCAAATGTAATCCTGATATTGATGGTGCATTTCCAAGAGAGGACTGTGTTAAGTGAGTTAAATGAATTAAGTGTTTAATTTTAAGGCAAACTTGCAAGTAGTTTGGGACGTACAATCAAAGTTGGGTTTGTCAGTTTCTGCAATGCATCTTAGAGATGGTGCTGATTCCAGACACAATGTACAGTCAGAGAATGTTTAACTTATGGACAGGATGAAAATCACTTGGACTGATTTATCCTGTTTATTGTCAAGCTTTGTTGGCATCAAGTCATCAAGATGTTGAAACTAGACTTATTCAGGTAGAGGACAACATGCTACTGACTTAAGAGTTGCACATAGTGAAAATGACACGGGGAGATAGGAAATATAGACAGACAGACACACTTTATTGATCCCGAGGGAAATTGGGTTTCATTACAGTTGCACCAACCAAGAATAGTGTAGAAATATAGCAATATAAACCCATAAATAATTAAATAATAATAAGTTAATCATGCCAAGTGGAAATTAGACCAGGACCAGACTATTGGCTCAGGGTGTCTGACTCTCCGAGGGAGGAGTTGTAAAGTTTGATGGCCACAGGTAGGAATGACTTCCTATGACGCTTAGTGTTACATCTCGGTGGAATGAGTCTCTGGCTGAGTGTACTCCTGTGTCTAAAAGCAGTTTCTCACTGCAGAATACCCAACTTGGGATCTGCTTCACTAGCCACAATAATAATTTATTATTGATAAATAAATTACAATTTTTATATATTCACAATGATTTATGATTTCCTTATCTAGTGCCCAGTTACATTGTTTGTGTATTTGAGTGGTTTAACCTATCTGATTCTGCTTCCATTGTTAGACATGTATGTAATCCTATCTTGTAGCTTCATTAAAGGTGCATTTCATTTTCTGGTGCACCTTTTAGTTAGGACTTGCACATTCTGAATGATCCATGAAGCCACCAACATGACCTTGTTATCCCTTCCTTACACTATTTATTTATTTTTATTGTGACTTATAGTACTTCGTCATGACTTCACTGTACACCTTCTACAAAACAACAAATTTCCCAATTTCTTGGTTACAGTAAACATGATTCTGATTCTACATCAGACTGCTTGTTCCTTGGATTGTGATTGTTGTGAAATACAAGATAATAATAGATTGTGACAGGATGCATAAGCTTTGCTGTTGATGGTCTCCAATGCATGTAATTGCCAAGATAGAACATGGACCACAGTGCAGCACAGGAACAAGAACCTTGGCTCACAAATGTCCAACAAAACTAATCCTTCCATTTCATGTACCTATCTCAAACACCCCTAGCATATGTGCTTCAGCACCACCACAGTGAGTGCATTTCAGGAATCCATCACTCAGTAAAAAACTTACCCCACACATCTCATTTAAAGTAATCACCTCTCATCTTAAATGTATATCTTCTGGTATTAGGCATGGAGCATCTTAGCCCACTGCTTTACTCTCTCAACACCCATGATTGTGTGGCCACTCAAATGCCATGTATAAATTTGCTGACAACACAACTGTTGTTGGCAGAATTACAGATAGTGAAGTGGAGATGTACATGTGTGGCCGTGTATTAACTCATCAGTTAATAAATCATCAGGGGTGATTGATAAGTTCGTGGCCTAAAGTCAAAGGAGATGAGTTATTAACTTCAAACTTTCTGCATAATCACTCAAAGAGTTGAACTGTATGTGCATGTAATGAGAGCTGTATAACTCATCTCCTTCTACCTTAGGCCACAAACTTATCAATCACCCCTGCTGTGGGCACTTTCTGGAGGTCCAAGATCCGTATGCTCCATGACCGCAGGACTGTGTGTGTAAATGTAGCAGGGGACTATGTTGAAAAATAAATGTGCTAGGTTTTCTAAAACTGACTCCTTCTACCTTAGGCCATTAACTTATCAATCACCCCTCGTATAGCTGGGTTAAACTCCATCTGCCATTTCTTTGTAAACTATCTACAAAGCCACCAATCTTCATATATTCTGCAAACTTACAACCTATCTATCTATGTTTTCATCTAGGCTGTTTATATATATAAAAAAATATATATATATATATACACATATAATAGCACACCGGGGAAGGGGGTGGGGGAGTGGCATGGCTGACAGCCCACCGCAGCATTCCTAGTGACCAGGGCTATTTATCATTCCTGTTTTAAAATGCACTTGTGGGATTATAATGGGATGGTTAAGTTCATTTTTTGTTACATTTTAGCTTGGGTTATACATATGTTTGTGGGCCACCCTTACTGTAATAATCACCTCCCCCGTCTGTACGTCACTGGGGAGGTTCTTTCCCTGGGTCATGGCTCCTGGTCTGTTTTTGTGCTTCTCGCAATAAATCCTAAACTTGAGCTAAATGAGCTTCTCCCATCTGTCTTCATGGATTGAATCCTCGGGGCATTGGTGTCAGGTTTATAAGATCATGAAAGGCATAGATCAGAATCAGAATCAGGTTTAATATCACTAGCATATGTTGAGAAATTTGTTGTTTGCAGTAGAAGTACAATTGGTAGCAGGTCCCTGTGCTAGTCACAAGTCTCCTGTCAGAATCTGTGCTGTCAACCATTATGTTCTATCTTCCATGGGCAAGCCATTTCTAAATCCAAACAGCCAATACTTCATCGACCCTGTGCATCAAAGTTTTTGGATCTGTCTCCCACAAGGGACCTTGTCAAAGGCCATCCATATAAGCATCTTTCACAGATCTGTCTTTATCAATCACCTTCATCACCACCTCAAAAAAACTCAATCAATGTAGTAAGATATGACTTGACCCACACAAAGTCACACTGGCTCTCCCTAATTAACCTATGGTTTTCCAAATGCTGATAAATCCTATCCCTAAGAATCTTCACCAGTAACTTCTTTCCCACTGAGTAAGAATCACTGGTATCTAGCTTCCAGTTATTCCTATTTCTCTTTTTGAGTAATGGAGCAACATTGACTGCTCACCAATCCTCTGGGATATTTCCTGTATCCCATTTAACTTTTTTCTGCATTGAACTCTATCTGCCACTTTTTTACTCAGCTCTGAATCCTGTCTATATCCCATTTTGACCTACGACAACCTTATACATCACTCACAAGGGAACACCAACCTCTATATCATCAACAGGCTTACTAACCCATACGTTCACTTACTCTTCCTTTATAAAGAACACAAAGAGCAGGGGTTACAGAACCTGTGGAACTCCGCTGGTTACTGATCTCCAGGCTGAATACACTGCATCTGTCACATTTTGCCTTCAATAGGCGTAATGTTAGATACATGGTTTATGACCAAATAAAAAAAAATGGCTAGAGTCACATAGCACTTTAGAGCAAGGGTGTTTATTAAGTGTGCCAAAAATCAAATGTACAAAAGTAGTGAAAATACTGAAAAGAAAACTGTTAGTATTTACAAAAAGATATCTACTAGAAAACATAATAGTTCCATACATATATGTGGCCAGTGTGAACTCCTAGAAGCTCTGATCTCTCTCTCTCTTCCCGCCCCCCCCCCCCCCACCATGTACATGTGTAAGGAGTGCATTTACCAAATTCTCTCCATCACATTGGGTAAGTAATTATGAATTGATGCAACCAGATTTTCATGGATCCTATACCTCATGACTTTCAGTATGATCCTATCATGGGTAACCTTGACAAATACCTGACTAACATCCATACGCACAACATCCACCACTCTATTTTCATCAATTTGTATTGTCACCTCTTTTAAAAACTTAATTAGGCTTGTGAGGCCTGACTTGCCCCTCAGAAAGCCACGCTGACCATCGCTAGTTAGATAATGTGTCTCCAAATGCTTGCAAATCCTGTCCTTAAAAATCCTTTCCATTAGTTGGCCTCCTATTGACAGAAGACTGCTAATTTTGCTGTAGCAAGCGGAAATGCAAAAATTGTTAATTCCCCAGCAATTTCTTCTTTGTCTTTCCATAGTAACCTGGGGTATATCTCATCTGGCCCCAGGGCTCATGTTTTTCTAGTCCTGCAATGGCACCTCTTTCTTAACCCTGGCATGCTCCAGCACATTAGTCTGTTCGCACATTCATCAAAGTCCACCTCCCTGGAGAAGACTAAAGCAAATTATTCCTCTAGGTATAAACACAGGGGATTTTGCAGATGCTGTGAAACATTGACCGTTTATCCCCCTCCTTAGATGCTTTCTGACCTTAATCAAAGAAGGTCAGATGTATACTTCCTTTCACAGTAAGCCATTATATTCCAGGCATTATTTATCTTTGCACACACACAAAATGCTGGAGGAATTCAGCAAGCCAGGCAGCATCTATGAAAAAATGTACAGTCAACATTTCAGGCCGAGACTGCTTTTTTCCATAGATGCTGCCTGCCCTGCAGAGTTCATTCAGCATATTTTGTGTGTGTTGCTTGGATTTCCAGCATCTGCAGGTTTTCTCTTGTTTGTGATTTGATTATTTATCTTTGTATTAGATGACTGACTGGCATAGCATTGTGTGGATGACATCTTTCACTCATCAGCCCTTGCAGGACATGCTACCAAATAGAAAGACTCAGAAATGCAAAACAGGTAAGATCAGATAGAGAAAAGACAGTTTAATATCCTTCATTAATATAGAGCAGGGGTTCCCAACCTTTTTTATGCCATTGTCCAATACTACTAAGCAAGGGATCTGAGGACGCCAGGGTGGGAATCCCTGATGTCAAGCTTCTTTTATCCTTCATAAACTGATTGAGTTGCTGTGTTATTTCAGTATTTTCTGATGCTGTTTTAATTTCTGATATTTGCACTTAGATTGATAAAGCCAGAAATGTTGTATAAATGTGTGTTCATGCTTTCTCTGTCCAGTAGCTTTTCCTGTTGTTTAAGAATGATCACTTGATGTTGACAACTGAACTTTCATTTTGGTCTGAAACAAAAGTGATCCATGTCAGAACTTTACTCCATTTCTATCTCACTTGTCTTCGTCCCTTAAATTTCTGACCTTCACAGAAAATTGATTGCTGTGCAGTTGGAAGTCCTTGTAACTTGCCATTATAATAAGCATTGACAACATTACAATTCTTACATTGCTAGTGTAGTTATAATGAATTATATTTCAGTCACAAAAATATTCATGGAATTTATCCAAAATGAATTGTTAGATAGCAATAAATGGTAAGAATATTAGATAAAATTTTATTTCCCCCAAATCAACTCAAAGTTACAAAGCACAATTAGTCAAAGTACATTTATTATCAAGGTATTTGTACTACATACAACCCTTGAGATTCATTCCTTATAGGCAGCCACAAAACAACAAACCCATTAGAACCCATTAAAAAAGGCCGTCAAACACCCAATGTGCAGAAAAAACTAAACGTACAAATAACAAAAGCAAGCAAACAACTGAAATTCAAGAAAGTGAGTCCATAGACACGAAGTCAGTCATCACTGCAGCCAACCCAGAAGCCCGTTAGTTGCAAGACACAGGCTCAGTTCAGCACAGAGACAAGTAAACCCCACGGAGCAGCCAGCTGAACTGAACACTGCCATGTACCTCACCTCTGGCCCCAACAGCCTGACCTCATCAATCTTGCCCAGTGCTTAAATTGTCCAAACTTCAGGCCATTCCTCACTCTCAGAGACAGGCCTACTGCTTTGATATGCTCTTGGGCCCAGACCCTGATGGCTCAGTTCAGCTCATATCTGACCTTTCCAATTCAGACCGGCACTCAAAATCAGTCAGACCTCAAGACATTTCTTGCTCTCAGACCAGGGTCCTGCCACTTTGATACTCTCTCAGGCCTGGGTCCTGTTGGCTTGATTTTGCCTCTACCTGACCTTTCCAATTTGGCCTGCCGCTTAAATTGACCAAACCTCAGTTCTTTCCCCGCTCTCGAGTCCGGACTCAGGTTCTACTGCATTGAATCGCCTCCAAATCTGCACCAGTGATGGCCAAACGTTGGCTTATTCCCCGCTCTCAAGCCTGGGCCCCTCTGATTCAATACACGCTTCGCCACAAGCGTCCTGCACGTTCAAGACCTCATTCCACACTGCAAAAATCTTAGGTCATACAGCAGTTCAAAAGCTCAACTCCGAAAGGGATATTACAGGCTATTGATTGCAGTGATTGTTTACCGTAAAGATTGTGATTAATTAACTATTTAGTAGTTTTCTTGGTTTTGTTTGGTCGTCACTGTGTGTGCTTCAATATTATTTCACCTAAGAGTAGCTCCCTAGGAGTGAGTTTGGATACCTACAAGATATTAACTGGCTATCATAAAATGTCCCCACACATAAGGATGGCCACAAAACCATAGTAGGGCATACATAGAAACAGAAAATAGGTGCAGGAGTAGGCCATTCGGCCCTTTGAGCCTGCACCGCCATTCAGTATGATCATTGTTGGTCATCCAACTCAGAACCCTGTACCTGCTTTCTCACCATACCCCCTGATCCCTTTAGCCACAAGGGCCATATTTAACCCCCTCTTAAATATAGTCAATGAACTGGCCTCAACTGTTTCCTGTGGCAGAAAATTCCACAGATTCACCACTCTCTGTGTGAAGAAGTTTTTCCTCATCTCAGTCCAAAAAGGCTTCCCCTTTATCCTTAAACTGTGACCCCTCGTTCTGGACTTCCCCAACATCAGGAACAATCTTCCTGCATCTAGCCTGTACAATCGCTTTAGAATTTTATAGATTTCAATAAGATCCCCCCCTCAATCTTCTAAATTCCAGTGAGTATAAGCCTAGTCGATCCAGTCTATCTTCATATGAAAGTCCTGCCATCCCAGGAATCAATCTGGTGAACCTTCTTTGTACTCCCTCTATGGCAAGATTGTCTTTCCTCAGATTAGGGGACCAAAATTGCACACAATACTACAGGCGTGGTCTCACCAAGGCCTTGTACAACTGCAGTAGAATCTCCCTGCTCCTGTACTCGAATCCTCTTGCTATGAATGCCAACATGCCATTTGCCTTTTTCATCACCTGTTGTACCTGCATGCCCACCTTCAATGACTGGTGTACAATGACACCCAGGTCTCATTGCTCCTCCCTTTTTCCTAATCAGCCACCATTCAGATAATAATCTGTTTTCCTGTTCTTGCCAACAAAGTGGATAACCTCACATTTATCCACATTAAATTGCATCTGCTATGAATTTGCCCACTCACCTAACCTATCCAAGTCACCTTGCATCCTCTTAGCATCCTCCTCACAGCTAACACTGCTGCCCAGCTTCATGTCATTTGCAAACTTGGAGATGCTGCATTTAATTCCCTCATCTAAATCATTAATATATATTGTAAACAACTGGAGTCCCAGCACTGAGCCTTGCAGTATCCCACTAGTCATTGCCTGCCATTCTGAAAAGGTCCCATTTATTCCCACTCTTTGCTTCCTGTCTGCCAAGCAATTCTCTATCCACATCAATACCATACACCCAATACCGTGTGCTTTAAGTTTGCATACTAATCTCCTGTGTGGGACCTTGTCAAAAGCCTTTTGAAAATCCAAATATACCACATCCACTGGTTCTCCCCATCCACTCTACTAGTTACATCTTCAAAAAATTCTATAAGATTTGTTAGACATGATTTTCCTTTCACAAATCCATGCTGACTTTGTCAGATGATTTCACTGCTTTCTAAATGAGCTGTTATCACATCTTTGATAACTGACTTCAGCATTTTCCTCACCACCAATGTCAGGCTAACCGGTCTATAATTCCCGGGTTTCTCTCTCCCTCCTTTTTTTAATAAGTGGGGTTACATAAGCCACCCTCCAATCCTCAGGAACTAATGCAGAATCTAAGGAGTTTTGAAAAATTATCACTAATGCATCCATTATTTCTTGGGCTACTTCCTTAAGCACTCTGGGATGCAGACCATCTGGCCCTGGGGATTTATCTGCCTTTAATCCCTTCAATTTACCTAACACCACTTCCCTACTAACATGTATTTCCCTCAGTTCCTCCATCTCACTAGACCCTCGGTCCACTACTATTTCTGAAAAGATTATCTATGTACTCCTTAGTGAAGACAGAACCAAAGTAGTTATGCAATTGGTCTGCCATGTCCTTGTACCCCATGATCAATTCACCTGTTTCTGACTGTAAGGGACCTTCATTTGTCTTAACTAATCTTTTTCTTTTCATATTTCTATAAAAGCTTTTACAGTCAGTTTTTATGTTCCCTGCCAGCTTTCTCTCATAATCTTTTTTCCCTTTCCTAATTAAGCCCTTTGTCCTCCTCTGCTGGACTCTGAATTTCTCCCAATCCTCAGGTGTGCCGCTTTTTCTGGCTAATTTGTATGTTTCTTCTTTGGACTTGATACTATGCCTAATTTCCCTTGTCAGCCATGGGTGCACTACCTTCCCTGGTTTATTCTTTTGCCATACTGGGCTGAACAATTGTTGTAGTTCATCCATGCGATCTTTAAATGCTTGCCATTGCAAATCCACCGTCAACACTTTAAGTATCATTTGCCAGTCTATCTTAGCTAATTCACGTCTCATACCTTCAAAGTTACCTTTTTTTAAGTTCAGAGCCTTTGTTTCTGAATTAACTATGTCAGTCTCCATCTTAATGAAGAATTCCACCATATTATGGTCACTCTTACCCAAGGGGCCTCGCACGACAAGATTGCTAACTAACCCTTCCTCATTGCTCAATACCCAGTCTAGAATGGCGTGCTCTCTAGTTGGTTCCTCGATATGTTGGTTCAGAAAACTATCCCGCATACAGTCCAAGAAATCCTCTTCCTCAGCACCCTTACCAATTTGGTTCACTCAATCTATATGTAGATTGAAGTCACCCATTATAGCTGCTGTTCCTTTATTGCACGCATTTCTAATTTCCTGTTTAATGCCATCCCCAACCTCACTACTACTGTTAGGTGGCCTGTACACAACTCCCACCAGCGTTTTCTGCCCCTTAGTGTTATGCAGCTCTACCCATATCGATTCCACATTCTCCAGGCTAATGTCCACCATTTCATTGTGAACATTACAATGACAATGAACTTCACTCTTTTGTTAACTCCCTATCTCTACAGATCAGGGCAGTTGTCTAGGTCAGAATCCTAGCCTGAATCTTTGCAAGTTTTCTTCCTTAACTGTTTGCCAAACTCATAACTTGCTTCCCTGTGCATTCTATAGGCCCTGTGATAACTAATGAATCCTATCTGAGATCTACAGGTGGTTGTAGTACATGGTGCTTGGTAAAAAGGGTGTCCAGGTGATTTGAGATCTTTCTGTTTTTCCCCATGTTTTCCCAATATTTTTCCCTCACTCTGGGCAGTTCTGAGTTAAGAACTTCTTCAGTCAGTGTTTATCCCACATGGATGTGCTATGTGTCTCAGTGTGCTGCGTTGAATAGCAAGATAGAACACAAACATTGGTCTTGAAATGAATTTGGAGAACTTTCCTGTGAAACATTAATGGTATTTCTCCAGTGCTCAGAGCTGCTCTTATAACTCTGAAGCAGAGAGGTGAGTGGGAATCGCTGATGCTTTAAAGATCATGAGTTGAATGCTTAAATACCACAGCGGCATAGCCTGTGGAGCCTGTTGTTTCACAGCTCAGGCAAGCTAGGTTCAATCCTGACCCCTGTGCTGTCTCTGTGGAGTTTGCACATTCTCATTGTGTCCAGGCGGATCACTCCCAGCTTCTCCAATGTCCTTCCACATCCCATCATTGTGTGATCTGGCAGGTTAATTTACCACTCTACCTTGGTTCAACGATGCAGCTGAGTTAGAAAGCTGATGGATATGGGGGAAATAGTTTATGAGGACAATTAGTGGTAGAACGGGAATACCTTGTGAATTAACATGGACTGCATGGCCCCAATGGGAAAGAGTAATACATTTTCCTATGGACATCCCAGTTTGAGTAGGTTTCTCAATCATCCCATTTGGTTACTAGATTAAGAAAGATTTAGAGAGTGCTGTGATGTCAATAAAGATCATGCCCACACATCTACCCTTCAGTCAGTTACTGAACATGATCAGAGTTGTGCCAAATACTCATTTATTCATTAGTCTTTGTCTTCATAATGAAAGGCAATGAATACACACAGTATCAAATTCCTTCAAAGGTTTTTTGTTTTCTAGGTTATAAAGTGCAGCAGATGGGAATGGGAACCTGGTGATTTTACATATTATCTGCCCATTATGCTTACCAGAGTGCTGCACCAGAGAAATCTCCCTGTTTAATGCAATAACTTTTTATTTCATTCATGTAAATCATTCAATTTTTAGTTACAGTGACATAAAATTTCAGTAATTAAAGGAAATAAAAATATATGAAGTCTTGCAAAATATTTAGTTGTTGAAAATTCATGAGTATTCCAGTGAATGCTATTAGCATGACCGTGGTGTGGTTTACTATGAGTCAAAAACTATCAGGACCTAGATGAGGCTGGTCTCAGCATTATGATGGAAAAGTCAAGGTGGTTTAATGAAGGTGAACCTCTGCTTTCTTTTCAATATTCACTTCCTTAAATGGTATGGAAATTGGAATGCTGAATACAATTTTATCTGTATTCTAGGCCTATTTTGGGAATTAAACTGACCAAATAAAGTCATCCCTTTTATTGGCAACATTTGCTTCCTTGATCTCCAGCAGAGTTTTGCTAAACAGACATCCTATTCTAGCTAGGGTCTGTACAAATTTCTGATATATATCTACAATTTCAGGCTGGCTGCATTTTTGAACACTGGTCAGAAGTTTGTATGGTCTTTTACTTAACTTCATTGGCCCAGGACAAATCTAGTATTAAAGAGTAATACTTAACATAGATTGTAAATTCCTAATTTATGTCATTTCATACTGTTACATGCTTTAGCTAGAAGCAACCCATGTTGCTGGTGGCGTAGTGGCGTCTGCACGCGGACATTGGAGAAATGGATCCCGAGTTCGAATCCAGCCGGATCAAAATAACCTGGAGAGGGAGGGGCTCCACCAGGTTTCAGATGCCAAAGAAACACATCTGAATGATGAGCAATCACCAAAAAGATCAGTGCAAAAAGCTTGTCATGATGGCGCGTGACGACTCCACCAGGAGTTAAGGGCGCAAACACACACACACACACACACACACACACACAAAACCCATGTTTGGAATAAACTTCATTAATTTAAAATTATGGAGCACTTAATAAGTGCTGAACCACTTTGAAAATTAGCACTTAAATGGAATGTAAATTTTATTGGTCTGCAATTTGTAATCTTAATGATGTAAGGTTATCAACAGTGAACTTGTACACAGTCATCAGTTGACACAGCAGTGGTGCCATATCTGTCACTATTAGTTTGCTCATTTGATTATGGAAATTCACAGTTTTACAAGTATGGATGTCAATGGTCTACAGGTACATAACTGATTTCTCTTATCTGATCCATCATGAAACATAAGCCTGGGAGAGGACAGTAACACACTGCAATCAAACTGTTTCAGTGTCTTCCTAATATAGTTTCTTTACATGTCATTCATTAGCATAAAATCATTATTTTCTTTTTTTGTAATTTTTGTTTATAGAAGTTCATCAAATATTTCCATAAGATGTATTTCAGACATTGTACATATATATCATATAATCATATATCACAAAATCTCCACAAAGTATTTATCTGGGGTATACACTTATAGAAAAGAGTGGAAAGAAAAAACAAGCAAAAGGAAAGAACAATGTACAAGTATGTACAACTATGTACATTATTTTCAATACCTACAGTGCATGTTTTGAGCAATATTGTTAATTTCATGTATATTGCATTCTTATATTCAAGTATGAGCTTAAAAAGTCCAAGTGTTTAGCTGAAATGCTGGAAGATACAATATTCACTTGATACACTACATGCATATTTTTCATTGCCTCAAAGAAGTTTAAGTTTATTCCCTCTGAGTAAAGAGATGCTATGACAATTAAATATTCACAATGGTAAAACATACCTTTTTTTGAGTCATTGTGTTGCTCCAAAGATCTACCCCTTAATAAAAATGATCAGAGGGGCACAGAGAGAATTTGTATTAACCAACTAATAACTTTATTGTCTCAACTAAAAAGCACTTGGGTTCATGAACTAACTAGTGATGTGCACACCACTAGTATTCCCTGACCCTCTATGAAAGGTAATACATACCTGGGAAATGAGCCTATGCTGGCCAGGCATTCCTTGTGGTCCCACTCCAATCTCCACGTGTCAACATCTGGGATAGTTGGTGTCTGGCTAGTTGTTACTCCTTTCTATTTGAAGCCTCTGCTTTTAAATTCTTTCTTTACCAGTTCAAATGTTGCACTTCAGTGTCACTGGCTATTTGTCATCTGACTGACCTATAACACCTTCCCACTGAGTAGTCCAAGTGTTAGACAACTTCATGCCTTAGGTGCTTTTTTTGTTCTCTTTGACACTGGTTCAAACCAATCAAACCAGGTCACCCAGATACGTGCCAAAATAACAAGATTACTTCTACAGACCTCCCATTGTACACAATATGCAGTTTATCTGAGAATAATCTCAGGGTTAGCAGGTCAATAAGAGAAATTCCTTGTGTCCAAGTTCAATTGCTCTGATTAGATTATCCCAGAGCAAGAATCAGTTTTCAAACAGTTCACAAGAAGGAGATTACAGTGAAGTTTCACAGATTGGCAGCCTCCATTCCTTCAAGCACATGGCAGGAACAAAGATAATTGGTTTGTCTACTTCCACTGTCCTTGATTACTTCATATTTACTGATTTATAGACTATAGTTCTTTTTGGCCGACACTGTCATAACGGTATACAACATGGAACTAAGTACTTGGATTTAATTCATCCTTGTAGTTGCGTGAATAAAGTCATTGGCGAAAATTACTGGTAGATACAAAGCAGCTTCTTTATTCAACCAAACAAGGTACAGCAGGCATCATGTGGATATGGTTTCAGTGGAAAGTCTGCTGCCCCAGTGTTGGGCTCAATATTTTATATACTGAAGGTCAAAGGACAACTCCATATTTACAATGTATAGACAATGCTTCCTTTGAAACTACATACAACCTTCACACCTCCCGATTCAAATCCCCACCACAGAAAACCAAAAGAATTTTAATCAGCATTGTCTGGACTGGGAGTCACAATTTTTAGGAACCCATTGTTCAGAACTGCACTCCAAATTAAGTGCACATTACATTTTCAGATGTGAAGACTGGTAGCCAAAGTCAATTAAATGTATATGGCCTAAACCCAAAAATCACTCTAACAATCCTTACTGACCAAGTTGCCTACCTTAACTCATTCAATTTGCCTATTTTTCACCCATATCCCTCTAAACCAGGGGTTCCTAATCCGTTTTATGCCATGGACCCCTACTAATAGCTGAGAGATCTGTGGATCCAGGTTGGGAACCTCTGCTCTAAACCTTCCCTATCATTGTGTCTGTCCAAATGTGTTTTAGAGTTCATAATTTTATATATGTTAACACTCAAGCAGATCATTCCATATACCACTGCCTGTGGGAAAAATATGTCCTTCAGGTCCCCTTCGAGTCTTTCCCCGCTCACCTGAAACCTATGCCCTCTAGCTGCAGATTCACCTTCTCTATGAAAAGAAACTGTGACCATCCACCTGATTCATGCTTATCATGATTTTATAAACCTTGTTAAGGCTGACCCTCAGCCTCATTCACTCCAGTCTATCCAGTTTCTCCTTTTATCTCAAACACTGCATTGCAGGCAACATCCTTATGAATCTTCTCGACACCTTCTTTAACATAATCACGTTTCACTAAAACTATCAGATAAAATTCATCTGTGTGAAAGGGTTGCTTTGTAGGTTGATGCAGGAAAAAAATGAAGTCTCTCTTTTTATTTCAGAGTATTATGGATAGATTCTGAGTATTAAAGAAATGTTTAATTCTCTTTTTCTGGTTCAAAAGATGAGGCCCACCTCTCCAATTCACATGAACTATATAAGACCATAAGATATAGGAGCAGAATGAGGCCAATGGCCTATCAAGTCTGCTCCACCATTTCATCATAGCTGATCCAATTTTTTTCCCAGCCCCAATCTCCTGCCTTCTCTCCATATCCCTTCATGCCCTTACTAATCAAGAATCTATCAAACTCTGCCTTAAATATACATACTGTAAAAACTTAGCTTCCACAGCTGCCTGTACCAAAGAATTCCACAGATTCACAGGACTGACGAAGGGTCTTGGTCCAAAACGTCGACAGTGCTTTCCTTATAGATGGTGTAGATGGTGCCTGGACTGCTGTGTTCCACCAGCATTTTGTGTGTGTTGTTCAAATCGTTAAAAATTGGTGATATAGGGCCAGAAGGTGGTAAATCATTACAGTTGGAACTATGGAACTACATGGGTAAAAATAACTTAATGGAAGTTGTAAACAGACCCCCCCCCCCCCCTAACAGCAGTAAGGATGTGGCCTACAAATTACAATGGGAGATTGAAACTGCATGCCAAAAGTGAATGTTACAATAGTCATGGGGGATTTCAATGATTTCAATATGCAGGTAGATTGGGAAAATCAGGTTGGTGCTGGATTCCAAGAGGGAGGCATTTCTAGAATGCCTATGATATGGGTTTTTAGAAGAGCTTGTGACTGAACCCACTAGGGCATCAGCTATTCTGGATTTGGTGTTGTGCAATGAACCAGAATTATTAAATAATTAAGGTAAAGACCCTTAAGGGCAAATAACCACATTATGGTCAACTTTACCTTGAAATTTGTGAAGGGAAGTCTAAAGTCAGATGTATCAGTATTACAGTGGAGCAAAGGAAATTAGAGAGGCAAGAGAGAGGATTTGGCTGGAATTGTTTGGAAACATACATTGACAGGGATGACTGCAGAGCAGCGAAGGCTGGAATTTCTGGGAGATTTCAGAAGGCGCAGAGTACATAAATTCCAAAGAGGAAGAAGTATTCTAAAAGGAAAATTGATGCCCCTGTGGCTGACAAGAGAAGTGAAAGCCAACATAAGAGCCAAAGAGAGGGCACATAATAGAGTAAAAATTAGTGAAAAGTTAGCGGATAGGGGAAGTTTTAAAAACCATCAGAAGGCAACTAAAAAGTCACTAAAAGGTAAAGATGGAATACAAAAGTAAGCTGGTCAATAATATGAAAGAGGATACCAAAGGTTTCTTTAGATATATAGGGTGTAAAAGAGAGCTGAGAATGGATATCAGACCACTGGAAAACAATGCTGGAGAGGTAGCAATGGGAGGCAAGGAAATGGTGGACGAACTGAATAAATATTTTGCAGCAGTGTCTGACCTCAGTGGTTGAGAAGATATTTGTGTCAATTATTAAGGATGTGGCTTTAGGGTACTTGGAAGCACATGATAAAATATGCTGTAGTCTGCATGGTTTCCTCAAGAGAAAATCTTGCCTGACAATTCTGTTGGAATTCTTTGAAGAAATAACGAGCAGGATAAACAAAGGTGAATCAGCTGATCTTGTGTACTTTTCAGAAGGCTGTTGTCAAGGTGCTACAGATGAGGCTGCTTAACAAGCTACAAGCCCATGGTATAACAGGAAAGAACTGAGCATGGATAAAGCAGTGGCTGATTAGCTGAAGGTAAAGATTGAGAATAAAGGGAACCTTTTCTGGTTGGCTTCTGATGACTAGTGTTCCACAGGAGTCAGGTTTGGGAGCGATTCTGTTTATGCCAATGATTTGGATGGTGTAATTGATGACTTTATTGCAAAGTTTGCAGACAATATGAAGAAAAGTAAAGGGGCAGGTAGTTATAAGGATGTAGAGAGTCTACAAAAGGACATAGACTGATTAAGAGAATGGGCAAAGAAGTGGCAGATGAAATACAGTGTTGGGAAGTGTATGCCCATGCACTTCAGTGGAAGAAATGAAGAAGTTGATTACTTTATAAAGAGATAGGTAATATAAAAAACTGAGGCACAAAGGGACTTGGTAGTCCTTGTGCAGGATTCTCTAAAGGTTAATTTGCAGGTTGAATCTGTGGTGAGGAAGGCAAATACCATGTTAATATTCATTTCAAGAGGACAAGAATATAAAAGCAAGAATGTAATGTTGATAGTTTATAAAGCACTGGTGAGGCCTGATTTAGAGTACTGTGTGCAGTTTGGGGACCCTCAAAGGAGGTTCACAAAAATTATTCCAGAATTAAACGGCTTGTCATATGAAGAGCATTTGATGGCTCTGGGACTGTATTCAGAAGAATGAGGGTTGACTTCATTGATACCTATCGAATGGTGAAAGACCTTGATAGATTGGATGTGGAGGAGATATTTCCTATGGTGGAAGAGTTTAATACGAGGAGACACAACCACAGAATAGAGGGGTGTCCTTTTAGAATAGAGATGAAGAGGAATTTCTTTAGACAGAGAGTGGTGAATCTGTGGAATTCTTTACCACAGGCAGCTATGAATGCCAAGTCTTTATGTATATTTAATAGATTCTTGATTTGCCAGTGCATGAAGAGATATGGGGAGAAGTCAGGAGATTGGGGCTGAGAGGGAAAATGGATCAGCCATGATGAAATGGCAGAGCAGACTTGATGGGCCAAATGGGCTGATACTGCTCCTAAATCTTGTGATCTTATCACCAACTTGAAAGCTGTTGAGAATTTTCAGTTCATGTCAGTGATCATCATTTGACAGAATTATGATCATCTACTAAATAATTGAATTACTATAGTAAAATCCAAGGCTCCTTCCTATCAATGTGATACTGCATTAAAGGGAAAGGATGAATAGGTTAGGACTTTTCCGACATGTCAAGGGTATGGCCTAAGAGTTTGACTTGCCTTTGGAGGCCGAGGAACTCAGGGCTCTGGAGACAGGTGGATTGAAGGTTGTTGTCCCGACAGACCAGTGTGTCATGGGAACTGGAAGATCTTTGGCTGTGTGCCCAGAGACCTGAGATCTTTGGGCACAGAGCTCGAAAACAGACTTTTTACATCATAAACCAGTGAGTTGTTTGTCATGTCTGCCCTCTTGCTGTGAAACAGAGAAATCTCTTTCTCCCTTATTAGGGAGGGAGGGACCTTGTGGTATATCAAATACCGGGTGAACAAGTAGACTTCAGGGTGCTACAAGGTGGTGTCTTTGCTGTTCCTTTGCTCACGTTTGAGTGCCGGTGGGAAGAGAGGGGATCGTGCTTGTTGCCGCTGATGTGCAGGAGGGAGGGGAGCTTGGGTGGACTTCGTAGTTCTAACATTTAACTGTCTTTCATTCTTTGGGGCACCCCTCTGTTTTTGTGGATGGTTCTGAAGAAAAAGCAATTCAGGATGTATATTGTATACATTTCTCTGACATTAAATGTACCTTTGAAACTTTATTCCCTGGAGCGTAGGATAATGAGGAAAGATTTGATGGAGGTACAGTATACAAAATTATGAGAGGCATAGATAGGGTAAATGCAGTCTTTTTCCACTGAGGCTTGAAAGGATAGAACTAAAGGTCATGGGTTAAGGATAAAAAGGGTAAAAGGTGCAATGTTTAAAGGGAATAGAGGATGGCAAGTGAGTTGAATGAGCTGCCAGTGGAAGGGGATTTGATTTCAACATTTAAGAGAAATTTGGATAGGTACAAGAATGGGAGGGTATGGGGGCTATGGTCCATTGCAGGTAGATGGGATGAGGCAGAATAATTGTTCAGCATGGAGTAGCTGAGCTGAAAAGTCGGTTGCTGTGCTGCACTGTCACATGACTTTATTCTATGACTGCAAGTGCGTATAGTGGAGGAACTTTAATGGCTGTCTTCTTTGCAATGGTCAACTTACCACTGCTGAGAAAGCTCCTTTCAGTAACCCTGTCTGATAGGATGAGTTAATCCCTGTCAGTAATGTATAGTTTTCATTGCATGTTTCCTGCTGCTTTTTTGTGCATTGTCTGTAGAAGTCATTTGTCAGTGAGTCTGATCAATATTCCTTTACATATACATCCATCATTCAAAGCAACAATTCAGTAATATGGACTGTAACTTTTAGAACTCTGCAAACAGGTATAATTTATTCTGTCCTCTCACATCTTATCTATAGAAGCCATTTATCTACAATTGTGATCAATACCACCGTTCAAATGTTTCTCCGATTTTCAAACTTTATTTAAGGAGCATAGCCACTCAATTTTAAAAAGGTCTACAAATCTGTTGCTCAGCAAATTGCTCCACTCTGTTTGCAAACAATCAGAATGATTTGCTTTATGATACTGATGTGGCATGTACAGTAGCCAGATAGATGGGAAAACAAATCCACAGTTACACCTCAGCTATCACTTTCTTAGAAAGCTTTATTAGTAATCTGTTCAACAGACAAGAAAATAGTCATCATCATTCCAAAAATGTATTGCAACCACTCAATCATTCAGGTATTTTCTCTGTGCATTGAATCATGAAGTTGTACCTTTACTGACAGCTCATGGTTTCTTCAATTATACACATTTCTTCTACTTGATGCTGTCTGAGAAGGTTGAGGAATTTTGCTAGTAAGGCTCACCTCTGCACACGTGACCTAATGAGTCCTCTTTATATCCACTTGTGTAGCATTTATAATTCTGGCTTTGTCGAGCCTCAATTGGCCTTGAGATATGCACATCAGCTGAAGTGTGCCAGAGAAGGTGTCAATTGCAGCTGTTTATTGAAACTGCATTCCCTCAGGAATCTTCCTTGAAAATGTAAAACAGTTGTTGGACTTCAACGCCAGTTTAATGCAAACTGACCAGAAGCAAATCACTTGATTTATTATGCTACTGGGAAGGTCACAACTCTGTAAAAGGTTTTGCACAGATTATCTTTCTTGTTATAACAAATCAATCTCTAACTTCCACGTAAGGATGAGAATATAATTGTGACCAGCTACAATGATATTTTAATTGAATAGTCTTGCAATAGTCACTGTCTAGTTACACACATGAATGGTCATATTAGTAGGGTAAGAGGTGGTAACAGTGCTTATGGATTTTATTCTCAAATCTTTAATGGCCCATACTTTCACAAGTAAGAGGAAGTGTTGGCACAATTATTACTAATAATAATATTGGTGATGATTTTACTTTGAATATGGAGATGAACATAAACCACCAATTTACCATTGGTTGTCAGCCATTGTTTTTTTTATTTGAAACGTAGCCTTAGGTCCAATGCAATGACATGAAGTTAATCTCATTAATGGATGAGGGTCATATGACATAAGCACCAATCTAAATGTTACTTTCACCCACTAATCACATTGTTCCCTCTCATATCCCTGTCTACCAATCAAATGAAGTTGAGAGGAAGTTTTTTTCTGGACCTTCTTAAAACATTTAATTTTCCCTTATTTTCCCTCTGTTAATTTCTAACAGCAAAGACCTAGAACTCAAAATACTTTTATGATGTTTCCCTGTCCAAACATTTGAATGGCCTTGAAATATCTAAATGTAAGTCCACATTTTCAGATTGTTATCTCACCATGAATAAATAGATAGTTGCCTTGTGGCATTAGATTCTTGGATAGGTATATTTACCGTACTGAATTCAAAAAACTTGAAGGGTCAAAGTCTTGATTATAGCTGGACAAGGAAGTCTATTAAACAATGTGCTGTCTTGGAAGACATTTCTTTGTTATTGAAACACTGCATTACTCAGGTAAAATAGTTTGCAGCACAAATTTTATGAATCACTATAAAAGATAATGTAATAAACAAATATAATGGAACTGTCATTTCTAATGCCAAATACTTGAGTAATCACAATAAGTCTTGTCACTATTTGCAGCCATTAATGCAAAAATTCATTCAAGTAGAGTGCTTGTTTAGGCAGTTTTTTTATTGCAACGATATTCCATATGTTTATTTAACAAAACTGATTGGATAGAATGAAAATTTTCTCTCCACAGGGTTCCCATTAGAATGTCATTACTGTATTAAAATGAGTTTTGATGTTTATGGAAGTATTGAAATTGTTTAGTATTCATAATATTCCCAGTTAATATTGGCCTGATGTTTCTGAAAGCAACATTGCATAGTCAACAGCTTTACTTACTGGTCACTGGAAACTTTGGACTGTCACAGGAACTTTGCCAGGGATGCTAGCTTTTATACTGAATCCCTGTTGGTCAGAACCTCCACAGCTGATCACAGTAAACATATTGACACCTTTGATATATTTGCTAATTAGCTGGGAATTGATGGATTTTCATGCTAAGGTCATGTCAAGGGGTTCTATGAACCAAATGTGGTGCCTGGAACAGACTGTCAGTTGCACGTTTTATCATTGTGATTTGCTACTATTGTCTTCGTTTACCTTATTGGCCTAAGCCTCCTCTTTCTGGAAGCAGTTCTGATTCATGTGGCAAATGGCCATGCTTGTAGAGGAGGCTATATCGTCCACACATTGATCGTGATATTTCAAGGCACAGAAATTGCTGTATATAGTATAGAATACCACTGCACCTATTGGAGTGGATTGGTTTCATTTCCATAATAGCACATCAGATCATAAGGCATAGGAGCAGAATTAGGCTATTCATATCATCATTTTTACTCTGCCATTCCATCATGGTAGAATTATTAGCCTTCCTAATCCCATCCTCTGCCTTTTCCCTGTAACGTTTGTTACCTTGTCTAACTAAGAACCCAACAGCCACTGCTTTAAATAAACTCAATGACTTGGCACCCAAAGCTGTCCATGGCAATAATGAATTCCACAGACCAAAGAAACTCCTTCTCATCTCTGTTGTAAATCTCTGTTCTGAGGCTGAACCCTCTGATCTAGATTTACATATTTTCAGAAACATCCACTCCATCTAGATCTTTCAATATTCAATAGGTTTCAGTGAGATACCCCCTCATTCTTTGAAACTCTAGCGAGGTGTTTTTTTTGTGTGGGCAATTTGTTAGTTTTTGTGTGTGAGAGAGGGGGGTTGGAGGTTTAATGCTGTTGTTACTGTTCACTTTTGCAAGGGAAGGCATTGGAGGTTTGTGGTGAACTACATATACCTATCTGGACACGCCCCCTGCTGACTGCTCCTGTGGCTCCTCCCACAGACCCCTGTATAAAGGCGATTGGAGGCACTGCTCCTCCCTCAGTCTCCAGGATGTTGTGTGGTGGTCTCTTGCTGCTAATCGTGGTCTCTTGCAGCTAATAAAAGCCTATCGTTCGCCTCCCATCTCCGAGAGTTATTGATGGTGCATCAATTTTATTAGCTGCAATTTTAAAACATGGAGAGCATTTTACGACCAGACAGATTGGACATTGATCCTCAATCTCCCGAGGCAGCCATTGCCTTTGAACTCTGGCTTGCATGCTTCCAATCGTACCTGGAAGAAATTCACGTTACTGAGCCTGCTATCATGCACAGAGTTCTCCTCTCCAGAGTCAATCCACAGGTATACTCCCTAATCAGAGACCTGCCGACCTACCAAGGGGCACTGGACACCCTCAAAAGACAGTACCTGCAACCGGTGAACACCGTCTACGCAAGACATCGCTTAGTGACGCAGTGGCAGGGGGCCTGCGACTGCAGGGGACTGACGACGGAACAGCATGCGGAGCTCCTGGTACGAGACGCCTTTGTTACGGGGATCAGGTCAGTGTACATGCACTAGCGGCTGCTGGAAAATGCCGATCTTACCTTTCAGTCAGTGATCGAGCTGGCAGACACACTGGAGGCTGCTTTGCACAATGCTGATGCTGTCCAGCCGCTTGATCTCCTGCCGGTCCCATGGACGCTGCAGACCCCGCCACCCGCCGGTGAATCGACCACAGCTGCTGCCACTTGTGAGTCCGTGAACTCCCCGCAGCCCTCCGGCGAAAAGATCATGGCTGCTGCCAGTCGCGAGCCCTTGAAGTCCCCGCAATCGACCACGGCTCCTGCCAGTCGCAAGTCCATGCAGTGTTACTTCTGTGGACTAAAAAATCACCCCTGAAAATGCTGCCCGGCCCGAGAAGCTACCTGCCCCAGCTGCGGAAAGAAGGGCCACTTTGCCAAGGCTTGTAAGTCTAAACCACGAGCGGGGTCGAGCAGCGCCGCGTGCGAGGCATGGGGTTTGCCATCTTGCCTGCCTGCCTCCTGTGAGGCATGGTGGCGGCCATCTTTGTCGGCCCCGCCTCCAATCCACGGGGGCTTACCGGGTACCAAGATGGCGATTCCACTCTGGTCTCTGTATCCCTCGACCAAAGCGCTCCACACCAGCTCGCAAGGTCAATAATGGACATCCTGGTGGAGGGGCACAGGACTAGCTGCCTGTTTGACATGGGCAGCACTGAGAGTTTTATTGACCCGGACACGGTGCAACGCTGCGGACTCATGACACAGCCAGTAAGCCAGAGGGTCACCATGGCTTCTGGATCGCATTCCACAGACATCCGGTGGGGTTGTGTAGCGACATTGGTGGTGCAGGGCATGGAATATTGGGTCTTTGCGTTACTGGTCATGCCTCAACTGTGTGCCCCTGTGCTATTGGGGCTGGACTTCCAGAGCCACCTGAAAAGTGTGACAATGGAGTATGATGGGCCCCTCCCACCAATCACTGTCAGAAATCCTCAGTTTTGTGGGGCTTTGTCATATACCCCGCTACTGACCACACACACACACACCGAACCACACATCCCACCCAGCACCATGCCGACAGCCGCGCTACTGACACCACTTGCAGCCTCTCCACCCTCAAGATCCCTCTCCCACTGCTGTTCGCCAACCTGACCCCTGACTGTAAACCTGTGGCAACTAAAAGCAGGAGGTATGGTGCGGGGGACAGGGCCTTCATTCAGTCGGAGGTGAAGCGGCTGCTCAGGGAGGGGATCATTGAGCCAAGCACAAGTCCTTGGAAGGCCCAGGTGATCGTTGTTCGGACAGGGCAGAAAAATAGGATGGTCGTGGACTATAGCCAGACCATCAATATGTTCACGCAGCTTGACGCGTACCCCCTACCCCGCATCTCAGATATGGTCAATCAAGGTGTACTTGACCATAGACCTGAAATCCGCTTACCATCAGCTCCCCATCCGCCTGGAGGACCGCCCCTACACCACCTTCGAGGCGGGCGGCAGGCTCTATCACTTCCTGCGCGTCCCCTTCGGTGTTGCAGGGGAGGTGGGCCAGTGCCAACTGAAGGCCACATTTCCCCATCTGGATAACATCACCATCTGCGGTCACGACTGGCCGGATCACAACACCGACCTCCAATGATTTTTCCAAGTGGCCAAAGCTCATAACCTCACCTATAACAGGGACAAGTGTGTGTTCGGAACCTCCCGACTTGCTATTCTTGGGTATGTCGTGGAGAACGGGGTCATTGGCCCTGATCCCAACCGTATGCACCCCCTGTTGGAACTCCCTCTTCTCACCACCCTCAGAGCCCTCAAACGGTGCCTGGGGCTTCTTTTCCTATTACGCCCAATGGGTCCCTCACTACACAGACAAGGCCCGCCCCCTGGTCAAGTCCACTGCGTTTCCCCTCTCAGCCAAAGCCCGCGCGCCTTCAGCCGCATTAAAGGGGACATTGCCACAGCAGTGATGCATGCGGTGGACGAGACCATTCCCTTCCAAGTAGAGAGTGACTCCTCCGACTTTGCACTGGCTGCTACCCTCAATCAGGCAGGAAGGCCGGTAGCATTCTTCTCTCGTACCCTTCAAGGCCCTGAAATTCGGCACTCCATGGTGGAGAAAGAAGCCCAGGCCATAGTGGAAGCTATTAGGCACTGGAGGCACTACCTCACCGGCAAAAGGTTCACCTTGCTGACCAACCAGCGAACAGTTGCATTCATGTTTAGCAACTAACAGCAGGGCAAAATCAAAAATGAAAAAAATTTTGCAGTGGAGAATGGAGCTCTCCACCTACAACTATGATATCCTGTACCAGCCTGGAAGGCTCAATGAGCCCCCTGATGCCCTATCCCGGGGAGCGTGTGCCAGCGCACAGCTCGACCGGCTATCCGCCCTCCATGCAGATCTTTGCCACCCGGGGGTCACCCGAGTTTACCATGTCGTGAAAGCCCGGAACCTGCCTTACTCCCTTGAGGACATCAGGACGATGACCAGGGACTGACAAGTCTGCGCTGAGTGCAAACCGCACTTCTACCATCCTGAAAAGGCACAACTTATCAAGGGCACCCACCCTTTTGAGTGACTGATTGTCGACTTTAACGGCCCCCTTCCCTCCACCGACTGCAATGTCTACTTTCTCAACATAATTGAAGAGTAATCGCGGTTCTCCTTTGCCATCCCCTGCCCCGATACCACTGCCACGTCCGTCATAAAAGCCCTGCGCCAGCTCTTCACTCTGTTCGGATATCCCTGATATATCCACAGTGATAGAGGATCCTCCTTTATGAGTGATGAGCTGCGACCGTCCCTGCTGGCTAGGGGCATTGCTATTAGTAGGACCACGAGCTATAATCCCCGGGGAAATGGACAGGTGGAGAGAGAGAATGCCACTGTGTGGAAGGCCACACTCTTAGCCCTTAAATCAAAGGGATTGCCGGTTTCTTGCTGGCAGGAGGTCCTCCCCGAGGCACTCCACTCCATCCGCTCCCTGTTATGCACATCCACCAATGCCACCCCTCATGAGCGACTCTTTTCTTTTCCCAGGAAGTCTGCCACTGGAACCACCCTACCGGTTTGGCTGACGTCCCCGGGGCCAGTGCTGCTCCGGAAACATGTGAGAAGCAATAAATTCTCCCCAATGGTTGAGAGGATTCACCTACTTCATGCGAACCCCCAGTATGTCTACGTGGTCTTACCTGAGGGGCGGGAGGACACGGTCTCCATCCGTGACCTGGTGCCTGCAGGAGCACCAGACCCCTACCCCGAACACTCCATGGTGACTATGAACCCTGTACCCATCGATGTATATACCCACAAGTCACCGCGCACCAAGCCCTACACAAACTCCTCAGAACACTCCCATACAGGGCACCATGCACAGGCATGAGTGATTACTGATGCCTAATGGGCTGACACCTCAAGTCAGGCCAGAGCCAGCACAATCACTGTCACCGGTGCAATCACCACTGGCACTGGTGCAATCACCACTGGTGCTACGTAGATCTCAGCGACAGATTCAACCGCCCGATAGACTTAACCTGTAAATATCTTTGTAAGAAACTTCGCCACATGGGGACTCTCTTTTAAAACAAAGGGGGGGTGAGTGTGGTGAACTACATATACCTGTCTGGACACGTCCCTCTGCTGACTGCTCCTGTGGCTCCTCCCACAGACCCCTGTATAAAGGCGATTGGAGGCACTGCTCCCCGCTCAGTCTCCAGGATGTTGTGTGGTGGTCTCTTACTGCTAATCATGATCTCTTGCAGCTAATAAAGCCTATAGTTTGCCTCCTGTCTCCGAGAGTTATTGATGGTACATCAAGGTTTAATGTTATTGTCACTGTTTTTTGCAAGGGAGGGGTTTGGATGTTTGGGGTTTTTGATGTTTTTTTCTGGGTGGGCAATCTGTTAGCTTTTTCTGCAAGGGAGAGGGTTGGGGGTTTGGGGTTTGATGTTCTGGCTGCCATTTATAGTGTGGATGATCTTTTAGGTATTTTGTGGGGGGGGGGGGGGTGAGGTTTGAGGCCTACTAGATTTTTGTTGTTTTCCTTTTCTTGTGGAGAGGGGGTGTTGATGTCTTTTCTTCCAATGACTCCCGTGGTTTTTCTGTATGTCATGGCTATCTAGAAAAGACAGATATCAGCGTGGTATTGTACATGCGTACTTTGACAATAAAATGAACCTTTGAACCTTTAAACATTTTGATTGATGATGGGATTCCTCAGCTGCCTGAGAAAGAGACTGTGGCGGCCTATTGTTGTGTGGCAGATCGCTGTGTCCGGAGGGTAGGCCTCTCCGTTTGAGTGGTATCTCTCCCTTTTAATGATGTTGGAGAATTTTACCGAGTTTCTGCCTTAATGGATTGGAGTATGGACTATGGAATTTTTCAGTCTTATAGTTTTCCCATTCTTTCTCATTGTTTTATTTTGTGAAGTGGGTGGGAGTTTGGGGGTTCTGTTTGTTTAGTTTTTTTGTGCAGGGATGGGGGTTTTGAGGTTGATATTCTTTTTATATTTTATGTGGGAGACAGGGTTTGGGTGTTGATGTTCCTGTGGTGTTTGTTTGTATTTTTTGTCCAAATAGAGGGGGTGTTTGGAGGTCTATTTCCTGTTGCATTTTGTGCAGGGGAAGGCAGTTTGGGGTTGACGATCGTGCTTCAATTATTTTTTTGCATGAGGGGTTGGGCTTGCTGTTTCTCTTTGAATGAATTCCATGGTTTTGTTTGTTTCGTGGTTATCTGGAGTAGACAAATCTTAGAGTTCTTTGCTCTTTCCTTCAGTCTGTTCAGGTCCTTCTGCAGACTCCCTGCTTTCTCAACACTACCTGCTGCTCTGCCTATCTTTGTTTTGTCTGCATTCTTAAACACAAATCCATCAAACCTGTTATTGAAATCAACACATAACATGAAAAGAGTTGGCCCAGATACAATCCTCTGTGGAATACCACTTGCCACCTCAACCAAACAGGTATTCCTCCTTTTGCCTCCTGCCCATCAGCCAATCTTCTCTCCATGCTAGTATCTTTACTTATTGAGAAACCTCATGTGCAGCACCTTGATAAAAGCCTTCTGAAAATCTAAGCAAACACTGTGTCTATCTTGTCTGTTATTTCCTCAAAGAATTGCAACAGATTTGTCAGGCAAGGAAATCATGTTGCCTTTGGCTTACTTATTCATATGCCTCCATAAACTCCAAAACATCATTCTTATTAATGGACTTCTCAACCACTGATATCAGGCTAAATGCCTTATAATTTCCTTTCTTCTACCTCTCTCCCTTCTTAAGGAGTGGAGTGATATTTGCAAATTTGCAGTCCTTTAGAACCATACCAGAACCTAGAGATCTGTGAAAGATCATTACTAATGCCTCCACAAACTCTTAGGCTGCCTCTTTCTGAAAGCTGGAGTATATGCCATCTAGTCTAAGTGACTGAGCTACTTTCAAACCTTTTAGCTTCCGAAGCACCTTATCCTCAGTAAAAGCAACTACACACACTTCTGCCACCTGACTCATTCCAATTTCTAGTATGCTGCTGCTGTCTTCCATAGTGAAGACTGATGCAAAATATTTATTGATTATTTGCCATTTCCTTGTCCACTATTTCCACCTGTTCCATGTCATTTCCAGGGGTCTGATATTCTCTTTCTTTTACTCTCTCTCTTTTACTCTTTATGTAGCTGAAAAAAATGTGGTATTCTCTTTTATATTATTAGCTAAGTTATCTTCAATTGTTTCTCTCCTTATGACTTTTTGTTGCCTTCAGCTGGTTTTTAAAAGCTTCCCAATCTTCTAACTTCCACTAATTTGTGCTCTATTATATGCCCTCTATTTGGCTTTTGTGCTGTCTTTGCCTTTCCTTGTCAGCCATAGTTCCTATCCTCCCTTTAGAACACTTCATCAACTTTAGGATATAACTATGCTATGCCTTCAGGATTGCTCCCAAAAACTCCAGCCATTGTTGTTCTTTCCATAATCTCTGCTAATCCCTTTACAATCACCCTTGGTCAGTTCTTTTCTCATGCCTCAGTCATTCCCTTTACTCCAATATAATGCTGATGCATCTGAGTTTATCTTCTCCCTCTCAGGGTGAATTCTGTCATATTATGATCACTCTCTCCTAAGAATTCCTTTACCTTAAGCTCCCTAATTAAATCTAGTTCATTACACAACACCCAATCTAGAACTTCCTTTGTGGACTCAAACACAAGTTGCTCTAAAAATCATTTCATAGGCATTCTACAAATTTCCTCTCTTGGGATTCATCCCCAATCTTATTCCCTACTTATTGAAACTCCCACTCCACCCCCAAGACTATCATAACATTTCTCTCGTTACATACCTTTTCTATTTCCCAATGAAATTTCTATCCCATATTCTGGCTACTGTTTGGGGGCCTGTATGTAACTCCCATCGGAGTCTCTTTACCTTTGCAGGTTTTAAAATCTACCCACAAGGTTTCTGCATCCTCCGATCCTTTGACACTCTTTCTAATGATTTGATTGCAGCTGACTGAAAAGCTTGAGCTTAGATATTAGATATGTGTAGATATTAAGAAAGTGGATGTGCTAGAGCTTTTGGAAAAATATCAAGTTGGATAAGTCACTGGGACCGGATGAGATGTACCCCAGGCTACTGTGGGAGGAGAGGGAGGAGATTGCTGAGACTCTGCTGATGATCTTTGCATCATCAATGGGGACAGGAGAGGTTCTGGAGGATTGGAGGGTTGCAGATGTTGTTCCTTTATTCAAGAAAGGGAGTAGAGATCGCCCAGGAAATTATAGACCAGTGAGTCTTACCTCAGTGGTTGGTAAGTTGATGGAGAAGATCCTGAAAGGCAGGAATTCTGAACATTTGGAGAGGTATAATATGATTAGGAATAGTCAGCATGGCTTTGTCAAGGACAGGTCTTGCCTTATGAGCCTAATTGAATTTTTTCAGGATGTGACTAAACACATTGATGAAGGTAGAGCAGTAGATGTAGTGTATATGGATTTCAGCATGACATTTGATAAGGTAACCCATGCAAGGCTGATTGAGAAAGTAAGGTGGCATGGGATCCAAGGAGACATTGCTTTGTGGATCCAGAACTGACTTGCCCACGGAAGGCAAAGAGTGGTTGTAGACAAGACATATCCTGCATGGAGGTCAGCCACCAGAGGAGCACCTCAAGGATCTGTTCTGGGACCCTTACTCGTCATGATTTTTATGAATGACCTGGATGAGGAAGTGGAGAGATGGTTTAGTAAGTTTGCTGATGACACAAAGGTTGGAGGTGTTGTGGATAGTGTGGAGGGTTGTCAGAGGTTATAGCAGGATTTTGATAGGATGCAAAATTGAGCTGAGAAGTGGCAGATAGAGTTCAACCCAGAAAAGTGTGAAGTGGTTCATTTTGATAGGTCAAATATCATGGCAGAATATAGTATTAATGGTAAGACTCTTGGCAGTGTGGAGGATCAAAGGGATCTTGGGGTCTGAGTCCATAGGACACGCAAAGCAGCTGTGCAGGTTGACTCTGTGATTAAGAAGGTGTATGGTGAATTGACCTTCGTTGATCATGGAATTGAATTTAGGAGCCGAGAGGTAATGTTGCAGCTATACAGGACCCTGGTCAGACCCCACTGAGAGTACTATGCTCAATTTTGGTCGCCTCACTACAGGAAGGATGTGCAAGTCATAGAAAGGGTGCAGATGAGACTTACAAGGATGTTGCCTGGGTTGGGGAGCAAGTCTTATGAGAATAGGTTGAGTGAACTCGGCCTTTTCTCCTTGGAGCGGTGGAGGATGAGAGGTGACCTGATAGCGGTGTATAAGATGATGAGAGGCATTGAATGTGTGGATAGTCAGAGGCTTTTTCCCAGGGCTGAAATGATTGTCACAAGAAGACACTGGTTTAAGGCGCTGGGGAGTAGGTACAGAGGAGATGTCAGGGGTAAGCTTTTTATTCAGGGAGTGGTGAGTGCATGGAATGGTCTGCCAGCAACAGTGGTGGTGGTGGATACGATAGGGTATTTTAAGAGACTTTTGGATAGGTACATGGAGCTTAGAAAAATAGAGGGCTATATATAAGCCTAGTAATTTCTAAGGTAGGGACATGTTCGGCACAACCTTGTGGGCCGAAGGGCCTGAATTGTGCTGTAGGTTTTCTATGTTTCTATGATTTAACTTTTAACCAATACAGCCAATCTTGATACCTGTCTGCCCTTTCAGTACAAGGTATATCTTTGAATGTTAAGCTCCCAACTATGATCTTCTTTGAGCCATGACTCAGTGATGTCCACAACATCATACTTGCCAATCTCTAACTGTGTTACAAGACCATCTACCTTATACTGTGTATTATATGCATTCAAAAATGACATTTTCAGTCCTATATTCATCATTTTTTTTATTTTACCCCCATGCTATGCTTCAGCAAATCCCAGTCTCTACAATTTTGCCCGATCAATTTCCTGTCCTTCTTCACATTCTGACTACACCTTGCATTGCCCTATATACCAACTGCCCATCCTCAGCCCTGTCACTCCAGTTCCATCCCTCTAATGTTTCTAAACTGCAAATTTTTTCTCACTAATCTCATTTTACATATGGTCTCTACCTTACAGTTGTGTGGTTGGGTTTGCATACCAGGCTGTTTTTCTTTTGCCTCCACCATGCTTAATCTATCTTTAATCCTAAAGAAAGTAATTCTCGAAATGGAAAAATATGATGTGAAGCTGCAACACAAAGTCACTTAGAAATGGAGATGTTGCAATTCATAGCAAATTGTTGAATGAAATAAAGAAAGCATGCTTTACTTCCCCAGCCCAGCTTATGATGAGTCTTCCAAGATAATTTTATTAATCAATATAATAGCCTCTGCAAAATCCATTTTGAAAACCATTGTGTGAAATTTGTTTTGTTGATAAAAGACTGGATTTGTTATTTATGAATCAATTAAACTGTAGCACAAGATGAAATTTTTGAGAATGTTATTTCATTAGCAAGTTAATCTTAAAATTTAGAAGTATTTTAATATTACAAATGCTGAATCTCTGAAATAAAAACAAAATTGCTTAGAAAGCTCAGACATCTTTCATCTCCACCTGCTCTTCCTCTTTTCACCATAGTTCCTCAGTCAAATACAGAAGATGCAACGGATGTCTTTTTACCTCTTCTGTTCATAAACCTATCCTATCATGAACCTAACCTAGGTGCAGCAACAGATCATGCTCACTTCCTCCAATTTATATACTCAGTCCTCAAATGTCCTCTACATTAGAGAAATCAGCTATTGATTGGATGCCTGCCTTGTAAAGCACTTCCATTCAGTCTGCAGAGGACATCGTGATCTTTCAATAGCCTGCTACTTTAAATTTCTATCTCAGTCCTACCATCATCTTCTATGCTCTTCTGACAAAGCCCACCTTAGCTAAGAATTGGCACCTCATCTGCCATCTAACCATTTTGCATGCATAAGATTTAATACGAGTTCAGCAATTTCAGAAGAACAACCTTTTCTGTTAGAAATGGCCAGTTCTGATGAAAGATTATGCATCTATAACGTTAATGACAGTTGTTTTCTCTCCACAGTTGCTATTTGAGATGTTCAGTATTTTATTTTCTCTTTTACTTTGGTTTCCTAGCATCTGTGAGATTATGCATTCTGCATTTCATACTTCTAGCATGTTTTTCAATGTCCACCATAGTTCTCCTACAGACAGAGTAGCTACTATTGACAAATTTCAATTTTCTCTCTTCGATACACTAAGGTACATGTATCATCTGGAAACCTTGATTTCCACCATATTACAAATATCTCCCTCTTCTCTCTGTCCTTTACTTCTCTGCAAATCACAGCACACTTTTTATTTCAATTTTTCAATTCTGATGAAGTGTTATAGGCATGAAACATTAGTTCTGTTTCTCTCTTCCCATTTAATGCATGTTTTGCTGAGTGTCCACATCAATTTCTGCTTTCACTATACATCTTTCATTATTTCTTGCAACAAAAACTTTACCATAAAGTTATCTTTGTATGGATTTGCCATCTTCTAAGTTGATTAATAAAACATGCATTCATTACTCAGTATTATTTCAGCCTACACACCCTATTGTGAGAAATATTTTTCCTCAATTGTTAGGTCGTCTGCAAAGCGCACTCTTCTTTCAGAGATGCAGATTGCCTTCAAATTGGATCAGGGTTGCTTTAAATTCAAGTCCTTTATTAGAATGAGGTTCAAACAGTCAGCGTTAATAAAGCATGGAAACCCAGTTTGCTGCTTGATGATATTAAGACACAAGCTGCATGTACAGGATTTATTCAGTGATTGTAAACTATACATTACTGTCATCCCCATGACAGCGACCATTGCACTTTAATCACCATATAACTCACAACTGTTCCCATGTTAGGGAAGGGACACCTCAATGAGTAGAATTAATGGTTTGGTTTATTAACATCTACAGTGGTCTTCAGATGAACAATCTACCCATAATCAAGATCAACTGAATTATCTCTCAGTCTAATTTTGCTGCAAGAGAACTGAGTTGGTGTGGAAAGGGCTTTATTGACAAAGCAAAAGAAAGCACATTTAAGTAAGCAGCAGAGCTAAATGAAGCACTCAGCAAGGGTGCTGAACACTTGCACAGTGTCAAAGTCTTCAGTGTTAGGTATCCAAGACTTGGTAACCATCCAGGTCATTCCCATTAACTATTTCAGAATTATATTAGTTTTTCAGTTCACTACACCAATTTCAGCAGTTGCAAAGAATGGTAACTTTGCCCGAAATGTCGACTGTACTTCTTTCTATAGATGCTGTGTTCCACCAGCATTTTGTGTGTGTTGCTTGAATTTCCAGCATCTGCAGATTTCCTTGTGTTTAGGTTTTTTAATTCACTATTACAAAGCCTCTTCCAGTGATGCATACACTGAAGAAGTTTAAATCTTCTCTTCGACGGGAGTTTAGTGAAACTCTCTCTCACTGCTCCCCATCTATCATTTCTTCAGCCCTTCAACTTTTCAACCACACTTTGACCCAGACCTGTTACTACAGCCATATATCGTTCCTTGGAACGTGTCTCCACCGCCAACTTACTCCAGTTGGCTTCAGGATTCGTTTTTGAGTCTCTGAGATTGGACCAGGTACTCACATTTAATTGACTCTGCCTCCTGTTGTTTCTCCTATCGAGCTTTGAGGGCGACACTCTCCGCCATGAGGAGGTACCTGGTGTCCCTATCACAGTCCCTTCCACACCTCCAGGACACTTTCTTCGCTGTTTGTAATGGACCTGCTCGTTATTTCATCCTCTGTCGGATTCATGCGTGCAATCGCCGTTTCTTTGACTTTGTCATGTTCAGCAAGGATTGCAAGATCTTCCATCTACAGACCCCAGAGCCTGCCAGCTCCAATGCTAGTAGGCATGAACTTTGGCTTTCAACCCTCACGGTTGATCTCACTGGCTCTACCAATCCAGGGCATATTCAAAACCCAGACTCCAGCACCATCAATGCGGGTTCCAATGACAATGTACACTTTCAAAGTGATTGTATAGCCTCCAACTGTGACTCCAGCCTTGAACTCCAGGCCAGGTCTTCACGTGCTACTATTGTGACTCCCATCTCCCCTTTCCCCACCACCACTCTGCAACCCCGTCCCTCAGATCCCATCGTGACCTCCTCGGTCCTCAGAAGCTCCATCATCCTTTCACTTCAACCTTCCCTTCTCCACTGACACTATAAACCTGCCTCTCCCCTCTGATCCCAGTTCTCATCCATGCCAGGTCTTTACCATCCCCTCCGACCTTCAGCTCTCTGAGGCAGAGCGCTTTGTCCTCAGTAAGGGCCTTACCTTTGTCCCCCTTTGCCCACACCTCAGCGAGTTCTGGTTATGCCATGACACTGAACTCTTCTTCCGCCGGCTCCATCTTCGAGCCTACTTCTTCGGCAAGGACTCTCCTACCCCCACCGATGACCCTTTCTCCCATCTTCAACCATCCTCCTCTTCATGGACACCCCGCTCTGGTCTTCTACCTGCTCTGGATCTTTTTATTGCTAACTGCAGACGGGGCATCAACCACTTAAACTTCACCACAGCTTGTTCCATTCCAACCTCACTCCTTCCGAACACTCTGCTCTCTGCTCCCTCTGCACCAATCCCAACCTCACTATAACACCTGCTGATAAGGGGGGAGCTTTTGTAGTCTGGCGTACTGACCTCTACCTTGCCGAGGCACAGTGACAACTCGCTGATACCTCCACTTATTTACCTCTCGATTATGACCCCACTAAGGAGCACCAGGCTACTATCCCCTATACCATCCCCAACCTTATCAGCTCTGGGGATCTCCCATACGCTGCACCAACCTCATAGTCCCCACACCCCACACTTCCCACTTCTAGCTTCTACCCAAGATCCACAAACCTGCCTGTCCTGGTAAAATTATTGTCTCAGCTTGCTCCTGCCCCACTGAACTCATTTCTGCATACCTTGACACTGTTTTATCCCCCCTTGTTCAATCTCTTCCCACCTATGTTCTTGACACTTCTCACGCTTTGAAATTTTTCAATGATTTTAAGTTCCCTGGCCCCCACCGCCTTATTTTCACCATGGACGTCCAGTTCCTATATACCTCCATCCCCCACCAGGAAGATCTCAAAGCTCTCCACTTCTTTTTGGATTCCAGACCTAACCAATTCCCCTCTACCACCACTCTCCTTCATCTAGCAGAATTAGTTCTTACTCTCAATAATTTCTCCTTTGGCTCCACCCACTTCCTCCAAACCAAAGGTGCAGCCGTGGGCATCCACATGGGTCCCAGTTATGCCTGCCTTTTTGTTGGCTTTGTGGAACAGTCCATATTCCAAGCCTATACGGGTATCTGTCTCCCTCTTTTCCTTCGCTACATCAACGACTACATTGGTGCTGCTTCCTGCACACATGCTGAGCTTGTTGACTTCATTAACTTTGCCTCCAACTTTCACCCTACCCTCAAATTTACCTGGTCCATTTCCGACACCTCCCTCCCCTTTCTTGATCTTTCTGTCTCTATCTCTGGGGACGGCTTATCTACTGACGTCTACTATAAGCCTACAGACTCTCACAGCTACCTGGACTATTCTACTTCTCACCCTATCTCTTGCAAAAGTGCAATTCCCTTCTCGCAATTCCTCATCTCCACCACATCTGCTCTCAGGATGAGGCTTTTTATTCTAGGACGAAGGAGATATTTTCCTTTTTTAAAGGCTTCCCTTCCTCCACCATCAACTCTGCTCTGAAATGCATCTCTCCCATTTCACTCACATCTGCTCTCACCCCTCCCGCCACCCCACTAGGGATAGGGTTCCCCTTGTCCTCACCTACCACTCCACCAGCCTCTGGGTCCAACATGTAATTCTCCGTAACTTCCGCCACCTCCAATGGGATCCCACCACCATGCACATCTTTCCCTCCCACCCTCTTTCTGCTTTCCGCAGGGATCGCTCCCTGCACAATTCCTTTGTCTATTCGTCCCACCCCCCCCCCCCCCCATCCCTTCCCACCGATCTTCCTCCTGGCACTTATCCTTGTAAGCGGAACAGGTGCTATACCTGCCCTTACAATTCCTCCCTCACCACCATTCAGGGCCTCAGACAGTCCTTCCAGGTGAGGATATAAGAATGTCCTAAAGGAGGTGAGGGAGATAAAAAAAACTGAACAAATTAGACAAAGAAATTAGAATTTAAACAGTTAAAGGTATAGTCATCCAGGATGTATCAAACAAGAAGTAGAACAGAATTATGGGTCCAGGACCTATGGTATAAACAAAGAGAGTTAGGTCAGAAACAAATTTAAGGACCAGAGTGAAAAATCAGTCAAAGAAGTCACAAGTTCTAATTACAGAGATATAATGGGAAATATAACATAAAAAATAATTTCAGCAACACCATGATGTTTACAAGACTGACGAGGTGGGAAGATGTTCAGAAATCTTTTGAATATTTGAGTCTGGAGGTGCAAACAATATGAGGCAAAGAAAAGAAAAGAAACTACAGCTGTAGAGGTATAGGCAGTTGATTCATGTAGATTAGGGGAGGCTGACTTTGATTCACAACCCAAGATTCCATACAGTCTAGTTGTGCCTTGTCAGCGTGAAATATTAGCTACAAAGAGGCTAGGAGTAGGAAGCAGTTTTGTAAATACAGACTGAGCCATTAATTTATCTATCTATCTATTTATTATTTATTGAGATACAGTGTGGAATAGGCCCTTCCGGCCATTCGAGCCACGCTGTCCATCAATCCCCCAGTTTAATTTTAGCCTAATCACGGGACAATTTACAATGACCAATTAACCTACCAAATAGTACGTCTTTGGACTGTGGTAGAAAACCAGAGCACCCGGAGGAAACCCATATGGTCTCGGGGTGAAAATACAAACTCCTCATTGGGAGTGACTGGTATTGAATCCAGGTCGCCTATACTGTAAAGTGTTGTGCTAACCACTATGCAACCATGCCACCCTAAAAAACAGGATGCATGATAGAATTATTTGCTTCTTTTCAATTATTTGTATAACCTTTGAATTCATATAGACAATTTCTCATTGCAATTTCAATTCAATAAAATTTTTTTAAAAAAACACATGCTGAAATGTGATTATTCGTTGAAATTGAGTAGGTTGTTCTTTACAGGTCCACAGCTCCTTATACCAATGGAAATCATTAAATCATATCTCTTCTCACAGTCAGACTGACTGTTAGGAATTCCGAACAAAGACCGTTGATATCCTACCAGCATGAATCTAACTTGTCCATCGCTGCCATTTAAGTATCCTTTTTCAAGCAATCCCATTTGAACGTTGAGAATTACAATCAAATAAATGTCAGAAAGTCATTTATTTGGAAATGAAGTAAGATTGCAACAATGTTCAGAAATTTTGTTGAGCTCAAATATAAAATGACAAATAAATGCGGAATTAAATACTAACACCAAATACATCTTTCACAAAGTCATTCTGACAATTGATCTTGTGTTGTAAGTGTGGAAAAGTATGGGAAACCAGGAAGATAATGCAACAATACCGATTAGGTTGTATAAGTTATTCTGCATGTACACAGCCAAGAAAACCAGGGTGTTTCATGCATTTCGGGAAGAAACTGTCTGATGGGTTGGTTTTGCTTGCGGGATAAATAAAATATATCTGCTAAGCACATTTATTAGATGACACAAAATCTCCATCTTATTTTTGCTGATGCAATCATTTTGAAAAATGGTTTGTGCAGCAAAGTCAGTCTCTCCTAATCCACATTGATCAAATGCTTCCCCTTCCATAGCTTTAGCTTTTCTCTAATCTTATTTCAACCTCTATAAAAGTTGGGAATGGGACTAATAGTTGCAAAGATGATTTTATAGTAAAATGATTCAAATTAAAACGTGTAATGGTTTATTTGCTCTGATATGATGCATGTCTGTTCAAACTTCAAAATAAACTTATCTAAGTACATATAGGTCACCGTATACTACTCTGAGATTAATTTTCTTTCAGGCATTCACAGTTGAACAATGAATTACATTAGAACCATTGTAAAATCACACGTAAAAATTGACAAACAATATGCAAAAGAAGACCAACTGTGCAAATACAAAAATTACAAATACAGTGATTCTGGTTAACTGGTCTATCAGTTATTTGGGATAACTCTTAAAGAACAAAAACTAATCAAGAAAATAGTTGGTTTCCCTTCATTTATTTGGGATGCCATGTTGCTTAGATGGGATAGGAGAATATTACTGAACAATACACACAAAATGCTGGAGGAATTTAGCAATCCAGGCAGCACCTATGGAACAGATTAAACAGCTGATGTATGTGTTGGCTGTCCATCATATCCAACAATGATAGTGAAACCTGTGGGGGAGAGTTTTTAAAGTGGAAAAGCTGTTGCAATGGGAGAGTTCCATTCTCAAGGCCTCAGAAGTCCAGATACAGCGGTCAGAGTAGTCATCACAATCTGGGTTCTTCCTTGGTTGCAGTGGGCAATCATGTCTCCTTCTGTGTCATGTCATGCCTGTTGCTCTCGAGGAAGCATTGCTGAGCCACCATCCTGGACATTGGATCTCACTGTTGATCTCATCCGCCCAGTATGCCAGAGCTGACTTTACATGCTAGGACCTGCATGCCCTATCTCAGCAGGGTATAAGGCTCACCAGCTACCCTCACTTGGTTTAACCCATCTGTTGAAGCAGTATATTGGGGTGTGGTCACTGTCACATGCAACCAGCTACTTGGAGCCACAGGTGAGTGCTTAGTATCCAATAGGAAACAAAAGTGAGTGAACTGCCTAGAATAGACATGACAATAGACATAGGCATTACATATGTTACTCAGTTAAATTAGCTTGCCCTTTTCATACCTTTTTTACTATTTCCATGAAACCTCAGCCCATTGGAGCATCTGCTTAATTGTGTCAAAATATACTGGACCAATTGTGTCCCAATTAAACAGAATCCACTGTAATAATAATCATAATAAATAAATAATACTGAGAACATGAGAGGTAGAACCCATGAAAGTATGTTGATAGATTGTGGAATCATTTCAGAGTGAAGTTATCTACACACAGGTTCAGGAGCCTGATGGATGAAGAGTAAATACTGTTTCTGAACCTGGTAGTGTGGCAGCTAAGTCTCCTGTAACTTTTTCCCGATGGCGTTAGCAAAAAGAGATCATGGCCTGGATGGTGGGGCTCCTTGATGATGAATACTGCTTTTATTTTTGTGCAACATTCAGGTGAGCTGAATGTTGGGTTGAAAATTCTGAGAAGGCAGACTACATCCTCTTCAAAGAAACTTTCCCTGAAAATGGCTATTTAGTCAGAGCAGGCCAGTTTGAATTTTTAATGGACGGATCACATCTGATCACTTGAATTGATTTTGTTTTGAAGAGCCAGTTGAAATAGTGGACTTGAGAATACCTAAGATAGTTTTCTGCAGAAATGTGATTGCCTTCATGTCAGAAAATGTCAGATAAGATAAAGTTCATGAAGTCAAAGGAAAATGATTGGCCTAATTAGGAAATTATCTGAAATACAAAGTGAAGGAGAAAAGGGCAAATGCTCTATTTGGCAGAATGTGACAAATAGTGCTCTACAAGGAATTGTGTTGGAGCCAAAACTATTTACTCTATTTATTGATAAAATAGATAATGAGATGAAAAACTACTTGTTCAAGTTTGTGTATGACACAGCTGACAGAACTAGAACTAGAACTGTCAGATATGGAGGAAAACACAAACATTATATAGAAACTTTATCTAATTTACAGATGGGATAATGTTATATTACCGTAAGCAAATACAAATTTTTAGAAGTTAACATTCGATCATTTGCTAAAATAATTATTTAAAGAAATTGGGACAGGTTCAAGTAGATTCCAGCAAATGGGTCATAGATCCATTCTTTTCACCAAAGTTAGGGTAGTTTTGGTTAAAGAGATGAAGAAAATAAGTTAAATTATGAAATAAGTCTCAATTAGGCTAGTCCATTTGATTCCTAAGTAAAACACAATTTTGCTTGTAGAGGAACCAAATTATGAATTCTAGCTTAGTTCACACTTTAATCTTGCAACTTCTTACCTTGGAGGATGATGCAATGCTTCCTTTTAAAGTTTTGGAAGCAATATCTTCCAACTCTCTGGAAACTCAAGGAAGCTAATCTGCACAGTTACAAATAACTGTTGAATGATGTATTAATGTCTCATGCATCATTTGCTCCATTGATTGCATTTGCTTTCAGAGTTTGTTTCAGGCTTCAATTTGTTCCTAAAATTGTAATATGAATTACAAATTGTGAATTTGGGTACCTTGTATATAAAATTCGATATGTGGTTTAATTTTATATACTTTCATTATGCATATAACATTATTGTGCCATAGTACATTACAAGCAACATCACTAAATATGTAAAATGCACATTTATTGTTCATGCAGCACTTCATTGCATTGAAGAGCACAAATTATGTACTAAAATCTAAAAAGGTACGTAAGTCAAAGGTAATTTTGGGGAAAAAGCAGCTGGAGTCAAGAATACAAATGGTCAAAGAGTAGGTGAGAAGAAAGATAGGATTGTCGTTTATTTCGGAATGCTTACAGTTACTTGCTGATTTTTTTTGTAATACATTTCTTATTTAAAATATGCACTCTATAGTGTATTCACAAGTTCCAGCATTCGTCTTGACTAAGCTTATTAATTGTTTGAGAATCATTAATGAATAATTATTACAGGCAAAACTGAATCCGTGTTGATTTTATGGTCATGTTTTATTAATAGTTGCAGAACATTTATGCATAAAGCTAATGGGGGCAGTTTCAGTTAGAAGGATATAATAAAACACTAAAATCATCATTTCATATTTCTAAATTAAGAGTTACTTAATCGCTCTTTTAACTGATTACAAATATTTTCTAGGTGTAGTTGATCAATTAAAATATACATCTGATGTTTCCAAATTTGCTTTCACTTGATCGAGTATGAACTACCATTAAAACCCTCCTCCTGCCATATTTCAAGTGCTTGGGTTGTATGATGTACTCAGCATTCCACAGGAACTTGGTGACTATTATGGTTTATTGATCATGGCCGATAGCCCGTCCTATTCCAACCACATAGAATTCATGGACAAGAATGCTCACCAGCACTTCTCCTTTATCAAGAGGCTGAAGGAAGTTGGTGTATCTCCATCAACCCGCACCAGTTTTTATCAAAGCACCCTACCTGACTGCATCACAGCTGCTCTGTTTGTGACTACAACTGAAGAGAGTTGTGAAAGCACTTCAGCATATCTCAGAAACTGTCCTTCACTTTATGGACTATGACTACACTTCTTTCTGCCTCAGTAAAGGTGCCACATAATCAAAAGTCATCCTCTCTAGGCATTCTCTTTTCTCTCCATTCCCTTTGGGCAGAAGATTGAAAGCATATAACACTAGGCTCAAGGATAACTACTATTGCTCTGCAAGAAGACTATTGACTAGTACTAAGTACTATTGACTAAGACAAGTACAATTGGATGGACTCTTGACCTCATAACCTACCTTGTTATGACCTTGCATCTTATTGTCTGCCTACACTGTACTTTCTCTGTATCAGTAACATAGTATTCTGCAGCAAGTCATATCCACAAGGAATTCTGCTGGTGTTGGAAATCCAAAGCAACAATGCACAAAATACAGGAGGAACTCAGCAAGTCAGGCAACCTCTTTGGAAATGAATAAACAGTCAACATTTCAGGCTGAGACCTTACTTCAGAGTTGGAAAAGAAGGGGAAAGACTCCAGAATAAAAAGATGGGTGAGGGAAGGCAAATAGCTAGAAGGTGATAGGTGAAGCCAGGTGGGTGGGAAAGTTAAAGGGTTGGAGAGGAAAGAATCTTAAAGGAAAGGAGAATGGGAGAAGGGGAGGAAGGATGGGACCCAGAGGGAGGTGATAGGCAGGTGTGAAGAAGTAAGAGGCCAGGGTTTGAAATAGCAGAAGTGGGAAAGGGAAGGGAATTTTTTTCACTGGAAGGAGAAATCGATGTTCATGCCATCAGGTTCGAGGCTACTCAGATGGAATATGAAGTGTTGTTCCTCCACCCTGAGAATGACCTCATCATGGCAGAAGAAAAGGCCATGGATGGACATGGGAATCAGAATTAAAATGATTGGCCACCAGGAAATTCCGTTTCTGGGGGATGGAGCGAGGTGTTGGACAAAGCAGACTCCCTTGTCCATTCAACCCCCCCCCCCCCCCCATCCCTTCCCACCGATCTCCTTCCTGGCACTTATCCTTGTAAACGGAACAAGTGCTACACTCCCTCCCTCACCACCATTCACGGCCCCAGACAGTTCTTCCAGGTGAGGCGACACTTCACCTGTGAGTTGGCTGGTGTGGTGTACTGCGTCCGGTGCTCCTGGTGTGGCCTTTTATATATTGGTGAGACCCGATGCAGACTGGGAGACCGTTTCGCTGAACACCTACGCTCTGACTGCCAGAGAAAGCAGGATCTCCCTATGGCCACACATTTTAATTCCACATTCCATTCCCATTCTGATATGTCTATCCATGACCTCCTCTACAGTCAAGATGAAGCCACACTAAGGTTGGAGGAATAACACCTTATATACTGGCTGGCTAGCCTCCAACCTGATGGCAGGAACATTGACTTCTCTAACCTGTTAATGCCCCTCCTCCCCTTCTTACCCCATCCCTGATATATTTAGTTTTTTTTTCCCCTCCTTTTTTTCTTTCTCTCCTTGCCTATCACTCGGCCTGTTCTCCATCTCCCTCTGGTGCTCCCCTCCCCCCCCCCTTTCTTTCTCCCTAGGCCTCCCGTCCCATGATCCTTTCCCTTCTCCAGCTCTGTATCCCTTTTGCCAATCACCTTTCTGATTCTCAGCTTCATCCCACCCTCTCCGGTCTTCTCTATCATTTTGCATTTTCCCCTCCCCCTCCTACATTCAAATCTCTTACTATCTTTCCTTTCAGTTAGTCCTGACGTAGAATCTCGGCCCGAAATGTCGACAGTACTCCTCCTTATAGATGCTGCCTGGCCTGCTGTGTTCCACCAGCATTTTGTGTGTGTTGTTTGAATTTCCAGCATCTGCAGATTTCCTTGTGTTTCCCCAATTTACGACAGGTTTTACCAATGTAAAGGAGGACGCATTGGGAGCATTAGATACAATAGACAACTTGAATAGATCCACCGTTGAAGTGTTGTCTCACCTGGAAGGACTATTTGGGGTCCCGAATGGAAATGAGGGAGGAGGTGAGTGGGCAGATGTAGCAAACTGGGGGACTGCTTTGACAAGCACCTCCATCCCAACCTCAAAAAAATGGAATTTCTCAGAAACCAATCATTTTTCCAATTTCCATTCTGACATGTTCATCCATGGCCTCCTCTTGGGCCACGATGAGGCCACTCTCAGGGTAGAGGAACAACACCTCATATTCCATCTGGATGACCTCCAGCCTGATTGAATGAATATTGATAACTTCTTCCATTAAAGAATTTCCCTCCCACTTCTCTCTTCTTCTCTTCCCCACCCTGACCTCTTACTTCTTCTCACCTGCCTATCACCTTCCCCTGGTGCCTCTCATTCTTCCCTTTCTTTCATAGTCCACTTTCTTCTCCCATCAGATTCCTTTTTCTCTAGCCCTTTACCTTTCCTATCCACTTGGCCTCACCTATCACCTCACCTTCCTCTTCTATGAATTTTTTAATCTGATATCTTTCCCTTTCCTTTCCAGTCCTGAAGAAGACTTTCAGCCCAAAACGCTGACTGTTTGTTCATTTCCACAGATGAAGACTGACCTGCTAAGTTCCTCCAGCATTTTGAGTGTGTAATTCTGCTGTCTGTTATTGTATGGTCTGACAACAGGCTTCTTTAAACTTTCTGGTCTGATGCTTAAATGGCCATGCAAGTTATGGCCCTTGTTAGTTTGGACTTTCATTTAATTAAAGGTCTCTTCAACCCTGCTAACTATAGTGAGTTCACTGCCTGAGATCTTAGGCAGCTCTTCCATAAACTATTGATTTTTGTGCATTCTTGCAGATTTTTCTGTATTTTCATTGTGCTACAACTAATTGTGCCTCACTAGTTGGAGCAGTATAATGGCTACACCTATCAACATACAGTATAACACAATATATTCAGAAATAAACAAAACTGCTTAGTGGTTAAATGAGATAGTATGAAAATTTACTTACACCTAATATTTATAGTTACCATTTAATATGTTGCAAGTTTACTAGCGATTTTAATTGAATAGGTTTATAACAGTCAAAAAATGATTAAGAAACTGTCATTGTGTGGAACTGAATAGTGAATCCACAGTCAGTGAAAGCAGTCAAATTGATATTTTCTTCAGAAGTATTTCAAGAAATGTTTAAGCAGTATCTTTCTAGCTAACATGAGCAATTTTAAAATTATTTAATAATAAATTGAATACTACACTCTGATCAACATGGCCCAGTTCCCTCAAAATTTCCCGTCAGTTTATTAACATTGCATTTAAGCTCTGAAATTTATCTCTTTCAACACTATAAATAACATAACAGGGCAGTCATTCCAACACTGTGGTAAGTGAGATAGGGGCACTTGCAGCACATCACTGGAACACCAGTAATATCATTTCAAAAGGAGGTCAAATCCTTGGTTTTTCCAAATATGTTGTTACTCACATTTACAAAAGCACATTTCACAAAGTGTCTTTCAAATATTTTCCACTGCAGGGGAGTTGATATCCTTACAGGTGACATACGTTGTTTTAAAACTCATCATTCAATCCTCCAGACTATGTAAGCAGAAGGAAATCAGATGAACAGGACCTTGTAATTTCAGGTTGACAAGTGAAACAAGTTCATCCAAACCCACTGTGATCTCTGGTAGAAATGCCACGGCACTCCACAACTGGAAAATCAAGAAATATTCAAAAGAAAACAAAGATAAAATAAGAAAGGAAGAAAGAAACTCGTGTTTCTGTACATTTATAGACACTATAACAACTTCGCAGCCAACTTAAGAAATGAAACTGGTGGGCTTTTAGAGGAATATGTAATTGAGTCAATAATGTAATGGAACAGTCAGGAATGCACACACATGACCTCATATTTTTTAAATGACTATGTTGGTTTTGTATCCCTACTTGCCACAGCCACCCTTTCCACCATAAACTCAAATTCTATTTGCCCTCTATTTCTACATCTATAGATACTATCTGAAGATATGACCATCTATAGATAATGCTCAATATTCCAACATTCTCAATTGTAATAAATGTCCAGAGCTGATTGTAATTTAAAAAAAATACTCAATGAATGTATTGGTCCAGTTGTTTGTTGATGAATCTTTCCAAGGCAGCTTTTAATAGTAGACCTGCAGAAATTGTAATTAGCTTGGGATATCTTCATTTTAAAGGCAATACAATTATTTCATTCTAGAATGTATAAAACCAATGTTGCACATCCTCACAATAGATATTGCTAGTCCTGATTTTCAATCTTTGCACTATTAAATTATTTATCTGGTAGTATCTCAATTTTCCTGTATTCAATTATTAATAATAGTTAACTTAAAAATCTTAATATCTGATCATTATTATTCATATGTTTTGATCAAAATACTGGCTTCTCTTTTGATGTTCAGTTTTAATCTCCTTCAAAGCATGAAACTAATTGTTAAATTCAGAAGTGATACAATATGAAACAAAATGTATACCTGATAGATATCCAATAGCATTTAAAAATTAATACCCAAACCAGAGATTATTGTAAGCGATTAGTAGATTACATTAATACAACCATCAAGACCAGATGTTTCCATTTTCTGGAAATGCTTTGCAACATTAATACCCCATGGGAAAGTCACAGAACAAATCTGTGCTTATAGAATTTCATTTACAATGCAGAACACAGAAAAAAAATACATAAAGAAAGTGCACTATCCATGAATCTGCTATTGTCCTACTAAATAACACCATGCAGCTATATGAGGTGGAATAATTACTTAAAACTGCTTGTGCCATTACTTGATCATAGCCTGAAAATAAACCATTTTTATATGCCTTTGAAAAATAGATGATGGTATTTTTCTTTAAATGATGATGGTAAATTATTTATGTGTTTCTTCAAAAGTCCTAAAGAAGGTCACAGATCCAGTGATTCACGGATAATAAATAGTCCCAGCTGGATCTTTCCTTGACAGGGGCAAATGACCTTATACCTATGCTAGAGTGACATTTTTGACAAATTTTATGTCACCAAGTAGACAGATGCAGCATTTTTATTTAGCTCCTTTGGTACATCTTTCAAGCTTGCTAACTGTTCTTTTATTAACGGCAACACAAAGGGAATGAGGGGGAACGCATAAGGACGCACAGCAAGTAGCATCATGGGACTTCATAGAAGGTGTATGAGACAAATAAAATGTTTTCTTTTATTGATGAGTATATCAATATACTCAATATAATTCAATACACCTTTTATGTTTCTGAATCTAAAAATACCATTTATGATGTGGAAAATGCCTTTGAGTACGCTTCCAAAATAGTTACTACCCCCTTTTTGTCTTGACTAGTGACTTGTTTTGACTAGTAGTTTCGGTCAGCTCTTCTCCAGGTAAAAAGAAAAATCTCTTGGCTTCATTAATATACCAAAAATTCCATTATAGTATTTATAACTTTTAAAAATCAGGCACATTTGAATTGAATATTACATTAGCTCCTGTTAAACTGCACAACAAATGTTCTCAAAAGTGCAGCTTCCTCAGAATTTTTTAATTTATGTTAGATTGTTTGAAGCTGAACACATATCAATTCAAACTACTTGTATCATGTAGGAATTTGGAAAAACAAGAGATTCATTTTTATAGAATATAATGCACTAATTGCACAATGGTGCTGATGCTTTGCATAGTTCAACTAAGCTAAAAATGTTTTGACTCAAAAGTACTCAGGAAGCAAAATCTTTGTTGCCCAGCATCTTTTGTTTGGTGGTGTTCTTTCCATTTTATGAAATAAGATAATTATTTTGCCTGATATTATCTAACTGATTTCCTTCACATTAGATCTAAGTAAACAGAAGATACAATTAACTCTGACAAACCTATTATCTTATCAACAAGCATTAAGAAGATTAAGCAAAATATTGCAGATGGCAGAAGTCTGAAATAAAACAAGAAATACAGGAAATATATGATGAGTTAAGCATGATTTGTGAGAGAGAAACAGAGTTAATCATTCAACTGATGAATATCTATTTTATAATTAGTGCACTCATGGGTGTTTCCAACATTATTATGCTCTTGGATTAACACCTGAGGCTGACACCTTGATTTTCTCTCCAGGAGTCTGCTTGACCTGGCCTGTTGACATTTTCTGTTTTATTTGTGAACTTGCTTCAAGCAGGTTGAACATTTTATTCCTTGTTGGATAATAGAATTGAGTCAATGCCAGGGACTGGATAAATAGAGTTGATCAGATTCCAACAGACTGACGGATAGTGTAGCTACAAAGTGACTGTTGATGCTAGAACCTGGATCAGCACACAAAATCTGGAGGGATTCAATATGTCAGGCAATACCTATGAAGGGAAATGGAGTGAGACCCTTCATCACTACTGGAAAATAACTTGGAAGATAGTTAGAAGACAAAGGGTGGAGGGAAGGTTTCAATTGAGAGCTGGCAAATAATAGTTGGATCCCAGTGAGAAGGGAATAATAATCAAGTGAGGAAGGGGAGAGTGGGACTGTTGTAGAATTCCCACTCTTGCACTCATGCATCTGCCTATCATACCCCACTCACCTGGATCTACCTATCAACTGCTTGCTCTTACTCCAGTCCTTTACCCTAGCATTTTATATTAGCTAGTTTGTTTCTTCCTTTTTAGCATCTGACTTGTTTCAATAGGTGTCTAGTTGGGAACAAGTCAGAAAACATGTAATGGCAGTGTAATTCTTCAAGAAATCAGAATAAAGAATTTACAAGAAGATATGAAAACAGTGGCCTCTTTATTGAGTACCTCCTCTTCATAATAAAGTGGTCACTGAGTGTATGATCATGGTCTTCAGCTGCTGTAGCCCATCCACTTCAAGGTTTGAAGAGTTTTACATTCAGAGATGCTCTTCAGCATATCACTATTGTGACATGGTTTTTTTTAGTTATAGTCACCTTCATGTCAGCTTGAACCAGTCTGGCCATTCTCCTTTGACCTATAGGACGTAGGAACAGAATTAGGTCATTCAGCCCATTGAGTCTGCTCTGCCATTCTATCATGAGCTGATTTATTAATCCCCTCTATCCCATCCTCCTGACTCCTCCCTGTAACCTTTGACACCCCCACTAATCAATAACCTATCAACCTCTGCTTTAAATATATCCAATGACTTGTTCTCCACAGTGTAATGGCCGGCTTAATCAGACTTACACGATTTGAGTGTCCAGGGGTTATGGTAATAAATGTGCAAACATAACAAAGTAACTTAAGCCTAATTTGTTATTGTAAGACCATAAAACCATAAGACATAGGAGCAGAATTAGGCCATTCAGCCCATAGATTGTGCTCCACCATTCCATCATGGCTGACCCGGATCCCACTCAACCCCATACACCTGCCTTCTCACCATATCCTTTGATGTCCTGGCTGATCAGGAAACAATCAAGTTGAGCCTTAAACATATGCATGGACTTGGCCTCCACCGCAGTTTGTGGCAGAACATTACACAGACTTACTATCTCTGGCTAAAAAAAAAAATACCTCCTTACCTCTGTTGTAAAGGGTTACCCCTCAATTTAGAGGCTATACTCTCTAGTTCTGGATACTCCACCAGAGGAAACATCCTCTCTACATCCACCTTACCTAGTCCTTTGAACATTTGGTAGGTTTCAATGAGATCCCCAGACATTCTTATAAATTCCAGTGAGTACAGGCCCAAAGCTGCCTGTACTCATATGTTAACCTCTTCATTCCCAGAATCTCCTCTGGACTCTCCAATGACAACTCATCCTTTCTGAGATATGGGGCCCCAAACTGTTGATAATACTCCAAGTGTGGTCTGACTAGTGTCTTATAAAGGCTCAGCATTATCTCCTTGTTTATATTCTATTCCCCTTCAAATAAATGTCGACATTACATTTGCCTTCTTTACCACAGACTCAACCTGTAAATTAACCTTCTGGGAGTCTTGTACGAGGACTCCTAAATCCCTCTGCACCTCTGATGTTTGATCCTCCCCATTTAGATAATCATCTGCATTATTGTTCTTTTTACCAAAATGCATTATCATGCATTTCCCAACACTGTGTTCCATCTGCCACTTTTTTGCCCTTTCTTTCAATTTGTCTAAGTCCTGGGGCAATCGCGCTGCTCCCTCAGCACTATGTATCCCTCCAACTATCTTCATACTATATACAAATTTAGCCACAAAGCCATCAATTCCATTATCTAAATTATTGACAAACAATGTGAAAACTCTTGGTCCCATTACTGACCCCTGAGGAACACCAATAGTCATCGGCATCCAAATAGAAAATGCTCCTTTTATTCCCATTCACTGCCTACTGCCTGTCAGCCAGTCCACTATCTATTCCAGTACCTTTACTGTAATGCCATAGGATTTTATTTTGTTAAGCAGCCTTTTGTGTGGCAGCTTATCAAAGGCCTTCTGAAAGTCCAAGTAAGTGACATCCTCTGCCTCTCCTTTGTCCACCCTGATTGTTACTTTCTCAAAAAACTCTAACGGATCTGTCAGGCAAGATTTCCCTTTACAGAAACCATGCTGAATTTGACTTATTTTATCATTAGTCACCAAGTACCTCAAAACCTCATCCTTAATAATAGACTCCAATACTTTCCCACCGCTGAGGTTAGGCTAACTGGCCTATAATTTCCTTACTTCTGTCTTCCTCCCTTCTTAAAAAGTGGGGTGACATTTGCAATCTTTCAGTCCTCTGCGACCATGCCAGAATCAAGAGATTCTTGTAAGATCATGACAAATGCATTCATTATCTCTTCAGCAACCTCTCTCAGGGCTCTGGGAAGTAGTCTATCTTGACCAGGTGACTTATCCAGGTGAGGTACCGACTAGAGAAGGAGCAGTGTTGGATCTCCTGTTAGGGAATGAGATAGGTCAGGTGACGGACGTATGTGTTGGGGAGCACTTCAGGTCCAGTGATCACAATGCCATTAGTTTCAATTTAATTATGGAGAAGGTTAGGTCTGGACCCAGGGTTGAGATTTTTGATTGGAGAAAGGCTAACTTTGAGGAGATGTGAAACTACTTAGAAGGAGTGGATTGGGACAATTTGTTTTATGGGAAGGATGTAATAGAGAAATGGAAGTAATTTAAAGGTGAAATTTTGAGCGTACAGAATCTTTATGTTCCTGTTAGGTTGAAAGGAAAGGTTAAAAGTTTGAGAGTGCCATGGTTTTCAAGGGATATTGGAAACATGGTTCGGAAAAAGAGGGAGATCTATAATAATTATAGGCAGCATGGAGTAAATGAGGTGCTCGAGGAATATAAAGAATGTAAAAAGAATCTTAAGAAAGAAATTAGAAAAGCTAAAAGAAGATACGAGGTTGCTTTGGCAAGTAAAGTGACAATAAATCTGAAGGGTTTCTACAGTTATATTAATAGCAAAAGGAGAGTGAGGGATAAAATTGGTCCCTTAGAGAATCAGAGTGAACAGCTATGTGGGGAGCCAAAAGAGATAGGTGAGATTTTGAAAAATTTCTTTTCTTGGTATTCACTAAGGAGAAGGATATTGAATTGTGTAAGGTAAGGGAAACAAGTAGGGAAGTTATGGAAACTATGACAATTAAAGAGGAGGAAGTACTGGCACTTTTAAAGAATATAAAAGTGGATAAATCTCCGAGTCCTGACAGGATATTCCCTAGGACTTTGAGGGAAGTTAGTGTAGAAATAGTAGGGGCTCTGACAGAAATATTTCAAGTGTCATTAGAAACGGGGATGGTGCCAGAGGATTGGCGTATTGCTCATGTGGTTCCATTCTTTAAAAAGGGTTCTAAGAGTAAACCTAGCAATTATAGGCCTGTCAGTTTGACATCAGTGGTGGGTAAATTAATGGAAAGTATTCTTAGAGATGGTATATATAATTATCTGGATAGACAGGGTCTGATTACAAACAGTCAGCATGGATTTGTGAGTGGAAGGTCATGTTTGACAAATCTATTGAATTTTTTGAAGAGGTTATGAGGAAAGTTGACGAGGGTAAAGCAGTGAATGTTGTCTATATTGACTTCAGTAAGGCCTTTGACAAGGTTCCACATGGAAGGTTAGGAAGGTTCAATCGTTAGATATTAATATTGAAGTGGTAAAACGGATTCAACAGTGGCTGGATGGGAGATGCCAGAGAGTAGTGATGGATAACTGTTTGTCAGGTTGGAGGCTGGTGACAAGTGGTGTGCCTCAGGGATCTGTACAGGGTCCAATGTTGTTTGTCATATACGTGAATGATCTGGATGATGGGGTGGTAAATTGGATTAGTAAGTATGCAGATGATACTAAGGTAGGTGGCGTTGGGGATAATGAAGTAGGTTTTCAAAGCTTGCAGAGAGATTTAGGCCAGTTAGAAGAGTGGGCCGAACGATGGCAGAGTCTAAACAATGGAGTTTAATGCTGATAAGTGTGAGGTGCTACATTTTGGTAGGAATAATCAAAGTAGGACATACATGGTAAATGGTAGGGCATTGAAGAATGCAGTAGAACAGAGTGATCTAGGAATAATGGTGCATAGTTCCCTGAAGGTGGAATCTCATGTGGATAATGTGGTGAAGAAAGCTTTTGGTATGTTGGTCTTTATAAATCAGAGCATTGAGTATACGAGTTGGGATGTAATGTTAAAATTGTACAAGGCATTGGTAAGGCCAAATTTGGAGTATTGTGTACAGTTCTGGTGAGCGAATTATAGGAAAGATATCAACAAAATAGAGAGAGTACAGAGACGATTTACTAGAATGTTACCTGGGTTTCAGCACCTAAGTTACAGAGGAAGGTTGAACAAGTTAAGTCTTTATTCTGTGGAGCGTAGAAGGTTGAGGAGGGACTTGATAGAGGTATTTAAAATAATGAGGGGGATAGATTGAGTTGACGTGGATAGGCTTTTTCCATTGAGAGTAGGGGAGATTCAAACAAGAGGACGTGATTTGAGAGTTAGGGGGCAAAAATTTAAGGGTAACACGAGAGGGAATTTCTTTACTCAGAGAGTGGTAGCTGTGTGCAACGAGCTTCCAGTAGAAGTGGTAGAGGCAGGTTCGGTATTGTCATTTAAAGCAAAATTGTATAGGTATATGGACAGGAAAGGAATGGAAGGTTATGGGCTGAATGCAGGCCAGTGGGACTAGGTGAGCATAAGCGTCGGCATGGACTAGAAGGGCCGAGATGGCCTGTTTCCGTGCTGTAATTGTTATATATCCACTTTAAGGCCGTTGGCTTTGCCTAGTACTTTCCTTTGTAATAACAATGCAAATCATTCCTGCTCCCTGACACTCATGGACCTCTGGCACACTGCTGGTGTCTTCCACAGTGAAAGCAGATCCAAAGTACACATTAAGTTCATCTGTCATTTCTTTGTCTCCCATTACTTCCTCCTCAGCATCATTTTCCAGTGGTCCAATATTAACTCTCACCTATTTACTCTTCATATAACTGAAAATCTTTTGGTATCCTGCTTTATATTATTGGCTAATCTGCCCTCATATTTAATCTTTTCCCTTCTTCGAGCTTTTTCCATTGCTTTTTTGTTGGATTATAAAAGCTTCCCAATCATCCAACTTCCCACTCACTTTTGCTACATTATTTGTCCTTTGCTCGGCTTTTATGCAGTCCTTAACTTCTCTTGTCAGCCACGGTTGCCCACCGCTGCCCATCAGTACCCTCCCCCAATCCACCTGGGCAACCTCCCCTCTCATACCTCTGTAATTCCCTTTATTCCATTGTGATACTGATACATGTGAGTTATGCTTCTCCCCTTCAAACTGCAGTATGAATTCAATCATATTACAATCACTGCCTCCAAAGTGTTCCTTTACGTTAAGCTCCCTGGTAAGATCTGAGTTATTACACAGCACACAATCTAAGATAGCCTTTCTCTGAGTAGGCTCTAGCACAAGCTGCTCTAAAAAGCCATATTTTAAGCATTCAACAAATTCCATCTCTTGCGAACTGACACCAATCTAATTTTCCCAATCCCCTTGCATATTGAAGTCCACATTACAATTGTGTCAATACCCTTTTTACATGCCTTTTCCTGTTCCCTTTGCAATCTCAGCCCCACATCTTGACTACTATTTAGAGGCCTATATATGATTCCCATAATCTCTTTTTCACACTTGCAGTTTCTTAACTCCACCCACAAAGATTCAACGTTCTCGGACCCTATATCACCTCTTTCAAAAGATTTAATTCTATCTCTTACCAACAGAGACACACCACCGCCTATGTCTTCCTGCCTGTTCTTTGATATAAAGTATATCCTTTGATGTTAAGCTCCCAACTATGACCTTCTGTCAGCCATGACTCAGTGATGCCCCATCATACCAACCAATCTCTAATTGTGCCATGAATTCATCCACCTTATTCTGAATGCCATGTGCATTTAACTACAGCACCTTCAGTCCTGCATTTGAATCCTGCAGTCCCCTTTTGAATTTTGTCTCTGTGGTACAATTTAACTTCTTGGTCTGTCCACATTTGTACACAATCATTAGCTTGTCCTTCCTTACATTCATGTTACACCCATCCTCTACTTGAGAATCTGCTTCCTCATTTAAAGCTATATCATGCTGGTTCCCATCCCCCTGCCATATTAGTTTAAACCACTCCCAACAGCTGCGGTAAATCTTCCCACAAGAATATTGGTCCCCCCTCAGATTCAAGTGTAACCTGTCCCTTTTGTATATCTCCCACCTGCCCCAGAAGAGGTCCCAATTATCCAGAAATCCAGAGTCCCTACCCCCTGTTCCAACTCTTCAGTCACGCATTTATCTGCCACATCATGCTATTCCTATCCTCACTGTCATGTGGCACAGGTAGCAATCCTGAGACTACAACGTTTGCAGTCCTACTTCCCGGCTTCCTTCCAAACTCCCTGTGTTTTTTGTTTAGGACCTCCTCCGTATTTCTTCCTATGTCATTGGTACCAATATGTACCATGACTTCTGGCTGCTCACCCTTCCTTTTGAGGATATTGTGGACGTGTCAGAAACATCTTGGACCCTTGCACCTGGGAGGCAAACTACCATCCCTGTTTCCTTCTTGCATCCACAGAATTGCCTATCTGCCCCACTGACGATTGAGTTCCCCATTACTCCTGTCATCTTCTTCAGTTCCCTGCCCTTCTGAGTCACAGGGCCAGACTCAGTGCCAGAGGCATGGTCACTTTTGCTTCCCCTGGGAAGGTCCTACCCTCCCAACAGTAATCAACATAAAGTACTTATTGTTGAGGTGTACGACCATACAGTGATCTCCACTGTCTGACATTCACCCTTCCCTCTCCTGACAGTCTCCCATTTATTTGTCTCCTGTAGCTTTGGGGTAACAACCTGCCTGCCTCACGTACCCTATCAAGCCAAAGGTCATCAAGCTGCATCTCCTGTTGCATCTGCGCAGTACTCCAATCAATGACTCCTGTCAAAAAACTTGCTGCTTTTTCAAGCTTTTTGTTGGGCCGGCACGGGAACACTCCTGTTGCGTCTGCGCAGTTAGCCAATCAATAGAATAGGAAGCTCAAATAAATCACACAAAATACAACATAGTCAGTCAGAAAGATTTCCACCAGGACTTCTGTAAGGCAGAAAGATTTCAGGGCTCGTGATTCTTTGTCACAGCTTGATAGTCACAGTTGTCAGGAGAACTCCGAATTGTGACTTGGTCATGAAATCACCACTGGGTATCAGGCATCAATCACAATTTCCACCCTTGATTGAAGTCCAACAAAGATGGGAATGGCAGCCCAATATATTCATAAGGCAGAGAGACCCATGAACAAACTCTTTGATCTTATATTAACTCAGCCTGGTTTCTTTCATTGAAACATGTGTCCATCAACAGTGTTCAGCATGTCTTCATGAATCAACTAGACACTTTAATGGACACAGCACTCCTTGGACTCTGGGAATTAAGGTTTACAGGCATAAAGAGTAAGCTTGAATGCAGACACTAAGAAAGAATCAATCAACCTAGATCTCAATATAACCAACAGACATTTAGTCACTAACAAACATAAAGACTCCACAAACTAAGAGTTCAGAAAAAGTTAAATAGACATTTCAACCTTCCAGACATACGTCCAATGTTTTACAATATCTAGTACAACATATGCAGCCATCCATGGCAATAAATTCCATTGATTCACCACTCTCTGACTACAGAAATTCCTCCTTAATTTTCCAAATTCTTCTGAAGTGACACCCTTGTACTCTGAGGCTGTGCCTTCTAGTCCTAGATATGCCCACTATAGGAACCATCATCTCCATAGCACTCTGTCTCGGCCTTTCAACATTAGATAGATTTCAATGAGATCACACCTCATTCTTCTAAACTCTAGCGAGTAAAGGCCTAGAGCTACTGAATTCTCCTCATACATTAACCCTCTTATTTCTGGAATCATTCTTGTTCAAAGGTTCATTTATTAGCAAAGCGTACAATTCTGAAATTACTCTTCTGCAGATAGCCATGAAATGAAGAAAAGAACAGCAAGATCATCAGCCCCCAAATCTCTCTCCCCACACAAAAAATGAGCAAAAATGGAGCAGCATATCAACCCCCAAATCCCCCAGCCCCCACACGCAAATTAAAAACCTGATAAAAATCAGGCGGAAAACACAAAATATAGAAAAGATATAAGACTGAAAGAAGTCCATAGTCCAAGTCCACATCCAGAAAATCTGGGTGGCATTCCCTGGACACAGCAGCAGGCTGTCTCCTGTCCAGCAGCAGACTGATCCCACTTGTGATCAGAAGTCTCCCCGCTCAGCAATCCCACTAGCTCAAAAGGCAGTTGCCCCTCCAGCAACAGAGCAATCAAATGGCAGTTAGCTAGTGCTCACCGTCCACATTCACCTTGATGTTTCAATCTCACTTTAATGAGCAAACACTGGAAGCTTTTTATTGCTGAAATGGAGTTAAACATCAGCTTGTGCCTCATCCTGCAGCCATTTCACCCCTTTATTTCTACTCTTTGTCTTCTGTCAGTCAGTCAATCTTCTGTCCATGCTAGTATCCTTCCTTAATAACAAGGACTCTTATCCTGTTTAGCAGCCTGATGTGTGACACCTTGTTAAAGGCCTTCTGAAAATCTAAGTAAACAACATGCACTAAATCTTCTTTGTCTGCCCTGCCAGTTGTTTCCTTAAATAATTCAAACAGATTCTTTAGGCAAGGCTTTTCCTTAAGGACATATTGCTGACTTTGGCCTATTTTGTCATGTCCCTCCAAGTACCCAGAAATCACATCCTTAGTAAATGCTCCAGCATCTTCCCAACCACTGGAAATCAGGCTAAGGTGATTATAATTAGCTTTATTTTGCCTGCCTGCCTACTTAAAGAGTGAAGTGACATTTGAAATTTTGCAGTTCTCCAGAACTATTCCAGCACCTAGTTATTCTTGAACGATCACTAATACCTCCACAATCTCTTCGGTCACCTCTTCCAGAAACCTGTGGTATATTCTATCTAGCCCAGGTGACTTATCTATCTTCAGACCTTTCAGCTTCCAAGCACCTTCTCCTTAGTCATAGCAATTACATGCATTTCTAACCCCCTTGCAGAGTAGACTCGATGGGCTGAATGGCCTACTTCTGCTCCTTTGTCTTGTGATTTTGCGATCTAACGTTTCTAATTTCTGTTGGTGTCTTCTACAGTGAAGACTAACGCAACATACTTGTTGAGTTTGTCTGCCATTTCCTTGTCCCCAGTTACCACCTCTTCAGTGTTATTTTCTAGTGGAGAGATAGCCACTCAAGCCTCTCTTTTACCCTCAATACATCTGAAAAACTTCTGGTATCCTCTTTTATAATATTGACTAGCTTAACTTCATACTTCATTTTTCTCTCCTTTTTGCTTTTTTATTCGCCTTTGTTTTTTTGTAAATGCTTTCCTCTCCTCTTGCTTCCCACTTATTCCTGAGATATTATATGCCCTTCATTTTTGCTTTTATGCTGTCTTTGATTTCCCTCATCAGCTACAGTAGCCTTATCTCCCCCTCCCTTTAGAGTTGATGCCTCCAGAAGACATGGTACATCATTAAAGAACCCTCACACCCTCTCCATGAACTGTTTGTTCTTCTGCCATCAGGTAAACATTACAGGAGCATCAAAACTAAAACCACAAGGCTACTAAACAGCTTTCTCCCACAGGCAGTCAGACTGCTAAATAGCTTTGGACACTTTTAACTTGCACTGGACACTTTTAACTTGTTTTTAACTGACATGTGGCTGTTGTGTTTTACTATTTATTGTTATGTTTATTACTTAGTGTTGCATTTGTTAAGTTATGATTGCACTGCTCCTCAGAAACGTGTCTCATTCTGCCCTGCAGAGCTGATGTACGGTTAGAATCACAATAAAGTTTTTGGATCTTGAATACTTCTTTTTTGGAACGAATCTATCCTGTGCTTTCTGAATTGTTACCAGAAATGCCAGCCATTGCTGTTCTGCCATCATCCGCTTCCAATCAACCTTTGTCAGCTCCTCTCTCATGCCTCTGTAATTCTCTTTACTCAAACTGTAATACTCATTAACAAAGTGTTTTCACCAACAGAACAGGAAGAACTAGATGTTTTTTTTTGATTTACGCTCCACTCTCTGTAAATTCCAGACAGACGTGTGTAAAATTACAAGGAGACCAGTAGTTTCTGAGATACTCAAACCACCCCATCTAGCGCCAACAATCATTCCACAGTCATAGTCACAGTTGTTTCTTCCTCATTCTGATATTTGGTCTGAAAAACAACTGAACCTCTTGACCATAACTGCATGTTTTTTGTGCATTGAGTTGTTTCAATATGATTGGCTGATTAGCCAATTACAGGCTAATTACAAGCAGGTGTGCAGGTGTGCAGGTGTACCTAATAAAGTGGTCACTTGGTGTATGCATAAAATACTATGATCTTTAGAATCAAAGAATACCCAATATTCTCCAGAAGCAGTTAGAATGAAAATAATGAATAGAGCTTTTTGATGTTTAATTGGAATGACCTCAACTGCAGTTGTTTTCCATTCTGTAGTTTCAGGATAGAATGATAAAGTTAATGCAAAAATACATCAAAAACCAAAGCAAGAGAGCAATGATATTTTCTGGTGGTAATAAAAAGCATAAAATACAGGTGTATACACTTCATTGTGACATGTGAATCCCCCATGGAATGATGATGACCAACTGGCAGAGTTCTCAGAAAAGACATTGTTATAAGGAGCCATTGTTAAAGTTACCTCATTGGACAAGTGTAACCAAGTGATTATTAAATAGTATCATTTATTGTTAAAGTGCACTTATGTATTCACCCTGATAATGCTAATATAGTGTCTGTGCATTTAACAGAAAATGGTGACATCACTATGCACATGTGGAGTAGAAAGTAGTGTTATAATGTTCTGGACTAAATGTCAAGTGATGGGAGCTGTTTTTCCCCAGGAATGGTGAGGAAAGTTGAAGCATACTTGATAATATCCATGGAAATTCATTTATACATGTATGTAAATCTAGAATATTAGTCATTTGACATGTAGCTTTAGATTTTCGCGAGTATGGTATCGGCACTGGAAAGCGTGATTGTGCAAAGTTGCTTATTGGCCCAGTAGGTTAATCTTTCTAGTAATTTATCTACAAGGCAACATATTGTAAAAGTTTTTGGAAAGGTTCACATTTGTCTTACTTTATTGTTTCATGTTGCCCTACTACACTTGTGAAGTCCATAATTTTGTTTCTATGAGACAAACTATCAGGCAAAGTTAATAGATGCAAATGCATTAAAACATTTAACTACAAACTGCATGGTGTAATTTCATATTCAAAGTGCTCACATTTTCCCAGATAAATTTTTATGGAAAATTAAATAAAACCACAAAAATCAGAAAAAATATTCATAAAGGCGGGATTCTGATTACTGTTAGTTCCATTAATATTCATTGAGTTAAAACATGAGGAAGTGCAGAAATAAACCCTTTGACCTATCAATTTCATGTAAGTTCTCCGTATATTGATCCATTTATGGATGCCAACAGTTTCAGATTTATCAAGAATTTCCATATCTGAAAGAAAAGCTATCTGCCCCACTCAACTTTGATATGGTATGCTAATTTCCCCTTACAGTCATCAGATGTGAACAGAACCATAAATCCCTAGGATTTCTCCATTCCTTTGAAAGGAGTGGCCATAGATGTCACTGGCATGTTTACACTTCGGGCTGGCAAATCAGAGGCCCAGGGATAGGGATCCAGCTGAGTCTAATCAGGTCCAGACCTATATTCAGTCATAGATGATATATGAAGATGAATGGTCAGAAATTTGCTACTCTTACACAGATGCAGGTATGAAATTGTATCACACAAAGGTACAGTGATAGTGAGTACAGATAATTACTTTCACAGTAAGATAGAGTACTGGTGGGTATAATTGTCTCACTGAAATACTGGACTATAACACTGTGGGGCAGGATTTTTACTGGCACAATTAGCATCTTCAGGGAGCTCTTTCAAGGCACATTTATAGGCATAATGAGCTGTAAGATGTTCTTAATTACTATCCCTGCACTGGTCTCTCTTCCAGATTTCATTCTTGTTAGTGATAAATATATGTACATAAACTTGAGAGATTCCCAGATAAAGCTGGTGCTGCAAGACACTTTTTTTAAGCAAGTGAACAGGGAGAAAATGTGTTTGTCCATTGAGAGGAATGTGTGTCTAACCCAGGGGTCGGCAACGTTTACCGCTGAAAGAGCCAATATGGACCCATTTCCCACAGAAAAGAAAACACTGGGAGCCACAAAACCCGTTTGACATTTAAAATGAAATAACACTGCATACAATGGTTTTTTTTGCCTTTATGCTATGTATAAACAAACTATAATGTGTTGCATTTATGAAATTGATGAACTCCTGCAGAGAAAACAAAATTACATTTCTGCATGCAACAAAAACATTTTGAACTCTGAAAAAAAGACGTTGGGTTGAAGGTTACTCCATAGTTAGCCTACCTTGGATCGAAGAATTAAAAGAAAGCGCGCACTGGCGGGTGTCAGGCATTGGCAGTGGTGATGTATATTAATAGCGATAAAAAACACGTTGTAGTGGTGTGCTACACGCAGCGCTAAAATAAAGACACTGCAGTCAAAGGTAACTTTATTCGAACTAAACAGCCTTGCTTTAAAGCCTCCCTCAACCCGTCCCCGTGGGTGCGGATGCTCCAAAAGACACGTACTCACAAACCCCCATAGGCTATCTCCCTTAGCCGGAACGGTGGCTAATTGTGAGCCGGTTCAGATGTGCCTGGAAATGGGGTCTCCACAACGTTTTTAGATTGTACAAGATCACCATAATCTTCAAATTTCGAATTACATTTCAAAAACTAACAAACCACGGGGAGCCGCATCACAGAGATGAAAGAGCGGCATGCGGCTCCGGAGCCGCGGGTTGCCAACCCCTGGTCTAACCAAATGTTTCAATATAACAAAAAGACTTTTTTGAGTGTTTCCTTTAGCTTATCTCTGAATATCATAGGGCTCTCTCCAAGGATTTCATTACTGTTAAGAATAATCATTCAGGGACAAACAAATCCTGAACTATGTTTCCTTTTTCCTCTGTTTTAATATAGTTTCTTATTTATCCTTTTAGTATCCTTTATTAAAGGTGGTGATTTGGTAATTTGATCCTGGAATCATTTACTATGTACTGAAGCTTATTACAGGCCTTCAAAAAAAAACCTTGCTTCCAAACCCTGCCCAGGCTAAATCTCACCAACAAGCCCATCCCACAAGCTGCCCCTTCTTTGAAGAATATAATGTTGTCAGTTCTGTTCCCATTAACTCACTCAGTCTGCCTAGCCTTCAGGTTTACTTTCCTCAAGTACCAAGTCGATTTTCCTCTGAAGTAATCATTTATCTCCATTCCACCAGCTTCATTGGAACCTTGTTCCAAATCATTACATCTCGATGAATAAAATTTTCTGCCTCACACTCCCCTGTAGTTCCTGCCCAAAATGTCCTTAATAGAGACTAAAAAAATTTACTCAGGTTTTCATGCCTTACACTAAATGACTAACAGACTTCACACCACTTACTTCCTGTTCGTGTAAGATAGATAAGTTTTTCAGTTTCTTTTATGTTAACTAATTTTTGCTTTTCAATTTCTCATTATTAAATGCCTTTTTTATTTCAAAGATTCAAAATACATTTATTATCAAAGAATATACTGTACATATTATGTATTATACAACCTTGAGATTTGTTTGCTCACAGGTGGCAATAAAGCAAGAAACCTGAAAGAAACAAATTATGAAAAACAAAGAATAAAAATAAAAATTGATCAACAGTCAACTTGAAAGAGAAAGAGAAAAAAATCATACAAATAATTGAAGTGAATAACAACACTCCGAACCAAAATTGTGTCCACAGATCCAAACCCAGGAGCAGCCAAGAGTAGGCCCAAAGCCTCACTTATCAGTTCATCATAATAGTGCTTACAGACCACTGCAGCCAGGGCAGTCTTCATAGCCTCAGGGCAATGGAGAGAGGAGTGACCATCAAGGAGAATGAGTGAAATCTGCTCTCGTCCCAAATCCCAACATCTTGTTTTTTCATCCTCTCAGTTTATTTTAATTGCCTTGGTTCACCCAACATTGATAGATTAATTTCTTTTCATTTTCCCTCTTTTCTTGTTTTATCGTATTCTATATTTTGCTTATCATCGAATGAGTCTTTGGTTTAATTCCCCAGTCTTTTCCTCTTGAGGAAATGAACCTGGCTATTACCTGTGACTTTTTGTGAATGACCGCTCAATCTTTTTCCTGTTCACTTTTGATTCAAAATATCCCTTAATTTTCATAAAATCAATTATTTTTTAAGATCTCTTAAACTCAGCACAAAATTTTCACGAATTTAGTTAAGGGCTTCTATTACTGACAATTTTATTAGATTTCTCTATGCTACCTTGAATGAACTAGCTGATAAGTTGTCCTTTCCTTTTGAAAAGGCATTGAACTCATTAAATTGCACTCCCACATAAAAATGTCCATTAACAGTTCATGTATGCTTTTACTTTTACTGATAATTTCTTTCCAGATATGTTTCTTATAATTATGATGATCAGTACTCCTCTTCCATTCTTCTGAAGCAGTTGATAAACTAGCTATATTCCCTTCTCCCACTACAACAGCACTATTTTAAGGAAAAACCTTTCCCAGGACCCCAAAATAATGGCACAACTTTCTTCTTTCTAAAAACTTAAAGGTATTGTGCCATTATTTAATCACATCATCTTAATTTCTGTCTTCTCATACACTTTCTCACTTTTCAGTTGATCTTTCAATTTTATTTCAAAAATAATGACTGTAAACCAGTCATTCCTTTAAACCAGACTGTTCCTTTATCGGAAAGCTCTCTTACAAATACATCTTTGGGCAACATAAATTACAGTGCATGCAGTTCATGTGTGACTGCATAGTGGAGGAAGTGTAATTATAAAAATATAACATAGCCGGTAGCTAGTCACGGACCTTAATTTTTCAATTATAAAATAATATTCCTGGAACATTAATGGTATTAGACTTTTATAGAAACTATAATGGCAGTGAGTTAGATCAATTTTTCCATCACTAATGATGAATGTATTGTAATTTTTATCAACTTCAGTATTAAGTTGCTGGGCTAGAAATTTAAAATGTTACACTTCTCCAGTGGCAAGGTCGATAAAGGCAATACATAATTGAGCTGTACAAAGTAGAAACTTCCTGGCTTGATTGTGAGGTTGGTTGAATTTAGCTACAGAAAGAAAGGCTATATAATATCATGCAATCTATAAGAAATACTTCAAAGTGCTTCAAACAGACCTCCCTGAAAATTAAAGTACAGCAAGATACTTCATATTCTTTGAAGCACCATGCAGAAGCTCTGATATTTGCAACAAATCCGTTGACAATAAATTTATATTTTGGTGTTCAAGTAATGTTGAAATAATTAGCTGCTATCTTTTTAATAGCTCCAGCAATGACCTTAAGTCCTCATCTCAATGATTCAAAATAGTTATTGATATAACATTTTATCTGAGAAAATGGCATCTTAAAAGTAACATCTGATCCTGCCGACTATTCCAAAATGTTATATTAGACAAAAGGTTCATAGACCCAAGTCAGATTGGCTGAAAGACAAAAACTTTTCCGCTTAGAACTACAAAATTTTGTTTATTAGGACAGAATAGCAATAATCAAAATACTTATAGTGTATGACTCTATTTCTTGTAGAGCAAGGACTCCCAATTAAAGCCATCTCCTATGTGTGTGCTTTTATTCAATATATATGTATTGCGCACAGACACAACAAATTGGCAACAGGTGCAAACTTGAATGCCAGAAAATATCACAAACTGCACTGACAGTTGCAGTACAGTTATGGGATGAAGCAGCAAGAATTAAACAGTACAGAGAAGTATCATGGATGCTTATGAACACATGAGTAACAGTGAAAGACACATCGAATTTAAAGTGAAAATAACATGGCGAAAGTAGTCAAATTTGATAGTGCAAATGAAGGCTGGGAGTCATATATTGAGAGGTTTGAATTGTATTGTAAAATGGACAATGTGCAGGAGCTAAAGAAAGTCCCTATACTTCTTAGCTTAATGGGTGCAAGGACATTCAGTCTCTTATGCAACCTAATAACTTTTGAAAAGCCAACAACCAAGATGCCTGAGCAAATGGTTACAGTTTTACAACATCACTTGAGCTCTAAACCTCTGGCAATAGCTGAGAGATTTAGATTTTACAAAAGAAACAAGTCAAAAGATGAAAGCCATCTGAATACTTAGCAGAACAGTGCAAACTTTCCCAGTACTGTGATTTAGAGATGGACTTTCTGATGCATTAAAGGACAGGCTTGTATGTGTCTACATAGTCAAAGCACTCAAAAGAGGCTACTGTCCAAAAGAGACTTAACCTTAGAATAGGCATTGACCATTAAAATATTGTTAAAGACTGCAGCAAAGGGTGCAGAACTACAGAAAAGGAGGTTTGAATGTGAAGTACACAAAATGTCCCTGAAGCCAAAAACGTTATCAATGTGGCAAATCCTCTCATGATGGAAATGACTGTTGGTGCAAAGAAAAAGTCTGCAGAAAGAATCACAGACAAGGTCACAGAAAAGAGAGTTTACAAAACAGTCAAAAAGTACAACCAAGCGAAAAGTCTCAAACACAAAACTAAGCAAATTGATAAAGCTACCAAATGTAAATCAGAATCAGACAGCATGGAGTCTGACAAAGATTAACTGTCATGCTTAGAACAACATTCGTGGGGTAATTGATAAGTTCCTGGCCTAAGGTAGAAGGAGTTAATTTTAGTAAATCTAGCACATTTATTTTTCAACACAATCCCTTCCTACATGTACACACTTAGTCCAATGGTTGTGGAGCATACGGATCCCTTCTTTGTAGAAGTGGTCCACAGCAGGGGTAATTGATAAATTCGTGTCCTAAGGTAGAAGGAGATGAGTTATACAGCTCTTGTTACATGCATGTTCAGTTCAACTCTTTGAGCAAAAGTGCAGAAAGTTTGAAGTTAATAACTCATCTCCTTCTACCTTAGGCCACGAACTTATCAATCACTCCATTCTGTGGACCACTCCTGGAGGTCCAAGACACCGACTTCTACAAAAAAGGGATCCATATGCTCCACGACCGCTGGACTAAGTGTGTAAATGTGGAAAAAATAAATGTGCTAAGTTTTCTAAAATTGACTCCATCTACCTTAGGCCACGAACCTATCAATCACCCCTCGTAGTATTACTGCAGCATATCACAATATAATATGGATCACAACAGATGTATCTGGTGGAAAACTGAAAATGGAGCTGGATACAGGGTCAGGTTTGCCTATAATTTCAGAGGCTGACTACAATAGACTGCTTTCTGAGATATCATTAGAAAAGGCCTCATAAATGCTAAAGACCTACAGAGGCGAAAAAGTGTTGCCCAAAGGCAAACTGAAAGTGAAAGTGACATACACAGTCCAAACACAAAAGTCAGAACTTTATGTATTGGAAAGTGGAGGGCCAGCATCTTTCAGATGGCAATAGTTGAGAAAAATCCCACTTGACTGTCACTCAACCAAAGTTCTCAGTGTGTCATCAACAGGCAATGGCAGCCCAAATGGTAGCAGTCTGAGTCTGGCACAAGTGCTTAATGCTGCTGAGAAAGTGTTTGAGAAGGGGATTGGTAAACCCAAAAGCATGAAGGCCAAATATGAACTAGATGAAACAGCAACACCAAGGATCTGTAAAGCACATCCAGTGTCCTGAAGTGGACACCAAACTGCAGAGCTCAGAGGTGTCTGGAATTCTCCCCAAGACTGAGTGGAGCGATTGAGTCATGCCCATTGTCCCGGTAAACAAGAAAGGGAAGGTTGAAGCCATTCACATGGTGAGCATCAACCCTGCCACAAATAGAAGTCGGTAGGCGGTGAGAGGTTTTCAAAGATTGACTTGAGATTGTGGAATCGCGCAGGCAGTTCCTCACATTCAACACTCACAAGGGACTGTTCCAGTATATTTCTCTCATCTTTGGCGTCGCATCAGCTCCAGCAATTTGGTAAAGAACAACAGACCAAGTGCTCCAAGATATCCCAGAAACACAATATTAACTTGAAGACATCATCCTGACTGGCAAGAATGATGAAGAGCACCTCTAAAGTCTTGGTAAAGTTCTTATCAAAGCTAAGAGAGTATGTTCCGTATACAAAGAGAGAGAAATGTGAGTTGTTTAAGAATGAAATCTCATATTGTGGAGATTTTACATAGAACATAGAGTATTGAACAACACAGCACAGTACAGGCCCTTCGGCCCACAATGTTGTGCCAACCCTTAAATCCTGTCTCCCATAGAACTCCCCACCTTAAATTCCTCCCATATTAAATTTCACTAGTCTATCTGCCTCCACCACTGACTCAGGCAGTGCATTCCATGCACCAACCACTCTCTGAATAAAAAACATTCCTCTAATATTCCCCTTGAACTTTCCACCCCTTACCTTAAAAACATGTCCTCTTGTATTGAGCAGTGGTGCCCTGGGAAAGAGGTGCTGGCTGTACACTCTATCTATTCTTCTTAATATCTTGTACAGCTCTATCATGTCTCCTCTCATCCTCTTTCTCTCCAGAGAGTAAAGTCCTAGCTCCTTTAATCTCTGATCATAATCCATACTCTCTAAACCAGGCAGCATCCTGGGAAATCTCTGTACCCTTTCCAATGCTTCCACATCTTTACTATAGTGAAGCAACCAGAACTGGACACAGTACTCCAAGTGTGACCTAACTAGAGTTAATATATCTTCGGATATATCCTGGAAGGCTGGTGAAGGTAGAGGGTAAAATGAATGCAGCGAAATACAGGGAAATCCTGGAGAAAACACCTGATGCAGTTTGCAAGAGGAATGTGACTTGGGAGATGATTTGTTTTCCAGCAAGATAATAACCCCAAGCAAAAAGCCAAAGCAACACAGGAATGGCTTAAAAACAACAAAGTTAATGTCATGGAGTGGCCAAGTCAGAGTCCAGACTTCCATCCAATTGAGAGTTCATGGATGGATTCAGTAAGGGCTGTCCACTCACAATCCCCATGCAATCTGACAGAGCTTGAGCAGATTTGTAAAGAGGAATAGGGAAAAATTGCAGTGTCCAGATGTGCAAAGCTGATAGAGACCTATCCACACACTCAAAGCTGTAATTGCTGCCAAAAGGTACATCTACTAAACACTGACTTGAAGGGGGTGAATACTTATGAAATCAATTATTTTGTGTTTTATATTTGTAATTAATTTAGATCACTTTGTAGAGATTACCCCACGACTCTTAAACTCTATCCCTCAACTTATGAAAGCTAACACTCCATAAGCTTTCTTAACTACCCTATCTACCTGTGAGGCAACTTTCAGGGATCTGTGGACATGCACCTCCAGATCCCTCTACTCCTCCACACTCCCAAGTATCCTGCCATTTACTTTGTACTCTGCCTTGGAGTTTGTCCTTTCAAAGTGTACCACCTCACACTTCTCTGGGTTGAACTCCATCTGCCACTTCTCAGCCCACTTCTGCATTCTATCTATGTCTCTCTGCAATCTTTGACAATCCCCAACACTATCCACAGCACCATCAACTTTTGTGTCCTCTGCAAACTTGCCAACCCACCCTTCTACCCCCACACCCAGGTCATTAATAAAAATCACGAAAAGTAGAGGTCCCAAAACTGATCCTTGTGGGACACCGCTAGTCACAACCCTCCAATCCGAATGTACTCCCTCCACCACAACCATCTGCTTTCTGCAGGCAAGCCAATTCTGAATCCACCTGGCCAAACTTCCCTGAATCCCATGCCTTCTGACTTTCTGAATAAGCCTAAAATGCCTTACTAAAATCCATGTAGATCACATCCACTGCAGTACCCTCATCTATATGCCTGGTCTGTGGTCGGTCTGTGAGAAAGTCCATGACCCATGAGCACAGGGAGGAACCAAGGCCAAGAGTGTTCAGTTTATGGGGGATGACCGTGTTAAATGCAGAACTGAAGTCCGCAAATAACATCCTCACACAAGTGTTCGGTTCCTCTAAGTGAGTCAGAGCAATATGGAGGGGCTGTTGTGATTGCATCCTCTGTGGAGCGGTTTGCCCGGTAGGCAAACTGGTGTTTGTCCAGATCAGGTGAGATTATAGCCTTAATGTGTGAGAGCACAAGTCTCTCAAGGCGCTTCCTGGCTATGGGAGTCAGCGCTACAGGGCGATAGTCATTCAGGTACTTCAGAGATGGCAGAGGTTTTAAGGCATGTTGGAACAGCAGCTTGTTGCAGTGAGAGGTTAAATATACTTGTAAACACCTCAGCAAGCTGGTCAGCACATGCTTCCAGTACCCGGCTGGGTACTCCGCCTGGGCCAGTTGCCTTACTCATGTTCATTTTCCTCAAGGTGGATCTCACCTGATGTTGCTTAAGGACCAGTGGGGACTCATTGTCAGGTGGGTTGATGAGTAGAACAGCCTCCTCCCTCTGAGTATCAAAGCAGGCAAAGAACTGGTTTAGGACATCAGGCAGTGTGGCGTCATCATCTGGCAGCAGATTATTGGTTTCGTTGTCTGTCACATATTATGAAAGGTGGATCTGAATGCCCAATTGCATTTGCTTTAAGATTACAGACGAGCGCTGAACACAACTACGCACAGATTGACCGGGAAGCCTTAGTCTAGTATGGAGAATAAAGAAATTCCATCACTACCTCTACAGACAAAAGTTTACCTTAGTGACTGATCACCAACCCCTTCTATTCATTTTCAGTTCCAGGAGGGGAATTCTAGTGATGACTGCTACCCAGTTACAACTTTAGGCACTGTTCCTAGGAGCCTACTCTTATAACATAGAGTTCAAGGGTACCAAACAACACAGCAATGCTGATGGCTTGTCATGTCTTCCACTGTTGGTAACTGAAGAAGAAAAGTGATGCAGCAGAACTGTACCACACCACATTGGTGGACCTGTTATCAGTAACAAATTCCAAAATATAAAGGGAAACAAAGAATGACCTGACATTGACAAAAGTCTATGACATCACCATGCAAGCATGGCCAGCTCATGGTAACCCTATGTTTCCAGAGTTCTCAGTGAGATGAGTTCAACCGTCGGCGTGTCAAAGAATGCTGATATGTGGATCTTGTGCTGTGGTTCCCTCTAAACTGCACACTACAGTAATAGAAATTCTACATGAAGAACACCTGGGTACAGTAAAGTCAGTACAGTAAAGCTCAGAGCTACAGACAGTGGTTGGGAATAGATAAGCAGATTGAAGGCTTGGCCAAAAAGTTGTTTGGGATGCTAAAAAGTTTAAAATGCTTCCCACAGGTACCATTACACCAGTATAGGTGGCCATCGTCACCATGGCAAAAATTACATATTGACTTTGCTGTGTAATTCATTGGCTCCATGTTTGTGATTGCTGTGGATGCTCATTTGAAATGGCCGGATGAATGCAACCACCTGTGCAGTAACCCGCCACATACTAGCCAGTGATACAGCCTGCTAGAATGCTCTCCACGGTATATCTGTAAAAGTTTTCAAGTATTTTAGGTAACAAACCAAATCTATTCGACCTCCTAATGAAATATAGCCATTATCTTGCATCAATATACGTTGGGACTAGGTTAGATCCTCAGAGATATTGACACCTCAGAACTTAAAATTGCTCACTATCTCCACTTGTGATCCCTCTATGGTTTGTATTCCCTTGTCTTACCCTTTCTGAAGTCCACAATCACCTCTTCAGTCTTACTGATGTTGAGTACAGGGTTGTTGTTGGGACACCACTCCACCTGGTGGTATATCTCACTCCTTATGCCCTCCTGTCTTCATTTGAGACTCTGCCAACAATGACCGTATCAGCAAAAAATTTATAGATGGCATTTGAGCTATGCCTAGCCACACAGTCTTGGGTATAGAAAAGTGGGCTAAGCACACATCTCTAAGGTGCACCAGTGTTGATGGTCAGCGAGGAAGAGTTGTTATTTCCAATCCACTGAGACTGTTGTCTTCTGCTTGGGATCCAGTTGCAGAGGGAGGTACAGAGGCCCAGGTTCTGTAGCTTTTCAATCAGGACTGCAGGAATGATGGTGCAAAGGGCTGTTGTAACCACTGGAGGTGTAACAGCTCTCTCTATCTTCACCCTCACCACCATCCTGGGTTATTAGCAACCATTCCAGATATGACAATGAGTCATATGCAACTTTTTCAACCTTGTTTTCTGCATTTAGTGCTGTTGATCTGGCCTCCTTAACATGAAGGAGACCAAGTACAGACTAAGTGATTGCTTTGCTAACCTCCTAGTTTAATTCCATTCCCCATTCCTACACCAACTGTATTCCTTCAACTTCCTCCTCTGCAGTCTGAGACTAAGCACAAAGTAGAGAAAGAACACCCCATGTGCCATCCAGGTATTCTGCTACCTGACAACATGAACTTTGAATCCTCTAATTTCAGGTAAACTGCTCCACTTCTGTCCATTTTCTTTCTCCTACTCATCTATCCAGTTCCTACTACACTCATCTCAAATCCCCCATTCCTCCTTCTTACCTCTCACCCAGCCACTTCCCCAGCTTCCTTCTCTTGCTGTTCCTATCTGCCTACTCCACCCATTTTATTTGGTTCTATGCTCCACCTTCCTTTCCTCTCCCAGTCCATCATCTACAGGTCTTGTTCTCTCCACCAATCACCACCCAGTCTTTGTTCTTTCCTTCTCCATCTGCCTATTACACATGCTAAACTGAATCCACATACCACTTGCCAGCTCTTGCTCCACCTCTCATATTCACCTCTTTATATTGGCCATCTCCCTTTAACCTTACAGTCTATATGAAGGGTCTTGACCCAAAATATTGACAATTTCTCTCCACAGATGCTGCCTGGTCCACTGATGTGATGAGTTAAATGATAGACTTTGAAAACAGTTACAGATCTGTAATGGAGATATGTGTTTACAAGGGGTGATTGATAAGTTCATGACCTAAGATAGAAGGAGTCAATTTTAGAAAACCTTGCACATTTATTTTTCAACATTGTCTCCTCCTACATTTACAAACTTAGTCCAGCAGTCGTGGAGCATACGGATCTTGGACCTCCAGAATGTGTCCACTGCAGGGATGATTGATAAGTTTGTGGCCTAAAGTAGAAGGAGATGAGTTATACAGCTCTTGTTACATGCACGTGCAGATCAACTCTTTGAGTGATTATGCAGAAAGTTTGGTTAATAATTCATCGGGGGGGGGTGATTGATAAGTTTGTGGCCTAAAGTAAAAGGAGATGAGTTATTAACCTCAAACTTTCTGCATTATCACTCAGTTAAACTGCATGTGCATGTAACAAGAGCTGTATAACTCATCTCCTTCTATCTTAGGCCACAAATTTATCAATCATCCCTGCTGTGGACACTTTCTGGAGGTCCAAGATCCGTATGCTCCATGACTGCTGGAATAAGTGTGTAAATATAGGTGTGGACTGTGTTGATAAATAAATGTGCAAGGTTTCCTAAAATTGACAGCTTCTACCTTAGGCCACAAACTTATCAATCACCCCTCATATAATGTACTCTATTTTGCTAGTTATGAACGCTCTTATATTTATCAAGCATTTGTTGTGCTAGATATTTTCTTGTCTCCTTTCAAAACTTGGTCGTATAAGTTAATGTACCGTACAAATTTCACTGTTAGCTCCTCCATGGACTATTGTTAATAAATTCAGCAAGTCTTCATCTCGAGCACCACCAGACCATTCACCATGGTATCATTACAATGTCATATTTCCTATAGTCCAATTTCTATTCACACTTGGTCTATGAGAAAGCCCTCATTAATTTTGACATTATTGTGAACAGCAAAAGTTTTGGATTGATCTGAACAAGCACTCTACAATTACAAGTTCAGCGGCTGATCAATAACCATTACATAATATTGGTTGGATAAATAGCAATTCAGCAACATTTCCAAAGAATTACAGTTACATTTGGAAGACATAATTTGCCTTGAAATTAATAATACTTCTTGTTATAAGTGAATGACCAGCTTCACTTTTAGTGGATAACTATTTTTCTTGTTGGAGATCTAAGTAGCATATAATCCCTTGTATCATAATGATAAAGAAGAAAGAAGTGCAATTAGCTCTTTCTTTGCAGCATTTTTTTGTCATTTTTGTGCTCCATGGCTCTTGCTTGCATTGCTTAAAACATTAATTTGATTGTTTATATACAGCAGCTAATTGCATATTTCGCTTAAATTATACGTTTCTAGAGTTTGAAATCTGTGAAATATCAGCATTAACATCATTCCATCCCTCCTTTTGTTCTCAACCAAAATAAGAACTATTCTTTCACATTACAGAGTAATGTTACAAGCTACATTTATAACAGGTACCACTCAGTAGATTATAAACACACATTTCTATTACTTTTACATATCAGAAAGTGCCTTCAATGTCCACCATTTATCTTAAACCATATTTAATTGGCCCCTGATACTCGCTTTTCCCACAGTTGTGAAATGTTACATACATCTTCCTGGCTCTGTGCGCATCTCTGGAACATCTGTACAGTAAAATGCATATAGACAATAGACAATAGGTGCAGAAGTAGACCATTCGGCCCTTCGAGCCTGCACCGCCATTTTGAGATCATGGCTGATCATCTACTATCAATACCCGTTTCCTGCCTTGTCCCCATATCCCTTGATTCCCCTATCCATAAGATACCTATCTAGCTCCTTCTTGAAAGCATCCAGAAAATTGGCCTCCACTGACTTCCGAGGCAGTGCATTCCAGACTCCCACAATTCTCTAGGAGAAAAAGTTTTTCCTTAACTTTTCCATATGTCATATTATTGACTATTACCTACAGTTCCACCTGTATTCTTTTAACTCTAAGCAAATTCATCATCAAATTCTGGTCACTGGGTGTCAACACTTTCTTCAGTGACTGGATCCTTGACTTCCTGACCAACAATACGGATAGGCAGCAACATCTCACCCACAATTATTCTAAACACTGGTGCCCCACAAAGTTGTGCTCTCAGCCCCCTACTCTACTCCCTGTAAACTCATGATTGCCTGACCAGACTGTATCTTCCTGTTTGTAGATGATCCCATTGTAGTGGGCTATATCTCAGATAATGATGATTTGGAGTACACAAAGGTGTCAGATACATAGTGTAGTATTGTGTGTAGGCCTCCATTAGTCTCAGTAGACCATGGAATTGGACCTTGGAAAGTTTCTAGGACACAAGCCTGGGCAAGGTTTTTTTTTTATGGAAGACCAAGACTTGCCCAAGCTGCAAGTCTCCCCTCTCCACGCCACCGATGTTGTCCAAGGAAAGGGCATTAGGACCCATACAGCTTGGCACCGGTGCCGTCGCAGAGCAATGTGTGGTTAAGTGCCTTGCTCAAGGATACACACGCAGCCTCAGCCAAGGCTCAAACTAGCGACCTTCAGATCACTAGACGAACGCCTTAACCACTTGGCCATGTGTTTAGTGACATGGTGTCATAACATCAATCTTTCCCTCAGTCAGCGAAACAAAAGAGCTGGTCATTGACTTTAGCAAGTGGGCTAGTGCACATGCTTCTGTCTACATCAACGGGGCTGATGTTGAGTTCATTTCATGCTCCTAGGACTGAAAATCACCAGTTGCCTGAGTACATGGACACAATGGCCAGGAAAGCACACCAGTGCCTCTTTTCCCAGAAGGCTAAAGAAATTTGGCATGTTCTCATCGACTCTCAACAAGTTTTCATCAATGCCCAATGGAAAGCATCTTCCCTCCCTGGATGCATCACAGCCTGGCCTAGCAACTGATCTGCCTGCAGACACAAGCCAATTCTGAGAGTTGTGGATGTAACAAATCAGAGAAATTACCCTCCCCTCCTTGGACTCTGTCTGTACTTCCTGCTGCCTTAGTCAAGCAGCCAGCATAATAAAAGGTCCCACCCATTACCTTTTTCCCTCTCCCATCATGGTAGAAAATACAGGCTCAAGGCCAGCTTCTCGCCCACTGTAATAAGACCATTGAATAGCTCCCTAGTATGATAAGCCGGACACTTGGTTTTGCAATCTATCTCATTATAACCTTGCTCTTTATTGTCTACCCGAACTGCAATTTCTTTGTAGCTGTAACACTTTGTTTTGCACTCTATTATTGTTTAGCCTTGTACTGCCTCAATGCACTGTGGAATGATTTGGTCTGTATGAACAACATGGAAGACAAGCTTTTCACTCTGTCTTTGTACATGTGACAATAATAAACAAGTTCCAATTCCATTTCATTGACATACATTATTCTCCAGTTGATCAACTTCAAGCCTCAGCTCATCTTCTATGCTAATTCCCCACTTTCACCAATTTATCAATCTCCTCTTTAGATATGTCCAGTGATCTAGCCTTCATAACCACCAGTTCAAAGGATTCCACAGATTCACCACAAACAGAGAATAAATCCCTGTGCACTCTTATCCTGAAACTATACTGTTTTATAAAACCATAATGTATAGGAGCAGAAGTAGGCCATTAGGCCCATCAAGTCTGCTCTGCCAATCAATCATGGCTGATCCAATTCTTCCAGTCATTCCAACTCCCCTGCCTTCTCCCCATACTCTGGGATGCCCTGGCTAATCAAGAACCTATCTTTGCCTTAAATGCACCCAATGGTTTGGCCTCCACAACCACCCGTGGGAAGAAATTCCACAGAAAAACTCCCAATAATTATAGACTCCCAATAATAAGAAAATCTCAACATCTACCTTGTCTTGCATTCACAGGATCATATGGTTTCAATGAAATCATTCTATATACATATATACAACTCTACCTTCTTTAGCCATCTGTCTCAACCTAGGAACACCTAGGGACAAAAAACAAACTGCTGAAGGAACGCTGCTGTCACACACACTCCCGTTTTGAATGAATAATGGCTGATTGCTGGTGTCACTATTGATTCTTATTCATTCAAAAAAGTTATGAACATTCTACATTAGATTCAGCATATATAAAAGGAATTCAGCAATTTTATTTAAAATATGGTTTTATATTTTTTACTTCTCAGGAGGAAACATTATAGGTGTTCTGCACTACCATAGAGGAAAGTGATTTTCATGGCTTGGCAGCCTATGACAATCCTATGATTTTTTTATATGTACTGCTTGGAGCACAATTTACACCACAGGTAGTATAATTTTATGCAAACAAATCCTTGAAGTAATAAAATTGCCAATTTCTATTCTGTGTTTTCACTTTCTAGCAGTGCCTCTGAAAGGGATAAAGATACTTTTATCTCAGGACTGCAAGCAGCAATAATAGAAATGAAAAATGGAAGGAAGCTCAGACTTTCTGTGCCCATGCTAAGTGAGTGAGAAGAAAGAAATTTCAGCTCAGACAATTCAAGAATTAGATCTATGTAGGCACCAGTATTTCTTTCTAGAATAAATGGTTTACACTAAGCAGATTGCAAGAGCTGTGCAATTAAAATTTACACCAAAATTGTAAAGAATTAGTTAAACTGGGTCATGGAGTCATCAATTTACTAATGGCATATTGTAAGTTACTAGCAAAGGCCAATTTCATCCCCTAAATAGTGTTGCCCCCCCCCCCAAAACAAAAAATTATATAGTGTCTTTAATATGGCTACATTTCCCAAAGCACATCAAAAGAAAAGTAAAATAGATGTCAATGTGAAGGTGATGATTTTCTTTCCCCAAGAAATGATTTTAAGGTGAATATTAAAGCTAAAAAGAGAGAGAGAGGAGAAAAGTTTAATTCAAATACTGCCTGGATTAAAGGAGATGTGCTACAGGGAGATGTTGGACAAACCTGTGATGGTTTTTTTCTGGTTTGGTGGAGGCTAAGTAGACACATGAAAGAAGTTTATAGGATTATGAGAGGCCTAGCTAGACAGCCAGTATCTCTTTTTTTGCACAGAGTTGAAATATCTTATCTCAGCGGCATTCATTTAAGGTGAAAGTGGTAAGATCAAAGGAGATGTGCAAGTTACATTTTTTTTTTACACAGGAAGAGGTGACTGCCTGGAATGAACTGCTGGAGTTCTGGTGAAGGCAAATTTGATACAGGTATTCAAGAGGGTCTTAGACAGGTATATCAATGTATGGGAAATGGAAGGATATAGACATTGTGCAAAGAGAAGGGATTACTTCAGATGTGCATTTGATTACTAATTTATTTAGTCTGGAATGTTCTGTTGGGCAAAGGGCCCTTACCTGTACTATACTGTTTTATGTTGTAAACGAAATAGGTAGAAGAATTTAACATTGAGCCCAGGCTACTGAAATATAACTATCAAATACACACCAAAGAGATGGGGGTAAATAGCAACTTGGATGCAGAGAAATACAAGGGACAGGTTCAGCTCTTCAGGAAGTTAAGAGAAAGAGTAAAATGATACTGAAACACAAGTTTGAAAATTTTAAACATGGAGTGTAGTGAAATTGTAGTGGTCTCTGAAGGGTGTTTAAAAAATGGTGGCTGGCTCAGTGCCAAGTCTGTAGCTGAAAGGGTTCATGGGTGGGGTCTACTTAGTTCCTAGGAATTGTGAGTTTTGGCAGGGAGTAGTAGTAGTAATGTTAGTACTCAAGATTGGGTCAGGAAAATGATGATCATAATCTTCAGGGATCAGTAGGTTATGGAATCAAACAAGTGGAGTATCAGGATTCTAGGGATCAAAGGGTTGGGAACCTATCTAAAAAGACTATGGGGAGCTATGGGACGATGTTGGAGCTAACTTGAAATTCTAACATCTTGAACTGGTGGCAGCAGAGATGCTCACAATGTTTAAGTATCTATGAATATCTGAATCTTTTAAGGTATTGAAGGCTATGGACCAAGTGCTCGTGAATGGGATAAGTTAAGATGGTTGCATGATGGTCCAGTTAAACCGTTTCTTAGCTGATTGAATCTCTTTGACTCTACAACAGATATGTTTACAGATGGAGAAGTCATGTGTGTGTGTGTGTGTGTGTGTGTGTGTGTGTGGTTTGCATGTGAATAAATTCATCAATGGGTTGTTTTATCAACATCAAGAATTGCACGTACATACTCCATCAGCTGTATGTGCCTCTTGGTTGACTAATGTCCCGACCTTCATGCAAAACCAGTCTAATGCTATACCTTAAACAAAAACTGGATACCTCAAGAGTATCCAAAGAACAGTGAGACAATATGAACTAATTTTCACTGAAACACAACAAAAATAAAAGCAAGTTGCAAGTGCTTGATGCATATCAGATACAGAAATTGCCTGAGGTATTTGTCCTAATAAACATTGTTTTGTAGTTCTAAGTAAATAGTTTGTATCGATCTGTCTTATCAATCTGGACCATGAACCTTTTAGTGTAATGTAAACCTGCCTCGACGTGGGGCTGCAGGTTCAGTGCAAATGTACACCAGCCCCTGGGCTGAGGCTAACCAGATGACCATATGGATGCCCCTGTGCAACATTACGAGATACATGGATGGCCCGTGGGAAGGGGGAGGATTCTATTGGGGAAGCATTGGGATAATATGGGATGATGCCCAGCAGCAGTAGAGTACTGTCTACCATGTAGATGCCCACACTGCTCTTGACATGGAGGAGGTGGTACACAAAGCTGCTCTTGATAGAGCGGCTCAGATAACAAGAGCTATGGTGGCCCCAGAGGAGGAAGATCGGGGTTTGTTGGGTTATGTGGGCTTATCAGAAGAGTGGGCATCTGGGGATGGAGGAGTAAGGGGAAACATTGACAGGTGAAGCACCAAAGACAGCGGCAGTGAATTGTCCAGCGTGCTAACAGGTGAAACCAAGGGAATGGTCTGGGCCCCAGAGGACAATCCCCAGAGGTGTGGGAGAGGCCAGATTTGGCAAGAGGACAAATTGAACTCCGGTCATGTACAACAGATACTTGGTGGTGTTTGGCCTGCTAAAACTAAAGGAGGTGGAATTGGAAGCAGAAACAGAGAAAGAAGGTATGGGTACCACAACCAACCAAGTCACCAGAGAAGGGGAAGATTATGGCGCGGAGACCGGGCAATGGTGGGTGTCACTTCCAGGAGATCAGGAAATAATTTGTCTGAACACCAAATGGTGAATTAACAGGGTTAAGCTTTGTGCTTGTTGAATGTCTTCAACACCACTGTATCCCCGGATATACTGTATGTGAACTGGCTGCAGGAACTTTGATTACGACTGTGGGAATATAATACAGTAACCATGGGACACAATACATAGGGCACTAATGCATTGGTCCAGATACTGGAGCATTCCAAATCAGTGGAGTTAGTATAAAAATAGAGAGTTGTGGGGAGACTTGGGGGTAGTTCTTTGAGGCCTCACTGATTGTACATGGCACCACCGAATGAGCAGAGTGGAAAGTATGCTACAGTGAGAGGGATCCATGGATACTAGTTAAGCATTTTAATGCTAGCAATTCTTTCTTAATAAATGAAGTTTTGTAGTTCTAATTAAATAATTGGAGTCTGTATCTTTCTACCTTATCAAGCTGAATAGCAACATTTTGGTGTAAATTAACAATATTCAGGTACAATTCAAGAAAGGAAGTACCCAACTGAATTTCCAGATGAATATGAAAAGATCACATTCTTACAAATGATTTCTACTGTGCTACACCTTATGGCTCAGTTACATTAGTAATTGTGCAAATCTTGAATAAACAGACCTACATAATCTAACTTTTAGGGAATGGCATCGAGAATTAGTCAATTACTGTGTGTTAGGGATATTGGTTGTCCAGGAATAGGATGAGGAATGAAAGTTCTGGAATAGCCAAATGCTGAGGTAATGTATAGGAAGGACTGTCTGGACAGCATTAGAACTGTAAGACCAGAACTGGCAGCAAAATGTTGTATGTAGAAATGTCTTAGCGTTATTTAGATTGATAGTAGTCATGAGTCTGTGAAAAAGGAAGTAGACAGTCATTCCTTTGATTGCTTGTGCTGGCCCAACCAAGTGTAAATTATGGCTGCATTCACCAGCCTACCAAACACTAAAATAACCTATTGGATGTGAAGAGCTTTAAGCTAAGTGAGACATGTGCTAAAGTATGATATAAATACAGATGCATTTCTTTGTTGAAAATGACACCACTCATTAAGTTATGGAAGGCAGTAGATTGGCTGCACTTTGTTTAATTGGCTATTCTTCATATGAAGGAACTCTGCCAAGGAAACAATTCAGTTCTGAAGACCATGTTTCACTGAGTTTCAAAGGCACACTGCAGCAGAAGACTTTTAATCATTAGAGTCATTTGAAAGGAAGGATGCATGATTAGTAGTGAAAAAATAAACAGTATTTTACACATTTCTAAATATTTTATTTCCAAAGTTTATGATCTGTGTGGTTAGGAGTCATATTGAATTTTTATTGAATACAGTGAATTCAATATATCAGACTATAATATACAGCAGAAGTAAGAATGGTTCTTTATACTGTCAAGCAGACTAATGAAGAAATATGTAGAAAAATTTTCCTCTTAAGTAGAATCCACTTGTCTTGCTATTGGTGCACAGTAATACTCTAAACGTCCTGCAACTCATAAGAGTACAAAACAAAAATGAACACTGCAGGCATGTTGAATGCCGAGTCTGAGATTGCAACCACAGCACAGACTCTACATTGTTAGCTTCAGTGTTTGAAAAGGTGTTCTAGAAATGTAAGAGCGTACTGGGAATTCAACATATCTGTCAAAAATATAGTACATTTTTCTTTTCTTTTTTAATTTTGATTTAGGACATTGCTGTGAGAAATACTATATCTTTAAACATACCATTAGCTTAAATCATGCAGCAGTCATACCTCCAGCTCTTCAGATTTCTAGGATACCAATGAATAGAGTATCATATGTATTTTTTTCCAATAGCAACAAAAATGTAGTGACACTTTTTAAGACGATTATCAAACATAATTTGAATTTGAGCCACATAAGAAGACATTTGAGCATACGATCAAAGAGTTCACTACGAGTGCTGGATTTGAAAATAATAACTTACTGGAGTAGAGAAGTCGAAGGTCTTAGGGAGATAATTCCAGAGTTTTACACTTTGGAAGCCTAGCAATTAAAGTTGGTGATGCTAAGAGGCCAGAAGTAGGGAGCGCTGATACCTCAGTTGATTGAAGGGCTGAAGGAGACTACAGAGAAAAGACCAAGATCATGGAGAATTTGACTGAGTCAAAGAGTCATAGAAACAGCCCCTTTGGTCTACCTAGTCTGTGCCGAACCATTAATCTCCCTAGACCCATTGATTTACACCAGACCATAGCCCTCCATTCCCCTCCTATCAATGTAACCATTCAAATTTCTCTTAAATGGTGAAGTTCACCCCACATCCACCACTTGCACTGACAGCTCATTCCAAACTCTCACCACCCACTGTGTGAAGAAGATGCCCCTCATATTCCCCCTAAGCATTTCACCTTTCACCCTTAACCCATGACTTCTAGTTGTAGTCTCACCTAAACCCCATGGGAAAAGGCTGCTTGGCTTTACACTATTGATAGCCCTCATAATTTTGAAGACCTCTATCAAATCTCTTCTCAGTCCTCTATGTTCAAGGGAATAAATTTCTAATCTGCCAATGTTCTTACAAATTATCTCTGTACTCTTTCAACCTTATCTTTCCAAAACTGCACACAATGCACTCTGCACTTAGCAATTCAGAAGGGAAGGGGAGAGAAGAGGTGAACTGTGGTGATAGAGGATTTGTTACTTAGGGGAAAAGAAAGGAGGTTCTGTGAACGAGAACAAGATTCCAAGACGGTATGTTGCCTCCCAGGTGTCAGGGTCAAGGACATCTCAGATTGAATCCTCAGCCTTCTTAGTAGGAGGGTGAACAGCCAGAGATCATGGTCTATGCAGGCACCAATGCTATTGGTAGGAAAAGTGATGAAGTCCTGCAAACTGAGCTCAAGAAGTTAGGTGCTAAGTTAATGGGCAGGACCTTCAGTGTTTTCATCTCAGGATTGCCATGTGCTAGTAAGGTCTGAAATAGGAAGACTATAAAAGTTTAACATGTGGCTAAGGAGTTGGTGTAGGGGCAAGGGAGGAAAGACTTCTGGATTATTGGGCTCTCTTCCAGCAAAGGAGGGACCTGCATAGTAGAGATGGTTAGCACCTGAACTGGAAGGAGACTAAAATCTAAGCAGGAAGGTTTGTTAATGCTGCATGGTGGAATTTAAATGATAGTTGTAGGAGGATGGGAACCAGAATGTGAGAACAGTTATTGGAGAGATTGTGGAGAGCAATGTTAGTAAGACCTCAGACAAAGTTAGGAATCAAAAGGTTGAGTATGTTGCATCTAGTGTCCTGATCAGCATATATTCCAATGCCAGAAGTACCATTGGAAATGTGGATGAGCACAGAGCATGGATCACACCTGGAATTACGATATTATAGCCATTAGTGAGACATTGCTGTAGGTGGAACAGGACTGGCAGCTAAATATTCTGGGGTTCCATTGTTTTAGACTCAACAGAGCAGGTAAGATTAAAGGAGGAGAGGTGGTGTTACTGGTCTGGGAAAATGTCATGGCAGTGCTTACCTGGTGAGGCATTATGAGTGGAAAAGAGAAATAAGAAAGGTATGAGCATGTTAATGGGTTGTACTTTACACCACCCAACAATCCTAGGAATTTAGAGGAATAGATTTGTACAGAAGTCGCAGACCGTTGTAAGAAACATAAGCTGGTTATAGTAGGTGATTTTAAAATTTCATATATTGACTGAGAACCCCATGCTGTAAAAGGAATAGAGGGGATAGAGTTCATCAAACGTATTCAAGAAAGTTTCCTGCATCAGTATGTAGAAGGCCCAACGAGAGAGTGTGCAATACTTAATCTGTTATTAGGGAATGAGATAGGGCAGCTGATAGAAGTTTGTGTAGGGGAAATGTTGCATCCAGTAATCACAATGTCATTAGTTTCAAAGTAAATATGCAAAAATATAGGACTGGTCCATGGGTCGAGATTCTAAATTGGAGATGGGCCAGTTTTGACGATATCATAAATGATCTGGCAAGTGTGGATTGGGACAGGTTGTTTACTAGCAAATGTGTACTTGGTAAGTGGGAGGCTTTCAAAAATGAAACTTTGAGAGTACAAAGCTTGTATATGCCTGTCAGAATAAAAGGCAATGATAACTGGTTTAGGAGACCTTGGTTTTTGAGAGATAATGAGACTCTGGTTAAGAAAAAATGGAGATACATAATAGGTTTCAGAAAGCAGGAGCAAATGACATGCTTATGGAGTGAAAAAATGCAACAGCATACTAAAGAAAGAAATCAGGAAGGCTAAAAGAAGCCACAAACAAAGCGAAGGAGAATCCTAAATGATGCTACAGTTTTGTTAAGAGCAAAAGGATTGCAAGGGACAAAATTGGTCCTCTGGAAGATCAGAATGGTAATCCATGTGTGGAGCCAAAAGAAATGGGGGAGATCTTAAATCAGTATTTACTCAGAAGATGGATCCAGAATCTATAGGAGTGAGGTAAAGTGGTATCAACTTCATGGACCCTATAGAGATTAGACAGGAGGAAGTATTTGCTGTCCTGAGGCAAATCAGGGTGGATAACATCCCAAGACCTGACCAAGTGTTCCCTCAGACCACATGGAAAGCAAGTGCAGGGGCCTAGCAGATATATTTAAAACATCGTTAGTGACAGGAGAGGTACCAGAGAATTGGAGGTTAGCTAATGTTGTTCTACTGTTTAAGAAAGGCTCTAAACACTTATATAGGACCCTGCTTAGACCCCACTTGAAGTACTGAGCTCAATTCTGGTCACCTCACTATAGGAATGATGTGCAGATCATAGAAACGGTGCAGAGGAGATAGATTTACAAGGATGTTGCCTGGATTGGGGAGCATGCCATATGAGAATAGGTTGAGTGAACTCAGCCTTTTCTCCTTGGAGTTTTGGAGGATGAGAGGTAACCTGATAGAGGTGTACAAGATAATGAGAGGCATTAGAAACATAAAAACATAGAAAATAGGTGCAGGAGTAGGCCCTTTGGCCCTTTGACCCTGCACCGCCATTCAGTATGATCATGGCTGGTCATCCAAATCAGAACCTTGAACCTGCTTTCTCTCCATACCCCCTGATCCCTTTAGCCACAAGGGTCAGATCTAACTCCCTCTTAAATATAACCAATGAACTGGCGTCAACTGTTTCCTGTGGCAGAGAATTCCACAGATTCACCACTCTCTGTGTGAAGAAGTTTTTCTTCATCTCGGTCCTAAAAGGCTTCCCCTTTATCCTTAAACTGTGATCCCTTGTTCTGGACACCCCCAACATCGGAAACAATCTTCCTGCATCTATCCTGTCCAAACGCTTTAGAATTTTATACATTTCAATAAGATCCCCCCTCAATCTTCTAAATTCCAGTGAGTATAAGCCTAGTCGATCCAGTCTTTCTTCATATGGAAGTCCTGCCATCCCAGGAATTCATCTGGTGAACCTTCTCTGTACTCCCTCTATGGCAAGAATGTATTTCCTCAGATTAGGAGACCAAAACTGCACACAATATTCTAGGTGCGGTCTCACCAAGGCCTTGTACAGCTGCAGTAGAACCTCCCTGCTCCTGTACTTGAATCCCCTTGCTATGAATGCCAACATACCATTTGTCTTTTTCACTGCCTGCTGTACCTGCATGCACACTTTCAATGACTGGTGTACAATGACACCCAGGTCTCATTGCATCTCCCCTTTTCCTAATCGGCCACCATTCAGATAATAATCTGTTTTCCTGTTCTTGCAGCCAAAGTGGATAACCTCACATTTAACCACATCAAATTGCATCTGCCATGAATTTGCCTACTCACCTAACCTATCCAAGTCACCTTGCATCCTCTTAGCATCCTCCTCACAGCTAACACCGCCGCCCAGCTTCGTGTCATCCGCAAACTTGGAGATGCTGCATTTAATTCCCTCATCTAAATCATAAATATGTATTGTAAACAACTGGGGTCCCAGCACTGAGCCTTGCGGTACCCCACTAGTCACTGCCTGCAATTCTGAAAAAGTGTCGTTTATTCCCACTCTTTGCTTCCTGTCTGCCAATCAATTCTCTATCCACATCAATACCATACACCCAATACCGTGTGCTTTAAGTTTGCACACTAATTTCCTGTGTGGGACCTTGTCAAAAGCCTTTTGAAAATCCAAATATACCACATCCACTGGTTCTCCCCATCCACTCTACTAGTTACATCCTCAAAAAATTCTATAAGATTCGTCAGACATGATTTTCCTTTCATAAATCCATGCTGACTTTGTCCGATGATTTCACCTCTTTCCAAATGTGCTGTTATCACATCTTTGATAACCGACTCTAGCATTTTCCCCACCACCGATGTCAGACTAACCGGTCTATAATTCCCCGGTTTCTCTCTCCCTCATTTTTTAAAAAGTGGGGTTACATAAGCCACCCTCCAATCCTCAGGAACTAATGCAGAATCTAAGGAGTTTTGAAAAATTATCACTAATGCATCCATTATTTCTTGGGCTACTTCCTTAAGCACTCTGGGATGCAGACCATCTGGCCCTGGGGATTTATCTGCCTTTAATCCCTTCAATTTACCTAACACCACTTCCCTACTAACATGTATTTCCCTCAGTTCCTCCATCTCACTAGACCCTCGGTCCCCTACTATTTCTGGAAAGATTATCTACGTCCTCCTTAGTGAAGACAGAACCAAAGTAGTTATTCAATTCCTTGTTCCCCATGATCAATTCACCTGTTTCTGACTGTAAGGGACCTACATTTGTCTTAACCAATCTTTTTCTTTTCACTTATCTATAAAAGCTTTTACAGTCAGTTTTTATGTTCCCTGCCAGATTTCTCTCATAATCTTTTTTCCCTTTCCTAATTAAGCCCTTTGTCCTCCTCTGCTGAACTCTGAGTTTCTCCCAGTCCTCAGGTGTGCCGCTTTTTCTGACTAATTTGTATATTTCTTCTTTGGACTTGATACTATCCCCAATTTCCCTTGTCAGCCATGGGTGCAATACCTTCCCTGGTTTATTCTTTTGCCAAACTGGGATGAACACTTGTTGTAGTTCATCCATGCGATCTTTAAATGCTTGCCATTGCATATCCACCGTCAACCCTTTAAGTATCGTTCGCCAGTCTATCTTAGCTAATTCACATTTCATACCTTCAAAGTTACCCTTCTTTAAGTTCAGAACCATTGTTTCTGAATTAACTATGTCACTCTCCATCTTAATGAAGAATTCCACCATATTATGGTCACTCTTACCCAAGGGGCCTCACACAACAAGATTGCTAACTAACCCTTCCTCATTGCTTAATACCCAATCTAGAATGGCCTGCTCTCTAGTTGGTTCCTCGACATGTTGGTTCAGAAAATCATCCCGTATACATTCCAAGAAATCCTCTTCCTCAGCACCCTTCCCAATTTGGTTCACCCAATCTATATGCAGATTGAAGTCACCCATTATAACTACTGTTCCTTTATTGCACGCATTTCTAATTTCTTGTTTAATGCCATCCCCAACCTCACTACTACTGTTAGGTGGCCTGTACACAACTCCCACCAGCGTTTTCTGCCCCTTAGTGTTATGCAGCTCTACCCATATCGATTCCACATTCTCCAGGCTAATGTCCTTCCTTTCTATTGTGTTAATCTCTTCTCTAACCAGCAATGCTACCTCACCTCCTTTTCTTTCCTGTCTATCCCTCCTGAATATTGAATATCCCTGGATGTTGTGCTCACATCTTTGGTCACCCTGGAGCCATGTCTCTGTGATCCCAACTATATCATATTCATTAATAACTATCTGCACATTCAATTCATCCACCTTGTTACGAATGTTCCTTGCATTGACAGTCAAAGCCTTCAGGCTTGTTTTACAACACTCTTAGCCCTTATACAATTATGTTGAAAAGTGGCCCTTTTTGATTTTTGCCTTGGATTTGCCTGCCTGCCACTTTTATTTTTCACCTTTCTACTTTTTGCTTCTACCCTCATTTTACACCCCTCTGTCTCTCTGCACTTGTTCCCATCCCCCTGCCACATTAGTTTAAATCCTCCTGAACAGCAGTAGCAAACGATTCCCTTAGGATGTTGGTTCCAGTCCAGCCCAGGTGCAGACTGTCCTATTTGTACCAGTCCCACCTTCCCCAGAACTTGTTCCAATGCCCCACAATTTGAATCTCTCCCCCTTGCACCATTTTTCAAGCCGCATATTCATCTGAAATATCCTCCTATTTCTACTCTGACTAGCACGTGGCACTGTTAGTAATCCAGAGATTGATTGTGTGGATAGTCAGAGGCTTTTTCCCAGGCTGAAAAGGCTAGCATGAGAGGGCAGTTTTAAGGTGCTTTGAAGTAGGTACAGAGGAGATGTCAAGGGTAAGTATTTTACACAGAGAGTGGTGAGTGCGTGGAATGGGCTGCTAGCGGTGATGGTGGAGGTGGAAACGATAGGGTCTTTTAAGAGACACCTGCATAGGTAGATCAAGCTTAGAAAAGTAGAGGGCTATGGGTATGCCTAGGTAGTTCTAAGGTAAAGACATGTTCGGCACAGCTTTGTGGGCCAAAGAGCCTGTACTGTGCTGCGGGTTTTCTATGTTTCTATGGTTCTAAACATTAAAAAGGAAATTATAGGCTTGTGAGTCTGATGTCAATTGAGGGAAAGCTATTGGAAGGTATTGTAAGGGAAAAGATGAGGTACTAATTTGCATGAGACATTGGATTTTTTGGGAGAAGCCAGAGAGTGGTAGGAGATGGTTGCCTCTTACTGGAGGCCTGTGTCTAGTGGATTGCCACAAGGATCGGTGCTGGGTCAGTTGTTGTTTGTCATCTACATCAATGATCTGGGTGACAATAATGTTTACTGGATTAGCAGATTTGCATATGACACCAAGATTAAGAGTGTAGTGACAGTGATGAAGGCTGTCATGACTTGCAGAGGGAACTGGATTAGCTGGAAAATGGGCTGAACAATAGCAGATAGAATTTACTGCAAACAAGTGCAAGAAGTTGTACCTTGGTAGGACTAAGTAGGGTAGTGAATGGTAGGGCACTGAGGAGTGTAGTAGAATAAAGGGATCTGTGAGTACAGGTCCACTATTCACTGAAAGTGATGCCACAGGTAGATAGGGTCATTTAAAAAGCTTTTGGCACATTGGTCTTCATCAATCAAAGTACAAAGTACAGGAGATGGGATGTTATGTTGAAGCTGTATATGGTAGTGAGGCCTAATTTGGAGTATTGTATGCAGTTTTGATCACTTACCTACAGGAAAAATGTAAATAAGGTTGAAAGAGTACAGACAAAATTTACAAGGATGTTGCCTGGTCTGGACGATCAAGTTATAAGGAAAGATTGAATGGGTTAGGTTTTTATTCCTTGCAACATAGAAGATTGAGAGGAGAATCAAAATTATGAGGGGTATAAATAAGCAAGAAGACTTTTTCCCACTGAGGTTCGGTGGGACTCAACCAGAGGTCATGGGTTAAGAATGAAAGTTGAAAAGTTTAAGGGGAATATGAGAGGAAACTTCTTCACTCCGAAGATCATGGGGAAGGAGCTGCTAACATAAGTGGAGATTGTGAGCTTGATTTCAAAATTGAAGCAAAGTTTGGGGTAGGTAAATGGATGGTAGGGGTATGGAAGGTTATGGTCCTGATACAGGTCAATGGTTTCAGCATGGACTACAAGGGACAAGGGCCTGTTTTTGTACTGTACTTTTCTTTAATTCTACGACTCTAAATTAGGCATCCCTGACTAATTATACAACTTCAATATAACATCCCAAGGAGGGTAGTAAATTAGATTAGATATTGGCTTTGTGGGAGAAGCCATAAAGTGATAGTAGAGGTTTGCCTCTCTGACTGGAGGCTTGTAACTAGTGGTGTGCCACAGGAATCAGTGCTGGGTCCATTGTTGTTGATATAGGAAGGTGAATGTACCAAAGGCTTTCTTTATGACCTTATCTGCTGTACCTATGATGCCACTTTCAAGGAATTTGTTCTACCACACTCTTCAGTGCCCTACTGCTTACTGTGTAAAACTTATCCTAGTTGGTCCTCCCAAAGTGCAACATCTCACAGTTGTCTGCACTAAGTTCCATCAGCAATTTTCAGCCTATTTTTCCAGATCCTACTGCAAGCTTTCATACTTTGCTTCACTGTCTATGACACCCCCAATTTTTGTGTCATCTGAAGCAGTTTATCACATCATCATCCAAATCATTGATACAGATGACAAACAACAATGGACCCAGCACCAATCCCTGTGTCACACCACTATTCACAGGCTTTTGGTCAGTGAGACAGCCATCTACAATCATTTGGCTTCTTATGAGAAGTCAATGTCTCATCTAATTTACCATCTAATCTTGGATGCTAAGTGACTGAACCTCTTTGAGCAACCTCCCATAACGGGACCTTGTCAAAGGCCTTCCTGAAGTCAATGTAGGCAACATGCACTGCTTTGTTTTCATCAGCTTTTCTGGTAACTCCTCGAATCACCACATAACATTGGCAAGACACAACTTAACACACACAAAGCTATGTTGACCATACCTAATCAGTCCCTATTTATTCAAATACTTATACATCCAGCCCTTTAGAATACCTACCAATAACTTTCCCAATACTGATTCAGGCTCAACAGCCAACAATTTCCTGGCTTATTCTGAGCCTTTCTTAAAAAACAGAGCAACATTAGCTATGCTCCAATATTCTGGCACATCACCTGCGCCTAAAGATGTTTTAAGTATCTCTGCTTGGGCTCCTATATGTTCTGCACAAGCCCCCCACAGCATCTGAAGGAACACATTGTCAGGCCTTGGCAATTTATCCACCCTAATTTGCCTCTTCCTGTGAAATCTGTATAGGGCCAGAGACCTCGATGCTTCATTGCCTCATATTGTTAGACTTTGTAGCTGCCTTCCAATTAAATACAGGGACAAAAAATCCATTTAAGGCCTCCCCCATCTCTTTTGGCTTGATGCATGGATTACCATCCTGATCTTTCAGAGGATATGCTTTGTTTCTTGCTATCCTTTTGCTCTTAGTATATCTGAAGAATCCCAAAGGATTCTCCTTCACATGCCTTTTTTTAGCCTTCCCGATTTCTTTCTTAAGTGTTCTTATGTTCCATAAGCACCTCAATTGTTCCTAGTTGCCTAAACCTACCATGCACTTCCTTTTTTCTCTTAATCAGGGCCTCAATATCTCTTGGAAACCAAGCTTCCCTACATTTGTTTATGCTTACAGGCACATACAAGCTTTGTTCTCTCAACATTTTTTACCTTGAAAGCCTCTCACTTCCCAAGCACACCATTGCCAGAAAACAGCCTGCCCTGATCCACACTTGCCAGATCATTTCTGATTCCATCAAAGTTTGCCTTTCTCCAATTTAGAATCTTCCCCTGCTGACCCCACCTATCCTTTTGCATATTTACTTTGAAGCTAATGATATTGGGGTCACTGGATGCAAAGTGTTCTCCCACAGAAACTTCTGTCCCCTGCTGTGTCTCATTACCTAATAGCACTGATTAAAAGAAACTTTCCTGAATGCATTTGATGAACTCCTCCCCATCGGTTCTTTTACAGTATGGGAGTTGCAGTCAATGTGTGGAAAACTAAAATCACCTACTATCACAACCTTATGTTTCTTGCAATAGACTGCAATCTCTCTACAAATTTACTTCTCTAATCCCTTAAACTGTTGGGTGGTCTGTAATGTAATTCCATTAACATGGGAAAACTTTCCTTATTCCTCAAATCCAACCATAAAGCCTCACTTATGAGCTCTCCAGTCTGTCCTGACTGTCCATGACATTTTCCTTGACTAGTTTTGCCAATTCTCCCCCCCCACTTAAACCCTCCCACTCTATCACTTCCAGACTGAAGTATTTTATGATTAAATCTGCATTTTAAGGTGAGAAGTAAAACATTTTAAAGATGTGTAGTGCAATTTTTTACTGATTATGATAGGTGCCTTGAATGGCTGCTATGGGTAGTGTGGAAGCAGATACAAGAGTGACATTTAAGAAGCTGCTAAACACATTAATAAGCAGGAAATAGAGGAAGATGGATTGTGCAAATCAGAGGAAAATTAGTTTAATTCAGTGTCATGTTTAACACAGACATTGTGGGCTGAAGGATCTGTTTCCGTGCTGTCTTGTTCTATGCATATAACTTATGGAGATGGCCTGCCAGCTTACTAAGAATGAGGTTTTTGATTAAATTCTGTTGCATAGTGCACAAGAAACGTTGCACTATTAATAGAATTTCGAAGCTTCTATCTCTCACCCATGTATCTTTGGTCTTAGGCAGGTTTCATATAAGCAGCTCTCAAAAATCATGGCTGAGATTTACAACAAAATGGATTATTTTTGAGTATCACAATAAAAGTTTTGCTATTGTAGGGCAACTTCCGTAAACAACTGTGGTTTCTAAGTGTGGATTTGTCCAATACACATTTGTCTTCCTGATAGATTTTCAGATAGAGTTACAATGAAAGCAAATTCTATTAAAGTAATTAAAGCCTAAAATACTTCTTAGTTAATGCATGTTTTTGCTTTCTGGATACTTTACAGTTTGCATCAATATTTTCCAGAAGGCATACCAAAGATTTTGCTCTGCTAGATATTTATGCAGCTTGGATTATTTTTAATTAGAACACAATGTAGAGTTGGCTGTCATGTTACTAGTTTGTAAAGAGTAAGACATTTATTTCACGCTCGACCGCACATCTGATTTTATTTTGTTCTTGTTTTAATTATACTTATGTAAGGACTGTAAATTAACAGTGACAACATGAAAGAGCAACATATGAAGGGAGTATTCACAACATAACATAACCAAAGTCTTTGTAATTACAGAGTACAAATGTTAACATTGCACTTTTCTGGTTTAAGTTTTTATACAAGTTTCTTCAAAACTTTTCCAAGCTTTATAATCTAAAAACTAAAATTAGTTTGAGCAATGGGTTAAAGAAGGTGATCTATACAGAGAAGAAGAAGATGATGCAAAAACTCAGTGAGAGGAGATGTGGTAAAAGTAATGGATGGGTGAAATTTGATAAGAAGAAGGTACAAAAAAAATGAACTATGTTCAAAATAAACAAGTCATCTGGTCCAGATGGGTATTAATCCATTTGTTTCAGGGTGAAAGGGTGTGAAGTTTATGAAAGGGCTTGATATCATCTACCATTGTTTCCTAAGTACAGGCATATAAAGTAGCAAGTGTAGCACTCTGGTCTGCACAGGGCAAATAGAAAGAAGCAGAATTGAATGCTTTGGCCAAAAAACACAAGAGGGAATGTGAGGGAAAGCATTTTCATGGAGAGTTATCATGACCTGCTGCTCACTCAGTGTAAAGGTGTTAGAATAGATCAATGTCTTGAAAGAAGACCCTGGAAGGCATTTAAGTGAGAATAATCAAAGTGAGAACCAACCAAAGGGGAAAGGACAAGAGAATGGAACTGATAGAATTGCCCTCCAGCTCCATGTCAGAATAATCTCACGATTCTTTGATTTTCTTCAGTTGAAACATTATGGTAGAGTTATGTGTTTCATGGTAAATTTCAGCTCAAGATTCCAGAAAAAGTATAGCATAGACAGGGAGTATTTAATGCTATTATTGAGGCTAGCTCTACTTAAGAGCAATCTAAAAAATTCTTTCTCTCTCTTTCCCAGAGCCCTGTAAATTATTTCCTTTCAAATGCTTATCTGGTCATAGAGCACATTAAAGCCTTACTCCGGACTACACTGGACCCTTTCCAGTTTGCTTATCACTAGAATTGATCCACTGATGAAGCAATAGCCTCTGGTCTCCATTCTGTTCTGTCCCACTGGAAACTGGGTATCATATGCCAAGCTGATATTTGTAGACTTCATTCTGGATGTAACACCATCATTCCCCAGAAACTGACGGGTAATCTGTCCTTGCTGTGTCTCAACACCTCCTTTTGCAACTGGATCCTGGATTTCTTAACAGTAGGGCCACAGTCAGTCCGTGTGGACAGCAACACCTCTAGTCTCATTACACTGAGCACTGGTGCTTCCCAGGCCTGTGTGCTCAGCCTGCTTCTGTTCACACTGTTGATGCATGACTCTGAAACAGGTTTCAGAATAAAAATTGTGGAGTTAATTTGAAGTGCAGCTCCGAACAATGGGTTCCTAAAAGCCGCGAATCCCAGACCAGATAATGCTGATTAAAATTCACTTGGATGTCTGTAGTGTGGGAGCAAGTCAGGAGGTGTGAATTTTGTGTGTAGTTTCAAAGAAAGCCCTGTTGATACATTGTAAATATGGAATTGTCCTTTGATATTTAGCACTTAAAATATCAAGTCCCACGTTGGGCAAGTGAGATGTTTCCATATGATGTCTGCTGTACCTTGTAGAAGCTGCTTTGTATCTGCCAGATATTCTCTCCTGTGACTTCATTTGTGCAACAATGACATCCATCTAGCACTCCCTCTGAATTTCTACCATCAGGCAGGAGACTCCGATACATAAAATCAAGAACAGTCTGGATGAGAAACAGTTTCTTCCCTCAGGCTATCAGGCTTCTGAACTCCCTATCTCATCACATTCAACGTGTCACTGGTTAATCTGTTCCGTACCTTGCAATACTTAATTTATGCACTTCACTTTGTTTATTTATGCATAATTCCTATGCGGACTTTATCCTTACTTCCATAAATTATTATGTGTTATATGTGTTCTATGTATACTACTGTATTTCTCACCTTGGTTTGGAGAAACTTTGTCTGATTTGAAGGTACACATGTCTATCGTTAAATGAAAATAAACTTGACTTGAGTTATCTAACTTCCTTTTGAATGCCAGTATTAAGTCTGCTTCCATGACTAACCCTGATACACATTCAAGATCCTTACAATTTGAGCAGAATCTATTCCTGAAGAGACAATGGCAGCTAGAGAGGGGTGGCTCAGTAGTGTAGTGGTGAGTGTAATGTTATTACAGCATCAGCAATCCAGGTTCAATTTTACTCCACCACAGTTGCTAAGGAGTTTGTATGTTCTTCATGGGTTTCCCCTATGTGCTCCGATTTCCTCCCACATTCCAAAAAAATGTATGGGTTAGTATGTTAATTGGTCACATGTGTGTATTTGGGCAGCACAGGCTCATCGAACCAGAAGGACCTATTCCCATGTTGTATCGCTAAATAAATAAAAGTAGACCTCTGGATATCATTCCAAAAATAATTTTCAGTGCTAATCTTTGGGGTTCAGTTAGGAGAAGTAATTATGTCACATTCTTGCTGAACACTGTGATGAAAATTTGATTTTTTTTTGCTTCTTTCTTATTCCAAGTCCAGAAGATTTTTTCCCTTTTGACTTTTGGCCAAAGCTTTCAATCCTGCTTTTAACGACAAGGTGTTAGATGTCAGAATCTGCTCAATACCAATATTCACAAGCATATTGGTAGACACATGGAAAGATATTAGTGCCTTTTGCCTATCAAAGGATGAATTCAAGTTCCCAATGATAGTTAATAGAATTTGTTTTCTAATCACTTCATTATTTACAAAGTCAGGATGATCTAAAAGACATATTAGCACAGTCCATGGATTACACACAGGAGAGACAACAGAGTACAAGCTCATTCAGCAATATAGCACAACTGGAATGAGTAGCTGATAGATGATTTATCAATCTACACTGTGTAGCTTCAGCTTGTTTGCATGCCTGAAAATAACCTTGAATCCATGATGAACGAAGTCAGCAGCTGCAGCTGCTGCCATCACAATGTGAATAAGAAGAGCACGACAAGTTAATTGGAGCAGCTCTGGTTTTTGATTGAGTCTAATCATTTATGCATACTGTACTTAGGTATGTAGGAAGCAGTATTTGCACTAGTGCTGGTCACATCTTTCCAAGTTGTTGGGCACTTTTCTATCATTTAATTATTACTGCCTCACTAAATCAGGTGTTAGCAAAAGTGAAGAATGCAGCGTCAGCACAAACCAATGTGGTTCATAAAAATGTAAAAACAAAAAGGACAATAATTGAACAGTTCAAATCATCAGGCACATTTTGGATACTGGCACACTTGACAGGCAGGAAAGAGCAGCCCAGCACTGGTCAGAGGGAAGCATGTAGACTGAAGAGCAACACAGGCAAGTGAACAGGCGATGCTGCAATGGGACAACTAGGCAGAGCAGAGAAGACTGCATGACTCATAAAATACTCTTTCAGTGATGCATTACATAAAGATCTGCTGAGGAAAATTCACAATGCAGACAAAGTAACATGCTTCATATTCTAATCTATAACAGTGTCATACTTTACCAATAATCAGCCAAGTGAGTCCCGAAGACACAATCATCTCTCACGCACTCCTTTGAATGACCACTTGCCTTGATTGTATCACTTTACTAAATAAATCCCTGATCCCTGATTGCTTACATGCCTCAGAATAATTATATACCATAGTCTGCAGCTGATGACAGCATATCTTGAGAGAATGTGAAATATATCTCTGAACTCCTCCATCCTGATCAAAAAGGCACAACAGCACCTTTATTTCTTTCGGAGCATCAAGAAAGCTCACCTCTGTCCCAGGATACTGACGGGCTTTTACCGCTGTACCATTGAGAGCATACTCACCAACTGCATCTCAGTGTGGTATGGCAATCGTATCATATTGGACCGCAAAGCACTCCAGCATGTGGTGAAAACTGCCCAGTGAATTATCAGCACTCAATTACCCACTATTGAGAACATCTACCATAAACGCTGCCTGGGCAGGGAGAAAACTATTATCAAAGATGCATCTCACCCTAACCATGGACTTTTTACTCTCCTCACATCTGGTAGGCACTACAGGAGTCTCCGCTCCCGCACCAGCAGGCACAGGAAGAGCTTCTTCCCTGAGGCTGTGACCCTGCTGAACCTCACATCACAGCGATAAGCAGTATTGCACTCATATTGTACTGTCTCAGTACTTCTGTATTTGTGTGCTGTAGCACTTCTTATTCACAGTTATTTTGTAATTAACACTATTCTTAGCATTTCTGGTTAGATGCTAACTGCATTTTATTTGGCTTTGTATCTGCATTCAGCATAATGACAAAGTTGAATCTAATCTAATCTAATTTTACTCACAAAAATATGGATTCTGATATCTGGAGTACTAGCTGGAATCACCTCCTGACAGTTCCTTCACATGGTGGCCCTGGCTAGGCACTATGGTATGCAGAACCTCTAACTCACTAGAAGAAGTTCTATGACTTTTACGTGAATCACAGTGCTCCCTCTTCACCCTGTACAGCTTCTTGTTGTTCCATGGAACAACATGTGTTGTTGGTATCTGACTGCCAGGGGAGTGTGCTTTTATGGCCCCTAAGAGAGGTGTGCAGCAGAATGTCAGAAGGTTTGTTCATTTAACTATGGTCCCAACTGAGCATGCATTAAATAGGTTTCTTCTTCCATTAAACATATACGAAATGCTGGAAGAACTCAGCAGACCAGACAACATCTATGGAAAAGGGTAAACAGTCGATGTCTCAGCCCAAAATGTCGACTGTTTACTCTTTTCCATAAATGCTGCCTGGTCTGCTGAGTTCCTCCAGCATTTTTTGTGTTTTGCTTAGATTTCCAGCATCTGCAGATTTTCTCATGTTTCTCCTCCCATTAAAGCAGGTGTCTCCTTCATTGACTTTTCAGAGTGGGTGCCACTGGCGTCAAACTCTTATGAATTGCTCTTAAGCGCCTTCTGCTAGAACCCATTGCTGTCTGTTTGGTGAAGGCGCTCTCACAGCCGCGGTGAAGAGAAGGTTCTGGGATTTAGATCCAGTCAGAATGAAGACAGGTGCTGTACTTCCAAGTGAAGATGGCATGTGAACTTGGAAGGTGGTGGTGTTCCAATGTATCTGAAACCCTTGCCTTTTATATCAAAGGTATGGATGGAGCAATATTTGCAAATTGTGGATGGCACAGCTGCTGTTTTACCATTGCAGTAACATTCCAATTAATTTGCTTTCTTGGCTACTTCAGAGTGCATTTAAGTGTCAACCATATTGATTCTGGGTTAGAACAGCAGATTTATTTCCTTGAAGACATTAGCAAACCAAATAAGGTTTTTGTGGTTTTGTGGGATAGTTGTTTTGATTATAAATACAAAATTACATTCCACTGAATTTTAATTCTGCAGCTGCTATAGCACGATTTGCATTCATGTATCTTGTCAACCTGGGTCTCTGTTAATACACCAGTTCCGCTTCTGCTGCACCAATGTAATGCCCCAGTGGGGATTTACAGAAAAAATAAGAAATTGGGAAAATGTAACTGTAAAAAATTGTTACACTGGTTTCCAGCCTGAAGGCTGCATTAAAACGAAAGCCATGCAGTTCCTGAATACAGCTGCCCACAGAGATCACAGCTGCTGTGTCTTTTAGACTCCGAAGTGAGTCACAATCATAAAGAAATCTCTCCCAGCCACAGTACTGTAGCATTAAAGACAGGCAGACAGGTGAGGGGAGATATGGGGGAAGAGGGCACATGATTGCACTGCATTGGCTTCACCCCTGCCGCGATCATCCTCACAGACTGAGGCTGATGCTGTAGGTGGCCCGTGCCTGTGTGGGGCATGAGCCCAGCATCCAGGCAGCACTTCACTGCTGGACATGATTCTGAGACCCAACAACTACATTAAAAGTGTGCAGAAGATTGAAAACTCTGGCAGTCACATGCAGACTCCAGCTCATCTGTGTCCATAAATATGCCTGCATATTTATCTCTGAGATGATTGACAGAATGGTTTACTCCCTGTTTCCCTCTGAATTAAAAACAAAGGTTGAAGACTGAATATTGCTGTCAAGATAGAAATAAGCATCACACTATCGTTATCATGTTGTATATGAATAATGCCTGTGAAAAATCACCCTGTGCTGAGCTGAACACCACCTGAAAGTGCCCAGTCTAATTTACAGATGGATGAACTATTGCAATTAAAGCATTTACAAAATGGCTTTTAAGCATAATTTGCATGCAAAGAGCCAAACACAAAATTCTGGAGGAACCCAACATGTCAGGCAGCATCTATGGAAAAGAATGAACAGTCGACGTTTTGGGTCGTGTCCTGGTGAAGGGTCTCAGGCCAAAACATCAACTATTCATTCCTCTCCATAGATGTTGCCTAATCTGCTGGGTCCCTCCAGCATTTTGAGTTTGGTTCCCTTGATTTCTAGCATCTGCACAATCTGTTGCATCTCTGAGTTGCATGCAAGAATGAATGTAGCTTTCTTTCATTTCTAGGCTGTAATTTGATTTCTTGACTGTACTTACTACGTGACTGTAGTTACTTTTGATCTTAGAATGGATTACAGCTTCAATGCTGCATCATAACCCCACCCCACTGCCTGAAAATACTATATTAAAAAAAACAGGATATATTATCTTGAAAGTCAAGCTCAGGTGCTTATTTTAAATGCAAGCATTGTTGTGACTGCACATTGTACACTTCCTCCTAATTTCTTCTATTAAAATCAATATGGATTGCAGAGAGATAACATGCCATGCTCTCACAAATATGCACTGTTTGTACAATGACCGTGAAGCTGGACAGAAAGAATTTCAGGAGATTATAGTGAAGGATAATCTGTTGACAGTAAAGTTTGGTATGTGGAAGATTAAGAAAGCAAGCGCATTATGGAACCCTATTATGGTTCTGGGAGGAGTTGAGAACAGAAATGTGGGGAATACATACTGTAGAATGCATTAGGTGACGCATGATGGCAGTGAGTTCTCAGCAGAGGAAACAGAAAGACATATTAGAAACAGAGCAATTAACAGCCTTATTGTCAGAGGAAGGATCTGAGTCCTTACAGGAAAGCTGGTTACGTCAGTTTGGTGTTATAGTGCCAACCCCAAGAAATGGCAATGGAGAGGTCATGGAAGCAGAAAGAGTCATGGATGGAACGTGTACAGCCAAAATAAAGGAAACAAAGTTAATGGAAGTTTTCAGTTCAGGAAGCAGAAGGAAACAGCACTGATATATGAATCATTTTGTCAGCAAAAGAAATGGAGTTCAGGAGGAGACCAGGACTGCACGTATCCTATGGAGAGGAGTTAAAATCCTGAACCACTCTTTAATTTGGATAAAATATGCAAAGTAAGAATTGTTCAATGTTATATTCACTATATATCCTTAATGAGAGGTAAATAATGGTTGTAAAATATTGAAAAGTCTTTTGATATACTTTGCTGTGTTGTCGCGATGCAACTAGTGTTAAAGCTCTTGATAATTTCCGCACATATTCTTGCTTTCAGTTAATATAAGCATCAGAGCATGGAAGATGGAGCAAGCATGAGCCCTCCTCTACCTGGCATCTTGTTGGCAAATGTACAGTGACCAGAAAATAAGATTAATGATCTCGGGGCAAGGCTGCTATATTAGAGACAGATGAGGCAGATCTCAATTGTTGCACTGAAACTTGGTTAAACGTGGATACACCAGACACAGTGGTATGACCAGAGGGCTTTATGATTTTCAGAATTGATCGAACTGTGAACTCTGGTAAGGAAAGATGTGGCAGGGTATGCATTTTAGTCAATTCTCATTGGTGCATGGACATTGGGATTATGTCAACTTCTTTTCCCTGACTTAGAATAACTATCGATTGAACATAGGCCATTCTATTTGTCTCGGCAGTTCTCATCTGTGATCCTGACAGCAAGTTACATACCACAACTGGCCGATTACAAAGAAACACTCACAAAACTGCACAATGGTGTCTATAAGGAAGAAACAGCTCATCCCGATGCATTTCAAATTCTATTTGGCAACTGTAACCAGGCCTGTTTGAAGGAAACCCCAGCCAATTATCACCAGCACGTAACCTGTTGCATCGGGGTCCCAACACACTAGACCACTGTTACACTATGATATGGAATGACTTTTGTTCCTTCCCAAGACTGCATTTTGGCAAGTTGGATCATTTCACTGTACTCCCACTACCTGCACACAGACACTAAAGAGCAAGGTTCCAGAAATCGGAAGGCAGAGAAACAGTTACAGAATTACTTGTGAGTCGGTGGACTGCGCCATGTTCAAGAACTCATCTGCGGACCTGTATGACTGCACCAGGGTCATTAAAGACTTTATCAACACAGCTGTGGATGAGTGTCTCCCCACAAAGTTGTTCGGGGTTTTCCAAATCAGAAGCCCTGGATGAACAAGGAGATCCAGAGCCAGCTGAGAGCCAGATCAGAGACGTTCAAGACTGGAGATCAAAAGTGCTACAACAGATATGGTACGATCTTCAGAAAGCCATTTCTCAGGTGAAATGGAGATTCCTTACTAGACTGGAATCAACGAGGGATGTTCGACAGCCATGGCAGCATTTGAATGCCATAACTTCCAACAAAGTTAAATATTGTGACACAGGAGACAGCAGAGCTTCTCTTCCAGATGACCTTACTGCTTTCAACGCTCGCTTTGATCACCAGAACTGGGAGGACCTATTGCGCTTCCCCGAGCCTGCTGATGATTTTTGGTCTCTGAAGCAGAAGCTAACGTCCAGTCTGCCTTCAAGAGAGTGAATCCAAGGAAAGCATCCTGTCTGGACAGAATACCTGAGCAAGTACTGAAGACCAGTGCTGACCAACTGGTTGCTGTTTTCACAGATACCTTCAACCTCTCGTTCTGGCAGTGTGTGGTACCCATCTGCTTCAAGCAGGCTTCAATCATAACAGTATCCAAAAACAGTGTGGTAACCTGTCTACCACTAAGTACCACTATCACCCAGTGGCACTTACGTCCACAGTGATGAAGTGTTTTGAGAGAGTAGTGTTGAGGCATATCAGCTCCTGTCTGATTGGTGACTTGGATACACTCCAATTCACCTATCAAAGCAACAGGTAAACAGCAGATGCTATGTCATTGGATCTTCACACAATCCTGGAACAACTGGATAGTAAAGGTGCAAACATCAGGATACTCTATTGATTACAGCTTGGTATTTAGCACCATCATCCCCTCAAAGCTAATCAGTAAACTCTAAGACCTGGGTCTCAGTACTCCTTTTTGCAATTGGATCCTGGATTTCAACACTTGTAAACCGCAGTTTGGATGGGTAAAACATCTCCTCCACAATCTCCATCAGCACAGGAGCACCGTAGGGATATGTACTAAGCCTCTTGCTCTGCTCGCTTTACACCCATGACTGTATGGCTAACAACATCTTATACAAGTTTGCTGATGAATCAGCACACAGGAGGGAGACTGAAAGTTTGTCTGAGGGTGAAATAACAACAACCTCTCACTCAATGTCAACAAGACCAAGGAACTGGTAGTAGAATTCAGGAGAAGGGAACCAGAGGCCCATGAGCCAGTCATCATCGGAGGAGAGGATCTGTGACTTTAAATTCCCGGGTGTCGCTATCTCAAAGGACCTGTCCTAGATGCATCATATAAATATTATTATAAAGAAAGCACAGCGGGAGTGTGTGGCAGTTTGACATGTCATCAAAAACCTTGGCAAAGTTTTAATGATGTGTGGTGGAAGGTGCACTAACTGGCTGCTTTACAGCCTGGTATGGGAACCCCATTGCCTTTGAGTGCAAAATCCTTCAAAAGATAATGAATTTGGCCCAGTACATCATGTGTAAATCCCTCCCAACCACTAAGTACACCTATGTGAGGGTCATCAAAGATCCTCACCACTCAGGCCATGCTCATTTCTCAGTTCTGCCATCAGGTAGAAGGTACAGGAGCCTCAGGACTTACACCACCAGCTTCAAGAATAGTTACTACCCCTCAACCATCAGGCTCTTGAACAAAAGGACTCTTTTATCTCAGACCATAAGATATAGGACCAGAATTAGGCTATTTGGCTCATCAAGTCCACTCTGCTATTTCATCATAGCTGATCCAATTTTCCTCTCAGCCCCAATCTCATCCCCGTATCCTTTCAAGTACTGACCAATCAAGGATCTTGTTATTTGTTGCTATTTATTTATTATCTGCAGCTGCACAGTTTGTTTATAGTTTTCTGTTATTGATGGTTACAGTTTATAGATCCTGTTTATAGTTACTGTTCTATAGATTTGCCCACAGGAAAAAGAATCTCAGGGTTGCATGTGCTCTGATAATAAATTTTACTTTGAACTTTGAACTTTAGATGTTCCCTCACACATTATGAATGTTTTGAATAAGTCAGACAAAAGAGCAAACTTCAGAATAGACTATTAAAAGTTGATATCATTTCTACGCATGTGGAGTCCGTATGCAGCTTTAGGTTTATTGAAAAATCCAGAAAGCTAACATATAGCAAATACAAATCTGTATTGCATTCAATTATAAAATGTAAAACATCATATAATGACTATTAGATAAATCTAAATCAATTCCCTTTAAACATAGAATATATTATATTGAATTTCACTTTATAGGTCTTGCAGAGTGAACTAAGTTATTGTGGAGTAAAAATAAACTGAAGATTTACATTCTGGGGGTCACTAATGGTTTCAATATTGGTGAAAATGTAGACATATAGGTGTCAGATCCCTAGAGAAGCTGCTCTCAAAAAGCACAAACAATATGCTGGAGAAACGCAGCAAATCAGGCAGCATCTGTGGAGAGGAATAAACTTCAATGTTTCAGGCCAAGACACTTCATCAGGCTATGTAGCATCAACCGCTCATTCCCTTTCCATAGATGCTGCTGGACTTTCTGAAAGCCTCCAGCATTTTGTGTGTGTTGCTCAAGATCTCCAGCATCTGCAGAATCTCTTGGGTTTAGGGTCTCAAGCGAGTACTGATAAGGTGGTGGATCAGGCAGTGGGGTAGCATAGGAGCGACAAAACAACCTTAGGTAATGAAAATGGTCAGCTCACTGATAACAATGTAGTAAAGTTATAAAAGAATAGTTTAAGAGGGAGCCTCTGCATTATAGGAGGTAGGTTTTTAGGGAGGAGAAACATTTAAGAGTGAAACTGATCAGTAGAGACTGTAGCAGTGGACAGCAGGGAGCTTGTTCTCAGCTGAAGTTGAGTGGCAGGGTCTTGTCAAGAACAAGAACAGAGGAAACAAGCAAAGACCACCTGTGTGAATGTAAGGTCAGCAGGAACCCTCCCACTCCCCACTTCAAGGAGGTATTAAAGTAAACAAAATGTTTTTGGGGCAGCCTGTAATGGTTTCCTTAAGCAGCAGCACTTTCGGAGAATGGCTGACCCAATATTTCTGAAAATTCAAAACTACACAATACCTTCCTCTTACTGAGACAGCCACCCCAACCCCCACATATTCAAAACCAGTGTGAGATAAGTGGTGTAAATTCAGGAAATAACTGCACACCAGCAGAGGCAGAAAATGAGAGCAGTATGATTTAACTATGCTCATTTCCTTACCACCCTTGAGAAATGCACACACTAGAACCTAACTCCAGCTCAGAGAACTACTTCTGATCAAAATTCTTCCCCAAGGATTCACATGAATTAATGAAATACAGCAGTCCACAGAGGGAGCTTATCAGAACTTTCTCAAGAGAAATAAGGATGGGCAAAAACATTGACCTTGCTGGATAAGCCCTGACTGTGTAAATGAATATTAACAAGGAATATCCTCTTCCACAGCAGTCAGCCAAAAAAGCTAGAATAGAAAAGATGGAGTTGTTTTCATTGGACCAAAGATTAAGAGAAGATTTGATAAAGGAGAACAAGATCATGAATGAGCGAGATAGGATAAGTAGAAGGAAGCTGTCCCATTGCTGTGAGGTTCAAGAACTGAAGGACAGAGATTTAAAATTCCAGACAAAAGATACAAGAAATCAGTGAAGAATTGTTTTTATTCAGAAGGTAGTTAGAATCTGGAATTTACTGCCTCAAGATGTATGGGAACAAAATATATCAATGACTTTTAGGGTTTTGGTGTAGCTTTGGAGACAATTTAATTTACAGGTTATGGAAAAACAACCAGGGAATGGTAATCACTGGAGAGGAGCTGGCAAAGATTGAGTGGGCCAAATGGCCTCCTTACCTATTGTAACGATTCTGTGAACCTATGATTACTTCAGGGACACACTATATTATTCAGCCATCCTTGGAATTTAAAACTTTATCTAAAAATTCTATAATGGCAGCCTAGCTTAGTGACCATTATGATTACCTGTCAGTTCTGCCACCAGCAGTTTAACAATCTCTTGTGAGTAATCAGGTTCACAGAAAGCTGAGTAATGAAAAATCAAAATATTACCAAGAGCAATTTCTACATCTTGAATCCACGTGGGTTTCTAACAAGAGCTGACTCTAATATTCTAGAGAATTATTGAGTTTTTAATAATTTGTGGAAGCTTTGTTAATCTTTAAAAATCAAGTTACACCTGCATTTTGATAGTTGTTCGCCTTCATTGATTGATCTTTTTTTAAGTAACATCATTAACCTAAACTGCAGTGCAGCCAGGGTAAATAGAAGCAAGCAGAAATACAAGCTTGTTAACTTTGCAGGAAGAAAAGAATGACCATATGCTGTGTCGAGAGTACTTGTGTACTGCTGTCTTGAATGCTTGTAGTTCTTTCAGATGATCATTATTCATAAGGCATTCAGGTGGAACAGCATTCCATAGGGGCTTGCTCTGTGGTATAAAAGGGCTTATATGATGGGCATTGTGTATGTGTGGCTAGGCCATTTGCTCCCGAAAATTATGAGTCGTTGTCATTGCTGCATTGATCTGCCAAATGTCTTTGATGGTGGTATCATTTCAGCTTGAGGCTGCGGAGCTATGCTCTTAATCATCTCCAGGAGAATACACAAGGATTTCACATTTTGTCTGCATTGCAGTGGTGCAATATTGCAGCATTTGGTTGAATTTATGTCTTTTTCAGAGGATAAAAAATTTACTGTTGTGTCTTGCCACTGTAAAATTAACCAAGTTCAATGCAGAATGGGGTGTTTTTATTTTGCTAAAATTATTGAGAGGAGGCTCAACACAAGAGTATCACAAGGAGCACCCAAAGCATACTTAACATTGACATTGTGCAGGATGAATATGTTAATGGCTCTGGATAAACCAAACTACTTTTCTAATATATTTAACCAGTTATTATGGCATGCAACAATATAATGGCGATACATGAATAAATTTCATGAAGAATACTCCATCATATGCAAATTGCAGAATAACCTTTGAATGTCTCAAGACTTAAACACCTTCATGTTTCATTTCATTTTATAATAGGCACCCTTTGTGAGGAGGTAAGTGTCAATAGACGGTGCAATTCATCATTTACATTGGTGCTGAAGGCTTGCAAATGTTACAAGAGAAGAATTGTATCCACTCATTATGCTAGGGATTCATCCACTTGAGACAGGTCAAATCATCTTAGACTTATGTTCCTAATTAAAGGATGAACTGCATTATATCAGTTGCTATTCTTTCAAAGTAGATGTAATGAATAGCTCTGTTTCACCTTACCTTCCACCTGTGGATCCCGCCAAATACCCATTCAATGTATTAAAGCCAGAATCAGAGATAGGACTTAATTTATTCATATGTGAGTTTTAGATACTTTGAGATAATGTGTTCTATTGCTGAGCCATTAAACAATAATCTGCACAGTTAGTCAAAACATTACTTTTTTTGTTATTCTCTCAATATTACAGATATTGTCAGCAAAGCCACACAAATTTCTACGGCTGCACCGTGAGTAGTTTCTGAGTGGTTGCGTCACCCTCTGGTATGGAAGGGCCACTGCACAGGATCAGAAAAAGCTGCAGAAGGTTGTAAAGCCAGACAGCTCCCACATGGGTATTAGCCTACCCAGCATAGAGAACCCCTTCAAAAGGCAATGCCTCAAAAAGGCAGCATCCATCATTAAGGACCCCCATCATCCAGGATATGCTGACTTCGCAGTGCTACTATCTTCTCAGTGGATTGTTTCCTTGTCGCAGTGGAGAAGCTTCTGTGGTCCTGAGATCCCGAGAGCGATTCTGTCTGGAGCTATGCTCCTGGTAGGGTCACCCATGGCGGTAAGGTCGAGGGTGAGGTCCCCGACAAAGAACAATCCAACCATGACCTCAATGGTGGAACAGGCGGATGAAGTTACTTCAAACTCAACGGCTGTGAAGGTGGATGAAGGCTGCAACAAATCCATCAGCTCCCATCGTCGTGGTTTCCATGCCATTGGAAACAGTTGGTTGATTTGTGAAGTATTGTGTGCTTCTTGGAGTGCAACATCAAGTACACATTAAACAATTACACGCGCAGGCGTCTTCGCTCTGTGGAAACGGAATGAAGATCATCATCCTCGACCTCGAGGGATAGCCACGATGACGACGACTATCAAGAAGAAGATACAGGAGCCTGAAGGCACAGACTCAACATTTTAGGAACAGCTTCTTCCCCTCTGCCATCAGATTTCTGAATGAATAATGAAGTCATGAACACTTCCTCAGTATTTTTCCTCTCTTTTTGCGCTACTTATTTAATTTATTTTTAAAATATTCTTATTCTTATTTTTATGTAGTGCAATGTACTGTTGCTGCAAAACAACTAATTTCAGAGCATATGTCAGTGATATTAAACTGATTCTGATTCTGAAGATAATCTATTCTATTCATCCTCAGCTGAGAAAGTCATTAAGAGTTTACTATTTGTTGTGGAATCACTGTCCAGAGTGATAGACTTTTCAAAAAATTCATTTCATTGCTTTTCATTAAGCAAAGGAATCAGGTTCCCTATGAAAAGTAAATAAATGTGATTTGGGAAATATGGTACTTTGCCCAACTTAATTCTAACCTAACTTTTGCACCAGCAAAGATTTGTTGCTTGCCATGCTGTCCAAAAATTATAATAACACAAAATAAGTGTTTGCATTGATGTTCTCAGATGACTGGTTAATATTTATGACTTAATGGATTGATAATGGATTGTTCATAAATCATGAGCCAGACATACTGTAATAGTGGTTCGGGTGATGTGAAAAGAAGCGTAAGACACAAACACTAATAGGTTATGAATGTAGGAGAGTTTTATAAACTTCCTTTTATTTTTTGCAATCTTTGAGAAGTGATAAAGCCTGAGGGTGCAGAGAGATGAATGTGTGTGTGTGTGATCGAGAGAGGGATAAGGGAAACAGGCAACTGAGTTTTGTATTGAAGGTTAATTCTGAAATAAATAATTTCCCACCAGTTTAAAAAATCTTTGTGTTTAATCTTTGCAAAAAAAAATGGCATGGCTCTTTTAATAGTTCTTTTTACTCGTTACTACATAATCATCAACAGCAGTGAGTTAATCACCAGGCGACTGATCGTTTTAACCATTAAAGGAAACCATTAGGGAAAGGCCATTACTGAGTCAGTGGGCACATAATGAGAAGAAAAGCCAACTGTATCATCAAAATAGCTTGTCATTGGACCCCTGAACAGTGGAGGAAATGCGGGAGACCGAAGACAACTTGGCGCCATAGCGTAGGGGCAGAAATGAGGACCCTGAACCACACCTGGGGCAAAATAGAGAAGATGGACAAGAACAGACAGAGATGGAGGACCTTGATTGCAGCCCTAAATGCCAGCACTGTAACAGGCAGTAAGCAAGGATAGTAGGGCAAGGCAAAACTGCGGAAGGTAGCTGTATTCCGTACCTAATCCTCCTGCCTACATCCTGCTTCTCAGGTCTTTGCATAACCAATATATTGGAAGCCGCAGATGTTGCTAAAGCATGTATTTTTTACTTTCCCCTGCTGTATTCACCTCTACCCTAATCTTGTGGTGGTCAGAAACCGAGGGGTGAAAGACATGACGAATGTGAAATTTGGTTTGTTTCTTTTCATATCATGATCATGAGACACACACAGCTCGACTGCAAAGATGTTTTTGCTCTGATGAAATTTCATTCAGTCCTGATGAAGGACCTCAACTCAAAACGTTGACCTTTTTATTCTTTTCCAAAGATGCTGAGTTCCTACAACATTTTGCGTGTGTTGCTCTTACCCTTCCATTGATTGCCCTTCTTCCTGTGCTGCTTCCAATTCTGCCTCATCCTTCTCCCCCTACTGCACCAGAATGCCATCACCATTTGCTGATGATGGGAGCTTCAGCAGGGGAAGGTTGTGCGGCATTCAATACACCATCACAAATCTTGAATGTTGAGGCGTCATCTTGCAATTAATTCAGGTTTTCTACAGGCAGTGGAATCACGGTTTCAATGTATTGATAATCTGTTCAATCATAATTTGGATAGAATTCATAAAGTGTACATTTTCATTGTTCAAGAAAGTTAAAACCACATCAGTGATCATTGCTGTTGCCCAATATGCAATGTTTAACTTGCTGCTATTCAGATTAACTCAGCACAGCAAGCTACCACAGAATGAGCACACCTGTCCACTGCCAGTTCCCCATGAATTTCCCTGCATGGTTCACTGTAAATGCTCGCACCTTTCAGTAATTTTCCCTGGGGCATCTGCAAAGCCTTATCTTTGCAATCCATGCCAACCAGCACCATAGAGAAGCCTGCAATCTGTGTGAAACCACTCTCCCAATTGCTATCTGGTGGAGTTGCTTAATAAGGAAAGAGAAAATGAACAGTATTTAGTTCTGTTGGAATTCATTAGAGCAGATTGCAAGTCAGAATCAGGTTTAATATCACTAGCTATGGTCATGAAATTTGTTAATAGTGCACCAGCAGTACAATGCAAGACATAATAACAGTGAAAAAGCTGAATTAGAGTAAAAAATTATTTTATATATACTGTATATATTAAGTAGTTAAATTAAATAAGTAGTGCAAAGAGAAGAGGTTGTGTCCTGGGTGACAGGGGTTCTTTATGATGGATGCTGCCTTTTTGAGGCAGTATTCCTTGAAGGTGCTCTAGATTCTGGCCCATGATGGAACTGCCTAATTTTACAACTCTCCACAGCTTACTTCAATCCTGTGCAGTAGCTCCCCATACCAGACGGTGATACCAGTTAGAATACTCTCCATCATACATCTGCAGAAATTTGCGAGTGTTTTTGGTGACATATCAAATCTCCTGAAACTCCTAATAAAATATAGCTGCAGTTTTGCCATCTTTATAGCTGCGTTGATTTGTTGGGTCAGAGGTATTGACACCCAGGAACTTGAAATAGCTCACTCTCTCCTCTTCTCATCCCTTTACGAGGACTGGTGTGTTTTCCCTCATCTTACCCTTCCTGAAGACCACGATAGGTTCTTTGGTACTACTGAGATGCTGTGTGCAAAGTTGTTGCTGTGACAACACTCAACTAGCTGGTGTATCTCACTCTTATACACCCTCTCATCACCATCTGAGATACTGCCAACAATAGTTGTGTCATCAGCTAATTTATAAATGGCATTTAAGCTGTGCCTAGCCACACAGGCATGGATATAGAGAGAGCAGAGCAGTGGGCTAAACACATAACCCTGAGGTGGGCCAATGTTGATCATCAGTGAGGAGAAAATATTATTACCAATCCACACAATTTCCGGTTAGGAAATTGAGGATTCAGTTAGAGAGAGATATAGAGGCTTATCAATCAGGACTGTGGGAATGATGGAGTTAAGAGCTGAGCCATAGTCAATGAACAGCATCTTGACATGGATGTTTATATTATCCAGGTAGTCTAAGGCAGTGTGAACAGCCATTGAGGTTGCATCTGCTGTAGATCTATTGTGGCGATAGGCAAATTACAGTGGATCCAAGTTCTTGCTGAGGCAGGGGATGGGATTCTAGCCATGATCAACCTCTCAAAGTTTTTCATCACTGTAGATGTGAGTGTTACTGGACAATAGTCATTAAGGCAGCTCCCACTACTCTTCTTAGGCACTGGTATAATTGTTGCCTTTTTGAAGCAAGTGGGAACTTCTGCCCGTAGCAGTGAGAGGTTGAAAATGTCCTTGAATACTCGTGCCAGTTGGTTGGCACAAGTTCTTAGGGCTTTACCAGGTACCCCATCAGGGCCTGCCACCTTGCAAGGGTTCACCCCACTGAAAGACAGCCTGACATTGGCCTCTGAGACAGAGATCACAGGGTCACCAGGTGCAGCAGGGATCTTCACAGCTTTCTCCCTTTCAAAGTGGGCTTAGAAGGCATTGAGCTTATCTGGTAGTGAAGCATCTCTGCCATTCATGCTAATGGGTTTTGCTTTATAGGAAGTAGTGTTCTGCAAACTCTGCTAGAGTTGATGTGCATCCAATCTCACCCCCAAAAACCTTGCTCGAAATTATTTCTTTGCTCTTGAAATAGCCCTCTACATGTCATACCAAGCTTTCTTGTACAGCCCTGGTCACCAGACTTGAATGCCAAAGATCTAGCCCTGAGCAGACCTTGAACCTCCTAGTTCATGCATGGCTCTTGATTTGGATATGTACAGTATGTTTTCATAGGCACACCCTCATCCTCACAGGTTGTAATGAATTCAGTGACAACTGTGGTGTACTCATTCAGACTCGAAGATGAATCCCTGAATACAGTTGTGTCTGTCAATTCAAAGCAGTCCTGTAAGTGCTCCTGTGTTTCCCTTGTCCAAACCTTTTTGATCCTCGCTACTGGTGCCGCAGTGTTCAATCTCTGCCTATACTCAGGGAGTAGAATTACAGCCAGGTGACCAGACTTCCCAAAGTTTGGATGTGGAATAGCAAAGTAGGTGCTTTTTATGATCATGAAACAGTGGTCCAGTGTGTTGTTTTGTCTTGTACTACAAATGATTTGTTGGTAATAATTATTCAGAGATTACTTCAAGCTGGCCTGGTTACTATCCCCCAAAATGTTAGGGATAGCATCAGAATGTGCTGCTTCATTCCTGTTGATCACATTGCTTAGCTCGTCTAGAACCTGTTTTTCACTATCCTGAGGTAGAATGTACCCCTCTACCAAAACGACTGCTGAATTCTCCCATGGCAGGTAAAACAGATGACACTCGATGGCAAGGTGTTCCAGATCTGGTGACCAGGACTGAGATTGCACCGTCATGTTTGTACACCACAAGGAGTTGATCATGAAACCCACTCCTTCTCCCCTGCTTTTGAAAGGCCCAGCAGTCCTACCTGGCAGAGTGTTGTGAACCCAGCGATCTGAGTCACTGTGTCCGGACCGGAAGGGGTTAACCAAGATTCCGTGGAACAAATGACACAGAGGACCTTATGTCCCCATGGTACAGCATCCGAACCCTGAGATCTTCAATTTTATTTATGAAAAACTGTATGCTTGCCAGTAAGATAGTTGTTATTTGGAGACAAAAGCCATGTTTCCTTAAACAAATTTTTAGTCCAGCTCAGCATCCTCTCTTCCACTGTCTTAAAGGGGAAGCACGTCATCAACCAGTCTATTCGAGTTCTGTCGATTTTAAGTAACAATTAATTTTTTTAGTCACATTGAAATGACGTGACTAACTGTACCAAACTTAGATGTAATGGTGGTTCTCAAATGTAGCAGATTGAAAGGGGAGTATTTGATGTTATTCATCAGAGGTACAGGCACAAGTTGCCTTTCCATTGGCGCCCTTAAAGTGGGTATGGACTTCACTATAAAGGCACTTCTCCATCTCATGTACCTCCCTTTCTCTCCAACTTGTACTTAGCTGGTCATCTAGCTTTCATTAGTGATTAAACTTTTTATAGAAGTCAGTCCATACTTATGATTATTATTTTTTTAAAAAAGCAATTTCTGATATTCACTTCTTTTTGTGAAAAAAATGTTCTTTATTCTTTTTCTCATTCTGGTTACAATGTGCTTATAAATAAGGATTATAGTAGTGGTACAAAGTGCTTATCATAGGGATAACCCTGGCAAATATAGATCACTGAGTCTTATGTCTGTGGTGGGCAAACTATTGCAGAGCATACTTAGAGAGAGGATTTACAAGCATTTGGAGAAGTATTGTCTGATTAGGGATAGTAAACATAGCCTTGTGAGGGGCAGCTCATGCCCTGTGAGCGAGACTGAATTAAGGAGGTCACAAAACTTTGCTGGATTCCATAGGAAAAAAAAGACTACTAACATAAGCAAGTAGTTCACACAAAAGCTTTAAAGTCAAGGCAAACTTTTTTTCCCAAACAAGGCAAATCATTCCTTGAGAACATTAATACCTTTAAAGAATTCTAAAGGAAAAAAACCTTTGTAGAAAAGGAGCAACCACCAGTAAAATTCATTTAACAGCAGAACACTTTATAGTTGATGATTCCTTTAAATAAAAACCATAAATGTGACTTCTGAAGACTATGCATGAAATATGTTTTATTTTAACCACATGTAACGTTTCAAAGACATGCAGGTTTAATTTATATTCAGGTTGCTTCCCATGACAAGAAAATAATTGTTTCTTTTCTAAAACAGCACCTTTGTATATCCCATAGCATAATTAGTTTAAAATAATTTTAAAAGCCCCATCTAATCCTATGGAGTCATGACAATTCTGAATTTTATTCCAGCCAGGAGTTTTTCTTGGATTTTAAAATATCCAGGTTTTACTAAATATATTTTTGCCAAGTATATTTATTATGTTGGCATTGTTAAATAAAAATCCTCAAGTGCTTTGTTTTTACATCTTTTCCATCTTGCATTTAGCCACTCATCCAAGTTTCATTTGTGATTAACCTTTTTATAGAAGTCTACCCATACCTATGAATATTATTTAGAAAAAGTAAATTCAATATTCTCTTGGTTCTGTGAAACTGTAACATTTCCTGAAGAAAAAATGTTCTTCATTCTTTTACCTCATTCTGGTTACAATGCACTTATAAATAAGAATTGTAATAATTTTATAATTTGCTTATAACAGGGATAACATTGGGAATTTACAGACCAGTTATTCTTGTCAGTGGTGGGCAAACTATTGAGAAGATTCTTAGAGACAGTATTTACAAGCGTTTGGAGAAGCATAGTTTGATTCGGGATAGTCGACATGGCTTTGTGAAGGGCAGCTCATACTTCTTGAGCATTAATGGATTATTTAAAGGAGTGACAAAACAAATTGATGAAGGGAGAGCAGTGGATATAGTGTATATGGAATTTAGGCATTTGACAAGGTTCCCCGTGGTAGCTCATTAAGAAAGTCAGGAGGCATGGGATCCAGGCAAACACAGCGTGGTTACAAAATTAGCTTGTTGTTGAAGGCAGAGGGTAGATGTAGGTGGAGCATTTTCTGCCTGGAGGTTGGTATTGTGTAGGCATCTGTTCAGAGACCTTACTCTGCGATTTTTATAAATGACTTGGATGAGGGATTGGAATGGTGGGTTAATAACTTTGCAAAAATCACACAAAGTGGTGTTGTCATGGATAGCATAGAAAGTTGCCTTAGGTTACAATGGGACATTGATAGGATGCAAAGGTGGGCTGAGAAGTGGCAGACGGTGTTCAATAGGGAAATGTGTGAAGTGATTAATTTTGGAAGGTCAAACTTGAAGGCAGAATATGAGTTAATGGCAGGTTTCTCAACAGTGTGGAGGAATAAAGTCATCTTGACGTCAACATCCACAGATCCCTCAAAGTTGTTGCACAAGCTAAGAAGGTGGTTAAAAAAGCATATTCAGCTCAAAATTCAAGATTATTTAATGTAATTTCCAGTACACAAGCGCACATTATAAATATATATATATATATATAGACTGATTTTATGTCCATAAAGCAGGTGTTCCAAATCGTTTTTATGCCATGAACCCCTACCATTAACCGAGGGGTCTGTGGACTTCATGCTGGGAACTCCTGCTATAAAGTGCTGTTAGGCACAAGAGTGTCTGCAGATAAGGCCTGTACATTTCTGAGAAAAAATTATAAAGCATGGTTTGTTATCCTTTGTTCATCAGAGGACTGAGTTCAAGAGCCATGAGGTAATGTTGCAGCTGTAGACCACACTTGGGTATTGTGCTCAGTTCTGGTCGAATCATTATAGGAAAATCTGAACCAGAGGAGATTGTGTATGGAACTGGAGGAGATAGCGGAGGTACTTAATTAATACTTTTCAGTATTCACTATGGAAAAGGACCTGTGCGATTGTAGGGATGACTTAAAACGGACTGAAAAGCTTGAGCATGTAGACATTAAGAAAGAGGATGTGCTGGAGCTTTTAGAAAGCATCAAGTCGGATAATTCACCGGGATCAAACGAGATATACCCCAGGCTACTGTGGGAGGCGAGGGAGGAGATGAGGAGATGGCTGAGCCTCTGGATGATCTTTACATCAGAAATGGGAGAGGTTCCAGAGGATTGTAAGGTTGCAGATGCTGTTACGTTATTCAAGAAAGGGAGTGGAGATAGCCTAGGAAATTATAGACAAGTGAGTCTTACTTCAGTGGTTGGTAAGTTGATGGAGAAGATCCTGGGAGGCAGGATTCATGAATATTTAGAGAGGCATAATATGATTAGGAATAGGCAGCATGGCTTTGTCAAAGGCAGGTCGTGCCTTATGAGCCTGATGGAATTTTTTCAGGATGCGACTAAACACATTGATGAAGGTAGAGCAGTAGATGTAGTGTATATGGATTTCAGCAAGGCATTTGATAAGGTACACCATGCAAGGCTTATTGAGAAAGTAAGGAGGCATGGGATCCAAAGGGACATTGCTTTGTTGATCCAGAATTGGCTTGCCCACAGAAGGCAGAGAGTGGTTGTAGACGGGTCATATTCTGCATGGAGGTTGGTGACCAGTGGTGTGTCTCAGGGATCTGTTCTGGGACCTGTTCTCTTCGTGATTTTTATAAATGACCTGGATGAGGAAGTGAAGGGATTGGTTAGTAAATTTGCTGATGACACAAAGGTCGGGGATCTTGTGGGTAGTGTGGAGGGCTGTCAGAATTTACAGTGGGACATTGATAGGATGCAAAACTGAGCTGAGAAGTGGCAGATGGAGCTCAATCCAGATAAGTGTGAGGTGGTTCATTTTGGAAGGTCAAATATGATGGCAGAATATAGCATTAATGGTAAGACTCTTGGCAGTGTGGAGGATCAGAGGGATCTTGGGGTTCAAGTTCATAGGACTCTCAAAGCTGCTGCATAGATTGACTGTGTGTTTAAGAAGGTATATAATGCATTGGCATTCATCAACTATGGGATTGAGTTTCAGAACTGTGAAGCTATATAGGACCCTGGTCAGACTCCACTTGGAATACTGTGCTCAGTTCTGGTCACAGGAAGGATGTGGAAACCATAGAAAGGGTGCAGGGGAGATTTACATGGATGGTGCCTGGATTAGGGAGCCAGCCCTATGAGAATAGGTTGAGTAAACTTGGCCTTTTCTCCTTGGAGCGACGGAGGATGATGTGACCTTATAGAGGAGTATAAGATGATGAAAGGCATCAATTGTGTGGATAGTCAGAGGCTTGTTCCCAGGGCTGAAATGGCTAACACTTGGGCACAGTTTTAAGGTGCTTGGAAGTTGGTATAGAGGAGACGTTGGGGTAAATTTTTTACACAAAGAGTGGTGAGTGTGTGGAATGGGCTGCTGCTGATGGTGGTGGAGGTGGATAGAATGCAACTAAGAGATTCTTAGGTACATGAGCTTAGGAAAATAGAGAGCTATGGGGAAGCCAAGGTAATTTCTAAATTAAGTACATATTCATCACAGCATCACGGGCCGAAGGGCCTGTATTGTGCTGTAGGTTTTCTATGTTTCTTAGATATAAAAACTTTAGAAAGGATGCAGATGAGATTTAGAGAGCATTCCTTATGAAGATAGGTTGAGCGAACTTGGAATTTTCTCTGTAGAGAGAACTGAATTGAATTGACTTTATTTCTTACATCCTTCACACACATGAGGAGTAAATATCTTTAAATTACATCTCTGACTGAAAGTGCAATGGGCAAATTATAATAATCGTATGTACAACAGGACAGTCAATATAGCATAGCAATACTATTGTATCAGCATGACTAAATCAGTACTGATGGCTTGGTGGAAGAAGCTGTCCCAGAGCCTGTTGGTCCTGGCTTTTATGCTGTGGTACCGTTTCCTGGATGGTAGCAGCTGGAACTGTTTGTACTTAGGATGACTTGGGTCTCCAATGATCCTTCAAGTCCTTTTTTTGCACCTGTCTCAGTAAATATCCTGAATAGCGGTAAGTTCACATTACAAATGCGCTGGGCTGTCCACATCACTCTCCACAGACTGAGGGAAATACAGTTACCATACCAGGCAGTGATGCAGTTATTCAGGATGCTCTCAATTATGCCCCTGTAGAAAGTTCTTTGGATTTGGGGACTTGTGCCAAACTTCTTCAACTGTCTGAGGTGAAAGAGGAGCTGTTGTCCTTCTTTCCACCACACAGCCGGTATGTACAGACCACGTATGATCCCCGGTGATGTGTATGCCAAGGAACTTGAAGTTGTCCACCCTCTCAACCACAAATCCATAGACGTCAATAAGGTTAGCCTGTCTCCATTCCTTCTGTAATCCACAACCAGCTCCTTTGTTTTTGCGACATTGAGGGAGAGGATGTTTTCTTGACACCACTGTGACACCACTTCTTCTCTGTAGGCTGCCTCATTATTATTTGAGATAAGACTAATCAATGCAGTATCAGCAGCAAACTTAATTAGCAGAAGGAGGATGAAAGGTGACTTGATAGAGGCGTACAAGATGTTAAAAGGCTTACATAGAGCAGACAGCTGGATACTTTTTCCCAGTTTGAAAAAGACTAATACCAGGGGGCATAATTTTAAGCTGTTTGGAAGAAAGTATATTGGAGATGACAGAGATAGGCTTTTCAGTGTGGCAGTGCACAGAATGCACAGCCAGAGATGTTGCTAGAGGCAGATTCACTAGAGATATTTAAGAGACTCTTACATGCTGGTGGTATCCGTCGGTCTCGAGAGACCATGGATCTGTGCCTGGAGTTTCCAGGGCACAGGCCTGGGCAGGGTTGTATGGGAGACTGGCAGTTGCCCAAGCTGCAGGCCTTCCCCTCTCCACGCCACCGATGTTGTCCAAGGGAAGGGCACTCGGACCCATGCAGCTTGGCACCGGTGATGTCGCAGAGCAAGGTGTTGTTAAGTGCCTTGCTCAAGGACAGAAACACGCTGCCTCAACTGAGGCTCGAACCAGTGACCTTCAGGTTACTAGTCTGATGCCTTGCCCACTAGGCCACGCACCAACACCATACATAGGCACATAGATAAAGAAAAGAGGGTTGTGCAGGAGGGATGAGTTGGATTGATCTTAGAGTAAGTTAAAGGGTCGGCACAACATTATGGGCCAAAGGAACTGTATTGTGCTGTAGTGTTCTAAGTTCTATGTTCTATAATTTATATGCTGTAGAATATGTTTACATGTTTTCTTTTCATTCAAAAGTAACAAGATTTGCAATTAACCTGAATTATGTTACAGAAGATGGAGTAAAATTATTGAAGATAAATGTGCATCAAAACTCTGATGCTTGAAGTTAAATTGCTTTTGCTTTGCGGTTTACATATCCAGTCCAGCATCTGTTCACAAGAAATAAAAAACACGGTCATCTTTCAAGCAACTGAATGTAACTTGTAGAACCTCATTCAACATAACTTGGGTTCACGTTCCCCAGAGTTATATAACCATATAACAATCACAGCACGGAAACAGACCATCTCGGCCCTCCTAGTCCGTGCCGAACTCTTAATCTCACCTAGTCCCACCTACCCGCACTCAGCCCATAACCCTCCACTCCTTTCCTGTCCATATACCTATCCAATTTTACCTTAAATGACACAACTGAACTGGCCTCTACTACTTCTACAGGAAGCTCATTCCACACAGCTATCACTCTCTGAGTAAAGAAATACCCCCTCGTGTTTCTCTTAAACTTCTGCCCCCTAACTCTCAAATCATGTCCTCTCGTTTGAATCTCCCCTACTCTCAATGGAAACAGCCTATTCACGTCAACTCTATCTATCCCTCTCAAAATTTTAAATACCTCGATCAAATCCCCCCTCAACCTTCTACGCTCCAATGAATAGAGACCTAACTTGTTCAACCTTTCTTTGTAACTTAATTGCTGAAACCCAGGTAACATCCTAGTAAATCGTCTCTGCACTCTCTCTAATTTATTGATATCTTTCCTATAATTCGGTGACCAGAAATGCACACAATATTCTAAATTTGGCCTTACCAATGCCTTGTACAATTTTAACATTACATTCCAACTTCTGTACTCAATGCTTTGGTTTATAAAGGCCAGCGTTCCAAAAGCCTTCTTCACCACCCTATCTACATGAGACTCCACCTTCAGGGAACTATGCACAGTTATTCCTAGATCTCTCTGTTCCTCTGCATTCCTCAATGCCCTACCATTTACCCTGTATGTTCTATCTGGATTATTCCTGCCAAAATGTAGAACCTCACACTTCTCAGCATTAAACTCCATCTGCCAACATTCAGCCCACTCTTCTAACTGGCATAAATCTCCCTGCAAGCTTTGAAAACCCACCTCATTATCCACAACACCTCCTACCTTAGTATCATCGGCATACTTACTAATCCAATTTACCACCCCATCATCCAGATCATTTATATATATTAAAACAACATTGGGCCCAAAACAGATCCCTGAGGCACCCCGCCTCATCCCGATAAACAATTATCCACCACTACTCTCTGGCATCTCCCATCTAGCCACTGTTGAATCCATTTTATTACTCCAGCATTAATACCTAATGACTGAACCTTCTTAACTAACCTTCCATGTGGAACTTCATCTAAGGCTTTGCTGAAGTCCATATAGACTACATCCACTGCCTTACCCTCGTCAACATTCCTCGTAACTTCTTCAAAAAATTCAATAAGGTTTGTCAAACATGACCTTCCACGCACAAATCTATGCTGGCTACTCCTAATCAGATCCTGTCTATCCAGATAATTATTAATACTATCTCTAAGAATACCTTCCATTAATTTACCCACCACTGATGTCAAACTGACAGGTCTATAATTGCTAGGCTTTCTTCTAGAACCCTTTTTAAACAATGGAACCACATGAGCAATACGCCAATCCTCCGGCACAATCACCGTTTCTAATGACATCTTAAAGATCTCCGTCAGAGCTCCTGCTATCTCTACACAAACTTCCCTCAAGGTTCTGGGGAATATCCTGTCAGGATCTGGAGATTTATCCACTTTTAAATTTCTTAAAAGCGCCAATACTTCCACCTCTTTAATTCTCATAGGTTCCATAACTTCCTTACTTGTTTCCCATACCTTACACAATTCAATATACTTCTCCTTAGTGAATACCGAAGAGAAGAAATCGTTCAAAATCTCTCCCATCTCCCTCGGCTCCACACATAGCTGACCACTCTGATTCTCTAAGGGGCCAATTTTATCCCTCACTATCCTCTTGCTTTTAATATAACTGTAGAAACCTTTCGGATTTACTTTCACCTTATTTGCCAAACCAACCTCGTATCTTCTTTTAGCTTTTCTAATCTCTTTCTTAAGATTCCTTTTACATTCTTTATATTCCTCGAGCAATTCCTTTACTCCATGCTGCCTATATCTATTGTAGACATCCCTCTTTTTCCGAACCAAATTTCTAACATCCCTTGAAAACCATGGTGCTTTCAAACCTTTAATCTTACCTTTCAACCTAACAGGAACATAAAGATTCTGTACCCTCATAATTTCACCCTTAAATGACCTCCATTTCTCTATTACATCCTTCCCATAAAACAACTTGACCCTATCCACTCTCTCTAAATCCCTTCGCATCTCCTCAAAGTTAGCCCTTCTCCAATCAAAAATCTCAACTCTAGGTCCTGTCCTGTCCTTCTCCATAATTATATTGAAGCTAATGCTATTGTGATCACTGGACCCAAAGTGCTCCCCAACACATACATCTGTCAGCTGACCTATTGCATTCCCTAACAGGAGATCCAACACTGCCCCATCTCTAGTCGGTACTTCTATGTATTGTTGCAAAAAACTACCCTGCACACATTTCACAAACTCTAAACCATCCAGCTCTTTTACAGAATGAGCTTCCCAGTCTACGTGTGGAAAATTAAAATCTCCCACAATCACCACCTTGTGTTTACTACAAATATCTGCTATCTCCTTACACATTTGCTCTTCCAACTCATGCTCCCCATTAGGTGGCCTATAATACACTTCTATCAGTGTTACTACACCCTTCCCATTCCTCAGTTCCTTTGTTCTGTAATCCTATAGGTGACCATGCAAATGCAAAATAGCAAAGGTGCTAGAAATCATAAATGGATAATAGTAAGGTCTGGTAATATGCTTCACACTAGGCATCATCTGTAGAGAGAAAAACAAAGATGGCAGGTGAGGTTGATAATCCTCTAATGGAGGTTAATTAATTTGAAATACTAATTAGAGTTGTTGCTTCAACAACTCATTTTCACAGCATAATTTATTTATGTATGTATCTATCTATTTATTTGTTTATTTAATTAGTTGATTTATTATTAAATTAGTATTATTTCTCTTTATATTTGCACATTGGTTGTTTGTCTTTGTTTTCATGTGGTTAATCGTTGATTCTACTATGAGATTTTTGTACCGACTGTGAAAGCTGCAAAGGCGGCTTGGTAGGGGAGCGGTTAGCACAACGCTTCACAGTACAGGAGAACCGGGTTCAATTTCTAACACTGCTTATAAGGAGTTTCTATGTTCTCCCTGTGGCTGTGTGCGTTTCCTCCAGCTATTCCAGTTTCCTCCCAGATTCCAAAGACTTACCAATGATAGGCTAATTGGTCATTGTAAATCTTCACTCGATTAGGCTAGGGTTAAATTGGAGGACTTTTGGGTGATGCACTTTGAAGGGCCAAAAGAGTCATATCTCAATAAATGAACAAATGAATAAAAAATAATTGCAGGGTACTATATGGAGGCATATAAACTTACTTCAAACTTTGAACTTTGCCTAACCTGCTGAGTGCTTCCATTGATTATAGTTTTAGTACTGGTGTTTTTTTTTTATTTTATCCAGGAAAAAAAGCAGGGGTTCCCATCCTTTTTTATGGCATAGACCCCTGCCATTAACCCTGGGGTCTGTGGATGCAGGTTGGAAACTCCTGACCTAAAGATTGACAGAAGGATTGCTGCTACTGGGGTTTTTATCAGATAGAATTACTCAGTAAATGACTGTTCAGCTTCATCATTGCACTGTCCATAAATTTAGGTTATTCAATACTTCACCACTGGTAGAACTATTATCTTCACCTGTATCAATAGGACAGGGATGATTTTCAACTGCTGTGCAGTAAAGGTAGTTTGTGAACCACATAATCAGAAAATGACGGGATGTTTAAAATCTCAGCATGTCCTGAGGGAACCAAGAAAATATACAGGTTGTGAGAAGAGAGGGGCATAATTTCCTGGTTTAGATATGTTTTTCTCTGATCCAGTGTCAGTCTTGTCTGCTGGTCTATAACATTCACAATATTGACAGACGATTAGGGCTGCATGTAAGGAACCTTCAGACATACTGTATTAATAGTAAAAACTATTGAGTTTGTTAAAACACTTAGAGTGCTGAAGGACCAAATAGGAAACATTTGTGATTTCATGTAAGTATGTGGCTGATTCAGTTTGAACAGAGTACAGGTGTATGGACATTGTTAATGCTTTCCTTCTTATTTAACATGGAAACACATTGTGATAAGATAGTCCCAAGGAAATCAGTTTCACATTTGTAACCCAATTGAAGGAGTGTAATCGTATTTTAATGATTGAAATTTTGCTTGAAAATCTGCAATGCAGTTCAGAATGGACTATTGCAACACATTAAATTTTGCATCAAGTATCCAATGGACATACCAGAGAGCTTAAGCCAGGGAGAAAGGAACATTGTCATTTCAGCTCTTTATGGCAAGGGTGATTTAACATTAAAAGTAGGATCTTTCAGCCACATACAGTCAGGAAGGAAGGCATAGACAGGTTACCAGAAAATGTACCTCATAAAATCAACCACAGATTGACTCTTAGAATGGTCTGAATATACACACAGCTCCGCACATACCATAGAGGGGTAGGGAGAAAGGGAAAACTTTGTTTTTACCAGCTATTAAAATTACTAGAATCTCCTGATCTCAAGTGCTGATATTTCATCACATAATAAGGAATTCTGGACTCCTATCATTTATAAAAATCTCTCATCAGTATATCTACACAGCTGAGGGTAATTCAATTACTAGCTCATTTTAAAAATAAATAGGCAGAGGAAGGTACTCGTCCTTCATTATCTTTTATTATCATATTCTTTATCTTTATTATCTGTGTTGTGACTTTCACTTGTGCTTAATGGTTCCTGGTTAATGAATGTCTCAGTTCCTCCCTTAGTTCTTAAATGATTTTGTCCCTCTATGTCTGTAATTTCAAATAAACCTCTATAATACTTGGTGGTGCCACACAGCCGGTACAATTTGCACTTAATTGCTTAGGCCAAAATAAGGAGGGAACCACAAAATAAATAGAATGGATAAGCGCAAGACAAGTTCTTATACATTTAATCAAACCACATTTCCGAATCAATATAATTTAAATTAAAGTCATAAGCTACCTTTTAGGTCAAGTATAGCATCTTGCATTTAAATCAATAAACATTATTTATAATCTAATTTATCTAAATTGTAATTATATTTGTGAACATTTGTGATGCAGCCAGTAGTTTGGACTAGGATGTAAAAACAATTAATAAGCAGCAAACCTATATTTTTCTGGTATTAAGTAATAACTTTGGAATCAATGTAGGTAATTGCTTTTAAGCATGTTGTGGGGAAATGCCTAATCTTTCATCTATTATTGCTTCAAATTAAATTTGTTGCAACAAATTCTAAGAATTTTAATGGAACAATAGATTTTAAGCAGGACATTTAATAGTCCTTGGTACTCACCAAATTTATTTTAAAACATTTGTTCCAATTAGCTCTTGTGAATAAATCAGAGGATCATTTTATCTGTCATAAGTGCACTCAAGATGTATAATGATTACAAACGACATTGCAGATTCCAGTTTTATGGCATTTTAATCTATAATGGAAGTAATCTCATTGGTCAGCCTTTTAATGTCCTTATACCTAGTTGCCAATTATACGACTTAAATAATGGAAAAGTGATCAATGTGAGCATTTATGAATGCCAGAAGTCAATGTAATGCATTGTGTGCAGGGATGGAAAGTGTTGCAATCATTTTCTTTTCTTTGTGTGAATACCGTGTGTTAACTCTGCTTAACAAGTCAACTAACTTGAATACCTAAAGATTAGTTAGCTCCCTCTACCTCCACCCCATCTGTCAGCCCCCATATCTGCACAGCATTAAAGACACTTTAACCCAACTTTTATAATGCTGTTGACATTGAAAATACATGCTGGCATTTACTAATTTAAGCACATTTCATTCTATATCCATTCTTTATCTACTTACTAGCTTTATGAGTTTTAGCTTATTATTTTATACAGTATGGTAATGTATGAATCAATTACTTTTACAGCAATGACCCACCCCCTTAGTGCTACGTTTTGATCTGTTGTCTGTGCATGCCCTGTTGTCTACGCATGTGCATTGTTCTCTCTCACTCCCTCTGTAATATGAATGCAGTAGTTAAATTCATCTACTACGCGTTGCCTTTATATAACTGGTTGTGCACAAACAAAACAAATTGGAGATGAGCACAAACCTGAATGTCAGAAAGTATCATAAACTGCACCAACAGTTACAGCATGATAACGGGATGAAACAGCAAGAATTAAACAGTACAGAGAAGGCCGTCATGGATGCTAATGAATGCATGAGTGACAGTGAAGGCCACGCTGAATTTCAAGTAAAAATAAAGATGGGCTCAGTCAGGGAACTTGATGAATTTGATAGCCAAAATGAAGGCTTGGTGTCCTCTATCAAGAGGGTTGAACTGTATTGCAAAGGATGCAGCAGAACTACAGAAAAGGGGGTTAGAATGTCAAGTGCACAAAATATCCTTGAATGGTGCAAAAAGCCAAAGATGTCATCAATGTGGCGAATCCTCCCTTGATGGAAATGACTGTTGGTTCAAAGAAAAAGTCTGCACGAAGTGTCACAGACAACATCAACATTGAGAGAATATGCAAGGCAGACAAAAAGCACAACTGAGTGAAAAGTCTCAAACACAAAATTAAACAAGTGCTTAAAATTACACACACAGAATGCTGTAGGAACTCAGCAAGCCAGGCAGCACCTATGGAAAAAAGTACAGTAGATGTTTCGGGCCAAAACTCTTTGACATGCTTAAAGTTACTGAATGCAAAACAGAATCAGACAACATAGAGTCTGAAAAAGATGAACTGTCATGCCTAGAACTGCATTACATTACTGAAGTAGATCACAATATAATATGGATCTGTCTGGTGGAAAACTGAAAATAGAGCTGGATACAAGGTCAGCTTTTTCTATAATTCCAGAGGCTGACTACAATAGATTGTTTTCTAAGGTGCTATTGGAGAAAATCTCAGTGATGCTAAAGACCTACAAAGGTGAAAAAGTATCTCCCAAAGGCAAACTGAAAGCAAATATGACGTATGGAGACTAAACACAACAATTAGAGCTTTATGTATTGAAAAGTGGAGAGCCATCATTTTTTGGATGTGAATGGTTGAGAAAAATCTAATTAGACTGATGCTCAATCAAAGCTCTCAGTGTGACATCAACAGACAATAGCAGCCCAAATGGTAGCACTAACCAGATGTGTGTGGCTTTAATTAATCAATACGTAGTCATGCACAGCCACAAATATAATTCTCTTCTTTTTGTATTTTTGAATCAGAATCAGAAACAGAATCAGAATCAAGTTTATTATCACCGGCATGTGCCATGAAATTTGTTAATTTAGCAGCAGCATTTCAATGCAACAGATAATACAGAAGATAGATAGATAGATGGATAGATAGATAAATAAACAAACAAACAAATAAATAAATAGATTGTAGTATATGAATGGATTATAAATCGTGCAAAAACAGAAATAATATATATTAAATAAGTGACGTAGAGTTCAAGGGTTCAATACCTGTTGAAGAATCAGATGGCAGAGGGAAAGAAACTGTTCCTGAATCTCTGTGTGTGTGCCTTCAGGCTTCTGTACCTCTTACCTGATGGTAACAGTGAGAAAAGGGCATGCCCTGCATACTGGAGGTCCTTAATAATGGATGGTGCCTTTCTGAGACACCACTCCTTGAAGATGTCCTGGGTACTTTGTAGGCTAGTACTCCAGATGGAGCCAACTAAATTTACAACCTTCTGCAGTTTCTTTCAGTCCTGTTCAGTAGCACCCCCATACCAGACAGTGATGCTCTCCACAGTATATCTATAGAAGTTTTAGAGTGTATTTAACATAACAAATCTCTTCAAACTCCTAATGAGGTATAGTTACTGTCTTGCCTTCTTTATAACTGCATCGATATATTGGGACCAGGCTAGATCTTCAGAGATCTTGACACGCAGTTACTTGAAACTGCTCACTCTCTTCACTTCTGAACCCTCTATGAGGATTGGTATTTGTTCCTTCATCTTACCCTTTCCAAAGTCCACAATCAGCTCTTTCATCTTAATGATGTTGAGTGCCAAGTTGTTGCTGGGACACCACTCCACTAGTTGGCATATCTGTACTCCTGTACGCCCTCTTGTCACCATCTAAGATTCTACCAACAATACGATACAGTTTTGTTTTTTAACTGCATGTTTCACCCTGACTACACACTACAGCAAATTCCTAATACATACAAATAGATATGGTGAATAAAGTTGATCCTTGATCCTTGATAGATTTTGTATTAGAACATTCCTTAATGAATAGAAATTGTGTCCAGTATAAAGAAAGAAACTCACAATTCTGCATGTGTACTTTATTATCATGATTTCATGCAGTCTAAGATACAAATTGGATGCAAAAAAATGAAAACTGGCCAGAAGTAGAAAATCTAGATGCGGAAGGGTTCAGAACATAAGGGCAATAATATGTAAAGCTTTGGAGAATCCTAGAAGGTATCTCAACCCTTCGGTAACCCTTGCCAAAGCTGAAGAGGGAAAGAATGAGGAAAGGACATAAAATGACAATAAACTCTGTTTACAGACATGAGCCTGTAGATCAGTAATGCAGAAATCCATTAATTGATGAGAGATCAAGTAGAGATTGTGCCAGAAGAGGTGGTCCCAGGAAGGATAAGATTCATTGATATCATGGGGCTCTATTCCAAGGGGTCAGCATTGCAAGTCCAAATGGAAGTGAAGGCACATTTCTGGCCACATTACCCTAACAGCTGTGTGCTTGATGACAGTTCCAGGTTCCCTTGCAGCAGATGGCACCGAGCTGCATTTGGCTTCCTGCACACCAGGAATCCACAAGTGATTTATTACTGACAGAACATTGGAAAGCCATATTGGTCTTAACAGGAGTTAGCAATGATGCCTGAAGTTTAACTGTCTTTTGTAACAAAGGTTGTACAAGGACTTACTAATCAGGCTTTATTTTTAAATACGAAGAGAACTGCAAATTTAATTATCCAAATGATTTGCTGGATTAATTAACAAGTAATCTAAACAACTCTTTTATATGTAAGACGACTAAATGGATCACTGGTATAATATGTTAGACTTTTGACTTCACAATCTACCTCATTCATTATGATCTTGCATCTTATTGTCTACGTGCACTGCACTTTCTCTGTAGTTGTTACACTTCATTCTGCATTCTTTTGTTTTTTTACCTTGTTCTACCTCAATATAGAGAACTCCGTAAGAATTATGTGTTAACCTGCCTCAATGAGTATCATCCAGTAGCTCTTGCATCCATTGTGATGAAGTACTTTGAGAAGTGAGTCATGAAGCACATAAACTCATGCCAGAAGTTTGACATAGATCCTCACTAATTGATCTACTGTTGCAACAAATGCCTTTTCAATGGCTCTTCACTCAGTTCTGTATCACCTATACAGTGAGAATGCATGCATCAGGATGCTCTTCATTGACTACAGCTCAGTATTCAATGCTATAGTCCCCTTGAAACTAATCACTGATTTATCACTAGAGAAGGAACTTATCACTAGAGGAATCAACTAGAGAAGGGGCAGTGTTGGATCTTCTGTTATGGAATGAAATAGGTCAGGTGACAGAGGTATGTGCTGGGGAGCACTTCGGGTCCAGTGATCACAATGCCATTAGTTTCAATATAATTATGGAGAAGGTTAGGACTGGACCGAGGGTTGAGATTTTTGATTGGAGAAAAGCTAACTTTGAGGAGATGCGAAAGGATTTAGAAGGAGTGGATTGGGACAAATTGTTTTATGGGAAGGATGTAATAGAGAAATGGCGGTCATTTAAAGGTGAAATTTTGAGGGTACAGAATCTTTATGTTCCTGTTAGGTTGAAAGGAACAGTTAAAAGGGAAACAAGTAGGGAAGTTATGGAAACTAGGATGATTAAAGAGGAGGAAATACTGGCACTTTTAAGGAATATAAAAGTGGATAAATCTCCGGGTCCTGACAGAATATTCCATAGGACTTTGAGGGAGGTTAGTGTAGAAATAGCAGGGGCTCTAACAGAAATATTTCAAATGTCATTAGAAACGGGGATGGTGCCAGAGGATTGGCATATTGCTGATGTGGTTCCATTGTTTAAAAAAGGGTTCTAAGAGTAAACCTAGCCATTATAGGCCAATCAGTTTGATGTCAGTGATGGGTAAATTAATGGAAAGTATTCTTAGAGATGGTATATATAATTTTCTGGATAGACAGGGTCTGATTAGGAACAGTCAACATGGATTTGTGCATGGAAGGTCATGTTTGACAAATCTTATTGAATTTTTTGATGAGGTTACGAGGAAGGTTGACAAGGGTAAAGCAGTGGATGTTGTCTATATTGACTTCAGTAAGGCCTTTGATAAGGTTCCGCACAGGTTTAGTTAGGAAGGTTCAATCGTTAGGTATTAATATTGAAGTAGTAAAATGCATTCAACAGTGGCTGGATGGGAGATACCAGAGAGTAGTGGTGGCTAACTGTTTCTTTCTCATAACCACTGGTCACACAAGTGCAAGACGAGAGAAAGTGTGTCCAGACGTGTAGAGTCAGATTAGGCTGTACCTGTGGAAAAAGAAACAAATATAATGATACCAAAAGGGTTTCATACCTGAAGTGTTAATTGTTTCTCATTCCATAGATGCTGCCTCATGTGTTGAGTGTTTCCAATATTGTTTTTTGTTTTTATTTCAGATTTCCAGCATTTGCAGATTTAGTTTCATTCCACATACAGAGGTCACAGACCATAGTACAACTGACAAATTGCACAATGATAAAATTGTGGTGAATCCTTGGAGGCTGAGAATGTAATGTATAGGTACTAGAAAACTCACTTTATCATTGCCCTCTGATGATCTCTTTAGGGGTTTGACAGTGATTTTTGTCAAATAGTGCTACATATCATTCTTTCCTAAAAATATTGATAATTCTACCAGAGAACTCTTAGAGCCCACAGCAATGCTGGAGAACATTCTTGGTGGCTTAGCTTGTCTAGATAATAGATGTTTGTCCCTAAAATATATACAAGACATTCAATATTAGAGAAATTTGTAATCCCACTCCACAGATTATTTTTCCAACATGGATTATTTTCCAGATTTGGCTCCCCTTACTATAATGATGTGACACTGGGAAAACTAGTGATGAAAGGCACTTTGCAGATTGCATGTATCATAAATCTACTTCTTTGCTCTTTTTTAAAACTGAACAGCAAATGGATTTCAAAGAACACATTGATGGATGGAAATGTAGACTTGCAAGGCATATAATGAAGCTGATGAGAGAGTAAGTGCTGAGGACATGCTTCCTGATATTGTAAAAAGGAATCATGAGTCAGGGCAAGAGGGATAAGATTGGATGATAAATAGATCATTAAGAATTAACCATGTAGAAGATAGATTCTGTCTTTAATATTATTATTCCAGACAAACTCATCAGCAAACTCTGGACCTTGGATACAACTGGACCCTTGACTTTCTGACTATCAGAACACTATCAGTAAGAAAAAGGCAGTAACACTCTGCCACAATTATTCTAAAAATTGGTGCACCATAAGATTGCTTCTTCAGCCCCTACTCTACTCCCTCATGACTGTGTGGCCAGACTCTGCTTTAACTCCACCTACAAGTTTGCAGATGATACCACTATAGTGGGGTGTATCTCAGAAATTAACTAGTCAGAATACAGGAACAAGATAGAGAGTTAGTGACATGGTGTCATGACAACAATCTCTTCCTCAATGTCAACAAAACAAAAGAGTTGGTCATTGACATTAAAAAGGGGGGTGGTATATATGTTCTTGTCTACATGAATGGTGTTGAGGTCAAGACATTGATAGTTTCAAGTTGCTAGGTATGAATGTTATCAATTTCCTGTCCTGATCCAACCATTTAATGCCATGCCAAGAAAGCACTAATGCCTCTATTCATCAAGAGGCTAAAGAAATCAGCACATCCCTATCAACCCTTACCAATTTTCATTGATGCACATTTGAACGCATTTTGTCTGGGTGCATAATGATTTGATATGGCAATTGCTCTGCATGTGACTGCAAGAATCTGCAGAGAGTTGTGGAGACAGCTCAACACATCACAGCAACCAGCTTCCCCTCAATGGACTATCAACAGTTCTCACTGCCTTAGTAAAGCAACCAGCATAGTCAAAGATCCACCCATGTCAGGCATGAGGGGAAGCTGGTTGCTTCCTTTGCAAGTTTACCTTTCAGGTTTCTTCTGTCAAATTTTAAATAGTTTAACTGGAAAGTACAGATAAGAAAGTTTTTTGTCAATCCAATAATACAATGTATTCTGAAGTTGTCCACTGCTTAAATATTTTCTCTTTCTTCTGATATTATCAAACCTTGAGACAATTTTGTTACAGAAATAAGTGCAGCACAGAAACAACACATTCAGATCATCTGGACTTTGATGGTATTTGTCTCACATCCATCTAATTTCAGCATTTCAACATCTCTCTGTGATTGACTATTTATATTTTTCTATGCAACTATCTTAGCTTTTGTCTTTGCCATTTCCACATTCCAACTACTCTGAAGATATTTCTCTTCATTTACAAAATGATTGATGATTATTCGGTATTTAAGGAAAATTGAAAGGGCCTTGATCCAAAATATTTACTGTTCTTCTCTTTCCACAGATGCTCCCTGACTTGCTGACTACTGATCCAAGATGGTGGTGCGCCCAGTCACAACGGCCACTCTGAGTCCAACAGATGATCCAATTGTTTGAGTTATACAGTTATAATTGCAAGACCTTGCAAGACCGTGCGCATAGTTCAACCTTAGAATCTACCATTAAACATGATTCATTACATGTGAATTCAATACAGTGTGAAATAAATTTGCCACTTAACATCTGTTCTGTATACAGTGTTAATCATAATAGCCCACATTCTGCCACTACCCCCCTCCCATCAAACTCCCTTGACTGCAATTTTTTAATAGTGGATTACTTTTTCTAAGCTCATATGAGAAATATGAATGACAGCAACTGCAGTAACACATACAAAATGCTGGAGAAGCTCAGCCAGGTCAGGCAGCATCTATGGAAAGGAATAAACTGGTGATACATCAGCCACACACACTTCATCAGGATTGGTGATGGCTCAAGCCCTGATGAAGGGTCTCAGCCCTATGCATCAACTGTTTATTCCTTTCCCTAGATGCCGTCTGACTTGCTGAGTTCCTCCGACATTTTGTATGTGTTACTCTGGATTTCCAGCATCTGCAGAATCTCTTGTGTTTGTGATGGTAACTGCTGCATACTTATTTGTGGGATACTGTTAACCACCATCATCAAATCTGAATACATACCGTTTACCTTTAATCTCTGCATTCTATATTTTAGGAAATGTATTATTCATCCAGGTATTTGCACTTTTACTTATTTACAACCTAAACCAAAGTCTCTTTACAGCCAGACTTGCAGTAAATTTGAACTGACACTCAGTCGCTTGAAGTCATGTTGAAGTAGCTGCTCTGGCTGCTGCACTGTCAATTTTAAATGAAAAGCCAAAGAGAAAAGTAACCAGGACATATCTTTGGGTGGCAAGATGCTAGATTTTGCAAACAAGGGTAGTTCATTTTTGGAATGGCAATTTTATTGCTGTCTAGAAGGAAAGGTCAACAGCTCAGCGATATTAAAGTTTGCAGTGGGAATTAAGTGCATTATCCAGAATGAAATGTTTTCTAATATTGTTCATCTATGCAGCTAGGCACAATGTCATCTTCCATTTATGACCTATGACAGGCTTCCTGGCGGGATCACTATTTATATTTTGAATGTCGAACAGGATATAGAGTAATCAAATTATAGTACAGGCACCTTGTCAGATGGAATTGTTTTGATAGTTAAACTATGCATAGAATGTAATTGGGCAAAAAAAGATTGGTTGAATACCAAAATTTGTAATACCTTTGTAATGTGTTTGGGATGATTATATGGATTATTCTTAGTTGCATGATTCAAGGCAACATGATTCTCACTAGTGATGTCCAAAAAAGCCCTTCTGAGCTGACTTGATGCTGTTTGCAACAATATTTGATGTTGCTTCTGGCATTTACCTTAGAAATGTTGCTCAGGGAAAATCAAGTTTGTTGTTTATTAATATAGATGAAATCCAGACAGCAATTCAAGGAGTAACTCGACAGCTACTGGGTAAAGCAATGGTTCCCAAAGTGGGCAAAATTGCCCCCCCCAAGGGGTTGTGGGAGTTTCTGAGGGTGTGATAAAGGTAAAAAGGTGGTGGGAGCTTGCTCAGAAGTAAGGGTGACAGCTGAGGGATTACACGCTTAATTTAATAATTTATTTATTTATTTTGTATTTGATCCTCTGTGTCTTATCTCTTGCTAACCCACCATTCTCTTATACTTTGTTTGATGTGCATTATAGTAGATGAAAAGCAATATGACACTTCTGTATTTGGCATATCATAAGAAACCCAGACTGAAGAAATTGTGCTATATTTTGGCTCAGCCCGAGCATTATTGTTGCTCAGTACTGTAGTACAGAGTTAGCCAGTTTGATCCCCATACTCTAATCAAGCAGTGACATAGTTGCTGTGAATTAGGGTATGGCATTTAATTTGTCCTCTTGAATGGTCTTGACTGCATGTCTCTAACCCAGAGCTCAACTGAGATATTGCTGTCCCATTTTATGTATCTTTAGGTAGAGAGTCAGGTTTTGCCTGAGCTATGATGCCATTGTAACTTCCCCATTTATTGAATGCAGCACTTTAGGTTGAACTTGAACAATAGCTGAATGCTTATTTTACAATCAGTCACACTTGATACTGGAATTAAATTATTAGCGATTGACTGTGGTCATTAATCCATAATGAAAATGACAGAAGGATGTAGGAAGAACTGATCTCGCTACAAAATGACTTGGTCAAAAAGGTTCAAAAAAACATACCAAGACTTTTGGTTGCAGAGAGAAATCTCGATATGCTCTCCTGCACTGTGGAAAAAGGTCAAGATATTCTTTATTGCTTTCCCAACATCCATATTTAGTTGTGTGCAGTTTCACTGGAGTCACCCAACCTCTTTCAAAGCAGTGAAACAGACTGCAAATTACTGAATATGGGTATTTGAGACTCCTGAGTGACACTCAGCCTGATGTTGAGAAGCTGCACCAAGCCCATCCATCTCATTGTACGGTGAAAAAGCAATGAAGTAGTGAATAGTTGGACTACTAATGTATGCTCTAAAATTGTTCAGAAAAATTGTTTTTATAGTAATTAAGTAAAGAAATAATTTTGTTTGTAGTATTGAATAGATTTGAATAAGTTCTGCAATTATCTTTCACTGCTTTGAATTTGTAGTTCCTATTTTCTTTCACTGTGCATTTTAATCAAAATCCTTCATAAATTTTGTGTAATAGAAGGCAAGAGAGAGGGAAGAGCTGGGAATGTAGTCTGGGAGACAAAAGGTAACCAAAAAAAAGGTTGGAAACCTCTGGGGTAAGGCATTTGTGGAAGACCCTGGTGATGACTTTTCCATTGGCAGATAGCAGTGGGACCTCTATGGAATTATCCCAATCATCTCTTTTTCTGAAGTGTAGGAGATGAAAGTGAATGAATTTGTGACAGAAGTATTTTGCTGACAAGTGTTACAACCTGCAGGGTATAACAGGTAGGATACACAAAGGAGAGTCAGTGGATGTTATTTACTTGGATTTTCAAAAGGCCTTTAACTAGGTACTGCACACAAGGCAGCTTAACAAGATAAGAGCTCATGGTATGACAGGAAAGAATCTAGTATGCACAGAAGAATGGCTGATTGGTAGCAGTGAAATTGTGGGAATAAAGTGGGCCTTTTTTGGTTGGCTGATGGTGACTAGTCGTACTCTCCAATACTGATTGTAATCCTTCCAAGAACCCACTTTTGATCATTTCTGCCGTCCCTCTGAAGGACTACTTGTACAGGAGTGAAACATCGAACCTCCTTGTTTAAGGAACCATTAACTTGTCTCAGCTGTTTGTCAAGAATACTCCTTCTAAGCCTGGTTTTAAGGAGGTCCAAGGATGAGTACAAGGTATGACCCAGGAACAGCATAACTGGTGAGTTGTTGGTTGTGGAGTGAGCTGCATTGTGAGATTCCAGGAGAAAACTGGTGACCTTCTGACTCAGTATAAGTGTAGTGTGTTCTGCTGACGTTCACAGTGCAATCTTTAGAATCTAGATGGAGACGCACTGCTCTTGGCATCTTCTGGATGTATTAGCATCCCAAACGGTGCATGGAAATCTGTTTGACCTGTTGATCTTTCCTAAGCCACCAGACAAATCTTCCAGCCAATGCTTTCATTTTGACTGCATCTAGACAAACGACATGTCTCTCCTCCAACACATTAGCATTCAGCTTGGTTGGTACGACAGCTCTCAATCCCCCCATAAGATAACCTCCATCAAGGTCGTTCATTCTAGCTTTGGTAAAATTGGGGTACTGGAATTTCTGCACACCATTCCAGCCATTTTGGATAGCTGTATAGACTTGACACATTGAGGGGTATTTTCTCCCCTTTGGATCAGCTCTGCCAATAGTGGGAAGACTTTAAATTTGCATTAGGGAGAATACATCTAGAGGAATGTTCCGTTTTCAAAAAGTTTCATGTATTTTCTTTCTCAGGGGTAAATGGGAAAATTCAGAAGCATTTCCATATCTAGTTGTCCTCTTGTAATTGTGTCCTTCAAGCAAAAGAGCCCATCTCTGCATTCATGTTGCTGTTGCTGGTGGAACACCCTCCTGTGGATTAAAAATGGACACTCATGGCTGATAAGATGAGAAACTCTGCAGATGCTGCAAATTCAAAATACTGGAGGAAATCAGCGGGCCAGGTGTCAGCTATGGAAAAGTGTAAACATTCAATATTTTCAGCTGTGACCCTTCACCAGGAAGCCAGATGCTGCACACCCCTGTGGAACTCCACCAGCCAACCAGAAAAGGCTCCCTTTATCCCCACTCTTTGCCTCCTGCCAATCAGCCACTGCCTTATCCATGCTAGAATCTTTCTTGTAAAGCAGCCTCATGTGTGGCACCTTGTCAAAGGCCTTCTGAAAATCCAAGTATACAGCATCAACCAATTCCCTGTTGTTTACCCTACTTGTCATTTCTTCAAAGAATTCCAACAGATTTATCAGGCAAGATTTTCCCTGAGGAAACCATGCTGACTACGGCCTATTTTATTATGTGCCTCCAAGTCCCATGAGACCTCATCTTTACTAATCAATTCTAACATCTTCCCAATCACTGAGGGCAGACTAACTGGCCTATAATTTCCTTTCTTCTGCCTCTCTCTCTTCAGTATAGTGACGTTTGATCTTGAAAGAATATTACTGATGCCAGCACGAACTCTTCAGTGTCATGGTCTGGATCGGTTCCCCTTTAAATTTAGTTAGGTTGCGTTATGATCCGGACCATTGACTCTTTGTTCATTTCTAATTCTGTTTCACGCATCCCTTGAGCTTGGTAATTAAGGTGATCTACTCTCGACTTAAACTGGCAGCTTATAAGCCCCTGGCTTTAGCCGTTCAGGGTGAGAGTGTTAAGAAGCCTTAGCAAGTTGCCGTCGCTACCACAAGCCAGAGTGATCCAGCCCACATCAGAGTGCCGGCAATTCACCTTCCTTTGCCAGAGTGGGTCTGGGGTGAGTTGAAGGCGGAGTCCTGACTCGACGTTCATGCCCATTGTCCAGGTCTACCCCTCGAAGAGTCCCGGCTGAGTGCCTGAGTGGAAGGTGGAGTCCTGGCTCAACGTTCATGCCTATTGTCTGTGTCTACCCCTTGAAGAAGAGTCCTGGCTCGGTGCCTGAGTTGAAGGCGGAGTTCTGGCTCAATGTTCACGCCCTGGGTCCGTGTCTGTCCCCTTAAAGAAGAGTCCCGGCCCGATGCCTGATCTGAAGGAGGAGTCCTGGCTCAAGGGTCCTTGTCCTGTGCTTTTGATGTCCACGTTTCCGGCTGCAGCGTTTTTGGCTGAGGTGAACCAAGGTCCTAGTCTCCTAGTCCAGGGTCCGCAATGATCCAGGTTCCACGTTTCCAGCTGCAGCGATCCATGAATCCCAGTCTCCACGTCCAAGGGCCATGGTGGTCCCGGTTCCCAGGGTCCAAGTCCAAGAGCCGTGGCTGTCCATGTTCCCACTGTCCGAGTACAAGGTCCGCGGCTGTCCATGTTCCCACTGTCCGAGTACAAGGTCCGTGGCTGTCCATGTTCCCACTGTCCAAGTCCAAGGTCCGCGGCTGTCCATGTTCCCACTGTCCGAGTACAAGGTCCGTGGCTGTCCATGTTCCCACTGTCCAAGTACAAGGTCCGTGGCTGTCCATGTTCCCCCTGTCCAAGTCCAAGGTCCGTGGCTGTCCATGTTCCCACTGTCCGAGTACAAGGTCCGCGGCTGTCCATGTTCCCACTGTCCGAGTACAAGGGCCGCAGCTGTCCATGTTCCCACTGTCTGAGTCCAAGGGCCGCGGCCATCCAGTTTCCCACTGTCCAAGGGCCGCGGCTGTCCATGTTCCCACTGTCCAAGGGCCGCGGCTGTCCATATTCCCTCTGCCGAGTCCCAGGTCCGCGGCTGTCCATGTTCCCACTGTCCAAGGTCCGCGGCTGTCCATGTTCCCTCTGTCCGAGTCCAAGGGCCGCGGCCATCCAGTTTCCCACTGTCCAAGGGCCGCGGCTGTCCATGTTCCCTCTGCCCGAGTCCCAGGTCCGCGGCGATCCAAGTCGCTAGTCCCCTAGTCCGTGGTTTGTGTTCCTCTTTGTCCTCCTTGATTTCCTGATTTTCTGTGTAGCGAGTAATAAACGCTATTTTATTGAACCTAAGAAAGACATATTTGTGTCCTGCTTGTGGGTCCTCTCCCAGCACCCTTGTCCTTACCTTGTGACATTCAGCCATCACTTTCAGAACACTGGGGTGTACACCATCTGGAACAGGGGACTTATCTATCTTCAGACTTTTCAGTTTCCCAAGATCCTTCTCTCTAGTCATTGTACCTTCACACACTTCATGTTAACTGACACTTGAAACTTCTATCATACTGCTAATTCTTCCACAGTGAAGTCTAATGCAAAATACTTATTCTGTTCATCCTCCATTTTATTATCCCCCATTACTATCTCTCCAGCATCATTTTCCAGTGGTCTGATAGCTATTTCTCACCTCTTTTTTACATTTTGTGTATCTGAAGAAACTTTTGCTATCCTCTTTAACATTTGCTAGTTTACATTTGTGTTCCATCTTTACCTTCTTAATGATTTCTTTAATTGCCTTCTGTAGTTTTTGAACATTCCCAAACTTCTGACTTCCACTATTTTTGCTCTATTATATATCCTCTCTTTGGCTTTTATATTGGCTTTGACTTCTCTTGTTACCCACAGTTGAATCATCTTGCCTTAGAATACTTATTCTTCTTTGGATGCATATATATCCTGTGCCTTCCAAATTGCTTCCAGAAATTCCAGTCATTGCTGCTCTGCCATCATCCCTGCCAGTGTTCTTTTCCAATCAATCACGACTATCTCATCTTTCATGCCTCTGCAATTCCCTTTACTCTCCTTTGTACTGATAAATTTGACTTTAAGCTTTCCTTCTGAAATTTCAGAGTGAATTTGATAATTTTATGATCCCATGCCAAGGGTTCTTTTACTTTAAACTCTCTAATCAATTCTGACTCATTGCACAATCCAGAATAGCTGATCCCCTAGTGGGCTCAACAACTAGATGCTTTATAAGTCATCTTGTAGGCACTCTAGAAATTCCCCCTCCTAGAATCCCTCACCAACCTGATTTTCCCAATTTACCTGCACATTGAATGCCCCCATGACTATTGTAACATTGCCCTTTTGGCATGCATTTTCTATCTCCCATTGCAACTTGTAGGCCACATCTTGTTTGGGGATCTCTATACAATTGTCATCAGGATCTCTTTACCTTTGCAGTTCCTTAGCTCTCTCCACAATGACTGAACACCTTCTGAGCCTTTCTAATAATTTAGCACTTTCTAATGATTTGCTTTCTTTTTTTACCAACAAGCTATTGCCAGCCCTTCTGACTTACTGCCTGTCCTTTCAATGCAATGTGTATCCATGGACATGAAGCTCCCAGCTATAATCTTTTTGCAGCAATGATTCAGTGACAGCTACATCATCATACCTGCCAATCTGCGACTATGTTGCAAGTTCATCTACCTTATTCTGTGTACTGCACGCATTCAAATATAACACTTTCAGTCCTGTATTCACCCTTGTCGGTGCTGTCCATCTTTTACATTGCAACTCATCCTGTTGACTGCAATGTTGCCCTATCAACAGCTTTTCTTCACCACACATTGCCTCTGTTTGTAAAACAGCTACCTCATCTTCAGCATTATTATCCGCCTTTCCTACAATACTTGCATTGAAATATAGGCAGCTTAAGATATTACTCACACCATGCTCAATCTTTTGATTCCTAACTTTGCCTGAGTTCTTACCAACATCTGCTTCCACAAGCTCTCCACTAACTGTTCTGGCACTCTGGTTCCCAACTCCTTGGAACTCTAGTTTAAACCCCACTGTTCAGCATTAACAAACTTTCCCGCTATATTAGTCCACCTCTAGTTCTGGTGCAAACCATCCTTTCAGTACAGATCTCAACTTTCCTGGAAGAGGTAAGTTCTTCAGAGGTCAGGATGTCAAAGGTTTTGGGAAGAAGATAGGAGATCGGTTTGAGAAGGATAATAAATCAGCCATGATGGAAAGAAGAGAAGACTCAATAGGTGAATGGCCTAATTCTGCTCCCAAGTCTTAGGGTGTTATGGTCTTATAACCTTTTCAACATTATATTGTTTAGCTGTGACAGTTCATCTATGATGGATAGTTATCGTGAAATGGGTTTGGAGGTACTCTGGTCAAGAACAGATTCATAGCTGAATAGATCTTCCACACATTTTTTCACCTAATATTGACTGCCACTTAGTCCTTAATAATTTCACCTCTGTTTTTGTCTCTTAGTGGGCTGAGCTCTTCAGTGTTTAAGCAATAAATGGTCTTTATAACTCTAAAAGATACTCACAAACACAAGAGATTATTCAGATGTTGGAAATCTTAAGGAACACATATAAAGTGCAGGGGAGCTCAGTAGCTCAACAGCATCCATGAACAGGAATAAATAGATGGTCAACATTTTGGGCTGAGAGCCTTCATCAGGACTCATGAAAATACTCAAGGCAACTTATCAGTGTGTTGTTGGACATCCTGCATTTTATATTCACTTCCATTGCCTTTTATGACATAGATTTTCAGTTGCACTTCTGCCTTTGGATCCTGTCTGTCTTTCATTGTTAGGATGGCAGTGTCTTCTTCCAGACCAACATGTCAGGCAATGAGGCTCAAGTTAGCACTGAGGACCAGACCACATTGCTTGCATATCTGATGGCAGTCCCTTGACACAGACATTTTATTCTATGGTCCAAAAGGTGATCAGAGGATAAGATTCATCTCAGAACACCTTTGAAAACTGAAACCTCTCCACTGACTCATAGTTCTTCCTGGTGCATGATCCCCCATGAAATTGTTTAGGGCTCCTTGCAGACATCAAGGGGAAGGATATAATTCAAAGAGAATATTAGCACAGATTAGTCATGGTTCTTTACTTATGAAAGTATGAAGGAGGTACATGGCCTGGGTTGCCATTGTATAAGAGGATGCTTATCTCTCCATTTTTAGTTGCATTGATGTATGTTGAATTGGTCCTCAGCAGGTGTTAAATCTAGATCAAAAATACCTCCTGCTGTTTGTTTCTTGTGGGTTGATATTTAAAAGGTATTGAATCATTGCAGTGAATTTCCCTCCTCTGGTGAGGGGAGGAATCCGAGGGGTGATTGATAAGTTTGTGGTCTAAGGTAGAAGGAGATGAGTTATACAGCTCTCGTTACATGCACATGCAGGTCAACTCTTTGAGTGATTATGCAGAAAGTTTGAAGTTAATAACTCATCTCCTTCTACCTTAGGCCACGAACCTATCAATCACTCCTGATGAGTTATTAATTTCAAACTTTCTGCATAATCACTCAAAGAGTTGATCTGCATCTGCATGTAACAAGAGCTGTATAATTCATCTCCTTCTACCTTAGACCACAAACTTATCAATTACCCCTGCTGTGGACACTTTCTGGAGGTCCAAGATCCATCTGCTCTTGTAAATGTAGGAGGGGACTACATTGTAAAATAAATGTGCTAGATTTTCTAAAACAGACTCCTTTTACCTTAGGCCATGAACTTATCAATCACCTCTCGTAGAAGAAAATTTGCTATTGCAATAACTAGTTCAACATATCAGCTTGGAACTTGGACCAAATATTTCCTGATTTTACTCAGTGTGACTAGCAGGCATTCTTAGTTAAAACTTACAATAGACAATAGACAGTAGGTGCAGGAGTAGGCCATTCGGCCCTTCTAGCCAGCACTGCCATTCACTGTGATCATGGCTGATCATACACAATCAGTACCCCGTTCCTGTTCCCATATCCCTTGACCCCACTATCTATAAGAGCTCTATCTAACTCTCTCTTGAATGCATCCAGAGACTTGGCCTCCACTGCCTTCTGGGGCAGAGCATTCCACATATCCACCACTCTCTGGGTGAAAAAGTTTTTCCGCATCTCTGTTCTAAATGGCCTACCCCTTATTCTTAAACTGTGGCCTCTAGTTCTGGACTCACCCATCAGTGGGAACATGCTTCCTGCCTCCAGTGTGTCCAATCCCTTAATAATCTTATATGTTTTGATCAGATCCCCTCTCATCCTTCTAAATTCCAGTGTATACAAACCCAGTCACTCCAATCTTTCAACATATGACAATCCCGCCATTCCGGGAATTAACCTTGTGAACCTACGCTGCACTCACTCAATAGCAAGAATGTCCTTCCTCAAATTTGGAGACCAAAACTGCACACAATACTCCAGGTGGGGTCTCACCAGGGCCCTGTACAGCTGCAGAAGGACCTCTTTACTCTTATACTCAATTCCTCTAGTTAGAAAAGCCAGCATGCCATTAGCTTTCTTCACTGCCTGCTTTACCTGCATGTTTGCTTTCATTGACTGATGTACAAGAACACCTAGATCTCATTGTACTTCCCCTTTTCCTAACCTGACTCCATTTAGATAGTAACCTGCCTTCCTGTTCTTGCCACCAAAGTGGATAACCTCACATTTATCCACATTAAACTGCATCTGCCATACATTTGCCCACTCACCCAACCTGTCCAAGTCACCCTGCATTCTCATAATATCCTCCTGACATTTCACACTGTCACCCAGCTTTGTGACATCAGCAAATTTGCTAATGTTACTTTTAATCCCTTCATCCAAATCGTTAATGTATATTGTAAACAGCTGCGGTCCCAGCACCGAACCTTGCGGTACCCCACTGGTCACAGCCTGCCATTCTGAAAGGGACCTATTAATCACTACTCTTTGTTTCCTGTCAGCCAGCCAATTTTCAATCCATGTCAGTACTCTGCCCCCAATACCATGTGCCCTAATTTTGCCCACTAATCTCCTATGTGGGACTATCAAAAGCTTTCTGGAAGTCCAGGTACACTACATCCACTGGTCCATAACAAAACTTGACTATATTACTGAATGTGAACTGTGCTAATGTATCTGACCTACTCCTGCCATAACTTTAACAGAAAATAATACCATCATTGACACAATGGCCATTTCTGCACATTTCCTAACATAAACCAAAGAGCAAAGTTACCAATTTTTTTGCTGTGGAACAACCTTGGTAAAATCAGGAAAGGGATCACATTAGCTTAGCTCGTGGCTTTTCTAAATATTTGCTAACATCTGAACATGTGGGTGGCTCCAGATAATCCAAATTTCATATGATATGTTATGAACGATATATGATATGTAAACAACATTGCTTTACAAACATTTAACTGCTGAAAAAAATGTACAACACACTCTCTGTAACTGGAGACATCCAGAGTGGAAGCCATGGTTACTGGGTTTTATGTAATCTCCTGAAAGAACTGAAAGTTAAGTCCTCCATATTTCTTGTTATCTCTTGTATCCAGGTAGGCTACCTGACAAAACATATTATTCTGCTTCTACATCTGCTTTGTCATGAAAGAGAACCTTGGCCGGGATTCCTTTTTGTCTTAAAAAAAAGTCCTTCAATCAAATTTTTGATGTCCTATTCCAGACACTAGCTCAGTAGTTCCAAAGGCATGAACAACTCTAATCTAATTTTCTCATACTTTGCTACTGTGGGAGGAATGTCAGTGACATTCTCCCCTTCTATTCCTGCTTGAGATTCTCATGTTTTTGGTGAGGGAGAAGCAGGAGCCTTTCCCTATATAGATTCTAACAAAAGATTTTTGTGAACTGTTAATCAAATCAAATTGCATGTTTTACCCTCGCTGAAACATTGCTAGGGCTCCTTGTGTGGGTTGTCTTTTGCCAAACCCTAATTGGATAGCTTAAAAAAAGATAAAAAACCATTCTAATAACCTGCCTCTTATTTGACTTCACAAGTTTGACATACAGTATGTATGTATGTGAGTGTTTGCTTGCCTGCATAGTTGTCAGACTGCCTGTCTGCTAATCTATGAATGCCTCTGTGTTTAAACTTGCCTGCAAGAAATTGCTCCTATCTATATCAATGATGCAAAAGTTGAGAGGGTTGAGAACTTAAATTACCAATGGACAAAAATTTTTTAATGCCATCATGGTCCACCATGTAGATGCCACAGGAAAGAAAGATTACCAGTGTCTTGCTCCCTTAAGTCGGTAAAGAAATTTGGCATGTTCCCTTTCGATCCTTACTAATTTTTATCCATACTCCATAGAAAGCACACTAATTGGATGCATAATTATTTAGTATGGCAACTACCCTGCATGTGACCATAAGAGACATCAGAGTTTAGAACATGGCAAAGCACACCTCAAAAACCAGCCTTTGGACTTTGTCTCTACTTTTCACTGTCTCAGTAAATTAGCCAGCATAATCCTACCACCTCAGACATTTTATCTCCACCCCCTCCTTTTGAGTAGAAAAAGAAATACACATACTGCAAGGCTCAAAAACAGCTTCCATCTGTCAGTTATACTCTAAGACTAGTTAATGGATCCCTAGTACAATAAAATGGACTTTTGGCCTCACTGTCTACCTTGTTATGATATGTACCTTATTGTTCTTCTGCACTGAACCTCTCTAGCTGATAATATCCAGTTCCATTTCCAACTCCTACGGTCAGGGGATTCATATTCCAAGGGGAAACAAGTCAAGCCACCTACTACCAGACTTTGGGATTTCCTGCACCTACCGTTCTTCCACAAGTGGACAAGACATTATTCCTAATGTGCATTTTACTTATAAGGATACCTATAAGTATCTTACACATTTAAATATATTTATATACATTTAAATTATCACCAACTTCAAGGGATGAAGCTTCGCAAAATGTCAGGGCCCAATGGTATAACTAGCAGACTACTGAAAATTTGTGCCGATCAACTGACCATAGCGTTCAACGGTATCTTCCACCATTCACTGCTGTGATTGGTGCCGATCAACTGACCATAGCGTTCAACGGTATCTTCCACCATTCACTGCTGTGATTGGTGCCGATCAACTGACCATAGCGTTCAACGGTATCTTCCACCATTCACTGCTGTGATTGGTGCCGATCAACTGACCATAGCGTTCAACGATATCTTCCACCATTCACTGCCGTGATTGGGTGTACCCACCTGCTTCAGAAGGGCATCATTCATATCGGAGCCCAAGGAGAACAGAGTGAGTTACCTTCATGTCTATTGCTCAGTAGCACTCACACCTGCTCTGATTAAGTGTGTTGAGAGGTCCTGCCTGAGCAAACACCTGGATCATCAACAGGACTACAGTGGATGCATTCTCCCTGGCTCAACACTAAGCTCCTGGAGCACCTAGACCACAGTAAAACATACATCAGGTCAGGGCTTATTGATTGCAGCTTGGCATTCAACACCATCATCCCCTCAGTACTGATCAACCAGCTTCAAAGCCTGGGCTTCTATACTTCCCTCAGCACCAGAACCCTTGACTTCCTTAATGGAATATCACAGTAGTGCTGAATGGAAATAACATCCTCTCTTCACTGTCAATCAACACCAGAATCAATACACACCTCAAATATGTAAGTTTTAACTATTGTTCTATTCACTCTACACTCATCACTGTGTCCCAGGCTCAGCATGAATGCCATCTTCAGATTTGCTGATAACACCACTGTGGGGTAGGCAAATTTTCAGATGATGACAAGGAGTCGTACAAGAGTGAGAGAGATTGATTGGTTGAATGGCATTGTAACAACAACTTCACACGTAACATCCGCAACACCAAGGAATTGATTAAAGACTTCAGGAAGGGGAAGTTGGGAGAACCTTCCTCTTCAAGACGTCAGCAGTGGAAAAGTGCCTCAAGTTCCTGGGCATCAACATCTCAGAGACTTTATCATGGGCCCAGCACATAGCTGCAATCATGAAGAAGGCACTCAGTGGCTCTACTTCATTAGGAGTTTGAGGTCACCAAATTTGTACAGATATGGTGCTGAGCATTCTAAATGGTTGCATCATAACCTAATATGGAGCCTCCAATGCAGAGGATCACGGGAGACTGCAGAGGGTTGCAGACTCAGTCATAGGCACAACCCTCCCCACAACCAAGAACATCATCAAGAGCCATTGCTTCAAGAAGGTCCATCACTAAGGACCCTCACCATCCAAGATATCCTTGCTTCATGTTACTAACATCATTGAGCAGCTACAGGAGACTGAAAGCTAGACTTAATATTTTAAGAACAGATCTTTCCCCCTCTTCTATCACACTTCTAGACGGTCCGTGAACTCACAAACACTACATATTTACCTGTATTTTGCAAAATTATTTTTGTGTAATTTATAGTAATTTCTAGGTCTTGACTTTACTGCCACAAAACAACAAATTTCACAACAGATGTTGGTGATAATAAACCTGATTCTGGTTCTTATCATTTCCTTCTCACATAATATGAAGACCCTCTCCCTCTCTGTTTCAAGGTCTTCAAAGCAGCTACTCTGTGTTGTTGTATCAGGATATCTTTAAGAGCTCATTCCTTTTGTTTACCTTTGTGAAGCAAAGCATCAGGATCTGTGCTGAACTGAATGTAATACCATTGTGAATCTTAAAAGTCCTGCTGCTTTCTGGGCTAAAACCATTTCAATGCTGTTTCAGATTTCTTTTTTGGAAAAATTTCACAATATTTTTCAGGGTTCCAATGAGCACAAAACAAAACTTGCTCAGAACACTCAAAAGATTAAAAATAAAATTACAGGCAATTCAAATTAATTTAAATGGTAACATTCCTACAAAGGATCTTTTTTAAACCCCTTAACAAAATGGAATGCCATACATGCATAGACATGTGTTTTGTTTAATTTTGCTCAGATCCTAATGTCATGGAACCTGCTTGATGACAATATTTTTCTCAACCTATTTTTAAACAAAGTGGAATAATTATAAAATGTCCACAAAATCCAAAGAAATGTTGGCAGACATGCTAAATGAGAGCACACCCAAATTAATCAGGTCTTCTCCCGAATTCTTTTCCCATAGGTTCTAACAATCTATGCTGAGGGTACAAAGGAATTTTTCAGCTGCTCTGGCAGTTCATGGAATGATAGAGCAGGCAAGAATAAAAATTATCAGCCCAGGCTGTTTATCAAACTAAGCTGGATACTATTTTTGTATCCCAATTAAGCAGCCAAGTTATACATGCTGTGAGGAGCTACTTCTCATCATGTTAATATTTTTTTTGCCCAGGGCTGTATGCTAAGCCTTCAGAACACAGATCTTTCCAAGCTTTGCATACAGACTCATTTCCTCAACAGTCATTGCCCAAGTTTTTCCACTTGTTTTTTAGTTTCAATTGGGATCATGGTTGGCATAGACATTGTGGGCCGCAGAGTCTGATTGTGTGCTGCATTATTCTGTGATCGTTTCATATTTCTTTTACACTACATTTTGTTCTCGATTCACTTTGTTTTGTCCTAGAAATAAATAAAAATCCTCTCTTGCAGAAGAGCACAGTATCACCATAAAATACATCTACTAAAGCGAAGATGAATTGCCATTACAAGCTATTCATCTCCAAAAATGTAGGAAGTTCAATCCAAAAATTCCACTGTTTTGACTGGAGCCACCCTTGCACTGCTGATGTGATTCCCTTGCCCAACACAGGTCACCATCCCATGATTCCAATATCACCTCTCAACCCAATAAACTTAATTCTCACTTCCAAGTCCAGACGCTTTATTCTCCTCAACCACAAATGCTACAATTCCTGAGGCTCTTTTTTTCCCGTTCTGCTCCCCCAAACCCTTCAAATCTACATAGTCCCTGAAACTTTTGATTCTTCCCAAGCTCCTTGATCCCCCTTTGCACCTCCATTCCTTGTCATCGCAGTCATCTTATACTAAGCTTTGCTACCCACTATAGTTTGTTTGAACATTTGTACAGCACGATACAGGCTTGTCAGCCCACAAAGTTGTGTGGACCTTTTAACCAACCCTAAGGTCAATCTAATCACATTCCACTTTTCTTTCATCTATGCGTCCACCTAAAAGTCTTTTAAGTGTCCCAAATGTATCTGCCTCTATCACCACCCCTACAGCTACCACTCTCTGTGTAAAAACCTATCTTTGGCACCCCCCCCCCCATACTTTCCTTAAAATTGTACCCCCTTGTATTACACATGTTTTCCCCACAGGTTTTTAGCACAACAGAAACAATCATTGGTGCTGATTTGCAAACTCAGACCAGTGGGCTGGGACAGTAGCATAGGGATTAGCATAAAGCTATTGCAACGTTTAATTCCCGCCACTGTCTGTAAGGAGGTTATACATTTTCCCCATGGCCATATGGAATCTGCTGCTCTGGTTTCCTCCCACATTCCAATTGAGCCAGGTTATACGTGCTGTGAGGAACTTCCTTCTCATCTTTTTTTTTTTGCCCAGGGCTGTATTCAGAGCACAAACCTTTCCAAGCTTTGCATGCAGACTCATTTTCTCAAAAGGCATTGCCTGAGTTTTTCCAGCTGCTTCCTCATTTCATTTCATGGTCAATATAGAAATTGTGGGCCCAAGGGTCTGTTTATGTTCTGCATTGTTCTGTGATCCTTTCATATTTCTTCCACACTACTTATTGTTTTCTATTCAATTTGTCACAATAGTGCAGTTGAGTGGCACAGGCTCACTGGGCTTGAAGGGCCTGTTTCTGGGCTGTGTCTCCAAATAAAAAACTAAAAGAAAATAGCTTTTCAGGATTTTCCTTGATTAACTTAACAGTATGTATGAAATTTGATTAACAGGAGAACCTTATCAATAAATATAATTTATTACTACACTCCAATGCCACAATATTTGGCAAGTTATGATGAATATTTCCATGATGAACAATATTTTGAATTTATTGCATTACTGTGATGCTACTTGTTACAAGTTATAATCTTTTGTCTGTTCTTGGTACAAACAGAATTGCCCCTGTTAGAATATAGCTGTTTATATATTCAAAAGCTTAAGGTAGTCCAATATTCAATGTTCGTAGCTGGCCATCAATTACTGCAAAAATTCAAGAGAAAATATGGGTATGTATAGCTCACACAACCTCCGTGTAATATCTGGACATGAAAAGTAATGAGAATTAATTTGGTTTTTTGATGAAATCAAGAACCTGCAATGAGGCACCTTTTTAAAAAGGCAACATTTGCTTTTGATGTTCTGATCCTGCTCTCATACAACTCTACATTTTAATGTTTTACTTATATTCTCCTTCTATGAATGGATAACGATGCCTTAAAATAAATCAGTAACCATTACCAATGAAATGTGATATTGTGATTATCTCCTTATGTGTAAAGAAAGAGGTTTCATTAGCAACCTAATGGAAGTCTGAATGACCAGATTAGTGATTCACTTTATATGTTCGTGTTGGCTAAGAAAGTTAACTTGTTGAGAAGCAACTCACAGAATCTCTCATCCAGTTTCTTTGTAATGCTTGTGCTCCTTTCTACACAGAATGAATGACTTAGTCAGAAAAAACCTTGTGAGCAAGTATTTTATTTTCATTAAAAGTAAATTCCATCTAAAATTATAGGATCAGAGATTATTCGAGAAATTTTTACAGAAAACAACAGAGAATTTGCATAGGTCGATGTCAACTGTTGCCATGTGCGTAGCCTAAAGATTGATGTCCGCCTGTGTGTTGATTGGAATAAAAATCCCTTGAACAGATTTTTGAATTGCACTGCAGCAATATTTGAATTTATTTATATAAAGATACACCACGGCAACAACCCCTTCTGGTCCAATGTCCCTCACTGCCCATATTCACAATGTGATCAATTAACCTAGTAACTCTTACGTATATTGTATGCAGGAGGAAACCAGAAAACCCAGAGGAGTTGCAGGAAGAATGTTCAAACTCCTTACGGGCAGCAACAGGTCACCTAGCTCAATGGCACTGTGACCTGGGACCCTGGGTCTGTAATTGCGTTATGCTGACTGCTACTTGATCGTGCTGTCCCAGATGTACATATGGCTGCTGAATGAGAAATGCACAATCCACACATCTATAAAAAGCATCGACAATTTGAAATCTGAAATCATTGAGCATCACTTTAAGGCAATTTTTTCCATCCAAGAGAAACTCCTTTTCTCAGACATCTTCCAACATGATGCACAGTAAATCCACAGGTCAATAATGACATAACACAACTGATATGAATATGTTCTCTAACAACAAAGTTACTAAGGCAATTATTGATTCTTTGGATGAGAGTAAAGAGCCTTGGAAACAGAAGGCCTGCGCCTTAACAAAGGTTTCTCTTTACAAATGCCAGCAGTTTCCAAGCTCCAGGCTTCCAGAGTACAGAAAGAGCAATGTGAAGCTCTTGTTGATAATTCTGAAGGTGAAGTTCCCTTCCCTAAGGTCTGAGAACTTTAAATCCAGTCTGCAGCCATCCTTCCATCTGACTTGATTGGAAATGGTAGATTCCTGTTGTGGTTTCTGCATTCCGAACACCTGAGGTTGTCTTCTGATTGAAAAATCATTGACCTCAGTTTTCAACATTACACTCTCCAAAGTTTCCTGTGGAGTGCAGAGTACTTCCATGATTTTTGAAAAAAAATTATTTTATATTTCCAGTCTCCATTGTATTTAGTTTTTTTTGTTAAGATTGTCTTTGCCCACATGTTGTGAATTTGGAATAATCTGGGGTCAGTGATTAAAAAAAAAGAAAATATCTCAGACATTGTAACATAACTAAGAGATATTATTGCGGAATCTGTGCAATAGAAACATGAACATTGAAATGCAATTTTATATGGTGCCTGGAAATATCAAATTTAAGGTACCAGGGTGTCGTATGATATATCATCTTATTCATTTCTCTCTGCATCTCTGAATTTGGATCAGCACATGCTGAACCCATAAGAGGTATGCACTGAGGGGATGAAATTAGTTTCAAATGAATTGTCGATCTAACCATAACACTGGTGTTATATGGTCAAAGCGCGGCAGATAAGAAAATCAGCGAAAGGTCCATATTCTGACTAACACCTTCCATATAATTGTACTGTAAATCTGATTCAATCATGATAAAAGGAGTGACATTGTCAGCATTGCTTTTCTAGTTCACTGTTAGCCACAATTAAAATCCTCTCAAAAGGAGATGAATAAAGGGGTAACTGGGAAGTCAGTGTGAGCTGGACAGCATTCACAATGGAATCTATTATTTCACGGTGGTCTTACTTAAAAATATATTGCAGGGTGGTGCTTGTAAATGCTGCTTTTGTCAAGATAAGCACTGCTGTCACCTCTATAATAAGTTCTGAAATTGCTCTTTGATGAACACCTGAACCATTCCCCAAGAGGCTGTTTGAAAAATGTCACTGATTTGGAAAGAAATAGCAGCAGGTACTTCAACTGTAAGGCATAATTATACAGAGTAGGATATTGTCTGAATGCAATGACAGCATTTGCTATTTTACTCGCATTTTTATATATTAGGTAAAGTTATTAAGCTATAATATTTATGAAGCAAATGATCATGCTGCAACAGTAAATTATGTGATATAATATGAATGCAATCCCTGTTATGTGATATGAAGTTAAGGGTCAGTTCATTGAGTTTCAGCTACTAATTTCACACAACATTCAGTCTTACTTATAAGACAAAAGAGTTTGCCATAAGAAGTCATATGTTCACAAATAAAATCATTGATTAGTTGAATTGTCTATCGCCTACCCATTCAACACTAGAAGGGTTACTATTTGTTAGTACTTGTCATTGCTGTGTAATCTTAAAGATTATTACCGAGAACTTGTATACATTTTCTATGCATTAGTTGTGCATAATATTTTGTACCTATTAGATAGTTCTAGTGATTATTTCCTAGTCTATCACAAACCATCAGAACATTGCCTTGAGCTATCACTCGCCCAAGAGCATCAAACAAATAGTGGGTGCTGTGATCATTTCCTTGTTTACCCGTTAAAATTGACCATCAACTAACAAACCACTTTCTTCATTTGCAGAAAATCATGACCAAAGTCCCTAAGCTAGTTAGCAATTAAGTTTTCTCTTATACTTGCCCTGTGAAAAATTCAAGTCTTGGTGCTGCACTTTTTCCACAGGCACCACTGACAAAGATGGAAGCACTTCTGCACCCTCATGACCCTTGGCATCCACAGTTCTCAATAAATTAGGCCATTTATGTCACAGGGTTTGATTTGGCTAGTCTATCTTGTGGGAGATGCCTAAACACAAAAGAGCATGTTGCATTCTTCCCTCCACACGCCCAGCTATTTTCTCATGCACCTGAGTTTGGTCCTTTAGTCTTACAGTACAGGCTGCTGTGTCTGTCTGCAATAAGCAATCACCTTTTAGGATCACCCATTTCCTGAGGATCAGCAGAACAACACTGCAGCAGCTATGAGTTCTGCAGTCTGCTGCCACTGAGAAAATTCAAAGAGAAAACTACCTAATTAATTTATTTAACCAGACTCTTCCCCAGTTTCCTATCTTCTCATTTCCTGCAGTCATCAGATTAGGCACAAGCATGGGACGGAACAGCCATTTTGCACACTGAAGGGAGCTGAACTTCTGCTTTGTAAAATGCCAACCACAGTAAAGCCTGTTACTCATTATTCTCCTTGTGAATTGTGGAAGGTTCTGATGTGCTTTGACTAGCATTTTGATTCTGTATTTTGCACTTCAAAATTAATTTACCATGTAAAGTGCTTAGAAATATCATCAAAGTGACAAACAGCTATATAAATGTAAATATTTATTTTAAGAAACTCCACCTCCATTTGAATGATGGATGCCAGGTTCAAATAAACATATTATTATGCTTTTATGCATTCATGCAGCAACCTAAAACCTGGAATGTGATACAGAATTGTCAGTGGTGATGAATGGTGCATACATTTCTGTAACAAAATTAATCCCCATCCTTGGCTTTCCACCATTTACTGAAGGAAAAAAGAATGCTTGATCAGTAACTGAATAAAAAGTACAGTTTTAAAATTAATTCCCCAATCATATTATGGTTTGCTCTTCAGCAACACTCTAACAAACCCTATCCTGGACAGAGTTAGACCAACAAGACAAAGGAAAAGGACTGTTTGGTGAAGAACTTGAACAAGTAGTACTGCATCAGAAAACTGCTTTGCAAATTGCTCAAATTAAGTAGCAGGATAGTGCATTGCCTCTGAAGGAATATTGTGAAGAATCTGATAGTTTTAGGATCAGATAGTGAATAGATTTGAGATAAATAAGAAAAATATTCATTTATTTTTTACAAATATTTAGAAGTGTAGTCTTCAGGCCATGGCATTCAGAGACCTGTGCTAATGTTATTTTTGTGATTGTATACATGTTTTTGGTGGGAGAATGACAATTGAACTTCAACTTGAACTTGAAATTGATGCCTTCAGGATACACACAACTGTCACCAGCGGGCAGCACTGTGAGTCAGATCATGACATCAGGTAATATACAGGTCTGTTCTGAAAGCATGCTGATAGTTCAGATCCTGATATTTCAGCTAATGCTTTCTCTTAAAGTACGATAAGGGGAAAAGATCTACATTAACATAACGGTCAGAGAATTGTAGATTTGTCCAGCAGAGAAACAGACCACTTGGGCCTGCAAGTCTAGGCCTCTTTGTGACAGAGTGCACTCGGTAAACAATCTCCTGACACTCAGCGCATTCACGCACACACAAACATTACCTTGTCATTCTGATGAGTGTACACACTTAAACGTCTTCCCCGGTATATTCTCATAATGAGTCCTAGGCCAAGCTGATGTGCTTAAGTTGACTTTATGGTGCCTTTCCTGCCATACGTGGTGAAATATTCCATTTCTTTAGTAATGGGAATGTGTAAATGTTGTTTGTATACTAAACTGAACGTACAGTAGATACTTTTTTTTTATGATTGTAACTGCATTGGTGGGTGCAAGATATTCTAATTCATGTGTAGTCCGAAGTTAGCTTTGCTGGTAATTAAAGATGATCTAACCAAGTGCCGAATAAAAAGGATCTCATCGCCCTCAGTGAGAGAGAGATAGGAGCTGCCAGCAGTTTACACTGGTTAAGAATAAGTATGGAGCTATTATTGTGTTTTCTGGTAAATATCTTTTCGTAAATACAGGCAGTTTTCATTTTATATTTTTACAAATTTTTGATGTATCTAATAAACATCCATGCACTAAAGTACTAAGCAAATCCAGCAAATTTTCCTTTCGTCATAATCCACATTTTAACTCTCAAACATTTATTGCAATGTTTCAACAGTAAACCCAATCACCTTCCTTAGGCAAAAGTGAGTCAGATGACAAATCCCCTAAAGACACGCTTCTTATGTACCCCCTTGACTGAGCAGGGCATGAGCAGAGCTTAATGCTCAATTCTGATTGGCTGGATCTGAATTGCCTATTCCTGATTGCATAGTCTGAATTGGCATTGATCCGATTGGTTGAGTCTTTAGGCTGAACTCTCTTTAGGAATGTGTGGTGCAAGACTGAAACTATCTCCACACTCTTAGAATCTACATATAGGTCCCTCACATACTCCACTTCTCCTGATTTCCTGATCTTTCTCTTGCAGGTATTCTGTTATGGTACGGCAACAACAAATATAGAATAGAGATAGGCATTTTATAAAAAAAATTAAACAATTATTTAAACTCAGTTCAACAACAAATGAAAAGTAAACAAACGACTAACTTAACCGGAAGTTAACTGCTATAAATTAGGAGAGACTTTCCTTATGTAAGGAATTTCTCAATGACGTGACTTTACTGCTGATCCCAGCCGAAATATGCCTTACCTGATGGACTTACGACGAAGGAGATAAAAACAGCTTAAAGAACCAACCTTTTCCCTGGCAAATAATGCTGTGCCCAGCCCTTTCTGCTTTCACAATACAGGGGCTATCTCGGATGCAGGTCTTTGAATGAAGATTAAATAATTTCGATCCTGCATTACCGCTGACTACACCAACTTTACTCAATCCTTCGGGTTTTCCGTACTTCGGTGAATCCTTCACTCTCTGACTGGACTAAACTGGCAACATTGTGGCAAAACTGCCAGCAATAACCCTTGAGACTTAAGATAGAAAGTAAAACTCCACTTTAAGACAAAACTGCGTCATGAGACGAATACACAGCATAATGAAGTAACTGACGAATTAAACAACAAACTGACCTGCATCACAGCATGGCTTTCCCGTTTTATACCTGTTGAAACAGGCCATCACATGATCTCTCACTGGCGGGAAATTACATCACCCCACTATCACAAGACCATTACATCATGCTCACCAGATACTCAATTACATCATGGTCATAAGATAGTCACAAGATACTCACAGGTTATGTAAGAACTCTTTTCCTTGCCAAGGATGTTGGCCTCATTAAACCTTGGTCTACATGAGCATAATAGGCAGTGTTTAATGATCCCAGTTTGTTTTGCTCTTAAGTTTTTTTAAGGTACTCTTGAGTTCTGCTATTTGCCAGATATTTGCCAAAAACATGGTGACTAGTTAATAGCAAAAAGTGAGGATGCATTAGAAAAAGGCTAAACAATTTGTTACCTGGAAGACCTAAAGAACTGTGTCAGGGAGTTGTGTATGCCATACCTCTATCAGCATGCCAAAAGAATATATTGGTGAGATTGGAGGGCCATTGAAGACCTGGACAGCAGAACGTAAGAGTGCCTTAAAAAACTTGAGAGCAGAATGAAGTGGGATCACTGAACACTGCCTATTATGCTCATGTAGACCAAGATTTGATGAGGCCAACATCCGTGGTAAGGAAAAGACTGCCTACAAGAGAAATACTAGGAAATCACTAGAGATGGAACATGTGGGGGACCTAAATGTAGGTTTTAAGAGTACAGAGATAGCTCCAATCTGGGACCACACATTCCAAAGAAGGTTTGGCCTAAAAAAAATCGTTCAATCAGTACAAGACCAATTCAAAGTAACTAATCAGGAATAAGCAGTTCATATCCAGCCAATCAGGATCGAGCATTAAGACACATACATGCCTTGTTCACTCAAGTTGGTATATAAGGATGTGCCGCAAGAGGGGACTTGTTATTTGACTAACTTGTGCCTGAGGAAAATAATTGGGTTTGACATTGAAATGCTGCAATCAGTATCTTAAGGCCAAAGGATAGTATGGATAGATTTAATATACTTCCATCGGATCTGAATCTGATGAAGTTTCCAAATTGCTGCTCTGCCTAACATTAACGAATACCATACTTTCTGAGAATAAGGCTGAGAGTCTGATCCAAGTGGCTGAATCATTCACTTAACAGCAGTGGGAATGTTTTATCTTCTTTTTCTGAATGACACATTTTTTAATGGATGGAATATATTCTGTAATGTAATTCAACACCATCCTGCAGAAAGCACTAATTTACCAGTGGATGGAGCTGACAATGAAGGGATAGCTACACACCTGGAAATAAACTGAATTTGTTGCTCAAAGTAATGAATGTTTCTTTAAAGTTAAACCTTGCTCTTGGATGCTTGACATAGTATTATTCCCTGGAGCATAGAAGAATGAGGGGAGATTTGATAGAGGTATAAAAAATTATGATGGGTATAGAGCGAGTGAATGCAAGCAGGCTTTTTCCACTGAGGCTAAGGGAGAAAAAAACCAGAGGACGTGGGTTAAGGGTGAGGGGGGAAAAGTTTAAAGGGAACATTAAAGGGGGATTCTTTACACTGAGAGTGGTGTGAGTGTGGAATGAGCTGCCAGATGAAGTGGTAAATGCAGGCTCACTTTTAACATTTAAGAAAACCTTGAAAAGGTATATGGATGAAAGGTGTATAGAGAGATATGGTCAATGTGCAGGTCAGTGGGACGGGGCAGAAAAATGGTTCAGCACAGCCAAGAAGGCCCAGAAAGCCTGTTTCTGTGCTGTAATGTTCTATAGTTCTATGGTTCTATGGTACCTAAGCGTGACTCGAGTAGCAGCAGTACTCTCAATGGATATGATTAAATATTCCCGTTTCAGCCTGATACAGCTAAAAAGCACACCTGCTTCTAAGGTCGGTACAGTCAACAAAGAAGTCTTAATGTGTTTAAATGAGCTACTGCTGCTTAAAACTGGTGGAAACAACACCATTTGTGGTCAGAAGTGCCCAAGGAGGAAACCTCGTAGGAACTGTGGGTGTAGATCGGGGTTACAAGTGTGTTTAAGGAAATGGGGTTTTACACTCCCTATACCGACAATGTTGGTTGTGAACATGCAGTCTCTGGTGAATAAAATTGATGATCTCAGAGCTAGTGTGCTGAATCAGAGGGACATTAGGACCGCGTGTGTCCTTTGGTTCATTGAGTCCTGGTTAACTCCTTCCATCAGTTATCCAGATCGACGGGTGTGGTGAACTACATATACCTGTCTGGACACGCCCCCTGCTGACTGCTCCTGTGGCTCCTCCCACAGACCCCTGTATAAAGACGATTGAGATCTGAGCCCGGCCTCTCAGTCTCCAGGATGTAGTATGGTGGTCAACCACTGCTTGTTCCTTCTTCCAGTCAATAAAAGCCAATATCCCGCCTTTACGTCTCAGAGAAAGTTATTGATGGTGCATCAATGGGTTTACTATACACCGTCTGGATAGATCAATAGACTCTCAAAAGCAGAGGTGGAGGAGTATGCCTCTTAATCAACTCTTCTTGGTACACAAATATGTCGGTGCTGTCCCAATTCTGTTCACCAGATCTGGAATATCTAGCAGTAAAGTGTGATCCTTTTTACCTACCACAGGAGTTCTCTGGGGTCATTTTGGTAGCAGTTTACATTCCACCTCAGGCCAATGTCAAGCAGGCTTTAGATGATCTGAGTAATGGGATCAACATGCACGAAACAGCATACCATAATGCCTTCACCATCGTTTTGGGAGATTTTAACCAGGTCAGTTTGAAAAAAAATCACTAAGCAACTACCATCAACAGATTACTCACAACACTAAGAGGAAACAACATACTGGATCGTTGCTACACCACCATCAAGAATGCTTACTATGCTATTCCACGCACTCAATTCAGGAAGTCTGATCTCCTGGCTGTACTTCTACTCCCTGAGTATAGGCAGAGACTGAAGACTGCAGCACCAGCAGTGAGGACCAAGAAGGTTTGGACAAGGGAAGCACAGGAGCGCCTACAGGACTGCTTTGAATCAGTGGACTGGATTGTATTCAGGGATTCATCTTTGAATCTGGATGAGTTTGCTGCAGTTGTTGCTGACTTCATTAAAGCCTGTGTGGATGAGTGTGTGCCTACAAAGACTTACTGGTCATTCCCAAACCAAAAGCCGTGGATGAACCAGGAGGTATATCATCTGCTGAAGGCTAGACTTGTGGCATTCAAATCTGGTGACCCAGGCCTGTATCAGAAAACCAGCTATGATTTGCAGAGGGCTACTTCAAGGGAGAAGAGACAATTTCGAATGAGGGTGGAGGCGATATCAGATGCACGGTAACTCTGGCAGGGTCTGCAAGACATTACTTCCTACAAAGCAAAACCCAATAGTATGAATGGCAGCGATGCTTCACCACCAGATGAACTCAATGCCTTCTATGTATGCTTTGGTAGGGAGAACACAACTACAGCTGTGAAGATCCCTGCTGCACCTGAGGACCCTGTGATCACTGTCTCAAAGGTTGATGTTAGACTGTCTTTTTTTTAATAAATTTTTTTAATTGAATTTTCAAATAGTTACAGAAGGAAAGACAAATTATCAACCCTTCTCCCCTCCCCTTAACTCCTCCCCCACCCCCTAACATATCCCTGTAGAAAGAGAAAAAAAAAGAAGAAAGAAAGAAAGAAAGAAAGAAAGAAAGAAAGAGTGCCTGGTTATCAGAAGATCCCCACATGCTCCATAGAGTTCATATTAGCTTTAGTATATATATTTATTTCTTTCCCCAAATAACAAATAATTTTATCTTCAGAGCACCTATATTTTTAATCCTATCTTTTGTAAATAAGGGAGCCAAATTTTCAGAAATATTTCATACTTATCTCTTAAATTATAAGTAATTTTTTCAAGTGGAATGCAGCTGAAAATTTCATTCTTCCAACGAACTATATTTAAGTATGAATCCAATTTCCAAGTAACTACAATAGCCTTTTTGGCTACTGCCAATGCAATTTTAATGAATTCCTTCTGATATTTATTCAGTTTGGATTTTGGTTTTATCCCTTCAATATCGCCTAGTAAAAATAATGTTGGATTATGTGGAAGTTGTGTTCTAATAATTTGTTCCAATAAAACTCTTAAATTTCTCCAAAAAGGTTGAATTTTAAAACAAGACCACGTAGAGTATAAAAAAGTACCAATTTCGTGATTACATCGGAAACATTAATCAGATAAATTTGGGTTTAATTTATTTATTTTTTGTGGTGTAATATATAATTGATGTAAAAAATTATATTGCACTAATCTTAACCGAACATTTGTTGTATTTGTCATACTGTCAAGACATAGTCTTTACCAACTTGTTTCTTCAATTTTAATATTCAAATCACTTTCCCATTTTTGTCTTGACTTATGAATTCCTTGTTTAATTGCCTGTTTTTGAATCAAACTATACATACAAGAAATAATTTTTTAATTTTTTCCTTTTTGAATTAAAGTTTCTATTTCATTAGGTTTCGGCAATAACATTGTTTGACCCAATTTATCTCTTAAATAAGCCCTTAATTGGAAATAACAAAAAAGAGTGTTGTTTAATATTTTGTATTTATTCTTTAATTGATCAAATGGCATTAATATACCTCCTTCAAAACAATCTCCTATATATCTAATCCCTTTTTGATACCAATTGTATAAAAGTTGGTTATCCATTGTAAAATGAATAAGTTTATTTTGAATTAAAGGTCTCTTTGCTAATAAAGATTTCTTTATCTCATCATCAACATTTATCTTGTCCCATAAATCAATAAAATGTTTTAATATAGGAAATTCTTTCTTTTCCCGTATCCATTTAGATTCCCACTTATATATATATCTTCTAGTATATTTTCTCCTATTTTATCTAATTCTATTCTAATCCATGCCGGTTTATCTTCAGCAAAAAAAGATGCAATAAATCCAAATTTGCTTTATAATAATTCTTAAAGTTTGGAAGTTGTAACACTCCTAGGTCAAATTTGCATGTCAATTTTTCCAACGATATTCTTGACATCTTGCCATTCCAAAGAAACTTCCTCACACATTTATTTAACTCTTGAAAAAACTTCTGCGGTAATTGTATTGGTAGTGTTTGGAATAAATATTGTAATCTAGGAAATATATTCATTTTTACAGCATTTACTCTGCCTACTAATGTTATTGGTAATGTAATCCATTTATCAAGATATTCTTGAATTTTTTTCAATAATGGTAAATAATTTAATTTATATAAATTCTTTATATCATTATCAACTCTTATACCTAAATATTTAAACCATTTATTGACCATCTAAATTGAGTTATTAGTCAACATTGACTATAATCTCCTTTAGTAAGGGGTAGAATTTCACTTTTATCCCAATTTATTTTGTAGCCTGATATTTTCCCATATTCTTCCAATCTAGAAGTTAATTTACACAGCGGATGCAATGGGTTTGTTAAATAAAGCAAAACATTGTCAGCAAATAAATTAATCTTATATTCCTCCTGGTTAACTCTGAAACCCATAATATCTGGGTCCATTCTAATTAATTCAACTAATGGTTCTATCACCAACACAAATAAAGCAGGTGATAATGGACAACCTTGTCTAGCTGACCTTGTTAACTGAAATGATGTTGAAATTTAGCCATTTGTCACTACTTTAGCTTTGGGATTAGTATTTAAGGTTTTAATCCATTTTATAAAAGATACTCCTAATCCATATTTTTCCAATTCCTTAAATAAAAAATCCCATTCCAATCTATCAAATGCTTTTTCTGCATCTAAGGCAACTGCCACACTCATTTCCTCCTTCTTTTGTGCCAAATGAATTATGCTAAGTAACCGAGTTACATTATCTGCCAATTGTCTATTTTTGATAAATCGTGTTTGATCCATATGTATTAATTTTGGTAAGTATTTAGATAATCTATTAGATAAAATGTTTGCTATTATTTTATAGCCGGTATTCAACAAAGAAATAGGTCTATATGATGTTGGCTTTAAAAGATCACTATCTTTTTTTGGCAATACTATTAAAATAGCTGTCGAAAAAGATTCTGGAAGTTTATGCATTCTTTCCGCTTAGTATATTAACTCCATAAAAGGAGGAATTAGTAAATCTTTAAACTTTTTATAAAAATCAGGCGGAAAACCGTCCTGTCCTGGGGATTTATTACTGTGAAGTAATCCTAAAGTTTCTTTGACCTCTTTTGATGCAAAAGGCATATCAAATCCCTTCTGTTCTTCCAAATTCAATTTTGGAAGAGTTATTTGTGATAAAAACCTTTCTATCTCGACATTATCATTTTGTGATTCTGATTGATACAATTCAGAATAAAAATTCTTAAAAGTTTCATTAATTTCTAAAGGTTTATTAGTAATTATATTTACACTTGTTCTAATTGCATTTATCGTTTTGGAAGCCTGGTCTGGTTTTAACTGCCAAGCAAGAATCTTGTGTGATCTTTCACCTAGTTCATAATATCTCTGTTTAGTTCTCATAATTGCTTTTTCTGTTCGGTATGTCTGAAGTGTATTATATTGTAACTTCTTGTTAACAAGCTGTCTTTGTTTTTCTTCTGTCATATATCTTTGAGATTCTTTTTCTAATTTTGTAATCTCTTTTTCCAATTGATCTATTTCTTCCATATAGTCCTTCTTAATTTTAGAAGTATAACTTATTATCTGGCCTCTCAAATATGCCTCCATTGCTTCCCATAATACAAGTTTATCATCAACTGAATGTAAATTTGTATCTAAAAAAAACTGAATCTGCTTTTTCATGAAATCACAAAAATCTTGACGTTTTAATAATATTGAATTAAATCTCCATTTGCAAATCGATTCCTCTGTATCCATCATTATCATTGTCAATGTCAAGAGAGAATGATCTGACAATATTCTTGCTTTATATTCCATATTTTTCACTCTGTCTAGAATTTTTGTTGATAATAGGAAAAAGTCTATCCTTGAATAAGTTTTATGTCTATTTGAATAAAATGAGTAATCTCTTTCTTTTGGATTAATTCTTCCCCATATATCAATCAAATTTAAATCTTTCATCAATGATAAAGTTAATTTTGCTACTTTTGATTTTGTAACTACCTTTGTTGATCTATCTAAAACTGGGTCTAGACAAAAATTAAAATCTCCACCTATTAATATTTTGTCATGTTCGTCAGCCAAATTCAAAAAGGCCTGTTGTATAAATTTTACATCGTTTTCATTTGGTGCATAAATATTCATAAGAGTCCATAGTTCTGAAAAAATTTGACAATGTATAATTACATATCTCCCCGCAGAATCAATTAATACATTTTGTATTTTAATTGGTGAAGTTTTATTAACCAAAATTGCAACTCCCCTTGCCTTTGAATTAAATGAAGCTGCAATAACATTTCCGACCCAATCTCTCTTTAATTTCTGATGTTCTATCTCTGTTAAGTGTGTTTCTTGTAAAAAAGCTATATCTGTCTTCATTTTCTTAATGTATGGTAAAATTCTTTTTCTTTACACCAGTCCATTAAGCCCATTAACATTAAAACTTTAAAAATTTAGTAAATTAGTCATTAGTTTTAATAGGGTTACTCCAGTCTATAGTAATACCTAACTTTCCAACTTTCATAGTACCTTGGGGAATCTTTTTAAAATTTGTGTTGCTATGTGTCTCCCTCCCCCCACCCCGATTGTCCAGGCAAAGAAAGAAAGATTAAAGAAAAAAAGAGTAAGAAAAAAAACCCAAAATACCCCCTACTAATGTTGTGAATTAAAAAAAACACATTACCCCCCCCCTCTGTTGTACAGATCATGGCAATCACCATGATTACACACGTGAGTCCCATAGCAATTGATCTGAAGTTCCCCCAGCTCCCCCATAACATAAAAAATATACATAAGAGAAGAAAAAATTATATCACTGCTCTCAATTCATATTTCTCAAATTTTTACTTTTCTCCCCCTCTATCATATAATTAAGAATATATTTAAATATTCTTCTGTCTTTAAACATCCATCAACTCCATTCACTGTCCCTGTCTTCATCTTTAATCCATTTCACTTTTAAATCTTTGGCTGTGATTAGCGAATATTTGGGAGTTCTTGTGCAAATTCTTCCGCATCCTGATAATCAGTAAAAAATCTTCTTTTTCTGTCATCCAAAAAAATTATCAGAGTTGCCGGGTGGCGCAAAATAAAGTTATAACCCTTTTCCCATAAAACTTTTATCGCTGGGTTAAATTCCTTCTTTCTCTTCAATAGGTCATAACTTATATCAGGATAGAAAAGAACTGTTTTCCCTTCTATCATCAATGGCCATTTCTCTTTCTGGCACGTTAGGCAGCCGCCTTCAGGATCTTTTCTTTATCTTGATATCTTAAGCATTTTATCAAGATTGTTCATGGGTTTTGATCAACGTGAGGTCTTGATCTTAAGGCTCTGTGAGCCCTTTCAATTTCAATTAACTGGGTTCCTTCTTCCAGTTCCAAAATCTCCGGAATCCATTTTTGAAAAAAATTTATTGGATTCTCTCCCTCTATCCCTTCTTTAAGTCCAACAATCTTAATATTATTTTGTCTGCTAAAATTTTCAAGTACATCCACTTTTTCCAACAACCATTTTCTTTCTGATGTCCAGGCAGAAATATTATCTTGCATTTTGTTCACTCTATCAATGGTGTCTCCTGTTATTTCTTCCAAGTTTTTAATTTTCTTGTCCATTTTGTCCTGTCTTTTCATCATTTTATCAAACATAATCTTCAAATTTTTAATATTTTTATTACTTTTAATGCTTTTAATTCATGCATTATTTGCACCAAAGATTTTTTATGTCTCAAATATCACCTCCAACCTTTTCCTGTTGCTCTACTTTATTTGTTTCTTCATCTTCGTCTGATTTATCCAGAGAATCTGATTCCACCTCATATTCATTTTCACTTTCAGTTCCACTCATAGTTGGGATTTGTAGTTTGAGTTACTCGTGTTTGTGCATGCCCCTTCCTTCTCGCATGCGCAATTCCTGCTGCTCTTTTTTTTTGGAGACGGTTGATGTTGCCGCAGTTTCCTGTCCTGTATCGCCGGAGGTAAAATGCTCTTGAGCCCGAGGTTCGTTGATGGCGGCCGGCCTTGATTCTTTTCCAACTTGTGTTGTCTTCAAAGTAGTAGTTTTCTTCTGCTTCTGTTTAGGAGACATATCTTACGACAATCCTGAGAAGTTTATAAGTAATTTTTTAAAAAATTTACTAACTTTTCTTCACTTAAACATTATTTTACTGGTTTTTAATGGGAGAGTTGGATTTCCACGTCTCGATCCTACGTCATCACGTGACGTCTCCCAGACTGTCTTTAAAGAGTGTGAATCCTTGCAAGGCAGAAGGTCCAGATAGAGTACCTCGTAAGGCTCTGAAAACCTGTGCCAACCAACAAGCAGGAGTATTCAAGGACAGATTCAGCCACTCACTGCTATGGACAGAAGTTCGCACTTGCTCCAAAAAGGCAACAATTATACCAGTGCCTAAGAAGAATAATGTGGGCTTCCTTAATGACTATCGACTGGTAGCATTCACATCAACAGTGATGAAATGCTTTGAGAGGTTGGTCATGACTATACCGAACTCCTGCTTCAGCAAGGACCTGAACCCATTGCAATTTGCCTATCGCCACAATAGGGCAATGGTAAATGCAATCTCAATGGCTCTTCACATGGCTTTAGACCAACTGGACAACACAAAAACCTATGTCAGGATGCTGTTCATCGACTATAGCTCAGCATTTACTACCATCATACCCACAATCCTGATTGAGAAGTTGCAGAACCTGGGCCTCTGTACCTCCCTCTACAACTAGGTTCTTGACTTCACAACCAGAAGACCACAATCTGGGTGGATTGGTGATAACGTATCCTCCTATCTGATGATCAACAGCGGTGCATCTCAGGGATATGTGCTTAGCCCATTGCTCTACTCTCTATATACACATGACTGTGTGCCTAGGCATAGCTCAAATGCCATCTACGAATTTGCTGATGATGCAACCATTGTTGGTAGAATCTCAGGTGGTGACAAGAGGGCGTACAGGGGTGAGATATGCCAACTAGTGGAATGGTGCTGCAGCAACAATCTGGCACTCAATGTCAGTGAGACAAAAGAGCTGATTGTGGAAGGTTAAGACAAAGGAACACATACCAATCCTCATAGAGGGATCAGAAGTGGAGAGAGTGAGCAGTTTCAAGTTCCTGGGTGTCAAGATCTCTGAGATCTAACCTGGTCCCAATATATCAATGCAGTTATAAAGAAGACAAGACAGTGGCTATAATTTATTAGGAGTTTGAAGTGATTTGCCCTGTCAACAAATACACTCAAAATCTTCTATAGTTGTACTGTGGAGAGCATTCTGACAGGCTGCATCACTGTCTGGTAGGGAGGGGCTACTGCACAGGACCAAAAGAAGCTGCAGATTGTAAATCCTGTCAGCTCTATCTTGGGCACTAACCTACAAAATATCCAGGACATGTTTAGGGAGCAGTGTGTCAGAAAAGCAGCGTCCATTATTAATCACCTCCACCACCCAGGGCATGCCCTTTACTCACTGTTACCATCGGGTAGGAGGTACAGAAGCCTAAAGGCACACACTCAGCAATTCAGGAACAGCTTCTCCCCTCTGCCATCCAATTCCTGTATGGACATTGAACCTTCGGACACTACTTCATTTTTCTTTGATATATAGTATTTCTGTTTTTGCATGTTTTTTAAAAATTTATTCAATATACATAATTGATTTACTTGTTAATTTATTATTATTATTATTTTTATTTTATTTATTTTTCTCTGCTTGGTTATGTATTGCATTGAACTACTGCTGCTAAGATAACAAATTTCACATCATATGCCAGTGATAATAAACCTTATTCTGATGTTGATTGCCAGTCACAAAGGTTCCTTAGTCTTAAATGTTATTACTCACATGCCTCCACACCTCCTCTGGCAGTTCTTTCCAGAGATCATATACTCATTGAGTGAAAATTTTCACCCTTTCAGATCCCTTTTAAAACTTCCCACTCTCACCTTAAGCCTACGCCCTCTATGAGAAAGGGTATGATTTCTATCCTTGCTACGTCTCTCAGAACTTCACATGTCTCATGTTAACACTCAGTTAACGTCCCTGGAACAGAAGAGTTAGTCTATCAAATCTCTCCTTATAAGTCAAGCCATCCAATCCAAGCAACTTCCCCTGTGAATACTTTCTAACTTGTAACCGCTGGACACAACAGACATTGACAACTCAGCTGCAAGAAAGAATGTCACCTGATTCTAAGACTCTTGCACAAAGCAGTTGTTTTAGATCTAAGTACAATTCTTGGCATTTTCTTTGAAACACAGTATGACTGATTGGGAATTGTCAGAGCAAGACAGTCTGCCAGATGAAGGAAGAGAGTGATGGATGGGGGGAAATAGAGAAATGCTCTCAGCAGTAGGCCTCAGCAGCCCAGGATAATCAGAGACCATGAATCTCAATGAGAAATACTACTTTGATTTACCTGTGCTCCAGTATCGCAATATGCCACAAACACCATGCACCACCTCTGCAAAGGCTGCCAGTAGATTTCAATAGAATATCTATTCAGAACATTAGATTTGATGCCATTAAATGCATTCTTGAATCATTGTGAACATTTCTAGCTGTACATTATATTAATAAATGTGTGCAGCAGGAAGGTAGCATACTGACTGCATTGAACAAACAGGTTTGAATCCAAATGAATATCCCTGCCCCTTGATTGAATTTAAGCCTGCAATGACATAGGTAGGAAAGATGAGATGGTCCTGGAAGGAGATTTTATGGAGTTAAGTAGAAAGCTGAAAAGCAGGACCTCAGGGTAGTCTTCTCCGGATTGCTGCCTAAGCCACACACCAGTGAGGGTAAGAATAAGATGATTTGACAGATGAATGTGTGGCTGAGGAGCTGGGGCAGGGATTCAGATTCCTCGATCATTGGGATCTCTTCTGGGGAAGGTAAGACCTATACAAAAGGGATGTTACACTTGAACACAAGGAGAACCAAAATCATTGCAGGCACATTTGCTAGAGTTGTTTGGGAAGGTTTAAACTAATTTGGCAGCGGGATGGGAACTGGAGTGATAGGGCTGACGGTGTGGCAGTTAACTTACAGAAGCAATGTATAGTGAGACTCCCAGCAAGGACAGGCTGATGATAGGGCAAAATTGTAGTCAATGGGATGAATTGCAATGTAAAAGGGGGACAAAATAAGAAGGCCAATGAATACAAGACTGAATGTGTTATATTTGAATGCATGCCATATATGGAATAAGGTAGATGCAATACAAATTGGCATGTATGACATTGTGGGTATCACTGAATCAAGGCTGAAAGAAGATTTTAGCTGGGAGCTTAACGTCAAAGGATATACATTGTATTGAAAGGACAGGCTGGTAAGCAGGTGTGGAGAGGTGGCTCTGTTGGTAAAAATTAAAATCAAATCTTTTGAAAGAGGTGACATAGAATTAGAAGATGTAGAATCATTGTGGATAGAGCTAAGAAACTGCAAGGGTAAAGAGATGCTGCAGGGATTTATATACAGACCAAACAATTGCAAAGGAATGGACTACAAATTACAATGGGAGACAGAAGATGCATGTCAAAAACACAAAGGGATTTCAATATGCAGGTAAACTGAGAAAATCAGGCTGGTGCTGGATCCCAAGAGGGGAATTTTTAGAGCAGTTTATGGTTTTGCCCACTAGGGGATCAGCTATTCTGGATTGGGTGTTGTGAAATGAACCGGAATTGATTAGAGAGTTTAAGGCAAAGGAAACCTTAGAGACCAGTGATCATAATATGATGGAATTCACCCAGCAATTTAAGAAGAAGCTGAAGTCAGGTGTATTAGTATTACTGTGGAGTAAAAGGAATTACAGAGGCATGAGATAGAAGAAGTGAACACCAGCAAATATGATGGCAGAGCAGCAATGGCCGGAGTTTCTGGAAGCAGTCTGGAAAGTTCAGGACAGATACATCCCAAAGAAGAAGTTGTATTCTAAATACAGGATGAAGCAACCAGGCTGACAAGAGAAAGTCAAAGCCAACATAAAGGCCAAAGAGAGGGCAAATAATGGAGCTGAAATTAGTGGAAGTTTGAGGGTTGGGAAGTCTTTAAAAAGCAACAGAAGGCAAGCTAGTTAGTAATTTTAAAGTGGATACCAAAAGTTTCTTCTGATACATAAAGTGTAAAAGAGAAAAGAGTAGATATCGGACTGCTGGAAAATGATGCATGAGAGGTAGTAATGAAGGACAGGGTAATGGTGGATAAAGATAATACATATTGTGCATCAATCTTTACTGTGAAAAACACTAGCAGTATATCAGAAGTCCAAGAGTATTGAGGGCAGGTGTGAGTGAAGTTGTCAATACCAGGGAGAAGGTGCTTGGGAAAATGAAAGGTTTAAAGTTACATAAGTCACTCAGACCAGGTGGTCTACAGATCAGGGTTCAAAAGGAGGTGGCAGAAGAGACTGTGGAGGTATTAATAATGCTCTCTGAAGAGTCATTGTGTTTTGGCAAGGTTCTGGAGGAATGGAAACTCTAAGTGTTACCCAACACTTCAAGAAGGGAGAGACAGAAGAAAGGAAATTATAGGCCAGTTAATCTGACTTCAGTGGTTGGGAAGATGTTGTAGTCGATTGTTGAGAATGAGGTTTTGGAATACTTGGAGGCACGTGGTAAAATAGGCCAAAGTTAGTATAGTTTCATTAAAGGAAAATCCTTCCTGACGAATCTGATGGAATTCTTTGAAGAAGTATTTAAAATGTCAGTATCTACAGGTGAGGTGCCACAGGATTGGAGGATAGTTCACGTTGTTCCATTGTTTAAAAAAGGCTCTAAAAGTAATCCGGGAAATTATAAGCTGGTAAGTTTGATGTTGGTAGTAGGCAAATTATTGGAAGGAGAACTAAAAGATAGGATCTACAAGTATTTAGATAGACAGGGACTTATTAGGGAGAGTCAACATGGCTTTGTGCATGATAGGTCATGTTTAACAAATCTATTAGAGTTTTTCGAGGAGGTTACAAGGAAAGTGAATGAAGGGAAGGCAGTGGATGTTGTCTACATGGACTTCAGTAAGGCCTTTGACAAGGTCCCACATGGGAGATTAGTTAGGAAGATTCAGTCACTAGATATACATGGTAAGGTAATAAATTGGATTAAACATTGGCTCAATGGGAGAAACCAGAGAGTGGTAGTGGAGGATTGTTTCTCTGAGTGGAGGCCTGTGACTAGTGATGTGCTGCAGGGATCAGTGCTGGGTCCATTGTTATTTGTCATCTATATCAATGATCTGGATGATAATGTGGTAAATTGGATCAGCAAATTTGCTGATGATACAATGGTTGGAGGTGTAGTGGACAGTGAGGAAGGTTTTCAAAGCTTGCAGAGGGATTTGGACCAGCTGGAAAAATGGGCTGACAAATAGCAGATAGAGTTTAATACAGACAAGTTTGAGGTATTTCACTTGGGAAGGAAAAACCGAGGTAGAACATACAAGGTAAATGGTAGGGCATTGAGGGGTGCAGTAGAACAGAGGGATCTGGGAACACAGATACAAAATTCCCTAAAAGTGGCATCACAGGTAGATAGGGTAGTAAAGAGAGCTTTTAGCACATTGGCTCTTATAAATCAAAGTAATGAGTATAAGTTTTGGAATGTTATGGTCAGGTTGTATAAGGCATTGGTGAGGCTGACTTTGGAGTATTGTGTGCAGTTTTGGTCACCTAATTACAGGAAGGATATTAATAAGGTTGAAAGAGTACAGAGAAGGTTTACAAGGATGTTGCCGGGACTTGAGAAACTGGGTTACAGAGAATAGGTTTGGACTTTATTCCCTGGAGCATAGAAGAATGGGGGGGGAGATTTGATAGAGGTATATAAAATTATGATGGGTATAGATAGAGTGAATGTAAGCAGGCTTTTTCCACTGAGGTTAGGGGAGAAAAAAACCAGAGGTCATGGGTTAAAGGTGAAGGGGGAAAAATTCAAAGGGAACATTAGGGGGGGCTTCTTCACACAGAAAGTGGTGGGAGTGTGGAATGACCTGCCAGATGAAGTGGTAAATGCGGGCTCACTTTTAACATTTAAGAAAACCTTGGACAGGTGCATGGATGAGAGGTGTATGGAGGGATATGGTCCAGGTGCAGGTCAGTGGGACTAGGCAGAAAAATGGTTGGGCACAGTCAAGAAGGGCCAAAAGGCCTGTTTCTGTGCTGTAGTGTTCTATGGTTCTAAATAACAAGCAAGACTGACAAAGAAGAATTGGTGGATGTTGTGTACTTAGATTTTCAGAAGGTCTTTGAGAAGGTGCCATACATGAGACTGCTTAACAAGTTAAGAGCCTATGGTATTACAGGAATGATACTGGCATGGAAAGTACAAAAATCTGAGGTGCATAGTGACTTGGGAGTCCTCATGCAGGATTCCATAGAAGTTAACCTGCAGTTGAATCTGTGGTGAAGAAAGCAAATACAATGTTAGAATTTATTTTGAGAGGACGAGAATTTAAAAGCAAGGATGTAATGTTGAGGCATTATATGGCACTGGTAAGGCCTCACTTGGAGTGTTGTGAGTAGTTTTGGGCCCCTCATCTAAGAAATTTTGTGCTGACTTTAGAAAGGATTCATAGGAGGTTCACAAAAATTATTCTGGAATTGAAAGGTTTATCATATGAGGGGAGCTTGATGGCTCTGGGCCTGTACTCACTGGAATTCAGAAGAATGATGGAGGATCTCATTGAAACCAATTGAGCGTTGTAAAGGCCTCAATAGAGTGAATGTGGAGAGGCTGTTTCCTATAGTGGAGGAGCCTAAGAGCAGAGGACATGGCCTCAGAATAGAGGTGAAGAATTGTTTTAGCCAGAGAGTGGTGAATTTGTTACATTCATTGCCATAGGTGATTGTGGAGGCCAAGTCATTAGCTATATTGGCAGATTTGATAGATTCTTAAATAGTTATGGCATGAAGAGATACAGGGAGAAAACAGGAGATTGGGGCTGAGAGTGAAATGGCTGAGCAGACTTGATGGGTCAAGTGGCCTAATTCTGCTCCTGTATCTTATGGTCTTATTTACAGATCACTCTGAAACTTCTAACAGCTAGAAGGCTTGATATAAATATCCTTTGAGCTCTACAAATATGTTCTTATTGAGCTCTATTTTAGTTGTTAAAACTCCGCTATATATCTTAAACTTAACTTTCCCCCTATGACCAATTCCCCTGTCCTCAGAAATATTCCCATACTAATGCAAATAATTAAAGGGAATTAACCAATAGAAATATGACCCAAACCTTTTTCTGAATGATGAAACACAGAACTATCAGGGAAGAGCCCCTGAATACCTCAGAATGCACCTAACCTGTGACTACTACAATGATAATAAGTCAGAGAAGAGTAGAAAAGATTTCATTGACACTATTACCAATAAAACATGCCTCGCTTCCACTGGCTATCGGTGATGTGTTGGCTTATCTACAACAGAACCATGCGTCAGTATATCAAGCAAAGACCTGTAAACAAAATGCATGTCACTCCACAAGGAACACAATCAAGAAGAAAAATCCAGCAATTTCAAGAAAAAACAGTAATTTTACTCTGTATTGTAGAGTGTCATATTTCATTCAGTCAGATGGATTTCCTTTATTATGAAAGCTATGGCAAATATAAACTGTTTGACCTGAAGGAAACCTTCCAATTTTAAAATTGCTACATAAAGATGGAGATTGAACACTTACAAAATAATAAGTGGCAGAGACTGCAATCTTACAACAATGGAGTTCCAAGCCAAATATGGAGTCACAATGATTAAAATAGAGGATTCTCTAATTGTTTCAAGTCTGAATGACAACACTATTATCAAAAGTTTTTTTTAATACTGAAAGGCAACCAGAATGTTAATGTAATAGTAAAACAAAACAGCTATGAAAGCTTGCAGCAGGGTCAGGACCAACTGAAAAAAATGGGCTGAAAAATGGCAGATGGAATCTAATGCAAACAAATATAAGGTGTTGTAGTTTGGGAGGACAAACCAGTGAATGGTAGGGCACGGTGGAGAATGGTAGAACAGGCAGATCTAGGAATATAGATCCATAATTCCTTGAAAGTGGTGTAAAGAGAGCTTTTGGCACATTGCAGTTCATAAATCAGAATTAAGTGTAAGAGCTGGGATGTTATGTTGAAGTTGCATAAGACATTCAAGGCAAAATTTGGAGTACCTTTTGCAGCTCTGGTCACTTACCTACAGAAAAGATATCCATAAGATTGAAAAAGTACAGAGAAAATTTACAAGGATGCTACTGGGACTTGAGGACCTGAGTTTATAGGAAAAGGTCAATTATATTTGAACTATATTCCCCAGTGCGTAGAAGAATGAGGAGAGATTTGATATAGATATACAAAATGTTGAGGAATATAGAAGAGTAAATACAGGTTTTTTTCCTCTAAGGATGGGTGAAGCTGGAGTTAAAGATCATCGATTAAAGGTGAAAGATGAAATACTTAAGGGGAACCTGTGCAAAAACTTCTTCACTGAGAGGGTGATGCTAATGTGGTATGAGCTACCAGCAGAAGCAGTGGATGCAAATTCGATTGCAATGTTTAAGAGAAGTTTGAATAAATTCAATGATGCGAAGGGTATAGAGGGCTATGGTCCAGGTGTGGGTCAATGGACTAGCAGAATAATAGTTTGGCATGAACTAGATGGGGCAAATGGCCTCTTCCTGTGCTGTAGAAAAGAAAGAAAGGAATGGGTCAGGAAATGCTGGGTAGACTGAGATTTTTTCTCCTGGTTTACTGAAGATTTGGTGGGTGCTCTTAGATGTTTATTAGATCATGTGGGGTATAGATACAGAGGATGCTCACAGCTTTGTCCCCAGAGTAGGGAAGGCATAGGTTTGAGGTGAGAGGAGAAAAATTTAAAATGACCTGAGCGGCAACCTTTCCACTTGGAGGTTGGTAGGCATACAGAACAAGCTGCCAGAGATATTGGTGGAGACAAATACAATCACAGTATTTAAAAGACATTTGGGTAGGTACTTGGATAGGAAATGTTGAGAGAGGTGGGACCAAAGATAGACAAATTGGACGAGCACAGATAATAACCATTGTCCACTTGCATAAGTTGAGCTGAATAGCCCATTTTTATGCTGTATAATTCTATGACTCCATAGGATTTCTTTATTAATTGTGTAAAATAGCAAGATCCTTGATATACTAAAATGGGTACAGTGGTAGTTCTTTCCTCCATTAATTAAGGTCAAGTGCATGTGATACCTTTTGTCACATGTCTGTTGGTATTTCTACTTGACTAAATCTTTCAGTCTCACATATAAATTAAACACATGTCCAGTATCAATTACTAAAGTGTATGATAGCAGGAGATCTAATTCTTTGCGAAGCAGAAATACATTGAGGTGCGTGTTCTCTGAAAAAGGAAATGTAGAGGTTAAGACTTTGAAGCGAAAAGTGCAGGCCATGCTACACCTCAGAATAAGATAATTGCTGATTCTATACCTTATCTATTTGCATCTAATCACTAAATCCTGTTTTTTTTTTGGCCTCTGGAGTTGAAAAATCCAGCGATTTACAGCCCACACAAAGAAATTTCACCTCATTTTAGTGTTAAAAGCCAACTCGTTATCCTGAGACAGTAGCCTCTATTTGAAGTCTCCACCCAGAGGAATAACCATTCAACACCAACCACGTTTAGCTTATCATTCAGCCACTCCTGAGAATCAATCATCTACTTTGTGCCAACTTCATAGTAATTGAATCCTTCTTAAAATCACATAAGTCTTGTGCAAATTTAACAAGTCTCCATTACCATTTTATTCCAAGCCTCTTACAACAAAGAAGAATCTGCTTTCTTTCCTTATTGCATGCTGTACTTGATAGTTTACTATATGCTTTTCAAAAAGTAGCAGATGCAGATCACTCTGTACTCCAAGATTCTTATAGTGTAATGGATACTGGCCCTAAAACTTTAAAAAAGTACTGCAATTCAAAATCTGGATAACATTTCCTCGATTGACTTCAACAGCAGTACAATATGAAAAATTCATCTCCAGTGTGATTTTCAGCCTTACTGGTGTGAGAAAATAACCAGTTCTTCTTGACTCAGAAAACAACAAATTATAACCAACTCAATTTCTCAAAAGATTTACTGCCTAAAAGGCTAAAACTTAAACTACATTTTTTGTCCTGGTCTGGGACTTCCAGCAACCTCAAACATGGTCTCAAAAGTGTACTTGATTTGATTTAACCATAGAAATCAGGTTTAGGTTCGTCTCAGCTTCGCATCTTCAGGATCACTCCAGGCCACGGCTTTTGATGTCTGCACAACCGACAGTTTGCTGCTCACTGCTGCATTAGGGAGCTCAGCTAAGCTCCATTCTCAAGAACAGAAGAATTCATCTACTTTTCCTTCTGCATACAGGAGCAGGCAGACTGATCAAGGGCATTGCACACATTCCCAGGCATGCACTTATGCAGTGCTGCTTCTTAGCATCTTCTCAAGCAATCTCCTACCAAATGCATCTTTTTGTACTTGCTGGAGAGGCTTCAGATCTTTTGCAAGTACTGCTCTTCAATGCCAGTCCAAGTCCCTCTAACTCCCTTGAGGGCATTCTTCCACCAATCCCCTATTAAGGCGGCATCTACTTATTCCAAATCTGTGCACTGCTGCAGGTGGAAGAGTACTTCTCTTTAAGAAAAATGGCTGTAGCCATTGTTACAATAAACAACTTTGAAAATGTGTAGTAGATTAAGACAAATGCTAAAATTGACACAATGAAAACTTACACGAAGAAATATGTGAAACTCTTTATAAGGCTTTCACGACAGCATTGGGTTAATATACAGAACTGATTTAATAGTTAGTAAAGGCAAGTTTTCCTATTCTTCCTATGAAAAGCTAAACATTATATTTCTTCATATCCTGCTCTCGTTTCTGCCTTAATCAAATTCAATTTTACTGTCGTTTTAATCAGGTTCTATAGGCTGCGTAAGTCTAGGTAAGATAATCTCTGGCCCTGCCAAATGGGAGAAATTGAGGTGCAAAACCTCCTCTTTGTGTGGATGCTGTGTGATTTGTTACCCTGTTACAAATCAGTACCACGAAATAATAGACAGTACACCGTATGCAATTAACTAATTTAACTTTATAATTCTTAATTTGACTGAAGGGTTAGTAAAGAAAATCAAAAAGGGCCCATTTTAATGAAACAGTCTAATGTGCACAAGTTGGAGCTCACGGTTCCCCTTCTGTCAATCCTCCATCGATTTCCCCAGGCTTCATTGACTCCCGGCCCCATGCCAAGTTCACTCCTTTCTGGTGTCTAGGACCTCTTCCTTCCAGTGTTTTTTCTCTCCACTTCTTGCTGAACAAAAGACCCAGATCACCTTGATGTCCGGCACACAGCATGAAAACACACTATCCTCATTGGACGACTCACATTCCAAAGCACCCATTATCTCTAACCATAACCCAAACACTGCTTCTATAGAAAGACCAGTACATTAGCAGTGAAACCTTTCCCAGGGTGTTACACATGTATATCACCAAATGAAACAATGTACTTCCGGACAAGGTGCACAACACAGTGCACATAACTCATGCATGACATATAAAGTAATATTACCACAAATAAATTTATAAATAATCAGGTGTATTTGCATTGTAAGTTAAAATGTAAACTGTACTATGCTGTTGGCACTTCATACATGGTGAGATTTGGTTGGTGGAATGGAGTTCAATGGTCTCACAGCCTAGGGCAGGGGTCGGCAACCCGCGGCTCCGGAGCCACATGCAGCTCTTTCATCTCTGTGATGCGGCTCCCCGTGGTTTGTTAGTTTTTGAAATGTAATTCAAAATTTGAAGATTATGGTGATCTTGTACAATCTAAAAACGTTGTGGAGACCCCATTTCCTGGCACATCTGAACCAGCTCACAATTAGCCACCGTTCCGGCTAAAGGAGATAGCCTACGGGGGTTTGTGAGTACGTGTCTTTTGGAGCATCCGCGCCCATGGGGACGGGTTGAGGGAGGCTTTAAAGCAAGGCTGTTTAGTTCAAATAAAGTTATCTTTGACTGCAGTGTCGTTATTTTAGCGCTGCATGTAGCACACCGCTACAACGTGTTTTTTATCACGATTAATGTACATCACCACTGCCAATGCCTGACACCCGCCAGTGCGCGCTTTCTTTTAATTCTTCGATCCAAGGTAGGCTAACTATGGAGTAACCTTCAACCCAACGTCTTTTTTTCAGTGTTCAAAATGTTTTTGTTGCATGCAGAAATGTAATTTCATTTTCTCTGCAGGAGTTCATCAATTTCATAAATGCAACACATTATAGTTTGTTTATACATAGCATAAAGGCAAAAAAAAACCGTTGTATGGAGTGTTATTTCATTTTAAATGTCAAACGGGTTTTGTGGCTCCCAGTGTTTTCTTTTCTGTGGGAAATGGGTCCATATTGGCTCTTTCAGTGGTAAACGTTGCCGACCCCTGGCCTAGGGGAGTAGCTCTTGTCTGATTGTTCGGGGGTGGAGAGATTCAGTGAGATTGTTAGATGGATGGGAGGGATCATTGACAATGCTAAGGGCTTTGTATACGCAGCATTCCTGGTAAGCACCTCCAATGGGTAGGAAGAGAGATCTCGATGATCCTCTCAGCTGTCCTCATAATCCTTTGACGGGTCTTACTATTTCCATACTAGGCAGTGATGCAGCATTATCAGAACATGCTGAATGGGGCTCCTGTAAAGATTGGTTAGAATTTGGAGTGGGAGGGGAGTCAATCTCCTCAGGAAGTGGAGATGCTGTTGTGCTTTATTGACTAAAGAATTGGTGTTGAGGGACCAGGTGAGTTTGTCTGTTATGTGCACCCCCAGAAACTCGATGCTCTGAACTTTCTCCACAGAGGGGCTGTTTGCTTACATTTTTAAACTGCATTTGCACATGTCTCATTTGTTTCACTTAGCTTTATATCAAGAATAAGTATGATGAATTATACTCTGCCTGTTTTTTCTAAGTCATTAATATAAAATGAGAATGGCTGAAGAATCAGGACTGTACTCCTTTCCTGTGCCTTTACTAATCCTTGGTCCTTTCTGAGTTGTTATCCTCATGACCAAATCACTTATGCAACAGCTTTTGGTATTGTATCTAAATGGCAAACAAATATCACAGAGGGTCATCCATCTGCAGGAGATTAGAAAACGAGAATTAAAAGAGATATATATTTTGAGGCAAATTTTTAATTGTGCCTGAAATTTCAACCTAAATCTGTGAGATTTAATGTTGCAGGTGCTTTATGTCAACAAAATAACTATTTAATTTTCTCGGTTCTTTATTCATCAGTTAAAAATTTACAAATCATTTCTAACCAGTGTGATGCTTCAGTGAGTCATTCTCTTTGTTGTATCTGACAATCCTGACTTGCTTACCAGCTGACTGGGTGATTAATGCTTGTTCTTGTCGAAAGAGTCACCTGTGCTCCACACTATAATTTCATCAGAGATTTTATTGAGCCAAAAAGCTTTAATCATCATTTATAAGTTCATATTAAGATAATTAAATGCAGTGTAACTAATATTTCATGTAATGACCTTGAAGGTTCTGTTATTAAATTTAGCCTTTAATGGTGCCATGTAGATTGGTGGCCTCAAACCTAACTTTTTATGCATTGAGTTAGTTATTGGGTCAATTGGCTTTAGTGCCCTTTGACAATGGCACCAAAAAAAAATCAAGATGAAATCCCATTCGGAATCAATGTCAATTTAACACAGCTGAAAGGTTATTCTGCATACATGTCCATTTTGATTAATTAGTCCTTCAATGCTCAGTGTCTAAGCTTATTCATCTCCTCTGAAGAGAGAACATTCATCACTTCTTCACTAACTACCAATGTTTATTTAATTACACTGTATCCCTATAAAATATCAGTGTCTCCAGAAGAGGAAAAATAAATTGAATTTATGTACTCTTTGTGGAAAATCTCTGTAATTATGACAACTTTTATACAAAGATTATAAATAGAAGATATTTGAGTAATTCTGATGTGTTCTTACTGAATATACTTAATGATCAGATGATTAAAAGTAAACACCAATCAACAACGTACAAGAATACACTGTGTGCAATAAATTGAATTTATTGAAATGTATCTGTTAATAATATGGAAAAAAATCTGCAATTTATCAAACATACAAGTCAATAAGAAGGTTTGAAAACTTAGATTTTTTTTAATTGTGGCTCATGATTTCTTGGGCAGTATTTTTTTATGGGTAAGTATTGATTACCTTACTAGAAGAATACCAGCTCATGGGAATTTCTGAACTTGTTCATCCAATGGAACTGAATTAGCATACACACTTAAAATGACATGATTGCTAGCAAAACCCAAGTTAACAACTGCATCTCTATTTCTATGTAATTGGGCTTCTGACACTCTCTGGCTCATTAACTCCTTCCATTCAGTTCCCTTGGTGATGTCATAATAATTATCATGAATTTTTAAACAAAACGAGTCACTAAGTCAAGAATATGGATAACAAAAATGAAACCACATTAAAATCTAATATAATTATAAATAATGGTTTGATTCTTATGAAAGGAATGAGTGCAAATACCTTTATTGAATTAGACATGCATCTAAGTTTGTTGATAATTGTTGAGAATACAATGAATTCACATTATACATTATTAATAATGTACAAAAGAAAGTGACCTAAATTATATTCACAGTGGAGCTCCGGATGTCAAATGGGTGCATTTCTGTCATTCATTACATTATTGCTGTCATTATGTCAATTAAGTTATTCAAATGTTAAACTATTCTGAACAGCAAAGTGGAAAATGAACTCATCACAGCACAAATCTGAATAAAATTGGAACATGAGAGCTTTCAGAGTTAACTGATATTTAGACTGAAAAGACATACATTTAAAAGGTCAAATTAAAGTATTAGGAAAGATTACAGAAGATTAGATTGTGTTTACAATGCATTGCATTTTCTGCGCTCCTTATTCATTGTCATGAAGAAAAAGAAAAGTTGAAGTAATCCCACATGGAAAATCAAGACTCCATTGTGCCAGGTCACGTCCATGGATTATAGAATCCTACACAAGCACAAAATACACAGAGGAGTTTGATGGAACACATTTGGTATTCTTCACCTTTCATGGACTTTTGTATAATTGACAATACAATGATCAGTCATGAGTCATAACCTTCTAAGATGCTGCTGGGAGTACTACACATTACTCCAATGTAACAGATGGTACAGGCACAAAGCAACCAAATATTTGATTTCACATTGAAAATTGTCAGTGATTATTATTAGCTCTACAAGCACATTCATTTTAGAAGCTTCTCAGCAGAAGAGATAAATGAGTTAAATAATAGTTCTCAATAAACACTCTCTGAGGCCATTTTATTCAGTAACTCCTATATCTATAAAGTGGTCACTTGAATGTACATTTGTGGTCTTCTGCACCTGTAGCTCATCCACTTCAAGGTTTGACATGTGCAATCAGAGGTGCTCTTCTGCACACCAGTGTTTGATTCCCGTGTGTTTATTAGAAGTTTGTCCATTCTGCCCGTGACCATATGGGTTTCTTCCAGCTGCTCCCATTTCTTCACACATTCTAAAGATGTATGGTGAGGCTTATTGAGTTGTGGGCATGCTTTGTGACACTTGGAGACTGCTCCCATCACATGCTGTTTGAACTTTTTGAGGATAGGTCATGGAGTTAGCGGTCATGGACTGAGAGGGAATTAGAGGTCAGGGATAGTAAATGAAAAATCTTGCTAGGGCTTCAACTCCAGGTTGAAGTACTCTGTGGTTGAATGTCAGCGATCCAGGAGGTCATGTTGATAGGCACTGAGGAGGCCAGAGATTCCCAGGTCACAGACCAGTCCTGGGTCAGAGGACTGTATGTATGAGGAATCCAGCATATGGGTGAAATTACAAGTCCAGAACTTGAGATCAATGCAAGTCCAGAACCTTATGAAATCTGGAGAGCCAAGCTAAATGCTGAAGTCCAGAACACAGGTAGTTCAAAGGTAGAAGCCTGAAATTCAAAGTCCAAAGTTAGAGGCCCAAAGGAGTCACTTTCAAGGATGCAACAGTTAATGTTCTCAGTATTATTTATTTACTTTTTTCTTTATATTTTATTTGCATAGTTTGTCTTCTTTTTCACATTGTTTGTTGGTCTTTGTATGTAGTTTTTCATTGATTCTTTTGTACTTCTGTGTTCTATCATGAATACATGCAGAAAATGAATCACAAGGTAATATCCAGTGGTATATACGTACTTTGATAATAAAATAACCTCAAACTTTGGGAGTCTCACAGCCTCTGATCACTGGGGTCAGAGGTCCATGTGAGTCCAAAAGTCAAGGTCAAACCCAGGATTGTGAGTCCTGGGATGAAATCTGTGTAAAGCAGGGGTTCCCATAAATCTTTTTTATGCCATGGACCCCTGGTTGGGAATCCCTGGTGTAATGTGTAATGGTGTAATTCCATGGCCTGAGAAGTTTATTGCTAAACTCAGCTTTCTACCACAGTGGCTTGATCTTTCCGAAGGATCAGAGTTGTTTGTGACAAAGTTAAACTTTTAACAAATACCCTTTGCTCAGCCTTTTTTTTTTGTAAATCGACCCAGTCTTCAGCACTTACTGTAAGTTGCAAGGAGCAATCAGTTTGAAGCTGGATGCACAGTTTTGCAGATAGTGTTACAAAAGACAGGCTGCTAGCCCACAGCAAGTGGTTGCCTCGTAATAGTTTGTTTTACATAGTGAAGTGACCGAAAGATTACATGTCTGCGTAAGCTAAACACAAGACAATGGGTTTATGTCACTTAGCACTTCAAAGTTAACCATGCGTCAGCCCCCACATTATTAATAGTGTTGTTTGGGATCTCTCTTGCCAGAAGCTTTTAAGGTTATCTGTTATTTAATTTCAGCAGAAGTATCTGGAAAATATCATATGTAGATAATGTTATTTCGTAGAAACAATATCATAAACACTGGGAATGCTAGGAATAACAGAAAGACGGGGTTTCAGAAAGAAGAACAAGAATTCATTCCTCAATCTTTGGCTTCTACAACAGGCGTCTCATTTGTCTGCAACTCCCTGATATGTTCTTCTAGTTCGTAAGAATTGTCCCTGTGTTTAGTAATCCCTTGTAGTTTGTAATTCTGTAGTAACTCAGAAATCTTTTATACATTAGAAATTCTCTGTGAGTGTTAAACATGTGTTAAGAACTAATATTTAAATTTAAACATTGATCATTAAAAATAAAATAACTGTTTAAACTACTTTGTTAACTGGAATCATGGTATCTCTTCCTTTGTGGGGAGGGGGAACTATCACTCAAGTAGTGGGTATTGACAGCTAAACCTCACTGCAGAAGCTAGAGAGGGAAATAAGCTCATCCTTGAAGTATAGGTGGGTACAGTATAAGCTCCCTATAGTTAGGGTACCCAGAGATTCTGTATTTGTATCAGATAGAAAGTAAAATCTTCTTTTGAGTTTAGGATTTTGCGGACAGGGAACCCAATGCCAACAAGACTAAAGTTGGAGGCCTAATATCTGCAAGGCTGTGAATCCAAGTCCAAGGACTGGAGCCTGGAGGCAGTTTGTCCTCGAATGGAGGCCTGTCTGTGTGTGGATGGGCAGAAGAATGGAACAGGGGCTTGTTTTCCTGCTAGTCCTGCTCTGCAGAAAATTGTGAGCATGCCTCGTTGGCAACAATAACGGGCCACACCCAGCACATGCTTGGGTGTGCTGGTTTTTAATGTATATGACACATTTCACAATATGCTTCAATGTACATGTGGTAAATAAATCTGACTATCCAGTCCATGAGTTGATTTGATGCAAATGACACGTTTCACTGTATTTTTATGTACTTGTGACAAATAAATATACTTTCATCTTTAAAAGTGATTAAGCCACAGAACCATGGAACAGATAAGGCTCATTTCTTTATGTATAGGTATGAAGTGCCTTAGTAAGGCCTGTGGGTGTGTGTAATCAAAGCTATATGAAGATTTGAATGCATAGGTGACTTTTGTACAAGCCTCAGTGTGTGTACATGTAGTGCACATTAAGAATGCAGAATTTATTTTAATTGTCCAATGTGTAACCCATGCACAAAAGACTTGATCACATTTAAGAATCATGTTTTAGATTAAATTCCTACAGGCAGCATGCAAAATCATTACAATGCATGAATGAATTCCTTATCATTTATGTTTATGAAATTCATTAAGGTTAATGTTTTTTCAGTTGAGAACTATTAAGCACATCAGGTGGCTTTGCCCTGGCATCAGGATAGTAAGATAGATTTGTATCAAAGATCTCTCAAAGTCCTCCTTTTTAAGTTTCAGAAATGAGTCTCTGCTAGGTAATTTTTTTCTGTTTTTACACTTCAATTTGATTATACTTGTGATGCACCATCAATAACTTTCTCTGAGACGTGAAGGCGAGATATCGGCTTTTATTGACTGGAAGAAAGAACAAGCAGTAGTTGACCACCAAACTACATCCTGGAGACTGAGGGCCGAGCTCAGGCCCCAATCGCCTTTATACCGGGGTATGTGGGAGGAGCCACAGGAGCAGTCAGCAGGGGGCGTGTCCAGACAGGTATATGTAGTTCACCACAACTTGACCTTCATCGTATACATGCCAGAGAAAGCACAACCTCCAGTGGTGGAGCCAGATTGGTTATAAACCTGTTTGCTTGTTTTCATTAAACTTGTGGTGAAAATCTCCACCATGATGGTTGTGCTGTATAAAGAAAGTAAGGCAGCGGCAGATGGAAAAGAGGGAAGTGTGTATAATTATTTGAGAAGAGCAGTAAGATTGGAGTAGTAGGTAGATTTTCGGATGAACTTGCCAGTCACAAACACAACCACTAATGCTTCAGATGCTGTGGCAATCGGTGGAGTTCCTTCCATTTTTTCTGAAACAGTCTGAAAGATGGCTTGTGTTGGAAAACAAGGAGCTAATAAGATGTTGAGCAAGGGTTCTACAATTCTGCTGCTCAACTTTGGATGGCAATGAGAAAACTTGTAGTGAAAAATGCTAAAGACAATTAAACTGATGATATGCCAAACAAGTGCAGAAATATAATTAGTACAAAGGTAAAATGGACGATGAAACAACCATTGACTATCTTGGGAATGGAAATCTATGACAATAATCCGAAGAAGTCCCCAATGTGAACTATATGTAAGGCAAGCAATTTGTTTCAGTCAACACAAGCAGAAAGAAAAGGATAGCTCTTTGAAATAGACTCATGCTGACTGGTTTAGCTTTCTGATTGGCTCAAAGATGTCAAGCTGAAATTGAGCTCCGACATTGACATTAAGTCCAGATGAGGTTGGAAAAGAGAAGAAGTAGCAACCGTTCTGTGCTGCCAGTGTTCCAAGTGGTTTGGAATTGTATATCTAGTTGTCAGGTACCTGATGTATGAATTACACATTATGTCCAAATACGATTTGGCAATAAATCTTCATCAGGTTATCGATGTGGCTGATATTTGAAGTCATTAAATTTAACACTGAGTTCTGCTCAATATTCCCTCTAATTGGTAGTACAGTATGCACAAAAATCTTGTGCTGTGTGATTTTTTTGCTCAGTGACAACATGTGTGCACTGAATAATTTCTTCAATAAAAACAGCATAAATAAACCAGTTGTCATGGTGAACTCTCGGAGGACTGAACCCAGGTGCGGAGGAATGGCAGGATTCCCAGGAAGAGATGGAAACAAGAGGTTAGACATTGGACTACCAACAGAGCCTTGGAGGAGCGACTGAACAACGCCACAAAAAAATTCATTTTCTCTGACAAAATGACCCCACTAAGGCATTGAATGAGAGTACTCTTTAAATAATCATAGAACATGGGGAACAAGTGCCAATCGCAATTAACTTGACAAGATTAAACCAACAACACAAGGGATTAACAACTCTAGTTCAGATATTGATTATTAAACACCCTAGAAGATCAATGCTCTATGCAAGTTCTGTGGACTCATGACACCAATTCTAAAGCATGCAGCCAAATCATCAAAAAATCCACTCTGTCAAAACTGCCTGCATCAGAAACCGGAGAAGGTAGTGTGATTGTGTATGATTATGAAACATACCTAGTATGCCAATGAGGCAGAGGATGACTAACTTTTCTATACAGTTTAAAATCCTTTCTGTGCCATTAGCAAAAGATATGTGTGTACGCACAGCTTAGAGAGAACATTGGTTCTCTCCTCACTTGGCTATTGCATCCTGAAAGAAAGGTGAATGACATGGTGAATGAAGGCTAGTATGTGTGCACAGTTGTGTTCAGCTTCATGAACCATGCAGAGTGAGAGGGAGAGGAAATGAATTAAATGCAATATTAAGAGTTGGCAATGTTCAAATAGGAGTTCAACCTTTAAATCTGAAAGTAGACAGAATAAGAAGAAACGATATTCCAGTGATAATCAAGTACTCATGCCAGAACAAGACCTTCATTGTTTTATCTCAATGAAAGAAGCTGCTAAAACTCACTTGTAACAGAACTGCTGAAGTGTGGGTGAGGTGGTTGGGGGATTGGTGGGAGGATATGTTCAAAGCAATCTTACAATGCAAAACTCATTACTGCACTGGAATGAGTATTAAGTTTCGTGTCACATAATGCCCAAGTTCAGAGGTAATGCTTCTTCACAACTATAGTATATTCCCATCTACTTCCTGTCAAACAGAACTAAAATATCTGACCGAGACAGTCAGGCCAATGATAAGAATATCAATCTTACAAATTGAAGCTCTCTGCCTCTGGATCACTAACCGTGGTTCCCATGTACAAATTTTGCAGAGAACAGCAAATTTGTTTTTAGAATTGCACACAACTTCACATTTTGAGAACCAAGTTCACTTAAGTAGGGGTTGCTCCTCCTAAAATTATGCCCTTTCTAACATCGAACAGGTTCATAAAAAATCTGTGGATGGCTTGTTTACAAATTCAACAGGTTGATCATGTCTGTTGTAACAGAAAAGTTCATCCACAGGTGAAAAATTATTCCGGAAGACAGCAAGAGTTCGACAATCAACATTTTGGGGCTGAGACCCATCATCAGGACTGGAAAGTAAAGAGGAACAAGCCAGCAAAAAAAAGGTTGGGGGGGACAGGGAAAGGAGGACAAGCTCAAATGTAATAGGTGAAACCAATTAGGTGGGGGAGGGACATTGAGGTAAGAAGCTGCGAGATGATAGGTAGTAAAGATAAAGGGCTGGAGATGAAGGAAACTGATAGGAGAAGAGAGTGGACCATGGAAGAAAGGAAAGGGGGAGGTGATAGGCAGATGAGGAGAAAGGAGTAAGAGGAAATGGAAGGATAGTGAAGGGGAAGTGGGAAAAAAATTACCCACTTTAATTAGAGAAAGTGATGTTCGTGCTATCGAGTTGGAGGCTACCCAGACAGAATATGAGGTGTGGTTCCTCCAAACTTAGAGTGGCCTCACTTTGGCAGTAGAGGAGGCTAAGGAACAACATGACAGAATAGAAATAGTGATTGGTGGTTAGCTACTGGGAAACCGTTTTTGGCAGATTTAGTGAAAGTACTTGACAAAGTCATTCCTCAGTCAATGTTGGGTCTCACCAGTGCAGAGGAGGCCACATTGGGAGCATGGAATACAGTAGAAGATCCCAACAGTTTCAAAGAAGAACTGTTGCCTCCCCTGGAAGGACTGCTTGGAGATATAAATGGAGGTAGGGAAGAGGTGAATGGGTAGGTATAGCACCTTTTCTGCTCGCAGAGTTTCTCCACAACTTCCGCCATCTCCCCTCTACTCTCCACTTTCCACAGGGATTACTCCCTCCATAATTCTCTTGTTCATTCATTTCTCCCCATTAAATTTCCTTGTGGCACATTATCCCTGCAAGCAGAACAAGTACTACACCTGCCACAATCTCAGATTAGAGGAGCAGTATGTTACATTCCACCTGAATATTTCCAGCCTGATGATGTGAACATCAATTTCTCTAACTTATGGTAACTTTGGTTGCTTCCCAGTCCCTCCCCTTCCATTTCCCTCTCTGGCTTCACTCTTACCTCCTCTCTTCTCTTCTCTTCACCTGCCTATCACCTCCCCTTGCTGCCCCTTCTCCTTCCCTTCCTCCCAAAATCCACTCTCCTCTCCTATCAGGTTCCTTCTTCTTCAGCCCTTTATTTTTTTCCACTTATCACTTCGTTCCCTTTCCTTCTCAGTCCTGATCAATGGTCTTGGCCCGAAAAGTCACCTATTTATTTATTTCCATACATGATCTGCTGAGTTCCCCCTGCATTTTGTTTGCGCTACTCTGGATTTCCAGCATCATGTGTTTAAGAATTCCACAAGAACATAACACTGACTAAGTCGTGCAGATACCAGGTTTGACTTAGTATCTTCTGTATTTATTATCATGCTTTATTGCTCAAAGTAGTCAATACCATGTTGATTAGTTTCTCTTTTAAAGAGCTGTTAAATATTTAATGTTACAACCATTTGAAATTACAAAAAAAACATATTCACATTCTTAAAATTGGCTGGATTGATTCAAGTAACCAGTAAATAATTTCTGTATGACTGTAGATATTGTGGAGTTGATTAGGACAAAGCAAATGTCTCTGCACTGAAAAACAAATTTGTTGGCTGAAGTCAATCCATCATTACACCAATACATTATGCTGGAAGAAAATGTGACAAACTCACTGACCTTTACAGGTTCAATAAAAAGAAAAATGTGCTCTTTTTATTTCCCATTGCCTCAGTGAAATTCTTATACCAATAACATTTGCCAGTGGATAATGGATTTTGAGCAGTACCTAGTCTGATTTTTCATTTCTGATTGTCCACCAAGTGTGAGGTGTGGATACTTGTCAAAAACACTGGGTTCATATGTTATAAAAAATAGAACATTGAAGGTTTGCCTCATAAATCTTTAAATTTAAGTTTACTAGCCTATGGCTTACCCAGCTTCTGCCTGTATTCTTTTTAAAACAGTTTCCATCAGTACAGGTACACCACAAGGTTATGTGCTTGGCACATTGCTCTTCTTGCTTTATGCTGATGACAGTGAGGCTAAGTACAGTTGCATTACCTTACGTTGATTTGTTGATGACCTCACAGTTCTAGGCCAAATCAAAGGTTGTGATGAATCAACATACAAGAGGGAGATTTAAAATTGGCGCCACAGCAACCATCTCAACTCAGTCAGCAAAACCAAAGAGCCAATAATTGATTACAGAAGGAAGAAATTGGTGATCCATGATCCAGTCCTCATCAGGGGATCAGACGTGGAGACAGTCAGTGACTTTAAATTCCACAGCATTATCATTTCAAAGGATATGTTCTGGGACCAGAGAGTAAGTGCAATTACAAAAAAAAAATCAGGGCAATTCTTCTACTTTCTTAGAGGTTTGCTAAGATTTGGCTTGTCATCGAAAACTTTGACAAACTTCTGTCGGTGTACAGTGGAGAGTATACTAACTAGTTGCATCATGGCCTGGAATGGAAACAACCCTGTAGAAGTGAAAAGCCTATGAAAGTTGGTGGATGCAGTCCAGTCCATCACAAGTAAAGCCCTCCCCACTACAGAACACTTCTACAAGCAGCACTCTCATCCATCATCAAAGCAGCATCCATCATCAGGGACCCAGACCATGCCCTTGTCCAGCTGCTGCCATTGGGAAGGAGGTTTGGGAGTCTTAGGTCTCAGCCCAACCAGGTCCAGGAACAGTTATTACCCCTCAACAATCAGGCTCTTGAACCAGAGTGGACTACTTCACTCACCTAAAACTGAATTAATTCCATAACTCATTGACTCACTTTCAGGATCCTACAACTTATTTTCTCAAATTATTTAATACTTACTTATCTAATATTATTTTTTCAACTTATATTTTCACAATTTGGGTCTTTTGCACATTGATTGTTTGTCTTTGTGTGTAATTTTTCATTCATTCCATCACGCTTACTGGTATTTATTGTGAATGCCTGCAAAAAAATGAATATCAGAGTTGTATAAAGCAACATTTATGTACAGCTTTGATAATAATTTTACTTTGATCTTTGAAATTTAAATAGTGGTGTGACATTTGCTGTCCTCCAATCCACCAGGACCTGCACAGAGTCAAGTGGATTTTGGCAAACTATCACAAATGCATCTGCCACCATTCCTTCCAGTACCCTGAAATACATCCCATTAGGACCAGGGAACCTGTCTACCTTTAGGCCCATTAGTTTGCTCACCTCTTCAGCAATTGTGATTGTATTGAGTTCCTCACACCCCGTTGCATCCGTAATATCTCTTTTAGGCATGGTAGAGGTCTCCTCCAACTAGAAGTCCAACACAAAATAGTTGTGCAAGGCCTTGGCTATTTACATATAATTACATTATTAAATCCCACTTCTCATCCTCCAAGAGAGCTACAGTTACTTTGACCTCATCACTTCAAAAAATTATAAATGCTTTTATCATTTCTTTTTATATTTACACTAGTTTAGTTTTATATATAATTTCCCTTTCCATATTGTTTGTTTCGTGGTTTTTTGTTGATTTTTGAAGTTTCCCCAACCTTCCAGTTTCCCACTATTCTTAGAGACTTTTTATGGTTGAACTTTCAGTTTGATGTCTTCTTCCATTTGTCCCCACACTTAGTGCCCATGCTTTTAACTGGAATATACTTTTGTTGAGTACCACACAAAATATTTTTGAAAGTCTTATCCTGTTCCTCAATTTTCCCTCCATGCAGCCTGTATACCCGAGTGCTCCAGAGATAGATACTCACTTCTTGATTTTGTTTGCGAAGCTGGCTTTCTAAACATAACATCTGCCACTTGTAAAATGAAACATTGTAAGTAAACTTCCAACTAACATTCTGCTTAGGTGCTGGTCGTAAATGGAAGTCAATTTTCAGTTCTTAATATGTAATTGGAAAGCAGTAATCAGTTTGAAGTTAAAAACATAGCTTTACAAACAAACTCTGCACCTTGCACATGCTATCTGTGTGGAACCAGTTGCTAGTCATTGCACTTGCTTTATTACTGCTCATGAATGCAAGAGAAGACAATGAGTTGTTTAATTTGGATTGTTTCAAACAGACAAGCTGACTCTTTGCTTAGTTGCTTAGTTCAAGGAAGCTTGTAAATCGGATAGATCATATCATTTGGTTTATTAATAACTGATATGCTTATAGTTTGAAATTCATCTGCTCTAATTTACAGCATTAATTGTGACAAATGAGCATTAGCCAAGATCTGTGTCTCCAAAAATGCTTTTAGACTGTTGGTGTTAAAAGGCTATCTGAAGAAATATCATATGCATATGATGTCATCCAGGTGTGGAAAAAGTAGAGAGTAGAGAGCTGCTCAGGCTTATTTGGAATGGGATAACGAACATCAAGAAATCATAAGGAATACAGGGTGACTGAAAATCCATTACTTCCGCTTCGGTTTCTGCAACAGGCGATTCATTTGTCTACATCTTATTGGTATGTCTTTGTAGTTTATAATAATTGTACCTATGTTGTGGAAATCCTTTGAGTTTAAGAACTCCTTTGAGTATGAGAAATGCTTTGTGATTTGGAAATGATTAGATTTTCAGAAATTCTTTGTGATTTAGAAAAAATTAACAGAAATCATTTGAGTTTTAAATGTGTTTTAAGAATGTGTGATTTATACATTTATCAATATAAATAAATGAACTATGTTTGAAACTAGTTTGCTAGCTGGAAGTATCTTCTCTTTGATAGGGAGTGGCAACCCACTGTTCGAATAGTGGGTATTGGGAGCTGAGCCTACTGTGGAGAATAAATAAGGAAGTAAATTAGTGTTTGAAGATAGGTAGCTACAATATTATCTCCCATTAGTGAATGTACATGGTTATTTATATTGGATAGGGCTTAAAGTCTTCATTTTAGTTTAGAACTTCACAGTTAGCAAACCCAATATCATCAGACTCCTCCATGCCATTGTAATCTCCCTTGTTTTGGCATAATGCACTGGTTTTATATTGAGCTACTTAGACCCAACATTTGCATAAAAATTCAATCATACTGTGATCATTATTTCCAAGAGGATCCCTAATGACAAGGTTGTTAACATTACATGTTTCGGTGCACAGAACCAAATCTATGAGCACATTTTCCTTTGCTGGTTCACACTGAAGTCCTCCAAGTCTGCCTTGACCAATTTAATTCACTCAACTTATTTGCAAGTTAACATCCATCCCCATGACCACTGCCATTCCATTGATACATGCATCAGATACTTCTTGGTTTATTACCTATGCCACTGTGATTTTATTATTTAGAGGCCCATAGGCAACTCCTATCAGTGATTTTTTTCCTTTACTATTTCTAACTTTTACCCAGATGGACTCAGTCTGCTGCACCTCAGATCTTATATCATATCTCACTATCATCCTTATCTCATCCTTAATTAAGTGCAGTATCCACCTCCCTTGCCTTCCTGACCATTCTTCTGTATTGCCTAATATACAGTTCCCAATCATCTCCATCCTTCAACCACCTTTCTGTAATGGCCACCAAATCATATCTCTTTGTACTGATTTGTATCACAATTACTTTGACATTGTTTCAAATACAACAGGCATTCAGATAAAATGCCTTGCACTCATTGTCCTTAGAGAGTCTAATAACCATTGTGTCTTTTGCATTTGCTTTTTCTGTACTCCACTCTGAGTTTTCTATTTCCAGACTTTGAACTTGGTCTCTGTATTACTTCTGTCTTTCTGCCTGGAATCCTATTCCCTTGCCATAATCTCTCCCCAACAGCACTAGCAAAAAATCCTACTAGGACATTGATCCTAGTTCTGTCCAGATGTAAACCATCTGTTTTGAACTAATCCCACCTCTGCCAGAAACATTATTTATGCCCAAAGAATTTGAAACTCTCCCTCCTGCACACTGCTCAAGCCACATGTTCATATGTTGCTATTCCTACTCTGACTAGCACACGGCACAGGTAGCAATCATAAGATTATTATCTTTAATGTTCTACATTTTATTTTATCTCCTAGCTCCCTAAATTCAGCTTGTAGGGCTTCCTGCCACTTTACTCCAATATTGTTGGTATCTACATGCACCACATCAAAAGTCTATAGTGAGGAAAAGGCTTGAAACTATTATCAAGGAAGAAATGGTGAGACATCTTGTTAGAAATGGATTCCAAAGGTAGCCACAACATAGATTCATGAAGAGCAGGAGAAGTTTGACAAATTTACTTGAGCTCTTTGAAGATATAATGAAACAAGTGGATAGAGGGGAAAAGATAGATGCTGGATTCTTGGATTTCCAGCAAGTGTTCGATAAGGTACTGCTTAATAGATTTATCCATAAGTTAAGATTACATGGAACTGGGTGGTAATGTTTCAGCAAGGATAGAGGATTGATTAATTAACAGAAGGTAGAGAATTGAATTGAATAGCTATTTCCCTGGATGTCAGTCATGGTGAGTGGAGTCCCACTGAAGTTGGCGTTGGGCCCACAACTGTTCACAATTTGGAAGAGGGAGCCGAAGGTAAAGATAAGTGAGCTGGCCTGAGTCTGGCAAATGCAATGCAACATTGCCAAATGTAAGGTCAAATTATTATTTAAATGGTGAAATATTACAGCATGCAGTTCTCCAGAGGGATTTGGGAGTGCCTGTGTATGAAATGCAAAAAGTTGGTTTGCAATGGGTTATCAATGGAAAAGTTGGTTTTCCTTGCTAGAGGGATAGAGTTTAAGAACAGGAAGATTATGCTGCAACTGTGCAGAGTACTGGTGAGGTTGCATTTGGAGGAGGATGAGCCTCAAGTGAAAAAAAAGTACTGGCTTGGGAGACAGTGCAGAAGAGATTCACCAGGTTGCTTCCAGAGATGAAAGGCTGCACTTCAGAAGCTACCCTTCAGGGACTAGCTAACTTCCCTGTCTAGTCTCCGTGGCGAGCTCCAGCTGCCAATATCCATTGGTTGATTGCTGGATCACTCACTCCCTACTAAGCAGGAGATAATTTTAACTAATGAAGTAGTTTAAACATAGTTTATTTTATGTTTGAAATGTTCAAATTTAGACAAGTAGATATAAACACACATTTAACACTCACAGAGGATTTCAGAGTGATGAAAGATTTCCTAATTACAAATGATCTCCCTCCTAAACAGATAGACTGTTTTGGATACTGTTGGGGGAGATGTCTCATCAGGGGAAGGCAGCAGCAGCTGAGTTCATTGCACCATGGGTGGCTCTGCGGCACAGGAGGGAAGGAAAAGGAGTGGGAGAGCTATAGTGATAGGGGATTTGATTGTAACGGGAATAGAGAGGTGTTTCTGCGGCCACAAACGAGACTCCAGGATGGTATGTTGCCTCCCTGGTGCAAGGGTCAAGGATGTCTCTGAGCGGCTGCAGGACATTCTGGAATGGGAGGGTGAACGGCCAGTGGTCGTGGTGCGCATAGGTACCAACAATATAGGTAAAAAATGGGATGAGGTCCAACAAGGTGAATTTAGGGAGTTAGGAGATAAACTAAAATTAGGACCACAAAGGTAATAATCTCTGGATTACTGGATTACTCTGGATTACATGTGCTAGTCAGAGTAAAAATAGGAGGATATTTCAGATGAATATGTGGCTTGAAAAATGATGCAAGGGGGAGGGATTCAAATTTCTGGGGCATTGGAACCAGTTCTGGGGGAGGTGGGACCGATATAAACAGGACGGTCTGCACCTGGGCTGGACTGGAACCAATGTCCTAGGTGGAGCGTTTGCTACTGCTGTTCAGAAGGCTTTCAACTAATGTGACAGGGGGATGGGAACAAGTGCAGAGAGACAGAGGGGTGTAAAATGAGGGTAGGAGCAAAAAGTAGTAAGGTGAAAAATAAAAGTGGCAGGCAGGCAAATCCAGGGCAAAAAGCAAAAAGAGCCACTTTTCAACATAATTGTATAAGGGCTAAGAATGTTGTAAAAACAAGCCTGAAGGCTTTGTGTGTCAATGCGAGGAGCATTCGTAACAAGGTGGATGAATTGAATGTGCAAATAGTTATTAATGAATATGATATAGTTGGGATCACAGAGACATGACTCCAGGGTGACCAAGGATGGGAGCTCAACATCCATGGATATTCAATATTCAGGAGGGATAGACAGGAAAGAAAAGGAGGTGGGGTAGCATTGCTGGTTAGAGAGGAGATTAACGCAATAGAAAGGCAGGACATTAGCCTGGAGAATGTGGAATCGATATGGGTAGAGCTGCATAACACTAAGGGGCAGAAAACGCTGGTGGGAGTTGTGTACAGACTACCTAACAGTAATAGTGAGGTTGGGGATGGCATTAAACAGGAAATTAGAAATGTGTGCAATAAAGGAACAGTAGTTATAATGAGTGACTTCAATCTTCATACAGATTTGGTGAACCAAATTGGTAAGGGTGCTGAGGAAGAGGATTTCTTGGAATGTATGCGGGATGGTTTTCTGAACCAACATGTCGAGGAACCAACTAGAGAGCAGGCCATTCTAGATTGGGTATTAAGCAATGAGGAAGGGTTAGTTAGCAATCTTGTCGTGCGAGGCCCCTTGGGTAAGAGTGACCATAATATGGTGGAATTCTTCATTAAGATGGAGAGTGACATAGTTAATTCAGAAACAAAGGTTCTGAACTTAAAGAAGGGTAACTTTGAAGGTATGAGACGTGAATTTGCTAAGATAGACAGGCAAATGATACTTAAAGGGTTGACGGTGGATATGCAATGGCAAGCATTTAAAGATCGCATGGATGAACTACAACAATTGTTCATCCCAGTTTGGCAAAAGAATAAACCAGGGAAGGTAGTGCACCCATGGCTGACAAGGGAAATTAGGCATAGTATCAAGTCCAAAGAAGAAACATATAAATTAGCAAAAAAAGCGGCACACCTGAGGACTGGGAGAAATTCAGAGACCAGCAGAGGAGGACAAAGGGCTTAATTAGGAAAGGGAAAAAAGATTATGAGAGAAAGCTGGCAGGGAACATAAAAATTGACTGTAAAAGCTTTTATAGTTATGTGAAAAGAAAAAGATTAGTTAAGACAAATGTAGGTCCTTTACAGTCAGAAACAGGTGAATTGATCATAGGGAACAAAGACATGGCAGGCCAATTGAATAACTTCTTTGGTTCTGTCTTCACTAAGGAGGACATAAATAATCTTCCGGAAATAGTAAGGGACCAAGGGTCTAATGAGATGGAGAAACTGAGGGAATACATGTTAGTTGGGAAGTGGTGTTAGGTAAATTGAATGGATTAAAGGCAGATAAATTCCTAGGGCCAGATGGTCTGCATCCCAGAGTGCTTAAGGAAGTAGACCAAGAAATAGTGGATGCATTAGTGATAATTTTTCAAAACTCCTTAGATTCTGGGTTAGTTCCTGAGGATTGGAGGGTGACTAATGTAACCCCACTTTTTAAAAAAAGAGGGAGAGAGAAACCGGGGAATTATAGACCACTTAGTCTGACATCGGTGGTGGGGAAAATGCTAGAGTCAGTTATCAAAGATGTGATAACAGCTCATTTGGAAAGAGGTGAAATCATTGGACAAAGTCAGCATGGATTTGTGAAAGGAAAACCAAGTCTGACAAATCTTATAGAATTTTTTGAAGATGTAACTAGTAGAGTGGATGTGGTATATTTAGATTTTCAAAAGGCTTTTGATAAGGTCCCACACAGGAGATTAGTGTGCAGACTTAAAGCACACGGTATTGGGTGTATGGTCTTGATAAGGACAGAGAATTGGTTGGCAGACAGGAAGCAAAGAGTGGGAGTAAACGGGACCTTTTCAGAAAGGCAGGCAGTGACTAGTGGGGTACCGCAAGGCTCAGTGCTGGGACCCCAGTTGTTTACAATATATATTAATGATTTAGATGAGGGAATTAAATGCAGCATCTCCAAGTTTGTGGGTGACACGAAGCTGGGCGGCGGTGTTAGCTGTGAAGAGGATGCTAAGAGGATGCAGGATGACTTGAATAGGTTAGGTGAGTGGGCAAATTCATGGCAGATGCAATTTAATGTGGATAAATGTGAGGTTATCCACTTTGGTTGCAAGAACAGGAAAACAGATTATTATCTGAACAGCGGCCGATTAGGAAAAGGGGAGATGCAACGAGACCTGGGTGTCATTGTACACCAGTCATTGAAGGTGGGCATTCAGGTACAGCAGGCAGTGAAAAAGGCAAATGGTATGTTGGCATTCATAGCAAAAGGATTTGACTACAGGAGCAGGGAGATTCTACTGCAGTTGTACAAGGCCTTGGTGAGACCACACCTAGAATATTATGTGCAGTTTTGGTCTCCTAATCTGAGGAAGGACATTTTTGCCATAGATGGAGTACAGAGAAAGTTCACCAGATTGATTCCTGGGATAGCAGGACTTTCATATGATGAAAGACTGGATCGACTAGGCTTATACTCACTGGAATTTAGAAGATTGAGGGGGGATCTTATTGAAACATAAAATTCTAAAGGGATTGGACAGGCTAGATGCAGGAAGATTGTTTCCAATGTTGGGGAAGTCCAGAACAAGTGGTCCCAGTTTAAGGATAAAGGGGAAGTCTTTTAGGACCGAGATGAGGAAAAATTTCTTCACACAGAGAGTGGTGAATCTGTGGAATTCACTGCCACAGGAAACAGTTGAGGCCGGTTCATTGGCTATATTTAAGAGGAAGTTAGATATGGCCCTTGTGGCTAAAGGGATCAGGGGGTACGTAGAGTAAGCAGGTACGGGGTTCTGAGTTGGATGATCAGCCAGGACTTCTTTACACACTTGCTGTTGTAAATGTCCTCAGTGGAGAAAAGTTCACATCCACAGGTGCGCTGGGCTGCCTATACCACTTTCTACAGTGCCCAGTGATCAAGATTGGTGCAGTTCCCATACCAGGCGATGATACAGCCAGTCAGGCTGCTCTCTATGGTGCCCTGGTAGATGGCCTTGAATATTTGAGGGTTCATGCCAAACTTCTTCAGTCCTCTGAGGTGGAAAAGACCTCTTATGCTTTTTTCACCACACAGCCGGTGTATACAGTCCAGATAAAAGCTTCATTGATGTGTATACCGAGGAACTTGAAGCTAATCACCTTCTCAACTGCAATCCCATTGATGTTGATTGCAGCAAGCCTGTCTTCATTCCTCCTGTAATCCACAATCAGCTCTTTTGTCTTTGGTCATTGAGGGAGAAGTTGTTTTCTTGGCACCACTGTGTCAGGTTGTCACCCTCTCCTCTGTAGGTTGTCTTGACACCACCAGAAATACTGTTGGCCAATGTCATGTCATCTGCAAATTTGATCAGCAGATTGGGGCTGATCAAATATATGTATACTGTATGGAGTATACCGAAAAAGATTTACTTATTTATTTATTTTTTTATTATTATATTTTTTCTTCTTCTACGTTATTTATTGCATTGAACTGTTCTATTAAGTTAACAAATTTCACATTACATGTCAGTGATAATAAATCTGATTCGAATTCTGTGTGTCATAGCACAGTCATGGGGTAAAGGGAGTAGAGGAGGGGACTCAGGACACAACCCTGGAGGGCACTTGTGTTGAGGGTCAGAGGGGCAGAGGTGAGGGAGCCCTTCCTGACCACCTGTCAGCGATCCAATAGGAAGTCCAGGATCCAGATGCACAAGGTGGGGTGCAGGTCAAGGACTCTGAGCTTCCTGTCAAGCCTGGATGGAATAATGGTGTTGAATACTGAACTGCAGTCCAGAAACAGTACTCTAATGTATGCATCTCTTTTCTCCAGATGAATGTATATTTGCTTGGTCTATAGTTTTCTGGTTTAACATGGGCCAATTAACATAACATCATTGTATTTTGTTTAGCTAATGCAGACAAGAAGGCTCATGGTCACTTCACTTGGCAAACCACATCTGTTAGTAGCCAGCCCTGGTGCCCTTTTAACTTCAAATGGATTACTGCTAGCAGGCAAAATTAAAATTATTTTTAATAATTTATGGAGTCTTTGAAAAAAACAAATTTCCTCTCCTCTAACTTCACTTTTTACCTTCAAGACTTATATTGATTTAATCCAAGATTTTATTCTTGTGGATAATTATTTCCCACACTTAGAGTCTTAAATAAATAAAGTGACAGGATAAGACATGTTGGTAGCTTGTAGATATTTTTAGCCATTCCTAATATTCTTCACTCTCAGGATACCTGCTATTTCAAGTATCTTCGCTGTTCAAAAGAAATGATTAATTGATGTCAGTAATGGGCACTGTCAAAAGGAGGCAGCCAGGGAACTTGACAGCTTCAAGACAAGTCCTTCAGAGAACACAAATACAGTACATAAAATTAATTTTACAGCTGTGTGAAAGTAACACATCTCTGATGTTGAAATTAGAGACTTCCTCCATTAGCTGACTGATTTGATTGATTTTTTTCTCATATTAACAGGATATTTAGGAACGTCTCTGGTGTAAAATTTCTGTGACTTAGGCACCATTTTTATGCAGAAAAACAACTTTCCAGTTGATCATGAGAAGTCATTGGCATCTCCATACACCCACAGTCAGCAGCTAAAAATATATTCCCTCCACCATAAGTACAAAGTATACTATCTACAAAATGTACTGCATCAGCACCCATTACATCAATGGTTGTTGCTAGCAAGAAAGAAAATGGATTACTGAATCATAGAAACACCTTCACCTACAAGGTTATCTCTGCACACCATTCAGAATTGGAAAAATGTTGCTACTGGTTCATTTTTACAAGGACTAACTCCTGAAGGTCCCTACACAAAGGCGCCATCAGAGTAACTTTTGCCATTGGCATCTCAATGGTCCAACAGAGCAGTCCTTCACCATGTTCTCACAGCAATTATAGATGAACAATAATCCTGGTCGTGACAGCAATGCACGGATTCTGTAAAAACCGCCTTGCCTGTGGATGAGATTATGCACAATTTTATCTGAAAGCCCAACAGTAATATTAACCAGTGTGTGATATAAAATGGGCAATGCTACAATATCACTTAGTTCAGAAATAATATGGACCTTAAGCACGGGAACAAACTGTGAAAGGATGGTGAAAATCATAATGTATATGTGTTCAGTCTGCCCTTGGAGCAGCATGAGCAGTTTGGTGCCCCTTATCTAATAAAAGAAGTGTTGGTGTTGGAGAAGGTCTAGAGGAGATTCACAAGAAAGATCTAAGGAATGAAAGGGCTAATGTATGAGGAATATTTAGGGCTCTGGGCCCATACTCACTGGAGTTCAGAAGAATGAGAAGGGGATCTCATTGAAACCTATCAGATATTGAAATACTAGATAGAATGGACATGGAGAGGACACTTCCTATATTGGGAGAGTCTAGGACCAAAGCACACAGCCTCACAATACAGAGATGAGGAGGAATTTCTTTAGCCAAAGGGTGGTGAATCTGTGGAACTCGTTGCCATAGGTGGCTATGGAGGCCAAATCATTGGGTATATTTAAAGTAGAGCTTAATAGGCTATTGATTAGTCAGGGTGCCAAAGGCTATGGGGAGAAGACATGAGAATGGAATTGAGAGGGATAATAAATCGGCCATGATGAAATAGCAGAGCAGACTTGATAGGTCAAATGGCCAAATACTGCTCCTATGTCTTATGGTCTTTAAGGGTGGTTCCATTATAGAAAGCCCAGTAGTTGAATAGGGTTTGTCTGACCTGTTGGCTTCCATGTGAAAGCAAGTTCTTTCTTCTTTGGATGCGCTGGAAATATTCCTACAAAGCTAATCACTGAATTGAGACCATAAAACCATAAGACATAGGAGCAGAATTAGGCCATTTGGTCCATCAAGTCTGCCCCACCACTCAATCATGGCTAATCCTTTTATCCCTCCTCAGCCCCACTCCCCAGGCTTTTCCACTTAACCTCTGATGCTATGTCCAAACAAGAACCTATCAATCTCTGCTTTAAATACACTCAATGGCCTGACCTCCACAGCTACCTGCAGCAACAAATTCCACAGATTCACCACCACAAATTTCTAAAGAAATTTCTCCACATCCCTGTTTTTAATGGATGCAGGTCTATCCTGAGGCTGCGCCTTCTTGTCCTAGACTCTCCCACCATGGAAAACATCCTTTCCACATCATCTCTGTCTGGGCCTTTTAACATTCAAAAGTTTTCAATGAGATCTAAATTCCAGCAAGTACAGACCCAGAGCTTATTAAATGTTCCTTTTTCATTCCTGGAATCATCCTTGTGAACCTCCTCTGAATCATTTCCAATGCCAGTACTTCTTTTCTTAGATGAGGAGCCCAAAACTATTCACAATATCCGAGGTGGGTCCTCACCAATGCCTTATAATGCCTGCTCTTGTATTCTAGACCTCTTAAAATGTATTTACCTTCCTCACAACCCACTCTCTCTGCAAGTTAACCTTTGGGATGTTCTGCACAAGGACTCTCAAGTCCTTTTGCATCTCAAGTTCTTGGATTTTCTCCCCGATTAGAAAATAGTCTGCATATTTATTTCTATTATCAAGGTGCATAACCATGCATTTTCCAACATTGTATTTCATTTGCTCCTTTCTTGCCCATTCTCCTGATCAGTCTAAGTCATTCTGCAGCCTTCCTGATTCCTCAAAAGTACCTGCTCCTCCACCAGTCTTTGTACCATCTGCAGTCTTAGCAACAACCCTATCTATTCCATCATCTAGATCACTGATATACAGCATAAAGGAAGCAGTCTCAGCACCAACTCCCGTGGAACACCACTAGCAGCCAACCAGAGAAGGTTCTTTTTATTACCACTGCTGGGAATGAGTGTTCACTTATGACAGCAGGACACCTATCAAATGTCAAAGGCCTGGGGTTCCTGGTATCAACAACCAATTACCCAGCAAAGCCACTAACGTCTCCTTGAGATCCCACGATGGTGATAGATTATATTTCAAAGCCAGATATTATTGCTTCTGTTGTGATTTCTACCTCCCAGGTACCAGAGCAAGACTTAATGGGAGATAAATAAAAATTCAAATGTGCTCTTTGCAACTTCATTATTTCTGATTAATGCAATGGTTACAACTGCTTCTGTTCAATTCCAGGCTCAAGAAACCCACTCCTGTTTCTGATTCATATGTTCATGTGTTAAATCTTGGAGTTGCCGTATATGATTGCAGCAATTCCAGTTGTCACTGTCTTGAATCAATTCTATAGCACTTTTCCTAACTTAGACTGTTGTGACCCAAGAAATTCATGTTGAAGTAGGTTTCTGAGATGCTGTGGGCAAAGAAGAACAAAAGACAAAAAAAAAAAGATCTTCACATTATAAAGCATCACTTTGATGCTTGGACAATTCTACATGCTCCACAGAGCAATGAGTCCTCTGTTTTAAACAGTTTTGTCTGTATTCCCTCATTCATCAATCTGTGCAATAAGTGCTCCTGCAATGCATGACCTAAAAGGAAATTACTCCTTCTGATAGTATCTTTAGGCTAGTCACATATTCTCCTGATTTAAAGTTGTTAATGATAAACTTATACATCTTTAAATTTCTACTGACACCAGATTAAATCATCCCTTAAAAGTTTTCATTAGGTTGTCACCTGAGACCATGCATTTGTCACACTAGAAGCCTCATTGACATCTCTCGTCTCTCCAGCTACAATATCACTATCTCATCAAGTGAATCATTACATTTCTGTGTGTGAATTCTCATATAAGATCTCAACAATATAAGACCATAAGATATAAGAGTAGAATTAGATCATTTGGTCCATCGCATCAGCTCCACCATTTCATCAAGACTGATCCAATTTTCCTCTGAGTCCCAGTCTCCTGCCTTCTCCCCATATCTCTTCATGCCCTGATGAATCAAGAATCTGTCAATCTCTGCCTTAAATGTACATAAAGACTTGGCCTCTGCAGTCAGAGATTCACCACCCTCTGGTGAAAGAAATTCCTCCTCATCTCTGTTCTAAAAGGATGGCCCTCCATTCTGAGGCTGTGTCCTATGGTCTTATACTCTCCCACCACAGGAAACATCCTCTCCACATCCATTCTCTAAAGGTCTTCCACCATTTGATAGAATTCATTGAAGTCTCACCTCATTCTTCTGAATTCTCATGAATACAGGCCCAGAGCCATCAGATTCCTTTTAAATGCCAAGCCATTCAATCCTGAAATCATTTTTGTGAACCTCCTTTGAACCCTCTCCAATTTCAGCCTCTCCTTTAAAACATAAGGGCCCAATTCTGCTCACAATACTCAGTGGCCTCACCAGAGCTTTATAAAGTTTCAACGTTAAAACCTTGCTTTTATACTCTCGGCCTCTTGAAATGAATGCTAACATCGTATTTGCCTTCCTCAAAACTGACTCAACCTTCAAATTAACCTTCAGAGAATCCTGTACAAATACTCCAAAGTACCTTTGTGCCTCAATTTTTTGTACTTTATCTCCATTTATAAAATAGTCATCCCTTTCATTTCTTCTACCAAAATACATGACCATACACTTCCCAACACTATATTCCATCTGCCATTTACTTGCCCATTCTCCTAATCTGTCTAAGTCCTTCTGTAGCCTCTCTATTTCCTCAAAACTACCTGCCTATCAAACTATCTTCATATCATCTAGAAATTTCGCAACAAATCCATCAATTCCATCATCCAAATCATTGACATATATAATGTAAAAAGAATCGCCCCCAACACAGACACCTGTGGAACACCTATAGTCATTAGCAGTCAGTCAGAAAAGTCTTCCTTTATTCCCACTCCTGCTAATAAGTCACTGTTTTATCCATGTTAGAATGTTTCCTGTTTTGCCATAAGCTTGTAGTTTGTCAGGGAGCCTGTGTCGCACCTCATCAACGGCCTTTCGAAAATCCAAGTACACAACATCAGTCAATTCTCCTTTGTCTATCCTGCTTGTTATTTCTTCAAAGAATTCCAATAAATTTGGCAGGCGAGATTTTCCCTTGAGGAAATCATGCTGACTACAACCTATTTTATCACGTGCCTCCAAGTACCCTGAGACTTCATCCTTAATAATTATCTCCAACATCTTCCCAATCGCTGATGTCAGACTAACTGGCCTACAGTTTCCTTTCTTCTGTCTCTCCCCTTTCTTGAAGTGTGGAGTGGCATTTGCAATTTTCCAGTCTTCCATACCATTCCAGAATCTAATGATTCATCAAAGATCATTACTAATGCCACTGCAATCTCTTCAGCCATCTCCTTCAGAACACTTTACTTCAACTCTTTACAATTTACTTCAAAGTAACTTGTTCAATGATCAGGCAAGGATTAAATCGAGGGATCATTGGGCGATATGGCACGAAAGACCAGAAGGGCCTATTCTATGCTGTATCTCAATAAATAAATACAAAAATCAATTATCAACTAGCAGCCATGAAAAAGCAACCTTTGTAAACATGAGAAAGTGTGCAGATGCTGTAAATTCAAAGCTACACACATAAAATGCTGCTGAGAACTCAGCAGGTCAGGCAGCATTTGTGGAAACGAATAAATAGTCAACATCTTGGGCCACCACCCTTCTTCATGACTGAAGAAGAAGGGAAGACACCAGAATAAAGAGGTAAGGTGAAAGGAAGAAGGCTAGGTAGATGGTAATAGGTGAAGCCAAGTGGATAAGAAAGGTAATGAGCTGGAGAAGAAAGAATCGGATAGGAGAGCGACCATAGGGCAAAGGGAAGGAGGAGGGAACCCACGGGGAAATGAAAGAGGATCCTCCATTCTGAGGATGGCCTCATCTTTGCCCAAGAGGAGGACATGGACCAACATGTCAGAATGGAATAGGAATCTGAATTAAAAAGCTTGACCACTAGGAGTTCCACTTTTGGCAGATGGAGTAGAGGTGCTCAACAAAGTGGTCCCCAGATTTACGAAGGGGACTCACCATTGTAGAGAAGGCCACACCAGGAGCACTTTACTCATCTGGAAGATTTGTTTGGGGCTCTAATCTTAGGCCACTTGGAGAGTATAAGATAAGTGTTGGGAGGTAGATTAGTTGAGAGGGATGAATAGACAAGGGAATTGTAGAGGGAGCAATCCCTGAAGAAAGCCGTGAGAGAGGTGGAGGAAAAATATCTTTAATGGTGGGATCCCTTTGAAAATAGTGGAAGTTGTGGAGAATGATGTGTTGGCTGTGAAGTCTCATGGCGTGGTGATTAAGGACAAGATGAAGATCTATCACTGTTAAGGTGAGCATGGATGTTTCGAAAATGTAGGAGATATGGATGAGAGCAGCATCAATAGTGGAGGAAGAGAAACCACTTCCTTTGAAAAAGGAGGACATCTCTGATATCTTGGAAAGGAAAGCTGTATCCTGGGAACAGATGTGACGGAGGGGAAGGAACTGAGAAAAGAGAATAGCATTTTTACATTCCTGGATTCACTTGTAGAGTTTCTTGCAAATGAAGCCTTGCCCCTCCTTCCATCTTTGATGCAGCAAGAATTAGAGTTTGTGATCTGAGATCTGGTATCACCAGGAATGGCTCTTATCTGTTGTTGGGATGAAGGATCTGCCAAGTGGATACGTTTGTTTTAGTTAGAGCTACAGTACAGAATAGACTCTTCTGGCCCAACAGGCCATACCGTCCAGCAACCCAGCTGTTCTACTGAAGGGTCTTGGCCTGAAACATTAACAGTTTATTCATTTTCATAGATGCTGCCTGACCTGCTGAGTTCTTCCAGCATTTTGTGTGTGTTACTGTGGTGAACTACATATACCTGTCTGCACACGCCCCCCCCTGCTGACTGCTCCTGTGGCTCCTCCCACGGACCCCGGTATAAAGGCGATTGGAGACACAGCCCCGGCCTCAGTCTCCAGGACGTAGTGTGGTGGTAATTTTCTGCTTGTTCTTTCTTCCCAATAAAAGCCTATATCTCACCTCACATCTCCGAGAGTTATTGATGCTGCAACAGTTACCCACCTATATAACGCAAGCCTTACCACAGAACAATACACAATGACCAATTACCCTACTAACCAGTATGTCTTTGGACTGTGGGAGGAAGCTGGAACACTGGAGGTATGGTCATGGAGGGAACGTACAAACTCCTTACAATTGACACCAGAATTGAACTCTGAATTTTGATGCCCTAAACAATAATAGTGTTTCACTAACCACTATGCTACCATGGCAGCTTACTGTTAGGAATTTCTTGATTCTTAACATTAGTTTCTTGATTTCTGCACAATTATACTCATTCTTCATCAGAGTGCAAGAGGCAGCAATGATGATTTTTCCATTTCGATCAATCGCTACTAGACCTGTTATTGCACTTACCCTATCATTTGATGCAATATGTGCTGACTTCATCCTGAGATAATCAGAGATTTGCATTCTTTCTCTTTCATTCCTTATATGCATTTATTTGTTCCTCATCCACTTCATAATTTTTCAATAATTGATGCAACAGCATGGGTATCGTCACAATATTTGGAAATAAAAGAATGCATGCCAACTGTTCCAATCTTGCCAAATCAGTGATGAACTCTACGTTTTGTTTCACTAGTTATAAACAAACTGGCATGAAGCTTCATAACATGTTACACAGTTTTTCACTGCAAAAGACAAACACACACATATTTGCTTTCCTTCAGCTACATGATCTGCTGAAGTCTCCTGAACATTTCCAACATAATAAGAAGTTATTTTGTGCTTGTGGCTACATCACAATGATCCATATTTTACAAGATCTTGCATAGTGAAAATCTTGGGGAATTAAAAGCACCAATTGTGTAATTTGGTGCATTAGTAAAGTTGCTGGTCAAATACTGCTGACTGTCTGTTGCTATTAGATTGCGTACAAATGTAGGTAGTTCCTCCTTCTGAACACCTTTGAACAGATAACTTTGCATTCAGTTCACACATTCACAATGTTTTAATTGCCTTAAGATGCAACCACTCTAATCACTCTGGTCCATTTTCACAAGCACAACTTTTTGCTGTAGCTTATTGATTTTCTTCTCAAAGTTAGTGTACACAAGACTGGGCTAGACTTGTAATACATCAGTTTTTCATCTGATCTGACTCAAATGCACACGTTGTTCCTTATCTTGTCAGTGTAACTCTCTTCGATCAAATCATTTCTAACCTTTCCGTTCCTTTCCACCAAAGTTGGAGCTTAAGGATCAATACTTAAAACATTCTTTTCACTAAGATGGTTTTTCGCACCCAGTTCTTCCCCATTAAAATTAGCCTGTTTTCATCATTTACTGCAGTAATGGGTAGCAATACTCACCATCTGTTCAGTTGTGCTGGCCACTTCATTAACCCTAATGGCTCTGAAATCTCACTGGAGCAGGTTTTTTGTTTGACAGTTCTTCCCTTTGATGTTTTTTGGCTGAACTTGATTATGCAAATACGTTGACTCATTATGGAGCTGCCTATAACAATATCAATTTGTATGTCAAAGCATCATTGGTTAAAAATCTGTCTGCTGGCTTTACTGCTTCTGATTCTGTACAAGTTCCATCCTTGAACATGCAAAATGTGTAAATTAAAGAATACAGATGCTGGAAATCTGAAATGAAAACAAAAAGTGCTGGAAACACTTAGCACATCAGATAGTAACTGTGGAAAAGAAAACAGAATTAACAATTCTGATTGCAGTTAATAAGATTTTCAACGAAGTCAAAAAATTAGTTCTAAGCTAGTGAGACCATGGTGATTAAAACTATTGCACTGATAGCAACAAATGGAATTTGCTTCATCAATGCTTCTCACTGTTTTTGTAGCTTTATACTTTATTACAGTTCTTTGTTTTCCAGTCACTAGTGATGGACAAATTTTCAAGCATTCCTTGATGCCCTTTCCATTGACACAGCAATTTTAAATGTAAGGTTGAATGTCAAGTTTTGCTCAATGGCTTAACTGAATTTGTTCATCTAATGGTTCACACGCAAACCTTAAAAGAAAAGGTAACAATATTGCAAAGCAAGGGTGAATTCTCTAATGAAACAATTGAATCATGCTGCTTGTGGCTTCTTGACCTAGGCTTACATATTTCAGCTATTTCTAACAGCATTGCATTTATCTGATCATAAATCACAAAACTGCAGATGCTGGAAATCTAAACTAAAAACAGAAAATGTCAGGAGCACTCAACAAATCAGACAGCATCTGCAAACACTCCCTGATGGTAACGATATCTCCTGCTTGCTGACAATCAACACAGGCGCACTTCAAGGATGTGTGCTTTAACTACTGCTCTGCTTTCTCTGCATTCATATGACTGTGTAGTGAAGCTCACTTCAAGTGCCATCTCAAAAACTTGTCAGATAGCACCACTGTGGTCGGCATTGATTAGGCATGTGTGAGTGAGATAAATCAGCTAGCAGAATGGAGCTGCAGCAAAAACAACCTTGCGCTCAATAGTGGCAAGATGAAGGAATTGATCACGGACTTCAGAAAGGGGAGGTCAGGAGATCACACACCATTGAGGGGTCAGCAATGAAATAATGAGCAGCTTTAAGTTCCAGGATGGTAACATCTCAGAGGATCTACAATATGCTGGACCAAACACATTGGTGCAATCATGAAGGCTGCTTGTCAACAGATCTGCCTCATCACTCGTTTCAGGAGATTTGATATTCCAACAAAGACTCTTACAAATGTGTGTCAATGTACGGTGAAGAGCATTCTGACTGGTGGTATCACTGCCTGGTGTGGAGGTTCCAATGCAAAAGATTGCATAATGATGCAAAGGATTATGAACTCGGTCATCCCCATCACATGGACAATCCTCCCCACCATCGAGGACATTTTCAAGAGGTGGTTGCTTGAGAAGGTGACATATGTAGCTAAGAACCCTCACCATCCGGGACATGCTCACTAGTTGTTAGCACCATCAGGTAGGAGGAACAGGTGCCTGAACACCCATACTTAATAACTCTAAATAGCTTCTCCCCTCCACTATCAGATTTCTTAACAGTCCATGAACTCATGAACACTCCCTCATTATTCCTATTTATGCACCATTTATTTTTTTGGAATTCATTATCTTTGCACAGTACCATTGCCCCGAAAGAACAAATTTCAGGTTATATAAGACATTGATGATAAACCTGATTCTTTCTCTAATTCTGACCGCATGCAGCATTTTCTGCATTTAAGCAGTTTTCCGCACATTAAAAAATCTATCATCCTACACGACATAAGATTTGTCACAAAGCAGTAGGGTTCTAGCCAACCTCTGTAATGATTATCACTTTATTTTACTCACAGTGTTGATATCATCTCCCACACTCTCTGTATCATCTGCTTCACCTATCAAGGTACTTACTATTTACTTTTAAAAATATTTTCGTTCAGTGATACAAGAGCCGGAAGTTTCTCCAACTTGGTCACCCTTATTTAACATTTGGGGCATTTGTTTTTAACAGTGGCTGAACATGGTGTATTTGATAATCAAGTGATATGTCAGTACTGCTATCCCTCGTCACTCTTGCTTAATGTGCTATGCAGTATACTCTTTTTGATAAGCATGGCAGAACAGACGGATGAGATTCCTTATGAGAAACTAGAATGAAAAATCGCTTCTGGTGCTGCAAGCTCATCTAAACCTTGCCAACCAAGAGTCATCAACGTCCCAAAGAAAATTTACCTAAGAATCTATTCTCACTATCAATTTGTAATGTTTCACAAAGGCATTATATTTCCACCAATACAGACACTAAATTATTTTAAGACAGAACATTTATATTTATGCAATTCAGGTCTTCAGCCTCAAATTGTAAACAACTTATTGCAGTTGGTGTCATGGTCACATGTTTACAGAGCAGGCTTATCGTATGACTCAAAAATTGAGGTGCTGAGATAACTCAGCGGGTCAGGCAAAGAGATAGTCAAAATTTTAGCTCTAGACCTTGACTCAGTCACTTATCCCTTTGTCTTTACAGATGCTGCCTGACCTGCTGAGTTCCTCAAGCAGCCTGTTTCTCGATGTAGATTCCATCACCTTCAGTCTTCGCATTATTACATGACTCTCCTATCCAAGACAATAACAATAATTCCCTGGACAAAGATACACTACATTGTAGCTGGAGACAACATGACAAGTATCCCATCAGACTTTAGGGGGATATTCTGACTAGAAAGAGCTGCAGGGAAGCATAATCTGAGGAAATAGAGTTGCACTTTACAGTGAGCATCCGTAAATTTAAATTATGACACTAGGAATATCACTATTACATCACTTTAACAAGGTTTCACATCGTTAGCTGGTCTGGAAGTTTAGATCCTATGGAATCCAGGGAGATTCAAAATTGGCTCAGAGGTAGGAAGCAGAGGGTTGTGGTTGATAGTTGATTCTCAGAATGCAGGCTGCTGGCTTCTATGGTCAACGGTGGGGGCCTTTTTATTTATTATTTATATAAATATTTTGGATGCAAACATATAAGGCTTGATCAGTGTTTGAAAATAACACTAAATTAGGAAGTGCTGATGGTGAAGAAAGTGAGGGTAGATTAGAGAGTCAATTAGGGAGGTAGACTGAGGAATTGCAAATGAATTTCAACAGGATTACATGTGAGGAGATACATTTTGGAAAGCCAAAACAACTTACGACTTACACAATAATTGGCAGGACACCAGGAGCTGTAATGGAACAGAAAGAACTAAGAGTATAGCATATAGTTCATTTGAAGAAACATTATAGATAGATAGGTTGCTGAAAAAATGTATTGAGCATGCTGGGCTTTATCAGTCAGGGCACTGAATATGGAAGTTGGGACATTATATTGCAATTGTAATTGTACACAGTTTTGGCTATCATGCCATAGGAAAAATGGGGTTATACTGGAAAGAGTATAGAAAATAGGACATTGCGAGGAATGAAGTGCTTAAGATATTGTGAGAATCTGGCCAGGATACCACAATCAAAATGGACCTGTTGGACTGAAGAGCATATATCTTTGCTGTATTGCTTTCTGACCCCAAAACTCTATGAAACATCTAGAGAACAAGATAAATAAATAAGAATGTTTTGGGAGCTGTCATTCTGCGGAAGGAACATCTTAGAATTAAAGAATTCTCTGTCTGATAAGAAAGAAAATGCTTAACTTTACCCCATCCTGGATGCCATTTGTGATGGATAATCGACATTGCTGGAGCTCAGGTCTAAGGTAAGGAAGGAAAAGGGAAGCATGGAACAGATGGATCCCATTTACAATGAATGAATAATGTCAGAGTCATGAACGGACATCAGTGAACCTAGAAGGCCAGAAAAAATTGTTAAGCGAAGGGATATTAAGGGCTTTGATAGCAACCACTGCAGAAGGAAGGGTTTGGAACTTGGTGAAGAAGAGAGAAGCCAGACAATTTATCTCACATGCATAGTACTTGAGTCTAAGCCATAGTTCCAGCATAGGAAGTGATGTTGGAAAAGGAAATCAAACGTGAAGCTATCAGAAGTCAATGGGACACATGAGTACTTCAGTAATTCAAGGGCTAATTAAGGTTAAGTTGTGCAAAACTTTGATTTAGACTTCAAGTCTCTTTGTTTAACACATCAATTGCTACCCTAAGAAGGAAAAGAGTCAATAACAGAGACAATTCCATCATTCAGACAGCTTGATAAGCTTAACACTATAATTTTTGGGAGTATGAGCACCAGGTTAGCATGCATTTTCTACTACATTGTGATGAAAAAGTTTACACAACATAGGCAAGATATTTGGCAATATGAATCATTTGTAATCCTAGCCCATCTTCTAGTTCATAAGAATGCAAATTGAATGCCTTTCTAATTCAGAATCTGTTTTTCATGAATAAACTTCGACACTTCAGGATTTATTGTGGTCTTTCCTAACTTACCTCATTTTTCCTCAGATCTTGAAGATACCGCATGTCATTCTTTGTGACAATTATCCACAGGTACTTAAGACATAAAAGAATCTTTAAGGTGAGCAAGGATTGTGTCTTGAGCTGAAACATTATTTTCAGAATCAGGTTTAATATAACCGGCATATGTCACCAGCAGTACATTGCAATATATAATAATAGAAAAAGAAACTGTGAATTACAGTAAACATATAGATATACATAGATAGATAATAGTTCAATTAAATAAGTTGTGCAAAAAATAGAAATAAAAAATATAATGAGGTAATGCTCGTGGTTTCAATTTCCATTCAGAAATTGGATGGCAGAGAAGAAGAAGCTGTTCTTGAATCGTTGCGTGTATGTCTTCATGCTTTTGTACCTCCTTCATGATATTAGCAATGAGAACAAGGCATGACCTGGGTGATGAGTTCCTTAATGATGGACACTACCTTTTTGAGGCATCGTTCCTTGAAGATGTCCTGGATACTACAGAGGCTAGTGCCTCTGATGGAACATTATGTTCAGCTCAAGAAATTAGCTTGAAAAGGGAGTTGATTGGCATGTTGGACTGGCAATACACAATTATTAAGGGTTCAATTGACAATTAAATTGCCTGTGACATTTTGAGAAAGGGGGAGAGAGAAAGAAGAAAAAAGGGAGGAGAGATGAAGAGAAGAAGGGAGAGAAAAGAAGAGGGAGGGAGAGAGAAAAGGCATGAAAAGCAAAAGAGAAAGAGGGGGAGAGGAGAATGGCGAGAAAGAGAGAGGGAGCAGAAAGGAGAAGAAAATTAGTGAATGAGAGCTAGATAGAGAAAGCTAGAATGAGAAGAAACAGCTAGAATCTTCCTTCTATGTACAAGGTATTCCTCTTTCTCTAGATTCCTTCTCCATATTCCAAATCTCTGCAGTGTCTCTTACTACTGATGAGCTGTCCCACTTAAATAACCTGGCCTAATCAAAATCTTCAGTACATTGTGTTGAAATTAAATATACCTCATTGTGAAAATTGGTCCTCAATGACACCAGCAAACTATAAATCTTGGTAATCATCAATTAGCCCCCAAATTACTCCTTTGATTTAAATTTAACTTTATTTCTCCAAACAGTATCTAGCCTCTAAAGCCACAATATACATGGCGTTCTTGTTATGTGGTCACAAGTTCAAGTTCAAGTTTATCATCAACCATGCACACGTATACCACCAAATGAAACAATGTTCAACCGAGCCAAAGTGTACAACACAATACTTACTGTATAATTCACACACAACACACAAAATAATATTACCATAAATAAATTATGTCATAAGTTAAAAAGTGAACAGTAAGGCAGGTAGTCACTTCCAAACAAGTCATGGAAATTCATTCAATTTCCCAATGAAAACATATGAAAGACATAGCTTTTGATATAATTTTAATCTATAGTTGCTGCTGCTCCTTAACTAGATTCAAATTCTTTCTAGCAGTCATGAGCAGCATGTTAATCACTGTTTGCTCCACAGTTCCTGAAGGACTTTCCTCAAATAGAACAGCTACGCTATCTCTACTTAATAGTCTTGCTTCATTCTAGCACCAGCTTACAGAACAGCTCAACATTTTTTTTGCCTTCAGGGTTATAGCTGACAGTTCCATCTGATTGCTGCCATGACTGAAATCTTATCCATGTTAGTTATTACTGAGTATTTTATTCTTTAGGTAAATGGTAAACATAGTATTTGATTATTTTCCTAAATTGTGGAATTATTCATTTTTCACTTTAGGGGAGCCTACTTGATACTAAATCACAGTGGCAATATATCCTGCAGTATATTTCATTGCTGAAGTCAGATAAAGCAGAAATTCTATTGATGCAATAATCCAGCAGTGTATTTTTTTTCATATCTGTGTGCTGTTAAATCAGAGATGAAATTATGCTGGGCAATATTAATAACTAATTCTTCATTATAGCTCTGTATGAAATCTCTCTTTTAATTCAATAACAGACTTTATCCAATTAAATTAGTTCTTAATAACAATTTTCATCTATTTTTACTTAAATGAACAACCTCTCTAAAATAGCAAGACTAAAATAGCTAAGATAGTTCTAATGCCACAGCACAATTTTGACTTATTTGTCATTTGAAAAAATTAAAATCACCCAAACTCTAAGGTTCCTGGACATAAAATTACCCAAACAACATCAGGCTCGGGAGAGTTATTCAAATCATGTTCACTGCTGTGATATTACCTGACCCAGAAGTTGTAGTTATATGCTTTTGCACGTTCATTCCCATAACTTGCACCATCGATCACTAATCCAACATGATTTCCCAGGTTTACATCAATAATACAATGTACAACTACTATTACACCTCTACAGCAGACCATCAAGAAATCTTAAAACCCTGAATTCCTGTGCTCAATTCTGAGCTTTTGAGATGTGATACTGTGCGTCTTCTTAACAATTTCAGTTTCAATCTGACAGTTATGGAAAAAGGTCTGGAGGTTCCTTTATAACAATCATTAAATATCTTTATGATGTATCAGTAAGAAGTAGGGTCTGAAATGTGCATTTTCTTTTGATTTAAATATGCTATGGAACTGGTATTTTTCTGGAATCTGTGGTGTAAGTTTGTAATAACAGAAATATAGCTTTTTCATGAGTGCATGCCAAATTCCAACAAGATTGATTATTCAGAGAATGTGCACCCCTTCCCCTATTACATGGAATGCTTATTAACAAGGACACAAACTGGAATCCTGAAGATTTGTCGCTTATAATGGATGGCAGTTTTTTGAAGTTAAGCTTGTCACATAAAGAAAAACAAGCTACTTAGAAAATCAAAATAGAATGCAAAAGCTGGAAATATGAAATATAAACGTAACATTCTCAAACTTCTCAGCAAAACATTCAGCATTCACGGACAGAGAACATGAGTTGATATTTCAGGGTAATAACCTTCAGCTGTTAAAAAGCTGAAATATTAAACAGAAGGGATTCAGCAAATGCTGGAAATCCAGAGTAACACACACAAAATGCTGGAGGAACTGAGCAGATCAAGCAGCTACTATGGAAATGAATAAACAATTGGTGTTTTGGAACAAGACCTTTCGCCAGGACTGGAAAAGGTGGAAAAAATAGGAATAAGAGGGTGGGGAGAGGGGAAGGAATACAAGCTTGCAAGTGATGGGTGAAGCTAGGTGAGTGGGAAAGGGGATGAAGTGAGATGCTTTGAGATGGTAGGTGGAAAAATCTGATAGGAGATGAGTGTGTACAATGGAAAAAGTGAAGGAGGGAGGGTACCAGAGAGAAGTGATATACAGGGAGGAGAATAGAAAGGGCAAGAGGGAGCCAGAATAGGGAATGGCAAAAAGGAAAAGGGGGAGGGGAGATATTTGCCAGAGTGGGGAATGGATGTAACAATTTTGTTTCTCTTCTGTAAGTTCTGAAGGTATGCTATAAATATGACTTGAATTTACATTTTTGAAACCCATGGTGTATGTTAACTATATCAATATAAAACTATTTTAAAGTATCTTGGAATTCATAGAAAATATTTCCCTGAAGGATTTTCCAAGTAGATCTTCAGCTTTTGCAAACAAGGAAATGTTTGTTTCCCATCTTGATCATTAATTCGATTGTTCCTTTGCTTTTACCATACACAAGCAGGTAGGGAAGAGGGGTGAAGTGAGAAGCTGGGAGATGATAGGTGAAAAAGATAAAGGACTGGAGATAAAAGGAATGGACCCAACCATGCACCCTAGGATTCTGAAAGACGTAGAGATTGTGGAAGCATTAGTAATGATCTTTCAAAAATCATTGGCCTCTGGCATAATGCCAGAGGACTGGAAAATTGCAAATGATACTCCACTCTTTAAGAAAGGATGAAGGCAGCAGAAATAAAATTATAGACCAGTTAGCCTGACTTCAATGGTTGGGAAGCTGTTGGAATCAATTGTTTAGGATGAGTTTATGGAGTACTTGGTGACACGGGACAAGATAGGACAAAGTCAGCATGGTTTCCTGGAAGGAAAATCTTACCTGATAAACCTGCTGGAATTCTTTGAGGAGATTACAAGTAGGATAGATAAAGGGCTTGCAATGGATTTTGTATATTTGAAATTTCAGAAGGCCTTTAATGAAGTGCCACACACAAGGCTGCCTACCAAATTAAGAACCATTGATATAACAGGAAAGTTACTGGCATGGTTAGAGTATTGGCTGATTGGTAGGAGGCACTGAGTGAGAATAAAACGATCCTTTGTTGGTTTGATGCCAGTGACTCGTGGTGTTCTGCAGGGGTCGGTGTTGGGATCACTTCTTGTTATGCTGTATATCAGTGATTGACATGATCCTCACCTAACAGACCTCCTCTTCTTCAGCCCTGTATCACTTTCACCAATCAACTTCCCAGCTATTTACTCCATCCCTCCCCCTCCTGGTTTCATTTATCACCTTGTGTTTCTCTCTCCCCTCGCCAACCTGTTAAAATCTATTCCTCATCTTTTTCTCTGTAGTTCTGCCAAAGGCTCTCGGCCTGAAACATTGACTGTACTTTTTTCCATAGATGCTGCCTGACCTGCTGCGTTTCTCCGGTATTTTGTGTGTGTTGCTCGGATTTCCAGCATCTGCAGATTTTTATACATAAAGTACACTGCAGATGCTGTGGTCAAATCAAGACGTACATACAAACTGGATGAACTTAGCAGGTCAGGCAGCATCCGTTCAAATGAGCAGTCAATGTTTTGGGATGAGATCCTTCGTCAGGATGGCTGATAGCCCCATATCGGCAGATTTTTTCTTGTTTGTAGATAATGGAACAGATGGCTTTGTTGCCAAGTTTGCAGATGATACAAAGACAGGTAGGGGGCAGGTAGCGTTGAGAAAATAGATAGGCTGCAGAAGGACTTAGACAGATTAGGATAGTAGACAAGAAAGTGGCAATGGTCATGCACTTTGGTAGTAGAAATAAATGTGCAGACTGTTTTCCAAATGGGAAGAAAATCTAAAAATCTGAGTTGCAAAGTGACTTGGGATTCCCTATGCAGAACACCTTGTAGGTTAACTTACAGGTTGAGTTGGTGGTGAGGAAAGCAAATACCATGTTAGCATTCATTTCAAGAGATCTGGAATACAAGAGCAGGGATGTGATGCTGAGGCTTTATAAGGCACTGGTGAGGCCTCACCTTGAGTATTGTGAACAGTTTTGGGCTCCTCATCTCAGAAAAGATGTGCTAGCATTGGAGAGGGTTCAGAAGAGGCCTACAAGGATGATTCTGGGAATTAAAGGGTTATCATATAAGGAACATTTGATGGCACTGGGTCTCTGCTTGCTGGAATTTAGAAGGATGAGGGGGGATCTCATTAAAATCTTTAGAATGTTGAAATGCCTAGACAGAGTCAATGTAGAAAGGATGTTTTCCATGGTGGGGAAGTCTAGTATAAGACAGCACAGCCTCAGGATGGAGGGGCGTCGATTTAAAACAGAGATGCAGTGAAATTTCTTTAGCCAGAGGGTAGTGAATTTGTGGACTTTGTTACTACAGAAGCTTTGGAGGCAAGGTCTTTGGGTGTACTTGATAGGTTCTTGATTGGACACGGCATCAAACATTACAGGAAGAAGGCTGGGGAATGGGGCAGAGGAGGGGACAAAATGATCAGCAAAATTGAACGGTGGAGCCAACTCAATTGGCAAAATGGCATAAATGTGCTCCTATGTCTTATGGTGTTATATTTTAGCAAGCAAAAGAGAAGAAAGCCAATGGGATAATATTACAGTAATTAGAAATACCATCTAAAAGCAATCTTCTATTAGTTAAAAAGAATGTACATGAACACTTAAAATCTGACCTATTTTAAAACAGAGGATCTCAAAGTCAAATGTGTCATCTGTGATTCTGCTGATAGCCCTGTATCTGCAAGTTAGATGAATATGGTTCAACTCTGGGCCACTCTGCAGAATTCAAGCTCAAAACCTAAGCTAAAATTCTAAACCAAATGCAGAGTAATATCTGGAATTAACTCATACTCATACTTAAAATCTAAATAAAAAACCAGCACAATTGAAATCCAATGGCAAAATCACAAACAATAGTACTAGAAATTGAACTCCTATGATTGTGCACTGAGTGCTCACTACAAGGCCTTTTCTTAAAGGAATATGGCAGGCAATAATTCACAGCCTGAGTCTTAAAGGGACAACAGCAGCTAGCCATACTCCAGGGATTTGGAATGCCGAAACTTGGATGCCTGCTACTGCTCTGTCAGAGCCCCTCCCACAGCCAGCTCATGATGGCCCAGTGCGATCAGGATACTGCTGGTGAAAGTCCTCAATTAGGTAGGGTCCAGGATGTCAAGTGAAGGAATCTAGCTTCTTTCTTCTGGACCATATACCTCCTGATCCATGGGGAAGTGCTTTTTACCTCGAAAATGCAGACATCCAGAAATCACTGTACTGTGTAGACAGGTTCTGGGAGGTGGAGGTGGTTTGGGAACCAGAGCCAAGGGATGGCTTGAGGCAGGATATGTGGGATGTGGGATGAATCTGCATGGTACTCCAGAATTGGAGATAATCGAATTTTGAATGGACCAGTGTAACGAGTGGCCAATTTTCTTGATCCAACCTGCATGGGGATATCTCTAGCTGAGAGTCAGACCCACTGACATGTCTTTGTCTTCTCTGGCAGTTGGCCTGGACTTGTTGTGGCAGTAAATTTGCCAACAACATCTCTCCTGCCTTTACACATTTCTGATGATATCTCTGGGCCAATTGGTCCGCTGATGGAACCCCAGCCACTGCTTCTTCTTCCAGAACAGCAGCAGATGGTACCCACATTGCTATTCCAAAGGGGACATCCCAACAGAAGAATGTTGTGTGTTGTGCAAACACCACCCAAATCAGGTTGTCGCTCTATGTGGCAGGGTTCCCGAGACTAGACAGCTGAGTGTTCTCTCTAGGTCTCGGTCAGCCATCTCTATTTGCCCATTGTTGTGCGAAAGGAACCCAGAAAGACTGGCAGAAGCATCAATTAACTCACAAGAGGCATTTCAAAAGCGAAAGGCAAACTGGGGGCCATTATCATAGACAGTGTCCTGGGGGAAATGGTGAATCCTGAAGACCGGTCATAACATGAACTAGGCAGTCTCTGAAGCTGATGGTTGTTTGAGAAGGGGTACAAAGTGACAGGCCTTTGAGAATCGGTCTATGACCACTTTGACTACTGTATCACCCTGAGTTGCCAGAAGACCTGTGACAAAGTCCAGAGAAATGTGTGACCAAAGGCGAGTAGGAATGGGGAGAGTCTGAAGCAGACCTTGAAACTACACTTGGGGGTCCTTTATTTCCTGCGCAGGCATCATAGGCTTAGACATATTCCCAGACACCTTTAGTCATGCCTTTCCACCAGTAATGTCTCTTGGTGAACTCTTGGGTGTGAGCTACCCCTGGATTTCCAGGCAGGTCTGAAGCATAATCCTTGTTGATCACCTCCAAGTGAACAGGTTCAAGAACAAAGATATATCTGGGACGGCCATTATCCAGGTCTGTCTCATGTTACACTTGGACTTGGTGCACTATAAAGTCTTTGTTCCAATGGATTGGCGCCACTGCTCTCGAGCTGCTCATTCACTTTTAGTTTAGTGAATTAAACTGTTGAGCGAGGGTGTCTGGTTTTTGATTTCTTTGATCCTGAGCGATAAGTAGTAATGAAGTTGAACCTATTAAAGAACAGGGACCAATGTGCATGCCTGAAATTCAGTCTGTTCGCATTGTTGATGTAGGCTAGAGTTTTGTGGTCAGTCTATACTATGAACTGATGTTTGGACCTCTCCCCTCCCCAATTATTGCCTTCACTTCTCCTGTTTAATGGCCAACAACTCCTGATTCCTGATGTCATAGTTTTCCTCTACAGAAGAACGATGTCTTGAGTAGAAGTAATAGGTATATAGTTCATGGCCTGAGGTGGTTCCTTGGGACAAGATGGCCCCCACTCCTATTTCCAACACATCAACCTCCACCATGATGGATAAGTCCAGGGCTATTGGAACTAGGAGAGGAACAGACATGAATCATTGTTTTTAAATCTGCTTAAGCCTCCTCAGCCTCCGGGATCAAGCAAAAGGAGCCAGTAGCTTTTTTGGTGACGTTGGTGAGTGGTGCCACTGCTGAACTGAAATTGTGGAGGATTCATCTGTAAAAGATGACAAAACCTAGAAACCACTGCAGTTATTTCATGAACATTGGTTGCAACCAATTCTGCAGGTTGCCATGATAGATAAAAACAACCTAAGGAAGATGACTGTGGATACATGGAATTCACTCTTCTCGAGCTTGACGAATAGTAGATTTTCAAGAAGACATTGTAAAAGCCATTGCTGGACATGTTCTTGAGTAGACTGGGAGAAAATGTGTATATTGCTTAGGTAGACAAAGATGGAGTGGTATAGTATCTCCTGGAGCATATTGCTGATAAAGGCTTGAAATACTGCTGGAACATTTGCCAACCCAAAAGCCATGACCTGATAATATTTGGAGAGGCCCAGAGGTTCGTTGAGTGCCATTTTCCATTCGTCTCCTTCATGAATGCAGCTTAGGTTGTAGGTACTATCGAGCTCAAATTTGGTGAATATTGTAGCTCTTTAGAGAATCTCAAAGACTGTGTTCATGAGAGGGACAGAGTGTCAGTTTTTAACAATGATCTTATTTAGCCCCCTATAAACTATGAAGGGCCTTAATCCACCATCCTTCTTCGTGATGAAGAAAAGCTCGGCCCCATCGGGAGATGTGGACAGTTAAATAAACCCAGCCGCCAGAGCTTCCTGGATGTAGTCCTCAGTGGCTTTTCTGTCTGGGGCCAATAGAGATTAGAGCCATCCTCGAGGAGGACAAGTTCTTGGTAGAAGATCAATGGCGCAGTATCACTGAGGTGGTGGAGTGGTGGCCTTTTCCTTGCTGAAGACTTCCAGCAGGCCTGAACATTCTGAAAGCACTCTAGACAAATTATAAGCACTGGGGTTAGAGGTGGAAGGTTCATCAGGTAATTCGGGAGGCATATCAGAAGTTGTCTCAGAGGTCAACTCGGAAGGTGTCTGGAAAGATGTCAAGTCAAATCAGGTTCATTGTCATTTAACTATATACATGTTAAGTGAAAATAAACATGTCATTTAAGGGTTAGGGTTAGGGTTATAAGTATAACATATATAACTATAAAATTTATATAGAAATGAGACAGTATTTCCCCAAACCAGGGTGCATAGCCCAGTAGTACACATAACACATATAATACACGATACGTTATGGAGGTAAAGATAAAATCTACGATGAAATACACATAAATGACTAACTAAAGTGTATAAATTAAATATTGTAAAGTACAGAAAGCTTAACCAGTGACACTTCAAAAGCAATGCCGCAGGGAGTTCAGAGGCCTAATGGCCTAGGGAAGAAACTGTTTCCCATCCTGATCGTTTTTTTTGTGTGCATCAGTTTCCTGCTTGAGGTAGAAAGTCGAAGAGGATGCTGGATGGATAGGTGGGGTCCTTAATAATACTGTGTACATAGCACTCCTGATAAATCTCCTTGATAGACATTAGGGAGACTCTTTTGATGCTCTCAGCTGTACTCCTTTGTAGGGACTTCCAGTCTGATGCTGGGCTGCTTCCATAACAAATGGAGATGCAGCTTGTCAGGATGCTCTCAATGCTGTTCTTGTAAAACACAGTTAAGATGTGGGAAGGGGGAGCCTTGCTTGTCTCAACCTTCTTTGGAAGTGGAGGCACTACTGTGCCTTCTTGTTCAGGGACCAAGAAGGCAAGGGTAGCGACCAGGTGAGTCATCCATGTACTATGTATTCACAGAGGGGGATGGTTCACCTGCACCTTCCTGAAGTCCACAGTGATATCCTTGGTCCTCTTCACATTCAGTCTTAGGTTGTTCTTCTCACACCAATCCACCAGCCTCTCCACTTCCTCTCTGTACTTTGCCTTGTCATTGTTCTTTGTGAGGCAAACCATTCAAAGGTTCAAAGGTCTAAAGGTTTATATATTATCAAAGTATACAACTCTGAAATTCTTATTCTCCAGATAGCCACGAAACCAAGAAAGAAAAGAACGGCAGCACAATCATCAGCCCCCAGCACCCCCCACCCGCTCAAAAAATCAAACAAAAATGGGAGTCATATTGACCCCCAAATCCCCCTATCCTGCCCCAAAAAATGAGAAAGATGGGTGGAAAAATGTAAGACTGAGAAACTGTCTATACGTAGTTCAGGTCCATATCCAAAATGCAGAAAACCAGGGTACCATTCTCTGGCCGCAGTGCAGTCTCTCCCCTCTCTGGCAGTAGAGCAATTCCACCAATGATCAAAAGGCACTCTCCCTTCTCCAGCAGCTGAGTGATCCCAACAGTGATCAAAAGGCACCAAGCCTATGCTCACCTTCTGCATTGGCCTCAATGTTTCAATCTCCCTCATCGTTTTAATCGTCAAAATGAGGTTGAACATTGGCTCATGCCCTGTCCTGGAGCCTTCTCACTACAAGATTCATTCATGCTGCCTCTCCCTCCTGGAGTTCTCTCAGAGACTGCAAAGCACTGAATCACCCAAACAATCTCCAAACTGCAAATCAGAAGCACCAGCAGTCCCAGAATCACTTTCAAGGTGAAAAACAATGTAAAAGACATAAGAGAAGTGAATTCTATGGTTTCATGGTCTCTCCAAAAGATGTTGTCCATAGGAGTGTTGTACGCAGGCTTTATTTTGACCAGAAATTACACTGGTGTGTCATCCACAAACTTTATGACACAGTTTGAGTGGAATCCTGCATCAGCAGTGTGAATAGCAATGGGCTGAGCACAAAGCTCTGAGGATAATGGGACTAAGGATGTTGTTATCCCCCATGGACTGACTGTGGCCTTACTATCCTTCTCCTTCTCTCTCCTACATCTTGAGAGAGCCTGGTCTGGCCTATTTGCATAGGCTCCACAGAGGCTGGGATCTGCAGCAGTCAAGGAGGATTGCGATCCTGGAAAATTGAACAGGATGGTGGATAGTCATGGGGAAAGTCTCCTTGGAATAGTCCTCTTCATCTATCCCTTTTCCTTTCCATTATTTGGTTATCGAGTCAATTGCCAGGTCCATAAGACTCTCTAGTTCTTCCATAGTCTCGAGCCACATCCTCTACCTCATCACTCAATCCCTTATGAAATAGAGAAGTCCATGCTTCCATAGTCCAACCACTCTCTGCACCTAAGGTAGAAAATTCTGTGGAATAATTGTCCTCAGACCGATTCCCCTGGCACAAATTGAGTTTTATCAACCATTTTGTCTAGTGGGGTAATAGAACACCCTTCTCAAAGCCTCTGAAAAAAGGTCTACACTGGCACAAACATGTGAATTCTTCTCCCAGGGTGTGGTGGCCCAGACAAGGTTCTCTTCCAGTAAGAAGTGAGATGGCATAAGCTACCTTACTGCGTTCCAATAGGAACTTGGTTGGCTGTAACTCAAAGGGCAAGGAACATTGTACCAGAACCTTCACCATACTTCAGGGTTACCATCACACCTCTCAGGAACCAGTAGGTGCAGCAATCCCTCACAAGTATTGACAGAGTCCCCAGCTTGAACATTCCCAGAAATGGAAGGGGCTCCAGCCAAACTTGGATCTTGCCTACCAGAGTTGGAAGGTTTCTGGAGAATAGTGAGAATCTCCTGAAGCATGTTGTCATGTCTGCATGATTGGCTAATGTGGTTTTCAGACATTCATACTCTGCTGGGCTCCTGATGGCTCAATTGTGCTATAGTGAGAGAGCTATGGCTAATAGTGAACCAAAGTACAGATTAAGTACTCAAATTAACACAGGCTCGACATAAACAAGATGACACAAATGAAATCCAAAGGCAAAATCAGGAACAGTAGTACTAGAAGTAGAACTCCTATGACTGAGCACTGAGTGCTCAGCACTAGGCCTTTAAGTACAGACTTTCCACGAAGGAAAGTGGAAGGCAATAATTGGCCATCTGAGTCTTAAGGGGCAGCGGTAGCTCACCATATTCTGGGAAACTGAACTGCTAAAATTTGAATCCCTGCCTCTGTTCAGTCAAGTCCATGACATGATAGTCTGGACCCATCCCCTGAAAAACGAGAGTAAACTCTCCTGAGTAACACCAGCAAATCTCCCCATCAGGATAGTTTCCGCTGCAGTTCAGGTGCAACCCATCCCTCTTATGCTGGTCACCCTTGCTACTGAAGAGGCTCCAATGACGCAAGAAACTCAAAACCTACCCATTGTGCCAGTTTCTCAGGCACTCCTTAGTCTGCTCTAACTTTCTGTACCTGTCTTGACTGGCATGTATTATTGGGAGAAATCCAGATATTACTACCTTTGTGGGCTTGCTTTACAGCCTCTTTTGGAACTCCTTATACACACTACACATACCTCTTCCCCTTTCTACCCATGTCATTAAGGATTCAAAATTGAAAGATTCAAAGGACATTTATTATCGAAGAATGTATAAAATATACAACCTTGAGATTTGTCTGCTTACAGATGGTCACAAACAAGAGACCCAAAAGAACCAATTTTTAAAAAATAAAGATGAACCCCCAATTTATGGAGAGGAAGAAACACAAACCATGCCAACGATTGAAGTGAGCAACAACAACAGCATTCTGAACCAAATAGAGTCCTCAGATCAGAATCCACCGAACTGTCCTGAGCAGGCCTGAAGCCTCGGTGTCAGTTCATCATATTAGCAGGACAAATAGCCACAAAGCTCGAGACAAAAAGCACAATAGCCAGGGCAGTCTCACAGCCTCAGCATCATGGATAGAGGAGTGAACATCATGGGAGACTCTTGACACCCTGCCTTTCCAATCTATCTGGGCCAGCATTTAAATTGCCCAAACAGTAGATCGTATCTCACGCTAGGACCCAGGGTCCACCACAGTCAATAACCCTGGACCGAGAACATGCCACTCAGTGATTTGCTCCAGGCCTAGATTTCGCTGTCAAAGAAGGTGTTCTTGAACTCTCCAAATCGGCTTGGCACTTAGAGTGATCCATCATCTCAGCCAGGTTAGTTGGACAGCGTGGTAAGCCATGTACAGTCAGCCCTCCTTATCCGCGGATTCCACATGCGCGAATTCAACCAACCGCGAATTGCGAAAAACCGGAAGTGCTCTTCCAGCACTTGTTGTTCGAGCATGTACAGACTTTTTTTCTTGTCATTATTCCCTAAACAATGCAGTATAACAACCATTTTACATAGCATTTACATTGTATTAGGTATTATAAGTAATCTAGAGATGAGTTAAAGTATATGGGAGGATGTGCGTGGGTTATCGTGCATCAGAATCGAAAAAAATCGGAAGTTCTTTTACTAAGTAAGTCGGAACAGGTACATCCGGTTTTATTTAACGTCAGTTAGTCAAACGTTTGTCTTAGTATATAGTATATATCTTAGCTTTCTATGCATATAAAACACTTAAGAACGTATGTTTCAGCACCGGGCTCGGGAACGGAAGTTCTTGGGACTCGGGACAGATCGCTCCCGAGTGCACACTCCACCGTGCCGGGTTGATGTGGAGGATCAAAAACTCAAAACCCCAAAACCTAATAACTTAACCACTGTGTTGCTTAGTAATAATTGTAGCTTTCATCGGGGCAGAGCCTTTCTCACATTATCCTTTAAAATTTTTCCAATCATTGACCGACCTAGCCTAACGCTTTTCCAATGACCGATGGCATTTCATCTCTTTCCGATCACTTTATTATTTCCACTTTATTTTCAATCCTGATCGTGATTATTTTCATGAACAGAAACACTGCGCATTCAGAGCTTTGGTACCGGGTCCTAATGTCCACCACTCTGAGACAGGTTAAATAAGGTCTGGGATTCCACTGGGTCCTAAGATCCACTGCATTAAGACAGGTTGAATAAAGGACTTAAGCATCCGCAAATTTTGGTATCCGCAAGGGGTCCCCGAACCAATCCCCCGCAGATATGGAGGGCCAACTGTATATCTGTCTGGACATGCCCTTCTGCTGTTTGCTCCTGTGGCTCCTCCCACAGACCCCTGGATAAAGGTGATTGTATCACTGCTCCTCCCACAGTCCAGGACAGTCATCTGGCATTGATGTGCTCTGTTTTACTGCTCCATTTTACTGCTAATAAAAGGCTTTCAGTATTTACTCTACCTCCAGTCTTTTGGAGTTATTATTAGTGCATCAGACAGGCATCAAAACTCCTCTGACTTGATTTCTCCTCTCTGAATCACCCATGCCAACTCCATCTGTGCTGATTTGGCAGCACATCAGCACAGCTCATCTCTTGATTTCACTTACCTCTTCATTGTTTGTGGTCATATTTTCTCACAATTTGCTTCAAAAGAAGATGTTACTGGTAATGTTTTTAGTAGAATTTCTTGCCTTTTGAACTACCAGAAAGCTATCACTCACCTTCAGTAATGCCATCTTAAAACCATAAACCAATGTGTAACACCACCTCTGGCTGCTCACTGTCCCCCCATGAGAATGTTCTGTACCCGCTCTGAGACATCCTCAACTCTCATCCTCGGTAGGCAACACACCATCCTGGTGTCTCTTTCAAGGCTACAAAATCTCCTCTTTGTCTTCCTAACAAGTTTCCTGTCAGCATTGCTCCGCCTGACTTTTCCTTTCCCTGCTGAGCCCCATAGATGGCCACAGTGGCACCGGCCTGGCTGCTGCTGCTAAGTCCTGATGGGCAATTCCCAACGTCCCTCAACCCTTAACAGTATCCAAAGTCGTATACTTGTTGCTGAGAGAGATGGCCACAGGGGAATGCTGCTCTGACCATTTTCTTCTTCTGGTGGTCACCCATCTATCTGAAGCATACATCATGGCTGTGAACAAGGCAGTAAGAATCTCATCTGTAAAGCCCTCAGCTTCCAAAATCATCCTGAGTACCTCCAGATGCAGCTCCATTTCCTTATCCCAGCCTAGCAATTCCACAGATATCATCATCACAAAGAAGATGAGGTTCCCCGACTTCCCACACCTTGCAGGAGGAGCATTCCACTGCCCTAACTATCATCCTACCTACACTGAATCAATTAGATTATGTAATGGACTCCTGTAACAACTTATTACATTAATTCTTGGAACCAAACTCATTGACATAAAAGCAAATAGAGCTTGAGGACAGACAGAAAAATGACTGTGTTTCTGACTGACAATACTTCTAAGTTAATCTGTAATGATGATGGTTAAAATTCAAAACAAAAAATAGACTCATCTGATCCAACAAATTTAATTCAGATCTGTTTGGAACGATGTTTAGGCAATCTCATGGGAATGACTTTTACATAACCATTCCTCACAAAGTATTTGTCTTCCCATCAAATGATGACATCATGTCATAAGTGGGTGAATGAGTCTATTTTCTCCTTTAGATAAAGATCTTGTAAATCCAGTCACAAAACTGGTTCTGATGCAGCAGTTTGTAGTTTAAATTTATATAAAAAGCCATAGATCATCAAATGTCCACAATTCACAAGTACTCAAAGAGATGTGAGGAAAATGGAGGCCAGAGAACTTTGGCTACTCGTGCACAGTTTGATGAACAATACTTCTACTAAAGTGCAGATAACAAATAATCCATACTATTTAATACTATTTAATCCATACTATTTCTACACTGCTTGTCCCTCCATTATAAAACATAAAGCTTACTTTCATTTCATTCCACTCATGTTAACAACATCAGCAATGATTTTAATTAAAGATTATTAATCATTTTTATAATATTAGGAACACTGCAATTACTATTTAGTGCAACTAGCAGTAAACAGTCATGCAATATACATTATTATATAAAATACTGTATTGTACAAAAGTCTTAGGCACATATAAAAGACCATAAAATATAGCAGCAGAATTAAGCAATTTGGCCATTGAGTCTGCTCCACCATTTCATCATGGCTGATCCATTTCCCTCTCAGCCCCAATCTCCTGCCTTGATTAATCAAGGATCTATCATATTCTGTTTCAAATATATCCAATAACCTGACCTCCACAGCTGCCTCTTGCAAAGAATTCCACAGATTCACCACTCTGTGGCTAAAGAAATTCCTCCTCATTTCTGTTCTAAGTGGACATCCCTCTGTTCTGAGACTATCGCTCTGACTCCCCCACCATAGGAAATATCCTCTCCACATCCACTCCATTTAGACTTTTCAGCATACTATTGATTTAAATGAGAGATCTCCTTTCAATTTCTGAATTACTGTGAGCCATCAAACGCTTCTCATATGACTAGCCTTTCAATCTTGGAATCACTTTTGTGAACCACCTTTGAATACTGTCCAACATCAGTATACACTTTCTTAGATAAGGGGCCCAAAACTGCTCACATAGTCCAAATGAGGCCTCACCAGTTCGTTATAGTCTCAAAATTCTATCACTGTTTTTATATTCTTGTCCTCTCGAAATGAATGCTAACATTTCACTAGCTTACTTCACCACCAACTCAACCTGCAAATTAACCTTTAGGAAATCCTTGCATGAGGACTCCTAAGTCACTTTGCACCTCTATTTTTTGAAATTCCTCACCATTTAGAAAATAGTCTATGCTTTCATATCTTTTCTAACAAAGTGCATGACCACGCACTTCCTGACATCATATTGCATCTGCCATTTTTTTGCCCATTCTCCTAATCTGTCTAAGTCCTTCCGCAGCCTTTCTGCTCCCTCAACACCACCTGCCCATCCACCTATTTTTGTATCATCCGCAAACTTTGCCACAAAGCCATCATTTCTGTTATCCAAATCATTGGCCATAATGAAAAAAAAAGAAGCAGCCCCAACACAAACCCCTGTGGAACACCACTGGTAACCAGCAACCAATCAGAAAATGCTCCTTTTATTCCCACTCTTTGCCTCCTACCAATTAATCAATGCTCTACCCATGGCAATGAACATGGATAGAGCATTGTTAAAGCATCAATTTGCAGGCTATTCAGTCTGACCTCACTAGTTGGGAAGATGTTGGAGTCGATTATTAAGGATGTGGCTTCAGGGTATTTGAAGAAACATGATTAAATAGGCCATTGTCAACATGACTGAAACTCTTACCTGACAAACCTGTTAGAATTCTTTGAAGAAATAATAAGCAGGATAGAAAAAGGAGAATCAGTAAATGTTGTGTACTTCGATTTTCAGAAGACCTTTAATGAGGTGCCACACATGAGGCTGCTTCGTGGAGGCTGCCTGTGTGTACATTTAAGGCAGAGGTTAATAGACTCTAAATTAGCCAGGTCTTGAAGAGATATGGGGGCGGGGGGCGGTGGCGGGGGGAGGAGGCAGGAGATTAGGACTGAGAGGAAAATTGGATTAGCCATGATTAAATGGCAGAGCAGACTCAATGGGCCAAATGGCCTAATTCTGCTCCTGTTTTATGGTCTTATTGAATCATTTTTGTGAACCTCCTTTGAACGCTTTCCAGTTTCAGCACAACCTTTCTAACGTAAGGGGCCAAAAACCACTCACAATACTCCAAGTAAGCCCTTGCATTTGCCTTCCTTTACCACGGATTCAACCTGCAAATTGACCTTTAGGGAATCCTGCTCAAGGATAGCCAAGTCCCTTTGCATCTCAGTTTTTTTGTACTTTTCATTTTGAAAATAGTCTACCTTTTCATTTCTTCTGCCAAAGTGCGTGACCATACACTTTCCAACACTGTATTCTATCTTCCACTTCTTAGCCCAGTCTCCTAATTTGTCTGTCCCATTGTAGTCTTTTACTTCCTCAAAACTACCTGCCTCTCCACCCATCTCCATATTGTCTGCAAACTTTGCAACAAAGCCTTCCATTACATCATCCAAATAATTGACATATAATGTAAAAAGAATTGGTCCCAGCATAGGCCCTTGTGAAACAGCACTAGTCATCAGCAGCAAACTAGAAATGGCTCACTTTATTCCCAATATTTGCCTCCTGCCAATCAGCCGCTGCTTTAACAATGCAAGAATCTTTCCTGTAATACCATGGGCTCATAGCTTGCTAAGCAGCCTCACATGTGGCACCTTGTCAAAGACCTTCTGAAAATCCAAATACACAACATCAACTGATTCTCCTTTGTCTATCCTGCTTGTTATTTCTTCAAAGAATTCCAACAGATTCATCAGACAAGATTTTCCCTTGAGGAAACCATGCTGACTATGGCTTATTTTATCATGTGCCTCCAAATACCCTGAGACCAGATCCTTAACAATCTCCTCCAACATCCTCCTAATCACTGAGGTCAGACGAATTGGCCTGTCATTTCCTTCCTTCTGCCTTTATCCCTCCTTGAAGAGTGAAGGTTTGTCATATGAAGAGCATTTGTAGGCCCCAGGCCTATATTCACTGGAATTCAGAAGAATGAGGGGGGACCTAACTAAAACCTATCGAATGCTGAAAGTCCACGATGGAGTGGATGTTTCCTATGGTGGGAGAGTCTAAGACCAGAGAACATGGCCTCAGAATAGAGGGAATCCTGTTATGGAGATGGGGAGGCATTTCTTTAGCTAGAGAATGGCGAATATGTGGAGTTTGTTGCCATAGACGGCTGTGGAGAGCAAGTCTTAATGTATATTTAAGGCAGAGGTTGAAAGGTTCTTGAATAGTCAGGGCATGAATGGATACAGGGAGAAGGCAGGAGACTGGAGCTGAAAGGGAAAATGAATCAGTAATGATGAAATGGCGGAGAAGGCTAGATGAGCCAAATGGTCGAATTCTGTGACTATATTTTATGGTCTTATTGTAGTATCTTTCCTGTAATACCATGGGCTCTTAACGTGGTAAGGCCTTTTGAAAATCAAAGTACACAACATCCACCCATTCTCCTTTGACTATCCTGCTGGTTATTTTTTCAACAGATTTGTCAAGCAACATTTTTCCTTAAGGAAACCATGCTGACACTGGCTTATTTTATCATGTGCCTCCAAGTACACTGAAACCACATCCTCCAACATAAGTATCCTTCCTTTCCAGATGTGTAAAGATGGTGTGTAGAGCTGTGGCTATTGCATCATCTGTCAATCGGTTGAATCAGTAGGCCATTTTGGATGCAGCACTGCAACTTAATGGCTTCACTATTCTCCACAAAGACTGGACAGCTCAGTCTCTTAAAGGCAGAGGTGGTGGTGTGTTTTATAATTAACTCACTGATAGTTCTGTCTCAGTTCTGCTCACCTAACCTGGATATCTAGAGGTCCAATATCATCCATTTTATCAGCTGAGGGAGTTTTATGCCCTCATCCTGGTAGTGTTGCCCTTTCCACCTCAGGTGAATATCAGGCAAGCACTGGAGGGGCCGAAAGACACAATCAGCAGGTATGAAACAGCACACACTAATGCCTTCCCTATCATTGTAGGAGATTTCAACCAGGTCAGCTTGAAGAAGTTTCCGAACAACTACCACCAACATTTCACCTGTGGAACTACAGGTACCAACACACTTGACCACCATCAAGAATGCTTACTGTACCATCCCACAGTTTAACGTTGGAAAAGTCTGACACCCCGCTGTCTGTACTTCTACTCCCAAAATATAGGAAGAGTTTAAAGACTGTAGCACCAATGGGGGGGGGGCGAAGAAGGTATGGTCAAGGGACATGAAGGAGCTCTTACAGGACTGATTTGAATGGCGGACTAGACAATATTCAGGGATTCATCTTCAAGTCTAAATGATCACAACATAGATGTCACCAACTTCATTAAGATGTGTGTAAATGTGTGTGTACCTTTGAGAACATACTAGTGCCCAAGCCAAAAGCCATAATAAACCAGGAAATTCGTAGTCTCTGAGAGCCATATCTGTGGCATTCAAGACCAGAGATCCAGAGCTGTAGTAAAAGTCCAGTTACAACCTATGGAAGGCTATTTTAAGGACGATAAAACAATTCCAATTGAACTTAGCTCTGGCAGGGTTTGCAGACTATTACCTCCCACAATCAAAACCTAATATCGTGAAGAGCAGTGTTTTACTTCCAGAAAAGCTAACTCAGTGTCTTGTATGCACACTTTGAAATGGAGAATAAAGCTACACCTGTGGGAATCCTTGCAGCATCTGTTGATCCTATGATTTCTGTCTCAAAGGCTGACGTTAGCAGTGTGAACCCTCGCAAGACATCAGGTCCTGATGGTGTAGCTGCTAGGGCTCTGAAAACCTGTGCCAATCAACTGACAGAAGTGTTCAAGGACATCGTCAATTTCTCACTACTGCAATCAGAAGTTCCCACCTGCTTCAAAAGGGTACCCATCATACCAGTCCCCAAGAAGAGCAGGGTAGGCTACCTCGATGACAGTCATCCAGTGGCACTCACATCTACCATGATGAAGAGCTTTGAGAGGTTGGTCATGGCTAGAATGAATTCCTGCCTAAGCAAAGACCTGGACCCTCTGTAATTTGCCTATCACTACAATGGGTCTATAGTGGATGCAATCTCACTGGCTCTCCATTAGGCCTTGGATCACCTGGACAATAACAATTCCTATGTCAGGCGATGTTTATAGATAGCAGCTTAGAGTTCAACACAATCATTCCCTCAGTTCTAATCAACAAGCTTCTAAACTTAGGCCTCTGGATCTTCCTCTGCAGCTGGATTTTTGACTTCCTCACCGACAGACAACAGTCTGTGTGGATCGAAAAATAACATCTCCTCACTGACGATTGGCCTCTGAGTGTATGTTCATAGTCTTCTGCTGCTGTAGCCCATTAACTTCAGGGTTCAACATGTTGTAGGCTCAGACATACTTTTCTGCAGAGCACTGTTGAAGCACATAGTTTCCTGAGTTACCGTTGTCTTCCTGTGAGCTTGAACCACTGTGGGCCATCTCCTCTGACCTCTCTCATTAACAAGGCATTTTTTCCCCACAGAACTGTTAGTCCTTGGATGTTTCTTTTTGTTTTTTTGCATATCCTCCAAAACCAAATGATCAGAAAATCTATTTTCACATAAATTATCAAATATACCTTTTTATTTGCAGAGAGTGGTGAGTCCTTGGAATGGGCTGCCAGTGACTGTGGTGGAGGCAGATACAATAGGGTCTTTTAAGAGGCTCCTGGATAGGTACATGGAGCTTAGAAAAATAGAGGGCTATGGGTAACCCTAGGTAATTTCTAAAGTAAGTACATATTCGGCACAGCATTGTGGGCCAAAGGGCCTGAATTGTGCTGTGCGTTTCTATGTTTTTATGATCAACACTAGCACACCTAAGGATGCATGCTTAGCCCACCGCTCTAGTCTCTCTACACCACGATTGTGTGGCTAGGCACAATTCAGAGAGCATCAATGAACTTGCTCATGACTTAACTATTGTTGGCAGAATTTCAGATGGCAACAAGGAATGAGATAGAATAGCTGGTTGAGTGGCATCTCAGCAACAACCTTGCACTCAACATCAGTAAGACCAAGGAGCTGATAGTGGACTTCAGGAAAGGGAAGTCAAGGGAACACACACCAGAACATCAAGGGATCAGAAGTGGAAAGGGTGAGCAGTTTCAAGATCCTGGGCATCAGCCTCTCCTCAGTCCAACGTATTGATGCAATTACAAAGAATGCACAACAGCAACTATATTTCATGAGCAGCTTGAGAAAAATTAGTATGACACCAAAGACACTCACAAATTACTACAGATGTACTGTGGAGAACATCTAACTGGTTACATCACCATCTGGTATGGAGGGGCCATTGAGGAGAATTGGAAAAAAAGCTGTAGAATGTTGTAAACTCAGCCAGCTCCATCATGGGCACTAGCCTACCCAGCATGCAGGATACTTTCAATAAGTGATGCCTCAAAAAGGTGGTGTCAATCATTAAGCACTCCCATCTCCCAGGATATGCCCTCTTCTTCCATCAAGGGAGCCAGGGTACCAGAGCCTGAAGACACACACTCAATTTTTCAGGAACAGCTTATTCCCCTCTGCCATCAGATTTCTGAATAAACAATAAATCCATGAACACTACCTCAATATTTCCCTCTCTTTTTGCACTACTTATAGAATTACCCTTTTCTTCATTTAATATATACTTGCTAATGTCATTTATAGTTTATTTTATGATTATGTATTGGATTATACTGCTGCTGCAAAACAACAACAAATGTCATGGCATATGCCAGAGATATTAAACCTGACTCTGATTCCAATCTCTCTCTCTAGGTGTCCAGATATCTTTTATGGTTGAACTCTTCATCACTTTGTCTCAGTAAACTCTAATTCCATGTTTTGAAGTGGATTTAATTACATTTGATGCAGAAGGCAAGAACTTATATTCTATTTCTCTGACCACATAAAATACCAAATCTGCTTACACAAAGAGAAATATTTGATAATAGTTTACTATTCTAATAAAATCATCATGCAACCATATGAAGGTTATGATTATCTGGGATACTGGCAAGATGTCCAAACTGAACCTGTAAGATTTTTATAAATAGATTAAATTAAATAGAACAAAAGATTAAATAATTAAACCATCTTCTGTAACACGTATAATATTATAGCAACAAGTATAACATGTATCAATATTACAGCTTCAATCAACTATTTGGTATTCCAAGGCTTCAAGCTTTTAAGAGGACAAATTGGGCTGAAAGCAAGTTAAGGGAGTGGAACGAAGTTTGTATCGAGATCCTGAATGTTCAGAGATTGCGATCTCTGTGCTGGGAGCAGCAGAAATTCTGCCAAGTATATTTTGATGTCCCATCTTGGGCAGTGCTTAAAGTTCAATGCACATTGAATATGGCAGACAACTTGTTTGTTTTTAGGAGTCGATTGACGTCTTCTTACTCATCTGGTGGCTGGTGGACTTCCAATTGGAAGTATGTGCATGTTTCAATAGTAAGTTTGGCAGGCCATGAAGAACTTGAAATATTAGCACAAGATGGACAAATTTATCCCTTCAGGTGCTTAGAAATATATGTACTCATTATGAAATTGAACAAAATATTGAAACATTTACTGCAATAAGTCACAGCAAGTACAATATGAATCAAACTTAGAGCTTATACATATTTCAAATTAAGCAACAGAGTGAACGGAGAATGCCACATCAAGTAATGACATTCAGTATGCACGTGATGAATGGATGAATTCAAGCAACATCAATACAAGGACTTCTTCATTCAGTTCAACACAATACCTTTGACCTTAAGCTTCTCAACTAATATGCTAGCTGCAATAAAGTGACATTTTGCTTCTCCATGATATTTAAATGTCACACTCCCAACAGCATAGCTCTAGATCCAAGAAGTGGATCATAATTGCATGCATTGAAATAGAATTTGCAATGTCATAAGAGAATGGCTGCTCGAAGAAATCATTGCTTTAAGTTAATTTGTCTTTAATTGAGATTTAAGCAATTGCTTCAAGCAGCAGCTAATCAGCTAACCTATCACCAGTTGTCTGAAGACCTGCTCATGACCCAGAACTTCATTCTTTGATAGTACTGAGCAGGAAATCTGTGTTTCATCCCACAAGCCCCATATCCATAAAGTGAAAGGCAAAATTTGAGGTAAACAACCAGACAGTGCAGTAGAAAATCATGTTTCATAATCTGGGTTCTTTTAAATCTTATTTTGATAGTAAATTTATTATCACCATATTCATTGGGACACACTCAGCTACGCCTGTTTTTTATAAAGTCAGTGACAAGAACATAAGACCATAAGATATAGGTGCAGAAGAAGACCATTTGGCCCATCGAGTCTGCTCCACCATTCAATCATAGACTGATACAATTCTTCCAGTCACCCCCACTCCCCTGCCTTCTCCCCATACCCTTTGATGCCCTGGCTAATCAAGAACCTATCTATCTCTGCGTTAAATACATCCAATGACCTGGCCTCCACAGCTGCTCATGGCAACAAATTCCACAGATTTACCACCATCAACTAAAGTAATTTCTCCACACCTCTTTTTTATATGGACGCCCTTCAATCCTGAAATTGTGCCCTCTTGTCCTAGATTCCCCTACCGTGGGAAATAACTTTGCCATACCTAATCTGTTCAGGCCTTTTAACAATTGGAATGTTTCTATGAGATCCCCCCCTCATTCTCCTGAACTCCAGGGAATACAGCCCAAGAGCTGTCAGACATTCCTGATATGGTAACCCTTTCATTCCTGGAATTATCTGCATAAATCTTCTCTGAACCGTCTTCAATGTCAGTATATCCTTTCTAAAATAAGGAGCCCAAAACTACACACAATACCCCGTGTGGTCTCACAAGAGACTTATAGAGCCTCAACATCACATCCCAGCTCTTATATTCTATACCTCTAGAAATAAAAGGTTATCTAGAAATGGATAACCTTTAGGGTATCCTGCACAAGGACTCCCAAATCCCTGTGCCTTACTGCATTTTGAATTCTCTCTCCATCTAAATAATAGGCTGCCTGGTTATTTCTTCCACCAAACTGCATGACCATACACTTTCCAACATTGTATTTCATTTGCCACTTCTTTGTCCATTCCCCTAAACTAGCTAAGTCTCTCTGCAGGTTCTCTGTTTCCTCAACACTACCCACTCCCACACCTATCTTTGTATCATCGGCAAATTTTGCCACAAATCCATTAATTCCATAGTCCAAATTATTGACATACATCGTAAAAAGCAGCAGTCCCTATGCTGACCTCTGTGGAACTCCACTGGTAACCAGCAGCCAGCCAGAATAGGATCCCTTTATTCCCACTTTCAATGTTCCACCCATGCTGGTAACTTCCCTGTAATTCTATGGTTTCTTATCTTGCTAAGCAGCCTCATGTGCGGCACCTTGTCAAAGGCCTTCTGAAAATTCAAGTCCACCACAGGTTACTCAGGCAAGAAACCATGCTAGCTTTGGTCTATCTTGTTATGTGCCTCCAGGTATTCCATAATTTCATCCCTAACAATCGATTCCAACAACTTTCCAATCGCTGATGTCAGGCTAACAGATCTAAAGTTTCCTTTCTGCTGGCTCCCACCCTTCTTAAATAGTGCAGTAACATTTGCAATTCTCCATTCATCCAGTATAATGCCAGAATCTATTGATTCTTGAAAGATCATCATTAACGCCTCCGCAATCTCTCTAACTACTTCCTTTAGAATCCGAGGGTGCATTCCACCACGTCCAGGAGATTTATCCAACCTCAAACCATTAAGCTTCCTGAGCACCTTCTCAGTTGTAATTTTCACTGCACAAATTCACTTCCCTGACACTCTTGAATGTCTGGTATACTGCGGACATATTCCACTATGAAGACTGATGCAAAATATGCATTCAGTTCTTCTGCCATCTCTGCATCTTCCATTACAATATCTCCAGTGTCATTTAGTATTGATCCTATATTACCCTCAACTCTCTATGACCTTCTTAGTTTCCTTGTGCAAGTTTTTAAAAGCTTCCCAATCCTCTATTCTCCCACTAGCTTTGTTTTCCTTGTATGCCTCTTTTGTTTTTACTTTGGCTCTGACTTCAGTTGTCAGCCACTGTAGTTTCCTCCTTCCATTCAATAATTTCTTCTTATTTGCAATATATCTGTCTTGCACTTCCCTCATTTCTCACAGAAACTCCAGCCATTGCTGCTCTGTTGTCCTTCCTGCTAATGTCCCTTTCCAGTCAACTTTGGCCAGTTCCCCTCTCATGCCATTGTAATTTCCTTTATTCCACCGAAATACCAACACATTGGAATTTAGTTTCACTAAATACAACTGTGGTGTATTCATTCAAATCATGTGATGAGTGCTTAAACAGAGCCGAGTCTTCTGACTTGAAGCAATTCCACAGCTGCTCCTCAGCCTCCTGAACCACTTCTTTGTTATCTTTATCTCTGGCACCTTTCTCTTTAGCCTCTGCCTGTATCTAGGTAGAAGTGACAGCCAAGTGATCAGATTTCCTGAAATGCAGTCTTGGCATTCCTCATCATAGTACAGCAGTGGCCACATGTGTTGGGACTCCTGGTGCTGCAGTGATATGCTAATGATAATTGTGCAGAGATTCAGAATCAGAATCAAGTTTATTATCACTGGCATGTGTTGTGAAATTTGTTAAGTTAGTAGCAGCAGTTCAATGCAATACATGATATAGAAGGAAAAAAATGAAATAATAATAATAAATAAATAAATTTATTACAGTATACATATATTGAATAGATTAAAAATCATCCAAAAAACAGAAATAATATATATTTTAAAAGTGAGGTGGTTTCCAAGGGTTCAATGTCCATTTAGGAATTGGATGGCAGAGGGGAACAACCTGTTCCTGAATCACTGAGTGTATACCTTCAGGCTTCTGTACCTCCTACCTGATGGCAACTGTGAGAAAAGGGCATGCCCTGGGTGCTCCAGGTACTAAATAATGGACACTGCCTTTCTGAGTCACGACTTATTGAAGATGTCCTGGATACTTTGTAGGCTGGTGCCCAAGATGGAGCTGACTAGATTTACAACCTTCTGCAGCTTCTTTTGGTCCTGTGTAGTAGCCCCTCCATACCAGACAGTGATGCAGCCTTGCAGAATGCTCTCCACAGTACAACTATAGAAGTTTTTGAGTGTATTTGTTGACATGCCAAATCTCTTCAAAATCCTAATAAAGTATTGCCTTTTTTATAACTACATCAATATGTTGGGACCAGGTTAGATCCTCAGAGATCTTGACACCCATGAACTTGAAGATGTTCATTCTCTCCACTTCCGATCCCCCTATGAGGATTGGAATGTGTTCCTTCATCTTACCCTTCCTGAAGTCCACAATCAGCTCTTTTGCCTTACTAACGATGTGCCAGTTTGTTACTGTGGCACCATTCCACTAGTTGACATACTTCACTCCTGTACGCCCTCTCTTCACCACCTGAGATTCTACAAACAAAGGTTGTATCATCAGCAAATTTATTGATGGTATTTGAGCTATGCCTAGCTACACAGTCATTGGTATATAGAGAGTAGAGCACTGGGCTAAGCACACACCCATGAGGTGCATCAGCATCGATTGTCAGCAAGGAGGAGATTTTATCATTAATCCACACAGGTTATGCTCTTCCAGTTACAAAGCTGAGGATCCAATTGTAGAGGGAGGTACAGAGGCCCAGGTTCTGCAACTTCTCAATCAGGATTGTGGGTATGATGGTAGTAAATGCTGAGCTATAGTTGATGAACAGCATCCTGACGTAGGGGCTTGTGTTGTCCAGGTGGTCTAAAGCCGTGTGAAGAGCCATTGAGATTGCAACTATCATTGCCCTCTTGTGGTGATAGGCAAATTGCAATGGGTTCAGGTCCTTGCTGAAGCAGGAGTTCAGTCTAGTCATGACCATCCTCTCAAAGCATTTCATCACTGTCGATGTGACTGCTCCCGGGCAACAGTCATTAAGGCAGCTCACATTATCTTTCTTTGTGATTTCTTCCAATATAATTGGTACCTTTTTGACGCAAGTAGAAACCTCCACACATAACAGTGAGAGATTGAAAATGTCTTTGAATACTCCCGCCAGTTGGTTGGCACAGGTTTTCAGAGCCTTACCAGGTACTCCATCAGGACCTTCCGACTTGCGAGGGTTCATTCTCTTTAAAGAAAGCCCAGCATTGGCCTCTGAGACAGAGATCACAGAGTCATCAGATGTAGCAGGGACCTTCACAGCTGTAGTTATATTCTCCCTTCCAAAGTGTGCATAGAAGGCATTGAGTTCATCTAATAGTGAAGCATCGATGTCGTTCATGCGATTGGGTTTTGCTTTGTAGGAAATACTGTCTTGCAAACCCTGTCAGATTTGTCATACATCCGATGTCACCTTCAGCCTCATTCGAAATTGTCTCTTCACTCTTGAACTATCTCTTCATATGTCATACCTGGTTTTCTGGTACAGACCTGGGTCACCAGACTTGAATATCACAGATCCAGCCTTCAGCAGATGATGTACCTCCTGGTTCATCCATAGTGTTTGGTTTGGGAATGCACTATGTCTTTGTAGGCACACAGTCATCCACACAGGTTTTGAAGTCGGTAACAACTGCAGCAAACTCATCCATGTTCAAAGATCACCGATTCAAAGCAATCCTGTAGGTGCTCCTGTGTTTCCCTTGTCCATACGTTCTTGGTCCTCACTACTGGTACTACGGTCTTCATTCTAGGCCTATACTCAGGGAGTAGAAGTACAGCCAGGTAATCAGACTTCCAGAAGTGAGGGCGTGGAATAGCACGGTAGGCATTCTTGATGGTGGTGTAGGAATGGTCCAGAGTGTTGTTTCCTCCAGTTTTGCAAGTGAACTGTTGATGATGGAAATGTGAAAGAAATGTGGAAGATATTGGATTTTTTGTTTTGTAATTTTTCAGACTGGCCTGGTTAAAATCCCCCAAAATCATGGTGAAGGCATTTCGGTGCAATATTTCATGCATGTTGATCCCATTGCTCAGATCATCTGAAGCTTGATTGATATTGGCCTGAGGTGGAATGTATACTGCCACCAAAATGATCCTAGAGAACTCCTGTGGTAGGTAAAAAGGACAACACCTAACTACTAGATATTCCAGGTCTAGTGAGCAGAATTGGGACAGCACTGATATATTTGTGCAGCAAGAAGAGTTGATCATGTGGCATATTCCTTCATCTCTAACTCTGCTTATGAGAGACTCGATTGATCTATCCTGATGGTGTATAATAAACCCGTCAATCTGAATCGCTGCATCTGGTACGGAAGTGTTTAACCAGGATTCCGTGAAACAAAGGACACATGTGATCCTAACATCCCTCTGATTCAGCACCCTAGCTCTGAGAACATCGTATTTATTCACCAAAGACTGCATGTTTTCCAGCAAAATAACCAGTATTGGGAGTTTAAAACTTAAGGAATATATTTTTGAACTGTCTTATGGTCATGGTCTTATGGAAATTGCTAGACCAATAAGACAGTTCAAAAATATATTCCTTAAAGGCAAATTACAGGCTACAGATTGCAGTGAGAGTTGTACAGAAGTATATTTATAAGTTTTGTAAGATGTCTGGGACATATCAACATGGTTCTGCAGTGCCATCTTGCTCAAGTTATCCACATGGTTCAAGAGACTGGACCTGATGGTCTGGGTTCTAAGGCCTGTACCTGCTTCGTCATGGCAGCAGAGAGAACAGAGCATGATATTGATGGTGGGGTCCTTGATGATTGATGCTACTTTCTTGTGGCAGTGTTCATTATAGATGTGCTCGGTGTTGGGAAAGATTTGCCTGTGATGGTTCCACCACCTTTTGGAGGCTTACTTTGCTGTCAAACACCAATAAAACTTGAATTTGTAAGAGTATATAGATTGCAAATGAGTTCTTTCAATGAAAATAAAATTGACAAGTAAACCTAACAGCATTTTATACAACTTTCAGTAAAGGGATTGCAGCCTCTGTTTGTAAAATGGTGTGCATCATGACTCCATGCCAGTAACTCGGGAGGTAAATGCAGTTTACCCATCAATTTAATTAGCCTGTTGTTCCATGGATCTTGATTTTCAAGTGACTTTGGTGGGTTCTTAAACTAATTTTTTTTAAAAAACACCATGAAACCAACTTTAGAAAGGCAAGTATCTGTGTGATATTTCTTCCTTTGATGTTTAAAAGTTGTATGTACTGCCACAATGAAGGAACATGGCCCAAAATGGGTCAATGTAGGCTGTAGTAAAATGGTTATTGGCATTTAGAGGAAACAGAGGACGGCCAAAGAAATACAGTCTGGGCCAGAAAAACAACTCCACTGTTTTCAGGTCGGAAATGTGCTCCTCATTTTAACACGTTGTTCCTGCAGGTACATCGAAGCTTGATGCGATTCCATGATGAGAAAAACATGCTAATTATTATAGGTGTCATCTTAAAATGGTTACAATATTGTCCTTTTATTTTGCTGTACCATTTCTTCAATATGGTGATGGCTGAGAAAGAATAACAGAAGTTGAGATTCTGAACAAAGTTGCGAGCTCCATGTTCCTATGGATGGTGAGCAAGTGGGATCCCAGTGGGATACAAAGGTTAGCTTTGGTCTGATATAAATATTCCAAAATTTGCAAAGATTTATGTTGTTTGGATTATGGTACCCTGAAGGCATCGTGACTGCTTTTCTGAATTCTGACTATTGATTTGCAAAGTATTGGCTCCATGGTTAAGCATCATTCGTGCATTCATTAAGCATAATTTCTGCTGGTTCAAGTGTTCCTGGGCTTGATATGAGAAACTCTGATGGACAGCATCAGTAAATCCTTCTGCAAACTAATCAATTTCGTTATGAAACAACAATCAATGATGTTAAGACAATGCACTCCTTAAGCAATGTTCTACGTACTCAAAGTATAATAATTCAGTTGGGAAGCAATGGCTTGAACTTCACAAAGGGTGAAGAAGGTGAGGAAAAGAGTGAAAGGCAATGAAAAATACAGCAGGGTTGCAAATGTTATCTTGTTAAGCCTCAGAATAGGGCCACATTAGCATTTTTTTAGTTCCAGTTTATGCCCGGTAGCGAGAGAGATAATTGGATTAGTTTGGGACTGAAAGTAAGTATCAGTGCCAATATGTTGCAACAAAGAACCTTTGGAAACTGTTTATAGTCACAGCACACAAAACCAGGCTCTTTGGACCAACATGCCTATACCAGCCATCAAGTCCTATCTATTCTAATCCTATTATACAACATATAGCCTAAGGCCTTCTATGTAGTGATGTTTTGAGTTTATTTCTAAATCTTTCTTAAATTTTATGAGAATTAATACTTCCAGAATTCCCTTAGGCAGTGTGTGCCAGATTCTAACTACCCTCTGGGTGAAAAGATTCTTCCTCAAATTCCCTCAAAATATTTAATCTTTGTTTGAAACTGATAGTATGTTCTCTGGTTATTGGCATCTCTACCAGGCAATTATTCTTTTTTCACTGCCTGCTTTATATACGTCGTTCATTATATTTGTATACTTCAATCATGTATGCCTTCATCTTCCTCTGCTCCAAGGAAAACAAGCCAAGCCTGTCCAGTCCAGACTCTCCTCAGAGATTAAAAGCTCCTGGGCAACATACTGCTGAATTTCCTTTGAATTTTCTCCAGTGCAATTACATAATTCTAAGCATTCAGAAAGTGACAGGACCACGGTTGTGCTTTGGGAATACCTCAAGAAGGGGAACAGGGCAGTGCACATGCTCCTGCCTACATCAACTGAGGTTGAGAGGTTTGAGGGCTTTAAGTTCCTAGGAGTGAACCAACAGCCTGTCCTAATCCAACCATATCATAGCCAAGAAAGCTCACAATAGCCTCTCCTTCCTCTGGAAGCATAACGCTAGGTAGGCAACTGCTCTGCCCATGACCGCAAGAAACTGCAGATAGTTATGGACACACCACAGAACATCATAAAAGATAGCCTCTCGACTATGTTCTCATTTCCTCAGTAAAGCAGCCAGCATGATCAAAGACTCCACCCAACATGGACATTTTCTCTTTTCCTATCCTCCATAGGGCAGAAGATACCACCAGGCTCAAGGACAACTTTGCCCACTGGCGTAAGACTATTAAATAGCTTCCTGTTATGAAAGGATGTACACTTGGCCTCACAATCTACCTCATTATAATCTTTCTCCTTATAGTTTATGTGCACTACACTTTCTCTGGAGATGTAACACTGCATTGTTGTTGTTTTACCTTGTTCTACCTCAATGCACTGTGCAATGATTTGATCTGTATGAACAGTGTGCATGACAAGCTTTTCACTTTATCTCATACATGTAACCATAATAAACCAAAGTCATTACCTTTGTTCCTGAAGAGCAAGAGATTGACGAAGTGGGACAGAAAAAAAACTCATTAAAATTATGGTGGGAAGGGAGACAAGACAGGATATTGCCTTGGAGGAGATAGTTAAGTTATTGGAGTGGAAGGAAATATCAGCCATCGGACTGAAGTTAAGATCAACCAGAAAATGGTCTTTGAGCCAGTGGGGAAGCTATGAGGTACTTTAATTGTGAGGGAGTAATCAGCATTTGAAGAGGGGAGAGAATTCAGCACTGATCATGGTGAAAGTGATAGGCCTTCAGGGGACTGAGGGGAGCGAATTCAGCTCTGATTGTGGTGAAAGTGATAGGCCTTCAGGGGACTGAGGGGAGCGAATTCAGCTCTGTGTGGTGAAAGTGATAGGCCTTCAGGGGACTGAGGGGAGCGAATTCAGCTCTGATTGTGGTGAAAGTGATAGGCCTTCAGGGGACTGAGGGGAGCGAATTCAGCTCTCATTGTGGTGAAAGTGATAGGCCTTCAGGGGACTGAGGGAAGTGAATTCAGCTCTCATTGTGGTGAAAGTGATAGGCCTTCAGGGGACTGAGGGGAGCAAATTCAGCTCTGATTGTGGTGAAAGAGATAGGCCTTCAGGGGACTGAGGGGAGCGAATTCAACTCTGATTGTGGTGAAAGTGATAGGCCTTCAGGGGACTGAGGGGAGCGAATTCAGCTCTGATTGTGGTGAAGGTGATAGGCCTTCAGGGGACCGAGGGGAGCGAATTCAGCTCTGATTGTGGTGAAAGTGATAGGCCTTCAGGGGACTGAGGGGAGCGAATTCAGCTCTGATTGTGGTGAAAGTGATAGGCCTTCAGGGGACTGAGGGGAGCGAATTCAGCTCTGATTGTGGTGAAGGTGATAGGCCTTCAGGGGACCGAGGGGAGCAAATTCAGCTCTGTGTGGTGAAAGTGATAGGCCTTCAGGGGACTGAGGGAAGTGAATTCAGCTCTCATTGTGGTGAAAGTGATAGGCCTTCAGGGGACTGAGGGAAGTGAATTCAGCTCTCATTGTGGTGAAAGTGATAGGCCTTCAGGGGACTGAGGGAAGTGAATTCAGCTCTCATTGTGGTGAAAGTGATAGGCCTTCAGGGGACTGAGGGGAGCAAATTCAGCTCTGATTGTGGTGAAAGTGATAGGCCTTCAGGGGACTGAGGGGAGCGAATTCAGCTCTGATTGTGCTGAAGGTGATAGGCCTTCAGGGGACCGAGGGGAGCAAATTCAGCTCTGATTGTGGTGAAAGTGATAGGCCTTCAGGGGACTGAGGGGAGCGAATTCAGCTCTGATTGTGGTGAAAGTGATAGGCCTTCAGGGGACTGAGGGGAGCGAATTCAGCTCTCATTGTGGTGAAAGTGATAGGCCTTCAGGGGACTGAGGGAAGTGAATTCAGCTCTCATTGTGGTGAAAGTGATAGGCCTTCAGGGGACTGAGGGGAGCAAATTCAGCTCTGATTGTGGTGAAAGAGATAGGCCTTCAGGGGACTGAGGGGAGCGAATTCAACTCTGATTGTGGTGAAAGTGATAGGCCTTCAGGGGACTGAGGGGAGCGAATTCAGCTCTGATTGTGGTGAAGGTGATAGGCCTTCAGGGGACCGAGGGGAGCGAATTCAGCTCTGATTGTGGTGAAAGTGATAGGCCTTCAGGGGACTGAGGGAAGTGAATTCAGCTCTCATTGTGGTGAAAGTGATAGGCCTTCAGGGGACTGAGGGGAGCGAATTCAGCTCTGATTGTGGTGAAGGTGATAGGCCTTCAGGGGACCGAGGGGAGCAAATTCAGCTCTGTGTGGTGAAAGTGATAGGCCTTCAGGGGACTGAGGGAAGTGAATTCAGCTCTCATTGTGGTGAAAGTGATAGGCCTTCAGGGGACTGAGGGAAGTGAATTCAGCTCTCATTGTGGTGAAAGTGATAGGCCTTCAGGGGACTGAGGGAAGTGAATTCAGCTCTCATTGTGGTGAAAGTGATAGGCCTTCAGGGGACTGAGGGGAGCAAATTCAGCTCTGATTGTGGTGAAAGTGATAGGCCTTCAGGGGACTGAGGGGAGCGAATTCAGCTCTGATTGTGCTGAAGGTGATAGGCCTTCAGGGGACCGAGGGGAGCAAATTCAGCTCTGATTGTGGTGAAAGTGATAGGCCTTCAGGGGACTGAGGGAAGTGAATTCAGCTCTCATTGTGGTGAAAGTGATAGGCCTTCAGGGGACTGAGGGAAGTGAATTCAGCTCTCATTGTGGTGAAAGTGATAGGCCTTCAGGGGACTGAGGGGAGCAAATTCAGCTCTGATTGTGGTGAAAGTGATAGGCCTTCAGGGGACTGAGGGGAGCGAATTCAGCTCTGATTGTGGTGAAGGTGATAGGCCTTCAGGGGACCGAGGGGAGCGAATTCAGCTCTGATTGTGGTGAAAGTGATAGGCCTTTAGGGGACTGAGGGAAGTGAATTCAGCTCTCATTGTGGTGAAAGTGATAGGCCTTCAGGGGACTGAGGGGAGCAAATTCAGCTCTGATTGTGGTGAAAGTGATAGGCCTTCAGGGGACCGAGGGGAGCGAATTCAGCTCTGATTGTGGTGAAAGTGATAGGCCTTCAGGGGACTGAGGGGAGCGAATTCAGCTCTGATTGTGGTGAAAGTGATAGGCCTTCAGGGGACTGAGGGGAGCGAATTCAGCTCTGATTGTGGTGAAGGTGATAGGCCTTCAGGGGACCGAGGGGAGCGAATTCAGCTCTGATTGTGGTGAAAGTGATAGGCCTTCAGGGGACCGAGGGGAGCGAATTCAGCTCTGATTGTGGTGAAAGTGATAGGCCTTCAGGGGACTGAGGGGAGTGCTGCAATAGTGACCGGAGGGAGAAATCAACTGTTATAATGGAACGCCAGACATGGTAAGGGGGCAAATGCAGAGTCCACACTTTTCAACGAGCAATTCAACATATCGGGGAATTCAGAGAGTGGTTGAGCGCTAGAACAGAAGGAGAAACAGGTTACAATTGGTAGTCTCCCAGCTAACTGGAAGCTCCGCCAGTGAGATTTTGCTGAACAAAGCCAGCTTCAAAGATAACAGTCAGGTCCTACAAGATAAACGCTATCAAGTGGAGGTAGGAATTGGGAAGCTTTTAAAAATTGTCAGAAGGCAATTAAAAGAACATAAGAGTAAAGATGAAATATGAAGGATAGCTAGCCAATAATATCAAAGAGGATACCATACATTTATTCAGATAGAGTATATAAAGTGTAAAAGAGTGGTGAGAGTGGAAATCAGATCGCTGAAAAACAACACTGGAAAGATAGTAATATAGGATAAAGAAATGGCAGACTAACTTAATAATTATTTTGCATGAATCTTCACTGTGGAAGATACTAGCAGTATGCCAGAAATTTCAGAGTCTGGGGGCAAACGTGAGTGTAGTTGCTATTACTAAGGAGAATATGCATGGGAAGCTGAAAGGTCTGAAAGTAGATAAGTAACCTGGAACAGATTGACTATGCCCCAGTGTTCAGGAAAACATAACTGAAAAGATTGTCGAGATGCTACTAATGATCTTTTAAGAATTACTAGAGTTTGGAATTTTTCTAGAGGACTGGAAAATTGTAAATTTCACTGCTCCCTTTAAGAAGGAGAAGAAAGGAAATTATAGGCCAGTTATCCTAACTTCAGTCATTGAGAAGCTATTGAAGTGCATTATTAATGATGTGGTTTCCAGGTACTTAGAGGCACATGATAAAGGAGGCCTCAGTCAACATGGCTTTCATAAGGGGAAATCTTGCCTGACAAATCTGTTAGAATTCATTGAAGAAATAACAAGCAGGATAGACAAAGGATTGTCAGTAGCTTTTGTTTACTTGGATATTTAGAAGGCCTTTGACAAGGTGTTGCATATGAGGTTGCTTATCAAGGTAGGAGCCTATAACATTACAGGAAAGATAGTACCATGGATAGAAGATAGGCTGACTGGCTGGAAGCAAAGAGTCAGAATAGAGGGGTCTGGCTGTCTGCTGGTGAATTGTGGTGTTCCGCAGGGATCAGTATTGGGACTGCTTCTTATCATGTTATATGTCAATGATTTGGATGATGGAATTGATGGCTTTGTTCTAGGGGCTGCAGACGATACAAAGATAAATAGAGGTTCAAATAGCGTTGAGGAAACAGGGCATCTACAGAAGAGCTTAGAAGATTGGGAGAATGGGCAAAGAAGTGGCAAATGGAATATAGTGAAGGGAAGTGTCTGGTCATGCACATTGGTAGAAGGGCTTATTTATCTATTTATTTATTTATTTACTTATTTATTTGTTTGTTTGTTTGTTTTAATTTACTGAGATCCAGCGCAGAATAGGCCTTTCCGGCCCTTCGAGCCATACTAACCAAAAATCCCCAAATTAGTCCTAGCTGAATTACCGGATAATTACAATGACCAATTAACCTACACTGGGAGAAAACTAGAGCACCCAAAGGAAACCCACATGGTCACAGGAAGAACATGGAAACTCCTTACAGGCAGGGCAGGAATTGAACCCGGGTCACCTGTACTGTAAAGCATTGTGCCTACCCGTTTGCTACTTAGATTTTGGTCATATTGCTCTGGGAGTAATATGAGCAGGTTTGGGTATTTTATCTAAGAAAAGATGTGCTGGCATTGGAGAGGGTCCAGAGGACCCTCATTGCCACAGATAGCAGTAGAGGCCAAGTCATGGAATATATTTAAAGTAGAGATTGGTTAGTCTGGGCAAGAGATTGGTTACTTATGGGAAGAAGGCAAGAGAATGAAGTTGAGAGGGATAATCAGACATGATAGAACGGCAGAGTAGATTCAATAGGCTAAGTGGCCTTGTTCTGCTCCTATGGTTTATGGTCTTATGGTATTAAAAAAAGAGGAAACTATGTTCTTAAAATTCTTAATTTGTTGATAAGTTGGTTTTGCAGTTGCCGCCAGCTTGCTAGCTGCCACTGCTGACATATAAAACTTTTAAGCTATTATAAAGAATGAGAAAATAATAAAATTCAGGTAAAAGAAATATCTTATAACATTTAAACAAACTCAAGTGACTGAGAAAAGTATTCAAGTACAGACTCTTATCATAGTTCGTTGCAACCACTGTCCTCTATAGAAATCAAAGAAGAAGACTAAGCAGGTGTAAACTATTTAACAGGTACACAGGGATGGTGAATCTGCGCATCCTTGAAGAACCCACAGCAGACTTCATTTTCTGGAGCAAGAAACAAAATGATACAGGGACTCTGTAGGTGAAGCATCATCTGTGGAGAGGAATGGGCAATTAATATTTCAGGTGGACTTGAAATGTCAAATGTTCATTACACTGATAAATGAAGCCTGACCTGCTGACACTCTATTGCATTTTGCTAGTTATTCCAGATTCTAGAGTCCACAATGCCCTGTGTCTTTGCTCTTGCATTTTTGAACAGTGCAGTTCTGATCTTGCTGGGGCTAATATGGAGAAATGAGAGAAGTTTCATTCGGAACAGCCCTATTGCTCTTTAAATTCCAAGTCATTGACTGTCTTGAAAGTGTCTGCTTCTTTTCCTGTGCATTTCCAGCAAATTTTTCCTTACAGTTCAATTCTTATCCTGTCACAATGGATTTTATTCATAAGCCATAGCTATTTACAAGTCCGATTGTCAGAATATCTATTTCAGGTTTTCTGAATATGACCTAATTAATAGTAGCTTATGTGCAAATTTATATTTGAATTTCAACCTGCAGGATCACTTTCTGTGCTGAGCTTTTTGTATTGCTTGTACCACCTGGCAATTTTGCGGTGCGAACTGAAATCTCTAAGTCATAGGATGGTTGCAGCATGGCATGTATGGGTCAAATTGAGGAGGCGGGACCTGGGCCTGAGAGTGGGGAATGAGCCAATGTTTAGCCATTGCTGGACTGACTTGAAGGTGATTCGATGCAAGGTGAGGCTGAGTTGAGATAGCAGGTGGTCCTGAATCCGTTAACAAGGAAAGTCCTGATGTCTCATCGATATAAGCACTGTGCCGAATTTGGAAGGTCAGGTATGGGATGAATTGAGGTGACCTGAGAGCATATTGAAGCGGCAGGGCCAGGGTCCAGAGAAAAAAACAAAGCAAGGTTTAGATAATTTAAGCGCTGGGCAATATTGAAAAGATTCAGCACTGAAAATGAGGGACCCGCTAGGTTAGTTTGCTGCTCCATGAGGTTTACTCATCTCTGTGGTGAACTGAGGCTGTGGCCTGCAACTAACAAGACTTCTGTTTTGCAAATTATATGAAGATAGGCAAAGGGCAAGTCGTGGAGAGACTACAGATGGAGTTAGACAGATTAGGAGGATGGGCAAAGAAGTGTCAGATGGAATACAGTGTCGGGAAGGGTATGGTTATGCACTTTGGTAGCAGAAATAAAACTGTAGTGTATTTTCTAAGTAGAAAGCAAATTCAAAAATCTGAAATGCAAAGGTATTTGGGAGTCCTTGTGCAAAATTCCCTAAAGGTTCATTTGCAGGTTGAGTCGGTGGTGAGGAAGACAAATGCAATGTTAGCATTGCTGAGGATGTTCTACGAGTCAGTGGTGGCCAGTGCTATCATGTTTGCTGTTGTGTGCTGGGGCAGCAGGCTGAGGGTAGCAGACACCAACAGAATCAACAAACTCATTCGTAAGGCCAGTGATGTTGTGGGGGTGGAACTGGACTCTGACGGTGGTGTCTGAAAAGGGGATGCTGTACAAGTTGCATGCCATCTTGGACAATGTCTCCCATCCACTCCATAATGTACTGGTTACATTCAGCCAGAGACTCATTCCACCGAGATGCAACACTGAGCGTCATAGGAAGTCATTCCTACCTGTGGCCATCAAACTTTACAACTCCTCCCTCAGAGTGTCAGACACTCTGAGCCAATAGGCTTGTCCTGGACTAATTTCCATTTGACATTATTTACTTATTATTATTTAATTATTTATGGGTTTATATTGCTATATTTCTACACTATTCTTGGTTGGTGCAACTGTAACGAAACCAATTTCCCTTGGGATCAATAAATTATGTCTGTCTGTCATTCATTTCAAGAGGATTAGAATATGAAAGCAAGGATGAAATATTGATACTTTATAAGACTCTAGAGAGGCCTTGCTTGGAGTATTGTGAGCAATATTTGGCCACTTTATCTAAGAAAGGATGTGCTGACATTGAAGAGGGTTCAAAGGAGGTTCACAAAAATTATTCCAGGATTAAAAGGCTTGTACTTACTGGAACTCAGTAGACTGAGGGGGGACCTCATTGAAACCTATCAAACATTATTGAGTGGATGTGAAATTATGTTTCCAATGGTGGGGGAGTCTAAGACCAGAGGACACAACCTCAGATAGGAGGGATATCCATTTAGAATAGAGATGAGGAGGACCCAGAGAGTGGTGAATCTGTGGAATTTGTTGCCACAGGCAGCTGTGGAGGTGAAGTCATCGGTCATATTTAAGGCAGAGGTGATAGATTCTTGATTGGTCAGGGCATGAAGAGCTATGGAGAGAGGCAGGAGACTGGAGCTGAGAGGAAAATAGATCTGCCATGATGAAATGGCAGATCAGTCTTGACAGGCCAAATGGCCTAATTCTTCTCCTATATCTCATGGTCTTATACTAGGTTGGCTGCAGTGATGACTAACTTCATGGCTATTGATTTACTTTCATGTACTTGCTTGTGTTGTTTGCACAATCTGTTTCTTTTTCTGTACCTTGGGTATTTGACAACCATTTTTAATGGGTTCTATTGGGTTTGTTTGTTTTGTGACTGTTTGCAAGGAGATGAATCTCGAGGGTGTCTAGAGCATACATATTTTGATAATAAATATACTTTGACTTTGGCCAGAGTGCTATTAATAGAGCAAAGTTGACTCATTCTTCTTATGCACTTGCCTACTCACTGAAAGAGTTCCTCATTCATTTCTCTAGGTTTTCATACCATCCTTTAATTAAGTTCAGCAGCAGATAGTATTTATAGATGGGTGCGTGTCCATAGAACACAAGTGGTATCTGCCTTTAATAAAAGAAATTAAAGGAAGGAAGAAATTAATCCCCCATTTGACTTTGTTGCTGTATCTAATGGGAGTCAGCTTTCTCTGCCATCTAACATTCCAACCATCCTTTAACTATTAAATTCTTGCAAGCTACCAACTAAGGTTTGGCAGTGTACTTAACACAGGAACATAGGTATCCGCCATGCTGCTTTTTAAAAAAGCAGTACTTCTGTTAGGATAAACTTCGATGCCATAGTAAAAATCATTTAGTTGAAAACCTTTGTTTATCCCAGCATTCCAATATGTTATATTTCCTGTGTATGTATTTCAACTTAGAATTCTTTCAGAGCACATTATTGTGCCTTCACACATCACCCACATATATCTAAATCCCACATTGGGCCATATACTTGCACCTAAAACACAGTGTAAGTCATACACAGGAAATCAAGTCTGAACAGCAGGAGGGAGCTCTGCATCAGTGCCATTAAATTGCTTGCACACTTGTTTTTGAATAAGTTAGAGGTGAGATTATGGTGCAGTCTCTGGTTGCACATTAGAATTGTGAGTGCAGTTTATTTTTCTCTCCAACTGCTGCTATAACTATTGAGGTCGGTTTGGATCAACCAGGAACAGAAAGGGAGGCTGGAAGGTGAGGACTTCTTGCAAAAGTAGGCTGAAGGGAAAGATACACCTGAACTAATCTCCAAGAAATCTTCTGTAGCAACATTTCTACACCAAGGCCAATGTATTTGGAAGAACAGATGTTTAAAACAAGTGGTTGCTGAGATCTGTTTCTTGCTTCAAGGTAGTATGGATGCTCCCATACTGTGCTGAACTACATATACCTGTCTGGACACGCCCCTCTGCTGACTGTTCCTGTGGCTCCTCCCACAGACCCCTGTATAAAGGCGATGGGAGGCACTGCTCCTCCCTCAGTCTCCAGGATGTTGTGTGGTGATCTCTTGCTGCTAATCGTGGTCTCTTGCAGCTAATAAAAGCCTATCATTTGCCTCCCGTCTCCGAGAGTTATTGATGGTGCATCACCTACCTTGGCCACTGCTTTTGGAAGTGAAGGTCAGAGTGGAGCTTCTTGAACTCCAGCTTCTTGCTCCAGGTAATATATATCGAGTGTAATATTTTATGTTCATGCCTTGATGGAGGCTTTCTATTACAGGAGAGTGGAATCCTTTATTTGCTGTTTAGAGTCATCATAAGTAATGCGGCTTCTGAGGTAGATGACTTCCTAAAAGGTTAGGGTGAGCTAGGCTCCTGAGGGCCAAGGTATAAACCCCAACTAATATTTTTGATCTAAAAGTGAAAACAATGAGCAAGCACTGCCAAAATAAACCAATGGCCCATGGTGAAAAGTGTCGAAGTCTGTGTCTTTATTTCTGTTTTCTAACGAAGTGGTCTCTCATAGAAATTGGTAATGAAATTCTTTTACAGTAATATACAATAAATCAGGGTAAATTCTTCAACAATTAGTTTTAGAGATTTAAGTCACATCGCTTAATCCAATGCTGAAGCAACCAACATTGGTATCAGAAGTTATCAAGAAAGAGATGATATCAAACAGTATAAGAAATTATAAAGAGCACAAAAAATAAATGACCAAACTATATTTTTACCAGCAGTAAGAAACTGTTTCAATTTTTATAAACCTTTTAAGGAAATTAGATCCTGGAATTTCCTTGCCAACACTTTTTTAACATCAAGGTACCTGGTCTAGGCAGAGTTCCACTGCATTTGAAAGACTCAAGTGGAAACAAATTGTATTTCTAGCTGTGCAGAATAATGAATGGATTCTTTATGAAATTTCCTAAAATGAGTGCGTTCAATTGTTCAGTCTTCTGCACTTGTCATCTCTAAAGAATCATCATATTAACGGCACTATCTTCTTCCCTTCATCTTCCCACTTTTAATACAGAAAATGCTAAGAAAACTATTAAAAATATATTTGATTGGCAGCTTATCTACTGATAATTTTTTGATCAATCTTAATAGATATTCAATTCACAACCATGCTGTTAATGAGTAATTGAGCAAAAATGTCAAATAACTTTAAAAATAATGATGATGCCATACAGTAAGAAGGTCTAAAGAAAATGGTTGTTGTTAGAAACACTTAACTGTTCTGAGTTTGAGACTAATTTCAGGTGATGCATGACTTGGAGGTCCTATGACAGGATGAGTTATGAGACCTTAAGGAGCATTAACTTCAATGAAGGAATAAACAAGGAGAAGGAATATACTGTATAGGAGGAAAAAGAGGTGACAATGTAAATTTAAATTTGAAGAATAGGTGTCCTTTATCCCAATGAGGTTTTATTCATGCCTGGGAGACCGTATCAAGAGTGAAATCCATCAAGGATGAAGGAACAGATCAGGATAGTGTATGACATGGAGGAGAAAATGTAGAGAGTGGTATTCTTGTCTGTCTGCAACCTGATGGAAAGAAGTAAGGGCTTTGGGAAATGTTGTCAGCATAACCTAGATGATTAACTACAGTTTATTTTGTGGCTGATACACTTTGCAGCCACTGTGCTCTTCAGTCAATGTGTTAGCTGCTTATGATACAATCAATCAGCAGTCATTTAATTGTCAAGAATTAATTAATACCAAAGCAGAATGACCTATTTTTAAGTATATATATGAATTCTGGTAATAACATTTTTGCTGAAGGTTGATGGCTTCATATGGGGTAAAGGAATAAAGCATGTCTCTCAAGAGCTGTTAAAAAGTATGATAAATGAGTCATTATGCTACTACTCTTCAAACATAAACAGCAGTTGCTATTTTATTCCCTTTAGTGACAAAATTGCCCACATAAAAATGATAGTTTACTATGGGTTTTCAAGTCATAGAGTTGTACAGCAGGGAAACAGGCCCATTGTCCCATCATATCCAGACCATCATTTATACACGTCAGATCCATAGCCTTCTGACTTGGCAAATTAAGTATTTGCCTAATGGCACCTTAAAGGTCCTAACTGCACCTTCCTCCAAAATTTGTTATTGCATATACTCTTCAACTAAAAGAAATATTACAAAATCTTAGTAGGTATACTGTGATCAGTAATGGCTAGGGATACCATAGAAACAGAGAAAATAGGTGCGACAGTAAGCAATTTAGCCCTTTGAGCCTGCACCACCATTCTGTATGATCATGGCTGATCATCCAACTCAGGACCCTGTACCTGCTTTCTCTCCATACCCCCTGATCCCTTTAGCCACAAAGGCCATATCTAACTTTCTCTTAAATATAGCCAATGAATTGGCCTCAACGGTTTCCTGTGGCAGAGAATTTCACAGATTCACCACTCTCTGTGTGAAGAAGTTTTTCCTCATCTCAGTCTTAAAAGGCTTCCCCTTTATCCTTAAACTGTGACCCCTCATTCTGTACTTCCCCAACATCGGAAACAATCTTCCTGCATCTAGCCTGTCCAATCCCTTTAGAATTTTATATGTTTCAATAAGATCCCCCCTCAATCTTCTAAATTCCAGTGAGTATAAGCCTAGTTGATCCAGTCTTTCTTCATATGAAAGTCCTGCTATCCCAGGAATCAATCTGGTGAACCTTCTCTGTACTCCCTCTATTCTATGGCAAGAATGTCTTTCCTCAGATTAAGGGACCAAAACTGCACACAATATTCTAGGTGCAGTCTCACCAAGGCCTTGTATAACTGCAGTAGAACCTCCCTGCTCGTGTACTCAAATCCTTTTGCTATGAATGCCAACATACTATTTGCCTTTTTCACCGCCTGCTGTACCTGCATGCCCACCTTCAATGACTGGTGTACAATGACACCCAGGTCTAGTTGCATCTCCCCTTTTCCTAATCTGCCACCATTCAGATAATAATCTGTTTTCCTGTTCTTGCAACCAAAGTGGATAACCTCACATTTATCCACATTAAATTGCATCTGCCATGAATTTGCCCACTCACCTAACCTATCCAAGTCACCCTGCATCCTCTTAGCATCCTCCTCACAGCTAACACCACCACCCAGTTTCGTGTCATCCACAAACTTGGAGATGCTGCATTTAATTCCCTTGTCTAAATCATTAATATATATTGTAAACAACTGGGGTCCCAGCACTGAGCCTTGCGGTACCCCACTAGTCACTGCTGCCATTCTGAAAAGGTCCCGTTTACTCCCACTCTTTGCTTCCTGTCTGCCAACCAATTCTCTAACCACATCAATACCATACCCCCAATACCGTGTGCTTTAAGTTTGCACACTAATCTCCTGTGTGGGACCTTGTCAAAAGCCTTTTGAAAATCTAAATATACCACATCCACTGGCTCTCCCCTATCCACTCTACTAGTTACATCTTCAAAAAATTCTATAAGTTTCGTCAGACATGATTTTCCTTTCACAAATCCATGCTGAATTTGTCCTATGATTTCACCTCTTTCCAAGTGTGCCGTTATCACATCTTTGATAACCAACTCTAGCATTTTCCCCACCACCGATGGCAGACTAACCAGTCTATAATTCCCTGGTTTCTCTCTCCCTCCTTCTTTAAAAAGTGGGTTTACATTAGCCACCCTCAAATGCTCAGGAACAAATCAAGAATCTAAGGAGTTTTGAAAAATTATCACTAATGCATCCACTATTTCTTGGGCTACTTCCTTAAGCACTCTGGGATGCAGACCATCTGGCCCTGGGGATTTATCTGCCTTTAATCCCTTCAATTTACTTAACACCACTTCCCTACTAACATGTATTTCCCTCATTTCCTCCATCTCACTAGATCCTCGGTCCCTTACTATTTCCGTAAGATTATTTATGTCCTCCTTAGTGAAGACAGAACCAAAGTAGTTATTCAATTGGCCTGCCATGTCTTTGTTCCCTATGATCAATTCATCTGTTTCTGACTGTAAAGGACCTACATTTGTCTTGACCAATCTTTTTCTTTTCACGTATCTGTAAAAGCTTTTACAGTCAGTTTTTATGTTTCCTGCCAGCTTTCTCTCATAATCTTTTTTCCCCTTTCTAATTAAGCCTTTTGTCTTCCTCTGCTGGTCTCTGGATTTCTCCAAGTCCTCAAGGTGTGCCGCTTTTTTTTTGCTAATTTATATGTTTCTTCTTTGGACTTGATACTATGCCTAATTTCCCTTGTCAGCCACGGGTGCACTACCTTCCCTGGTTTATTCGTTTGCCAAACTGGGATGAACAATTGTTGTAGTTCATCCATGCAATCTTTAAATGCTTGCCATTGCATATCCACCATCAACCCTTTAAGTACCATTTGCCAGTCTATCTTAGCTAATTCACGTCTCATACCTTCAAAGTTACCCTTCTTTAAGTTCAGAACCTTTGTTTCTGAATTAACTATGTCACTCTCCATCTTAATGAAGAATTCCACCATATTATGGTCACTCTTACACAAGGGGCCTCGCACGACAAGATTGCTAACTAACCCTTCCTCATTGCTCAATACCCAATCTAGAATGGCCTGCTCTCTAGTTGGTTCCTCGACATGCTGGTTTAAAAAACCATCCCGTATACATTCCATCAAATCCTCTTCCTCAGCACCCTTACCAATTTGGTTCACCCAATCTATATGTAGATTGAAGTCACCCATTATAACTACTGTTCCTTTATTGCACGCATTTCTAATTTAATGCCTTCCCCAACCTCACTACTACTGTTAGGTGGCCTGTACACAACTCCCATCAGCGTTTTCTGCCCCTTAGTGTTATGCAGCTCTACCCATATCGATTCCACACTCTCCAGGCTAATGTCCTTCCTTTCTATTATGTTAATCTCCTTTCTAACCAGCAATGCTACCCCACCTCCTTTTCTTTCCTGTCTATTCCTCCTGAATATTGAATATCCATGAATGTTGAGCTCCCATCCTTGGTCACCCTGGAGTCATGTCTCTGTGATCCCAACTATATCATATTCATTAATAACTATTTGCACATTCAATTCATCCACCTTGTCACGAATGCTCCTCGCATTGACACACAAAGCCTTCAGGCTTGTTTTTACAACACTCTTAGCCCTTATACAATTATGTAGAAAAGTGGCTCTTCTTGCTTTTTGTCCTGAATTTTCTTGCCTGCCACTTTTACTTTTCACCTTACTACTTTTTGCTTCTACCCTCATTTTACACCCCTCTGTCTCTCTGCACTTGTTCCCATCCCCCTGTCACATTAATTTAAAGCCTCCTGAACAGCAGTAGCAAACGCTCCCCCTAGGACATTGGTTCCAGTCCAGCCCAGGTGCAGACCGTCCTGTTTATACCGGTCCCATCTCCCCCAAAACTGGTTCCAATGCCCCAGAAATTTGGATCCTTCCCCCTTGCATCATTTTTCAAGCCACATATTCATCTAAAATATCCTCCTATTTCTACTCTGACTAGCACATGGCACTGGTAGTAATCCAGAGATTATTACCTCTGTGGTCCTACTTTTTAGTTTATCTCCTAACTCCATAAATTCACCTTGTAGGACCTCATCCCATTTTTTACCTATATCGTTGGTACCTATGTGCTCCATGACCACTGATCAGTATTCCGGTACCTGTGCTCCACCTTTGTGCAAAATCAAATCCTTACTATAGAGGGATTACAACTAAGGTTTACCAGGTTGGTTCCTTGAATGATTGGTCAGTCATTTGAGGAAAGTTTAAACAGGCTACATAGAATAAGAGGTGATCTGTGAAACATACAATTTCCTTTAGGTTTCAACAGGGTAGATACTACGATTGCTCCAGAATCTAGAACTAGGAGTCACAGTCTCAAAATAAGAGAAAAGCAATTTAGGACTGAAATAAGAAGGGGTTTCTTCTTTCAGGAGGTAATTGATCATTGGAATGCTTTCACACGGAGACATAAAAGCTCATTTGTTGATCACATTCATAACAAATACTGATAGATTTCTGGTTATTAACGGAACCAGAGGATCTCAGAATCAGAAAGGGTGTGACATTGTGGTTAAAGCTTAGTCATGATTTTGATTAAAGACAGAGAATACTTGAGGACCTGAATGGCCTTCTCCTTCTCCTATTTCGTATGTTCTAATGTTATAAACTGATGCTGTGTAGAAAAACTCTGATGCAAATGATGAACCAAAACCTTCACAGCACCATGGTTGATATCTGCATTTCCATCTAATTGTAGCTAATTAATCCCAACAGTGCATGCATAATTTATTTAGAATCTGTACCTCCAAAATTCTGCATCACTAGTTGGGTGTGTCTATCATAAGTTTAAAGCCTGCTTTATGCAAATATACTGAAATCTGACTGCATATTACTGAGTATTTCACGCTGTGTGATTGAACATCAACTTTGGATGGAGTTAAACATCATAACAACCACCTTTGAGTCATCTTGCATCTTTCGGAAATTCAGCTGGGTACTTCTTGGCTTGAATCTGTGTATGGCATCGTTTCAGCAACAGACAAACATCAAATAACATCATTCTCCATGTAGCATTACATCTGAAGCATTCATTGTTTCCAAACTTGCTCTACACTTCCCCCGGACTGTTACACACTGTTCCTTTGAACAATAATTGGACACATATCAGAAATACTTTCCATCTCACAGATGCCATTCCCCAGGATTAAGCAGTCAGCATGAACTTTATAGAATTTCAATTTTTATAACATAATTGCCAAAATCTTATGCTTCTAATCTTCCTCAACTGGTAGCATTGTAAGAGAAGAAACATCTGCAAAGTAAAGAACAACACAATTTTATATATAATTAATTAAGCCTGATAGTAATAAATTAAGGTTTCTGGAAGTAGTCATGCCATATAAAATTTCTCAGCTCTGAAAATTGGTTGACAAATGGATGGCCATATTAGTGCTTGTCGCACACTATAAAGTGAATTGATATGTATAGCTGCTACAAATTTATTTGGCAAAAAAGAGACCTTTTTCTTCAACATCCAGAAGTGTGAAAAGGTTAGAAAAACTGCCTTCAAATTTCCTCATGAAATTAGTAATAAAGTTGGTGTGTATTGTTCTGTGATAATATTCTGCCATCAATACTTGCTGAATTACCAGATGTGTTATCTTCCTTCAGTCTTTGAATTTGTTTGAAAGGAAACATTTAAAAAGTGATGAGGAGCACAGGGATGCGAGCTTTAAGTTTATTATTTAACCTGAGAAACAGCATAGTGTGGTAATTTGCTGCTATCAATCCTATCCCCAACCCATGCAAAATATCTGAGTTTTAGATTTACAGATGGCATATTGCAAATCTACCTCATCCATGCAAGCAGCATTATACCATTGGGGTTTGAATTAAAAAGTGTTCATTTCTGAAGAGAAAGGAAGCAAAGAAAAAGTGCAATAGCCAAGTAAACTTGACTATGTAGCTATACTGTATTGCAAATTGGCTCAAATGGTTTAGCCCCAGTAACATGGCTTGTGACTAATCCATGCATAGTGAGTGTAATCCAGGTAGGACAGCACCATTGTTCTTACAACCATCTCATAATGACAGTGTGCATTTGTTACTGGAATGGATATTGGCAGACACTGCCAGTGAAATCAGTCACATGAGAAATGAAGACTCAACAAGCGATTGATTGGGCTGGCTGATTTTTTTTTTGAGATTTCCCTTAAAAGTATTTGACAAAAAACTGAAAAAAAGAAAGATTGCTTATATCCTGGAGGTAGATCTTTGAACTGGTGGGCATCTGTGTTAGGAGTGAAGCGCCAAGGATGAGATATCCTTGGATGAGAGTGAGGAGGTGACAGAGAGGAGTTACAGGCAGGTGGTCACTCCAGGACCACGGGAGGCAGATAGGTGGGTTACAATCAGGAAAGGGAAGAGGCAGGTACTAGAGTACCCCAGTGGCTGTACCCCTTGACAATAAGTACTCATGTTTGAGTACTGTTGGGGGGGACAGCCTACCTGGTGGGAGTGACAGTGGCCGAGCCTCCGGCACAGAGGACAGCCCTGTAGCTCAGAAGGGTAGGGTTAGAAGAAAGAGGTCCATAGTAATAGGGGACTCAATAGTCAGGGGCTCAGACAGGCGTTTCTGTGGAGGTGACCGGGAGTCCCGGATGGTAATTTGCCTCCCTGGTGCCAGGGTTCGGGACGTTTCTGATCGCGTCCAAGATATCCTGAAGTGGGAGGGTGAAGAGCCAGAGGTCATGGTACATGTAGGTACCAATGACATAGGAAGGAAAGGGGAGGAGGTCCTGAAACGAGAGTATAGGGAGTTAGGAAGGCAGTTAAGGAGAAGGACCGCAAAGGTAGTAATCTCGGGATTACTGCCTGTGCCACGCGACAGTGAGAGTAGGAATAGAATTAGGTGGAGGATGAATGTGTGGCTGTGGGATTGGAGCGGGGGCAGGGATTCAAGTTTCTGGATCATTGGGACCTCTTCTGGGGCAGGAGTGACCTGTTCAAGAAGGACGGGTTACACTTGAATAGTGGGGGGATCAATATCCTGCGGGGAGGTTTGCTAGGGCTACAGGGTGGACTTTAAACTAGTAAGATGGGGGGGTGGGAGACTATTTGAGGAGACTATGGGAGAGGAGGTTAGTTCACCAGTGGAGCAAGTAAATAGACAGTGTGTGAGGGAGGAAAGGCAGGTGATGGAGAAGGGATGCGCTCAGCCCGAAGATGTAGGGGAGAAGAAAGAAAAGGATAATAAATTTGAATGCATTGTTAGGGATGGAAAGAGAGGAGGAGATGGAGAGTATCTTAAATGTATCTATTTTAATGCTAGGAGCATTGTAAGAAAGGTGGATGAGCTTAAAGCGTGGATTGATACCTGGAATTATGATGTTGTAGCTATTAGTGAAACATGGTTACAGGAAGGGTGTGTTTGGCAACTAAATATTCCTGGATTTAGTTGCTTCAGGTGTGATAGAGTAGGAGGGGCCAGAGGAGGAGGTGTTGCATTGCTTGTCCGAGAAAATCTTATGGCGGTGCTTTGGAAGGATAGATTAGAGAGCTCCTCTAGGGAGGCCATTTGGGTGGAATTGAAGAATGGGAAAGGTGCAGTAACACTGATAGGAGTGTATTATAGGCCACCTAATGGGGCGCGTGAGTTGGAAGAGCAAATGTGTAAGGAGATAGCAGATATTTGTAGTAAACACAAGGTGGTGATTGTGGGAGATTTTAATTTTCCACACGTAGACTGGGAAGCTCATTCTGTAAAAGGGCTGGATGGTTTAGAGTTTGTGAAATGTGTGCAGGATAGTTTTTTGCAACAATACATAGAAGTACCGACTAGAGATGGGGCAGTGTTGGATCTCCTGTTAGGGAATGCGATAGGTCAGCTGACAGATGTATGTGTTGGGGAGCACTTCGGGTCCAGTGATCACAATAGCATTAGCTTCAATATAATTATGGAGAAGGACAGGACTGGACCTAGAGTTGAGATTTTTGATTGGAGAAAGGCTAACTTTGAGGGGATGCGAAGGGATTTAGAGGGAGTGGATTGGGTCAAGTTGTTTTATGGGAAGGATGTAATAGAGAAATGGAGGTCATTTAAGGGTGAAATTATGAGGGTACAGAATCTTTATGTTCCTGTTAGGGTGAAAGGAAAGGTTAAAGGTTTGAGAGCACCATGGTTTTCAAGGGATATTAGAAATTTGGTTCAGAAAAAGAGGGATGTCTACAATAGATATAGGCAGCATGGAGTAAAGGAATTGCTCGAGGAATATAAAGAATGTAAAAGGAATCTTAAGAAAGAGATTAGAAAAGCTAAAAGAAGATACGAGGTTGGTTTGGCAAATAAGGTGAAAGTAAATCCGAAAGGTTTCTACAGTTATATTAAAAGCAAGAGGATAGTGAGGGATAAAATTGGCCCCTTAGAGAATCAGAGTGGTCAGCTATGTGTGGAACCGAAGGAGATGGGAGAGATTTTGAATGATTTCTTCTCTTCGGTATTCACTAAGGAGAAGGATATTGAATTGTCTAAGGTGTGGGAAACAAGTAAGGAAGTTATGGAACCTATGACAATTAAAGAGGTGGAGGTACTGGCGCTTTTAAGAAATTTAAAAGTGGATAAATCTCCGGGTCCTGACAGGATATTCCCCAGGACCTTGAGGGAAGTTTATGTAGAAATAGCAGGAGCTCTGACGGAGATCTTTAATATGTCATTAGAAATGGGGATTGTGCCGGAGGATTGGCGTATTGCTCATGTGGTTCCATTGTTTAAAAAAGGTTCTAGAAGGAAGCCTAGCAATTATAGACCTGTCAGTTTGACATCAGTGGTGGGTAAATTAATGGAAAGTATTCTTAGAGATAGTATTTATAATTATCTGGATAGACAGGATCTGATTAGAAGTAGCCAGCATGGATTTGTGCATGGAAGGTCATGTTTGACAAACCTTATTGAATTTTTTGAAGAAGTTACGAGGAATGTTGACAAGGGTAAGGCAGTGGATGTAGTCTATATGAACTTCAGCAAAGCCTTTGACAAAGTTCCACATGGAAGGTTAGTTAAGAAGGTTCAGTCGTTAGGTATTAATGCTGGAGTAATAAAATGGATTCAACAGTGGCTAGATGGGAGATGCCAGAGAGTAGTGGTGGATAATTGTTTATCGGGATGGAGGCCGGTGACTAGCGGGGTGCCTCAGGGATCTGTTTTGGGCCCAATGTTGTTTGTAATATACATAAATGATCTGGATGATGGGGTGGTAAATTGGATTAGTAAGTATGCAGATGATACTAAGGTAGGAGGTGTTGTGGATAATGAGGTGGATTTTCAAAGCTTGCAGGGAGATTTATGCCAGTTAGAAGAATGGGCTGAACGTTGGCAGATGGAGTTTAATGCTGAGAAGTGTGAGGTTCTACATTTTGGCAGGAATAATCCAAATAGAACATACAGAGTAAATGGTAGGGCATTGAGGAATGCAGAGGAACAGAGAGATCTAGGAATAACTGTGCATAGTTCCCTGAAAGTGGAGTCTCATGTAGATAGGGTGGTGAAGAGGGCTTTTGGAATGCTGGCCTTTATAAATCAAAACATTGAGTACAGAAGTTGGGATGTAATGCTAAAGTTGTACAAGGCATTGGTAAGGCCAAATTTGGAATATTGTGTGCAGTTCTGGTCACCGAATTATAGGAAAGATATCAATAAATTAGAGAGAGTGCAGAGACGATTTACTAGGATGTTACCTGGGTTTCAGCAATTAAGTTACAAAGAAAGGTTGAACAAGTTAGGTCTCTATTCATTGGAGCGTAGAAGGTTGAGGGGGGATTTGATCGAGGTATTTAAAATTTTGAGAGGGATAGATAGAGTTGACGTGAACAGGCTGTTTCCATTGAGAGTAGGGGAGATTCAAACTAGAGGACATGATTTGAGAGTTAGGGGGCAGAAGTTTAAGGGAAACACAAGGGGGTATTTCTTTACTCAAAGAGTGATAGCTGTGTGGAATGAGCTTCCTGTAGAAGTAGTAGAGGCCATTTCAGTTGTGTCATTTAAGGTAAAATTGGATAGGTATATGGACAGGAAAGGAGTGGAGGGTTATGGGCTGAGTGCGGGTAGGTGGGACTAGGTGAGATTAACGGACTAGGAGGGCCAAGATGGCCTGTTTCCGTGCTGTGATTGTTATATGGTTATATGGTTATATCGCACAGAGAAAGGCTTAATGTATGATCAGGGTCAATGAAAGTAATATTAATCTCAAGTATTACTCATTTCTCTGCAAACCCAGCAATATTTATAAATTCAGATATAAGCCGTAGATTCTTATCCTTCACCTTTTTCTCATACTCATTGCTACAAGCTTCAGACCTTGCCTCATAGTTTGTATGCAAACCCCACTATTAACTATTGCAAAGACATGATACTAAGTTCACTAATGTAAGAAACTTCTTTTTTCTGGATGTAGTGACATGTTGATCAAAAAGGAAGGCAGCAGCAATGTCCTGAAAGGGAAGAGATACTCTGCTACTCCAATATTCCACTATGAGGAGAGCACTGACAATTTGGGGATAACTATAGTTGATCCATGACCAGCGTTGGGCCTGGATCAACTTAAAATGAAAGTAGCTTAACGTCTTATCTTCTTATAGATCAAGATTTCAGTGTGGATCATCTATGAGATGCACAGATGCCTTACACCCAGTTCCATGTGAGGTGCAAGTGACAGAGGATTCCTTAAAAATAAACTGAAATAATAGACTGTTTGTTACATCAATGAAACAAATAATGAGTCTAATGAAATGTGATGATTGCCATTTCTGGGACATTTCATAATAGACCCAAAATCCACCCAAGCACTCCTAATATATGTCACTCTCAAATATTTGAAGCAATTTCAAAGGTGTGTTCAAATTAGGTGGTATCAATCCTCAGTAATCATCATTAGTCAATTTAGGATAACAATAGTTCCTTTGGGCAGCACAGGTCTAGGACATCACCAAAGTAAGCACTTTTGTTTTGCTGGCATTAGGGGAAAGGTTGAGAGATTGTGTGTGCAGAAGTCTTGAAGTCTGCCTCCCAAATCTTTGCAAAATATACTGTATCAGAATCCAGACAAACCTGTTTAGTTTGCAATGATAGATCTATGTTATAAACCATCATTGGCATGTCATGCAAAAACAATCTAAATCATCTCTATGACAACTCTATAATTCCATAACTCACTGTTTTTCCTTCTCTGTGATCTGTATGGACCTCTCCAACTCAAGCCGTCATCCACAATTACAAATCTCTGCAACTGGGGCAAACTGATATGGTAAATTGGTAAGTTGGTTTATTATTGTCACAGTGTAAATGATTCAGCAGAATAAAATGTTACAGTTACAGAGAAAGTACAGTGCAGAGAGACAGGTGCAAATTCACAACAATACAGATTGTGAGGTCAAGAATCCATGTTATTGTTATAGAGGGATAGTTCAATAGCCTTAGCACAGTGAGGTAGTCTGGTTGTATTGCCTTCAGGCCTTCTGCCAAATGGGAGGGGGAGAACAGTGAACGTCCAGGGTGGGTGGGATCTTTGATTATGTTGGCTGCTTCAGCAAGGTCACAAGAAACGTAGACAGACTCCATAGAGCGGAGCCTGGTTTCTGTGATGTTCTGGACTGCATCCACAATTCTCTGCAGCTTATTGCAGTAACAAGCAGAACAGTCAAGCCATGATCTAATCAGATAGGATGCCTTTGTGCAGTATATTAATAAAAATTGCTAAGAGACAAATTTTTTTCAGTCTTCTGATGGAGTAGAGGTGCTTGGGAACTTCCTTGACTATGGCTTCTATGTGGTTACAACAGGACAGGCTTTTGGTGAATTTCAGTAGCAAGAACTTGAAGCCCACAACCTTCTCGGCCTCAGCACTATTGATGTAAGAACCACACCCCTCCCCACCTGAAGACAATGACAAGCACTTTTGTTTCGCTGGCATTAGGGGAAAGGTTGAGAGATTGTGTGTGCAGGAGTCTTGAAGTCTGCCTCCCAAATCTTTGCAAAATATACTGTATCAGAATCCAGACAAAAATCAATCAACAGCAAGCCAGTAACTAGTTAAATGTTCCTTCCAATGCCAAAGGTTTTGGATCCGTTCTGCTGTATAATGTGAGTTCAGCTGTGTGAGTTTAAGAGAAAACACTCACTGGACCACAGCACTGCAAAATCGCAGCACTGGCGTTAAATCCGTGTTGTGTTTGTGCTCTATGTGTTCCTCCAGTGCTTTGTGCAGTAACTCCTACATTAAGATTGCACCTGGCAACTTTTAAATTGTAGTTGCATGCACCTCCTATTTTGACATTCAGACAGTGAACACTGAGGACGCAACCTCATTTAAGCCCATTTCCACATTTCTTCCTCATTGTACTTAGAATATTGTGAACATCTATGCCCAATTTCTGATTGACATCTTTGCAGAACATTATAGAGCCATAGAGAAGTACTTCACAAAAACAAGGCCTTCAGCCCATCTAATGCATGCTGAAGCCATTTAAAGGGCCTAGTCCCATGGCCCTCCATATTCCTACTATCCATGTACCTATCCAAGTGTCTCTTCAAAGTTGAAACAAAGCTCCCATGTGCCACTTGTATTGGCATCCCATTTCGCACTCTCACAACAGTCAATGTATTGAGTGCAGGAGATGGGATGTTATGTTGAAGGTGTATAAGATGTTTGTAAGGACTAATTGGGAGTACCATATGCAGTTTTGGTCACCCAGCTACAGAAAAAACAGGAAATACAGAGAGAAAGTACTTGAGAAGCTAAATGGACTAAGGATGGATAAGTCTCCTGGACTGGATGAAGTGCATCCACGAGTTCTGAAGGAGGTGGCTTTGGAGATTGTGGAGGCATTGGAAATAATCTTCCAGGAATCAGTAGACTCTGCCATGGTTCCGGAGAACTGGAAGGTCACAAATGTAGTTCCGTTGTTTAAGAAGGGGGGGGGGGGCAGCAAAAAGAAAATTACAGACCTATCAGTCTGACATCGGTAGTAGGAAAATTACTGGAGTCGATCCTCAGGGATGAGGTTATGAATTACCTTGAAGTGTATGACAAAATAGGCCCAAGCCAGCATGGTTTCATGAAGGGAAGATCCTGCCTCACCAACCTATTGGAATTTTTTGAGGTAATCTCGAATAAGATTGCCAAGGGAGAGGCTGTAGATGTTGTGTATTTGGATTTTCAAAAGACCTTTGATAAGGTGCCGCATAAGAGGCTGCTTAATAAGATGAGGGCCCATGGAATTACAGGAAAGATATTGGAATGGGTGGAGCATTGGCTGATAGGCAGAAAACGAAGAGTGGGAATACAGGGATCTTATCCTGGTTGGTTGCCGGTTACTAGTGGTGTTCCGCAGGGGTCGGTGTTGAGGCCTCTTCTTTTTACACTGTATATCAATGTTTTAGATCATGGATTAAATGGTTTTGTGGCTAAGTTTGTGGATGACACCAAGATAGGTGGAGGAGCAGGAAGTGTTGAAGAAATGGAAAGGTTGCAGAGAGACTTGATCAGTTTAGGAGAGTGGGCAAAGAAATGGCAGATGAGATACAATGTTGAGAAATGTATGGTTGTACATTTTGGAAGAAGAAACAATCGGACAGATTATTATTTAGATGGGGAGAAAATTCAAAAATCTTAAGTGCAAAGTGACTTGGGATCCTCGAGCAGGATACCCTGAAGGTTAACCACCCGGTTGGATCGGCAGAAAGGAAAGCAAATGCTATGTTGGCATTCATTTCAAGAGGAATAGTGTATAAGAGTAAGGAGGTGTTGATGACGCTCTATGGGGCACTGGTGAGACTGGAATACTGTGTGCAGTTTTGGGCCCCCTAACTTAGAAAGGATGTGCTAATGTTGGAGAGAGTTCAGAGAAGATTCACGAGGATGATTCCTGGAATGCAGGGACTAATATATGAGGAGTGTTGATCGGCTCTTGGATTGTATTCATTAGAGTATAGAAGAATGAGGGGGATCTCATAGAAACATTTTGAATGTTGAAAGGGTTGGATAGAGTAGATGTGGAAAGGCTGCTTCCCTTGGAGGGTGAGACCAGGACAAGAGGTCACAGTCTTAGAATTAGAGGGTACCCATTTAAAACAGAGATGAGGAGAAACTTCTTTAGACAGAGGGTTGTGGATTTATGGAATTCATTGCCACATACAGCTGTGGAGACCCAATCATTGAGGGGTTTTAAGGAGGAGATTGACAAGTATCTAATTAGTCAGGGTATCAAGGGAGATGGGAAAAAAGCCAGAAATTGGAACCAGACGGGAGAATAGTTTAGCTCATGGTGGAGTGGCGGAGCAGACTCAATGGGCCAAATGGCCTGCTTCTGCTTCTTTGTCTTGTGATCTTGTGAACTCTGAGTGAAAAAGTTTCCCTTCATGCACTCCTTAAATCTCTCATCTTTCACCCTTAACCTCTGGTTGTAGTTACACCGAAACTCAGTGGAAAAAGCATGCTTGCATTTACCCTATCTACACCTCTCATAACTTTGTATACCTCTATCAAATCTCCTCTTCATCTTCTACGTTCTAAAGAATATAGTCCTAACCTATTCAATCTATCCTTATAACTCAGCTCCTTCAGACCTGGCAACATCCTTGTAAATTTTCTTTGTACTATTTGAACCTTGTTTACATTTTTCCTGTAGGTGGGTGACCAAAACTGCACATGGTACTCCAAATTAGGCCTTACTAACATCTTATACAACTTCAACATAACATCCCATCTCCTGTACTCAATACATTGACTTATGAAGGCCAGTGAGCCAAAAAGCTTTTTTTATGAAAAAAAAAAGGTAGAATCTACCTGAGACGTCACTTTCAATGGATTACGGACCTGCATTCCCAGATCGTTTTATTCTACCATGCTGCTTAGTGCCCTACCATTCACAATGTAAATCCTACCCTGGTTGGTCCTATCAAAGTGTAAAACCTCACACTTGTCTGCATTAAATTCCATTTGCCAGTTTTCAGCCCATTGTTCCAGCTGATGCAGATCTCTCTCCAAGGCATGATGGCCTTCCTCATTGTACATTACACAGCCAATCTTGGAGTCATCTGCAAATATGTTGGTCCAGTTAACCACATTAGCATCCAGATCATTGATATAGATGACAAACAACAAACGACCCAGCACAGATCCTTGCATCATACCACTGGTCACAGGCCTCCAGTCAGAGATGCAACCCTCTACTATCGCTCTCTGATATCTAACAAGGCAAGTGTCTAATCAAATTTATTACCTATCCTGGATACTGAGTGACTGAACTTTCTAGACCAACCACCCCCCTCCCCATGCAGGACTTTGTCAAATGCTTTACTAAAGTCTTTGTAGACAACATCCACTGTTGGATTGAGTCTCTTGTAAAGTTTTCACTTTTTCATCCTTATTAATCAATGTTGGGTTAGATATTAAAAAAACTGGTTACACTCCCAAATAAATTGCTTTCTATGTCATCCTAATAATACACCTCACACCTCGCACAATGTTATTCAAACATCTTTGCATTTCTCATCTCCTTAGCCTTATGAGAAATTTTGAGGTACAGACCCTCATCCACTAAGAGGGCTATGAAAAATTGGTTTTGTATTGGATCCTTACAGCTGATAAATAGGTTGACCACAATTATCTATTTTTCAACACAGATTTAAAAAGTCAAAACGCACGCAAACACACACACACACACTCATCATTCTAATAGGCTGTTAAGAGATTCTTACTGAAATTGTCAAAAATCTGTATTATTAATAATTATATCTAATCAATATCAGCCAAAGCAATTTTTGTATTCTGTCAGTAAATAATCACTGCGAAAAAATAACGGTAGCTGATGGTGATATCTTGATTAGTTCATGCCTTCAGGGGACATTGTATCATTGCTGTCTGAAGCCTGACCGTTGATATTATTTGGAAGTTACTTCTCTGGCGTGTGGAAGTGTCAGAGTAAGATCAAATATCCCCTCTGCATGGAGTATTGCTTGGCCAAGCCTGCTATAATCTCATCCATGATATCAGTTACATATGCCCAGGAGTAATATTTCTCAGAGTTCATAATCAGGGAAAGTCCTGACTGACTGCGTTGTCAGATGAAAAATAGGACACTACTAAAAGTGTACACTATGTTGTGGTGAACATTAATCATGATACAGTAGTTAAGAAAATTATGCCTCCCAGCTCAAAAAGATACCTACCATCATGTCTAAGGGAGCCAGAAGAATATTTTCTATTGGAATTCCACCATGATTAAACTGTTCACTCTGTACAAGATCTTGAAATATGGCAGTGATACGCCTTGGCTATTTTAAAAAATATGTCCATCTGCATTTATGGTCTAAAAACTGCATGGCACTTTTATATGTTAATTTGAATATTAAACCATAAGACATAGAAGCAGAATTAGGCCATCTGTCCCATTGAGTCTGCTCCGCCATTCATTCATGGCTGATCCTTTTTTTCTCCTCATCAACCTCAGTTCCCAACCTTCTCCCTGTAACCTTTGATGCCATGTCCAATCAAGAACATATCAACCTCTACCTTAAATACACACAACAACCTGGCCTCCACAGCTGCATGTGGCAACATATTCCATAACTTCACCACCCTTTGGCTAAAGAAGTTACTCCGCATCTCTGTTTTGAAAGGGCGCCCCTCTATCCTGAGGCTGTGCCCTCTTATCCTGGAATCTCCCACCATGGGAAACATCCTTTCCACATCTACTCTGTATAGGCCTTTCAACATTCGAAAGGTTTCACTGAGATCCTCCCTCATCCTTCTGAATTCCAGAGCCATCAATCCTGTCTCATGTGATATAGCTTTCATTCCAGGAATCATCCTTGTGAACCTCCTCCAATGCCAGCACATCTTTTCTAAGATGAGGGGCCCAAAACTGTTCACAATACTCAGGGTGAAGACTTACCTGTGCCTTCCAAAGCCTTGGCATTACATCCTTGCTCTTGTATTCTAGACCTCTCGAAATGAATGCTAACATGGCATTTGCCTTCCTCACCAGCGACTCAATCTGCAAGTTAACCTTTAAGGTGTTCTGTATAAGGTCTCCCAAGTCCCTTTGCATCTCAGACTTTTGTATTTTCTCCCCATTTAGTAAATAGTCCGCACATTTACTTCTACTACCAAAGGGCATTACGATGCATTTTCCAAGATTGTATTTCATTTTTCACTTTCTTGCCTATTCTCCTAATCTGTCTAAATCCTCCTGCATTCTACCTGTTTACTCAACACTACCTGCCTCACCACCAATCTTTGTATCATCTGCAAACTTGACAACAAAGACATCTATTCCATCATCTAAATCATTTATATACAGCATAAATAGAAATGATCCCAACACTGACCCCTGCAGAACACCACAAGTCACTGGCAGCCAACCACAGAAGGATCCCTTTATTCCCACTCACTGCCTCCAACCAATCAGCTAATGCTCTAATCATGTTAGTAACTTCCCAGTAATACCATTGGCTCTTAACTTGGTAAGCGGCCTCATGTGTGGCACCTTGTCAAAGGCCTACAGAAAGTTCAAATATACATCATCTCTAACATCATCCCTCCACTGAGGTCAAACTAACCAGTCAATAATTTCCTTTATGCTGGCTTCCTCTTTTCTTAAAAGGTGAAGTGACATTTGCAATTTTCCAGTACTATAGCAAGGTGCCAGAGTTCAATGACTTTTGCAAGGTTATTTCTAATGCCACGATAATTTCTAACGCTACCTCTTTTAGAACTCTAGAGTGCAGTTCATCTAGTCCAGGTGACTTATGTACCTGTAGCTCTTTCAGCTTTTTGAGCACCTTAGCAACTTCTCTCTTGTAATAGTAACTGAACCCACTTCTCTTCCTTCACACACTACAACATCAGGCATACTGCTATTGTCTTCCACATCGAAGATTGACACTAAATACTCATTTGGTTCATCAGCAAGCTCTTGTCCCCTGTTATTATTTCTCCTGTCTCATTTTCTAGCAGTCCTATATCCACTCTCACCTTTTTTTTATGATACTTGGAAAAACTTTTGCTATACACTTTGATATTATTTGCTAGCTTGCTTTCATATTTCATCTTTTCCCTTCTATTGATTTTTTTAGTTGCTCTCTGTAGGTGTTTAAAAACTTCCCAATCCTCTGCCTTCCCACTATTTTTTGCTTTGTTGTATGCCCTTTCTTTTCCTTTTACAATAGCTTTGAATTCCCTTGTCAGCCATGGTTGTACTATTTTATCATTTGAGTATTTCTTCATGTTTGGAACACATCTGTTCTGCACCTTCCTTATTTTTCTCAGAAACACACACCATTGCTGCTCTGCTGACATCCCTGCCAGCATCTCGTTCCAATTTGCTTCAGCCAACTCCTCTCTCATACCACTGTAATTTCCCTTACTCCACTGAAATACTGCTACATCAGACTTTACTTTCTCCCTATCAAATTTCAAGTTGAACTCAATCATATTGTGGTCACTGGTTTCTAAGGGTTCTTTTACCTTAAGCTCCCTAATCACCACCAGTTCTTTAAATAACACCCAATCCAGTATAGCTGACCCCCTAGTTCACTCAGTGACAAACTGCTCTAAAAAGCCATCCCTTAGGCATTCAACAAACTCACTCTCTTGAGATCCTTTATCAATCTGATTTTCCCAATCGACCTGCGTGTTAAAATCTCCTATAACTACCATAACATTGCCTTTATGACACGCCTTTTCTATTTCCTGTTGTAATCTATGGTCCACCTGGCAGAAGGCCTGTATATAACTAACATCAGCATTCTTTTACCCTTGCAGTTTCTTAACTCAACCCACAAGGATTCAACATCTTCCGATCTTATGTCACATCTTTCTACTGATCTGATGGCATTCTTTACCAGTAGAGTCACACCACCCCCTCTGCTTAGCCTTCCTATCCCTTCAATATAATGAGTAACCTTGGACATTCAGCTCCCAACTACAACCATCCTTGAGCCATCATTCAGTGATGGCCACAACATCACTCCTGACAATCTGTAATGGTGCAACAAGATCGTCTGTCTTATTTCTTATACTAAGCGCATTTAGATACAACAACTTGAGTAAAGTTGCTATTTGCTATCCTTTCCAATTCTGCATCACTAATGTTTTGATACTCAGCCTGTTGGCTGCAACTAAGTCCCATCACCTGCCTGCCCTTCCTGATAGTCTGACTGCATGCTACCTTTACTTTTTTTACCATTTATCCTATCCTGAGTCCCTTCACTCCGGTTCCCACCCTCCTGCAAAATTAGTTTAAACCCTCCCCAACAGCTCTAACAAACCTGTTCACGAGAATATTAGTCCCCCTCGGGTTCTGGTGCAACCGGTCACTTTTGAAGAGATCCTAATGATCCAAGAACCTGAAGCACTGCCTCCTGCACCAGCTTCTCAGCCATGTATTTATCTGCCAAATCATCCTGCTTCTACCCTCACTGGCGCATGGCACAGGCAGCAATCCAGAAATTACTACCAGGAGGTCCTGCTTGTCAACTTTCTACCTAGCTCACTATATTCTCTTTTCAGGACCTCTTTGCTTTTCTTCCTGTGTCCATCTGGCTGCTCTCCCTCCCTCTCCAAAATGTTGTTAATGTGATCTGAGACACCCCTGACACTGGCAGCTGGGAGGCAACATACTATCCGGGTGTCCTGTTCACATCCACAGAATCTCCTGTCTGTTCCCCTCACTATTGTGTCTCCTATCACTACTGCTCCCTTCTTCTCTCTCTTTCCCTTCTGCACCATGGACCCATGTTCAGTGGCTGTAACTCGATCGCCATGGAATTCTCCTAGGAGATCATCTCCCACAAAAGTATCCAAAGTGGTATACTTATTTCTGAAGGAAATGGCCACAGTTGTGCTCTGCTCTAAATACCTGTTTCCATTTCTCCTGACAGTCACCCAGCTACTTGCCTCCTGCAACTTCAGAGTGACTACTTCCCTGTAACTTTGATCAATTATCTCCTCACTCTCCCGTACAAGCTAAAGGTCTTCCAGTTGCTGCTCCAGATCCCTAACACGGTCTTCAAACAGCTGCAGCCAGATGCACCTCATGCAAATATAGTTCCCGGGAGATTCTGAGTCTCCCATTTCTCCAACATCGGACACAAAGAACACACCACAACCATTTAAATGGTACAGTAATGGAGAAAAAAAACAAAAAGAAAACCTTAACAGATACTTCATGCAGAGCCAACACTTCTTCCAATCTGAAGCCTCTTTCAAGCCAAAGCTTGCCACTTCTACAATCGCCACTGGCCAACTCCCACAATGGCCACTCCACTTACCCCATTAGTACTTTTATTTAGTTCGCAGAGCTCTGTTGACACCACTGATAGGCCCCGTACAATGGACAAACACCCATGAAGCTCTCTTTTTAAATAATCGCCGCCAGCCTGCAAGAAACACCTCTTCACAGATCTCTGTTTATGTCGCTGGTAGCGCGATATCAATACACAGCAGCCTCTCCGGACTCTGGATTGGGGATTACTAAATGTTATGTGGTTTTTCTTGTGTGGTCTGTCTTGTGCTTTTTCGTGATATCATTCCGGAGAACGTTGTCTCATTTTTTAACTGCATTGTATTTGTGGTTTATAAATGACAATAAACTGAATCTGAATCTGAATCTGATAGGCCCCATACAAATGAAAATACAAATTGAAAAATCACTTTCTTTTTATTTTAGTTATAATGAAATATAGTGCAACAAAGAAAATCTTTCTTGTATCGTAAACTCATTAGATCATCTAAATGTTCCACTTCTTATCTGTTTCTGGATTTATATCTGATTGAATTCATAAGACTGGATCCACATTGACAGTCAGCACTAGAAGCTTGAAATGTTCCAATGATGTCAGCAAGAATTAACAATTCTTCAAATTCTTTGTTTCTAAGCACTGTTACGAAATCCCGTAACTGGATCACTTACCAGCAAAGACAGAGAGGTCCGTTGAAGTCTGATGGTACTATTTTTAAAAGTCTTTATTTATGAAAGGGGCACAAAAGTAAGATTAATACAAACATTCAGATAATATACGTAGTCACTACTCCATCTAAAAGCGCGGGTCTAATAATAACCATCAATAAGAAACAGCTCGATCGTTTGTCTAGGGGATAATATATTTTCTGATGGAAATATAAAAGTCACTCAAATTCCTGCAAGGCTTCTGGCTTTCGGGGGTGGGGGGGGGGGGGGGGAATGGGACCGCTGGGTTTTCACTTGTTGGAGAGAGAGAGATTGGTGAGAAAAGAAAACTTGCCCGGGTCTTTATGAAGCAAATCCGTTGAATCAGGGGAGCGGGCTTCCCCGTTGTTAGCTAAAAGCGGTTTTCCGTGATTCCAGCCACGGATTCCAGGCACAGAATCCAACGCATGTGGCTTCCTTCAAATGGCTTCCCGCTACTACGGGATCATTAGCGTTTCCTCTGGTGCGTCTGAAGGGGTTGTTCCCCCCAGACCCTCCTTTGTACTTCCTCACGGGGTCTCAGATGTCAATCAGGTTGGGATGATGCAATCTCTCTCTCAACCAGCCCACTTTGCCCGAGGGCTTGCACGTGGTCTCCAGGAGACAATGGTCAATGTTGCATTATTTTGCATCGCGGTGGAACGAGGTATTCGGCACGTCTCTCTCTCCCATTTCCTGGGTCTACTGACCCCCCCTCAACTAGTGCTCTTGCGATTCTCACAAAGGAGGGGGCTCCCCCGCCCCTTTGGCCCCTCAGAGCTGTGGTGCATTCATAACAGCACATAGTTCAACATTTTAGTGAATTGAAACCATTTTAACTTTCTCAGAAATGACAAATTTGAAATCATAGCATTGCTGTGATATTTCTGAGGCAAAACTTTTATCATAGTTTGTAATAGTAATTGAATATTTTTTGTCAAACGTATAACATTCTCTTTTCTAAATTTAAAATTGGTTGTGTTACCAATAGCAATAGGTTCAAAAGCCTGCCATTCTCTTAAGTCATCATCAGAAAATCGATTAGCCAAGTGATTACACACACATTAAATTAATTGAATAATAGGCGCAGTATCAATGTCAGAACTTATAGATATGAGCAGATCTTTCAATGTATCACCCCAAAGAGCTATATTGCTAAGATTCTGGGACCATAACTTATTAATTTTTGCTTTCGCATACTACAGTGCTTCAAGTGTATTCAAATAGCCATTCAGAAGGAATTTACAAAGAGTATCCTGATTTTCTAAAGCATTGTTAAAGCACAAGCCACAGCTCATGACAGAAGTAAACAGCTATAGGTAGTCAAAACAACTGACAAGCACAATGGCAAAAGTAAAGTGTATTGACTAGTCCGAGTCGGTGTTCAGTGGGCCGAAGGTTTACTGAGAAAGTGCTACCAACTTCCATTCTATGTTTATTGTTCCAATTTGTTATGGTGTTAACAATGTAAATATGTTGAAGCTCTAAAATGTTTCAAAGTAAAGGTTGTGGTATGTTTATTATTTAGAAAATTTATGGATTATATTCTTGAACACATACTGAATTACAGGGTATTTTATGAATATATTAACATAGATTTCAAAATTATATTAGCATAAATTCAAAATTACATTAACATTATATAAAGAAATTTCCATCAGTGTGGCAACAGAAGCTACATGTGTGGGAGCATTTCAGATGTTGTGTAGCTGCACACCTGTGCAACTTAAAGGCAACAGTGAATCAGCGGAAGCTTTCCTATCTGTTGATAGTGCTTGGTCCTTTGGGAATCAAGTTAATTATTATTGCTTCAATTGTTATAAAGCCTTTAGAGTCTTTTTATATTGAAGGGTTAGCTTTATTAGGTTTTAATGTTCAATTGGCTATGTTAGTCTCCCAAGAAAATTTCCAATGAAGTGAATGCTAAGATTGTGGTTATTTTCAAATCCTCATGTGTGTGTTTTAATCTCATTAGATAGCCTTGTAAATTAGTGATTCAAAATTAAAAGTCCAAGCTCATGACTTCATGATGGGTTAATGCTAAGAAAGCCATTTCAAAGAAATGCAAACAATTTCCCAATAGCATTTCAATCTAACTTTGAAGGGAATGATATTTCAGGATTAAAATAGTGATTGGAGGAAATGTTCCAATGGCATTGATAAATATTGACCTTTTTCTTCGGAACAGTAACTGTGGTGTTTGACAATGTGTTTTGACTATTGTCCAGATGTAAGTGGTTAAAACATTACTTCAGCTTCCAAGTCTAAGTCATTTTTAGGTACCCCTGATAGTCATCTTATGTGGATTGATACAATTTTAACATGCAAGATATTTTCTGTGATTGTCCCAAGAATTTTTCTGAACATTTTGTGAGAAACAAGGCAGAGTATCCACTGCACAATCTCTGACTAATGCAGACAATTTAGTACAACTAGAATTTCAGTGTTTGTATACTGGTCTAAGAGAGCATATTGACATAGGATCACATCTCCTTCCAGTGGATTTGGAATTGGAATTAGAATTGTTTTATTATCATCACATATACTGAGGTAAAGTGAAAAAATAGTCTTCGATTCTGTTCATACAGATCAAATAATTATACAGTGCATTGAGATAAAACAAGGTACAACAATAACAGCAAGCAGAATGAAGGGTAACAGTTATAGAGGAAGTGCTTTGCAAATAGACCATAAGATGCAAGATCATAACCAGGTAGATTGTGAGTTTAAGAGGCCATCTTATCTTACTAGGAGACCATTCAATAGTCTTTTAATAGTAAGGAAGAAGCTGTCCTTGAACCTACAGTTACATGCTTTTTGACTTTTGTATCTTCTACCTGATGGGATGGGGAGGTGAAAGAATATCTGGGGTGACTGGGTTATTTGATATCCTTGCTGCTTTATGGAGGCACTGTGGAGTTTAGACAGAGTCCATTGATGGTGGGCTCGTTTCTATGAAGTGCTGAGTCTTATCCATAAGTTTCTGCAGTTTCTTGCAGGCTTAGAGGATTTTACAGACACAGCATTGGCAGTATCTTTCTACTGCCTTAGGGTTAATACTGTAGGTAGTCCAGATTTCAAAAGCATAAAGGAGGACAGAGATTATTGCAACCATGTAAACCTTGAATCTTGTGGTCTTTAAATTCTTCTTCAAGAAGACACAAGAACTGAGAGTCATAGGTGTTAAAGCACAAAACAGGCCCTTCAGCCTAACTAATGCAAAAGAAGATTCCCATCTAAGCTAGTTCCATATGCCCATTTGGTGCATATCTCTTTAAACCTTTCCTATCTATAGATCTGTTCAAGTACTTACTTGTACTTTTCCCCATTTTGAGTACTGCATTCACTCTTTTCAATGCCCGCCACCCTAAGGGAACAGATTCGTGATCTGTTGTTCAGCAAGACTGATTCTAAAATTTCCTCTTTTAAATACTTAATATACTCATATTTTGACCGCTTTCTCCATGGATTCTTACACTGTTCTGAAGGTCATAGTAGAACTTTTCATCTTCAATTACGTACATTGTCGCCATTCAACTCAAAAATGTAGTCACATAACTTCCACCCAAGACTTCAGAGAGCAGCTGTTGGGAATAATTTTGTTTTCTTTATTTACATCTCTGATAGGTATGAGGGATTTCGGATCTAGGGGGGCTGAGCAAGTGTGTAGAATTTTAGCAAGTGGAATTTAATATAAGAAAAGTAGAGTGATGATCAGAGGGATCTAAATGAAGCAGGAATCCAGAGGAGCAAAGTGCAAAGGCATCTTTGTGTTCTTTTCCATGAATCAATAAAAGTTATCATGGAGAAGCAAATGGTATATTGGCCTTGATTGCAAGAGGACTAAAGTTTTGAAATAGAATTTGAATTGGAATCAGGCATATATTGTGAAATTTGTGTTTTGCAGCAGCAATACATTACAATCATAATATATACTATAAATTACAATAAGATGTATAAGTACTATGAATGAACATAATACTTATAAATTAAATAAGTAGTGCAAAAAGAGAGGGAAAACATTACTGAGATGGTATTCATGAGTTCATTGCCCATTCAGAAATTTGATGATGGAGAGGATGAAGCAGGCCTGAAGCATTGAGTACATGGCTTCATGGTCCTATACCTCCTTCTTGATTGTAGCAATGAGAAGAGGGTATGCCCTGGGTGATGGGGATGCCACCTTTTTAGACTGCCGCCTCTTGAAGGTGTCCTGGATGCCGGGGAGGCGGGATCCCATGATGGAGCTGGGTGAGGTTGCAACTTTCTGCAGCTTTTTCTGTAGCCCCTCCACATCAGGTGATGATGCAACCAGTTAGAACATTCTCCACGGTGCATCTGTAGAAATTTGCAAGTGTCTTTGGTGACATACAAATTCTCCGCAAATTCCTAATGAAATATAGCTGTTTTTGTGCCTTGTTGTAATTACGCTAATATGTTGGTCCCAGGATAGATTCTCAGAGATGTTGACACACAGGAGCTTGAAACTGCTCACCCTTTCCACATCAGAACTCTTGATGAAGACTGGTGTATGTTCCCTCATCTTCCCCTTCTTGAAGTCTATTATCAATATCTCAGTCTTACTGACACTGAGTGCAAGGTTGTTGCTGTGATGCTACTCAATCTATCTTGCTCCTGTACACCTTCTCATCAACAATAAGGATCTATTGTACAGCATACTAGCAATGCCACACATGGATTACTGTGCACAACACTGTCCCTTATTTAAGAAAAGAGAGTGGTATTTTAAGCAGTCCAGAAAAGATTCCCAAACTAATTATTAGGTTGAGAGGTTGTTCTTTCACAAGCAGCTGAGTAAATTAGATCCGTATTATTTGCAATTTGACAGAATCAGGGGCAGGGGGTGACATGAAAACATAGAATATTTTACAAAAGGGAACTGGGACTGAAACTGAGATTAGCCATGATTTGATTGCGTGATAAACAGTTACGGAAGGCAGAACAGCCATATCGTACTCCTGTTTTTGTTTACATTCTAGAACACTGATGCACAGCCACCTTGTGGCGATGACTAGATTAATAGTCCAAGTCACTGCTAAGGGCCACAACATAATATTAGAGCATAATAGCTGTACAGATTCAGACATTGATCATTTCAGTCCTGCTTAAAGGCACAAATGCCACAGTTCTCACAGTACATTCTTCTTGCTGCCTCATTCATTGCTGCTCTACTGCCTCTGGTGCTGCCTTTTCTTGCTTCACTCATTTCTTCCTCATTGTTTCATATCACACTGTGCCCACAAGCACTGTACATGTTTTATACTAAAACATCTATGCCCACCAGAACAGTATACCGAGGAATAGAAATGGGAATGGTCAAGGATCTACACATCCCAAAGAGGCCAGGTCTTGCCTTGGTTGGTTCTGGAGCCTCTGATCACTGCAAGTCTGATCCATAAGTCTCGGGCCTGACCTGAAGTGATCACAAGATCTCTGGCCAATAAGTATCCTGTACATAGTCTTTGGTCCTTAACCCAGAGAGATTGATATGCAAAGGCAGAATGTGCCACATAGGTCCATCACAAAGGATGGCTGTTGATCCCCACAGCTCCTAGTTTAAATGTTTTGGTCTTTGCTGTTTTCATGCCCTACCATCACCAGCAGCCCGATTGATGTTCCATTACTCCTATTATCTACACAGTGGCAGACTTTTTCCATTCCTGTTTAATTTCAGGTTTCTAGTATCTAGTGATTTGCTTTTTCTATCTACTAATTATCAGTGAAATGCTTAATAGTTCCCAGCTACCAAATAGGAGAAAGCTGGGATTAAGAAGTCAGTTAGTTATTTTCTCTATGTGGTTGGTGGTGCTGCTTAATAGTTCACCTACTTTTTCATTCAGAATCTCCAGTTGTTGTCAGCATATCAATTCTTTGGAAGGGTGAAGAAGAGATGGTCCTGCTAATTTTGCCAAGCTTCTTAACAGATTTCAGGGATTAGTGAGTGACCACAGAAGAAAAAACAATTATTTACAACATGCAGCAAATCAATATTGCAGCTCACTGTTTAAGGGAATTAATTGATCTGCATAGTTTTTTACTGGAGAACTTTGCATTAAATCTCTAGTTATCATGTCATATTAATTATTATGCTTCATTGTAGAATGTTGTAATAAAAGAGAATATGATTTAGGCTTAGAGTGCAATGGACAACAAAGATTTTGCTTCTTGAATATTTATCAAACACTATTCTTTTTAAATTGACTATATTTGTTATTTTAATTCATAATTCAAGTTAAGTAAAATGCTTTCCACAATGTAAAGTTTTCTATCTTGTCCAAGCATGTTTGGACATGCCTAGGCAGATGAACGCTACATGGCAGGACAGGATTTCAAAAGGCTATTAATTTCTGCAAAGGATTTTGATATTTGAGGCAGATGTTTCCAGGAATGACTAATGCCAAGATTAAGGAAGGATTATTTGTTGGTCCACAAATCAAACAGGCTATCAATGACAGGCAATTTGAAGAACTTCTAGTGGGACTGGAGAAAATTGCATTCAAGGACATTGATGAAAATGTTCTTTGCAGCTGCAGAGCACCAAACTTCATGCAGCTGGCTCACAACATGCTTCAAGCATACAAAACCAGGAAGTGCAAGATGTCACTGAAGACTAAGTTTCTCCATTCCCATTTAGACTTCTTCCCTGCAAATCTTGCAACTGTCAGTGACGAGCATGATGAAGGGTTTCACCAGGACATTGAAGTCTTAGAGAAACGATATCCAGGCAACTGGAATCCATCAATGCTGGCTGATTATTGTTGAACACTTAAGTGACAAATAAATGTTATCAACAGAACATTTTTAGCTTAGTTAGATTTTTGCAAAGTGTCAGCACTGTAATGCAATTAAATGCATTATATTCAATAACATTTAAATTCTTCTTTCTCCAAATACCTACGTGATACAAGTCGTCTGAAATTACATCTATGTTCAGCTTCAAATGGTCTATTGCCAACAAAAAAAGTCTGACAAAGCAACAGTTTCAAAAATATTTGGTGTTCAGTACTTTTAGAACATAGAACATAGAATAGTACAGCACAGTACAGGCCCTTCAGCCCACAATGTTGCACCGTTCCTTAAACCCTGCCTCCCAAATATCCCCCACCTTAAACTCCTCCATATACCTGTCTAGTAGTCTCTTAAATTTCACTAGTGTATCTGCCTCCTCCACAGACTCAGGCAGTGAATTCCACACACCAACCACTCTCTGAGTAAAAATCCTTCCTCTAATATCCCCCTTGAACTTCCCACCCCTTACCTTAAAGCCATGTCCTCTTGTATTGAGCAGTGGAGCCCTGGGGAAGAGGTGCTTGCTCTCCACTCTCTCTATTCCTCTTAATATCTTGTATACATCTATCATGTCTCCTCTCATCCTCCTTCTCTCCAGAGAGTAAAGCACTAGCTCCCTTAATCTCGGATCATAATGCATACACTCTAAACCAGGCAGCATCCTGGTAAATCTCCTCTGTACCCTTTCCAATGCTTCCACATCCTTACTGTAGTGAGGCGACCAGAACTGGACACAGTACTCCAAGTGAGGCCTAACTAGAGTTTTACAGAGCTGCATCATTACCCTGTGACTCTTAAACTCTAACCTTTGACTTATGAAAGCTAACACTCCATAAGCTTTCTTAACTACCCTATCTACCTGTGAGGCAACTTTCAGGGATCGGTGGACCTGTACCCCCAGATCCCTCTGCTCCTCCACACTCTCAAGTATCCTGCCATTTACTTTGTACTCTGCCTTTGAGTTTGTCCTTCCAAAGTGTACCACCTCACACTTCTCCTGGTTGAACTCCATCTGCCACTTCTCAGCCCACTTCTGCATCCTATCAATGTCTTCATGCAATCTTCGACAATCCTCTACACTACCCACAACACCACCAACCTCTGTGTTGTCTGCAAACTTGCCAAGCCACCCTTCTACCCCCACAGCCAGGTCATTAGTAAAAATCATGGAAAGTAAGGGTCCCAGAACTGATCCTTCTGGGACATCACTAGTTACAACCCTCCAATCTGAATGTATTCCTTCCACCATGACCCTCTGCTTTCTGCAGGCAAGCCAATTCTGAATCCACCTGGCCAAACTTCCCTGGATCCCAAGCTTTCTGAGTTTCTGAATAAGCCTACCATGTGGAACCTTATCAAATGCCTTACTAAAATCCATGTGGATCGCATCCACTGCACTACCCTCATCATTTGCTCAATGTTGTGTTGGAATATTTGTTTAAATATGCCTTCTGCAGTAAAGTTCTGAAAGTTAATGTCTGAATTGTCTAATATTGATGAGTACAACTAAATGTTTTTGTTTATGTACCATATAGCCTACAGTGTAATAAGGGACTCTGAGTTCAGTTTCTGCCAGTAAAGAACCATGAAACTTAGCTCCCGTCTCCAGCATTTTTATTAATAGCATCGTTGTGTAACCAGGCCATATACACAACAAATTGGCAACGTGGTTAATGAACCTACACCTTATCGGAACTCCAGGTTTTAGTTGACACTCGGAGGAAGAGCGCAAGGAATGAGCCAAGGAGCGGGAGAAGGAGGCAGAGCGAGGCCGTGAGTTCGAAAGGAAGCAGGAGCACAGCCAGGGTGTGGAACGTTGGAAGACCAAGTGACACATTCTGAGCCACAGCTCATCCAGGTGAAACCACAGCCAGCGCTGACTACCAGGGACTGACAGTCTGCCTGCCCCAGGAGGGTGATAAAAAGGAGTGACACACACACATCTAGATGGAGTGTGCCCATGGCGCTAGCAAAAAGGACACGTGAGTCAAAAAGAAAACAAGGGGAAAATGGGGCTAAATTAACATAACAAAGATGGCGATGATTGGAACCATTACAGCATTTGATAGCAACATTGAAGACTGATCAACTTACATTGAGAGAGTGGAGTTATATTCTGAGGCTAAAGGTGTTAATGATGAAAAGAAAGCCAGTGTCTTACTCAGTGTTATGGGAGCAAAAACATACAGGCTGCTACAGAGCTTGTTAACCCCTGAAAAGCCAGCATTTTCAAGCAAATAGTAGACACTCTCCAACAGCACTTAAGCCCCAGACCACTGGCTATTGCTGAAAGATTTAAATTTCACAAATGGAGTCAGAGCAAAAATGAAAGCATTTCTGAATATTCTGCTGAATTGCGCAAATTATCAGAACATTGTCAATTTGGAGGTGGTCTATCGGACGCATTGATGGACAGGTTAGTGTGTGGCATACACTGTGCAACCACACAGAAGAAGCTCCTTTGTGAAAATGACCTTACATTAGAGAAGGTGCTGAACATTGCAATATCAATGAAAATAGAAGCACGGGTGCCTCAGAGATACAACAAAAATCTCTGTAATATGCTACAAATAAAATGTCACAGAACAGAAATGAAGGAAAGAAATGTTCCCATTGTGGGGACAGGTCACATGACCCTGATGACTGTTGGCTTAAAGACGAAGAATGCAGCAACTGTGCCACACTAGCAGAGCATGCAAAGCCAGTAAACAGCAGAAAAAGGACAAAGTACAGAGAAACAAGAGACCCCTGAAAGGAAAATACAACAATGTGCACAAAATGGAAGAAAGCAGTTCTGATGAAAGTGAATTGTCTTGTCTGCAGTTCAGACAAAAGTGAAATGTCTTGTCTGCAGTTCAGACAAAAGTGAATTGTCTTGTCTGCAAATTCACAGCGTGAAAGAAATAGATGATCAAAGAGTAATAAGGATCACGCCACAAGTGGCAGGTGTGAGACTGAAAATGGAATTGGACACAGGCTCAGCTTTAACAGTGATCACTGTACACGACTACCAATGACTGTTTTCTCACATACCTCTGAAACAAACTAAACTACTGCTAAAGACTTATATAGGACAGAAAGTGCATCCAAAGGTAAAATTAAAGTGACAGTGACCTACGGAGACAAAACACAGCAGCTGAACCTCTATGTACTGAAAAATGGAGGATCGCTGTTGCTGGAATGTGAATGGCTCAGGAAAATCCAGTTGGATTGGCACACCATCAAGGCACTAGATATGTCAACAAAGGAGGGCAGCTCGATGGGGAAGATGTCCGCAGCTCTCCTCTCACCCATTGTTGACTATACAACGATGTGGGGGAGTCAGACAGCGTTGATGATGAGGACGAACGCAGTATCTGTGGCCGCGACTTGGATGAAGATACAGAGGATGCAAGGGAGATAGATATTGCCAATAGGCAGGATGATGAAGACTACCTGGAAGTAAAAGAGCAGATGTACCAGGAGAAATTGACATTACTCAAAAGACAGCTACAGCAGTTACAGGAAGGCACTTTGCAGAAAAGGACGAAGAAACTAGATCAACAATACAAGGAAAGAGTATGAAATGTAGAGCTTTTTCTGCAAACGGAGATAGGACAAGTGGAAGAGAATTATATTAAAGAGAAGAAAGCAGCAGTGAAGAAATTTAAAGATAAAAAGATTGATTTAGAAGAAAACAAAAAGATGATTGAGACGGAGAGGCTAACAATGGAACTCACAGGAGATTCTATGGAGGTAAAGCCAATAATAACTAGGAAACTAAGGAGGAGACCTAATGACCCTGTTCCAATTACAGACAAAAGACAAAAACCTGCACCTGCGCAGTTAAATTACTTGTTAACAGATGAATAGATAATGGAAGATCTGTGAACTCTCAATAAACTTAAATCTCCGAAAAGACCAGCACCTCCATTCAAACAGAACAGCTTTCGCACAAGGTAAATCTCGAACCAATCATTTCCTCCATTGAGAATGATACTCTTAATCCTTTGCAGGAAAGTTGCTTTTGCATATACATATATTGAATCCTCAGGCAATGTGTCTTGTTTATCACAAAGAAGTTAGGAAACAGCATCAAAACAGAGGTGAATTCTGGCAACAATTTTCTATGGTTTCTATTGTTGTATTTTCACACTTGTGCTGAACGTGCACCTGAAGGAATTCTTCCCCTTGAGACAGACAGATAGCACTGAGGGTAGTCCTTAATATCAGCAAAACTGTACTTTAACAGCTGCTTAAGAACAATGGAACGAACAACAGCATTTCAATCAACTGCTTCATCAAATGGTGAACAATCACTGGCATTGGATTGCCCTAACTTTTGAGTAACTAGCAGAGACAGCAGATCACCAACCACTTCTCTTGTTGGTGGCAAGTCATCTTTGAAGCAGACCATGGGAACTGATGCTACGAAAATGCATCACACCTCTTGCAAAATATTTCTAATTTTGCTATATTTCTTATTCTTCTTATTTCTTCTGTTCTCACTGGTACATAATCATCATCTAAAGAAGTATGGCACAGTGGGCAGAGTCATTGTCCTGATTCAAGCCATTGATTTATAGATTTTAAACAGTAAAAATGATCACATGGAAGCAGGATGGGATTGTTGAGTTCTCCTAAGCAAATTGAACATTCTTTCAGATCATACCTGAATAACAGACATCCTGCACTATTTTTACAGTCCCTGAGGACTTGAGACACAGCCCAAAAGAGCCCTCGGGATCTCACATCAGAGTTACTGTTCAAACTATTTGCAAGTTGACCACCATAGAATGCAACCTTTTTCTCCAATTTATAATGTATTTCTTTAACTTCCAAAATGATGTGTTACACAAAAAGTGACAGTATCTCCGTCATTTCCTGAGTATCTTCCCAGCACCCAGCTGAATCACCAGCACAAAGATATGAAGCACGAATTGAAGATGGAAATTTATATTATGATTAGAGATGGTATCATAAAGGTCAGGCTATCTATTTGGAATCTAAGGAGAATACGAAAATTGGCTGTGTAATTAGCTCAGTTGGATCAAATGAGATATGGGTAAGGAAGACAAGTGATAGCACAAAGATGCATATATATCTAGGACAGCCGCACAGAGCAATCTTCAATATGCAGAGATGATCTGCTGCTTAGAACTCTCAGCAAGTTGGAGGCACACATCTTCTTAACTCCATATGCTCAGAGGTCAACTTTTCATGACTTTTATATGGAAATCTGTATTAAAATAAACAAGTTTATTGACAGACATTACCAGAGAGGCAGAGAAGACCCCTGAGAGACTTGAGTCATAAATAGGTCTTAGACAAAAAAATTTTTAAAAGGCTTGTTATAATTTGATATTATTAAGTTACTAAGTAAACAAATGGTAGGCATTTGTATGTTAAGGGTAAAATATATTTGTTTAGCATAGTGCCCCAGTAAAAAAAAACAGTTGATACACTATTAAAATAAAAGGGGAGGAGTGTACCATATAGCCTACAGTACAATAAAGGACTACTTTATGTTTTAGTAACACATCGTTGAATGTGCTATTAGGCGTGTATTGATCTTTACATGTGTGCTGAGTTCAGTTTCTGCCAGTAAAGAACCATGAAACTTAGCTCCCGTCTCCAGCATTTTTATTAATAGCATCGTTGTGTAACCATGCATATACATAACAGTGTAGTTGCCCTAAGAGAGAACTGAAATTCTCTTTGCACATAGAAATATCTGACCTCACTATTTTTACATCATCATTACATCAGAAGATAACAATAGATGAGTATTATTTTATTCTGGACTGAAAGGAATATAAGCAAGGGGTAGGCAATGCTCTGTCTATCACAGGCTCTTCACTTCCTTCCATACATGTGATCTTCATGGTGAATTGATTTGAGAAAACTAATATCATTGTTAAGTATGCCTGCCACCCTGTCCATGCCCTTCTGCCTTGAAGGCCTGGTTGACCGGACTGAAGAATAGCTTCTTTCCCACAGCTAAGAGACATTTGAACCACTTCATTCACATTCCCTTCCTAGTGATGTTGCCACATTCTCAGACAATTTATTCCACCTCCCTCAGTGAGTCAATTATTACCAATTTAGCATTTTACTTTTGACTTTTTCAGATTGTATGACTACCCTTGCACCAGTCTGTTGATATGCTCTTGTCACTGGATATATAGTTGTATTTATTACTACTGTGTTTACAGTTTATTCTGTGAGTTACATGGAATCAATGAATTTCCTCATACCTTGGTATATATACTGTAAATTAATTTGAATGGGAACATGATTCAAAATTAAGGAACAACTACTTAGTATACTTTTACTCAAAAGCTTTACAATGATTCTTTGAAACTTTCTATTTTAGAGAACCACAGATCCTGAGTCATTGATTGCATTCAAGTCTAAGAGTGATGTATTCTTGAATAGTACATGAATCCAAAATTATGGGGCTAGTGCAAGAAAATCAAGATGAGCATGAATAGTAAAATATTTCCAGAGGTCAATTGGAAGACTCTTGCTTCTATTTCACATGGGATTTATGAATCCAGCAATGGAGGAGGGGAGAACGTTCCCTACATTTCTCCAAGAGTTTGTTTATTAGAATACATTGACAAATATGACCTTGAAAATAAAAATAAGTCACTCTCTTCCCATTCCAAGAATTTCACTCTATTGTTGACATTTGAGTTAGTTGCTCATGTGAATGAAACCTGCTGACAGATTGCAAATAAATTTACAAGAACACAAATTTGACATCTCTCTGAGACTATCACTGTAATTGGTACATTCCAGGATAAAATTTATTGGTATTTGAGATCTCTGATGTCTCGTGATGGATCTCATTGAACTCTTGACAAATTGTTCACCTGTTGAGATATAACATATAAGGAGGCTGGTGAATCATCAAAGTATCTTATCTAGCATATCAGGAGACTCCGTTGGTCAAGGTCCATAAGACCGTAAGACATAGAAACAGAATTAGGCCTTTCAGCCAATCAAGTCCACTCCATGGATTTTATTATGGATGATCCCAGATCCCATTCAACCCCATTCACCAGCCCTCTCACCATATCCCTTGATGACAAGACCAATCAGGAATCTATTAACATCCACTTTATGAACAGCCTCCTCTGCAGTCTGTGACGGAGCTTCCCACAGTTTCACCACTCTTTGGCTGAAAAAAAATCATCCTTACTTCTGTTCTAAAAGATCGCCCTCTATTTTGAGGCTATGCTCTCTAGTTCTGGATACCCCTACCAGAGGAAACGTCCTCTCCACATCCACTTTATCTAGTCCTTTCAACATTTGGTAGGTTTCAATGAGATCCCCACACTTTCTTCTAAGTTCCAGTGTGTACAGGCCCAAAGCTGCCAGACACTCCTCATATGTAAAACCTTTCATTCCTGGAATCATCCTTGTGAACCTCCTCTGGACCCTCTCCAGTGACAATACAACCCCTTTTTGAGATAAAGGGCCCAAAACTGTTTACAATACTCCAAGTGCAATCTGACTAGTGTCTTATAAGGCTTCAGCATTATCTCCTTGTTTTTATATTCTATTCTCCTTGAAATAAATGCCAACATTGCATTTGCCTTTTTTACCACAGACTCAACCTATGAATTAACCTGCCTGTAGTCTTGCACAAGAACTCCTAAGTCCCTTTGCATTTCAAATGTTTGAATTTTCTCCCCGTATAGATAATAATCTGCACTGTTGTTTCTTTTACCAAAATTCATTATCATATATTTCCAAACACTGTATTCCATCTCCCAGTTTTTTGCCTATTTTTCCAATTTGTCTAAGTCCTGCTGCAATTGCATTGCTTCCTCAACACTACATACCCCTCCACCTATCTTTGTATCATCAGCAAACTTTGCCACAAAGCTATCCACTATTCTAGGTTGACCACATATGTTGCATCCTGGCAGCCTTGTGATGCACAAGCCAGGGTAGAGTGATATGGAGAGCAAGCTGTTGCCCATGTAGTAGGCTACCCTCTTCACAAAGCTGATGAATACAAAGGAAAGGCAGAGACCAATACAGTTTGGCACCAGGAATGTCACAGGATTTGCCAGTCAGCATTGAACTGAATGTAGGACTGCCTTCGGGACTCCAACACCAGATTTTCCCTCAATGTTTACTCCCAAAGTCTTTCCCATGAGTGGGTATAGCTGCAAGGGAGCGGAGGTTTGAGGTCAGAGTTTTTCTTCTCCTAGATGAGCGTCAACCACAGTTGATGAGCCCCATCTGTCCGAAGCAACTGATTTTAAGGCACTAGTAACATGCCTTTGCCTCTTCTCCAGTCAGTAGAAGAAGTTCCACCAGGCTTAGTAGCTAAGCCACATGTGAAAGTCAGGAGCCAGACCTAGTTATCAAAAGATATTTGAGAAACAGTTAGTAGGTAGTGGGAGCTTATTCCCACTACCACCCCCGGCCATGACAACCTTAAGGAGCTAATCTGGCATAAGAAACTTGCAAATATTTATCTCCTCCTCACTACCAACACTACCCACACCAACACCAATTGAAGTTGAATGGGTTATGTGACTACTAATGGACTCGACTTATGCCACAGTTTTCAATCCTCTTCTGTTGCTTGCAGGAATTATAATGTCTGGAATATGTTGATAACTTGGCCTTACCTTTCAAAGCAGTACTCATGTACCCCCTTGAGTTTACAGTCTAAACTTTGCAATATGCAAGTACGCACACGTTTCAGGCTCCAGGGGAAAAAAAATCACGGTATTTTTGAAACTACTTTTGGCACTCTGAAGTGTGACATCTGGTACATGACAGATGCTTTCAGAATTGTTTATATAAATGGAGATTTAGTGCATTTAAATAAAATGCACAAATGATGTCAGCATAGCTGGTAATTTTAAAGCATCATATTGGTTACGTGACTTAAAAATATAACTAGAATTATATCATGGTAAAGGGTAATGAAGTCAGTTTGTGTGACTCAATTAATTTACATAGAGAATAAATTTCTGATTCTTAAAAAAAACTCTTCTGTAGAAAAGTTTGCACCTAAGGCTTGCATTGAATGCAAACTAGAATATCCAACCATTGCACATTCTGAGGATTACAACCTGAGTAATTATAGTCAGATCTGTGTTTAACTTTTGATTTAATTAGTTGTTATGTCTAATGATGCTAATCGTATAGCTGGAATAGAATGCAGAATTGAAATATGCATCTGTACTATTCACTGTCTGTACTGGAATTCTGTCTTCAGTTGATTTCCTATTCATTCAGTTTTCAACATCTGATGTCCATGGGTGGAACAGCTCCTGCTTTAATCACCCTAAAAGCTAAATTAGTTTCAAGTTAATGGAGACAGAACAAAAACATTCTAATTTGCTGTCTCAGGGGACGATCCCATCAAGATCCTGCAAGAATGAAGAGAAACAGTAAGAGTAACATCAAAGTGTGCTGCATATTAACGTCTCATCTGTGATCCAAAACTGGGGATAAAATAAGGAAGAAGTGATTGGGGCTAGGCAATACTCTTCCTATTAATGTCTTCACAATTTTCATAGTTTAATTTGTTTATTATCATGGTTACAGCAATATGATATATCACTTTAATTTTTGTATACAGTATGTATAATACATTAATGTCATTTAACCCATCCATGTAATTAAATTAATCGAGGGCAGCCTTTCCTCATCATTTGGCTTGAGAACCTACTACATCAGTTCTCCACCCCCACAACACAGCTGCTGGAATGTTGAAGCTTCCTCCATTCAACTCAGCTAGAAGATGAAAGTATAATGAGAGACGGCTGTTTTCTTCCTTATAGTTTTTTTTTAAATTGGCTCATGGATGCACAAATGCTTCAGCTCCTGAAACAGTTACCATTGAAATTTAATTCAAGACCTTATTTATCCCAACAAAAAAGTAGTCACCTCTGCTCTTTGGAATGAGCGGTAAACCTTCTACAGCTTTATTTTGAAGTCATTTCAAGTGTTATTCCAGAAATAATATGTCTAAAATAGTGAACAGCAGATGCTGAATAGTTTAACTCAGAAATAATCAAGGTCTGCATAAGGTTATTATCACATTCTTCTATGTAAGTGGATGCGTGGAAATTGCTTTCTGCATTTCCTATGCTCAACAGTGACCTCACTTTAGAAGTACTTCTTTGGTTGCAGCCGTGAGACGTGTTATGTAAGTGTATTTTTTTCCATTCAAATCAAGAAAGCTATTTCCCCCTTTTAAAAGTATTTCTTCATGACTGTGAGTGTATAATACTTCAGTTTTAAATTATGACTTTTATTTTTCAGGTTCTAGTATTATTTCCTAAGGTTCAAACTAGTTGTCTAATTGCAATCAATTTCTGTAGGAGGTCATGGATTAAAAAAAAATCCAGAATTTATTCATTTATTGTAATTTATTTTTTTATTGAAGTTCATCATCAAACAAACATTTCCATAAGATGTATTTCAGATACTATACATATATATCATATACTCATATTTGCCACAAATCTCCACTTAATATTTATCTGAGGTATACACCTATAGAAGAGAGAGGAAAGAAAGAACAAGCAGAAAGAGAAAACTATGTACAAGTAGGGAGTGATTCTTCTTACAACATATTCATTGATTTGTGAGAATAAAGAATAAAGATCCAGAATTTAATGCAAAATATTGCCACTCCCTAATCACTTAATAGATTCATTTTTGTTATATCCCAGTGAGCTTTCACATGCCTTATAGTTTGTCCAAAACAAACTGCTGGAGAGTCTTTGATGAACTGAATCATCTGCTGTAAGTAGGTCATTGGATAGAGTCAACTTACTTTTAGTTGACTGCTTCAAGGAGAATGATTGGTAATCTCCTGCTTGATTTTCAACCACTCTCCAACTTTCATTCCTGTCTGTTGTCCAAGGGCTTAGGATGAACATACTGGGATATAGGGCTAGAGGTATTTTGTATCTGGCTCTCAACTTTACATCTGGAATGGCTGGCTTAGAAAGCGAGACACAAGTACACTAATAAATACATAATTCTCCTTTTTTTATTACTCTCCACCTCATTTTTTAATTATTTTTTACTTCAAGACAGTTTTTATTTTATTTACTTCTATGACTTTTTGTTATCTTTTGCTGCTCAATGGCTGTCAAAGGTTTGTCGGGGCATTTGGGTCTGAGCTTCAGGATATGCTGTATGAATGTTAGTCACTGCTTGCGGTCTGGTCGTCTCCGCTAGATAACTCACAAGGACTGAACGTTAACTTCGGCAATCCTCCATGTCCATAACAGGTTAGTTCAAAATGCAGGGTTATTGAAATGTATCTTTGAGAACTTAACATATCATGCAATGTGGTCTTGATAGATTGCTGTATCCAGAAAATGCCAGTTTAATTGAGATTTTCTGTTGATTGCTCCACCTCTGTCTATTAGCTTATGCAGACAGGAACAGAAAAAAAAATCACAGCCATTATATTGGCATTGAGAATGGGATGGTACTGTTTGGTAGAACAGTAGGACAGTAAAACAATTAGAAAATAAGGATTTCCAAGCAAAGCAATAATGATGACAGGCAGTCGTGCCAGACATGCCACAAAGTTTGAGAAACAAGCTGACTTAGACATGCACTCTGTATATGCAATGAATAATGTCATTGAATTGGGGATGACACCATTAGAACAATAGGAGCATGGACACAGTGATGTTGCTGCTAGCAATCAGAAGGGATGTATGAGGTGCTGGTGAATTTAGAGAGGTAAAGAAGGTGAAACTAGACAAGTGCACATCTATCCCCACGTCACTAACCCTGAACACTGGTGCCCTGCAGGGGTGTGTACTGAGCCCAATTCTCTACTTTCTCTTCATCTCTGACTACACTCCTACTCATGCTACAAACTCAGTCAGCAAATCTGCAGACAACTCAACTGTGATTGCCCTAATCACAAATAATAATGAATCCGCATGTAGAGAGGAGAGGCTGAAACTGACAGATTGTTACAGGACCACAACCTGTCACTCAGCATCAAGAAGGCAAAAGAAATGATAATTGATTTCAGGACGGCAAGAGGTCCCAGAAAAGCCCCCCCCCCCCCATGCAAAGTAGTGAGGTAGTGGAAAAAGTCTCCAGTTTCAAGTTTTTGGGGATGAACTTCTCCAAGGAACTCTTTTGGTCCATCAACAGAACCTCAATAAAAGGAAAGACACAGCAGTGACTATACTGCCTGAGACGCTTAAGGAGAGTTAGTCCGGCCCAAAAATTGTTGGCTGTCTTTCATCAATCTCCAACAAGTGATTATGATGCCTCAAGAGCTACCAGGCCTGGAGATAATCTACAACTCTCGATGCCCACGGCGTGCTTGTAATTTCATTGAAGACCCATCCCATCCTGGACACTGTTCAATCTCCTGTCATCTGGTAGGAGATGCAGAAACATCTTAGCCAAGACAGTAAGACTGAAAAACAGCTTCTTTTCAAGGGCTGGTGAGCTGCTGAATAATGCCTGCACCCTGATTTGCTAATGGCCTTTGTGTAATGGACTATTGAAATCATTTGTTATAAGTAAATATGGGTTTTTTTTAATTATTAAGCAATGCCATATGCATTGTAGATATCTGTTTTGCATAGACTGGAGTAGCATTGCAATCTCATTGTCTTGAGCAATGACAATAAAGTTCTACTCTATTCTATTTTAAAAATTTCACGTAAGGTATCATTTGAGGACATTGGTAGCATTATTTGCAAAAGGCCAGCAAGCAGCTGGAGCTGGGGTTCCAGCCTGGGGTTCACAGACCTCTCGATTAATGGTAGGGGTCCATGGTATAAAAAAGGTTGAGAATCCCTGAGCTAGAGCAAGAAATTAGAATAACTAGAATACACTGCTTACTGCCAGTGGAATTGAACATAAATATAGGGAACATGTTTCCATTACACAGAACATCATCAAGACCCTAACTAAAGTATTAAAAACAATATCGATCTCTTTATGTAAGAAATTATTCATTGCACTAGAAGCAGTTCAGAGAAGGTTTCGTCTATGGTGCATGAAATGGGCAGTTGGCTTGTTAGGACTGATTAGACAAGCAATATTTGCATCTGCTGGAGTTAGAAAAAGAAATAAGACTTATTTGAACCATATTAGGCCCCAAGTGTCATAACAAATTTGATATGGAGAAGACACTTCCTCTTGGGGTAGAATCTAAACCTCACATTGTAAAATATGGGATGCTCCATTTATGATAGGTAGAACACTTTTTTCTCACAATGCATTGAATTATTCCTCACAGAGCAGTGGGAAAAACATTGATTTAAGTAGACAGATTCTTAGTAAGCAAAGGGGTGAAAGGTTACCACAATAACAGAGGAATGTGGTTACGCTCAGATTAGCTAAGACCTTATTAAACTGTAGAGCAGGATCAAGGGGTCTTTCACTGATCAATCAGTCTCCGTTGTTATAAAGTGAAAGCATTGTCCTTTCTGGTTATAGGTGAAGTGAACCATTGGGTCTCAGCTGAAGAGGAATGTACACAATACCTAACACAATAATTATAAGAATAGACTAGACTGAGTCACATGGATACAGAATCACAGCCTCAGCAGAAAGGAGATCCAGAAACCAATCTCACTTCAAGGTGCATTGGTCCACCCCAACACACCACTGGTCAGGACAGTTTGGAGGCAGCAAGGAGCCTCCAATTAATAGATATCATCAGACTAAAGTTACAGATTGTACCTCAATTGAGACTATAATAGATGTTGGCTATTCAACGGCTGCTATGCAACAATTAAGCATAATGACTGTATGTACTGCCAGATGAGGGAGCAGTGAGAACAGACAGCCCTATCCATGAGAATATGTAATGATGAAGGCAATGGTAATGATGCACTAACAGTTCAATAGAGATTGAGAAATTTAAAATAAGGATAAACTCAGCAGTGGAAAACGGTACCTTCCGGGGAGGAGATAAGCCAGTGATGTCAGCGATATGTGCAAATGGCGCTCTGAGAGATGCCAAGAAAAATCTTATGTCAACAAATGGCAAACTGGGCAATATTTATATGTATTGAAGGTGATTGTAAAATGTTAAGTATTTGCACTACTACCTGTTCAAGAGGCCGATACTTAAAGCCAGGTAAAAGCAAATGAGAGAGGTGCCATGATGGCAGTGAAATATTAAGGCAAAGGGATTACTTACAGCAGTAATCCTTGCAAAAGCAACTGTTCAGAAACAGTCCTGTGAAACAAATTAGTAAATTGATCAGACATCTTTGATCAGGTTGAGGTGCTGCATGGTCCAAGGCCAGTGAAAGGAGATTGATTATGAGTACTCCAAATCAGAGAGCAATACAGTGCTTCAGCATTGACGTGACCTGACAACTTCAGAACGATGGGATTATTCACAGAACTAGTAGGCAGACAAATTGTCTATAATTTGTTTGAACAGCATGAGAATGCCACTCACAGAAGTTTTGGAAGAACCGCTGCAGCATTTCAAGATTCCAGGAACAAGATAGGAAGAAGAACTGGATCTTACAGCACAAAAACAGCCCTCCTATCACTGTGTCCATGCTGAATATCAAGTTTTGTTAACGCTAATCCTACCCCAACACATGTTTATTCTATCCACTTTCCCATCAATTCTTCCCAGGTTGTACCATTCACCTAAACATTTGGGACCAATTACAGTAGCCTGCACTTCACCAATTTGCACATCTTTGGGATGAGGGAGGGATACACAGAGACAGAGAGAAGGAGGTGCATTTGCACACAGCACAGGAAGTCAGGATTGAACCAGGTTACTGGAGCTGAAAGGCAACAGTTGTACCAGCTGCTCCACCATCCCACCCTGGGAGTTTAAATGAGGTGTTATCATTTGAGTCTGGCAAAGTCAAAATCAAAGTTGAGTTTATTGTCATATGCAAGAAGTGTCTACGAGAAAATAACAGAATTAACTGAATCAGATTACTATCAAAGTTCAAAGTAAATTTATTATCAAAGTGCATATATGTCGCCACCTCCAAGCCCTGAGGTTCATTTTCTTGCGGACACACATAGTCTATCCAAAAAACACAATAGAATCAGTGAAAGTCAGCACCCAAAAGGACATACAACTAATGTGCAAAAGACATTAGACAGTGCAAATACAAGCGAGAAATAATATTAATAATAATAATAATAGTGATAATAATGTAAAAAATGAGCTATAAATATCAAGAAGGTGAGATGAAGAGTCATTGAAAGTCAATCCAGAGGTTGTGAGAACAGAGAGGTCTGCTACTCAGTGTAAAACCTGTTTTCGTGCTCTCAGCATACGTTGAAGGAAGCTTCAACAACCTAGATTTATTAATACCGGCCCAATGCAACATAGGCAGGGTACAGAGAAAATTTATCAGACAATTTAGAAAAGCGATATCAATGATGTTTCTGTGAATTTAGAGGTGACAATGGTGAATTATTATTTGTTATTTTATAACTTATTGTAATTATTATGTCTTTGCACTGTACTGCTGCTGCAACATTCCACATTATGTTAGTGATAATAAACCCATTTTTGATTCTGATTCTGAAGGTCACAACAAGAGCCTCACACACAACATTGGCAAACATAAGTTTTTGTTGAGGGGTCAGCATTGGAAAGGATGAGTAGCTTAAAGTCCTCAAGTGTCAACCTGTCAGAGGGTCTATCCTGTTTCAGGATAAACTCCACTCTTACTCTGGAGAGGACATCATTTATTTATTTATTTATCTTTCTATATTATCATGTATTATGTTGTACTGATGCCGCTGAACTATCAAATTTCATGACCTATATTCCAGTGATATTAAACCTAATTCTGATACTGAGAAGGCATGCTAGTGGCTTTAGGAGTTTGAAGAGATTTGGTATGTCACTAAAGGCTCTTGCAAATTTTTATAGATGTATGGTGGAGAATATTCTGACTGTTTGCATCACCTTCTGTTGTGGAGGCTCAAATGTGCAGAGTAACAGGAGGCTGCAAAACAGGAGACTCAGCCAGCTCCATCACAGGAACAACCCTCCCTACTATCAAGGATATCTTCAAGATGTGGTACATTAAGAAAGTGGCATCCATCATTAAGTACACTAATCATCTGTGACATCCCTTTTTCTCATCACTATGATCAGGAAGGAGGCGCAGGAGCCTGAATACCCAGTTCAGTGATTTAAACACTCAGATATTTTTTTTCCACTTGGTCTCATTATTCCTCTATTTGCACTATTTCTTTACTTGGTAATCTATAGTAATGTGATTTTTGCACTATATTGCTGCCACAAAAAAAGAACTGCATCATAAGAGAATGACAATAAACCTGATTCTGATTCTGATATCTGCAGTAACTTAGAGTGGGAGTGAAGCTGAGACACAACTGTGAAGAATAAAGAAGCAACTCGAGAAGAGTTTGTTGGCATTGAGTGCACAGTAGTCAGTTGTATGTCAATGCAGTGTTTTGTTGAAATTAGTGTAGTTATTGATACAAGTTATTGGACTTAATATATACACCAAGATGATAGCGATCTAGAATATGTAATAAAATATATTCAGTAATGATGACATTCATATTGAGACAACTAGTTACAGAACAGGATTTGAGATCAGATAGCTTTGAGGCTTACCAGGGGAAGTAATCCACCAGAATTATGATTTCCTGAATGTCACTTGCAGCTTTTATTAATGGAGTTCAATAAACAAAGAAACCAGGAGAGTGAATTCATGACTGATTGAATTTATAACCCGACATAAACAAAAGTAGTTAACAATTGTGTAATTCCATGTGTGTAAATAGTTTAATTGATTAATTGCATTGGTCCATTTCTTTTTTAAATGAGAAGCAGTGGACTGTGATACCAGTTTGTATCTCATGGCATGGGTCTTGACTCATTGCATGCAAACAGTCTAGTTGAGATTTATTACTTTCAATAAAGAATGTTTCGGTTATAATTTGACCTCTGTTCACTTGTTTTTATGAGCAACAACACATTCACTGACAATACAATAAACAGAGTTTGGCCAGCACAATCCATGCTGCAAAATATTTTGTTCTATGTGAAAGAATAGCTGCAGCAGATTAAAATAAACTTCAAAGGGGAATTAGATAAATACCCCAAAAGAAAAACTTTCTGAAGCTACAGAGCAACAATAAAGGACTGAAACTTATTGAATCATCCTTTGAAAATGGCAGCACAGTCAAGCAGTCTTAGTGCCCTCCCTTTGAACAGCATGCTTCCATGATTCCCGGTTCTGAGTGTAAAGGAGTAAGTTTTGAAGAATGGAATCTAAGCAAACTGAAGTATAGCTGCCAGCAGTAATTTGAATATTGTTGGGAATGTACGAAGGTCCAGAATCTGAGAACATAGAACTGTGGGACACCAGGAAATTATATCAACAGCAACAAGTCAGACAGGGAAAGATCCAAGGATAGGGTATGAATTAGAGAAAAAGGAGAAAGTGTAAATTACCAAGTAGCTCTAAACGAGAGATAACTGAATTGTGAGGTACGATTAACATAGCTGAAAATGGAAATTATGAAGTCATTAATCATTTTTCTCAGCTGGAAGGTAATGAATTCATTGAAACCAAATAATATGAAGATTGTGGGTGCAGTGTATGGATCTATTTCTTTTAGAGCAATGACCTCTCCACCTTAGCACTACATGTGAATTGTCTGCACTGCGTGTTGTTCTCTCTCTCCCCCCTCCCTCTCTCCCTCCCTATACTCCTATCTCAATGGGCCTAATAATGTACACTTTCTTACACAACCTAGTAAGCCAGCAAAGACAGCAAGCAATTGTGTGAGTTCTCATGTTGTGGTTCTCTCTAAACTGCACCACATTGTGTTAGAAAGTCTGCACAAAAGATATTTGGGTACAGTCAAGATGAAGAGATTTGCCCAGAACCATGGCTGGCAATAGATAAACAGATTGAAGACTTGATCAAAAGCTGTTCAGGATGACAAAATGTTCAAATCCACCCCCACAGGCACTATTATACTCATGACAGTGGCCGTTCTCACGATGGCAAAGAGTACGTATTGACTTTGCTGGGCCATTCATGGACTCCATGTTTCTAATTGCTGTGGATGTTCATTTGAAGTGACCTGAGGTTATACCAATGAAGTCGACCACCTCAGCCAAGATGGTCTCTGCTCTGACTAGCTTCAGCAGAAATGGCTTATCAGAACAAATTGTGAGTGACTGCAGACCACAATACACATCAGAAGAATTCCGACTGTTCATGAAGAAAAATGGCATCAGACATTTCAAGTCAGCTCCTCACCACCCAGCCATGAATGGGTTAGCTGAAAGGTTTATCCAAACCTTCAAGAAGTCCATTAAAGCAATGGACAAGGAGGACATTTCTCAACAGCGCAAGGTGGACAACTTTCTTTTTGTGTATCAGAACTCTGTCCGTGCAACAACAAATCAAACATCTGCAATGCTGTTCATGAGCAGGACTCTGAGATCTCTCATTGATCTCCTGAAACCAGATCTACAGAGGGAAGTGCAGAATAAAGAGCTCAGCCAGTTGCCAAGTGAAGCAGTAAAGGCTTTGAGATTGGACGGGAAGTCTAAGCGCATGATAACTGAGCAGACAGGTTGACACCCAGTAGGATAGCTACAAGATCTGGACCACTGATGTGTACAGTGGATGTAGGAGATCATACATAGAACCATCATGTGGACCAGATACTGGATGCTCAACCCGAGTCAATTGCATCCAACAAGACGGACACATTACCGTCACTCGACAGCAACATGACTGTAACTGAGAATGTTGTTTCGGACTTAGACAAGACACCTACTAAACCTGATGCCATTCCACAGGTCCAGAGGTGCGATCCTGAAAGAAACAGAGCAGCACCCAAAAGACTGAACCTTTAGAACTGTGAAGTTAGCTATGGGCTGTTATTGTGAAAGCATGTTTATTTGGAATAGGGTTTATGAAAGGGAAAATCAATGTTTTGTACATATACAGTTTTGTGTTGCATTAATCTAAATGGGGAGGAAGTGTAATGGCTGGATCTTTTTTTTAGAGCAATGATCACCCCCCCCCCCATTAGCACTGTGCATTGATCTGTTGTCTGTGCATCCGCTGTTGTTTACCCATGAACATTGTTTTCCCTCTCATTCTCGCTGCAATGTGAATACAACAGTAAAGCCATCTCCCATCTGTGTGCCTTTATTCAATCCAGATGTAGTTGTACACAGACAGAACAGTGGGTTTGTGTAGTTTGACAAAAAAAAAAATTCTGAATAAGTTCTGTATTGTCACAGCTACTGGCAGAGATGTTAGGAAAGATGCAAACGTCCCTTTGAATTTAACACGAAACGTTCATGTCACTATTTTGATAAGAGAATCCTGAGTCCTGATAAATATTGTTGTTGTGTTCTTTCTACATACCGTGGGTTACTCATAAAGAAACATATTCTGGAAGAACATAACAAGAACTTTTATTTACAACAGCAAACAGAAACCACATTGTTACTAAACAAGCTTCTCGATCATTCTATCGTTTTTGTGCCTGCTCCAAAATCTGTCCAATCACGTTCTTACATGTAACACATGATATCACCACAATTGTTAGAACAGTTTATGTGGCCATTGTCTCATTTATGTCCACAGATGAATGTTTGATGAAAAGGTGTTACAAAGATGTGCTGGGGACAGCCTGTAAATATCACCATATATTCTGGAGCCACATGGCATGCATACCATGCTCAACAAAACAATACAGAACATACCAAGCGACAAAGCAACAACAGCAGAGCAAGCCTCATTCCCCCCCTAATACCAACTATCCATCCAAGGATGGTCCCTCTTCAGCCTCCAGCTGTCAGCATGCTCATAGATTAGCATACACGCTGTGCCTTTGATTTCTCCAGCAGGCTCACAGAAATTAGCAGTCTCAGGTCTCCAGCCATTGATCTTCAACTTCTGGTCTCCGATCGTGCAGCTCCATCATAGATTTGTGAAAAGGAAATCATAATTTCCCAATATATTAGAGTTCTTTGCGTAGTTGAGTTGATGAAAGAAATAGACGGATGTGATGTACTTGAATTTTCAGAAAATGTTTAGCGAGAGCTGAAGCAGGAAGTTAGTGAACACCATTTATAAAATACTGAGGAAACTCAGCAAGTCAGGCAGCATCTACAGAAGGGAATAAATATTCAATATTTCTGCTGAGACCCTTCCACACTTGAACAAAGTAACTTATTTATGATATTGTTCTCCATCTTGGTTGCAATCTATTCTTGCAAAGTTTGGCTGTACTTGGTTATTCCATCATCTAAATAAAGTGCAAGTCCTTAGGTAAATATCTAAATCATTTAAAAAAGTTTCCTGTATTTAAATGTAATCAAACAATTTAATTCACAACTGTGTAAAATATACAAAGTGTGTTAATATGATCTAGTCTGAAAAACAACATTCTCAGCAACAGGTTGAAAGATAGTTACTTTTTTTTTAACTATTTATCCACTCATTTCAATATTTACCTTTTGGTAAAATAGTAGAGGAATTCCATAGAAATACTTTAAGGTTCTGAAAATCATAGAGCTTAATTTCAGGAAAAGCAAGGCATGTGAGTGTCAACCTGCTGCTGAGAATGCTGTTTTTTAGACTAGACTATATTAACACACTTTGTATATTTTACACAGAAGTGACTTTAATTGTTTGATTACATTTAAATACAGGAAACTTTTTTTAATGATTTAGATATTTACCTAGAAACCTCACACCTTATTTGGATAACTAACTATAACCAAGCTTTTCAGGTATAAATTGCAACCAACATGAAGATTAACGTCATAAGTAAGACAGTGTTTAAAGAGATAATCAAAATTACTTCAGTGTTTTTAGCTCAAACATGATCTGATCTGATTTCAGGACACTTGATATAAGATTTTTCTTTTAGAAATTTTCTTTCAGGAGTTGATCACTTGGGTAAATGTGCTTATTGTGTTAGCTTATACTGTGAACTCACAGCATAATTAATCATGCGGAATTCAGATTTTTTTTGTCTTGTATCTGTGCACATGTACCTTCTGGTAGGGATTATGGGATAATGACTAATAATAATTTCTTGGCTCCCTGTTGAAGGCAGATTTGACACCCCATCTGAGGTCAGCTAACTTCAAAAATTAGACTTGGAGCACTCGACATTTATGGCATCGGATCACTGCAATCTATATTCATACCTGAATAGTTCATTATGAGTGTTGTGCTTGTGTTCCAATGTGACATAGTAATCTTTGACTTAATCATTCATGAATTATATTTCACTTGATTTCATTATATATATTTAAGAATAAAGAAATTGCCTGCTGTGGCTTGGCTGTTAACCTTATTACTTGTAAATCAAAAAATGCTACTCTGTAAATTTGAGCAAAAACTGTTTCAGCTAACTATAAAACAGGACTGAGAGTATCAGAGTAATGCAGTTATACAGCTTTTCAACCCAACTCGTCCATGCTGACCAAGATAGTCCATTGAAGGAAATTGTCCATGCTGAACTTGCTAGTTCCATTTGGCTACAGAGTGTTGCATTATTGGAGGGACTATATTTTGATTAAAATTTTAACAAAATGGCAAGATAAGAAAATGAAAGGTTCAAACATTAGGTATTAATATTGAAGTAGTAAAATGGATTCAACAGTGGCTGGATGGCAGATGCCAGAGAGTAGTGGTGGATAACTGTTTGTCAGGTTGGAGGCCGGTGACTAGTGGTGTGCCTCAGTGATCTGTACTGGGTCCAATGCTGTTTGTCGTATACATTAATGATCTGGATGATGGGGTGGTAAATTGGATTAGTAAGTATGCAGATGATACTAAGATGGGTGGCGTTGTGGATAATTAAGTAGATTTTCAAAGCTTGCAGAGAGATTTAGGCCAGTTAGAAGAGTGGGCTGAACGATGGCAGATGGAGTTTAATGCAGATAAGTGTGATGTGCTACATTTTGATAGGAATAATCAAAATAGGACATACATGGTAAATGGTAGGGCATTGAAGAACGTAGTAGAACAGAGTTGTCTAGGAATAATGGTGCATAGTTCCCTGAAGGTGGAATCTCATGTGGATAGGGTGGTGAAGAAAGCTTTTGGTATGCTGGCCTTTAGAAATCAGAGCATTGAGTATAGGAGTTCAGATGTAATGTTAAAATTGTACAAGGCATTGGTGAGGCCAAATTTGGGGTATTGTGTACAGATTTACTAGAATGTTACCTGAGTTTCAGCACCTAAGTTACAGAGAAAGGTTGAACAAGTTAGGTCTTTATTCTTTGGAGCATAGAAGGTTGAGGAGGGATTTGATAGAGGTATTTAAAATTATGAGGGAGATAGATAGAGTTGACAGGGATAGGCTTTTTCCTTTGAAAGTAGGGGAGATTCAAACAAGAGGACATGAGTTGAGAGTTAGAGGGCATAAGTTTATGGGTAACACGAGGGGGAACTTCTTTACTCAGAGAGTGGTAACTGTATGGAATGAGCTTCCAGTAGAAGTGGTAGAGGCAGGTTCAATTTTGTCATTTAAAAAAAAATTGGATAGGTATATGGGCAGGAAAGGAATGGAGGGTTATGGGCTGAGTGCAGGTAGGTAGGACTAAGTGAGAGTAAGCATTCAGCACAGACTAGAAGGGCCGAGATGGCCTGCTTCCGTGCTGTAATTGTTATATGGTTATATATTTGATGAAGCAGGTGGTATCAGTGTATATGCCCCTACTCTGAAAGCACTGGATGCTTATCTGAAGGCTAATAACACCTCTCCTGATTCTGAAAAAAAAAGTGATCAGTTTTTTCCTAGCACCAGGATAGAGCATGACACAACTCTCTGGCAAGTCATGATTGCCAGGGAAGAAATAGGATAGGCTATGTCCAATAAGGTCTTTCACCTGAAAAAAGCCTGGGGAATTGCCTTGTCATCATAGCATCTGCTTTATCAGAGTACCAGCACAAGATCTCATGACAACACCCTTGGTCCAATGATAGCACACAGGATGACAAAGTTGTCCACATCCTTAGGTGATTAGGCTCAAATCTCCTTGAAGAAATAATATGGCTCATAAACACTGAAAGTGGAGAAGCAGCGTTTGGCTTGGTACTAAGAAACTTGATCTATGCATCAGAATCACAAAGAAATTATTTGTAAGTAGCAAGAGACCACTACCTCACAAACTCCCAACATACCCCCAACACTATATGTGGAAAAACCTACAAGTCCCACATTGGTCTCATTGATCACCAGAAAACTAGGGTAGTATTCCTGATGGAGGGTCTCAGCCTGTGACATCAACTGTTTACTCTTTTCCATAGAAGCTGCATGGCCTACTGAGATTCCCCAGCATTTTGTGTGTGTTGCTTTAGATTTCCAGCATCGGCAGATTTTCTTGTGTTTGCGGAAACAAAAGGTCTGCCTGAGAAGATGATAATGACATAGTGGCAGTAAATCATCTTCCTGCTCTTGTACTCAAACCCTCTTGCAATAAAGACTGATAAAACTATCTGTATTTTGAAAGTTTGCTGAAAACTGCATGTAAACATTCGCTGATTCATGTACAAGAGTATGTAAGGTCCCCTGAAGAATACTTTTCTATGTCTGACTGTTTGAAATAATACATACTGTATTTGGCATTTTCCAAGGTGTGGATGCTAGATGTGGATATTGGATACCTCATTCTCCACTTTGCATAAACTTTAAGGTTTCAAAAATTCTTCATTAGTTACAAAAATACCTTGAATCAACCTAACAGGAATCTGGATGCATTAATTAAATGCAAGTTGTTGATTTAGTTCATCTCTTCCCCCTTCCCTTTTTTTTGATACAGCAGGAAACAAGCTTTGATCTTTCAAACAAATAAAGACAAACCTGTACATTATTGTATCTAATCTATTAAAGGAAATTGCCCAAAGCAAAATCTGATTTAGTCAATAAGCAGCATCACAGAACAGAACCATATTTTTCTGTGGAGTTGAATGCAAACGCACAACTCATTTAGCATGCCAAGATTGACAGAAAGAAAGAAGTGCAATTTATAAAATAATTAAGCTTTTAAAAGCAGTCCAATGGAAAATTACCTCAAATAAATCAGAGGACAAATGTTCGATGCTTCAGTTTTAACCACATATACTTAATAAAAATACCAGTTACAAAGCAAGACTGACCAGTATCAGTATAAACAGGTCCGTGTTGGTTCAGCAGTGTTGATTTATTGTTGCACATTACCTTGGCTTCAGTAATGATTTTTTTATTAGGTATGTTGTGTTCCCTTGTTGGTTCTTCATACAAATTGCAACTCTGTTGAGTCGAGATAAACCAAATAAAACAAACAGCTTTCTTTCACAGAAGCACTATCAGCTAATAATCCTGCACAATTTAATCTCTAATTATTTTAAAAATAAAACAAAGTCAGAATGAGTGGTTGCTCCAACTGTATTTCTTCTATAAGAACATTTTCAGAATCAAAGATAGGTTACCACCGTAAATAATGACAGGATCTAGTTTTGTAAGTTTTTGACTCAAACTAGCTGTACAGAGTAACCTTGGGAGTGCCATAATACTGCTTCCTTCTTAACTGAGTAAGGTATTTGTATCCTTTTTTTATACTTCTTCAGTGTTTCTAAGTATAGGGAAAAGTGCTGAAGGAAACCAAGTTGAGATTAGTCAATATAGCTTTATTAAAAACTGCATAGCTGTAATGAGCAAGTTCATTACCTCAGTTCAAAAACAAATGCTTTTGAGTAACAATGCAAAACAAAGTTAACTGAAAATTTACCTGTGTGGTAGCTCATATATTTTTTGTGGATGTAAACAATGTACTTTCATTAGAGCAAAAGAAAATAGCAGTCAGACAGATACTTCACCCTCAAGCTGGCCCTGCCGTTCAAAATGTTCATGAGACCACAGGACATAGGAGCAGGATTTGGCCATTCGGCTTACTAAGCCTGCTCCAAATTTGATCATGGTTGATTTATTTTCCTTCTCAGCCCCACTCTCCTGCCTTCTCTGCATAACCTTTGATGCCCTTACTAATTAAGTAACTATCAACCTCCTTTTTAAATCTATACAATGGCTTGGTGACCACAGTTGTCTGTGGCAATGAATTCCACAGATTCACCACCCTCGGGCTACAGAAATTCTTCATCTTTGTTGTAAAGATCTCCTCCTATTCTGAGGTGATACCCTCTGGTCCTAGACCCTTCCAGCTTCTGGAAGTAGGAGAATCTAGGACCAGAGGGCACTACACTGGCACATCCACTCTGACCAGGCCTTTATTGGCTGATCTGGCCCACATTTCCCATTTTGTGTCTGATCCCCAAAGCATTCAATTCTCTGCTCTTTCAAAAATTTATCAACTTTCTTTTTCAATATCTCTAATAATATAACCTACAGGGTAAAGAATTGCTGAGATTCACTCCCTACTTTAGTAGAGATTTCTCCAAATCTCAGATTTGAGTAACTACCTCCCAATCTTCGAACTGTGTTCCGCATTCAAGAATCTCCCACTAGTAGATACATTTGGAAATATAATCCGCCATTCCCTCCAAGGAACTTATGTGATCACCCTCTCAGTCTTCTAAACTCCAAAGGATATATATCTATTTCCTTTAGCCTAGGCTCCAACAGTTTAAATTTCTTTCCTTGTACAAAAGCACACACAGCTTTTCATTCAACAAACCAGACTACCTTTGGAAATTTCCTGCCTTAAGTATGTTTCTCACCAAAATACTACACAGCAGTTCCCTAAATTCAATGGCATCTTACATAAAGGAATTTAAGAAAAATTTTCACCATGGTGGAAGTTTCAATTATGAGGGGATACAAGTTAAAATAAAGTATTGGGAATAAGAAAGAAAATCCGATAAAACTGTTACCCTGAACAGCAACAGACTGATGGAATGAGATGTCAAGCAAGATATTTGAAGCAGCAAATACAGATGGTTCCAAGGGAAAGTTAAATTAATATTTTGAAATAAAAAACTTGAAAGAAATATCATACAGGTGAGACGATAAGGTAGATTTCTGAAAGAAATAAGCATCAAGAATGAAGCAGCAGTGCGGGGCTTTTAGTGTGTGATTCTTAACATGACAGTTTCAAATGTCATCTAAATCATCAAAGCAATGGTCTAAGCAGAGGATGAAATTGCAACCCGGGGATAATAGAAAATGTATTATTGCTTGAAAACTACTTTAACACTTTAGAGGAATGGTGCATAGAGAACAATCCAAGACCAAGTAATCAATATAATTGTTATTTGCCACATTCTCTAAAATAATCACATAGTCCTTTTATCAGGTTTTGACAAAGAACATCTTGCAGAGTTGTTAAACACAAGTAATTCTGAAAATGCCGAAAATTATGAGTAACACGCAGAAAATGATGGAGCAACTCAGCAAATCAGGCAAGAATCTATGAAGGGAAATAAGCACTTGATGTTTCAGGCCAAGACCCTCATCAGGACTGGAAAGAAAAGAGGCTGAAGCTAGAATGAGAATGTTGGGCAAGGGAGGAAGGGGGTAGGAGTACAGTCTGGCAGGTGAGACCAGGTTAGGGGAAGGTGGGCAGGTGGAGGAGGGGGATGAACTAAAAATGTAGGAGGGGATATGTGGGAGAGATAATAGTCTGGAAAAACAAATATCTAACAGGAGAGGACAGTGGACCTTGGAACAAAGGCAGGAAGGAAGGGAAACAAAGGGATTTGATAGGGCAGGTAAAGAGAAGAGAAGGTGTAACAGAATGAAGAATACATAAAGAGAAAAGAGAGCAAGAGAAAATACCATAAGTTATAAGAAATCAATGTTCTTTTCAATTTGACTTCCCATTCCCATTTTGACGTGGTTGCCTCATATTCCCACTAGTTAGTCTCCAACTTGGTGACATGAACATCTTATAAAGGAAGATTGAACTGACTAGGCTTATGTTTACTATCGAAACAATCCACCTGAATTTGCCTCAAGACAACAAGCAAGACCTTCTGCTCTAATCCATGTGCATTCCATGACCTTACTGCTGTTTTCTCTCCAGTCTATAGATTCTGTGTCCATCTTCCAAGTAAATATAAATGCAAAAATTCAATTAAAATTCTCCCTCATCACTCATCACTTTTGGCTCCGTACATTCCAAACTTCAAGTGGACCAATTTTGTCACTTGCTATCCTTTTGCTTTCAACATCCTGTAGAAGACCTTCGGATTACCCTTCATCTTGTCTGCTTGAACAACTACTTGCCTTCTTTTATCCCTGTTGATTTCTTTCATAAGTGTTCTCTTGCATTTCTTATATCCCTCAAGGTCCTCATTTGCTTCGTGCTGTCTATACCTGCTATGCACCTCATTATTCTTCTTAACTAGGGCCTCACTATCCTTCAAAAACCAAGGGTTCACTAAAACTGCCTTTTATTAAAGCAGGAACATCCAAACTATGTACTCTCTATGTTTCACTTTTGAAGGCCTCCAGCATACCCAGCATCCCTTTGCCAGAAAAAAACTTACTCCGGTCCACATCTGCCAGATTCTTTCTGATACCATTAAAATTCGCCTTTCTCCAAATTAGAATCTCAATGCAAGCGTCAGTCCTGATCTTCTCCATAATTATCTTCAAACTAATAGAATTATGATCACTAGTCCAAAGTGCTCCCCTATAAACACTTCCATCACCTATCTTGTCTTGTTTCCTGATAGGATATCCAGTATTATGCTCTCTCGAGATGGGATTTCTATACATATATTAAGGAAACTTTCCTGAACACATTTGATAAACTCTAGACCATGCAGTCATTTTTATAACACTGGAGTCCCAGTCAATATGTGGAATAAAAAGCCCCTACTACCACAATCATATGTTTCTTGCAACAGTCTGAAATCTTACTACAAAATTGCTCTTCTAAATCCCACAGACTATTGAGTGGTCTATAATATAATCCCATTATTATGGTCATCCCTTTCTTAGTCCTCAGTTCCAGCCATATAATCTCATTAGATAAGTCTTCCAGTCTGTATTGTCTGTATTCTGCTGTGACATTATCCCCAGACAAGTAATACAAACCCTCCCCCTTTAGTATCTCCTTCTCTACCATGTCTAAACCAATGGAACCCCGGAACACTGAGCTGCCATTCCTGCCTCTCCTGCAACCAAATCTCAGTAATGACAATATCATCCTTTTATATGCTCATCTATGCTCTAAGCTCACCTGCCTTATCAACAATACAACTTACATTGAACTAGATGCCACTCAGAACATTAGTCCAACAAATCTCAACTTTGCTTTTCCTTTCTTTTTACATAGGCTTAGGAGTTACTGCCCACTTACTGTCCTGTCACTCTGCTTCCCAAAAGAGTGACTGTCTTGAATTCAAAGCAACATTTGTCCATACTTTGAAGTTGTTGACTTCAAAACAACAGTTGTCATAAAATTGAAGGGAACTATAGTGTTCAATCGATGTGTTATACTTCTCACAAGGGAAGATGGTTGTTATTGTTGGAAGACAATCATTTACATTCCAGGGTATTACAGCACAAATTCTTCAGGGCAGTGAAGTCTTCAGCTGCTGCATTAAAGACCTTCTTCCCACAGTAAAATCAGAAGGGCAAACATTAGTTAATAAATACACAGTGTTCGATTCCATTTGCAATTCTGCAATTCTGGAGACTATAAGGTAGACCAAGTCAGCAACCTCAGGCATGAAAAGATAAGTAGAATTCTGCATTCAGCAAAGGTGAGGCAACAGCCATATCCCAAAAAAAAGTGGTTCAAAAATTTCCATTTGCTTTTCCATTGCCAAGTTCCTCTTCTTCAACATCCTTGCAGTAACAATTTTCCAGAAATTATTCTGAGGTAAATGACACACCTCCTAACTTGCACAGCTTTTCCACCATCTGCAAGGCAAAGGGTAAGAATTTAATGGAATGCTTTTACTTGCTGGAATGATTCCAACTCCAACAACTCTCAGGATGTACAGTATGACAGCCTCCAGAATAAAACCATCCAGTTAGCTGGATCCCATCCAGCAATTTAAACATTCTCAATTTTGACCAAAACTCACAGACTCTCCAAAGAAATTATGTAAACTGCATTGATACAGTTTCTGCTGAGTTTCTTGTGATTTTATATTGGCTCAGATTCCAAACAGATGGACTTGATGAGTAGATTCACAAAAGTGCCAAAAAGTGTCGAAAATTCTGAGTGATACAAATAGAAATTTATTCACTATCAAACCCTTAATTTCTAAATTATAGAACAACATTAAAACCTTTTTGAACTAAAATAATATGGCTTGGTTTTTGTATATAAACTAACAGAGTTATTGTTTATAATCTTGTAATATTTTTCTTAACAAGTTCAATTAATGTTATAGTCACCAAGTGTAATGCTAGGAAAACCTATAATGAAAATATTTTAGCTAAGTAAGAATTCCTACCAGATTTTACTACACAAAAAAATAATTGCCATGTTCTCTGATAGTGTATTGAATTTTTATTTTTATGCTTTGCAAACCAATTCAATCTGTGCATCTTGATGCATGAATAAGCATTTTCATTCCCAAATTTGGCTGAGATTAGCTGAATCAAAAATGTGTTTGTTATACACTGTTCTGAGAGATGCATTTCATTATTGATAAAGAAACCAAGTGATATAGTATATTTTTTTTAACTTCAGTTTATAATAGAATTCAAGACTCTACCCTCAGGCCAAGCATCACTTACATGTCTTTATGTTCAAGTTCAAGTTTATTCTCATTCAACTGTATACATGTATATCGTCAAATGAATTAATGTTCCACCGAACCAAGATGAATAACACAGTACATATAACTCACACAAAAGGTAATGTTACCACAAATAAATTAACGAATAATAGAATATATTCCAAAAGATTGACTTTTAGCATAAGGTGCATTAAAAGTACATTTCGAAAAGTAAATGGTATAATGCTACTGGCGCATCAGAGGGCAGAGTTTCTGAGTTATGGACCATTGGGATCTCTTCTGCGGAGCGTATGGCCTGGACAAAAAGGATGGGTTGCACCTGCACGTTATGGACAGGTTGACAAGAACTATTAGAGGGGGTATAAACTATTTGGCAGGGGAATGAGAACCAGAGTGACAGGGTTGAAGATGAGGCAGCTGGTATACAACTCGATGCATTGTGTAGTGAGGCTGAGGAAGGACAGGCAAGTGATAGGGCACAACTGCAGCCAGTGGGATTAGTTTAAGTGTACTTAGGGAGCAAAATTGAAAAGGGTGTTGAATACAGTACTGGAGGGGTTATAATTGAACGCACACAGTATACAGAATAAGGTAATTGATGTTCCAGTTCATTTAGACATCGGTAGGTACAATGTTGTCACTGAGTCGCGGCTAAAAGAAGATCATTATTGGGAGCTTAACCTCCAAGGATATGCATTGTATTGAAAGGACAGGCAGGTAGGCAAAGGGGTTTGGCTGGCCTTCTTGGTAATCAATGAAATCAAATTGTTAGAAAGAGATCTGAAAAATTGTAGAATCCTTGTGGGCAGAGTTAACTAACTGCAAGGGTAGGAAGACCTTGATAGGAGCTATTTTCAGATCTCCAAATACTAGCTAAAATGTGGGATACAAATTATAATGGGAGATAGAAAAGGCTGTGAAAAGGGCAATGTTACGATAGTGATGGGGGATTTCAATATGCAGGTAGACTGGGAAAATTAGTTTGGTGCTAGATCTCAAGAGAGAGATTTTGTAAAATGTCTTCAAGTTGGCTTTTTAGAACATCTTGTGGTTAAGTCCACTAGGGAAAAGACAATCTGGATTGGGTGTTGTGTAATGAACCAAATCTTATGAGGGAGCTTACAATAAAGGAACCCTAAGAAAACAGTGATCATAATATAATAGAATTCACTATACAGTTTGAGAGGTAGAAGATAAAGTCAGACATATCAGTATTATAGTGGAGTAAAGGGAATTACAGAGGCTTGAGAGAGGAGCTGGCCAAAGCTGATTAGAAGGGAACACTAGTAGGGATGACAGCAGAACAGCAATGGCTGGAGTTTCTGCGGGTAATTCAGAAGGCAAGGGACACAAAATGCCGGTGGAATGCAGCAGGCCAGGCAGCATCTATAGGAAGAAGCACTGTCGATGCTTTGGGCCGAGACCCTTCGTCAGGACTCATGTTATGGTCATGCACTTTAGTTAAAGGATAAAAGGTGTAAACTACTTTCTAAACAGAAAGAAAATTCAAAAATCAGAGATGCAAAGGGACTTGTGAATTGCTGTACAGGATTCCCTAAAGGTTATCTTGCAGGTTGAATCTGTGTTGAGGAAGGCAAATGCAATGCCAGCACTGAAAATAAGAGCAAGGATGTAATGCTGAGGCTTTATAAGGCATTGGTCAGACCACACTTGAGAATATTGTGAGCTGATTTGGGCTACTTATCTAAGAAAAGATGTGCTGGCATTGGAGAAGGTCTGGAGGTGTTTGTTGACTCTGGGCCTATACTCGCTGGAGCTTAGAAGAATGAGGATGGATCTCATTGAAACCTATCAAATGTTGAAAGGACTGGATTGAGTGGATGTGGAGAGGAAGTTTCATTTTGTGAATAAATCTAGGAACAGAGGGCACAGCCTCAGAATAGAGGGAAGTTGATTTACAACAAAGGTGAGGAGCAATTTCTTTAGCCAGAGGGTAGTGAGTCAGTGGAAATCATTGCCACAGACGGCCAAGTCATTGATAGTACTTAAAGTGCAGTTTGATGTGTACTTTATTAGTCAGTTCATCAAAAGTTACAGAGAGAAAGCGGGTGAATGGGGTTGAATGGGATAATAAATCAGCCATGATTAAATGGTAGAGAAGACTCAATGTGCTGAATGGCCTAATTCAGCTGCTGTGTCTTATGATCTAATGGGTTATAAATGATGAGAGCTGGGTAGTGGCAGTGAGTTCAGTAGTGGAGAAATTTCAGTCGAGAGGTTTTAATAGTTAAATGTATTTAGCTTCCTTCATCTGTATACATTAATCAATAGTGCTCTATTCAATGTTCTGTGCTGAGTTTGCCAGTCATACCAGAAGGCAACAATTGAGGCACCATACTGGACCATGAATAGAGAGAGGAGATGCTGATGAAGTTAGATCATGTGGTACATTTTATTTTCCTGAGCACTGTGCAAATGAAAATTGGTTTTAGCTAAAGTGGGAGGAAACTGTAACTACTTGCATTCACATTGTAGCATTTCAAAAATGTGACAACATTCGTCTGAACATAATGTGCTCTTCCAACAACAATGCATTTTCTACGTCAGTTACACTCTTAATGATCCCAGTCCTCAACCATGACTGCTTGAGAGCATTGCTGGTCAGAAAATAAATGGAAAAGATGGCTGTCATTAGACAGTTGACAGCCAAATTGCTTTCCATAACATTGCTTGAATTCTGATGCCACCATTTAAAGGGCTACTCACACTGAAAGCTCAGACTTCTGTAAAATGCTGTATGGTTCTTTGGAGTCTGATTTCTAAATCACTTATATTATCCACAGATAAATTGACTGAGCTCTACTGCATAGGGTCATAGGAAACCACAGCACAGAAACAAACTCTTTGGCCCATCTGGTCTATGCAGTGCAATGTAAACTGCCTAGTTTCATCAACACTGGACCCGGAACACATGCCTCCATACCCCTACTATCCAGGTACCTATTCAAACTCCTCTTAAATGTTGAAATTGAAATCACATTCACCACTTGTGCTAACAGCTCCTTCAATACTCTCACCATGCTCTGAGTGAACACTGAGTGAAAATCTGCAGATGCTGGAACTTCAAGCAACACACAGAAAATGCTGATGGAACACAGCAGCATTTTGTGTGTGATGCTCTGAGTGAAGAACTTTTCCCTCATGTTTCCTTAAACCTTTCACCTTTTCCCCTTAATCTAAGACCTCTAGTTGTAGTCTCCACAGCCTCAGTGGAAAAAGCCTACTAGTGTTTACCCGATCTATATCCCTCATAATTTTGTATATCTTCATCAAATGTTCCCTCAATCTTCTATGTTCCAGTGGAAAGAGTTCTAAGCTATATATTCTTTCCTTATTACTCAGATCCTCCAGTCCAAGCCACAATCCATGTAAAATTTTTCAGTGCTCCTTCAATCTTATTTACTTGTTTGCTGTAGTTAAGTGACCAAAACTGCACACAATACTCCAAACTAAGCCTCGCCAACATACCATACAACTTCAATCTAAGATCCCAACTCCTGTACTCAATACTTTGATCTATGAAGTCTAATATACTAAAAGCTTTTGTTACAACCCTATCTTCTTGTGATGCCACTTTCAATGAATTGTGCACCTGTGTTCTCATATCCTTTTGTTCCACTGCACTCCTCAGTGCCCTACTGCTCACTGAGTAAGACCTTTGGTCCTCTCAAAGTGCAACAACTCACACTTGTCTACATGAATTTCCATCTGTTATTTTTCAGCCCATTATTTTAGATGGTCCAGATCTCGCTGCAAGCTTTGATAGTCTTCCTTGCTGTTAACTACACCCCCAATCTCGGTGTCAGCCACAGATTTGCTGATCCATTATCTTCCAGATTGTTGATATAGATGACAAATAACAATGAACCCAGCATGGATCCATGCAGCACTCCACTAGTCACAGACCTCGAGTCAGAGGTAGCCATCTACTGACACTCTCTAATTTCACCTGCAAAGCCAATATCTGATCTAATTTAATACTTCAATTTCAATACCGAGTAACTGAACTTTCTTGACGAACCTCTCATGCGGGACTTTGTCTAATGCCTTGCTGAAGTCCATTTAGATAATATCCACAGTCTTGCCTTCACCAACTTTCCTAGTAATTTATTTGAAAAGCTATAAGATCAGTTATGTATGACCTACTATGAACAAAGCCATGCTGATTATCCCTAATCAGTCCCTACCCAAATATTCATTTATTCAGTCCCTTAGCCCCTTCCCCCTTAATTACTTTCCCACTACTAATGTCAGGCTCACTGGCCTATAATTTCTTTGTTTATTTGTAGAGCCTTTCTTAAGCAGTGGAACAACATCAGTAATCCTCCAGTCCTTTGGTATATCACCTGTTGCTAAGGATGATTTAAATATTTCTACAATTGCTGCACTTGCCTCTCTACAGGATCTGAGAGAACAGCTTGTCATGCCCTGGGGTCTGTGCGCCCTAATTTGTGGTCCATGACCTTACTGCTGCTTTGCTTCATTTCTATAGACACTGTGTTCCTCTCTCAAGTAAACACAGATGAAAAAAATCTCTTTTGGCTTCTCCTCCACCTCATCTGCTAGAGCAACCTGTGCAGAGAGTTGTAAATTTAGTTGGCTCCATCTTGGGTACCAACCTACAAAGTAGCCAGGACATCTTCAAGGAGCGGTGTCTCAGAAAGGCAGTGTCCATTATTAAAGACCTCCAGCACTCAGAGCATGCCCCTTTCTTCTCTATCATCAAAGTTTGCCTCTTGTTCCCCCTTCTCTCTGAGCCACAGTGTCAGACTTAGTGCCAGAGACCTGAACGCTGTGATTTTCTGCTTCTTGGTCATTCCCCTCAACTGTGTCCAAAGTGGCATACCTGTTGTTGAGGGTGATGGCCACAGGGTTACACTGCACTGGCTGTTTATCCCCTCTCACCCTCCTGGTTGTCACCAAGCTTCCTGGATCCTGCACTATGGGTGGACCTACCTCTCTATATGTCCTATCTATCACTCCCTCAACCTCCTGAATGATCCGGCGTTCATTCATTTCCAATTCCAACTCCTTAATAAGGAATTCAAGAAGCCACAGCTGGATGCACCTCTTGCCATGTCAGGAACACTGGATGTCTCCCTCCATTCCTACATCTCACAAAAAAAGTATTAAGCTATCCTAGCTGGCATCCCCACTTCTCTAACTATGCAAATGTAAAGAAGGAAACAATAAATAAACCAAAAAAAAAAATCAGGAGTATTCATGAGAATTCTGTTAAATTCACAATATGAATAGAAGGTCCAGTCTAGGTTTTTGCAACAACCACAAGCAAGTTTAAGGAAGTCACAGAATTGCAAAAATTGTTACATTTCAAAGATAACATTGAAAATTGGTGCAAAGTGGAAGATAGTATTGCTGTGCATAGTTTTGTGTGTCTTGAGATGAAACCACAAGAAAAGAAAGATGAGCTTTACACACAATGTGCTGGAGGAGCTTGGCAGGCTAGGGAGCATTTTTGGATGGGAATAAAGAGTTCCTGGAAAGGAAGGGAAAAGAAGTCAGAATAAGAAATTGGGGGAAGGGGAGGAAAAAGTACAAGGTGGCGGGTGATAGGTGAAACCAAGAAAGGGGGATGGGGTGAAGTAAAGAGTTGCAAATTTGGCTTGTGGAAGAGATAAAGGACTGGAGAAGTGAGGATCAGATAGGACAGGATAGAAGACCATGAAAGGAAGGGAAGAGGGCACAGCACCAGGACAGGCAAAGGGTAGGCAAGAAGAGAAGGTGAGAGAGGGAAACATGAATGGAAAATTGTGAAGGAGAGGAGGAGGGTGGTAATTATTGGAAAGTCGAGACGTCATTGTTCATTCCATTAAGTTGGAGGCTACCCAGATAGAATATGAAATGTTGCTCCTCTGACCTGAATGTGACCATGTTGTTGCAGTAGAGGATGGCATGTTCTGACACGTCAGAATGGGAACGGGAAGTAGAAATAACCATTTAACAATTACAGCACAGAAACAGGCCATCTCGGCCTTTCTAGTCCGTGCCAACGCTTACACTCACCTAGTCCCACTGGCCTGCACTCAGCCCATAACCTTCCATTCCTTTCCTGACCATATACCTACCCAATTTTACTTTATAAGACAATACCAAACCTGCCTCTACCACTTCTACAGGAATCTCATTCCACACAGCTACCACTCTCTGAGTAAAGAAATTCCCCATCATGTTACCCTTAAACCTTTGCCCCCTAACTCTCAAATCATGTCTTTAAATCTCCCCTACTCTCAATGGAAAAAGCCTATCCACATCAACTCGATCTATCCCCCTCATTATTTTAAATACCTCTATCAAGTCCCCCCTCAACCTTCTAAGCTCCAAAGAATAAAGATCTAACTTGTTCAACCTTTCCCTGTAACTTAGGTGCTGAAACCCAGGTAACATTCTAGTAAATCTTCTCTGTACTCTCTCTATTTTTTTGACATCTTTCCTATAATTCGGTGATGAGAACTGTACACAATACTCCAAATTTGGCCTTACCAATGCCTTGTACAATTTTAACATTACATCCCAACTCCTATATTCAATGCTCTAAATCCCACTCTTTGCGGAGGATGGAGTGAAAGTCCTCATTGAAGTGGTCTCCCATTCTACGCAGAGTCTCACAAGTATACAGGAGGCCATACCAGGAGCACTGGATACAGTTGATGACTGCAACAGTCATGTAGGAAGGAGTGTTTGGGACCATGAATGGAAATACAAATGTTTGTAAGAGAGGTGGTGTAGGAGCAGGTGTGGCACTTGTTACGCTTGCAGGGTTAAGTGCTGGGAGGGAGATCGTTGGAGAGGATCGAGTGGACAAGGGTGATGCATAGAGAGCGATCCTTGTGGAAAATGGAAAGTGAAGGGGGAGGGTAAGTTATGGTTGGTGGTGGGTTCCCGTTGGAGATTGCAGAAGTTACAGAGAATGATGTGCTGGATGAGGAAGCTTGTGTGGAGATAAGTGAGACAATAGGAAACCTGTCCTCAGGGGAGGATTGGGTGAGTGCAGATGTGCACAAAATGGAAGAGATACAAGTGAGGGCAGCGTTAATGGTGAAGGAAGGAAAGCACTTTTCTTTGAAGAACATCTCAGTTCTAAATGCTTCACCCTGAGAACAGGTGTACCAGAGAAAGATTAAATTTCTTTTTAAAACTTGACCATTTGGCCTATTGCGTTTGTTCCACCAGTCAATCATGTTTCATCTATGTTTCCTTCTTAACCCCATTTTCTTGCCTTCTCACCATAACCTTTGACATTCCTATTCATTAAAAACCTGTCAATCTCCACTTTAAATGTACCCAATAACTAGGCTTCCAAAGCCATTTTGGTAAGAAATCCACAGGTTCACTACCTTCTGGCTAAAGAAATTCACCTTTGTTTCTGTTCCAAAGTGATGTCCTTTTATTTTGAGGTTGTGCTCTCTGGTTGTGTCTCTCCTACTACAGGAAACATCTATTTACAACTACTCTATCCAGGCTTTTCAATATTCTGTAGGTTTCAGTGAAATTACCCCTCAACCTTCTAAATTCCAGCAAGTACAGACCCAGAGCCATCATGCACTCTGTAGGCATTAACCCTTTTATCCCAGGATCATTCGTTAAAACCTTCTTTGGATATTCTCCAATACTAGCACATCCTTCCTTAGATATATGGCCCAAAACTTTTCTCAATAGCCAACCTTGGAGAAATTCAGACACTTTTGGGTATGATACACTCTTGGCCAAATACACATTCCGTTTTTAAACTCCCCAAATTCCAGTTACAATGGTGCGGCAGGAGACGTATTTCTCTCTGGTGAAATATTCAAACTCAATTATCTGAAGTATATTCATTCATATTTACTTACAAGCAACCAGAAATAATTAATTGAAGTTTCACTGTACTGTAAAATGATAATAGTCACTGTAATTCCTTGTCTTTATTGAGGACTGTTACCTTCTTTAATGTAAGATACAGCCTCAAGTATGTCAGATTGCTTTCCCCATCAAGGTCATGGTCATGGTCACTCTTGGCTTCCTTGCCTCTCGATTAGTCTCGGCTGCTGCTAATCTCAAAGTTGGAGCTCATTGTTGCATTAAAAAAGGTCATACAAGCTTCATACTCCTTTCTCAAGGAGATAAAACTTAATTTACTTTTCATTTATATAACAGAAGAAGGCAGAGTGCACTAAAGCAGAGAATGAGCATTCATAGATTGCATTCATGTCCCTGAAGAGACCTCCCTGGCAACCTTCTGCCGGGAGTACCTGCTGTGGATCATCACTATTGTCCACTTACTGAAAGAATATGCTTCCTGCAGTCCTTGTACTCACCACCCTGTCCAACTCTCTCAGACCTCCTGGTGACATTCTATCATACATGCCCCTGGACTACAGTTGCCATTCCTTTAGCAGCAATCCCTTTCAGCAGATAAATAAATGTTGTTTTCATTATGGTTTGCTTCTCCCAGAGTTGGCTTCAGAGATCACACTAATTGGCGACAGCTGCAGGAACTTGTAACGTATCAGTAAGGAATGCCATGACAAACCACCGTTGTCAGTTTCAACAACACGAAAGCTGACAATGCTCCTCTGCGAACCTCACAATTCAAATCCTTTCTCTTTATGCAGCTTACACAAATGGTTTTATGGTGACTCAGAACGCTGTATTGACAGCATTAAGAGGTACTAATGCACGTTCTAAACCAATTGCCTCAGCAAAGCCTGCGAGGACACGTGCCCTCATACTGACTTCTCCATCGAGTATGTGCCTGTAGGCTGATGTTTAGGGATACGTAACAGCATGCAAAAATATTTTCTGCCACATAGCAGTGCCTGGAAATACATTCAAATTCCAAACATTAGAACCAATTCAGGTCACTAAAGTTGATCTTTGCCATACCTCATATTTGCAATCCCCTACAAATTTTAGGAATTTGTTGATGTACAACACTCCAGAAAGGAGAGAGTCCCTCTTCCTGCAAAAGATGAGGTTAACACAAGTGGATGGACTTTACTGTACCGCAAATTTCCCCAGAGCTCAGTAAGAGTTGAGCTCTGTGGCATTTTGATCTGCCATTATTATCTTTTTTCAAAACAGCTTTATTCTGATTGACAAAAAGTATAATTTTCTTATGGTTAGTGCTAGGTTTCCTAAAAGCTCATATGACGTATTAAGTCTGTGGAGATTTAATATGTTGTTCATTGTAGGTATGTGCGACGTGATCAGTAAGCCAGGCTGTACCACAAGTGGAAAATAAAAACAGATCCAAAGAGCTGACAGAGAGAAGTAATCATTTCTGAAGAAAAATTCAGATATATGGAGTTGGATAATTCAATATTTTGTCCTTCAGATAGCAGCATGCCTGGACAGTAGATGAGTTGTCTTTTCAAGCTTTTGTTAGCTTTGTTGTAGAAGTGAGAAGACGACAAAATGGTATGTCAGAAACAAAATGAGATGCAGAATTAAAGTGACAGGTAACTGGAAACTCAGGATAGGCTTTGCAGACTAAATGCTGATGCTCCAGAAAACAACTGCCCAGTCTGTGTACATTAAGCCACTTTGTGTGCACTGAACGCAGGCACTAGATTGGAACAAGTGCAAGTGGATTGCTGCTTTGCTTGGAAAGGCTGATTATGAAGGCGGGATGGGAAAATGTGAAAAGTTGCGTGCTGTATCTTCTGCAAATGCCTGGAAAGGTGGCAAAAGATGGGCAGTGACTGATGGGCATAGAAGAGCAGATGAGGATGTCACAAAAGGAGCGATCGCTGAAATAGAAGTGAAGAGGAGGAGAACATGTCTGGTGACAGAATCTAGTTTGGGCTAGCAGAAATTGTAACAAACAATCTGGCATAAAGTGAGGTGAGGAGGGGCTTTGCTGTTTTTTCCGTCCAGGAGGAGAGGGGGCAAGAACAAAGTGTTGGAAATAGGAGAGATGTGTTGGTATGGTCTATCTGCCTTGGATTTTCCAACACTCAGTGTGGGTTTCACCAGGTCCACGGCTTTAGACTTCTTCACATCTTGCATCAAATATAGATCAAACAGTTGAATTTCAGAGGAGCTTGACTGAATTTGACATCTAGGCAACATCTGACTAAGTGTGGAATCAAAACGTCTGGGTTAAATTGCTGTGCATCATGGGGAGAACACTTCATGTCAAGACCATTTCTCAAAGCAAGAAAGATAGTTGTAGTTGTCAGACCTGACCCAGGATATCACTCTTGCATTTTCTACAAGCAGTGTTCTGGACACAGCCATCATTAGCTGCTATGTCTGTGAAGTGCCAAAGAAACATTATGGAGTATTCCTAATAAGGTGGAGCAAAGTGGATTACTGTATCCTATGCACCGGCTATCCTACCTCTGAGGAAATCCATGTTCCTGAATTGAATTGACTTAATTTCTTACATCCTTTACATACATGAGGAGCAAAAATCTTTACATTACATCTCTGTCTAAATGTGCAATGTGTAATTTATAGTAATTTATCATAAATAGTATGTACAACAGGACAGTCAATACAACATTGAAATACAATTGTATCAGCATGAATTAATCAGTCTGATGGCCTGGTGGAAGAAGATGTCCTGGAGCATGTTGGTCCCAGCTGTAATGCTGCGGTACCATTTCCCAGATGGTAGCAGCTGGAACAGTTTGTAATGAGTGACTCGGGCCCAAAATGATTCTTTGGGTCCTTTTTAACCATATAACAATATAACCATATAACAATCACAGCACGGAAACAGGCCATCTCGGCCCTCCTAGTCCGTGCCGAACTCTTAATCTCACCTAGTCCCACCTACCCGCACTCAGCCCATAACCCTCCACTCCTTTCCTGTCCATATACCTATCCAATTTTACCTTAAATGACACAACTGAACTGGCCTCTACTACTTCTTCAGGAAGCTCATTCCACACAGCTATCACTCTCTGAGTAAAGTGATACCCCCTCATATTTCCCTTAAACTTCTGCCCCCTAACTCTCAAATCATGTCCTCTCGTTTGAATCTCCCCTACTCTCAATGGAAACAGCCTATTCACGTCAACTCTATCTATCCCTCTCAAAATTTTAAATACCTCGATCAAATCCCCACTCAACCTTCTACACTCCAATGAATAGAGACCTAACTTGTTCAACCTTTCTCCGTAACTTAAGTGCTGAAACCAAGGTAAGTGGGTTTCAGCACTTAAGTGCTGAAAGACAGGTTTACTCACCTGTCTTTGTAAATGTCATGAATAGTGGGAAGTTCACATCTACGGATGCACTGGGCTGTCCGCACCACTCTTCTGCGATCGAGGGAAGTACAGTTCCCATACCAGGCAGTGATGCAGGTAGTCAAGGTGTTCTCAATTGTGTCCCTGTAGAAAGTTCTTAGGATTTGGTGGCCCATACCAAACATCTTCAACTGTCTGAGGTGAAAGAGGCGCTGTTGTGCCTTTTTCACCACATAGTTGCTATGTACAGGCCATGTGAGTTCAAGAACAGATACAGTGACCAGCCTGTCCTTACATGTGTCTTTCTGTTTCTCAGTTAGACAGATACCTGGCATCCCTTTGCTGCTGGTGAACACAGTCTTGCAAATTGCATTTCTTCCTTCCCTCTCTGCAGAAAAGTGCCATTAAGATAAAAAACCAGCCATGCTCACACTAAATGGCAGAGGAGACACAAAGGGCCAAATGATCACCCCTTACTTCAGATTTTTATGTATGATAGTGGAGTTACAGCACAATTTTCTACTGAAATTCCTGCATTGGGATATCCCATATCGATGCAGTCACTAAAGTAACTTGAAAACACAGATGAGTACTTTGAAATGGGATATTAATGGACCAAATGCTGTGTAGGTCATTGAGCTCAGGAATAATGAGTGAGCAGACCAATTTTAATATTTGACCAGCTGAATTCTGGGTGAGCTCAAATTTATGAAGGGTGGAAAATGGGAAGTCAGTCAGGACAAATCTGGTCTGGACCTAAGAACTGCACATTGGAGAGTTTCATGAGCAGATGGAATGAGAGTGGAGTACTGAGAGCCAACATTAGTGAGGTGGAAATAAGTAGTTCTGTGCTGAGAAAAGAAGATCATCATAGGATTGATTTGCTTTTAAAATCTGTCAACAGGCTGAATCAGTGGCCTTGTGGACACTTGTAATCAGTGGTTAGGGGGCAGAGTGCTTCACAGAGAGCAGCAATAACTCTGTAGCAGCAGCCAACAAGTCCATAATCTATGGCAATTAGCTAAGCATCCAAATCCATTAGTGTGGAATACATGCAAGCATCTGCTGGAAGAGTCTCCAGAAATATTACTTGAAATTTGCTGTGAATTCCTTTAACTATCACTGCAAATGCCACCTACATACACCACTTGCTATTGATTGATAGAAATTGGTGACAGTGAGGCTGCATTTGCTGAAAATAGAATTGAGCCAAATTGAACAGATGCCATTGCATCTGATCTTCCACTCTGCTGCTGGACTCGACATTGAATCCAGCATCAGAACAGTGATTTACTGAGAAGAGAGTCAGATGTCTTTCACAAACACTTTTCCCCAGGGAGAACTGGCACAGAAGCATTAGTGCTGCTTATTTGAATGGAATCATGAGCCTGCGGGAAAGGCAAGGGCAGATAAGTTTTTTTTGTTTTAATATTTTAATGGGTTCTTAACTTCACCATAATTATTTTATTTTTTATTTATATCCATCTGATTAAGCTTTAAATGTTTCTGATATATAAATGCCTGACATTTAAAAGCAGTAACATTTCCTTTGACACTAAGTTAGGGGCCAGGACTTTCGCATTAGCCTTCCTCAAGCCTATTCACTGCATGGAGCTTGATCCCCCTATGAAATGCACCTTGGAACAAATGGTCAGCTCTAATGGATGGCATTATAGGCAGCAACTCTAGACAGCTGCCCGGGTCTAGCATGATAACGGCATACTCACTCTTTGACTTATACACATGCGGCTCCCAACTGTTTCCAGTTTAGGCTTCTTTGCCATAGATATCAAGTCAGAAACAAGTGAGTGGGATGGGCAGCCACTTAATTTTTAATTTGATACAACTCCGTTCTTGAGTATTTAGATGTCTGTTGCTATTGTTGTCTCTATTGTCTCTATAGTGTTACCGATTGCAATAAGAAAATAACAGGGGTAAACCTATCAAGATGTAGAACTAGCAGTAATATTAAATCTTCAATTAGCAGCAAAGTGCAGTAAAAAGTTTCAAAGTAGAAAGTAAACTTTATGATCAGAGTACATACATGTAACCACATACAGCCCTAAGATTCTTTTTCCTATAGGCATACTCAACAAACCTATAGAACAGTAACTGCAAACAGGATCAATGAAAGAGCAAGAACAAAGAAGGCAAAGGCAATGAACTGTGCAAATGCAAATATAAATAAATAGCAATAAATAACATGAGCATGAAATAATAAGATAAAGAGTCTTTAAAGTGAGACCATTGGTTGTGGGAACACCAAAAATAGAAAGAGTTTGGTTATCCTCTTTTATGCAAGAGCCTGATGGTTAAGGCATGGTAACTGTTATTGAACTGGTGGTGCAATTCCTGAGGTCCCTGCACCTTCTACCTGTTGGCAGCAGTGAGAAAAGAGCATGACCTGGTTGGTGAGGATCTTTGGTGATGGTTGTTGCTTTTCTACGACAACGTTACATGCAGATATGACGTTGGTAGGGCTTTACCCATGATGTACAGGGCCAAATCCATTATCTTTTGTAGGATTTTCCACTCAAAGACATTGGTGTTTCCATACCAGGCTTTAATGCAGTTATTCAATACACTTTCAGCCACACTTCTTTTGAAGTTTGTCAAGGTTTTTGATGACATGCTGAACCCCTGCAGACTACTAGGGAAGTAGAGACACTGTCATGCTTTCCTTGCAATTACCTTTATATGATGGATCCAGGACAGGACCCTGAGACAGTGACACCCAGGAATTTAAAGTCACTGACCTTCTGCTCCTCTAATCTGTTGATGAGTCCTGGCTCATGGACCTCTGGTTTCTCTCTCCTGAAGTCTACATTCAGTTCTTTGGTCTGTACAACAATGTATCATGAATCATTTTATACAATCACAAACAAAAGAAAATCTGCAGATGCTGGAAATCCAAGCAACACACACAGAATGCTAGAGGAACTCAGCAGGCCAGGCAGCATTTATGGAGAAAAATACAGTCGATATTTTGGGCCGGGACCCTTTGGCAGCTCATTCTACACTATACATGGAGCTCTTACCAACAGATTTCTATGAAATATCATGATATAAGCCTATGGCTGACCATAGGCTCCTCCAACATATCTATGCAAAACTTGGGACAATTTCACGTGCAGATTGTTTATAATTCAAAAATTAACTCAAGCATTTTTCTCAGCTGATATATTTAAGTTATTTATTATTTTTTGGAAGCTAGTCACTTCCCAATAGATTTCAAGTAGAGATTTTTTTTTAACACGTCCATCATCATTCTTCTCACAAACATCTGCTTCCAATAAAAACTGGTTTAACTAAGTTACTTGCTGTGTGTAAAATTGCAATATCATCAATTTTTATCTGATAATAAAAATCTACCTATATATTTATCTTATGGGCCATGAGTTTGGGTTTTGCTGTAATCAAACACTCTTAACCCATAAATTGGAGAGAAGAGAAGCAGTAATAATTCTGCTGGCCACTACAGAAGGTGAAATATAATCAGGTGAATTCTCTTCTCTCTGCTAAAATCAAGAAAGAATAACTTGGGCCACAGAAAGCAATGATGAAACAAATTATTCCATCCTGAACCGTCATATTCTCTCCCACAATGCAGTCCACCAGAATACATATTGCATAAAGTATCTTTTTCTCCCCATTCGTATTTGTCTCTGTAGAAGTATAATCCATCTGGGTCTTCAAAACCAGCTTTTCTACTTTGTTTAATTACAAAGAATCACATTTCATATTTGAATGTCTTATATGCTCTGATCAAACTAGCCATTCCAGAAAAAAATACTTTCACTGGGAGAATGCCAGCTGTTACTATGAAGGAGATCTGATCAGAAAGTAGGCTGATTTAATATTTAAGAATTGTAGATTCAATACATCACTAAAAGCAGGCATTTCATCTATTTAATCAATAATAGTTTTTGTAGAACAATCCAATTAAATCCATTTTCAAAATGGCCAAATAAATAATTTCCCTCAATTACACTTTAAGCCTCCTTTTGAAAGCTATGAATGACATTGTCTCCATCCTTCCAGCCACTAAGTTCCTGTTCATATGCACTCTCTGTATAAAATATATTTCCCCACATCACCTTGTATCTTTTATACCTCATCTTAAATCTCCCAGATGAGCTCAGTCACATTTATGCTTGGCTTGATGTCACTAACTCTGAGCCTCCGAGGAAAGCTACCGCTACAACCTGCAATCAGGCCATCTCTGAAGCTGAGGTACACAGATGTTTCCAACAAGTGGACAGTCACAAGGCTGTGGGACTGGATGACATCCCAGGGCAAATACTTAGGATGTGCGTAGCACAACTGGCAGGTGTGTTTACATACATTTTTAATCTCTCCCTCTCCCAGTGTAGAGTGTCCTCCTGCTTCAAAACATCCACCATTGTCATTGTACCAAAAAAGACCAAGGTAACATTCCTGAATGACTGGCATCCTGTTGCACTCACCTCAATAATAAGTAAATGCTTTGAAAGGCTGGTCAAGGATTACATCTGCAGTTTGATCCCACCCAAACTGGATGCCCTACAATTTGCCTACTGACGCAACTGATTGACAGATGATGCATTAGCCACAGCTCAACGCACCATCCTTACACATCTGGAGAAGAAGTATGCTTATATACGAATGATATTCTCGGGCTACAGTTCAACACCATAGTTCCATCCAGGCTCGACAAGAAGCTCAGAGACCTTGACCCTGCCTTGTGCAGCTGAATCCTGGATTTCCTATCAGATCATCAACAGGTGGTAAGAGTGGGCTCCCTCACCTCCACCCCTCTGACCCTCAATACAGGAGCCCTTCAGGGCTGCGTACTGAGTCCTCTCCTTTACTCCCTGTATACCCATGACTGTATTTCCACCCGCAGCTCCAATCTGCTAACTAAATTTGCCGACAACACCACATTGATTGGCCTTATCTCAAACAATAGTATGGTGGCCTACAGGGAAGAAGTCATCTCTCTGACATAGTGGTGTCAGGAAAACAACCTGTCCCTTAATGTCGCAAAAACAAAGGAGCTGGTTGTGGATTACAGGATTAAATGAAGACGGGCTAACCCCTATCGATGTCAATGGATCTGGGTTTGAGAGGGTAAACAACTTCAAGTTCCTCAGCATCCACATCACTGAGAACCTCACGTGGTCTGTACACACCAGTTGTGTGGTGAAAAATGCACAACAGCACCTCTTTCACCTCAGAAAGTTGAGCAAGTTTGGTATGGGCCACAAAATCCTAAGAACTTTCTACAGGGGCACAATTGGGAGCATCCTGAATGGCTGCATCACTGCCTGGTATATGAACTGTACCTCCCTTAATCGCAGGACTCTGCAGAGTGGTATGGACAGCCCAGCGCATCCGTAGTTGTGAACTTCCCATGATTCAGGTCGTTTACAAGGACAGGTGTGTAAAAGGGGCCCGTAGGATCATTGGGAACCCAAGCCATCCCAACCACAATCTATTCCAGCTGCTACCATCTGGGAAGCGGTACCGCAGCATAAAAGCCAGGACCAACAGGCTCCGGGACAGCTTCTTCCACCAGGCCATCAGACTGATGAACTCTATATTCCATTGACTGTTCTATTTATTATAAATTACTTTGATTGCACATTGCATATTTAGATGGAGATGTAACATAAAGGTTTTTACTCTTCATGTATGTGAAGAATGTAAGATATAAAGACAAGTCCGTGAATCATCTATGTGAACAGCTTCTCTTCAGTTACTCTTCCTAAACCTGTTGTTATTTTGTATGAAATCTCCTTTCAATTTTTGGTTTATAAAAGAAAACAACCTGAGTACCCCTGATTTAATCCTGAGCTGAAATCCTTCCTCACTGAAAATGTCCCAGTGAATACTTTCTCCATCCTTTGCATTCCATGTTTTAGACTATATTGCCATTTTCAAAGGTTTATGTACACAAAAAAAAAGTGTTTTGTTGCTTTTGCATATTCTTTTGAACTGTGCTATCTCATCCAGGTTGTCTCTCCTTACTTTTTCCATCAATATGTGGCGCCACATTCTTCATTGTATTAAATTCCCTCAGCCCATTTTCCCAGTCTATTTATGCCCACTGTAATTTGTAACTGTCGTCCTCAACAGTAACCACGCCTCAGTTTTGTTCATCTGCAAATCTTCAAAATGCTACCTTACACACACTTTTCATGTATCAAAGTAATTCCACTGATTGGGAAATGTAGTGTTTATCATCTTGGTGGCTGATATCAAATATTTACCACATCTCTTGCTTTTTGTACTTAAGGTAATGCTTTATCCATTTTGCCATTAGAATCTCAGTTTTGATAATTAGCTATTCAAGTAGGATTTATGCAATTCTGAACTAATCTTGAGTTTGATAACCATATTTGAAATCTAATACTGGCACAGGCTTAGCACATTTAGTCTTGCCAATAAGACTCATGACATTATTATAGATACCCTAAAGAGCTTGGCAGAAATAAACAGAAGACCCCTCAATCTTTGCAAATGGCTTGCTTGTCCAGTTTCAGACCATGACTGACAGCATGTTATGTAATAATCACTGTTCATGGATGAACAGCACTCAAACTAATAGATTTTATTAAGAGACAGCAAGAGGCTCTTACAAACAGAGTAAATGAAAAGAAACATTGAATCCTACGTGGGAATTCTGTTTATGGACTATAATTCAACATTCAACACCATAATTCTGTCCAGGCTTGACAAGAAGCTCAGAGACATCAGCCTTCACCCAACCCAGTGCAGCTGGATCCTGGACTTCCTATCAGGTCACTGGCAGGTGGTAAGAGTGGGCTCCCTCACCTCTGACCCTCTAACTCTCAATATAGGAGCCCCTCAGAGCTGTGTCCTAAGCCCCATCCTTTACTCTCTGTATACCCATGACTGTAAATTTGGTGATATGACATCAAATGGCCTTATCTCAAATAATAATGAGGCAGCCTACAGAGAGGAAGTCATCACCCTGACACAGTAGTGTCAAGAAAACAACCTCTCCCTCAATGTTGCAAAAACAAAGGAGCTGGTCGTGGATTACAGGAGGAATGGAGACAGGCTAATCCCTATTGACGTCGATGGATCTGGGGTTGAGAGGGTGAACAGTTTTCAGTTCTTTGGGATACACGTCACCGAGGATCACACATGGTCTATTCATACATGCTAGAAGCACAACAGTGCGGCTGAAGAAGTTTAGCATGAGTCACAAATCCTAAGGTCTTTCTACAGGGGCACAACTGAGAGCATCCTGACTGTCTGCATCACTGCCTGGTATGGGAACTGTAATTTTCTCAGTCACAGGATTCTGCAAAGAGTGGTGTAGACAACCCAGCACATCTGTAGATGTGAATTTCCCACTATTCAAGATATTTACAAGGACAGGTGTGTAAAAAGGGCCCAAAGTATCTTTGGGGACCCGTGTCACCCCAATTACAAACTGTTCCAGCTGCTATCCTTTGGGAGATGGTACCGCAGCATAAAAGCCAGGCTCCGAGATAGCTTCTTCCAGCAGGCCATCAGACTAATTAGTTCATGCTGATTCAATTCCATTTCTATGCTATATTGTCCTGTTGTACATACTATTTACTACAAATTACTATAAATTGCACATTGCATATTTAGACAGAGACATAACAAATATTATACTTCTCATGTATCTGAAGGATGTAAAAAATAAAGTCAATTCAATTCAAAAGAAGCAGAAGTGGCCTTCCCAGTACCATATTAAAATTGTAAGCCAATGTTCACCATATCTAGCACTGTAAATCTCACTTCTCTACCAATCATGGACTCACAGTCCATGCTACTCCCTGTCAGTCTAAAGTAACAGATCCAGGGTAGTGCTCCACCTGCAATTCTACACTAATCATAGACTCACAGTCTATACCACACCCTGTCAGTCAAAAGTAATAAATCCAGAGTAAAGCTCCACCTGCAATTTCTCCACTAATCAATGATTCACAGTCTGAAATAATATATTCAGAGTAGAATTTCACCAACACTGGATTTACAGTAGGTCTGGGAACACTGCAGTTTCTGTTCTAGATTCAATACACATTGTTCTAATGATACTTCCATTCAGGATTCATGTCAGGATTCAGGATTCTGGAGCCTGCATTTCACCCACCCTGGATCCACAATAAGTTTGGTCCCACTCTTGCTGATCTGCTGTTTGGGCACCCTCCACTACCGATTTCCAATACTCCACCTGTGACTGCAAAAAACAGCAGAGAGTGGACCCAGCTCAGTTCATCACAGAGTCCAGCTAATCCCTCCAAAGACCATATGTACACCTTCAATGCCTTATAAAGTATCCAGAACAAAAACACCCACCCAACCCAAATCCAGACATTCTTTCTTCTTCACCCATTGGACATGAGATACAAAAGCCTAAAGGCATGTACTACTAGGTTCAAGGATAGCTTCGACCTTACAATTATATTATTATTGAACAGTAAGGTGGACTCCTGACCTCACAATCTATGTCACTGCTCCCTTGTTTCTTATTGTCTAACTGCATGCAATTCCTCTGTAGCACTTCCTTGTACAAACTCAATACACTGTTGTAATGAATTGATCGGCATGAATAGTACGTAAGACAAGTTTTTCACTGTACCTCAGTATATGAGAAATTAATAACCGAGTTTACCAATTTACAATAGGTTTGGTGTCAGTACAACCCCTCTCCTAGCATTCGCAGTAGACATCAGTCATTCCTCACAAAGATGAGAAAATCAGTAGGTGTTGTGTCAATATGTTGAATCCAGGATAGATCACTAGAGATGTTTACATCCAGGAAGCAGAAACTGCTCACACATTCCACTGCTGATCCTTTGTGATGACTGGTTTGTATTCCCTCGACTTCCCCTTCCTGTAGTCCACACTCATTTCATTGGTCTTATTGATGTTGATTGCAAGGTTGCTGTGACACCATTCAACCATCAAATCTATCTCACTCCCATATGCTTCCTCATCACCATCTGAAGTTCTGCTAACAATAATTGAGGCATCAGCAAATTTAGAGATGCTATTTGAGCTGTGCCTAGTCACACGGTCGAGGGTGTACAGAGCAGTGGGCTAAGCACATTTCCCTAAGATGCACCAGTGTTAGTTGTCAGCAAGGAGGGGATTATGATCTGCACTGACTCTAATCTCCTGGTGAGGGAGTCCAGTTGCAGAAGAAGTTACAGAGTGCCAGGTTCTAGAGCTTGTTGATTAGAACTGAGGGGATGATTGTGTTGAACACTGAGCTGTAATCAATAAACAGCAGCCTGATGAAAGTATTGCTATTGTCCAGGTGATCCGAAGCCAAGTAAAGAGCCAGTGAGAGTGCATCTGCTGTAGACCTATTGTGGAGACAGGCAAATTGCAGTGGGTCCAGGTCCTTGCTTAGGCAGAAGTTGAATCTGGACATGACCAACCTCCAAAAGAGCTTCTTCACAGTATATATGAATGCCACTGGGCATCATTGATGGCAGTTCACCCTGCTCTTCTTGAGCACTGGTATGATTGTTTCCCTTTTGAAGCAAGTGGGAACCTCTGACTGCAGCAGTAAGAGATTGACACAGGTTTTCAATACCCTATTGGTTACACCATCAGGGCCTGATGCCTTGCGGGAGCTCAGCCTTTTGGATGACATTCTAAAGTTGGCTTCCGAGACAGAGATCACAGGGCCATCGGGTGTAGCTTTATTCTCCCTTTTAAAGAGTGCATAAAACCCATTGAACTCATCTGCGAGTGAAACATCACAACATTAATGATGTTAGGCCTCACCTTGCATGAAGTAATGACCTGCAAACCCTGCCAGAGTTGAAGTGCATCAATACTGTCTCTAACTTCAAATGGAATTGCTTTTCACTCTTAAAGTGGCCTTCTGTAGGTTGTATCTGGACCTTGCTTGTAGATGACCTGTCTAGAATACCATGGATCTAGCCCTTAGCAGACTATAAATGTCCTGGTTCATCCATGGCTTTTGTTTTGGGTATGTGCTAGTATGTTCTTGAAGGCTCACGCTCATCTACCATGACCTTGAAGAAGTCAATGACAACTGAGGCATATTGAATTAGATTCAAAGATGTGTCCCTGAATATTGAAAAGTCCACATACTTAAGCCAGTCCTGTAAACACTCCTCCACCTCCCTTGATCATACCTTCTTGATCCTCGCCCCTGGTGCTGAGGTCTTCAGTCTCTGCCTATATGCCAAGAGTAGAAGTACAGCCAGGTGATCAGACTTTCCAAACTGTGGGCATGGAATGCACCACAAGTGTTCTTGATTCTGGTATAACAGTCGTCAAGTATGCTGGCTTCTCTGGTCCCACAGGTGAAATATTGGTGGTAGTTGTTCAGAAACTTCTTCAATCTGGCCTGGTTGAAAGCCCTCACAATGATGGGGAAGATGCACTACTCAGTGACTGCTGATCACGGTGCTCAGCTCTTTGCTGTCACTGGCCTGAGGAGAAATATACATGACTATCAGGATGATGGAAGAAATCTCCCTCGGCAGATAATATGGACAACACTTGACCACTAGATGTTCCTGGTCGGGAGAATAGGATAGAGGCAGAACCTGTCATGTCTGTGTACCACAACAAATTAATCATAAAGCATACTCCACCTCTTCTAGTTTAAATGATTCAACTGTCTTGTTGTTACAGTGGACAGTGAAACCATTGGGCTGCAGCACCACATCATACATTGCAGAAGTAAGTCACGCTTCCCTAAAACAAAGAACACAGCAGTTCCTGATGTTCCTCTGGTACTGCAGATTTTCTCTGACGTCTTCAATTTTATTTTCCAGAGACTGTACATTCACCAGCAGGGTAGTTGGGAGTGGGGGGACTAAGACCTCTGCATTGAATGCTTACCAGAAAAATCAGCACACCATCCCCGCTTCCATTTCCTTAAAGGGCAACTGCACTTGCGACCTGAGACTGCTGTTGCTGGTCCACCAAACTGGCTAGCTTTGTGTATTGATAGATTTCTTAAACATCTTAAAATAATATTGCTTATTGAAGTATCTGTGAGTGTGACTGCATATTTCAGCAGTAATAGTCCTAAGCGGTGGCCCTAAGTTAGATAACTATCTTCATAGCAGCACGTAAAGAGTCGACACTTACCAGCACCACCTTGATGAAGACCTCTCTGAGGATTCACAGTTCTTCAATGATCCCAATTTGTAATTCAGTGTGTTGAGGATCAGTACAATCTCCTTGCTGGATTCAATGTGCCTGGAATCAATTTTATTCTCCTATGGATTCACAGTATTTAGGAACCAGCGTATTTGCAGTGGACAGTGTGTCATCTATCCCTTCCCACCATAGTCTCAGAGTAAGTCTGGTGCAAATGTCAATACCAGCTGATCTTCAGCTTTTCTTATGTCGGATGACACCATACATTGACATCAAGATGACCCAGTGGACTAATTTTATGTCCTCAGAACATTGTTTAATGCTAACCAATCAGGCATCATCTTGCTGCAGAACATGTGCCATGATTTTCTGACAGCAGCTTGCACTCATTTACCAGAAGACATTCATCATAATAAAACACCACAAATCCAAGCTTCTTGTGTTTTATTCCTTTCTGTTTAGAACCGAACTTGGAGTGTGAATCAATATTTTGTATTGCGGCAAATGAGGACACAAATACAAATCTGCTGCTGAAAAACATCTGATTGTCTCCAATCACCATTTATCTGCTCCATTGTATTTCATTGTCTTCATATCTGAAAAGGACCTCAGAATAGAATGAGTTTAAATGGAATAATGACCTTTACTTGTCGATGCACAGCCAGCATTTTTCTAAGCTATTCAAAAGGTCAAAATAATAGCATGATTTTGTCCATGAAGAATATCAGCTGGCACTTATCTCTGTTCATATCCTTTTATAAAAAACGTGGAGCTGAATGCCAGGATAAGTCAGACAGACTGAATAGTTGTTATCTCCTTATGTTCTTATTCAGACAGTCAAAAGATAACTTTTGCTTGAGGATACAAAGCTTGATAATAAATAAAAGCTAGCAGACATTGGATTTTATACTACACTGCCCCATCTAACAGTGTTGGTTATACACCAGACCCCTGATGAATTCAAACCATGTAACGTCAACAGCACAACGTCCAGGTAATCAGTCTCAGAGAAAGTTCCAGCAGTCAGAAGGATTATAGAAAAATCAAAGTAACCCATCATTCAGATTTGTTTAGGTAGATCCACATCATAATCTATGATATTCAAGGGTTTGGTTTTACATAAGGCAACTATAAAACAGTTAAGTAATTCCAATGATTTTTTTCCAGATTCTGGATTTTTAATGTCATAGCTGTAAGCTAATAATAGGTGATCAGTAATTGATATTTTCAATAATATCTTATATGCCCTTAACATTAAAAAAACTCCCCAAAGCAGTGACAAAAATCTTCTCAAACAAAATTTCTTTCCCATATTAGAAGATGTTAGCACAAATGGTTTGTGTTAGAGTGTACTCTGGTGTTAGGGTATATAGCAAATATTAATTTCAGCAACAACCAATCTTCAGATTTGAATGTGGGATTGTAGATTGAATTTTAAATGCAGCTCTGAACAATAGTCTTCCTGCAGCTGCAGATTGCGGTTGATTACAAACCAGGAAACACCTGATGTCTGCCTATGCGTGAATGTAACTAGGGAGAGACAATACTGATTAACATTCATTTTGTGTGTCTGCAATGTGGGTGTGAAGAAAGAAGTTTTTTGAAAATTATATGTAATTCAAAGGAAGTATTGTAAATACATTATAACATTGAATTGTCCTGCAGTTACCTTTGATCTTTATTATATAATTATTGGCTCAGGCAGGCCTCTCCTTCCATATGATGCCTGATGCTTGGTTTTGCTAAATAAGTACTTCTATATCCACTAGCTTCAGTGACTCTCTGGTAATTTTGTTCACAATCACAACAGCTTATTCAGAGATACCATGTAACGCATATGTTGAGAATTTCCTCTTTGTATTTATCTCTCTTTCACTCACACACAAGCAGATAAACCCAGGAATATCTAAACAGATTCCCTAAAGACATAGACAAAGACACTTGAATGACGATGCATTGCCAAAGGTAAACTTACACCATGAAATAGGCATCCTTACATGTTCGTCATTTCGGTAACAATTTGATTTTATTTTGAACATGCAACTGATTTTGGTGTTCTTGAATTTAAAAGAAGAGAAAAACTGAATTCAACCACATACAGTAAGTACAAAACTAGATCCATAAACTCTTCAGAAATACATCGTCTAAATTATTGGTGTTAATTAGAAATCTCTTTAATGATTGGTTTACTCCAGAAACAATATGATAAATAAAAGGTTTTTAAAATCCATTTTTTTATTTGGTTGCTTTTGAAGTTCTCATATGCTTTAAAAACTATTAGTTTTTTTATTAAACTGAATGATTTGATTTTTCTTTTATTTTACTGTTGACATCTCCTCGAAGTCATTGATATATTTCACATCTAATAGCTCATTTGTTGGTTGGTGAGAGCATATAAATATTTCTTGCATTCTTTTATGGAAATCATTTATCTCTGGCAAGATTAACATTTAAGTTCCAACCCTGATCGCTCTTGAGAAAATAGCGATAAGCTGCCTCTCCAATCATTACGCTCTATGCAGTAAAACAATTCCCACAGTCCTGTGGCTGTGCTGTCCCGGGATTTAGTTCCAGATAAGTGACAATGAAGGTATAACCAATGGTTTCCAGGCCTGAAAGGTGTGCTCATGTGTTGTAATGCCCTTGTCTTTCCATAGGGTCAAGCTAATTGCTTTGTAAGGTACTGTCATAAAAGTGTTGGCATGTTGGAATCATGGAAACAGGCCTTTCAGCCAAATTCATCCATGCAGACCAAGGTGCCAGCTAAACTACACCAATTTTCCCATGTATAGCCCTTATCCCTCTGAATCTTTCCTATCCATGTGCCCGCCCAACTGCCTTTTAGATGTACTTGCAGTTCACTTTGTGTGCTGTTTACAATATACTCCAAATTCCCTGTTAACAGAGCAAAATAATGTTTAAAGTAGCAGGCGTACTACAAACAGATTTTTGACTAAGATGGTGTTGGGTTTCTGAGTGCTGTTGACATTGCATTCAGCCGCACAAGTCATTAGATCACAGTATCATCAAAATCGGTCCATTGTATCTAGCAATCAAATAAAAACTGCCAAGGTAACGCACCTAATGTTCCCTTTGGATATTGAAGCAAGGTATCAAATGATTTGTCACAGAACATCGAGCTTCTTATAATCACAATATTTGTGTTGCTGGCCCAGTTAAGCTTTCAGTCAATGCTGACTCCAGAGATGCTATTGACAATGGCAGTGCCCTTGAATATTATGGGATTTGGATAGAATCTTTTTTTTGTTGCAGATGATCAGTGCCTGCAATTATGTAGTGCAGATTTATTTGATAACTATCAAGCATTAAGAGGTAAAGAAATTTGATGATGCAACTGAAAATGGCTAAATTTCAGGTATCTCTGATGGCCCCGAACAACATAACTGCTCAGAGTAGTCAGGTCTCACATTGGCTTTTTAAAATTAACACACCTACACCTACCTTACCTCAACTTATTGCATAAAATCCCTAGACGCATGCAAATCTCAAAACTTTCTGTTGTACATCTTGCAATTATGATACCTTGAGATATTTCACTTGAGGGGTGCGATACTTTCTTTTCCAAAGTGCTGCAGTAATGGTCCTCAGTTCCTGGCATTGCTGAGCTGCATATGTTTGCGGCTAGTCTTCGTGATGTCAACATCCCACTGAGTGATGACCAGATTCTCAATAGCAAAGCTCGGCACCTCATTGTAAGCCAAGCTGATTGGGCATGCCTATAGAATGTACTCAGTTAATTACAGAGAAACGTTCACTCATCATGATTTAAAAATAGAACCATTACAGAGGGATGAATCACTGTAGTACAAGGGAACATAACCTATATTAGATTTTTCACAATTTGTTTAGTATAGATCCAATCAAACATCAGATGCCACATCCAACTTTTTAAAAGCTTCTGCTGAAAAACCCACATCTGATTTTATTCTGAGCTATATAGATGAGGACCATTCAATTACCGAGACACCAGCAAGAGCAATATAACCAAGAACGACATTATGATATGGAATCAGCTGGTACAGTCAGCTCTGAGTTGGAAAAGAGCACCACTTCACAAACTATTCAAAGACAGCAATTCCTACTCCCAGCCTGACCACCACAGCCACTACCAACACCACCAAGCCTCTAATCATGTAGCTCCTTCCCTCCTTTGGAAGACATTACAGTTTCCACATTGGCCTGATTAGTTCCCTCAGAAGCCATAGAACCCGAGTGAAAGCAACTCACCCTCAATCCTATGGGACTACCTATGAAGAAGAATAAGAAGAAAACCCTTCTATTTTGCAATGTCTGCATTCAACTGGCTCTGAACAGGGATATACACGGGAGCTGTGCTGATGGAGGCATTGAGATGACCCAGTATTGTGCCTCTGCAGATTCTTATTGCTGTGTTCCAAGTACCTGAAAGGGTGGGATGAGAGAGCAGGAAATGAACAAGTTGGTTCCAGTTGCTGTCTGGAAGGTGTTTGTACATTCTCCCCGTAGCCATGTGGGTTTCGTCTGGGTGCTCAGGTTTCCTCCCACGTTCCAAAGGTGTACAGATTAGTTGTGGGTATGCTATTTTTGTGCCGGAAGCATGGCAACACTTGCGGCTAGCCCTAGCACAATTGATTTAATTGGACAAAAATGGCGCATTTCACTGTATGTTTCAATGTATATGTGATAAATAAACCTCATCTCTGGTAGCATAGCAAGTTGCCACTGACTGTCAATTTTCTCTCCTGGCTCTCATAGTTAAAGACTCAATGGAGGGTGATAGCCCTTGTAAAACATGCAGAGAGCTAGTTTCATATTGAGTGCAGCCAGTAGCTCTCTGAATCTTTGGAAATGTTATAATGCTTGAGCACCCACATACCTATCCTGTCTGATGGCATCATTCAAGATAAAGGAGACAAAGTCCTTTTTGCCTGTTTAGAAAAACAGTGCTGTCCCTAATGCAGCAGTCAGCTGCAAACTGGGAAACACTGCATAATTCAATTGCCAGCTGCTGGATAGCCGGGAAGGTCTATGTGACAGGCACGGTCCATGCATGTTCACATGTCTGTTATTCTTCCTGCTGAAGATTGCAGAAGTTATCACTGAAAACCTTTGAATTTGTTTCCTTTGCTTGAAATAAGGGGTAGGATGTGGTTCCTTATACACCCTAGATAGGTAGATTCCCAAAACAATCAGGAAAACATGATGCAATTTCATCCTGAATTGTTCTAAATGCTGTGGCTTGATAACTGGTGTTAGTCATGGATGCTCTGCACATCAGGTCTTCTCTATACTCTTATTCAACACACTTTGAGTACAGTACAATCTAAAGAGGTGCAGTTTACTGCATGTGTGTGATTTATACACGTATTACTAACATTCACCAATGTGATTCACAAGACATTACATTGTGAAAAATAATTTCTAGCCAGTACTATTTGGACCTGTGATATTTGAATAAGCTCTCAGCAAGCCTCCACTGATCTGCAAACTTCATCAAAAATGTTTTATGGAGTTGTGGACGTACTGAGTAGACAGCACATCAGCTGAATGTCGTGAAAATGATGACATTACCAGGTCCTTTTTGCTAGCCATCTTGAAAATACTTTTTCATTGAGCTTTTATTCTATCTGGCTCATTTATGCTCAGACTGTAACAAAAATATGGTGTAACAGTTTAGACCTCCAAGCATTCCCCAAGCTAAGAGCTATTGAGCAGGTTGTCCTTTAACTGTCCTGCTCTTTGTTCCTGTGATTGATGCATGAACAGTACCAACATGCAATTCAAGACTTTAAGGAGGTATAGATAACACACATTGTCCACAAATCTGTACTGTTTGTGCATGATATCTTGATATAAATTACCAAGCTATTGACCTCATCTGACCTCATCATCTGGTTCTTGTAAGTAATTTATATTAGATTCAACCTTTGATACTTAAAGACTAAACAGAACCTTGTTTCAAAAGTTTATTATTCACAATACAAGAAAAGAAATTTAAAGCACATTGATAACACCATTAAAAGATGTTAAAGTATAATATTCTATTACCACAGTGAACACATTTACTTTTTTTCCCTTAACTCCAACATGCCCTGTTCCAAGAGGTACTAAAATTTATGCTTCATGCAACTCTCTAGTCCTCCGTTTCAAATAAACATGAAAATAATCAAGATCCCAATTTCAATAGGAAAGCTCCTAGCTATATTTCACCTATCAGCCATGCTTAATTAGGGGGAATATGCTAAATTTGTCAGCCGACAGGTGGGGAAGTGGGGGGGGAGGGAAACAAAAAATTATATATATTCTGATCAATGAGTAATAAGAGTCTGGAACTCATTATGTCAAGCAGTCGTTACATTCAGAACACTTGAAGAACTATAAACTTTGTCAGGTTTCCGACAAAGAGCTGGAAGTTGATATTAGCATAAAGTCCATTCATGGCCTGCATGAGCAGAATAAAATCCATTCATGTTATAAATAACCATGCTTCAATGAAATTCAAGAATGAACATGTCTTGATAGCAGAAATGCTCCACAGCCAGTTTATGCAAAACATCCTAATCTGAAATGGAACTGCAAAATTATAGCACTCTTTAAGAATAGAATGTACTCTCACCTCTGAAGGGAATCATTGAAATAAAATTAAAGCCACATGCTAAGACAGGGGCATAACTACATCAGCAAACTTCTGGTAGGCAAATACATAGAATCTTTATTATCACAAATATTAAAGAAATTTTAAGATTATCTCAAGATAGAAAAAGCAAACATATTAAAACAGACTTAAGCTACAAATCCAGTTGACTATTTAAAATGACAGAAGTACATAGTTGTAATTTTTTTTTACTTTGTCAATCATTTTTCTTTCAAGTCAAAATATTTGTGATCAGCAGGTAGAGAAAAAAGAAAAAGATTGAAGAACTGCAGAAACAATCCGTCCAATCTGATAACAACTGAAAAGCACTTTAACATAATTTAGTGGTCTTCACAGTTAAGCTATCACATTGAATGTGCTTATTACTGGAAGAAAAAGTGGACTTGCCTTCCTGCCCTTCATATTTGCATTGCCTCTAATCTAGAGACAATATAGTAGAGACAAAAAAATGCTGGATGAACTCAGCAGGTTAAGCAGCATCTGTGGAGACAAAGAGATGGTTGATACTAAAGGAAGGACAAACGAGACTAAGACTTCCACAGTGAACAGCAACGCACTGAGGTGTGTGGTAGAACAAAAGGATCTGAGAAGACAGATCCTTAATTAATTGAAAACAGTATCACAAGTAGACAGTATCGTACAGTAAAGAGAGCTTTTAACTCATTGACCATAAATCAGGGTATTGAATACATGAGCTGGGATGTGATGTTGAACTGGTTTAGACCACAAGACATAGGAGCAGAATTAGGCCATCTGGCCCATCGAGTCTGCTCCGCCATTCAATCACGGCTGATCTTTTTCTCCTCCTCAACCGCAGTTCCCAGCCTTCTCCCAGTAATCTTTGTTGCCACATTCAATCAAAAACCTATCAATCTCTGCCTTAATACATTGGTGAGGCAATTTAAGACATTGATGAGGCAAATTTGGAGTATTGCGTGCAGTTCTGGTCACCTACCTACAAGAAAATTATCAATAAGCTTGAAAGAGTGCAAGGAAACATGACAAGGATGTTTCCAGAAATTGAGAGCCAAAGTTATAGGGAAAGATCGAATATGGTAAGACTTTAGTCATTGGTGCACAGGAAAACCAGGGAGATCTTATAAAGGCATACAAATTTACAGGGACTATAGATAAGGTGAATGTTTACATGCTTTTTCCTTTCAAGATGGATGAAACTAGAACAAGAGGTTTTAGATGGAGAGCAAAAGGTGAAATATTTAAGGTGAATTTGAGGGTGAACTTCATCAGTCAGAAGGTGCTGCAAGTGTGGAATGAGTTGCCAGTGGTAATGGCAGATGCAAGTTTAGTTATAACACTTAAGACAAATTGGAATAGCCGTATTGTTATGAGAGGTATGGAGAGCTATGGTCTGGGAACAAATAGATGGGACTAGGCAGAAAACTAGGTTGGTATGAATTAGATGGAGCTGAAGAGCCTGTTTCTGTTCTGCAGTGCTCTATGACTTGATGACTCTAAATGTCATTTGCTTCGCACCTACATACCACAGAAAACTTATCAGAGCCATTACTTTGTTAAACACAACAACAGAAGACATCTTCCCTCCTTGATCCTTCTCTACAGTTGAGTTAGATTGCTATTGGTCATTCTTAACATTGTATGAAAGAAGATAGCTCATTGGTCAATGTTAAGCCATTACATTGTACTGAGATAACTATTGTGCATTTCGGCAGTATATAAGAACAATTTAATACCATAACAACATATCTTGCTTCAATGAAATTCAAGAATAAACATGTCCTGATAGCGGAAATGCTCCACAACCAGTTTGATCAGATTGAACATCCAAAGGGTTATAATCAGTGCTAATAAGAAATTGACATGATGAAGGATAATGAATTAATCTATCTGTTCTCTCATCACCACACAACGATTCAAAAAATGAATCCAAAATGAGATCCCCTTTACTACATCTTCTGACTGCTTCGTGATTGATTTCTAGCCATATGGTTTGTCAATGATATGTAATATTCATTTCATATTCCTATTGTAATTAAATCACATTATTCCATGCTGGTTACAAACTAGAATTGGATCATTATGATGTATATCATCATAATGAAGACAGAAAATTAAATGTATTATACTTCCTCAAGATCTATTTGTTTCATTGCTCATGGACTTCATCAACTATTTGTGTAAAAAATGCAATGTGCACAAGCCTTCACCAACCTCTTGTGGTTGTTTGGTGATCAATAAGGAATTGTCACTAAAGTTCCATAAAATGACCTTCATCAATACTCTTATTACACCTTAAGACATGGAGCAGAATTAGGCCATTTGGCCCAGTAAGTCTGCTCTGCCATTCAGTCATAGCTGATCTATTTTGCTTTTTAATCCTATTGTCCTGTTGCCTCTCTGTAACTTTTGGTGCCCTTACTACTCAAGAATCTTTAAATGTTCACTTGAAATATATCCAATGGCTTGGTCTCCACAACTATCTGTGACAATAAATTCCACATATTCAACACACTTTAATTTTTGCTGAATGATCCATATCCATAGTTAAATTCACGAGGGCAGGAAGGATGTGAATTGGTTTCCATACAGCCAGCAGATGCTCAGAAATAGGATCTGAAGAGTGTGCACAAATACCTCAGAGGAAACATGCAGAAAGAAGCTTGACTGAAAGTTTTTCTCACCTACATGTATTGACCAGCCACAGGTTTAACAACGTACACTCCCACTTTTGGATCTCACAGAATGTCCTGAATTAAACACATAATTAATGGCAACCATTATAATTATTTAAAAGAGCATTTATCAACTTACAGGTCAAATGTTGCATTATTTATTCTGGCTGGTTGTATAAAATATGTGTTAAATTGTCTATTGTTTTTAAAGTTTTAACTGCCTATAGGGTTTTGCTGATATTGTAGTACTCTTTCTCAATTAACAGCTGGTTTGAACACAAAGTGTTTGAATACATATTTGGTCTCATAATCTTCATCCTGGGTTGAGAACGCCTATGAGAATTACAGAGACATTGTGTCAAACAGAATAAACTAATAGAATAAGAACAGGAGCAGGGGAAGCACAGTCTCAGTAAGAGGACTTTTTGTGCTGCAATCTATCTTCCCTTGAAGGGATGCAGGCTGCCTTTAAATAGCAACAGCTCATAATATCACTGTCCCTACTGACATGTGCAACTAAAGAACTGCATGGTTAATGGTGCCTGCTTCCAGACATCATTTAAAACAGCAGGTAGGACTAATTTATACTGCCAGTTCTAATGCAATGAATTGATGCAGAGTTAATCTTTCAGGTTGGTTAATCAATTAAACACTGTTTTCCTACACTTCAGAAACTGCAATTGTTATATTATCTATCCTGAAAATGAAAGAGAGCAGAAAGAGCTTTTTACAAAATTAGTAATTTTTAAACAGTGAGTTACAGAAAGGAAGTGAAAGTTTAAGGAAAGAAGATCACTGAGAAATAACACATAGAGTTAGGGGATATAAAGCAATGACCTCAACTAATTGCCTTAATCAATTGAAACATTAAATCAATTAACATTAAAAAAAAATAAGCAAGTAGATTAAATAAAAATAAAACCTCACCAGATTGGAGGCAAGCTATAAGTATACTTGAACCAAATATACCACTGAGCAACTAGAACCAGCAGTCATAAGATAACATTTAGATTGTCATAATTGTTGACCTGTGCATTTTGCATTAAATTGTTGATGCAAATGCGTTACTAAATCATTGTTACACAGGGAGGAAGAATAATGTGGAGAGGAAATACGTGCCGTGGGCTACGTTTAATATTCATATACTGTACATGGAGAGATTCTGATAGATATTGACTTTGTGCAACAGTCCAGATATGTGATGGGGTTTTGCAGCACATTTTGGATCATTACAATTTTGGCTGATGCCTAATACAGCTTATTACAAAAATGGAGTATATCTAAATTTTGTGCAATAACATGAAATAGACACAACCAAGTCAAAATTATATTTTACATCCTGTCCTGATGTTTTTATATTTTTGAGATAAGAAAAATTTGGTGATCAAAAATTTGTTAGCAAGTTATTAACATTTCATTAATATCTCTCTTGCTAATTTTACTTCCAACATTAATAAAAGTATGCACCTAGAAGGGATATGAGGCAATGATATGGCTTGCATACATTGATTTCAAATTGCAGATGGTTTAGATTCACCCCATTTCTGTAACATAACTGAAGACATGTATATAAGCAGGTATATATTGATAGATACCTTATAGACAAGTAAAAATTTATAAAACTGGAAAATCATTTTAGGAGTCAACAAAAATTATGAAGGTCAATGAAATTATTGCATTTGTAATATGAAAGCAAAATCATAGAATTGTCATGACCTAGAAAGAGATTATATGGACTATCCCAGCTCAACGTAGAGTGCTCAGATCAATGTTCTCTAATTCCTTTTTGAAAATATAGATTGATTCTCTATCTGCCATCTAGATCACAAAAACTCACTTAAATTTTGTTTCTTTTTATTAATTCCTTGGGTTGTTTTTCCATTATTTTAAACAAATGTTCTCCTATCTACTGAACCCATGTACCAGTTAATGGGACCAGATGCCTCTATTTGCCCAATCTAAATCCATCATGATTCATACACCTCTAAAAAGTCTTCTCTCAACCTTTTTGGTTTCAAAGACAACAATCCCACCTTCAGACTCTAATGTAAATAATATTCCTCATTTCTGGAACCATTATAATACATGTTCTCTATACTATCATTAGGATAGTTACATCATTTCTGAAGCATTAGAATGTTTAATGGCTTTAGGGCTGTATTCACTGGAATTTAGAAGGATGAGGGGGGGAACTCATTGAAACTTTTTGAATGTTGAAAAGCCTAGAGTAGATGTGGAAAAGGTTTTTCTCATCTAGGATAAGAGGGCACACCCTCAGGATAGAGGGGCATCTATTTAAAACAATGATATGGAGAATTTCTTTAGCCATAGTATGGTGAATTTGTGGAATTTATTACCACAGGCAGCTGTGGAGGCCAGGTCATTGGGTGCATGTAAGGCAGAGTTTGATAGGTTCTTGATTGGACACGGCATCACAGGTTATGGGAAGAAGGCCGGGGAGTACGGCTGAGGAGGAGAAATAAGGATCAGCCATGATTGAATGGTGGAGCAGACTTGATGAGCCAAATGGCCTAATGTCTTATGGTTTTATGGTCTAAAATCTTTAACCTCATCCAGTCCCTAGCTCTAAGTCCACATAAATGAATTTCCTTAATGGCTTAAAATCTATTGACCTTAGCCTTGAATTCACTTACCCTCTGAATGTCACTGAATAAATTTCACCTCTTTTCAGTCTTGTGTGGCCAGTCCCAAGACTAGGATCCCTCACTTCAAACTTGCAGCCGGAGGAAGCAGGCTACCCTGACAATCCCACTTAAGAACCTGATGTTTCAAAAGCATCATCTCTATTCTTTATTGATCAAGTTTGAAAGCATCTTTTCTTGTTATTTTTTTTATTGTGAGCAGTGGAAAACATAGTCCTGTCATCTGAGGAATCAATCTAGTGAACTTTGCTTTTGAATACATTGTATGATCACAAAAAGAACAGGGAACTGAATGAACATTTTCCACACCTGGTAAATACAAACAGAGACCAAGGTAGGATTTCTTTTCTGACATTCTGCTGTTACAACTCCACTAGAATAACATTTGGATTATCAGTGTAATTCTAACATGAGGTGAAAATTCTTTGCCATCCGAAAGTCCTACCAAATGATTAAAGGTAAAAATAATTTGATCTTAATATACTAGAACTGAGAGAACTTGGTTTCCATGATATGGGAAAGAAAGGCAGTTGCGCTATTTTCTGAAATCACATCAATATATGCCAAGAGTTCTTGATTTTTGCCCCAGGCATCAGCTTCTAGTCTTACAATAAACTCTAGAGAGATTACTTTTCCATTCAGCAAGTTCTCAATCTATATGCTGATGAAGTCATGTACAAAAGAAAGAAGATTCTATACACAGCCCATTATCAACTCTAAATTTCATCACCACGCTGCATCTGCCACCATACATCAGAAGATTATGTTTCTCAGCTGCATTTATACTTCAGATGTATGACCAGAACACAACTGAATTACAGCTGGCTGTAATTCCCAGCTCAAAAACAGTCTGTTAAGTACAATTCAAAAACAGATATCAACAATTAATAATAAGGCATACAAAAAAGCACACGGTGATGAGTCTAATAGCAAACTTCCCGTGATTTCCTTGGAACAAAAAATAACTTGTAGCATTTTGTGTTTTTTCTGCATTTTGTCATGTGAACTTTGTGATGGAAGTCGTGTCAGAGGTAGAATAAGGAACACATTAACTTCAGATAGAAAGAATCAACATCCACCATCCAAGGTCAGTTATAGTGAGATGTGACATGGAGGAAAGTTTCCTCCAGTGCACTTTAACTAACCTCCAAGAGGACCACAACCTTATTGTGGTTTCAAGGTTTGCAAGCCTCAGTGACCCAGAGACCTATGCTGGCTGGAGTTAAGGTCTTATTCTTTGGCTCTTGGTAGGGTCACCCAAGCCAAACAGGTCAAAATGTAGTGGCCAGATCAAGAGTGGTCCACCAGCCCTCCGGTTTTGGGGGTTCTACTCAGGGCTAATGAACCTGACTGGTGAAAAACATCTGTTATGGAAATAGCAATGAAGAATCCTTCTACATTTGAGTGCAACAGCATTCCTAAGTCTCCACCCAGGACTTGCCTGACTGACAGAAGTGAAAATCGAGAGACAGCTGGTGACGTGATGAGCATCACCAGAGAAGGAGTACCTTCATTGCTGCCCTAAGTGCCAGTGTTGGCCATTCTCAGTGAGAGACCCAATTTGTGCTGAATGAAGGCTGCATACGTTAGGCCTTCATCAAGAAGGCCCGGCACAGGAAGAATTAGCCCATTCATTTGAAAGACACTTGGAATTTAGATATATGCCACTTAGCAACAAGTTATATAGCTGTTGCATCTTAATCTGATCCTACCTTCCACATCAATCCTTCCTGTCAGAGAAATTTTCTTTGCCTACTCATTATTTTCCACCCTGCCCCAAATGTACATTTGCTGCTACACTTGTTTCTTGTTTTCTGATCTAATGAATGATCTCTCATCTGCAATATCAACAGCTCCCCTTTCCACTGCCTAATTTACTAGGTGTTTCTAGCAGTTTCCATTTTTTGTATTTAGATCACATTTGCTCATCTTTCATTATACTCTTATATAATCTTAGCCTGCTGGAGAGTGCCCAAAACTAACTCCTGCCAGCAGATTACATCGACCAATGAAGTTAAAAGTTGGTAACTGTATCCATTAGCCATTTTGACTCATTTTATCATAGATCCCTTCCCATTATTCCACAACTCTTTTCACCACTATCCCTCCTACTGAAAATTTATGTGTATCTCACTCTGTTCCAGTTCAGATAAAGCTTTAGACATCTGGAATGTTAACTATTTCCTTTGCTACTAATGCTGCCTTAAAGCTCTTCCAGCAGCTTCTGTTTTTGTTCCATCATTTACACTTGAAACTAATTTACCAGTTTGGAACAATCAATTCTTATACAGGAACATTACAGCATTGAATATATAGAAATACTGTATATCAGAGATTAAGGCGGAGGGTCTACAATTATAGTGTTATAAAGTCATAGACATGTACAGCTAGAAACAGGCCCTTCAGCATATCTCATCAGTGCCAAACTATTTAAACTGCCTATTCCCAACAATTTGCACGGGGCAATTTGCCCTCCATAATCATAGCTATCCATGCACATATCCAAACTTCTCTTAAATATTGAAAACGAGCTCGTGTGCACCACCTGCACTGATAGCTCATTCTACACTCTCACATGCCTCTGAGTAAAGAAATTCCCCTCATGTTCCCCTTAGACATTTCACCTTTCACCTTAACCCATGACATCTAGTTGTATTCCCACCCAACCTCAGTAGAAAAAGTCTGCTTTCTTTTACCTTATCTATACCCCTTATAATTTTGTATATCTCTATCAAATGTCCTCTCAGCCTTCTATGTTTTAAAGAATACAGTCCTAACCTATTCAGTCTTTCCATCTAACTCTGGTCTTCCAGACCTGGCAATATACTTGTAAATTTCCTCTGCACTGTTTCAACCTTATTCACATCTCTCCTGCAGGTAGGTGACCAAAACTGTTCATTGAAGAATTAGGCCATACAGCCTATTGAGGTTGCTCTGCCATGCAATCAATCACAGCTGAATTATTTTTCACTCTCTCCCTATAACCTTTGATGCCCTTTCTAATCAAGAACCTATCAACCTTCACTTTAAATATATCCAATAACTTGCCCTGCACAATTGTCTGTAGCAATGAATTCCACAGATTTAATACCCCTTAATTAAAGAAATTCCTCTTTATCTCTGTTTTACAAGGAAGTCCTTCTATTCTGAGGCTGTACCCTCCAGTGCAAGACTTTCTCACTACTGGAAACACCCTCTCCACTTCCACTTTATCTAGGTCTTTCAATATCTAGTATATCTCAGTGATAAACTCCAGCAAGTACAGGTCCAGAGACATCAAATGCTCCAGATGTGTTAACCCTTTCATTCCTGGGAGCATTCTTGTGAACCTCCTCTGGGCCATCTAAAATGCCTGCATATCTTTCGAAGGGCCTATTCTGCACTATATCTCAATGAATAAAGAAATATGGGGTGGGGAGCTGTTCAGGATACTCCAAGTGCAGTCTGATCAATGGTTTATATTCTAGTCCTCTTGAAATGAATGATTTGCATTAATTTCAATTCTCAAACAACACTTAAAATCTTCTACTCAGTCTAATACCCACTATCACCTCTCTTTTACTCTTCATAAATCTGAAAAAAAAGATTGTGGCATCCTCTTTTATATTATTGACTAGATTTCCTTTGTGTTTTATAATTTCTCTCCTTGTAATTTTTTTTAGTTGACTTCCGTTGGTTTTTAAAGCTTCACAATCCTCTCACTTCTCACTAATTTTTGCTACATGTCCTCTCCTTTCCTTTTATGCTATCTTTAAATTCTCTTGACAGCCACTGTTGTCACATCCTCCCTTTAGAATAGTACTTCTTTGGGATGAATCTTCCAAGTTGCTCCCAGAAATTGTTGCTCTCAACCCTGCTAGTGTCCCCTTCCAATCAACTTTGGCCATTCCCTCTTTCATGGCTCCTTAGTTACTTTGGTACCCCAATACATCTGATGTTGGCTTCTCCCTCTCAAACTGCAGAATGAGCTCTAGGATATTATGATCACTGTTTCCTTCAGAGTTCCTTTACCTTAAGCTCCCTAATCTAATCTGGTTCTTTGCACAATACCAAGTAAAGAATTGCCCTTTTCCTAGTGGGCTCCACCACTAACAACTTTGAATCTTGTAGGCAGCCTATAGATTTCTTCTCTTGGGATCTAGTGCCAACCTAATTTTCCCAGACCACTAGTATATTTTAGCTCCCAATGACCACCAGAATATTGTGTTTCCTACATAGCTTTTCTACCTGCTGTTGCAAGTTATACTTCACATCCTGACCACTATTTGAAGGTATATATTTATTTATTTGTTTGTTTTTGTGTGTGTATGTGTGTGTGTGTGTGTGTGTGTGTGTGTGTGTGTGTGTGTGTGTGTGTGTGTGTGTGTGTGTACTCTAAGTTCCATCAGTGTTTCTGTACCCTTGTAATTCTTTACTCTACCCACAAGGATTCTACATCTTCTTATCCTATGTTACTTCTTACATTGATTTGATTATTTGATTTCATTTTTCCTACCAACAAAGCCACCCCATCCCCTCTGCCTACATGCCTGTCCTTTCTATGTGTCTTTGAATGTTTAGCTCCCAAGTGACCATCTTTTAGCCATGACACTGCGACGTCCACAACCTGTCAATTTTTTACTGCACTGGAAGCTTATTTACTTTGTTTGTTACTGCATGCATTCAAGTAAACACCTTCAGTCCTACATTCACCATGCTTTTTTTCAATTCACTTTCATATTACCTGAAGTTAAATTATGGTCACTTTCTAAACTCGGTCTCTTTTTTTTCCTTCTGGAGACTTCAGTAATTCCTTCCATGCTCACCTCCCTTTTACTTTATCCATAATATGTATTCTAATTCATTGAACCCAAACCCTACTATTTATTTTAAAGTCCTATTTACAGCCCTTGTTAAGTTGGAGCCTACATATGACTTTTGAAGACATTGATATTGGTGCATCTCATTTGGCAAGCTTCACAATTTTAAGACAGAGAAACTCAGTGGACATGAAATCACTGCCACCTGAAAAGATGCCTTCAGACAGCACTCAGTAAGAATAGTCCTTGGCTGACAATTCTGTTGAGCAGGAGATCCAAGGTGTCATATGTGACAGAGTAGGATTTACAAACCTTGGAGGAAACAAAGCCTTGCCTTCTCAAATTCTGTCATTTGGAGGGAATGGTCATGCTTGGTCTCAGAGATAGAACATCTTAGCAGTTCATTGGGCAAATATAAAAATCATGATAACACAGAATTGAATTTGTAGTTTCAACTATTGTGATGTATTGCTTCTGGTGTTTTCAGCTTTAATCTCCACCCACACCTAGTCATGATCCCATAAAATTGTGTGTAATGGATTTTCTACAATGTGCAAATTGTAGAAATCTGTTAATTGCAGAAACCAACAAGCAAGGAACCTTTCTTCTACATCACACTTCTACAAGCTACTTTATTGATCTTTAATCTCAATCTGACAGTGATGCCATTCAAAAGCAGAAGTTTATTTGATGCTGTTAAATAAACATGTTTTTGGAACAGTCTATGGTCAATCAATCTCTCACAGATTATACCTGTCCAAGCATCCATCAGATTGATCAATGTAAAATTCAAAGAAGTTAGATTTCTGCTGATCAATACGGGATGACAGCTCTGTATTGAATATGTGCAAAGAACTGCATTTCAGAATTGACAGTTGCAAGCTCTGTTAGTTCAAAAGATTAAACATTAAAGCAATAATTTGGTCCAAGCAGCATTCATCAGTAAGTGGATTTTATAATCTACATTTCCTCACAAATTATTTGTCTATTTATCATTGTTTCCAATACTTTTATAACATTTTTTACAACATTTCAATAATGAAAATGCAGATGGATCAATCAGATGTATGGCTGGTGTTAAAATGCTGACAGAAGAGAATAATTTCTACACAATATTTTTGAGGCTTGAGCACCAAATTGTTGTAAAGCTGTAAAGTTGCATCATTGAAAATGGACAGATACAAAAACTTGCCTGCACTTTGGCAAAGTGATTTAAAATAGAGAATATTCGATTTATTACAGTATATCCTTTCCCAAAGTCAAGAAGACACCACAGGAACAGATTATATAATAGCCCGTACATCTCTACCAAAGTTCTACAAACTCAGTGAGATGAGTAAACATTCAGTGTTTTGTCGATGCAATTCTATGTAAGTAATTGTAAGCACATGCAGCATGTAAATAATAAGTTGAATAAAACGGCTCTGTTTGTCCCAGCAGCTTATTTTATCTCATTGTTCTTCTTTGCATCTTTCAGGTAACAAAAAGGACTCAATGCAACTGCACTCACATTACAATCAGACTATTGGCAAGATTTCATAGAATACCCTATTCTTCAAGAAAAGCTTTAATTTCAAAAGTCGGCTTCCCTAACATTGCTGCATATCTTCAGTTCAGTACTTGAGTCTCCATAGGGATACACAGCAGAATTTGATGTATAAAATGTTATCTATAGATTTTCCTATAAATATTGGCAGATGTAGACTGAACCTGTGATAGTACTTACAGGGGTAATACAAAAAAGAAGTTGGAGGGTTTCCAGATGAAGGGTCTTGATCCAAAGCATTCACTATCCACTTCCCTCCATAGACACTGCCTGGTCCACTGATATCCTCCAGATGCTTTGGGTGTTGCTTCAGATTTCTAGCATCTATAGTCTTTTGTGTCTCCTTAGTACACACCATGGCCAATGTGGTAATTTACTGCCTTGTTTCCCTGTGCTATCAATACCAAAATCAAGTAAAAACCACCAGCACCTTGGTGTTGCTAAAGTTCAGCCATGAAATCCTTGAATTTGGCACTTCTTAGAAAAAAATGTGATTCTAATTGCTACCTGTCAATCAAGCACAACATACACTTTGAATGGGAAATTAGCCAACAAATAACGCCTATGCTGCAAAAGCCATATATAATTGAAAGAAGTGGACAAAGCAACAATCCCTCAGGACCACATGAAGGCTTCTTTTATGTATTAATACATTTGTAGGAGAACACATACAGGTTTAAATTATATAAGCCAAGAACAATAATATTTTTCATCAGCACCATATTCTGACAGAAATCATATATCCCCGATCTAGGGCTACACAAGGCAATAACCCTCTAGAACCATCATAGAAAGAGAATTCCAAAGATTCACTGCTCTCTGGGTGAAGAACTTAATTCTCAGTTCAGAATGACTGATTTCTTTTGACCGTCTACCACCTATTTTTGGAGATGCCAAGTTGGGAAAAAGTCAAACCTACGTCCTAGTAAAGCAGAAAATACTGAGCAGGTCAAGCCACATCTGTGGCAATAGATCTGAAACTTTAAGGTCAAATGTAGCCTGACCTTTTGAATATTTCCAGCATTTTAGTTAATGATTTTATATTTCCATCATCTGCAGCTATATGTATAATATGTCCTATCCTATATGAATTCTGCTTTTTACAATGAGATTACTCTCAATGAATGTCAAAGTCAAAAGTCAAAGTAAATTTATTATTGTAGTATGATTATGCCACCATATCTAACATTGAGATTCATTTCCTTGCAGGAACTTACAGGAAAATTAAGAAATGCAATAGAATTTATGAAAACTATCATTTACAAAGACTAACAAAGAACCAATTGTGCAAGTAATAAAAGGTAATTAAATAACGTTGAAATATGAGTTGTAGAGTCTTTGACACTGATGTTTGCCAAGATTTTAAATGAAATGCTGAATCTATAAAAATCTCTAAGAAAGTAGAAGCGCTGTTGTGTGCCTTCTTTGTCATGGCACTTATGTATGGTCCTGGATAGATCCTCAGATATGGGAACACAAGGAATTTAAAGCTAATGACTCTTTCCAACTTTGATTCCCTAATGGGAACTGATACATGGACCTCTTGCTTCTTCCTCCTGTAGTCAATAATCAGCTCTTTGGTTTTGTTTATATTGAGTGAGAGGTTGTTATTATGACACTATTCAAACAGATTTTCATTCTTCCTCCTGTCTGCCAATTCATCACAACTTTTGACTTGGCCAACAGCAGCAACATCATCAGCAAACTTAAATATGGAACTGAAGTGTACTTGGCCACATAATCATAGATACAGTGGCATGCGTAAGTTTGGGTACGCCGGTCAAAATTTTTGTTACTGTGAATAGTTAAGTGAGTAGAAGATTAACTGATCTCCAAAAGTCATAAAGTTACAGATAAAAATTCTTTGCAAGATTAGTGTATTATTTTTGTTTTGTACAATTTTAGAGTGAAAATAAGGAAAGGAGTACCATGCAAAAGTTTGGGCACCCCAAGAGATTTGAGTTGTCAGATAACCTTTACTAAGGTCTCAGACCTTAATTAGCTTGTTAGAACTATGGCTTGTTCACAGACATCGTTACGAAAGACCAGTTGATGCAAATTTCAAAGTTTCATAAATACCCTGACTCCTCAAACCTTGTCCCAACAATCAGCAGCTCTGAAAATTAAAATAAATGATACTCACAAAGTAGGAGAAGGCTATAAGAAGATAGCAAAGCGTTTTCAGGTAGCCATATCCTCAACCTCCTTCAAGAGGATCTAAAACAGAAGTTCTCAAAGCTGTGCAGGGCAGAGAATTTAAGGAACACAAAAAGAAGGAAAAAGCAAGGACAGACTTCTACAAAGATTCCTTTAAATATGTGAAAGGCATTTTTACAAAAGAGCAAAGCGGATCCTTGAAAGTATCAAAACAAGACGTTAAAAGACATCTCAGAACCATCCACACTGATGAGCTAAAAGATGAACCATTAACTTGTCCCAGCTGACATTCCACCAATCTCACCCTCACAACATCAATTTAACATCAGCCCTCACATTGCTGAGTGAGTTGAAAGAGGCAGTGAAGAAGGCAAGATCGGCTTCAGTGCCCGGCCCTAATGATGTTCCGTATTGTGTCTACAAAATATTCTGAAATTTCTCTGAAGAAACATAAGGGTTGTGTGGGAAAAACAAGTAACCCTTAAGCCTGGAGAAGAGCAGGGGGAGTTCTGATCCCAAAAGAAAATAATTAATCCATCATCAAACAGTTTTGCCAAATAAACCTTCTGAACATAGAAGGCAAGTTCTTTTTCAGTGTGTTGGTGCCAAGACTTACAAAGTATCTAAAACAAAACCATTTCATTGATACGTCAATCCAAAAAGCTGGCATAGGAGGCTTTTCGGGATGCCTTGAACATACCAACATCATGTAGCATCAAATCCAGATGGCTAAGAAAGAAGGAAAGGATCTGCATGTCTTCTTCCTCCACCTAGTGAATGCCTATGAATTAGTTCCTCATTCCCTACTGTGGACTGTGCTTTTGAATTTTTTCAGGTGCCTACAACAATAACAAATCTGGTAAAACACTACTTCCAGGATCTGCAAGTTTGTTTCATAACATCAAACTTCACCACCCACAGCTTGGCAACCACTGGAAGTAGACATCATGGCGGGATGCACCATCTCCCTTTTGGCCTTCACTATGGCAATGGAGCTCATTATCAGAGCCTCAAAATGGATTGCGGGAGGAAAACAGCTACAGTTTGGTCAAAGGTTACCACCGATACGAGCCTTTATGGACGATATAACATATTGACAACTGTCCACTGCTCCAAGAGACTTCTGGAAAAGCTTCATCAAAACATTTCTTGGGCGAGGATGAAGATCAAGCCCAGCAAGTGCAGAAGCATCTCCATTGTCAAAGGTCAAGTCACGGAACAAAGATTTCATATTGACGGAACACCTGTCCTAACTGTGTTAGAAATGCCAGTGATTTGTATCAGCAGGCCAACCTCCAGAGCACTATATAACATCAAAAGGTGTAAACATTCTGCAGATTGCTTGGGATTGGAAAATGGACGTGGACTTGGAAAAAAAGCTTGCGCTTACCCCAGAAATTGTGGCTACAATGCTCCAGCCAGACATGGTCCTGTGGTCCACAACAGCCAAGTACTCTGAACTGGTAACTGAAGCTGAAACGGCTGGAAAACCAAGATTTTCCCTGTGGGAAGTGGGATGCAGGGGATTCGTGGCTACATCTACGACCAGTCTATTGAAGAAGATGGGGGTGAGGGGTTATTCACTCCAAGAAGCAATCAAGTCCTTGTCAAATACAGCGGAAGAAAGCAGTAATTGGATTTGAATTAAAAGACAACAACTGGGCTACAAGATGAAGACAGGAGGGTACGGAACTGAGGGGAGTGTATCTGGGATGCCAGGTAGCACTGTTGAGCCTTCTAGAAATGTCGTGGGCTTATCAACAAAACGTCAGAGAAGGAGGGTGCCCACCTGATGATCCTGATGAGGTACCTACCCTCCTTATCACCACTCCAAGTGCACTGCCAACATCGAGACTGCTGACTTATCACAGGGATTGAGACATCAAGTCCTATTAGCTCAACTGACCATGCAAGGTGCCCAAACTTTTGCTTCAGGCATCTTTTCCTTTTTTGTTATTTTGAAACTGTAGAAGATGGAAATAAAAGAGTAATCTTGCTTAAAATATTAAAGAAATCTGTCATCTTTTACTCACTTAGCTATTCACAGTAACAGAAATTTTGACCAGCGTGCCCAAACTTTTGCATGCCACTGTATAAAGTAAGTCTAAGCACACAGCCTTGTGGTGCACCACAATAGTGCTGCCAATTCACACTGAGTTGGGTACACAAGTGAGGAAATAGAGGAACCAGTTGTAAAGGGAGGTATCCAGGCCTATGTCTGGGAGGTTAATGATTAGTTTCAAGTGGATGATAATACTGAATTGTAGCCAATGAAGCAGATTCTGATCTATGTGTCTTATTGTCCTGATGTTCCAGATCTAAGAGTTTGTGCAGCTAATGTGATTAGTCCCAAACCTCTATCCCAAGGTCAATTTAATGAACATTCCTTGAACTCCCTCAACTTACATCAGGCCTGCACAGGCAGGCGCCGCCCAGTCTCAACCCAGCTAACAGGAGTCACCTGCAGCTCATTTCTAACTCATCACCTGCAGCCTATTTAAACCCAGCTGTCATCCACAGTCCTTTGTTCACCCATTGGACTAGCCAGCTCCTGGTCTTCAGTTACCTTGTTGCTCTGTTGTGTTAAGTTTCTGTTCTCTCTTGTTTTGTGCCCCCTCATGGCTAGTTATTTTGCAGTTTATTTGTTCAGTATAATTTGCAACTAAATCAGCTCTGCTCCACTTTTGGGTCAAGCTTAATCTAAATTTTCTGACAATTTATTAAACTTCTTTCATTAATTCCTGCATGGCTTCTTCAAACATAAATCTACACCTTTAGCCTCTCCTCAGTATAGGCACTGAAGACTGAACTGAAACACACTGTGGCTTTGCAGAACCCACAGACATATATCACAGGCTCAACGTCAGCTTATTTTAATTAAACAGTTCTGGCTGTCTTCTAATTATCAGAGACCCTGTCAGGCCTTAAGTCACTTTCTACTACTTGTTTACTTCTCCAAATGAAAATGACAAGGTTAAGAAAAACTGACAGCAAAGCTTAATCTGTAAACCACGGTCACTGCACTCAGCTAAAACTAGTCTGCTGAAAGCACCAATGTGTTATTTCAAACATGACAAAATCTTCAGATGCTTGAAATGCAAAGCAACACAGACAAAATGCTGCAAGAACTCAGCATCTATGGAAAAGAGTAAACAGTTGATGTTTTGAGCTGAGACCCTTCATCAGGACCAGGAAGGTAGGAAGGAGTCAGATTAAGAAGGTGAGGGGAGCAGATAAAGTAGTATAAGATGATAGGTGAAACTGGGAGAGGAGGAGCCAGTGAAGTAAAGAATAGGAAGTTGACTGGTGAAAGAGATAAATGGCTGGAGAAGGGGGAATAGACAATAGGTGCAGGGGTAGGCCTTTTGGCCCTTCTAGCCAGCACCACCATTCACTGTGATCATGGCTGATCATACACAATCAGTACCCCATTCCTGCCCTCTCCCCATATCCCTTGACCCCGCTATCTATAAGAGCTCTATCTAACTCTCTCTTGAATGCATCCAGAGACTTGGCCTCCACTGCCTTCTGGGGCAGAGCATTCCACATATCCACCATTCTCTGGGTGAAAAAGTTTTTCTGCATCTCTGTTCTAAATGGCCTACCCCTTATTCTTAAACTGTGGCTTCTAGTTCTGGACTCACCCATCAGTGGGAACATGCTTCCTGCCTCCAGTGTGTCCAATCCCTTAATAATCTTACATGTTTCAATCAGATCCCCTCTCATCCTTCTAAATTCCAGTGTATACAAGCCCAGTCGCTCCAATCTTTCAACATATGACAGTCCCGCCATTCCAGGAATTAACCTTATGAACCTACACTGCACTCCCTCAATAGCAAGAATATCCTTCCTCAAATTTGGAGACCAAAACTGCACACAGTACTCTAGCTGGGGTCTCACCAGGGCCCTGTACAGCTGCAGAAGGACCTCTTTACTCCTATACTCAATTCCTCTTGTTAGAAAAGGCCAGCATGCCATTAGCTTTCATCACTGCCTGCTATACCTGCATGCTTGCTTTCATTGACTGATGTACAAGAACATCAAGATCTCGTTGTACTTCCCCTTTTCGTAACTTGACTCCACTTAGATAGTAATCTGCCTTCCTGTCCTTGCCACCAAAGTGGATAACCTCACATTTATCCACATTAAACTGCATCTGCCATACATTTGCCCAATCACCCAACCTGTCCAAGTCACCCTGCATTCTCATAACATCCTCCTGTCATTTCACACTGCCACCCAGCTTTGTGTCATCAGCAAATTTGCTAATGTTACTTTTAATCCCTTCATCTAAATCATTAATGTATATTGTAAACAGCTGCGGTCCAAGCACCAAACCTTGCGGTACCCCACTGGTCACAGCCTGCCATTCCGAAAGGGACCCATTAATCACTACTCTTTGTTTCCTGTCAGCCACCCAATTTTCAATCCATGTCAGTACTCTGCCCCCAATACCATGTGCCCTAATTTTCCCCACTAATCTCCTATGTGGGACTTTATCAAAAGCTTTCTGGAAGTCCAGGTACACTAGATCCACTGGCTCTCCCTTGTCCATTTTCATAGTTACATCCTCAAAAAACTCCAGAAGATTAGTCAAGCATGATTTTCCCTTCATAAATCCATGCTGACACGGACTGATCCTTCTACTTCTATCCAAATGTGCTGTAATTTCCTCTTTTATAATTGACTCCAGCATCTTTCCCACCACTGACATCCGACTAACCAGTCTATAATTCCCTGTTTTCTATCTCCCTCCTTTCATGAAAAGTGGGACAACATTAGCCACCCTCCAATCAGCAGGAACCGTTCCTGAATCTAATAGGAGAGGACAGAAGACACTAGAGAGAGGCGATGGGCTGGTAAGGAGAGAAGGTGTTAGTCAGAAATAGGAATGGTGAAGTGGGGGTAATTAATGGAAGTTCAAGAAATCGATGTTCATGCCATTAGTTTGGAGGCTACACAGAGGGAATATAAGGTGTTGCTCCTCCAACCTGACTGTGGTCTCAAAGTGGCAATAGAGGAAGCCATGGACTGACACGTAAGAATGGGAATAATAAGTAGAATTGAAATGGGTGGCCACCAGGAAATCACACGTTTAGTGATGGATGGAACAAAGGTGCTTGATGAAGTGTTCTTCCAATCTACTTTGGATCGCAGGAGGCCACACGGGAAGCACCAAATACAGTAAATGACCCCAACAGGCACACAAGTGAAATGTTGCCTCATCTGGAAGGACTGTTCGGGGCCCTGAATGGTAGTAAGCGGGGAGGTGTAGGGACAGGTGCAGATGTTATGCTTGCAAGGAAATGTATTAGGAGGGATGTCAGTGGGGAGGGATGAGCGGACAAGGGAGTTCCAAAGGGAGCAATCTCTGCAGAAAGCAGAAAGTAGAGGAGAGGGAAAGACGTGTTTGAGGAAGGATCCCACTGAGGTTTTGGAACACTATGTGATAGACGCAGCGGCTAGTGGGGTGGTAGGTAAGGACAAGAGGAACCCTGTCCCTTGTGGGGCAGCAGAAGGATGCAGTAAGGGCAGATGTGCATGAAATGGAAGGGATGCAGGTGAGGGTAACATTGATGCTGGAGAAAGGGAGGGCCCTTTCTTTGAAGAAGGAGGACATCTCAGTCATTCTGGAATAAAAAGCTTCATGCTGATAGCAGAGGAGGTGGAGACAGAGAAACTGAGAGAAGGGAATGGCATTTTAACAAGTGACTGGGTGGGAAAAAGTATAGTCCAGATTGCTAAGAGAGTTAGTGGGTTTATAAAAGATATCAGTAGATAGACTGTCTCCAAAAATGGAGATAGAGAGATCCAGAAAGGGGAGAGAGGTGACCAGTTAAATTTGAGGGCAGGTTGGGAGTTGGAGGCAATATTAATGAAGTCGACAAGCCCAGCATGGTTGCGAGAAGTAGCCCCAATGCAGTCGGCGATGTAGCAGAGGAGGTATTGGGGAGCGATGTCAGTGTAGGCTTGAAACATGATCTGTTCCACATAGCCTATGAAAAGGCAGGCATAGCTGGACCTATGTGAGTGCCCACGGATACACCTCTTGTGTGAAGAAAGTGGGAGGAGTTGAAGGAGAAGCTGTTGAGGGTGAGGACCAGTTCCACTAGATAGATAGTACTGGAGGGGAATTGGATGGGTCTGTTGTCCAGAAAAGGTGGAAGGCTTTAAGACCCTCCTGATAGGGGGCTAGGTGGAAGTATATAGGGACACTGCATTCAAGGTGAAAAAGAGATGATGGGGGCCAGAGAATTTAAAGTCATTGAAAAGATCGAGAGCATGTGAAGTGTCATGCATGAAGGTAGGAAAGGACTGAACGGGGCAGAGAAAACAGAATCGAGGTACAGAGACCCAATTTCAGCAGGACACGAGCAGGCAGAAACAATAAACTGAACAGTCCAGTTAGTGGATCTTGGGTAGAAGATAGAAACAGGAGGTACAGGTTAAGGGAACTATGAAGTTGGTGACAGTGGACGGGAGATTCTCAGAGTTGATTCAGTTGGTAATGGTGCAGGAGACAATGGTCTGGTGCTCCTTAGTGGGTCCAGTTCATGGGATAAGTAAGAGGAGATGTCTGAAAGCTGTCGCCTGGCCTCAGCAAGGCAGATATCAATCTGCCAGACTACTACAGCAACCCCACTTCCATTCTGCGGGTTTGATAGTGAGGTTGGTATTAGTGCAGATGGAGTGAAGAGCAGTGCATTCAGGAGGAGCGAGGTTAGAATTAGAGAGAGGTGTGTTAAAGTCGAGGCATTTGATGTCTCATCAGCAGATTACGATAAAAAACTCCAGAGCAGGAAGAAGACTAGAGTGGGGTATTCAGGAAGAGGAGGAGTGTTGAAGATGGAAGAAGGGATTATTGGTGAGAGCTGGAGAGTCCTTGTCAAAGAAGTAGGCACGTAGACAGAGGTGATGGGAGAAGATTCGGCAAGTTGGCAGGTGCAGAACTCACTGAGGTATGGATGCATTAGGACAAAACTGAGGCCCTTACTGAGGACAGAACACTCTGCCTCAGAGGGGGGAAATGCAACAGGGAACTGTGAAGCCCCAGCATAGATGAGAGCTGGGATCAAAAGGGGGAAGGGAGTTGGTAGTGTCTGAGGAGAGAGGGGGGTTTGGGTGTTCAGGAAAAGTAGGGTGGAAGGAAGATGGAGGCTGACAGTGGGGCCTGAGAGTCACGGGATTGCAGAGTGGTGGTGGGGAAGGGGAGACCAGGTTTCCAGAGGCAGTGCAATAATTCTCAGCCTGGAGGCGCTGTTGGTCAAAGTCCAGGGTTGGAGCGAGAGCTAGAGGTCACGCATTTAGCAATTTGAAGGTGTCCAGGGTTGCAGGAACCAATTGATTGTCCAATGTGTTATTTATCACTTTGCAATTCCAACCTATCTTCACACCATGTTCTGTGGGCTTCTGTTATTTTCTCTTCTGTGTGCAGAGAGACCACAGAGGTATTCATTGTACGACTTGTTTTAATTTTGTTCTTCTGATACTAAACCTTCTTTGCAATAGACTGTGATTACTTTTAGAAACCACATTTCATTATTAACTGCCTCATATTCAGTTGTACTTAACACATTTTATATTTTTAGTTTAAAAGTGGTAAGTCAGTAGCAAATAATTGAAATATCACCAAAGCAATTTACTCAGCTTCGGAGAGTGCATCATTCCTGCTTCATTCAGAATTCAATATTTGATATATACTATTAGTGCTAAGATGGCCAGTGTGTGGTAACAAGATATCCAAAAATTCATTCTAATGTTTAGATCATGGTTTTGAATCAAACTTGGTCCTTTGTAATGAGCCTGAGTATATGTGGATATTGGATAAGCACTGGCTATAACGCCTCCTATATTTATATTTTTCTTCAGATTCCAGAGTACACATCAGTGTGCATAGAGTCACATCTCCTTATTTGAGAAAAAGATGAAAAAGAATAAATGCATTCACCTTTAAAGTCTACTTTAATGAACCATCGACTGCCTTAGTCCCAAGCTTGTCATCACCTCGTGTGACTGACAGTCAGCTTGTCAGCTCATAGCTGGGATATCAATGGGAAATTGTAAATAATTATGAGTCATTTAATCATCGTGGCAGGGAAAGAACTATCACAGCGGGTTTATCCTCTTTCAAATATATCCATGAAAGCCAATTAAAGCACAGTTGACAGGTTACAGTCCACAGCCAAGCCAAACATAGAATGTGATTGCACATTACAAACACGAGGATAAAGAAGAAAATGCTCTTAAAAGTGAAAAGCTGATATCTGAGTCTCGCATTTTAGCTATATCTTAGCTGGAGAAAGAGAAAATGGAAAAGAGTTGCTTCTCCACATAAAGGGTATAATTAGCTCTTGTGCGGCTTCTGGTAGATAGAGAGACTCAGCAGTAAAGTACACATATATTAGACAAACACAACAATTCTACCCTCTTATATGAAGGCAAAGAGTCTAAAGTGGAGCAGTAGTTCATTCTAAAATATACTATTTATGCCTCTTTCAAATCATCTTCTAACCTCTTAGCTCCAAGCAGAGAAAATCCAGTTTCTACAAAGCATTGTTATAAGATCCTTCATCTATGGAGCCATTCTGATAAATGTCATCTGCACTCTCACAAGAATCTCCACATCCTTCCCAAATTCTGGGAATGAGAACTGCTGCAGTATTATAATTACTGTCTAAACGGAGCCAAGTGAAAATCCAGCATGAGTTCCCTGCTTGTGCTCAATCCCCTTTGTACTCTTAAAATATGAAGTCCAAGATCCCGTATCTTCTGCTAATTATTCTCACATCTCCCAACACTTCAAAGATCCAAGCACATAACCCCAGACCACCTCTTCTATGTGCTTTTAGAACTATGTCATTAACTGTACGTTGGCTATCCCTATCCCTTCTATTAAAATTCTATTAAAACCCCCAATTCTCTGTTAAGTCTCACCTATTGCTTATCCACCCATTCTGTTAGGCTATTTATGTTCTGTTGTAGTAGACCGATATCAAACTCATTATTTGACACACCCCCAAGTTCAGTGTGTTCAGCAAGCTTTGATTGTTTTTCTATATAGTTCAATAGTGCAATATTTCAAAAGTTCCATTTAATATCAGAGAATGTATATAAGGTACAACCTGAAATTCTTACTCTCCTCAGACATCCACAAAAACCCCAATGAATGAATGACAGAACAAAATCATAAGAACCCCAAAGCCGCCTGTCCCTCCCACGTCCGAGCAGCATCAACCCTGCCCCTCCCCGCCCCCAAATTATTCAGAGGTTTCAAAGATACATTTAATGTCAGAGAAATGTATACAATATGCATGCTGAAATCCTTTTCCTTCATAACCATCCATGAAAACAGAGGAGTGCCCCAAAGACTGAATGACCGTTAAATGTTAGAACCCCACAGCGCCCCCCCAAGCTCCCCTCTCTCCCGCACATAAGCGGCAGCAATCAACGATCCTCCCTCCCCCCACCGGCAAAAAAAAAGTATCAGCACCCATCACCAAGCACTCAAGCGTGCAGCAAAGCAACGGCAAAGACACAGACTTGCGGTACTCCAAAGACTAGGCATTCACCCGATATTCGACATACTTCAGGCTCTTTCTGTCCCTAATAAGAAAGAAAGAGCTGTCTCCATTTCATAGCGAGAGGGGAGGCATAACAAACAACTCACTGGTTTATGATGCTAGAAGTCTGTGGCATTGCTTTTTTCTGAGTTCTGTGCCCTAAGATCTCAGGTCTCTGGGCACACAGACAAAAATCTTCTGGGTCCCACAAAATACTGGTGTGTTGGGATACCACCCTTCGATCCGCCCGTTTCCAGAACCCCGAGATCCTAGGCCTTAGAAGGTGCATTGAGCTCTTAGGCTGCATCCTTGGCATGCTAGATAACGATCAGTCGTGAAACCCTAAGAGCGGGTTCCAGTCCCACAAAGAACCGAAGTCAACTTGTAACTCCAGATCAGGATTTTCAAAAGAAACATGAAAGGGAAAAATAGAGATATTAAAGATGGAAGTAGAGCTGTTTCCGAAGATGCAAGCAAAGGATTTGCCGTTTAGCATTATCTAGCATAAAGCGTCAGCATTTCCAGCACCCACCACAAAAATCACCAGCCAAGTCCCCAAAGAGAGACCATGATATACAGTCCATCAAAAACTAACTGTTCACTCCAACAATTCAACATCCCACAGGTTATCTCTCTCTCTCTCTCTCTCTCTCTCTCTCACTAACAATGGAGTGACAGATAAAACTCCTTCTATAGCAACAGAGGAGATAACAGTCACTGTTTCAATGTTACAGTCTGTCTGAAGCATTGCTTTTTTTATTTCAAGTTCCCTGCCCTGAGAATCGACAAATCGTTTACAGAGTGCAGAACCCTCCGACAGCCCTCTCGCAGTCTTCAAGGTTCCAGCTCCCACTACACTTTGGTATGCAAAACCGGCAAGAATTCATGTCCACGGGGCCCTGCAGGCCCTGAAGTTGCCCGATGTCAGGCCAATCTTGGACATAACGAAACATGGCCGATCAGCAAGCTCAAAGAACAGTAGCACACCATCATGCTGAACCGCAGTTTTTGAGTGCCGTTGTAGATCAAAAAACCCAATAGGACCCCAGCCACCCTGAAAAGAAAAACAGACACATTAGAGTAGGAAGAATTTAACCGTTTTGCTGATAAGCTGGGAGAACTCACCCTCTGGCACCATCTTTAGCTCCACCAACTCAATAAATTTACATAATACCAAAAAGTAGTAGTTCCTACACTGACCTTTGAGAAATACCGCTGTCTATCATCCTTCTTACTAAATAACAACAGACAAGTTAAGTCTTACTGCTTACTGACCTCCAGCTAAGATTTTATCCAAACTGACACAAGTCCTTTCATTTAGTAATTTCTAAAACACTTTCTTAAAATCCATACAGATCACATTGAATGCTCTTCATTATCGATCTCTCTACAAAAGTTCAATTAGGTTAGTCAAGTGCAATCTGTCCTTTATAAATCCCTGATGGTGCTCCATAACTAACTCAAACTTTTCTAGAAACACGTATTTTGTGGTTGTTGCACAAAACATTAACAACCAGTGCTGTTACACTCACTGACTGATAGTTTTTCAAAATATTCTTCATTTAATAAACGCATGACATTTACCACTTTCCATCCTCGGGCATCTTGCCAGTTCACCCCCAATCTTATAGCAGCTTCTTCCGTAATCTCTGCCCACTCTTACATTAACAAACTTTCCAGCCCGGGCAAATTATCCATTCTAGGCATAATCAGACATTCTGCCTATCAGTGTTCACCTCATCTATTTCTTTTATTAGCTCTAATGTGATTAATTATCTTCAACATCCTCTTAGCAAATTTTGTACATGACTTTCTGACAGACTTTATTTTTAGCATAAAATAGGCACTAAAATCTCCACAGATACAATTTTACTCCTTGAGTTTTCCAAACAATATGTATTTTTTGCTTAAGTATAGTGGACTTGCAGACAGTGCTCTGGACCAGTGATCTTGCGAAGTGTGTCCTAAAAAGACAGTGGCAGTAGTTCAGTTTAAATTCAAGCAATTGATTTCATAATCATGTAGTTTTATCAAATATTTGGGATTCTAAAATTGGTCGCTCTCCAGTCAATGTTGATCAGGAATAGCATCATATCAGCAGTACCACTAGCCCACAGCAACACCAATAGTGTTTCAAGTGTTTGGTGAATGCTTGATCCGCCCGAATGATTTGTATAGGTCTTTTTTGCTGGCATGAAATGATTTTCAGGTGAAACGGAGAAGGATCCAGCTATAGACAGTATATTCTTTGAACTATCTCCACAGACCACTCAAAATATCATCTAGCATCTACCTTGCTTTTTTGATCTCTTCTGTTTACATTTGACTTTCAAAGGATCACTATGTTAAGGATTTCTTTTGCACAGTGGATGGCCTCAAGTAATTTCCTATGGTATTTTATCTTCCACCCATGCAAGCAGACTGAATAGAGCATATTCTGTGAAGATTTCACGGGGTATGCAAGGAAAGTTATTTGAATTTTAGCTTGAAGCCTGATTTAAAAGAAACTTGAATGTCAAGAAAAAGGAAAAATACATAATTGTAATAAGACCATGGACCACAGAAAGACTACAGATGCTGGAAACCTGAAGCAAAAACAAAAGTTTATGGAAAGCTCAGAAGGTCAGGTCTCACCTGTGAAAATAAAGAAACAGAATTAATGTTTCAATTTGGTAAGCTTTCATCAAAATCCATTGGTATGTAATATTAACGTTAGTAAAGGGGGTTAAGAGGTGACTTGATAAAGGTGTATAAGATTATGAGACATATATAGAGTGGACTACCGATGCCTTTTCCCCAGAGGGCAATGACTAATATCAGAGAATATCCTTTCAAGGTAAGTGGAGGAAGCAATGTTGGAAAATGTGGAAAGTTTAGGGGAGATGTCAGAGATAGGTTTTTACACAGTGAATGATAAGTGCTGGAATGCACTGCCAGGGGTAGTTATAGAGACAGATACATTAGGGTACTCTTGCATTGGCACTTGAATGGAAGAAAAATGGAGGGTTATGGACAATGTAAGAGGAAAGGGTTAGACTGATCGTGAAGTAGGTTTATATAAGTAGACACATGATGGGCTGAAATGCCCCTTCTATGCAGCTCTTTTCTAAGTTCTGACTCTGTTTCTCTTACCACAAATACTGTCAGACCTACTATGTAATCTTCAGTATATTCTGTTTTTATTTCACAACCCTTGAGCAGTCAATTAACCAGCCAAAAATGGATACACCTTGTTTCACTACAAACTTCCCTCATGAGTAGGGACCAGAATTCTAGTTTCTGGATAGTCAGTGGGAACTCAGCGATATGCTGTATCCATCAACCGTGGCTGGCCATGCTGCTGTAATGTCCACCTAGACCACCTGAAAGAACCTTAGGACTCAGACTAAAGATCAAAGCCACATTAAAAGGCATTATTTTGCTTTTTCATGCCACCGAAGTAATTTAATTCTCAGTTGTATAATCAGTGATTTTTCGACCACCCGGTTAAAGTGTGATGTATTTTTTCAATAACTCATTGAGGTCAAATGGACAGATGCTGTACTGCAGCTAAACTATCATCTAGGTCAAGTACTCATAATGAATCTGATTGATATGGCTTCAGTCACAGATGGGGCTCTTGCCTTGTTTTCCATGTGCAGCAAGTAGACAGATCTTTTCTCATCCGTTCTTTGACTTTTCAAGGTAAGCTTTATTCTCTGATATTCTGATCATGTACCCAAGCATTACACCATTCCTGAAAGGTTCAAAGTCCAGTGTAGCCTGTCAGTTCTAAGCCATATTCAAAGCAAATGAAGATAGGAGGCCTCAAAACATAGAGCATCGAACAATATGGCACAATACAGACCCCTTGAACACTGATGTTAAGCCAACCTTTCAAGCTACTCCAAGATCAATCTAGCACTATCTTCCTACATAGCCCTCTATTTTTCTTTCAACCGTATGCCTTTCTAAGGCTTTCCTAAATGTCCTTAATGTATCTGCCCCTACCGCAACTCAAGCAGTACATTCTATTCATTTTCCATTCTCTGAGTGAAAAACCTATCCCTCCTAGATTTTCCTCCAATCACCTTAAAAGTATGCCATCTTATGTATGCCATTGATGACGAGGGAAAAAAGGTGCTGGCTGTGTACTCTAATTATGCCTCAGATGGTCCACCAGAGTAAGCTTCATTCCAAGAGGGCATCTTTATCAAGCAATGAGTCACAAACAGCACTGAACCAAAGTGTGATATATTCAGAATAAGCAGTAAACATCTATTGGTTTCTTCCCATCTCTCTACTGTCTTCACATACTCTTGGTTATATCTTGTCTTAACTCTTTGGAATGGTCAGTGAATTTTCTTCCCTGTTAATTTGGAAGCTTGAGGATTCCATTCAACTAAGACTATAAAATAAAATTAAATTTTTATCTTGCTTTTAGTCTAATATTTGGATGGAATGATTTCCCCATACACCACTTAACAGATAGATTCTTGATATCAAAATCAGCAATAGCATTTATTAGCACAGTATAGATTACAACTTTTTTTGATTTATTCATTTCCTAGATGTAGATAACACTTGAATCGAAAGCATTTACTGTATCATCCACCCTAATTTTAATGAACTGAGGAAACATAGAAATAAGTCATGGGTCACATGTAATCAGCCTAGATAAGAATGGAAGATATCCTTCCCTGAAGAAATTTAATGAACCTGGTGTTATATTACTGAAATTTAGTAGTTTCATAACCACTGTTATTGGAAAAAGATTTTCTTAAATTCTACAGTTTTATTTAATTACTTGAATGATAATTACATACTTGACCACCTGGGGGTAAGTTAAGAGAGATAAAAACAGAATGTGATTAAATCTCATCATGCAGGGAACCTCCTTTTATCCATACCTGAGCCTCTCTTTTCTAATAAAGTCAGCCCTACTAATCCGCGGGGGATAGGTTCCGGGACCCCCCGCAGATACCAAAAAATACGGATGCTCAAGTCCCTTATTTAACCTACCTCAGTGTGGTGGACATTAGGACCCGGCGGAGCTCGGGACCCGCTGCCCAGGGCTGCTTCTGTTTCTGTTCCATTGACGTAAAGTGATCACGATTGAAAATAAAGTGGAAATAATAAAGTGATCGGAAGGAGGTGAAACGCCATCAGTTATTGGAAAAGCGTTAGGCTACAGTCAGTCAACAATCGGAACAATTTTCAACACAGTGGTTTAATTATTGAAATACATACATTTCTTAAGTGTTTTATATCTATAGAAAGGTAAAATATATACTATATACTAAGACAAACGTTTGACTAACTGACACTAAATAATACTGGATGTACCGGTTCCGATTAAGAGAAGTTCCGTTCTTTTTTTCGATCTTGATCCATGATAACCCACGCACATCCTCCCATATACTGTACTTTAAATTATCTCTAGATTACTTATAATACCTAATACATTGTAAATGCTATGTAAATAGTTGTTATACTGTACTGTTTAGGGAATAATGACAAGAAAAAAGTCTGTACGTGCTCAAACAACAAGTGCTGGAGAGAGAACTCCTGGGTTTTCCCAATCCGTGGTTGGTTGAATCCATGCATGCGGAACCCACAGATAAGGAGGGCCGACTGTATATTGAACCTTCTCAGGTAGATTCCCTTTCTATAATAAAGCTCTTTTATGAACCTTTTTTTTGGTTCTTTGAACTTTGTATCAGTTTCTGATGCATAAAGAAAAATTATTTTGTGACATTGCGAGTTGAAAGAGTGCATGTTCAATGACTGACATGAGCCATACTATGAGACTAAATTGTGCGTCAGTGCATACCCCATATGTCAGATATGCATTGCAATGAACTGATTATACATCATGTAGCTAGGATGTGCTTTATTGATCTGATGTGTAATGCCTTCAAAAATGAAAGTGTCACACAGCTTTCAGCTGTTCCTAGCAATTGGAAAGCATTCCCTGCTGAGGTATGGATATGAAGTGCAGTGATGGAGCTACAGATTGTGAGAGGGTTTGAAATCAGTGAATAGCAAATGTGAAAAGCACTGACCAGCAATAATTATCAGCATGAAATTTTAGGCTGACTTTCTGAACCTTGCTGTTATGGGAAAGTATTTCCTGATTCCTGAGGTGCATCCAGCTGCAGCTTCTAACAATCTGTGTTAAGGAGTCGGAGCTGGAACTGGACGAACTCCAGAGTGTACAGGCAGCTGAGAGGATGATAGACAGGACATATCAAGAGGTAGTTACACCCAAGGTGCAGGACACAGAAAGCTAGGTGACAGTCAGGAGAGTGAAATGGGTTAAACAACCATTGAGAGTACCCCTGTGGCCACCCTCCTGAACAACTGGAATACCACTTTGGATATTATTTGGAGGGGGTGGGGGCAAGATGACCTAGCAGAGGAAAGTCACGGTGCTCAAATCTCTGACACTGAGTCTGGCTCTGTGGCTCAGAAGGGAAGAGGGAGAAGATATGAGCTGTGGTGATAGGGGATTCTTTACTTAGGGAAACAGGACAAGGTTCTGTGGACGAGAACCATATTCCCAGATGGTATCATTGCCTTCCGGGTGCCAGGGTCCAGGATATTTTGGATGGAGTCCTCAGCATTCTTAAGTGGAGACTGTGCAGTCAGAGGTCATGGTCCATGTTGGTAGCAATAACATAGATAGGAAGAGACACAATGTTCTGCAAAGTGAGTTAAGGGAGTTAAGTATTAAGTCAACTGACAGGACCTCCAGCATTGAAATCTCAGAATTTCTACCCATGCCGCATGCTAGTGAGGCCACAAAAAGGAAGATCATGCCATTTAACAAGTGGTTAAGAAGTTGGTGTAGGACGGAGGACTTCAGAGTTTTGGGTCATTAGGCTTTCTTCCAGGGAAAGTGGGACTACAAAAGAGACAGCTTTCACCTAAATTGGAGGGGGACTAATATCCTAATGGGAAGATATGCTGGTACTGCATGGGGGTGGGGGTTGTTTAAACTTGAGCTGGGGAGTGGGAGCTAGAGTTTCAGGATAGGTAGTAGAGTGGTTGTGGAGACAAATGTAGTTAAGACCTCAGACAAAGTCAGGAAGTAAAAGGTTGAACATAGTGGCATTAATGTTCTAAGTTGAGCATATTTCAATGCAAGAAGTATTGTAGGAAAGCTCACGACATGAATCAATACATGGAATTATGATTTTGTAGCCATTACTGAGATTTGGTTGCATGAATGGCCAGATGACCTGTTCAATATTCCAAGGTTATGTTGTTTTAGATGTGTTATGAATCCCGTAACTGGAGAACTTACCAGCAAAGATAGAGAGGTCCGTTGAAGTCTGATGTCACTATTTTCAAACGTTTTATTTATAAAGGGACACAGAAGTAGGGTTAATACATACATTCAGATAATGCACATCGTCAACACTCAATCTAAAGCACGGGTATATTAATAATCATCATTAAGAAGTGAGCTCTGCTGTTGTCTAAGGGTTAATAGATTGTCCGTTGGAAATATAAAAGTCACTCAGAAAGTCTGCAGGCCTCAGCCCTTTGAAAATCGCTGGGTTTCACGTGGGGCGACCGAGAGAGAGAGATTGGGGGAGAAGAGAAAGAACTTGCCGAGTCTTGATGAATCTTCCGTGAAATCGGGGGAGCGTTGGTTCCCTCTCCCCAATGTTAGTTAAAAGCGGTTTTCTGTGATTCCAGCCCCAAATTCCAATCCCGGAATCTAACGCACGTGGCTTCTTTCAGAATGGCTTCCTGCTGCTGCGGGATCACTCTCTCGTGTTTTCTGGGTGCGTCTGAGGGGGCTGTCCCCCTGAGACTCTCCTTTATACTTCCTCACAGGGTCGCAGGTGTCAATCAGGTTGGGATGATGCAATCTCTCTCTCAACCAACCCACCTTGCCCGAGGGCTTTTCACGTGGTCTCCATGAGACAATAGTCGCTGGCATCTTATTCTGTATCCCAGGTGGGGCGTGCAATTTGGCACGTTTCTTTCTCTCTCACTTCCTGGGTCTACTGACACCCCCCCACCCCTCAACGGGTGCTCTTGCGATTCTCAGAAAGGAGGGGGCTGGGATCATGTGACAGAGTTGGAGGTACTAAAGGGGAAGGAGTGGTGTTACTAGGCAGGGAAATTGCCACGGTAGTGCACAGTCAGAACAGACTGGAAAACTCATCTAGTGAGGCTTTGTGGGTGAAACTGAGGAATAAGAAATGTATGGCAATGCAAATGGGCTTCGTTACAGACTCCTCAACAGTCTGCGGGATTTAGAGGAACTAATTTGTAAAGAGATTGCAGACTCTTGCAAGAAACATAAGGTTGTGATAGTGTGATTTTAACTTCTCACATATTGACCCAATGAAGGGAGAAGACTTCTTTACTCATTCCCTTTAAAGGACAACTATTTCATTCACTTACTTGTAACATACAGAGTAGCATACATGTAGCAATGTTGGGATAAAATCGATAGACAATTTTAGACAATGTTTTCAGTTAAAGGAGGTAGCTTTGGGTTTGTAAAGATTGTGTTGAATCATTTTTACTGACGTTGAATGTTGTTACTCAGGTCTTCAATTCAGGATTTGAACTTCTTTAAAAATGTTATGTCCATACAAAATTAAGTTTTGTACAGAAAGCCACCTCATTAGTAGTATGCCTACACATGAATGCTGACTAGTGATTGGAGAGTGAAAGTGTATATTCTGAATTAACATCCAAAAATAACTCCTACCGAATATCCACCAGCATGAATGTCCAGGAAGGCCTACTGTCTCAAAACTCTGTCTGTTCCTGCCCCACTGAACTCATGTCCTATAGTTTAACACCATTCTACCTCCCTTGGTTCAGTCCCTTCCCACCATATCTGTGACACCGCTCCTGCCCTCGATCTCCTCAGTAACTTTCAATTCTCTGGCCCTGACGTCCTCATTTTCACCATGGATATCCAGACCCTATACACATCTATCCATCATCAAGAAGGCCTGAAAGCTCTCCGCTTCTTTCTTAACAAAAGAACCAACCAGTTCCCCCCACCACCACCGTCTTCCATCTGGAAGAACTGGTCCTCACCCTCAACAATCTTGCCTTCGACTCCTCCCACTCTCTCTAGATTCAAGGGGTAGCCATGTGCACCTGCATGGGCCACAGCTATATCTGCCTCTTTGTTGGCTATGTAGAACAGTCCATGTTCTAAGCCATCCCTGGTAATGCTCCCCAACTCCTCCTCCACTACATTGACGACTACATTGGTGCTGCTTCCTGCACCCATGCTGAGCTCATCAATTTCACCAACTTTGCCTCTAACTTCCACCCTGCCCTTAAATTCACTTTGTCCATTTCTGACACCTTCTTCCCCTTTCTCGATCTCTCTGTCTCCATCTCTGGAGACAAACCATCAACTGACATCTTTCATCAACCTACTGATTCCCATGGTTATCTTGACTGTTTTTCTTCCCACCCTATCTCCTGTAAAAATGCTATTCTCTTTTCTTCGTTCCTTTGCGTCCGCCACATCAGTTCTAAGGATGCAACTTTCTTTTCCAGGACATCAAAGATGTCCTCCTCCTTCAAAGAATGGGGGATTCCTTTCCTCTACTATTGAAGCTGCCCTCACCTGCATCTCCTCCATTTCTTGAATATCCATGCTCACCCTATCTTTCTGCCTCCTTAACAGTGATAGAATTCCTTTTCTTCTGATCTACCACATCCAACACATCATCCTTTGCATTTTCTGCCATCTCCAAAGAGATCTTACCACGACACCGATTTTAACTACCCTCCCCCTTTCTACAGCAATCGCTCCCTCTGAAATTCCCTTGTCCATTCTTCCCTTCCAGCACTTATCCCTGCAAACAGCTTAAGTGCTACTCCTGCCCATTCACCTTCTCCCTCACGTCCATTCAGGGCCCCAAACAACCTTTCCAGGTGAGGCAAGACTTCATCTGTGAACCTGCTGAGGTTGTCTATTGTGTCCAGTGGTCCTGATGCTGCTTCCTCAACACTGGTGAGACCCTTTGTAAATTGAGTGACTGCTTTGTCGAGCACCTCCTCTCCATCTGCCAAAAGCAGAACTTTCTGGTGGTCAAACATCTTAATTCAGATTCCCATTCCCATTCCAACATTTTTCCTATTGTGCCAAAATTAGGTCATTGTCAGAGTGGAGGAGCAAAGCCTTATATTATGTCTGGGTGGTCTCCAACCTGATAGCATGAATATCAATTTCACTTTCTGGTATTTTTCCCTCCTCCTCCCCTATTCTTCCTATTTTTAACTCTTCTCACCTGCCTATCACTTTCCCCTGGGTGCTCTCCAGCTTCACCTTTCTCCTACGGTCCTCTTCTCTCTCCTCCCTTCTTCATCAGTCCTTTACCTTTCCCACCCACCTGGCTTCACCTTTCACCATCCAGCTAGCCTCCTTCCCTTCCCCTCACCTTTTTATTCTGGGATCATCCCCCATCCTTTTCATCCTGAAGAAGGGTCTCAGCCTGAACTATTTTCAACTATTTTCCTAGATGCTGCCTGACCTGGTGAGTTCCTCCAGCATTTTGTACATGTTGTTTTATTCATGTTGTTTTTTTCCAGTAATTTTTACATACCCAGCAAAAGTGTTAATTTTGTATAATTTTTATAGGAAAATTACCTTTACTATAGTTGAAGAACAGAATAAAGGCAGCACCAGGAAAATCAAAACTCTAAGATAAAAACCATTGCACAAATTATTTTCTATAATTAAATTTAGCAAAGGAACAAGGTTTCAAAGCATATAATTAACAATTATCGTATAGCAAGCAGAGTTCGACAGTCTGCAAAGATAGCTGGCTATTTTGTTAGATACAGTAAGATTGCCCTAATGGCCCCCTAATGTGCAGCAATAACTAGAGAGGCTACAAATAGCACTTGAGTTATCATGCCACAGTTCATCTGTTTCAAAGATTCTCATCAACACTCTTCCTAAAAGGATTGTGCTTCTCAGTCAATTATACTGGAATACTGCTTCTTTGCCTTTTAAAGTCCTTCAACAAAGTTTTTTTTTAAAAGCCGCTGTTTCGGGGTTACACTAAATCAGGAGGGCCCAATGTTTAATTCCTGATCCATGCTGATTCTAGAAAGAGAGAACATAATTGACTAACTTTCATGATCCTGTTCACCACCACCCACCCTCCCTCGCTACCACACACCCAAGTAGAAAATACACTCTCCAATTATAAGGGAAAAGCAAGACTGGGCTTTTCATGCAAGAGAAAATCTGCAGATGCTGGAAACCCAGAGCAACAGATACAAAATGCTGGAGGAACTCAGCAGGCCGGGCAGCAAATATTGAAAAGCGCAAACTGTTGACATTTCAGGCTGAGACAGAGTCCTGAAGAAGTCTCCTGGCCCAGAGCAGCAACTGTTTACCCTTTTCCATTGATGCTGCCTGGCCTGCTGAGTTCCTCCAGCATTTATGTGTGTTGCTTTACTATGATGCAGACCAGGGTTAAGTGGTTTGCTGAACTACTTAGGTTCATGCAAGAAAAATGCTTATTGACAAAGACTTGCTGAACTCTATAAAACCATTCCTAAGGATAAAATCAGCACCTTCAAAGAGGAAGGACAAAATTCCTTTCAATTACTAATGGATCTGCCTCAATGTGAGATAAATGTCATGGGTATGGAACTAATATTTGTAACCCCTAACCCGACATGAATTCCTCACTAGATTATCTGAAATAGAATAAACTATGTTCAATACTTCTATATAAACTAGGAAACTTAAGTTGTTGCTGGAGCCTAATTTGACATATCATTGAATTCATTGCTAGTATTAAATGGATATTTATAAATGGATGCACTTTTTGGGCAGACCCAAAGTCACCTGTATTCTGTGTTTACTTGCTCTGCTCATCCCTCTCTTATTTCTAAATATATGTTTGTGTTGCCTCTTGCTTTTCTTCACTTAGTTTTCAACAACATATTGTAAGGTATCAGTGACAGTTACAATCAAACCTCCCTTTATCTAGGGAGCTGCAATAACAGATAATGTTTTCTATATATGGCTGAGCACCATTTTTACAAAGTTCTTTCTGTTAGATTACATGTTGTTATTTTCTGAATCTTAGTAGGTTGTCATATACCGTATAAGCTTTGGCTCAAGAAACAGCCAAGATTTACTATCATTTTGTGTAAGCTCTAATTCAACCATGTGCTTAGTTTTGTCCCTCTGAAAATACGTATTGATTGCAAAAATAAACTATGCATTAAGATAATAAAAAAAATTGAGCAGCAAGTTGAAAATAAAAGTGTGACTCCAAAAGACAAATACTTGGTTTAATTTACAGTTTTCTCCTGCAACATTATTTTTTGACCTTCCATAATATTCCTCTCATTTTCCAATGAGTTCCTCCCTCCATTTCCAAATTGTAGGATTGATAATAAAAGAACTATACATCAAAATCTTCTGTCACTGTTAAATGAACAACAATTTAAATCACAAATTGATTAATCAAGTTATTGTCTAGCTGTTTTATAATTGGAACATTGAATGTGGATTTGCAAGGTCTTTCTCCAAGGAAAAGAGGCCTCTGCTGTCCAATTCATGCTGACACAGCTAAGGGCCAAGACATTACAGCAGTGCTGGTGAACCCTGTGATTTATGAAGCACACAACACGAAACATCTAAGTGCCTCAATATAGCAAAGGTTACTGCTGGTTAATGTCTATATTGAAGCCCAAGAGAACACGGCATTTATCACCAACTAAGCCACTATTAATTCGAGGTCACGGCTTTCAGCCTGAAGAATAACCTTTCAACATTATAGTTGTTGATGAATAAGGTGCTGTGCAGATGTATCCACTGTGACAGCTTAACACATTGAGACAGCTTCATCATCTGCTTTCTGTCCTCTTCCATAGCACCTAATAGACCTTGAAAAGTTGGGGACTTTCAGAGTAATATCCACATTAGTTAAAAAATGTCCTTTTGCAAAATCACATATATTAAAATATCTTTTCAAATAGAAATAAATTTTATTTCATACCTTGTATTCATGCTTGCTTAGTTTGCAAGTGATAATGTTCAGTATAAGGAGACATTTGGAAGGAAGATGTATACAAAATATTTGTCTTGCTATAAACACAAGAGATACAAGAGATTTTGCAAATGCTGGAAATCCAAAGCAAAACAAACAAATGCTGGAAGATCTTATCAAGTTAGAAGTCATCTAAGGAGAGGACTAAAGAGTTGACATTTTGAGCTAAGACTCCTAATCAGGATATTTGTCATATCATCATTAGAAACACTTAAAATAATAGTTTTTCTACATTTTATCTCTTGCCTGAGTTGGTTTAGACAAATCAGTTTGGAACCCTTCGCTCTTGGCCCCAATAACGTACTAAATGCAGATCCATGTACCAACAAGCAGTGGTGGACTTTGCTAAGCAGTCTAGCTTTTGTGATTTTATTTGCTGTCAAAATGATGATACAATTGTTCAAATACTGCATGCAAAAATTGCAATTGGAAATCAAACGTAGATATCACATGAAATTTTATAACCTAAAGTGAGGGGTTAGCTCCAGAATTAGTTTTTAACATTGGGATCTGTACCCCACATCCATTTTTCAAAGTCAGTCAATCTGCTGATTGCTTATAGCTTTAGCAAGGGCATGAAATCTCAGAATAACGTAGTTAGGACAAAGCCTTCGAAGTCTTAATCTTGCCTGTGGCAGTGGGAAAACATCATGTTTGCCTGCTGTAGTTACACTGGCAATTTTACAGGGACAGTAAGCTCACCCTTATATATTATGATCCTATACAGAAGAAAATGCAGAGAAAAGGAGACTGAGGTACCATTGAAGATGACGTCACTTGTACTTAAGAACAAAAAATGTCTATGAGATACGTGCTGTTCACAAAAGAGGCAAAAGGAGAGATCTGCCACCTACTGGTTAAGTTTCTGTGGCCACTTATCCACCTCCACCCTTCTCAGTCTCCATTAAAAGTTTCAAGGCTTAGTTCAGGTAGCCACATAGATCTTCACAATGTCAGTTAGGATACAAGAAACCCATCTATTTGGTAGGGACTGAGCTGGAGAATTTATTAACTTTGACAAGAGGGAAACAAGATAACATTTTCCAGCTTTGGAGGTTTTACACCATTTCCAAGGCCAACACTGCAAGCAATGTGGCTAAAGTTGGTCTGTTGGCTCTTATTATCAACACTATGTGCAGAGATTCCATTCTTTAAATTACAAATGATACGTGGCAACATACAATTGAAGAAATTTCATGCTCAATGTTTCATACAGTCTTTATCCTTTAAAGATTTTTTTGAAAACTATTCAGGACAGCAAGCTGACAACACAGTTGGTGATTCAAGCTATTGACAACATAGCTGCTGCTGCAGCAGCCTCTTGATAAAATCTAAAGATTGATTTGTTTTCTTAAAAATGCAGGTCTTTTTTCCCAAAATCCCTCAGTTTAGAACTCCCATTCGATATGTGATTCTTTCAAGGGAAACCTTTGAAAGACTGGTGTTAAATAGGCTGAACCTGTGAATGTTTCAGGATCAGCTCTGCAGAAAATCAGTAGATTCAAATCCTAAAACATTGACTCAGCTATGTTCAGAAAGACACCAAAAACAAAAAGGAGTGGAATTTTAACACCAAAGAAATTGAGAGTTTTAGTTCAGAAAAGAGTTTAAATATGTTTACATTGAAAATGAGATCAGAACACAATTCCAAAGCAGTGTATTGTGCAGCATAGCCCAGTATAACATTTTTTTATTTAATATTAAATCCATTACTTTCTGGCTATAGTAAAAATCGTTAATAGAAGTTGGAAGACTGCACTTTAACTTGTTAAAGTGTAGAGATGCATCAACATCTAATAATTCAATGCTCATAATTGTTACCTTAATTTTGACTGAGAAGGGATTAACACTACCAGTGGAAATATATCGCTGGTTAGTTGTGCTCGGGGTGTTTAATAGTAGTAAAGTCATATTTCACACAATCCAAAAATTTAGTATTGTTAACTGCAATAAGAAAGACAGCATACATCATGTCACTGATAGCATATAACACATTTGGCACAATACTGTAGTGAGAGTCATCTCCTGACACACCAAAGCCCTTCCATCATGTACAAGTGTTGAACCCAGTCAACCATCAACCATAGGATCATAGAGTCATAGAAAAGTAAAGCACAGAAGCATTCCCATTGCCCTTTCTAGTCCATGCCCAACTATTGCCTAGTCCCATTGATCTACACCCAGACCATAGCCCTCCATAACCCTTCCGTCCATGTACCTAGCCAAACTTCACTTAAATATTGAAATTGAGCTCACATACTCCATTTGCACTGGCAGTTCATTCCACGCTTGCTCCGCCTCCCAGTGAAGAAGTTTCCCCTCACGTCCCCCTTAAAGATGTCACCTTTCACCATTAACCCATGACTTCTAGTTGTAGTCCCACTCAACCTTAGTGGAAAAAAGCTGGCTTGCATTTAGCCTTTCTAGACCCCTCATAATTTTGTATACCTGCGATCAAATCTCATATCAGTCTTCTACTTTCCAAGCCATAAAGTCTTAACCTATGCAATTGTTCGTTATAACTCAGGTTTTTCTGTTCTAGAAACATCCTTGTAAATGTTCCTCTATATTCTTTCAATCCTATTTACATCTTTCCTGTAGGTAGGTGACCAAAACTGTACACAATACTCCAAATTAGGCCTCTTCAATGTCTCATCTAACTTCAACATAACATCCCATAAGACCATAAGACTTAGGAGCAGAAGTAGGACATTCGGCCTATCGAGTCTGCTCTGACATTCAATCATGGACTGATCCACTTCATCCAGTCATCCCCACTCCATACCCTTTGATGCCCTGGCTAATCAAGAACCAATCTATCTCTGCCTTAAACACATCCAATGGCTTGGCCTCCACAGCCACTTGTGGCAACAAATTCCAGAGATTTACCACCCTCTGACTAAAGTAATTTATCCGTATCTCAGTTCTAGAAGGACGTCTTTCAATCCTGAAGTCATGCCCTCTTGTTCTAGAATCCTCTACCATGGGAAATAACTTTGGCATATCTAATCAGTTCAGTCCTTTTAACATTTGGAATGTTTCTAAGAAATCCCCCCTCATCCTCCTGAACTCCAGGGAATACAACCCAAGAGCTGCCAGATGTTCCTCAAACAGTAACTCTCTCATTCCTGGAATCATTCTTGTGAATCTTCTCTGAACCCTCTCCAATGTCAGTGTATCCTTTCTAAAATAAGGAGCCCAAAACTGCACAAGTGTGGTCACATGAGTGCTTTATAGAGCCTCAATATCATATCCCGGCTCTTATATTCTATACCTCTAGAACTGAATGCCAACATTGCATACTCCTTCTTCACAACTGACTCAACCTGCAGGTTAACCTTTAAGGTATGTTATACAAGGACTCCCAAGTCTCTTTGCATCTCTGCATTTTGAATTCTCTCCCCATCTAAATAATAGTCTGCCGGTTTATTTCTTCCACTGAAGTGCATGACCGTACACTTTCCGACATTGTATTTCATTTGCTACTTCTTTGCCCATTCCCCTAAACTATCTAGGTCTCTCTGCAGGCTTTCTGTTTCCTCAACTCTACCCACTCCTCCATCTATCTTTGTATCATCAACAAATTTAGCCACAAATCCCTTAATACCGTAGGCCAAATTATTGACATACATTGTGAAAAGTAACGGTCTCAATACCAACCCCTGTGGAAATCAACTGGTAACCGGCAGCCAGCCAGAATAGAATCCCTTTATTCCCACTTTCTGTTCTCTACCAACCAGCCAATGCTCCACCCATGCTAGTAACTCCCCTGTAATTCCATGGGCTCTTATTTTGCTAAGCAGTCTCATGTGTGGCACCTTGTCAAAGGCCATCTGAAAGTCCAAGTACACCACGTCTACTACATCTCCTTTGTCTACCCTGCTTGTAATTTCCTCAAAGAATTGCAGTAGGTTTGTCAGGCAGGATCTTTCTTTCAGGAAACCATGCTGGTTTGGCCTATCTTGTCATGTGCCTCCAGGTACGATGTAATCTCATCCCTAACAATCGATTCCAGCAACTTCCCAACCACTGATGTCAGGCTAACAGGTCTATAGTTTCCTTTCTGCTGCCTCCCACCCTTCTTAAATAGTGCAGTAACATTTGCAATTTTTCATTCATCCAGTACAATGGCAGAATCTATCGATTCTTGAAAGATCATCAACACCTCTGCAGTCTCTTCAACTACTTCCGTCAGAATCCAAGGGTGTATTCCATCACGTCCAGGAGATTTATCCAACCTCAGACCATTAAGCTTCCTGAGCAACTTCTCAGTTGTAATTTTTACTGCACAACCCTCACTTCCCTGACACTCTTGAATGTCCAGCATACAGCAGACATCTTCCACTATGAAGAATGATGCAAAATACACTTTCAGTTCCTCTGCCATCTCTGCATCTCTCAATACAATATCTCCAGCGTCATTTAGTATTGGTCCTATATCTGCCCTTGACTCTCTTTTATCCTTTATATACTTAAAAATGCTTTTAGAATCTTCTTTGATATTATTTGCCAGCTTCCTCTCATAATTCATCTTTTCCTTCCTGATGACTTTCTTAGTTTCCTTCCGCAAGTTTTTAAAATCTTTCCAATCCTCTATCTTCTCACCAGCTTTGGCTTCCTTGTATGTTCTCTCTTTTGCTTTTACTTTGGCTTTGAATTCACTTGTCAGCCACTGTAGTGTTCTTCTTCCCTTTGAAAATTTCTTATTTGGAATATATCTGTTTTGCACTTCCCTCATTTTTCACAGAAAACCCAGCCATTGCTGTTTTGCTGTCCGTCCTGCAAATGTCCCTTTCCAGTCAACATTCAGCCAGTTCCTCTCTCATGCCATTATAATTTCCTTTATTCCACTGAACTACTGACATGTTAGATTTTATTTTTACCCTCTCAAATTTCAAAGTAGACTCAATCATATTGTGATCACTATTCCCTAAGGTTCCTTAACATTAAGCTCTCTTATCACCTCCAGATCATTGCACAACACCCAATCCAGCACAGCCAATCCCCTAGTGGGCTTAACAACAAGCTGTTCTAAAAAGCCATCCCTTCGACATTCTACAAATTCTCTCTCTTGAGGTCCAGTACTGGCCTGGTTTTCCAAATCCACTTTCATGTTAAAATCCCCAACGACGATCATGACATTGCCTTTTTGACACGCCTTTTCTATCTCCTGTTCTAATTTATAATCCACATCCTGGCTGCTGTTTGGAGGCCTGTATACAACTGCCATTAGAGTCCTTTTACCCTTGCCATTTCTTAACTCAACCCACAGAGACTCTACACCTTCTAATCCTATGTCATCTCTTTCTAATGATTTAATATTATTTCTTATACACAGGGCCACACCACCCCCTCAACCTACTAACCTATCTTTCCGATATACTGTATATCCTTGGACGTTCAGCTCCCAATGGCAGCCATCCTTTACCCAAGTTTCAGAGATGGCCACAATGTCATACTCGCCAATCTGCAGCTGAATTTCAAGATCATCCATTTTATTTCTTAAGCTACGTGCATTCAAATACAGAACACTCAGTCCAATATGTGTTGCTTTCTGTTTTAACTGCACCATGTCTCTCTTGCCCTGTAACTCATACCACTGACTGTGATTAAGCCTCATCTCATGCCTGTTCTTTCTATAATCTCTGTTGCAAGCTATCTTTGATTTATTTCTGATTTCCCCTTCCTCAGCCCAATCACTCCAGTTCCCATCCCCCTGCCAAATAAGTTTTTAAAAATGTGCCCGCTAGGATATTGGACCCCTTTGGGTTCAGGTGTAACCCGTCTTTTTTGTACAGGTTGTACCTTCCCTAGAAGAGGCCCCAGTCATCCAGGAATCTGAAGCCCTGCCCCCTACACCAGTCTCTCAGCCACACATTAATACATCTGATCATGCTATTCTCACACTGACTAGCACATGGCACAAGCAGCAATCCTGAGATTACTACCCTAGACATCCTGCTTTTAAGCTTCCTACCTAACTCCTTGAATTCTCTCTTCAGGACCTCCTCCCTTTTTCTACCTATGTCATTGGTACCAACGTGTACCAAGACTTCTGGCTGGTCACCCTCTCCCTTCAGAATACTCTGCACCCGATCTAAGACACCTGTATCCCATCTCCTATAATCAATACTTTGGCTTATGAAGGCCAATGTGCCAAAAGATTTCTTCGTGACTCTATCTACCTGCGGTGCCACTTTCAATGAATTGTGGACCCATATTCTCAGGTTATTTTTTCTATTGCACTCCTCAGCGCCCTGAAGTTCACTGTCACTATTCATCGTTGTAACCTTATACTGCGGTTACTCACCCTGCCAGAAACTCTCAAACCCACACCTTCTACAACAAAAGCAGCAAGCACATGAAAATCACATCCTGCTGGCTGCCCCCAAGTTAGACATGTTTCTTCATTAATTCTAGGTCAAAATCCTAGAACTCACTGCTCAATTAGAATACTGTTAGATATAGTAATAAATGATGATATTATCAGTAACTCATATATAAAAAAATGAATGAATGAATGAATGAATAGACAGATTGATGAATAGATAGATGAATAACAGGGATACATTTCAATAAAAGGGATTTATCTGGTGAACTTTGAAGGCATTGGACGATGTATGACGATGGGTGGCACCATGAATCGGTATATTGGACTTTTGATGAGGGGCATTATTTTCTTGTGAAGATTTCTGTTAATTTCTGGCAAAGAGGAAAGCAGCAGGGATCAGAAACTATCAAAGAATACAGACGGTGGAACAGAATAAGACACTAGAGTATAATTCAGTTATTCAACCCATCGAGTCTGCTCCGCTATTTCATTATTTCATTATGGCTTTTTTTTTATCCATCTGAATGCCACTCTCCGGTTTTCTCCAGTACCCTGATTAAGCATGAACCTACCAACTTTCACTTTAACTGTACCCAATTACTTGGACTCCATAGCTGCCTGTGGCAACAAATTCCACAGATTTACTACTCTCTGGGTTGAGGGATTTACAAGATTTATAGGCTGAAACTCTGCATACTTGACTTCTTAGAAGAGTGCAGTTTCCAGAAGCTAAAGATGTCAGATCTGATAATGACAAGCATCTGCAATCTCCTGCAGAAGACTTGCTCCCTGCTGGATTTGTACAAGTAATAGCATCCTGAATTTATTTCACCTCAGGATCCTTTTGGGGAACTCCTGGGCAGATACCAAGTATCTTTTCATTCAACTGTACTGAAGTGCATAAGGCATGCAACTGGACTATTTATCATAATGTTAACTTTACCTGAATGATTCTAGTCAAAGGAACAGGTGTTTGGGCACGTTCCTTTGTCTTGATTTGTACAGGTGCAGGATGTCATCAACTGCACATTTATGGCTACCCAAGCAGCTTTCATTCAATGAATTGATACACAGCCAGAGGAGGTTATTGGATTCACAGGGACTACCATGATACTTCTGAACTGCATTAGTTCCAGCTCTCCAGCCTCTTTGGATTTGCAAATTGATTTATAGATGACTGCCAAGAACAAAAAATAACACCATATTCAAAGTTGGCTGATTGGGCCCAACAGGAACAAATTTTCAATCAAGATGACACCTCTGTACAATACTTGCTCGGTTGAGAACTTCTGGGTGGTCCATGAACCAGGATGAGGTGCGAGCCAATGTTTAACGCCATCTCACCGACCAAAGCTTCCATTGTTTGCTGATTAAAGTGATTAAAGAGATTGTCATTCTTTTTTGTGCAGTGGGTGTGGGGTTGCTATTTCTCTTTCAACTAACTTTCATGTTTTTTTGGTTTCAATGCTGTTACGTATCCCGTAACTGGATAACTCACCAGCAAAGATAGAGAGGTCCGTTGGAGTCTGATGGCACTATTTTCAAACGTTTTATTCAAAAGGGGAGCACAAAAAGCAAGGTTAACACAAACATTCAGATCATATTTGTCGGTAAAAACTCAATCTAAAACGCGGGTATAGCAATAATCATCATTATGAAATAATCTCGACTGTTGTCTAGGGGATAATATATTGTCCGTTGGAAATATAAAAGTCACTCAGAAGTCTGCAGACTTTTGCCTTCCGGGGAATCGCTGGGTTTCACGTGTTTTAGAGGGATCGGTGGAAAACGAAAAGAAAACTTGCCCGGGTCTTTAGGCAGCCACTCCATTAAATCAGGGGAGCGTTGTTTTTCCCGTTGTTAGTTCGAGGTCTTTCTCGGTATCATCAGCCACCCACTCCCTAGGCCAAAGGAGTTAGGAGCGCACGTGGTGTGCGCGGCTTCCAGCTCTCACAGGAGCATTGAGCGATCGAGTTCTTCGGGAGCGTCTCTCTCTGGGGGTACCGCCTCCTGCAATCCCCTTTTATCTTTACTTGCAGAGTTGTAGCTGTCCATCAAAGTAGGGGGATGCAATCTCCACCCCCACATGGCCCGAGGGTGTTCAGGTTCATGGTAGTTGTCACGTAGCCGGGACTTGCACGTGACACAGGTGCCTCTAAGAACAAATGGTCAAAACCATTGCATTGTCTCTCACTTCCGAGTCCCGAATTAATAGCGATCTTGCGATTCTCCGGAAGGAGGGGGCTGCTTCCGCTCCTTCGGCCCTCAGAGCTGTGGTACCTTCATAACACCTCCCCTCTAAACAGCGTTTTTTTTTACCAAGGGTTAAAAAAACGAAGTTGTACAGTGTCTTACAGGGTTTTTTTTACACAATACCCAAGCTTGCTTTTTTTTTAATTACAGAGCCATACAGTTATACCTTTTGTTCAGCATCTAGATAAACAATCCGCTAGCACATTATCACTCCCCTTAATGTGCTGTATCTTAATATCGAATTCCTGCAGCATCAGACTCCAGCTCAATAGCCTCCTGTTTTTATTTTTCATATTGGCCAGGAATACCAACGGGTTGTGACCAGTATAGACCACAAGGGGTTTTTGCGCGGGACAAATGCACACTTCGAAATGTTGTATCGCCAACACAAGTGCCAACAATTCCTTTTCTACGGTAGAGTAATTCCTCTGGTGTACATTGAACTTCCGAGAGAAATATGCTACCGGGTGCTCCACTCCATTCCCCGCTTGCTGTAAGAGGACCGCTCCTGCAGCCTCATCACTGGCGTCCGTTGCCAAGGAGAAGGGTGCTAACAAATCGGGTGCTTTTAACACCGGGTGATGGCACAATACGGCTTTTAACTTTTCAAAAGCACTCTGACAAGAGGGACCCCACTCAAATCTTTCCTCCTTCCGCAGGAGTTTTGTAAGGGGGAGCGCAATGTCCGCGAAATTTCTACAGAATTTCTGATAGTATCCCACCATGCCCAAAAACCTCCTCAGAGCCCTTTTATTGTAGGGTACAGGAACCTCAGAAATAGCCTGTACCTTTGCCTGCACAGGAGCCAACCGTCCCTCTCCCACCACATACCCCAAATAGGTGATAGTGGCATGACCAAATTTACTCTTGGCAAGGTTTACTGTAAGGTGGGCTGTCGACATTTGGGTAAACAGATATTCCACAGCCTCCAGGTGCTCCCCCCAGGTGTCACTCCACACTATCACATCGTCAAGATAAGCCTTGGTGTGGGTTAACCCCTTTATCACAGCGTCTATCATCCGCTGAAATGTCCCTGGTGCATTTTTCATCCCAAACAGCATAACGTTGTACTCGTACAACCCGGACGGGGTGACAAAGGCGGAAATCTCTCGAGCCCTGTCCGTTAAAGGAACACACCAGTACCCCTTTAGCAAGTCAACTTTTGTGATGCACCTCGCCTTCCCCACTTGGTCAATGCAATCATCCACCCGGGGAATAGGGTAAGCATCTGTCTGGGTGACCGCGTTGACCTTCCGGTAATCGGTACAGAATCTTATGGTACCGTCCGATTTTGGGACAACCACGCAAGGAGAAGCCCACGCGGAAGAGGATTCGCAGATTATCGCAGCAGCTAGCATATGTTCAATCTCCTTCCTTACTAGCTGGCTCTTTTCGGAATTCATACGATAAGGTGCCTGTTTTATGAGCTGGGTTGAGGTAACTATCACATCATGTTGCGTCCCACTACACCTTCGGGGAACATCTGGGTATAAGTCTGCATGCCGGTGAATGAGCTGTATTATCTGCTCCCTCTGTTCAGGATGTAAGTGTATAACTTTATCCGCAAGGCTTGCCAATACCATAGAGTTCTCCAATCTGGTGGGGACTATACCTATCTTTTCAAACCGCTCTGGTCCCTCCTGACCATCCCCGCCTACCTCATCGGTTTTCATGGCCACCCCAACCACCGCGGGGGTAGTGTCATGGTACCTTTTCATCATGTTCACGTGAACTAACTGGGTCGGCTTTCGCCGATCGGGGGTTTCAATCACGTAATTCAGCGAGTCTATTTTCTTACGCACGGTATATGGTCCTTGAAACCTCGCCTGAAGGGGATGGTTAACTACCGGAAATAGGACCAGAACCTTGTCGCCTACGTAAAACTCTCATTCTCTCGCTTTCGGGTTATACCACTGGCTCATTTTTTCCTGGGATTCTTTAAGGTTTTCCTTTGCCAAGGCGCAGCCTCTCCCGGAATTTCAGAACATAGTCGATCACACTGACTTGAACGGTCGGGCTAGACCACTTTTCTCTCAGGAGGGTTAGAGGGCCCCTGGGCCTGTGACCGAAAACGAGCTCAAACGGACTGAACCCCAGTGAGCACTGGACTGTATCCCTGACGGCAAATAACAGAAGGTGTAAAGCCTCATCCCCATCTCGAACGTTCTCCTGACAATAAGTTTTAAGCATGGTATTTAGCGTAGTGTGGAACCTTTCCAAAGCCCCTTGGGATTCCGGGTGGTACGCGGAGGCTAGAATTTGTTCTACCCCTAGCTGGGTCATCATCTGCCTAAATACGGTAGATGTGAAGGTACTCCCCTGATCCGATTGTATCTCCTTAGGCAGCCCCACTGTGGTAAAGAATTTAATGAGGGCCCCTACCACCACAGCGGTTCTAATATTACCCAAAGGCACAGCCTCCAGAAATCGTGTAGCGGCACACATCATGGTCATGATATACTGCCGCCCCCTCGCAGTTTTTGGTAGGGGTCCCACAAAATCCACAATGATTCGGGAGAAGGGCTCCTCGCACGTGGGGATGGGTCGTAGGGGTGCTTTAGGGATAACTTGATTTGGCTTACCCACCATTTGGCAGGTATGACACCTTTTACAATATTCAATAATCTCCTTTCTCAGGTTTGGCCAATAGAACTCTCTTTGAACCCGATCCACTGTCTTCGTTATTCCCAAATGCCCACCTAACGGTCCCTTATGAGCTAAGTTCAAAATTTCATCCCGATACACTTTCGGAACTACTATCTGGTGTACCACCGCCCAGTCCTCATCGACCGACACCTTGGGGGGCCTCCACTTCCTCATCAACACACCCTCCTTCAGGTAGTAACCTTCGGGCTCGGTTTCAACCTCCGTCTCCGAAAGAACCAACTCTCTCAAGGCTATCAGCTCCTCGTCCCTTTCCTGTTCCCGTACAAACTCTCGTCTGGCTAGTGGCAGATCTACCTCCCCCTGTTTACTCCCTCCCGCCTCCTTACTCTCCGGTTTCTCTTCCTCTAATCCTCGCTGGTACAGAGTCGGTAAAAATGTGTCGGCCAAATCAAAACCGGCCAGATTTAATCTGCTCTCTCTCTCAGCTGTCTTTTTCGTCATGCTGTGAGTGACCGCGCAGGCGGGGTAGACCTTCAGATCTGAGGGAGGGGCCTCAATCCTCGCAGGCTGGGTTGTCAGCTTCACGGCTGTTCCCATTTTCCCTCCCGCTAGGTCGTTCCCCAGAAGAACATCCACGCCTTCCCCCGGCAACTCCGGCAGGACCCCCAGCTCTACTGGTCCCGACACCAACTCACCATCTACAAGGACCCTATGCAAGGGTACCACTTCGGTCCCTTTTCCAATGCCTTTCAGGGCTACCTCTCCCGTCGGAGGTCCGAACTCTAGCACTTTACGGCTAATCAATGATAGCTCAGCCCCACTGTTTCTCCAGATCCGTACTGGAATTTGTGGGCCTCCCTCCTCCAGGGACACGGTTCCTTCGGAACTAAACGTCTCACGCCCCTCCTGTACTCCATCTACCAGGGGCCCTCTCACCAATATCCCGATCGACGCGATACATCCTATAGGAATAGCTGCTTTCCCTTTTTCTGGCTCCCTCCTCGGAGCGGAGCACTTTGATGGAATATGCCCCACCTTTCCACAATTAAAACAGGTCAAACCAGGAAATCTCCAGGTTTCTGGCCTGGTATTCTCACTTTTCCGGCTAGCTCCCGGCTGAGTTTCCACCTTAGCCGGCGGCCTTTCCCTATCGTTCCCACGGTCTCTCGGGTAACTTTTTGTTGAGGAAAACCTTGTCTTGTGAGTGAGGGCATATTCATCTGTGAACCTAGCAGATTCTGAGACGGACTTAGTCGGCCTCTCAGTCAAATATATCCAGATCTCCTCCGGAACACAACTTTTAAATTCCTCAATCAAAACTAACTCCCTGTGACGCCCATAATCCTCGTCCACTCCTTCCGCGGTGCACCAACGGTCCAAGAGCACCCCCTTCTCATGGGCTAGCTCGGTATACGTTTGATTCCACCCTTTCCTTAAATTTCTAAACTTTTGTCTATAGGCCTCAGGTACCAGTTCGTAAGTCCGGAGAATGACCTTTTTTACCTCATCATAATTCTCCGCTCCTCCCTCCTCCAGGGACAAGGCCGCATATGCTCGTTGGGCTTTCCCCTTTAACACACTTTGTAACAACGCCACCCACTGCTCTTTTGGCCACTTCTGATTTACTGCCACCTTTTCAAAAAGCAAGAAATAACTATCGACATCTGTCTCCTCGAACAGGGGCACCAATCTCAACTCCCTACTAACATTAAACCGCTCTGCTTGGTCTAACCCTTGATCTCTTCGCTCGTTCTTCGTCTTCTCAATTTCCCGGTCATGTTGCCTCTGTTTCTCTTTCTCGTTTGCTTCTAGCTCCTTTAGGTGAATTTCATGTTGTCTTTGCCTCTCTCTCTCTCTCTCTCTCTCTCTCTCTCTCTCTCTCTCTCAGCCGCTTCCAGCTCTTTTAACTTAATTTCACGTTCCAGCTTTAATTTCTCCACCTCTAACTGAACTGTCCCACTTGATGGTACCTTTTCAGGGATATCTCCCAATACTTCAGCTTCAAACACCTTCTTCCCAATGTAATACTGGGTTATGACCCTTCATACCTCCCGCCTTTTCATGGACAACCTCACTTCTGTGAGGTTCAACCCCTTCGCTAAATTTAACAAGTCTGATTTTGTGGCCGCCTCTAGCCGTCGGGTTTTCCCTAAATTCACCCACGTCCATCTTTGCTGGTTTCCCGTCTGGCTACCCGCATAACCAGATTCACGTTTTTGATTTACAAGCCCAATTCACTGGCCTCCCAATTTGGTGTCAAATCTCGAGACGAGAACCCCCAAGTTGTTACGTATCCCGTAAATGGATAACTCACCAGCAAAGATAGAGAGGTCCATTGGAGTCTGATGGCACTATTTTCAAATGTTTTATTCAAAAGGGGAGCACAAAAAGCAAGGTTAACACAAACATTCAGATCATATATGTTGGTAAAAACTCAATCTAAAACGCGGGTATAGCAATAATCATCATTATGAAATAATCTCGACTGTTGTCTAGGGGATAATATATTGTCCGTTGGAAATATAAAAGCCACTCAGAAGTCTGCAGACTTTTGCCTTCCGGGGAATCGTTGGGTTTCACGTGTTTTAGAGGGATTGGTAGAAAATGAAAAGAAAACTTGCCCGGGTCTTTAGGCAGCCACTCCGTTAAATCAGGGGAGCATTGTTTTTCCCGTTGTTAGTTCAAGGTCTTTCTCAGTATCATCAGCCATCCACTCCCTAGGCCAAAGGAGTTAGGAGCGCACGTGGTGTGCGCGGCTTCCAGCTCTCACGGTAGCGTTGAGCGATCGAGTTCTTCGGGAGCGTCTCTCTCTGGGGGTACCGCCTCCTGCAATCCCCTTTTATCTTTACTTGCAGAGTTGTGGCTGTCCATCAAAGTAGGGGGATGCAATCTCCACCCCCACATGGCCCGAGGGTGTTCATGTTCTTGGTAGTTGTCACGCAGCCAGGTCTTGCACAGGTGCCTCTAAGAACAAATGGTCAAAACCGTTGCATTGTCTCTCACTTCCGAGTCCCGAATTAATAGCGATCTTGCGATTCTCCGGAAGGAGGGGGCTGCTCCCGCTCCTTCGGCCCCTCAGAGCTGTGGTACCTTCATAACAATGCTCCCTGAAGAAGAAGAATCTCTGAGTTGTAGACTGCATATATATATTGATAATAAATTTACCTTTGATAGTAAACCTTTGAAGTACAATAAAAGTTAATGACAATGAAAGGTATCTGTTTCAATGAGCATGCCTGAGCTAAACTTAGCTGCCAAAGGAGATCCATCAATACTGTCCCATACTCTCCTGTTGGTGACGTCAGAAGGACCATGGTAGTCTCATTTCACAAGTGCTAGTATAACATCCAATTGCCACCCATGTACTCCATCACTTCCAATCACACTATCCTCTCTTCACCCACCCATTACTTTCACCGGCTTCATCAGTTCAAGGCCTCCTATTCACAAACAAGCAGCAACAACCAAAAAAAAATCACCACAATTCTTCTTCCCTTTTCAGTGACTCCAGATATTCAATCTTTGGTTTACTCTCTTCAGTTCTGGAGTTGGGATCTAGTCATACGGATCCCTGCTATGATAACTACCCCACATAAAAGATGAAAGTAATCTGATAATAACACGGCCCCATAAAAATTCTATACAGACAGGGGTGGAGTGATTGTGAGCCATCTTTGTGTCAGCACTTGCCCAACAAGACATGGTCCATTCTGAAAAGTTTTGATCTTCGAAAAGCAAGTGAGGAACTAATTGCAGAAAAAAGTCTGTCAGGCAGGAGTCTCCCAGAATCCAGCCAGCTACTAGGCCTCCTCTACATTTTTTGACAAGTTGACTGAACCCACGATTGATTTAGAAGAGTACATTTGCATAAAGGAAGTCATTTGTTGACAGCAGCACACAATCCTGAAGAAATAGGGAACCCTTGACCATCTGCTTGCCACTCACAACCAACTCTCCATCTCAATACAGCACCAGTCAACCTCCTCCCTCAGAGCCCCAGTTTCCAGTTCCCAAACACTTTAATGGATCCCCAACTCGATGTTGCAGCTTTCTGTCCCCCATGCAACTTACATTTTGAGCTCAAGCCATCTCTATATTCTATGGGTCGAGCCAAAATTGTCTTTGTCATCTCTAAACTGACTGGACAAACTTTGACCTGGTCTGCTGTTAACTGGGACAATAGAATGTCCATTTGCTTAAATATGAGGAATATCAGGTTTGCTGGGCTCTCTTCTGTGAGTGATTCAACTTTACCATCAGCAACTGACCAGACTCCAAGAACACGAAGGTGGATGCCCTATCACAACAGTTTGATGCAGCTGAAATGGAGATCAACGCTCAGCCAATCATTCCATCCTCAGAGGTTCTGATGATCTGGAAACTTGAGAACTATATCAGGCAGCCCCTATAGCACAAGCTTGCTCGGAACAACATATTGGACAGCCACATATTCAGATTCAGATTCAGATTCAGTTTATTTGTCATTTAGAAACCACAAGTGCAATGCAGTTAAAAAATGAGACAATGTTCCTCCAGAATTATATCACAAAACGCATATGACAAAACAGACTACACCAGAAAATCCACATAACGTTTGGCAATCCCCAATCCAGCGTCCGGAGAGGCTGCTGCGTATTAATATCGCACTACCATCTTAGCATGTTCCCCAGAAAGGAGCTCCAAATCCACCAGACAAAACAAGACTATATCTGTGTCAGCAGCTGTGTACTCCAAGGTGCTGGAGTGGGTCCACTCCTTCCCCTCTATGACCATCCAGGTTCACAACGGACTCTGGACTTTCACAGATGTTCATCACTGCCTGACATCAATGTGCCCAGTCATATTCCTACAACCAGCAGGCCTCTGGGCTCTCATAGACTCTCGATGCCCATGGTCCCATATTGCCATTGATTTCATCGCAGGTTTGCCATGTTTCAATGGGGCCACAGTGATGGACTAGTTCTCCAAGGTGACCCGCTTCATTGCTTTCCCCAAACGTCCATCAACTGCTGAGATGGCAGACCTGGTTCTCCAACAGGTGGCTTCCCTCAGGAGATTGTGTCAGATTAGGCTCTACAATTCTACAATTTGTCTCCTGATTCTGGCAAGCCTTCTACTCTCTTTTCTACACCTTTGTGAGTTTGTCCTCTGGCTATCATCTGCAGACCCATGGTCAGTCAGAAAGAGTCAATCAGCAAGTGGAGCAGTTTCTGCAATACTTCACTGCCTCTAACCCATCTACATGGATGAAGTATCTGCTCTGGGCTGAACTGTTCCACAATCTACACACCTCCTCTGTCATGGCTATGTCACCCTTTGAAGAGCTTCATGGCTACTAACCCCCACTGCTCCCCGCAGAAGAGCCAACGGTTGAGATCCTGTCCACCAGGTCCCTGGTTCTCCAATACTGGACCACACCTACTACTACCAGATTAATCACCATTGGTGCCCAGCGAGACTATAGCTTGGGACAGTGTCTGACTATCCACCCAAGATCTGCCCCAGTACATCGACTCCTGCTCATTCACATTCTGATTTATTGATCCCTTTAAGATTACCTATCACATTAACACAGTCACTTACTATCTCCAGCTGCCACTCTTCCTTAGGATCACACCTACCTCCCACATGTCCTACCTCAAGGCCATTGCCCAAGGAACACACTACCCAACTGAGGCTGCACAACTGGAATCAATGATGGTGGAAGTGGGCCCAGTGTAAGACCATAAAACCGCAAGACATAGGAGCAGAATTAGGCCATCTGGCCTATTGAGTCTGCTCCACCATTCAATCATGGATGATCCTTTTTTTTATTCCTGGAACCTTTGATGCCATGTCCAATCAAGAACCTATCAATTTGTGCCTTAAGTACACTCAACGACCTGGCCTGCACAGGAAACCATGCTGACTTTGTATTCTCTTGTCCTGTGTCACTGAGTACTCCATCACCTTATCCTTAACAACTGAATCTAACATCCTCCCAACCACTGAGGTCAGGTTAACTGGTCTATAATTTCCTTCCTGCTGCCTTACTCCTCTCTTAAAGAGTGGAGTGACATTTGCAATTTTCCAGTCCCCTGGCACCATGCCAGTGTCCTTTGATTTTTGAAAGATCATTTCTAATGCCATCATAATCTCTAATGCTACCTCTTCTAGAACCCTGGGATACAGATCATCTGGTCTGGGTGACTTACCTTTAGGTCCTTTAGCTTTCCAAGCACATTCTCTCTTTCAATAGTAACTGCACCCACTTCTCTTCCTTTACACACTACAACATCAGGCATACTGCTATTGTCCTCAACAGTGAAGAATGATGCAAAATACTCATTTAGTTCATCAGCCATCTCCTTGTACGCATTATTTCTCAAGCCTCATTTACTTGTGGTCCTATATCCACTTTAATTTCTCTTTCACATACTTGAAAAAACTTCTGCTATCCACTTTGTTATTATTTGCTAGCTTGCTTTCATATTTCATTTTTTCCCTTCTAATGATATTTTTATTTGCTTTCTGTAGGTTTTTAAAAACTTCCCAATCCTCTATCTTCCCACTATTTTTTGCTTTGTTGTATGCCCTTTCTTTTGCTTTTACAATGGCTTTGCCTTCCCGTGTACTATATTACTATTTAAGTATTTCCTCATTTTTGGAATACATCTTTCCTGCACCTTCCTCATTTTTCCCAGAAATGCACACCATTGTTGTTCTGCTAACATCCCTGCCAGCAGCTCCTTCCAATTTACTTTGGCCAGCTCCTCTCACATACCACTGTAATTTCCCTTACTCCACTGAAAAACTGCTACATCAGACTTTACTTTCTCCCTATCAAATTTCAAGTTGAATTCAATCATATTATGGTCACTGGTTCCTCAGGGTTCTTTTACTTTAAGCTGCTTAATTGCCTCTGGTTCATTACATAACACCCAATCCAGTATAGCTGATCCCTTAGTTGGGTCAATGACAAAGTGCCCTAAAAAGTTATCTGTTTGGCATTCAACAAACTCACTTGCTTGAGATCTATTACCAACCTAACTTTCCTACTTGACCTGCATGTTAAAATCTCCCATGACTACCATAACATTGCCCTTTTGACTTGCCTTTTCTATTTCCTGTTATAATCTGTGGTCCACCTCCGACACCACTGTTGGGAGGCCTGTATATAACTGCCATCAGGGTCCTTTCACCCTTGCAGTTTCTCAACTCAATCCACAAGGATTCAACATCTTCTGATCTTATGTCACATCTTTCTATGGATTTGATGCCATCCTTCACCAGTAGAGCCACACCAGCCCCTCTGCCTACTTTCCTATCCCTCCGATATAACGTGTAACCTTGAACGTTCAGCTCTCAACTACAACCATCCTTCAGCTACAGTTCAGTGATGGCAACAACATCATATCTGGCAATCTGTAATATTGCCACAAGATCATCCACCTTATTTCTTATAGATACAACATCTTAAGTAACGTATTTGCTATCCTTTCTGATTCTGCATCCCTAATGCTACTCAGCATGTTGGCTGCAACTAAGTCCCATCACCTGCCTGCCCTTCCTGACAGTCTGACTGTATGCTATCTTTACTATTTTACCATCTGTCCTATCCTGAGTCCCTTCACTCTGGTTCCCATCTGATGCACCATCAATAACTCACTCTGAGACGTAAGGCGAGATATCGGCTTTTATTGACTGGAAGAAGGAACCAGGAGTGAGTGACCATCATACTACATCCTGGAGACTGAGAGAGAGCATAGGCCTCAGATCGCCTTTATACAGGGGTCTGTGGGAGGAGCCACAGGAGCAGTCAGCAGGGGCGTGTCCAGACAGGCACACGTAGTTCACCACACCATCCCCCCTGCCAAAATAGTTTAAACCCTCCCCAACAGCCTTAACAAACCAGCCCACAAGAATGTTGGTCCCCCTTGGGCTCAGATGCAACCGGTCACTTTTGAACAGGTCAATGATCCAAGAACCTGAAGCTCTGCCCCCTGCACCAGCTTCTCAGCCAGGCATTTACCTGCCAAATCATCCTGTTTCTACCCTCACTGACGCATGGCACAGGCAGCAATCCAGAAATTACTACCCTGGAGGTCCTGATTTTCAGCTTTTTACCTAGCTCACTACATTCTCTTTTCAGGACATCATTGCTTTTCCTTCCTATGTCATTGTTACCAATATGTATCAAGACATCTGGCTGCTCCCCTTCCCTCTCCAAAATGTTATGGATGTGATTTGAGACACCCCTGACTCTGGCAGCTGGGAGGCAACATACCATCCGGGTGTCCTGTTCACATCCACAGAATCTCCTGTCTGTTCCCCTCACTATTGTGTCTCCTATCACTACAGCTCCCTTCTTCTCTCTCTTTCCCTTCTGCACCAATAACACATACTCAATGCCTGTAACCTATGTGCCATGGCATTTCCCTGGGAGATCATCCCTCACAAAAGTATCCAAAGCGGTATACTTGTTTTTGAGAGGAATTGCCACAGGGGTGTCTGCTCTAACTGCCTGTTTCCATTTGTCCTGACAGTCACCCAGCTACTTGCCTCCTGCAAATTCGGGATGACTACTTCCCTGTAAATCTGATCGTTTATCTCCTCACTCTCCTGTTCAAGCCGAAGGTCATCCAGTTGCTGCCCCAGATCCCTAACACGGTCTTCAAGGAGCTGCAGCCAGAGGTACCTCACGCAGATGTAGTTGCCCGGGAGATTAGTTCTCCAACATTCAGCATGAAAAACACACCACAGCCATTTAAAAGGTACAGTAAGAGGGGTAAAAAAAATGAAAAGGAAACCTTAACAGACACTTTACAGAAAGCAGAGGCCTCTTTTGAGGCAATGCCTGTCACTTCTACTCTCGCCGCTGGCCTACTCACGACAATGGCCACTCCACTTATCGCTTCTGTACTTTTATTTAGTTCGCAGAGCTCTGTTGATGCCACTGATGGGCCCCATATAATGGACAAATGCCATATAAATAACCACCACCGACCTGCAAGAAACAACTCTTTGTAGAGCTCTGTTGACACTGCTGATAGGCTCTCTACTTGAGTCATTGGTTAATGGATTCATGTCATCCTGAATATGGTGTACAGTACATGGTCATCTGAGAACAGTTTGGCCTGGAGGAAAGGTTTTTTGGTGCTGTCCTATCAGGCCTTCACAGGCAGGCCTCTCCCAGTCTCCACCCAGTTAAAAGGAATCATGTGCCACGTGTTTTCAACTCGTCACCAGCAGCTTATCTAAACCCAGCTCTCGTCTTCAGCTCTTGTTCTGTCATTCAAACTAGTTGCTCCTATCCTTTAGTTGCTATTTTGCCTGTTGTGTTAAGTATTGTTCTATCTTAGTTGTGACCTCTCATGGCTTGTTATTTTGCAGTTTATTAGTAAAGAACGGCTTACCACTAAATTGTTGCTGCTCCTCTGCTTCTAGGTCAAGCCTTTGCTATATTTCCCAACAACAGCTTCATCAGTATTCAGCTTAATTCTATTCTAAGATGTAAATTTAGTAAACAAAAGGGCAAAAGTGAGGCTGAGTATTACTTCCTTATGCACACATTTCCAGCAGGAATCACTGATTAGGAATTAAGAAGAATCATGACTAATATTTTCAAACATATACTCAGCAGCCACTTTATTCTTTCTTTTTTCAATCTTTTTATTGATTTAAAAAGAAGTGTGAATACAAACAGGAGGCGAATATCTCTGGTATATATGTCAATAGCAGTGCATATAGAAGGTAACATAAACAATATCAGAATCACACAGTGTTGATCTACAAAGTATAAATTTGATATAGAATGTATAAATCTCCTCTTATCAATTTATAAAGAAAGGAAGAACTATTAGAAATTTTCATAAAAGAAAAAAAAACACTATTCTAAACAGAACAAAAGGACTGGGCAGTCCCTCCTGAGAGGAAAACCAAGAGAAGATTTGTGATAGATGTAATGCTCAGGTGGCCACTTTAACTCACATGTTTTGGTCTTGCATAAAGTTGGAGAATTTTTGGGAAGATGTTCAAAAGTGCTGGATCTGGATTTACAACCAAACTTATTTACAGCTATATTTGGGATTATTCCATCGGAAGCAGGATATATTCCTGCCTCTGCTCAGCGGATGATGGCCTTTTCAACGTTATTGGCTAGGAAAGCCATTTTACTTAAATGGAAGGACCCATACCCTCCTACCACCTTTTATTGGCTTTCCTCTATCATGTCCTCTTAAAGTCTAGAGACAGTAGCCATTTTATTAGGTACACCTGCTCATTAATGCAAATATCACATCAGCCCATCATGTGGCAACAATTCAATGCACATGTAGACATGGTTGAATGGTTCAGTTGGTGTTCAGAGCAAATATCGAAGTGGGGAAGAAATGTGATCTAAGTGACTTCAGCTGTGGTATGATTGTTGGTGCTAGACGGAGAGGTTTAGCTATCTCAGAAATCTCCTGGGATTTTCATGCACAACAGCCTCTAGATTTGACAGAGAATTGTGTGAAAAATAGAAAGAAGATGCAATGAGTGGCAGGTCAGTGGGTGAAAAAGCCGAAGATTTGTGAGGTCAGAAGAGAATGGCCAGATTGGTTCAATATGAGGTGGAAGGAGGCCATACAGTTACCATGTAAATAAAAACATCAAGTGAGTGAGAGTTCTGTAGTCAAAAAAAAGCTTTGCGAATGAGAGAGGCTGGAGGAGAATACCCTGAATGATTCAAGCTGCCAATACCTCAAATAACCATGCATTACAACAGTGGTGTGCAGAAGAGAATCTCTGAATGCACAACATGTCGAACCTTGAAGTGGATGGGCTACTGCAGCAGAAGACCATAAAAGTATGCTCAGAGGCCACAGGATGTATCTAATGAAGTGGACACTGTGTGTAAATCAGGTAGTAATGAGATGCAATGTACCAGGCTTAGTATGGCCACATTTCAACACAGATTTGGAGTCAGACCTCAGCCTTTCTGGTGTCTATAACTCTGTAAGACATTGATAAAACTAGTTCAACCCAGTTTTTGTCTTCTCATTCAAATTTTGTCAGATATACTCAGTCAATCTATATACAATATATAAAACCTTGAGAGGAAGAAAATAAAGACAATTTTGAACAGCTAGGTAACAGTATTTTGCAAGCATCAAGCAGTCAATTCAGAGGAAGGCAGTGCCATTGTGTATGGTTGTTAAGCACAACAAAGGTTTAGACTGCATAAGTGACCTTCAAACATTCATTCATGCAATAGCAATTTCAATCTGAAGATTTCTTTGCCTTTGACCATACTATTTATACTCTATATTCAGCCTTTAACATACTGAACTCATAACTGTCATTCATGAACAACAAATCAGGTTTAAGACTGAAAACAATAGCCTTGCTTGACCATTCCTGATACTTCAGTGTTTTGCTTTCTGTAATTCATTCATTAGAAATGCAGTTATATTACTGCTTTGAGTTGATCCATTGTGACTTTGGATGAATATTGAAGGACAGCATTAATCTGAAGTCATGTCATTGAGCTAGCTAACTCCTATGCACAGTACATTTGGTCCATACTGAATGCAGTGTAACTCTACACTATTTTCTCGTGTAAATCAAATTATGTAGATCTGGTAGATTGGGAAAATTAGGTTAGTGCTGTATCCCAAGAGACAGAACTTGTAGAATGCCTATGTGATGGATTTTTAGAGCACCCTGTGGCTGAGCCAACTAGGGGAATGGTAGTTCTGGATTGGGTGTATTTGTAATGAACCAGAATAGATTGGGGAGCTTAAGGTAAAGGAATCTTTAGGAGATAATGATCAAAATAAAATAGAATCTACCCTGCAGTGGATGTATCAATATTACAGTGGAGTAAAGGGAATTACAGAAGCATGAGAGAGAAGCTGGTCAATGTTGATTGAAAGGGAACACTAGCAGGGATGGCAACAGAACAGCAATGGCTGGAGATTCCAGGAGCCATTTGGAAAGCACAGAAAAGAAATGTTCTAAAGGGTGGATGACACAACTGTGGCTGACAAGGGAAGTCAAAGACAGCATAAAAGTAGAAATGAGGGCATATAATAGAACAAAATTAGTGTCAAGTCAGAGTATTAGGAAACTTTTTAAAACACAATACAAGCCAACAAAACGCTTTAGGAGAGAAAAATAGAAAATATGAAGAAAAGCTAGCCAATAACACAAAAGAGGACACAAAAACATTTTTTCGGATATATAGGGAGAAAAGGAGAGATATGGGTAAATATTTTACCACTGGAATATGACACTGGAGAGGTAGTAATTGGGGACAAAGAAATGGCAGGTGAATTTACTAAGTAAACTGTGTCAGCCTTCATTGTGGAAAACGCTAGCAGAATGCCAAAAATGTAACAGTGTCAGGGGTAGAAGTGAGTGTAGCTGCTATTGATAAGGAGAAGGCGCATTGCAGCTGAAGTGTCTGAAGGTAGATGAGTCAACTGGACCAGATGAACTAAGCCCCAAGATTCTGAAAGAGGTAGACGAAGAGATTGTGGAGACATTAGTAAAGACCGTTCAAGAGTCAGTAGATTCTGCAATGGTTCCAGGGAACTGGAAAATTGCAGATGTCACTCCTTTCTTAAAGAAAGGAAGGAGGCAAATGAGAGGAAATTATAGGCCAATTAGCCTGAATTCAGTGGTTGGAAAGATGTTGGAGTCCATTTTTAAGAATGAGGTTTGGGGTACTTGAAGGCACATGGCAAAATAAGCCAAAATCAGCATAGTTTCCTTAGGCTTAAGGAGGAATCATGCCTCAGAAATCTGTTGGAATTCTTTGAGGAAATAACAGACAGGATAGACAAAGGAGAGTCAGTGAATGGTGTTTATTTGGATTTTCAGAAGGCCTCTGACAAGGTGTCACACAAGGTAAGAGCCCATAGTATTACAAAAAGATACTAGCATGGAAAGAAGATTGGCTGACTGACAGGAGGCAATGAGTCAGAAAAAAAGGCATCCCATTCTGGTTGGCGGCCAGTAACTAGTGGTGTTCCACAGAGGTGGGTGTTGGGACCACTTCTTTTCACCTTATATGTCAATGATTTTGATGTAGGCATTAATGACTTTGTGGCCAAGTTTGTGAATGATACAAAAATAGGTGGAGGGCCAGGCAGTGTTGAGGAAGCAGGTTATCTACAGAATAACTTAATCAGATTGGGAGAATGTGCAAAGAAGTGGCAGATGGAATGTAGTGTAGGAAAGTGCATAGGCATGCACTTTGGCAGAAGGACTAAAGATGTGGACTATTTTCAACATAGGCAGAAAATTCAAAAATCAAAGGTGCACAGGGATATTGGAGTTTTCATGCTGGTTTCTCTAAAAGTTAACTTGCAGGTTGTATTGGTGGGAAGGAAGTCAAATGCAATGTTAACTTTCATTTTGAGTGGACTTGAATACAAAAACAAGGATGTAATGCTCTCCACTACATAGCTATAGAGGTTTATCAAAGCTTTAGATGTCATGTTGAATCTTCATTAACTCCCAGGGAAGTAGAGACGCTTCCATACTTGCTTCATAATTGCACTTATGTGCTTGGCCCAGGACGGGTTCTCCAAAATAATAACACCAATGAACTCAAAGTTACTGATCCTCTCCACTTCTGATCCCTGGATGAGGACTGGTTCTTGAATCATTGGTTTCCACTTCCAGAAATCAAAAATCAGCTCCTTGGTCTTGCTAATGTTGAGTAAGACGTTGTTATGGTATCACTCAGTCAGATTTTCACTATCCTTCCCATATGCTGATTCATCACCACATTTGATTCAGTTTACAACAGTGGTGTCATCAGCAAACTTGGATATGGCTTTGGAGCTGTGCTTAGCCTCACAGTGCTAAGTGTAAAGTGAGTAGAGCAGGGGGCCAAACACACAGCCTTGTAGTGCACCTGTGTTGATGGAAATTGTGGAGGAAATGTTGTTGCCAATCTGAACTTGGCACTTGGAAAATCATAATGTTTAGACAGAGGCAAAAAAAAATTTTAAAAGGTACATGACATTTGGTAAATCCTTCACACAAGAATTTCTGCAGATGCCAGAAATTTTGAGCAACACACACAAAATGCTGAAGAAACTTAGCAAGTCAGGCAGCATCTATGGAAGGGAATAAACAGTCGACATGCCGGGTTAAAACCCTTAATCAGGACTAATAAGTCATCTAACATTAGCTTCTAAGACAAAGATGGCAGGGTTACCAATACTGTGGGGATTTGCATAGTTAAAGTGTTATTCTCCCATTCAAAGCAGGCATAAAAGGCATTGAGGTCATGGGGAGGGGCTGTAAAGCATCACAGCCATTTATGCTGTTAGCATTTGCCTTATAGAAGGTAATAGAAATTGGTTCCATCAGCCTTTTTTTCCTTATTTGTTTGACATATCACCACGAGTCTGTGTCTATAAACTAAATCCCCACCACACCTGGCTCCACCTGCCCATTATCCCCTGTATCAGATTCAATCTAATGCCTACCAGGCTCCATCTCAACCCTCCCTCTTACTGCTTTTTTCTGACTATCTTCACTCTGCACTCTCTGTTGTGATGCAGAAATTCAACCCAAAACATCCACAATCCCTTTTCCTCCACATGTTTTACTTGATCCATTGTGTTTCTCAAACCATTTGCTTTTTTTTCTTACCTACTGATATACATTTTAACAGTGTACATGGGGATGCTGAGTGATTTACACAGGCTGTGGGCCAAAAGATACATGATTATTTCTACCACAATATTGAAAGGTTTACACTACACTCAGATAAGCTTCGGGAAGAAAACTACAGAAGCAGCTGCCAAACAGATCATCAGGGCCAAGTGCCTCAACCTAAAAAGCACTGGTTTAAAATTATCCAGTTCTTGGCATGTATTTCTCTTACTGTAAAGTAAATGTTTGTTATGACACTTACATCTTTGTACGATGACATAATTATCCCCGAGGGCCAAAACTGAGATGAAAAGTTCTTTCATGAAATGCTACAACAGCCATTAACAAGGGAGATGACAATGTGATGACAGAACCATACGATGCCCAATCTCGTTATAGCAACCATTTTGAATGATAGTAATATCAACTGGCAGTAATGTCAAACATCAAATCTCCAACTTTTAGCCAGGATAAAAGGTGAAATATATCTACACATCTTTGACATTTTTTAAACTCTTAAATTTCCCAAAATATGACAGGATCAGATATGACAAAAAGCCCTACCAGCTAGCCTGAAAATCTGGAAGTCATCTGTGGTAGTGGCATGGTTGAGATTAGATTAAATGGTGAATTTGTAGAACCAGTTCAGAGCATGGCATTGTGAATTCAAGAAAGACGTTGATAAAGACAGAAACGATTCTGCTGATGCTGAAATGAAGAGATATAACGTGGGAACAAAGTCAAAAGAATGGTAAGAGTTGGTGTAGTGCATGATCACTGTTCTTTTTCTGTTTGACACATGAACAACTATTGTTCCAGATTTTCATATCCTAATCTTGCTAAAATCATACATATATCCTTTACATGAGAAAATCTGTAGATGCTGGATACCCAAGTCGTCACTTTTATTGTCATTTCAACCATAACTGCTGGTACAGTACACAGTAAAAAATGAAACAACATTCCTCCAGGACCATGGTGCTACATGAAACAAGACAATACAACACTAGACTACGTGAAACACACGCAAGATGCTGCAAGAATTCAGCAGGCCAGGCATAATCTATGGGAAAGAGAAAACTGCTGAAACCCACTGGTTTCCTTGGCTGCGTAAGTCTAGGGAAAACACTCTCCAGTCCCACGAAACCCATGACATTGAGAGAGCTCTCCCACCCCGGTTTGTGTGGATGCTGTGTAATTTGCTACCCTGTTATAAATTAATGCCACAAAATAACAGACAGTATACTGTCTAGGATTAAAGGAATTCTATTTATGAAACTTAACTAAGGGGTAAGTAAAGAAAAACAAAAATAAAGGGCCGATTTTAGTTAAACAGTCAAATGTGCACAAGTTGGAGCTAAACGGTTCACCAATATTCACCGATCCTCAATTGATCTTGACACCTGGCTTCATCAGATCACAGTCTAACAGCAGGTCGAATCCAGATCCTTCCAGCATCTTCTCTCTTCATCTCCACCGAACAGAAGCCCCCAAGACCAACCTTAGAGTCTCTCTCCAGAAAAACCTCCTCACAGTTCCACCATCCTAATTGGATGGCACACATTCCTCATCATCCCTCACCTTCAACAATAACCCACACAGGCTGAAAACAGAACAGACGGCTCTTACAGAACTGCTAAATAAAATACCTATAGCATAACAGTAAAAACATGAAGCAGGGCATTACACAGTCGATGTTTCAGGCTGAGACCCTTCATCACGAATGGGAAAAGAAGATGAGAAGATGGTGGGGGAGAGAGGAAGAAGTCCAAGGTGGCAAGAGATCGGTGAAACCAGGAGAGGGAGAGGTGGTGAGTAAACAGCAGGGAAGTTGGTGAAAGAGATAAAGGGCTGGAGGAGGGGGAAATCAATAAGAGAGGATAGGAGGACTATGGCAGAAAGGGAAGGAAGAGGAACACCAGAGGGAGGTGATGGGCAGGCAGGAAGATAAGATGAGAGAGGGAAATGGGAATGAAGAATGGGGAATGGTGAAGTGGGGGAGGGAAGAGGTGCAATTACTGGAAGTTCATGAAATCGATGTTCATACCATCAGGTTGGAGGCTATCCAGACAGAAGATAAAATGTTGTTCCTCCAACCTGAATGTGGCCTCATCACGGCAGTAGAAGAGGCAATGGACAGTCTTCTGATGAATACCCTTGGCCCGAAATGACAACTGATTATTCTTGTCCAGAGAAGCTGTCTGGCCTGATGAGTTCCTCCAGCATTTTGTGTGTGTACCCTTCAGTTTTACTGGGAAATTCACTGTTTGTAACATAGAAAGATAGGATCATTTTTCTCTCTTGTTTCAATTGGTTAAAGATAATGAGATATTTAGCCAGGAGATAGACAGAGTTAAACACAGACAGTTTCATAAAAGTATATATTTTTTGTGTGGGTATTACACTAATGCCTTTAAGATCTAAGATCTCATAGATGAAGCTGGGACAATACAATATGTGAGGCCTCAACATATAATTTATTGTGATTATTAGTTGGTTACATTAGATAGTACCTGTAATTAGCTGAAACAATAACAGCAAAATCATAAGAAGCTTACCAAAAAGATTACTTTTCAGCAACTGCAGGAAACAGAAGATAGAATGCAAATCTAATATACATAGTGCATGGAAATTATATTTATAATCAGATTGCAGCAAAATGGTGAATAAAATTTGCCTTGATATCTTGAATCTGACTCCTGACAGGAAGACACTACACAAAAAAATGATGCTTAGAAAATCAATGCAGAAATGATTTATTGTCATCTGGGAGATCCAGACCAGGTACGGCACATTCATCATAAAGACAGAACCTTAATAAAGACAAATATAAATCCATGTGTTTGTCTAACAGACATTTGCTCAGACCTGCATATGAAACTAGGTGTTGTTCCAATATTCAGTTGAGGGGGTTTTAGAAAAAGGTTTGGAATTCAAGAGCAAACCAGCTCTGATATGACTATTACTGCACAGCTTTGCACTTCCAGATATTATCATTATGAATGGTGACTTGTGTGATCACCCAGCCTAAGTAACCACTCCAGATTCTAGACTTGTTTTAGTTCAGCAGCTGATGTTGAATTAAAACACTTAGAAGTTGCATTCAATGACATATCATTCAGAGGGAATCAACAAAAAAAGCAGTCAAAACTGCTGTTGGAAGGAGAAATAGTGTCGTAAGGACGTGGCTGGGAATGAACCCAGGTGCAGGACATAGGCAATGAGGCAGAGTCGTTAGGCGTTAGCACCACTGCAAACGGACAGCCGTTATCTCGGAGAGTCTTTATACAGAGACAAGGTTCACGTGGAGAATACAGGAGATGATGCAGAACTTAGAACTGACAGTCCTAAATAACCATGAAACGAGGTTACTCATACAAGAGTTCGCCAACAAACTGGCAGTTTCTTGTTGTGATTCCAGGGTTTTTATCCTGCAGTTACTGATGGGAAGCAGGTGTGTGTAATTTGCTGAACTGGGAACAACTGGAAATCAGGCAAGGGGGTTAGGGCCCAATTAAAGAGATAATTGGGAATTTCCAGACGGGACCATGACAAACAGAGAGTTACTTCAAATCAGAATTTCAAATCTTTCCCAAACATCACCATCACAGCTTCACTTAAACTTCATTGTAACTCTTGTTTCACACAAACTATAGTGAATGTCATTGTAGCAGATTGAGAGAGGTCACAAACAGTTTTGTAGCAAGTGAATCACTCCAACCTTTTCAATCCCCATATTCATTTAGTATATCACAGAAAAGGCACTACAGGGAAGGTCACCAAAAGCTTGTGGATGTAACTTACTAATTAGGAAGTCAGAACTAAAAGGTGAAATAAAGATATTTTTGAATGATAGCTATGATATAATGCATTATTAAAGATGGAAATGAACAAAATAACTTTGCAACAAAAAAACAAAGTCTCAGAAATCCCATTATGATAGTAACCTCCCTGTTTGCTGGAGAAATTGTGGAAATCAAAATGCAAATCATTATCATATTTTTTGGGACTGCTGTTATCAAAAGCTGTTGGAAGGGGATACACAATGTCCTACAAGACATCTTTAAATGTGAAATACCCTTGCAAAGTAAGACCATATATTTTGGATATATACCTCAAGAATGGTTGAAAAGAGATAAATATTTAATGAATATACTGGTGGTGGCTGGTAAAAAGACTCTTACTAGGAAATGGTTATTCCAGGACAGCCCAACTTTAAATACATGGATGGAAATTACAATGGACATTTACAAAATGGAGAAGGTAACAGCATCTGTTAATCGTAAGCTGGAACAATTTGATTCATACTGGGAAAAATGGTTTAACTACATAATGCCTCATAGGCCTGATTTTATTCTCACAAATCAATGAATCTATTGTAAAAAAAAAGATCACTCCCTACTTGTATGTAGTTCTTTACTTTTGCTTGTTTTTTTCTTTCCACCTTTTTCTATAAGTGTATACGTCAGATAAATACTTCGTAGAGATTTGTGATATATATGATTATATGATATATATGTACAATGTCTGAAATACATCTTATTGAAGTGTTTGTTTGATGAACTTCAATAAATAAAAAGTTACAAAAAAAAGGTCTTGGATTTTGAGTGTGACAACATGAATAATTTTTGACAAAAATATCAGCAACATCTGGAATCTGAACATATTGATAAGCACAAAATTCCAGTGTCTACTGTGAGTGATATGTTGCTCCTCCACCTGCAACATTCTTCAAGGGATGCACTGCCTATGGAAAACTTTTTAAAATGATTGTATTGATAAAAACTTTAACGTTTTCCATACTATTATTTGTTTAAAAGACCTTTGAAAAGATCACATAATAATAAATGAGGCATTGCTGAGTTTTAACCAGCTTTCCTACATATAATTAGAGCTGAACATCATCTTGGCCCTGAAAAGCTATGTATGTTACTTTGATAATATTTGATGAGTTTGTGGACAACACTCACAAAAGGCTAGTACTCAGCAAGTCAGGCAGCATCGAAAAATGGGAATAAACAGTCATTATTTATGATATTTAGCTAATAACAATTGACAAAGAAGATTTTGCTTCCTGAAGACTTTTGGGTATATCTTATGGATTTTGAGCAGCTGATCATGAAAATCACCATGAAAATTCCACATCACTCACCATTGTTTTAAAATTGTCTTTTTTTGTTATTTCAATTCATAATTCAAGTCAATTAAAATGTTGCCCACAATGTAAGCTTAAAAAGTTTTTGATCTTGTCCAGACACATCTAGGCATACTTAGGCAGGATGGATACTGCATGACAAGACAGGTTTTAGAAAGGTTATAGAAGCATCACGCACACACCATTCTTTGCATGTACAGAAGTTTGTGATTCTCTACGCACATAGCATATTGTGTATGTTTATTATAATAAAGTAATTGTATTTTCAGGTGTATTTGTGATAGCAATATGTCTCACTGATGTTGCAACAGCTGTGATACTTCCTATTATATTTGTGGTGAGTATACACTTAAATCTCAAACGCGGAGTATGACTGCTCTTATTAAGAAAGCCTATGAGCTCTACTTTGGGTGTAAAATTGGTGACCAAGGTAGTGTTGGTTCCTCACATTTGTTGCACAACATGCACTGTCAATCTTAGAGCTTGGCTTAGAGGTGCTCAGAGGTCAGTGCTGTTCGCTGTCCTGATAATATGGCAAGAGCAGAAGGATCATGTGACAGACTGCTACTTCAGTCTGACCAGAGTGCCTGATTTCTCTGCCAAAAACAAGATGTCCATTGAATAACCCAATCTTCCAACAGCTATAAGACCCGTGCCACATGACAATAATCTTCCAGTACCAAAGCCACCAGAGTTATGGAGTCTAGAAGAGGCAGGTGAAGATACCATAATGCACAAGCCAGGAATAGCAAACGACACTGATACTGATACAAATTTTAACCCCCTTTATGTTGAATTATCCTCATTTGATAACTCAATCTGAGTTAAAGGACCTGGTCAAGGTCCTGAGCTTTTCAAAGGCAAAAGGAGAAATACTCGGCTCAAGACTGCAAGGGTGGAACCTGCTGACACCAGACACTAAATTTTCTGTGAGGCATTTTGATATTTGAGACAAAGATTTCCCAGAACTACTGATGCCAAGATTAAGGAAGACACTTCAGGTGGTCCACAGATCAAACAGGCCATGAATGACAGGCAATTTGAAGAACTTCTAATGCAACCAGAGAAAATTGATGGGAAGGCATTCAAAGATGTTGTTGAAAATTTTCTTGCCGACCACATGCATCTGGTAGACAATATGCTTCAGCATACAAAACAATGAAGTTCAACATGTTATTAAAGATTAATTTCCTGCATTGTCGTATAGACTTATTCCCTGCAAATCTCAGTGCTGTCAGTGACAAGCATGGGTGATAGGTTTCACACTGACATTGTCGTCATGGAAAAATGTTATCAGGGCAACTGGAATCCATCAAAGCTGGCTGATTATTGTTGGGCACTTAAGAAAGAAACCTCAGACACAAGAGGACAATCATCAACAGAACATTTTTAGCTTAGTTGAACTATTGCAAATCTTCAGCACTATTATGCAATTAAACGCATTATATCAGTAACAGTTAAGTTCTTGTTTCTCCAAATTCCTATGTGATACATGAAGTCTGAAATTAGATTTCTTTTCAGCTTTAAGCAGTCTAACAAAATCACAGAAAATATCTGAGGAAACTACATATAAAAAATGCTGTCCAATGTTACTAATCCAGGTCTATAATTCAATCTTTATTTTAGTCTCCATAAAATATCTAAAACATTGGTTAAAATGTATAGCTCTTCCTTTCCTCATTTCTGTCTTTGAGGATTGTTCAATGTGATCGGTTGATAATTCTAATTGATTACGTCAATCTTGCTGGTCGCAGAAATGAACTACCGCTGGTATTAGAACCAAATCAATGTCAGGAATGGGGAAAATAATTTTAGAGATAGTTGGAACTTTTGTGCCAGATTTCATCAAAGGTCAGGACAAACAAGAGAGAATCTGCAGTTGCTGGAAATCCAAGCAACACACATAAAATGTTGGAGGACCTCAGCAGGCCAGGAGTGCTATCAGATTCCCCCTTCTCCAACCCTTTATCTCTTTCGCCAATTGACATCCCAGCTCTTTATTTCACACGATCCCCTCTCCCATTTTCACATATCACCTACCCCTTGTATTTCTTCCTCTCCTCCTCCTCTCTCCTTCTTACTCTGACTCCTCATCTTTTTTCTCCAGTCCCGATAAAGTGTCTCATCCTGAAATGTCGACAGTTTATTTTTTCTATGAATGCTGCCTGGCCTGCTGAGTTCCTCCTGCATTTTGTGCGTGTTGCAAAGAAGGTCAGGAGTCTTCTATGTAATTTTCTTCTCCCACATACTTATGCATACCAATTCACAAATTTTATTGTGAAAGCTTTTATCTTTAGATTTCCACCCCGTTGTAGAAGCCTTACAATAACTTTCACTAACAGGACATTGAAATGAGAAAGTCCCTGGTTTGAGGCAATCAATTTCAATGAACTATTTGTAGGAATCACTCATACTAATACAAACGTGGTGTTAGTCATTGCTGGGCTGTGACAGAAGGTTTTGTAGATCTTTAAAAGGGACTGTCACAACTTTCAGAGTCACAATCTGTGAATGGGATTAATCCTGCTACTGCTTTTAGTGACAGAATGGATTTGCATTGCTGCAGAACGAAACATTGAACAATTTCTAACCACAGAGCAGAAACTAAATTATGGCAGCAATACCAACACACTCATAGAGGTGGTGGTGATTAGTATGAAGGTTTAAACAAATAGCAATGATTGATCATACCTGGGAAAGCTGAAACTCCAGTTCTACATCTAATGAAGGACTGAGGGATCTAGGAAGGGGCTCGAAGGTAATAAGAAACTTGAAACAGCATTTCAACCTAATGCAATCTAAGAAGAGGCTTGCAGAAGGAAGTGGTAACTCATTGTGAGGTTTAAGTGATGGGTGAAAGGATGGATAAGTCTAAAATACATTCTTGAGAATATTTCAATCTAGGAAATGATCTTCCTTAATGCTTAGCTTTAGTACTCTCCTCACTTCCCTGGGGGAAGGAGGGGGTGCAAAAAGATCGACTAATCTCAATATTAACAGTCACAAGTGAAGAAATGACAGTAGTAGAAGGGCAGCCACAGAATTATTGTTGAACAATGAATCAACTCCTCTAGGGCTGCAGCAGAGATAAAAGGGAAATATTGCTGCAAAAATAAACAATTCTGACTTCATCACAAGAAGAGTTTATTAAATATTGCAAGAAATAACAAAGATTCAGAACAAAGGTCAATAGAGTCATTGAGCCATACAGCTAAGAAACAAGCCCTTCAGCCCAGCCTGTCGTTTGGTATGAAGTATAAACACTAGTTCATCAGGCTGCTGGTGTTCATGAATTCAGCTAACAAACAACTTAATTCTTTTTCTCACTCAGGTACTTCAAATCTTTCTTATAAATGCACCTATGCCATTTACCTTAACTGATTCCCTTACTGTACATAGAACACATTCTAAATTCCTTACTGGATTAATTGGAAACCAGTTTATGCTTAAATTCTCATTTTTGGATTCCCGTGGAAATAAATCCATTTTTTCCACCACTTGATTAAAAACCTCTTCATAATTTTTAAGATCTTCCTTGCCATTCGTCGTCTTCCCTTCTTTAATTAAAGTCCCCAAGATGGTTCCAATCCATATCATGAAGAATGTATTGCTTTCTTTATTTCCTTCACAATGAGGTATTATTTTTATTTTCCCTGAGATGCATATGAGTTGGGGAGAAATGACTATGAATAACCTGATCCATCTAATCCAGCTAGTATTTTCCCAGAGGTTGAACATCAGACTTGAAAGCCAGTCTGAAATGACTGGATGTCACCATGCATTCACTGACTTGTAGGCCCATGGTACCTTAGCAATGGTTCAAAGCAGCAAAACAGGGATAGAAGGAGAGAGTCCAATAACAGGAATGAAACCAAGGAGAACCCTTAGTTCATCCATCATCTAGCATTTTAATCAAGGTGTTCTTTTAGATATTAACTTTTATTTCTGGCACAGAATGCAGAACAGTGAGCTTGATCTCAGCTCAGGTATTTCGTGGGCCAATTTGAGGATGGAGTTTGGTCAATCTTGAAGCCTACGTTAGGACAGGGAGTGACTCAGCTAGATTTTGAATGGCCCAGTGCTACATTCCAATGTAATGTCTCATCAAATGATATTCACCTCAGTAAGGAGAGAACCCGTACACTGCAATGAAAGACAGGAGGTGGCCAAAGTGCACTTTTGATGCAGTGTTCCAGCACTCTGACTTCAGTGACTTTGTTGATCTAAATAAGTCAGGACTGTTCAGAACTGTGACTCATACACCACATTGCATTGCTCACAGCGTCACCCTCAACTTCAGCTCCATCTTGATCAAGCTATTCCATCATATAATTCCTCAGATCCAATCACCTTCAAGAACACTGATCCATCCATTTCTTACACTTCCTTACATCTTCCCTGAGATGACAGAGGCTGAAGAGAGATCTGAAAAAGATTTATAAGAGAGATAGTGTAGGCAGCTGGTATCTATTTTCCCAGCGTTAAAATGTTAAAAACCATAAGCCATAGCAGAATTAGGCCATTTAGCCCCTCGAGTCCACTCTGCCATTTCATCCTGGCTGATCCTGGATCCCATACACCTGCCCTCTCACCTTATCCCTTAGTGCCCCGTACAAACCGGAATCTATCAACTTCCACTTTGAACATACCGATAAACCTGGCCTTCACTGCAGACAGTGGCAGAGCATCCACAGATTCACCACTCATTAGCAAAAAAGAAATTCACCTTACCTTTATTCTAAAAGGTCACCCCTCAATTTTGAAACTGTGCTGTCTAGTTCTAGATACCACCAGCAGAGAAAACATCCTGTCCATATCCACCTTATCTAGTCCCTTCAATGTTCGGTGGGATTCAAATGAAATCCCCATGCATTCTTATAAATTTCAGTGAGTACAGGCTTAAAGCTGCCAAATGCTCTTCAAATGTTAATGCCTCCTTTCCCAGAATCATCACTATGAACTCCCTCTGAACTCTCTCCAATCACAATACATCCTTTCTGAGATGAGGGGCCTAAAACTGCTGACAATACCCACGTGCAGCCTGACCAGTGTCTTATAAAGCTTCAGCAGTATCTCCTTGCTTTTATATTCTATTCCCCTAGAAATAAATGCCAACATTGCATTTGCCTTCTTTACCACAGACTCAACCTGTGAATTAACCTCCTGGGAGTCTTGTACAAGGACTCCTAAGTCCCTTTGTAGCTCTGATGTTTGAATTTTCTCCCCATTTAGAAAATGGCCTGCACTATTGTTCCTTTTTCAAAAATGCAATATCATATATTTCCCAAACTGTATTCTACCACTTTTTTGCCCATTCTTTCAATTTGTCTAAGTCCTGCATTACTTCCTCAGCACTACCTACCCCTCCACATATTCTCATATCTTCCACAAACTTTGCCATAAAAGCCATCAATTCCACCATCTAAATTATTGACAAACAATGTGAAAAGTAGTGGTCTCAATACTGACCCCTGCGGAAAACCACTAGTCACTGACAGCCAACCAGCAAAAGTCCCTTTTATTCCTACTCTTTGCCGCCTGCCTGTCAGCATTTTCACTATCCATGCCAGTATATTCCCTATAACACCATAGGATTTTATTCTGTTAAGCAGCCTCATGTGAAACACCTTATCAAATGCCTTCTGAAAATCTAAGTAAATGACATCCACTACCATTACTTTGTCCACCCTGCTTGTTACTTCCTTGAAGAATTCTAACAGATTTGTCAGGTAAGGTTTCCCTTGCTAGAGACCATGCTGACTCCAAGTACCCCAAAACCTCATCTTTAATAATGGACTGTAACCATTTCCCAACCACTGAGGTTAAGCTAACAGGCCTATAATTTCCTCCCTTCTTCAAGAGTGCATGCAGGTGAGGGGCAAGAGGAGGTAAGTTCAAAGGAGATGTGGAAGGCAAGTTCTTATTTTACACAGAAAGCTGCGTATCTGGAATGTGTTGTCAGGTGTGGTAATGGAGGCAAATACAGTAGGAATGTTGCAGAGGTTTTCTAATAAGCATATGAAGGTACAGGAAATGGGGGATATGGACATGGTACCAGCAGAATTGATTAGTAATTTAGGCACTTAATTACTATTTTAATTATTTTGGTGGAGTATTGTGGCCAAAGGGCCTCTTCCTGTGTTGTACTGTTCTACTTATGTTCTATAGTTCTATGTTCTATCAATATCACTGTCACTCCACTATCACAGGGCATTGTAGCATAGCAGTTAGTGCAATACTTTACAGCTGTAGATTGGTTGGGGTTCAATTCACACCACTGTCTGTAGAGAATCTGTCCCATTTTCCCGATGACTGTGTGGGTTTCCTCCCATATTCTAAATATGTACCATTCAGGATTGGTCATAGCATGTGGGCATCCTATGCTGACACCAGCACAGCCTCAGATTGTGTTGGTTTTTGACACTGTACATTCTGATGTTTCAATGCAGTGATAAAGAAAGTTAATTTTTAAATTCCTTTTTCCCCAGTAGTCATTCCCAACAAGTGCCCTATGTTACCAGAAGATGAAGTCTAATCACAATCACTCATGAATCTGTTCTCTCACTTGAATTGAAGAAGAAAATAAAGAATACATGGGAGAGAACTAAAGGTGCTTCTTTGTAGATTTCCCAAGTTATTACTTACATGGTAGCAAGCACCGGAGATTGGAGGTGCTACATTTTCTTTGATCATTGAAAACAGAGGACAGGAAATTTCTCATCTGCTTTTTGACAAAATTGTCAGGGCCTATGTGTCAAACTGGTTAAATATGTTCATCTTTATAATACAAATGTGCTATATACAGATTACAAGCAGCAAAATGCAAAAATATTGCTTTGCAGTGCCTTTTTATGTTACACATCCCTCATTACAGAACAGCACAAATAAATCAAAAATGCCTGTTAAATCCCACCATGGTAGGTGAAGAATTCAAATTAAAATAATCACAGTAAAGATAAGTGTGAAACCTTGAGATTATAATGAAGACCCATCTGGTTCACCAATATTCTTCCAGTAAAGAAATCTGCCATGTTTATGTGTCCTCTATGTGACAGTAATCTAAAATACAAGATGAAGAGAGATAGTTAAGGAAGAAAATTAAGAATAAATGAAGATAAAAAATATAGAGAACTATATACCATATTGTAGCGGTGTGCTACACGCAGCGCTAAAATTACGACACGGAGTCGGTAACTGCAGTCGAAGGAAAAAACTTTATTCGAAAACTTCAGCCTCACTTTTAAGCCTCTGTCAACCGGCCCCCCATGGCGCAGAGGCTCCAAAGCTCTGTGCTCGCAAACCCCCGTAGGCTATCTAATTGTGAGTCAGTTCGGATACGCCAGGAAATGGGTCGCCACAATATATTCATTTTAATGTACATTCCTAGTGAAGGAGGAGAAAAGCAAATAAATAGAGTACCTACATACAAAGGATTCCAGTTAATTGGGCCATCGGTAAATGGAGGCAGCCACTTATTTGGGCTAGCTCTTAAAGATAATAAAACTAATTGAGAAAATAGTCAGGATTCCCTTCATTTATTTGGGACACTGATGCTTAATTGGGGTGGGGATTTGCCAAATGGTTTCTAACTAGCATCAGTTGCTGCACTTGTGTGACCGTTAGACTGCTTCGAGGAAGAAAAGAGCATAAGTTGTGTGTTTGTGTTCAAAAAACAGTGATTTTTGTCACTGATACTGGGCAATAAGCAGTTAGACAATTCAGAACTGTTTTGCTCACTGCAGTTTCAAGCATTCAGGCTTGGAGATTGCAGAAACAGCTGGGAGTGAAAATGAAACAATTTTGCTACTTCAGCAAATTGGGAACTACAACTAACTTGAAGGTATCAACAATCATCTTGAATGTTACAATGTAAACAATGATTTGGAAGATGTTTTGTAATCATCAAAAGGATTATATGAGGGCAGTTCATTATCTAAAATAGTTTTCTGCGCTGATTTTCTTCATTAGCAGTCAAGAAAAAGAACACGACAGTGTACACTGGATTAATTCTCGTTTGATAACTATCAGGAAATAAAATACAGCTTTATAGTGCTGTGGTTGAACTGATAATGTTCTAATTTGTACTATATTTTATTTAAATACGTAACTTGTTGCTCTGTTAAATTGTAGTTTGTCCTTTTTATAACTTTTTTAAGTATTTTCATGAAACTTCAGCTAATTGGGCTAAAATATATTGATTCCAATGTGTCCCAATTAACCGGAATCCACTGTAATTGTCATGACATTCACAGTTACAATGATTCTTTCCAACTTGCAATTATGCTTAATTATATTTCTGCTCTGATTTTTGTTGCATGGTTACACTTAAAATAGACACCTTGGAATAATTGGCAAAAAGCATAATGCTATGTCATTTTTGTCCTTCACGATGATTATTACTGAAAGGTAGTCATTACTGCAACCATCCCAGCTACTCTTCCCCAGTGCAATCTACAAAATATTGTCACACACACACTAATGCAATCCATCTGGACTAATAGAACATTATAACAATAGATTTGTATTATGGACATTTTGCACAAGGTAACTTGAATAAGATGACCCTCACCAAGACTTTTAGTCTTTTTATTACAATCATAATATTCTGTATTGTGAGGTCCAAAGGAGCAGAACATTAACATGACAGGAGACAGGGAAGGGGAAACACAATGCTACCTATTCAAATATGTGCAGCTATGTACCAATTTTATGGAAATAGAAGTTTTCAATAGGATGTGCAGTGTTGCATAAAATTAGATATAAGGATGGAACAACATATAATTATCCATTTTTATACGATTATATAATTTATGACTCAGCCTTTTATTTTGCTAGTTTCCACCCTTCTGCATCACTTCCTCACTGGGAACATTTATATTCACTGGTTACAATACCTCTGAAACCTATGCCTCACCTGAAGCTGATAAAAGAACATAAGAAATAGGAGCAGGAGTAGGCCATCTGGCCTGTCAAGCCTGCTTCACTATTCAATAAAATTATGTTAATCTGGCTGTGGACTCATCTCCACCTTCCTGCCTTTTCCCAATAGCCCTTAATTCCCCTGCAATACAAAAAAATCACTGAGGATTAAGAAATCCTCCAACAGTGAAAAGTAATAAATAGGCTTCATTATAATCTCAGCCAATATCTTTCCACTCAAAGCAATACATTTTGCAACTTCTCACTAACCATCAAGTTTGCACATTATTTACTCTAATCAATAAAAACTCCTTATTTTTGAATGTAAGAGGCTGACAATTTGCAAAGCTAACCTCACATCTGAGTGTGAGGTTAGCTTTCGGCAAGTGAAAATTCATCTCCAAAGAATCATTGAATAGAGATCACATGACTAATTAGTGTAAAGGGGGGTTTCTTCTTTTTTTGTTGCTGTGTATGTAATCAAAAGGGCTTTGTTTTGTTAACTAGTAGGAATGCTTCTTTGCTGCGAGAGAGTGCTGGAAGCTTGTTTGAGTTAAAATTTACTGATAACGAGAATTGTATTCCTTTGTAAATCAAATGGAGATTAATGTTCTTTCTTCTGAGTCTGTAAGCTTTTGTTGACGGCCTTTTGGGCAGATCGGCGCAAGGGGGTCGAGAGAGAGGACGCAATGCTGTAAGCTGGGTGAGGAACGGACCCCAAGCAGGGGTCCGAGGCCAGGAGGTACTCCGAGGAGGGGAGGATAAAGCTAGAAGTGCTTGGTTGACCACTTCGGAGGGTCCTGAGCTGCGAGTCGAGGAGTTCGGAGGGGATTGAATGGTGGCCAGAAGACTTCAGTAATTGAGCTCCAACGGTTGTGCACGAGGTGGTTTGGACTTTGATAAGTTTGGCGCCTTTTCTTATTTTTTTCTCTTCATATATACTGGATCGTTATTAATCACTTAGTTATAGTAACCTTTATAAATTGTACTCATTTAATCGCTTATGGTGTACTGTCTGTTTTTAGGGCGAGGCGGGGACATCACACAGCATCCAAACCAGCTGATTACCCAGTTTGGTGGGGCCGAAGGCTGCTCCCCCTAGACGAGAATGAGCTGATCGAGCCTGAGGCGACCCAGGGGGTTACATTAGTTAACTGCACAAATTCCAGGAGATAATGAGAAAGCATGACCTCAATACATATTAAAGTGTGGCCTTAGGCACCTTCAAATTTAAGCCTCGGGCCTCATTTAACTAAACTAACAAATCAAGTTGCCCTTATGGGAATAAATTTCCTTCAGTGGGATTGGAGCCAGGAATGTAATCTCATCTGGATTGGATCCAGCTTTGTGCTCTCACTCAGATTGAACCCAGTAATGTGCTCTCTGCAGGACTGGCCCCAGGTCTCTACCCTGCTGAGGAATATTGTTGAAGAATGCAGGGCAGAAAAAATAATCTTATTTTAGTGGTAGCCTCCTTAGGCTAAATCCACCCAGCAAATCCTCTTGGATTTGGTAGTGGATAGTCAGCATTGCCCAATCACCCAGACAAGTACAGGTGCCCAGACAGGCAGACGAGGCATCTAATTAAAGCAGCCAACTGATCTTACTTTACAGAATTTTCCAGTTCATAAAGGAAATAGATGTCAATGCGCCAGTCGGTTGGCACAATGCTTTAGCGTTAAAGTTGAAGGCACACAACTCCAATTACACAAGCTGGATTCTGCCCACAAGTGTTGTGTGTGCTTAGTTTGCCCATTCTTCCTATGACTGTATAGGTTTCCACCAGGTGCTCTGGTGTCCACCCACAATCCAAAGGTGTGCTGGTGATTAACTGTGATCTGTAAAATGCCATTTTTCAGAATCAGAACTGGACTTAACATCACAGATGCAGTGACTATAAAAAGAAATCACCCACCCATGCACGGTTTCATGCTTTATTGTTTTACAACATTGAATCACAGTGAATGTGATTTGGCTTTTCTGACACTGATCAACAGTGTCAAAATGAAAACAGACCTCTACAAAGTGATCAAAATTAATTACAAATATAAAACACAAAATAATTGATTGCATAGGTATTCAGCCCCTTTCAGGTCAGTATTTAGCAGATGTACTTTTGGCAGCAATTACAGCCTTAAGTTGATATGGATAGGTCTCTATCAGTCTTGCACTTCTGAACACTGTAGTTCTTCCCATTTTTTGCAAAACTGTTCAAGCTCTGTCAGATTGCATGGAGATCATGAATGAACATCCCCTTCAAGTCCAGCCACAAATTCTCAACAAGATTGAAGTCTGAACTCTCACTCCGCCACTCCAGAAATTTAGTTTTGTTGTTTTAAATTCATTCCTGTGTTGCTTTGGCTTTATGCTTGGGGTCATTGTCCTGCTGGAAAACAAATCTTCTCCCAAGTCACAGTTCTCTTGCAGACTGCATGAGGTTTTCCTCCAAGATTTCCCTGTATTTCACTGCATTCATTTTACCCTCTACCTTCACAAGCCTTCCAGGGCCTACTGCAACCACCACCATGCTTCACGGTAGGGATGGTGTGCTTTTGATGATGTGTGGTGCTTGACTTACTCTAATCATAGTGTTTAGACTGATGGCCAAAATACACAATTTTGCTTTCATCAGACCATAGAATCTTCTTTCAGCTGACTTTGGGAGTCCCCCACATGCCTTCAGACAAAATTATCCAAGATTTCATGTGAGTATTTTTTCAACAGCGGCTTTCTCTTTGCCATTCTCCCATAAAGCTGCGACTGGTGAAGCACCCAGGCAACAGTTGTATGTGCAGTCTCTCCCATCTCAGCCAATATAGCTTGTAACTCCTTCAGAGTTGTCATGGGTCTCTTAGGGGCCTCCCTAACTAGTCCCCTTCTTGCATAGTCCTCTAGGCAGATTTACAGCTGAGCCATATTCTTTCCATTTCTTGATGATTGACTTAACTGTACTCTAAAGGATATCTAGTGAATTGGAATTGTTCTTCTATCCATCTCCTGACTTGTGATCTTCACTAACCTTTTTGAGGAGTTGCTTGTACTGTTCTTTTATCTTCATGGTGTTGTTTTTGCCAGGATACTGACTCACCAGCAGTTGGACCTTCCAGATCTGGTTGTATTTTGACAAGAATCAATTGAAACATCTTGAATGCACACAGGTCTCTAAAAACAGATATCCATTTAACTAATTATGTGACTTCTAAAAGCAATTGGCTGCCCCAGAGATGGTTTGGTGTGTCACATTAAAAGCGTGGGTGAATATTTAAGAAATCAATTATTTTGTTTTTTTTTCTAATTAAATTAGATCACCTTGTAGAGATCTGCTTTCACTTTGACATGGAAGAGTGTTTATCTGTTGATCAGTGTCAGAAAACCAAAATTAAATCCATTGGGTTTCAATGTTGTCAAACAATAAAACATGAAAACTTCCATGGGGAGGGGAGAGGAGGGAAAAATACTTTTTATAGGCACTGTATTGGGTTTTGGAATTGTTTGTTTTTTTTCCATGTGTCAAGAGGACAATATAGCAGTGTGGGATCAATGAAAATGTATCAGATGACCATGTTCTTCGCTGAAAAGAAAAGAGTGGTAAGTTAAGTTGCATTTGTTCAGGCAATAAATTGTCCAACATTCTGCACTAACCAGCTACATGAAACAATGAGCTACAGAAGCATATATACAAATGGCACAGCGCAACGAATGGGTTAAGCAACATGCGAACACACACAAATCCTCAAAATGAAGAAATAACATGCAAATACACAATCCAATCTGACACACATTCTTCGGAATTGTAAAATCAGAGAATTTCCAATACTTTAATGACATTTATTTTTCAATTATCTCTACTCTATTTGCGAGCTAGCTTTCTTGTTCTTAAGAATTATTTATTTCCCTTTAGGTCATCCTTCTAATTCAGCAAATCAGATAAATGGCCAGAACTATTAAAGGAGTTTGGAATTTTAAGTAATAAGCAAGGAATCTTTATAAGACAGACAGAAGCAAGTTCTATAAGCGTACTAAGGACAACATAATAACCAGGAAAATGTAGTGCAGTGCTCATTAGAGACAATGCAGTCAGGGTGGGGTGTGTAGCAGAATCTCTGAAAGGAGCAAAAATGACATAGGCAATGCCCTAGATATAACTTTTCTTTGGCCTAGACAGAGGGAAAAGATAAACTGGTTGCCAAGTTCAATTAATGCGTAGGTGAAAGTCTACTGTTGCTCTCCATTAGATTACATTGGTGGCCTTAAAGGTGGATGAATCTTCAGGACCAGATAGGATTTATTGCAGGCTGTTAAGGGAGGCAAGGGAAGAGATTGCTCAGGGTCCAGTTGAGAATTATAGATTTTTGCTTGACACAAGTGAGATATAAGATGACCAGAGGACAGCAATCATTGGCCCTCTTTTGAAGGTGGTCAACAGGGAAACCTGGTAACTATAGACCTGTGAGCTTAACATTAGTTTAGAGAAGATATTGGAAAGCAATCTGATGGACAGGAATATTGATCACTGGGATCTTATCTGACCAATTTGATTTAAAGACTGTTTCAAAAGGTTTGAGCCCATGGGATCAATGCAAAATAGGCAAACTGGACAGTGTTGGAACAGAACCTGGGTAGCTGCCACTGTAATAGTGTTACACTAACTGCTAAGGCACCATGCTGCCACGTTATACACTTCTATCAAGTCACCTTTCATCCTTGTTCACTCAAAAGAGATCATGTTGATAGCTTCATGAACCATTCAGAAATCTGATGGCAGAGGTCTAACTCTTGAGTGTGGGTCATCAGTCTCTTATACCTCCTCCCTGAATCTGAGTCTATATTTTACTGGAAATAAGTGGGAGTTGGGGATGATGAGAATGTACTGAGGACCATCAGAGGCTCAGTGGCAAAATGGCTGACTTCCATATTCAAAGTGAAGTGAGGAAAATATTTTGATATAAGCAACCTCATATCTGTAACCACAATGTTGGAGGTTTGTGTTCAGATCCCAATACCTCCTAAAATACGATAAAAAGGCCTTCTGTTGATGGAATCAAGAGTTTTGCAGTAAAGTTAGGAGCCATGCACTAGAATTTAGGGATAATGGCTAGATGCCACCCCATAGCCACACTTATCCAGTTTCAACCCTGACTGTAGATCTGTGTGGTGTTTGCACATTCTCACTGAGGCCACTTGTGACACTCCAGGGTGTTCCAAATTCCTCACACGCCTCAAAAAATATATGTTGGTAGAAGTGTTTAGATGAGTGTTAGTTTATGGAAGGTGTTGATGGAAATGAAAGGAGGCTAAATTTGGCAAGGGAAGTGTCAATGTAACAAGCGAACAATGCTACCAAACTGACATCCTCATGAAGCAACTCCTTCCAATTCTTTTACATCTTCTTTTTATTTCAGATATGGTTGTGGCGCTGTTGGAGCCTGTGAGCTACAGTTTGGCAGTGTGCTCTCGGGCCTGTTGGGCAAACTAGCGCTTCATTGTCTTCAAGAGAGTTTCATGAGGCTGGAGCCCAGGAAGCTTGGAGACGGGCCACACGTTCATGATCGACTCCATTTCTCACCAACCTCACTGATTAAAGCATCAAGGAAGATGGAAGTTATTGAAGCAGGTCCAGCAAGCAAGTGAGTGTTCAGTGCTGTCTACCAGCCTTTCACTCACTGCTGCCAGAGGAGGGTGTCTTCGTGTAGTGGTTTCTCTCTCTCCTCATGGTCCTTGTGTTTGAATGATCTCTTTCTTTCCCTCGCTGCTATTGGAGGATGGAGCAAGGTTTAATTGCCATAGTTTGTGGATTGGACTTTAATTCGCATTGTGACGTGTTCTGTTTCTGTTCACTCCTTTTGTTCGCTATTTTGGAGCAATTTTTAAATTAGGGTAGATCATGAAAACTGAGCTGAAGTGAAATATGCCTTTTTATTTCGATTTTGTGTTCTGAATTCTGTGTTTCCACTTCTTTTTGGTTGCTGTTTGCAGAGTTTTTTTTTTAATTTTATGCAGGGCAGAGAGAATTTGATGCTTTTCTTCAACAGGGCTCCATGCTTCAACTTTGTTTTGTGGTTGTCTGAGGAGAATACAAATCTCAAGGGTTGTATGCTGTATACATACTTTGATAATAAATGTATTTTTAATCCTCTGAACCCTTAAAAATGTGGTAGTGATGGTCAGTATGCATATGATGGGCTGAAGGGCTCATTTCCGAGCTCTAGCTCTCTACGAATATTTCTTCTCCATGCTCATTTTACCAAATTTACTTATTCTAATCCCAGCCTGCCAAGATTTTAAGATCAGGACACCTGGGGAAGCAGGTCCTCACCGTTTGTTGGGCCTGGAGGAGATGGCTAAGAATAGGCTGGGAGTCAAGAGAGCTGCAGCAAGTAGCTTTGCTTGTACTTCACAAGGTATGAAAATGTTTCCCACCTTTCAGCAGACTAGGTGAGCCAACCTAGTGTTGACACTGCATGGGTCACTGATAGAGTGAGCAATCTGAAAATACCCACTGTACAGAGTTCTGTGGGGAGAACAACAGTACAGCAAGATGCATTGGTGGATGAATGCCAGAAAGCCCTCTGAAGCTTATGGTCATAAGAGGTTTAGCTGATTAAAAACCTATCCTTTCAATCCCACTACCGATTCACCCTTTATTCCTGGGAAACCTAGTTGTCAAAGCCAGATTTAATACGAAATGCTTATGGCATGAAAAATATCTTAACCTTTCCGTCCACATACCTTTTAGGCACCATCCTTAAAAATGTCTCCTGAAGAGTCTATTTTTGTTTGCAAGAAACATGCAAAAAGGATTCTATTTTCAAGCTTGGAGCTGAAACTTTGTTTTATCTTTCATTTCTTTGAACCAAACCTTATGTGAAAGCTTTCAACTATTTGACAGATAAGATCAGTTAAATGAGCCAGGAATCAAGCCCAAAGGTGTCTGGACCTTTGGATGGAAGTTATACTCAGGGATTTCTTCACCCAGCATGCATTATTTATTCATTCTCATCCATCTCCTCTACAAACTCCATTTCTCATAGCATTATCCTGTGGAAACGCAAGAGGTGCAAAACTCACCCTTTTGCCTTAGTTCTCCAGATGAAGCATAAGTTAACTTGCACTTCTTCCAATCTAGCTTCTTGTATTCAGTGCTCACAAGATGATCTTGCCTACATTTGAGATATATACACAGATTGGGTAACCACTTTAAAGACTATGTCTATCTGGCCCACAAAAATGAACCTGAGCTTTAAATCGCTTGTTATTTTCATTCTCTGTCCCATTCCTATTCTGACCACTCCTCCTTCAGCCTCCTACATTGCTCCAGTGATGCCTAGGAATAGCTTGTCTTCTGTCTCAGTGTTTCACATCCCTTGAGATATAACAGTGTATTTAACATCTCAGATAATCACTCTCTTTTTGCTCCTCATCCTCTCCACAGACATGGCCAAATCTTACTCTTTCATTCACTTTTCCCCTTTTCTGTCACCAGCTGCCAGTTTTGAATAATGGACACCTTGACAACTTTTGCCTACTCAATCACTCTACTCTCTCCACCTCTCTCTCTCTGTAGCTTAAAACACACTCCATTTCTTACCTTCCCACTTGACATGAAGAGTCCTTGACCTGAATCATTAACTCCATTTCTCCCTTAACAGAAGCTGCCTGACCTGTTGAATATTTCCTTCATTTTCTGTTTTTGTTTCAGATTTCCAACATCTGCAGATTTTTACACAAATTATTCAAATCTGTTTGTCTTAAAGACTTGGAGATAACCTGTTAGTGATTCAGTTTCTCTGTTGTATTGGTATAGCACTCTATCACTCTTCAGGAGATGAGCGTTGACTAAACACTTTCTTGACCAAATGAGAGTATGTTGATGCTCACCCAAGTCTTCTAATTAAAAATTTGCTGCTCCAATCACAATTTCTGGTTTTCACCTACATAATTGTTGGATATTCAGAACTCACAAGTGAAGATAACATTTTGGTACATTCAATTAGTTGGCTGCCAATCAAGGTCTGTATATAAGCTCCAACATCTTTTGAGTAGAAGAAATGGCTACTAAATGGAGTTTTTGAATCTTTGCAAAATTCAGAGATATCCAGTCTCCTTGACAATCTGTTAAACTAGGGTAACTTTAACTGGTAATCAAATTTGAAATTGGTGCTTATCCTACACTGCACAACTATTTGGGAAATGCCTCTCAATAGAAAATAATAACAGGGGATACTTTCCAGAATGAAAAACTGCTTTGACAGAGGAATTCATAAGTTTGACAAGCTTGCCAGTCAATGGAAGCTGCAAACTATTATGATCATGGTTTCCTTCGTTTAATTTAATGGAAGCACAAATATACAAAGTGCCCAATGTTTCACTGCAAACTTTAAGTGCAGAATTTTGATGAGTTAATCAAATATCCATCAAAATAGGTGTATCTGAAACTAATAATTGTACAGTGATATTCACAGTGCCTAATTTTCAGATCACTGCAAAGCAGATAGTTATCTGCTGAAAAGCATTAATTTTGAATATTCCTTACTGTCTGAACCAGAGTATGGTAGTCTTCTTCATCTTCAGGTGATTGATAATAGTTTTGACAGAGTATATATCAGTATTACTCCCAACAGGCAATGTAAGATAATTCAACTTAATGTTAGCAAAACTGCTAAAATTGAGCAGTGAACCAAATATCATAACAAAAAGCAAATAGTTCATTAGAATATTATCATCATATCACAAACTTAGGTGGCACAGAGGTGGAATAAACTATATAGAAGGATGAGGTCCTTCAATTCAGTAACATCATAAATCATTCCTAGGATTGTTGACAGGTTTAAACAACGTACACCTGGCAGTACATGGGCAAGTGAGCTTTTAATATCACTCTGAGAATATTCACTGTTCCATTTTCTGACGCCTGATTCAAGGTGGCCTTACAAGTCCTTGCAGATATGGGCCACCTGATGTAGCCAGAGCTCTATCACGATATTAATATGAAACCATCAAAGTACCAGGCAAAACTCCGCCCTGACAGTAAACCTTCCAGGGTAATCTCAGAACTACTGAAGCACTCATCTGTAGTAAGTGGAGAATTAGATCCTCATTGTACAAAAATATGGTCAAAGTTGCAGTTGCAAGCTTGCTTGCTTCCTTCTGGATTTGTTACGGAATCAGCACAGCACAGAAACGGGCCCTTACAGCCCACCTCATCTGTACTGACTTAACGATGATCCAAGTGCCTGCCCAAATGCTTCTGAAGTGTTGCCACTGTATCAGCCTCCTCCACCAATTTTAGAAGCTTGTTCCAAGTATTCACCATCCTCTGTGTAAGAACCTTTCTTCCTCAACTTAAGCCTGTGCACACATGTTCTATGCTCCCAGGTCTGGAAAAAAGAAATTGTAATATCTACCCTATCTATAGTGCCGGCTGGCGACTGGACTTCAGGGAGAGAGGTCCCGAGTTCGAAACCGGCTGTTTCCTTTCCATGCTCTCCATGCCTGGTAGCAACTCAACCTGTTTAACACACACACACACACACACACACACACACACACACACACACACACACACACACAAACACAAACACACACACACACACACACACTTTATCTTGTCGATCTACCTTGTCTACAAGGTTTATAAAATGCTACATTGGGAGTAATTGTAGCTTATCCAATTCCCTTCTTTGTTACAATATTGTTCTTTGTAATATAATGGCTAGATCGTACACAATGCTATAAGTGCAATCTGATCATGGATGGTTTTGTCCAATTATAATTCTTACATTCAATGCTTCAGCCTAAGAAGGCAAGCATGCCCAAAAGCCTTTTTTCATTACCCTATTTACCTTTGTTACCACTTTCAGGGAGCTATGGATTTAACCCCCTAAGTCTCTCAATGAATCAACAGTTCTGAGGCCCTCCATTGGCCAGGTCGACCATGGATGTTGCATTCTCACCATCCTAGCAAGCCAGGGCAGTACCCAGCTGCTGAATCCACAGGAACAGCAGAAACCAATGAAGTCTGGCTCCAGCAGTGTCACAGGAATTGCCAGTCAGCATTGAACTCAACATGGGACTGCCTTAGGGGCTTCAGCTCTGGATTCTTCCTTGGGGTTTTCTTCCAAACCCTCCCCTATGTGTCAGCATGTCTGCAAGATTGGAGAGGTTTGGGATCAGAGTTTTCCTAGATGATCTGCCAACCATGGCTGACAGGCCCCATCTGCCCGAAGCAACTGGTCTTAAGGCCTTTGCTCCTTCTTCTGCCATTTGAAATGGTTCCACCAGGCCTAGTAGCTATGCCACATGTGAAGGCCAGGATTTGGACTTGGTCGTCAGAGGCTATTTGAGATGCACACCATTAAAAGCATTAGTTAGGTAGTATGAGCTTTTCCCAATAGCTACCCTGGTTATGATATCTTTAATGAACTTTCAACACCTCTCAGTTCCTACTTTTTTACCTAATATGTCCTTCCAGAATTTGACCTCCCAAAAATGTATTGTCTTGCATGCGTCTGGATCAAATTCAACATACCACTGTTCTGCTCAAATTTCCAGCTGATCTCTGTCCTGCTGTTGCCTTCCATTAAGCCTAAAGGGAGTTCATGATGGTGCCATGAACAACTCCATTTGGATGGAGTAACAACAGGAGCCTGAGGGGAAGCAACAGGAGTGGGACTCCAGCAAGCAGTGGAAACAATTAGAGAACAACAGGCAAAGGGAGAGGAGCGGCTAATAGAAAGTCATTCTCAGCAGGAGATAGATACAAAGTAAAAGGCATTTTCTTGGATCTCTTTGACAAGCCCTGCCTCTCCTACAACATGGCCTGCTACCAGCAGAACGAATGGACCATGCTTACACTTCTAAATCCCTTGTCACTGCCTGTGTGCAATTTGCCCCAGTAATCTTCAGCCAGATCTTCCATTCTTACACCTCAGATTCTTCTCAGTAAACTGATGCTGAGAACTTTCTGTCCAGGGACTCAAGCTCCAACCAATATTCCTAAGCAGAGTCCACAGTCCACCACCCACCACTGCCCATCAACAGCAAGAGCTCAAATACTAACTACAGCCAGAGGCGTAAAAGACCCAACACATGCGGAGCTGATGTTAGGTGATTCTTCTTCAGAACAATCCCTAGCCCAAACTGAAATGTTCAGACATAAAATCTGCAGCACATTAAGTAGATATTGGATGTCCTATTTGTCAGGGTTAAACATAGCTTTCCACATTGACATTACCAATTACCTGTTTTGGCTTCTTTGTCTTAATTGCTGGCGCTTTACTGACAATAAATGTCACAGGCACGACAATGACATTCCTGATGAAGCAGGAGGATGAAGGTCACTCTGATGGCAGATAATGCACAAGAGAAATTAACTGCAAAGTGACTCTGGTAACTAAATTAACTCAATGGTTTGATAACTAAATAAAGTCATTCTGCATTGGTTGACCTTGTTACTTTCTTCACCAGTCCCATAATCTAACATTAAAGAATATTGAAACCATTCAGTCAACTTCTATATCAATCACACACTAACAATTTGAGAACATAAGCTGCTGTCAAACTACACTGCAGACTCAATGCCAAATTTAATTCAGGTGATAAATTCAATGCCAAACTCAATCTTCGCTTCAATTTCATTTCTCAGCTCGCCATCAAACTAAAATATCTTGTTTTAGAAAAGGGCTACTAATTCGACTTCACTTATGAAGTGAAGTGACCTTCCAGCAGCTTTGAGTGCAAAGAGTTTTTGTTGTTGATAACTGGCAATGTTTTGTGCATAAAGTTCCCAACATTTGGCAACAACTTTTCATCTAAAACTAGTGCAAGGTGACTTGCTGGTACTTGGACAGAAATTGAATTACAATTTCAAACCTCCAAGCTGTGATTCATGAAATGTCTGGTGCAGAAACTATCAAGGAATACAAGAACTACGAAGTAAGTGCAACTGGTTTATTCTCTCACCAGCTCCATCTCTGTGCTTCAGATGTGTTCAAGATTCAGGATTCTAGTTTATTTGCAACATGTTGGTGAAGCATAATTTGGAGTATCATGTGCAGTTTTGGTTACCTACCTAAAGGAATGATATAAATAAGGTTGGAAGAGTACAGACAAAATTTACGGGGATATGACTGGGTCTGAGGACCTGGGCTATAAGGTAAGATTGAATAAGTTAGGACTTTATCACTTGGAACGTGGAGGACTGAGAGGAGGTTTGATAGAGGTATGCAAAATTATGAGGGATATAGATAGGGTAAATGCAAACAGGCTTCTTCCACTAATTTTGTGTGAGACTACAATTAGAGGCCATGGGTTAAGGGTGAAATGATTAAGGGGAACATGTTTACTCAAAGGGTCTTGTGTATGTAGAAAGTGCTGCCAGCACAAGTGGTATATATGAGCTCGATTCCAATGCTCAAGAGAAGTTTGGATAGGTACATGGATGGTAGGGTAAGGAGGGCTATGGTCCTGATGCAGGTCAATGGGAATAGGCAGCTTAAGTGATTTTGGCATAGACTGGATGGGCCAATGGGTCATTTCTGTGTACTTCTCAATGACTCTATATACATCAAAGCATACAGTAGAATATGTCAGTTGCGTTAACAACCAACACACCTAGGGGCAGTTCACAAGTGTTGCGACATATTCCGGTCCCAACATAGCACGCTCACAATGCTTGGCAAAACAACCCACAACACAGCAGTAACATATTCTGATATGTCTATCCATGGCCTCCTCTACTGTCAAGATGAAGCCACACTCAGGTTGGAAGAACAACACCTTATATACTGGCTGGGTAGCCTCCAACCTGTTGGCATAAACATTGACTTCTCTAACTTCCGTTAATGCCCCTCCTTCCCTTCCTACCCCATCTCTGACATATTTAGTTGTTTGTTTTCTTCTCTTTCTCTGCCCATCACTCTGCCTGTTCTCCATCTCCCTTTGGTGCTCCCCTCCCACTTTCTTTCTCCCTAGGCCTCCCGTCCCATGATCCTTTCCCTTCTCCAGCTCTGTATCACTTTTGCCAATCACCTTTCCAACTCTTAGCTTCATCCCACCCCCTCCGGTCTTCTCCTATCATCTCGCATTTCCCCCTCCCCTTCCTACTTTCAAACCTCTTAGTATCTTTCCTTTCAGTTAGTCCTGGCAAAGGGTCTCGGCCCAAAATGTCAACAGTGCTTCTCCCTATAGATGCTGCCTGGCCTGCTGTGTTCCACCAGCATTTTGTGTGAGCAGAAAAAAGAAGCCTTGTTCCCTTCTCCCACCAATATATATATACACAATCCTTTAACCCCAGGCCAGGCTCCAGCCTCCAGTGGATGTAGACTTCGGCCTGCAGATACCCAGCTTTTGACCAATGGACCTCAACTTCCAGACTTCAAATCTGACCCTCATCCTCATTTATGTGAAACAACTGTGAACAATTACACATAGAAAAGAATCATAGTATCATGGAATCATTTAACATGGAAACAGTCTGATCAAATCTGGCATGCCAATTTACATAAATCCTCCAACACCTCCATTTACAATCATTCATTATACATCGTATCATGTGATGTGAGTCTTCCATCTCTCTTTAATCTGAGTTCTAATAAGTTCTTCAAAACTTTTACCTGTCCATCCTTTGATGTAACTCATGAATGCCATGTGCTGTCAACTGCAACTTTTTCTTCCATCAAATTTCCCATCATTGCAAGTTGTTTGAGCTTCTCTCTCCTGTGCAGTACATTACATGTCCCAGAAGTTCCAACTGCCACTTCCCAATTGATGATATCAGCTCTCTTATTATTCCGGCTTCTCCTGACTCTTCTTCATTTGTTATTCTGTCCTTCCACAATATTCACAATATTTTCACACATTGCCTCATTATTCTGAGAGTGAGATTCACGTATTTACATTATTTACACATTTACCCTAAACCTAGATCTCATTGACTGTCCTCTAAAGATCATGCAAATGGCACTGAGGAATGTATCAACCAGGTTCACACAACATGGATTTTAAAAAAGCCTGTTCGCTCTTTCTGTTCAGTTTTGAGTAGCAAGAGGAGGAGCCATTACTTGTTACAAAAAGGTGGAGATTTAAAAAGCAGAGTCTGTAGGAGCTTTCTGTAATGGCATCTGGCAAGAGCGAAAAAAAAATCAGAAGCCAGCTTTAAGCAGAGCAGCCATAGTGTGAGTGCTCAGGGCTAGAGTGGAAAACTAAGGCTTTGGTTCAAGAGACCAACGAGAAGGGTCAAAGGCTACGTTGAGGTTTCTGTCAAGTTTCTCTTTCTTTCTTGAGTATTGCGTAAGTAGAGCAGTGAGAATGGACCCTGGGGCAATGGTGTGGTCCTTTTGAACAATGGGGGAAGATCTCCAGTGTCCCTGATGATTACACCTGAAAAAAAGTGCATCCAGCTACAGCTCCTTACAGGCCATGTTAGGCAACTGAAGTTGGATCTGGATGACCCATGCATCATTCAGGGGAATAAGGGATTGACAAGGGAGTGGCAGCTCAATAGTGCAAAAAGTTTCGACTGGGCAAAATTTGTAACAATTCCTTACACAATATGTGGACACACTGAATAGAGGAAAGACCAGATTAATACTACGCAAAAGAAACTGGGTTAGGTGACAGATCTCTCAATGGGTCAGCCTTTCTGAGACAGTGACCACAGCTCCCTCAACTTTAGCAGAGCCTTGAACATGAAAGAGTATGGGAAAGCATTTAATTGGGTGAGGGTATTAGACAGGAATTTGGGAGGGTAAATTGGGAATAGATGTTCTAATAAAATTGTACAACAGAAATCTGGAGGTTGTTTAGGAAGCATGGGATTCTGGATAGGTTTGTATCATTGGGGCAAGGAAAGGATGGTAAGGTGAGAGAAGAGTGGTTGACAAGAGAAGTGGAACATCTAGTCAAGGGGAAGAAAGAAACGTACACACAACACACACAAAATGCAGGAGTAACTCGGCAGGCATCCATGAAAATGAATAAACATACTTAAGATTTAATATTTAAGATTTTTGAAGGAAGCAAACTTAAGACAAGAAACTAGGATCAGACAGGGCTCTTGAGAGTTATAAGGTAGTTAGGAAAAAGCTTAAGAAGGCTCTTAGGAGAGCTAACAGGGGACAGGAGAGGGCCTTGGTGAGTAGGATAACCCCAAGGCATTCTACACATATGTAGAGAATATAACGGTGACTACAATAAGAGTAGGACTAATGTGTCTGGAGTCAGAGGAGGTAGTGGAGGACCTTAAGAAATGTTTTGTTTCCATATTCACCAGTGAGAAGGAACTTGATAAATGTGAGGTCAGCAAAGAACAGACTAATATGCCGGAACATGTGAAGTTTAGAAAAGAAGATGCGGTGGATCTTTTGAAAAACGTTTGGCTAGATAAATTCCTGGGGACATACAGGATATACCTTAGGTTAGGACAGGAAGTGAGGTAAAAGATTACTGCATCATTGGCAATAATCTTTACATTCTCACTGGCCACAGGACTAGTACCATGAGATTGGAAGGTGGAAAAATGTTAAGGTATTGTCCAAGAAAGGTAATAGAAATATTCCTGGAAATTATAAACCAGTGAGTCTTATTAGAGAGGATTCTTAGAGATAGGGTATACAAGCTTTTGGAAAAGCATAGTCTGATTAGGAATAGCTTTGCAAGCGGCATGTCATGCCTCAGGAGCATGATTGACTTCTTTGAAGAAACATAGAGACATAGAAACATAGAAATCCTAGAGCACAGTACAGGCCCTTTGTCCCACAAAGCTGTGCCAAACATGTCCTTGCCTTAGAAATTACCTAGGGTTACCCATAGACCTCTATTTTTCTAAGCTTTTCTAAGTGACAAAATAAATTGATAAAGATAGACCGGTGGTTATGGATTTTAGTAAGGCAATTGAACAGATTCCACATTGTAGGATTATTCAGAATGTCAAAGGCATGGGATCCAGAGAAACTTAGCTATATGGATTCGGAATTGGCTTGCCCAAAGAAGGCAAAGGGTGCTAATAGATTGAGAGTATTGTGCCTGGAGGTTGATGACATGTAGTTTTCCATAAGGATCTGTTCTGAAAGCCCTACTGTTTGTGATTTCTGTAAATATTTTAGATGAGGAAGTGAAAGGTGGGTTAGTAAGTTTGCTGAAGACACAAATGTTGTAGTGTTGTAGATCGTGTATCAGGTTGTCTTAGGATATTACTGGATATAGACAGGATGCAGAGTTGGGCTGATAGATGACAGATGGATTTCAGTCCAGAGGCACGTGAAGTGATAAAGTTTCGAATGTTGAATTTGAAGGTGGATTACAAGGTCAATGACAAGCTCATTGATAGGGTGGTTACAAAGGCATACAGATTGTTGACCTTCATTAGTTGGGAGATTGTGTTCAAGAGCTGTTAGGTAATATTGCAGCTCTATAAAACTCTTGGTTAGACCATCCTTCAGGTTCAGGTCTGAACGCCTTATTATAGGAAGGATATGGAAGCTTTAGAGGGGGTGCAGAAGAGACTTACCAGGATGCCTGGATTAGAGATCATGTTTTATGAGGAAAGGTTGAGGAAGCTAGAGCTTTTCTCTTTGGAGTGAACGAGGATGAAAGATGACTTGATAAAAGTGCATGAGATGGCAGCATGGTGCCATAGCAGCTAGCATAACACTATTACAGTGGCAGCAACCTAGGTTCAATTCCAACGCTGAACGTAAGGTGTTTGTACATTCTCCCCATGACTGAATGGATTTCCTCCCACATTCCAAAGACAAACGGGTTAGTAGATTAAATGGCCACATGGGTGTAATTGGATGTCTTGGACTTGTTGTGTCAGAAGGTTCTGAAACTCTGCTGCATCTCTACATAGGTAACTAAATAAATCAAATGAAAAGAGGAATGAATGGAGTGGACAGCCAACACCTTTTCCCAGGGTGCCAATGACTTACACAAGAGGGTATAATTTTAAGATAATTGGAGGGAAGTATGGAATGGATGTCAGAGGTGCGTGTTTTACATCAAGAGTGGGAAGTGTCTGGGCTGGTGGTAGAGACAGATACACTGAGGACATTGAAGAGACTCTTAGATGGGCAAATGGATAAGAGAATAATGGAGTTCTATGTGGGAGGGAAGTGTTAGATTGATCTTCAAGTAGATTACAGTTTGGCGGTACATTGTGGCCAAAGAACGTGTACTGTGCTGTAGTGTTCTATGTTCTATGCTAACATAGAATCAATCCCTTCAGCCCCCCACATCCATGCCAGGCATCGAGTACCTATCTATACTAATCCTATTTTGCAGCATTTGGCTCATTGATTACCATGCCAAGATGTAATCTAAAGTGTTCATCTAAATACTTTTTAAATTTTATGAGACTACTTGCATTCAACATCCTCATCGGCCAAAGTATTCTAGGTTTCAGCCTGAAAACTATCTCTGCCTCCTACTTTGGTTCAGTTTGCCTATTTTCCATTGATCCCATGGGCTCAAACCTTTGAACCAGTCTTTAAATCAAATCAGTAGGATAAGATCTGCCTTTGACAAAGTCCCAGTGATCAATAATCCTGTCCATCAGATTATTGTTCAATATCTTCTCTAAACTGATGTTAAGCTCACAGGTCTGTAGTTACCAGGTTTCCCTGCTGACCATCTTGAAAAGAGGGCCCATGATTGTTGTCCTCTGGTCATCTCATTCCTCACTTGTGTCCAGCAAAAATCTATAATTCTCAACCAGAACCTAAGCTTTTCCCTTGCCTTCCTTAACAGCCTGGAATAAATCCTATCCGATCCTGAAGATTTATCCATCTTTAAGGCACCAATGAATTTTTTCTTTATGGAGAGCTTCACCTATGCATTAATTGAGTTCACCAACCAGTTTATCTTTTTCCTTTAGGAAGACCAAAAAACAGACATACTTAGGGCCTTCTCTATCTCATTTGGCTCTTTCCAAAGATTCTGCTATACTGACTGCCCTCAACCCCAATGTCTCTAATGAACACTGCGCTACGTTTTCCTGGTTATTATGTTGTCCTTAATATGCTTATAGAGCTTGTCCCTGTCTGTCTTACCAAGTTTCTTTGTTTATTTCTTAAAATTCCAAACTCCCTTAATAGTTCTGGCCATTTATCTTATTTTCTGAATTAGAAGGATAACCCAAAAGGAAATAAATACTACTTAAGAACAAGGAGGCTAGCTCACAAATAGTAAGTAGAAACAATTGAAAAATAAATGTCATTAAAGTAGTGGAAATTCTCTGATTTTACTATTCCAAAGAACGGGAGTCAGATTGATTGTGTATTTGGATGTTATTTCTTCATTATGAGGATCTGTGTGTGTTCACACATTGCTTAATTCATTCGTTGTGCTGTGCCATCTGTATATACATTTCTATAGCTCATTCTTTCATATACTTGTCCAGTGTGCTGGACAATTTATTGCCTGAACAAATACAATTTGACTTATCATTCTTTTCTTTCCAGCAAAGGACATGGTCCTCTGATACATTTTCATTGATTCCACACTCCTATATTGTACTCTTGACACATGGGAATAAAACAAACAGCTCCAAAACACAATATTTCACATTGATAATATCTAACTAACACATAGTCTGTTTCTACTTAAGAGCAACATAAACTACAGAGGCTGTTTTTCATATGTATGGATAAAAAAGAAAGGACACCTTCTAAGGTGTAGCCAGATAAAGTAAATCCGGTAGAATAGATCAATTCGTGCAGGCTGCAGCAGTGGAACATAATACACCCAGGGTTATGATGCTGGACCTCAGCAGAAAGGCAATGGTAAATAGTAACCATTTCAGATTTCCAAGGGATACAAACAAAGCTGGAGATACCTCTCATTTTCATTATTATTTGATTTTAAATCATGCGGCACAGTCTCCATTTACTGAGGAGCAGAATTAGGCCATTTGACCATTGAGTCTGCCTAACCATTTGATCATGGCTGATTTATTTCCCCCACAACCCCATTTATTTTGCATCCTACTCACACCCCTTGATGTCCTTACCAATCAAAAACCCATCAACCTCTGCTTTAAATACCCTATACCCAATGACTTGGCCTCTGCAGATATCTGAGACAATGATTTGCACAGATTCACCATTCTCTTTCTAAAGACTAATAATAAATGGGTCAACTGAATGCACACTGGAGATCATAGGAAAGTACGCTTTTAAAATAAGGAGCCTATCTCCCATGATTTTGCAGAAAGCAGTCAGTATATGGTGATTTGCTGGTTATTTATTTAGAGATACAACTTGGTAACAGGCACTTCTGGCCCAATGTGCCTGCCCCATTCAATTACACCCATGTGAACAATTAACCTACTAACCTGTGCATCTTTGGAATGTACTGAGAATCCGGAGCACCCAGGGGAAACTGAAGCAATCGCAGGGAGAATGTACAATATCTTGACAGACGGAGATGGGAATTGAACCTGGATCACTAGTGCTGTAGTGTTCCCAAAGAAGGTGATAAAATTTTTTAAATTACAGAAAATTCTCAGGATACTGAACATATCAGGCAGTACTCAATTAAAGACAATGTTTCAAGGTAATGGCCTTTCAATTGAACAAAGAGAAAGCACATGTTTTGGAGTTGGTAGTGAAGAGAAGGGGTAGAAAGAACCAAGAAGGTGTCAGTGATAATGTGGAGACTATGATTCTCCCAGTGATGCAAAGCTTTCAGTGTCATCTAAGAAAGGGATACAAGGCTAGTTAATAAGAACTGATCTCTCTGGGGGAATGTTAATAGAGCAATGTTAATGAAGGCAGTTACAGAAAGGCTGATTCTTTGAAACTGTTCAAATGTTGTCCTGAAGGCAACAAAATGCTTAGAAAGAGGATAAGTTGCTGCTTCCTCAAGCACAGTTTGGGCTTTATCAGAGCAACAAAGGAGGTCAGGTACTGATAGATCAGAGTGGGAATTGGATGTTGAGTTAGTGACTGAATGGAGAGATCTTCAGTGGTACCTGCCTTTGGGCATTCTGCTCTTTGAATCAGCTGCAGCCATGGTGCACCACTGTCTGCAAGAGGAGTGCAGCGCAGAAGGCAAGTGTTACACAGGGGTAGAGTAAGGACAACCAAAAGACTTGGATCAGGTCCATCTGTCCTACTACCACAGGTGGATCAGAATCAAGTTTAATATCGCCAGTATATGCTGTGAATTTTTGATTTTGCATTACTGTGCAATAAATTATAATAAATATATGTGCAGTATATAATTAAATTAAATAAATAGTTCAAAAAGAGAGTAAAGAAAGAGGTAATATTGTAATACAGGTAAAATAGGTAATACAGTAAACTGAGGTAATATACATGGGCTCATTGTTCATTCAGAAATCTGAAAGCAGAGGAGAGCAGCTATCCCTGAAACATTGAATATGTGTTTTAGGCTCCCATACCCCTTCCTTAATGGTAGCAATGAGAAGAGCGCCTGTCCTGGGTGAGGGTCCTTACTGATGGATGCCACCTTTTTGAGGCATTGCCTTTTCAAGTTGTCCTCAGTGCAGGAGAGGCCAGTGGCCATGATAGAGCCTGCTCAGTTTGCAATTAAACGCAGGTTTTTCTGATTCCATGCAGCGGGCCCACTGTTATGTTTTGAAACTTCAAATCATTAAACTAATAACAGAAGTCCAAAGTGTGAGACTAACTTTGTGTTTAAGCAAAGTGCCTACACATCATGTAGCATCATGACTTATGGAATTTACTTATTTTTACTTAGACCCCATAATTAATTATTTAAAATAACAAGAATGCTTACTCAAACAATATATTTATAAGATTACTCAAATATTACTGAAATATTTAATATTAAATACACAACACTGCTTCCTGCCTGTGTGTGTTCAGTGTCTGACGTTACGATTTCATTCATCTTTTGCAAATCCACCTCACAGTGCTTTGTGCATTACCATTTCTTCCCAATCTGTAGTAATGAGTTTAAGGAGTGTAGCACGAGAGCCAGGTTTAGCAGAGACCAGTTAGACTAATTGAGAAATCCTAAAAAGGACTATAATTTTTGATATGTCCTTTGCCCTTGAGGAATCCGCCACTGCTTGAAATTTTTCAGCACTCTTATGTAATCGTTTTGCACTGATGGTGTGATGACAGTAAGTGATGCTTGGTTTAAAGAATTCACACCTGTTGCATTGTGCTCAGAGCCCATTATCTTCTAAATTTTTTTAACCATCTTGAGATTTTGGAGATGTTTCTTATCATTCTTTCCAATAGCAATGATGTCATCCGGGTAACACAGAGTGCCTGGACAGCTTTGCAGCTTCTGGTCCATAGCTTTCTGCCAGCGTACAGGTGGAGGTGTTACTCCAAAATTAAGCCTATTATGAAGATAAAGCCCTTTGTGAGTGTTTATGGTAAGAAACACTTTGGATTCTTCTTCCATCTCTCTCTGTAGGTAGGCCTCAGCTAAGTCCACTTTACTGAAATGCTACCCTTCAGAAAGGTTTACAAAAATATCCTCTATCCTGGGCAGAGGGTTTTGACCTACTTTCAGTACTGGATTGATGGTGACCTTCAAATTATCACAGATTCTGACAGAACAATTTTTATTGGCTACTGAGACTACTGGCAAAGTCAATGGGCTTCACTCAACCTTGAAAAGAATCCCTTCAGCCTTCAGGTGATCTACCTCACAGGCTATTTTATCATAGATGGTATCAGGAACTGGATGAAACTCTGTAAAACTTGATATGGCATTTTCATTTAACACTATTTTACCCTTGATATGTTTGAGTTTTCCGGTGCCTTCGTGTTGGGGCATTATCTGGTACTTTTCTTAATTTGCTTTCTGGTGACTGTTTTACAAGGATGTGGCATGCAAATGCTTGATGGATCGCCAATCAAGTTGCAGCTATCTCAGCCAATCATGACCCCACAATGTTGGTCCTACAGTTTTTACCACATACAAGCCTAATGTGGTTGTTGGTTGTTGTATTTCACTGTTACAAACATCTTTCCTTCAGGAATAATTTCTGTGCATACGTATCTTTCTAAATCTTTTTATTATTATTAGTAATATGGACAGAATACAAATGATATATTGATAAAGAAATTACAAACATACAAATTCCATTACATATGAAAAAAAACATACACAATAGTTACAATATAAATGAGTTTACCAAGACATAAGCCATACAATATATGTATGAACATGGTAAGTCTAAATATTTCATAATATATGATATAAAAAAACAGAAAAAAGAAAGAAAAAAAATAAATATATATATATATATATATATATAATGCAAAACTAGCTAATCTACTAATCTAGTAACTAATAACTAATATAGAAGAAAAAAGAAGCAAAAAAAAAGAGAGAGAGAAAAAAAAAGGGCTGTTTATAATATCTCACAAGAATAAATATTCATCAATGCTGTCACTTCCGGTCCTCTCAACATACATAAGCTAAAAGCTGGGAAATCAAATGAACTTGGAACAGGGTCATATTACATCATATGAAAATGTTGAATAAATGGCATAAGTATCTTTGAAATGCCATTAAAATTCATTTTGTGGAATTACAGTAACAGCTAAGCCAGTGTCCTATTCCATTTTAATTAATTTGTCATTCCCTTCAAGTGTAAGCCATATTCTTGTTTATTGTGAGTTTTTACATTATAAATCTCAAGTTTACCTAGTCCTATGTCACTTTCATCATTATCAGATTTTTTCATCAACAGCATACAGATTAGTGCTTTCCTTGAAACTGCAATTTGACTTTTTATCTTTTTGTCTTCCCTGTACAGACCATTTATTTGAGTTTGCCTGACATGTTCTTTGTATGTGTCCTACTTTGTTGCATTTTCTGCAAGCTTCGCCCTTAAATTTGCATTGGTCTGGTGTATGTGAACACCTGCCAGAACAGTAACACAATTTGCTTGGCAATGCTGGTTTTTGTTTACTCATTGCAATTTTGCTCACATTCAATTTCATTCTGGACTGTGCCTCAATAGTGTCTCTGTCTGCTGTTCCCATCGATATGGCTATTTCAACTGTTTCTTTAAATTTAAGTTTAGGAGACATTTTTGACTGCTTTCTTGTAAAACTCCACAAAGTAAACAATCTTTCAATGCACCAAGTCCATTATTGAACTGACAATTCTCAGACAATCACTTCAATTCAGCCAGGTACACTGAAATGGACTCTCCTATATTTTTATTTCCATCTATGAAAACTGAAGCATTCTGCAAAGAACAATGATTTTGGTTCTAAATGTTCCTATATTACTTTTGCAATATCAGCAAAGCTCAATTCTGCTGGTTTGGTTGGAGCAGTCAAACTAAAGTGTTTGGCAATTCAAAGCCAAACACAAGAGCTCAGCAGATGCTGTGGTCAAAGCAACACATACAACACGCTGGAGGAACTCAGCAGGTCGGACAGCATCCATAGAAATGAGCTGTCAACGTTTCAGGCCAAGACCCTTCGTCAGGACCTTCGAAACTTCGAAGCCAACTATATGCCTTTAAACTCAATTCACTATGCAAAATTGGCACTTGCTTCTCATTTGCTTCAAAAAACTGCTTGATATACATGAGCCATTATCCACTGTGTAATCAAATGTATCAATCTTTCCGATGTAGACACTCTCCAGCTCTGTATCACTTTCGCCAATCACCTTTCCAGCTCTCAGATTCACCCCTCCCCCTCCAGTCTTCTCCTACCATTTCGCATTTCCCACCCCCCCCCCTCAACTTTCAAATTTCTTACTATCTTTCCTTTCAGTTAATCCTGACGAAGGGTCTCGGCCTGAAACGTCGACTGTGCTTCTTCCTATAGATGCTGCCTGGCCTGCTGTGTTCCAGCGGCATTTTGTGTGTGTTGCTTGAACTTCCAGCATCTGCAGATTTCCCCATACTCAGCATTTCTGCTCTTTTTTATGACTATTATTGCCTGGTCCTCATTGATTATGAACTCGTGAATGTGTCTGTTTTCTGCTTATTTTTAACTCAAATTTCTCTGTCTCCTTTTCTTAAGGAGCATGTGCTGCACCCCTTTTTTATTTGAACATTTCTCACTGCACTTTTTTTAACATGGACATCTCGTTGCACTTAAGGTAAGTGCAACTCAGATTGATTTTAAAAATATATAACCATATAACCATATACCAAATACAGCATGGAAACAGGCCACCTTGGCCCTTCTAGTCCATACCAAATGCTTACTCTCAGCTAGTCCCACCAACCTGCACTCAACCCATAACCCTCCATTCCTTTCCTGTCCATATACCTATCCAATTTTACTTTAAATAACAATATCGAAATTGCATCTACCATTTCTACTGGAAGCTCGTTCCACACAGCTACCACTCTCTGAGTAAAGAAATTCCCCCTCGTGTTACCCTTAAACTTTTGCCCCCTAACTCTCAACTCATGTCCTGTAGTTTGAATCTCCCCTACTCTCAATGGAAAAAGCCTATCCATGTCAACTCTATCTATCCCCCTCAAAATTTTAAATACCTCTATCAAGAACCCCCTCAACCTTCTACGCTCCAAAGAATAAAGACCTAACTTGTTCAACCTTTCTCTGTAACTTAGGTGCTGAAACCCAGGTAACATTCTAGTAAATCTCCTCTGTACTCTCTATTTTGTTGACATCTTTCCTATAATTCGGTGACTAGAACTGTACACAATACTCCAAATTTGGCCTTACCAATGCCTTGTACAATTTGAACAATTTTTCAGTGCCACTGTTGTGTTTTGTAACTCCAAATTGTTAAAAAGATGGGAGTCCAAAATATGAGTCTAACTTTGCGTTTACTTTAAGGTACACAAGTATCAAGTGGTAGCATTATGATATAAGCAATTCATTTATTTTTAACGTGTAATGAATTATTTAAATGATCATGAATGCTTAAACAAACAATATATTTACAAGATTACTTAAATATTACTGAAATATTAAATACACAACACATTCTTTACCAGATGATGATGCAACCCATTAGGATGATATCCGCAGTACATTTGTAAAATTTGGTGAGAATTTTTAATTATCCCATCCACCAGTGATGCCACTTAAAATGAATTATGGACCTATATTTCAGACCTCTTGGAGAAAGAGAAATCTTGAAAGGACAAAAATTGTATGTGCCTGTCAGAATAAAAGGCAAGGATAACAGGTTTATGGAATCTTGGTTTTTTATTGACATTGAGGCCCTGGTTAAGAGAAAAAAAAACAGGTATAGGCAGGTAGGAACAATTGAGGTGTTTTGGGGGTATATGAAATTAAAGTGAACATGTAGAGATGGGGGAGATCTTAAATGGATTTTGGCCATTGTATTTACTCTGGAGATGGACACAGAGTCTATAGACGTGAGGCAATGCAGCAGCATGATCAGGAACCCTATACCGATTACAGAGCAGGAGATGTTTGCTGTCTTGAGGCAAATTATGGTGGACAAATCCATAGGGCCAGACAGGGTGTTCCATTGGACCCTTCAGGAGGCAAGAGCAGAAATTGTAGGGGTTCTAGTAGAGATATTTAAATCATCCTTTTTGACAGGTGAGGTACTGGAGGAATGGAGGATAGTTAATGTTATTCCGTTGTTTAAGAAAGGCTGTAAGTATAAATTGGGAATTTATAGGCCAATGAGCCTGAAATCAGTAGTGAGAACATTGTTGGAAGGTTTTCTAAGGAACAAGATACAAAAGTATTTGGGACTGATTAGGGATATTCAGCATGGTTATGTGCATGGTAGGTCATATCTAACCAATCTTGTTTTTTGAGGAAGTTACCAGGGAAGTTGATGAGGGCAAGGTAGTGAATGTTGTCCACATTAACTATCCTCCATTCTTCCAGTACCTCACCTGTCAAAAAGGATGATTTAAATATCTCTACTAGAACCCCTACAATTTCTGCTCTTGCTTCCTGAAGGGTCCAATGGAACACCCTGTCTGTAGCAAGTTGTAGCAAGGCCTCAGACAAGGTCACACTTACACATGGGAGATTGATCAATAAGGTTCAGTTGTTTGGCGTTCAAGATGAGGCAGTAAATCAGGTAAGACATTAGTTTTGTGGGAGAAGCTAGAGTGTGGCAGTAGATAGTTGTCTCTCTGACTGGAAACCTGTGACTAGCATGGTGCTGCAGTGATCACCGCTGGCTCCATTGTTGTTTGTCATCTATATCAAAGATCTGGATGATAATGTGGTTAACTGGATCAGCAAATTTGCTGATGATACAAGATTGGGGTGTAAGTGCGGAAGACTATCAAAGCTTGCAACAAGATCTGGACCAGCTGGAAAATGGGCTGAAAAATGGCAGAATGAATTTAATGCAGACAAGTGTGAAGTGTTACTCTTTGGGAAGACAGGGTAGATCTTGCATGGTGAGTGGTAGGGCGCTGAGGAGTGCAGTAGAACAAAAGGTTCCAAAATACGGGTCCATAACTCATTGAAATTGTTGTCAGAGTTAGACAGGGCTGTACAGAAAGCTTTTGGCACATTGGCCTTCATAAACAGACAATAGACAATAGGTGCAGAAGTAGACCATTCAGCCCCTCGAGTCTGCACCGCCATTCTGAGATCATGGCTGATCATTCACTATCAATACCCAGTCCCTGCCTTGTCCCCATATCCCTTGATTCCCCTATCCATCAGATATCTATCCAGCTCCTTCTTGAAAGCATCCAGAGAATTGGCCTCCACCATCTTCCGAGGCAGTGCATTCCACACCTCCACAACTCTCTGGGAGAAGAAGTTCTTCCTCAACTCTGTTTTAAATAACTGACCTCTTATTCTCAATCCATGCCCTCTGGTACTGGACTCTCCCAACATCTGGAACATATTTCCTGCATCAATCCTATCAAATCCTTTAATTATCTTAAACGTTTCAATCAGATCCCCTCTCAATCTCCTCAATTCCAGCGTGTACAAGCCCAATCTCTCCAATCTCTCTGCGTAAGACAGCCCTGCCATCCCAGGAATCAACCTAGTGAATCTACGCTGCACTTCCTCAATTGCCAGAATGTCCTTCCTTAAACCTGGAGACCAAAACTGTACACAATATTCCAGGTGTGGTCTCACCAGTGCCCTGTACAAATGCAAAAGAACATCTTTGCTCTTGTATTCAATTCCCCTTGTAACAAAGGCCAACATTCCATTTGCCCTCTTCACTGCCTGTTGCACTTGCTCATTCACCTTCATTGACTGGTGAACTAGGACACCTAGGTCTCTTTGCATTTCTCCCTTACCTAACTCAACACCGTTCAGACAATACTCTGCCCTCTTGTTCCAGCTTCCAAAGTGGATAACTTCACATTTATTCACATTGAATGACATCTGCCAAGTATCTGCCCACTCACTCAGCCTATCCAAGTCTCCCTGTATTCTCCTAACGTCCTCTTCGCATGTCACACTGCCACCCAGTTTAGTATCGTCAGCAAACTTGCTGATATAGTTTTCAATGCCCTCATCTAAATCATTGACATAAATCGTAAAGAGCTGTGGTCCCATTACAGAGCCCTGTGGTACCCCACTAGTCACCTCCAGCCAGTCTGAGAAACACCCATTCACTGCTACCCTTTGCTTTCTATCTGCCAACCAGTTTTCTATCCATGTTGAAACCCTGCCCCCAATGCCATGAGCTCTGATTTTACTCACCAATCTCCTATGTGGCACCTTATCGAATGCCTTCTGAAAATCTAGGTACACATCTACTGGCTTACCCTCGTCTAACATCCTTGTTACACCCTCAAAAAACTCCAACAGATTAGTCAAGCATGATTTGCCCTTGGTAAATCCATGCTGGCTCGGCCTAATCCTATTTCTGCCATCTAGATGTGCCACTATTTTGTCCTTAATAATGGACTCAAGCATCTTCCCCACGACTGACGTTAGGCTAACAGGGCGATAGTTCTCCGTTTTCTCCTTCCCTCCCTTCTTGAAAAGTGGGACAACATTAGCCACTCTCCAATCTTCAGGAACTGATTCTGAATCTAAGGAACATTGGAAAATGATTACCAATGCATCCACAATTTCCTGAGCCACCTCTTTTAGAACCCTCGGATGCAGACCATCTGGACCCGGGGATTTATTAGCCTTCAGTCCTACCAGTCCACTCATCACAGTTTCTTTCCTAATGTCAATCTGTCTCAATTCCTCTGATATCTTATGACCCTGGCCCATCCATACATCTGGGAGATTGCTTGTGTCCTCCCTGGTGAAGACAGATCTAAAGTATGCATTAAATTCTGTTGCCATTTCCCTGTTTCCCATAACAATTTCTCCCAATTCATTCTTCAAGGGGCCAACATTGTTCTTCTTTCTCTTCACATAGCTAAAAAAGCTTTTGCTATCCCCTTTTATATTCCTGGCTAGACTGAGCTCATACCTGATTTTTTCTCTCCGTATTGCTTTTTTAGTTAAGATCTGCTGTTCCTTAAAACTTTCCCAATCATCTGTATTCCCACTCATTTTAGCCCTGTCATACTTCTTTTTCTTTAATGCTATACAATCTCTGACTTCCTTTGTCAACCACTGTGGCTCCTTCCCCCTCTTAGAATCCTTCCTTCTCATTGGAATGAACTGCATTTGCATCTTTTGTATTATGCCCAAGAATATCTGCCACTGCTGATCCACTGTCTTTCCTGCCAGGGCATCCGCCCATTTAACTTTGGCCAGCTCTTCCCTCATGGCTCCGTAGTCTCCTTTATTTAATTGCAACACTGACACCTCTGATCTGCCCTTATTCCTCTCAAATTGTAGATAAAAACTTATCATGTTATGATCACTACTTCCTAATGGCTCCTTTACTTCAAGATCACTTATCAATTCCTGTGCATTACACATCACCAAGTCCAAAATAGCCTTGTTCCTGGTTGGCTCAAGCACAAGCTGTTCCAAAAATACATCCCTTAGACACTCCACAAACTCCCTATCCTGGGGTCCAGCACCTACCTGATTCTCCCAGTCCACCTGCATGTTGAAATCTCCCATAACGACTGCATTACCTTTAGCACATGCCAATGTTAACTCCCTAATCAACTTGTACCCAATATCCACGCTACTGTTTGGGGGCCTGTACACAACACCCATTAGGGTCTTTTTACCCTTATTGTTCCTCAGCACAATCCACACAGACTCTACTTCCCCTGTTCCCAAGTCACCTCTTGCTAAGGACTGAATCTCATTCCTCACCAACAGGGCCACCCCACCCCCTCTTCCCATATTTCTGTCTCTACGATAGCACGTATACCCTGGTACACTCAATTCCCAGGCCTGATCCCCTTGCAGCCATGTCTCCGTTATCCTAACAATATCGTAGTTCCCCATTTTCATCTGAGCTTCAAGCTCATCTGTCTTATTTCTGACACTACGCGCATTCAAGTATAGAATTCTTAGCCCATTCCTCCTCTCTTTGCTTAAAACACTGTCTACTGTACCTAACCCAGCTCCTTGAACTTCCATCGGGCAAATTGCACCCTGAATTTTGATGACCTTCTCAAGATCACCCAAACCTTGTACACATTTAACCCCATGCACCTTCTGACCAACCCTCTGGATCTGGATCCCTGCCCCCTGCACATCTAGTTTAAACCCCCCCGAGCAGCACTGGCAAATACTCCTGCAAGAATGTTAGTACCCCTCCGGTTCAGATGTAGACCATCCCTTCGAAACAGATCCCAATGTCCCTGGAACAAAGACCAATTATCCAAAAACCTGAACCCTTCCTTCCTGCACCATGCTCTCAGCCTCGTATTAATGTGCATAATCATTCTATTCTTCGCCTCACTCGCACGTGGCACAGGTAGCAATCCCGAGATTGTCACCCTGGAGGTCCTGCCTTTCAGCTTCACTCCTAACTCCCTGAACTCTCTAAGCAGGACCCCCTCACTCACCTTACCTACATCATTGGTCCTGTGGTGAACTATGTGCCTGTCGGGACACGCCCCTGCTGACTGCTCCTGTGGCTCCTCCCACAGGCCCCTGTATAAAGGAGACCTACGGCCTGACGCTCGGCCTCAGTCTCCAAGACCTTGTATGATAGACACTCACTCCTGGTTCCTTCTTCCAGTCAATAAAAGCCGATATCTCGCCTACGTCTCAGTGTGAGTTATTGATGGTGCATCAGGTCCCTACATGGACCACTACATCTGGGTTCATGCCCTCACTCTCAAGAATAGCCTGCACCCGATCTGAGATGTCCCGGACCCTGGCACCAGGGAGGCAACATACCATCCGAGACTCCCGATCTGCCCCACAAAATCTCCGATCTGCCCCCCTAACTATAGAGTCCCCTAAAACTATCGCTCTCTTCTCTTCCCTCCTCCCCTTTCTAGTTGAGGGTTCAACCTCTGTGCCAGAGGCAGGACCACTACAACTCATTCCTGGTAGGTCATCCCCATCAACAGTATCCAGTACAGTATACTCATTGTTAATGGGAATGGCCGCAGGGGTGCTCTGCTCTCTCTGCCTGCCTCTCTGGACCGTCACCCATCTGCCTACTTCTTGGTTTTTTGGTGTGACTACCTCCTGATAACTCCTATCTATCTCTGCCTCCACCTCCCGAATGATCCGTAGTTCATCCAGCTCCGGCTCCAACTCCCTAACTCGGTCTGATAGGAGCTGCAGCTGGACGCACCTTTTGCAGGTGTGGTCATCAGGGACAACTGTGTTGACCCTGACCTCCCACATACTGCATACGGAGCTCACCACTGCTCTGACTGTCTCCCCCATACCTGAACTGGATTATAGAATATCTAAAAAGCCCCTAGCGACCTTACCTTCTTCCCCTCAGCGAGCAATCACACAGGCTTCCCGAAGTCCCCTTACGCCGAAGCCCACTTAGCCAAAGCCCAGGACTCTGCTTCCACGGACTCCACAAAGTACTGAGTAAATCAAAGTACTGAGTACAGGAGATGGGATGTTACGTTGAGGTTGTATAAAACATTGTTGATCCCTAATCTAAAGTATTGTGTGCAGTTTTGCTCAGGAATTATGAAAATAAGATTGGAAAAGTATTGAGAAAATCTACAAAGATTTTGCCGAGACTGAAGGACCTGAGTGTAAGGAAAGATTGACTAGGTCGGACATTATTCCTTGTAAGGTAGAATACAGAGGAAAATTTGATGGAGGTATATAGATAGGTAAATGCAAGTAAGGGTTTCCACGGAGGTAGAGTGGGACTACAACTAGAAGTCATGGGTTCAGGGTGAAAGGTGAAAAGTTTAAATTAAACATAAAGGGAAGTTTGGATAGGTACATGGATGGAATGGGTATGAAGGATTATGATCCAGGTGCAGGTTGATAGGTGTAGGCAGTTTAAATGGTTCCGCATAGACTAGATGGGCCAAAGGTCTTGTTTCTAGGCTGTAGTTTTCTATTATTCTAAGTAACAAATCTCCTTAAACTCCAAAGAAAATATAGCTGCTGTCACACTTTCTTTGCAATTGCATCAATATGTTGGGCCAAGGATAGATCTTCAGAGATGTTGACACTTAGGAACTTGAAACTGCTCACCCTCACCTCTGCTGATCACTCAGTGAGGACTTGTGTGTGTTCCCTCAGCTTCCAAGTCTGAGGTCCACAGTCAATTCAATGAACTTACTGATGTTAAGTTCAAGATTGTTCTTGCAATTGCACTCAACCAGCTGATATATCTCAGTCCTGTACAACTCCTTAGAAATGCCATTTGAGCTGTTCCATTCCACACTGACTGTGGTTTCCTGATGAGGAAGTCAAGGATCCAGTTACAGAAAAAGGAACAGAGGCTTTGTTGATTAATACTGAGGCTCTAATGGCATTGAATGCTGAGCTCTAATCAATAACCAGTAGCCTGACACAGCTATTACTATTGTCCAGGTGATTCAAAGCCAAGTGGAGAGCCAGTGAGATTGGTATTTGTTATAGATCTATTGTGGTGATAGGCCGTTTGCAGTGTTCCAGATGCTTGCTTAGGCAGGAGTTGAGGCTGGCCATGAGCAACCTCCCAAAACATTTCATCACAGTAGATGTGAATATGAATGGACAGTAGTTTTGAGAAGCAGCCATTCAGCGAGCTGAAGTGAGAGAAGTCATAGCTCTTTCAAGTCTGCTGATTGAGTACATAAGACATTGATTCCTGGCTGTTTGGTGTTTTGAGATGTGGCCAATCAGTGATCAAAATTGATTGTCAAGAGGGAATTAAAATTAAGGCAGGGCAAACTGAGCGGCCATTGTTGGAGTGGATAATGTTAGAATGGGGATTTTGAGGCTCGAGTGAGAGAAGGCGAAACAACTGTATGGAGATTTCTATACCCCAGTTTATTTATTGTTTTCCTTCTTTATGGTTGCACAGTTAGAGCAGTAGGAATGCCAAACAAGATAGTTGAATGCTCTTCTTGCAGAATGTGAGAAGACAGGAAGAACTCCAGTGTTGCTGACGATTTCATCTATGAGAAGTACATTCAGCAGCAGATTCTAACACTCAACATTAAGGAGTTGGAACTGGAACTGGATCAAATCCAAATCATTAAGGAGGCTGAGGGGATGATAGGTAGCACATATATAGAGGTAGTTGCACCCAGGCTGGAGGACACTGGAGACTGCATGACAGTCAGGAAGGGGAAAGGGGTTATACAGCAAGTGCAGTCACCCTGTGGCCATCCCCCTCAACAACATGTATACCACTTTGAATATTGTTGGGGCAGGGGATGTTGATCTAACAGAGGGAAGTCACAGCGGTCAGGTCTCTATAACTGAATCTAACTGTGATTTTGAAGGGAAAAGGTGAGAAGAGGAGAGCTGTGGTGATAGGGGATTCATTCATTAGGGGAGATGAAATGATCAGAACGAGATTCCCGAGTGACAGAGTCCAGGATATCTCAGATCGAGACCTTAGCATTCTTACGTGGGAGAGTGAGCAGCCGGAAGTCATGTTTCATGTACGTACCAATGACACAGGTGGGAAGAGTGATGAGGTTCTGCAAAGGGAGTTCAGGGAGTTAGGTCACACATACAAAATGCTTAAGGAACTCAGCAGACCAGGCAGTATATATGGAAAAGAGTAAACAGCACTGACACTGCGGGCTGAAACACTTCATCAGCACTGGAAAAATAGGAGATGAGAAGTCAGAGTAAGAGGGTGGGGAGAGAGAAGGAAGAAGTAGGATGTGGTAGGTAATAGGTGAAACTGGGAGAGGGGGCGGGTTGAAGTAAAGAACTGGCAGGTTGATTGATGAAAGAGATGATGGGCTAGAGACGGGGGAGTTTGATAGGAGAAGACAGTAAAGGCCATGGAAGAAGGGGAAGGGGAGGAGCACTAGGGAGAGGTGATGGGCAGTTAAGGAGAGAGATACGGTGAGAAAGGAAAATGGAATGGGGAATGGAAAAGGAGAAAGGGGAGAGAAGAGGTCAATTACCAGAAATTCAAGAAATCGATGTTCATGCCTTCAGATTGGAGGCTATCCAGACAGAATGTAAGATGTTGTTTCTCCAACGTGTGTGTGGCCTCATTGTGGCAGGACAGAAGGCCATGTCGGAATGGGAATAGAAATTAAAATTGAAGTGGGTGGCCACTGGGAGGTGTTAAAAGGAGACCATTCAACACTGCCTCCAACCCCGTCTCTTCACCTGTGAATTTGCTGCAGTCATCTGTTATATCTAGTGCTCCTGCTGTAGACTCCTGTATGTCGATGAGACCCAAAATAGATTGGGAGACTGCTTCACCAAGTACCTATGCTCCATCTGCCAAAAAAAGCCAGATCTCCCCTTAGCCACCATATCATTTCTATTTCCCATTCCTATTCCAATATAACAGTCCCTCGTCTCCTCAACTGCAGTGATGAGGCCACACTCAGGTTGGAGGAGCAACACCTTATAGTCCCTCTGGATGGCCTCCAACCTGATGACATGAACATCGATTTCTCCAACTTCCAGTAGTTGACCGCACCCTCTCCTTCTCCATTCCCCATTCCCAGTTCCCTCTATCTCCATATCTCCTTACCTGCACATTACCTTCTTCTGGTATTCACCCCCCCCCCCCACCTCGCTTTCTTTCATGGCCTTCTGTTCTCTCCTATCAGATTGCCCTTTCTCCAGTCCTTTAACCTTTCACCAATTGACTTCCCATGTCTTTACTTCACCACTCACTCCGTCCCTATCCTACTACCTTGTACTTCTTCCTTCCCTTCCCCCACCATCTTAATCTGACCTCTAACCTCTTTTCTTCCTGTCCTGATGAAGGATTTCAACATGAAACTTCGACAGTTTACTCTTTTCCATAGATCTTGTCTGGCCTGCTGAGTTTCTCCAGCATTTTGTGTGAATTACCTTGATTTCCAGCATCTGCAGATATTCTCTTGTCAAAGAGTTATGTGCTAAGTTAACAGACAGGACCTCTAGGGTTGTGATCTCAGGATTGCTACACATGCCACATGCTAATAAGGTCTGAAATAAGAGGGACATGCAGTTTAACACATGGCTTGGGAGTTGGTGTAAAAGGGAGAACATAAGATTTTTGGATCATTGGGCTCTCTTCCAGGGAAGATGAGGCCCATACTGAAGAGACAGTTCATGCCTGAACTAGAGGGGGATGAATATCCCAGTGGGGAAAATTGCTAATAGTGCACAGGGGGTTTTAAACTAGAGATACAGGGAGATGGGAACCAGAGTGCCAGAACAGAAAGTGGAAATGATATGGAGACAGATATGTTATTAAGACTTCAGGCAAAATCAGGAATCAAAAATTGAGCATTGTGCAACAGGTGCTGTGAGCTGAAGTATGCAAGAAGTATCATAGGAAAGGTTTATGCGCTCAGGGCATGGATAAACATTTGGAATTCTGATACTGTAGCCATTAGTGAGACAGCAGGAAAGACATGGCTGGCAGATCAATATTCCGGGGTTCCACTGTTTTAGAGGCATCAGAATAGGAGGGATTAAAGGGGGAAGGGATGGCAACAATAGTAGGGAAAATGTCATGGCAGTACTAAGTCAGGACAGACTGGAGAACTTGTCCAATGAAGTTTTATGGGGGCAACTGAGGAATGAGAAAGGTATGACAACGCTAATAGGGCTATTTTAAGGACCACCCAATAGTCCGTGGAATTTAGAGGAACAAATTTATAGAGATTGCAGACTTTTGCCAGAAATATAGGGTGATTTCAACTTTCCACATATTGACAGAGATTCCCATACTGTTAAAGGACTAGATGGGACAGAGTTCATCAAATATGTTCTCGAAAGTTTCCTTAATCAGTACATAGAAGCCCCGATGAGAGAGTGTGCGATACTTGATCTACAATTAGGAAATGAGTCAGGGAAAATGACAAGTTTGTGTGGGGGAACTTTGTGCAGATAGTGATCATAATGCCATTCGTTTCAAAGTAAAAATATATGAAGTTAGGTCTGGTCTGCAAGTTGATATTCTAAATTGGAGAGAGGCCAATTTTGATGGTATTAGAAAGGATCTGGTTAATGTGGATTGAGACAAGTTGTCTGTTGGCAAAATTATACCTACTAAGTGGGAGTCTTCAAATGTGAAATTTTGAGAGTACAAAGTTTGTATATGCCTGTCAAAATAAAAGGTAAAGATAACAGGCTTAGGAAAGTTGATTTTCACGAGGTATTGGAGCTCGAGTTAAGAAAACAAAAGGAGTTGCATAACTGGCATAGGCAGATGGGAATAAATGAGGTAATTTTTTAACATAAGAAAAGCAAGAGAACATTTAAGAAAGAAATAACAAAGGATAAAAGAAGGAATGAAATTGTTCTAGCAGACAAGTTGAAGGATCCTAACAGCTTCTATAGATACATTAAGAACAAAAGGACTGAAAGGGACCAAATTGGTCCTCAGGAAGATCAGAAAGGATATAACTGCATGGACCCAAAACATATGGGAGAGATCTTAAGTGATATGGGAGATTTTTGCATCTGTATTTATTCAGGAGACAGACACAGAGTCTATTGAAGTGAGGAAAAGAAGTGGCAAGGTCATAGACCCTAAAAAGATTACAGAGGGAGGAGGATTTTGCTGTCTTGAGGGAGGTTAGGGTAGGTAAGTCCCTAAGACCCAACAAGGTGTTTCCTCAGACATCTGGGAGGAAAGTGCAGAAACAGCGGTTGTCCTAGCAGAGATATTTAAATCATCCTTAGCAAGAGGTGTGATACTGGAGGACTGGAGGATAGCTAATGTTGTTCCGCTGTTTAAGAAAGGCTCTAAAAATAAACAGGCCAGTGAGGCTGATATCAGTACTAGGAAATGTATTGGAAGGTATTCTAAGAGACCAGATATATGAGTATTTGGATGGACAGGGTCTGATTAGGGATAGTCAGCATGGCTTTGTGCATGGTAGCTCATGTCCAACCAATCTTTCGGAGCTTTTTTCAGGGAAGTTACCTGGAAATTTGATGAAATAAGGCCGTGGATGTTGTCTACTTGGACTTTAATAAGTCCCACATGGGAGGATGATCAAGAATATTCAGTCGCTCAGCACTCAAGATGTGGTAATAACTTAGGGTAGACACTGTGTGGGAGAAGCCAGAGAGTAGATGATTACCTCTCTGGAGGCCTGTGACTAATGGAATGTCACATTAATCAGTGTTGCTGTTTGCCATCTATATCAATGATCTGGTTGAAAATGTGCTTAACTAGATTATAAATTTTCAGACAACAACAAGATTAGGAGTGTTGTGGAGAGCGAGGAAGAGCGAGGAAGAGCTTGCAGTGGGATCTCAGACCAGCTGGAAAAATGGCAGATGGATTTTAACAAAGACAAGTACGAGGTAGGTCTTAAACAATGCACTTAGGAGTGTGGTTGGACAAAGCGATCTGGGAATATAGGTTCATAATTAACTGAAAGTGATGGCATTGGTAGATAAAGTCGTAAAGAAAGCTTTTGGCACATTTGCTTTCTTAAATCAAAGTACTGAGTACAGTAGATGGGATGTTATGTTGAAGTTGTATTAGTGAGGCCTAATTTGAGATATTGTGTGCAGTTTTGGCCACCTACCTACAGGAAAGATGTAAATAAGTTTGAAAGAGTACAGAGAAAATGTACAAGGATGTTGCTGAGACAGGCGAACCCAAGTTATAAGGAACGATTGAATAGGTTAAGAATTTATTCCTTAGAATGTAGAAGACTGATATGAAATTTGATAGCAGTATCCAAAATTATGAGGGCTATGGACAGGAAAAATACAAGTGGACTTTTTCCGCTGACCTTGGGTGGGATTACAACCAGAGGTCATGGGTTAAGGGCGAAAAGTGAAAATTTAAGGGGAACGTGAGGGGAAACTTCTTCATTCAGAGGATAGTGAGAGTGTAGAATGAACTGCCAGAACAAGTCATGCATCCGAGCTTGATTTCAACATTTAAGAGAAGTTTGGATAGGTGCATGGATAATAGCGGTGAGGTGGGCTATGGTCCGGGATCAGGTCAATGAGAGTGGACAGTTTAAATGGTTCAGCATAGACTAGATGGGTTGAATAGTCTTTTTCTGTGCTGTATTTTTCTATGACAGTTGTTAAGCAAGCAGCTCACTGTGTTCTTCTTGGGCACTAGTATAATTGTCATCCTTTTGAAGCAGGTGGTAATCTCTAACGGCAGCAGTGAGAGGTTGAAGATGTCCTTGAACACTCCCATCAGTTGGTTGGCACAGGTTTTCAATGCCCTGCCAGGTACACCATCAGGTCCTGACACTTTGTGAGTGTTCACCCTCTTCAAAGATTTTCTGACGTCATCCTCCAAGACAGCAATCACAGGGTCAACAGATGTTGCAGGGATTCGCACAGGTTTAGTTTTATACTCCCTTTCAAAGCATGCATAAAAGGTGTTGAACTCTTATGGGAGTGAAGCATCATAGACATGCATGATGTTAGATTTCACCTTGTAGAATGTAATGACCTGCAAACCCTGCTGGAGTTAACATATATCTGATTTCAATCAAAGACATTTTTTTTCTTAAGCTCACCCTCCATAGGTCATATCTTGATTTCTTGCATCATTTGGATCACTGCCACAAACCTAACTCTCAGCAGACTACAAATCTCTTGGTTCATGCATGGCTTTTGATTTGGGTATGTCCAGTATGTTCTCAAAGGCAAACACTCTTCCATGCAGTTTTTAATAAAGTCAGTGACGACTGCAGCATAATCATTCAGAATCAAAGACGAATCCCTGAATATTGTTCATCCACTGCCTCAAAGAAGTCCTGTAAGCGCTCCTCCATCTGCCTTGACCACACCTTCTTGGTCCTCACCACTGGTGCTGCAGTCTCTGTAAACCAGGAGTAGAAGTGCAGCCAGGTGATCAGACTTCCCAAAGTGCAGGTGTGGGATAGCACATTAAAAGTCCTTGATGGTGGTGTAACTGCGGTCAAGTGTGTTGGCTCCTCTAGTTCCACAACTGATACGTTGATATGCAACACAATTCATCAAATATATTTCCAGCAACTCCAATATATTTTGGTTTATCATCATACCAGATGCAAACTCCATTATACCAGACATTTGACCTTTTGAAATGAGAAAGAAGGAGAGAGTGCTAAAGGTCCTTAACTGTGAAGGTGCCTTCAATTCTTGAAGCAGAAATTCATCCCTATTGAGGAGTGTTTTTTTAAACATATAGCAGCCATGCTGGTTTTTACAGCTTCCATAGCATAGCTCTACTTCAGAAGAAAATCATTTAAAAAAAACTGTTGTAATATAATATTGAATCACAACCAGGAGAAAATCTGCAGATGCTGGAATTCAAAGCAATGCACTCAAAATACTGGAGGTATTTAAGCAGCATCTATGGAAAAGAGTAAACAGTCGATATTTTGTCAAAATGGTGACTGTTTATTCTTTTCCATAGATGCTGCCTAACCTGCTGAGCTCCTTCAGCATTTTGTGTGTGTTGCAATATAACATGCTTAATGCTGACTACCAGGAATGAATTTTGAGCAAACTGTAATCTAAAGGGATGTAAATATACATGTGCAATGATGGAGACAGAAGGTAATATTGGATATTTGTATATATGTATATTTATTGGGCTTCTCAAATTACGACAGACATTGATGTCCAACAGTGGGGATGGATAGTGAATTACGGTGGTGTTCTTGACATGCCAATGGGTCAATAAATCACAGCCAACCTCTTGGGCAACAAGGCTGGGAATCGTATGCACATGCTTTTTCAAACTCTCTTTAACTAGCTGCATCTTTTACAAGGTCTGCTCATGAATCTGTGTGATGCACCATCAATAACTCTTGGAGATGAGAGGCGAGATATAGGCTTTTATTGGCTGGAAGAAAGAACAAGCAGCAATTGACCACCACACTACATCCTGGAGACTGAGACCAGGGCTCAGGCTCCAATCGCCTTTATACTGGGGTCTGTGGGAGGAGCCACGGTCAGTGGGAGGAGCCACAGGAGCAGTCAGCGGGGGGGGGGGGGGGGAGGGGGGCGTGTCCAGACAGGTAAATGTAGTTCACCACACTGTGCCATTAACCACCCCACCCACTTCTCGTTTTCAAGGTTATGAAGTTCAAACTCTTCCATAACAGAAATCATTGGTTCTGAAGGCCAGCCTTTTCAAACCTCTCTGTAGCATGTATTGAGTTTGAATATTTTATAATTAATTATAAAATTAATTTTATAAACAAGATCCAGATTGAGACAATTGTAAAGTTGGAAAGGAGTGACTGAGTATGGGCACCTTTAAAACAAATTTGCAGCATGTCTTCATCTGCTACTATTTGGCAGACTTCAAAATCAGACTTTAAAATTAGCAATTTAAAAATCAATATGAATATCGCTGCCACATATTTATTTCTTTTTAAACTTCTGGCTGGGTGAAAGCATGTCAGTCGCTTTTAAATTAGTGCAAACTAAACATATTTGTACTTGCTACTAATGGAATTGAGTCTAATGAGGTTTGTATCAATGTGAGGTTTGTATTCCATTACTAGAAGTATATGCTTCAACATTCAAATTAAAAGTACATACAAAATGTATAATATTTTCCTTAATTTAATTCTACGTAACTTGAAGACTAGCAAGAAGAGACAAATTCGATAAGTAATGCAAACACTTTTCAAAATTCAGAAGTATTTAATTATGCACAAAAGCATTGCCCTTGTCCTTCTTCAGGAGGTCGTTGGTTTGGGTGATACCACAGGCAAGTATCTGCATTGTATTCCATTGATCTCACTGCAGCCTTGGTTCAACTCTGGTGGAGGGAATGAGCATTAAGAATGTAGATAAGGTATCAATCAGAAGGGTTTCTTTGTTCTTATTGATGCAGATTCTCTTACGCTTGGTTAGAGGTACACTTTTCAGGCAAGTGGAGTGTTCCCCCAGATATCTGATATGGCATTCAAGTTGTGCAAAAGCTCTGCAGTATTAGGAGGCAAGTCAGATGCTGCTAGATGACCCAATCACTGATTTACTGTGGAGCCACTGTACAAATGTGGCTGGTCAAGTTGAGTCCCTGGTCAATATTAATCCTTGGGATATGAATGGTGATGCCATTGAATGTCAAGGGCAAGTGGTTAGATACTTGTTGGAGTTGTTCAGTGTCTGTCACTTACCACTTATCAGTTTTTATTTTCCTTGTAGCTCAGTAACAGAATATTGTGGCAGCAGTACATTGCAATACAGATTAATAAAAAAATATGTTACAATAAGATCTGCATATAAGAAAATTAAATGAGCATGCAAAAAGAGAACCAAAAAAAAAGAAGTGAGGTAGTGTACACAAGTTCATTGTCCATTCAGAAACCTGATGCCAGAGGGTAAGAAGTTGTTTCTGAAACATTCAGTGTGTGTCTTCAGGCTCCTGTACCTCCTCATTAGTGCTAGCAGTAAGGAGAGGGCACATCTTCATTGATGGGGGTTCCTAATGCTGGATGCCACCCCTCTGAGGGATCACCTTTTAAAGATGTCCTCAATGCTGGGGAAGTTAAGTTTGCAACTTCCCCATTCCCGTGCAGTAACCCTTCTATACTAGATGGTGATGTGACCAGTTAGAATGCTCTCCTCTGCTCACCTGTAGAAATTTGCCAGTCTTTGGTGACATACCAAGTCTCCTCAAGCTCCTAATGAAATATTGCCACTAAAATATAGTGAAATATAATACAGAGAGGCATTCATCCCATTTGTCTGATTTCCTCATATTCCCAGTTAACCTGTTTTCTGCCACATACCCGTCACTCTGAATCTCCCAACTATGTAAGGGTAGATTATAACAACCAGTTAACTGACAAATCAGCACATCTCAAGGATGGGAGGGGAAATGAGAGCCCCAGGCAAAACCCACAGAGTCACAGAGAAAACTTGCAAACTCCACCCAGACAGCACTGGAGATTAACATTGCCCCTGGCTCACAGCACTATAAGGCAGCACCATTACCTGCCTTATCACTGTGCCAACCAATACATCCACATACGTACTATGTGAGCCTTGCTGCAAGTACTTTCCGAGCAGTTGCTAACAAAATTGGACATCGCGCAATCATCAGTAAGTGGCCTGACATTAAATGAAGTTCATTGATGAAGCAACTAGATAGATTAGTTTTATTTTTCACATGCACGCCTAAACAACGAAACACCCAGTGAAATGTGTCATTTGCATCAAATCAGATCAGCAAAGGTTGTCCAGTCACAAACAGGAGAAGATCTGCAGATTCTGGAATTCCAAGCAATGCATACAAAATGCTGGTGGAACTCTGCATTTCCTGCTGCAGGGTTTTGAGCCGAAATATTGACTGTACTCTTTTCTATAGATGCTGCCTGGCCCACTGAGTTCCTCCAGCATTTTCTGTGTGTTGTCAGCAAAGATAATGCTGGGGGCCGTCAAGCTTCGGACTCCAGTGTAGCATAGTAACTACTTAGTGTACTCACCCTAATCATACATCTTCAGAATATGGGAAGAAACCGGAGCACCCAGAGGAAACCCATACAGTCACTGTGAGAACGTACAAACTCCTTATAGACACCAATGGGAATCGCACCACGATTCCTGGATTGCAGTTTCTGTAAAGCAATTGTGCTATCTACTACAGTACCATGTTGCCAATCAACTGAAGGTAGTTGAGCCTCAGACACTGACATGAAAACCTGCATTAAAGTCCCATGGCAGGAATGTGTGAACTTCAACAATCATAAACATCTTCTCTTATGGAAGAACAATTCTAAACACTGGATATTTTATTTTCATTCACATTCATGTTACCTGTACTAGATCATTAATGTCATTGTTGGTTAAATGTTGCCTCGATGACAAGGGCAGTTACGTTCAGCTCCCTGCTGGATACATATTTGGAACAAGGCTCTGATAAGGTTGGGAACCAGATGTCCCTAACAAAACTCTGACTGAGGATTGGCAAGCAGGCTACTATCATCTAGGTGCTGTGAAATTCATTTTCCATGGTAAATTAGGAAACAGAGCAAAATGTTGTTTGTAACAGGCCACTGCATAATCCTGCTTTGAAGGCTTCAGCTGTACTTAATAAAAGAAGTGCATTAACAATATGTTAAATTCTGTGTCAGGACCCAGTATAGAGTTTTTCCTGTATTGCCTACTTCAAGTATCTTGAAAAGAGAAATTTGCTTTCAGAAATTCAAATTTTATCATTAATAATAATATTCATGGACTGCAGATTATACTCATACAAATTTACATATCTGTTGGAATTACTGGGCTTTTTATGGTGGCACAATCACAGTTGAATTGGCACAGGGGGCCTCACACAGGTCAGAGAGTGAGAGATTTAAATATAGGAGCATTCATGGGATTTCTGCCTTTTTTGGCAGTGCGCTTGCAATTGAATCATAGCAGGAGGGCTCGCACATTATTTGCAAGGGTAAATAAAAATAAGCCAGTGGTAAGTGGGGAGGCCATTGTTGGGGCATCCCAAAGAAGTAAAAGTCTTCTAAAGGCTGAATGACACAATCATGGCTGACAAGGGAAGTTAAAGCCAACATAAAAGCAAAAGAGAAGGCATATAATAGAGCAAGGTGGATAACTGGAGGATTGAGAAACATTTAAAAATCAACAAAAGGCAACTACAAAAGTCATAAAGGGCAAAAATAAGAAATATGGAGGTAAACTAGCCAACAAGATCAAAGAGGATACCAAATGTTTTTTTTCAGATATATAAGGAGTAAAAGAGAAGCAAGAGTAGATATTGTACTGCTGTAAAATTATGCAGGAAAGGTAATAATACAGGACAAGGCAGATAAACTGAATAAGTATTTTGCATCAGATTTCACTGTGGAAGACATTAGCAGACTGGAAGTTCAAGAGTGTCAGATGGCAGAGGTGAGTGCAGTTACCATTACTTGGGTGAAAGTACCTGGGAAAATGAAAAGTCTGAAGGTAGATAAGCCACCAAAACCAGATGGACTACGCTCCAGGGTTCTTAAATATGTAGCTGAAGAGAAATTGGAAGCATTAGTAATGATCTTTCAAGACTCTCTAGATTCTGGAATGGTTCTGGAAGTCTGGAGAATTGCAAATATCACTCCACTCTTCAAGAAGGGAGGGAAGCAGAAGAAAGGGAATTATAAGCCAGTTAGCCTGACCTCAATAGTTGAGTTGGGAAGATGGTGGAGACAAATTGTTAAGGATGTAGTTTCAGAGCACTTGCAGTCACATGATAAAATAGACCTAAGTCAACTTGGTTTCCTTAACGGAAAATCTTGCCTGACAGATCTGTTAGAATTTTATGAGGAATTAATAAGCAGAATAGACAAAGTAGAATTGGTGGATGGTGCCTACTTGGATTTTCAGAAGGCCTTTGACAATACGCTGCAAGTGGGGCTGCTTAACAAGATAAGATCCCATGGGATTACAAGAAAGGTACCAGCATGGATAGAGCATTAGCTGGTTGACAGGAGGCAAAGAGTGGGAATAAAGGAAGCCTTTTTTGATTGGCTGTCAGTGACTAGTCATATTCTATTTATACCTGAGTAACACACACAAAATGCTGGAGGAACTCAGCACGTCAGGCAGCATCAATGGAAAGGAATTAAGAGTTGACATTACGGGCCAAGACCTTTCATCAGTACTTACACCTGATTTTGGTAAAACAACATATGTAGTTTGAAGGAGTCACAAAAGTGAATTTGATTTATTTTTGTTTACTTTGAGCAGACTACAATACATACAACCTTGAAGCACCCTAGTAGTTCTCAGACATTAAATATTATTTGAGTTGAACTAACTGGCATAGATACTGTTGTCATAATGAGGGTGATAAATGCAGGTAGCTGGAAGGGACACATTGAATGTCAGTAATGTGGATAATTTTCAGAACATAAACAGATGGTTCCTTTACCTTTCTGCCTAATCAAGGTGAATGAACCTTGCTGTTTGAACAAAAACAAACTATTACAGCTCGTTCAGGTACTTTTGGATCCATTTCATCTCAGGAAGGTAAGGGCAATATGGATTTTCCACTAGGTAGATTCTATTAGCACAAAAAGTTAGTTTTTAAAGAAAATCCCTTCTTACTTGTAAGTACAGCCATTTTTCATTCTAACATTCTGTATTGATTATCCAATAAGGCCTTCTTGGTTTTGAATAAGAGAAGTGATTCTGAAGTTCACTCCCTTTGTCCGACAGAATTCAATTGGATAGGCTACACTGTGTCTTGTGTATTGCTATTAATTAGCTTTATTGTGTTAAGCTGTAAGAGGCAATAAAAGAACTGTGATTAGCTTTTAATGCAGTGTTATAAACTACTAATTCTAAGCCACTTGATTTGTTTTTTAGTAAAACAGCAATACAGCCATACAATCCCTCTCCTTTTACAGCTTCCCTATTGTGTATCAGTGCACAAATTAAGAAGGCAAAGTTTATGAACAATAGAGATGCCAATGCTTAATGTCGCATTTGAAAGCCAATTAACTTGGCTGAAAGCATGGCACATGATTTCCATTGTCTATTTGCCTTGCAGCAACTTGCTTCTAATATATTCATTAGCTTTAATTATAAATGAGCAACCCATTTTTACTGGCAGCTGCAAATAAAAGGTAATACATTGTCAGAACTCACTTTTCAGTATCATGGGTACAGAAAAATGCCTATAGTATAGGTGTCATTCATGTTTTCCACCACTTACATGCATCTTCTCAGATGAAACTGCTCTGGACTGCCTGGTTTTTAATCAGAAGATTGAGGAAAGATTTCATAGTTATATACAAAATAATTAAAGAAACCTCAAGTGTTATAAATTCAGGATGAGTTTGTAAATTGGATTAGACATTGGCTTCACAGGAAAGGGTTGTCTCTCTGACTGGAGGACTGTAACTAGTCAGGAGATGTCAGGGGTAAGTTTTTTTACACAAAGAGTGGTGAGTGCGTGGAATGGGCTGCCGGTGAAAGTGGTGGAGGCGGATATGATAGGGTCTTTTAAAAGACTCCTAGATAGGTACATGGAGCTTAGAAAAATAGGGGGCTGTGGGTGACCCGAGGTAATTTCTAAGGTAAAGATGTATTCAGCACAGCTTTGTGGGCCGAAGGGCTTGTATTGCGCTGTAGGTTTTCTATGTTTAGTGGTGTGCCACAGGGATTGGGGCTGGGTCCATTGTTATTTCTTATCTATATCAATTATCTGCAAGAAGACATAGTAAAATAGATCAGCTAATTTATGGATGACACCACGACTGGAGGTATAATGTACAGTGAAGAAGACTACTGAAGCTTGCAGTGGGATCTGAAGCAGCTGGAAAAATGGGCTGAAAAATGACAGATGGAACTTGTGCAACACACACAGCAAACATTGGAAGAACTAAGCAGGTCAGGCAGATCTATGGGAATGAAAAAACAGTTGATGTTTCAAGCCAAAACCATTCATCAGGACTGGAAAGGATTGGAGAAGAAGCCAGAATAAGAAGGTAGTGTAAAGGGAAGGAGTACAAGCTAGAAGGTGATAGGTGGAGGGGGGTGAAGTGAGAAGCAGTAAGCTGATAGGTGAAGCCAGGAGGGTGGTGGAGGGGGATGAAGTGAGAAGCAGTAAGGTAATAGGTGAAGCCAGGTGGGTGGTGGAGGAGGATGAAGTGAGAAGCAGTAAGGTGATAGGTGAAAAGAAGGAATGTGATGGGAGAGGAGAGTGGACTATAGGAAGAAAAAAAACAGTGGAGAAGGTCACTAGGGGAAGTGATGGACAGCAGAGGAAAATAGAAGTGGTAAATGGGGAATTGAAAGGAAGAAAATTACTGTGTTAATTACCAGAAGGTGAAGCAGACTTGATGGGCCAAATGGCCTAATTTGGTTCCTATGTCTTGAGGTCTCAAGTTAGCCATCAGGTTGAAGGCCACCCAGACAGAATGTGAGGTGTTGCCCCACCAACCAGAGAGTGGCCTCATTGTGGCAGTAGAGGAGGCTATGGACTGTCATATTGGAATGGGAATGCAGACAGGAATTAAAACATCTGGTCCAGGGGAAATCTGCATTTTTCAGATGGAGCTTGATAAAATGGTTCCTAATCTGCAATGGGTCTCACCAGTGTAGAGGAGGCCACATCGTGAATACCAGATACAGTTGAAGTGTTGCCTAATTTAGGGTCTTGGATATAGGTGAGGAAGGAGGTAAATGGGTAGGTGTGGCACTTCTTCTGCTTGCAGGGGTAAATGCCAGAAGGGAGATTGGTGGAGAGGGACAAATGGACAAGGGAATTACAGAGGGAGTGAGGTAAGGATGTTTTTGGTGATAGGGTCCTGTTCAAGATGGTGGAGGTTGCGGAGAATGATGTGCTGGATGTGGAGGCTCATGGTTTGGTTGGTGGGGGCGAGAGTAACTTTATCCCTGTTAAGATGGTGGGAAGATGTCTGGGGAATGGAGGAGATACAGGTGAGGGTAGCATCAATTGTGGAGGAAGCGAAAACCCATTCTTTTAAGAAGGAGGACATCTCTAATGTCCAGGAAAAGAAAGCCTCATTTGGGAACCAATGTAGATGAGAAAAAGGAACTGAAATAAGGGAATAGCATTTTTAAAGGAGACAGGTTGGAAAGAAGTATTGTCAAGATAGCTGAGGAAGTTGATAGATTTATAAAAGATATTGGTAGACAATTTATCTCCAGAGATGGAGACCGAGAGATCAAGAAAGGGGAAAGAAGTGTCAGAAATGGACGAAGTGAACTTCAGGATGGAATGGAAGCTGAAGGCAAAGTGGATGAAGCAACACCAATGCAGTCCTTGTCCCAAGTCTTCACTGGTAATGCTCTCCAGTGACTGCTCAGAACATGGACTGTTCTCTGTAGTTCTCTGGGGTCAATGTGGATACCCAGGGCTACACCTTGAGTATGGGGAAAGTGAGAAGAGCTGAAAGAGAAATTGTTGAGTTTGAGGACCAGTTCCACCAGATGGAGAAGGGTGGTGGTATTGGGAAACTGCCAAGTCTGTTGCCAAGAAAGTAAAAGAGAGCTTTAAGGCCTTCTTGATGGGGTATAGAAAAGTACAGGAACTAGACATCCATGGTCAAAATGAGATGATCAGAGCCAGGGAATTGAAAATTGTTAAGGAGACCAAGAGCATATGAAGTCTTGCATATGTAGGTGGGAAGGAACTGAACCAAGGGGAATAAACTGGAGCTAAGGTATGCGGACACGAGCTCAGTGGGGCAAGAACAAGCAGGAACAATGGACCTCCCCAGACGATTAGGCTTGTGGATCTTGGATAAGGGCTAGAAACGAGTAATGCGAGGTAAGGGAACTCTGAAGTTGGTGGCGTGGATGGGAGATCTCCAGAAAAATAGCTTGATGTTCCTGAATGGAGTCCTCTTCAAGGGGTAAGCAAGAGGAGATGTCAACGTTCCCACCAGACATCAGCAAAGTAAAGGCCAGTCTGCCAGACTACAAAAACACCCCCTTTGTCTGCGGCTTTGATTAGGATTGGTGCAGAGAGAATGGAGGGCAGTGCGTTCAGGTTCAAAGAGGAGTGAGGAGTGCTGAAGTCAGGACAGTTGATGTCTCATCGGTAACTAGAAATGAAAAGATCCAGAGCAGGCAGAAACCTAGAACAGGCGTCAGAGAAAAGAAGGTTGGAGACGGGAAAACTGGTGATTGGTGTGGGAGTGGTGAGTGTGTGGTAAAGATGCCAGCGGAAGTATTGAATCCAGACTTGATTTAACATTTAAGAGAAATTCGGATAGGCTCGTGGATGGAAGGGATATTAAGGGACTATGGTCCAAGTGAAGGTTGATGGGACGAGGCAGATTAATAGCTTGGCATGGCCAAGATGGGCTGAAGGGCATATTTCTGTGCTGCAGTACTCTATGACTCCATCAGTCAAAAGTTATAACAGACAACTGCTTAAGCATCATACATGGGTGGTATTTGTTACTCTAGTTAACTTTAATGCCATTTGCAATTACACAGAACAATTCAGTTTGTTGCTGTATTTCTCCTTTGCAAAGAAATGGGCTTGGAGACAGAGACAATGGGAGAAGAGTGGGCATGGAACTCATTGATGTGTGTGTGAAAGTTAACAAAGACAAGGCCCATGCTGAAGGCAGAACATCTCAGATGGAATTTAACATAGACAAGTATGAGGTATCTTACTCTGGGGGGACAAACATTGGTAAGTCTTATACAGTGAGTGGTAGGGCACTGACGAGTGCAGCAGAAGAGTGGGACCTGGAAATACAACCCACAAGTTCTTGAAAGTAGTATCACAGGTAGATAGGGCCTTAAAGAAAGCTCCTAGCATATTGGGCATCATAAATCAAAGTATTGACTACAACAGCTGGCGAGTTATGTTGAAGTTGTACAAGATGTTAGTGAGGCCTAGAGTATTGTGTCCAGTTTTGGTCACCTAGCTACAGGAAAGATACCAATAAAATTGCAAAAGTGCATAGAAAATTTGCAAGGATATTGCCAGGACTTGAAGACCTGAGTACTAGTTTAAGATGGTGCTGGTGAAGCTCAGACATTTCTTGCCAAAGGCTAAAAAAACAAACAGAACTGCTAACTACTTTATTAATGACACTTTTTCTGGTAAATAATCAGTGCAAACAATAGCCTTTATCTTCCCTTTCGGAGTTGATCTTTTGAACTGTCTATACAATGTGGCATTTTTTGTGGTGTGAACTGAAGTCTCAAAGGCGTAGGACAGTTGCAGTAAAGCAGTGAATCAAAGCAGTGGCATCCAGGACCAAGAGTGGGAAATAAGCCAATGTTTAGCCATTGCTAGAGCAGACTTGGAGGTGATCTGATGTAACAGAGCCGAGGTAAGGTGTGCAGAGATAAAACAGAGTCGAGGAGGTGCTCAGGCCAGAGAGCGAGGAAAGACCCGAGGTTTGATCAATTTAAGCACTGATCCGAATTGGAAAGGTCAGGTATGGACCAAAACAAGTTGGCAGGAATCGGGCCCGAGAGCATATCGAAGTAGCTAGGCCCAGCTCCCAAGAGCAAGGAACAACCTGATGCTGTTGGAGCCAGCAGAGAGGGACTGGGTAGGTCAGCTCACTGCTTCGCAAGAGTCTCTCATCACGATGCTGAACTGAGGCTGTGGCTTGCAACTAGCAGGCTTCTGAATTGGCTGCAGTGATGCCTGGCTTCATGTCTATGGATTCACTTTAGTGAACTTCCATTCTGAATGTTATCTGCTTTCTTTTATTGTTGTATGATTTGTTTTTTTTCCTGCACATCACATGTTTGCAATCTTTTTTTAATGAGTTCTTTTGTGTTTCTTTGGTATGTGGCTGCATGTAAGGAGACAACCCTCAAGGCTGTAAAAGATATATCCTTGTACTTTGAACTGTGAACTTTATAGGGAAAGGTTGACTTTATTCCTTAGAACATTGAAATTTGAGGGAAGATTTGATAGAGGTAAACAAAATTATGAGCAGTCTAGATAGGGTAAATGCAAGCAGACTTTTTCCACTGTGGTTGGGTGGGACAATAACCAGAGGTTTTGGGCTAAGGGTAAAAGGTGAAAAGTTTAAGGGAAACATGAGGGAAAGCTTCTTCACTCAGATGGTCATACATGGATGATAATTGTTACTGTGGTCAATTTTAATGCCATTTGCAATAACATAGAACAATTCAGTTTGTTGCTGTATTTCTTCTTTGTATAGCTGCTGACAATTCTATTAAAGTACGCACATATTACCTTTGGATGGCATTTAGAACAAACTCATCACAAGAATCTGCTATTTGAATAATGAGTTTAAAATAGTTGGAACACACCCTGATTAGAACCACAGAACATTACAGCACAGAAACGGGCCTATTGGCCCTTGGCTGTGCCGGAACATTTTTCTGCCGAGTTAAAATCTATCTAGTCCAACAAAGTTAAGAACACAATTCTGGCTGAAGAGAAGTTGACAAGAACATAGAATGTACAGCAGTACAGCACTCTACGGACCCTCAGCCCAGATGTTGTGCTAACCTTTTAACCTACTCACAATCAATCTAACTCTTCCCAATAGAAATGCAATCAATAATTGATTGTAAGAATTTGCAGTAGCATGGTGCATTGAAAGAGCAGAGAACTTTTCTAACAGTTCCACTTAATGCTTACAAAATAGAAGGCTTATAGAATTTTACTGATGCAAAATATCATATGCATCTATTTAAGACTTGCAGTCCTTAAAAATATTGCACAAACTTTTAGAGGAGGTCACAATGACAAAATCTCATAAATAAAAGAAATAAAGCCCTAACTAAATTATAAATATGAAATAAAATACCAATAAATATTAAAGACAAAATTGTCTGGCAACAGTTACTTTATTCTAGGTAACCATTATGCAAAAGAACATAACTGTTGTGATGATATATTAGGAATATTGTGGGAAAAATACTATTTCCATTGAAATGCTAACTCTGTTTTGAAATACCTTTATTACTTCACTTATAATAGTGAATGAGAATGACCTTGTGTTATGCCACTATGACATTGCTAAAGAATTACAAAACAAGTTCATTTTTTTCTTTATATTTTTTGCAAAGCCAAGTTTTGTTTCAATTTATTTTGAAAATGTATGTATTTTTAAAAAAATAGACCATGGTAATAAAATAGAAACTACGCAACGATGTTTAAGATTGTCAATTCCAGGATGAAATGGTACATGCTAATGAACCTGAAGTATTGATCAGAATTTGTGTTAAGGAATCCATATCTATAATTAATAACTGAATCACAGTATCACTGAACTTGCCTGTTCTTCAGAAAATAAAAGATGACTTTATTATCTAGTAAAGATAATACTAATACAAAGATAATGCCCTGTCCTTGGAGCAGTGTCCAAAAATGACCTCTGGGATTTCCATTGTTGTTGGAACGGTTCACGCTGTCCGTAGTTCATTCCTGTAGTATTCCAAAGGGTAGCAGTGAATGGGTGTTTCTCGGACTGGCTGGAGGTGACTAGTGGGGTACCACAGGGCTCTGTATTGGGACCACAGCTCTTTACGATTTATGTCAACAATTTAGATGAGGGCATTGAAAACTATATCAGCAAGTTTGCTGACGATACTAAACTGGGTGGCAGTGTGACATGCGAAGAGGACGTTAGGAGAATACAGGGAGACTTGGATAGGCTGGGTGAGTGGGCAGATACTTGCCAGATGTCATTCAATGTGAATAAATGTGAAGTTATCCACTTTGGAAGCAGGAACAAGAGGGCAGAGTATTGTCTGAACGGTGTAGAATTAGGTAAGGGAGAAATGCAAAGAGACCAAGGAGTCCTAGTTCATCAGTCAATGAAGGTGAATGAGCAAGTGCAACAGGCAGTGAAGAAGGCAAATGGAATGTTGGCCTTTATTACAAGGGGAATTGAGTACAAGAGCAAGGATATCCTTTTGCATTTGTACAGGGCCCTGTTGAGACCACACCTGGAATATTGTGTATAGTTTTGGTCTCCAGTTTTGAGGAAGGACATTCTGGCAATTGAGGAAGTGCAGCGTAGATTCATTAGGTTGATTCCTGGGATGGCAGGGCTGTCTTACGCACAGAGATTGGAGAGATTGGGCTTGTACACACTGGAATTGAGGAGATTGAGAGGGGATCTGTTTGAAGCGTTTAAGATAATTAAAGGATTTGATAGGATTGAGGCAGGAGATATGTTCCAGATGTTGGGAGAGTCCTGTACCAGAGGTCATGGATTGAGAATAAGAGGTCAGTTATTTAAAACAGAGTTGAGGAAGAACTTCTTCTCCCAGAGAGTTGTGGAGGTGTGGAATGCACTGCCTCAGAAGACGGTGGAGGCAAATTCTCTGGATGCTTTCAAGAAGGAGCTGGATAGATATCTGATGGATAGGGGAATCAAGGGATATGGGGACAAGGCAGGGACTGGGTATTGATAGTGAATGATCAGCCATGATCTCAGAATGGCGGTGCAGACTCGAGGGGCCTAATGGTCTACTTCTGCACCTATTGTCTATTGTCTATTATTTTATTTTCATTTTCCATTCATAATTTAAACTTAACCAGTTAAGTATTGACTTCAAATTTAACCATTCATTCTAAAAAAAAGTGTGTTAGTTTTTTCTGGAAGTCAGTCAACTGTCACCTCTTGATCACCCAATAGATGAGCTCTCGCCAAAATGGGTTCTATTCAATTACATTCTGAAGCTGCTCCAAACAGATGTTACTGACTCCTGTGAGTCCATCCATGTATCCTATTGACTGCCTTATTTCCCTCCTACTTCATCCCATTCACAAAGCAGGATCTTTACCTATTTTATTGTTTCAATGCATCACTGGAAAGAAATTAAAATGTTCAATATCACATTGGTATGCATGTGCATATGATTTAATTTCTATAAAGTATAAAATCTGTGTAAAAATTCAGAGTTTGCTTTATGGAGACTACAGTTTTTCTTCTTGTTTGCCTCCATATGATCCAATGTGTGTCTTGCCCTGTCCTTGGAGCAGTGTCCAAAAATGACCTCTGGGATTTCCATTGTTGTTGGAACGGTTCACGCTGTCCGTAGGTCATTCCTGTAGAAGTAAGCATCTATTGTGCCTTTTCAGTTTAGTTATGTATAAATTAATGGAAACTTGCCCAAGTAGGTCCAGTTTAGTACTGAGAAACTATCTCAGGTAGGTCCACTCTAAGTTAATCGCTCACCATATCCACCACTATACCCTTTAATTTATGCTGATTTTTATGCAAATAACGCCATGTTAATCCTCAGTAAGACAGCTTTGTTTCTCTGAATAGGGATTGGCCAGACCCCAACCAAGTCCAGATCAAAAGAATGAAGCCTAACCCCAACTCCTCCCACCTTAGCACTTGACTGATCAGCATGTTCTTGGTTACCAGCACCACTAGGTTAAGGTATGGATGGGGAAAGATAGAAACAAAAGATGTTCATGACAGTTTTTTTCGGGATATGAACAAGAGAGCTCAGGGTGAAATAGAGTGTAAAGAAGTGAGTAGGTGATTCAACCACAGACATTGGCCAGAGGAGGAATAGAATCAGTGGCTAAGGAGAGGAACTTGCATTAGTTTGAAGTACAAATTAAGCACTACACTTCTTGCATATAGCATTTAAGTCACCGATTATTTCACAAAAAGAAGAGAGGCTGACAAATTTAATGAAAGCTCTCTAGCTTCTTTCCCCATTTTATTATTGATAGGAACAGAGGTGTTATTGAAGTTTAATTATTCATCTGGTGTATTGATTCCATATAAGTCTATCCCGGACCAAAAGAGCAACAATGATTATCAAAATAGATTAGTAATAAATGTAACCAAACCATCTTGGAAATGCAGTTTAATATTTGTGACTGTGTTTTACATTAATTGCAGTGAGTAACATTTAATAATCAATATGATATTTTATTTTAAACTTTGCATGCTTGCAGCATAGTAGACTTCAAATTACTTTTTGCTTACTCTGCAGAAAGATTGGATGAAAATTAAATACTCATTTTGAAAATCAAATTGCATTTTCACAGCATCTATTATTCTGAGATATGAAATTTATCATATTTTGCTGTCTGCTTTTGTAATATTCTACTTTTCTGTGATGAAATAATGTTTCTAATGTACGTACTGCTTTATTTCTTGTAAAATATTACCTGAGTGGGGGAAACTATAAAAATCTTTTCAAGCATCTTTTCTTGCTTCAGTATTGTGAAAAACAAATTATGGCAATGAAAGACTTATCTTGTATAGTAATTTTTATTATTTAACATTGTCATGATGTTCTGTGGCCAATAAATACTTTTAAACTGAATCACTTTTGTAATGTTGGAGATGTAGCAAATTTGCACAGAGCAAATTCATTTAATCAGCAATTTTATAGTGACCAGCAAAATTGATTTCATAGAGGCACGGATTTTAGACTGAATGCTAAAATCTGGAGTAAAAAACAAACTGCTGGAAGAACATAGAGGGTCAAGAAGTATCTGTGGAAGAAAATGAAGCATCTCAAATGGAAATATTGACTGTCCATTTTTCACCACAAATCAGTTTTCATGTTGACAGAAAAATATGTTTAGGACAGGACATCAGAGTTACTTCTGCCAGGAAATGTAGAGGAGGCTTGATCCAAAAGCAGAGCAGTGGAGACAATTCAACAATGAATAATAAATTAAATGATAGACTACAAAATAACTAACCATGAGGAGCCACAAAACAAGAGGGAACAAATACTTAACACAACAGGCAATATGGTAACTGAAGCCTGGAAACAACAGGATGAGGCTGACTGGTTCAATGGGTGAAAAAGAACTGTGGATGAAACCTGGGTTTAAATAGGCTGCAGGTGCTGTGTTGGAAATGAGCAGCATGTAATTCCTGCAAACTGGGTGGAGTCTGGGAGGTGCCTGTCCTCACAGGCCTGACAGAAACAACCCCCCACCCCCACCCCTACAACTGGCACCCGACAGCCCAGAACATACCAGATGAATCTGGTGGAACTCTTTGATGAGGGATGAATCCGAGATTAACCTTGATGGTTCCCAAGAACTCTCCCCTGGGCCGTATCCCTGCCAAGCAACCAGGTACTGTGCACCCCATGCACAGCGACCTGAATCCAAGAACTGTGTACACTGGGCACCCTTCCACCATCCATGGTTGCGGGGATGCAGGCTCGGGTGAGTTGAGTGGGCCATGAACAATGGGTTTGTGGTAGGACACATGGAAGGTAGGTATGATCCTGAGGGATGATGCCGACTGGAGACTGGAATGATGCAATATGTAATCTTGAAGGGACCAATGAAATGGCCCTAGAGTTTGCAAGAAACACAAGGGATCTTGGGTGGACAGCCAAATATGATCCTAAGGCCAGAATAGTCTAGGTCGGGGGTCGGCAACCTGCGGCTCCCGAGCCATTTGTGGCTCTTTCACCTCTGTGCTGCGGCTCCCTGTGGCTTTGGGAAATAATTGGTCAGTATTTAATTAAAATGTATTTTATGTTAGTTTGTTAGCTTTTGAAATGTAATTCTAAATTTGAAGATTATGGTGATCTTGTACAATCTAAGTGTGGCGACACATTTCCTGACACATCCGAAACGGCTCACAATTAGCCAGCATTCCGGCTAAGGGAGATAGCCTACGGGGGTTTGTGAGTACGCGTCTTTTGCAGCATCTGCGTCCATGGGGGCTGGGTTGAGGGAGGCTTAAAAGCAAGGCTGTTTAGTTCGAATAAAGCTATCTTTGACTGCAGTTTACTGACACCGCTACAACGTGTTTTTATCGCTGGCTGTCCAGACGGAAGGTGCTGAAACGCTTTGTCGCGTGTCTGGAAGAAGTGAAAACTTTCCTGGGCAGCAAAGGGCTCACCTTTCCTGAGCTGGAACAGCCAGAGTGGCTGGAAAAGCTACACTTCATGGTAGACATGACAGCGCACCTGAACACGCTGAACACAGCTCTTCAACGGGGTAAGGACGTACAGCCCTGCACATGTTGGAGGATGTTTTGGCATTCGAGCGCAAGTTGACGTTGCTTGCCAGAGATTTACAGAAAGGCACTTTGTCTCACTTCCCCAATTTGAGAGAGTTCAAACAAGGTCACGACATGATAATTTCGGAGTATTTACATTCTGCAATCATCGCAATGCAAACATCGTTTGGGAAACGCTTCTGTGAGTTCAGAGAGGAAAAAAACACATTATCCTTCCCGGTCACTCCCTTAAGCATCGATCCTTCCCTACTGAATACGACTGCATTGGCAGGTGTGAGTCAACCTGATCTTGAGATGGAACTGGCCGACATAGCCGACAAAGACATATGGGTGTCCAAGTTTAGACGCTTGACAGCAGACCTTGAAGATGTTGCCCGTCAGAAGGCCGTTCTTGCTCAGAAACACAAATGGAGTGATATTGAAAACCTTCCAAAACCGGACAAACTTGTGTTCGAAACATGGAATGCTATGCCCGACATTTATGTAAACATTAAAAAGTATGCGCTTTGAGTCCTGTCGATCTTTGGATCCACATATGTAAGTGAGCAGGTGTTCTCCAACATGAACTTTATTAAAAACAAACATCGCGCACGCCTCACAGATGACAGCTTGCGATCCTGTGTAAAGATGAAGGTGACGTCATACAGCCCTGATGTGCAGACGCTGTGCGCTGAGGTCCAGGAGCAGAAATCCCATTAACCAAGTATGATAAATATTTTAATTGCCTATTATTTTATGTATATTCATATTTTTTCATTGTTCAGTGAAATAGTCCTTTTATTTTTCAGGTTGACAGCTGGCTGATGTTATTTTTGGTTTGCTGCTGGCGGAAAATTTAAGTTCGGCGTTTTTCATAAATACAAGAAGGACTCAAATAGACATTGAGTATTTTACTTAAAAGTAACTTTCAACCCAACGTCTTTTTTTCGGAGTTCAAAATGTTTTTGTTGCATGCAGAAATGTAATTTCGTTTTCTGTGCAGGAGTTCATCAATTTCATAAATGCAACACATTATAGTTTGTTTATACATAGCATAAAGGCAAAAAAAAACGTTGAATGCAGTGTTATTTCATTTTAAATGTCAAACGGGTTTTGCGGCTCCCAGTGTTTTATTTTCTGTGGGAAACGGGTCCAAGTGGCTCTTTCAGTGGTAAAGGTTGCTGACCCCTGGTCTAGGTAGACACCTCCAGCGGTTGGCCTGGTAGCAGTGGGTCAGAGGCAGTGTCCTGAAAGAAGAGGAAAGTGTGAGAATCATTCACCAAAGCAGGCAGAATCCAAGGCATTGCCCTCTCTTTCTGATTTGACTGCTATAGAGCTGATGAGGTTGGACAAATGACTGATGGCAGGCTCTATTACCAATGGAGGTCATCCAGGGATTTACACAAGAAGTTTACTAGGGGGGCAGTAATGTGGACACGGGTCATCAGTATCAATAACTAGTCTACGCTTGCCCATTACAGGGAGAGGTGATGTACATTACCAGTGCAGGAGGTGAAACAATGAGGTCAGAGACACGTCAGCCCCAGGTTCTTGAGTTTGAGGGAGTGCAGCTTCCAGCAGCCCAAACAATGAGGGTACTGGGGAAAGGCATGTTGAGTAAAGTGGGTGCTATCATAGACTGAGGAAAAGGAGAAATATCATGAACAAGACAGCAACAGCGAACATGTGTGACCCACAGTATAGCTAACAGGGCCCACAGAGAGACAGCAGCCCCAAGCAGCGAGGAGAGACAGAGCGATGTGTGGGAATCGTGTCAGGATGTCCCAAGGATTGGAGCCAAGCACAATCAGGAGCTGCTGGAAATAGTGCAGTTGCCTGAGGAGGAAGCAGTGATTAAAGTAAAGGCCCACCAGAAAGGGGATCGTAAGGAGCAGAGAGGGAACGAGTAGGCAGACATCAGGGCGAGGAGCGTGGCCGAAGAAGAAGGAGCAGAAAGTACAAGCGTACAGGGAGGAATTACAACTGTCAATTTAATAAGTTTACATGGAGATGTGAAGGACCACTGTAACCAGAGTAACACATTGAAGGATTGAGCTAAGCAGCAGTAATGCATTGTGGATCAGAGAGAGACAGGGAGAGAGAATATAGCCTTAGCAACCACAGCCAGGTGACCAGGTCATGGTAAGGGAGCTGGGTGAAAAGGCAGGTCTCTCTCCCAGCTGGGTAGAACCATAGGTGGAGCTCCAGGCAAATGACACTTGAGTTTGTGAGCAGACACGGCGAGGTAGCCAGTGGAAACACTAGACTCAGGTTAAAACAGACAACTCACCCTTCTTGTTGCCTCCACAAATAGAGTGGGAGATCAAGTGTACCCAGTAACAGTGTCACTGCAGAGATCCCAAGTAATGAACATCAGAGCTGACCGCACCTGATGGAAGCAGAGACATAGCAAACGTAAATAGCATGGTAAAGTATAACAGTAACTGAACTCTGTAATGAAGGCTGGTTGCTGAAGGTAGATGATTACTTATATAGCCCAGAGTAGGAAAATTATTGGGGAAAATAGATGGGAAGGGATCCAAGTTACAGGAGAAACATCAGGTGCAATGATGTGGCAGACTGAGAAGAAAAGAAAATACACACCTCACCCGAAGGCAGTCACTCCAGCCCTTTCAGTGGTTGAGCCAGCAATCAAATGGGCAGTCCAGAAGGGGTGCCACTGGGTGAGGTGTTTGCACTCGTTCTAATGCGACATCCCCAACCCCTCCTGTACATCGATGAGTGGGTCTGAGAGATCAGTCATCAAGATGCTGAAAATCCTTTGTCATGACATGAGGTGTGAACTGTTGCCTGTGAGCCCAATACATTTACCTTGCTGGTGCCCCTGACCAGAGAACCACTGCTGAGTTTTAGCTATGAAAATGAAGGGGTAAAGATAAAGAATATGACTAAACTGCAATTAGCTGGCAAGGAAGGAGCTGACAGGCATACAGATGACAAAACTGCATTTTAAAGACTGTTTGTCAAATATCTGAAACAATCTCTTCATAGGGTCCTATAGATGGCTATTGGGGATGATAGCATAGATGTAGATGCACATAGGAATACAATAGACAATTGGGGAAAGGGGTCCAAAGCATAAGGCATTTTTGCTGTCCTATTTGATTAGATCTTCCTTAAAGTTTGGCCTTTCCTGGAACAAATTTATTTTTTGTCCAGGAGGGACAAAATCTGTTTGAGCAGATTCTGGAGTTATGATATCTAGCAAATACTAATTTTAACAGCAACCAATCTTCAGACCTGAATGTGGATTGCAGATAGAATTTAAAATGCAACTCTGAACAATAGCCTTCCATTTGACTGCAGAGGCCTGCATATGCATAAATGCAGCCCAGATTCAGTGGGAATTAGCATTAATTTTGGGTGTGTGGAGTGTGGGTGCAAAGGAGATGTTTGAAAACTATATGTATTAAAAGGAAGCATTATCAATACATTGTAACTATGGAATTGTCCTGCTGTTGCCTTTGATCTCTAACATATAAAAATTTCATGTAATATTGGGTCAGTCAGGCCTCTTCTTCCACGAGTGTCTCAATATCATGCATGTAGCTTGTTTTTGCTGAATAAAACATTTCTATGTCCATTAGCTTCGGTGTTTCTCCAGTGAATTTGTTCACGTCACGATACTGCTCACGATGCTGACTCGTGACTACACTGTCAACTCCAGCTCAAACTGCATCATCAAGTTGGCTGATGATTCAACAGTGGTTGGACTCATTGGCAAAAATGATGAGTCAGCGTACAGAGAGCTAGCAAGGCTTGTAAAATGGTGTGAGAACAACAACCTGAGTCTCAGTGTGGACAAGACAAAAGAGATTATTGTGGACTTCAGAGTTAACTTATTATCAAAGTACATATATGTCACTATATACAAACCTGAGATTCGTTTTGTTTCTGAGAGACACAGCAAATCTATGAAACACAGTAGAATCTGTTTCAGGAAGGTGCAGATCAACCACTCCCCATTGCACATCAATGGCTCTGCCATGGACAGAGTGAAGAGCATAAAGTTCCTTGGCGTACACATAACAGACCCATAAACACCTCCTTATTTGTTAAGAAGGCACAGCATGCCTACACTTTCTAAGTAGAATGAGACATCCAAGACACCCTGCCCACATTCTAACAGCTTTCTACAGGAACACCATCAAAAGTGTCCTGTTTGGCTGCATCATTGTGTGGTATTGCAAGACACTGGACCACAAGATCCTGCAGGGTATAGTATCAGTCACCAAGAGGATAACCTGGGTCTCTCTCCCTCCATTTGTGACAGTTACTGTATACAAAAGGGCCTGAAGCATTGTTGAGGATCCCTACCACCCATCCCTCAATCTCCTTGACCCACTACTGTCAAGAAGAAAGTACAAGAGTATTAGGACTAGAACTGACAGAATGGGTAACAGCTTCTTGCTCATGTTGTGAGGGTCATGAATTATTAACTTATTTGTGGAAGTATTCCATTTTATGTACTGTGTGTGATATATGTTTTATTGGTGTAACATGGTCCAGAAGAACATCGATTCATTTGGTTGTATACATGTACAGTCCAATGACACTGATCCTGACCTTGAACTACTGTATTTTGACTTGCAACAGATGCAGTGTTCATCTGTACAGCACCCCTTCGACAGGTGCATTCTGAGATCTGTAACCGTGATATATCTATATATATATACTGTATTTATTTCTCATTGTAATTTATATCCAGAACTCTTTTATATTGTAATTTATAGTTTTTTAATGTATTACAGCAAAACAGGAAATTTCACGACATATGCCAGCGATATTAAGCCTAGGTCTGATTCTGGGATGTGCTTGTCTGCAGGAACAGGAGGGGGAACCACTAGGGGAGGAGTAGCTTGAACTCAAAGGAAGGAGAGGAGAGTTAGCCAGAAACAAATTTGGTTAACATGTTGCTACAGACCGGCAATATTTAATATTATTAGTATAATATCTGCCTCTATTTATTTATCTGAAAACTGTGTGTTTGCAATGATGTGGCAGACAGTGGAAATTGCTTCCAGTCAATATTTAAAAGCTTTACTAAAAGTCATTAAAACCATCAAACTTTAAATTGTTTAATCTTGTGACAAAATGCATGATTATGGTAAATGAAAAAACATTAGTGATTTATCAAATAGTATAAACTAAATTTATTTAGGTATTAAATTGTAACAAAATGATATTGACGTGATGCCAAGCTTCAATTGTCCATTCATGAATGAGGCATTATTATCAAGTGATAACCATAATTACCTGTCATATCCATGTTAATTTCTTTCTCTCTCAAATTATCTTGCTAATTATTTGGAAAGGAAAATAATATGTACTTGCATTGGAACAAATAAAACTTTGTACAAAAGAAGTAGTTGCAGGGACATTATATGTTTACATTCCAAATTATCCCAACGTAGTTCGTGCAATAAACTGTCTGAGGTGGAAGTGACAATCCAGTAAAAAGCAACAATACTAGCTGATGCATTTTTTAGTTGGCTGGAAGTTGAACAGAACCTTAAAACCATGGAACATTACATTACATGATGTGTGAGAGGGTTTTCTAATATTAATTTGAAGAATCACATTGCTTTGACATCAGGAATTTTTTTTAAATAGGCTCATGTAGCCTTCTTTTAAGGATTAATTGAAAATGTAACTTCTTCATCAAGGTTTTGAGCCTTTGCACTGTTTTGCAGACTTGGTTCACATTCTGCAACACAAATCCACATTCTTGACCTTGAGGTAAGAACCTAGCCAACTGATTCTTGAACATATAAAGTTCATCTTAAAGCAGTATATTTTGGCAATATAGCCTGTCATTAAAGAAAAAGTTCATGCAATTTTTATGCTGAACAATTCTGAAGAATGATTGTGTTCAATTCTGCTTGCTCAGTGACATTGATCTACAGCTACTACCAAGCCGATTGCTGCTATTTGTCATTTTAAAAGCAATGCAACTTATGTTTGCAGCACGCATGACCTTATACAATCACAAATCACTTTAACCTTGACTATATGATAAAAAGGCCCAAAATAACTTCAAATATTTTTCTTTAATACTTAGCTTTTTAACTTAGCTTATAAATGTCTTATAAATGTATAACTTATAAGTGCAAATGTGCTGCCAGAAATAGTTCTGGATACACAATGATATAATGTGATACACTTAAATAGTTAAAGACCATGATGCAGCTGACCCTTAGGAATAAGAAGTAATGAATAATTCTAGGATTCTGTGTGGTGTAGTATTTGAAGTTTCCGTTGCAATTAATCCATATTCCAGCATCAAGCAACATAAGAAACCTTTTCAATAACTAAAAGCTGCACCAAGTATCCAACCAATCCTTTTTATCAGTCTCAGGGACAGTACTACTAGAGGAGTTTTCCTCAAATTAGGTCCTATTGGCCAGAATAGTAGTTCACAATGATTTATAAATACCAAGAAAAGTCAGGCAAGTTCCCAGTTAATATTCCTCCTTCCAGAACATGCAGCCTAATAATTTATCCATTCACTGTGTGTAAAATGGGTGTTGCTGATGAATACCTACCAGTGATTTTTCTTCTAAATGATTAATTATAAAATACTTTGATCTTTCAAAAAAGAATAATGAAGCGTTATCAAGTGTAAGGTTCAAGTTTTCTATCTCTTCTTCCCCAACCTCTTCACTGCCTTATGCTCACTATCTCCTCAATCCATGTAGATGTCTAATTTGCAGTGACCATTTTGAAAGTCAAATCCCAAAGACAAGTGGGTATGTGTCAGAGCACAGTTTAAAATTTGAAAGAAAACTTAAATTTCATTCTGGAAAGCTCTGGTGCTGTAATACATGAATAGGGACAATCTGACTGGTTAACTCTTACCTACGAATGTGAATAGAATGTGCTTTTTCTATGGGGTAAAAAAGATTTGATCACAAGACTCTGCCATCTTTTAGATTCTCTTTCCTTCTCTCATAAGTCTCTGCTCCTTTTTCAACTTTCTTTACTCTATTAGTGCTTAATGAAATTATCATGAAGCAACAAGTTTCATGCTTCTTTCATGAATTCTTAGTAAGTTTCAATGGGTACATATAATTTCAGAAAAATCAACACAATATATATCCTGAAATCCTTTTTCTTTACAAACAGAGAATCTTCTAAAAACAGAGGAGTGCCCCAAAGAATGAATGACAGTTAAACATTAGAACCCCAAAGCCCCACCAGCAAAAAGCATCAGCGCACCCCACCAATCAATAAAGACACAAACTTGCAATACCCAAAAGGCTACTCGTTCACCCAGTAATTCAACATACCACAGGCTCTCTCTCTCCCTAAAAAGGGAAAAAGAAGTGCCCCCATTTCACAGCGAGAGGGGAGGTATAACAAACAACTCGATGATTTACGATGTTAAAAATCTGTTGCATTGCTTTTTCTGAGCTCTGCGTCCAGAGAGTCAGCCCCAGAAAGGCGCAGCTCCTTGGACGTACAACCCATGGCCACTAACCCACTGCTCCCGATGTTTCGTGTTCCAGTCAGGGGCACCAGCCTACAATCAGCACGTCTCCAAAGCCATGAAAATCCAGAACCCTGAAGGCAGCCAGTCTTCCAGGCCACGTTCTTGGGACATCAAAAAGCTTGAGTCCCTGAGAGTGGGTCCCATTCCCACAAAGAACTGAGGTCCGAGTGTAACTCCAGGTCAGGGTCTTCAAAAGAACCTTGAAAAGGGTGAAAAGAGATATCAAATATAAAATAGAGCTGCTTCCGAAGATGCAAGCAAAGGAGTCACCATTTAGCACTATCATGGCTTCGTTTTGCCCCTCAGAGTTCTGAAAGAACTTTGAATTATAAACATCAGAGGCCAACAATTTGGCATAGGCAGCAGGATGGTTGCATAGATTTAAAGACTTTAAAGAATCATAGATAAAGTGGAAAATTCACCGTGGTTAACCTAAAAGTGAGTTAAGAGTTTTCTCTTTAATTCCAGATTGTATAAGAGAAATCTAGTTCTGGTTTCAATTCATCATTGGGTAAAAGTAGGAGTGAGGAACTACTATGCTGCTATTAAAAAACAAATAGTTCTATAAAAATTAAGTACACAAGCCAGTGGCGTATTAATTAAGTGCAAGCAATGGAGCCAAGTGCAAGCTGGCAGAGAATGAAAATAATTAAATACTTACAAATGGTGGGGTACAATATGTGCAACTGTGTGTAAGAAAACACTGGGTTGTAGGACAACCTATTAAAATTTCAGTTGCAGTCTATTAGTACTTTGAGATTACATTCAAAGTAATAAAAAATATGCACAATTAAATCAGTGTCCAAAGCCATGAAAGCTGCTGTGAGTTCTTAACTGAATAAAACATTTCAGTTTGAAAAAAATAATGAAAATGTCTGTATGTAAAATATCAACAATGTTGAGTTTATTAAGGAGTCTTGTGACAAGAGAATGCCTGAGAGAAAGGAAAACCATGTTATATGTGAGCAATTTGCTCAAATATATGAGCAAATGAAAGTGTTAACAGGGAAAGTAAAGACGTTTACTAATTGATTGGGAAAGAAATATAAAATTCATAATAAACTACAAAAATAGTAAATGTCTAAAGACATTAACTGAATAAATGAAAAAAAAAACAGGATAATCGAATTGAAGTGCAATGTATGAAATTTCAAAGTGGACTGAATCAATTTCAAAGAGCTGAGTAGAAACCTCAGTTAGGTGGTTCTGCCAGACCAGAAGGCAGTCTTGCTAGTGAGACTTCTAGAGACACCTCCCGTGATGGTCCCAGTGATGTTTCCAGTAAAGTTACTTCTGATGCTCTGCCTTGGAAAAAATCCGTTACATCGGACAGTTCTCTGAGGTAGTGTCACAATCTGAACTCCAAGGAATTACAGGATGGACATGACTCTACAGTGGCCCCTAGTGACGCAAGTAAAGATGACAGCGATGAAACAATAAGATTGATAGCTATGTCACAGCTTGCTCCAATAAAGACCAAGGGAGTGAAGACACGCAAGACTAAAGATTGCTATTGATGAGCTAACCCCTCCAGTGGTGATCCATCAACTAGTGCCCAACCACTCAACAATCTGCTGAAAGGCATTAGGTTCTCAGATGACCTTGTGACTTTTATTGAAGGACAACTGAAAGCATTTCAAACGTTAGGTGATATTGTGTTCTGCATTAAGAATTAAGAATCCTTGATACAGGTAACCTCCTGCCCTATTTACTCTGTATGTCAATGAGAAACACAGGATAGCAGTTTTAACTCAAGAACATGGAGTCCAACAGCATCCTATTGGTTATTACTCTGCCAAAGGTCTTTACAGTGATAGGTCCTCAATGATTGAGAGACAGATTTGAGTGGCTCCTGGTAGCTCTGCACAGCAGGCATAAATGAAAGTTCCGATTGAGCCATGTAAGTTGGCAGAAGAAAGATCAGCCAATATTTACACTGATTCTTCATACACTTTTGGAGTTGATCATGATTTTGAAAAGTTGCAGAGACAAAAGTAATTCTTTTATTAGTCCAGAAACCCCATTAAAGAATGGCCAACTAGTACAAGAACTCATGAATGGAGTACAACTGCAGTCAGAAGTTACTGTATTAAAATGTAAAAGCCACTTCAAATTGACTGCAATGGAAAGCTGTGGAAATGCATTTGTGAATGAAATTGCACAAAGGACAGCATGGGAAGGGGTAAAAGAATTAAAATAAATAAAATTATCAAGAACATGTGTAGTGAACCTGACAAGTGGAATTATGGAAACTAAGTTAAACTCTGTATCAGAGACAAACATGTACTCGAGGTCTCTAACTGGAAAGAATAGTTCTGGATGGAGAATGGTGTGAAGGTAAACAGCAATGGAGTATGGAGATATGGAATTAGTTATAGATTAGTAGCTTCAAAGACGTTACTTCCTTATCTGGCACAGCACATACAATTTCTAGGACACTTCAGAGTGCAAAAGATGATTGACAGATTCTCCCAATAGAGGTGAAATCCAAAATTAAGAGCACAAACTCAACAAATGCTTGAAAGGTGCATGTTATGCCGGAAAACAAACCATAGAGCAACAGAAAAGTTACCACAATTAAATGTTCTGACCCCATCTGGTTTGTTTTTACACTTACATTTCTTTGCCAAAGTGTCAAAGCTATTCAAACATACTGGTAATAATTTTTTACTGGTAATACTGGTAACAAGTTTTTGAGATGGGTGAAGCAAAACCTGTGACCAAGGATTATACTCCTAGATGGGGATTGCCATGTCACGTGGACTCTGACCAAGGAACACCAAGGGAGTAGTGGAACAAATGAATGGAACCATCAAATAACTGATTGAATATCAATGCCTGAAGCTCTTCCTATGGTCTTGTATAGCATCAGAGCAACACCAAGCAAGAAAACAAGCTTAAGTCCATGTGAGGAGGTAACAGGGCTTCTTATGCCCTGTCAGGATGCCAGAGGGGAAGAAGCTGTTCATGAATCGCTGAGTGTGCGCCTTCAGGCTTCTGTATCTCCTACCTGATGGTAATAGTGAGAAAAGGGCATGTCCTGGGCGCTGGAGGTCCTTACTAATATTCACTGCCTTTCTGAGACACCGCTCCCTGAAGATGTCCTGGGAACTTTGTAGGCTAGTACCCAAGACGGAGCTGACTAGATTTACAATCTTCTGCGATTATTTTGGTCCTGTGCAGTCATCCCTCCATACCAGACAGTGATGTAGCCTGTCAGAATGTTCTCCATGGTACAACTATAGAAGTTGTTGAGTGTATTTGTTGACATGCTAAATCTCTTCAAATTCATAATAAAGTATAGCCGTTGTCTTGCCTTCTTTATAACTACATCACTAACCAGCCAGAGGACTTAGAACAAAGTCGACAACTACTAGACATTATGAAGTTTATTCTGATATTAATTGTTGTTATATTTTTGCCAGTTTCCCCTACTTGCAATGAATATCAACGTATGTACCAATATGCTTTATCATAGTTTATATACAATTGGAACTAACGTAAGTGTGCCTTCTAATCTGCCTAATAATGACACAATTCTATGATTACTTTGATGAACATAACTTTTAATATTTCCTAACATAGGTAGTTTATGATTATTTTTTATTTAACATAGATATCACAAGTTTTTCAGTCTCTGAATTTTCAGATGTAATGATTCTAAATGTGCGATTTAGGATCAAAAGGGGGATTTTTGGATAAGACCGTTCAATTATTATTTTCTTTACACTTTAACAATTTATACCTGCTAGTGACTTCTATAACTAGGGCACAGTACTTACATATATGTAACTGTATGTTTATGTATGGTTCCTTCTGACCGTATTATGTATATGCCGTTGGCCAGTGTGTCCTCTAGTGGCTACAGTCCTTTGTGTCGTTCTGGAAAGCTCTGGAAGTTTCACCTATGCTGCATTATTTTAAAAGGGGCTACTTGATTGGTTAATTTGTATCTACAGATCTGAATGGAATGCTCCTTATCTATGGGATACAAAAGGAGCTGACTGTGAGGTCATCTTTTTGATTCTCCCTCCCTTCACTCATTAGTCTCGGCTTCTGTTACTGCCCATTCTCAATGTTCTTTGTTCTATTAGCGTTCAATAAATCAACCATGCAGCGACAAGTTTTGTGCCTCATTCCTGACTTTAAAAAAAACTTGGATTAAAAGCTTGAGAGTCCAACATTGTAAAAGTCTAATTTGCATTATGGGTGAAGGAAAAGACTTGGTGCTTATTTTCCTGTCCGAGATCCAATCTATTGTGTTGCATGCTAAGGGCACTATACCACTATATAGGATTGTATTGTCTGTGGCTCATGCGCTCTCCATTCATGGCACTCCAGTGTGTCATCAGCTTAATGTGGCTACTGAAACATGGAGTAACTTATAGAGGGAGCATCGAACTGTGTGCTTAAGAGTGAATCAACATTAAGCAAGCAAACATTAGGCACCAGCAAAAGCGTGTGCAGTTCCTGTCATCAACAGTAATGGCTAAACCCCTAAGGCAGTATATGTACTGTACATCTACATGGTAAAACATGGCACTTTATGATAAAATCAATGCCAAATTTCCTTCCTGCATCTTCAGCAAACCTTTACAAACATAAAGAGAATAGAGACATCTGACAACAAAAAAACTGAAAGCTTATAAACCCATTACATTATTGGAACTGGCAACTGCTTGCAAAGTGAAGACACCTTAGAGACATTGTACTCTAAAGCCAAACCACTTTTATATGGTTGTCTCTGGAAAATGACGAGAATAAGAAGGGATGGTTATGTCTCAGACACCGAGGCTGTCATGTGGGTTGACGAGTTCACAGATTCTATAGAAACCCCATGTCATTAGGATGTCGGATGAGGAACTCCCAATTGATACCTTATATGATAAGGTGAAGAAGGAAAAGTTTGTTCAATGAGGCCAGAAAGGAAGAAGAAAGAACTCCCTAGACACGCATGACCCAATATTCCAACAATGTCTTCTAGCAGTGGTCTAATCATGGCAGAGCGTCTGATTCTGCCATCCCATAATAGAAAAGGCCCCATTTCCCAACAATGTCCAATTTAGCCCTTCATCCTTTTGGATTTCCTATTTTCCTCTCAATTTCACCTTTCACTTCTCCACTGATGACCATCTCCGCAGTTTCTCTCTCCTCTCAGGGAGCCTGTGTAGTTGCCCTGAAGTGTGGACTTTAATGATGCTGACCTGCTTCCTAACTGGGTCTAAGCAAATGCAACAGCACCTGTGTGCTTCGTCAGTAGCTCCTGTCTCTAAATGTACAGCCAGTGTCAATAACATTTAAGTGGGAGAAAACTGCAATGGTTTGATTTATGAAAATAAAGTTCTCCTGATTTTGCAGTTATATTGGTGACACCCAATAAGGCAAAGCTTATTGCCCATTTTATATAACAATGTAAAATCCAATTTTCTCCAGTCCTGATGAAGGACCTTGGCGTGAAAAGTTGACTGCACTCTTTTCCACAGCTGCTGCCCGGCCTGCTGAGTTCCTCCAGTGTGTGTTGCTCCAATTTCTAGTTTTGAGATTTTACTCCTGAATTAGACACATCCAAGCACAAGAAATGTTAATGAGACCCAACAGTTTTGCATCAGATTAAATGTCCAATAATGTAATTTTATAGGAGAGCATTTTATAACTACCAGTAAACTTCAAGTATCCCATGGAAGTTAAATGGACAACACTGTTGAATAAGTTTTTTTTCTAAACATGAAGTGGTCTGTTTCATAATGCACTTACCTTTACCAGTGTAAATGTTTGTTTATTTGTTAAATATCCGTGCACTTGCAACACTGTGTGTCAAACAGAGTGGTCAGCAGCACTGGGGCTCCACAAGGGACTGTCCTGTCTCCCTTTCTCTTCACCATCTACACCTCGGACTTCAGCTACAACACAGAGTCTTGCCATCTTCAGAAGTTTTCTGATGTCTCTGCCATAGTTGGATGCATCAGCAAGGGAAATGAGGCTGAGTACAGGGCGACGGTGGGAAACTTTGTCACATGGTGTGAGCAGAATCATCTGCAGCTTAATGTAAAAAAGACTAAGGAGCTGATGGTGGACCTGAGGAGAGCTAAGGCACAAGTGACCCCTGTTTCCATCCAAGGGGTCAGTGTGGACATGGTGGAGGATTACAATTACCTCTGGATACAAATGAACAATAAACTGGACTGGTCAAGGAACACTGAGGCTGTCTACAAGAAGGGTCAGAGCCGTCTCTATTTCCCGAGGAGACTGAGGTCCTTTAACATCTGCCGGACGATGCTGAGGATGTCCTGGAGGCTGTGGTGGCCAGTGCCATCATGTTTGCTGTTGTGTGCTGGGGCAGTAGGCTGAGGGTAGCAGACACCAACAGAATCAACAAACTCATTCATAAGGCCAGTGATGTTGTGGGGGTGGAACTGGACTCTCTGACGGTGGTGTCTGAAAAGAGGATGCTGTCCAAGTTGCATGCCATATTGGACAATGACTCCCATCCACTCCATAATGTAGTGGTTAGGCACAGGAGTACATTCAGCCAGAGACTCATTCCACTGAGATGTAACACTGAGAGTCATAGGAAGTCATTCTTACCTGTGGCCATCAAACTTTACAACTCCTCCCTCGGAGTGTCAGACACCCTGCGCCAATAGGCTGGTCCTGGACTTATTTCCACTTGGCATGATTAATTTATTATTTAATTATTTATGGTTTTATATTGCTATATTTCCACACTATTCTTGGTTGGTGCGGCTGTGACGAAACCCAATTTCCCTCGGGATCAATAAAGTATGTCTGCCTGTCTGTTTGTTGAGATGCCGCACAGAATAGGCCCTTTGAGCCGTGCTGCCCAGCAAACCACCTCACCTAATCACGGGACAATTTACAATGAACAATTAGTCTACCAACCGGTACGTCTTTGGACTGTGGAAGGAAACCATGCAGCCAGGGAAGAACGTACATACTCCTTACAGACAGTGAGGAAAATTGAACCCGGGACCCAGGTCGAATGTCCTGTAAAGCATTGTGCTGACCACTGCACTACTGTGCTACCCCATATCTGAAAATTGTAACCAAAATTGCAGTGATTTTGATTTCAGGCTTTCTTAGGACATTCGGACCTTCAGGTCTATGCCAGTTCTCAGACTGTTCCCAACAAGCTCATTCTCGATTTACCTTCCTGTCATCTCATCTCTCTCATATGCCCATCAGCTCTCCTGCCACCCACTTACATTATGGGTAATATACAGGAACCAATTAATCTATCAACACATCTTTGGCATGTGGGAGTAAGCATCTGCACCCGGGGGAAATCAATATGGTCACAGGCAGAACATGGAAATGCCACAGAGACAAATGGGCAAGGTCAAGATCAAATCCTTGCTGCTAATACAGTGTGGTAGAATAACTTTGCTGTCCCCAGTGTATGCTCATGATTCATTTCATCGGTTGCCATCTATGGAATTTCACTAAGAACTCCATTATCTAAGTCTTAGACTTCTCAAACTTTTTAACCAGTATTGTTAACTTTAGAGAAGCTGCTTTAACATGCTAGAACAATTTCCTAACAGTGGACTTCAACCACATTAACACTTACAGCATGTGAAAGAGCTGTCAAAGACCACCTGGGAGAGCTCAATACGGGATGTATTGATCACAACATTGATCATTCACTCAATGAGTTACTTTTAGTGTTTCAGGCTCTTAAGTGATTATTCTTGCTCTGACAGTTAACAGTTTTACTGGATTCTTTCTGATATCCTTCAAGCAGTGTCAAAAGGGAGTAAAAAGGAATAAGTTCCTCAATTTCTTGCTGTACTTTGCATAGCACAAGAAAGTTTTATTTAACATTGAGGAGGAAACTTCTCAGTTTCTAGGATGATAAGTTTCATCGAGTTGTATGTCACACACGAGACAGATCAACATTTCAATTTGGAAAGCAAAAATTTCTAAAATATGCAGTAAGTACTAGTACCTTTAAACACATATTTTTGTTTCGTTTCAATTTTTTATAGGTGTTTAGGAGATACAGATGTGTCCTTGTTATTCACCTAAACTGTAGATATGTGTCACTTTCATTTTACCAGCCTGTTTGGTTCTTTCTGAAGTTTTGTACTATCGCCTTCAAACAGACCTCACTATTTTTGAGTCTGGGTTACCAATTTAGCTTCAATTGTAGCATGGTTGTTTGTGGTTGCCGGGTTGGTGCTATCCAGGAAGAATGTGAAAGCATAATCTTTTTCTACACCTATAAGAATGGTTCCTGGAATGAGGATCTCTGCTTGAAAAAAGAGATTTCTGAGACAGAGGCAGTTTGCACTGAAGATTGATAGCTGGTAAGATATACATATATAAAACAATAAAGAATATGGTCAAGTTAGACCAAGGAAGACTGTTCTGTTGGTAGAGTGGTATAAGATGAAGGGGAAGAGAAATTGGAGTGACATGAAGAAAGCTGTTTTTTTTTTATGCGGCATGTGTTTGGAATGTTGATTGTTCTGCCGAGATGGAGGATACAGCTTCCATTGTGGCCTTTAAAATGAAAGTAGAGAAATATAAGGTGAGGAAAATTTACATAGCTATGAAAAAAGTAAACAAAATTGTGCTAGTTTGGACTTGGTAGGCTGAATGGCCTCTCTGTGCTCTAACCATTCTGTGACTTGCATATATAAAATAAATCAGATAAAGTTGTGGACCATTCTTCATGCTCCTGTTTACTCCTTCGTTCCCATTCTAGCTCCTGTCCATTAATCAGTTACTTGCACATTATTAACATCACTTTGATATATTGGGCATCTCTTTTCTGATTATCTTTAGATATGGCACCTTACCAGGTATCTTTTGACAGCCCTTAGATAGGGTACTTATTCTTGGGTGAAAAGGTTGTGTACTTTGAACACCATATTTGGCTTTAAATTTATGGAATATATTCCTGTACAGTAGTTGGTAGATAAGCAATTGGTTGAAGATTTTTCATCAACTCTAACTGCAAATTTTCAGTGCACAGATGGTAGAATTGAAGTTGAAGAGGAAGAAAATCATCTAGCCTCAGAAATATTGTCCATCTGGAGCTATTTCTAAAATGGTTGAAAAATCTGCCACAGTAGCAAATTCTAAGCAGTCTTTTGGAAAGAAATGGGCTCAATGGACCAAATGGCATTTTCTTATTTCATGCTTATGATTTTAAGGTGAAGAAATATTGCAGCTTTCATTAGTTATTTATACAATCTGCTGACTTATGCATATGGACTTGATTCACACTGAATGGATAGAATGCAAACATGTAGATTTGTAGAGGCCTGCAAAATTGTTTTGAAAAGTTAATTACCATAAAAGTCATTAACATTATAATGAAACACGGAGATTGGTTTCCATTATCAGTTTATGATTGGAAAGACATCCCACACACCTCCAAGAGTATATGCAGCAATCATTTCTACTTTGGAAGTGTTACGTTAATGTCATTGAAATGTTTGAAAACCTTGGTGTTCTTTATGTAATTAATTATTCTCTTTGAAATGTGTAAATGTAATAGTCATTTAATACTTCGCTTAATCTCAGAAAACTGACAACATGATAAAGGAAATACGAATCCAGACAGAGTTACAGTGCAGTTTACTGCTGGCCAATTTAAACTATGGAGCAATGAAGCCATTTCTGTGTGTGCCAGGACTAATCTTCATAAAGGATTGTATGATGCTCTTCAAAGGTGTGATTTAAAATCTCGAAAAAGACAACAGCTGTAGCAGAGGCTATCTTAAACCAGCATTGTTGTTAATACTCACAATTAATTAAAAATTCTAGCAAGCAAGGAGTTAAACCACTTGGAAACTGGAATTTAAAATGCAAAAGAACCTTTCAGCTGTGTAAGGAGGTAGAAAAGACAACTGCTTATAACTCATTCATAACTCAGCATCTCTAATACTGTTACTCTGCATTGGCGCTGTTTAAGGGTTGATTTTGATCTTGTGAACTTGGGTTGATCCATCGCTGAAGATATTAAGACAAGTCCAGAAATGACTCCTTGAAGCACTGAGTATTGATCTAGAAAGGAACCTGAAAAACGCAAAAAAAAATTTAAATATTCAATCCTGATGAAAGAACTTAGCCCATAACATCGACTGTTCTTTCCCTTCTGGAGATGCTGCCTGACTTGTTGAGTTCTTCCAGCATTTTTTGCGTTGTTCAGTACACTTGGCATGTTAAAAAGAGGCATTGATTTAAAATGCTAAAATCTTAGAAGTAACTAAATAGGTTCCATTTAGAGTATTGTTTACAATTCAGGACACCAAGCTTTAAGGATTTGGTGAACCTGCAGAGTAAGTGGAAGATCTTGTTAGTGATGGAGAATTAATTCTGTGGAGTAGTTGGAGAATCTGAGGTTGTTCTCCTTGGACCAGAGAGGATCAAGTGGGGAACAAATGAGATGACAAAATGAGCAGGTGAAAGAAAAAGTTCTCAGTATCTCTCTTGTTCATTCTCTATGATACTGGAAATGCTCAACAATTTATTGATAAAGGTTCTTTATTCATGAAGCTAATGAAGAAGCAACAGACATACTGACTGTTGCTTTTTTATCGCCCATGCAACCTCCTTCTGGAGCTTTATACCAAACACTATTTCAGCTTCAAAAGCAATTAATTGTATGAAACTATTCTGAAATCCTCTCACATGGATGACATTGCAGAAGCTGACAGTTCGGAAGATAGTGAGGATTTAGTTTTCTTCAGCACCCATGACTATCTTCATAATGTTCTCTACCTTTCCATTTACTTTATCAAAAGTGAAGAAATGCTGTCTACTGATCTAACTAGAGTCTTTGAGAGCCTCAGAAAAGTTGTAGCTTGTGAATTGTTGCCCATTATCTGTGATTATCTCCTCAGACATACCACATTGGGCAAGCTGTCCTTCAAGCATTTGGATGATCATTACTAAGTAGGTATTTTTCAAAGTGTCTTCAACATTTTCTTATCTGGTCCAAGCTAATCTGATCCAAATTTTGCCCTGGACTTGTCAGTGGGACATGCCAAGAATGAAGCATTTCCTCTGGTTGGTTTCCTCCCAGCAATCTACAGTTCTTGCATTTCTGCAGATAATGCATGGCCTCCACGTTCCACACCCTCCTCATTCATTCCTACAAGTAGATTCTAGATATGAGGAGTGAGTGGGTTACATCAAATTGTTTCTTCTTTGTTTGCCCTTCAGCCTCTAAAGATGAGGCTAGAAATGAATTATTGCATTGCATGTCTGCAAGCTCACAAGCACCCTCTGCCACTTCTATGATCTACAGTGGGGTTTAAGAACAATGATGTTGTATGACTTCATAGTATACAAATACTGTATTTACAGGTGTAAACACATGCAGGTGAAGCAAGTAGCTCCTTAATTTGCACATTAAGCGTATTCATAATTATTATAATTCTGTTTGTATATACTAATCAGCTGACCTTGTCATATCATCTCTTTATTGAAGTATCATAGCAAAGGCTTTTAGAGTCATAGAGCACTTTGGCCCATCTAGTCCATGCTAACCATTTTTAAACTGCTTACCCTCAATGACCTGCACTGGGATCATAGTCCTCCATACACCTATCCCAATTTCTCTGAAACGTTTAAGTCAATCTCGAATGCACTGCTTACAGTGGCAGCTCATTCCACATGGTCATGCCCCTCAGAGTGAAGAAGGTTCCCCTCATGATCCCCTTAAGCTTCGCATCTTTCTCCTTTAACCCATGACCTCTAGTTGTAGTCTCAACTATCCTCAGTGGAAAGGGCTTTCTTTCATTTACTCTCTATACCGCTCATAATTTATATATCTTTTTCAAATCAGCTCTCAATCTTCTATGTTCCAAGGAATAAAGTCCTACAATGATCCTCCCAATTGATTGACTACTTGTTCAGTCAGAACCATTCCACATCCCAAATAACACAGACAAGATGCTGGATGAACTCAGCAGGTCAGGCAGCATGTATGGAAATGAATAAAGAGTCAATGTTTCAGGCTGAGACCATTATTCAGAACTGGAATGGAAAGGGGAAGAAGCCTGACTAAGAAGATGGGGGTAAGGGGAAGAAGTGCAAGATGACAGGTGATAGGTGAAGCCAGGTGAGGGGGAAGGTAGGTGGGTGGGGGAGGGGTATGAAGTGAGAGGCTGGGAGGTGATAGGTGGAAAAGTTAAAGGGCTGAAGAAGAAGGAATCTGATCGGAGAGGAGAATGACCATGCGGGAAAAGGAAGGAGAAGGAGCACCAGTGGAAGGCTGGAGAGGAGAAGAGCTATGAGAGGGGAGTTGGAATATGGAATGGAAATAGAGAGAAGGAGAGGGTGGAAATAATTACTGAAAATTAGAGAAATCAATGCTACCAGCAGTTGTCTTTCTCTGAACATTAAAATATATCCTGTTTTGGTTTTAACACAGCTGAAACATTCCAGTACATAATCCAGCCTTTGTTAAAATTCCTCTGTTGCTGTATTGCTGCCACTCATTTTGCTTGGTTTGAATCAGTCATCAGCAATCCCATCATATAATATAATACCTATCTATTATTTTACACTGCTTCAAAGTAGAAATCTGATGACTTTCTGGCGTATGAGATTGTTGACTGAGAGGATTTGTTATTTTCAACTGATCTAATACAAGCAGGTGAAAATTGAAGGAGATAAATAAATTAGAATAAAGAAACAAAGGATTCCTCATACTTCTGGTTATTTATATGGTTAATTGCTTCAAACCTATATAGGTTATAATGTCCATGTATTGCTTTGGATGTGTTCTTCAGAATCTCAGAGGTTTTGTGATCTGATAAAATTCTCTTCTCTTGTGACCAGCAAGATGCAGGAACACATTTACTTTCACCTGACCTATCTGCCTTAACCATCCCAGTATGCAGTGCAAATCCTTCCTTCCACTCTCTACTCTTTAGACAAATTACTTAACTGGAAACTCGATGGCCCAGGCAGCATATAGATACTGCCACATCAATACAGACCAAATGCAGAAAACACTCACCAGGCCAGGCAGCATCTATGGAAAAGAGTAAATAGCTGACGTTTCAGGCCGAGACTCTTCATCAGTCCTGTTGCTTTGGATTTCTAGCATCTGCAGATTTTCTCATGTTTGAGATATTGCTTCATACCTTCCTAGCTGGATCACAGAGCTCCTGCTCAATTGGTGCATGTTCACATTGAGAGATCACACCCCACAGCCAGTATTTCAATTCGGGCATGGCATCCAGATTTTATAATTTCACTAAACAGCACATCTGCCTTGTCTCATCTCCCTTATTCAGTCTTCAATTCAAACTATTGGCAAAGGTACATTATTCATTACATAACTTACAGAGCCACCGCATGGATCTTTTCTGTCACTAACACCACTGCAGCACTCAAGTAAATTGCATACATGACAAAATTCTTAAAATAATGTCAGCATTATAAGGAAAAATATTATCCATAAGTTGATGGTATGCACTCAATAGCCACTTCATTAGGTACTAAATAAAGTGGTGACAACAGAATGTATGTTCATGGTCTTCTGCTCCTGTAGGCCATCCACTTCAAGGTTGATGTGTTCTGCATTCAGAGATGCTCTTCTGCACACCACAGCTGGTTATTGGAATTACTATCACCTTGAACCAGTCTATCCATTCTCCTCTGACCTCTCTCATTAACAAGGCATTTTCACCCACAGAACTGCCATTCACTGGATTTTTTTTTTATCTGTAAACTCTGCAGACTATTGTGCATGAAAATCATAAATTAGCCGTTTCTGAGATACCCCATCTGGCACTAATAATTATTCTATAGTCAAAGTCATTTAGATCACATTTCTTCCTTATTCTGATGCTTAGTCTGAACTTCTTGACCTTGTCTACATGCTCCAATGTATTGAGTTGCTGCTACATGATTGGTTGATTAGATATTTGCATTAGCAAACAGATGTTCAGGTGTACCTAATAAAGTGGTCACTGAGGGTGTGTTATCCATGTTACACAGAGTCAGGTAGAACAAGTGATCAGAAGTTGTTTCCTGTGGTTGGTTGGACAGAAACTAAGCACGTTCACATCATTATAGTGACTAAAGGAGCAGGAATGAATGTAAGGAACATGTCTTCGCATAGTGAATTGGGATTATAATTTCACTAAACAGCACATCTGCTTTGTCTCATCTCCCTTATCCAGTCTCCAATTCAAACGATTGGCAAAGGCCATGTCATTCATTACATAATTTACAGAGGCACCACATGGTCAGGATAGCACCTGTGTGCAACACTCCTTTGGACACCATCTTCTGGATAGATCATGAAACCACCTTTTTCATTTCTTTGATGTCTTTTACATTTGTTGCTCATCTTGAATGAGATTCTGGAACTGTTGGAGCCTGTGTTTCGCTGTTTGGAGACCGTTATGGTGCTTCATTGCTCTGCAGTCTCTGAGAGGACCTGGGAGGCAGAGGTAGTGCAGGCGAACTCTGTGGTGAGAAGGCTACAGGCTAGTACCCGAGCCAATGTTTGACCCCATTTTGCCAATTATAGCTTCCATTGTTTGCTGATTAAAGCTACAAGGGTGATGGAAAAATCAAGTTGTGCAAAGGTTTGGAGCTCATTTGGGTGTTATAGTGCTCTTTAGTCTCGGAGAGAATTTCAGTAGGCAGAGGCAATGGTGGTGTGCATGAACCTCATAGCAGGCAGGCTGCAGGATGGGGCGCACGTCGATGTTTGGCTCCATTTTGCCAATTAAAGCGATGAGGGAGATTGAAGCATTGAATCGAGTGTGGAGAGTGAGTGTCGATGCCTGTCTTTTGATAAGTTGCACTGTACTGGAGAGGGAGGAGCATACTGCTGCACTCGGACAGTGTGTTGCCCTTAAGGCATTCATTTAGTTTATTATATTTTTGCTTTAGTAATTCGTTTGTAATCATTTTCTAGTTAAAGTTAAGGTTGTTGAAAGTAAATTCGTTGTCTGTGATATATCGCGGCATGCAATGACGTCACACCCGGTTTCGCTGCGTCCTATGGGAAAATACTGGTTTGGAGAAACGGGAAGGAGGGGGCTTGTGTGTGCAAGATCAGCGTGAGAAAAGTTTTCTTTCTACGCACTAGAAACATCATAGAAGCAACGCTGTAAGTTCATAAGATAATCGATATGTTGAAGTAAAAATGTTAATGCTGATTCTGTTAAAAGTAAAGATGGTTGATAAAGTTTATGTTCTTTGTTATTTAAAGAGTTGCGGATAGTTTGTGTTGAAGTGTATTTAAAGCAGTTGATGGCGTAGGTAGATTCTGACTGAATGTTGTACTTTGATGTAATATAGTTTGTTGTAGTTTTATTTTTGCAAGTATTTATTATGTAAATGTGATGCCAAGAAGGAAACAAATACTATATATATTTTGTATTGTTTTATCAACAGTTTTCACCATACGTTAATGTGGAAGAGTGAACAGTAAACGGTTAATCTTACTAGGATTGCTCCTCATTGACCGGTTTATACTTGGTGTTTAGTTCAGAGTTTTTACACCTGTGCGAGAACACTACAGAGAGTGTTGCCCAGGTTTTTCCTGCATTTTGGATGTGAAATTCGGACCGTATACTCTATTTTTCAGTTTTATATTCTGTATTTTTTGGCCCGATCTTTGCAATTTTTGTGGAGAGAGGGGGATTTAGGAGTTGATGTGCCCGATCCATTTTTGTTTTTTTTTTGTGCAGGAGGAGGGATTTGGGGGTCAACATGCCTGATCCGTTTTATTCGGTTCTTGTGCAGGGAGGAGGGATTTGGGGTCTTATGTGCCTGATCAGTTTTGCTCAGTTTTTGTGTGGGAGAAGGGATTCGGGGATTGAGTGCCGGTTCAGTTTCTGTTTGTTTTTATTTTGCGTGAGGTTTTGGGATTTGGGAGTTGATGATCATGCTGCCTTTCTTTCCTTTCTTGGTTTCATGGCTACCCAGAGAATTGAAATATTTCAGAGTTGTATACTTTGATAATAAATGAACCTTTGAACCTTTGAAGGTACACTAATCAGAAATGGTGATGCATTTGGATTCCATATGAGCTTTTAAAAAACAATTGGAGGGATTTGAAGAGACCAAATATGAAACATGCAGGGGAATAAAATCTTTGGAATTATGCCAGTTTTTCAAAGTGCCAGCAGGAAGTGCATGCGACTCCCTTTTTGTGTCTCCTAACAACATGGACAAGTTTACCATTGCTCTACTATCTTCTGACAAGAAAGAAATATTTTGTCAGAATAAAAATTTGCGAAGTACACATGATTATTAGTCACATTCTTAATATTCTGAAGGATAAGATGATTAAGTGCCAAATTAGGCTGTAGATATAAAGGAGCTTCTGGGCCAGATCTTTCTAAATCCTATGTGCCAAGAATGGAATTTGAAGTGTTTTTATTATTCCACACTACATCGTTCCTCCTTCAGCTGTTTCCAAAAATTGTGAAGTATCATGAGATGTTTTACTGCATTAAGAAGGTGTTATATGCTGTTTTTCTTCCAGATGAAAACTATAACACTTAAGCAAATATTGTTCAACCATGACCAATTACACTACGCACATGCTATAAACAGCTCAGTAGTTAGTGTTCCACTAAGTATTTGACCATCCATTTGAACTTTGACATCATCTTTATTTGCATTCTGCTTGAAGCTCTGAATCAACATGAAATCAGCCACTTTTACAGAAATTCAATTTCATATAGAATGCATTTTCAGAAAAACAAAAATACTTGTAATCACTACTCTTCTTTGATGCTTGCTAATGTGGCTGGTGCCTCTTTCAGTAATCACAATGTCATTTAAATAATCATTGTTTATTGATTTTATTCATACATTTGACAATTTAAGGTTGTGACTTTATGATTTGATATTGTATGATTTCAAAGCCAGAAAAAGGACTTTAAGTTAGGAGTCGATTCCTCATGTGACCGTAAATTCATCATCATTCACCATCTGAGAACTACGATAAATTAATACAGAATCTTTTCAATGCAAAGATAATTTTTTTTCTTAAAGTGAAAACTTATAACCTGACAAGCTGAGCTCAATGCATTATTAAATAATAATACTCCAGCCATTACACCTTGATAAAAGTCACATTTATATTAGTGCACAGTATAACCAGCATTTCCTTGATTATTTCAAATAGAAAAATGTATTCTTTGATCAATGGCTGTAGCATAACTGTAGCCTTAATAGCCTATTCCATTTTACACTTCATAAGAATGTTTCTTTTACAGCAATTCATCACACAAACTTGGTCTACCCAGAGTTTATAAGTGAAAGTCAACTTCCTATTCCTATCTGTTGACTCTTATTTTGGGAACTATCTTCTCATTTATCCTGACAAAATGTATAAAGGAAGGTATGAATAATTGATTGAAGTTTGGGATGTCAGTGTACTGGTTCAAGATTACTGATGAAATTTTTGTTTCAATTAAATTTGTTCAGTATACACTGACGGAGGAGACTCAATGGGCCGAATGCACAAATTCTGCTCCGATGTCTTATAGTCTACACTCATAGCTGCCATTTCTTGTGTTTTTTTTTGGCAGGAACATTCATTTATTGGGCCCTGCATCGTTTGACTTTAGCACACATATTCATGCATCAGTTTGTCAAAATGTTTTTGAATGCTCAAATGTTCCAGTTACCCAGATAATTATCAGAGTGTCCAGAGCATTTTTGTAAACTTTCCATCATTTCAAAGTAATGGACAGTGCTAACAGAATGTCCGAATCATTTTGGGCACTTCTTGCATAGACACACTTTTGAAGTAGTTTTCACAAGGACATAATCATTAAAAATGTGATAATTAATATGAATCATCATTCAGCAATGTCCTAGGTGTAGAGTTTCATCAAAGGTCTGACAAAGCAAAGTAATTTCCATTTTCTAAACGTTTTCTTAGCTCTACTAAAACGTTGCTGTTTTTCAAATCTCAGATCAACAATGGCAGCATCATTTGAAGTGCTTTCAAACATTTTCCATTTAGTAACATTATAACTAAAAATATTTCCAGTTTCAAACTAATTCCACTATTATCACTCGACTTGGATACAGAAGGGAAAGCTTGAATTTCAAGACATTTACAAGCCTATGTGCGATACAGAACTCAAGAGATCTGCAAATGCTGGAAATATGGCTTCTTCCCCCTTCCCTTCCAGTCTTGATAAAGGTTATCAGCCCAAACATCAGTTCTTTATTCCATTCCATAGATGCTGCCAAATCTGCAGTGTCCCTCCACCATTTTGTGTTACGTGATATGGACTGTCCAATTTGAAATCTGAAAATGGTGATACTGAAGGACTGACTTGAAATGGGAAGTTTTAAAGACTCACGGTCCTAATGAACTCAAGTCTGATGTACAAAACGGCCACTAATTCAACAGTAATTGACACTAATATACCAATCTTAGAGAAGATGACTGGAAGGCTGGATAAGGAAATTTTTAAAAATACAGCAGCTCTCCAGAACTAAAAAAACACTTCTGAATTTGCAGCTGAGGCACATTAGTGCCGCTAAGAAAGGATTCATCTGGGGAAGAATTACTCTTCGTCTGACTGTGCAGTAATTCATCTGGGGTTGCCGATTACAACTCCGAGTGCCCTCTTTGAAAAATTCTTCCATTTCTCAGTAGCAAAGTCCTTGATAAGTATTTAATTCTTCCCACATGGACACTTCATAATTCTGGGAAGGAAATGTGACTTTATGCCAAGATACAAACAGCTAACAGTGAATCAGCAGTTAATTTTATATTTCTTCTGGTTTTCATTTTCATTGGATTACAATTGCATGCTCTGTTGCCCTCCTTGTTATTAGCTTGGTGACAAAAGAAGCAGAGCTGAGGAAAAGCCCTGCAGTCTTCTATGCCATTTAATAAGATCATGGCTGACTGTTCACTTTCTTCCAGTTTCCCATTTTCTCAGTGTTCAAAATGCCAGTGGCTTCTATTGTAGTTATTTTCAGCTGCACAAAAAAGACTTTGCGGAGATTCCAGACACACAGTGCCAACTCTGGTATTAATAGGATTCAGAATTGAAGGTTTCCAATGTGGTTTATTATAAACTAAAACCAGAAAGTACATGTCTCCTGTGATACTGAGTAGCCCAATTGGTCCATAGACCCAGACATAGCAATTCAGGGAAGGATTCCGTTCTCAGGAGGTATCCTGTACATTGTTGTTAAAATTATAAAGAACATCTCTTCCTTTGGGATCATAAAAATGAATCACTGCGAATGCTCTGTCCTTAACTGATCCACTGGCTGATACTGAGCCAAGTATGTAAAATACACACATACTGTGTTGAGTCCCGTTCATACCAAAAGGCAGGATTTAAGTTGCCTTATCTATATGCTGGCTTTAGGCTGCCACTAGGACTCCTCAGTTGAAAGTCACCTGTAAAATGATAGGAATGGAAATCCCTTCCAAGCAAACTGGAGCAATCCTGCTAGTCTTCAATTTTATATATCTTGTCTTCAGGACTGGTCAGAAGACATTTGACAGACAAAAAAATGCTTTCATAACTTAAGCAGATTTCACTGAGGTGTCCTGTGCTAAGTCCTTCTGCTCAGCACCTGTAACTCTCACTCTGAAATTGACGGGACTTGAAGGGTGAGCAGCAGAAGTTAATGGCAAAAGCACAGACCATATCCCTGCACAGACCATATCCCTGCACAGACCATATCCCTGCACAGCAACTCTACACAGACCATATCCCTGCACAGCAACTCTACACAGACCATATCCCTGCACAGCAACTCTACACAGACCATATCCCTGCACAGCAACTCTACACAGACCATATCCCTGCACAGCAACTCTACACAGACCATATCCCTGCACAGCAACTCTACACAGACCATATCCCTGCACAGCAACTCTGCACAGACCATATCCCTGCACAGCAACTCTGCACAGACCATATCCCTGCACAGCAACTCTGCACAGACCATATCCCTGCACAGCAACTCTACACAGACCATATCCCTGCACAGACCATATCCCTGCACAGCAACTCTACACAGACCATATCCCTGCACAGACCATATCCCTGCACAGCAACTCTACACAGACCATATCCCTGCACAGCAACTCTACACAGACCATATCCCTGAACAGACCATATCCCTGCACAGCAACTCTACACAGACCATATCCCTGCACAGCAACTCTACACAGACCATATCCCTGCACAGACCATATCCCTGCACAGCAACTCTACACAGACCATATCCCTGCACAGCAACTCTACACAGACCATATCCCTGCACAGACCATATCCCTGCACAGCAACTCTACACAGACCATATCCCTGCACAGCAACTCTACACAGACCATATCCCTGCACACACCATATCCCTGCACAGACCATATCCCTGCACAGACCATATCCCTGCACAGCAACTCTACACAGACCATATCCCTGCACAGCAACTCTACACAGACCATATCCCTGCACAGCAACTCTACACAGACCATATCCCAGCACAGCAACTCTACACAGACCATATCCCTGCACAGCAACTCTGCACAGACCATATCCCTGCACAGCAACTCTGCACAGACCATATCCCTGCACAGCAACTCTACACAGACCATATCCCTGCACAGCAACTCTACACAGACCATATCCCTGCACAGCAACTCTACACAGACCATATCCCTGCACAGCAACTCTACACAGACCATATCCCTGCACAGCAACTCTACACAGACCATATCCCAGCACAGCAACTCTACACAGACCATATCCCTGCACAGCAACTCTACACAGACGATATCCCTGCACAGACCATATCCCTGCACAGCAACTCTACACAGACCATATCCCTGCACAGACCATATCCCTGCACAGACCATATCCCTGCACAGCAACTCTACACAGACCATATCCCTGCACAGCAACTCTACACAGACCATATCCCTGCACAGACCATATCCCTGCACAGCAACTCTACACAGACCATATCCCTGCACAGCAACTCTACACAGACCATATCCCTGCACAGCAACTCTACACAGACCATATCCCTGCACAGCAACTCTACACAGACCATATCCCTGCACAGCAACTCTACACAGACCATATCCCTGCACAGACCATATCCCTGCACAGCAACTCTACACAGACCATATCCCTGCACAGACCATATCCCTGCACAGACCATATCCCTGCACAGCAACTCTACACAGACCATATCCCTGCACAGCAACTCTACACAGACCATATCCCTGCACAGACCATATCCCTGCACAGCAACTCTACACAGACCATATCCCTGCACAGACCATATCCCTGCACAGCAACTCTACACAGACCATATCCCTGCACAGCAACTCTACACAGACCATATCCCTGCACAGCAACTCTGCACAGACCATATCCCTGCACAGCAACTCTACACAGACCATATCCCTGCACAGACCATATCCCTGCACAGCAACTCTACACAGACCATATCCCTGCACAGACCATATCCCTGCACAGCAACTCTACACAGACCATATCCCTGCACAGCAACTCTACACAGACCATATCCCTGAACAGACCATATCCCTGCACAGCAACTCTACACAGACCATATCCCTGCACAGCAACTCTACACAGACCATATCCCTGCACAGACCATATCCCTGCACAGCAACTCTACACAGACCATATCCCTGCACAGCAACTCTACACAGACCATATCCCTGCACAGACCATATCCCTGCACAGCAACTCTACACAGACCATATCCCTGCACAGACCATATCCCTGCACAGCAACTCTACACAGACCATATCCCTGCACAGCAACTCTACACAGACCATATCCCTGCACACACCATATCCCTGCACAGACCATATCCCTGCACAGACCATATCCCTGCACAGCAACTCTACACAGACCATATCCCTGCACAGCAACTCTACACAGACCATATCCCTGCACAGCAACTCTACACAGACCATATCCCAGCACAGCAACTCTACACAGACCATATCCCTGCACAGCAACTCTGCACAGACCATATCCCTGCACAGCAACTCTGCACAGACCATATCCCTGCACAGCAACTCTACACAGACCATATCCCTGCACAGCAACTCTACACAGACCATATCCCTGCACAGCAACTCTACACAGACCATATCCCTGCACAGCAACTCTACACAGACCATATCCCTGCACAGCAACTCTACACAGACCATATCCCAGCACAGCAACTCTACACAGACCATATCCCTGCACAGCAACTCTACACAGACGATATCCCTGCACAGACCATATCCCTGCACAGCAACTCTACACAGACCATATCCCTGCACAGACCATATCCCTGCACAGACCATATCCCTGCACAGCAACTCTACACAGACCATATCCCTGCACAGCAACTCTACACAGACCATATCCCTGCACAGACCATATCCCTGCACAGACCATATCCCTGCACAGCAACTCTACACAGACCATATCCCTGCACAGCAACTCTACACAGACCATATCCCTGCACAGCAACTCTACACAGACCATATCCCTGCACAGCAACTCTACACAGACCATATCCCTGCACAGCAACTCTGCACAGACCATATCCCTGCACAGCAACTCTACACAGACCATATCCCTGCACAGCAACTCTGCACAGACCATATCCCTGCACAGCAACTCTGCACATACCATATCCCTGCACAGCAACTCTACACAGACCATATCCCTGCACAGCAACTCTACACAGACCATATCCCTGCACAGCAACTCTACACAGACCATATCCCTGCACAGCAACTCTACACAGACCATATCCCTGCACAGCAACTCTACACAGACCATATCCCTGCACAGCAACTCTACACAGACCATATCCCTGCACAGCAACTCTACACAGACCATATCCCTGCACAGACCATATCCCTGCACAGACCATATCCCTGCACAGCAACTCTACACAGACCATATCCCTGCACAGTCCATATCCCTGCACAGACCATATCCCTGCACAGCAACTCTACACAGACCATATCCCTGCACAGCAACTCTACACAGACCATATCCCTGCACAGACCATATCCCTGCACAGCAACTCTACACAGACCATATCCCTGCACAGACCATATCCCTGCACAGACCATATCCCTGCACAGCAACTCTACACAGACCATATCCCTGCACAGCAACTCTACACAGACCATATCCCTGCACAGACCATATCCCTGCACAGCAACTCTACACAGACCATATCCCTGCACAGCAACTCTACACAGACCATATCCCTGCACAGCAACTCTACACAGACGATATCCCTGCACAGCAACTCTACACAGACCATATCCCTGCACAGCAACTCTACACAGACGATATCCCTGCACAGCAACTCTACACAGACCATATCCCTGCACAGCAACTCTACACAGACGATATCCCTGCACAGCAACTCTACACAGACCATATCCCTGCACAGCAACTCTACACAGACCATATCCCTGCACAGCAACTCTACACAGACCATATCCCTGCACAGCAACTCTACACAGACCATATCCCTGCACAGCAACTCTACACAGACCATATCCCTGCACAGCAACTCTACACAGACGATATCCCTGCACAGCAACTCTACACAGACCATATCCCTGCACAGCAACTCTACACAGACGATATCCCTGCACAGCAACTCTACACAGACCATATCCCTGCACAGACCATATCCCTGCACAGACCATATCCCTGCACAGCAACTCTACACAGACGATATCCCTGCACAGCAACTCTACACAGACCATATCCCTGCACAGACCATATCCCTGCACAGACCATATCCCTGCACAGACCTTATCCCTGCACAGACCATATCCCTGCACAGCAACTCTACACAGACCATATCCCTGCACAGCAACTCTACACAGACCATATCCCTGCACAGCAACTCTACACAGACCATATCCCTGCACAGCAACTCTACACAGACCATATCCCTGCACAGCAACTCTACACAGACCATATCCCTGCACAGCAACTCTACACAGACCATATCCCTGCACAGCAACTCTACACAGACCATATCCCTGCACAGCAACTCTACACTCACCAGAAAGAAGCTGGCACAGTTTTGAGTCTGTTTCGGACAGACTCTTTTTCTTGTTAATTTCCTTTCATTCGTCTGCTCTCCCAAACATGTTTATTTTGTACAGGGGAATTATGCCACAGCTGATAATTAACTTCTATTTGTTTTAGCCGAGTGGCCAGACTTCACATTTGTGCTTTGACATATTCAGTTAGAAACAGCTCCACAGCCTTGCCAAAATGCATCTTCACTAGTTCCCAAACAAATATACTTTTGCTAAAAGTTGTGACTGGCAATCAGAATGTTAACCATTAGAAAATGTAAACCAGAAGGCTACATGACAGTTACAAGTTACAGCACTTTAGTCTTCAATTTAGTCAACGAAAGCTGAATTGCAAAGACTAGAAATCAATTTGTGGACCTTTCTTGCCTGATTCAAAGGATTCATGATTCATAATTCAGATTCTCACTAACATGAGGAGCTTGAAACAGTATGTTTTATATTTTTTATTTTTAATATTAGATCATGCTTAGGTTCAATGTGAAGTTCAGGACAAGTCACATGCAGAGCCTCAGTTCTGTAACCAATTCAGCAGTTCAAGTTTGAAATGAACCGAGGGACTGAACAACAGTGGGTATACATGGGACAACATATCCTCTGCTGGAACAGTGCTTTTGTCAAATTGTCTAATGGAATTAATGGAGCCTGGTTCACAATTTGAAAATTATTTCTCCGAAGTGTGCAGATGTGCCTTTACTAAAGCAATAAACTGATATACACAGGTACATACCAACAGTCTGCATCAGGAATTCTGCTGCAGTAAATCACAGCACTTGCAAAATGTTCTTTCTTAAAGATATAATATGCAAAATTATTCTGATGCCACTTCTGTTTTCACACAGTTTAATAAATATTTAATTGACTGCATTGTTGTTTAACATTCCTTACAGAATTTCTTAAAATGAGCTTTTATTCCATCTGAAATATATTTTGAATTTCATTATTACTTTATAAAATCTCAAAATGCTTCACACAGTGATATGCTTTTGTGGAGTGGCTTTAATACAATTATGTTGTTACATTTCACAAACAACAATGAAAAGGAAAACATCTCCAGCACACATGATAAAAAGGGAAGAAACATCAAGTCTTGTACAGGGGATTGTCAGGAAACGTAGAGTAGGCTTGAGCCAAATACAGAGCAGCAGAGATGGTTTAGTGGTGGGTAATAAGCTTAATAGTAAACTGCAAAATAACAAACCATAAGGGTCCATGAAACAAGAGAGAACAGATACTTAATATGAGAAGGCAACAAGGTAACTGAAGGATAGGAGCAATTGGATGAGGCTGGGTAATTCAATGTGTGAACAAGGCTGAAGGTGATGAAATGGCAACAAGTGGCAGGTGATTCCTGTTAGCTGGGTGGAAACTGGGAGATGCCTGCCTGTGCAAACCTGACGTGACCCACCTGATGGCCCATAATGATCCGGATGGGTCCGGTGGAAAGCATGATAAGAGACATATATAGAGTGGACTTTTCCCAGGGCAGCAATGACTAACACAAAGGACATTCTTATGTGACTGGAGGCAAGTAGTGGGGGGGGGGGAGGGAGACCTGAGGGAGTAAAGGGTTAGGTTGATCTTAGGGTCAGTTAAAAGTTAAGACAATATTCTGAGCTCAACGAGGTTGACCTATTTTAACTCCCTATCAGTTGGATCAAAGGAATACCAACAGCTAAATCAAAATACACTCAGAGGACTTGAACCCCTGGGCTTCATTATAATCTCATGATGAATTTTGCACCCAGGTATTGTCTGAACAAGAAAACTGCCACCCAAGTTATCATCATAATTCCAAGCAGGTCAGTCTGTTATTATTTAATTATTTATGGTTTTATATTGCTATATTTCCACACTATTCTTGGTTGGTGTGACTGTAACGAAACCCAATTTCCCCCGGGATCAATAAAGTATGTCTGTCTGTCTTAAAGGAGTGAGATGCCTCTTCAGGCGAGGTTGTGGTCCTTGCATTCAACTTTACTCTGGAGTGTTGTAGTTGTTATGAGATCAAGACAAGTCCACAGTTTCTTTCAAACATTCTCAGGGTTGTATTTAGTGACATATACGTACTTTTGATAATGAATTTACTTTGAACATTCATGGAACCTCACAGGAAGTTTACAGTTCTGCTTCAAGCCAAATGAGAGGAGCATATTTAAAGAAACTAACATTGGAAAACAATTGCTGAGATAATGAACAAACACGAGGAAATCTGCAGATGTTGGAAATTCAAACAACAACACACACAAAATATAGATGCTGCCTGGCCTGCTGTGTTCCACCAGCATTTTGTGTGTACTGCGATAATGAATTCTAGGAAAAGTATAACTGAGTTCTGGATTCAGTGCAAGAAGCGCTTCAATGGGAAGCAATAGTAAATACTGTACTTCCGTTCGCTACATCTGTACACAGAAAAAACAATCCTTTCATCCTTCTCCCAGCAGGTTACAATTCTCCCACTAGTGCTTGTCATACACTCACCATCCAACATAATCATATACATCATTGTACCAGTTCTAATCCCCATTCCAAATACTTATTCATTACTTTCTCCTTTCATTTCTACCCGGTTCCTTAAGGTTTTCATAACTAGAATGGTGGGGGGGGGGGGGGTGTAAAATGGGAGCAGGAGTAGGCCATATGGCCCATTGAGCCTGCCCCATCATTCAATGAGATCATGGCTGATCTGTCTGTAAACTCAGCTCCATCTACCTGCCTTTTCCCCATAACCCTTAATTCCCTTACTATGTAAAAACCTATCTAACTGTTTCTGAAATGTATTTACTGAAAAAGCCTCAACTGCTTCCCTGGGCAAAGAATTCCACAGATTCCCACTCTCTGGGAAAAACAGTTTCTCCTCATCTCCATCCTAAATTTTCTCCCCTGAATTGTGAGACTATGTCCCCTAGTTCTAATCTCACCTACCAATGGAAACTACTTTCCTACTTATATCATATATCCCTTTCAAAATATTGCATGTATCTATAAGGTCCCATTTCATTCTTCTGAACTTCAGAGAGTATAGTCCCAGGTGACTCAATCTCTCCTTGTAGGTTAAATCCTTCACCACTGGAGTCAACCTAATGAACCTCCTCTGCACTGCCTCCAAAGCCAGTATATCCTTCCTCAAGTATGGAGACCAGAACTGCACACAGTACTCCAGGTGCAGCCTCACCAGTACCCTGTATAGTTGCAGCATGACCTCCCTGCTCTTGAATTCAATTCCTTTAGCAATGAAGGCCAACATTCTATTTGCCTTCTTAATAACCTGTTATACCTCCAAGCCAACTTTTTGTGATTCATGAACAAGCACTCCCAAGTCCCTCTGCACAACAGCAAGCTGCAATCTTTCACTATTTAAATAATAATCTGCACTTCTATTATTCCTTACAAAGTGGATGATCTCGCATTTACCAACATTGTATTCCATCTGCCAGATCTTGGCCCACTCACTTAACCTATCTATATCCCTCTGCAGATTCTCCATATCCTCGGCACAATTTGCTTTTCCACTCAGTTTAGTGTCATCAGCAAATTTTGCTACACTACACTCAGTCCCCTCTTCCAAATCATCAATGTAAATGGTAAACAGGTGCGGGCCCAGCACTGACCCCAGCGGTACTCCACTCACCACAGACTGCCAACCGGAGAAACACCCATTTATACCAACTCTCTGCCTTCTAATGTTTAACCAATCCACTATCCATGCCAATACACTTATTCCAACTCCATGCATCCGTATCTTATTTATAAGTTTAGTGCGGCACCTTATCGAACACCTTCTGGAAATCCAAGTGTACGTCATCCACCTGTTCCCCTCTATCCACTGCACTCATTATGTCCTCAGAGAACTCCGGTAAGTTTGTCAAACAGGACCTGCCCTTTCCGAATCCATACTGCGTCTGTCTAATGGAACCAGTCCTTTATAACTGTTTCTCTATTTCTTCCTTAATGATAGCTTCAGGCATTTTCCTGACTACAGATGTTAAGCTAACTGGCCTATAGTTGCCTGTCTTTTGCCTACATCCTTTTTTAAAAAGTGGCATGACATTTGCTGTCTTCCAATCTGCTGGGACCTCCCCAGAGTCAAGAGAGTTTTAATAAATGATTACCAATGCATCTACTATAACCTCCGCCAATTCCCTCAGCACCCTGGAATACATCACATCAAGACCAGGGGACTTCAGGCCCTCTAGTTTACTCGTCACTATCTCTTTAGTGACAATGATTTTATCGAGGTCCTCAACTCCCATTTCATCCATAACATCCTTCTTTGGCAAATTAGACGTGTCCTCCACCGTGAAGACTGACACAAAATAGTTGTTCAATGCCTCAGCCCTTTCCTTTTCACCCAATATCAATTTCCCCTTCTCGTCTTCCAAGGGAACTATGTTGACTTTTCTGCTTTATATATTTATTAATACTTCTGCAATCTTTTTTTATTTTGTGCTAATTTACTTTCATACACTATCTTCCCTTTCCTTATTTCTTCTTTAGTTGCTTTCTGTTGCTTTTTAAAGTTTTCCCAATCCTCCAGTCTCCAGCTACTCTTTGCAACTTTGTACACATGAGCTTTTAATTTGATACTGTGGTGTCGCTGATACGCAACGAGTGAAAGCAACACACTGAATCGAGCAGGGTCTGGTTGAACTGTTTACTGTTTCAATCCACGCATGCTTAAGTGCCCACTCCCAGCTTCCCCCGCTGTTTGCGGGGCGGAAGTGACGTCGGCTTCTGGGCCGAGGTCTGTCCCGCACTCAGAGCCGTCACGGTTGACCCTGGCTGTGGACTCGCACGCGACTGCTGGAGCCGGTTCGCTTGCTACATGGGCGAGCCACCACATGCCCCCCCCCCACCCGAACCGGCACTAGGAGGTGCAGAGTTGACAGCCTGCACACTGTCAGTTCTTTTCGGTGGCCGGCCTTGTCGTCGTGGGGGTGGCACTGCAAGGTCTAGATGCGCCGGTTTGAGACGGTCAATGGTAAAAGTCTCTTCACGACCGCCGATGTCGAGAACGCAGGTCGTCCCATTATGGCGCACCACCTTGTAGGGTCCTTCGTATGGTCGCTGCAGGGTTGGTCTGTGTGCGCCTCAGTGAACGAAAACATACTCGCTCTGTTGTAGGTCCTCAGGCACGAAAGAGGGTGTTGTTCCGTGATGGGACGTCAGGACTGGGGCAAGTGTTCCAAGCCGCTCCCGGAGTTTAGTCAGAACCACCGTAGGTGTGTCCTCCTGGCCACGGGGTGCTGGCACAAACTCACCGGGAACTGTGAGCGGGACATCTTAAACAAGTTCGGCCGATGATGCAGCCAGGTCCTCCTTGGGTGCCGTGCAGATGCCAAGCAGCACCCAGGGGAGTTTGTCAACCCAGTCTGGCCCACTGAGGCGTGCCATCAGGGATGACTTCAAGTGCCTGTGGAAACGTTCCACCAGGCCGTGGGACCGCGGGTGGTAAGCAGTCGTTCGGTGGAGCTGGGTTCCGAGGAGTTGTGCCAGTGCAGACCACAAAGCTGATGTGAACTGCACACCTGTCTGAAACAACGTGGGCTGGGGGTCCGAACCGTGCCACCCAGGTGGTAATCAGGGCTCTGGTGCATGTTTCCGTGGCCGTGTCAGCAAGTGGGATAGATTCCAGCCAGCCACCATGGTGAACAGGTATCTCACTCCTCTTGAAACCGACAATGTCCACGTGGACGTGTTCAAACCTCCTATGTGTCGTCCGGAAGGGCTGCAGTGGGGCCCTCACGCGCCTCTAGATTTCGGAGGTTTGACAGTGCGTGCATGTCCTGGCCCGGTGCCCGACCAGCTTGCGTAGACCGTGCCACAGAAACCTGTCTGCGTTCAGCCGGATGGTCGCCTGGATGGAAAGGTGGGCTAAACCGTGCAAGGCGTCGAAAACGAGGCACCTCGAAGCGGTCGGGACAATGGGCCGAGGTTGCTGGTGGACGCATCGCAAAGGAGCTCATGACCTTCGGGCTCAATGGGCACGTCTTCGAGGCGGAGTCCTGAGACTGCGGTTCAGTATGCCGGCCTCTTGCTGTCCAGTTGTTGAGCCTTAGCTAATGCCACATAATCCACCCCTGGAGATAGAGAGTGCACTGACTGGATGGAGTTGCGTGACAGTGTGTCAGCTACATGCTGTTCTTCCCGGAGATGTGCTTGATCGTGGTGCTAAACTCCGAGATGTACGACAGGTGGCGTTGTTGGCGGCCCGTCCACAGGTCCGACACTTTGGCAGATGCGAAAGTGAGCGGCTTGTGGTCTGTGAAGACCGTGAACTCCCTCCCTTCCAGGAAATACCTGAAGTGCTGGATGGCAAGGTACAAGGCCAGCAGCTCCCTGTCGAAGGCGCTGTACTTCAGTTCCGGGGGTCGTAGGTGCCGGTTGAAGAAAGTGAGCGGCTTCCACTGGCCTTCGATGAGCTGCTCGAGCTCGCTGCCAACTGCCGCGTCGGAGGCATCCACAGTGAGGGCAGTGGGGACGTTGACCCGAGGGTGGGCCAGGACCGTGGCGTTTGCTAGTATATTCTTGGCTTGTTCGAAAGCCGCCATCACCTCCTCTGTCCAGGTGACCTCTATGACCTTGCCAGACATCAAGCCATAAAGGAGCCACAAGATCCGGGCCGCTGAAGACAGGAAACGGTGGTAAAAGTTAACCAGCCCAATAAATTCTTCCAGGCCTTTAATAGTACTGGGTCTGGTGAATTAGCAGATGGCTCCAACTTTTGCTGGCAGGGGAACAGCTCCATGGGGGTCGATCCAGTGTCCCAAGAAGTCGATAGCTGGTAGGCCGAACTGGCACTTGGCGGGTTGATAGCCAGGCCATAGTCGCTTAGGCGGTGACAGAGCAGGCATACATGTGCCAGATGCTCCTGGCGGGAGTGGCTGGCGATAAGTATGTCATCCAGGTACATGAACAGAAAGTCCAGATCTCACCCTACTGCGTCCATCAGGCGCTGGAACGTCTGTGCCATGTTTTTGAGCCTGAGTGGCATCCTGAGGAACTCAAACAGGCTCAAGGGGGTAATGAGGGCTGTCTTGGGTACATCGTCCGGATGGACTAGGATCTGCTGATACCCTCGGACCAGGTCAATCTTCAAAAAGATGTGCGCCCCGTGCAGGTCAGCCGTAAAGTTCTGGATGTGTGGTACCGGATAGCGATCGGACGTGATGGCATTGTTCAGCCTCCTATAGTTACCGCACGGTCTCCACCTTCCCGCGGACTTGAGCACAATATGGAGTGGGGAGGCTCACGGGCTATCAGAACGCCGCACAATCCCCATCTCTTCCATCTTCTTGAATTCCTCTTTCGCGAGGTGGAGCTTGTCGGGCAGTAGCCTGCGGGCCCGGGCATGAAGGGGAGGTCCCTGTGTGGGGATGTGGTGCCTCATGCCGTGCTTGGGGTCTGTTGAGGGAAACTGCAGCGTGATGATAGATGGGAACTCCGATAACACTTTGGCGAACTCGTTGTCAGAATACGTGACAGAGTCCACGTGAGGGGCTGGTAACCCGGCCTCACCGAGGGAGAAAGTCTGGAACGTCTTCACATCAACCAATCATCGTCTCTTCAAATCCACGAGCAGACAGTGTGCTTGGAGGAAGTCTGCACCCAGCAACGGCTGTGATACTGTGGCCCGCATAAATGTCCATGTAACCGAGCTGCAAGGGGATGGTTCTTGTGCCGTGGGTGCAGATGGTGCTGCTGTTGGCTGCTGTAGGTTCCAGTCCTGTTCTTCTAATTCTGGTATCGTGGCTCGAGGGGGGTCCACTGATTTCCGCCCCCATATCCACCTGGAATCTACACCCAGAGTGCTTATCCCAAACGTAGAGGAGGCTATCACGGTGTCCAGCCACCGTATCCATCAGCGACGGCTGGTCCTAGTGTTTTCCCTGGAACGAGCATGGCTGTCGACAGCAACGGGCTCCGGAACCCCACCTTTGATGATTAAAAACAGCATGACTCAGAAGTGGTGCCATTCCTTGGTGTGGGTGTTACGTGCTCCGCTGCTGGGGTGTGGGAGGGCTGGGCTTTCGGCCGTGCCGCAGCACTAATTTCGATGGTGGTTCCGCCATTTTGTTTGGCGCACCAAAGCACTTCCACGCAGGCAGCCACCCTGCGCGGGTCTCTGAAATCTTCATCTGCTAGCTGGAGGCGGATGTCTTCTGGAATTTGCTCCAAGAAGATCTGTTCAAAAAGGAGGCAGGGCTTATGGCCGACTGCCAGTGCTAGCATATCACTCATCAGGGCTAATGGCGGCAGTCGCATTTGATGGCTCTGGGTTTGTACTTGCTGGAATTTAGTAGAGTGAGGGAGTAATCTCATTGAAACCCATCAAATATTGAAAAGCCTAAATAGAGTGGATATGGAGAGGATGTTTCCTGTAGTGGGAGTGTCTAGGACCAGGGGGCAGAGCTTCAGAATTGAGGAATATCCACTTGGAACAGAGATGTGGAAACATTTCTTTAGTGAGTCTGTGGAACTCATTGCCACAGACAGCTCTGCAGGCCACATCGCTGAGTCTATTTAAGGTGGTAGTTGATGCATTTTTGATTAAACAGGGCATAAAGGTTATGGACAGAAAGCAGGAGAAACCAGGACCCATTTGAAAAGAGCAAAAATTGGAAACAGAAAAATTTCATTCTGAAAGGTTTCTGGTGAAACTGAAATGGAAGTAGAAAGGTGAATCCCTTTGCTTTTCCTATTCCGCATACATGATTTAACTGAGAACACCCTAGTTATTCATCTCACTCTATAGTTTTGTTTATTCACCCCATTATAGCATTGTAGGTGTAAGTCACAAACTATTCTTTAGCAAACCATTCCTTAAAAGATGCATTTTTTGTGTAAAAAGGGACGACGTTTCTCTAGTATTGATTGATGATCATATTAGATTGGATTGAAATGAAAAACATGGGTTCATGAACCACCAGTGAACATATTAGTTAACATCCATGTGTGCATACCATAGTTTACCTGAAGATCTTATTTCTGACAATGGCCCTTTTAAACCAGTGTGAAATTTTAATGGAATGGTATCACACAACCTTTTGTTCCTTTGTATTGTCTGACTTTGGATGAAACAACTGAAAGGGCAGTTAGAATAAATAGAGAAGTTGTCAGAAAGCAAATGGTACAACAATACACTGAACTCAGCATGAAATTTTGCTTGGCTCATTTCTTGAAGTACAAAAAGTTCTGCACAATAGCATGGATATTCACCTGGAAAGAAGACTGAAAACACCCAAAAGCTTTGTTCAACTAAATTTGGCATCTTGAGTTTAAAGAAAATATAGTTCAAAGATGTTTCTATGACACTAAACAGAAGAAAGGGAACTGTGAACATCTGTGAAATGGAGAGATTATGGTGACAAAATCTAACGATTGCATATAGATCTGCAGGAGATGAATGAAGTCCCAGTGGTGAAACACTGCATCTTAAAGTTGTGTCCAAGTTGGATCCAATGCAGACTTCAGGAAAGAAATTGAAACAAGGTTTACAAAGAAACAAACTATCTCAGTTTAAATCTAAAATCAGTGCAAAGGTTGATTCAACACTAAAACCTACAAACAAATCAGGGTGACTTCAAAGAACAGTTGCTAGAATAGATTTGTAGTTGTTAAAGCAAAATCCAGTTATAGATATGTTAAGAGTATCGAAAAATGTTACCAGCCCCTCAATGTTAAAAATATAAAAAGGATATTGACAAAATCCCATAGTTTTAGTGCAGTATATCCAACTGATTGAACACATTGTACACTATGTATTAATATTTGTAGGTATATTGTAATCCTGTTTGACAAGAGAGTCATCTACTGTGCCTGTCTTATAATATGACATTAATTGGAAAACCCTGATGAAAATCTAGAGTCAGTATGTATGACAGTTTATAGTCTGTGTGGCAACAAAGCTCTTAAGCTTCCTACCTTCACAGCTGCCTCTTAAATGCTTTGCTTTCTGCATTTGTAATGCTTCATTAAATTCTTAAAATAGCTATTTTGATTAAAACCGATTTTTTTTAATAAACGGTAAAGTGTGGACGTTTCTCAAAAAATCCCTTCATCCTATTACTTTTCACCAATCTTTGAGAGTAACCTGGCAGCCAATTCATTTCCTTTTAGAAAGAACTGAAGGGAAAATTTTGACCAGACTTAGGGGAATTATGAAATTGACTGGAAAACCCAGCCTTTAGAATGGAGTTCTCAAATCAATATGTACTATATATACATTTTTATAGTGAAGGATAACAGACTAGATTTTCTTGTCCTGCAATGATCTGATTCAAAAAGTAGCCATAACTATTAGAGCTCAGCCAACATCATCAGTAGGTACATTAATAGTGTGAATTAGATTATCTTTCAGCAATTTATGACATCCATGTTATATGCAATTCCAATTAATATCTTCCTTCTAGCATGGCAGAAGTTGGGTTAACTTTTCTACTAGAGTTGGCAGATGGCTCCAGTAGTTAATTTGTGCTCTCCTAACATTGTAATCAGCCACAACATGACTTTTATTGCTTTGAAATATATGGAAACTTTATTTACAGCACGTTCATTTTCTCATTGGCAGAAATATGTAGTATTGTTGATTACAATATTCATACTAGTGAATATAATTTGTTAAAATAATCCAACAAAATAATTCAACAACACATTGATTTGTTCCCTTGTGAATTAAATGAATCCCAAGCAGATGATAAAGCAGATTTCATCAGGAGCATTACCACTGATGTGATTTTAGAATCTGTCTCTGGAGGCAAGGAGATGTGAGCCTATGAAAGGGCATTCTTGAGGTTGGAAGAGTGAAGAATAGAGGATTAAACTTAAACAGTGAAATGGAATATACATGGCAGTGTTCGACACCAATGGAGCAGACTGTAAAGGCCTCAATTTATATTTGATCATCTACAATCTAGAGGTTTATGTAATGAATGTTAGTACACCCGTTGTTTTAATTCCGCTTAAGAGCCATGGAGAAAACTAATGGAATTATTGTCAGTGATGGCACTTCAGATGTGGTGTAAAGACTGGACTGGTTGAATTAAAATTTAACAGTTCTGAAACTACGTTATAGTTATGGAGATATGTTTCCATCTGCCACTATTTTTGTTTCCCTGGAATTGATTCCCTGGAAGTGATGAATATCATTTTTATTCAGCTTTCTTTCTGAAAGGCAATTCAAAAGCAAAATCAAAACTTCACTAAACATGGAAATTCATGACTTGTTTCAGAGAAACCACAGCAATTAATAATGTAAAAACAAAGTGCTGGAAATGCTCAGTAGATTGGTGAAAAGAAAAGCAGCATTAATATTTCAGGTCAATAACTCTCCATCAGAACTGGAAAAGAGAGAAAACAGTTATTTTATAGTTTGTAGAGACTGGAAAGGGTAGAGAGAACAAAGAGGAGCAGAGAAATAAGGAGAAGGAGAACCGGGAACTGGAATTTTTATTGGAATGAGCTTAGTTCTAATTGGACCAATGACCTTTTTCTTACTTACTGCTCAATACGCCACTGGCATTTAGGGCATCAGTAAAAGCCTTCTCTCTCTGGTAGTGCTTAGTCATATCACTGGCTTCCACTTTTCTCAGGTTTCACAACTGTCTCTCATGCAAGTCCCAGGTGGAGACTCAGGAATACCATCACACTCAGATGTAGAAGGATTGCTGCTTCCATAACTATTTTGTTTTACCAATTGGAGTTGTTAGCCCTGAGCTGAACCCCCAATCCTGGAGGACAGGTAGAGCACTCAGTCTGGCCTCTACCCTTTGCCCTGTTTGACATGGGTGACCCTACCAAGAGCCGAAGCATGACACCCTGGCTTCAGCCAATTTAGCTCTCCAGATCAATGAAGCATGCAAGCTTCCAAGCCATGAGCTTCGTCTTTTAGTCATTCCCAACCTGGAGCCTGTGGACCCCTTACTTAATTGTATTGGTCCATGGCACAAAAATGGTTAGGAATCTACAGTAAATTGTTGTAATATAAAATACGATGAATAATGTCTGGTTTGTGATGAAGATGAGACCGGGGCAAACTGAAGAACACAAGTGTTAACAAACAGAAAGTGATGAAAGCTGGTTAACTGCCACAGACTGCCTGAAGTAGCTGTTACTAGATTGTGTCACCATATACAATACATTGTGTCACCATTTTACAGTACAGTCTTTAACTTCATGTGGGCGAAGACTTTGCTTGATCAGGACTCAGTACAGGTGAAGGGCCTTCGAAATGAAATATTAAGATACTGTAGCGGTGTGCTACACGCAGCGCTAAAATAAAATAACGACATGGAGTCGGTAAACTGCAGTTAAAGAAGATTTTATTCGAACTTCACGGCTTCGCTTTAAAGCCTCCCTGATCCCACCCTCCCCGGGCGCGGATGCTGTAGGGGGCACGTACTCACAATCCCGCGCAGGCTTTTCCCTTTGTTGGTGAAGCAGACCTGGCGCCCTTTTGGGACTGGCCTTTGTGCCGGCGCGCTGGCTATTTGTGAGCCGGTTCGAGTGCGCTAGGAAGTGGGTCGCCACAATACTTCTCTTTGGGTGCTACAAAATTTGAGATGCACCTCGTGAAAAGTTACAGACAAGGGACCTAAACCATAAAGAGACAATAAACCCTTTGAATGCAACATCACCTTATTTGTAAACTCCCTGCCCTTCCAAAAAATAGAATGAATGTTAGGAAAAGTATTTTCATCAGAAACCTGCAGATTCCTCTGTCATGGCATGATGAGATCACCAGTTCTTTTAACCTGAACAACCTGGATCTGCTCTGTTGCAGCCTCCACAAGTGAGTCATTGTCTACACATTCCATGGACAAAATGTAAATTTAGAATGAGAGCATGCATTGTCATGATAACAGACATTTTACCATTTGTAAACCTATCCTGAATGAATTTATCTGCTTTTCCTCTGGCTATGCCACATCTTATTTTCAAGGACAGTCGGTTTTGACAAGAACCTCATTACCAAGCAAATTGGTATACGGACAGGAAATAATCTATTGAAATGAAAATTTTGTCTGTGTCCAATGAACTATAAAACTAATTTTTCAGACTCTGTTTTGAGCTTCAGTTTAAAATAATACATATTTGACATATTAAAGCTATTTACAACAATCCCATTCCAAATGACAAGGCTTTCACTTGATATAATTAGAGATAAACATAAATGTAAACTATTCTAGTGAACGGGTGCTGAGGTTTCACAACAATACGGAAAGTGTTACATCTTTATATGGCACAATCCAGATGCGTGTCTTATTTACCCACAGGAATAGAGAATATATCATTCAGATGTAGCATTTACATAAATCTCTGGCTGTCTTTCATATTAATCCAATGGAAATTAAGGACTCCATTCAGCTATTTAATATAAGAAGTCCTTCCTTCAGAATTTGAAAGGAACAACACTGACCTGAATAATAAAAATGTTGTTTTTCTCCTGTGATCCAGTCAAAGACTAAGCATTTTCAAGTATTATTTCAGAGTTTCAACATGTTTGGGATTTTAGCTTTGTAAACAGTTAACTTGGAACCCTAACCAATTTTCCAACTCCATTACACACTGGTAAAAATATCAGTTCTTTCCTTAGGTGCTCTTTGAGAGAATTTGTATCTAGCAATTGGATCATACAGCATCCATTCTTTAAGAGTTAATCATACAAAATTCAATTTTAATATCAGAAAATGCAGAGAAGGCTTAACCCAAAAGCGGAGAAGTGGAGATGATACAGCAGTAAACAACATTTTACTAATAACTGCAAAACATCAAGCCACAAGAGACCACAAGACAAGAGAGGTGCCCAGGAGGAGGTTGATCGTGTAGTCATGTGTTCTATTAAGTGGCAGCATGCTAGTTTCCCTCTTACTGAAGACAATGGCTAAGTTGTGATATTCCTTTGGGAGTTTGGTGAGGATGAGGGTTTCTTTCAGCTCCACAAATTTAAAGGGTGAAGTCAACTGAGGTTGCACACAGGTGGGTCCCTAACTTAGCAGTGAACTGGAGCACCAGGTGAAGTAAGGGTCTGGAGTAGGGGTGAGAGGAATGTTGGGTGAGTACTGAGGAGTAATTGGATGGAGTCAGTGTGCTCTCTGATGCTCACGTGCACAGGCCACTAGTGTGCTCTGACCGCCTCAGACCCCAGGGGATATCCGGACATTGGCTCAGTAGGGAGTCCAAGCTGCACATGCAGAGCCTTGTCCAGTTGCCTGCTGCATCAGAGTCCTTCAGAGCCTCCTGTGTGCATAGAGCCATCGGGTGTGAAGGAGGACAGAGAGAGTGAGTCGAGCAATGGTGCTGGAACAAAGAGTCAGGGGAATCTTAACCCTCGTCCCTACCTGGTGATGCCACTTACCAGACACAGTGGGCACCGAATGCACGGGTGATTGGCTGCTCCTCAATAAATGCACAGGTGGCTCCTCCACTGACACCCACACTCTTGGCAGCTCAAGGGAGGTACTGGAGGTGTTGCCAGTGAGTGTCTTGAAGACAGAAATGGTTCTGGGAATGGAACTGGGATTCAGGCTGGTGATCTGGAGGGTCATTCCATGAGGCGCTTGTAAATGTGGATGGCCAGAGTGATGAGGCTTGTGAGGTTAGTGGCATCTCCCAGATAGACAGCTCAACTTTCAATGTCCATGATGGTAACAGGGAAGCAACACTTCCACACTCCGGATGCATTCCTGTGCGAATTCCATGGTGTAATCCAGGACTGAGCGTTATCTTCGGCAGAGGTGAAGTATCTAATCAACTACCTCCCACATCACGGATGGTTGAAAACCCGGTGCATTTCAGCAGTGGGTTTTTCGTATGTATTGCCCCAGTTAGCAGTAGCCCAGATCAGAGCTTGCCTAGTCAATAGAGGGAGACGGTGTAGGCAATCTTGGCTCAGTCCATCGAATATAGAGATGGCTGGAGCTCAGGGTCTAAGACACTAGGACAGGAAGTTGCACCACTGGGTTGGGGATCTGTCAAAGCATTTGGGCACCAGAACCTGGGGCTCTGCAGGAGGAAGCTGACTGGAGCGCGGTTGCTGTGAAGAGATGGTGTGCTGGTTGAGAGTGGCTTCCTGCTGCTTCTGGAGTGTGCACTCATGTTGGTAGATAACGTCCTTCAGGCGAGCAAACTTTGCTCACCCATCATGTCAGGAAATATAGGGGATGTTTGGTCCAAAAGCTGACAAGCAATGTTTTACTAACAACTGCAAAATAGCAAACCATGGGGAGGGTCACGAAACAAGAGGGGACAGATGCTTAACACAACAAGGTAACTGCAAGCAAGATACAACTGGTTGAAGCTGGCTGGTTCGATGAGTGAACAAGGACTGTGGATGAGAGCTGGATTTAATTAGGCAGCAAGTGATGAGTTGGAAATGAGTGGTACGTAATTCCTGTTAGCTGGGTGGAGACTGGGAGTTGCCTGCTTGTGCTAACCTGATATTTTGCCAATACAAAATTCATCCCAATCTCCCTACGAGAAGTACACTTTAGTAAACAATCTATATTATTTCCTGCAGTCGGTTGCCCCACATATTGAGGTCATTGTTCTTGAAGTGTCCATTGCCAGATGTACTGACAATAAATGAAAGCCATCATGGAACAGTCTGGAATTTGGAACCAACTATACCAGTTGGTTGCTTTTATTGCTATTTAATGGGACATTCTGCAGACACCAGTAATCTTGACTGGATAGTTCCAAAGTTCATTGCAATCAATATCCATGTACTGTTCTTAAGTAATATATTTTCCTCAATATTTAGCTGTTGACATAATCACTCAATGAGTGTGTCAGTGGTTCCACTACTGGTAACACTTGATTACTGAGGAGCAGTACGGTCACGGCAGACCGCGTCGGAGTGGGTCCGATATCTTAGCCATACAAAGACATTTCTGTTCCTAACAGGTCTGTTACCAGGATCTTTCGAGATTCTATATCCTAGATGGATCTGAAGGACATTGTATTTTCTCATTTAGGGTTTCCGAAATAGGTGGCATGCTGCAAGACAAACTTCAGCCACAATCTTGTGCCTGGATTGCTTGCTCTGTAGCAGTCTAGGTCACAGCAATTCTCAGCTTCTTCAATACAAGACCTTTCCAAATGGTTGTAACAGATCTCTGCTTGTCATACCACAACATGCTGCTCACCACTGCCCTAGTGAGGTCACTAAGGCACTGTATTTGTGAAGATATTGCTTAAACTACTGCATTTTCAGAAAGGAAAACTAACACTGTTTCTTCATCAATAGTACCACCAAATAGTTTCCTACTATTCAAAATTTATTTCATTCCCTTCCCACCATAATTAATAATCAATAATTATTTCTCTCTTTTTCATTACAGAAATGCACACAATGCTATCAAATTTCTAGGTCATGAAGATCTCAACACGACCTCCTACAGTTTCAATTCAATGTGTAGAATATACATAATCATTACATAAATGTGACCGTCAAGAAGGGTAAATCAACAAGAATTCTTTACCACATGTCCTTAGCAAGTACTTATGAGAGGCAATAGAATGTTATTGTTTACTTCCAAGAGAACTGTATACAAAAGTAAGGAGATTATTCTTCAGTTATATAAGGAGACAGAGGGATCATACTGGAAGCACTATGTATAGTATAGGTTTCAGAAACAGATTTGTTATCACTGACTTGTATGGCATGAAATTGGTTCTTTTTGCAGTAACAGTACAGTGCAAAGACATCAGCTTTACTATAAATTAAAAAAATAAATAAATATTGCAAATAAACAAACTCTACCATGGACTGTAACAAACCTGGCTGTAAAAGGAGGAGGGTTCGGCATAGGGCTAGCAACCCCATCCCGCAAAAACACAGTCTCACAGAAATGCCAACAGAAGCTGCGAAGACCTTGAGGACTCTGGAAGCTGCAATAGCTGGCCAATGCCCCAGAGGGGTGATGAGCATAAGGAAGTAAGCAAGCAAATGACTTTGAATAACATGAGAGTTTTCAAGGGATTGTGGATCATTGAGAAAGCAGCTGTTCTTGCATCAATGGGTGAGAGTCTGCAGGCTCCTTGACCTCCTCTTTAAGTCCCAGTTGGTGTGGGTTCTGATGAAACCTTGGACAGTAGGGCCTGATATCTCAAAGTTTAAAAGAGTGAGAGGGGACTTGATTGGAACATAAAAGATCCTTCGGTCCCTTGACAGAATTAATACAGATGGAATGGTTCCTCTTGAATGAGAGTTCACTGTTTAAAAAGCCTTTACCCATCAAAGTCAGATGTGAGATAAATGTTTTTCTCTCAAAAGGTCATGAAAGTTTGGGATTCCTTTCTGAATAGGCGGTGAAGGCAGATTCTGAATATTTTAAGGCAAATTTAAATTTCATAAGCCAGGGTGCTAAAGTTAGCCATGAGAAGATCTGAGGTTGCAGTCAGATCAAGATGGAGGAGGCTTGAGAGAGCCATGTGACCTATTCCTTTTCCTCCCTTTATGTTTATTTGTTCACAGTTTGATTTCCCATTTTTAGAAATCTGATCTTTTTCAAGTATTAGGCAGTGCAATCTCAACTTTCATTTCTTTTAGAATATAGTACAACTTTCTCACAAAGAACTATACTAACATGACACATTCAATCTTAGTTTCTTTCTCTGCTCTTTCTAATGAATGAATGATCTTACAACTATTAGCCTATTTGTTACCAAGGACAATAGTGGCATCTCTGACAAACCTCATTTTTCTTCTTTAATTTTCAAGAGTGAGTCATAAATCAAAGGGACTGGAATTACGGCTGTCTGACGAGCTGCTGTATATTCAAATTTCACAAAATATTCCTTATTCATAAATTGTCATTGTGCTACTTATGAAGGCAGATTTTTTTCCAACGTTTAGAAGATGCTGAAATAATTGTATAAAAGACAGATTAGCAAGCGTAATAATCAAGGAATAAAACATCACGTGGACACAAATTGGTTTAAGAAATGTTGGAAGTGTGGCATGCTGGCAGATTCAAAAGACTGAGGCCAAGGGAGTGTAGTAAAGATAAGTTTCTGATTATACATTTTGGAAGAAGGATCGAGGAGCCTGGATGACTATGTGGAAATGGTTTAAGAGGATATTCAGTTCTTTAGAAGGATATTAAGATCCTGTGGAGAGTCCAGAAAAAATTTACTACTCAAGGAATTTTATCTTCGACCTCTCCCACCTCAGACATCTCTTTTTTCCACGCTTCCATCAGGCAAAAGATAGAAAACCTTTAAAAATATACCACCGGTCTCAAGAATATCTTCCATTCTGCAGCTGTAAGACTATTGAATAGAACTCTTGTGCATTAATGCTGAACCTCTGACCTCAGAATCTCCTTTGTCATGGCCTTTATTGTCTATCTGCTCTGCACCTTCTCTGTAATTTTAACTATTATGCTATATTCTGCATTCTGTTATCACTTTCCCCTTGTATTACCTCAATGATTAGAAACAATTTGTATGGATGGCATTCAAACAAAGATTTTCATTATACCTTGTTACCTCAGTACATGTGAAAATAATAAACCAGTTTCACTTCCAGTTCCAAAGTTATACTGGAGGAAAAAAACCCAGAAAATATGAAAACCACTCAATAGGTTAAGATATAACTCTGGAAAGAAACAAAGTTAGTTTTTTAGTTTAATGCTGGTCTAAAAGGGTGAGTTCAGGTTTGACATGGTGATAAGCTGTCAATGAAGTAATCTGGTTGACAATTTAATAAGGACAGTTAGCCTGAGAGACAACAGACAAATGGACATGCAGAAGCTGTAGGAGAGGCCTAGCAGTCTGGCCATGCTCAAGAGAAAGAGAAAAACTGAGTAAACATTACAGATAGATGGTCTCAGCTAAAGTCTCAGATGGAAAGGTAGTTTTGAAGTTGTTGAATTCAGTGTGAAAGTCCAGGTGAGAAGATAAGGTTCTTATAACAGTATAAGAGGTCATAGATGGATAGATCAAATTGGAAGTGTGATAGACAATACAAATTACAGGCAGGGGAAAAAAAACACTACAGATGTTGGATATGGACTGGTGCAGGGATTTAATATAAAAAAAAACATTGGCAATTCTTTTCCCCCATAAATGTTGCTGAGTTTTTCCAGCAGATTGCTCGTTGCTCTTAAATCACAAGCAGCTGGAGGTATAGACTCTTTCTGCTGACTGAAAACAGATGTTCCACAAACTGTTTACCCAATCTGCATTTGGTTTCTCCAGCATATTGGATACTACATAGTGAACTTCAGATGCAGTGCACCAGTTTGAAAGAAAGGCAAGTAAATACCAATCTGGTGACACAAAGTACTGCAAATGATGGACATCTGGATAAACTTTGTGAATTGCTACATCACTTAGAATAACTGTTTAGGATGTGGATGATGGAAGGCAATATTGAAAGTTCACATTTGGCACCTCCAGAGGTTGGATGGGAAAGTGCTGTGAGAAGGGCACTGTGAGTAGCTGCTAGAGATGGAAGACCAGAGCAGGGAGCCATGAAGAGAATGGCCCCTTCATGAAGCTGAAAGTGAATGGGGTGGGGTGGTGTAGTGATGAAATTTAACAGCATAGTGAAGGATAGTCTGTTCAGCACGTGCATCTGTTGAATGCCAAGTGGATGGAGACTAGGACAGATCGAACAAAGAACATAGGTGAGGACTAAGGGAGATGGTGCAATAGTCAAGGTGAAGCAAATTGATAATACATTCAAGGCACTGTTAAGTATGAGAAAGGGGAAGCTAAAGTTTAGGAAGAAGGAAGACACCTCAGAAATACTTGTCATCATGAAAGTAGCACAGAGATGGATGAACTGAGAATAAAATGAAGTTTTCCAGAAGGCATGGTGGGAGGAAATATTGTTGAGAATATCCATGGTTTCAGTCCTACCCAGGCAACCTACATCAACTTATTTTCTACTGCATTGATGATGGAACTGGTGCAGGATTCAAATATTGTTTTACTTATGTTGCCCAATTCCATCCTTCCTTCTCCCTCACCTGGTTAACTTCTGAATTTTCCCTTCCTTTTCTGGACAAATATAAACATGATAAATCAAAAGAAAGTTGGATGTCCAGTGACATGAACAATGTATTAGCCTTCTATTTCTCTGTTATGACCAATGGGTTTACATCTCATATTTCCAGAACCTGAGTGGGGATGTTTTACTTAATTGATTTATTTGAGGGAACTGAATATAATATTTATAAGTTTGTCAGTGATGCAAAATGGATGGGATGTTGAGTTTTGAGGGGAATTAAAAAGAACTTAATGTGCAACACAGGAAAAGTCCCTTCAGCTCTCAATATCTGTGTTGAGTATGATGCCAAATTAAACTGATCCCTTCCAACTGCAAATGATCCATATCCTTCCATATTCACACTTCTTAAATGACACAATTGAGTCTGTGTTTTAGGAATATTGTATGAGTGGGCAAATTTATAGCAGATGCAGTGTTCAGTGTGAAATATAAAGTCATCCATTAATCTGTTTATCAGATACAAAAATGTGTGCTATTAACTAATGATAGATGTAGAAAAGGACCTTGGTATCACTGAAAACAGACATGCACAAACAGCTAATAGTTAAGAAGGCAAATGGTATGATAGCCTCCATTGCAAAACATTGAGAATGTCGTCTTGCAATTATTAAGGGATCTGAAACATTATATGTGGTTTTGCTTTCTTTGCCTGAGAAAGGAAATAATTTCTGTGGAGTATTCAACAGACTGACTCCTAGATTGCAAGAAAGTGGCATGAATTGAGACTGGGTCAATGAGTCCTGTATTTACCTGAGTATAGAAGAATGTGGAGGTGTTATAGAAATGTACAAAATTCTATCAGGGATTGACAGCATGGATTTAGGAAAGAATCCTAAATCCTAAGCGGGAGAATCCAGAACTAGGAATCGTGGTTTCAGGATATGAGTCAATGCGTTTAGGATTGAGATGAGAAATTTGGGGGAGGGGGTCAGGGATTGTTATTGCTCATGTTTTTTTTTCTGCGGGCAAGGGGTTGGGATTGTTATTGTCTCAGGGATTGTATTGTTACTGTTTTTTTCTGCGGAGGAGTGGGGTCAGGGATTGTTATTGTCACTGTTCTTTTCCTGCAGGGTGGAGGAGGGGGATCCTGGGGTTTGCGAACTTTCCTTGACCTTTTCATGTGTATTTCATGACTATCTGGAGAAGACAAAATTCAGAGTTGTATTGTACTTGCATGCTTTGTCTATAAAATGAGCCTAGAACCTGTGCAATGCTCTTACTCAGAAAATCATGGAGGTCGAATCACTGGGTATATTTAAGAAATACATAAATCTCAAGACTCAAGGGAAAGGGGAGGAAGTGAGAATTTAATATTGATGAAGAGGATGATTGAATGACAACACAGATACAAGTGACTAAATGGCCTATTTTTACTTCCATTTTTCTGCATTCTGTTTTCTCTAAAATTGGAACAGATAGCACTTGCTTTTAATGTGCAAAAATCTTTTAAACCACAGTTCCTCAAATTGATTATGCTTAATATTTTAATTTTCAGGTAATTAGATAAAATACCTCTTTGCACTAGATTCATTAAAATTTCTGATGACTGTCCTTTGTTAAGCTTGCACCTAATGACATCAATGTTTATAAAACATCAATTTCTTCTCAGTGTCACAGATGCCTTGAGCCCTACTTATATCTTGATGACTGGAACACCATAGGTCCTACCTTAGCAAACAAATCAATGCACAAAATGCCTAAGTGCTACATATTTTCAATTAGCTTAGATCATTTTTCATTATTGTTTTCCACAAGATCTGGGTTTGCTTTATTAGTGACTATGTTTCTGCACATGTTTCACACACCAAAGGAGGATACACTCCTGTTTAGAGGCAATTGGAAATACTGATAGTTTCTGAAACAGCATCTTTGAAATATAAAAAAATCTCCCAGTATCCATAGAGACAATGCATTTAAATTTCATATTGCTGCTTGCTGATCAAAATTTATTTGTTATTAACTGCAAGATTGCTATCACTTCCAAATCTCCTGGAACACTTTCTCTAGCTATTTAACACCATCCATACTAACTTTGTTGATTGAATAGTACTTTCAGCTAGTCAAATCTTTGGAGACAATAGAGCTTTATATCTGTGTGACAGAATGCAGCTTCTGCAGGTTGCTAGCAGATAATTTCCTGTCACAGACACAAAAAAGAAATTAATTTTCCTCTCTTCAGTGAAGGAAATAATTAAACTGCTCCATCGTTCTTTAGAGTAGACTTTTATGCATTATAACAAAACTTCATCCTGGCTCAACAACTTATGAGACCAACAATGATGTTGGAAACCTGCAGGCTTTCTATACTGTCATTTGGAAAGGACACAAAACAGGAAGGTTTAGGCTCCTCTTGGAATGAATCTCTTTTATATGGTGCTACTGTGAAATGTTTTTGAATGAGATTGAAATAGAACTAGAAAGAAAATCATAATACAACACAGAGGAGCTCTGAATGAAAGTGGTAACAATGAAATAGAAAATAAGGACAGAATTGAGATATTCAGCTCTTTAAACCTGCTTCCTCATTTCATATGAAATGGCTGATCATCTAGCTCAATTATTACTGCTTTTTCCACATACCCCATGATGCCTTTCCTGTCTAGGAACATATCTATCTTATTCTCACAAACGTTTAGTGAAATGCTCTCCTCAGTATTGAATTTGATAAATTGACCAGCTTTAAGTAAAGGATTTTTTCCCCTCCCTTCTGCTGTAAATATTTTGCCCTGTAGCCAGGGACTGTGACTCCTTGCTCTAGAGTACTACAGCCAAAGAAACAAGGACCACATTTGTTGAATGGAAAACATTTTGTGAGGTTGGAACTGAAGCTCCTTTTTAAATAGTTTGCTTCATCTGTAAGTGTCTAATGCTGCCACCTGGTGTCTAAAACAAGTAACTGTTTTATCCCTCGCCATTATCACAACAAATAATTACATTGAGAAGCTACTCAAATTTGAAGAGTTTTTACAAGAAGCTATAATTATTTCTTCACTGATCCATTGAGCTGAGCTCAATAACAAACATGAGACTAATATCAACATTTTAGCTGTTTTTTGCACACAGCTGGTGCACCATAATGGTACATGACAATTTTTAAATTTATTTGGAGATGACTTCTAGAAACCTTTATCTTAAATCTTCAATTGACACAACATTCAGATTCTATGCAACCAGCTTCCAGGCTGATAGGTATCATAACTGTAAGAGCAAATTTTTGGCCCAGAATTTCTCAGACCATTTCAGTGTTACTGTGGTACGGAGCAAAGGTGCGTACGCAAAAAAATCTGAGCGTGAATGGCCTTGTTTTTTGCGAAGAATGAATCTCTGGAATTCTCACCTCCATTAGATTGTGGAGCTTAGAACACTGGAGATATTTAAAGAGGAAATAACTAAATCATTCAGCCCATCAAGTCTGCTCAACCATTCCATCATGATTGATTTATTATCCTTATCAGCCTCCACGTTAATTATAGTCAATGATTTGGCTTCCACAGCCACCTGTGATAATGAATTCCACAATTTCACTACTTTCTGGCTCAATAAATTCCTCCTTGTCTCTGTTCTAAAAGGATGTCCCTCTGTTCTGAGGTTGTGCTCTCTGATCCAGGATGAAGCCACTACAGGAAATATCCTCTGTACAGCCACTCTATCCAGCCCTTTCAATATTCCATAGGTTTCAATGACATTCCCCACTTATCCTTCTAAATTCCAGTGAGTACAGGCCCAGAGGCATGAAATGCTCCTCATATGCTAGCCTTTTCAATCCCAGGACCACTCTCGTGAACCACTCAGTCTCTCCATTGTTAGTACATCTTTTCTTAGCTAAGGGGCTCAAAGCTGCTCACAATACTCCAAATGAGGTCTGATCAATGCCTTATAAAGCCTCAGCATTACATCCTTGCTCTTCTTTTCTAGTTCTCTTGAAATCAATAATAACATTGCTTTGCCTTCCTCACCATTGGTCCAAATTGCAAGTTAACCTTTAGAGAATTCTTTAAGAGGATGCCTAAGACCCTTTGCACCTCTGAGTTTTGAATTTTCTCCCCATTTAGAGAATAGTCTATGTCTTTATACATTCTATCAAAGTGTATGAGCATAAACTTTCTTATGCTATATTCTATCTGCCATTTCTTCCCCATTCTTCTAATCAGTCAAGTCCTTCTGCAAACTTCCTGCTTCCTCAATACCACCTGCCCCTCCATCTATCTTTGTTTCATCCACATACTTGGCCACAAAGCCGTCAATTCCATCACCCAAATCACTGACATACTGTATAACATGAAAATAAGTGGTTCCAACACCAATCCCTGTAGAACATCTTTAGTCACCTGCAGCCAACCAGAAAAGGCTCCCTTTATTCCTATTTTTCTCCTCCTGCTAGTCAGACAAACTTCTATTCATCCTAGAATCTTTCCTATAAACCATGGGTTCTTACCTTGATAAGAAGCCTCACGTGCAGCACCTTGTCCAAGGCCTTTTGAATATCCAAATAAACATCCACTCACTCTCCTCAGTCTATGCTGCCTGTTATTTTCTCAAAAAATTCCAACAGATTTGTCAGACAAGATTTCCCCTTAAGGAAACCATATTGACTTTGACCTATTTTATTATGTGCCTCCAAGTACCCTGAAACCTCATCCTTAACAAATACTCTAACATCTTCCCAACCATTGAGGTGCAGCTAACTGTCCTACAATTTACTTTCTTTTGCCTCCCTCCCTTCTTAAAGAGTGGAGTGACATCTGCAATTTCACAGTCCTCCAGAACCATTCCAGAATCTAGTGATTCTTGAAAGGTCATTATTAATGTCTCTACAATATCTTCTGTCTCTTTTAGAACCCTGGGGAGTAGCCCATCTGATCCAGATTACTTATCTAACTTTGGACCTTACAGCTTCTCAAGCACCTTTTCCTTAGTAATAGCAACTACACTTACTTCTGTCTTCTGACACTCCTGAATCTCCGGCACACTGCTAGTGTCTTCCACAGTGAAGACTGATGCAAAATGTTTATTAAGTTCATCCACCATTTCTTTGTCCCCCATTATACCTTTCCAGTAGGGGATGGGGAGAAATTACCAGAAGTTAGAGAAATTGATGTTCATGCCATTAGGTTGGAGGCTACCCAGCTGGAATAGCAGGTGATGCTCCTCCTATCTGAGATTGGCTTCATCACGGCTGTAGAGGAGGCCATGGACTGACACATCAGAATGGGATTGGGGATTGGAATTAAAATGGTTAGTCACCAGGAAATCCTGCTTGTTGCAGGCAGAGCAAAGGTATACCAACTTCTTAATCACAGTCCACGTCAGTTATATCACAAAACACCCCAGTATTAAGCCATGCAGAATCCCACCTTTTTCATCTTCCTGTTGTTGACTCTTTGCTTATGACCAATGAGCCTCCGTCACATCCAGCTGACTTTTCCTTATATCCTATTTGCTCAACTCGAATACACGATAATACGTGAGCTCTTTGCACATTGCTAAAGATATATTTCTATCCTGGATATTTTAACAGTTTTCATTGCATTGGTAAATGGAAATAATATGTTTTGCACAAAGATGCATTGTAACATATCTTTCACCTGTGATGTCAAGCTCTGATGAACATCAAAATGATATGCATATTCTTTTTAAAACTGAGTACCAAAGGTGCCAGCAATTTACACAAAAAAATTGTGTCTATCGTATTAACTACTTGAACATTTAGTTTTCAATTTCTTAAATGTGCTGTCCTTCTCAGGATTCCCATGTATCACGGTAGTGTAGCGGTTAGAATAACACTATTACAGCGTCAGTGATCTGGGTTCAATTTCCTCTGCTGTCTGTAACAAGTTTGTGACTATGTGGGTTTCCTCCCACATGCCAAAAACAAGTGGGCCAGTAGTTTAATTGGTCACATTGGGGTATTTGGGCAGCATGGGCTCTTTGGGCTGGAAGGGCCTGCTAACATCTCTAAAAAAACTTATGCAAGGTCAAAGTATATACATATAGTCTTGCCTGCATTTTGTTTTAAAGCAAGTCTTAATCGCCAGTGCTTAGCTAAAGCAAAATATACTCAGTTTCTAAGCCACATGTGCCACCACCTGATCAACTCACAATGTACTAAATGACAAGAAGTCCATAGTTCTATTATTATTGTAACCATTTAAATCATGACACTTAATCAATGAATAAAACTCATCATGGGATCTTTTTTAATTATAAAAAGAGCACATTGGTAACTGATATTTGTCTGACATTAAACTGGCACAGAATACTTATTTTGATACATCTTATTGCAATAAACAAACCCAACAGTGGTTTAGACTTAATTTAAATCCTTCAGCATGCTGATTGTTCCGAACTTTATGAGGTAATTTTAAATGGAGTTCCATACCATTAACTTTAGTAGTCAGTATAATTTCTTTACAAATTATCCTTTCCAGATTCTATTATTGCTTAGTTATTTTGAAACATTTTCCATTATGCCAGTCTGAGACAAATAATATAAAGTGATGTCTTTTAGTAAATAGGTATTATCTCTCTCACTCACTGGCACCAAATCTTGCTCCCACTGGTGCTGTGGTAATAAAAGAAAACATGTCGCATTCACTAAATCTCAAGCCACCTACAAAAAACATGGCAAAGCCAGATATTTTCATTGTGGTTTTAATAGAATATCTAATTTACTTCTCACACGTCCTGCTGAGAGCTGCATCAGAGCAGAACTGATCATTCTCCAAAGATCGATGTGTAATGAGTGATGGAAGGTTTATTGACACACGTTGAATGTCTGTAGAGAACTCCTTTCTATAAAAGATCAAAAAGTCAAAGTCAATTTATTAACAAAGTACATATGTATCACTATATACTACACTGAGATTCACGTTCTTGAGGCATTTGCAGGAAAATATGGAAATACCATAGAATTAATGAAAATGTACATGAATAAAGGCTGACTACCAATTTGCAAAAGAAGACAAGTTGTGCAAATAGAAAATATTTAAATATGATACTGAGAGCATGAATTGCAACGTCCTTGAAAATTAGTCTGTAGGTCAGTGATTCAGTTCAGAGGTGAGAGTTGAGTTCAGGAGCCATGAGGTAATATTACAGCCATATAAGACTTTGGTCAGACCCCACTTCGAGAACTGTGTTCAGTTCTGGACACCTCACTAGAGGAAGGATGTGGATGGATACTATAGAAAGAGTGTAGAGGAAATTTACAAGGATGTTGCCTGGACTGGTGAACGTGCCTTATGAGAATAGGTTGAGTGAACTTGGCCTTTTCTCCTTGGAGAGACGGAGGATGAGAGGAGACCTGATAGAGGTGTATTAGATGATGAGAGGTATTGATCATGTTGACAGCCAGAGGCTTTTTCCCAGGTCTGAAATGGCTAACATGAGGAGGCATAGTTTTAAGGTGCTTGGAAGTAGATTCAGAGGGGATATCAGGGGTAGGTTTTTCACAGAGAGTAGTGGTTACATGGAATGCATTGCTGGTGACAGTAGTGGAGGCAGATACAACAGGATCTTTTGAGAGATTCGTAAATAGGTATATAGAGCTTAGAAAAATAGATGGCTATGGGGTAGGGATATTCTAGGCAGTTTCTAGAGTAGGGCACATGGTCAGCATAACATTGTGGGCTGAAGACTCTATAATATGCTGTAGATTTCTGTTCTATGGTCTATGTGGTGAATGAAGTTATTCACGCTGGTTCAGAAGTCTGATGGTTGTAGGGTAATAACTGTTCCTGAACCTGGTGGTGTGGGACCCAACCTTCTGCCCGATGGCAGTGAGAAGTGAGCATGGCCTGGATAGTGGGGTTCTTTGATGATGCCTGCTGCTTTCTTGTGGGAGACTCCTTGTAATTGTGCAAGGTGATGGGGAGGGCTTTACCTGTGATGGACTGGGCTGTATCCACAATCCTCTTTAGACTTTTCCATTCCTGGGCTTTGGTGTTTCCACAACCGGTTGTGATGCAATCAGTGAGGAGACTTTCCATTGTGCATCTATAGAAGTTTGTTAAATTTTTATGTAATATGCTGAATCTACACAAATTTCCAAGAAATTAGGGGTGCTGATGTGCCTCCTTTGTGACAGCACTTGCGTGCTCGTCCCAGGACAGGTCCCCTGATAACGTACCACCTGAGGATTTTAAAGTTACTGACCCTCTCCACTTCTGATCCACTAATGAGGACTGGCTCATGGACCTTCAATTTTCTGCTGCTGTACTCAATAATCAGCTTGTTGATTTTGTTGACATTGAGTGAGAAGCTGTTATTGTGGAATCATTCAGGTTTTCAACCTCCCTCTCCATTGGTTCATCACCACCTTTGATTCGGCCAGCAACAGTGAAGTCATAAGCAAACTAAAATATGAAATTGAAGCTGTACTTACCCACACAATCATAGGCTTAATGTGTGTAGAGCAAGGGGGCTAACCACACAGCTTTGTGGTGTGCCTGTCTAGTAATTGTGGAGGAAATGGTGTTGCCAACCCATACTGACTGGGGTCTGCAAGTGAGGAAATTGAGGATTCGGTTCCACAGCGAGGCATCAAGGGCCAGGTCTAGGAGCTTAGTGATGAGTTTCAAGGGGATGATAATGTCAAATTCTGAGTTGTAGTCTATGAAAAGCATCCTGATCCAGTGAAATGGAATGTACTGTTGACCTGTTGTGATGGTAAATGGAGTGGTTCCAAGTCTCTCCTCATGCAGGAGTTGATATGCTTTATGACTAACATCATGAGCTATAAACTTCATGACTATCTTCTCAATGCACTTCATCACAGTGGATGTAAGTGCTACTGGGCAATAGTCATTGAGGCAGCTTACCACGTTGGTCTTGAGGACCGGTATGATTGAAGCCTGCTTGAAGCAGGGGGTACTTCAGACTGCCAAAGCAAGACGTTGAAGATGTCATTAAGAACTCTAGCCCATGGATTAGCACAGGTCTCTGGTACTCTGCCATGCACCCTATCTGGGCCAGGTGGTTTCCATGGATTCACTGCCCTGAAGGATGCTCTCACACCGGCCTCAAGGTTGTTGGGTGCTGTTGGGGTTCATGCAGGCTTCTCCATGTTCTGCCGGTCAAAGTGAGCATAAAAGGTATTGAACTCATCTGGGATCAAAAGCTTGTTGTCATTTATATTCCTTAATTAACTTTTGTTGGAGGTGATTGCATTCAAGCTTAGACACAGCTGTCAAGCATCCTTCTGTGATTCAATTTTAGTCTGGAATTGCCACTTTGCGAGAGAGATGGCTTTCTGGAGGTCATACCCTAAACTCTTGTACTTTCTGAGATTGGCTGCCGCCAATCTAACCCCCAGCAGGTCCTGAATCTCTTGGTTCACTCAGGGCTTCTTGGTTGGGAAAGACTGAGTGATTTTGTAGGAGTGTCTTTATATAGTCTGTGACAATAGTGGTATATTCATTCAGAAGGTGTGGAGCAGGCTTTGGATTTTATTGCCCCTCCCAAGCAAAATGTGCTGATGACAAAGCTAGTGGCTTAAGTGTTGTCTTGGCTTTGATAAAGTCACTGGAAGATTAATATTCTGCCATTAAATTTAACATTATTTACTTCTGGATGTTCTTCATATCGAGTAACAGGTAACATGTGGTTTAGGTAACCATTCAGTCATCGACAAAGATTAAAAAAGAGAGATAAAATAAACATAATGACAACCTTTTAAACAAACTTGGCAATGTTTTACATTTATAACAATTATATAATGCGATGTTTGAAATATAGACAGCTAATCTTTAAGACCTCCTAAATTTTAAGGCAACATTTAGAAAAGAGAAAATTAGTCGGTATTTAATGTGACTATGTGGATGATTTCGAAAGCTATTCTACCCTCCTTTTTCTATATAGAAGTGATGCAAGCATTTTGACAAAATAATGTATAATCCTACCATGATTTTAACAGTTATTTCAGAGGAAATCTTACTTTGAAATTCTTCTCTCTCAATGTCAATATTACTTCCCTCCTTGCTGGTTTTAAGTTTCTTTTAATTAATGTAAGGGGAATGGAAGTCACTGCCAAGGTCTGTAATTAATGCACAAACTGAATTGTTCTTGGGTAGGTGGTGAAGTACCACCTGCTCAAACTACCGTAGTGATGGTAGATATTTGGAGCAATTAGCTCGTTAGGTCACTACAGAAGGCAATTAAGAGTCATTCATGTTGCTGTAATTCTGCACTCGCAAACGGGCAAAATCAGGCAAGGATGCCACACTCCCTAAAGAGTTGTCAGGAACACATCCCTGCAGCCTGACTGATGAGCTTCAGGCTGCATGTATGCACATGCTTAATTGCTACATTAATAATGCATTTAGTGGTATTAAGAGAATGTCTCATATTCTCTATATTCTAATTGATGTATCATTATTGCACATGCTGATTGTTTCCAACTTTATGAAGCAGTGCGCACGGGGATCTTGAGCCCATGAGGTGAATAGCTTTGCCATTTGTCTCTTCACTATTCACCTAAGGCAAAACTGATAAATTGTTGATCAAGGTTCATTTAAATGCCTGTGGGATGGATTTTGCACAATGCAGGTTGATTCATTATTGATAAAAAGAGATACTGCAAATGTTGGAAATTCCAGGTAACAAGAAAGTGTTTCAGATACAATTTCAATTAGCATTTAAAACAAAAAATAAATGTTCTGTTTTTCCTTTTTCCATTCTCTTCCTAAATGTCCTGACCCCTGGCTCAGGGCATGGTCTTTTTTAATGTCCCACTCAAGGGGTCATTCTTCATGTTTGAATCTTGACAGTAAGCATTAGTTAGTATGCTTATCGACAGCAGAGTAATACATATGGTAAATTCTGTGCTATTTCATCTCATGGCCACACTTGTACACTTTCTGGTGAAGGTTACTAAATAGGAGTTGGGACCAAGTATTCATGGGTTTGAGCCTATGACCATCTGCAGTGGTGTGGATGCTATCCCAGCTGTGACAAACTAATGTAGCGCAATACTTGCTGATCTGAATGGACAAATGCACCTGTCCACATGTTCAGCTTGTGTGTTAATACAGTCCTCTTGCTCCCCCTCGTGGAATCAACAAAATTAATTAATATTTTCACTGGAGTGTTCCAACTGTTGGAGAAAAGACAGGACTAAAAGTACAGTATTCAAATTTTGTAATTAGCTCTGCATTAACTTTTTAAACACTACCGATGATGGCATAATATTTTATATTTTAAACATTTATTTCATTAATGTACTATACTGAAACCCTAAAACCAAATTAGTTTCTTCTTTAATTAAGACTATATTTTCAAAGGAATTGCCTTCTGAACATACCTGAGCCCAGCTTTCTACTACAAACCCTGGATCAGCCCTCCTAACAGCCACCTGTCATCCCTGCTGCCTGATTCTGTCAATAACAATCCCACACGTTGATCCTACATTCTGCAGCATCAACAGTATTCTCAAATCATCCTTGAGATGCACTAAAATTTCTTGCCTATAAGTGAAATCTAGAGCCAGTAATGTTTTTTTTCTTAAATTTGAAATGTTTTTTTGACCCCTTGTATGTTAATATGTGTCCCTTTGTGCCTCTGAGCATTGTTTACGTATTTGGTAGCAGAATCATAATTTTGATAAAATTCACTGTAAAATATATAGAATGATTTGAGCTTTACAATGAACTTGTAGGTGTGTGTATACACACACACACACACACACACACACGCACACATCAGCATCCATTAGTCTCGTGAGACCATGGATCTGCGCCTGGAATGGTTTCCGGGGGGGAGGCCTGGACAAGGTTGTATGGAAGACCAGTAGATGCCTGTGTAGCAAGTCTCCCCTCTCCACACCACTGATGTTGTCCAAGGGAAGGTCAAGGACCAATGCAGCTTGGCACCAGTGACATCACAGGAGTTGCCAGAACGAGATTGAAGACAACGTCAGAATGCCTTAGGGACTCCAGCTCCGGATTTGTCCTCAGGGTTTACTCCCGAAGCTTTTCCCAGCACTGGGTATGGCCGCAAGGCAGTGGAGATTTGAAATCAGAGCTTTCCCTCTCTTAGATGGACTGCCTTCCCAGGCTGACGAGCTCCATCTACCCGAAATTTATATACATTTTGGGTAGATATAAATATATATTTTTTCGATATATTATTTCACGCAGGCAATCATGGTCTTTCTATGATCATTATTGTTGTTAGGAAGTTGTTTTTTTACAAAAGTGATTTGCCATTGCCGCTTCTTTACAAGAGACCCCAGTGTATGTCAAGACTCTTCAGAGAACATCTGCCTGGCATCAGTGGTCACGTGACCATAACTCTGATATGCACCAGCCGCTCTTTCTTCACATGCTCCCATGGTTTTACATGACCCTGATCGGTGGAGGGAGGGGGGGGAGGATGGGGCGGGGCTAAGCAGGTGCTACACCTTACCCAAGGGTAGCCTGCAGGCTAGTGGAGGGAAGGAGCGCCTTACACTTCCTTTGGTAGAGACATCATATCTATATATATATATATATTAGAAGAATTTCTCAAAACACGCACACCAAGTGCTGGCAGAACTCGGAAGGCAAGGAAGCATCTATGGAAAAGATATTTTGAGCTGAGACCTTTCAGCAGGACTGGAGAAAAAGAGATAAGGAGTGAAGTTAAAAGATAGGAGGAAGAATTTCTCTTCTCTAAAATTAAGCAAGTGTTCCACTCACAACTCTCAGATGCCACCACATAACTGGGAAAACAACATGAAGGAGGATTAAGGATTAAGATTGCTAGAAAAAGCCAGTAGTAATATGATCACTTGAGTCAAGTACAACATTCTCGCAACGGGTTATTCGTTCTTCTCTTAACGGAGAACACCTATGTGTGACTTCGTTTGATATGGGGAGGCTGATGCACTGGCAGCCACTGCATGGTCCTTGACAGATTGGCGTCAGGGTCCAGTGGCATGGAATGCAAGAAGAATGGGCACCATTCATTGCTGCAGCCTTTCTCGGCCTTCGCCACTATTGTGATGTGTTATCTTCTTCCACCAGATCCACTGGTTGGATTACTCTTCATCTGGATCCTCGACCCTTGACTGTAGTGCCATGGGTAATCCTACCTGGAGCTAAGTTGCAGATGGCATCTCAGGAACTCACAGGCCTCTCCACCTTGACAGGGTGATGATCCTTGGAGAAGATATCTAGAGAAAGTTATTACTGTAGACAAAACAAGGCTTATAATTATAATCATAACAGATTATAATCTGTTATGCTAAATTTAAAATGCTTTTCTAATAATGTGTAAATAACCTGAAACATTAATTCAAGTTGTCTCCACTCAGATGCTGCCTGAATTGCAGGCTATTTCTTTTTCCTATTTTTTAATGGACCTTGCGTGTCTTGAGATCATCGAAAGACAACATTTTAAATGACATTTTAAACCCACATTTTTGATCATATGTTTTGGAATTAATATGTTAAGTATTCTGTATTTTAGATTCTGAATGGGAGAATAGTATTGGATTTTTTTTGTGAGGAACTATATGGTATATAAACTCAAGAGATTCTACAGATACTGCGAAGCTTGAAGTACACACACAAAATTCTGGAGGAATTCAGTAGGGCAGGGAGCAGTTATCAAAAGAAATGAACAGTCGACATTTTGGGCTGAGACCCTTCATCAGGTCTGGAGAGGAAGGGGGAAGAAGCCAGTATGAGAAGTTAATTGAGGTATTGAGTTCAGAAGTCATAAATGTTGCAGCTTTATAAACTCTAGCTAGGCTACATCTGGAGTATTGCATACAGTTCTGGTTGCCCCATTGTTGGAAGGATGTTAAGGCTTTGGAGAGGGTGCAGAAGTTTTCCAGGAAATTGCCTGGTTTAGAGGGTATGTGATATAATGAGTTGACAAACTTGGATTGTTTTCTCTGGAGCAGTGGAGGCTGAGGGAAGACCTGATAGAGCTTTATAAGATAATGAGAGGCATAGATTGAGTGGACAGACAATATCTTTTTCCCAAGGCCTGAAATGTCTAATATAAAAGGAAATGCATTTAGAGTGAGAGGGGATAATTACAAAGGATATGTGATGGGCATTTTTTTTTTAACACAGAGAGTGGTGGATGCCTGGAATGTGCTGCCTGGGCTGATGGTAGAGGCAGAAACATTAGAGACTTTTAAGGTATATGGCACATGAATGTGAGGAAAATGGAAGGATGTTGACATTGTGTAGGCAGAAAAGATGAGTTGGCTATCTTATTACTAACTTAATTAATATGACACAACATTGTGGGGCAAAGGGCCTATTCCTCTGTTGTATTTTATGTTCTAAGGTAGGGGGAGGGGAAGGAGTATAAAATGATAGGTGATGTGAAACCAGGTGAGGAGGAAGATGGGTGGAGGGATTAGGGGAGATGAAGTTTGAAGCTGGGAGGTGAAGTAGGAAATCGGGAAGTGATATGTGGAAGAAGTAAAGGGCTAAAAAAGTAGGATTGGTAGGGAAGAACAGTGGACCATTGGAGAAAAGGAAGGAGGAGGGACACTAGACGGAGGTGATGGGCAGGTAAGGAGAAGGGGTAAGAAGGGAGCCAGAATGGGGAATGGAAAAAGAGAGGGAAGGGGTGGAGATATTACTAGTTTGATAATTTGATGTCATACCATCAGGTTAAAGGCTATAGCACAGGAGTTTCCAGCCTTTTTTATTCTATGGATTCCAGGTTGGGATTCTCAGACAGAATATGAGGTGTTGATTCTCCAGCCTGAGTGTGGCCTCATTGTGGCAGAATGGGAATGGGAAGTTGAACTGAAATAGGGGATCATTGGGAAATCATGCCTTTTGTGGCGGACAAAGTGAAGGTGCTCAGCAAAGTGCCCCAATCTAAATCGGGTCTCGCCAACATAGGGGAGCCCGCACCATAAGCACCAGATACAGATGGCCCTAAAAATCTCACCGATAAAGTGTTGCCTCACCTGGAAGGACTGCTGGGGCCCTGAGTTGTGGTGAGGGAGGAGATCTAGGGACAGCTGTGGCACTTGTCATCTTTGCAGGGATATGTGCCAGTGGGGAGGGACGTGGACAAGTGTTCATTCTTTTTAAACTAGTGTAATCCAAACTGATGGACTAAGAGGGTAATAACAGTTTACATGAAATAAACAACTGCTCCTTTTCAGTATAGAATTACATCATAAAACTTCACAGTTAATTAATATTAAGTATAAGGTTTAAATGGGTACATTGTTGCTGACAATTTGACAGTTGTTTCCATATTTTATGTTCTAAATCTATTTTAGGATGCGAGTATGAGTCCATTAGCAGAACTAATCTTTAGAACAATACATAAGCTGCACAATTGAAACAGCTTCTTATATATTTGGTCGCCAAAACCAACTTCTACTTGTGGAGAGAATTTAACAGGGAGATGTATCAGAGGCAAGTCACAGGTGCAGTATCACACAGAGTTTGACACCATGCTGTCTGGATCTGTGACAAAAACTTTGTGAACTACATTATGATCTCTTAAGGAGGAGCAAAATGCAGTTTGGTAGAGAACATAAGGGAGAAAATTGAATAGCTAAGGATGCAGGCAACTAAGAGAATGGCCAACATCTTTTGAAACAATTAAAACTGATGACATACAAGAGGCCATAGTTGGTAAAATGCAGAGATCACTTCAAAGTACAGGTCTGATGAAGGCTAGAGATGTTTTCCAATCAATCAACAAGAAATAAACTGGTTTGATCTGGTCAACCATGGTCTGTATTTTATTGTGGGGGGGGGGGGGCAGAAGTGATAGCCTGGTATGCTTCTGTAAATCATTGTCTTTTAAATTAAGTGTAAATGTGTAAAATGGCAGAAAACATGTAAATACTAAATACTGACCTCCATCAACTTTTTTTTTCCAATTTCAATTATACACATCATGCAATCAGCAGTTTGTAATTATCACATTCTAAGTTGAGATGAGATTTAATCATAATCTTAAAAATAGTTTTATTGGTTTCTAATATTTCTCAGTTTCATCTATGGACTTCTACACTGCATCTTTAATATCTTCAATTTTTACTAGTTTCATTGCTTGATTCAGAAATATTACATATGTATTCTCAGACACCCACTACACATTACTGTTTGATTTTTATATATGACTGAGTTGTAGAAAATCAGATTATCTTCAATGTCAGGATCTCCATGTAATATACAATCCAAATATATATCATGACTATACTTTCAACCAAACTGTAAACTTAATGTTCAATTAATTTACTTGCAGCACCTAAGAACGTGCTGGCTGAATTTTTTCAAAATCACATCTCTTGTACAGCTACTCTTGTTACTGACATTAATTGATAATTTGGCAGTCTTTGAGCTTAATTGGATGTGCCAAATATATTATAGTACCAAGATTTTTAGTTGAAAAGATTGTACTTAAATTTTGTGTTTACAGAAGTATATTGGAAATTAATGGAAATCTCTCAAAATAATAACTCAGTTTACACTTACAGGGACCAATAGCTTTTTATTTCTACAGAATTATGGCAAGAAGTTGGTTGTTAACTCATCATTTCAAAGGGGGCCATTTGTAATATCAGTGGTTATTCAAGTTTGGTATCATGAGGGATAGAAAGCTTCTTCTAATTAAGACCAAATTTGTGCAAGCCAAGAAGGTATTGGATGGGACAGAATAACTGGTTAATAAGTAGAGGCACTTTAATTGGCACTAGAAGCCCTGGATTGTGAAAAAGTCTTTGACATTTCCTGAGCCCTGCGCCTAGTTATAGACCTGCTGAAAAATACACCCGATTTAAAGGAAACAGTAATCCATTCATTTTAAACAGGCTGCCTTTAACATTGCAATAATATTCTTCACATCCCCGATCATATCTCTAGATGAATGTGCAATTAATAAGAGCGCAGGGCCATAATGGAAGTATCAAAATGAATGGTAACACTTTGCTCATGTGGAATTGAAAAACATCTCCAATTTTACTGAATGCATCATATAGCAGCTGACATTTCAACAGCAGATTTTGCACACTGTTCTCTGATGACTCCCTAGTAGCCATGTCTGATGTGAGTCAGAATTTGAAGTAGCGAGTGAGAGTGACATCATTGCAGAGCAGGAGCCAATAGAAAAGAACAAGTCTTGTTCGGAGTGAGTTTTATTTCAGTGTCCATTCCCAACACTCGGCTTCCAGATTATCTACACCATTATTTAAACTGTCCAAGCACTGGGTAGTACCTTGCTCTAAGACCCAGACCCCAGTGCCACGATGTTTGGGCCGCCCAGCCTGAAGCCAGTCTTGATCACACTAAATCAGCTCGGTGCTTGGAGCAATCCAACCTCGCACTTGGGTTAGGAGGCCAGGCATCGAAACTCTACTGCACTGACTCCTCTCCAAGTCATTCGCTCCATCTCCAGCAGTGATCGAAACTCTATCTGCGACCCCAGTTCAAATACGTTGTGCCTTGTAATGCCCTAGCATAGATCACCCAAACCAGCCTCGCTTCCACATGCCTTCTCACTGTGCACAGTGATATCCCTCGTGCTTATGCTGCATCTGCCTACACAAGCCACCAGCTGAAAATGACAATAGCAGTAAGATTCATGCAGGCTCGGGCGTCTCCTGGATTAACAAGATAAGCGCCATTGCTTGGGGAGAAATTGGCTACTGAAACAAACCCTAATGGATGAGACTGGACAACATGGAATTAATGGAATGCTACTTTATCAACAACCCACATGAAAGAAGGTACATCAAGCACATGTGGGGACTCTGGTAACAATGAAGACCACCACCCACATTCACAGAAAAACAACTGGTTACCCAGCAAACACTGTCAATGTTTGCAACAGAGGTTTGCTATCACATCTTAAACTGGAAGACATACAATCACGATGCACCACAGCAACATCACTGCAGAAACAAGCCATTTAGGAAATACAAGTTCAAACCTCACCTCCACAACTCACAGATGGCGTAAAGGTAATAGCATTACCTTGAACACAGAAAATGGAAATCCAAACCTCTCCTCAGCGCATATCATGCTGGCTACTGCAATCAGAGAGATCATTGCTCAACTAGCCACTGTCAATAAACAATCCAGACTTAGTGATAAAATTCCATCAGGCAGCATGCTAGAAGCAGCCAATGAAGTACTACTCACAAATGCAACCTCCAACATAACTGAGACCAATAACCTGATGCATCGGCAGCTGCAGTCCTAAGAAAAGCGGGGCAACAAAATGAAATACAGAGATGATGATTGGAAGCCAAGATGAAAACCACAAGGATGGAGGTCGGCAGACTAACTGAGCTGCAGAAAGGTGGGAAAACCAGAATCATCTCGGCTACTAAGGAAGTACAGAGGTATGTCCATAGCAGAAGCCCTGGAAGCTGCCAAGAAGCAGTTAACAGTTCTGACTACAAGACTACAGAGATACACTGAAGACACAGAGGCCAAGCAAATAAATGCACTCTTCTCCAAATAGGAAAAGTATTTGCACAGTTCCAGAGCAATAGTATGCCAGTACCTGTACCTACCAAAACAGCAACTGATGAGTACTGGAAGAGTACATGGGAGAAAGAAGCATCACATAATACAAGTGCCCAATGGCTGAAAGACCTACAAGCAAGCCTCTACAACCTCCCAGAGGAAGAACTAGTCATCATCACGGCAGCAGACATCCAGGAACGGGTAGCAAGTATGAGGAACTGGACATCAGCAGGGCCTGACATGATTCACACCTATCCGCTGAAGAATCTAACAGCATTACATACAAGTCGGCAGCTCAAGTGAGCCAGCTGCTTGAAGCAGGCTCCCATTCTGAATGGCGAACTCAAGGAAGGACAGTACTCATAATGAAGGATCCTCATAAAGGAGCAACACCATACCATCCTATAACCTGCCTGTTGATAACATAAAAGCTCATTTCAGGCATCATAGCCACCACGCTGAATGAGCCCTGCTCAGAGAGGGATTGGTAATGAACAAGAGGCTCCAAGCACCAGCTACTTGTAGACAAAGCAGTCATGTGAGACTTCAAGACCAGACAAACCAACCTAAGCTCAGCCTGGATCGACTACCAGAAAGCATATGCCTCCATGCCCCACACATGAATCCTGGAATGCTTGTCTTTGTACAAAGTCAACATGACACTAAGGACCTTCATTAAGAACTCAATCAGCCATTGGAGGACAATGCTAGAAGTTAACTCAAAGCCAATAGCAGAGTGACCATCAGATGTGGAATGTGATGCCCTATTCCCACACTGCTGTTCTGCATAGGCTTGAACCCCCTCAGCCAGATCATCTCAAAGAGTGGATATGGGTACAGGCTCAGGAGCGGAGTGACCATCAGCTGCCTCCTATACATGACATCAAGCTGTATGCCAGAAATGGAAGAGACATTGACTCACTATTCCACCTAACAAGCGTGCACAGCAGAGACATCGGAATGTCATTTGGACTTGAAAAGTGCAGCTGGATGGTAGTGAAAAGAGACAAACTGATCAAGACAGAAAGAATCAAGTTACCTGAAAGCCACATACCAGATGTACAGGACAGCTACAAATACCTGGGGATCCTGCAGGTATACGGAAGCCATGATGAGGACACAAGTAAGGCCTCCACATCCAAGTATCTCCAAAGAGTGAGACATGTCCTTAAAAAGCCAGCTAAATAGGAAAAAACAAGATCAGAGCCATCAACACATTCACCTTATCAGTCATCAGATACCTAGCCACAAAGTGAGCTGGCCAAGGAACAAACTGGAAGTCACTGACATCAAGACCCAAAAACTACTAACAATACATGGAGGTTTCCATCCAAAGCCCAACCTTGAGCAACTGTAAACCTACCAGAATAAAGGAGGATGGGTAATTGGAAGAGTGAAGGCCACAGTCCTGGAAGAAATGCAAAATTTCCATGAGTATGTCAGGAAGATGGCCCGAGGATGACCTGCTAGAAGAATACCTCAGACAGCAGTAGGGGCTATGGAAATGGGAATGGGTGAAGCAGAGCACAGGAGCAATAGAACCAGGAGTCTGATTTAGCCAGCCATTTCTGCTTTGTTTTACCCCCCCCCCCCCCAATACTCGCTATTTATGAACCTGTGAATTTCATCCATTTTCTGCCTTTATTTTAACTTGACCTCATGTGAAAAAAGTATGCTGCAATTTTTTTTTAACTCAAACATCTCACTGCATTTCGTTTTTTAAACTGGAACACCTCATTGTTCTTAAACAGGCAGGGTTGGCTTTGTTTTAAAACTTACTCATCATCACTGTTTTGTTTTGTATTTCCAAAACATAAAATTGAAAAAACCATGGAGCCAGAAATGCATGTCTTAGCTTTGTTTTACTTTAGTGAGGACCACAGTTATGATGTGTTGCTGTAATGACATAAGTCATCTATGTACAGTTCATTACATAAAATCTGTAATGAATTACATAAACAAAAATAATGTTTAATCAAACAATATATTTAGAATATTACTCAATTATTACTGAAATATTAAATACACAGCAAGGACCACTTAAGAACAAAGGGAGGAACATTAGACAAAATGCGGAAGATGTGGGTGAGGTCCTTAATGAGCATTTTACATCAGTATTTACCAAGGAAAAGGATGTGGAGGATAGGAAGATCTGTGATGAGTGTATTAATATGCTTGGGCATTTCAAAGTAAAGGAGGAGGTTTTGTTGGGTCTCAAAGAGCATTAAGATGACTAAGTCTCTGTGGCCTGATGGAATATATTGCAGATTACTAAGAGAAGCAAGAGATTGCTGGGGTCTTGACCAATATCTTGGTGTCCCTTTTAGCCATAGGCATGGTCCTGGAGGAAATTATTAGGGATAGGAAGAAGAATTATTTAGGATAGGATTTATAAGCATTTGGAAAACCATGGCCTAATTAGGGAGAGCCAACATAGCTTTGTACAGGGCAAGTCATGTCACACTAACTTAGTTGAATTTTTTGACAAGATGACAGGAGTGAATGATGAAGATAGAGCTATTGGTGTTGTCTTGATGGATTTTAGTCCAAAAGATTTAGATGCATGGGGACCATGGTGAATTGGCTGAATTGGCTATTTGGATTCAGAACTAGCTTGTCCATAGAAGACAGAAGACGGTGGCTAAACGGACTTACTCCAGCTGGAGATCTGTGATTAGTAAGTGTTCTGCAGGGATCTGGGATCTCTCCTGTTTATGATGTAAATATGGATGACCTGAATGAAGATGCAGATGGGTGAGCTAGTCAGTTTGCTGATGATATGAAGATTGGCAGTGTTGTGGACAGTGTAGAAGACTGGCAAAGAATATCATAAGACATAGAAGCAGAATTAGGCCATTTGGCCTATTAAGTCTGCTCCACCAGTCCATCATGACGTTTTTCTTATCCCTCTCAACCTCATTCTCCTGCCTTCTCTCCGTAACCTTTGATGGCTTAACTAATCAAGAACCAATCAACTGCCACTTTAAATGTATTCAATGTCTTAACCTCCACAGCCGTTTGTGGAAATGAATTCCACAGGTTCGCCATTTAGAAATAGTCTATGCCTTTATTTCTTCTACCAGAGTGCATGACTATACACTTCCTCACACTATATTCCATCTGCCCATTCTCCCAATCTGTCTGAATCCATCTGAAGATTCTCTGCTTCTCCAACACTACCTGCCTCTCCACCTGTCTTTATTATCCACAAACTTAGCCACAAAGCTACCAAATCTGCCATCCAAACCATGTCATATCATGTGAAAAGAAGCAATCCCAATACTGACTCCTGTGGAACACTACTAGTCTAACCAGCAGCTAACTAGAATAGGCCTCTTTTATTCCCATTCTTTGCCTCCTGCCAGTCAGTCAATTTTTTATTTATGCTAGTATCTTTCCTGTAATACCATGCATGGGCTCTTATTAAGCAGCCTCATGTGGCACCATGGCAAAGGCATTCTGAAATTCTAAGTAAACAACATCCAATGACTCTATCTATTCTGCCTGTTATTTCCTCAAAGAATTACAACAGATTTGTCAAGCAAGATGCCCCCTTAAGGAAACCATGCTGACTTTGGCTCATTCTATCATGTGCCTCCAAATACTCATTCTTCATAATGGACTCCAACATCTTCCCAACCTCTGAAAGTAGGATAATTGGCCTATAAGTTTCCTTTCTGCTGCCTCCCTCCCTTCTTATAGAATGGAGTGCCATTTGCAGTTTTCCAATCCTCTGGAACCATTCCAGAATTTAGTGAGTTTTGAAAGATCATTACTAATACCCCCACAATCTCTTCAGATACCTTTCAGAACCCTGACATGTATTCCATTGGGCCCAGGAGACTTATCTACCTTAATGCCTTTCAGCTTCCCAAGCACCTTCTCCTTAGTAATAGCAACTGCTTTTACTTCTGCTCCCTGACACTCTTGAAATTCTAGCATAGTGCTAATGTCTTCCACAGTGAAGACCGATACAAACTACTTAAGTTTATCTGTCACTTCTTTGTTCCCCATTGCTACCTCTCTCGTGTTCAAATATTCACCCTTCCCTTCTTTACTCTTCATATTTCTGAAAAACTTTTGCTATCCTCTTTTACATTATTGGATGATTTACTTTCATGTTTCATCTCTCCTTTTCTTATGGCTTTTTTAGTTGCCTTCTGTTGGTTTGTAAAAGCTTCCCAATCCTCTCACCTCCTGCCAATGTTTGCTATATTATATACCTATATTTATTGTATGTGGTTTTTGACTTCCTTTGTCAGCCACGCTTGCCTCAACCTTTTAGAATACTTCTCAAGCATGGGATGTATCTAACTTCTGCCTTCCATATTTGCCCCCAAAACTCCAGCCATTGATGTTCTGCCATCATTCCTGATAGTGTCCCCTTCCAATCAACTTTGGCCAGCTAATCACTCATGCTTCTATAATTCTCTTTACTCCACCATAATAACACTACATCTGACTTTATCTTCTCCCTGCAGGATAAATTCTATCATATTATGATCACTGCTTCCTAATAGTTCCTTTACCCTAAGCTCCCTAATTGTACCTGGTTCGTTACACATCAAATCCAGAACTGCCTTTCCCCTAGTGAACTAAATCACAAGCAGCTCTAACAAGCAATCTCATAGGGATTCTACAACTTGGGATCAAGCACCAACCTGGTTTTCCCAATGCACTTTCATATTGAAATCCCCCATGACTATCATAACATTCCCCTTATTACATGACTTATTTATCTCCCTTTGTAATTTATATTCCATATCCTGGCAACTATTTGGAGGCCTGTATACAATTCCCATCATGGTCTCTTTACCTTTGCAGTTTCTTAACTCTACCCACAAGGATTCTACATCTTCTGATCCCATGTCAACTCTTCCTAAGGATTTGATTTCATATTTTACCATCAGAGTCATCCCAACTCCTCTGCCTACCAGATATCATAAAGTTATGCAGCTATGGGCAGGTCAAATGTAAAGAGGCAGCAAGTTAAGGCAAGACCGTTAACACCGCTGAAAAGTAGATGGATTTTGGAGCCAAGTTCATAGCACTCTGAAAGTAGTTACACAGGTTGATAGGATGTTAAGAAGGCATTTGGCCTGCTTGACTTTATTAGTTGAGGCATTGAAGTTAGGTTGCAGCTTTATAAAATCTAGTTAGGCCTCATCTGAAGTATCACATACAGTTCTGGTTGCCCCATTATAGTATGGCTGTCAGGGCTCTGAAGAGGGTACAGAAAAGGTTTACCAGAATGCTGCCTGGATTAGAGAGTATGTCTTATGAAGATGGGTTGAGCAAGCTAGGGAATTTCTCTTTGGAGCGAAACAGGATAAGAGATAACCTGATTGAAGTGTTCAAGGTGACATAAAAATTCAGCGCTATTCATCCTTCCAACATTCCTTTAGCATGAATGTTGGAAGTAAGGATGATTCTGCATTGACACTCTAACCCACTTGCTCCTTATAATCAAGTAGGCTTAAACAGATCCAAGACAAAATTAAATACTTCTGAAGATTTTACAGACAGCTAAGAAAGGACAGTGACTGATCCATTGGCATCAACAGAGATTTCAACACTGGAGCAACTGGTGTACAGTGGAAGTCGTGAACCCAAGAGCTCCAATTCCTTATAATTTCACAAGTTATCCAAGAATGGATAAGGTAGGATCAAAATGGAATTGTTAGCAAAGCAAACTTCATAAAGAGAACCCACCAATTTTTTCAAACAGAGAAATATTAGTACAAAAATATGATCTTCCCAAATGCATTGTGCATTAGAGAATATACAGTATACACTGAAAGAATATTCCAGTTCAGATATATGTTGCTTTCCCTCCAATAGACAGCATTATGTTATTTTACATTTAAAACTGCACAATAAGAGGGAAATATCCAAGAAACAAGTTTTATTTTTTCTTTTAAATGATGCAGGTTTTGAAAAACCAACCCAGAAATCCAAACAAATACCTTGCTGAGTATCCCAATTTGCTTCAATTTCCAGTCATGTACAAACACAGGCTCCATGATTTTATCTTAAACAACCAATATATTAAAATGCATGCCAGTAGATTACTGTACAGACAACTGCAGGACAGACATAAAATATTGGAATGACACAGACATTTAAAAACAAAAATAAGCATTCACTGTTTGGCACAAAAAATCGTGTTTCCAAATGTATTTAAAATTCTTTGAGATTACTGAAACTGCATCCTATTTTTTCCAAATAATATACAAGGCAGAAAAGCAACAGAAAAGAAACGATAATGTTTAACCAAGATGCAGTCTTCATTTAAATACTGATTTAATTCTTCATTTTTTTCCAATCTTTTCGTCCAGAAGTTTCTGGAGTTGGCTCTGCTTTTCTCTTCTGTGCCTAATAATAAAGAAAAAAAAGTTATATTTTATTAAAAGAATAACAGTATAAATATTGAAATAAAATCATGACATTTTGCATGGAAACAAATAAAGTGTAGATTGTAGATCTTGTTCTGACAAAAGGTTTCTGCTCATCAACCTGCCTTCCTCCATTAGTACTAAAAGAATTTCAGAGTATTTATGTTGTTTCTCTCACTAAATTAAACTGTACATTACAACATTCAAACCTTAACCTTTCTATACAGGTTAAATGGACAACATGAGTGCAGCATCAGTGCTTCAAAAAACAACCCCCATTCCAAATTTACCATTTCCATACAAGCATTGGGTTAACTATAACCTAGAAAATCAATCCCACTCATTTTTGTTGTGATAAATGTATGTTTTGACCATGATACACAATCAGCATGTTCCTACCACCAAAAAAAAATTACTAGCTCTGTCTTTAAAACAATCTTTATGGTAATTCCCTTCTGTTTTGGTGCAGAATATGTGATTCCTAACGGCAGTTGTCCACAGAGAATGCAATTAGTAACACAGTAACTAGCTATACTACATTTCATACGACTTCATATACTCACCTATTTCCGCTCTATACGTAGCAACAAGCTATTATGAGTTATACTTGCAGTGACCAGAAGTGTGTTCTCTTCAGAGAAAAGCTACCACATTTAAATTCACAGAACAGATTTGATATGTAACCATATCTGCAATCAGTAAAGCTGGGTGAATGGACAATCTAAGTATTTATATCCCATTTGAGGCATTTTCTGTGGTTAACGATTCAGTGCAATGTTTCTTCCTTGTTTTGAACAAAGTTACAGAAAAATCTCTATCCCAACTCATCTCTGCTGAGCGATTTGCCGACCTGAGCTAGTCTCATTTACCTGTCTATGGTTCATATCCTTCAAATCACTTCTCATCCATGTCTTTTACATGTAATTGTATGTGCCTCTACCACTTCCTCCGGCAGCTCAATCCTATGCCCACTACTCTCTGTGAGAAAAAAAAATGTACCTTAGATGCCCTCTAAATATTATTCCTCTCACTTTAAACCTATGTTCTCTAACTTTAGACTCCCCTTCCCGGGGTGGTGGGGGGGGGGGGTGGTGCTGGGGGAAAGACTATAATCATTCACATTATCTACACCCTTAATTTTTTAAACCTCTCTGAGGTTACCCCTCACCGTCCATCACTTCAGGGTAAACAGTCCTAGTCTCTCTTTATAGGTGACCAGAACTGCATACATTACTCTAGGTGTAATCTCACCAACACCGTGTACAACTGTAACATAACTCTTGAACTCAATGCACCAACCAATGTGGGCAAGCATAGTATGCACTTTCTTCACCGCCTGTGTCATCACTTCAGAGAACCATGTATTTGCAACCTCTAGGTGTTTTTGATCTACAACACTCCACATTCACTGTGCATGCTCTGACTTGGTTTAACTTACCAGAATGTAGCACTCTGCATCTGCCAGAGTTAAATTCAATTTGCCATTCTTTTACCCACTTTTTCCTGTTGATCTAGATCCTGCTGTAATCTTAAACAATCTTCTTCACTGTTTAATACACTACCGAATTGGGTGTTACCGCAAACATTTTAAAAATGTGAAAAATACAAGCTATAGGTTGTACACTTTTGCACTAATTTCAGTTGTTAATGAGGAAAGAAGCATCATGTAGCTTGACGACATTATTGTGCATGAATGGCACCACAGACAATGAACCTATTCTGGTTGGAAAAGCCCAATGCAACTACTTGATGGGCAGGATTTCAAGAGGAAGCAGAATAATTGAGTTAAAACATAAGCAAATCAATATGCTTAAAAAAAAGTGCAACTGCAATTGTGCTCAAGTTTCCAGCAGTAATCATTAAAAAGGATTTCAGACCCTTTTCACTGATCTCTATCGAGTGACTAGTTTTGGGAGTAGCAACTAATCTTGGCATAAACTAGAACAGAAATTGCTGAGTATTCTCAGTTAGAGTGAAAGATCGCCAATCTGAAATATTCCCCATAGGAGTGGCTCACCTCCTCCACATTTCCAGGATTATCTACCATTATGTCAGATTTTCAGCATCAATAGTTTTTTGTTCTTGTACGATCGATCTTGGACCTCAGGTCAAAGAAGGTAAGATGAAAAAATACATTTTCCACAGTTCTTTTGCCAGATTGTTATCCAAGAAAGAACAATGGGAGGAATGAATGCTTAAATAGAACCAAATACAATTGATTCCATAGATTGTTCCTATCAACTGGATTGAATACCATAATCTCTGTGACTGCATGGACTTTACCTGGGGTGGATTCCTCCTACACCCCAAAGACAGGCTTCTTTATAGGTTAATAGGCCCCTTTAAATTACCCCTTATAGTAATGCTGGATGGAGAGTTTAAAAGTAGCTGAGAGAGAATAGATTGCCAGGAATAAGTGGCGAACACTTCAAGATGGTGGTGTGACGCAGCGCGCAGCGGCCACTTAGGAATGAATATCTGTAATCTGTCAAGTAGGAAGCCGTGTACAATCCTGATTTGATGGAGACAAACGTGTGAAGTACGGAGGAACATCTGGTTAAACTTTTGAAATGCCTGTTTCGTTGCCGCTGTCCTGTGCGATCCAAATCTCTAGGAGGAAGGCCCCGAATCCTCGGCTTTGCCTGTTGCTTGGCGGCCAGTGCCGGGGTCGAAGTGCTTAGCAGAGATGGTGCTTGGTGCTCAGTGTCGGAGGCCTGAAGTTTTCGGACGGAATCGGAGCTGGCTGTCGTTGGGGCTCCCAAAGTGCTGCATCGGCAAGCTGCGGCGCTGGAGGTTCATGGCAGGAAGAGTTTTTCTTCCTTCTACTGGCTGCATGAGATGGGCTGTCAGGACTTTGAGACTCTCTTTTAAACCGTGCCATGGACTGCTCTTTATCAGATTACAGTATTGCTTTGCACTATATGTTGAAACTATATGTTAACTATAACTATATGTAACTATGTGGTTTTGTGTATGTCTTGTAGCTTTAGTTTTGTCTGATGGGTTTGTAGTTCCTTTCCGGGGAATGTGCTGAGACGGTAGCATGATATCGATACGCAGCAGCCTCTCCGGACTGTGGATTGGGGATTACCAAACATAATGTGGTTTTTCTTGTGTGGTCTGTTTTGTGCTTTTTTGTGATGTCATTCCGGAGAACGTTGTCTCATTTTTAACTGCATTGTATTTGTGGTTATAAATGACAATAAACTGAATCTGAATCTGAAATGGAATTGTACTGCATTGATTTAATGGGTCAAAATCCCCCATTTATAAAGAAATAATTATCTCTAAACACTTACAATCATGGCCCATATGTCATGAATGGTTGTTTTATTGCCATACTGTAAGGCAAACATCAAATAGAGAAAACCAGATCAACAAGGATTAGCAACTTGAAAATAATGTAAAAAAATTGGGGAGAAAATGTAAAAAAATTTGTGCAGTAGAGATCATTTAAAAATTGGCCTTTTCTCATTTATCTCTTTAACCAAAAAGTGAGTACTAACAAGCCAGCTGGGATGTGTTACTGAACCAGATGGTGTGTGGAGGTAGAATTAACACCAAAGAAATTCAATCATTAAAGGTATTACAAATGAACAGCAGGATTCCTCCTTGTCACAACACCTCTGTTGCTGCAGAGGCACACCAGTGATACTGTATAAGACTGTTATAAAAAGTGACTCTCCACTGAAAAAGAAAGTCTATATTAACTCATCAAAACTGGATATTTAAAGGTGGCAATTCATATTGGCTTTCTCATATTAAATGGACATTGGATATTAGCCCCAACCGCACTCTGCGTCTTCCATCTCAAACTAGTTCTTTGACATTAAATGGTCCTAATGGCCAATGATATATTTTTATATATGGGCAAAAAAACAGCAGATGGAATACAGTGTTGGGAAATGTATGATAATGCATTTTGGTAAAAGGAACAATAGTGCAGACTATTATCTACATGGGGAGAAAACTCAAACATCAGAGGTGCAGAGAGATCTTAGAGGAGTCCTCGTGCAAGACTCCCAGAAGGTTAATTTACAGGTTGAACCTGTGGTAAAGAAGGCAAACGCAATGTTGGCATTTACTTCAAGGGGAATAGAAATTAAAAGCAAGGAGATAAAACTGAGGCTTTATAAGACATTATTTAGGCTGCACTTGGAGTAATGTCAACAATTTTGGGCCCCATACCTCAGAAAGGATGTATTGTCATTGGAAAAAGTCCAGAGGAGGTTCATGAGGATAATTCCAGCAATGAAGGGGTTAACATATGAGGTGCATTTGAAGCTTTCAGCCTGTAACTCACTGGAATTTAGAAGAATGCAGGGTGGGAGGGGAGATCTCATTGAAGCCTACTGAATGTTGAAAGGACTAAATAAGATGGATGTAGAGAGAATGTTTCCTCTGGTGGGGGTATCCAGAACTAGAGGGCATAGCCTCAAAATTGAGGGGTGACCGTTTAGAACAAAGATAAAGAGGAATTTTTTTTAGCTAGAGAGTAGTGAATCTGTGAAATGCTCTGCCACAGACTGCAGTGGAGGCCAAGTCAGTGGGTATATCTAAAGTGGAAGTTGATTGATACCCTGACTGATCAGGAATCTAAGGATATGGCAAGAAAGCAAGTGTATGGAGTTGAGTGGGATACAGGATCAGCCATGATGGAACAGGGAGAAGACCTGATGGGCTGAATGGCCTAATTCTGTTCCTATGTCTGTGGTCTACCCATTTATTTCTCTCAGGTCTATATTTGAAATGGAAGAGAAATGGAGATTTATGAAGTGTGGTTCATGAATGTGTTCTCGCAATCATTTTCCAAAACATTAATTTGGGTAATCAGAATAAATACTGCACTGAGATAGATGACACCTGGTTCCTGCCTAGAAATTACTTTTTTCTCTAGAATCCACTCGAGAAAATGTGATGCAAACATTGTAAAGTTCAATTTTATTCCGAATTATTTATCCAAATTAAAATCATCCAAATAATTTTAATTATTCACTTTTTTTAAATATAAGATCTATTTTATTCATCAAGGGTGATTTTCCTGCTTTTATTCAATCAAGTAAATGCAACAACAGTGGAAACCTGATGTCATATTCAAGCCAATTTTTTTCTTAGTAGGATTATCAATATCATCATTATCATATCTCTGGAACACGGAAAAAACAATTTTTTGGTGTGTTGATTTATTATGAACTTTGTATGAAAGAACTGAATACTTCTGTTTACCAAATGTGTTCAAAGTGGCCAAACTAACATCTCTCTGGCATTAGGGGGAGGGAGATTAATAGCCTTATAGTCCTTGTAATCACTGGCAACTGTAATCCCTTTGTAATCAATGCTGAGTCAGCCTGCTTCAGGCAACAGAAAATTTGGGCATGCTATAGGAGCTCAACTGATATTGTTAGAAGTAGTTAGAACATAGTAATCAGCAACAACCAGTGAGGGAATCCTAAGTGTCAAGCTTATCATCTATTGAAGATGTTTTTGTTATATAAAATGCAACTGTCCCACAGCAGAAGTAAATAAATTAGTTCGAATGTTTTCAGGTGTTCTGACAAACATCAGTCTAGAAGTTTTTTTATTAGTCTATATATGATTAAAAGAGCCAACAGCTTACTTTATACAGTGCACAAAAATAATCAATAATAAATTATAAGCACAATCAGAGTGGAAAGAGCAGGATCAAGAAACCCATAGCAAAGGTTTAGTTGTTGATAACCTTGTATGATATAAGATCCCATTGACTAATGTGATTGATTCTTAAACACCCCCTGAAAAGGCTGAGCAAGCTATTTGGTTTTATCACACCTGCTACATTGAAACAGAAAATGATTAAAACAGATGGGTCAGCTTCAGCTTCAGCTTCGGCATCAGTTCCTAAAGAACACAGTCAACAACCACAACAAGACCTAGTATGCGAGTTGCAAAGCCAACAGCACCAAGTAAGTAATTTTCCTCCTAAGACCCCTGATACAGGCTGACTCAGCAACACAGAGACTCTGTGTTGAGCAAATTCAGGAAATGTATTCAGTGCTGGATACAGCATTGAGCTAGACAACATTCTTAATGCAATGGTCTTTAACAAACTGTCTTTCATTGCTTCACCAATGTCTTTCCTTCCATCTAAAGGTCAGAAATGAGGAATGTTTGCTATTGATTGTACAATATTCAACCTCATTGCAATTTCTCAGCAAATAAATTAGTCCATACCCTAATTTAGTAGGACCAAGATGATATACATTGCCATGTAAAGTAATCAGTTTCCAATTCTTTGTTCACATAAATGAGTATTATAACCAGAGATATTGATCAATTTAACTGAGAATTTTTATTTGTGAATCACGTGCTCCTTTTTTTCCAAAGCAGAACCCAAAAACAAAGAAAATTGTGAAGCATGAAAAACTAAACAAATACTGAAATATCAGTAGCTCAAAAGTATTCATCCCTCTTTGCTCACTACTTAGTTGAACCACCTCTCGCAGTTACTACAGCTAGATCTGCCCATTTCTCCTTGCAAAATTTCTCAAACTATGCTATGTTAGTTGGGAAACGGCCGTGGTCAGAGACACTCTGTCGGGCTAAGGTCAAGACTCTGACTGGGCCACTCAAGGACATCAATTTTCTTCACGTAATCAACTCCATGGTTGCTTTGGCAGTGTGTTCTGGGTCATTGTCCTACTGAAAGACAAGTTTCCTTCCTAGTTTAAGATTTCTGGCAAATGCTAGCAGGTTTTTACCCAAAATCTCGCTGTATTTAGCAGCATTCATCTTTCCATCAATCCTGACGTTCTCAGTCCCTGCTGCTGAAAAGCATTTCCACAGCTTGATGCTACCTTGTTGTTACCTGGCTACTGCACAGTATTAGATTTACGCCACACATACTGCTTCATGTTGAGGTCAAAAGTTCTATTTTAGTCTCATCCAACCACATCTTTGAAGTATCTTCTAAGTTACACTTTCAAAGTCTTTACAAGCAAAGATTTGCTTTTTGTTTAGCTAGTGCTTCTTTCTTGCCACTCTTCCACATATATCCTTTTTGTGCAAGGCCTTAAGAGATTGTGGAGCCATGAACTTCATCTTCAGTTGCAGCCACTGACTTTTGCAGCTCACTCAGAGTGACTGTTGGCATCATAGTAGCCTCTCTTCCGAGTGCCATTCTTCTCCAGCGACTAAGTTCAGAAGGGCAGCCTGATCTAGACAGTGTGGCTATGTTTTCATATCTTTTCCACGTTTTCATGATGACCCCTAAAGTATGTTCAGTGTTTATGAGATGGTCCTGTTCCTTCCCCAACTTTGTGCTTCTCTGTTATCATTTCCCTGACTTGTCTTCAATGCTCTTTTGACTTCATTTTAGTTCGGTTTGGAACTTACAGAAAGAGGGAGTATTTATTCCTATGAATTAGTTGAAAACAGGTGATCTTCCAATTTTGTACATCAACAGACTGGGTGAGTTGACAAGGTAATATATTGCACCTAAGGAAAATTAGTGTAGTAATTATAAAGGGGAGGATTATTTTTTCAGCCTCACAATTTTGGTTTTTAATTTATAGTAAATTGTCTACAGGTTTTGAAATTTTACTTTTGATTTGATATGATGCACAAATATTTAATTCAAAATCCTACTTCAATATATTTTAACTTTAGAAAATAGGACAGTAAAGTGTGAAAATATTTGAGGTGGCTGAATACCTATTCAAGGTACTGTCCAGACATAAGCAAGTAATGTTAATGTTGAGTCCTCTACCATCAAAATCCTGGAGTTACTCCATTGTTCTTAAACTGGACCAGAACTATACTGCAGATGCAAGACTAATCAGAGGCTCATCTGCTGAGACCCCAAACATTTTCCATCAACTACAAGGCATAGGTCCAGAGTCTGACAGAAGTGATCCTGGATGTGTGCCATTAGAAGCTCAACTATACCAGTAACAAACTTGATTGGTATTATGATAACGGCTCATTTTCTCTATTGTCACACCATGGCTGGAGTGTGTAGAATGCACTGTAATCATTTGTTTAGGCTACTCCAATAGCAGCTGGCAAATCTCTGTCCTCCAGCACAAAGGAGGACAAGACCTTTATGCCCATGGGATACCATCACACACATGTTCCTCTCATCACAAACCATCTTAACATAGAAATATAGGTTCTACCACCCACATGTTTGTCCTTACCAGCAATGGCAGATCTGCAAAAAAAAAAATGGCTATATCTGATGTTTCATAACAAAACCAGAAAATTGTTCATTAATGCATCAGTATAACTTAAATACTTATTTTCCAGATCAGTCATTCTATAACATTTCTGAATGAGATTAAAACCTAAACATGGTATCATGTCAGGAATATGACTAAAATAGAAATTATATCAGAATTACAAGGCTAGCTTCAGAGAGGAATCATACAGCCAGTAAAAAGAGGCAGAGATCAGCTGTGAGTGGGCTGGATTCAAAATCTTGATGTTGAAGTGACCTTTTTAGCAAGCATGAGGTGCTCTATTGTGGCTTCTGCATGTGAAAGCAGCTGCTGGCTAGAACTGCACCTGCTTGTCAAAGCTTCTAAAACTCCTCATCTAGTTTCTCCCAAAAAAAAACAGAACTTTGAATACCGTTCCTATCTTTGGTCCTCGCCGTTTCTTTTCAGCACGCTCCTTTTCTTCAAGTTCTGAGTTTTCTTTCTCTATCAGTGATATCAATGTATTGCATCGCCTCTGAAGTTCCTGATTTAAAAATAAAATGCAGAGACAAAAGTTTAGTCAACAATGCCAAAAGGAGGATAGGAAGACCCCAAATGTGCAAAGACAGTGCCATGCCTACGCTTCATATTTAGCTGTAGTAGCCTAAACCCTACAGCAAGTTGCTGTCTCTAAGAATAGTACTCCATTACTTGTCTTTATGAGTCAACTTCTGCTGGTCAGAAGCAGCTGCTTATTGTATATACATGTGAGCAGTGGACTGATTCTGGAATGAAACAGGAACACCATATTTACACACCGGGAAAGAAAGGTTTGCACTCAAAAATATTGAAAAGTATTCTGCTTAAGATAATTTACTTCACACACCTATTTCACACCTGTCAGTCTTAATAATCCAAAGTGTTAAATACATTTAGTATGAATTTGTAACGTATTATGTTTCCAGGCTACTTTGCCAAAATAAGCCCTAAACCCATTAATTGTGAAAATTAATAGAGAGGAAATAACTGTACATAGAAATACAAAACAATTTACCTTAAAAAGGCCAAATATGCATCCAAACATTAATGATGGACTCATCCTTTACTCCCAATGTCGAATTCCCTCACCACCACATCAAACTGAAAGTCCATTTCTTCTTGCAGGCGCCCCTTCTATGATCCTTGTACCTGACGTCATTCCCATACATGCTGGTGAAGATCCCCAATCCCCACTTTAGGATGTTACTGCCACTCTGCCCCACAAATGCCATAGCCTTGGCAACCAATCAGTCTTGATCCTCAGAAAAATAACCAGATCCTAAACACCAGGACCTGCCAGCATCCAACTAACTGGCTTCAGCTCTAAGTCCTACAGAGACAGAAAGAGAAGGAGAGTGGGGAATATAGGAGAGAGAAGGTTCGTAGGGGGGAATAAGTGAGGAGTGGAAAGAGGAAATGACAGAGATTGGTAGAAAAGGGTTGTTCATCAAGGGAGTGGGGGAATGAGAGGAAATATGAGAAAAACAGGTGTGAGGGGAAGGCGAAGAGAAGAGCAAGGGGAGGGAGCAAGTTCAGCAACATCAGACATCCATAATTGTCTCCTTCTATTCAAAGTCATGGCAATGTTTCAGAATCAGGTTTAATATTACTGGCATATGCTGTGAAGTTTGTTGTTATGCAACAGCAGTACATTGCAATACATAATATTTTTATTAATTACAGTAAGTATATATATTTAACAAGTTAAATTAAATATTAGTGCAAAAAGAGGAAAAAAGTAATGAGGTAGTGTTCATGGGTTCAACGTCCATTCAGAAATCTGATGGCAAAGGGGAGGAAGCTATTCCTGAATCATTGAGTGTGTGTCTTCAGGCTCCTGTACGTCCTCCCTGATGGTAGCAATGGGAAGAGGGAATGTCCTGGGTGATGGGGGTGCTTAATGATGGATGCCACCTTTTTGAGGTATCACTCCTTGAAGAGGTTTTTAATTTTTTTCTTTTGGTTTGATATGATGCACAGATATTTGGGGATGTTGGGGAGGCTAGTGCACATGATGGAGCTGACTGAATTTACAACTTTCTGCAGCTTACTTCAATCTTGTGCAGTGCCCCCTGCAGACAGCGATGCATACCAGATATATTGCAGCTAGTTATAATGCTTGCCATGGTACATCTGTAAAAATTTGCCGGTGTTCTTGGTTACACACCAAATCTTCTTAGACTCAATGAAATATAGCTGCTGTTGTGCCTTCTTTGTAATTACATCGATGGGTTGGGCCCAGGATAGATCCTCAGAAATGTTGACACTCAGGAACTTGAAATTATTCACCCTTTCCATTTCTTATCCTTTGATAAGCACTGGTGTGTGTTCCCTCATCTTACCCTTCCTGAAGTCCACAATCAATTCTTTGGTCTTAATGACGTTGAGTGCAAGATTGTTGCTATGACACCACTCAACCAGCTGATCTATCTCACTCCTGTGCGCCTTCACATCACCATCTGAAATACTGCCAACAACAGTTATGTTGTCAGGAAATTTATAGATGGCACTTGAGCCACACAGTCATGGGTGTAGGGTGACTAAAGCAGTGAGATACACACAAATCCTTGAGGTGCACCAGTGTTGATTATCAGTGAGGTGGAGATAATATTTCTGATCCAAACAGACTGTGGTCTTATGGTGAGGAAGTTGAGGATCCAGTTGCAGAAGTCCGGGTTTTGGAAATTTTTGATCAGAATTATAGGAATGATTGCATTAAATGCTGAGCTGTAGTCAATAAGCAACAGCCTTATGTAAGTATTATTGTTGTCCAGGTGATCCAAGGCTGCGTGAAGAGCCAATGAGATCACATCCGCTTTAGACATATTGTGGCGATAGGCAAATTGCAGTGGGTCCAGATCTTTGCTTGAACAGGAGTTGATTTTAACCATAACCAACCTCTCAAAAAAAACACTTCAACACCATAGATGAGTGTTACTAGACATTAGTCATTAAGACAGCTCACCTTGTTCTTCTTGGGCACTAGTATGATTGTTGTCTCAATATAGTTTATGTCTCTATCTACCCAGCCACTGGTCTATGTAGCATGGCCTTGTTCCTCTCTGAACAGCACCTCTCTTTCATTACTCTTCACCCCCTCCAATCCTTCTCAACCTTGATCTGCCACCATCCCTCTCTTCTCCCTTCTTCCTTCTCTATACTCCTCTCCTTATTTTATATAGCCCACTTCCTCTCCTCCCTTTCCTCTCTCATTATTCCCTTTTCTCTCCCACTAAAAAGCAAAGAATTTTCCTTCAAAAATACTGGGAATTGATTATGTGTTTAACCATATAACTATATAACCATACAACAATAGACAGTAGGTGCAGAAGTAGACCATTTGGCCCTTCAAGCCTGCACCACCATTTTGAGATCATGGCTGATCATCTACTATCAATACCTGGTTCCTGCCTTGTCCCCATATCCCTTGATTCCCCTATCCATAAGATACCTATCTAGCTCCTTCTTGAAAACATCCAGAGAATTGGCCTCCACTACCTTCCGAGGCAGTGCATTCCAGACCCCCACAACTCTCTGGGAGAAATTTTTCCATAACTCTGTCCTAAATGACCTACCCCTTATTCTCAAAACATGCCCTCTGGTACTGGACTCTCCCAGCATCTGGAACATATTTCCTGCCTCTATCTTGTCCAATCCCTTAATAACCTTATATGTTTCAATCAGATCCCCTCTCAATCTCCTTAATTCCAGCATGTACAAGCCCAGTCTTTCTAACCTCTCTGCGTAAGACAGTCCAGACGTCCCAGCAAATTAACCTCGTGAATCTACGCTGCACTTCCTCTACAGCCAGGATGTCCTTCCTTAACCCTGGAGACCAAAACTGTACACAATACTCCAGATGTGGTCTCACCAGGGCTCTGTACAAATGCAAGAGGATTTCCTTACTCTTGTACTCAATTCCCTTTGTAATAAAGGCCAACATTCCATTAGCCTTCTTCACTGCCTGCTGCACTTGCTCATTCACCTTCAGTGACTGATGAACAAGGACTCCTAGATCTCTTTGTATTTCTCCCTTACCTAACTCTACACCGTTCAGATAATAATCTGCCTTCTTGTTCTTACTCCCAAAGTGGATAACCTCACACTTATTCACATTAAACGTCATCTGCCATGTATCTGCCCACTTACCCAGCCTATCCAAGTCACCCTGAATTCTCCTAACATCCTCATCACATGTCACACTGCCACCCAGCTTAGTATCATCAGCAAATTTGCTGATGTTATTCTCAATGCCTTAATCTAAATCGTTGACGTAAATCGTAAACAGCTGTGGTCCCAATACCGAGCCCTGTGGCACCCCACTAGTCACCACCTGCCATTCCGAGAAACACCCATTCACCGCTACCCTTTGCTTTCTATCTGCCAGCCAGTTTTCTATCCATGTCAATGTCTTCCACCCAATGCCATGAGCTTTGATTTTACCCACCAATCTCCTATGTGGGACCTTATCAAATGCCTTCTGAAAATCGAGGTACACTACATCCACTGGATCTCCCCCGTCTAACTTCCTAGTTACATCCTCGAAAAACTCCAACAGATTAGTCAAGCATGATTCACCCTTGGTAAATCCATGCTGGCTCGGCCCAATCCTATCACTGCTATCTAGATATGCCACTAGTATCTTCCCCACCACCAATGTCAGGCTGACAGGTTGATAGTTCTCTGTTTTCTCCCTCCCTTCTTTCTTAAAAAGTGGGATAACATTAGCCATTCTCCAATCCTCAGGAACTGATCCTGAATCTAAGGAACATTGGAAAATGATTACCAATGCGTCCGCAATTTCCAGGGCCACCTCCTTTAGTACCCTAGGATGCAGACCATCTGGACTTGGGATTTGTCAGCCTTCAGTCCCATCAGTCTACTCATCACCTTTCCTTCCTAATGTCAATCTGTTTCATTTCCTCTGTTACCCTATGTCTTTGGCCCATCCATACATCTGGGAGATTGCTTGTGTCTTCCTTAGTGAAGACAGATCTAAAGTACTTATTAAATTCTTCTGCCATTTCTCTGTTTCCCATAACAATTTCACCCAATTCATTCTTCAAGGGCCCAACATTGTTCTTAACTATCTTCTTTCTCTTCACATACCTAAAAAAGCTTTTGCTATCCTCCTTTATATTCCTGGCTAGCTTGCATTCGTACCTCATTTTTTCTCCCCGTATTGCCTTTTTAGTTAAGATCTGTTGTTCCTTAAAAACTTCCCAATCATCTGTCCTCCCACTCTCCTTAGCTCTGTCATACTCCCTTTTTTTAATGCTATGCAATCTCTGACTTCCTTTGTCAACCACTGTGGCCCCTTTCCCCCCTTTGAATCCTTCCTTCTCCGGGGGATGAACTGATTTTGCACCTTGTGCATTATTCCCAAGAATACCTGCCATTGCTGTTCCACTGCCTTTTCTGCTAGGATATCCGTCCAGTCAACTTTGGCCAGCTCCTCCCTCATGGCTCCATAGTTTCCCTTGTTCAATTACAACACTGACACCTCCAAGCTGCCCTTACCCTTCTCAAATTGCAGATAAAAACATCATATTATGATCACTACCTCCTAATGGCTCCTTTACTTAAAGATCGCTTATCAAATCCTGTTCATTACATAACACTAAATCCAGAATAGCCTTGTCCCTGGTCGGCTCTCGTACAAGCTGTTCCAAGAATGCATCCCATAGGCACTCTACAAACTCCCTATCCTGGGGTCCAGCACCAACCTGATTCTCCCAGTTCACCTGCATGTTGAAATCCCCCATAACTACTACGACATTACCTTTGCCACATGCCAATGTTAACTCCCTATTCAACATGCACCCAATATCCATGCTACTGTTTGGTGGCCTGTAGACAACACCCATTAGGGTCCTTTTGCCCTTACTGTTCCTATCCACACAGACTCTACTTCTCCTGATCCTATGTCCCCCCTTGCAAAGGACTGAATCTCATTCCTCACCAACAATTACAACACAGAAACGGGCCATCTCGGCCTTTCTAGTCCGTGCCGAACGCTTACTCTCACCTAGTCCCACCGACTTGCACTCAACCCATAACCTGCCATTCCTTTCCTGTCCATATACCTATCCAATTTTACTTTAAATGACAATATCAATGGAATTATAATGGAATTAAAATTATGCTGTGTGCATACATCTACTGATGCTTCTGGATGTTCCTGGAATCATTGGGTGTTTCGGGTCTTTCAACATCATACACCCTTCTCCACGCGACCCAGCCGGGGCTGATCAGACCCCAGCTTGTGTCCAGATGGCTAGCTACACATGACTCCATGGCTCCCCCCTCCCTTGAGCCACAGCCATCTTGAGGCTCCCTCTGCCGCATTGGTGGTACTGTGGATGGCTCTCCTCTTCCTCTCTCACTCAATGCCCAAATTGCTGTAGGCTCTGGCTAAGGAACGGGCTGCAAATCCCCCACAACCAACTTCCACTGGGAGACACCTCGCTCTCCGTCCAGCCTGCTGGCAGTTGCTGACCAGTCCTGCATACTTAGATAGCGTCCTTTCAAAGGCCTCTTCCAAGTGATCTTCCCATGGAACTGTCAGCTCCAGCGTCACCACCTGCTTCGTAGACAGACACAAGGACAATGTCTGGTTGCCGGGTGGTGGCTGCGATATGGTCGGGGAACCTCAGCTGCCTCCGAGGTCCATCAACAGCTGTCAGTCACTTGCAGAGGACAGGATACCTGCAGATGTTCTTTTGGCGGGTATTGGCTGCTCCCCAGCTCTTACAAAGGCAATGGTCTGCTTGGAGGGTCGAGACCGCTTCGCCCACTCCACTCCTGCGCTGATGGCTTCAGCGATGGTCTTCAGGACCTGATCATGCCTCCATCGGTACCATCCCTCACCAAGTGCCCTTGTGCAGCTGCTGAGGATGTGCTCCAGGGTTCCTCGCCTGGAATACAGTGGGCACACTGATGACTCTGCTTTGCCCCATGTGTGCAGGTTTGATGGACTTGGAAGAACATCGTACACTGCCTGGATTAGAAATTGGATGCAGTGTGGCTCGGCTTTCCAAAGCTCAGCCCAGGTCACTTTCCTCTCCACCTCATTCTCCCATCTTGTCCAAGCTCCCAGTTGCTTCATTCCCATCGCCTTGCAGGTTCTCCTCTCCTCCACTGCTGCTCTCACTTCCTCCTGAACTAGATGGTGCCTTTCCTTCCATCTGATGGTGTCCATTTGGGGAGTTGGAAAGGATCCTAGCCCAGCTCTGCCTTGTGTGACCACTCCCACCAGCCTCCTGTGATGCAGCCTTTCCTCTGCTTCCTGAACAGCTTCCTCTACCCTCCACTTCCTGTCAGTCCTCACTTGGATCCCTGCTCTAGCCACCTTTGGATCACTTGAGTCCCTGTACTGTACCACTTCTCTGGCTCTTGTAACTTTGAATTCCTCCTCCAGGGATATGAAGGGCAGTTGCAGTTTGTTGTGGTGTCCATACAGTGTGATGCTGCTCAGGCTCCTTGGCAGCCCCAGCCATCTTCTGAGGTGCTTTACTTCCTCTCTAAGGTTTTGATTGTTGGGATCGAAACTGCATAGACGAGGAGGGGCCACACGATTCTGGGAAGAATGCCAGGCTTTGAACTTCCCAGGTAGACCAGACTTGTCCATAGATTTCAGCCAGCCATCCAACTCGGTGCAGGTTGCCTGAATGGATGCCGTGTCCCTTAGAGAGCTGTCAAAAACCTTACCTAAGCTCTCGACTGGCTTTTCTGTGATGGTTGGGATGGCTGAACCTGCGATGCTGAACCAGAACTTGTTTTCCACCTTGCCTTTCCTCAGCACCATTGATCTTGATTTGGCTGGTTTGAAATGAATCCGAGCCCACTCCACCAGCTTTTCGAACCCCTGCAGAATCCACCGGCAGCCGGTGACTGATTCTGTGGTGACAGAGAGGTCATCCACGAATGCCCTGATGGGTGGTTGCCATTGTGCGGAATTCATTCTGGGCCCTCTGCACTCTGTTTCAGCAGACTTAGTGAGCATGTTCGTGGCTAGGGAGAACAGTGTCACTGAGATAGTGCATGCTGTGATGATGCCAATCTCCACCTCGTGCCAGCTTGATGTAATTGCTCCTGAAGATACCCTCATCCTGAAGTCGTTGTAATAATCAGCGATAAGGTCTCTGATTCTGCTGGAGACGTGATACTTGATCAGTGTGAGCTGCACCAGCTTGTGCAGAATGGAGCCATATTCATTTGCCAGGTCGAGCCACAGCACTGACAGGTTGCCCTTGTTCTCTCTGGCCTCCCTGATGAGCTGTGTCACCACACTGGTGTGCTCCAGACAGCCCGGCATCCCTGAAATGCCACCCTTCTGGACTGATGTATAGATATAGATGTTCTTTGCTAGGCAGATGTGTAGACTATTGGAAAGGGCGCTGAAGAAGATTTTTGCCTCAACACACAGCAGGGAGATGATACGGAATTGGTTTTATTTTTAATAGTTTAAAATCTTTTGACAGCTATAGTTAAAATAAATTACATGTAAATAGATCTTGCTAAATACTAAGCTTTTGTTTAATATTATTGAGCAGATTGAAGCTGTGTTTCTAGTTGCAGGATCTGCTGTAAAGTTGTAGATAGTCTATAGTTCTTATGAAACCATAGCAATTTTCTCTTCAGTACCATCAGGATCACCATGAACAGTTACCAACATATTTCATTAATTAGATATGAACTAATAATTCTCCCCCAAAATAACTTGGAAGGCAGATGCTTCATTAGACGTCAGTGAATTATGTATATTCTTGATAATGAGCCACTTCCCATTTTCTCGATTGACTATCAATATCAATCACTGGCCATCAGTCATTCACAGGATACTTGTCAGCAATGACAAAGGTTTGCAGTTAATAACATCCTCCAAAAGTGAGAAACATGTCCAATTCTTAAGAGATATTTACTAGGATCTCATGCAAACTGAAGCTCCAGCCTCAGAGCAGGCTCCCTAATGCACAAAAGTAGCACTTGAACATTTCCAATACCAGCCACAAGAAGCAAAATCTTGAGTTTAAAACCAGTTTTTCAACCAGGGCAGCATTATATCTAATAACATAATGATAACAGGTCATTGACCCAAAACATTATCTCTTTCTCTCTTTCTAGGCTCCATATGCATGTACTTCCCGCACTTTCTTTTATTTTTGTTTATACCTAACCCACTGCATTGCCACGATTGCATATGGGCCACTTAAGAGACTTACCTTGAGTTTGAAACATAATTTATATCAATTTAAAAATCTTTTGAGTATCTTGTAATTAAAAGGTTTCATACCATTGCAGTCCTGGACTTGATAAACCAGTCAAATCTAAATTGTGGTGCATTGCGCACACACTGCCGCAACTCCTCATACACATTTTCTTTATCAAAGCCCATCTTGTGCAGCATGCAGATCAGAAAGCGGTCTTCTTCCTCTGTGTAATTCTTTCCTTTGTTAGTTCCATACTGAATACGCAGCTGATGGAACGGAGCTTTATACCTTGCCATCTAGAACACAGCAAAAGGGAATATAAGTTTGTACAACACACACAGATGCAAACATGTGACACAGCAGAAACTCTCAATTTTCCAGTGATATTAAGATTTAGATTGCATAATGAGAAACATGGTGAACACCTCAGTAGTATCTCTAAATCAGCATTCAGCCTTTAGAAAAAGATGCCAAATGAAGGCCAAAATGTTGAATATTTTGCTTCAACAATGGTTCATAGCATCATTGAAAAGTTTATACAAAAGCTAGGAGACTAAGAATCTAATGGCCTTCTTCTGCGGAGGTCCTCATTTTAACCTCATCTTGTTACACCGCAACATACTAGAATGTTAATTTCCATTATGAGTTCTAATTCTTGCTACAGATTCACACTCACAAACTTCCAACTGAGATATTATCACTGTGTGAATTATTCAACTGTTCTGTATTTCATATTCCTAATCATATGTACGTATTTGGAGATACTGAACTAAAATCACCTTTGCATCTAAGGCCTTCTTTATGCTAATCCGTCGTTGAATCCTTGATTCTCCACGCTCAATTTGGGCCATAATCTTCTCAATATCCTGCAGTTCATTACAACGTTCCCAGAAAACAGCTGAAATAAACAAATCAATGCTGAACCATGGCTTTGAAACAACCTGCAGTAAGTAGGCATATGTAATATCACAGTAATTATCACTGCTCCCATTACTAATATTTCCAACTGAAAAGCATATGTAGTATTTTTTAAAGATAGCTTGGTGACTCTAAAACTACTTTTCATTTGCTATTTCTATTCAGGAGGAGGGTGGCAGGAAGACTTCTGCTACCCTGGTGACTAAGATTCCACAACAGTTAAGGGGATTATTTTGAAAAAAAATCATTTTAAATTGGAAGAAAATGAAGATCAATGAGTGGAGGCAAATGCAAATATTTATAGAAGATTGTTCAGAAGACTTTATTCTGATCTAGCTTTGATTAGGTTTAAGATCCACAACCAGAATTTAAAATACACAGGGAAAAGATTTACCTGAATACTCAATGACCTCTTCAGGGGTCTTTCCCTCAACCTCACGAGCAATATTATCGATGTCATCCCGGCCGTACTTCTCATTGGCTTTGATGAATTGGTTGAAGTCTCGTTTGTTCCAAGTTGTGAAGCCCTAAGTAATATGTCAGGGTCAATTTGAGTAATGCAATTAACTCTTAAATCCAGACAGCAAATACATTGTTAAAAACAACTAATAAATAATCATTAAATGTAGCAGTTAGTTTTACTAGAAATTATAGGAAAATTAAGGTAATTTATCATGACTATAAGATATCATTAAGTATGGACATTTATGGTTTCCATCAACTTCAGTTAAATATTAATGAGCCTTATCTATCTTATTGACAATACCAAATAGATTACTTTCTAAAAATATATTTAAAATCCGACAGAATTGTAGTAATGGAAATCCAACCAAATGCATTACCAATATGGTTTGTAATTACACACTGCATTCTGATGGCAAGCTGGAAACTACATTCATCAGATGAATGAATGGTGATACCCAATGCAGGCATCTTGGAGGATTCGCATCCAAGATGCACTTAAAGAAACAAGAGTAATCCTCTATTTAAGTCCACGCAAAATAACAATATAAAACACCTTTAAAGCTGCTACATTCCTTTCTGAGGGAGACACTCAATCCTTGGTCAAATTTAAGCCTTGACAGAGACAACGCATTCGGATCATACATCACTGAAGGAATTTCCAACTGAAATTGAGCAATTTAATATATTTGGCATTATTTTTACGCTTTTAATGTTATTAGTGGTATTGGTTATCTCCCTAAGATTCTGGAAATCTCTGTCTGAAAGGATAGATTTGGCAAAAAAAATCATATTTACAAAGTATCCAGATGTGTCTTTACTTTGCCTGCTGACTGCAAGCTGTTTCTTTCTTGATCTCATACCATGCCATATATTCCAATCATAGATACACGAACTATGAAACCAAATTAACTTGCTTATACGAGTAATCAGTTTTTGTGACAATTTTATAGTGATTTTGTAATGCACAAGGTAAACATGATTTAAGATATTCCAGTAACAATGATGAAAGGATCAATACTATCAAATACCTAAAAATTGAAGCAAACTTTGGTGCAAACCTGTGTTAGGAGCCTTTCTTTTTCTTCAATTTCCTTCTGATTCAGAGGGAGTGCATCATCGATCTTCCGCTGTTCTTCCTTCTGTACTTGTGCTGCATTATGCAAGTCAGGATTTCTAGGGACCTACAATCATATCAAGTCACACTTCAAGTTGTATTTAGAGAAACTCAGCCCCACTCCAAAGTGAATTTGCTCTAAATTACAGGAAAATCTGCTTAAGCCGGGCTGATACATTTCCCAGAAGAGAAAACATTCAAGAGTTACAAAGTAAAAATGCTATTGATTACCACAAAACAGCCTTAATGGCCCCAGTACTTTTCTAATTTTTATAATTTCGATCCAGTTTTTCTTTGGCTATCTGGTTCTTTGCAATTCTCCCAATTAAAAAAAAAAGTCACATTCTACTGGTGATCCAGACAGTAACAGATTGAACAGATGAGTAAATAAACCTTCCAATGAATTGCACTTCATTACAGAGGTTGCTGGTTTATGATTGATCATTTTTAAAAGACCCACATTTTGAGCTCCGAGCACTAATATTTGTAATATACATAAAACTCAGAAAAAATACAAGGAACAGGGCTCCATCTTTGAAACACGAGGACATCTGCTATGCTAAAATGTTTCCCAGTTCCTCTTAATATCTAAAGCAAGCTGAATAGGAGCCACCTGCATCAATTTAACCAAGGACCATTATTCATACATTAGTCTTCATGAGGAAGTTCACAGACAATATTCCATGCAGGACAAATGAGGACACAAAATCACACACTCTCCCCACACAAATGCACATTTCCTTTAAAATGGAAGATGCAGTCAAACTTTTGATAGATATAGAAGCATCTCTCAAGTGAGCTTGAATGCTTCTCCATGATTTGCTTTCCCCAATTTAAGATTCCTACATAGATATAAAGGAATTTTTAGAGGGGAAAAAGATTTGCTTTATGCAGTGCTGCTAGGGCTGATCATACTACAGTAACTAACATTTCCAGAGGCACTGCAAAAAATGTCACCATGCCCATGAATTATGCATTCAATAGCACCTTTCAACATGCTTTGGCCTGAGTCCATAATAACAGACATTTGCACTGCAATACCTTGTAGCCTATGCTTTTCCTGTAGGAAAGGATTTCTTTCTCCAATAGTTCAAATAGACGTGGTGGAAAAAACTGGAAATCTTGAATACTTGGCTGCTTCGGAGGTCGAGGTGCCTATAATAATAAATGATTACAGTCAAACAAAAACTTATAGCATAAGAGACTGGAGCTTTGACTTTCTCAAAGATATTTTCTTTCATATTTGTTTCTCATACCTCTGCTTCGTCTGAAATGCTTCTGGTTCCACAAAAAAGTGCCTTAAAGGTTAATCCTTACATTTTTAAATTACAGTAAAGCAACTAACTAAATTAGATCACAGTTCTAATCATTAAATATTTAATACATCAGAAGAGTCATCTACATTTTTAATGCAATTGGATATATTCTTCCTAGCAGCACTCTCCAAATCTCGGTGGCATGTTATAACTCAAGGTCTTCCCTGGATCACTTTGTGTTTGCATGAAGCAGCAATGGAAAACAAGCTGGATAACCAACTATATTTACATAATACAGTGCAATGAACAATAATATTTTTACCAAAAGTAAAAAGGGGATGGAGGAATGGGCAAATTTAAATAAGCAACTACATAGGAAAAAAAGATACATCATAAGAAGCTGAAACTGGTTTAAAAGAACGAGAGGGAGCAGATTTCTTGACTGGGACAGGGAACAAAATCTCATTTTCAGGATGTGACACTTCCCATCAACATCCATTCCTTAGGAGCGCTTGTACATTGCCAGGGAGGTGTGATTGGTCAATGTATTAATGTGTGCAGCCAGACAGTAGAGCTGGTTTCTTCCCTCAGGACAATTGTAAGCTTTAAAATGTCTGGCAATGTTGCATTTCTTGAGTGTTGAGGTTATGAAATATGTCATTGAGTAATATGAAATTCATCTCATGATTGACATACAACTGTAAGTTGAAGAGTATGTATCATCTGTTAATTAATAACTCTGGTTATTAAGAGAGACCATGAAAGGCACAGGAGTACACTCAATGCTGGCATATTATAATACCCAGAATGCCACTCCCACTTTACTGAAAACAAGATGAAATAATTCCTACACACGTATAGTGCCTCACAGGCAAGTAAAAGCCTTATATTTATCAAAGTAAGTTTATGTTACCATATGCTTCCAAGAGATTCATTTTATGTAGGCATTTACAGGGAAATAAAGAAATACAAAACAACTTATGAAGAAGTATACATAAACAAAGTCTGAAAAACAATCAATGAGCAAAAGAGGACAAACTGCAAGTGAAAAATGAAAAAAATGCTGAGAACATGAGTTGCATGGTCCTTGAAAGTGGGTGTGTAGATTTTGAAATCAGTTCAGAGTTATGCTGAGTGAAGTTATCCACGCTGGTTCAGAAGTCTGATGGTTGTAGGGTAATAACTGTTCTTGAAGCTGGTGGTGTGGGACCCAACCTTCTGACCAATGGTAATAGTGAGAAGACAGCATGGCCTGGATGGTGGGGGTCTTTGATGAAGAATGCTGCTTTCTTGTGGCAGCGCACCATGTAAACGTACTCAAAGAAGCAGTAAATTTAGAAAAGCAGCAGCAGTCACTTGGAATGATCCTGGAGGGAGGAAGGAAGATTGGTGTTGACATGACCAGCACTCATAGTTCAGTCCAGGCATGAGAGTAGAGCTGAAGGTTCTGTCACAAAATGCCGTATACCTCTCTGATGACAGCCTTGAAAACCTTAACCCTATCAATGTATTGCTCATGAGGCAAGTCCAGAAAGGAAGCAGCATCCCTAAAGACTCATTAGGACTAGGGTCCTTTAATCAGATAAGCATCTGACAATGAGGTCATACTTATGCCTCAAGTAATGGAATGTTGTCAGTGTGGCCATGGGGACATTGATTTGGCAGCAGGATATTGGAAAAAAAATCATTCCCTCTTAGTCTAAGAATACTATGGAAGAAAGTTGAGCAGCTGGCAGTGAGCCTGACATTGTCCCGGTGCCTGTCTCTTTAAATATAATGAACACAAGAACCTGTTTCTAGTTTGAATGACACTTCTTTCCAATACACACTATGTGGAACTTTGACCTCTAATTTATGTCAATATAGGCAGAAATAGGCTCTATACGAATAATGACATTGCAAAGCACATGGGAAAACATCAGGTGTGCTAAAGTGAAGTGCCCGGTTCAATTTTGTGATTGGCATGACTTTACCTTGAAATAATTACTCATTTGATTTGCTCAACGTAAAATTGAACATGGACTATGTGGCATTAAAAAAAGTGCTATACAATACAGTTTATAGACCTACTGTATATGTGGCCCCAGGCATTAAGCCTACATTTAGGAATGAACAATGAAAATATTGAAGAATAATTTAAACTTTATTGAGCAAAATAGTCCGTTTTGGATCAGTCACTTGTTACTATAGCTAACACAACCAATTTGCTTTTCTAGCACAATCAATGGGTACTTTAATTCAAGTAAAACTCCCAGCATTTCACAGCAGGAGTTGAGCAGAATACAGCTCTAAAATATCACTGAAGTAAAATTAAAAGGATATTATAGGACAACTATTTTATGAGACTCGGCAATATCAGGGATCAGGAAAACATAAGAAACAAAAAGACTAGAGAACAGAATATAGGAATAAACACAATCATTAAACCAATAGTGTAGTCAAACCTAATAATGCAAGGAAGGATTTGAAAGAAGCGAGGCATAGCATGTAAAGATTTTGATGAGTAATTCCAAAGAATAAGATTGTATTAACTGGATTGTTTTACTAATATTATTTTGCTCCAGTACCAGCCACAATCTATTTCAAAACAGCAAGAGCCGTATAATGTCACAACATACCATATAGGTGTTGAACTCCATTTCCAAATAAAATGCTACTGATTTCAATGGAACTACATTTAGGAAACAGATGGGCATGTGAGCTTACTTTGTTATGCCAAACAAAGGTAATTTGCACACATGACTGAGGTAAATTTCTTAGTTTATTTTTGTCTAAATTTCCAAGCCCTGTCTGGAAATACATCAGGATAAAAGTTTTCTTCTCATGTGTCAAATATGCAACACACTTGACTTTCTGCATAATATCCACTTCCAAAATTCAGCTCCATTAAATAAATGGAAATTAATGTCAGTAGCAGGCATGAAAAGCATCAGCTTTAGTGTCCTGAGAAATATTTCAAACTGCCATCTAGTGACGCGAAGGGGAAGGTATTCCTGTGTGCTTCATCTAACAAAAGGACGAATATAGTTTTTATAAAAGAGGAAGTTTTTTTTTATAATGGTTGGAATGCAGATGGAAATACCGCTTATCATTGGAAATTTATGATAGATGAGTATTCTTCTTGGAAATGCAGGGGTCATAGAGATCCAGAGCTACATTATTACACTGCAAAACATTTTCTTTATTTATTTCACTTTTGGATTACTTTGTGATTTAAACTATTTCCCAAAATTTGCTCGGCTGAAGTAATTTTGAATTTTTAACTCCCTTAAACAAACCTTTGCAAACACTGTTTTATATTCTGCTTTACCTTTGGGGCCCTCGGTTCACTGACACGTAAAGCCTCCCGGAAATATGCATCCACTGCATAATTGGCTTTTCGTTCTCGTTTGGGCGGTTCGATCCATTCTGTCAACCCAATCTGTTTATCACAAAAGTAAGCCTTCAATCATGTTGTGCATTTAAAAGGAACTCATAATCATCAAATCATATATGCTAGATAATGCATTTGCAAGGATAATATAACATCCCAATTTTCATTCCAATTGTATTGCTTGTTTGCCAGGTGCCCAACATGATGAGCAATTTTTAATTTCAGTTTAAACTGACCACTAAATCTGAGCAGTAGCAGAATACTTTAAATATTTCCAGATTCAGGCATTGCTTGAATTTAATTGACACCAATTAGTGGTAAAATCTAACAATGCTGGAGACACTCAGCAGGTAGCATCTGTGGAGAGAGAAACAAAATTAATATTTCAGGGTAGAAATACAGTTCCACTAGCAATTCAGTTTGGGTTGAACTGCTGAACCTACTTTCCTTCCTTAATATCAGAACTGTGGATGTTTACTGGTGATAGCACAATGCTCAATTTCATTTGTAAGTCCTTAGGAAATAAGTAGGCCATACTTGCTTGCAGCAAGACCTACACATCATTCAGTAAAAGGCTGATACACAAGTCAGGTAATGAACATCTCTCATAAGAGATTGGATAACCAGCTACAATTGATATTCAATAGCATTATTATTAATAAATTCCCCAACATGAGGAGACATTGAACAGAAACTCATCATACACACTGTGGTTGAACCAGCAGATCATATTTTTTTTCTGCAGTGAATAATTCTCCTGTCACTCAAAGCCATATCCAAAAGTAAATATTCAGGTGTGACATCTGCATATTCTGCACCAGTCTGTTTTAGTGCACTCAGATAACACGCAACAATCCAGTCTAAGGAAGGAATAAGCTATTTGATTGGTACTCAACCCCTTCTCCATTTGGCAGAACTAGTCTTCACTCTCAACAACTTCTCCTTCAGCTCCTCCCACTTTCTCCAAACTCAAGGGGTAGCCATGGGCACCCACATGGGCTCAGCTATGCCTGCCTTTTCATTGACTACGTGGAACCATCCATGTTCCAAGATTTCTGATAATGTTCCCCAGCTCTTTCTGCGCTACATTGTTGTCTGCATTGGTGCTACTTTCATGCCCCCATGCTTAGCTCATTAATTTTATTAACTTTGCCTCCAACTTCCACCGTTCTTTTAAATTCACTTGGTCCATTTTTGACACACCTGTCCCTTTTCTTGATCTCTCTGTCTATATCTCTGGAGACAAACTACCTATGGGCATGTTTTATAAACATACCAATTCCCATGATAACCTTGACTACACCTGTTCCTACCCTGTCTCCTGCAAAAATGGTATTCCCTTTTCTCAATTCCTTTGTTTCCACTGCATCTGTTCCCAGGATGAAGTTTCCTTTCCAGGACATCAGCGATGTCCTCCTCCTTTAGTGTACATGGTTTCTCTTCCTCCACCATTGATGCTACCCCCACCCACATCTCCACCATTTCCCAAACATCCGTGCTCACCCCATCTTCCCGCAGCCTTAACAGGGATAGAGTTCCTCTTGTCCTCACCTGCAAACCCCATGAGTCTCCACATCCAACACATGATTCTCAACACCAGGCTTCACTTATCACCATTTAGCTTGTTCTCCTCCCTTCCACCACCTTTTTATTCTGGCATCTTCCTCTTTCCTTTCCAGTCTTGAAGAAGGTTCCTGGCTTGAAATGCCAGCTCTTCAATCACTTCCATAGATGCTGCCTGACCTGCTGAGTTCCTGCAGCATTTTGTTTGTGTTGCTCTGGATTTGCAACATCTGCATTATCTCTTGTGTTTCACATAAACATTCATCCACTCAACAAGAAATACAGGGCTCATTCTGTACCCGTTACCAGCCTTGGCTATTCTGACAGCATATCCCAAAACTGTCACCTCTGCCACTTAAAGGAAGGACAGTGTATTATATTCATCATCTACAGGTTTCCCACCAAGTCACAGAAAATCTTGACTAGGAAATAAATCTCTATTCTATATTTGGCATTCAGAGTACATCTTTAAACACTTTACCTAACAAAATTTCATTGACAGGAAAACGTCAATGGGCCCAGAATGTGATTTCTTATCAGATTCTTAAGAGAAATTGAAGATGGACCATTACTGGCTGATAAATCACTAACCACATTGGTTTTTCTTCTGGGCAGATTTTACATCAAAAGAGAAGAATAAGCAATAATCAAACTGAAGTGCCAATCTAAAGGCTGCTCTCAACTCAACTCTTGACTTCGAGGAGGTTGCAGCCACTCAACCATGGCAGTCATTAAAAACCATGAAATACTAAAAGTAAAGATTCAACTCGAGGCAATGTAGTAAAGTAAGCAGAGAAAAAGCACTTAAAGTACTATTAAAGCATATGCCAAGTAAAGTTCCCCATAATCTAAAAAGTTCAATGGAAATAATGAATGCTACATTTAAAACCTATGCCATTAGCTAAAATTTTCATATTTCTTCCAATCCAAGTAAATTATGTAAAGATGAGTCAATGATGCTGTTTACTGTGGGTTTTATAATTCCTCGTTTTCTAACTAAAGAGTTACACTGTGAGAATGCAAAGGTGTCAACTGGCACATGATATTTTAAAATCCCTTTACTTAACATCATAAGAGTCATTATCCTGTCTATTAAGTATTAATTTTTCCACTAAAACTAAAGGGAAACATTGAGTATCTAAATATTTACACAAGTATCCATCCCACAATAGCAGTTTAAGACTATGAGTAAGAGTCCCAGTCTAGAAGTTGAGTTTGCATCATTTGGGGTTGGGAGCCAAATGTAAGCTATGAGCAGGGGGACTGTGTTCAGACCCTTCATGGATGGAGTCCTTAATATACAACAGCACTGGGGAATGAGATGTGGTACCAGAGAAAGGGACCGTCCAAGTGGGAGTGGAAAAACAAACTAGTGGTAATAAGAGTAAGAATGGGATTAAGTACTGAAACAGCACCAAGCATGAGAAACAACAGCCAAACAACAACAGAACATCAAAGTGGGAGGCAGCAAAAGCCACAATGTGGTCGGGAAAACAAACAAGTGTGGGAATAGGACCAAAGTAAGGCCAGGTTTTATGAAAACTGAGGGAATTCCCAAAAATTGTGGCGCAAATTTCAAATGCTAATTAGTAAGGTTGACACAAATTAATTGGGCAGAAATAGAAGACAATTATAAATGGGACTCAGAATGCTGAGGGGCTTGATAAAATGCATCATGGTGTTGAGTGGGAAAACTGAGATTTCCGGAGCCCGCTTTAGAGTCAAGTTTGTTGATGCTCTTATTCAATTTTTAATGAGTGTAATAACTTCCAGTGACAATCTTTTGGCATTGACCAAAAAGATTGAGCAACATGGTTTTGTACAGTTTACCAGATAAGAAATGATATGTTTGAAAAATAATATTGAGGAATTGATCTTGGTCATTAACATCTGCTGCAAATAAAAGCAAATAAAGTATTACAGGATTAATTGAACTTTAGACTACTTGATTTTGGCAACTGACACATAGACCTGAGCTGATGGAAAAACTCAGTGGAAGAAGTGCCAGCAAAATACCACTTCACCTGGAAAACTTTGGGTCACGGGTTGATGAAATAAGGTAGACATTGCATCTTCCATGGTTGCTTAGGAAAATAGATTGAGAAGGGGAGTGATGGGTGAAGATGAAAAAGCAAACCAGTCACCAAAGAAATGGTCCCTTTAAAATGCTGAGAAGGGGCAGGAGGGGAAGATGTATGTGGGACCATCCCACTGAAGACAACAGAAATTATACAATTCAATCCAAGGATTGTGAATACCAATGGGGTAAAAAGTGAGTCAGTGGAATTTCACACCTCCAATTGAGTGAACTGTATTTAGTGCTCATAATACTGTTTACTCAAAAATTGGAGAAGTCTGATATAGAGTAGGTGAGCACCTTGCTGAAAAACTTAATTTTGACTGCAAGGACAATGGTGAGGTTCCAGTTGCCTGCCACTTTAATTCTCCATCCTAGTCTGACCTCTCTGTCATTTGCTGCCTAGGCTGTTGGATGATCCCCAACACAAATTTGAGGAACAATACCTCATTGCCTGAGTTGGTAATTTTGCAGCTTTTTGACCATTAATCTGAAGTTAACAATTTCAGGTAATAACACTTTCTTTACACTACAGATGAGGCTATACCAGGGGTCGGCAACGTTTACCACTGAAAGAGCCAATATGGACCCATTTCCCACAGAAAAGAAAACACTGGGAGCCACAAAATGAAATAACACTGCATACAACGGGTTTTTTTTTGCCTTTATGCTATGGATAAACAAACTATAATGTGTTGCATTTATGAAATTGATGAACTCCTGCAGAGAAAACGAAATTACATTTCTGCATGCAACAAACACATTTTGAACTCCGAAAAAAAAGACGTTGGGTTGAAGGTTACTCCATAGTTAGCCTACCTTGGATCGAAGAATTAAAAGAATGCGCGCACTGGCGGGTGTCAGGCATTGGCAGTGGTGACGTATATTAATAGCGATAAAAAAACACGTTGTAGCGGTGTGCTACACGCAGCGCTAAAATAAAGACTGCAGTCAAAGGTAACTTTATTCGAACTAAACAGCCTTGCTTTAAAGCCTCCCTCAACCCACCCCCCGTGGGCGCGGATGCTCCAAAAGACACGTACTCACAAACCCCCGTAGGCTATCTCCCTTAGCCTGAACGGTGGCTAATTGTGAGCCGGTTCGGATGTGCCAGGAAACGGTGTCTCCGCAAAGTTTTCAGATTGTACAAGATCACCATAATCTTCAAATTTCGAATTACATTTCAAAAGCTAACAAACCACGGGGAGCCGCATCACAGAGATCAAAGAGCCGCATGTGGCTCTGGAGCCGCAGGTTGCCGACCTCTGGGCTATACTTTTCTGTGTCCATTTATTTTTGTCTTCAACGGCATGTTTTCAAAATAATTGTCAAGTTGATAACTTTGTCTACTACAAAATCAGTATACTACCCTTCTTTTCTTCACTGCAACCTAAATATGTTTTCTCATTTTTCAGAAGAGGCTTTGATCTGAAATGTTGACTCTTATCTCTTGCCAGGTTACTGGTTGACATGCTGAGTGTTTCCAGCATCTTCTGTGTTTGTTTCAGGAATTCCAACATTTTGTAGTTTCTTGTTCCTTTTGAAATAACTGGCAGCACCTTACTTTGCAGCCCATTAATGAAATGGGAATCCACAAATGTGATAAATTAGAACAGGTCAGGTTTCTGAGAATGTTCATGGTAAAGGCAGATATAATGCTCCTGTTTGAATACCACATCATTAATTTCCCAGATACCACTCTCTATGGGACTCTCACAACTATTAATTTATCTCTGCCATAACTAAAGGCAGAAATAATGTTGTCTGTTGGATTTTGTGTCCAGAAGAGAGTAAATTTTAATTATCTTAGGATGGCAGAACAAGCTATGGAAGCAACACCATGGGCAAAATGCGTTCTGGTAGAGCAAAAACAGGATTGTTCAGTTAAGAAGATATTCCTCACAATCTTTTTGGGTAATGGGTAATTAAAAATCTAAGTTCTTTCCTCAGTAAGATTCCTGCTACACATCCCTGCTGTACATCAGAAACCCACAGGTGCCAGACACTTCTGTAGGGAATCCAGTGTACAGTGAAGTAGGGCAGGAGCAAGGTTTAAATTTTAAAATAGGACCCAAAATCCAGATTAGAGACTGATCCATTTGATAGCTACGAGAGGCTGATGAATAAAGAGTACAGGCAGGGAGAAAAAGCAGGGAAGTGTGACTAATTAATTAATTCTACAAGAAAGAAGCACATTGAAAATGCTTAAAAACTCCTTTTTATGTGAATTATATTAAAAGATACACAAAAATAGCTCAACTGGTCTCAGTGCAGTCACTAACTGGTTTGAGGCCAAAGCACAAACTTCTTATTGCTTAATGTTGTGTGAATAATTTGGTTCATGACGGAAACAAGTTGCATTTGCTGGTATATAAAGTAAAAACCAGGCAACCTTTTGGAACACGTCTCCACATATTGTGCTGTTAGAGAACCGAGTCTTTTCTGAGAGTTCCAATGTCCCACCTCTTTCCTTTAAAGGATACCTTTGTATAAGACAAACAGTAGAATTGCCCACATCTTGGTCAAAATGTATCCTTCTACCAATATCACCAAAATAGAATGGTCTTCGTCACAAAGCTGTTTGTGAAAATTTGTGGCTGCTTCATTCCCATGTTACAACATTAACCACATTTCAAAGATCCTTTATTGACTAGGAAAGGTTATACATAATTCAATTTCTTCTTTGTATTTTAATCTATAAACTGTCACTTCATGTATATGCAGTCACTTTGGAATAATGTACGAATGACAATACAACTGTTTCCTTAGAGAGGTTGTAGACTATCCACTGCAGAAAGTGGTTTTGGATTGGTGCTCATGGGAGAAGTTTTACACCACTTTTAGCAATGCTCTAATGGAGTCTTAAATTGAACCCAATTAAAATCTTTTATTCTGCAGAATTGATACCAAGGAAATAAAACTTACAAATTCAACACATTGTCAAATGGAATAAAATTGCAAATCCACTGAGAACTAAATTCAAAACTAATAAAACACAGCCTTACCTTCTGTTTTCCTCTATAATCTTCTCCTTCAAAACTATACAAACTTTCTGTTTCCATTGTAAATGATCGAAGAGAACTCTCACCAAGATTTTGCAAACGTTCTTTCAGTTCAGCAGTCTACAACAAAAAACATTCACTTAACAAAATAGTTCAATGGTATAAAAGGATGGATTCAGAGAAAAGATAATGATCACAAAAAGAATAAGGAACAATGGAAATGTGTAATGCCAAAACTAAACTATCTTTCCCTTGATAGCCCCGTTAATTAGATCAACTCTACCATTAATGAAGAAGGTCTCAAAATTTGATTCCCGACTTATGTTAGTTGGGATGTCAGTAGGGCTCAACTATTAACTTCAGTACTCTTGCATTAGAAAATGGGAAAAGACTAGTCAGGGTTTCTGAATAATATACATAGACGATGTCAAAATCAAGCTAGGAAATGGCATTGTCTATCTCTAGTCAGGAAACATGCCCAAGTTACCTATGTGTCATTTCTCAGCAGCTTTGTGAGGGAAAAATCTCAATTTCCAACCATTAATATCCCTTTTCATTATGACGACATTCATCCAGTCAAAAAAAAATGTAACTCTCATTGAGTCGTATAGCACAGAAATAGGCACTTCAGTCACCACACCTATGGTGGCATCAGATACCTATCCTGGTCCAGATCAAGCACTCTGCCATAGTCTTTAAAGCTATGGTATTTCAAGACCTTCACCATCCCCCTTAGGCAGTTAAGGTTCAGGTTTTAAGAACCACGTGTGTGGGAAAGGCCTTCCTTGAATCATTTCAAAATCTCTTACTCTCTATCGTAAAGCTTTGGTCCCTGAATTACTAACTGGTCATACATAAAAGAGCAGAAACACAAACTCATGAAATGAACAGGTTATTCGTACCTTCTTTTCTCCTCTCTCTAGTATAGTGTCGATGTCCTCATCAGTTAACTCGCTGTCTTTGGTGGCAAACACATGGGTCGCACCGTGACGAATCATCTGCAACATTTCATCCTTGCCGAGTTTGTTTGTCTGTTGGTCAATAAGTCTCCCTAATAAAGCAACGCAGTGCCAAAAGCTGAAAATGATACTTAGAAACAGACAATGCCTTCTCTACAAAATCAGTTCTTGTGCCTATTTGATATTAATTAAATAATAATCAGCTGAAATAAATAAATAAAAGCAGAATAAAAAACAGTCAACTACTGATGCCCTCTGCATGCTGCCATTAACTAATCTGAATGTAACAGAATGTGGATAACTTTCTGAACTCAATTGTCACCAATTAGCACTTAGCACGTCTATTTTATTCTCCCTTCTTCCTGCCAATGCTGTGTTTATTTTCCCTGATTGTACAGGTATTGATTAGGATCTGGTTTCATGGGCAGAAATATCCCTAAGCAATGACAGCCCAAACAGCCATACTGTATTAGCATTAACATTGAATGCTGATCCAGCTCTCATAGTATGGAGCAACACATCATTCCGGATTCTCACCGGATAGCAATTGGCAGGAATATTCTGATTTTCATCCCCTACTTTACCTTAGCTTAAGGCTGGAAGTAATGAGGAGTGGAATAGAGAAATACCATCACTAACTATCAGGACTGAGGATAACTCATTTAGTACAGGCTAGCTACAGCAGATTTTGAAAATCTCCATCAAATCCCCCAAAGTGCAGGTTCTCTTTTCTATCCAGGTACCAGTGATGTCTCAATCCTGCAATCTGTTTCCATGTGTACTGGCTATTAATATTTATCAGTTGTTCTGATACTCAACCTGGGAGAACACAATGATATACTTTTCTTCGATTCAAAGATCAAGCATACACCATGTCTATTTTCTAACTATCAGAGTCAAATCTTGTTTCTGTGCCGTCAAAATTATATTCAATTATGCCAACCAGCTTGCTAACATAACTATTATCCAATAAGTTTAAAGAATCACTGTGACTATTAAATGCAAGATCATCCAACCTTTGTGACATCATCAAATTAGTCAAACATGGCTATATATAACCTTTAAACATGGCTATATATAAAAAAAAGTATAATACTGTCAGAACTCAGTGGGGTAAACAGCAACAGAATCTGTGGTCCAATTTTTCCACTGTGTGTGACTTTATTTTACTCTACATTCCAGCATCTACAGTCTCTTTTGTCCTGGCCATGTTTAGTATTAACTTCATTAGTTCCCCATAAAAAAATGGCAACGGTTGTCAAAAGGACATCTGAATGGTCATTTAATATGAGAAATCAACAAAAGTGAAACTTGGGTTTAAATCTGTTGTTCTGTGGACGACTATTCAAAATGTATTTTTTAGGAGACCCATCTCTCTGCATTCCCTGATAGTCCATGCTCCAAATGCCTCCCTCCTTTGTTCAACTCACTGGCAAAAAGAACTTTCTGAATTATATGTTAACATTTTTGAATTGCTTCCACTTTAATGTTTTAAATTATTTATGTGTTTTGAGGGGATGTTACTATTGTTAAATTTTTAACGATTTAAACATTTAAAATTGATTACCTTTTATTAAAAAAAAACAGCTAAGCTTGCTCCAGTTTGGGCAGCTATCAAAGTCTGCATCAGGGTTGTTTCAGGGATGGGGTCTAGTCGCAACTCCAGATGAGGCTACTATGTATCAGAACATAAGTCCAGCAAGACTGGTCCAAGCAAAGGGACCTGACCAGCAAGATCTCACCCTTTCTTTCTAAGCAGCTCCTGATGCCTAGACCCTATTGCAATGGATGGTTCTTCAGTCATCATTAATTCAAGAAATTTCATGGATGCTCAGAGGAATTTTGAACGAGTATTAGCACCATACAGAGTGCATGTCTGACTCATCATAAGAGGGCAAAAGCATACTTCCCGGCATATGCTTTTTGATCGCAGAATAATGAGGATTTAATATTTTGATGTTGGTGGGTCTAATGAAATTTTTCCAAAGCAAGTTGAAATATGTGCATTCTGGTCACCACATTATAGGAAAAATGTGGAGATTGAAGAAGGTGCTGAAGTAGTTCACTGGTACGGTACTGGATTAGAGGATGTAAGCTTTATAAAGGAAGGCTGGACAAACTTGGGTTGTTCTCCCTAGAGCATCAAAGGTTGAGGGGAGACCTGATAGAGGTTTTTTAAATTATGAGAGGATTAGATATGCTAGACAATCAGAATCTTTTCTTCAGAGTAGAAATGTCAAACACCACATCAATGTTTTTAAGTTTAGAGCAGATAAGTTTAAAGATGGCATGAGGGGCAGGATTTTTATTTTTACAAGGGAAGTACTGGGTCCCTAGAATAGGTAAAAGGGATAATTGTGGTAACAGGCTGTTGATAGAGTTTAAGAAGCTTTTAGATTGACCTATGATTATGAAGGCAATGGATGAAATATGGATTATATAAAGAAATATTACACTTAGTATAATTTATTATCAAGATCTACATATCATCATGGGCAGGTGTATTGTTCTATGTTCTACATATGATATGCATTCATACCTTGCTGTATAACAATAGAATCAAGTCGCAGCTTCATCTCAGCCCTTTCCACAATCCGTTCCTCTACTGTGTTATCAGTGATAAGCCGAAATACCCGAACTGTCTTTTTCTGGCCAATACGATGAGCACGATCCTTTTAAAACAGAATTGTTATTTTTTTAATCCTGTGGATATAGATTAAATATATTTAAAAAATCTTTGATCAATCTCTGAAATTGGTATGCTTTACAAAAATAAACATAAAGGTCATATAAAATCATCCTAAAACTAACTTCTTAATAACACAGACAAGCACATTTCAAATTGTCCACGTGGGTTAAAGCAAAATGATTTGTAGCTAGGTATGTCAGATGGTTCCAAATTCAAATTGTAATCAAAACCATTGGCTAGAACGACATTGAGGATACCACAAACAGCTTGTGCCCTTTCAAACAATGGCAAATTTTTCCTAGGAGATATCTATTTATTGCAGTGCAGCAATTCTCTATCAGATTCGGTGCATATTGATTAGATCAGGACCTGGAAGCTTGGGTACTCTCTGTTGACTATGAAGACTTCAACATACAGAGATCTTCTAGAAATGAATAATATTCAAGGCTTAATATGTCAAAAAAGACAATGTTTTAGAAGTAAATAAAGGAGGAAGGAAACACCCTTAAACAATAACAGTTAACAATGTAATTTTGGTTTCATTTTCAAAGTTCAATGTAAATTTATTATCAAAGTATTTATGTACAACCCTAAGATTCATTTTCTCGCAAGCATACACAGTACATCCAAGAACCACAATAAAATCAATAAAAGATCTCACCCAACAGGATGGACAAACTACCACTGCACAAAAGACAACAAACTGCAAATATCAAGAACATGAGATGAAGAGTCCTTGAGAGTGAGTTCATAGGTTGTGGGAACAGTTCAATGATGGGGCAAATAAATTTAAATGAGGTTATCCCCTTATTCAAGAACCTGATGGTTGAAGGGTAATAACTGTTTCTAAACCTGGTGGTATGGGTCTTGAGGCTCCTGTACCTTCTTCCTAATAATAGCAATAGAAAGAGAGTATGACCTGGATGGTAGGGGTCGTTGACGATGCATGCTGCTTTCCTGTGACAGCACTCCGTAGATGTGTGCTCAATAGTGGGAAGCCCTTACCCATGATGAACTGGGCCAAAACCAAGATTTTTTGTTCAAGGGGATTGGTGTTTCCATACCAAATCATGATGTGACCAAGTAAATATACACTCCACCACACATCTATAGACGTTGGTCAATGTTTTAGATGTCATTCCAAATCTTCGCAAACTTCTAAGTAGACGTGCTGCCATACTTTCTTCATAATGGCATTTATGTGCTGAACCCAGGACGGATCCTCTGAAGTAATAACATCGAGAAATTTAAAGTTGTTGATCCTCTCTACCTCTGATCCCCCGATGACAACTGGCTCATGGACCTCTGGTTTCCACCTCTTGAAATCAATAACCAGCTCATTGGTTGTGCAGACAATGAGTGAGAGGTTGTTGTGGCAACACTCAGCCAAATTTTCAGTTTCCCTCCCACATGCTGATTCATCACCTCCTTTGATTCGGCCAACAACAGTGGTGTCATCAGCAAACTTAAAAATGGCATTAGAACTATGCCTAACCTTACATTCGTAAGTATAAAGTGAAAAGAGCAGGGGGCTAATCACACAGCCTTGTGGTCCACCTGTGCTGATAAAGATTGTGGAGGAAACGTTGCTGCAAATCTGAACTGACTGGGGTCTGCAAGTGAGGAAATCAAGTATCCAATTACACTAAGGAGATATTGAGTCCAAGCTCCTGAAACTTATGTTTTGAGGGGATTATAGTACTGACTGCCAAACAGCAGTCGACGAAGAACATTGTGATGTATGCAGCTTCACTATCCAGATGATCAAGGGTTGAGTGAAGAGCCAGTGAGATGACATCTGGTGTGGGCCTGTTATGCCTGTAGGCAAATTGAAGTGAATCCAATTTGCTTCTTAGGCAGGAGTTGATATGTTTCATCACCAGCCTTTCAAAACACTTCATCACAGTGGATGTAAGTGCTATTGGATGATAGTCAGATTATCAAAAACTATTTCATTCATGAATCCAATTTTTTTGTGATTAACAGCATCGTTATGACAATATGACTATTAGTCCAACTTCATCATGTAGTGCTTTATATCACCAAAACAGCAGTCATTATATGAGGAATTAATATTAACAGTCCAAAGTCCAGCAAAATTTTCAACACATTAATTAGACTAGAAATCTCTTTGGTAAAAATTCCTAATAAATTCCTAATAAAATTTCTTACAAAGGTTTCTCAGCAGAAATACGAACCCAACCTATCCCTTTCAATTGCTAGCAATTTGTCATTTACAGTGTGGTGTTTTAATCTCAGGTTTGCATTAATTGCCTCGAGTTTAATGAGGAGCTGTTTAAAGAACAAAAAGAAAAGCACAAAGAATGAAAAGAGGAAGAAAAAGAAAACACAGGAAAAAGGAATTTATTATATTTCATTACATCTCTCAAACACTTGCTCTACACCAAGCAAACAATATCTTTAAAATGCAGTGGTTATATCAGTACTTAACACTGTCACAAAAGGGCAAAGCTACTTTTATAATCATCCAATATTCATTGGCCCAGTAATGCATATTTATCCAGTCATTAAGTTTACTGCTGTATGTGACACCTTGCTAACTTTCACACATTGAGGTGCCACATACAGCAATAAGTTTAATGATGAGATAAATATGTAATAATACTGGTGCAATAAATATGGGACACAGCAATTATCCAGCTAATCATGGAATACCCACCTAAGTATTCAGACCTTGCCTAAAAGACAGCTAGTCTACCTCTTCACTAGCACACTGAAATGCCATGCTAGATTACATGACTAAGTTCTAACTTCAATTCGTAATGCTCTGTTTCAAAGGTGAAAACGTTATCCAGTGAGCTCAAAGTAGTACAAATTCAACTTTTTAAAGTAAGATGGCCCACTACCTACCATAGCTTGCAAGTCCACCTGTGGATTCCAATCCGAATCGTACAAAATAACGACATCTGCGGTTGCAAGGTTGATGCCCAGACCTCCAGCTCTAGTGCTCAGCATGAATATGAACTTCGTACTGTTGACAGCATTGAAAGAATCTATTGCTCGCTGTTTTAAACAAAGGCACAAAAGATAAAGTAGCTAGATTCATTCAGTTAAGTCTTTCCAAACAATGCAATATATCAATTGATTCTTAAAAGCTTTTATTCTAACAGAGAAACTGCCAAAAATGTTGGCTTGGATATTCCTGAGATACGCCACTGTTTTTCTTCATTAGCTATCAAGAAGCTCAAGATTTGAGCAAAAGTGAGATCCAACTTCCTACATTCAATAAGACCACAAGATATAGGAGCAAAATTAGGCCATTCAGCCCATTGAGTCTGCTCCGCCATTCCATCATGGCTGATTCCGGATCCCAATGAACCGCATACACCTGCCTTCTTGCCATTTTCTTTGATGCCCTGACCGATCAGGAAATGATCAATTTCTGCCTTAAATATACCCACCGTCTCCCTCGTGGTTACATTGAGATATCTGCCCATTGAACTGTGCTAGGCTCAGTGACTCCAGTAGTTTTGAAGTGCAAGAACAGTACGGAAAGGACTGAATGAAATAGTAAAATTTTTTAAAGTACGCATGAACAGCAAGTTCAATGTAAATAAATTTCTGAAGGTGGACAAATGGTAAGCATTTCAATAAACTCCAGTTGCAGAAACATTTAAAATCTCACCTCAGGAAGTGAATAGAGGAGGGAAACACATTCTAAGGCAAGTTTCCTTAATGCCTTGTGGAATTCCTTTAAGTTGGGTTCCCGCCCAACACAAACAAAAGCCTTCTGAGAGGAAGCCTGTTTCACTGAGCCTAAACCTATTCTCTAAATTGACGCCTGGGACATGTGGACCATAGATTGAATTAGACTGATTTATATTCACTAGAGTTTAAAAGAATGAGCACTGATCTCAGATCAAAGACCCAAAGGATTGAGAGAAAGTGACAGAACAGATGTAAATCCATGAATACTCCACCACAAAGGTTCTACGGGTGTTCAGTCTTGAATCTATTCAAGTTGAAGTCAACCGATTTTTGCATTTTGAGATAAGAAATATGGGGATTGGAGAGGAAAGCAAATCTCAGTTCAGAGTCACCCATGAAACTGCTTCTATTTCTTATGTCCTTTTGTGAGCAGAGAAATGCATTAGGGATGAGAGTGAACTTTTTAGGGTGTCTGATGGTGGCTGGGAGATCTGAAGGGCATCAGGGGAGCAGAATTATTGAAAGGGATGTTTTGGGAAGATTCCTGGTCATGGAAAAAGGCTCCTGCTCCTCCTGGCCCATACAGAGTGTTGTAAAGACACTTACCTAAATGGCTTCAGCCCTTCTTGCTTGCTTTCAGCTGCCGAGTTTCCCAAGACCCGGGAAACCCAGCTGCCTGTGGTTGAAAATAGAAAATAAAATGACTGTTAAAGGCAGGATTTAATGACCAACCCACTTCCTGTGAGCAGATTGGTCACCCACTTTTCATCCTGCCGCTACAAAATCCGTACGTGGGTGATTTTTCTTTCCAATTTTAACCTCTGATATTAGAGCTGACTAAGTCATTTTCTGGCTGTTCAGATTCAGACCTTTCATTCCAAGACCACGACGAGCTGATTCATTCAGCCACTGAGTTTACTGATTTTGTCTTCAAGTCACTGAGCCAAAAGAGCAGGCAAAAATAAAATCAACCAAGATTTTATGGCCAGCTGAACAATTCAAGGCTGTTGATATCAGATGATGACAGAATGCAGGAAGGGTATGTAACAGTATCACAAGCTGGCTCGATACTACTTTACCTCCAATTCTACATAGGTGCACTGCCTAAAGGGCCCGATTTTTGGACAGCCATACCACAACATAAAACAAGAATCAAATTATGAATTTTCTGTTTCTTCTCACCCAGTGCTACACTAAGTAATGCTAACAATTGCTAAACATTAAAGGAATCTCAAAAATCACATTTTACTCTAGGCAAGGCAAACATCATTACAGACCTCTCTTTCTTCATGCTGAGTTTGCCCATCAAGACGACAGTAGTCATAGCCACGCCACATACAGTAATCTTCAAGAATATCCATCAAACGGGTCATCTGGCTGAAAATGAGCACTCTGGAATCTTTAGAACAAACAGTCATTAATAAAACATGGAAGTCAAAGTAAATGGGGTTTTAACAGCTGCTTTGCAGGTCCACTATTTTGGTGTCCATGTAGGTAATAGTTTGTTACAGAAACCTAAAATAATTTTTGATCCAAATAAGCCATGCAAGAGAGATAAACAAATTCCATTATAGATATGCAGTTAATCCCTTCCAAGCCTTCTGACCTGAACAGGAATTTTTCTATGTCAGTGAGTAAGGAGCATTTTAGGATGATAGGAAAACAGGATTTGAGGGGAATCGTGACAAGATACCCCATTTATTTTTGAATGTGAGTCATAGCATAGGTAGTGAAAACTCGTTACAAGTACAGAACTAATAACCAGGTTTTAAAGCCACATGGGCTGAGGCAGGGGCAGAATTAAGCAGTGTTATGAAGGTCAAGTTCAGTCACCTCAGTCAGGGCACGGATATATTTTCAGTATTTTAAAATCACACAAGGTCACACAAGGCTTAGTTCAATATTAATCAGTTGTCAGATCAGTATTTTTACTTAGAATACTGCACGCCCACTGACTACTTCCTCTGTACCCGTGTAAGAGAAAAAAAACAAACTCATAAAACAGTGGATTGCAATGAAACACAGCACACACTTACACCATAACTGCTAGTGCACTTCTGTGCAGTTTTTTTAAGCATCAACCATACTCCTTAAAGTAAAAATATCAAAGTGCTGAAAAATTGCTTAAAGAAACTGCTGTCGGGTTAATCACATTTATCCTCAAGATTTTACTTAGTCTCCACATTACAGAAGAAAACCCAGGCGTCTTGAGGCATGACAGATGTTACAGGGACAGAATCACACTGAGTGGTCAGCCCTCTCAGGCCGGAATTAGAAAATACAGAGGAACTGAAGCAGCAGCTGTTTCTGAGTACCTACTTTGTTCTTTGAGTTTCGGCAGCAGTTTATCTAGAACCACCATCTTGCCACAGTTGGAGACCAGGTGAGTATCTGTAGTATAAGGAGGGCCAGGCTCAGCGCCATCAAAAAGGTACGGATGGTTACAGCATTTCCGCAATTGCATTAAGATGTTCAAGAGACGCATTTTGTCCATTTTTCCAGCAGAGTTTAGAATATCTATATCCTTCATTAATATTTTTGTATACCTGAAGACATCAAAACCAATATTAAAAAATTCAATAGCATTAAGAAATCTCATTACTTGCTCACAATATGAAATGTCCAGCAGATAAAAGCATAAATGGTTACTACCAGATCGTGTAAAAACCAGACCCACCAAGATTCAGTAACTCAAGGGAAAAGGGTGTAAAATGTACCATCCGTGAGGCTGCTAAATATGAGCAGAGACTGTGGCACTCAAGAAAAAAATCAGCATTGCATGGATGGCCATTTGGCTGACTGGCAGGAAACAAAGAGTGGGAATAAAGGGGCTTTTTCTGGTTGACTGCTGGTTACTATGGTGCTCCAAATGGGTCAGTGTTGACCACTTCTTTTCACATAATATGTCAATGATTTGGATGAAGGAAATTGACGGTTTTGTGACCAAGTTTGCGGATGATACAAAGATAGGTGGAGGGGCAGGTAATGTTGAGGAAGCAGGGAGTCTACAGAAGGGCTTAGACGGTTTAGGCAGATGAAATATAGTGAAGGGAAGTGTATGGTCCTGCACTTTATAGGAGGAATAAAGCCTTAGACTATTTTCTAAGTGGGTAGAAAATAGTCTATTTTCTTGGAAATCCTTGTGCAGGATACCCTATAGATTAACTGGCAGGTTGAGTCAGTGTTAAGGAAGGCAAATGCAATGTTAGCATTCATTTCACGAGGACTGGAATATAAAAGCAAGGATGTAATGCTCAGGCTTTATAAGGAAAAGGTCAGATTGCACTTGGAATATTGTAAGTAGTTTTGGGACTTTTATCTAAGAAAAGATGTGTTGGGATTGTAGTGAGTTCAGAGGAGGTTCGCAATGAAATGAAATGAAAGGGTTAATATATGAGTTTTTGATGGCTTTCAGCCTGTACTCACTGGAATTTAGAAAAATTAAAAGGGGGGGAATCTAATATTGACAGAGTGGATATGGAGAGGATATTTCCTATAGTCGAGGAGTCTAGGACCAGAGGGGACAGCCTCAGAATAGAGGGGCATCCATTTAGAACAGAGATGAGGAATTTCTTCAACCAAAGGGTGTTAAGTCTGTGGAGTTCATTCGCACAGATGACTGTGGAAGTCAGTCGTTGGCTATTTTTAAGGCAGAGGATAATAGGTTCTTCTTGTAAGGGTATCAAAGGTTACAGGGAGAAGTCAGGAGAATGGGGTTAAGGATAATAAATCAGCCATGATGGAATGGAAGAGCAGATTCAATGGGCCATATGGCCTAATTCTTCTTCTCTGTCTTATGATCTTATCAAATTCTTAATCCAACATTTAAATAAAACAACATACAAAAATGTTTTGCTGGAGGGCAGAGAAATAATTGTTATGGGACTTGTCAGTGTGCTGAGCAACTCCATTTCTTCCCATGAGAACTTTTTAATATTCAGCTGAACTAATAGATAAACAAACCTCCCTTACAATATGCTCAAAGGGTTACACCACTGACTCATAAGACCGTCAGTCTAGATTTATGTCAAATCCAACAGTGGACCAAATCCATTAACTGAGTCCATGTCAAACCCCATAACTAAACAGTCACCCACCATTCTCCTCCTTTCAGTCTCACTGCAGTACTTAACCAGCTTACCAACAGTAAACAGAAAGGATGGACTTTATAATGATCCAATTGGAGCACTATTTTTATATAATTAGTATGACCAGATCTCATACAAATATAAGCAAACAATTAAGCAATTACAGCATATGTAAGAAAATATTGAGCTCTTTGTCAGGGCATTGGTGGTCAAGTCAATGGGTAAATTTAAAGTGGAGGTTGATAGGTTTTTGATTTGCAAGCGATTCAAAGGTTATAGGGAGAAGGCAGGAGAATGAGATTGACAGGGATAATAACAGCCATGATAGAATGGCAGAGCAGATTCAATGGGCTAAATGGCCTAATTTTGCTCCTACAGCATGTCTTATGGCATGCTTGCTGGAATAAAACCTAAGCTGGATAACTGGTGTCAGTCAAAGTAATTTTACAACCAGAACCATAAAGATTCTTTGAAACTGACCCCAAGAAAGTTTACAAGCTTCAACAGCAATTGTTCACTTACCATTCCCTCTGCATTTTGCTAAGACCAACATAGATCTTAATTTCCTTTTTAGGAGGCAAGCTCTTTTCAACCTCTGCTTTTATTCTCCGAAGCAAGAATGGTCGAAGCACCTGGAACATGTACATGAAGAAGCACTCTTAAATTATATAGTCCATGAAAGAAAGAGGCCCTTTCAGCTATATTGTCAAGAATGGAGGAAAATATGATGGGCTTTCTGTAAATGGAACTGGGATCTAAGATAAAAAAGAGAATCAGTATGCTCTCTGTGTGAAAAAGAATTTGTGATTGTCCATTCAGAGAATCAGCGAGTCTTTGAAGATCAAGATTTCTTATTTACAGGTAAATTAGATTAGATATTGAATTCAAAGCCACGAAGTGGCAGTAGATGATTGCTTCTCTGACTAGTTGTGTATTGCACGGATCATTACAGGTGCTGTCATCTATAGCAGCGATCTGGATGATAACGTGGTAAACTGGTTCTGCGAATTTGCAGATGACACCAAAATTGGGGAGGTAGTAGACAGCAAGGAAGGCTATCAAAGCTTGCAGTGAAATGTGGACCAGCTGGGAAAATGGGCTGAAAAATGGCAAAAGGAATTTAATGTAGACAAACGTGAGATGTTGTACTTTGGGAGGACAAACCAAGGTAGGACTTACACAGTGAGCAGCAGGACACTGATGAGTGTGATAGAACAGTGGAATCTGGGAATACAGATCCACAATTCCTTGAAAGTCGTGTCATAGGCAGGGTCATAAAGAGACCTTTCGACATACTGGTCTTCATAAATCAAAGCACTGAGTCCAGGAGGTGGGATGTTATGTTGAAGTTGTACAAGACGTTTGTGAGGCCTAATTTGGAGTAGTGTGTGCAGTTCTGGATACCTACTTACAGGGGAAGATATCAGTAAGAACAGCACAGAGAAGATTTACAAGGATGTTGCTGGTTCTTGAAGACCTGAGTTATAGGCAGCTGTTGAAAAGGTTAGGAAACATTTCCAAATAATGTGTGGCTTGAAATAAAGCTTCCAAGTGTTAGCACTTCCATGAATCAGCTCCCTTTGACCTTCTGCAAATTGGAGACTGCTGAGACAGTGATGAAGAAACTTTTCTGGGGCAAATTCTAAATGCTAAATATTGAAGCTGTGAGGTCTCAGTGATGGATGGAGTACACATGTAGGTAAGGAGGTGTCTAATCAAGCTGCTAGCTTTGTCATGAATAACACCAAACACCTACAGTGATAATGAAGCTGCATTCATCCAGGCAAATGGAAGGAAGAATGAAATTGCCAATTTTTTTTCCCCCCAAATGGAAAGGACTGCATGTTTTCTTAGTGGTACAAAGGGTTCTGAGGAAATATTTGCACATGAAATACAATTGTTGCAAGTACAACAAGTAACAATGAATATAAAATTAACAAATTTTGATGCACCTTTGCATCCTTGGAACGTTATGTCCCCATATTTATGGAAATATCTGCTTACCCTTCAGGAAATACAAAGAAGGTTCACTATGGTGATTCCTTGGATGAAGAAGCTAATGTAAAAAAAAAGAATTGGACAAGTACAGCCTGTACTCGTTTTTATTTGGTGGGTGGAAAGTGATTGTTTTGGAGCATAAAGATCCAGAGGGGATACTTGGGTGGACGATTCTCCTTGTCAGAGTACCTAGAATTAGGAGGGCATATATTAGAAGGGCCATCCATTTCAGATAGGGAGAAAGAGAAAATTCTCATCTCAGAGGCTTTGAAATTTTCTGTATTAGAGGAACAGTAGAGGGAAAGTTATTGAAAATATTCAAGGCAGAGATTACCAGGCCATTAAATACAAGGAAGTCAAAAAGTATACAGAAAGTTGTAGCCATGATTTAATCAGCCGTAACCTTACTGATTGCGAGAGCATGCTTGAGGTGCCAACTGACCTACTCCTGATGCTTTTTTTTAACGTTTTTAATTCCGAGCTGTGGCTAATAGAAAGGCTTTTGTTAGGAACAAACCACAGGACATCCAATCTCTATCTCATGTTTTTATGTGGCTGATTAATTTAAGTTTCCCAACAATGGTATCCTCCCTTCAGATGTTAAAGGCAAGTTTAATGTCAATGAGAAGATTTTGAGACCTAATAATTGTCATTGATATTCAAACACATTAATGTTACTTGCTTCTTTTCAGTCGAAGTCTAAAGGTAACCTGCCACATGCAAACACAGGCTGCTATGCTGGACAGTGAAAATCAAAAATGTGAGTTAATGCTGAAAATCTGAAATTGGAACAGAAACTACCGGAAAATTTCAGGTCTGACAGCCTCTGTGGAAAGAGGCACGGAATTAACGTTCTGATGAAGGATCTTTGATCAGAAATTTTAAACTGTTTCTCTTTCTAAAGCATTTTAATATTCTGCTTTCATTTTAAACATTAGCAGCAAATATGTTTTTTTCTGACCTGGTGTGGGCTCACTGATGAGAAAAAGGTAATTGATATAAAGTCTACAATCGTTGGGCTTGCAGCACTGAACTGAGGAACAGAACAGCTACTACAGTTATTCACATAGCTTCCATTTTTAGTGAATCCATTTCCATGCAGTAATTTCAAGGTTACATTGACAATACTCAATTTGAACTTTTAAATATATTCTGTCATTAAATGGGATTGTTTATGTTTAATGCTACAAATTCCTCACCACAAACAAGATTGATGATAAACTTACAGCATGTAGACGTTCCACTAACTGCTGATCACCCAGACAGTTGTTTGTGTCAAACCAAGAGTCAAAATCCTGTTTAGGCAAAGGAAAAATTTATTTTCTTCAGAGAGACATGAAAACAATACTGAAAAGTTGATTTTCTGCATGAAAATTACAGGGAACATTGAATTATTTCATTCTGCACAAAGCCATATGAAGTTTTATTTTTCTTTCCCATCTTAATTCCTTAGCCAAGTCCTCTATTACTTACAAGTCTTTGCTTTGAATCAGTTGAAAATTATATGTCAGTTCTAGTACAGTGCTAAAGAAATTCTTTTTCACAAAGTTAAGTATATTTGGGATTTATAGTAATGCTTCACTCAGAACAGTTGGTTGGTAGGTGGTGGAGGAGTCAGCAATCGAGTCTGGATGTGATCACTGTGGCAATCACATCAATGTTAGACAGTGCTGAAAAGAGCCTTTGGGAATGGAATTTTGGACATATTTTAATTTCTCATACCCCATCCTATATTAAAACATTGAACTAACATGGTCTCCCAAGAACGAAACCACACTGCATCGCCATTTTTTTTTTTCAATTGCACTATGTATTTTGCAATTTTTGTCAACAAGTTGAGGGCGAATGAAACAAGAGAGGGGACATTGTGGAGCTGTACCAGCCTCCAGAACTTCTCTGGAGCCAGAAAGGTCATTACTGTTCATCCTGTACTGAGCATTCAATCAAAAAAAGTTTTGTTTCTTCCATGTGCTATTAGTCTCTCTACCAATGGGAACAGCTTGTATGACTGTGTAAAACTTCCATAGTTTTTGTCACATCCTGTCTCACTGTTCTCAGTTCTAAAGAGAACAAACCTGGCTTCTTCAGTCTATCTACGTAAAACAAAGTTTCTCTTTGTTTTGTTGATAGAAGAAAATTAATGAGAACTTAAAAGAGATAAAGAGAGGTTATGGAATGGACAGATTGGTGACAAATGAAAGGTAATGCAGAAAATGTTAAGTGTTACATCTTGGTAAGAAGAATAAGAAGAGTTAATGCAAGCTAAAGGGCATAATAGATTGATGGACAGATACTTTATTGATCCCGAAGGAAATTACAGTGTCACGGTAGCATTACAAGTGCACAGATATAAATATTAGAAGAGTAGAAAGAATAAAAACAAGTTACCACAAACAGACTAACAGTAGGGGGGTCACTATAGATTGACTCTTGAACAGCCTAATGGCAGAGGGCAAGAATAACCTCACATAGCGCTCTTTGGAGCAGTGCAGTTGTCTTAGTCTACTACTAAAACTGCTCCTCTGTTCAGCTAAGATGGTATGCACAGAAGGTGAGAAATGTCGTCCAGAATTCTGAAAGGGTTCAAGATCAGAGATGGGGAGGGTGCTGGAAATGCACATAATCATTAAAAGTGACAACGTAGGTTGCAAAAATGACTTTTAAAATTGTGCAACTTCATGAGCTTTATAAAAGAGGCATTAAGTATAACAGCATGAAAGTTTGAATAAAACTCATAAAACACGAGTTTAGCCACAACTGGAATACTGCGTCCAGATCTCAGTGTCACATCTTAGGAAAGGAAAAAAATGCTTTGAGAGTTCAGGAGAAGTTTACTAAAGTAATTCTACAGAAGAGGGCCTTACGTAGATAGACTGAAGAAGCCAGATTTGTTTTCTTTAGAACTGAGAGCAGTGAGACAGGATGTGACAAAAATAATGGAAGTTTTACACAGTCATACAAGCTGTTCCCATTGGTAGAGAGACTAATAGCACATGGAAGAAAGGCAATTAGCTAAAGAATGAAAAGCAATGTAAGAAAAAAAATACGTTTAGGCAACAAGTGAATAGTGAATATGGGAAAACCTGGGTCATAACTGAGTCACATTTAGTTGTAACATTCAAAAGGGAGATAGATAAGTATCTGAAAGAAAAGAATTTGTAGGACCATGGAAAGAGGGCAAGTGGGGGGAACTAAATGGATTGTCGTGGAGCTAAATGAGTGAGTACTGTCAGTGAGCCAAATGGCCTCTTTCCACAGTCTAACCATTCTGTGAATTTTAAAATTATTTTACAAATGTTAATTTAACTTTATTTCAAGAGGATGTTTGAAGTGTATGCCTTTACTTTCTATTGACTTTGTAAAATATAAGGACACAGCAGTAACATGCTGAGTGAAATCCCGTTTTATCTCTTTACACGATACCCGCTAACTCTGACCACCCATTTTAACTATAATGATTGACACTGGACAGTTTTTCCAAAAATCTGAACTTACATCAGCAGAATTAAATACATCAGGCAAAAGAAAGTTAAGTAAAGCCCACAATTCATGAAGATTATTCTGTAAGGGTGTTCCAGTTAGTAGCAGGCGATTCGTTGATTTAAACTCTCGAACAATTTCAGATAGCTACAAAGAAAGAGAATAGTGCCAGAATTGGATAAAAGCAGGACTGAAGAAAAAACTTTAAAAAATATACTCTAATTATTTTGCACAAATTACAAAGGCTATTGTATTAAAACAATATTAATTGGTGCTTATATTCCAAAGAAGCAATAAATTCTGATTGGACTATTCCCATTTGCCTTCAACACATTCTTAAATGCTAGTATGCTTGGTAATTAATCGCCAACTCAGGCAGTACATTTTCTGACAGATAAAAATTACATCTCTGTAAAACATCCCTTCATTTGCTTGCAAACATTTACCTTTCCATTGCACTACATCAACTACTTAAATGTGGATGTCCCCTCCACATTCGCTTCAACAGATAACATTCCTACCTTGGACTTTTCATTCTTGATTCTGTGAGCTTCATCAATTACCAAGTATCTCCAGTTAAACTTCTTGAACACAGATTTTTCCTTTATGACCATTTCATATGATGTAACACAGACATCCCATTCTCCTGGCATCATTATATCCCGAATAAAGGCAGCCTGTTATTAAAAAAAATATTGAAAATTTAGTCAAGATATGACGTCTCCTTTTGCACTGAAGCACATTTTTGTAGGTTACAAAACACACAACTAATTTGTTTGAGCTCTCCAATTCCAATATTTCTTCTCTTGAAGATACAAGATTTTGCCAAGAGACAGTAGCACAAGTCAAGCTGATTGCTCTCCTGCATATGTTCAACTGATTGATCATGTCTGCAGTAAGTTATATGTCATAGCATGATATCCCATGAAAACCTCCACAAATTACTACACAATCTCCTGCTTGGCTTGCACAATTTCAAATTAAAACTCCCAAGAGACATTGAAACATCTGTTTCTGAACCATCTAGGCAATTACAGTGGCTGGCAATCTTTGAATACTGTTTCCATTCAATTATCAGTCTACTTTAGTGCAAGGATAAGATGATGAGACACAAATTGATATTTTTTTCCTCTCCTTTTTAGCCATGGAATATTAAAGCCTACTATAGGCACTCTTGCCACACTAACAACCAACACACTCAAGATAAAACACAATTCAACCTAGAATCATCAATATTATTTATATGGTGGAAAATCATATCGACCAATTATACATATAGCACCGAATGTCTGTGACCAATGGTCCTGTCATTTTCTTAAATTTCTAATTGTTTCTGTTCATAATGGTGTATACTATCCTTTCAAAAACGTTTTTGATTCTACTTTGATCTCCTCTGAAGAACCATTCATATCTTAACAGCACTCTAGATAACTGAATTTCTCTGTTGCTCTGCCATTTTGTGAGTGTTTTAAACTTACATTCACTAATTACACACTCAATAGATTTTTGATTTCTCACTTATCAAGGATCTTTGTAATTTGGTAGCTTGACCATATCTGCTCACAGCGTTCATTGTTCTTGTCTTATACTGTAATGTAACACCTTTTGTCTCTCTGACAACTAAAACAGCATTTCCATAATCCCTTGATGCTTGGTGCATCCTTTGAGGATGGTAAAGTATTCCAGTTCCAGCAAAATTAATGGGTTATATAAATTTATTACATTCTCCATATGCAACATTATTTATAAAAATTAGTTCATTTTTGTTTTGCAATACAACCTCATTTTGAAGATTTGAATATCTGTAGCCTTATCCCAATCAGCTTATCAACTCCATTTGAAAGGTTAACATTTAATTAATTATTATGTCTTATTATCCTTTCTTATTTTATATCCCTTCAAATAAATTTCATCAGATTTGCCCAATTTATTATTTTATGTCTCCCTAAAGTTCCCTACATTCCCTTTGAGTAAACAGTCCTTTCTTGGTGTAAATTATCTGCAAAATCTATATCTGAACCCACTTGTTTCTAAGTGCCGATAATTAAGTGCCGAAAAGTGCCAAAATATTGAAGCGATTGAATGGCTTCACCAAAGCTTTGGTGAAACTAATGTCTAAGCTTCTGTCCACAATTTCATGTACACACTTACTCAACGGGCTGTGTTTGCAAGGTTACTAAATGCATGATTCTGTTCAATCTTTAGTTTCCGCTGAGTGATTCTGCTTATACCTTCCACAGCCTCAGCCCAGATCACCAGCAGGCTTGCTCGCCACGGTGTCTGACTGGCAAATGAAAGTTGATTTCAGTAAGTAATTAAAGTTCCCTGACTTTATCACATTATCACTGAGTCCTGACATGGTCATTCTGTCAGAAACTTCAAAGCAGATGGTCATAGTAGAACTGATAGCACCTCAAGAAGACTCAATTGAGGAGATGTTCTCGTGCAAGAAGGCCAAAAACCAGGAGCGGGTAGAGCTGTGCCAAAGACAGGGCTGGAAGTTACGATGTGAGCCAATAGAGGTGAGGTGTAGAGGTTTTGCTAGCTGATCACTGCACAGAACCTACACTCTTCATGGCATTATGGGGGCTGCAAAGAGCAATCAGGACTATCACAGAAACTGCTGAGTGACGCTCAAGGTGGCTATGGATCAAGAGATGTGACCCATGGACCAGTGCTGCTGGGGCCTGATGAATCCTGGGTGGATCATCTGGGCAAGTGTGTATGAAGACATAATACACTCGAAGGCCCCAGGTTACATTACTGATGATGTGTCCCACTACACCCTAGGATGTAATTCAGCATCCTCAATAAAGCAGCCAGTATAATGAAAGAACTCACCTCTGGATATTCCCTCATTTCATCTCCCCTCTTCCATTGGGCAGAAAATATGAAAGCCTGAAAGCACGTACCACCACACTCAATGGCAGCTTCTAACCTGCTGTTACAAAACTATTAAATGCTTCCCTAGTACAATAAAACAGGACTCTTGACCTCACAATCTATCTTGTTATGATCCTGTTCTTAACTGTTTACCTGTGCTGCACTTTCTCTGTAAGTTACACATTATTCTGTATTATTATTGTTTTACCTTATTATACAAATGTTTGTACTTCAGTGCACTGTGTAATGATTTAATCTGTATGAACAGCATGCAAGGCAGGATTTGCACTGTATCTTGGTATATTTGACAATAAACCAATTCCATTTCCAATTTTGCTTAAGGGGTCCTTGCAAAATGAATGAACTCATCTGCTTGGACCCACAATCATATTACCTTTTGGGCAATATAGTCTACAATATCCTGCAGGCATAACTGGTGCATTTGTTAGTTTGGCCCAAGTGGTGACCAGGCATCAGGTAGCAGAAGGACCTAGTGCTGCACCACTTTGATTATCTTCTGACAGTTCATACTGTCAACAGCCTCTAATATTTCTCATATCTTAACTAATATAACAAATTAAAAATGATTATAATCCTGTTTACTGGAAATGTATCACAAAAAAAGTTTGTGATTATGATGAAGGAACAGATGTACATATATTCATGCAAGCAAACTATGTTTGCGGAAGTTACAAAATACAAAGTGATTAAAGTTCATCTCTCAGTTTCTGCTGAGTGAGTTCTCAGCTGGTCTAGTAATAGAAAAAGGCATAATTAACTTTAAAGACCCAAGTTTAGGAAGGAGAAATAATTACTACATTATGCTAGCATTCAATATATCTGCCTGTCTGCTGAGTGTTTTCACTATTCTCTGTTCATTTCAGCTCCAGGTGCTGCCTGACCCGATTCCCAGCATCTGCAGTTAATTACTTTTCTTAAGGAAGGGATAAAAACAGGCACAGAACTGTCATTTGTGGACCTTTTAATGAGCATGTGAATTTTGAACCTCTGAATTCTGCATGCAAGCAGAGAAAATGCTGTGAATATTTAGCAGGTCAGGCAGCATTTGTTCTCAGAAATAAGTGATCAACAACACAGTCAGTTATGATCAGCAACAATGTCTTCATCACAAAAATGGATAATATCTGCCACTTTACTCCTTTATGAGGAATGATCTACTGAAGTTTAGCTGAGAAAGGCTGATAAAACCCTGAAATCACATCTCAAAACCCCAGAAGGGAACTAGGAGAAACACTCATTTTCCCCAAATAATAACTATTCTCAAATCTTCTATGTAAAGAATGCCCAAATATTAATTTCTATACCATAAGACAGACATACAGACAAGTATTCTTAAAACATTTTCCCTACCCTTTGATCTTTGTCTCCAATAAGGCAAACTGCACGTAGTGATGGAACCCAGCGTTTGAACTCCTTTATCCAATTGTGCAATGTGGATTTTGGCACCAAAACCATGTGTGGCCCAGGTATATTCCTGTAGTGTTTTAGGTAGCCAAGCAATGCAATGGTCTGTAGTGTCTTACCAAGACCCTAGAATTATGAAAAATAAACAAAACTTTATAAGCAGAATTTCTTAATTTAATAATAGAGTTCTGACTTGTTGAAATGGCTAAACAAATTTGCTTTTACAACAGTGCAAGATGTACAGCACAACGGTGAACTCTGGTCTCAAAATTAGTGGCACTCTATAGTAGGAAAAATGGATGCTCCCATTTAGTGGTTAACTGCCTCTGTATCTCAACAGTTTTGCTTTGGATTCCAAACAGCTGATTTCTGGGTTTCTTTTTATACAATTAGAGGAAAATTATCAGTGACTTTAGTTTGAACAAAGAAGGCAATTTGAACACATAAAATGTTTGCAACAATTTTCACATAGAGTATTGATAAAGAGAGGAGCTAATATCACTACGTGGCAAGCATCTTGTTTCCTTCGAGACTCAGTTCGGTGGTCTTCATACAACAGAAATGGGACTGTTCATTCTAACAAATTATGAAGAGCTTCTGGACTAAGAAATTGAGCCTCTAGTCAGATTCTGATGTTTTAATCTAAGGTTCATTCAGAAGTCATGAAAGAGGCACAAAACATAACTGTTGAAAACAGACAGTGATAGAGATCTACTGATTGAAGAGAGAGAGAATCCGAAGATCTAAGAGATTAAGATGGCGCTGCCTTGTGGTCCACTTTTTTTTAAATATGCATACATAAGGAAAATTCCATTTAAATTTGCAGATAAGAGTCAACCAATGAGAAAACTTATTCAAATAATGCAGCACCAAGAAAAGCTTCCAGAAATTCCCAGAACTGTATCAATATACAGAACTGTGCAAGTCTTAGGCACATGTAAAAAATCTGTAAAGCAAAAATGCTTTCAATGGAATTTAAAGCTACAAAATATCAAAATATTTACCATAAAATCAGTAAACTAAATCGTATCAATATTTGGTGTGACCACCCTTTGCCTTTAAAACTGCAATTAAATTTTCTGAGGTACACAGTCGAGCAGTTTTATAAGAAAATCGGCTGGTAGGTTGTTCTAACCATCTTGAAGAACTTGTCACAGTTCTTCTAGAGACTTTAGCTATCTCACTTGCTTCTGTCTCTCCAGGTAATTCCAGACAGCCTCGATGATGTTGAGATCAGAGCTCCATGGAGACCCTACCATCTGTTGCAAAATTCTTGTTCTTCTTTCCATTGAAGATAGTCCTTTATGACCTTGGTTGTGTGTTTAGGGTCTTTGTCCTGCTGCACAATGAAGTTTAGGACCAATTAGGCGCCTGTCTAATGGTATTGTGTGATGGATGAGAAACTGCTTGTACTTTTCAGCATTGAGGATTCCATTAATTCTGACCAGATCACCACATCCTTTTGTAGAAATGCAGCCCTAAACTTCCTTGGAACCTCTGCCATGCTTCACTGTTGTCCACTGTCATCCATGTAGTGCTCTCCATCTCTTTTACATACAAAATACCTGCTTGAACCAAACATTTCGAATTTTGATGTGTCACTCCAGAGCACTTGCTGCCATTGTTCAGTATTTTGTCCGTAGGTGGGTCTCTTGGTTTTGTTTCCACTTCAGGTGACTTGCTTTTTAGCAGCAAGACTACTAGCACTGTGAAGACTACTTATGACAAGACTTCTCCAAACTGCAGAGCGGTGCACTTGGGTTCCAGCAGTTTTGATGAGTTCAGAATTGATAGCAGTGCTGGACATCTTCCAAGTTAGAAAGGACATCAGTTTGATGTATCTCCCATCTGCTGCACTCGGTTTCTGTGGCCAACCATTGAGCTTCTGGTCCTCAACCTTGCCCATTTTTTGAGCTTCTTCTTTGACAGCATACCTTGAAATACTATTCTGCCAAATAATTTCTCCTTGGGAGAGGCCTTGCTGTTGCAGGATTGCCACGTTGTGTCTTGTTGCTGTGCCCACTCTTACAGTGCAGTAAGAATTGATGATTTGAGCATTAAACCTGTCACATCCGTACCTTTCAGTTGCTTGTCCTTCTAGTTTTATTCCTTCAACACCTATTTCTGATTCAGATACAGTTTATTCATTATGTCAATGATTATTAGCACCTGGTTGTTATCTGTTTAATCATGCACTGAGCTATATACCTACAAAGTACTCAAGTTTTTATTTGAAAAGTGGTCTATTAATGGTATGTTAAGTGGTATGTTAATTTCTTTAATGAAATACAAAAATTTCACTAACATTTAATTTTTTTGGAAAATTAGTATTTGGAAATCTGAAATGTGCTCTTTTTCACTGACACACTACTGTAGAAGACAAAAAAACTAAATCTATTATTAAAAAAATCTAGGGTGCCCAGGACTTTTGCACAGTACCGTAAACACTGGAGGACATGTTTATCAACTGCAAATATACACTGCGACCACTAGAGAGCAGAGTAAGCAGTTAACTTTTATATAGGTAATTATATGAGATAAAAGCAGATAATTAATTGTTAAACTGTAAAGAAAATAAAAATTAAACAGTCTAATCTAAGAATAAACAGTTGGATCCAACAATATCCCCTTTCATTCTAAATTACACATTTAGAAATGAAAATTCACAGGAAGAAAAACTTCTGGTAACAACAATAAGTATAAAATATTCAAAAAACTATCGAAGTTGAGAAATATCAAAGGGTATATATTCTTCAAGTATTTTTAGGATTATGTCATGGTCAGGCAGATTAGTAGGGACACAAAGTAAATTTGAAATATTCTATTAATGATCATCATAAAGCAAGAAAAAAAGATTTAAGTTATGAAAAGGCATATTGGCATGAATAATATGACTCATTATAAATCGGAGAAATTGGCAAAAAATAACAACTAATATTAGAATGAACTGCATAATGTCCAGTAGTTGTCGACTTGCTTGAGGTCTTCTGGCTGGTTAGTGATTTATTCCAGCTGTGTAAGCAATAGATCAAGAGGTTTACTCCCTGTAGCCCAGCAGTGTAAGCACTAGATCAAGAGGTTTACTCCCTGTAGCCCAGCAGTGATTGCACTACATCAGGAGGTTTACTCCCTGGAGCCCAGCAGTGTATGCACTAGATCAAGAGGATTACTCCCTGTAGCCCAGCAGTGTACGCAGTAGATCAAGAGGATTACTCCCTGTAGCCCAGCTGTGTAAGCACTGGATCAAGAGGTTTACTCCCTGTAGCCCAGCGGTGTAAGCACTAGATCAAGAGGTTTACTCCCTGTAGCCCAGCGGTGTAAGCACTAGATCAAGAGGTTTACTCCCTGTAGCCCAGCAGTGTATGCACTAGATCAAGAGGTTTTCTCCCGTAGCCCAGCAGTGTACGCACTAGATCAAGAGGTCTACTCCCTGTAACCCAGCAGTGTACGCAGTAGATCAAGAGGTTTACTCCCTGTAGCCCAACAGTGTACGCAGTAGATCAAGAGGTTTACTCCCTGTAGCCCAGCTGTGTAAGGACTAGATCAAGATGTTTACTCCCTGTAGCCCAGCAGTGTATGCACCAGATCAAGTGGTTTACTCCCGTAGCCCAGCAATGTAAGCACCAGATCAAGAGGTTTACTCCCTGTACCCAGCAGTGTATGCACTAGATCAAGAGGATTACTCCCTGTAGCCCAGCTGTGTAAGGACTAGATCAAGATGTTTACTCCCTGTAGCCCAGCAGTGTATGCACCAGATCAAGTGGTTTACTCCCGTAGCCCAGCAATGTAAGCACCAGATCAAGAGGTTTACTCCCTGTACCCAGCAGTGTATGCACTAGATCAAGAGGCTTACTCCCGTAGCCCAGCAGTGTACGCAGTAGATCAAGAGGTTTACTCCCTGTAGCCCAGTAGTGTACGCAGTAGATCAAGAGGTTTACTCCCTGTAGCCCAGCAGTGTATGCACTAGATCAAGAGGTTTACTCCCGTAGCCCAGCAGTGTACGCAGTAGATCAAGAGGTCTACTCCCTGTAGCCCAGCAGTGTAAGCACTAGATTAAGAGGTTTATTCCCTGTAGCCCAGCAGTGTATGCACTAGATCAAGAGGTTTACTCCCTGTAGCCCATCAGTGTAAGCACTAGATCAAGAGGTTTACTCCCTGTAGCCCAGCAGTGTACGCAGTAGATCAAGAGGTTTACTCCCTGTAGCCCAGCAGTGTACGCAGTAGATCAAGAGGTTTACTCCCTGTAGCCCAGCAGTGTACGCAGTAGATCAAGAGGTTTACTCCCTGTAGCCCAGCAGTGTACGCAGTAGATCAAGAGGTTTACTCCCTGTAGCCCAGCAGTGTACGCAGTAGATCAAGAGGTTTACTCCCTGTAGCCCAGCAGTGTACGCAGTAGATCAAGAGGTTTACTCCCTGTAGCCCAGCAGTGTACGCAGTAGATCAAGAGGTTTACTCCCTGTAGCCCAGCAGTGTACGCAGTAGATCAAGAGGTTTACTCCCTGTAGCCCAGCAGTGTACGCAGTAGATCAAGAGGTTTACTCCCTGTAGCCCAGCAGTGTACGCAGTAGATCAAGAGGTTTACTCCCTGTAGCCCAGCAGTGTACGCAGTAGATCAAGAGGTTTACTCCCTGTAGCCCAGCAGTGTACGCAGTAGATCAAGAGGTTTACTCCCTGTAGCCCAGCAGTGTACGCAGTAGATCAAGAGGTTTACTCCCTGTAGCCCAGTAGTGTACGCAGTAGATCAAGAGGTTTACTCCCTGTAGCCCAGCAGTGTACGCAGTAGATCAAGAGGTTTACTCCCTGTAGCCTAGCAGTGTACGCAGTAGATCAAGAGGTTTACTCCCTGTAGCCCAGCAGTGTACGCAGTAGATCAAGAGGTTTACTCCCTGTAGCCCAGCAGTGTACGCAGTAGATCAAGAGGTTTACTCCCTGTAGCCCAGCAGTGTACGCAGTAGATCAAGAGGTTTACTCCCTGTAGCCCAGCAGTGTACGCAGTAGATCAAGAGGTTTACTCCCTGTAGCCCAGCAGTGTACGCAGTAGATCAAGAGGTTTACTCCCTGTAGCCCAGCAGTGTACGCAGTAGATCAAGAAGTTTACTCCCTGTAGCCCAGCAGTGTACGCAGTAGATCAAGAGGTTTACTCCCTGTAGCCCAGCAGTGTACGCAGTAGATCAAGAGGTTTACTCCCTGTAGCCCAGCAGTGTACGCAGTAGATCAAGAGGTTTACTCCCTGTAGCCCAGCAGTGTACGCAGTAGATCAAGAGGTTTACTCCCTGTAGCCCAGCAGTGTACGCAGTAGATCAAGAAGTTTACTCCCTGTAGCCCAGCAGTGTATGCACTAGATCAAGAGGTTTACTCCCTGTAACCCAGCAGTGTATGCACTAGATCAAGAGGTTTACTCCCTGTAGCCCAGCAATGTAAGCACTAGATCAAGAGGTTTACTCCCTGTAGCCCAGCAGTGTACACAGTAGATCAAGTGGTTTACTCCCTGTAACCCAGCAATGTATGCACTAGATCAAGAGGTCACGAGCATGTTAACTTCACCGTTTGCTGTCCTCGTCGGGTACCACTTTAGTTCTTCTGCAGCAGTTGGCATGTTTCCACTTACTTTTGCCTTCTACCTTCACCACTGAATTAGTAATTAACAGCACTTCATTAGGACCTTCCTATCAAGCTCCTCGTGGTTCCTGAATCAGGAACACTTGCCAGGAACCAGGGAGGGTCCTCCTTCTGGTGGATCATTGCAAGTGGTAGAAACCTGTTAAGAAGCAGGCTGGACAGCTTGAGTTAATTTCACATGAGAATTGAACTGTCTGCTATAATGTGTACATCAGCCTCTCTGAGATTGAGGGCTCCCAGAAGTGACAAATATGTCCAAGGGATTGTATGTGCTGTGCCAGATAAGAAAGCAAACTACCAGACTGTGACTAATGTCACACCTCCATATTCCATCACTGTTTAACTTCCCAACATTCTCCATTTAGACCCACTTTTCCTGGCAGGTTCACTGAATATGGTCTTGGTAATTTTATTTATTTTACTTCAGTTACCCCTTTCCATGCTGCAGTTTTTGCAATTTCACCCGCAAATGCATTTCCATGGTTTTCCATTGTGGTCATTTTGGAGCGGCTTTTACAATTTAATACAGCAACTTCTGACTGCAGATCTACACCACTCATGAGTTCTTGTACTAGTTGGTCATTCTTGATTGGAGGCCCTGTAGCCGTAAGAAATCAAGAATCAGTGTAGTTAGTAGCTCATCATTCTTCTCCCAACTTACAGGCTTCAATCAGAGCTTTCAGATTTGCCTGTTGAACAGAGGTACCAGGAGCATTGCTTCCTGATGCTGGCACTTCAGTTCCAGAAACTATCATATCTTCAGTTACAGTATCAGATTTTTAGCAGAGTAATAACCAACAGAACTCCATCAGTCTCCATGTTCTTGAGTTAAGACTGCCATCATGTTTCTCATTGACATACAGGGTAAATAATTTACCTGTATTAGGAAATTTTAATGCAGATGCAATATACAATGTCACCTTTAACGTTTGAAACACATTCATTTGTTCTTCATTAAGAGTCATAGGGGCATCTGAGGATTTACTGCCTTTCAACAGATTGTGTGGTTGAACAATAGTTGATGTATCTGCCATTAGATTGTCAATACATTGATTAGCAATGGTTTCATCTTCAGTCCTGTGTGCCTTCACTCCCTTGGTCTCTACTGGAGCAAGTTGCAACATAGCTTTTAAACACAAAGTACACTGCAGATGCTGTGGGCAAATCAACACATACAAACAAGCTGGATGAACTCAGCAGTTCAGGTAGCATCCGTTGAAAGGAGCAGTCAACATTTTGGGCCGAGACCCTTCGTCAGGACTGAAGAAGGTGGGAGGAGGGTGGAAAACTAATCAGAGGAAAGATCAAGGGGTGGGAGACGAGAAGCAGGGAGGGGATAGGCAGGAGAGGTGAAGAAGGAATCTAAGGGGAAAGCACTATGGGTGCTAGAAGAAGGCAGAATCATGAGGGAGGTGATAGGCAGCTAGAGGAGGAGGCAGAGTGAAAGTGGGATGGGGGAAGGGAGAGGGAGGGAATTACTGGAAGTTGGAGAATTCGATGTTCATACCAAGGGACTGTTGACTCCCCAGACAGTACATGAGGTGTTGCTCAATAATCTATTGCATCCGGTGCTCCCGGTGCGGCCTCCTCTACATCGGCAAGACCCGACACAGATTGGGGGGACCGCTTCGTCGAGCACCTCCACTCCGTCTGCAACAACAGACAGTATCTCCTGGTTGCCACCCACTTCAACTCTGCTTCATATTCCCATTCAGATATGTCGATACTGCCATGATGAGGCCAAACTCAGTTTGGAGGAGCAACACCTCATATACCATCTGGGTAGTCTCCAGCCCCTTGGTATGAACACTGAATTCTCCAACTTCTGGTAATTCCCTCCCTCTCACTTCCCCTATCACACTTTCACTCTGCCTCCTCTTCTAGCTGCCTAGCTCTCATGATTCTGCCTTCTTCTACTACCTATAGTGCTTTCCCCTTAGCTTCCTTCTTCACCTCTCCTGCCTATCCCCTCTCTGCTTCCCCTCTCCCACCCCTTGATCTTTCCTCTGATTGGTTTTACACCCTCCCCCCACCTTCTTTATGGGGCTCCTGCCCCCTCCTTCTTCAGTCCTGAGGAAGGGTCTCGGCCCGAAATGTTGTCTGCTCCTTTCAACGGATGCTGCCCGACCTGCTGAGTTCATCCAGCTTGTTTGTATGTGGTAACATAGCTTTTAATCTTGTTGTTTCATCACTATCATCCTCAGTTGAGTTGATAGGGGTCGCTGTAGAGTCCATGTCATGCCCATCCTTGGGTTTCAGATAGTGTCACGGTGTCAGGAGACTGTGAGCTGTTTCCCAGCGCAGAACGCCAGATCTTACCCATAAATCACAAGCAGCCATTCCTGGTTTTCCGTTTCCCTCAATGATTCTCTACATTTTATTGCATGGCTTCTTATTCTTAATAAACTTAACATTGCTGGCATTTTTTGTCCAGACTTTTCCATTAATTTTAATCAAACTGAAAGTTTTATTCAGTTAAGAGCTCTTAGTAGGTTTCACTACTTTTGCCAATGTTTTGATTTGATCTTAATTCCTATACAATTTATAATTTTTGGACCGCAATCTCAAATTACTAACAGGTTGTAACTGAAATTTTAAGCTTTCTCTGTGCTCCACTTGCACATATTTAAGTTTTCTGACAAACTCTACTGGCTTGCACACATTAATTTTTTTTATTCACACTCTGCTGCTTGTAAGATTTAATATTTTTTGATGTTCTACCATCTTGTGTATTTAATCTGCGCCCTACCAGCTTGCACATTGCTCTACTGGACTTCCATATAATTTTTACAGATCTGTTTTTCTTCAAAATAGCCATGCAGTATTTTCTGATGTACAGGAGCCAGAACAAGTTGTTTCTCTTTGACAAATTACATCAGATGAAGTTCTTAAATTCTTTTGTTGAGTGTTAAAAATTCCACTTTTGCTGTTATTATTCTAAGTCCTTAAACTTTGCAACCATTCTTCGCTGACCATGCCAATTACTGGGTTCTGATGTTTCAATCAGAAGTTAGGAAAGAGGCACAAAAGTTGCTGCTTCATGATTGTTTTATAAAGTGCTAACAGAACAAGGAGAGTTGGAAACTGACTATGATAAAGGTGTACTGATTGAAGAGAAGGAAAGTCAAGAGACAAACATGGTACTGACTTGTGGTCAGCAATTTTGATACTGACAGATAAGGAAAATCCCATTCAAACTAGTAGATAAGATTCAACCAATGAGAAAGCTCTTATCTAAATAATACAGCACCAAGAAGCTTCCAGAACTTCCCAGAATTATACAAATATAATCACTAGGGGACACATTGAAAAACTGCATATATGCACTGTGATCACGAGGCAGCAATTACTTGTAGATAAGTAATAATATAAAATATAAGTAGATAATTAATTGTTAAACTACAAATGAAATAACGATTAAACAGTCTAATCTACGAATAATCATTTGGATCCAATATACCTTAGTTGCAATCAAGTCACTGTTTTCAATCATATTGAGGACAATTTATCAGGTGTATTACAATACTGAAGTGGTTTATGCATGGCATCCCAATACATCAGCTAAATATTGACATTTTGCACTGATACAAAGGTGAACTGAATAAAAATGCTCTTCCTTACCATCTCATCAGCAAGTATACCATTAATTCCATTTTCATAAAGAGAAATCATCCAGTTCAATCCACGTATTTGATAATCTCTAAGGGTTCCTGATTTCACATCTAGAATTCAAAGAAAATTTGAAATGAAATGGTTGACTTTAATTCCTTTTTTTACAAACTAGCAAATTCAGTGCAGCTTCCAGTAGATAAAAAAAAAACTTGTACGATGATTAAATCCATAAAATAATGTGATTTCAGCAGCCCTCTGTCTCAAATGACTATAATAACACACTATTTGGACTACAGGGCCAAAGAGTCCCATAATTTTCACAGAATTATTGGGATTTCAACTTTGTCTTGGCAATGTTTCGAGAAAAGTATGAAATAAGATTTCAAATTAATTACTCGCACGAGGACTAACCTTACTTCAACAGCTCTTTAGATAGATATACTCTGACCTTCAGCAAGGACTCTATCGAGTGGAAGTAACAATGAAAATAGTCTCCCATAAAATGACAATCATTCACCGTTACAGTCAAGAGAAAGCAAGTACATGAACAGTACAATGTTCACCAGCTTTGAGAGCTGACAGCAATTTTATCTCCACTGAACAAACAGGTTGAAACCCGAGATGAGATGAGTGGACCAAGAATGGTATGCGAGTTCTCAACTTCTAGTTAGGGATTCAATACTTACAAGAGCATAAGAGACAGAAGCAAGGGTAGCCCTGACATACTAGGCCAGGCATGGGCAAACTACGGCCCGCAGGCCATATGCGGCCCGTTAAGCTTTTTAATCCGGCCCGCAGAATTTGATGAAATTATATTAATAAACCTTGTTAACATTTTTCCCTGCAATTCTGGCGTTTTCCCGATAGATGACGCACTCTATATACATTTGTGGCGACCCATTTCCTGGCACATCCGAACCGGCTCACAATTAGCCAGCCTTCCGGCTAAGGGAGATGGCCTACGGGGGTTTGCGAGCACAGAGCTTTGGAGCCTCTGTGCCACGGGGGGGCAGGTTGAGGGAGGCTTAAAAGTGAGGCTGGGGATTTCGAATAAAGTTTTTTTCTTCGACTGCAGTTACCGACACCGTGTCGTAATTTTAGCACTGCATGTAGCACACCGCTACACATTGACCTTTGTTGAGGTGCAGCGTATTACTCCACATTTGCGCTTTACTCTTTGTTCGTCTCGTCCTATTTGTGTGAACAGGCGTTCAGCGTCATGGACATCAACAAAGCCAGCCACAGATCCAAGTCAACTGACCAACACCTCAGATCCATCCTGAGAAGCGCCACAACAAAACTAAATCCAGACTTTGATGCACTGGCTAAAAAGGGAGACCAACAACACTGTTCCCACTGAAATTAAAAATAAGTTTCTTCATTGTGTTATGTAAAAAATGCATTTGAAAATATTTTTTTCAATAAGCCTTACATGTTACATGTCATTTCTGTTAAGTGATGGACATGAGTAGTGCGCAGGTGCATGTACGTTCTCAAAATAAAAAATGCGCTCCAGATCAAATAACGCGCTCTGCATACTGGCGCGCTCTCACTGTTCTGTCTTTGTGCTGGTCGTTGTTGAGTTTTGGCACAGGGGACAATTGAATAAGAAGGAGCAGGACAAGTAGACCTGCATCTCCTACCGTTTTTGAAATAAAGACAGTCAGGAGGAGAGTGATGATGATAATATCTTTCTTTTTCAATCTTTTTATTAAATTTCATATATTAAAAAAAAACAACACATAATAATGAATAGATTACAGATTCAATAAACTTGAGATTACATTAGTAATAGGATAATAATATCCTATTAAAACATCCATCAACAAAAGGTACATAAATCAATCAAGTCTATATAAATATATATGAAAAAAAAACAAAAATAATCATCAAAAAAAGAGAAAAAAAAAAATTGAGATTATATATGAGAAAAAATATATATTGAAAAAAAAATACTAAACTATAACTAACATGGGCAATAATAGTACTTTATAAATATATGAAGGTGTCAAGAAAAGAACTCCGGAACTCCATACCTGAACAAGGATAAGTAGAGAAAAGGATCTGAAATAGGCCAAATTAATTCATATGAAAGTGTCGAATAAATGGTCCCCAGGTTTCTTCAAATTTAATTGAAGAATCAAAGATAGTGCTTCTGATTTTTTCCAAACTCAAATAAGAAATAGTTTGGGAGAACCACTGAAATATAGTAGGAGGATTTACTTCTTTCCAGTTTTGTAATATAGACCTTCTGGCCATTAATGTTACAAAGGCAATCATTCGTCTGATTGAAGGGGAAAGCTGATTGCCATCTTCATTTGGTATACCGAAAATTGCAGTAATAAAATGGGGTTGTAAATCGATATTCCATACTGAGGAAATGACATCAAAAATGTCCTTCCAATAGTTATGTAAAGTGGGACATGTCCAAAACATGTGAGTCAATGAAGCCACTTCTAAGTGACATCTGTCACATTGAGGATTAATATGCGAATAAAATCGGGCAAGCTTATCTTTAGACATATAAGCTCTATGTACAATTTTAAATTGTATTAAAGCATGTTTAGCACAAATAGAGGAGGAATTAACCATTTGTAAAATTTTTTCCCATTTATCTGTTGATATATTACATCGAAGTTCTTTTTCCCATTTTTGTCTAATTCTATCCGATATTTCTGGCTGTATCTTCATAATCATGTTATAAATAAAAGCTACTAATCCCTTCTGACAAGGATTAAAAGTAAAAATCAAATCTGAAAAATCCGATGGAGTTGAATTAGGAAAAGATGGAAGAATTTTATGTAAGAAATTTCTAATTTGTAAGTATCTAAAAAAATTAGATTTAGGTAATTCAAATTTGTTGGATAGTTGATCAAAAGACATCAAAGTACCTTCAAAAAAAAGATCACGAAAACATTTTATACCTTTCCTTTTCCATATACTAAAAGCTTGATCTGTCAATGAAGGTTTAAAAAAAAAATTACATAAAATAGGGCTGTCCAGAGCAAAGTTTTTCAGATTAAAAAATTTGCGAAATTGAAACCAAATTCGTAGTGTATGTTTAACAACAGGGTTAGATATCTGTTTATTGAATTTGGCTAAATCAATAGGAAGAAAAGAACCAAGAACGGAAAATATAGAATATCTCTTAACCTCACTACATTCCAAATTTACCCACTGTGGGCACACAGGTGAATCCAAATCTAGTTTCCAGTACATTAGGTTACGAATATTATTCGCCCAATAATAAAATCTAAAGTTAGGTAAAGCTAGACCACCATCTTTTTTAGACTTTTGTAATTGCCTTTTGCTTAACCTAGGATTTTTATTTTGCCACACAAATGAGGAAATTTTTGAATCAATATTATCAAAAAAAGATTTAGGAATAAAAATTGGTAAAGCTTGGAATAAATATAAAAATTTCAGTAAAATCATCATTTTAATAGCATTAATCCGACCAACTAATGATAAAAATAAGGGAGACCATCTTGTAGTAAGTTGCTGAATTTGATGAAGCATAGGTAAAAAATTCAGTCCAAATAAATCTTTATATTTCTTGGTGATTTTTATACCTAAATAGATAAAGTTATCAGTAACAACTTTAAATGGCATCCTATCACTCAATAAAGTTTGCGCGTTTAAAGGGAATAACTCACTCTTATCTAAGTTTAACTTATAACCAGAAAAGCTACCAAATTGAGCCAACAAGGATAAAATAGCAGGAATAGACCTACTAGGATTAGAAATATATAACAACAAATCATCAGCATAAAGCGATAATTTGTATAACTTCTCATTACGGGTAATACCAAAAATATTAGGAGACTCACGAATAGCAATAGCTAAAGGTTCTAATGCAATATTAAATAATAAAGGACTTAAAGGACAACCTTGTCTCATACCACGAGATAATTGAAAAAAAGAGGATCTATAATTATTTGTAAGAACAGAAGCAACAGGTTTATAATATATTAATTTAATCCATGATATAAAATTAGGACTAAAATTAAAGTTTCTCAATGCATTAAATAAATATGTCCATTCAACTCTATCAAAGGCTTTTTCAGCATCTAATGAGATAACACATTCTGGGGTTGTAGGTGATGAAGTATAAATTATGTTAATCAATTTTCTAATATTAAAAAAGGAATACCGATTCCTAATAAAACCAGTTTGATCTTCTGAAATAATCTGTGGTAATACCTTTTCTAATCTAATGGCTAAAATTTTTGTAAGAATCTTAGAGTCTACATTTAATAATGATATAGGGCGATAAGATGCACATAAAGTAGGATCTTTATCTTTTTTAAGAATTAGAGAGATAGTAGCTTCATAAAACGATTGAGGTAATCTCTTCTTAACAAACGCATCATTAAAGATTTCACATAGCCAAGGAGAAAGCAATAAAGAAAAAGTTTTAAAAAATTCTACAATAAAACCATCAGGACCAGGAGCTTTCCCTGAATTCATTGATGAGATAGCCTCTCTTATTTCATCCATAGAAATAGGAGCATCAAGCAAGCTACAATCTTCATCTATCAGTTTAGGAATATTCAAGTTATTAAAAAAATTATCCATCGTAAACCGGTCACCGTCAAATTCTGATTGATATAAAGATTTATAAAAATCTTGAAAAGTGTTATTGATTTCTTTATAATCAGTAGTTAAATTACCGTCTTGTTTACGAATTTTAATAATTTGTCGCTTAGTCGAAATAGCTTTTAATTGATTAGCTAACAATTTACCAGTTCGATCACTATGAATATAAAATTGAGCCCTAGTCTTAATTAATTGATTCTCAATTGAAGAAGATAATAATAAACTATGTTCCATTTGAAGCTCAACTCTCTTCTTATAAAGTTCTTTGGTAGGAGTAACGGAATAAATCTTATCAATTTCTTTAATTTTATCCACCAATAAAGCTATATCTGAATATCTTTGTTTTCTTTTACCAGCGGAATATGAAATAATTTGTTCACGAATAAAAGCCTTGAAAGAGTCCCAAAGTATTCCTTTGTCAATCTCTTCATTATAGTTTGTTGAAAAAAATAAGTCAATTTGTTGTTTTATGAAGGTAATAAATTCTGGATCTTGAAGCAAAGTAGCATTAAGTCTCCAAGATCTAGTATTGATAGAAGAGTCCAGAATCTTAATAGATAACTTCAAAGGCGCATGATCCGAAATAGCAATAGAATCGTATTTACAATCAATAACATCTGTTAATAAACGATGATCAATAAGGAAATAATCAATTCTAGAATAACTATGATATACATGTGAAAAAAATGAAAATTCTTTATCTTTAGGGTTCAAAAACCGCCATATTTCAGTAATTCCAGAATCAACCATAAAAGAATTAATAAGTAAAGCTGATCTATTCGGAAGAGTTCGAATAGGTTTAGATCTATCCATCGAAGGATTCAAACAACAATTAAAGTCTCCACCCATAATCAACATATATTCATTCAAATTAGGAAGAGAAGTAAATAAACGTTTAAAAAATTCAGGACAATCAAAGTTTGGAGCATAAATATTAACTAAAACAACTTTCCGATTAAAAAGTGAACCAGTTATCAACAAAAATCTACCCTGTGGATCAGAAATAATTTCATAATGTGTAAACGAAATTGAGGCGTCTATAAAAATAGACACACCCCTAATTTTAGCGGTACAATTTGAGTGAAATTGTTGTCCCTTCCAGAACCTAAAAAAACGTTGATTATCCTCCCTCCTAATATGGGTCTCCTGTGCAAAAATAATATTAGCGTTCAATCTATGGAATACTTTAAATATTTTTTTACGTTTAATCGGATGATTTAAACCATTAGTATTCCACGAGATAAAGTTAATAGATTTATCCATCATACCAATATTAATTGTGTGTATCATAAAAGGTTAAAAAGACACATAACCCACAATTTAGGAAGAAGGAAAATTGATTCAGGAGCAACCGGAGATCCTGACACCTCAACAATATTAACAATTTAAAGTCAGCCCATAAACTAAAAGCAAAAAAATAAAAAGCAAAAGCATGAAAAAAGATCCCTCCCCCCTCCCCCCACCCTTTGAAAGAAAGCCAAGCGGCAGGCGCATAAACTAATACTAATATTACCCCCATTTCAAGATGGCAGCTCCATAAGAAAATTTTTTTAAGAAAAAACTATATAACACCCTAATTAAAATATAGAGTTGCAAAAAAAAATATATATACCTACATATATATATATATACATACACATACACACACATATCAGACAAGTCAAAAAAAAACTAAAATAGTAAAACCAGAAAAATCATTAATAAAAAAAAATGAACATTAAAGTTTAAAAATGTGATACACCTTTAAAAAAGAAATTCCATATTCAGATACAAAGATGACGTTTCACAAGCCAAGACTTATGGGAAGAAGAAACGACATTTTGAGAAAGCCATATTACAAAATATGAATATAAATTCAGCAATCTAATAAGAAAATTTAGTAAAAAAAAAGTTATCAAAATAGAATTTTTTTTTTAAAAAAAAGGATTTAATAGACTACAACATATATAAAAAAAAAGACTAAAAAAAAGAATTCAAAACCTTTGTTCCATTTCTAAATACAGGCAAGCAAATAAACGCTTATAAAAAGTAAAGACTTATGGGAAGAAGAAACGACATTTTGAAAAAATAATTCATTATTACAAAATACAAACGTGTATAAAGAAGGATATTATAAAAATTAAAACAGCATCTATAAGCAATAATAATAGTAGTAAAAAAAAAGACCCAGACCCATAATTCAAAATAAAAAGTTATAACCCAACTTCCAGGGTTAAAACTTAAAATGAAATGGCATCCTCACTCCAAAAAAAAATCTTCAATGTAACTCATAGTTCAAGTTGCACTAGAGGATCGATATTCTTCAACAAATTTCTTCGCTTCTTCAGGAGTGTTAAAAAAGTGTAGACTGTTGTCGGGCAGCACCATTCTAAGCTTCGCTGGATACATTAAAGCTTGTTTAAATCCAATCGAATGAATCTCTGCCATCACTGGTTTAAAAGCGATCCTGGCTTTCATTACTTCATACGAATAGTCCTCAACAATTCGAAATGAGTAATTTTTGAAGGAGATCATACCTTTTTTACGAGCTAACCGAATTAGAAGCTCTTTCTCACGAGGATAATGAAGGCGAACAATCACCGCTCGTGGTTTATCAGACACAGACGAAAGCCTCGCAACTCTGTGAGCGCGGTCGATAACAGGTTCATTTTTCAAACCTTCACCACCGAAAATTTCCCACAGTAATTTAGAGAAAAATTCAGTTAAATCACCGGACTCAACTTTTTCGGGAATTCCGATGATGCGCAAATTCTGTCTGCGAGAACGATTTTCAAGATCAGTAATTTTAAACTTATACTGATCTAAAGTTTTAGCAGTCGACTCTATCTTCTTCTCTAACACTTCAATTGTACGTGCTTTTTCACAAATTGATTGTTCAAGAGTCGTGATCTTATTTCCAAGCTGCTGAACCACTAACGCCTGCGACTGAAACTTAGTTTCAAGCGATTTAACAACTCCTTCAAAATCGGATATTTTCGTAGTAATCCTCCTTTCCAAACTTAACAGTTTACTGTCCAATTTACCTTCTAGTCTGCCTTCCAGACCCGCAAATTTAGCATCCAGTTTATTGTCCAATTTACCTTCCATACCCGCAAATTTAACATCCAGTTTAATGTCCAAAAGACCAGAAATTGCGTCGATGGATACAGGATCCTTAGCCGATTTCTTACTTGTAGCCATTTTAGGTTTGACAAGATTAGATCAACTATTATTTTAGGAAAAAAGGTCAATCAAAGGTAGCAACTCATATGATTAAGTTCGAAAAGATCTAATTAAAGGGTGATTATAGTTAAAAAAATAAAGAGCGCCTAAAAGGCAGATGCTTACGTCGCCATCTTGAAACTCCACCCCCCAGATCGATGATAATATCTTGAAGGATAACAGAATTTTCAGTGCTTTTAAATAATAACTGTTACTATTTAAAAAAGCTGTATTTTATTCGTTTAATTTTCAGTGTTTTAAAAGTCATTTCAATAAATAGCTAAATACCATGGGACTTCAAAGACAGATATTTTGTTGTAATGCATTTGTTCATTTTCAATTGAAATTAAAGCACATGTTTTCTACATATCCCATGATATTTTATTTTCTCTTATGAGGTGTATTACCAAAACACTCCGTCCATCTGCTCCTGGTCCGGCCCCCCTGTCAAATTTTAGAACCCTTTGTGGCCCACAAGTCAAAAAGTTTGCCCACCCCGTACTAGGCAATAAGATCATGACTGACATTTTACATCACTGCCACTTCCCTTTTACAATCACATATCACCCTCTCCCTTAATATCCAAAAAAAAACTATTTATTTCTCACTTTAAAACACTGACTGAGCTTCCACTACCTTCTTGGGTAGTGAATTCCATCTTCACTCTCCTCTGTGAAAATATTTCCTCTCATTTTGCCGTCAAAATTATTTTTTTCTTATTTTGACAACTGCTTCTAGAATCACCAACCTGGTTTCTTGTATCAAACCAGCCAAACTCATAAGAATTTTATACATTTCAACAAGATTATACTGTATATGGTCTTGCTACAACTCCCATATTCTATAATATAGTAATTCAAAAGTTTGTGCTTTGTTTCAATGGACAAACTTGTGTATATATGTGTAGTGTACATAGCTCTCTGATCTGTAAGTGGTATATTCTCTGCAGTTAAAATGACACTGGATTTCACATATGGTCAAAAATTGATTATGTTACTGAAACTATTAACCTAATGTGTTCAACATAGAGATTTTACATACCTAAGCTTTAAATTGTGAAAAATATCAGAGGGAAAGTGTGGGGAGAATAAAAGAATATGGAATTAATGTAGAATTGATGGCAATGGATGATTGATGGTCAGGTCAGTATTGAATCAGTGGGTCGAGGAGGCTGATTCTGTATTGTACAAGTACCTAATAATTAATACTGGTCAATTACTTTACAAGGGCTCAGGCTAGATACTCATTATTTATGTTCAAATCATTTTCAAGAAAGACCTTCTGTAAAAATCTAAATAGCAAAGGCAGAATGAACAAAATGACTGTAATTGGGCCAGGTTGTGTTTACAGTATCAATGGCCACTGTAAATGCAATAGCACCACTCATAGGAACTGTTTTGCAACTGCACAGTTAAATTTCTTTCAAACCGTTTTTCAAAAGAACGATTTAATTCGATAGAAGTATATAATGTTTGTAAAAGTAGATTCAATGTACAACAAAAAAAACTTGCAACACATTTATGAATACATGATCCCTAAATCTAGTAACACCACTCAGCAAATCATGGTCATACTTACAGGATGGTGATTCTTCAAATCGAACACACACATTCGATGCCTTTTTACTTTCAGAAAGCAGTTCTTCATCCTCCTCCTGTTCTGTACGTCGATGACGATTGCTTAATGTTGGCAAGATCAGAATCAGCATAGAAATCTTAAAACTACAACATTTATATCAATATATATTTTAACTGGAGTATAGTAATGCAAAAAAAACGTGAAAGGTATAACCAGACGTGTGGTGGAGGAGAAGAGTGATGGGTTGATGGTGATAAATTGAATGTCTAACACATGCACAAAACCATCACTCGACTTGCAGACTATTGGAAAACAGACATGAGTTTTGGAAAGTTTGATTTATAAATTCAAATTATTCACTGGAAGACGTAAACATGTTCATGTCTTAGATATTTTAAATCCCTGCCACAGAAATGTGGCATCTATAGAAATCAGCTAGTACAAATTTACTTTTTTTAAACAGTTTTGATGCCTGTGTTTCTTCACAACCCAAATATCTCTCAGTTTTCATGATAACTAAATATTAAGAATAATATAACACACACTGACATGCAAAAGTTTGGGCACCCCAGTCAAAATTTCTGTTACTATGAATATCTAAGTGAGTAAAAGATGACCTGATTTCCAAAAGGCATACAGTTAAAGATGACACATTTCTTTAATATTTTAAGCAAGATTACTTTTTTATTTCCATCTTTTAGTTTCAAAATAACAAAAAAGGAAAAGGGCCCAAAGCAAAAGTTTGGGCACACTGCAAGGTCAGTCCTTAGTAACGCCCCCTTTGACAAGTATCACAGCTTGTAAATGCTTTCTGGAGCCAGCTAAGAGTCTTTCAATACTTGTTTGGGGAATTTTCACCCATTCTTCCTTGCAAAAGGCTTCTAGTTCTGTGAGATTCTTGGGCCATCTTACATGCACTGCTCTTTTGAGGTCTGTCCACAGATTTTCGATGATGTTTAGGTTGTGAGGGCCATGGCAAAACCTTCAGCTTGCGCCTCTTGAGGTAGTCTGTTGTGGATTTTGAGGTGTGTTTAGGATCATTATCCTGTTGTAGAAGCCATCCTCTTCTCATCTTCAGCTTTTTTTTTTACAGATGGTGTGATGTTTGCTTCCAGAATTTGCTGGTATTTCATTTAATTCATTCTTCCCTCAACCAGTGAAATGTTCCCCATGCCACTGGCTGCAACACAAGCCCAATGCATGATCGATCCACCCCCATGCTTAACAGTTGGAGAGGTGTTCTTTTCATGAAATTCTGCACCCTTTTTTCTCTAAACATACAGTCAAAAAGTTCTAGTTTAACTTCATCAATCCACAGGACTTGTTTCCAAAATGCATCAGGCTTGTTTGGATGTTCCTTTGCAAACTTCTGATGCTGAATTTTGTGGTGAGGACAGAGGAAAGGTTTTCTTCTGATGACTCTTCCATGAAGGTCATATTTGTGTAGGTGTCACTGCAGTAGAACAGTGCACCTCCACACCAGAGCTTGCTAATCTTCCTGAAGGTCTTTTGTAGTCAAATGGGGGTTTTGATTTGCCTTTCTAGCAATGCTATGAGCAGTTCTCACGGAAAGTTTTCTTGGTCTTCCAGACCTCAACTTGACCTCCACCGTTCCTGTTAACTGTCATTTCTTAATTACATTACGAACTGAGGAAACAGCTACCTGAAAATGCTTTGCTATCTTCTTATAGCCTTCTCCTGCTCTGTGGGCATCACTTATTTTAATTTTCAGAGTGCTAGGCAGCTGCTTAGAGGAGCCCATGGCTGCTGATTGTTTGAGGAGTCAGGGTATTTATAAAGCTTTGAAATTTGCATCACCTGGCCTTTCTTAATGATGACTGTGAACAAGCCATAGCCCTAACAAACTAATTAAGGTCTGAGAACCTTGGTAAAAGTTATCTGAGAGCTCAAATCTCTTGGGGTGCCCAAACTTTTGCATGGTGCTCCTTTCCTTTTTTCACCCACTCCAAAACTGTACAAAACACAAATAATACACTAATCTTGCTTAAAATGTTGAAAAGAATGTTTCATCTTTAACTTTATGACTTTTGGAGATCAATTCATCTTCTACTCATTTAACTATTCACAGTAACAGAAATTTTGACCGGGGTGCCCGAACTTTTGCATGCCACTGTACTCTATATGTTAACTGTTACTCAGCCAAAAATTTCTCTGCGATTTCAATTCATTCCAAACCTTTTTTATTACGCAGACATATGTCAGTCTTCTGTAGTAACATACAGAATTATGTTAGTACAGAAGTATGTTACTGGAGTACTAATGACTCCAGTAACTCAAGTAAAATAACTTTATTAAAATCACTGTTAAAAATTGGATTCATAGGTCCCATGGGACTATTCAAAAAGAGTACAACCCCATCAACATTCTTCTCTAAATCAACAACATTGAAAAGCAGACTTATTAGACAAGCATTCAACTTACTACTTGCTACCTTGTACACAACAGAATTACTGCCATCATTCATTTAAAGCAAGTTACCCCATATGTAACAGTGGTAGCACCAGAGAGATGAAATGAGGCTTTTTTCATATTTTATTTTTCTAAACCTTTGCTTTCTAAACGATTCTTCAGCTTTTTGCTTTCTCTACCTTTCAATTACCTGTTCTTTAGAACTGCAGCTCTGATTTTTGTTCTGCCTACATTTACTTGATTTTTCCAGTTTTGAAAATAAATATTTATTATCAGTTGTCAATGTTGTGGGACTGCAAATCAGTTCTTCATATTTCTTCACAGCATTGCATGCTGCCATACTATTCCACTGTTCAAAGGCTAAATGAGAATGCTACCTCAAGACTTCAGACTTGGCTTCCATTGGCAATTTAAAATTTATTTCACACCACCTACCCTAACAGCAGTATCTGACTAATAACAACAGCAACTTGGGAGTAAAGCTGAATGTCTCAGGAAAAAACTGTTTTGAAGCAACACTGCAGGAAGAGAGTAACAGCAGAGAGTAACATGTGGGCACAGATCACAGCTGTTAGGTCCACTATTTTAAAAGAAATTAATTTCACTGAGTGGTTAATTTCACCAGATGGAAGATGTGATCTATACAAGACCGATCTCCAATTTTAATTTCAGAGATAAACATTTTTAATCTTAGTTATGATTTTACAATGTAGCTTGTCAATTAGTTACATTTGAATTTAAACATGAAACCCTGGATAAAATGAAGCACTGTAATAGTAACACCTTGGAAATTTTCAGGAGGAATAACAGTTTTTTTTCCAGCATTGGGTGTTATGATAGAAAAGGCAGTATGTTCAATACAGGGCTTGATACTATCTCTGTCTCTATAGTAACTAATTTGAAATCTAGTGTTTCTACTTAGCTCAGGTGATGAACAAATAAGCCTCAGGTTTCATGATAATTGAATATTAAGGATATTAGTACATACTCCATATGTTGACTGTTACTCATCTGAAATCTTCTCTGAGATTTTAATTCATCCAATACCTTTTTTTAAGTTATGTATACATATGTCAGTCTTCTATACTAATGACTACAGTAACTCAAGTAAAATAATTTAATTAAAATCAATGTCAAAAATTGGATTCATAGATCCCATGGGACAATTCAAAAAGAGCATAACCTGGCCCCTTCCCTAAATCAATACCATTGAAAAACAGATTAACTAGACAGACATTCAACTTGTTACCTGGTACACAACAGAATTATTGCCATCATTCATTTAAGGCAAATTAGCATATTTGTAACAATAGAAATGCTGGAGAGATATAATGTTGCATTCTCTTTTTGCATTTTATTTCTCTAAACCTTTGTTTTATTTGAAACAAGTACTTGCTTTCTCTACCTTTCTCTACCAGTCTTTAGAACTGCAGTTCTGATTTTTGCTCTGCCTACAGTTACTTGATTTTTTCTATTTAAAAATTCAATATTTATTATCAGCTGTCGATTTTGTGGGCTGCAAGTCAGTTCTTCATACTTCTCCACAGCACTGCAAGCTGCCATACTCTTTCACTATTCCATAGCTAAATGAGAATGCTACTCCAAGACTTCAGTCTTGGCTTCCAATGACAATTGCAAAATTTCTTTCACACCACCTACCCTTACAGCAGCCTCTGACTAATAATCAACAGCAGGAGCCTGGAGAAAAGCTGAATGTCTCAGGAAAAGACTGCTATTTTGCAACACTGCAGGAACAGCGTAACAGCAGAGAGGAATATGTGGGTGCAGATCACAGCTTAAATTAATGTCACCAGATGGAAGATGTTCAAAGCAGTGACTGATGCTTTCTATTAGGTCCACAACTCAAAGCAGAATTATGGATCATTGTTCTAGGTAACTAAAACACATTTGCAAAGATTTACCATTGGACAACCAATGAATTTTCATGGTCCCAGAAACTCTCTATTTGTCTAGTCTGGTGGTATGTATAACCCCATCATCCATCCCTCCTGTCTGGTCAGTCCTCATCCACTCAGGTTTCTGCCGTGCCACCTTGCTTACATTGTACGCTGAGGACAAACCAATCAAGAGGGACAGACAATAGGGGTATAAATATCACCATACTAGACATGTCCAGACATCATCATTGGTGAAAATGGCAGAATTGGTCATTGAAACGTCGATTAAAATCGATACCTATACCTGGCTGGAAGCTCGAGAAGAGTTTATTCACCATATATGCTGGGAAAGCAGTAGAAATTTTTTTTTTAATTCTCTACTTGGCTCATTCTATAATTCTGCCTTTCCAGGCAATCACTTAAATTCCATGTACCCTTCGAGCTTAATGGATATACTGAAACATGTATTATAGTACTACATATTACCTAAAAAGGTGTGCTAAAGATGTGTTGCAACATCAATTGTCCAGAAAATCTGCCACTCTGACACTAACAAATTCTAAAGCATGCTAAATAAAATTTTTACGCTGATTGCTCAAAAGAAAACTAAAATGCAACTTATTTTATGAACGCAGAACAAATTTAAAAGTCCTTCACAGCTTTTCCAACACCTGTTTATATTCATGCCACACACAAAACTAAATTAACCATAGCAATATACTGAAAGGCTCGCATCAACATTATATGATGAGGAAAGATTTACGGAATTATAATAATAGGTTATAGAGTTATATAGCACAGACAGGTTCTTTGGTCCAACTCATTAATATTGACGAGGATGCCTACCTGCACTAGTCCCATTTGCTTGTGTTTAGGCAATATCCCTCTAAATCAGGAGTTCCCTACCTGGAGTCAACAGACCCTTGGTTAATGGCAGGGGTCCACGGCATAAAAAAGGATGGAAATCCCTGCTCTAAATCCTTCCTATCCATACATCAGTCTAAGTAAAACCTTTCTCAATATTGCAACTGAAATTGTTCCTGCCTTTCCTCTGGCAGTTCATTCCATATACCAATAAACACAAGAGATTTTGGAGATGCTGGAAAATGCTGGAGGAACTCAACAGGTCATGCCTAATGAAAGGTCTCCGTCCAAATAAAGAAAAGATGGGAGGTGGGGGCACGGTAGCGTAGCAATCAGCATAATGCCAATTTAGCACCAGCAACCTTGGATTCAATTCTTCCACCGACTGTAAGGAGTTTGTATGTTCACCGCATGACTGAGTGGGTTTCCTCCCACATTCCAAAAACATAGGGGTGAGTAGGTTAATTGGTTACATGAGTGTAATTGGGCAGTGTGGGTTCGTTGGGCCGAAAGGGGCTGTTTCCATGCAGTAATCACTAAATAAATAAACAAACAAACAAACAAGATGAAAAACAGCACCAATACTCCTCATCCTTTTTACAAGAAACAATCTGCTGAAAGACCTCAGTGGGTCAAGCAGCAATTATAGGAGGAAAGAAATTGATGATAGTTCAGGTTCTGATTCAGGGTTCCGACCCAAACATGGACAACTCCTTTCCTCCCATAGTTGCTGTCTGACCTTCTAAGTGCATCCAGCAGATTGACTGTTGTTTCAGATTGCATAATCTTCTGAGGGACACATCATCTTGTGTCTCTCTTCTCATCTTTTCTCATTTTGGATCTTATTGAGCTTGTCTGAAATAGACACTAGATTCACGACTAATTGAAAAGTAAAATGATAACGACTTTTTAGCCATCATTCATCAGATTCAGGAAGTTAATAAACCCTTCTCTATGAAAATAAAATGGGGAAGAGCATTTAAAATTAAGAATCACTTGATCATTATAGGTTCTAAATATTTATGACAAGCAAATCTGAGGTTGGGTTGATTGGTTCTCATACTGATTTGCTCTTGAAAAACTATTAAGAGATGAAAAGTGTTTGATAACACACAGATTCTGTCATATTTTAAAAAGACATTAGAAAGGTCAACATTTCTTTTTAAATGCTATGGTTTTGAATGCTGCTTACTCTCCAACTGAAAGCAGTGATTGCTTTTCATCCAGTTTTGTTCGAGGCCTTCCCAGTTTCAACTTTAGTGGAGATGATGGGGCTTTTTGAGCAGCTGGTTGGATAAAATGCGCAAAAAGCTCAGTCTGTTTTAAAAGAAATTCAAATCTTTTGGTTCGGTCCATTTTCTGAAAATGAAAAAAAAAACACAAAATAATTTGCAATTAAAACTTGATTCTTGGCATTTCAAATAAATTCTTCATTGATACAATGGAACTTCCATTTCCACCATAAACAAGATGCTTCCCTCTTAAAAACATCCAATATTTGTCTTTAGTTATGAAGTCTATGTTACCCTAGATACACAGAAGAAATCATATTCATATGTGCATCACTCATCACCTTTGAAAGTAGGTTCAAAAAGAAACCAGTCCATTTCATCAAGACTAAATTATAGCATTTATAATAAAATTAGTTGAATATTTCCAGTTAGCTTTAACACACTGATGCACTGGCAGGTCTGGAAAGACCAGCTAAATTGCATGTTGAGTGTGCTTTTGGATTTCCATGCCCATGCATTAGAGTATAAAAGTAAAGAAGGTATTAAGACCAGATGTGACTGCCTTAATCCCACCACAACCTCCTGAGTATTTCTTCGTATCTCGCACCTGGAAGCATTCTGCTAGTGGTCATTCACATGATGCTGTGAGTTTAATTAATAAAGCAGGATTCGTTAATTTTATTGCTTCCACATCTTTTCGCCATTTGCTCTTAACATGCCTTAACTCATTTACAAATTAGTTTATTTTCAATTTTTACTTATTCTGAACATTTTATTTATATAAATTGCAACTGGTTTTATGTCCCTGATTACCAGCCTTATAAGGCTACTAGGGCCTTTTCAAGTGGTCGGACCTGAGGATGAGATATCTTGAGGGCTAGGATGGCTGCAGCTCCAAGGCCTTGTGATTGGAAAGATGAACATTAGGATCACATCAACAAGAAGTAACACATAGTCTTAATCACTGGGAAAAGTACTCGTATGGTATCTGCTACTGTTGTTTCATCATAGCTATTGAAGTTGCCAGCAAATTAAAATCAACAACCACAGAGCCAGCATTCTGAGAACAACATCATATATATTAAATAACTTTACAAGTATGATTTGAACAATATGATGAAAGGAGAGGAGCACAAACTTCACATCTAGTTTAGGTCTGAAATAAACAGTTTTCAAATCCAGCAAACAATTAACCTGCTTCCAGAAAACAGGTTGTTCTTTTAAGTTTGGCAATGAGGTGCATTAGATCCTTTTTTCCCTCTAGGACAGGTCCCCAGGGCAAAGAAAACCAGCAGCTAAAATAAAGTGAGGATTGTTGTGCCATACTGCACCTTTATAACATTATGATCAAGCCAGTAAGAGTAACAACATATTCAAGATATATGCAAAAATCAAGTCCCAGACTACCTATTGCCCACCCCATTCTCTACAAACTGCTGTCCTCTTGTTCTCCACAATCCTCCGCCATCCAATCCAATCACTTTGTGCCCTGATCTCTCCCGGCAATCTCAGCTATCCCACTATGCCCCAACTGACTTCACAAAACACACCTTCTGCTATCGTCCCCACTTGACTTCTGCTCTTTGTGCCCCACTCACTGACCAATATTTCTCTCAATATCAATGACAAACTGGAAAGAGGATCTCAAAAGTGACCTATAGCAACTCTCAGTAACATTCTGTTGAACCCAGGTTACACCCAAAGTTAAAACTGCCCCTACCTCTTTAGATACTGGCCCAATGACTCATACAGATTTTATCCTAGAAAAACTCTGATAAATGATTTGCAATAATATGTACACATAAAATACAGGCATTACTGTTTTAGATCCTCCGATCAATTCTTACCATTTTCTCTTCGTATTCCGGATCCATATCAGTTCCAGTATTTGAACTTTTTGGAGGTTGTTTATTTTGCAAAATAAAGCTCTGCAAGTTAAAAACAAAACAATTTCAGCCATGCCTACAGGTTCTTTAACTTAAAAAGTTCATCAAACCTTTTCACATCTCAATGTTTCCACTAGTCATCAAGATAGTCAGGTCTGCAAATGTATCACAACAAAGATAAGTGGTACCTCCTCTATGGGCTCCATATGCTTGTAATAACCAATATCTTACTATGGATTGCAACTAGCTTTGTCTGATTTTATGCCAGATTCTTTCTTTTTGGTCAGAAAATTTTCATAGGGTCATATCTATATTTATACCAATGGCCTGTATCTTTATTCTATTATCTGCAAATTTTAACAATATTTTACCAGCTCTCTCTCTCTCTCTCTCTCTCCAGAAACTGACTCCAATCCTTTTGAAACCAGTAGTGTCACTTCCTCAAAGCACCCATTTCCAACCATTCTGCTCTTACAAACTACCAGTTTATGTTCCTCTGCCATCTTTTCCCTCAACAGCATTTTGAATCTCTCCTTTCAGTTTTCAACCCAAGCTACAGCACAGTAACATTGTTCACTGAAATCATGAATGAGTCTTCTATGGTCATGATGCACTTTTTCCCTCCTTCCCTTTTGACCTTTGCCAGTCTTTTTCAAAGCCTTTTGTCATCTCAGGATCTGAGGCACTGAAAAAAATCACAATCTTTGTTAAACTATTAGAGCTCACTCAGATAGAGTAACAAAGACCAAAATTGAACCCCTTATCTTCTGGCATATATGACAAGATGCTGCACCTTTTTACTGTGTCATATGGGAAGCTAGTAAAGCCTATTGATGTTTTGTTTTAAAGTCACACATAAAGAAATACCTCATGGAAAAGAAATATAATGTATGAGGAATAGCATTATTTTCTGAAGTTTCAATTCTAGTTAAATGGAAAGAAGGGACCAGTGAACTTCACCACAATTATGTTAGAGATTTCCGATTGTATACATAGAAATATATTTAATTTCTATGTATTTGCATTTCAGGACTAACCATTTTCTTTGGCTTTACGCTAATATATTTTTTTCCTCTCATGTTATGTAGTTAGGGTGCAGATTTGAAAACCAGTGGGCACAGCTCGTTTTTAACAAGAACATGTATATTATTAAATGATAATGTTATGCCCTGGGAAAGGTTTCACTGCTAATGTAATGGTTTCTCTGTGGCTGCAGTGTTTGGGTTACGACTAGACATAATGGGAGCTTTGAAATATGCACTGTCCAATGAGGGGAGTGCTTTCTTTCTTGAGTGCCAGAGAGAGAAGGATTCCCAGGCTTTTGTTCGGCGGAAGATGGAGAGAGAAGATGACAGAACGGAGAGATCATAAACTGCAGGACAAAGTGGAAATGGAATGGGGCTGGGAGTCGATGACACCTGGGGGAAAATTGTGAGTTCCAATGTGCACATTAGACTGTTTCATTAAAATGGGCCTTTTCCTTTTTATTTTCATTACTAACCCTCTAGTCAAATTAAGAATTAAAAAGCTAAATTGTTTAATTGCATTTTGGTTTATTGTTTGTTATTTCATGGTACTGATTTATAACAAGGGAAAACATCACACAGGATCCACACAAAAAAGATTTCACAAATTTGGCGGGGCTGGGAACTGTCTTCCCCTAGACTAGCGCCACAGGTTGAACTCGAGGGTTATAATTGTAGGGGTTTTGTTCCGGTATTGATTTCATTGGATACTGTGTGATTGCCCTGAGCATTGAACCAGTGGGTTGTGTGTTTTAAGTCTGTGCTAGCATAGATACTGCCAGGGTGGAGCAGTGGTGTTCATCCACAGGGTTACCCGTATCCAATGCGTGCATGTTAAGTGGGGTAGATGCTCGTACTCCGGACAAATTGTTATTCGCCTGTTAAGTACTGTTAAAGTTGGTGGCAAAGTTAAGATTGCGGAGCATACCGAATCACAAGTCGATACTTCAAAGACAAGGTTTCTGAGGAGTGAGGGATAGGAGTGGTCAGATTTAGAATGTCTAATTAGTCCCCGCCCCGCAGGGAAGAGTGAGAATTATGAGTTAGTATCTGCCCTTACCTCTCTGGTGAATAAATGGAAAAATACCCAGGTCCAAAGTCCCAGCTATGGTAGTTTCCACTTATTCTCGAGAATGAAGCCCACCCCTAAAAGGCGAACAGGAGTATGAGACTTGGGCAGAGCAGACCTCTCAGTTGTTATATGAGTGGCAGTGCTCTGTTGATGTAAAACGACAGTGATTGGTTGAAAGTTTGAGTGGGCGGGCTGCTGCCAGAACCTCTTCCTGCAGTCCCCGAATCAGCTCATACAACCACCACAGAGGAGGTCACAAAACCTGAGACTGTTTCACCTGCTAAGCCCCCTTGTCAAGAAAGACATTATCCCACTACAGTAAGAAAGCCTCCATAGTAATTAAATCTTTAGGCCTGATGGAACAATTTAAAATTTATTATGCTGTGGATGTCTACAAAGTGGTTGTATTATATACTATATAAAATGTACTGTATATAAATTGAGATGCATTCTATATTGTGTTTGACTTCATAGCTAAGCAGGAATTAGTGTTGTGCATTTAATATTTCAGTAATATTATGAATATATCATTTGATTAAACATTGTTGTTTATATAATGTACTGCATCTTATATGTAAAGGACATAAATGTCATAGATCATTATGCTGGCACGCCACTGAGCACGCCTCGCTTAAAGTGAAAGACAAAGTTAAGTCTTGCATTACTGGCACTCTTGCTTTTCTTTCAATTCATTTTTATGTTTTGCAGTTACCAGACACAACATAAACCATCCACCAAATACCAAGCAATTTTTTCTTTCATATTTTCCAACATCTGCCAGCAGTAGCCCTTATGTAAATGTAACAACTCCCACTATCAGTTGAAGGAACAGATAATCATCGGCTATATTTAAAGTGAGGTTGATAGGTTCTTGATTAGTAAAGATGTAAAAGGTTATGTGGAAAAGATTTCTTGGAAGATTTCAAGGAAGGTTTCTTGACACAATATGTAGATATGCCTACAAGAGGAGAGGCTGTACTTGATTTGGTATTGGGAAATGAACCTGGTCAGGTGTCAGAATCTCTCAGTGATCATAATTCTATCTCCTTTACAATAGCATTGGAGAGAGATAGGAACAGACAAGTTAGAAAACAGTTTAATTGGAGTGAGGGGAATTATGAGGCTATCAGGCAGGAAATTGGAGGCTTAAATTGGAAACAGATGTTCTCAGGGAAAAGTACGGAAGAAATGTGATAAATATTCAGGGGATATTTGTGTAGAGTTCTTCATAGGTACGTTCCAATGAGACAGGGAAGTTATGGTAGGGTACAGGAACCGTGGTGTACAAAGACTGTAATAAATCTAGTCAAGGAGAAAAGAAAAGCTTACAAAAAGTTCAGAGAGCTAGGTAATGTTAGAAATCTAGAAGATTATAAGGCTACTAGGAAAGAGCTTAAGGAAATTAGGAGAGCCAGAAGGGGCCATGAGAAGGCCTTGGCGGCAGAATTAAGGAGAACCCCAAGGCATTCTACAAGTATGTGAAGAGCAAGAGGATAAGACATGAAAGAAGAGGACCTATCAAGTGTGTATGGAACAGGAGGAAATAGCAGAGCTCCTTAATAAATACTTCACTTCAGTATCCACTATGGAAAAGGATCTTAGTGATTGTAGTGATGACTTGCAGCAGACTGAAAAGCTTGAGCATGTAGATATTAAGAAAGAGGATGTGCTGGAGGTTTTGGAAAGCATCAAGTTGGATAAGTTGCTGGGACCAGACAAAATGTACCCCAGGGTACTGTGGGAGGTGAGGAAGGAGATTGCTGAGCCTCTGGCAATGATCTTTGCATCATCAATGGGGACAGGAGAGATACTGGAGGAATCGAGGGTTGCGGATGTTGTTCCTATATTCAAGAAAGGGAGTAGGAAATTATAAACCAGTGAGTCTTACCTCAGTGGTTGGTAAGTTGATGGAGAAGATCCTGAGAGGCAGGATTTGTGAACATTTGGAGAGGTATAATATGATTAGGAGTAGTCAGCATGGCTTCATCAAGGGCAGGTCGTGCCTTACGAGCCTGATTAAATTTTCTGAGGATGTGACTAAACACACTGATGAAGGAAGAGCAGTAGATGTAGTGTATATGGATTTCAGCAAGGCATTTGATAAAGTACCCCATGCAAGGCTCATTGAGAAAGTAAGGAGGCATGGGATCCAAGGGGATATTGCTTTGTGGATCCAGAACTGGCTTGCCCACAGAAGGCAAAGAGTGGTTGTAGATGGGTCATATTCTGCATGTAGGTCGGTCACCAACGGAGTGCCTCAGGGATCTGTTTTGGGACCCTTACTCTTCGTGGTTTTTATAAATGACCTGGATGAGGAAGTGGAGGCATGAGTTAGTAAGTTTGCTGATGACACAAAGGTTGGAAGTGTTGTGGATAGTGTGGAAGGCTATCAGAGGTTACAGCGGGACATTGATAGATGTAAAACTGGGCTGAGAAGTGGCAGATGGAGCTCAACCCAGATAAGTGTGAAGTGGTTCACCCAGATAAGAGTACAGAAGTTGGGATTTGAGTACAGAAGTTGGGATGTAATGTTAAAATTTTCAAGGCATTGGTAAGGCCAAATTTGGAATATTGTGTACAGTTCTGGTCACCGAATTATAGGAAAAATATCAATAAATTAGAAAGAGTGCAGAGACGATTTACTAGGATGTTACCCGGGTTTCAGCACTTAAGTTACAGAGAAAGGTTGAACAAGTTAGGTCTCTATTCATTGGAGCGTAGAAGGTTGAGGGGGGATTTGATCGAGGTATTTAAAATTTTGAGAGAGATAGATAGAGTTGACGTGAATAGGCTGTTTCCATTGAGAGTAGGGGAGATTCAAACGAGAGGACATGATTTGAGAGTTAGGGGGCAGAAGTTTAAGGGAAACACTCAGAGAGTGATAGCTGTGTGGAATGAGCTTCCTGTAGAAGTAGTAGAGGCCAGTTCAGTTGTGTCATTTAAGGTAAAATTGGATAGGTATATGGACAGGAAAGGAGTGGAGGGTTATGGGCTGAGTGCGGGTAGGTTGGACAAGGTGAGATTAAGAGCTCGGCACGGACTAGGAGGGCCGAGATGGCCTGTTTCCGTGCTGTGATTGTTTTATGGTTATATATGGTTATATGGTTCAATTTGGTAGGTCAAATATGATGGCAGAATATAGTATTAATGGTAAGACACTTGGCCCTGTGAAGGATCAGAGGGATCTTGGGGTCCGAGTCCATAGGACGCTCAAAGCAGCTGCGCAGGTTCACTCTGTGGTTAAGAAGGTGTATGGTGTATTGGCCTTCATAAATCGTGGAATTGAATTTAGGAGCAGAGAGGTAATGTTGCAGCTATATAGGACCCTGGTCAGACCCCACTTGGAGTACTGTGCTCAGTTCTGGTTTGCCTCACTACGGGAAGGATGTGGAAGCCATAGAAAGGGTGCAGAGGAGATTTACAAGGATGTTGCCTGGATTGGGGAGCATGCCTTATGAGAATAGGTTGAGTGAATTCAGCCTTTTCTCCTTGGAGCGAAGGAGGATGAGAAGTGGCCTGTTAGAGGTGTACAAGATGATGAGAGGCATTGATCGTGTGGATAGGCAGAGACTTTTTCCCAGGGCTGAAATGGTTGCCACAAGATGAGACAGGTTTAAGGTGCTAAGGAAGCAGGTATAGAACAGATGTCTGGGGTAAGTTTTTTACTCAGAGAGTGCTGAGTGCATGGAATGGGCTGCCAGCAATAGTGGTGGAGGCGGTTATGATAGGGTCTTTTAAGAGGCTTTTAGATAGGTACATGGAGCTTAGTAAAATAGAGGACTATAGGTAAGCCTAATAATTTCTGAGGTAGGGACATGTTTGGCACAACTTTGTGGGCCGAAGGGCCTGTATTGTGCTGTAGGTTTTCTATGTTTCTATATTTATAAGACTGGAGAATAGGACAGGGAGATAATAACCAGCCATAGTGGAATGGTGGAGCAGACTGAATGGGCAGAATGGCCAAAATCTCCTCCAATGTCTTATGGAATTGGATTTGGGAATTTAGTGAATCCTCACTTTATCCATGTTAACAATACTGGAAAATTAGAAAATAAATGAATCTGTTATTGTAACTATTCCAACAGCTGCTGTCCAAAATTAAGAATTTAATTTCAGATTTCAATTGCCCTGATTATGTTTCATCTGGGCACCACAGGGCTCTTAAATGTTTAGAGCTACATAATTACAGAAAAAAATCAGCAATATATTTTCTCTACCCAGGTTCATCTCTAGGTCATTCACAGCCAAGCATTGTTAGCAAAACCTACTGTTCAGAAAGAAGACTTGATTGGTCTACAAAGTGCAGCTACAAAGCCACCAAGTTATTGGGAAGCTCAGATTATCAATAACAGATACACATCAGGATTTTCCAAACTAGTCTTATGTTACTGTCCTATATATTTTATAATAATGCCACAAACATCTCATTATTAAGTAACCAGAACAGATATTCCTAACTCAACATTGCATGAAGGAGAAAAGATGCAGTAGCTCTTGGACAAATTAAACTGTTGCAACCAAGGGTCTCCACCTTGCAAGTTCGGCCTTTCATTAACATTTTCTCTTTCTGCTTTAGATTATCAATGACCATTTTAATTTCCACTGCTAGCCTTATTATAGATAGCTCCAGTTAAAACTTCCCTTACCTCTAGACCTAATACAATACTAATATGATTACCTACTTTGAATAGCTCAAAGATTTTCCAAGTAAAAGCTCGCATCTTCTCTAAGCTGTTCTGGAATGGAGAAAAGGTCAAAAGAAGCATGCTTACTATCGTAAATCTACTTGGTTTCTTTTAAGTAGCATGAAATATGTTCTATTCCTGAGTTAAACACTTATCTAACAGCAATTACTCTAAAATCAATAAGAACATATACTATTTGAGATTTACTGGTCTGATTCTGCAGCTTACCCAGGGATTATGCAACAAGCTAAAAGGGAAGACCTGGATTTAAAAAATTATATTTTGGAACTCGTTTTCTGTCGGGATCAAACTGTACAAGAATTGTACTGGTTTATGAGCCATCAGAGGTTATCAGATCACACAGCTCAGTTCTAAACTCCAAATAGTTTAATCCAGCATGTTAGGATAATTGTTCCTTTAACATTGATAGCTGGCTCTAGTGATCTGGGAATATGCTTCATAGCTAAATATTGTAATTTAAATGCACTATAACATGTGTGCAATTGGGAGAAATGTAATAAGCTTGGCTAAAACCTGAGTTAAGTATTAAAACAAAAGCAAAAATATTAAAAAGGAAACATCATTTAAATAGTGTAAAGAGCAAAAAAAGAATGAAAACACAAAAAAAGATACACTAACTTATGAACTTGATTCCTCTGAGTAGAGAGATTTATCTGAGGCACAAAGAGATAGTTAATTTGAAATCCGAAGCAACAATCTGCTGGAGGAACTCAGCAGGGCCAAGCAATGTCTGTGGGGATTGGAATTTGAGAGATTTCAGGGTAATCCTGCAATACAATTAAGAATGGAAAGTGGAGAAAAACTCTGTTCCAACCAAGTGATGACAAGAGGTAATTGGTGAACTGAGGGGAGGGGAGAGGAGGGATGGGGTGAACAATACACACAAAATGCTGGAGCAATTCAGACAGCATCTATGGTGAAAAATGAACATTCGACATTCAGGCCAAGACCCTCCATCAGGATAGATCAAGCCAAGTAGAGGGCAGGGAGCAGTGGAGCCGAAAGACAGAGGCAGGCAGATAATAAATAGAGGCAAACAAAAAAAAATAGGAAGAGGGAGCCAAGTGGATGGAGGGAAGAAAGAAGATAGTGACAGCTAGAAAGGGATATGCAGAATTACAAAAGCTACCAATATTGGAATCTGATAAGTAATTAGAGTGGTAATGGTAACAATTAGCAGAAAGAAGAAAGCCAGAGCAAGGATGGAGAGCTAATAGATGAAATTTGCAGTTTGGTAGAGTTAGGGGTCAGGTGGGGGAAATGGCGATGTAGGGCTGGCTAGAAGTAGGGTAAGGGAAAAGGGACAAAAAAGGGGGGGTGGAGGAAGATTGTGGGGTTGGTGAGGAGGATGGAAACACGAGAAGTGAGAGATGGGAGATTATTTTTAATTGTACACATCACAAGACCATACAGGAGCAGAATTAGGCCACTTGGCCCATCGAGTTTGCTCCACCATTCAATCGTGGCAGATCCTTCTTTCCCCTGCTCAGTCCCACTCCATGACCTTCTGCCCATATTCTTTGATGCTGTGACTGATCAATAAACTATCAAGCTCTGCCTTAAATACACCCAACGACTGGGCCTTCAGAGTTACCTGTGGTAATAAGTTCCACAAATTCACCACCCTTTGGCTAAAGAAATTTCTCTGCATCTCTGTTTTAAATGGACGCCCCTCTATCCTGAGGCTGTGCCCTCTTGTCCTAGTCTCCCACATCATGGAAAAATCCTTTTCATATCCACTCTGACTAGACCCTTCGAAAGGTTTCATTGAGATTCTGCACCATCCTTCTAAGTTCTAGCAAGTACAGAGGCAGAGCTATAAAATATTCCTTGTATGATAACCCTATCATTCCTGGAATCATCCTTGTGAACCCTCCCCAATGCCAGTACACTTTTTCTTAGATGAGGAACTGTTCACAACACACAACATAAAAAGAAATGGTCCAAATACTGACCCCTGTTGAACACCACTAATCACTGGCAGCAAACTGAAAAATGATCCTTTTATTCTCAGTAGCTGCCTCCTAACAATCAGACAATGTTCTAACCATGCCAATAACATTCCTGTATACACAATGGGCTCTTAACTCAGTAAGCAGCCTCATGTATACAACATCTACCGCATCACTTTATCTGTCCTAATTGTAATCTCATCAAGGAATGCCAACAGGTTCGTCAGGCAGGATTTCCCCTAAAGGAAACCATGCTGACTTTGTATTTCTTGTCCCATATCAACAAGTACTCCATCACCTCATCCTTAACAACTGACTCTATAACATCTTCCCAACCACTGAGGTCAAGCTAACTGGTGTACAATTTCCTTTCTGCTGCCTTCTTCCTTTCTTAAAGAGTGAAGTGACATTGGAATTTTCCAGTCCTCTGGTACCATGCCAGAGTCCAAAGATTTCTGAAAGATCATTTCTTATGTCAACACAATCTCTAACGCTACCTCTTTCAGAACCCTAGGATGAAGTTCATCTGGTCCAGGTGACTTATGTTCCCTTTAGGACTTTCAGCTTTCTAAGCACCTTCTCCCTTGTAAAATTAACTGCACTCACTTCTCTTCCCTCACACCCTTCAACATCTGGCATACTGCTAGTGTCTTTCACAGTGAAGACTGGTGCAAAATACTCATTTAGTTCTTCTGCCATCTCTTTGGCCCCGTTATTATTTCTATGGCCTCATTTTCTAGTGGTCCTATATCCATTCTCATCTCCCTTTTATGTTATAACCATATAACAATTAAAGCACAGAAACAGGCCGTCTCGGCCCTTCTAGTCCATGCCGACGCTTACACTCACCTAGTTCCACTGGCCCGCACTCAGCCCATAACCCTCCATTCCTTTCCTGCCCATATACCTATCTAATTTTACTCTAAATGACAATACCAAACCTGACTCTACCACTTCTATTGGAAGTTCGTTCCACACAGCTACCACTCTCTGAGTAAAGAAATTCCCCCCCCCCGTGTTACCCTTAATATTTTGCCCCCCAACCCTCAAATCATGTCTTTTTGTTTGAATCTCCCCCACTCTCAATGGAAAAAGCCTATCCATGTCAACTCTATCTATCCCCCTCATTATTTTAAATACCTCTATCAAGTCCCCCCTCAACCTTCTCCGCTCCAAAGAATAAAGACCTAACTTGTTCAGCCTTTCCCTGTAACTTAGTTGCTGAAACCCAGGTAACATTCTAGTAAATCTTCTCTGTACTCTCTCTATTTTGTTGATATCTTTCCTATAATTCGGTGACCAGAACTGTACGCAATACTCCAAATTCAGCCTTACCAATGCCTTGTACAATTTTAACATTACATCCCAACTCCTATACTCAATGCTCTGATTTATAAAGGCCAGCATACCAAAAGCTTTCTTCACCACCCTATCCACATGAGATTCCACCTTCAGGGAACTATGCATCATTATTCCTAGATCACTCTGTTCTACTGCATTCTTCAATGCCCTACCATTTACAATGTATGTCCTATTTGGACTATTCCTACCAAAATGTAGCACCTCACACTTATCAGCATTGAACTCCATCTGCCATCGTTCAGCCCACTCTTCTAGCTGGCCTAAATCTCTCTGCAAGCTTTGAAAACCTACTTCATTATCCACAGCACCACCTATCTTAGTATCATCTGAATACTTACTAATCCAATTTACCACCCCATCATCCAGATCATTAATGTATATGACAAACAACATTGGACCCAACACAGATCTCTGAGGCACACCACTAGACACCAGCCTCCAAACTGACAAACAGTTATCCACCACTACTCTCTGGCATCTGCCATCCAGCCACTGTTGAATCCATTTTACTACTTCAATATTAATACTTAACGATTGAACCTTCCTAACTAACCTTCTGTGCGGAACCTTGTCAAAGGCCTTACTGAAGTCCAAGTATGTTTTAAATACTTGAAAAAACTTTTACTATCCAATTTGATATTGTTTGCTTACTTGCTTGCTTTCACATTTCATCTTTTCACTCCTAATGTTTCTTTTAGGGTTTTTAAAAGCTTCCCAATCCTCTATCTTCCTACTAATTTTTGCTTTGTTGTATGCCCTCTATTTTGCTTTTACATTAGCTTTGACCTCCTTGAAAGTCACAGTTGTACAATGGTGCTGTTTGAGTTTATCATTGCTTTTGGAATACATCTATCCTGCATCTTCTTTATTTTTCCCAGATCTCACACCATTGCTGCTCTGCTGTCATCCCTGCCAGCAGCTCCTTCTAACTTACATTGCCCAACTCTTCTCTCATACCACTGCAATTTCCTTTACTCCACTGGTACATCAGATTTTACTTTCTCCTTATCAAATTTCAAGTTGAACTCAATCATATTGTGATCACTGTCCAAGGGTTCTTTTATCTTAAGCTCCCTAATCACCTCCAATTCATAACATAACATCCAATCAAGTATAGCAGATCCCCTAGTAGGCTTAACAACAAACTGCTCTAAAAACTGCTCTCATAGGCATTCAACAAACTCACTCTCATGGGATCCATTTCCAACCTGATTTTCCCAATTGACCTGACTATAATATCTCCCATGACTATAATAACATTGACCTTTTGACACACCTTTTCCAGTTGTAATCTGTGGTCCACATCCCAGCTACTGTTGGGAGGCCTGTATATAACTGTCATCAGGGTCCTTTCACTCTTGCAGTTTCTTAACACAATCCACAAGATTCAACATTTTCCATTCCTATATCACGTCTTTCTACTGATTTGATGCCATTCTTTACCAGCAGAGCCACACCAACCCCTCTGTCTACCTACCTATCCCTCTGATACATGTAACCTTGCAAATTTAGCTCCCAACCAGAACTATCCTTCAGCCATGATTCAGTGATGGCCACAATATCAAACTGGACAATGTGCAACAAGATCATCCACCTTATTTCTTATGGTCCTTGCATTGAGATATAACACTTTGTAATGTCTCCGTTACATTCCCCAGGGAAGTCATGCCCCACAACAGTATCCAAAGCAATATTCTTAATTATGAGGGATTATGAGATGCCACATCACTCATAAACATCCTGTACAAGAAACTAAAAAATGTGATCTCCAAATATTAAATATACCTGACATAATTTCTATGCTGCGGTAACACAGTCAATGGATTATAATTACAGAAAATTATGTGAACCTCCAAAATGATAAATTTCTTCACTCAGACATGGGGTCTTCAGGTGAAGGGGAAACAAGGAAAGATGAAACCTTTGTCCTACTCAACCCAGCAAGAAGAATGCAGAAACAGAGTACACTCCTTTGTACTTTGTTGATCCCATTATATTCTTTAAAAAGGCAGCAAAACACTGCTGCTATATGAAATTTGTACTACCCACTTTACTACCTGGATAAGTTATAACCTCCTTTTCAGAAATAGTTAATTACTACTCACAAAGGACTAAAATGGTGTCATTAGAATTTCAGCAAAATGGTGCAAGTGGTGTATTCATCATAAGCAATTCTGCAGATGCTAAAAAATACAGAGTAACACACATAAAATGCTGGAGAAACTCAGCATGTCAGGCAGTATCTATAGAGAGGAATAAACAGTCGACACTTCAGGTTGAGACCCTTCATCAGGACTGGAAAGGAAGAGGGAAGAAGCCAGAATAACAAGATGGGGAAAGGGAAAGAAGTAGAAGCTGGATGATATGTGAAGCCAGGTGAGGATAAGCGAGGGGGGAATTAAGTGAAAAGCTGGGAGGTAATAGATGGAAGAAGTAAAAGATTAAAATCTGATAAGAGGAAAGAGTAGACCAAGCGAGAAAGGAGGAGGGGCACCAGAGGAAGATGATGGATAAGTGAGGAGAGGAGAATCAGTACGAGGGGAGCCAGAATGGGGAATGGAAAAAGAGAAAAGGGCAGGGAAAATTACCAGAAGTTAAAGAAATCAATGTTCATGTCATCAGGATGAAGGCTACTAAGACAGAATATGAGGTTTTGCTCCTCCAACCTGACAATGGCTTCACTGTGGCAGTGGAGGAGGCCATGGACCAAAATGTCAGAATGGGAAGTAGAATTAAAATGGGCAGCCACTGAGAAAATCCACCTTTATGGTAGACAGAGTGAAGGTGCTTCACCTTTGAGTGTTAATGTTTTCAAGCTATTTGTATATCAAACTCATCTCTGAGATATCATATCACTGCAATAAAATGGGGATTCAGGAGATAATTTGAGTTGTGATATTGACATGAAATAAAGAGTTATTACATCTATGAAAACTATCATAAGTATGAATTACTTTTCTCATATTTGCTCATGGTCAACCACATGCTGGTTATTGAAAATACATAACAATTGTGTAATTCTCTAAGAGAAAAACCATGAAGATAGAAGAAACATCAAGGCTTTAAGGAAACCGTAGCTAAAGTGTCACATGCCCAGATAATTGTGTTTGTGTATATTACTTCCGATTTATAATGGGAAGTAGAAACGCTGATGCATTGTTCAACTTGAAAGTTGTTATTTTTATGTTTAAATCAAACATAACTATTCACCAAAAAAATCTATTTACTTTATATATCTGATGTTACATTCATTAATAAAAGTTAATAAAAGCAAAATATAAATACTGAATCTAAGGGAATTAAAATCCAAAGTAAATTGCTTAAGAACACAGAACAGTAAGCTCAGGTCAAGCCTTCTGGCCCATAATGTTGTACTGATCTTTTAACTTACTCCAAGATCAATCTAACCCTTTCCTCCCAAATAGCCCTCCATTTTTCTTTCACCTTTATGCCTATCTAAGAATCTCCCAAATGACCCTAAGACAAAGAAAGTAACAGCAGCCTGAACATAAAACATTAGCAAGTGCAGTCAACAAATTTTGGAAAATATTTTAGAATCCGCAACAATTAGGTATATTCAATTTGTTGTTTCTTATCATTGCTTGTGGATCCCTGATTATAAGGGACTCAAAATAATTGGCATTTATAAAAATTGACCCTGAAAAAATGGGAAGAAGGAAAAGAAAAAAAATTTCTTAAACTAAATTTCCTCTGCAGTCAAAACCTGGGAGCAAAAAAGTAGACCAAAATCAGAGCTAAATTTCTTTCAAAGATCACAACTTCAGATAAAACTTGGGCATCCACAGATCAAACAAAAGTAAAAAACTAACATATTTGTATAAATCAGAACACATATAGTCTCAGAACAGATTCTGACAATGTACCTGTGTATTTGAAAGTTCTTGTTTTGGTCCAGGGCTGGTCTGAACATAGAGCTGCAGTAAAACATCAGAATTTTATTATTTCAGAACTATAATAATATTAACATTATACAACAATCCAAAAGAATGTTTGGTTTAAAATTCCTCAGTATGAGACAGCACTGTAGCACGGCGGATGTCGTAATGCTTTACAGTGCCAACGACCCAGATTCAACTCCCACTGTTAACGTAAGGAGTTTGTACATTCTCCCAGAGGGCACGGGGGTTTCCTGCAGTTTCCTCATACATTCCAAAGACATATGGGTTACTAGATTAGTTAATCACATGGGTGCAACTAGGCAGTGTAGGTACGTTGGGCTGGGAAGGCCCCTGACTGAGCTGTATCTCTAAATAAACAAACATACAGTGGAGTTGTACACTGCTCAGGGGTGGTGCTGATTGCTCTAAATACTTCAACCGTGTGGATTACTTTTTCAGACAAAACTTACAAAATCAGGGTATGTTCATGAGGATATTCCTGGTACACGTTTCCCCCACTATCCGAAGGTAGAGCATTCCTATAAAACCGTTTGTAAGCCAAAATGTCGTGAAGCGAAGAAGCAATTACCATTAATTTATATGGGAAAAATTTTTGAGCGTTCCCAAACCCAAAAAAACAACCTACCAATCATACCAAATAGCACATAAAACCTAAGATAACACTAACATATAGTAAAAGCAGGAATAATATGATAAGTATACAGCCTATATTAAGTAGAAATATTGTATGTATGGTCTAGTTTCACTTATCAAAATCGGGAAGACAGCAAGCCAAAATCAATCAGGAGAAAAAAAATCGGCACGTACATGCATACATATGTACATGCGTACACACGTACACGCATGCGCACACAACTGCCCGCACAAGGCTTCACGGTCATGGTAGTCTTTTTCAGGGTAAACACACATATAAAGCGGGCGTCTTTTTTCCGTAAAAGCAAAAATTCTCTTTGGTTAGCGAAAACACGTACTAATGTAGGTCTTTCGTAACAGCAAGCTGTCGTAAAGCAAACTTTCAAAAAACGGGGGCCACCTGTAGTTGGTAAAGGATACTTTCTCACTATTTCCCAGAAATGATTGGGACTGTGCTAGTTTGCCAAGTATTTATGATGGGAGAATAAGACCAGACCATAAGAGCAGGGGTAGGTTACTTAGATTCTCCTGCCTGCTCTCCCATTCAATAGGATAATTTCTGATGTGACATTTTCACATCCACAATACTGTCCTTTCTCTATAATCCTCAATTTCCTACTCATCTATCTGAGCCTGAAGTTTACCCAATGACGAACACTATAACAGAACTACCTGCTCACTACATGTGACCTCATTGGTGCCTTCATTGTTGCATCAACTTTCCTGCTGTTATACTCTACAGCCTTGAAATAAGAGCCAGCTTTGCACTATCCTTCTTGTGTACCCATTGCACTTATGTACCAAAGTTGCAAAGTTCCATAAAGTCAGTGAAAAAATTCTTCCCCAGGTCAGTTGTAAATCACCAGAGGAGTTCACTTCACTCAACACCTTACTGAACTGTTCCCACAACCTATGGTCTTTTTTACAAGGACTCTTCACCCAATGTTCTCAATATTTATTGCTTATTTATTATTATTATTATTATTATTATTATTCTCTTTCATATCTGCAGTTGGTTGTCCTGCGCACATTCAGTGTTTGTTCATCCTTTTGGGAGTCGTCTTTCATTAATTCTATTAATTTTATTATGTAGTTCAGTCTAGTTTTTTGTACTGTGTCATGTAACACCGTGGTCCTGAAAAACATTGTCTCATTTTTACTATGCACTGTACCAACAGTTATGGTTAAAATGACAATAAAAGTTGACTTGACTTGACTTATGTTTCTTGGATTTACTGTGTAGGCTGACAAGAAAATGAATCTCAGGGTGACATATAAGCATTTTGATAATAAATGTACAGGTGTCCCCCACTTTACGAATGTCCGCTTTATGCCGCTTCACTTTTATAAAAGACCTACATTAGTAACCTGTTTTCACAGGTTATGATCCCAGCCCCCTCCTTTGTGAGAATCACAAGAACACCCGTTGAGGGGGGGGGGGGGGGTCAGTAGACCCAGGAAGTGAGAGAGAGAAAAACGTGAAAAATTGCACGTCCCACCAGGGATACAGAATAAGATGCCAGCAACTATTGTCTCATGGAGACCACGTGAAAAGCCCTCGGGCAAGGTGGGCTAGTTGAGAGAGAGATTGCATCATCCCAACCTGATTGACACCTGCGACCCCGTGAGGAAGTATAAAGGAGAGTCTCAGGGGGACAGCCCCTCAGACGCACCCAGAAGACACAAGAGAGTGATCCCGCAGCAGCGGGAAGTGATTCTGAAGGAAGCCACGTGCATTAGATTCCGGGATTGGAATTTGTGGCTGGAATCACAGAAAACCGCTTTTAACTAACATCGGGGAGAGGAAACCAACGCTCCCCCGATTTCACGGAAGATTCATCAAGACTCGGCAAGTTCTTTCTCTTCTCCCCCCAATCTCTCTCTCTCGGTTGCCCCACGCAAAACCCAGCGATTTTCAAAGGGCTGAGGCCTGCAGACTTTCAGAGTGACTTTTATATTTCCAACGGACAATCTATTAACCCCTAGACACCAGCAGAGCTGACTTCTTAATGATGATTATTACTATACCCATGCTTTAGATTGAATGTTGATGATGTGCACTATCTGAATGTATGTATTAACCCTACTTTTGTGTCCCTTTATAAATAAAAACGTTTGAAAACAGTGACAACAGACTTCAACAGACCTCTCTATCTTTGCTGGTAAGTTATCCAGTTACGGGATACGTAACAATTGGGGGCTCGTCCGGGATTTGACACCAAATTGGGAGGCCAGTGAATCGGGCTTGTAAATCAAAAAAAAACTTGAATCTGGTTACGCGGGTAGCCAGACCGGAAACCAGCAAAGATGGACATGGGGGAATTTATGGAAAACCCGACGGTGGAGGCGGCCACCAAATCAGACTTGTTAAATCTGGCGAAGGGGTTGAACCTCACAGAAGTGAAGTCGTCCATGAAAAAGCGGAAGGTACGAAGGGCCATAACCCAGTATTACATTGGGAAGAAGGTGTTTGAAGCTGAGGTATTGGGAGATATCCCTGAAGAGATACCATCAAGTGGGAAGGTTCAGTTAGAGGTGGAGAAATTGAAGTTGGAACATGAAATTAAGTTAAAAGAGCTGGAAGCGGCTGAGAGAGAGAGAGAGAGAGAGAGAGAGAGAGAGAGGGAAAGGCAAGAGAGAGAGAGAGGGAAAGGCAAAGGCAGTATGAAATTAACCTAAAGAAGCTAGAAGCAGAAGAGAAAGAGAAACAGAGACAACATGACCAGGAAATTGAGAAGATGAAGAACGAACGAAGAGATCAAGGGTTAGACCAAGCAGAGCGGTTTAATGTTAGTAGGGAGTTGAGATTGGTGCCCCCATTCGAGGAGACAGATGTCGATAGTTATTTCTTGCTTTTTGAAAAGGTGGCAGTAAATCAGAAGTGGCCAAAAGAGCAGTGGGTGGCGTTGTTACAAAGTGTGTTAAAGGGGAAAGCCCAACGAGCATATGCGGCGTTGTCCCTGGGGGAGGGAGAAGTGGAGAATTATGATGAGGTAAAAAAAAGGTCATTCTCCGGACTTACGAATTGGTACCTGAGGCCTATAGACAAAAGTTTAGAAATTTAAGGAAGGGGTGGAATCAAACGTATACCAAACTAGCCCATGAGAAGAGGGTGCTCTTGGACCGTTGGTGCACCGCGGAAAGAGTGGGCGAGGATTTTGGGCGTCTCAGGGAGTTGTTTTTGATTGAGGAATTTAAAAGGTGTTCTGGAGGAGATCCGGGTGTATTTGAATGAGAAGCCGGATAAGTCCATTTCAGAAGTTGCCAGGTTGGCGGACGAATATGCCCTAACCCGCAAGACAAAGACTCCCTCAAATAAAGGTCCCCAGAGAGACCGTGGGAACGATCGAGAAAGTCCGACGAGTGAGGCAGAGGTCCCACCGGGAGCTAGCGGTAAGGTTGAGGAGGAAAGGCAAGACGGCCAGAGGGTTCCGGGTTTGACCTGTTTTAATTGTGGAAAGGAGGGGCACATTGCATCTCGATGCTTTTCTCCGAGGAAGGAGGTAGGAAGAGGGAAAGCCGCAGTCCCTATCAGGTGTGCCGTGGTAATCAGCAAATCGACCAGAGAGCCGAGGGTAGACAGAGTACTACAAGGCTCTGGGAGTTGTCTGTCACACGGAACCGTGTCTGTGACGGAGGGAGACACACCAGTTCCCGTACGAATCTGGAGAGATACGGGCACTGAACTATCCCTGGTTAGCCGTAAGGTACTAGAATTTGGTCGAGAAACGGGCATGGTAAAGGTGGAAGGAATAAATAAACGGATAGAAATGGTGCCCTTATATAAGGTCATTCTAGATTGTGAGCTGGTGTATGGATCAGTTGAAATAGGGGTGCCCTCAGAATTCCCGAGAGCTGACGTGGACATCCTGCTGGGAAACGACTTAGCAGGGGGTAAGGTTTGGTCAGCCATGCTGCCGACCTGGTGACCAGCGAGTATGGTGGCCCCGTCCCTAGCTCCCAAGGACCATCTCGCCGGCGCAGTCACTCGCAGCCTGTCGAGAGAGAGAGCTGTGAACGAGAGCAGTTTAAATCTGGCCAGTTTTGATTTGGCTGAGACGTCTTTGCTGACCCTGTGCCTTGCGGGTTTAGAGGGTGGTAAGACGAAGAGTAGTAAAGTGAAAGGGCGTAAGGGAAATGAGATAGATTTGCCTTTAGCGAAGAGAAAGATCCTAAAGGTAGGAAATAACGATGAGAAACAGATAAAGCTGTTAAAAGGTCCAGAGTTGGACATGGATGATCTGTCTGGTTTGGCAGAGTTGTTTGAAGAAGAGAGTTCTAAAGGTGTTCTAAATAATGAGAGGAGGGCAGTCCTAGATGGAAAGGATACCCTTGCCTCGAAGGGGTCTGCTGAAAGGGCCGAGGAGGTTGTTTCAGCTCGCAGGGTTGCGTCTTTGCCAGGTGGGAGCTGCCCAGAGAGTAACTGGGAGGATCAGGGGAAGTTAGAATTTGAAAAAGGTACGGGTGTTGAAAGCCTGGAAGAGGCCAATGTCCCGTTTGAGTGTGTCCGAGATGAGGATGCACGAGGTGCTGAACCTGGTAACGGAGCTCAGAAGAAGTCTGAGGTATCTGATCCAGTGGAATGGGGCGGCCGTCCTTGTGGGTCAGATAGACTTGGTTCAGTGGGAAAAGGGTTAACCTTGGTAACCGGGGGAAGTGTGAGTTCCCCGGTGTTTGTACTCGAAGGTGGGTTCAAAGTTAACGCCGAAGTTAAGAATGGGGGGGTGAGGATTGTCAGCGAAGGAAACGAAAAGTCTGTAGTTTCCAAATCGAAGGAAGAAATCTTAAACCTGGCAGATCGCTCACAGAGTGAGCCGGGGAATAGCGGGGCCCCCCACTCTATTGTTATGCCAGGATGGGGTGTGAAAAGTCTGCCTTCGACATGCTACTTGAGCGAAGAGTTCGAATCAAACACCAATAGCCTGAAGGGGACTGATAAAAGGGACAGCCACCTGGGTAAAATCAAAGAGTTGGGTGGAAATGGTCTAAGTCTGGGGCATGGTGTTGATAAAATAACCCCGATGAGCGGGGCGGGCGGGAGTTCACCACGCAAAACTACTCAAGTTCCCCACGGGGGGGGGCTCGCCGGAAAAGAGGCAACGGTTAATGGAGATGCCATTGTTAGACAGCCAGGCAGGTTGAATGGGTTTGCGCCAAAGCCTGTGAATAATAAAGACAGCCCTTTGGAGACCTGCCGGTTAAGTTAAATGACTGAAACGATTAGTATTCGCGTAAACTTTTGTAAATGCACCTAAGCTAAGGTCACACCTCCTTAGTTTTGTTGCTTAGAAAAAAAAATTAAATAGGTGGTTATTGAATTGAAGTCTGATGTACGGTTCGCAATGTTAAGATATGAAAGAAGGGGACAGTAATCGTTTACTATTTAGATACTGACTTGAATGTATAACGGTAGTATTTTGTGAAAAGACAAACTTGTGTATTGTGTTGGATCCAAAACTCCTGTAAGACTGTGGACCACTCCATTTGAACCGCTGGTAAAACGTCTTTTAAGAGGGGAGGTGTTATGATCCCAGCCCCCTCCTTTGTGAGAATCGCAAGAGCACCCGTTGGGGGGGGGGGGGTCAGTAGACCCAGGAAGTGAGAGAGAGAGAAACGTGAAAAATTGCACGTCCCACCAGGGATACAGAATAAGATGCCAGCAACTATTGTCTCATGGAGACCACGTGAAAAGCCCTCGGGCAAGGTGGGCTGGTTGAGAGAGAGATTGCATCATCCCAACCTGATTGACACCTGCGACCCCGTGAGGAAGTATAAAGGAGAGTCTGCTGGTCCTAGCTTTTATGCTGCAGTACCGTTTCCCAGATGGTAGCAGCGGGAATAGATAGTGATTGGGGTGACTCAAGTCCCCAATGATCCTTTGGGCCCTTTTCTCACACCTGTCTTTGTAAATGTCCTTAATAATGGGAATTCACAACTACAGATGCGCTGGGCTGTCCACACTACTCTCTGCAGAGTCCTGCAATAAAGGGAGGTAAGAGTTCCCATACCAGGCAGTGATACAGCCAGTCAGGATGTTCTCAATTGTGCCCCGTAGAAAGTTCTTAGGATTTGGGGCCCATACCAAACTTCCTCAGCTGTTTGAGGTGAAAGAGGCACTGTTGTGCGTTTTTCACCACACAGCTGGTGTGTATAGACCATGAGGTCCTCAGTGACGAGCATGCCGAAGAACTTAAAGCTGTTTACCCTCTCAACCCCAGATCCATTGACATCCATAGGGGTTAGCCCATCTCCATTCCTCCTCCAATCCACAACCAGCTCCTTTGTTTTTGTGACACTGAGGGAGAGGTTGTTTAAGTCAAAGAGATGACTTCTTCCCTGTAGGCCACCTCGTTATTGTTGGAGGTGAGGCCAATCAATGTAGTGTGGTCAACAAATTTAATTAGCAGATTAGAGCTGTGGGTGGCAACGCAGTCATGGGTATACAGGTAAACGAGGAGACTTAGTACACAGCTCCAAGGGGCTCCTGTAGTGAGAGTCAGAGGGGTGGAGGTGATGGGAGCCCGCTCTTACCACCTGCGGCAACCTGACAGGAAGTCCAGGATCCAGCTACATAAGGCAGGGTCAAGGATAAGGTCTCTGAGTTTCCTGTCAAGCCTGGGTGGATTTATGGTGTTGAATACTGAATTGTAATCAAAGAACAGCATTCTCACATAAGCATCTTTCTTCTCCAGATGTGTAAGGACAGTATGTAGAGCAGTGGCTATTGTGTCACCTGTTGATTGGTTGTGTCGGTAGGTGAACTGTAAATACACTTGCCAGTTGTGCTACGCATATCTTGAGTACTCGCGCTGGGATGCCGTCCAGTCCTGCAGTCTTGCAACTGTCCGCTCGTGGGAAACATCTGCATACCTCAGCCTCAGAGATGACCAGGCTGCAGGATGTAGTGGTGGCTTTCCTCAGAGACTCAGTTAGCATCAAACCAAGAATAAAAGCAATTGAGCTCATCTGGGAGAGAGGCCACAATGTTGGCGACACCACATTTGGTTCTGAAGTCTGCGATGGCATGCAACCCTCGCCACAAGTCATTTGTGCTATTAGTTAGAGGAACAGACAGAGCATTTTGTAGATGTGAAAAAGACTCTCGGATTGTATGTTGCCTTCCAGGTGCCAGGGTCAGGAATGTCTCAGACTGGGTCCACAGCATTCTAAAGGGGAAGGGTGAGCAGCCAGACATCATGGTACATATTTGTCCCAGCGACATAGATAGGGGAAGGGATAATGTCCCGAAGTGAAAATATAGGGAACTAAGTCAAGACAACTTTTATTGTCATTTCAACCATAACTGCTGGTACAGTGCATAGTAAAAATGAGACAACGTTTTTCAGGACCATGGTGTTACATGACACAGTACAAAAAACTAGACTGAACTACGTAATTTAAAAAAAACACAGCGAAAGCTACACTAGACCACAGACCTACACTGGACTGCATAAAGTGGACAAAAACAGTGCAGGCATTACAATAAATAATAAACAGGACAGTAGGGCAAGGTGTCAGTCTAGGCTTCGTGTATTGAGGAGTCTGATAGCTTGGGAGAAGAAACTGTTACATAGTCTGGTTGTGAGAGCCCGAATGCTTCGGAGCCTTTTCCCAGACGGCAGGAGGGAGAAGAGATTGTATGAGGTACAATCTAGTATGGGGTACTAGGTAGGAAACTGAAAAACAGGATCTCAATAATAGCAATCTCTGGATGGCTGCCTGTACCACTCAACAATGAAACAAGAATATGATGATCTGGCAGAGGAATGTGTGGCTGAGGAATTGAAGCGGGGGGCAGGGTTTCAGATTTGTGGATCATTGGCATATCTTCTGGAGAAAATATGACCTGTACAAAAAGGATGAGTTGGAAAAAAACTCTGGAAGGAATGATGGCAAAGCAGCAATGAGTGGAATTTCTGGAAGCAATGCAGAAGGGACAGGATATGTACATCACAAAGAGGAAGAAGTTTTCTAAAGGAAAGATGACATGACTGTGGCTAACAAGAGAAATTGAAGCCAACATAAAAGCCAAAGAAAGGGCATATAATAAGAGAAAAAATTATTGGGAAGTTAAGAGGATTGTGAAGCTTTTAAAAACCAACAGAAGGCAACTAAAAGAGTTAGTAAGAAGGTAAAGTTGGACTATGAAAGTTAGCTAGCCAATAATATTAAAGGAGATACCAAAAGTTTCTTCAGATACATAAAGTGTAAAAGAGAGACGAGAATGGATATAGGACTGCTGGAAAACTATGTTGGAGAGATAGTAATGGGGGACAACAAAATGGCAGACTAACTGAATAAGCATTTTTCATCAGCCTTCATGATGGAAAACACAAGCGATATGATGGAAGTTCCAGGTATCAGGGTCATGAAGTGAATGAAATTACCATAACCATAGATAGATAAGTCACTTGGACCAGCTGGTATACTCCCCATAGTTCTGAAAGAGGTAGCTGAAGAGATCGTGGAGGCATTAATAATGATCTTTCAAGAAACACTAAATTTTGGAATAGTGCCAGAAGACTGGAAAATTGCAAATGTTACTTGACTCTTCAAGAAGAGAGAGAGACAGAAGAAAGGAAACTTCAGGCCAGTTAGTCTGATCTCAGTGGTTAAGAAAATGTTGGAGTCGATTATTACAGATAAGGTCTCAGGGAACTTGAAGGTACATGACAAAGTAGGCCGTATTCAGCATGGTTTCAAGGAAAATCTTGCTTGACAAATCTGTTGGAATTCTTTGAAGAAACAACAAGTAGGATAGACAATGGAGAATTGGTTGATGTTATGTACTTGGACTTACAAAAGGCCTTTGACAAGGTGCCGCATATGAGGCTGCTTAACAAGCTAAAGGCCCATGGCATTACAGGAAAGATTCGAGCATGGATAAAACAGTGGCTGATTGGCAGAGGCAAAGAGTGGGAATAAAGGGAGCCTTTTCTGGCTGGCTGCTGGTGGCCAGTGATGTTCCACAGAGGTCTGTGATGGGACCTATTCTTTTTACCTTATATGTCAATGATTTGGATGATCGAGTTGATAGCTATGTTGCAAAGTTTATAGACGACATGAAGATAGGTGGAGAAGAAGGTAGTTTTCAGGAAGTAGAGAGGTTACAGAGGACTTAGACAGATTGGGAAAATGCACAAGAAATGGCAGATGGAATACAGTGTAAGGAAATGTATGGGCATGCACTTTGATGATGAACAGACCTGACGGACAATGGGGTGCAGAGTTAACCATTCCCAACCCCCCTCCTGAGAACTACAAACTATTGTGGTTGCCATGCTGCTCATGAGAGAGAGAGATGAAACACAGGCATGAACATCTGCTACAAATAAGAGGGAGAGAGAAACTGTTGATTTACTGTATTCTGACTCTTCCTAGATAATTTACCCTCCACTACAAGGAGTTTACTTTGCTTGTTAACATTCCTCAGGAGATAGCAGGAGTGGCCTGATTTGATGGACATGGTCATTCAGAGTTGATAGATAGCTGAGACCCCGTGAGTGGGGATAAAAGACAGGTCTGGAGAGACACCCCTCAGACACACCAGTGGTCACTGACTGAGTGTTGTGAACCCACAGAAAGGTGGGGGGCTTCAGAGACCGAACCAGGAGATCGGTCAGTAAAGCTCACAGTGTTACAGCAGGGCCGGTGGGGACTTGTGTGCGTGTCCACTCATGCCAGAGTGACGAGTCCACCACAAGAGAACGGTCTAGCAGAAGGACATTGGGTTCATAACTGAATGACCACAACAATACGACGGATTAAGAAAGCAACAGAAGGTTTGCCTGCTGTAGCTGTTACATCTTGCTCGCTCTCTCTCTCTCTCTCTCTCTCTCTCCAACGATTTCAACACAACCATAAACTACCTCAGCATTTATGAACTGAACTTCATACTTTTCTATGACAATTCATTTACCCCAGACATCGATAGAGCTTGTTTATTATTGCTTATTATTATTCCTACACTTTTAGGTTTATTACTACTAACTTGTTTTATATGTATATTTGCATGTTTGATACTGTATTGTGTAGTTTACTAATAAACATCTTTAGTTTTGGTACCACCAGACTCCAACAGATTCTTCTTTCTCTGCTGGTCTGACACCCAGTTAAATGAAAAGATTGACTATTTTCTAAATGGAGAGAAAATACAAAAAAAAACCTCAGGTGCAAAGGGGCTTTGGAGTCCTTGTGCAGGATTTCCCCACGGTTAATTTGCAAGTTGAGTCTGTGGTGAGGAAGGCAAATGTAATGTTAGCATTCATTTCAAGTAGACTTGAATATAAAAGGAATAATGTTATTCTGAGACTGTATAAAGCACTGGTGAGACTTCACAGAGTATTGTAAGCAGCTTTGGGTTTCTTATCTTAGAAAGGATGTGCTGAAACTGGAGAGGGTTCAAAAGAGTTTCACAAAAATGATTCCAGGACTGAATAGCTTGTCATATGATGGCTCTGGGCCTGTATCCACTGGAATTTAGAAAATGAAGGGTGACCTTATTGAAATCTATTAAATGGTGGAAGGCCATGATAGAGTGGACGTGGAGAGAACGTTTCCTCTGGTGGGAGTGTCTAAAACCATAGGTCACCGACTCAGAATAGAGGGGCATCCTTTTAGAATGGAGATGAGCAGGAATTTCTTTAGGTGGTGAATCTATGGAATTCTGCATCACAGGCAGCCATGAATGCCAAGTATTTATGTATATTTAAGTCAGATTCTTGATTGATCAGGACATGAAGGGATACGGGGAGAAGGTAAGAGATTGGAGCTAAGAGACAAATTGGATCAGCCATGATGAACTGGCAGAGCAGACTTGAATGGGCCAAGTGGCCTCATTCTGCTCTGATATCTTATGGTATTATGGAGTTACACCTAAACTTGAGGTGGACAAATATCCTTGCAGGCAGATTTGCTAGAATTGATGGGCAGGGTTTCAACTAGTTTGTCAGGAGTATGGGAACCAGAGTGATAAATCAGAGGGTGGGGCATTTATCAGAGAAACTGTGAGTAAGGATAGGCAGTTGTAGTCAGTGAGATGGGTTGAAGTTTGTCTATTGTAATGCAAAAGGCATCAGGAACAAGAGTAGGATGGCAAATATTATTCCTTTATTCAAGAAAGGAAACAGGAATAACCTTGGGAACTATAGATGAATTATCCTTACTTTATTATTAGGAAATTATTGGAAAGTCAAGTTTATTGCTATTTAACTATATACATGTATACCATCAAACGAGACAAAATTTATGAGCATTTGGAGAAACCAAGTCTGATTAGGGATAGTCATAATGATGTTATGAAAGGCAGGTCATGCCTCATGAGCCTAACTGAATTTTCTGAGTTTCTGAGATACTCAAACCACCCTGTCTGGCATCAACAATCATTCCACAGTGAAAGTCATGTAGGTCACATTTCTTCCCCATTCTGATGTTTGGTCCAAACAACAACTGAACCTCTTGATCATGTTTGCATGCTATTATGCATTGAGTTGCTGCCACATAGGATGTGACACTGAGGATGTGACAAAGCACATTAATGAAGAATTGAGCAGTAGATGTTGTGTATATGGATTTTAGTAAGGCTCCCCATAGTGAGCTCAAGCAGAAAGTCAGGAGGCATGGGATCCAAGGAAAGTTGGCTGTGTGGATTCCATTCAGCTTGCCCATAGAAAACAGAGGGTGGTCAGTGACTAGTGGTCAGTGACTAGTGGTGCTCCACAGGGATCTGTTGTGGCACCACTGCTATTTGTGATTTTTATAAATAACCTGAATGAGGGCAGGTGAAGAGGTTTGCAGATGACACACAGGTTGGTGGAGTTATGCATAGTGTAGAATGTTGCCGTAGATTACAACAAGATATTAACAGGATGCAGAGCTGGGCTGAGAAGTAGCAGATGGAGTTCAACCCAGAAAAGCATGAAGTGATTCACTTTGGAAGATCAAATTTGTAGGCAGAAAATAGAGGTAATAATAGGATTCTTAGCATTGTTGAGCAACAGAGGGATCTTGAGGCCCATATCCATAGATCCCTTAAGTTGCTGTACAAGTTGATGGGGTTGTTAAGAAGGCGCAAAGTGTGTTGGCCTTCATTAGTCAGGAAGAGTGAGTTCAAGAGCCCCAAGGCAGCTCTATAAAATCTTAATTAGACCACACTTGGAATATTGTGTTCAGTTCTGGACCCCTCATTAAAGGATGGATGTGGAAGTGTTTGAGAAGGTGCAGAGGAGATATACAATGATGCTGCCTAGATTAGGCAGCATGTCTTCTGGGGAAAGGTTAAGTGAGCTAGGCTTTTCTATTTGGAGCAAAGGAGGATGAGACATGAATTGATAAAATTGTACAAGAAAGGAGGCACAGATAGAGTGGACAGCCATACACTTTTTCCAATAGAAATGGAAAATATGGTGGGGGGGGGGGGTATGATAAAATATGGTGGGGGGGTATGATTTTAATTTTATGGTGATAGGACAAAAGCATACGGAGATGTCAAGTTAAGAGGTGTATTTTTTTTGTTTTTTTTTTACAGAGTGTGGGTGCCTGGATGATTGCCAATGCACTGCCAGGGGTAGTGGTGCAGGCAGGTACATCAGAGAATTTTAAGGAATTCATAGGCACATGGATGAAAGTAAAATGGAGAGCTAAGTGGGAGAGAAAGATTAATGATAGAGTAGGTTAAAAAGTTAGCACAGCATTGTGGACTGTGCTGTAATATGCCAGGTTCTATGAAACATCCACTCAGCAGTTACCCTGTCTAGCCCCAAAGTGATCACCAGCCTTCTTTAGTACTCCAACTAACAGAATCCAAACCAGTTGTTGGATAATAACTTCATAATCCAGAGCATCCTTCTCTGAATTGCCTCCAAGGAAGTAATATCTTAAATAGGAAAATTAAAATTGTTTATAGTTCTGCTATAGCACAGTTCCCTACAGCAAAATGGATATGCGTTCACTGCCCACTTTATTAGGCACCTCCTGTATTGAATTACTGTCGCTTTCCTGTCAGTGTGAACCAGTTGGGCCATTCTCCTCTGACCTCTCATTAACAAGATGTTATCACGCACAGAACTGCCGCTCACTGGATTATTTTTTCGTTTCTTGCACCATTCTCCAAAATCCCAGGAGACCAGCAGTTTCTGAGATACTCAAACCACCCTGTCTGGCATCAACAATCATTCCACAGTGAAAGTCATGTAGGTCACATTTCTTCCCCATTCTGATGTTTGGTTCAAACAACAACTAAACCTCTTGATCATGTTTGCATGCTATTATGCATTGAGTTGCTGCCACATAATTGGCTGATTAGATATTTGTATTAATGAGCAGGGGTACCTAATAAAGTGGTCACTGATTGTATAAAGCAGTTAATGAATTAGGAACACTGTTTGTATTCCACAGGACAAATCTGGAATAATCTGAATTTGATTGGGAATAGAGAACCACTTGTTTGGAAACTAACAAGCAAGAAAAAACTATTAGGGAAAAAAATCTGTTTGCATGTAACCTCTCTGCAGTAATCAAACACCTTTGTCTCTTAAGAACAGAGGCTGTAAATTTAATGGCAGAAAGCCATTAGAAATTGAAAGTAATGGCTTTCTTTGACACAATGCAAGGATTTTTTTAAACAATGTAATATACATCCTTCAGTATTTTTAGCTTGCAACAAACGTAGCTTATAAAACAAAACATTTATTTTTGAAAATCTTATGGGAAAAATAACTTACTGTAAGCCTGTATCTTTCTAACCATTAACCCCCTCTTCCCTACTGACACAATTGCTTTTAGCATGGGATCTTATACAGTGTGAAGCTTCTTCGGAACACGATGTTATCAAAGAACTAACTGAAATGTAGGGCATTACAAGACTACAGCTCAGCATTTAACACAATTATTCCTATAGCTCTGATCAAAATGCTACAAAACCTGAGCCTCTGTACTTCCCTCTGTAACTAGATCCTTGTCTTTCTCACCAGAAGACCACAGTCCATATGATCAGAAAAACAACCCCGCCTCACCATAATTGACACTGGTGCACTTCAAGGATGTGTGCTTAGCCCACTGCTCTACTCTCTCTATATCTGTGACTGTGTAGATAGGCACAGCTCAAACGCCATCTATAAATTCACCGATGACACAGTTGTTGTTGGCAGAATTTCATATGGTGACAAAAAGACATACAGGAGTGGACAGATCAGCTGGTTGAGTGATGCTGCAGCAACTACCTCGCACCCAATGTCAGAATGACCAAAGAAGTCATTGTGGACATCAGAAAGGGCAAGATTAGGGAACACATACCAACCCTCAGTGAGGGATCAGAAGTGGAAAGGGTGAGCAAGTTCAAGTTCCTGGGTGCCAACATCTCTAAAGATCTATCCTGGGCCCAACATATCTATGCTATTACAAAGAAGGCATGACATCAGCTATATTTTATTGGAAGTTTTAGAGACTTGGTACGTCACCAAAGACTTTCACAAATTTCTATAAATGTACCATGAACAACGTTCTAACCGGCTGCATCAATGTCTAATATGCCTCAGTGCTGTCTGGGGGGTGGGGGTCACTGCATAGGATCGAAATCAGTTGCAGGAAGTTGCTAACTCAGTCAAATATCATCATGGGCACTAGCCTCCCCCCGTATCCAGGGCATCTTCAAGGTACGATGCTTCAAAAGGGCAGCATCCATCATTAAGGACCCCCATCATTCGGGACATGCCCTCTTCTCCTTGCTAACATCAGGGAGGAGGTACAGGAAACTGAAGGAACACACTCAATGATTCAGGAGTAGCTTCTTTCCCTCTGTCATCAGATTCCTGAATGGTCATTGAATCCATGAACTTATCTACTTTGTTTTTTCTCTTTTTGCACTAAACTTTTAACTATATATACTCCTTACTGTAATTTGCAGTATTTTTATTATGTACAAGGTACTGTTGTCATGTAACAGTATGTTTCATGACATATGCCAGTGACATTCAGCCCGATTCTGATGTGATCTCATTGGTGTCTTTGCAGCTGCATTAAGTTTTACTAATTTTACACTCCACCCCCTTGAAATTGGGGCCAACATTCCATTCCCCTTCTCTAGTTCCTGCTGTACTTTTGTAGAGGCCTTCAATGTTTCACTCAAAGGCCCTCCCCCTCAAACAAATTACTCATAAGTCTTATTTTCCTTACTATTTGTGACCTCCATCCAATAAACTCAACATATTTACAGCCCTATTGCCCTGTTTATTATTTATTGTAATGCCTGCACTGTCTTGTGCATTTTATGCAGTCCTGGGTAGGTCTGTAGTCTAGTGTAGTTTCTTTTTTCTCTGTGTTGTTTTTTACGTACTTCAGTCTAGTTTTTGTACTGTGTCATGTAACACCATGGTCCTGAAAAATGTCTCATTTTTACTATGTACTGTACATAGTCGAAATGATAATAAAAAGTGACTTGACTTGATATGGCCAAATGATGATTAGATCACTTGATGTATCAGAATCAGGTTTAATATCACTGGCATATGTCATGAAATTTACTGTTTTGTAGCAGCAGTATATTCAATACATAATAATAAAAAGTATAAATTACAATAAGTACATAAGAAAAAGAAATTTTATTTAAATAAGTACTGCAAAAATAGAGAAAAATATTGCAGTAGTAGTCAATCTTATAAACCTAATGTGGAAATGTGTTTTTATAGTGAGTCTTGGCACAGTGATCATTGAAGTTGGGAATAGGTTTGCTGTGTGACAGTCAGGCATTTCTGAGAGAATTAAAAGAGCATTGACACCTGAAGGTCTTGTAATACATAAATATGCTGGCTGTTGAGTAAGGATCTGAGAATCTCAGGGGGATGAAACCATTTATAGGTCAGAGGGAAAAAAAAGAGGCTCCAGTGTACAGTACTTGATCAACAAGTATCAGTTGAAAGATACAACAGTTGGTAACCAATTCAAATAGTTGAAGAAATAATTCACAAGTGTTAATAACAATGTATCCCTTAAGGATTGACTGAAATGTGATATAAAGATGGCAACCGCATAAATTTAAAAACTCCTTATCAGATTAAAAGTGTGACTTAAAGTACAACCACAACGAGTTGTCAGCCTGAGGACATGAATCACTGAAAAAGCACGAAAAGGCCAAGGAACTGAAAAAGGAGAAAGGCAGCAGGGGAGTAAATACACAAGAAATATAGAGACAGATTTATGTTTTCATAAAAAGAGTAAGAGATCACTGACAATAAACTCTCGTCCTTTATTGACAAGAGTCCTAGGAAACTAGAGAAGGGAGCTTCAGAAACACTTACATGTGAAAACAAAAAATAAGAGCATGTGATCAACATTCTCCGGCAAAGGAACAGGCCTACGATGAACCAAACTAATTACTCTAACAACTATTCCCTTCGGCTTACATATGGTTCAAACCCCGCCATTCTGTGTCTATCTGAGAGCACCTTCTATCGTATCTTCCTTCCCCACTGTCCATAAATAATTGCCCCGCAGGGGGAAATCAAAACTTCGTGATTGTATGGAATCATCTATACTTATTTGCATCCTTCACAGATTTTATATTTCTCGTATGATTTCTCTCATAAAAATGCAGATCTGGGTAAAGTGAAGAAACCATTTTTTTCTGGAGAGGTGTTCAGCCTGCTGTCTATCACCGCCCCCAGTACAAACGTCACACAATGCAGCTTTGTGGCCGGCGCTTGGACAACCGTCCTCCTCCGCCACCGCAGGCGGCGCAGAGACAGGGCCCAGAGGGCCGCGAACTGTCCCCCGGACCTCTCCCGCCGCCAACACAACCAACACCCCCCACCCCGACGCACGCAGTGCTCGGCGCGAAATGACGAGCGGCGGCGGAGAAACATGTCACGCCCTTCCCCGGGGCCGAGGTCCGCCGCGTCCCGGCATCAGCCGGCACCATGAACGGCCCCGCTTGCACACTCACCCCCACCTTATCGGGCTGCCCCGAGGTGCCGGCTCTCTCGTCCTCACACATCGTCGCTTCCCCTGGCGCAGGAAAAGCCCCACCATGTAACGCTAGGGGTTTTATTCACGCACCGATTACCATTCTACTGTTATTTTAAAAATACTCTCCTCGCCGTGTTGTCAAAAAGCTATCGCGAGATTTGTCACCACTCCGCCAATCACTCAGCAGACGCACCTCTGCCACTCCGTGACATGTTGCCCCATGCGTATGATCAGGCGCATCTGTCACTTTAGCCTCGCTTGTTGGGGGCAGGACAATGGCTTATTGAAGTAAAACTCTGCAGACGCTTTTAATAAAGCAGAAAAAGGCTGGCAGTTGTAGCAACAAAGGGAAAGGCAAACAATCACCAGAACTGGGAAAGGGAGAAAACAAGTTCGTTTTAAAAGCAAGAGGAAATCTGCAAGATGCTGGAAGTCCAAGCAACGCACACAAAGTGCTGAAGGAACTCGGCAGGCCAGGCAGCACCAAAGGAAAAGTACTCTTTTTCCATCTTTGCTGCCTGGCCTGCGAGTTCATCCAGCATTTTGTGTGTGAAGTTCGTTTTCAGTTGCCGATTATGGGAGGGAGGAGAAGCGTATCTCTGATACGGTATTGTGATGTCAGTGTTGTTGTGGGGGCAATAGCTGTTAACGAAGTTATCTAGCTGGTAAGTAAATGACAAGGTTAGGGACAGCATGAACAAAGGAACATAAAACTTGTGAAGTTACAGCAGTTAATGAAAGAGAATACAAGCAAAGTTCCAGATAGAGTGGATGTGAGGACGATGTTTCCTATAGTGGGTGAGTCTAGGATTAGAGGGCACAGAGGGATGCCTATTTAGAACAGAGATGAGGAGTAATTTCTTTAGCCCGATGGTAGTGTGAATTCATTGCCACAGACTGCTATGGAGGCCATGTCATTAAGTACATTTAAGTGGAGGTTGATAGGTTCTTGGTTAGTCAGGGCTTCAAAGTTATTGCGGAATAGGCAGGAGAATGGGGTTGAGATGGAAAATATATCTGCAATGATGGAATGGCAGAGCATACACAATTGGCCGAATGGACTAATTCTGTGATGGTCTCATGTAAAAGCTGTTAAATGTTAAGCTATGGAAAAGGCCCAGTGGTGATAGTAAACCTGAGCAACTGAAGATGACATACAGCAAAACTAATCATTTCTGATACAAATGGAGAAAATATTTGGAGATCTTAAATACATTCCTTGCATCTTTGCATCAAAGCAGCATCAGCTTCATGTACTCTGTTCAGATTACAGAGTTGGATGTGATTGCTACCCTGAGGTAAATCAGGGTGGGTAAATCTCCAGGACCTGACAAGGTGTTCTCTTGGACCCTACAGGAGGCAAATGCAAAAATTGCTGGGCCCCAGCTGAGATAGTGAAATTATTCTTATCGACAGGAAGGGTACCAGAGAATTAGAAGATAGCCAATGTTGTTCTGCTGTTTAAGAAAGACTCTAGATAGAAACCAGGGAATTATAGGCTGGTGAGTCTGATGTCAATTGTGGGAAAGTTATTGGAAAGTATTCTAAGGGACCAGTTATATAAGTATTTGGATAGACATGGACTGATTAAGGATAGTCAACATGGCTTCATGCATGGTAGTACGTCAAACCAATCTTATACAGTTTTTCGAGGAAGTTATCAAGAAAGTTGATGAAGACAGGGCAGTGAATGTTGTCTACATGGACTTTAGTAAGGCATTTGACAAGATCCCATGTGGGAGGCTGATCAAGAAGATTTAGTTGCTTGGCATTCAGGATGAGGTAGTAAATTGGATTAGACAATGACTTTGTGGGAGAAGCCAGAGAGTGATAGTGGAGGGCTGTCTCTCTGAATGGAGGCCTATGACTAGTGGTGTGCGGCAGAGATTGGTGCTGAGTCCTTTGTTGTTTGTCATCTATATCAATGATGTGAATGATAATGTGGCTAACTGGATCAGCAGATTTGCAGATGACACCAAGATTGGGGGTGTAGTGGACAATGAGGAAGGCTGTCATAGCTTGCAGAGGGATCAGGATCTGCTAGAAAAACAGGCTAAAAAATGGCAGATGGGATTTAATGCAGATAATTGCAAGGTTTTGCACTTCAGTAGGACCAACCAGGGTAGGCCTTACACAGTGAACAGTAGGTCACTGAGGAGTGTGGTAGAACAAAGGGATCCGAGAACATAGGTATATAATTCATTGAATGTGGCATCACAGGTGGATAGGTTTGTAAAGAGAGCTTTTGGCATGGCACATTGGCATTCATAAAACAATGTATTGAGTTCAGAAGATGGTATGTTATGTTGAACTTCTATAAGATGTCAGTGAGGCCTAATTTGGAGTATAGTGTGCAGTTTTAGTCACCTATCTACAGGAAAGATGTAAACAATGTTGAAAGAGTGCAAAGAAAATTTACAAGGATTTTGCCAGGTCTGGAGGACCAGAGTTGTAAGGAAAGATTGAATAGCTTAGGACTATATTCTTTAGAATGTAGAAGAGTAAGAGGAGACTTGATAGATGTATACAAAATTATGAGGCGTACAGATAGGGTAAATGCAAACAGGCTTTTTCCACTGTGTTTGGATGGGACTACAACCAGAGGTCATGGCTTAAGGATGAAAGGTGGGGTTTAAGAGGAACATGAGGAGAAACTTCTTCCCTCAAAGGGCCAAAAGAGTGTGGAATGAGCTGCCAGCACAGGTGGTCCATGCCAGCTTGATTTCAATGTTCAAGTGAAGTTTGGATATGTACGTGGACAGTAGGGATATGGAGAGCTATGGTCCCACTGCAGATTGATGGGAGTAGACAGTTTAAATGCTTTTGGCATGGACTAGATGGGCCAAAGAGCCTGTTTCTGTACTGTACTTCTCTATGACAGTATTGATTTCAGCTTTCTTTGTTCATATCAGACTTGCACATTTCTGGTACAGATCATCCACATTTAATAGTTAAACATAAGCACAAGAAAGTCTGCAGATGTTGGAAATCCAAATTAATTTATGAAATGCTGGAGGAACTCAGCAGGTCAGACAGATTCTAAGGAAGTTTATAAACAGTTGACATTCCAGGCTGAAAACCTTCTTCAGGACTGAAAAGGAAGGGGATAATGCCAGAATAAAAAGGTGAGGGAAGGGGAAGGAAGGTAGCTGGAAGGTGATAGATGAAGCCAGGTAAGTTGAAAAGATAAAAACTGGTCAAGGATGAATCTGATAGGAGAGGAGAGTGGACTATGAGAGAAAGGGAATGAAGAGGGTCCTTCCAGGTGAGGCAACATTTCAGCCGCAAATCTGATCTGGTCGTCTATTGTGTCCAGTGCTCCCAATGCACGCTCTGTCAAGCACTTCTGTTCCTTCTGCCAAAAACAGGTCTTCCCATGGCCAAACATTTTAATTCCAATTTCCATTCCCATTCTGACAGGGTGGAGGAGCAACACCTTATATTCCATTTAGGTAGCCTTCAACCTGTGGTCGTGAATATTGAATTCTTCTTCCAGCAAAACATTCCCTCAACTCTTCTATTCCTTACTCTGGCTTCTTACCTCTTCTCACCTGCCTATCATCTCTCCATACGTCCCCTCCTCCTTCTCTTTCTCCTATGGTCCACTCACCTCTCCTATCAGATTCCTTCTTCAGCCATTTATTTTTTCTACCCCGTCTGGCTTCACCTATCACCTTTTAGCTAGCTTCCTTCCCCCACCTCCCACATTTTTATTCTGGTATCTTCCCCCTTCCTATACAGTCTTGAAGAAAGACCTTAGCCTGAAATGGCAACATTTTATTAATTTCCATAGATCCTGCCTGACCTGCTGAGTTCCTCCAGAATTTTGTGTGTGTTGCAAATATCTTAGTTGTTTAGTTCCTTTCCCTCTGCTAGCCTATATGCAACAACAATGTATTGTATACTGCTCAGCATTTCACACCTTTTGTATTGTCACCCGTCTCTGCCTGCTGTCATTTCAGAGCTTTCACATCCCTTTGTTTTCTCTCTCTCTCTCTAACTATTCTCAATGAGATAATTTCATCTGCACGTTATCTGCATGGCGTCACACCATAGATGTTTCATATTTGCACTTTTCATCTCCCCTCCAATTCAAAACAAATATGCTCTCCTTGATAAGAAAAAAACAGAAACTGCTGGGAATGCTCAATAGGGGATGCTGTATCTATAGAAAAAAGAGCAGTTAACATTTAGACTAAGGCCCTTCATCAAAACTCAGCAGCTGTTTTCTCTCTTTTCTAGTTTGGACAGAGGGTGTTCATGATGCTAAGTTAATCCTGTGTCTCTTTCCACAGATGTTGTCCAATGTTCAAGTATTTCCAGTATTTTCTATTTTTTATTGGGACAGAGATTTGTGTGTAATACTGGTTCATTTTTTTTCCCAGATAATGGCTCAAAGCTTCACAACTTGCCATTAATTATGTTTCTGTATTATAGGCTGTTGCAAGAGTCGTTTAGGTCAATGTTCTTGATTGAAATTGCCTTGTTTCAGCAAGTATCTCTCCATAATCATAAGCTCAGAAAAGAGAATGTTTGTCTTACTTTTGGCTTTCTGGAAGCAGTGGGCGTCTCCAAATATTGACATCTTTATGAAAGTAAAATGTACAAACTCTGATAGTAATTTTTTTTTACTACTGGCTATCTGTATTTTTATTTGTGGTATTCTGATGGTTGAGGAGTATCTCTAACATTGAACAGAAAGTAGAGAAGAAAGGTCTAAACAACCTTTCCATAACAGGACAATACATGCCAGTTTTGCCTGCCCCAGAAGAATACAGGAACTTATTTTGATAAAGATTACCAATGAGGGTAGCAAAAAAGGGCTTAACACAGTGTTACTACCAATAAAATAAGTCACTTGTATTGTCCATTTCTGTAGACTGGAAATTGAGTCATTATAGTTCCTGTCTTTCAAAAAGCAAGCTCAACTACTTATAGCCCACTGAGAATTCAAATCCATAATACTTCCCATTGCAGCCACATTGTTTTATTGTATGGTTTCCAACACTAATTTTAAAAAAACTCGTGGTACTTTCTACTTCTTGTTCGTGGAAGTAATGTTGCCTACAACAGGTAACTGTTGCATCATGTATGCAAGAGATTCTGTAGATGCTGGAAATAAAAAGCAAAACACAGAAAGATCTGGAGAAGCTCAACAAGGCAGGCCACATTATAGAGGGGAATAAATTGCCAATATGTTGAGCTGATACCCTACATCAGGACTGAAATGGAAGGCAGAATAAGAAGGTATGGGGAAGGGAAGAAATACAAGCTGGCAGCCGATAGGTGAAGGCAGATGATGGGGATGATGATGGGGGGAATGATGTAAGAAACTGGGAAATGATAGATGGAAGCAGTAAAGGCTGAAGAAGAAGGAATCTGGAGAGAAGACAATGGTCTGTGGAAGGAAGGGAAGGAGGAAGAGCTCCAGAGGGAGGTGATAGGGAGATGAGAAGAAGAGAAGGAGTAAGAGGGGAGCAAGATGAGGAATAGAAAAAGGGAGAATGGGAGGGGGGAGAAATTACAGTAAATTAGAGAAATTGTTTATGCCATCAGGTTGTAGGATCTCCAGATGGTATATGAGGTGTTGCTCCTCCAACCTGTGTGTGGCCTCATCGGGGCCGTACAGGAGGGACCAATATGACAGATTGGGAATGGAAAGTGAAACATATGATAGTTAAAATATCAAATATTCTGTACTTTCTGAGGAGGCTGAAGAGAGCTGGGCTTTGCACATTCATACTCAGATCATTCTGCAAATGCGCAGTAGAGAGCATCCTGACAAGTTATGTTACTACTTGGTACAGAAGCTGTACTGCAGTGGTTAGGAAGGCTCTACAATGGGTAGCCAAAACTAAACAAAGCATCATCTGAACCAGTCTATCTGCTGTCATGGGCATATATACAGAAAGGTGCCAGAAAAAGGCCAGTAACATCATGAAGGATCCCACCCATCCTACTCATAAACTGTCCCACTCCCATTAGGGAGGAGGCTAAGTAGCATCCATGCCAGAACCATCAGACTCAAAAACAGTTACATTCCCCAAATAGTAAGACTGATCAACACCTTCATTCACAAACTCTACTACTACTTTATTATTTCCTATATACCTTATATACAAACTAATGTCACTTTAAGGACATACATTCAATATACATCTTATGTATTTATTATGTTTTGTAATCATTATTGTCTTTTTTATCTTTTATAGGGTTTATTTGTGCTGAGAAACGTAGAGAGCAACAATTATTTTATTCTCCTTTAGACTTTCATACAGGAAAGAACATTAAAACAATCTTGAAACCTGGATCTTTTTAGTGGTTTAAAAAAAAAGACACTCACTCATCATAGTAACATCGAAATGTCAGATAATGTCAAATGTACTGGGGATTGTAAGTATTTATAATTGAGCTTCACAGGCTGTATCAATGGGTTAAGCAAATTACTATTGAATATTTCTTTAGTAGTGATGCACTTTAGTAGTATCTATGCACTTAAACAGGAATAGAATCATAATTTTCTGACTGCTCTGTAGTGTTTCACTCTCTCAAATATAAACAAAGACAGTAAGACCTAGATTAACAGTTTCTTTTTCTTTTTTTTTCAGAAGTATTTTACTTACGGGAACAAAAAAAATCAGTGAATCATTCTGTCCATTTTAAGATCTGCAGGTTCTCATTTGATAATATCAATGATATACTATATGCCATTGTGATTATTTGGCAAAGGTACAAATATGTAATCCAACATATTTCCATTAATGATTGTAACTACATCATCAAAATTCACAGAACATATCTCGGGGCCATAATAACGATTAGGCAAGCCTAACTTGTGATCAGACAAATCAAATAAATAAGTTTAAAGAAGAATTTTTAAAGTAGAGAACGGTATGTTTGTGGTGGATAAAAGAATTGCACACTGGACTGATGTCAGGGAAGCATAATTGGTGGTGAGAAGTTTGGATAGATGGAGAATATATTGAGCTATTTTAAGTTTTGGTGGGTTGAGGGAGTTAAAATTTAAAAAAAAACATTTGTTATCTTCTGCCAAGAGATCAGTAATGCAGAATGCAATGAACCAATATGAACTAATGCTTGAAATCATACTAGCAGCAGCTCTAGCTGAGATAATGTTTACAGATTAAATTGGTTGCTCTTGGCCAAGACCCCAGAAACAACATCCAGGATTCGCATTACATCTCTGCAGTTGTTCAGTGCCTTGCACTCCATTTATTGTGATGCTGTGGGAGGATAAACAAAGAAAGATACAAAATACTTTTTTTTTAAAGTATATATCTGTTTGGTTTCCATTTGGTCCAGATCCCCACAATGAGGAGATTTTGTAAAATTCAATATTGTCACCAGTCACTGAAGCTGAGCCAAATGTTCCCACGGACCAAAAATGGCAGATGATCTGCAAGCATCCTCTCTTTAGTGCACCTGAATTAATGGTAAAAGATGCAATTTCTGCAGGGCTGAATTTCTCAAAAGGAAACTCAGTAAGTACTCTGTGTCAGATATTATTCTGTGGAATGAATAGCATAGTGAAAAATCATTGCACTGGCCATGTGGTGGCACCACTGGGACATGCCACTCTCAAGCACAAAGCTCTGGAATGCATTCACAATTATTCAATACACATTCCATTCAAACTGAAATAGTTATTGACAGTAGGAGCATAATAATTATTCAAATGGTATTATTTGAAATTATGCCTCAGGACTCACTTTACCAGGTTCAGGAAGAGTTATTACCCCTCAACCTTGAACCAAAGAGCATAACTTCACTCAGCTTCATTTGCCCCATCACTAAATTTCCCACAATCTATGGACTCACTTTCAATCTCATCTTCAACCTCACGTTCAACCTTCATCTTCTGTTCTCGATATTTATTGCTTGTTTATTTATTTATTATTATTACTATTTCTATATTTTCTTTATATCGTATCTGCACAGTTTGTTGTCTTTTGCACTTTGGTTGTCCGCCCTGTTGGTGAGGTCTTTCATTGATTCTATTATGGCTATTAGATTTATTGAGTATGCCCACAAGGAAATAAATCTCAGGTTGTATACGGTATCATATGTACTTCAATGACAACTTTGAACATTTTAAAATAAATATGAGTTTAAAAAAGCAAGATAAAACTGAAATTAGTTTGTTGAACTTGTGAGTGTTGTAAATGTTTGATGTCATTGATTAACAATTGGCATTGGACAAAATTATATTGATTAAAGAAATAACTTGAAATTACATGGTGCCTTTCATGTCCTTATTAGATCGTATGGTTATAAAATATAGTTCCTGTTTTAACAGCAGAATTGTAGCAGACAATTTGCACATAACAAGGTCCCATAAATAACAATACAAATCTCATCAGATGATCTCAAAAGTTTGAAAGCTACATTTAATGTCAGAGAAATGTATACAATATACATCCCGAAATTATTTTTCTTCACAATCATCCACGAAAACAGGAGTGCCCCAAAGAATGAACGACAGTTAAATGCTAGAACCCCAAAGTCTCACCCCAGCTCCCCCCACCCACGTATAAGCACCAGCAAAGCAACGATCTTCCCTCCCCCGCCAGCAGAAAAAGCTTCAGCGCCCCCCACCGTGCATTCAAGCATACAGCAAAGCATTAATAAAGACACAGACTTGCAGTAACCCAAAGACAACCTGTTCACCCAGTAATTCAACATACGACTGACTATCTCTCTCTCTCCTTAATAAGGGAAAAAGAGGTATCCCCGTATCATAGCGATCTGTTACAATAGCATTGATTAAGAACTACCTTTCCACCAAGACAAGCTGTTCTAAATGAGGCCTTAAAGGCATTGATATAAGACCATAAAATATAGGTGCAAAACTAGGCCATTTGTCCCATTGAGTCTGCTCGATCATTTTGTCATGGTTGATAAATTTTCCCTCAGCCCCATTACCCTGCCTTCTCCAGTATCCCTTCATGCCTGACTAATCAAGATTCTATCAACCCTGCCTTAAATACACCCGATAGCTTGGTCTCCACAGCCGCCTGTGGCAACGAATCCCACAAATTCACCAATCTTCAGCTAAAGAAATTTCTCTTCATCCCCCTATTCTGAGTCTGTGTTCTCTGGCCTTGGACTCCTCCACCATAGGAAACATCCTCTCCACATCCACTTGACTGAGGCCTATCAACATTCAATAAGGTTCAATGAGGTCTCCCCCCCTCCACCGCTCATTCTTTTGAATTGCAGTGAGTAGGGGCCCAAAGCCATCAAACACTCCTCATATAACAAACTTGTCAATCCTGGAATAAACTTTGTGAAATTCCTTTGAACTCTTTCCAATGCCGGCACATCCTTTCTCGGACAAGGGGCCTAAAACTGCTCACAATACTCCAAGTGAGTCCTCCCCAGTACTTTATAAAGCCTCATCATTGCATCTTTGCTTTTATATTCTATTTCTCCCAAAATGAATGCTAGCGTCAGATTTTGGTCTTATAGTGACCAAATTAACTGCTCAAATTACCCAAATTATTCTGCTCCTCTGGTCTTATGATAGCCAAATGGCCTAATTCTGCTCCTAAATCTTACTTGTCTTCCTCACCACCAAGTCAACCTGCAATTTAACTCTTAGTGAATCCTGCACAACTGCCAAATCTCCTTGCACCTCAGATTTTAAAAATTTTCTCTCCATTTAGGGAATAGACTGCTTTAACTTTTTTTTTACCAAATTGTATGACCATACACTTTCCGGCACTGTATTCCTCTGCCCATTCTCTTAATCTGTCCAAATCCTTCTGTAGACTCTCTGTTTCCTCAAAACTACCTGCCCCTCCACCTATCTTCATATCATCTGCAAACTTGGCCACAAAGCCATCATCTCCATCATCAAAGTCATTGACATATAACATAAAAAGAAGCAGTACCAACACAGACCCCAGTGGAACACCACTAGTCTCCATTAATATACACCAGTTATCCCCAGTATATTGAACTTATTGCAAGCGCATCCCAAAACCCTATCAGAAAAGAATGTAATTTAAATGCAATAAATTATGATTTCAATAAAGAAGGCTATGGTCTGGGCCACCAGAAAAAGGTGGCACATTAACAATTTATTTCAATTGCTTTAAAACAATGTATGGTTTCCAGATGCTGGTAAGCATGAACTTAATGAACTTTGTTGTACTAGACTTTTGGTAAGTTTTAAACAAGTTTTGAGGTTTGCTAAAGTTTGCACAGAGGTATTTCAGCAATAGTTAAATTATTGTGGATATATGTTATCAATTCCAGCCCAAATCATTTTGGGCTGTGAAACTAGAATCTTGTGAGAAATAAACAGAAAGGAATGCCTTGTAATGGCCAAAAACCCATCACAGATGGGTCAAAGTTCAGCTATCCAAAATGTGTTGACTGATCATAAAATAATAATGGATATGGCAATTAGGAATTGTTCTGAAACAATAAAGAGGGGAAAAAATACATAAAGCTGATGAGTGTCCTGTATAATCACGGGTATATTCAACTATCAGCTATCATGTTTTACAAACATCTTATCCTAAAGGACACAAATTAAACTAAGTTAATATTAATTTACACATTGAATAGTATAAAGGTCATGTACACTGTAACATCTCAGGAAACTGATCTAGTCTAGGCCATATTGGTCATTGGTCAGAAAATATTGTTGACCAACTCCTGGTTACAAAGTTGGGAACACTTTCCTAGCTTTGAATATGTTGTGTTTATTGTGAATAATAAATATTGAATACAGGTATTAACAAGGAGCCTGAATTGCACCAATAAATCTAATCTGAATTGTTAAACCATTTGGAATTAGTAACATTTGCCTGCGGGGGATTAGGAATTAGCTTAATCAGTGTAAGCAGAGCGGCCATGGTAGGAGCTGCCATTGTGTAAGGGGCAGTGTTAGAGTGATCTAGCTTTGGCTCAACAGACTTCAGAGAGAACAGGCGTTGACAGCATTAGTAAGTTTCTAGTAAGCTTTTTCTTTCTTTTTCTTTTCTATTAGTATATAGCTAGTGCAGTTTGAATGGGCACAGAGATAATCATATGATTTTTGTGTGAAATGTTTGCATTGATCGTGTGGATAGTCAGAGGCTTTTTCCCAGGGCTGAAATGGTTGCCACAAAAGGACACGGGTTTAAGGTGCCAGGGAGTAGGGACAGAGGAGATGTCAGGGGTAAGTTTTTTACTCAGAGAGTGGTGAGTGTGTGGAATGGGCTGCCAGCAACGATGGTGGAGGCGGATACGATAGGGTCTTTTAAGAGGCTTTTAAAAAGGTAAATGGAACTTAGTAAAATAGAGGGCTATAGGTAAGCCTCGTAATTTCCAAGGTAGGGATACGTTCAGCACAACTTCGTGGGCCGAGGGGCCTGTATTGTGCTGTAGGTTTTCTATGTTTCTGTGTGAGAACTCTGGGCGATTTCCAGTCTCACTGATAACAACATCTGCATGAAGTGCACTGAGCTACAGCTCCTGAGAAGCAATGTTAGGGTACTGGAGCTGCAGCTGAATGACCTTTGCCTCATACGGGAGAATGAAGAGGTGACAGACAGATACAGGGATGTAGCCATGCCTAAGTGACTGTCAGCAGAAGTAAAGGGAATGAGTAAGAAATGCAGAGTACCCCTGTGACCGTTCCCCTCAAAAATAAGTTTGCTGCTTTGGCTAATGTTGGTGGTGACAACCTACTGGGGGAAGCTGCAGTGACTGGGTTGCTGGCACTGAGTCTGGTTATGTAGCTCAGAATAGGAGGGGGTGGGGGAAGCAGTGTGCAGTAATGAGAGGGGCTTCTATAGCTAGAGGAGCAAATGGAAGATTCTGTGGATGTGAAAGAGACACTCGGGTGGTATGTTGCCTCTCAGGTGCCATGGTCAAGGATGTCTCAGATCGGGTCTACAACATTCTAAATAGAAAGGGTAAGCAGCCAGATTTCATGGTACATATTGGTACCAATGGTATACAGTAGATAGGAAAAGAGAAGAGACAATATAGTCTATATTGTCCTGAAGAGACAATATAGGGAGTGAGGTAGGAAGCTGCAAAGCAGGATCTCCAAGGTAGTAATCTCTGGTTTGCTGCCTATGTCACGTACCAATGAGGGTAAAAATAGTACAATTTGGCTGATGTAGGTGTGGCTGAGGAATTGGTGCAGGGGGCAGATTTTCTGATTTCTGGAACATTGGGATCTTTTCTGGGGAAGGTATGACCTATACAAAAGGGAAGAACCTGAGGAGGACCAATATACCTGCAACACACACAAAATGCTGGTGGAATGCAGCAGGCCAGGCAGCATCTATAGGGAGAAGCACTGTCGACGTTTCGGGCCGAGACCCTTCGTCAGGACTAACTGAAAGAAAAGATGGTAAGAGATTTTAAAGTAGGAGGGGGAGGGGGAAATCCAAAATGATAGGAGAAGACCGGAGTGGGTGGGGTGAAGCTAAGAGCTGGAAAGGTGATTGGCGAAAGGGATACAGAGCTGGAGAAGGGAGAGGATCATGGGACGGGAGGCCCAGGGAGAAAGTAAGGGGGAGTAGAGCACCAGAGGGAGATGGAGAACAGGCAGGGTGATGGGCAGAGAGAAAAAAAAAGGAGGGGGAGATAAATAAATAAATAAGGGATGGGATAAGAAGCAGAGGAGGGGCATTAACGGAAGTTAGAGAAGTCAATGTTCATGCCATCAGGTTGGAGGCTACCCAGACAGTATATAAGATGTTGTTCCTTCAACCTGAGTTTGGACTCATCTTGACAGTAGAGGAGGCCATGGATAGACATATCAGAATGGGAATGTGACATGTAATTAAAATGTGTGGCCACTGGGAAATCCTGCTTTCTCTGGCGGACATAGCATAGGTGTTCAGCGAATTGGTCTCCCAGTCTGCGTCAAGATGAAGCCACACTCAGGCTGGAGGAACAACACCTTATGTTCCGTCTGGGTAGCCTCCAACCTGATGGCATAAACATTAATTTCTCTAACTTCCCTTAATGCCCCTCCTCCCTTTCTTACCCCATCCCTTATTTATTTATTTATCTCCCCTCCTTTTTTTCTCTCTCTCTGCCCCTCTCACAATCACTCTGCCTGTTCTCCATTTCCTTCTGGTGCTCTCCTCCCCCTTTCTTTCTCCCTAGGGCTCCCGTCCCATGATCCTTTCCCTTCTCCAACTCTGTATCCCTTTTTCCATCACCTTTCCAGCTCTTAGCTTCACCCCTCCCCCTCCTGTCTTCTCCTATCATTTCGCATTTCCCACTCCCCCTCCTACTTTCAAATTTCTTACTATCTTTTCTTTCAGTTAGTCCTGTCAAAGGGTCTCAGCCCGAAACATCGACTGTGCTTCTCCCTTTAGATGCTGCCTGGCCTGCTGTGTTCCACCAGCATTTTATGTGTGTTGCTTGAATTTCCAGCATCTGCAGATTTCCTTGTGTTTGCAATATACTTTCAGGCAGGTTTGCTAGAGTCGTTGGAAGGGTTTAAACTGATTTGGCAGGGAGGAGAGAACTGGAGTGGTAGGGCTGAGAATGGTATACAAGTAACTGCAGTGTGTAGTGAGGCTGCAAGAAAGGACGGGCAGATGATCGGGCAAAATTCCATTCTGTGTGATAAGCTGAAGTGTAACATGCTGAAAATAGTGATGAATACAGTACCATTGTTATATTTGAATGCTCACAGTATAAAGAATTAGGTAAACAGCAGGCCAGGCAGCATCTATAGGGAGAAGCACTGTCGACGTTTCGGTCTGAGACCCTTCGTCAGGACTAACTGAAAGAAAAGATGGTAAGAGATTTGAAAGTAGTGGAGGGAGGGGGAAATGCGAAATGATAGGAGACCGGAGGGGGTGGGGTGAAGCTAAGAGCTGGAAAGGTGATTGGCGAAAGTGATACAGAACTGGAGAAGGGAAAGGATCATGGGACGGGAGGCCTCAGGAGAAAGAAAGGGGGAGGAGAGCTCCAGAAGGAGATGGAGAACAGGCAGAGTGATGGGCAGAGAGAGAGCAGAAATGGGGGGGGGGAATAAATAAATCAGGGATGGGGTAAGAAGGGGAGGAGGGGCATTAACGGAAGTTAGAGAAGTCAATGTTCATGCCATCAGGTTGGAGGCTACTCAGCCAGTATAAAAGGTGTTGTTCCTCCAACCTGAGTGTGGCTTCATCTTGACAGTAGAGGAGGCCATGGATAGACATATCAGAATGGGAATGTGACATGTAATTAAAATGTGTGGCCACTGGGAGATCCTGCTTTTTCTGGCGGACAGAGCGTAGGTGTTCAGCAAAACGGTCTTCCAGTCTGCGTCGGGTCTCACCAATATATAAAAGGCCACACCGGGAGCACCGGACACAATATACCACACCAGCCAACTCACAGGTGAAGTGTCGCCTCACCTGGAAGGACTGTCTGGGGCCCTGAATGGTGGTGAGGGAGGAAGTGGAAGGGCAGGTGTAGCACTTGTTCTGCTTACAAGGATGTGCCAGGGGGGAGATCAGTGGGAAGGGATAGGAGGGACGAATGGATAAGGTGGTGGTAGGTGAGGACAAGGGGAACCCTATCCTGAGTGGGGTGGCGGGAGGATGGTGTGAGGGCAGATGTGCGGGAAATGGGAGAGATGCATTTGAGAGCAGAGTCGATGGTGAAAGAAGGGAAGCCCCTTTGTTTAAAAAAGGAAGGCATCTCCTTTGTCCTGGAATGAAAAGTCCCATCCTGAGAGCAGATGCGGTGGAGACGGAGGAATTGCGAGAAGGGGATGGCATTTTTGCAAGAGACAGGGTGGGAAGAGGAATAGTCCAGGTAGCTGTGAGAGTCAGTGGGCTTATAGTAAATATCAGTAGAGATGCCATCTCCAGAAATAGAAATAGAAAGTTCAAGAAAGGTGAGGGATGTGTCGGAAATGGACCAGATAAATTTGAGGGCAGGGTGAAAGTTGGAGTCAAAGTTAACGAAGTCAACGAGTTCAGCATGTGTGCTGGAGGCAGTGCCAATGCAGTCGTCGATATAGCGAAGGAAAAGAGGGGGACAGATACCTGTATAGTCTTGGAACATGGACTGTTCCACAAAGTCAACATGCAGGTACCCACGGCTACACCTTTGGTTTGGAGGAAGTTAGTCCTGACAAAGGGTCTTGGCCTGAATAGTTGATAGTGCTTCTTCCTAAAGAATTATGTAGATCATCTTGTAGCACAGTTAGAGATTGGCAGTTATGATGCTGTGGGCGTCACTGAGTCATGGCTGAAAGAAGATCGTAGTTGGGAGCTTAACATCAAAGGACACACATTGTACGCAGGTAGATAGAGGTGGTGGAGAGACACCATTGGTAAAAAATGAAACCGAGTCCTAGAAAGAGGTGACATAGGTTCGGAAGATGTAGAACCTTGTGAGTAGATGACAGAAACTACTAGGATAAAAACACCTCATGAGATTTACATGTGGGTCTCAGAACAGTAGCTAGGATTGGGATAGATATTACAATGGGAGAAAGAAAATGCATGTAAAAAGAGCAATGTTACGATAGTCATGGGAGATTTCAATATAGAGGTAGGCTTGGAAAATCAAGCTTGTGCTGAATCCCAAGAAGAGGAATTTGTAGAATGCCTAACATGGTGGCCATCTTGTTGTTGAGCCCACCAGAAAAAATGCAATTCTGGATTGGGTGTTGAGTAATGAACCAGATTTGATCATGGAGCTAAAGATAAAGGAACCCTTACGATCCCATTGTCATAATATGATAGAATTCTCCCTGTGGTTTCAGCGAGAGAAGATAAAGTTAGATTATCTCTATTACAGTGGCGTAAGGGAATTATAGAGGTGTGAGAGAGGAGCGGGCCAAAGTTGATTGGAAAGAGACATTAGCAGGGATGAAGGCAGAACAACAATGACATTTCTTTCAGAACCCTGACATGTAGACCAAGTGGTTCCATTAACATATCTACCATCAGACCTTTCAGCTTCATAAGCACTTTCTCCTTAGTAATAGCAACTATACGGGCTTCTGCCCCTTGACTCTTCGGAATTTCTAGCATTTTGCTGGTGTTTCTACTGTAAGGACTGATGAAAAATACTTATTCAATTCATCCATCATTTTATTTCTTTCCCCATTACTTCCTTAGTAACATAATTTTGGTTCCTAAGGTTATCTTAGCTGGAGGTGGTGGTGAGGTTAAGCTCCCACTACCTATAAAGTGCTCCAAATGGTGTGCAACTCTAACAGCCTCTGACAACCAAGTCCAACTCTTGGCCTGCACGTGTGGTTCAGCTACTAGGCCCAGCAGAACTGTTTCTACTGACAAGAGAAGGGGCAAAGACGGACCACTGGCACCTCAAAACCAGCTGCTTCAGGCAGGTGGGGGATGTCAGCCTTGGACAGCAGCCCACCTAGGAGAAGGAAAACTCTGATTTTAATCCTCCACTGCCTTGTGGCCATACCCACCCATGGAAAAGGCTTCGGGAGTAAACCCTGAGGAAGAAATCTGGAGCTGGGGTCGCTAAGGCAGTGTCATGTTGTTCACAACTTCACTCTGGCAATCTCTGCGATGACACTGGTGCCAAGCCATAGCAGCGCTTGCTCTTTCCTTGGACTAATCAGTGACATGGAAGGGGGGAACCCGCTGCCTGGGCAACAGCCAATTATTCAAATATTCCTGTCCAGGCTTGCACCCTGGAGAGGACACAGTCCACCAGAGGCACAAACCCCTTGATCCCCTGGGATCGATGACTGCTTACTAGCATCATTTTCCAGCGGATCAATGTCTACTATTTTTAAAGGCTTCATAATCATCTAGCTTCCCACTAATTTTTGCCATATTCTACAATGTCTCTTTTGCTTTTATGCTGTCTTTGACTTCCTTTGTCAGCCACAGTTGCCTCATCCTACCTTTAGAATACTTTTTCTTCCTTGGGATGAACTGATCCTGCCTTCCGAATTACTCTCAGAAACACCAGCCTTTGCTGTTCTACTGTCATCTCTGTGGAAATCCCTGCCAATCAACTTTGACCAGCTCCTCTCTCGTGTCTCTATAGTTGCCTTCACTCAACTATATGACTGATACATTCGATTTTAGCTTCTCCCTCTCAAAGTGCAGGGTGAATTTTACCATTTAATGATCACTGTCTCCTAAGGGTTCCTTCACTTTTCACTCTCTAACTAAATCTGGTTGATTGCACAACATCAAATCCAGAATTGTCCTTTTTCCAGTGGGCTCAATCACAAACCTATCTAAAAAGTCAACTCATACAGACTTTACAAACCCCTTCTCATAGGAACCAGTACCAACCTGATTTCCCAATCTGTTTGCATATAGAAATCCTGCATGACAATTATATCACTGTATATATTTTACTTATACAATTGTATATATTTCTATTGCAGAGAAGTTGATGTGCTTTCTCATTAAATCAGTTGAGTTCAACCTTCGTGGGCCTTGCAAGTGCAAACCACAGGAAAGCAGAGGCCACCGATAACATACAAAGCAATGCTTATATTAATTGTTATATTGATTAATCTTTTGATTCAGGTATTTCTTGATATTTTAAATTTGCATTTAACATTTTTTAAATAGTCATCTTCAACTCATAGAACCACAAGACTCAAATATGGAAGACTTACAAGACGACTACTTCCCTTTATTTTGGCTAATCTCAGGTTTGAAAATAATTGCTTCCACTCCCTATTTTTATGTTGGACGCCCAGACTTTGTCACAGGTGGAGAAAATTGTCCTCGATGGCTGGGTGGTTTAGGACGTATTGTGTTCATTTGTATTGGTTTGTGCATGCTCTCATCATAGAGACTCAAGATGCTCAGTGCTTACTGGCTGCTCCTTCACAATTTCTGAGCCGTTATAGCCCAGGGATTCTCAGGAAATAAGAGAAGATCCTGCATTTTAAAATTCACTTCTCTTCACTCATGTGTCCTTTCATCTGGGAATGTTTCCTTATGCCATATAGCTGTGAAGACTTGCCACTCCTCTTTTTTAATGACTTAAGATTAGTTCTTTTTGTCACAGGTTCATCGAAATATCAAAATATGCAATGAAATGCTCGTTTGAGTCAGTATGAGGGTGTGAGTAGCCTGCAAGTGTCACCATGCTTCTGGCACCAGCAGAGCAGTCCCACAATTTACTAACCTTAACCTGTTCGTATTTGGAAAACAGGAGGAACCGGAGCATCTGGAGGAAACCCATGTGGTCACAAACTCCTTCCAGAGAGTGGTGGGAATTTAAAATAATAATAATTTTATTGAGATCGCGTCTCGAGTAGGTCCTTCCAACTCTTCCACCCACACCACCCCTGATTTAACCCTAACCTAATCAGCGGACAATTTACAATTAACCTACCAATCAGCATGTCTTTGGACCATGGGAGGAAACTGAAGCACTCAGAGCAAACCCATGCAATCTCGGGGAGAACTTACAATCTTCTTACAGGTAGCAGTGGGATTGAATCCCAATTGCTGACTACAGGTGCTGTAAAGCATCGCACTAACTGTTATGCTATCACGCTGCCCATAAAAGGAGACCCGATCTCCTTTCAGACATTGTTTCAGTTCTTCCTTCATTACACTCCCATGAAAAGTCATGAAACATTAACTCCATTCAAGGCTCTATGTAGAGCAAGTTATTTGTGTTTGAAATACTTGACTGCCTACAGGGATTGCTGCAGTATTGGGACAAGCCATGAATAACAGAAAGTGAATGCATGGAAGTGGAGATGGCGCAGCAGCAACAGAAACAAGAAGTCTATATCTTGGGGTCAAATATCTCAGAGCAACAGAGATGGCATGAGGTAACGGTGATGCAGCCCCTAGAGATCCTTTCCATAAAAATGACAGCATTATAGCAAAAGCAGCTATCACTTCACAGATCACTAGAGCCTCAAGCACATGACAGTTGATAACATCAGCCTGCCCTGAATGCTCAGTAAATGCAGGTTTTAATTATGCTCGATTCGCCATATCAATAAACCATCCTGGAAAATGCATCCTGAACTCTGAGTATATCCACGGAGTTTGGAAACCAGTTAGGTGTTTTATTTGGCCATTGAATTAAATATGGCTCTGCAAATCTACAGCAAGGCACAGCTTAGCTTGTGTGCAAGTTTTTATCGACTGTGTCACTGGATCTATTACTAAATATATTAAACAATAAGAAGTAAGACTTTATCCTGATGTGGCTGAATATTTGTATTGTATATTGGGGCTATGCCAAGCAACAGTAGAAGAGCCTTTGTTCACAATTAATACAAAATTTCATTACCATAACATAAATTATGTAATTTGTGGGCTATGAATAATTTATCCAAATGTTGCAGGATTTGTAATATTTTTGATTCTGTGATTAGAAATAATTCATTGCATTGTTGGCTGGAATGCTTATTGTAAAACAGTTGACTTTTGTCCACAAGAATTGGGAAACAGACAATTCTCTCAATAGTAAAAACATTTTTTATCTCCCTTCTATGTAATAAAATATATTGATGTCCTGCAAAATAAACACTGTATATTTAATACGGATCTATCTACAGTGCCTAGTATCATGAACAAGTACTTCCCTCATCAAGGCTATGAGGATCCTAGGTCAATTATTCATTGTAACTACAATGTAATTATATTCATGAAATGTATAAGGGTGTGTATTTGCCTGTATTTACATGTAAATATTGCATAATGTATGAACTGGAATGCATCTCTAATCAATGATACACCAAGTATTTCAAATGGCATCACAAATTACACCATATGTTACATTGTTGAAACCCACTTCAGACTTTATTTATTTCCTCCTCTTCTGAATCTACCATTTTAAGCAAGGATAAAAATTCAGTGCCAACACACAACCTTTTCTAGCTTGACCAAGTTATTATTCTTTGTGTGTGACTCAGAACTGAGATTTAGCATACTATTTGTGTCTATCCTGAATCTGCCCTACATCAGCTCTCAATAAGCATGTACCACACATTGCAACCAATTGGAATACATAAGCATGGTTGCATTTTCCCTTTCTTAGTTTTGTAAGGTTGTGACTAAGTATGACAATACCATTCTGAACCGATTGGCAATATTTAAATCAACATGAATGAAAATCATACAAGTGGTGTTCTGGGCTTTTAGACTTATTACTTGCCAAATTATATATACTGTATCTTCATCACAACATGGCAGTTACTGTCTCATGTGTTGAATGTTTGCAAGCCATGGTATTTTCAATTAGATAACTGGACCAAGGCTCATGCAAAGTGTAGGGCAGTCAGCTGAGTCATGCCCTTCCACATGATCACGTAGCACAATGTTAAGCATGCCACTCCAAAAAGATGAACATCTTCGACCTATTCCCATAGCATGGTGGCTTTTGCATTGAGGAACTGAAGGCAGAAGGAATGGACAGGAAAAATAAACTAAGCCCAAGCTCTTATTGAATGGTGGGAAAATATATTCCTATTCTTATTTCTTAAGTTCTCATGTCCATTGTATAATTTTTGAGTATTGTTTTATATGATACTGAACCATACCCATCAGGTAGATTCCAAATTCATTCCTTAGATTTTGTGCAATCACCTAATTATGCAAAAGATAGGACAATATGTTTGGCCGACTAATTAAAAAAAACCCTCAATAATCCTCAATGATTTATTTGCACGTTTTCTGTAAATATTCAGAGGATCAACATGGACCATTGTGTCTTCCACAAAGAATTGGCTTGCTCCCATCTTTATCAAGCTGGTGCATTGGGTGGTCATTTTCAGGGTAGAGCTGCTGATCAATGTGCAAAATGCAGTTTCCAGCCATAGCCAGGGAACATTAAAGTAAAACTGAATATCGTGACAAAAGCAGAAAGGCTTTCAGAAAGAATTGCCCTTTTTTTCCAACAAAGTAAATATCTTCTTTTTTTAAAATAATCACAACACTCACATAGCTTTTGTTGAACCTGTGTGGCTGTCAAATGCACAAGTATTTTTATCCCATGTATTCTTTTGTTAAGCTTTAAAATAATCTTCAGGATTTGTAAAAATATCAAGATATCTAAAATTGTTACATGCATTCAATGAACAATGGTTAGAATTTTTTCTTAGATTGATTATGTCCTTAAATGGAGACATTAGCTAGTCTTTGTAAAGTGAGACATTGCTCTCATCAAAGGCATGGTTTCAACTAGTTACTATAAACTGGATGACATGTCATATTTTGTAATATTTCCTATGTCTGTTATTTTGGAAAAAATCATAAAAATAATCCAAAATGAAATGCTTAAATTTTAATTACAAATATGAAAAGCCTTGGTGTACTTTTGATGTCAGTAGCACAAAGTGAAGTTTTGGTCAGCTCTTTTTTTTCCATGCAGAAGAGATCATGAAACTGAACTTTAATGATGAGACCAAAGACATCCTAGTTCTGGTCCTTTTGTCATCAATTCCATGAACTGACTAATTGAATAGCACTCTTCGTATGGTGACGAACTGTTTGCAAATGCATTGCCAAGGTTGGAGAACAACTCTACCCAACTGAGTGACCTGTATGGAAGCATCATTGAAAATTAGGTCCATTGTACCTTTGTGAATGAATAGATTCTTTGAAAATTACTCTTAGGCCTTCTGACTCTCATTTCAGTTAAATTTTTGAAAAGCTCTTTGTTTTGAAATTACTGTTGGAATGCCAGGAGTACCACCAGCTTGGTTATGTGTTGGTTTAGTTTGGTCTGTTTCTTATAAATAAAGTAGTCCAATTAGGATGGAATTCAGTAAGTTCAAAATTATTTTTGTTTTACCCAAGTATGACATTCCTACACCTCACATCCGTTGATTCTATTAATATGTAAAGATCTATTAATCTCTCTTGATATAGTCAGTATGGAGACTTCACAGTCCAAAGATTCTGGGTGAACAAATTTCATCTTATCTCTGAGATTGTGATTACAGTTAATTCTGCATCTACCCAGTCAACTTTCTTAATCATTTTTTGATACCATATCTTGTAACTTAACAAACAAGGTGACCATTGGACCTCAACTCACAATGTCTGGGCACATTATTTCAGCTACATTGGAGTCTTAGAAGGTCACTTTGATTCTGAGAGTGGGCATTAGTCATCCAAGTTTATCAGCTGGGGGTAGGGGGGAACTAGAAAATGTCCTCAGCGTCTATGCAAGTGCCTAATTCTTGTAGAAAGAAATACCACACAGCACTGACATAGTACTTTTAATATTCTTTGAAAACAGAGAAAGGTAGAAACTAAGAAATGATGTAAAATAACTGAAAGTCCAAATCTATAAAAGAGGTTAAAATTTTTAAGAATAATTTGGGTATGATATACCTGGAGTGGAATGAGTTAAAGTTGGAATTTTCAGTTAAACCTGACTGCAACACAGTGGGAATGAGTGAGGGGGCAGTGTGTTATGTATGGTCATTGTAATATTAAATAGAATCTAACAGAAAGAAATGGATCATATTAATAATGATTGAAATATGAGATATTAGAATACTGAGATGAATGATGACAGTGAGTCAGAAAGTCACTAGAACACTACAGCACAGGAACAGGCCTTTGACCCAGCTTGTCCATGCCCAGCTATTATTCGGCCTAGTCCCATCGACCTAAACCTGGACTATAGCACCCTGTACTCCTCCTATCTATGTACATATCCAAATTTCTCTTAAATGTTGAAAAGAAATTTGGATCCACAACTTCCACTGACAGCTAGTTCCACACTCTTACCACTCTCTGAATTCCCACTCATGTTCCCCTTAAACATTTCACCTTTCACCAATAACCCATGACCTCTGGTTCTAGTCTTACCCAACCTCAGTGAATAAAGCCTGGTTGCATTTGCCCTATCTATACCCCTCATAATTTTGTATACCTCTCCCCTCATTCTCCTACGCTTTAGAGAATAAAGTCCTAGCCTATTCAACCTTTCCCTATAAGTCAGATCCTCAAGCCCTGGTTACATCCTTGTAAATCTTGTCAGCACTTTTTCAATCTTATTGATATCTTTCCTGTAGGTAAGTGACCAGAACTGCACACAATACACAAAATTAGGGCCTCATCAGCACCTGATACAACTCAACATAACAACACAATTCCTGTACTCAGTACTTGATTTATGAAGGCCCATTGCCAAAAGCTCCCTTTGTGACCGTATCTACCTGTGACACCACTTTCAAGGGATTTTGGTACTCTAATCCCATATCCCGTTGTTCTATCAGACTTCTCAGTGCCCTACCACTCATCATGTAGGTCTTACCCTGATTTGGCTTCCCAAAGTGCAACACTTCACACTTGTCTGCATTAAATTCCATCTACCACTTTTCAGCCCATTTTTTTTTCAGCAGGTCTAGATTCTGCTGCAAGCTTTGAAGCCTTTCTAACAACATCTTGGTGTCATCTGAAAACTTGCTGATCCTGTTTACCAAATTATCATCCATTGGTATTTACATCAGGTCTCTGCCAGGTACTTCAAATGTGTGAAAAATGAAATATGTTATAACTTAGTTTGAAGAAGAATACTGATATATAATATTGAGCCTCCTACTTGTAATTTGGATATTGGAGCTATTAGTTATTGTGCTTACATTAAAGTACATATATTGCTTAGGGGCGAAAAGCAGTGTTGGTAACATTGACATAAGCCTTTTAATGTTAATTTTGGTCATGCTGTAATTCTTCCGTAAGGATCTTATAGAAGTGATGGTGCAGGACGATGGGAGTAGGCTGTTTAAATGGGCTGGCACGAACCAGATGGGCCGAAGGGACTGTTTCTGAGCTGTACTTTTCTATGACCCTAAGTTTTTTTAACGCCTCGGATATATTAGTACAGAAGACCAGCAGGTGCGATCAGAGCGCCAGGGGAAGCAAGTTCGAAAGTAAAAATAAGAAGTCGTACCGAGCAGAAATGTTTGTTGTATAACGGCAGCGTCGGTTTTAATATATATTGTCATCAGCGTACGACTAAAAACAACTCCGGATTTTTACTGCTTACCATGACCTGCACTAGACTTACATTGCGAAATTGTATATTATGTAAATTTCAATTCTATTTTTAAGCCCAAGATCATTTCATTAGTGATTGGACTCTGTGTAAATAACTGACATGTCACCATTCAAAATACTGGAATAACACAACGATTAGACTTTTATCTCCCGTAATTCTAACATTCCAACAAACGCTTTCAGTTTTTCTTTCAGCATTTTGAAAGGGGAGGGCATGATGAGTATTTGTTGTTGACCCAACGTCAGGCCATGATGTGACTATTATTGGATAGCTTTGTATAATGGGTGGGAGAATTGGTGTATGCAGTTCCTCGCGCTGCTTCCGCCTCCAACATAAGGAACTTGTGCAGATGAGAGATACTGTGATGGATTTTACATTGCATTGTGTATGGAGAAGCTGAGTGACAGCAACATCAACCCAAAACATAATACCGCAGAACGCAAGTGTCTCCCATCCACTTGCAGTCATGAGTGTAGAAGACATCGTATACACTGGCTGGCTCATCAAATCGCCTCCAGAGAAGAAATTAAAGCGCTATGTAAGTAAAGAACTGCTTTCAATTGATCATTGACACTGACTCAGTTCAGATCTGCTACAGAACAGTAGGAGAAATCACCAACAGCCTTGTGCAAGAGGGTACCTTAATCGCGTATTGCTCTGATCGTGGTAATATTTCACTATATAATTCCGGCCGAACTAAATGTATTAACCTATGGACACAAGCTGCTTCGGGATGTACGTGCTGCTTCGCAACATAAAAAATCATTTCAACTAGCTTCGTTAGTTTTATTGATTGTGTTGTAAAAGTTTTTTCGGCTACTGTGTTTTTCACATGGATTTGGTTGGGGGTTGGGGATTCGCTGCCCTCACTGTATAGCTAAACTGTTCGCCTGTTTTTCTGAGAAACTTGGGCGTGTTTTCAAAACATCACCAAATCGGAAGCTGTGCCATAAGGTTGCTAGCGCACTCCAAGCTGCAATTCAGCTGGAACTTGCACACAAAAGGGAGAATCGTTATTTAACGTAGTTCACAGCGTTGCAACTGCTATTAGCTGAGCGTGGGCACAAACGGCTATAAATGGTGTCGCGGACCTCACAGTGTTCCCAAAGTCTCTTCAGAGAAGACGCGTCAATAATTTGAAAACAATACCGGGGTCACATGCAATCGACATTGTAGATGACCTATGGCAGACACTTCAGGAATAGCGCATGTAAATGATCTGTACTTAACAGAGATGTCTGGGGGAGGGGTTGTTGTGCTTGGTAACTTAAAGCTATGATTTTATAAACATGATTAATTTGGCACTTCTTCATTTGTAATCCTAGCCATATGCTCCAGTTTGCTAATCTTTTACGAACATGACTCACAATTGCACCCTGGATCAGCGCTGCCGTGGGAAGTTGTCTTGCAGAACAGTGACATGTACTTATAACTTCATGTGGTGTTATCCCATAAACCGAAGAGCTAGTTCTGCTAACGGACATATGCAGAATGGATTAAAATATTTAAGTAATCTAACTATTCTATTATTATCATTACGTAAGTTAATGTTCTATGGCGGGTCTGAACTGTCGCAAGAGAAAGTCATGTTTGGAAAGATTTGGAACAAGTTTGTTTTTGTAACCGGGCATCAATTAATTCAGTCGATGCCTCGTGGTGATTTTGCACAGGTGACAATTTATCATTTGGGTATGTGATAAATAACTAGCAAACGGCTGAGTTATGCAAACCATTCTGGGTGACTTGGGAGCCTCCCCCGTCCTTGGATGGCTATCAAACTCCGTCGGAAATATGTCTTGCTAGATACTCATAAATGAGGTTCAGTGCTACGAAATCCCAGTTTTGTGTGTGTGTGTGGGGGGTGGGGTGGGGGTGGGGGAGGGAGGAGGCAAGAAACGTATTTGCAAATCGAAACAACCTCACTGGTTAAGTTGAACTTGTTTACCAAGCTTCCTCCAACATTTGTTACACAAAATAGTGGATTTGCATGTGAGCTCTGGGTTCTTCCCGCAAGCAGCCGTTTTCAACGTGCAGTAATTATGCCTGGTAATACATGCCAGGATATCCATTGTCGAAAAGCATAGAAAGGATTCCCTCGGCCCACCACGTCCACGTTGACCTTTCTTTCTCCATCGACACGAATCCCATTTGCTGCATTGGGACTCGTAAGCCTTGCCTATTTGGGAGCGTGTCTAAATATCTCCCAAACTTTGTGATGGTATCTGATTCTAAGCAGTCTCCTTCACTCCAAGGAAAACAAGCTCAGCATGTCCAATCTTTTCCCTTAACGAAAGTGCTGTGATCCCATCTTTGTGAATCTGCTCTACAGTCATTCCACAGAAATCACAACCTTCTTATTGTGTTGAGACCAGAGCAGTACACAACAATCCAAGTGCAGCCTAACGTACAATTTTTCTTAAAGTTACAACATAACCTTTCAACTTTTGTATTCTGTGTTCCGACCTATAAAGACAAGTGTGTGATATACTTTCTCCACAATTCCATCCATCCGTGTTGCCATTTTGAGGGAACTATGACCTTGGACCCTTCTACTGTATTCCCTAATAATTATTTACTGTATACTGTATGCCATACTCCTATTTGATTTCTTAGAATGCATCAGCTGAACTTATTGGGATTGAATCTCATCTGCTAATGGTCCACTCAATTTTCCATTTGATTTATGTCCTGCTCTTGGCTTAGCCAAACTTCCTTACTCTTCCTGGTCTATTCAAAACAACTTGGAAGAGTAATAGGAGACTTGCCTATCGCACACTGCAGCCCTTTTGCAGAACGTTCTCCCACTGTGATGTTGGGAGGGTGTTCCAGAAGACTGATGTAGAAATGATGAGACGTTAACTTGGAATAATGAGTGACTTTGAAGAGAACAAGCCAGCAATGGTGTTTCCAATTGAATTTCATGATGGAAGACCTTACTGGCTTGGGAGGAGCTGCCAGAGTAGCCCAGACAGGTAAGTACAGTACACTTTGCAGATGGTACACATTGTGACGTTGCATTAGTGGTTGTGATGGTGATTGTTTAGGAAGTGGTGCAGGTAAAGTGGTCTGCTCTGTCGTAAAAGGTGTCCAACGTTCTGCGTGTTAATAGCACTTCAGAGCCTGCTTAACATTACTGATATGTGTATTGTAGATCAGAAACAGGCTTTGGGGTATTATGAGATTAGTCATTTGCCACAACATTCTTATCTTTTGATGTGCTCTTGATATCTCAGTGCAATTTGATGATCGGGCTACGCTTCTGATCAGGGGTACACCCCAAGGGGAAATTAAGGAGTAATTCAATGATGGCACTGCCAGTGAATGACAAGGATAGGTTGTTAGAGTGGCGTATTCCTAATATAAGTATTTTTATTAAGTTATGTGTGATCTCGAGACTTTCCAATGATTTCTATTGTTGCTAATCTCTTACTTATTCTGAATAAAGAAAGTTTGCATCAAAATATGGTCTTATTTAGTAATTATGTCACTCTAACCCTACTGTTGCAATGGGCGACAGGAGCGGACCTAAGTGCAGGATACAGGCTCGGAGACTCAATACAGCCTGGACTTGGACTTGACTTAGACTTGGAGCCTGGACTTGGACTTGACTTGGACTCGGAACCCGGATTTGGACTTAACTTGGACTCGGAACCCAGATTTGGACTTGACTTGGACTTGAAGCCCAGACTTGGACTGGGACTGGGACTGGGATTCGGAGCCTTGACTTGAACTGGGACTCGGACGTGACAAAATAAAACAATGACAGACCACTCGCATCCCGGCTTGTAGCAGCGGCAAAACAGCCAGCAACACTCAGCTGGACATGAGATGACAAAAACGAACAACAACAGACAATTTGTATTGCGGCTCAGATGGGCGGCAAAACGGCCAGCAATACTCAGCCAAACACAAGACAACAAAAACAAACAGGAGGGATCTTGTCATGGAGAAGCTCATGAAGGTGGTCCCTTATTCCTGGCAGCTTGGAAGACAGTCCCTTATTCTTGGTGGCCCGGAAGGAGCATAGCCACACTGCTGAGGTGACGAATCAGCAGTGAGTAGATGTAAGCTGGAGTTTTTATGCTGCCAGTTCGAATGAGGATCAGGTGCCCTAATCAAGGAGCCCAGTGGAACACAGGGAAAAGGAAGTTAACTGAAATGAGTAGTTAACGAACCGGACCATGAGATCTACCAAATGAAACAGGCATATAAAACAGTTCATCTCTGTGCAACAAGAGAACACACATTGTTGTACAATAGTCTCTGTTTTATTATTTCATACATTATTATTACACAGTATTGCACATTACTGCACATTGGTAAATTATTATTGTGTATATTATTTTTCTGTATTTATTACTAGTTGGTATTTTATTTATTATTATTAATACTTATTATTGCTAAGTGTGTTTACAAATGTTGCTGCTCTAATGAAATAATTTCCTTCTTAGGATCAGTGAAGTACTTATCATTATTATTATTATTATTTAAACCAACAAAAGCATTAAGGATAAGAACACTGCTCCTCCCTCTCCCCAAAATATCACCCTCAAATTGATATTCCACATGAACAAAGCTGTATACTGGCTGGCTTTTCAGCTTTTGCAGATACCATGATCAATTCTGATTCCGTCTTCAACCAGCAGTGCAAGTTCCCTACATTTCAGCAGGAGCCATTAGGTGAAGGTCAACAATATATAACATGAGAAATTATTCACATTGTCAGAAGGTGTATAAGACTCCTTTCAGGTCAAGCATTTTGATTTTGTTTGAGCTATATACTTAATACATATGAGCTAATATGGTCATGGAAGTTGTAGTATATGAATTTTCACAGATGTGATATTATAAGTTTGAAGTAAAACTTTCACTTAAGCTGTTCAGATTTTCATGAGCTTTCAATTATTGCTGAAGACACTTTCAGGTGTGACATTGCCACAGAGCCACAGAGGGAAATAATTAGCCAAGAATCCTGTATTTATAACTGAGAATGTAAGAACATATAAAAAAACATGAGGAATGGAAGTTGATAGAAGCCATGTGATCATGAAGTCACGAAGAAGGGGAAACGATGCTTTACCAAGTCCTAGCTAACGGTCTTGGCCCAAAACGTCGACAGTGCTTCTCCTTAATGTTGCCTGGCCTGCTGTGTTCCACCAGCATTTTGTGTGTGTTGTTTGAATTTCCAGCATCTGCAGATTTCCTCATGTTTACCCATTTAGATTGTTTTCATTTAATTGTCCTCACATTGTTGCCAGCTCCTCCTGGATTCTAGCACATATCTACATGCAAAGGGTCATCTACAGTGGTCAATTGGCCAACTAATTTGCATGTCTTTGGATATGAGAAGAACCTGGAGCACCCAGAGGAGACACATATGGTTAGAAGGAGGACATGTAGACTGCATACAAATACATAGTACTGGAGTTCATAATTGAGGCCTGTCACATAATTGAGGCTGCATCTCTACTACTTGTGCCAGTGTTCCCACCATGCCATTGTGCCATCCTTCAAATCTGCTCTGACATTCATCAAGAACAAAGTTAATTAAATATATCAATTCTTCCCCAGGAAAGGCCAGATTGATTTCCTTAAATATGAGCATGGTTGTTCTAAACTTCCTCAGAAGTTCTTGCTGGGGTCATTTGGACAGTGTTCTGAGATTAGACTCCTACTTCAGTCCAGTTGCTGAGCTCCAGTTTCTTGCAGTTTCTCAGTATTTATACTGAAGAATCTTGCTGAAGCTGCACTCTGCTTGACCTGACCCAAGTTAGCAAGTGATAATTTCAGTGGAGTGGAACAACTGCTAAGTGAGGGATATAAAGTTCAGGTAATTTGCATTTTTTGAAACCTACACGTATTTAAATATTAACTTAAAAACAGCAAACTATATCAAAAGCAACACACACAAAATGCTAGAGGAACTCAACAGTCCAGGAAGCTTCTATGGAAATGGATAAACATTTGACTTCTCGGGCTGAGACCCTTCTTCAGTACTGGAAATGAAGGGGGAAGATGTCACAATAATAGGTGGGGGAGGAGAACAAGAATAGCTAGAAGGTGATAGGTGACCAAGGTGAGTGGGAAAGGTAAAGAACTGGAGAGGAAGGGATCTGATTGGAGAGGAGAGTGGACCAAGGGAGAATGGGAAGAAGGAGGGGTACCTGGGGAGGTGATAGGCAGGTGAGAAGAGATAAGAGGCCAGAGTGGGAAAAGAATAATAGGGAAGGATGGGTGGGAGGAATTTCTTTTACCAGAGGATGAAATTTGTGTTCATGCAGGTTGGAAGTTACCTAGATGGAATATGAGGTGCTGAATTCTATCTGCACCATATTAAAATACACTAACATATTTACCAATTTTTGGTGTTTAATTAGAAGTTAAGTTTAAAACAAATTAATACATCAATTTTTAATAAGTCTTGAATATCTTTTAATACTTGTAAATATCAACATTCCAAGTTCTTTGATTGTAAGCCATCGCTAAGGGAATGCTTGTTAATTATGGCAGGAGTCCTTGTACTGTTCTGGGCCTTGCAGTTAGAGGCCGGTTGTGGAGACTAAGTTTACACAAGATTTGCTGCAGGTAAATTCTGACCAGGGAGATGCAGGTGCAACAGATGGGAAAATACAGTGTGCAGATGGCTTATGGCTCCTGATGAAAATTGAACAGAAATATCTCAGAAGCCAGAAGTGGTCCATTGGCCATTTGTTGTGTAGCCCATTGCTTTATCACATCTACTTTCTGCCTTATTGCCATTGCCCTTTGATTTGCAAAGTATTTAAAAACCCATTGATCTCAGACTCGGATATTGTGAATGGCATCAGTAGCCCTTTGAAAAGCGTGTATTATAGAAACGTAGAAAACCTACAGCACAGTACAGGTCCTTCAGCCCACAATCCTGTGCCGATCATGTACTTACTTTAGAAATTACCTAGGATTTACCCATAGCCCACTATTTTCCTAAGCTCCATGTACCTATCCAGGAGCCTCCTAAAAGACCCCATTGTATCCACCTCCACCATTGTCGCCGGCAGCCCATTCCACGCACTCATCACTCTCTGCGTAAAAAACTTATCCCTGGCATTCCCTCTGTACCTACTTCCAAGCACCTTAAAAACTATGCCCTCTTATGTTAACCTTTTCAGCCCTGGGAAAAAGCCTCTGCCTATCCACACGATCAAAGCCTCTCATCATCTTATACACCTCTGTCGGCTTACTTCTCATCCTCTGTCACTCTAAGAAGAAAAGGCCAAGTTCATTCAACCGATTCTCATAAGACATGCTCTCAACTCCGGGCAACATCCTTGTAAATCTCCTCTGTACCCTTTCTATAGCTTCCACATTCCTTCTGTAGTGAGGTGATCAGAACTGGGCACAGTACTCCAAGTGGGGTCTGACCAGGGTCCTATATAGCTGTAACATTACCTCTCAACTCTTAAGCTCAATCCCATGGCTGGTGAAAGCCAATGCACCTTATGCCTTCTTAACCACAGAGTCAACCTGCGAAGCAGCTTTGAATGTCCTATGGACATGAACCCCAAGATTCCTCTGATCCTCCATACTGCCAAGAGTCTTACTATGAATACTATATTCTGCCATCATATTTGACTGACCAAAATGAACGACCTCACACTTAGCTGGGTTGAACTCCATCTGCCACTTCTCAGCCCATATTTTCAGTCAGGTTTCTAAGGCACGATGTCTTGCTATAACTTCTGACAGCCCTCCACACTATCCACAACACCCCCAACCTTTGTGTCATCAGCAAATTTACTAACCCATCCCTCCACTTCCTCATCATCGTAACTTATAAAAATTATGAACAGAAGGTGTCCCAGAACAGATCACTGAGGCACTCCACTGGTCACCAACCTCCATGCAGAATATGACCCATCTACCATCAAACTTTGCCTTCTGTGGGCAAGCCAGTTCTCGATCCACAAAGCAAGGTTCCCTTGGATCCCATGCCTCCTTACTTTCTCAATAAGCCTTGCATAGGATAACTTATCAAAATCCATATACACTACATCTACTGCTCTACCTTCATCAATGTGTTTAGTCACATCCACAAAAAAATATTTTCAGTCAGGTTTCTAAGGCACGACCTGCCTTTGATAAAGCTATGCTGACTAATCCTAATCAGGTTATGCCTTTTCAAGTGTTCATAAATCCTGCCTCTCAAAATCTTCTTCATCAACTTACCAACCACTGAGGTAAGACTCTGGTCTATAATTTCCTGGGCTATCTCTACTCCTTTTCTTAAATAAGGGAACATAATCTCCTACCCTCCAATCCTACAGAACCTCTCCCGTCCCCATTGATGATGCAAAGGTCATTGTCAGAGGCTCAGCAATCTCCTCCCTCGCCTCCCACAGTAGCCTGGGGTACAATCTCCTCCCTCGCCTCCCACAGTAGCCTGGGGTACATCTCATCCGGTCCCGGTGACTTATTCAACTTGGTGTCAGAGATTTCCTCAGAGTAAAGAAATTTATATTCATTTGTTCAGGATACAATTATCCTGAAAAAGTACATTTCACAACTAGACAGACCAGCTAAAGGAAGCATCTCTCAAATGTCTGCCCTTCATCCTAGATATCAATCTGGTGAATCCTAAACTAAATGTATTATAAACGGACCAGTCCATCACAGATGAAGCTCTTCTCTCGACTGAGCAAATCTACATGACACACTGTCGCAGGAAAGCAGCACCCATCATTTGTGACCCCACTACCCAGGGCATGCTCTCTTCTCCCTGCTGGCAACAGGAAAAAGGCATAGGAGCTATAGGACTCACACCACCAGGTTCAAGAAGAGTTGCTACCCCTGAAGCATCTGTCACTTGAACCAAAGGGAGTTAAACACTCAAATTCACTTTCCCCATCACTGAAATATTCTCACAACCCATGGACTCACTTTCAAGGACTTGTCATCTGATGTTCTTGATATTTATTGTTTATTGATTTGTTATTATTAGTTTCCTTTTGTATTTGCACAGTTGTCTTTTGCACACTGGTTGAATGCTCAAGTTGATGCGATCTTTCATTGATTCTGTTATGGTTATTATTCTATACATTTATTGAGTATGCTCGCAAGAAAATTAATCTCAGGGTTGTATATGGTGACATGTATGTACTTTGATAATAAATTTACTTTGAGCTTTGAACAACACCATTGCTTTAAAGGTCAATGTGCTATTTGCTTGCGATATCTGTATACTTTCCTTGTGCTTGTGCTTCTTGGACAGCCTCCTTGTACATCAATACTTGTTGGATCCTCTTCATTCAAAAAAATGTTAAAAATATATTGATCTGCATTTGAAAAGTGAATAATATCACATTTTTTATCATTATACATCTGTCACCTTCTTTGTCACTCATCACCTGCTATATCCATTTGCAGGCTCTTTGCACCTTCATGACTGACTTTCCCAAATACCTTTCATCTATCACTTCCACAAAGTAATTAGAGTAGCAGTTGGCACAGTCGATTTACAGTGTTAGTGATCATTGATTAGAGTTCAGCTCCCATTACAGCCTGTGAGGAGTATGTACATTCTCTCCATGACTGTGTGGCTTTCTTCCAGGTGCTCTGGATTTGTCCTACATTCCAAAGACATTCAAATTAGGGTTACTGAGTTGCAGTTTTTTTTGATGGTGTCAGAAGAATGGTGGCACTTAAGGGCTTCCCAGCATAACCCTTGCTGATATAATCTGACACAGGTGACACATTTTGATATTTCAATGTATATGTGCCAAATAAAAGCTAATCAACTCTAATCTAATAGTTGAAGGCCCACTAATATTTCTTTTGGCATTCTAATGGTAACAACTTGCCAAACTGGAAAATAATTATTTATTTATATGTTCCTTTTTCTCTTCTATAACCAGTTTGCTTTGCATCCCAACATATGGTCAACAACTCGATGAGCCCTATTTCATGTAAAACCCCTTGTGTTGTTTTCGATTGCTTTTTGAAACTTCAAGTGTATGACATCTTGCCTACAAGATACAGCTTAATGATCTGTGTTAAGTTTGTAAACATTTTTTCATTTAATAAACAGCTGTCATTGTACTTCATCATAATATCTTCCCTTGTGCCCACTTATTATGTCCTTAATAATAAATTCCTGATAACATATATCAGGCTTACTGGTTTATAATCCTACTTTTCCTTCTTCCTCTTCTCCTGACTGATAGGATGACATTTATTCCCTTCTAATGCAAATCAAGGAATCATGTAAACTTTACAGTGCAGAGTTGCGCATTTGGCCCATTACGCCTGAAAAAGAGCTATTCAGCCTAAGCAATACACACAAAATGCTGGATGATCTCAGCAGGCCAGGCAACATCTATGGAAAAGTGTAAACAGTCGACATTTTGGGTCGAAACCCTTCATCAGGACTGGAAAAAAGAGATGAGATGTCAGAGTTAGAACATGGGGAGAGGGAAGAAAGAAGTACATGGTAGTAGGTGCAGTGGAGATTTACAATGCGGTTCAGAGGACTGAAAGCCGATGCATGATATACTCGAGTTCATTAAATTATGAAGACCATAAATTGAATAAATGGGAAGGACCTTCTTTTCTTAGCAGAAGCATTCAAAATGAAAGGTCTAAATTTAAATTTGTTGGCAGACGGTTTAGAAGGGAGATAAGAAATAAAATGCTACCTGGTGGATGGTCTGGAACTCACTATGAAAAAAGTCTGGTAATAACCCTCAATAAACATCTTTACAGTAGACATGTGACAAAAATCTACTGGAACAAAACACAAACATTTGGGGCAACTCAGTAGGTCAAGCAGCACCTATGGAGGGAAACAGACGTGACATTTCTATTTCTGTGTTGTATTACCCAAGGGTTCCATGGTTCTAAATAATGCCATAGCATTGGAGTTCTCTGATTCTCCACCACCACTTCAGTAGCCATTTTTTTGCAAAAGTAACCATATATATTCATTAAGAACCTGATCTTCATCTTGCACCCACACATATAACTTACCTTGTTCCCTGATTGTCTCTACTCATTCTTTGGTTATATTCTTGTTTTTACAAAATTTATATTCTTTGTTTTTATTTATTTGATTTCTGCTTTTTTGTTGTGCAGAATATTCTTTGTTGTTTGGAAGAATTATTAGGTTAGATCTTGGCACCATGTAGACCTCCAAATAATTCAACCAGGGGCTAATATCCCTCAATATTGAACTGCATTTTCCAGTTCAATTTTATGAAAAGATTATCCTTGTGAATTGCAGGGCTTTAACAATCAACTTTAGGCACTAAAGGGTATCTTCTGAAGTGTGCAATAAATACTGTATGCTACGGAATATTTTAGAGTAATATAACTTAAATATAAACCTTGTGATTAATTAGTACAATAGTGTGAGTCACATGGGACAACATCAATACTATTTGAAATGCACTTGCAATCAATAAACAGTGAAATACATTTATACCTTAATTTTCTGTGGTCATTTGCAGTCTCATCTCCACTGATGCAGGAACTGAACTAATTTGATCCAGGTATTCCCTCTTTCTGGAGTGGCATAGCAGCTCAATTCCCATTATTCTTACCGTGACCATATGGATTTATTTTGAGTGTTCTGGTTTCCAAAGGTATATTGGTTAGTAGGTTGATTGGGTGGCATGGGCTCATTGGGCCAGAAGGGCCTATGACTGTGCTGTATCTCAAAATAGAGAGATAGAAAGGAAGGAAATAACTACTCAAGAAAGGGCACTTCTGAAGAAGACCTGGCAGACATAGAAATGACAGACAAGTCTTAGACACAGAATATAAAACTAAAATTATCCTTTTTGAGCAGTGGGTTTGATCTACCCTGGATATGAAGAGGTTGCTCTTAGCATGTTGTCTAGCGAGATAATGTGTTGGAGAAGGCTTTGTCCCACAGACTTGGAAAATTTCCACTTTACACTTATAAAGGACTCAAGTACTGCATTTCAAAGCAGTTAAATGCCTCAAAACCTGGATGACGTCAATAAGCTCTTATTATTTCAAAGACATCTGAACCTCTTGCTGTGTTAATCACCTATGAATCCATGTGTTGCAGTTTCTCTGTTTATTTTTATTAAAGGGGGATATTTGATTCTGGGAATCAGATAAAATGTAAATTTGACTCTTAATCAAGTATGACGTACAGTTAGATAAAGTTAAACAGTAACAGCTCATTTAAAATTTACATGCATAGAAATTTGATATCTTTGTTCACTAGTTGGTGCTACGTTCTATGTCAGCAGTTTGTTTTTTTTTCTGCAATAAAATTAGGAAATTGGACAAAAAGATATTAGAAATGGCAATGGCTAGTTTACACCTGGAAAGTTGTACCAATGTGCAACCTGCACAGTTCCTGAATGGACCTCGATAGAATGGCTGTGGCTTCCTACAACTTTCTACACATCAATCTGAAGAGGGCCTAAGTCGTTAAAGGTGCTCTCTCCTATGATGTTCAGAAATGAGTAACTGTTACTACTATTAAGTAGACAAAGATTGCAGCCACTTGATGAAGAGATCAAGGATTCTGATCAGAGAAATATCAAGAGAAAAGTTCTTGCGTCGTAGGGAAAGCCTGCAAAATGTTTGGGCCTGCCCTGGAAAGAGTCTGGTAGGAGGTGGTTCTAGTTGTCTCCTTCAGGTGTGGGAATCCTGAATCATTAAAGCAATGCCAAATTTCATGTCATTGCAAGTTAGAAGCTGCTTATAGGCCAAATGAATCAGAGGTTTATTTGATCAGCATTGGTGGTCATGGAGAGGAGATTGTGAGTTATCTGGATTTCCCTCTCTTACTGGTAGGAAATCGTGGTGCTTTTTAGATTGTAATGTGGGGATGGTTGCATTGTTTGGATTGAGGTATACAATTTAGCCGATTGGTTATGGCATGTGTTCTTCCCTTTGTATCTTCTAGCCCATGCTGTCCGAGTTAAAGCTGTCCTTACCCGCTTCTAATAGCTTGCTCTTGCTTTCCTTTAGTCTTTGCCTCTTGTTTCTCAGGCTTTGGGTTTGTCTGCTGTTGTACCTTTGTTCCTTTGGCATCTGTTACTACTATTCATTACTAGATTGCACAAACGCAGCATCTCGTGATGATGATTCCACACACACTGGGTGTACATTGCAGAGCAATGGGATCTCACCTTCAGTTGTCCAATGGAGTAAAACTCAACAGCAGGGGTAGGATGGCTATTGACAAAAGAAACAGAGTGGAAGACTTGGCAACCCAACTTCTTGTACTCCCACCCCCCCCCCAAAAAAAATTAAATCCACTGCAATTATAACCATATAACAATTACAGTATGGAAACAGGCCATCTCAGCCCTTCTAGTCCATGCCAAACACTTACTCTCACTTAGTCCCACTGACCCGCACTCAGCCCATAACCCTCCATTCCTTTTCTGCAGAATTGTTTGGTATTTTGGTCTCGCTGGGAATGAAAAAGTCATATACACAATCAACTTCAGGAAAGTCACTCATGATCCATAAATATATTGGCCTGAAACTGGGAGATGCCAGCAATATTGTTAAATCCCAGTGCCTGAAGTGCCACCTGTTTTTCCTGAAATAAAATGTACAAAATGATTTACTTTTACACACGGTCCATAGATGACTTGTCTGATGCATCAGAGGTGAGCTGCAGGCACTTGGAAAGATTCTGTGGTGGGGACAAGGTTATCATGACCCTCTCAATGAGAGCTTTTCATTCCAAATGCTCCAGCTTGCTTTGTTAAGGTAGAAGTAGAATTTGTGAGAATACAGTGAAAAATGCCAGGCATGCTTGATCCATCTTCCAAGGTTGTTTATTGATGCAAGCTAACCCAAGTTAAATTGCTTTGGTCAGTTTATGTCCTGACCAGTCCACTTGCTTGGCCATATTGTTTTCCAATTTCACTCATGACTGTTTCAATTTTTGCTAATTTTGACGTTTGAAGGGTTTTTAATTCTGCTGGTATCCTGGTATCTTTTTTGCCTGTGAAGTTGATTCCTATTGGCATTCAGTTTTACAGACGTTGATTGTATTACCCAAATGGTCACACTCGATTTTTGCGATTCCAACATGAAGATACAGGTGGGCTACTTAGCATTGGACTTCAAAGCTAACTCTTATGTCTGTCCAATATCTCACTTTCTTTCTAGCAGAGAAACCCTGGCTTGTTTTCTCATCGAATTTCATGTCAAGCATACAAGCTGCTACTCCATCTTAGATTTAGCAAATTTAATACACTCAACAGGCTTCCAGTCCAGATGGCGCCTGCATGCAATCAAATCACAAACAAGAGAAAATCTGCTGATGCTGGAAATATGAACAACACACATGGTTCTACAATACTGGAGGAACTCAGCAGGCCAGGCATCATCTGTGGAAAAAAGTACCATCGAGGAACAGGTCAACTGCCATAGATGCTGCCTGGCCTGCTGAGTTCCTCCAGCATTTTGTATATTTTGCTCACATACAATGCTCCTTTGGTCAACATTTTCTGGATAGATCATGAAACCATATATTTCACAAATTTTATATCTTTTACATTTGTTTTTTTTGCCTTGGATGTGATTCTGAAGGACAATAACAAAAACAGCATGGAAACAATTAAAGAACCTTTTGATTAGAGGACCCTTGTGATTTGAAGCAGAGTAGACTGAGCGAGTAATTTGTTGTGACAGCTCTAAATTTGAAATATGGTAATCCAAATTCTTAAGGCAATATGGGATGAAAGAAAATTTATTTATTTTATTCCATTTGCATTTTAAATTTTGTAACTACTTTTTGTGGAATGCATAGTAGTGATGGAATTTAAATGAAATTTTGAAGTAATCCTTTCATTTTAAATGTGTGGTTCAGACTTTATTGTGTTTATCAATTGAAGCATATAATGACCAAAGTTTGATGTTTGTTAAACATAGAAAACCAACAGCACAATACAGGCTTTTCAGCCCACAATGCTGTGCCAAACATGTACTTACTTTAGAAATTACCTAGGTTACTCATAACCCTCTTTTTTGCTAAGCTCCATGTACCTACCCAGGAGTCTCTTAAAAGACCCCATCATATTTGCCTCCACCACTGTCGCCGGCAGCCCATTTCATGCACTCACCACTCTTTGCATAAAAAACTTACCCCTGACACTCTCTACCTACTTCCAAGCGCCTTAAAACTGTGCCCTCTCATGTTAGCCATAAGTTATTGTAACAGTTTAGAGTTAAATTCCACTGATATATATATATAAGATGTATATTAAGTAGTTAAGTTAAAATAAATAGTACAGAATTACAAAAAAGTAGTGAGGTAGTGTTCATGGGTTCACGCCCATTTAGAAATCATGTGGTAGAGGGGAGGAAGCACTAACTATATGAAATCAATTTATTTCATTACTTTGTAGGAAACTAAAGGTAAAATGGTAAAACAGATTTTCTAGCTTATACCGAGCACCCATGAACAAAGTTTTGAAAGCAGAGTTTACCAGTGTTCAATAATTGAAAGAAATTCTTGTTAATAATTCAAGTTCCCTTGTGATAATAAAGTACTGTTTGCAACATCATGCACGTATGTTGAGTAAAGTGCATTGGTTAACACTTTGTTGACGTCTGTAATGCATTTATGCTGAAAGTGTGATCGTGAAGAGACAACCCTTGTCCCCAACCGAAAGTAGGACCAAGAGGAAGGTGGTGGGGGTGGGGGAAGGGAGGCGAAGAAGTAAAGCTGTTCTGAAATATACGTTGTAGAAATAGCTCCACTGCCAAAGCTGCAGGGCTTATTTTCTCACATAGGAGAGTTGCATCTTCATTTCTGCCTATCTTTCTCACTGGCTATGCTTCTGTTAAGTTGGATGATGTTGCAGCATGTTTTCTTTGGCCAAATAAACTGCTCACGAATCCAAACCAGTGGGAAGGTATTGGTCTATGTCTAAATGTATATCCTGTACTTAGACGAGTGTGACTATGCCTTGCTCTCCCTCCAGTTCATGACAGGTTCACAGATGATGTATACTGTGGAGGATTAGCTGTGCCATTTTGTTTCTGAAACCCCTGTTTTGTTTGGATACCGGGGTTCATTTTTATTTATGATGCCCTCTTTTGTGATGATAGTTGTAGATAATTCATCAGGTGAATTGCTCTATTTCTACCTATTATTAGTTTAAGCTAAACATTTGCTGAAGAAGGCGTCCATTCAAAAAATATATACAAAATGTGCAATTACAGTTATATCTACTTCATTGAGGGCAGGATTAGATCCCTTGGGCCTGCAGATGATTTGAAATTATACAGAATGTTTTAGATTTGTTTTTATTTACCGGTTGATGGGATATAAGGCTAGCATTTACTGTCCATCAGAAGTTGCCCCCTTATTTTAGTAGGCAGTGTAGAATTAATCATATTGTGGGTCTAGATTTAACAATATGCCAGCTCAAGACAGGGTACTGAATTTAGATTTTCTTTCATTGCCAACACAATAAGAGGCATAAAGTAACTTATAAGAAACCTTTGCCCACTGTAGAATTGTTTAAAAGCAAAGGGCAAGGGTTTAGAGCAAGGGATAAGATACTTAACGGGAATCAGCAGAAGATGTTCATTCATCTCAGAGTGGTAGGAATTAGGAACACACAGCATTATGAAGTGATAAAGGTAGATACTGTTCACAATATATAAGAAGTATCCAGATAAGAACCTGAATCACCAAAGCACGGAAGGCTAATATGATTGATTTAGATGGCTACTTGATGGCTTCCATAAGCATATATCTGTGCCTTGTTTTTATTTGACTCTATGATGTTGCCAGTAAATACTGGCCAACCAGTTCAAGTCCTATTCCCATTCCGACACGTTGGTCCATGTCTTCTTCTGTCATAATGAGGCCACTCTCAGATTGGAGGAGCAACACTTTATCTACCTAGCCTTCACCTTCATGACATGAACATTGATTTCTCCAATTTATGGTAATTTTTCCTCTAGACCTTCCCCACTCTGGCCTCTTACCTCTTCTCTTCAACTGCCAATCACCTCTCCCTGGTGCCTTCTCTCCTTCTCTTTCTCCCATGATCCACTCTTATCTCCTTATCTCCTTCTTCTCCAGCCTTCAATTTTCCACTTATCATCTCCTCTCTCCCACCCACCTGACTTCATCTATCACCTTCTGGTGTGTCCTCCTTCCCCTCCCCAACTTTACTCTGGCATCTCCCTTTCTAGTCCTGATAAACGGTCAACCACTTATTAACTTCCATAGATGCTGCCTGACCTGCTGAGTTCCTCTAGCATTTTGTGTGAGTTGCTCTGGAATTCCAGCATCTGCAAGATCATGTTTATGATTATCAGCAAAAAGGATTTTTTGCAATAATTAGTAATTTTATTGTTACTAATAACATTATTTTGTTCCAGGTTTATTTAATTTCTTAAATTTAAATTATGGAACTGCTCTAGTGGGATTTCAACTCATATTTCTAGATCAGTAGCCCAGCAAGTTAAGCACTCTGCTGACTTGCCCTTTGCAGCAGACTTTGACTTGTCTGCTGAATTCAAATAGAATTTCGAGGGATTAAGTTACAGACAACACCTCTCCATTTTATCAAGGAAACTTCCATTCTGTATACTTGAATGAGATATAATTACTCTGCTTGGAGGAAAAATAATTACAGAAAGTCTGCGGTATACTGATCCCATCCTAATTGTTAGTAGAGCTTTAACACAATCATGAAGATGAAGAGAAACCAGTATAATGAATGTCTGAAAATCTTTTGTGACTAAACTGAAGACAAATGTAAATTTGTGCAATTTACCATGGCAATCTCATGAATTCAATTACATTTCAAGATTGCTCCTTTGTCAGTTTTACTTATCCGTTCAGTTGTAATAATTTCTACAGAAAATAAGTTTTGAAAAACTTTTTACATCAACTGATACAGTGGGTTTTAGCAGTAAGTATGGTTGAGTAGATTAGTTTGAAGTTCCTTAATTTACTACTACTTTCCCTAATGTAGTTCCCTCTAATTATAATTATTCAGTGGTCAAAACAATACGTTTTCTTGGAATTGGTTTCCCATAACAACAAAAATAAAATTAGAAATGCAAATAATAGTACACCTGAGAAGACTTTAAATGGATTGTTAATCTCTTAGTTTATTATTCTGAGGTGGGATTGCCCATTTTGTTACAAATGCCTGTTACATATGCCAAACCTCAAAGCTGCTTGCCAAGTTTCTGACTGTTTAAGAAATGTGCTTTTGGACCATAACTTACGGTTTCCAGTAAATGAGGAGGAACTCCTCACAGCGGTTCCAGTTTGAAGGGACTAGTACTTAGTTTCTGATTTTAAGAAAAATGGCACCTGCATTTTAAAAGGAAGTTGCATTGTATGTAGCTGCCAAACAGAAAAAACTTAATATTTAGTATATCACTATTCTGAATGTTTTATGAACGTTTAACCCTTTACCAGCTTATTATTTTTGTTAGAAAATGCAGCAGTTTCAAGATGTTGCTTTTTACTTTAATTTGTTCCATTTTAGCTCTTAACCTTGCTGGTTTTTGACTTTAAAAGGAATAAAGTTCCCTGACATGGCTCTCATCCAACTATCTTTCTTACTGCGGAGTTTCTACTTTTTCTTTTTTTTGGAAATGGTTTCCTTTCTGTGCTTGAATATGGTCCAAAGGTTGGCTGCCTTGTCTCTTCACATCCCTTGCCCAGAATTGAAAAGAATTGTTTGATTTTTTAAAAATCTCCTTTTGTCCAGGGGAGTCCTGGTTTTCAATTGCAGAGGCAATCTTAATCTTGCAATTCACCTTCTGCTGACTCACCACAGTGAGCAGAAGGATTTTATTTTAGTAAAATATAGGGTTAAAACTACCAACATACTCTTACTCCCACAAAAACAAATGTGGACAAAAGATAAAGAGGAAAGGACTGTGGGAGGTTCCTTTTCGCAGTAAAAGGAATTCAAAACATGTTTTTCTCTTTTTTTTTAACTTGTAAGTAGCCGATGCAGTTATCTGGTGTTTGGGCCCGCCTCATTCTCAGGAATTATACATGTCCACTTTCTGATTATGAGGAGATTACAATGACTGGCAAAATGTCGCATTTTTCATGAGTCACAGTAGAAAGTAAATTTGGCAGTTTAAAAGGAGAAAATTGGAAGTTAGTGACAGTAAACAAATGAGTCAATTTAGAAAATACATGACAGGTATATGAATATTTGAAGAATTTCAGAGATTTTTTTATTGTTCATGTTGGGAATTTTGTAGGGAAAGTGGGCAGCTGGTCAATGAAAGGAGTTGAAAGAAAGTTGCTGCAAGAGTAGATTAGTAAATACACTGGTTTAACATCAACAGCAAATTGAATTTAAATAGCCCTGTTAAAATCTAATAGTTTTATTTTCAACAGAAGTTTTATTAAAGAAAGAATTTAATGCTTGGCGATCTAGAGTATTAGAACACATTACATGAACAAAAAGATTCAGTGGAGAATCTCAAAGGAGGAGAATGAGGTGAAAAGATTTAAGGATTAATCTCTTAATAAATTCTGGAATTCCAGGGTTTAGACTGCTAAAAGTGTTTACTAGTGCAGACTGTGAGAATAGTATCACCTAGGAATTTTGCAGTTGTTGAGATTGTAGTGCACTGTAAGGAGTTTAGGGCGACTGCTGGAAATGATCAGAATCCTGGACCGTGATATAACCTCTATCTTATTCCCTTTTAAAAGTTCATTGGATTAATCAACCATTCCGTTAATCTTTCCTCCTCTTTGTTAATCGTTTTTATATATATTCTGTATATCTACATCAAAGTGCAACATCTACTGTCTGACAAGCAAAGGAGATACTTATCAGCTATCATACAAATATTGAGCTACCATGTAATTTCTATAGTGGTTATAAATATTTGTGCTCTGTTGCCTTTTTAAAAATCTGATAAGGTGAGAGGTACAGTACATCTCCAATTTTATTCTTCGTTGGCTTTGTTAACAAACATAAAAGGAGAGCTGAAATCAGAATCACCATCAATGCCCGTGAACAATGAAGAAGAAAACAAATCCTTGGTCTTTGCGAGCAAGTGCCTAATTGTTTACACACTGCAGAAATAAGTAAGATGTAGTGTGATGATTCAGTCTTTGAATCAACAGGCAACTCACTGCCTGAGTGTAAGAAGTTGACTTTCAGCATCTTTGAGAAGAATCTTTCAGCATACAAGCCTCATCATTCGTCAGCATGCTTGACTGAGGTGCATCACTCTTTCCTGTGTTATGCCGTGAATGCTTACTAAGTCAAAGAGTATTGTTCTATTATGTCAGTGGTAATTTGTTCATTTTCCTGTGGGTGCTCCGGCTTCATCTCACAGTCTAAACATATACCTGTTAGTAGGTTAAATGTTCATTGCAAATTGTCCCATGATTAGGATAGGGTTAAATTAGGGGGTTTACTGGGCGGTGTGGCTCAAAGGGCCGTAAGGGCCTATTCCATGCTATAGCTCAATAAATAAATAAACAAACAAACAAGTAAATAAATAATATTATTGGTGGATTTCACCAGTGTTGGTGGGTGTGTAGCACAGTTCTGCTGACTAACTGCTTCAGCAACATGGTTTTAAGATCCTGATCTCCACTCGCATGGAGGTTACGCGTTCTCAAAATGGGTTTTCCCCGCAGATATCTCTTTTTCCTTTCACACCTCAAAAGATGTGTTGTTTTTGGACAATCTGGTTGTTGTACACTACCAGTGGTGTAGATGGATGGTAGCAGGGTGGATTGGGACAAGTGGGACAGACAGTATGTGTTACTGGGGAGACAAGTCAGGGAACGGAAGTGATGGGATTACTGTGAGACCTTTCATAAGTTCAATGGCTTGTATGGCCTCATTCCATTACATACAAAATAATATGAAAGGATGATGTGAAACTATAAAGGAAATTTATAGGGATTGTTATTTGTATGAAATAGTTTGCTCCATATTGCAGCCAGGGAAAACTGGCGATTAGTTCCTTTTTTTGGAATTAGGGGATTTCAAAGTTCAGTTAATAGGACTATTATCATGTTGATAAATACATGCCAAACTTGAATACTTTTGGCAGCCTTCAATGTATACATCATTATAGAAACATTAAATTAAAATAAAAATGAGATTGCCCAAAATACTGACAAACAAATTTGGGCAGTTCTCAACAACACCGTTAACATTGCTGACATCAGTTTTTGAGAGTCTAATATGGGTAAATGATGGTGCTTTGAAAGACTGAATAATTAATTCAGTTGTGGGAGAGCACTTTTACATTTAATACAACGTTGCCCAAAGCTTCAAGGCATATATTGTTTTCTGAGAGGTGAAATAATGCAGAAACCACAAGTCTTTGCAATGGGCTTAATGTTTTGAAAGATAAAGCATTCTCAGTGGCATGTTGAAAATCCGAAATACCAAATCTGAGGTAAATGTAGTGAATCATAAATGCAAGGGATATTGCAAATGCTGAAATCTGCAGAATGCAGACAAAAGGCCGGAGGAACTTAGAAAGTCAGACAGCATCTATGGAAAGTCAATGTTTCGGTTGAAAACCTTACACCAGGATCTAACGAAGAGTCTCGGCCTGAAACATCAAGTCTTTATGCCTTTCCATCATTGCTGCTTGGGTCTCGGTCTAAGATGTTGGCTTGGACCATCCAAGATGATGATCTTTTCCACAGATGCTGCCTGACCTGTTGAGTTTCTCCAGTACTTTGTGTGTGTATACGTTAGAGTAAATGTAGCAAACCAATTTATGTTCCTTTTGTATAATAATACAGGAAGTTTTTCCTGCTTATCTATAATAATATGATTCACTCTGGTGTGTGAAACCCAAAGCAGGGATAAGCAATCATGGTATTGCAGGGGGAGCTTTCATGCTGGGCAAGGACATGTGTGAGGACTGAAAAGTAGCACAGACATGACATCTCTCTGTTATATTTGAGCACATTAAGAGCTTGTGCACATGCCTTATTTGTGTAATGTTAAAACAAAATTCCAATAAACATATAAATTTAAATTCCTGTACATGCCTTTGACCCCAGATTCTCCTTTGACAAAGGATTTTAACCAAGTCAGTCATTAAATGTCTGCCTCAAATCTGCAATGAAAAAAAGAGGGCCTGCATTTTCCTTCCAAAAAGCTGACAGATTTGTTAAATGCAAGCCAATTCTACTATAATTAAGTGGGTCTCGAGTGTGTGGTTAATGCTGTGAACCATTGCCTTCATATTTCTGCTCAAATCTGCCTCAAATATTTATAGTTTGGTTGAGAAAATTAGCCATGAGACTAATATCATTGTAAGAAAGCTGTCAGTATTTCTGCAACTGCATTTCTTTTTTAAAATAATTTTTCCAGCGTTAGGACTTATACCACTACTTCATCTCTAAACAAAGTACCAAATTTCATGCTTTTTCAAACACTGATATCTTCATTTTTATGTCATGCAGTGGATGAAGAGATGCAAGATAGAGGAGAAAGGATGTTGGTGACTCATAGTTTGTCATCATGCAGTTTCTCTGCAACTGAGACATTCCCCACAGCAAGGACCCAGGATCTAACTGGATAGCATAACTGCCACACAAAAATCTTCAATCATCTGAAGCCACTTCAGATCTGGCTCTTATCCCCAACATGCTCTTACAAAGATCACATTCTCTGACAAGGTCTCCAGTAAAAGCAGAAGTAAATAATTTCCTTACCATCATCCAAGTTCACAAAGCTGTAAGGGGTACATTGAAATGATCTCAGCAAATTTAAGTTCTTACTCAAAGCAACAATTGTTACTGAAAAGTTATATCAAAATGAACTTTTGTTCTCTGCTTCTTTTATAACATGATTTTGCTTCATATTAAGTAATACATCCCTAATCTGCCAGTCCCATGAAAGAATATTCTTTCATAAATGAAAAACAATATATAAAACAACGCAGTACTTTCACTTCAGTTTAAAATAATTTGAATATTATTAAGTTAGATTATTTTCCGAAGTGAAAAGAAAGGTGATTAAAAAGAAGCAAAGCCAAATCGAGAGATTTTAAGTGTGTCAGCAATGATAGCACTGACAGAATGCTGACTGTAATTAGCTGGTACACACCCTGAACTGTGTTGTTAGTTTCCAGGAAACAAGAGTTTTAAAATTCCAAGCGTTGCGCACTAAATGCATGTATACTGGGTGCAAGATGCATTTAGTGCTACTTTGGGTGTGGGTATTAACACCAGATCTGAAATAGCTATTCAAAGTAAAAAGAAGAATACTTTCCACAACTGAGCATTATTTTGCACATCACTGCCCTTCATCACTAGTGTCACACCTGCATCTATTGTAGCCCTTGGGCAGTGTACCTTGCCACTAAATTTGCATTTCATTGAAACCTACAGAGCTTAGTCTCAGAAGCAGAATGCAATGTGCGGCCATAGTTATTTATATGCATTTGGTAAACAACAGCATATTAAAATCTTTGTACTTCCCTTATGTCATTGGTGTGAGAAGGCATATAAAAGATATAAAATTAATATCAATATTTATAGTAATTAATATACTGAAATCAGTGGAAGTTGAAAAAATCCTGAGATTAAGGGCAAGCTCCATTAATCACCAAAAAAATGTCATTTTCTCAATTTCATCAGGGATGAACTTCAATGAAAGACTTGCTGAGGGCAAACTCAGTAATTTACAAAATGTATGTGATCTTTATCATGTGCTTGACGTATTAGAAGTGAAAAGATAATGTTGGGAATACATACTGTGAACCGAATGTGTAAAAAGATGAAATATTTTAAATGTATTTGCTGGCATTTGAAACTGGAATCATAAGAGTAGCATACTCTATGATTCACCTATTATTTTTTTAAACATGCCAGCTTCTAATATTTACCACACATCTCAAGATACAGCATTGAAATGTATAGATATAAATTATAAAGTTGTTATGTGGTCACCTATGTAGGTTAACATCTGAAACTAGAACAATCATTGACTCATATAATTTTTGCATAATTAGTCTAGGGAATTTTATAGACTTGGTATAATAGTTAAATATGATATATAATTCAAGTTGAATTGATGTGTGCATCGATTAATTTTATCATCATATTTCTGACAGATCTGTTGTTGCAGCATCATCATTGTGAGGATCATAGCTGAAGGTGTTTTGTGTTTAGTTTCTTTTTAGTCATAGTGTAATTGGCTCCATTCAGAATTAAAATAAATTATTTAGGTATTTTTTATGCATCATAATTCTGTTAGAGGAGTTTGTAGTTTGTTTATCAGAAGGTGATAGTGGTTGATGATCCGGACATTGGGTGCATAACCACAGCATGGGCTTGCTTGATTCTGTGGAACCCAGAGCAAAAACTTCACAGAAAACAATCTATGGTATGACTGAAGAAGTTGAAGGTTCTTTACCAAGAAACAGGATATCATCAGTTGCCAGCAGAATTACTGCAAAACCCATTAGATTATTTTATTTTCTTGTGGTGTTCATTTGACCCTTCATTCATACTCTTTTAATTTTGTTTTGGAAAACTCTTCTTTATCCTAATGCTATCGTTTGTCATTTCAGGAAGGATGGTGTTTTAAAAGGATATTTTTTACTAATATTTTCATTAATTTCCCCATTTAAAATTTTAATGATATAATAACCAGACATTTAACGTAGTGAATACCAGTTTCTAACAAGTATTTTCATAATTCCAAGGAAGAGGGATAGCTTCATTTGCCATTTGTGTTACACATATTTTAAAGGAGCGTATATCCTTTTTTTTAAGGGCATCTTGAATTTCATTCAGAATTCTCACTTGTTTGATATAGCTCTGCAGAATCCTGGAAAAATAGATCAATTGATTTGTACATATATATTTCTGGACTTGCTGCTTCCCCTATCAATTTTTCTGTCTACGGTAGGTGAAGACTCACAGAACATCATCATCTTTTATTTTTAAACCAGTAGATCATCAGTGCTCTCCTTTCCCAAATCACAAGTGGGTGACACCAGATATCTATAAATTAATTGTGTTGTTTGAACTACAACTGAAAATCAATAGTGATATTAGTATGCATAATGCATTTCAGGAGTATTAGTAACTTGATAAAATTTTGACTATTTTACAGGAATATATTTGGTGTGGAGCCTGCTGTAGTTCAGTTGATTATACTGTAATCAGAGGGATATGCATTCAAATCCAGCTCTTAAGATCAAGTTCTAAAATCCAACCCAGATTGCTGCATTGCTGTGATGCATTGTTTGAATCAAAATAATAAGTGGTAACATTTCAAATACGTTAATGAATTTGTAATCTAGATTCAAGGACTAGTATTAGAGCTTTTTTCAAATCCCCTGGAAATTCACAAATTCATGAATAAAACACTAAAACATGGATTATTGCAAATTTCTATGCTGTTCATTGAAAGGAGATAGGAATGATTATTTATTTTCTCTTATCTGGCCTGGCTTACATATGATCCTAGATTCATGGCTTTATGGTTGATGCTTAACTGCTACAAAATAGCTTAAACCAAATACTCTAGTCAGCACTCATGAAAGTGACACAGCATCACTTCTTCAAGGGATATTATAAATGGACTGTGTATCTCCTGTGCCTGAAATAAGTACCCAGAGTTATTCATAGATGAGCTAGAAACTTCTCCTTGGATATTTGGTACTGAAACTAACAAAATGAAAATATGGCGGAAAATATACAGGCAGGTATTTGCCCAGTTGATAAAGACAAATTTTAACCCAATAAATTTACTCCAGACATCACTACACTGAGAATCACTCAGCCATTTAAATGGAATACAAATGTTTCAAGGACTAACTGGGTGTCTGATGGAAGGAAGTTAACTGTCCAGTACAAAAACAGAATGTGATTTGTATCTTTAAATTTAGTGTGCTGCTATTAAATACATTATTCCTGGGCTTTCATTTTAGCAGTAAGAAATTGGTGAAAGTGAAAATCAGGAAGTACAGTATATGTAATGTTGGGGAGGTTCATTATCGCCTGTTTCAGACTAACACATAAGATCAAAATTAACACCAGATCCGAATCAGTCGGTCAAGTTGTGATTATGAAAATCTGTCAAAAGATGTATGCAGAAGCAATAGGGTAGAAATTTGACATCAATTCCATGGGCTAAAACTGAATATTGTAATGTAAACAATTTCCAGAGCATATACTCTCAAAGCTGTGGCTTCCACTTTTGCTTACTTCTAGTTTTCAGAACTTTATTGCACATTATGTTGCATTCAAAGCTATATTTATGTGGCACATATATACCTGGGACATATTTTTGTGGGAGCTTATTGAATGAATGAAAGAGTTGGGCATTTTATTATTTTACTGAAAGCCTGTTCCCCTTCCTGGACAATGCAATTTGTGGGATTGACTTGCACTGTAGTAATAATTACATATATCCTTTGACGTAAAGATAGCATTATCTACCAAACAGAAGCAACTGTTAAATTTCCAAATAAACCACTTGAAAAGTCCGTTAAAGTACCTGGTGATCAAGATGGAAGCTGGAGATTCAGCAGCTCATCATTTCAAGTTTTTAGATTTTGTGTATATGCTGATCAGTACAAGCATTAGCAAAGATATTTACAGCAAATTACGATTGGTGATTTATCAAACTTAATTGAATCATGGAGTCCATTTTGCTTAATAGAGATTTGATAAACGTGTAATTTTATTTCACTTATTTAGAGGTACATTACAGAGCTAGACCCTTCTGACCCATAGAGCCCCCTCCACCCAATTACACCCGTGAGATCTCTTCATTTGTCACATTAGGCAGTATATTGACTTTATTTCTGAATTATTTCTCCATATTGAGAGAGTATGCTATTTTTATAGCATGGATGATACCATAACCTTTGCAACACCAATATAGACAATAAGGATACATTGGATCTCAGCTATTGCATATCAGATACATTTAGCTCATCCTGGTACTGAAATTCACCTCATGATCTTGTTAACAAATATTACCATCTGTAGTATTCTTGTACAGGTGTAGAAACTCTGAACTAAACACCGAGTTAAACCGTAGTCAATGAAGGCAAGGATCGCAGTAAGATTAACCGTTTACTGTTCACTCTTCCACATTAATGTATGGTGAAAACTGTTGATAAAACAATACAAAACATACACAGTATTTGTTTCCTTCTTGGCATCACATTTACATCATAAATACATGTAAAAGTAAAACTGCAACAAACTATATTACATTAAAGTACAACATACAGTCAGAACCGACCTATGCCATCAACAGCTTTAAATACACTTCAACACAAACTATCCAGCAACGCTTTCAATAGCACAAGAAAATAAACTTTATCAACCGTCATTACTTTTAACAGAATCAACGTTAACATTTTTACTTCAACATATCAATTGTCATATGAACTTACAGCGTCGCTTCTATGATGTTTCTTAGTGCGTAGAATGAAACTTTTCTCACGCTGATCCTGCACACTCAAGCACCCGCCTTCCCGTTTCTCCAAACCGGTATTTACACACAAGACGTGGCAAAACCGGGTGTGACGTCATCACACGCCGCGATACATCACAGAGAATGAATTTATTTTCAACAACCTTAACTTTAACTAGAAAATAATTACAAACAAACTACTAAAGCGAAGATGTAATAAAGCTAACCAAATGCCTTAAGGGCAAGACACCATCACTTCGATACTAAATCTAAAACTGGAAGCTCAGATTGATATCAAATTTTGTCTTTTTTAATAAAGTGTTCTATTTTAAAAGCTTTAAGTCTTTAAAATAACCAGTTTTAGAATTACACACAAATGCTCCTTTATTACATAGAATCATAGCGTGATACAGTAGTTATACAGGACTTTGACTCAACTGGTGAAAGTCCAAGTAAACATATTATCAAAGTCTGTATACATTATCATGTTACCATATACCATACTGAAATTCACTTTCTTGCAAGCATTTACAGAAAATACAGAAATAAATAGAATTTTCAAAAAAAAAACTATACACTAAGACTAACAAACAAATAATGTGCAAAAGAAGACAATTTGTGCAAATAAAAATAATTGAGGACATGAGTCCTTGAAAGTGAATCTGTAGGTCATAGAATCAGTCCAGAGTTGTGGTGAGTGAAGTTATCCACAGCAGGTCAAGAGACTGATGGTTGTAGGATTAAACTGCTCCTGAACCTGGTGGTGTGGGACCCAAGCCTTTTGTACCTCCTTCCATGTTCTGTCTCTGGACATTGATGTTTTCATACCAGGCTGTGTTGCAACCAGTTAAGATACTCTCTCTAGTGGCTTCTGTAGAAGTTTGTCAAAGTTGTTGGTGACATGTTGATTCTACACAAACCTCTAAGGAAGAAGAGGCGCTTTTGTGCCTTCTTTGTGATGGCATTTACCTTCTGGTCCCAAGACAGATCCTCTGATAAAATAATGCCAAGGAATTTAAAACTGCTGACACTCTCCACCTCAAATCCCTAATGAACACTGGCTCATGTAAATCCATCTTCTGCATCTGTAGTTGATAACCAGCCTTTGGTTTTGCTGACATTGAGTGAGAGGTTGTTGGTGTGGCACCCCTCAACCAGATTTTCATTCTCCCTCCTATACACTGATTGTCACTATCTTTGATTCAGCCTACAATTGGAGCTGTACTTTGCCACACATTTGTAGGTATAAAGTGCGTAAAGGATGTGTTAAGCACACAGCCCTGTGGTGCACCTTGCTGCCAATCTGTACTGTCTGCTAGTGAGGAAATTGAGGGACTGACCATGCTAACCAACATGCCCAACTACGCTAGTACCCATATTTGTCTCATATCACACTACACCTTTCCTATGCATGTACCTGTCTGAATATTTTTAAAAATGTTATTATTGTACTTGCCTCAACTATTTCCTCTAGCATATATACACCAGCGTCTGCATGAAGAACTTGCCCCAAGGTCTCTTTTAAATACATCACCTTTACCTTAATGAAAAGGAATTTTTTCTTCAATTCCTAAATTTAAAGTAGTGATATGAGCATTTATAACAACAAAAACCACAATTGGTTTTGCACTGTTCACACACTGTGATTGTGGTTTTTATTATAGTTTGTAAGCTTATTACCTACACTTTTAAACAATGTAAGCATTTTGAGCTTAGGTGGTACAAATATAATTCTTGACTTCTTATGATTATGGTTTATTTTTCTGGTATACAAGTGGTCCTCATTCTCAGAAAAGATTATTTTCCCTCCAAGATTTGTTTCACAGTGAACAGTAACATGTTAATTACCCATCCAAGATTAATTCAAGTTCAGTTCATGCACACTTTGATGCAACACTTCAGTAATTTGAGTTTACACACTGAGCAAAATTGAAACCTGAAAGGTAACTGTTAAAATAATTGAAAATAGCTTACAGCTGTCACCATGTACACTGGTATTGTTGGAGCCCAAGTGCAGAGGAAAGACAGACTCCTGTGTAGAGATGGTGACCAGTTCATAAGAATTCCAACAGAACATCAGTGGCTCAGCCAAACAATACCGTGAAACATAACATTCTCAAAACTAGGACCCCGAGATTGATGTTAATCAGGCATCCATTTAAATAATTCAGATAACAGGGCAACCCCAAGCTTATCAAAACACACTTAACCAGTTTATACAGAAAACACCAGGAGACTGCATTACAAAGAACAAGTCATTCAAGAAAAACACAAGGAACTCTAAATGATTAATGACTGCTATATTCTCACTACACTGTCATGAGCGGACATGGAATGGACCCAAATGCAGGACGTAGGCTTTGAAGTACTAGGGGTAGGACAGGATGGGGATGCCATGGCATGCAAGGGGTAATGCAGGCGGGGCTGGATCCTGGAGGTCAGGCGAGGCAGGAGGATCCCAGAGTTCAGGCAAAGCAGAACAGCCCCCAGGGGCGGGTGCATAACTCCTGAGCAGGGCTGCCTCCCAGGCAGGAACATGGAGGTGCGGGCACAACCCGTAGGGAGCAAGGGGTGAGAAGGGTCGGAGTCCCTAGGATGGGCTGCATGGATCCAGGGCAGGGCCGCCTCCCAGGCAGAAACATGGAGGCCTGGGCAAGGCGCGGACACGCAGGCAGGTGCGGGGCACAACCCATCAGAGGTGAGGTGTAGGAAGGGACAGAACCACCTGTAGGGTAATGGCAACAGCCTGGCTTACCCAACAGGGGCAAGGGACAGGAAGGGACAGAACCACCCGAGGGGTAATAGCGACGACCTGGCTTACCCAACAGAGGCAAGGGAACAGAAGGGAGCTGGGTCCAGGGTGAGCAGCAGGACAACCAGAATACAGCGGTAAATAGGGAGAAGCAAGCAAACAGTGTGACAGCACGGGCAAGGCGAATACAGCAGAACAGCGGGACCAGCACACACGAGAGAAGCAGGAAAACAAGACAAAGCTGGACAGAACAGATACAGAGCAGGCCGGCAAATCAAGGTAGAGCAGGATTCAGAGCCGGCGGACCGGGCACACAGCAGGATTCAGAGCCGGCGGACCGGGCACACAGCAGGATTCAGAGCCGGCGGACCGGGCACACAGCAGGATTCAGAGCCGGCGGACCGGGCACACAGCAGGATTCAGAGCCGGCGGACCGGGCACAGAGCAGGATTCAGAGCCGGCGGACCGGGCACACAGCAGGATTCAGAGCCGGCGGACCGGGCACACAGCAGGATTCAGAGCCGGCGGACCGGGCACACAGCAGGATTCAGAGCCGGCGGACCGGGCACACAGCAGGATTCAGAGCCGGCGGACCGGGCACACAGCAGGATTCAGAGCCGGCGGACCGGGCACACAGCAGGATTCAGACCCGGCGGACCGGGCACACAGCAGGATTCAGAGCCGGCGGACCGGGCACACAGCAGGATTCAGAGCCGGCGGACCGGGCACACAGCAGGATTCAGAGCCGGCGGACCGGGCACACAGCAGGATTCAGAGCCGGCGGACCGGGCACACAGCAGGATTCAGAGCCGGCGGACCGGGCACACAGCAGGATTCAGAGCCGGCGGACCGGGCACACAGCAGGATTCAGAGCCGGCGGACCGGGCACACAGCAGGATTCAGAGCCGGCGGACCGGGCACACAGCAGGATTCAGAGCCGGCGGACCGGGCACACAGCAGGATTCAGAGCCGGCGGACCGGGCACACAGCAGGATTCAGAGCTGGCGGACCGGGCACACAGCAGGATTCAGAGCCGGCGGACCGGGCACACAGCAGGATTCAGAGCCGGCGGACCGGGTACAGAGCAGGATTCAGAGCCGGCGGACCGGGCACACAGCAGGATTCAGAGCCGGCGGACCGGGCACACAGCAGGATTCAGAGCCGGCAGACCGGGTACAGAGCAGGATTCAGAGCCGGCGGACCGGGCACACAGCAGGATTCAGAGCCGGCGGACCGGGCACACAGCAGGATTCAGAGCCGGCGGACCGGGCACACAGCAGGATTCAGAGCCGGCGGACCGGGCACACAGCAGGATTCAGAGCCGGCGGACCGGGCACACAGCAGGATTCAGAGCTGGCAGACCGGGCACAGAGCAGGATTCAGAGCCGGCAGACCGGGCACAGAGCAGGATTCAGAGCCGGCGGACCGGGCACAGAGCAGGATTCAGAGCCGGCGGACCGGGCACACAGCAGGATTCAGAGCCAGTGGACCGGGCACAGAGCAGGATTCAGAGCCGACGGACCGGGCACACAGCAGGATTCAGAGCAGGCAGATTGGGTACAGAGCCGGTGGACCAGGCACAGAGCAGGACAACCCCCCAATTAGGCTTAGTCCCCGAGCCCCTTATAAACACCTGACCTCTAATAGGCGACAGGTGTACCTCCTTAAGCCAAGATGATCCAATGGCTCCAGGTGACAGGAGGGCTGGCTGCAAGGCCCAGAGTCCGGAGTCCATGGACCGGAGCAAGACCCAGAAGGCGGGCTCCGGACTGGACCTTAACACTACACCCACAATAGTGTGGCTAAGCACAACTCAAACACTATCTATAAATTTGCCAGCTATTGTTGGCAGAATTTCAGATGGTGATGAGAAGGTGTACAGGAGTGAGAGAGATCAGCTGGTTGAGTGATGTCGCAGCAACAACCTTGCACTCAATGCAAGACCAGGTAATTGATTGTGGACTTTAGGAAGGGTAAGTCAAGGGAACACTCATCAGTCTTCGTTGAGAGATCAGCAATGGAAAGGGTGAGCAGTTTCACATTTCTGGGTGTCAGCATCTCTGAGGGTCTATCCTGGGCCCAACTTATTCATGCAATTCCAAAGAAGACAAGACATTGGCTGTATTTCATTACGAGTTCGAAGAGAATTGGCGTGCCACCAGAGTTACTCACAAATTTCTACAGATGCACTGTGGAGCGCATTCTAACTGGTTGCATCAATATCTGGTACGGAGGGGACACTACATAGCATTGGAAAAAGCTGCAGAGAGTCATAAACTCAGCCAGTTCCGTCATGGGCACTAGTTTCCCGAGCATCCAGGATACCTTAAAAAGACAATGCCTCAAAAAGGCAGCATCCATCATGGAGGACCCTATCATTATAAACATCAAGGAGTAGGCACAGGAGCCTGAAGACACACACTCAACGTTTCAGAAGCAGCTTCTTCTCCTCCACCATCAGATTGTTGAATGGACAGTGAACCCATGAACACTACCTCAGTATTCTTTTCCCTCTCCTTAGCATTACCTACTTAATTTATTTTTAAAATATATACTCTTTATTGTAATTTATAGATTTTATAATTGACTATTATAATGTACTGCTGCCGCAAAACAACAACTTTCATGACATATGTCTGTAATATTAAACTTCATTCTGATTCTCTAGATATCTGCACTGACTTAGTTCATTTACAGTCAAATAAAAGAACACAGCAAAATACACTGGATGAATTCCTCTGTCGATTACTATTAGGAAATAATGGACAGTATTATGGTATTGTACCATGGTTCTAATTTGTCCTGTATTTCATTTAAATACATCAGTTAAACAGTAATTTGTCTCTTTTATTCCTTTTTAACAATTTCCATAAAACTGCGGCTGATTGGGGCAGCCACTTATTTAGGCCAAAATATACCAGTCACAATGTGTCCCAATGAAATGAAATCCACTGTATTTTAATCATTACTCTGTGGGGAAAGGAATACCGCTAGCAAATACCTGTGCAGACTAAAAGTGAAGATCTGCCAGTAACTTGTTACACAATGGTTGTGAAATCAGAGCTGTTGCAATATTCAGTTAAGTTGGGCAGGCTCGGATCAGCTTTCTTTACTTCACTTCTCATTTCTTACAAAGTTGATGAAATTCATTGAACTCCTGCAGCGGCCCTGACGAGAGCCAGCAGAGAGATCACAGAACTGGCACTGATCTAGTTGCCCTGAGTCTCAGTTACAAGGCAAAAGTCAGATAGGTACTGATTCCCCGATGGAATCTGGTTTCCGTATAATAAATGTGTCGCTTGTCAGCCTTTGTTTATGTATAGTTTTTCATAAATTCTATTGTATTTTCTTATTTCCCTGCAAATGCCTGCAAAACCATAAATCTCAAGGTATCATATTGTAGCATATACACAATGGCCACTTTATGAGGATCCTCCTTTACCTTATAAAGTGGCCACTGAAAGTAAGTTTCTCCTCTTCTGCTGCTGTAGCCCATACACTTTAAGATTTGGCATACTGTGCATTCAGTGATGTTCTTCTGTACACCACTGTTGTAACATGATTATTTGAGTTACTGTCACTTTTCTGTCAGCTTGAACTGGTCTGGCCATTCTCCTCTGTCGTCTCTCATTTACAAGGCATTTTTGCTCACAGAACTGTCTCTCACTGGATGCTTTTTGTTTATCGCACCATTTTCTGAAAACTCCAGAGACTGTTGTGAAATCCCAGGAGATCAGCGATTTCTGAGATAATCAAACCACCCCATCTGGCACCAATGATCATTCCAAGTTCAAAGTCACTTAGATCACACGTCTTCCCCATTCCGATGTTTTGTCTAAACAACAGCTGAACCTTTTGACCATGTCTGCATAATTCTATGTGTTAACTTGCTGCCATATGATTGGCTGATTAGACATTTGCATTAACAAGCAGGTGTAGAAGTGAACCTAATAAAGTAGCCTCTGAGTGTATATGTATTTTGATAATAAATTTTACTTTAACCTTTCAACTCTAAGGTCATGAAGTCAGTGAAGGTAACAGTGCCACAGTCCAAATGTTGTTCAGGTAGATGCTAAGTTACACTATACCCCATTCTGGTGTCTTCCCCCTTCCTTTCCAGTCTTGAAAAAGAGTCTCAGCCCACAACTTCATCTGTTTGTTCATTTTCATAGAAGCTGCCTGACCTGCTGAGATCTTCCAGCATTTTGTGTGTGTTGCTGTACACCAATTAGTTTTCCAGAAGAGTTGGAGGCTATTTGGGAATGGACGCAGTGATAGTGGTAGGTTTGAAAATCATCCCGTTCCTTAGAGGCAACAAAAAGCTTGCTGGTGTTGGATTGTGTACTGGCCAAATCCATGATTCCTTCTATGAAAAGAGATTGATTTTTGGATGAAATGACTGGTACGTTGGAAGCAGTGTTTATGCTTTTATATCGCACTGACCTATGTGAGTGTTGGGTGATATTATCAGGCGTGGCTCTCGTATAAACACTGGAATTGCAGCTTGAGGAACTTCTGTCTCCAACTCTTCATAACTGATTCACACTGGGTTTTTACTCATGTGCAAGCAGGGTGATGCATTAGTCATGTACATAATACTTAATTGTCCTCCCACATAACATTCATTCATATAATTAAATTATCTTAGCATTTAATGCATTTGAAAATAATTAAGTTAGATGAGGAGAAAGAGGTCTTAAGTGTCAAAATCGTGTTAAATGCTGTTTTCTTCATATACAGTATAAGAAAGGCAGTGTTATGTTTTGTAACTCCAAAACATAAAACTAATTAAAAGAAAAATATGGGAGCAGGGAGATGCGTGTCTACTTAAGTTTTACTTCAGTGACATGTATACTTAGGACGTGATGGTGTAATGACATATGCCATTCACATGTATCTTACGAATAACCCATAATGAATTATGTAAACAAATAAAGAAAGCTCCGTCAAACAATATCCTTACAATTCTACTGAAATATTAAATACTGTGCAGGCAGTTGACAAACTGTTGTGGTCAAATAGGTTAAATAATTGCTAGGATGTATTTAGTTGACATGAAACATTCTTAAACATAAAGCAAACTTATGGTAGAGTTGTGCATCTGGAGTTATTTTTTTGTAAATCAAGCTACCTTGAACCTCATCTGCAGGAGATGAAATTTGATGGCAGGCTCCATCATAGACAAAAAGCTCAGAATTATTGTATATTTTTTCCTTGATGACTAAGGATTTTTAAGCACTTAGCTAGCCAGGCAACATCTGTGGAGAGAACAGAGTTATTAAACAAATTTCCACTTCATTCTCTTTAAGTAATTCTTGGTTTAAAGGTAAGATCTGAAGAGTAATATCTATGATTTGCATATGCTTTGTGCACTTATATGAAACATGCTGCATAGTAATACTCTGCACATTGTTCAAAGGTTCTGCTTTGAATATCAAGCAGGTGTTTCTTTTCAAAAGTTTCATGCAAATTCAAAACACAAAGGGCCTTTCTCTCTGAGACAAGCAAGGTTCCTGTTTACTGATGGAATGCAAGCCCTTTGGCAATAAGACCTCAACACAAAGTTAGGTTGGCTCTTTGTTTCGATCGTGTTTCTAGTTTTCAGTTTTTAATTAGCAACACCACTTGCTAATGTGATGGCTTTTACTACTATTAGACATTAACAAGTCTCCCTTGTTATTGAATATGACCTCCAAACAATATTCTGCTTTCATATTAGCAGTATTTATAGAGTAAATATGCAGGGTTCACTTACTATGAGGCCAGCTCATAGCAGTTAGTGTAAAAATTAAAAGTTAAAGAAAAAATTTATTTTGAGAAGTCTTAATAATGATCCAGAATTTTCTTTTTAACCTAGAATGTTTAGCATGTCTGGTTAAACCATTGCCACTGCTTGAGCAAAGACAATTGAGGATATAGACTCTGGTGAATCTGCGAAGAACCTCCTCTGAGGCATATTGTAGAACCAAATGGGACCTAATCAGAGCCCTCTATATCTGACAGTTACAGATACAATGCATGCGATTTTCTATTACCTTAGATTTATGCACATTTTTCAAACGTTTAAGTTGGGCACCAGCTGACTAGTCCATTTAACAGAATGTGTTTACTACTTTGTAACGTGACTCCATGAATCTGTTGCTTAAACTTGAAACCTTTTATGTCAGGGATTTAACCAAAACTTATAGTTTTGTGACCCATTTGTTGTTTTGGATTTAGAAACCTCTGTTGGGAAACCAAGAACATTATTGATCACTCTTTGGGTGCTACTGATATACTTAAGAGTCCAAAATGGTGTTATGTGAGCAATTTTGGGCCCCATATCTAAGAAAGGAAATGATGGCATTGGGGAGGGTCCAGAGGAGATTGTAGTGGAGGGGAAGGATTAATGCATGAGGAGTGTTTGATGGCTCTAAGTCTGTACTCGCTGGAGTTTAGAAGAAGGAGGGGGGATCTCATTGAACTCTATTGAATATTGGATACAGAGAACATTTTTTTTCCAGTAGTGGGAGAGCCTAGGACCAGAGAGCACAGCATCAGAATACCATGACATCCCTTTTGAGAAGATATGAGGATGAATTTCTTTAGCCAGAGAATGCTGAATCTGTGAAATTCATTGCCATAGACAGCTGAGGAGCTCAAGTCACAGGGTATATTTAAAGCAGAGGTCAATAGGTTCTTGATTAGTAGGGATGTCAAAAGTTACTGGAAGTAGGATGAAGAATGGGGTTCAGAAGGTTAATAACTCAGCAATGATGGAATAGCAGAGCAAAATCAATGGGCTGAATGGCCTAACTCTGCTCCTATGTCTAATGGTCTTGTGGTCCTATATCTTTAATCAGTCAATAGTTTGTCACCAACTCAGTGCATAAAATCATGCAGATATGGTTGAGACATTGTGGTTTTTTTAGAGTAAACAATAAAATGGGGAAGAAATGTGATCAAAATGACTGACATGGATTGGTTGTTGGTGCTAGACAGGGTGTTTTGAGTACCTCGGAATCTGCAGATCTCCTATGATTTCTAGGTAAAAGAGTCTCTAGAGTTTACAGAGTTCCATGCAACAAAAAAAAAGAAAATCAGTGAGTGGCAGTTCTGTAGGCAAAAATGTTTTGTTAATGAGGGAGACCAGAGGAAAATGGCTAGGCTGGTTCAAGCTGACAGGAAGGTGACAATAACATAGATAACCATGTGTGACAACAGTGGTGTGCAGAAGTGGAACTCTGAACGCACAACATGTCAAACCTTGAAATGGAGAGCTACAGCTGAAAACCACGAACATACACACAGGGGGCACTTCATTGGGTACCAGAGGTGCCTAGAAAAGTGGCTGCTGAATGTATTCTTTTAATTAGAACTTGAAACATTTCATAACTGAACTGATCAATGGCATAATTTGCATTCAGCCAAGCAAATAAATTAATGCATAACCACAGAGAAACTTCTTTGGTACCAATTACACCACTTGATGTCAAAGCAGATGTCAAAAACATACACTCAATGACCACTTCATGAGGTACAGGAGGTATCCAATAGATTAGTCACTGAGATTAAGTGAAGTTGTTAGCCCGCATGTAGTGAGTAGATATTCGAAATATTCATAGTAGGCAGATCATCATGTGCATTGCTTGTGCTGCCATTTTGGAGCTCATTGTACGAGCTACAGGCTTTTAAATGAACAAAACCAAGCATGGATCCAGTAGTAGTAAAGGCTCTCGGCAGCACATCTGAGGAATCATTTATTATTTACAAATTAGTTGCAGCTTTGTTCTTCTGGCTGCAACACACTAGTTCCTTTCAAATAATAAAAGCCTACATGAGGTAGCATGGATGAAGCGGAAGGACCTTTTGCTGATGTTTTACAGACTGAGATGAAAACACGAGTCAACTTTGGCATTATTTTCACTGTGAAAGCAGATAAGCAGAGGAAGAGGAACTACTGAGAGAGGAATAGAAGAAGGGTTCTGAACATAAACCTGTCCAGAATCCCACAGATCACAGTTACTATCTGAACCACAAGAAATAACTATAACTGATGCAGCTGAGCTGGAATAAGAATGTCCTTACTGCCGTCTGTCACCACAAACCACATTGGTTGCCATCTCAGACTGGGACAGAATTGATAGTAGATGTTATTGTGATTAGAGCCAATGAATAGCTAACCATCATCTTCCTTCCTGGATAGAGTTGAATATATGAAATCTCATTGTTTCCCATCCACTATTATGTTGAGATGTTACCTCACATTTCTCTATTCAAAGTTGAAGTAACTCCATTCTATATTTTTCCCATTACCAACTGCATCTGAGTCACCAAGGCAAACCAAAGGGTCATAATTGGGTAATCTGTATCCATCTACGACATGGTTGATGCCTGTAGCATGCAACCCACATGCTTGTACTGAGATCCATTGTTCTACAAAGTATGTGAAAAGCCAGCCCATTGAGATGCAGAAGCAAACCTTCAACTGCTGGGACCCTTCAAGCAGAACACTGTAATGCTCCACAAAACACGTCAATTTTTATGCTGCACAACCATGGGGGGGGGGGCTGTCATACACACTTATGTAGTTAGCGGATGAGGAGATAAAGGGAGGAGGCAACCTAGGCAATCTGCCTCTTGATATAAATTTTTCATAACGAGTAGCCACTGACGTATCTCCCCAGCCAGCCACAGTCCTCACCTTCCATATGACAAGATCTGTTTGGTCACGATGCAATACATGCTAAACTAAGTAAACAAGTTCAGCCCACTTTGCATATAGTCTTTATCAGAATTGGCACACTGCAGCTGTTATGCAATATTAATACTGTCAATGCCACCCTGCACCCTGAATATCCTGGTTCACCCCTTAATGTCTGTTTACCATAAGCTCTTGAAGAACAATTCTACATCAAGTTTCCTCAATGGCTCAGCATAGCTGGGGGAGAGGATGTGCTTTGCTTTGGAAGAGATCAGACACAACTGGAGTCATGGAGTCAAGGGCTGTGACTTGCTTTGGAAGAGACTGGATACAACTGGGGTCATGGAGTCAAGGGCTGTGACTTGCTTTGGAAGAGACTGGATACAACTGGGGTCATGGAGTCAAGGGCTGTGACTTGCTTTGGAAGAGACTGGATACAACTGGGGTCATGGAGTCAAGGGCTGTGACTTGCTTTGGAAGAGACTGGACACAGCTGTGGTCATGGAGTCAAGGGCTGTGACTTGCTTTGGAAGAGACTGGACACAGCTGGGGTCATGGAATCAAGGGGTGTGACTTGCTTTGGAAGAGACTGGATACAACTGGGGTCATGGAGTCAAGGGCTGTGACTTGCTTTGGAAGAGACTGGACACAAGGGTCATGGAGTCAAGGGCTGTGACTTGCTTTGGAAGAGACTGGACACAGCTGGGGTCATGGAGTCAAGGGCTGTGACTTGCTTTGGAAGAGACTGGACACAACTGGGGTCATGGAGTCAAGGGCTGTGACTTGCTTTGGAAGAGACTGGATACAGCTGGGGTCATGGAGTCAAGGGCTGTGACTTGCTTTGGAAGAGACTGGACACAGCTGGGGTCATGGAGTCAAGGGCTGTGACTTGCTTTGGAAGAGACTGGACACAGCTGGGGTCATGGCCTTGAACAGATGACTGAGTTTCCACTGCTGAACACATATATGTGAGCAGCTACTCATGCCACATTGAAATGAGGCAATGAGGATCAGATGCTGCACCGTGGCTGAGTCCACAAATGCACAAGTGGTTTGGTCACCAGTTCCTAGTTGGAAAGTATGGATCAATCTCAGTAGAAACCTCTGCAAAAGCTGGTGCTGAAGTTCACATTTTTTCAGATTGAACATAAATTTTCTGATTGGCTTCCCAATGCAGTAAGCATTTGCTTGTATCCCCATTAGCTAATTAAGTCTCCACCCAACCCTTCAGTGAGAAAACTCAAGTGCAACTTTGTCCATTGGCAAACTAATATCTATATTATCTCTGCCATCTCCCTAGGTTGCATGTGAAGAGTACAAATGTTTCTTAGGACCATAAAATCATAGAAAAAATACTATACAGAAGCAGGTCACAATGATACTTACTGCCATAGAATCCTTATTTCACTGAAATCAGATTCCCCTTCTATCCTGCACTGTCAGTTATTATGTCCGTATAATTTGTGGCATCAGAAAGTATATACTAAAGTGATGATGTATTTTCATCAAAGTTCCTTACATACAGGTGATTGGACCATTTGCAAATATATTTGACAAAAGACTTTATTATGCTGCCCCGGTAATTGCCAGTACCGTCTTTTATCTTCTCCGTCAAATTCAGGTATGCTGCCCCTTGGAGTTAGATGCTCCTATATTTAGTAGTGTGAGGGAAAGTATGCACAGAGTGTTCTATAGTCCATATGAATAAAGAGCTTCCAGTGTTCTGCGTGTGTTGCTTTGAATAAAGCTTTGTCATAGTTGAGAGTTAGCAACATATACAGATTCTGAAATGCGGCATGAGGCTTGCAGTATCCCTGCATGTGGGAGAGTGGGATGATTAATAGATATGTCCTGTTTGATAGAATTTGTCAGTAACTGAGTAATAGGGTGTTTACTAGGATGCAAACTACTGACCTTAACCACTCAAATCAGGTCACTTACAGCTGAGGGTCCACATCTTCATGACACGTTTCGGGGCATTAACACTACTTTTTCTTGACTTCCTGTGGGTGAAAGTCATTGGAACTCCAATGGGCATCTTCTCAAAACCCTGAAATCCATCCTCTCCCACGGTAAGCCAATGAGTGATATTTTCTCAATTGGATGGGCTTTCCATATACCTACTTGCAGAAACTTGGGTGGTATGGTAGCATAGTGGTTAGCACAATGCTTTACAGTACCAGTGACATGGATTAAATTCTTGCCACGCTCTGTAAGGAGTTTGTGCGTTCTCCCCATGAACGTGCGTGGACCGGTTTCCTCCCATAATCCAAAGACACACTAGTTGGTCATTGGAAATTGTCCCGAGATGAGGTTAGGGTTAAATTGGATTGCTGGGTAGTAAAGCTCAAAGGGCCAGAAGGGATTACTCCTCGCTGTGTTGCAGTAATTTTTTTTTTAACTCCAGTGCCAATTTTAAGTGGTGCAAGGTAGATTTGCCTGAACTTTGCCTCTCTTGCTGATTAATCCAGCCAGTCAGATGCACGACTGGTGTTAGCTTGATTCTAAAATTCCCAAAGTGAACATGAAGTTAAATGCTGCTTGGTTTGCAATGAATGAGTGTGCATTACTCATGCATTGCAATCCCCATATCGGTTTTTAGTGCTGTTAAATGCAGACTCCATTATGGCAACTGTAGGGTAGCCAGCTTCAGCTGACCAGGACACCAGTAATAAATTTCTTGTCCCATTTTGACCGACAATAAAATCAAGACTGTTGGTGGTTTGGATTCTGATGAAACCTGTGGTCAAGAAACATGTTGCAAAATTAACAGAAACTCCTTAAAGGACTTCCACCTTATCGTGGTTTTGCACAAAATAAAAATGAACACAGGAAAACACTTACATCTTCCCACTTTTATCTCTGTAAATAATATTTTGCCTATTGCACACATTCATCTTTGCTCATCTAGGCAAATCTTTGCAATTCTAACCACGATGAGGCAAAAAAGGGAAATATTAATAACTACTTGGTAAAACCCAACTAGCGTGCTTATTTTACATTGATCTAGATGTCTTTAATGTCTAGAGTCTAGCCAATGCTAACTATGCTGTTGAATCAGATGTATCAGCAAGAGATCAATAGGCTGAGTGGCTAACACTCATAAAAACCAGCAGGCATCTGTAAAATGTACTCAACAAGTATCAAGATTGGCCCCATCAGGAAAGTGTTGATGTGAACTATTGTGCCAAAAGGAGTCAATGTCTTCAGAAGAGTAGGAGTGAAGATTAAAATCCATCCTCACTGTATAATTGGGGTCAAAAATTCTATTCTCATTGACAAATGCTATAATTTGCTTAAATACTGAATTACTTAGCACATTGCAAACAAGCGAATCCTAAAATGAGATACGAAGTTATGCCTTTGGCTCAATAGAAAAATTCTCTTGTCAAGTAACGAACAATTTTAGGCTGGGTGGGTTCAGGCATTTAATTCCTTTATTAACTGTGCATTCTCTTCCTTTTCTTGCTCTGATACCTGTGGTATGCTTGAAGGATTGGAACAGTGCTGGCAGATCACCAAAACAATAAAATGTAAACACAGCCTTATGCTAATGTGAACCCAGATCCATGTGGCTTGGGTAAGAGTTCTGTGAGTATCTCCCGGCAGTGTGGTCTAAGGTCCTGCTGTGAGTTCCAAAAGGAATTTCACATTGGGAATGGTATCATCCATCGTGCTTATGGGATGGGACAAAAGGTGGCTTGCAAAACTTGACAAAAGTTGTCAGGTTCCCTGAACAAATATGCAAGTATTTGGTCAAATATTAAGAGAGGTATGAAACAATGTGGAATTGACCTTAAACACAGGAGATTCTGCAGATGCTGAAAATCCAGAGCAACACACAGAAAATATTGGAGGAACTCAGCAGGTCAGATAATCAATAGAAATGAAAAAATCGTGAGCATTTCGGGCTGAGACCCTTCTTTAGGACTGGAAGGGCTGGAGGGGAAGAAGCCAGAATAAAAAGGTGGGGAGGGGGAGGAGAAGGAGGACTAGCTAGAAGGTGATAGGTGGTCAGGTGGGTGGGAAAGGGAAAGAGCTGGAGACGTAGGAGTCTGAAAGGAGAGAAAGTTGACCATGTGAGAAAGGGAAAGAGGGGCACCAGGGAAGGTAATAGGCAGGTGGGGAATAGAGGTAAGAGGTCAGAGTGTGAGTTTCCAGTCCAGAAAGAAGGTCTTAGCCCGAAATGTTGACTGTTTATTCATTTCCACAGATGCTACCTGACATGCTGAGTTCTTCCAGGATTTTGTGTGTGTTGTTCTCGAACTGATCTTGACTAATTACCACACCAGAAATTGCCCTGTCCGCACCAGAAATACTTTAGGGAAGGAATCTAACAGTTACTATTTCATTATAATTCATTGTCTAACACAATAATGAAAATCACTTTATGTGTCTAACTGGTTTCATGAAGTAAAAGTTTTATGCAAATATGAAACATTATCTTCCATTCTTTCTAAGTAGAAACTAAACATCATTTAGCCACGGCGACAAATCCGCTTTGCACAATCTACTGTTTATGTTCCTTCTCAGTTAAGAACATTTGGTCTTTTCAGGTCATCTGATATAAGTCTGAGTGTTATACATGGAACAGGATGATCTTTTGTTGACCTTTTTGTTACAAAAGGTTAGACGTGAACACCACTTGCCAAGACTCTAAAGAATCAAAGGAATTTTCATTCCATTATTTTAATAAAGTTAGAAACATATTTATTTTATCAAAACTATGGCTTCTGGAAAAATTGGTTTGTGTTGTTGAATTGAGAAAACTTCTGGCTAACTGCCCATGAAAGGAGGCCAACTAGGAAATATAACTCATTTTTTAATCAAAAATAATTTACAGTATATGTGTTGTATTGCTTGCTAGCCTCCAGATTTTAAACATTTCAATACAAAACCACTCAGCTGCAGGTGCCTTATGCTCTACTTACATTTGAAAGATTTAAAGAAGTAGTGTTAAAGAAACATATTTTGTGGATAATAGTGTGCTCTTTCTTCCCACACAGTTTTGCTTTAAATATGATTTGGGTAAGGGTGGAGCGTTGGAAGATGTGAATTGTTCAGCTCTAACCACATTTAAACTACTTAGACAGCAGCTTTATTTTAATTCTGAATCACATTACACTATCCTTTTTTCCATATTTATTTCAACAATGGTTTGCTTACTAACCAGGTTCTATTTGATATTTTGTTTAGATGTGTTATGGGTACAACTGTGAATAGTGTTGATACAAATTTATCTAAAACGCTTGTTAGACGATCATGTGAGATGAGTTGAGGGTTGACTACATAGCTGGGCTTCTTTTTTACCTGAGTATAACTATGGACTTAAGTTTTATAAGGCTACAGGAGTTTAAAGTTTCTATTCAAATCACTGAAGTGCCAATGGAGAACTGACAAGACAGGGCAATTAACCATATGTTAATGATGAAATGTAATTAAAGAGCTGATGTTCTATTTCTCTCAGCCAGAGAACAATGACAGAGATAGAAATCTGAGCAGGACCTACCAACAAAATACTGTTCCCAATAAGCACTTGTAGTAAGTAAAACAATACAATATCCAAAGCTAAAATTATACTACAGTTATATTAGCCTGAGATTGATACCTGTTGAGTAAGTAGCAATTTTAATATGTTCCGTTCTCTTACATTTGTTTGGCATCAGGAAAGTTAAGTTCTAGGTTAAAAGTCATTCATATTTGCAATAAAATATCTGGCAAAGTAGGTTGCAGAAGTGTGTGTATTCACGGAGAAAGCAGAACAGCAAGAAAAATAATACTGCAGATATTTTGGGATGTTCGACTCCAGATTTAAACTTTGCTGGATTGGAGTTGGACTGCTACACAATGAAATGTGTATGAAATTACTGAAGGTCGATATGTACCTCACTGCTTGAGTGCACCTTAGATATTTCACTTATTTGTGCGGTTCATTTAGAGTAACAACATCAATTGTTGAACTGCACAGGCATTTTTGTGACTTTACAATGCAATTCCTTTTGTAACTTTGCTCATAAAATCTGAATAAACATTTAAACAATTCACCTCCTTTGTGCTGTTAAAATGATATCGGTCTATTTTCATCCTCGAATCTTTCCATTTGTTAATCTACATTATCTTTCTTTTCCTATAACGGAAATGTTGTTGGAACATCACAGGAGAAATGGTAGATAGATATGACTTCAAGAGGACTGGGGTAGTCCCAAAGCTGCGTCAATGACTCCTCCTGCCTTGGACTTGATATCAAGTTGTATAATTCTGACTAAGTTGCTTGCAAAATGCATTGAATCCTGCACAGAATTGCTCATTTTGGTGGCAGAGCAAGCAAAAGAAATGATTCAAGGGAAGTTTGGGGTTTGAGTGACTGGTGATTAGGGAAATTCACCTCCTTCCTGCTCCTGCTCATCATTCAGTGTTGTCCGCTGGAAATTATACATGTGCATGAATGTTAGATATGTGGGTTATGACCAAAATGGCTGGAATGGCTTACCACTTTAGAGCGAGGGTGTTTATTAGATATGTCAAAAATCAAACTTACAAAGTTAGCGAAAATAGTGAAAAGAAAACTGTCGATATTTACAAAAAGATAGCTACCTGAAAACACAACAATAGCTCCATATTATTCTCAGTCTGTGTGAACTCCTGGCAGCCCCTTCCTTATTAGGGTGATGAGTTTTGCTTTTCACTAGAACATACTATCTTTAATTATCAATTATGTTAATTTAAGGATACTCATAAATTAGAATATGATACATCCCACATAACAGTTACAATGATATTACAAAATAAACAGCAATATCTACGTTAAGTACAGTACCAAACAATATATACACATTTACATATTGTCATTACTAAAGAAATTGAATATGCCGTCGTGTATGCTGTGACAGGCCGCATATAATCAACTGAAGCACACAGCAGCTCAGTCTAGGGCCCATTATGAAAATGTAGCAGGGAAGATGTTGAAGTACACATGCTCAGTACAACAGCAGCAGAATGAAAAGGGTGTGTGTGTGTGTGTGTGTGTGTGTGTGAGAATTAGTCATTTAAATATTTCCTGGTAGGTTAAATGTAAAACTAAGTGAATTACATACATCATGACGCTACCATGTGATACTTGCACGTGTTGATTGAAGTAAAAAAAACAAAGTTAAGACCACATTTCAGATTCCCATCTTTTCCTTTTAATTACTGTAAAGTTTTGGAGTTAGAAAGTTTAACATTGGTGATGAGGAAGTTTTAATCAAATGCTAGATAACTACCTACCTGTTGAAGTGCAGTGAAACATTCGAGATAAAAAAAGCACAGTGGGAAACGGTTGAGTTTTTAAAAAGCGTAGTACATTATTTTTTTGAAGAAAACAGCATGTTTACTTTACAAAAAGAAAGATAATTAAGTTTTGAAAATGGAAGAGTTCATACATTCACAAACTGTGTGTACTATTTGATAATGATCATACAAAAGAGCAGAAATGGCTGGGTACATCAGAAAGATTAACATGTTTAATTACACAACAGATAACTGGATATTAAATATGAAATGGATTGAGCAGCATTTTCAAAAATAAATTAGTCAATGAGAAACCAGTTTTGTTGGTGCATTGGGTTTAAAGGCATACAGTGTAGCTAGGAATTTAACTTCTCCAACCAAACCAGTCGGAGTGAGCTTTTCTGATATTGTGAAAGTATTGCAGGAACATTTAGAATCAAAACCATTGTTGATTGCACAGTGCTTTAGATTTCATAAGCTGAATCAAAAGGAAGGGGAGTCCATTTCAATGTATGTGGCTGTATCGAAGAAATTGTCTCAGCATTGTCAACTTGGTAATAGGCTTAATGATGCACCGAGAGATGATTTAGTTTGTGGAATCTTATAAGAAAACATTTCAAAAATGGTTTTTAACTGAAGCACAACTTACATTGAAAATAGCAGTTGAAATAGCTGCATCAATAGAAACAACAGAAGCGATGCAACTGAGTTGCAATCAGAAATGAAAGTGAGCATAAACAAAATTGCAATGTTTAAACAGAAACTGGCCTAGCCAAATAAATTAAATGGGATTATTTAAAAATTTACTATGCTATGGATTTCTGTATAGCAGGTGTATTGTGTAATATACTGTGTATGTGTGTAGTTAAAATGCATTCTGTATTGAGTTGGGGTTTTTAGCTCAGCAGGAAAGAGTGTAATGTATTTAATATTTCTGTATTTTAGTAATATTGTAAGTATGTTGTTTGAGCAAGCATTCTTGTTCATTTAAATAATTCATTGTGGATTATATGTAAAAATAAGTCAATACAATGTCATGAATCATAATGCTGCCCCTGTGATACATGCACACCTTGCTTGAAGTAAAAAAAAATGTTAGCATCGAAGTTTGGATTCCTGTTTTTTTTTAATTAGCTTAGTGTTTTGGAGTTATGAAACATAACACTGTATCTACAAAGCCTGAGTACTATACTATAATTGTATTAAGATGAGCTGTGAAAGCCATGGGAAACAGACTTGTAAGAATTATATTGTGAAAGGCAAGAGAGTAAATAATCTTCAACAGTTACCCAAAACATGCGGTGAGTGGGCATCCATTGGGCCTATTGAATCACTGCACCAAGACGCCTCACCAGTTTCATGGTCAGACTTTACCTCCATCCCATCAGTCAGTTAGTCCTTCGTTTCAGGAGTTGGTTGGTTGAATACAGTTAAAAATTGTTACTGCCGAAGAGTGCAGCATTACCAGTGGTGAAGGAGGAGAGGAGGAAGAAGAATTGGGGCTGATGCAATCACCGACCAGGGATGTCAGCTGATAACTGAAGTTGGCCATCAAGTCTGTTGGAGATAATGTCGGGGTCCAGAAGAGTAATAATATTTTTTTAAAGCTGAAACATTCCTGTTTTCCAGCAACATGGTGTAGTTCTCTTAACAATTACTAACGTGATTGCTTGTCCCACTGGACAGAGGAAGCATGGCCTATTGACGATAGCAATCTAGGCCCACACAACAAAAATAGACCATAAGGCTTTCACACAGGCAAGAAGATTCCTTTAGTTTGAAGCAGGAACACTGGCCCCTCGGCATGCAAATTGAAAGCAGAATCGGATAGATTGAAGGTGATTAATTATCCTTTCACTGCAGACAAGTCTTTCTACCATGTAATTTACTCAGAGGAAAACCTAATCTCCCTTGCCTCATTGACATAATTTGTTTTCCAAGTAAACTGCTTCTCGCTATTCCTGGAAGTGATCCACCACAAAATCCATGTGACAAGCCAAGCTGCATACATGTGGAAAAATCTAGAAATCCTCAAGCCATCAGAGAAATGGAAGCACACTATATTAATATACATGGATGCACTTACAGACTTGGACACATACAAAGTAAATATATATAATGCATGCATAGATGTGCGTTTGTGTATGTGTATGCAACTTTAAAAATTAGAGATTCTGTACAACTCCTGTCAATCAGATCAGAACAGAGATACAAGGAAGATAGCAATGCTGGGAATCAGGGCTAGTACACACAAAACACTGGAGGAACTCAGCAGCGTTTATGGAGAAAAATGAACAGTTGACATTTCAAGATGAGACCCTTCATCAAGATTGATAAATCAAATTAGATTAGTTTATTGCCATATGCAGCAAGGTACAATGAAATTCCTTATTACCCATACAGCTTTAGACTATTTTTTCAAGATGGCACTGAGTTGCAGTCTCCGTCAAGATCCTGGCTCAGACTTAACTATTTTTTAAAAATTTGTATGTTTTGTGATATTAAATAATCAGAGCAATGTGTCTTCAGCAAAATCAACGTTCTTCAACATATTCAGTATTTCAATCCTGAAGAAGGGTCTCAGCCAGAAACTTCAATTGTTCACTCGTTTCCATAGATGCTGCCTAACCTGCTGGGCTCCTGTGGCATTTTGTGTGTGTTGTTCAGTATCTCAAGTTCTGTTTCCCCATACACTCTAAAGGCATGCTCTGGAACATCAGAAAATGCCAGAAGGAGAGCCAATGGATTTGTCATGGAGTCAACAGGAAGGGAGGTCTGCTTACCCTTGCTAACCCTCATTCAGAGTGACTCTATACCCAACAACAGGAATGAAATCCCAACTCCCGAAGCTGTATGTGGTTATTCACGTCTTAAGAACATAGCTGACAATATTCTCTCACTTACCAGCTTTGCTGATATTCGCTTTGTGGCTTGGCAGAGACATCTGTGCATATTGGGTACGAGTACAGCACACTCGTCAGCATGATGCACCTCATGCCCAATGACTGGATCTGGGTTGGGTCATGGTGGGTGGCATCTGTCTCTATGGTGCACATCAGCCCACTGTCAGCTCGTCTAAGACAAATGTCATGGAGAAAGGGTGCCCAAGTAATTTCAGACCCTGGGTGAGTAGAATCTGTATGAATGAGAAGATTGTAGTTAAGCAAGCCAAGCGCCCTGACAGACTTACTTCTGCTCAACCCCTAAGCAGCCCATATCATGCGCCTTTTGTACACCCTGATGTCGGGTCAAGGCAAGGACATTACTTGGGACGAAGAGGCCATGGCCACTTTCGTTAAAGCCAAGAAAGCCTTGGCAGATGCCGCGATGCTGGTGCACCCCAGAACGGACGTTCCGACCGCACTCACGGTGGACACATCTGACACAGCAGTTGGTGGGGTGCTGGAGCAGCTCATCGAGGGGCGCTGGCAACCCCTGGCGTTCTTCAGCAAGCACCTACGGCCGCCTGAACTCAAGTACAGTGCTTTCGACCAGGAGCTGTTGGCACTGTATCTGGCAATCCGGTATTTCAGGTACTTCTTAGAAGGCAGGCCGTTCACCGCGTTCACGGACCACAAACCGTTGACCTTCGCATTCACGAAGGTGTCCGATCCCTGGTCGGCTCGCCAGCAGCGACATCTGTCCTACATCTCCGAGTACACTACGGACATCCAGCATGTTTTGGGAAAGGACAACATTGTGGCAGATGCACTCTCCAGGCCAGCTGTCCAGGCCCTGTCCTGGGGGTGGACTATGCAGCACTGACGGAGACGCAGCAGGCAGACGACGAGATGCCCAGCTACAGGACCGCAGTCTCGGGTTTGCAGCTGCAGGACTTTCTCGTAGGCCCAGGTGATAGGAACCTCCTGTGCGACTTGGCTACTGGCCAACCTCGCCCCATCGTCCCAGAAGCCTGGAGGCGGCGAGTTTTCGACTCCATACACAGTTTGGCTCACCCATCTATCAGGACAACCGTCCGGCTGGTCTTCAGCAAGTTCGCGTGGCATGGACTTCGCAAGCAGGTCAGTGAATGGGCCAGAACGTGCACGCAGTGCCAAACAGCCAAGGTGCAGCGGCACACTAAAGCCCCGCTGCAGCAGTTCGAACCCACCCATTGGAGGTTCGACCACATTCATGTGGATATCATGGGCCCCCGACCAGTGTCCCAAGGAGCGCGGTACCTCCTAACTATGGTAGACCAGTTCACAAGGTGGCCAGAGGTGGTCCCGCTCACCGCCACATCTGCCAATTCCTGCGCCCGAGCACTGATCGCAACCTGGGTAGCATGCTTCGGGGTACCGGCCCACATTACCTCCGACAGAGGCGCCCAGTTCACCTCCAGCCTGTGGTCAGCTGTGGCCAGCCTGTTGGGAACGCAGCTACACCACACAACTGCCTACCACCGGGGAGGGGACGTCACGTGATGACGTAGGATCAAGACTTGGAAATCCAGCTCTCCCGTAAAAAACTAATAAATTAATGTTCAAGTGAAGAAAAGTTAGTAAATATTTTCTAAAAACTTCATCTAAACTACTCAGGATTTTCCTTAGATATGCCTCCTCAACAAACAAAGAAGAAAACTACTTCTTTGAAGACAGTACAAGCTGGGCCGGCCGCCATGAAGAAGCCTCGGACTCAAGGGCATCTCACCTCCGGCAATACAGAACAGGAATTGGCAGCAACATCAACAGACTCCAAGAAGAAACAACAGGAACTGCACGTGCGTGAAGGAAAGGGCATGCACAAACATGAACAATTTGAACTACAAATCCCAGCTACGATTGGAAGTGGAAGTGAAAATGAACCCGAGGTGGATTCGGATTCTCTGCAAGATGAAGATGAGGAGGTAAAAGAAGAACAACAGGAAAAGGTTGAAGGTGGAAGATATTCTGGAGACATAAGAGAAGCTTTGGCGCAAATAATACATGAATTAAAAGAATTAAAACATTAAAAATAATAAAAGAAGATATTAAAAATATGAAGACTATGTTTGATAAAATGGTGAAAAAACAGGAGAAAATGGACAAGAAAGTTAAAAAGCTGGAAGAAATAACGGGAGACACTATTGATAGAGTGAATAAAATGGAAGATAATATTCTTCCCTGGATATCAGAAAGAAAACGACTGTTGGAAAAAATAGACGTGCTTGAAAATTTTAGTAGATGAAATAATATTAAAATTGTTGGTCTTAAGGAAGGGATAGAGGGAGAGGATCCAATAATTTTTTTTCAAAAATGGATCCCAGAAAATTTGGAAATGGAAGAGGGAACCCAGTTGAATCAAAAGGGTCCACAGAGCTTTAAGACCAAAACCTCAACCTGATCAAAACCCACGACCAATCTTGATAAAATGCTTAAGATATCAAGATAAAGAAAAGATCCTGAAGGCGGCTGTCCAACGTGCCAGAAAGAGAAATGAGCTATTGATGATAGAAGGGAAAGCAGTTCTTTTCTATCCTGATATGTTATGACCTTTTGAAGAGAAAGAAGGAATTTAATCTAGCAAAAAAGTTTTATGGGAAAAGGGTTATAAATTTATATTGCTCCACCCGCGACACTGATAATTTTTTCGGATGACGGAAAAAGAAGATTTTTTACTGATCATCGGGATGCAGAGGAGTTTGCACAAGAACTCCCAACTATTCGCTAGACACAGTAAAGATTTAAAAGTGAAACAGATTAAAGATGAAGACCGGGACAGTGAAGTGAATTGATGGACATTAAGGACAGAAGAATATTTAAATATCCTTTTAATTATATGATACAGGGGGAGAAAGGTAAAAATTTGAGAAATATTAATCGAGAGTAGTGATATTATTTTTCTTCTCTTTTATATACTTTTCTCATGTTACCGGGGAGCTGGGGGAACTTCGGATCGATCGCTATGGGATTCATGTGTGTAATCATGGCGTTTGCCATGACCCGCACAACGGAGGGGGGTAATGTTGTGTTCTTTTTCATTCACATCATTAGCAGGGTTTTTTTTGTTTTTTTTCTTTATAATCTATTTTTCTTTTATCCTTCTTTCTTTGCCTGGATGATCAGAGGGGAGACACATAGCAACATGGAGAATTTTAAAATAATTCCGCAAGGTACTATGAGAGTTGAAATATTATGTATTATTATAGACTGGAGTAACCCCGTTAAAAATAATGACTAATTTACTGAATTTTTAAAGTTTTAATGTTAATGGGCTTAATGGACCGGTGAAAAGAAAAAGAATTTTAACATACATTAAGAAAATGAAAATAGATATAGCTTTTATACAAGAAGCACACTTAACAGAGATAGAACATCAGAAATTAAAGAGAGACTGGGTTGGAAATGTTATAGCGGTTTCATTTAATTCAAAAGCGAGGGGAGTTGCAATTTTGGTCAACAAAACTTTACCAATTAAAATACAAAATGTATTAATTGATTCTGCGGGAAGATATGTAATTATACATTGTCAAATCTTTTCAGAACTATGGACTCTTATGAATATTTATGCACCAAATGAAAACAATGTAAAATTTATACAAGAGGCTTTTTTGAATTTGGCTGACGCACATGATAGAATATCAATAGGTGGAGATTTTAATTTTTGTCTAGACCCATTTTCAGATAAATCAACAAAGGTTGTTACAAAACCAAAAGTAGCAAAATTAACTTTATCATTGATGAAAGATTTAAATTTGATTGATATATGGAGAAGAATTAACCCAAGAGAAAGAGATTATTCATTTTATTCAAATAGACATAAAACTTATTCAAGGATAGATTTTTTCCTACTATGAGCGAATGTTCAAGACAGAGTGAAAAATATGGAGCATAAAGCAAGAATATTGTCAGATCATTCCCCTTTGATAATGACAATGATAATGATGGATAAGGAGGAATCGATTTACAGATGGAGATTTAATTCAATATTATTAAAACATCAAGATTTTCAGAATCAGAATCAGACTTTAATCGCCAAGTACCTGTGCACATACAAGGAATTTACTTCCAGCAGATGTTGTCTCTCTGCTCATAACAATAATAATGATAAATATAAATGAAAATATAGATTATACATACAAGTAGTGCAATCCAAGTAATAGTTAGCCGACAGTTAACCGGCAGTTAACTGTTCAGCAAAGTGACCGCAGTAGGGAAAAAACTTCTCCAGTGCCTATTAGTCTTAGTCTGGAGGGATCTGAAGCGCGTACCAGACGGAAGCAGTTCAAACAGTCCGTGCGCAGGATGGAAGGAGTCCTTTATGATGTTCCCCGCCCTCTTCTTCAACCTGGAAGAGTACAGGTCCACAATAGAGGGCAGGGAGGCTCCAATGATTTTTGTGATTTTATGAAAAAACAGATTCAGTTTTTTTTAGATACAAACTCACATTCAGTTGATGATAAATTTATATTATGGGAAGCGATGAAGGCATATTTGAGAGGCCAGATAATAAGTTATACTTCTAAAATTAAGAAGGTGTATATGGTAGAAGTAGATCAATTGGAAAAAGAGATTACAAAATTAGAAAAAGAATCTCAAAGATATATGACAGAAGAAAACCAAAGGCAACTTGTTAATAAGAAGCTACAATATAATACACTTCAGACATACCGAACAGAGAAAGCAATTATGAGAACTAAACAGAGATATTATGAACTAGGTGAAAGATCACACAAGGTTCTTGCTTGCCAGTTAAAAACAGACCAGGCTTCCAAAATGATAAATGAAATTAGAACAAGTGTAAATAAAATTACTTATAAACCTTTAGAAATCAATGAAACTTTAAAAAATTTTTATTCTGAACTGTATCAATCAGAATCACAAAATGATATTGTTGAGATAGAAAGGTTTTTATCACAAATAACTCCCAAAATTGAATTTGGAAGAACAGAAGGGATTAGATGTGCCTTTTACATTAAAAGAGGTCGAAGAAGCTCTAGGATCACTTCAGAATAATAACTCTTCAGGCGAAGATGGTTTTCCAGCTGAATTTTAAAAAAAGTTTAAAGATTTATTAATTCATCCTTTTATGGAGCTAATACACCAAGTGGAAAGAACATATAAACTTCCAGAATCTTTTTCGACAGCTATTTTAATAATAATGCCAAAAAAAGACAGAGATCTTTTAAAGCCAACATCATATAGACCTATTTCTTTGTTGAACACAGACTATAAAATAATAGCAAAGATTTTATCTAATAGATTATCTAAATACTTACCAAAATTAATACACGTGGACCAAACAGGATTTATTAAAGATAGACAATCGGCAGATAATGTAACTCGGTTACTTAGCATAATTCATTTGGCACAAAAGAGGGAAGAAATGAGTGTGGCAGTTGCTTTGGATGCAGAAAAAGCATTTGATAGATTGGAATGGGATTTTTTATTTAAGGTATTGGAAAAATATGGATTAGGAGTATCTTTTGTAAAATGGATTAAAACCTTAAATACTAACCCCGAAGCTAAAGTGGTGAAAAATGGCCAAATTTCAACATAATTTCAGTTAACAAGGTCAACTAGACAAGGTTGTCCATATCACCTGCTTTATTTGTGTTGGTGATAGAGCCATTAGCTGAATTAATTAGAACTGACTCAGATATTATGGGTTTCAGAGTTAATCAGGAGGAATATAAGATTAACTTATTTGCTGATGATGTTCTGATTTATCTAACTAACCCATTGCATTTGTTGCATAAATTATCTTCTAGATTGGAAGAATGTGGGAAAATATCAGGGTACAAAATAAATTGGGATAAAAGTGAAATTTTACCCCTTACTAAAGGAGATTATAGTCAATGTCGATTAATAACTCAATTTAGATGGATAAATGGTATAAAGTATTTAGGTGTAAGAGTTGATAATGATAAGGAGAATTTATATAAATTAAATTATTTGCCATTATTGAAAAAAATTCAAGAGTAACTTGATAAATGGATGATGTTACCAATAACATTAATAAGTAGAGTCAATGCTGTAAAAATGAATATATTCCCTAGATTACAATATTTATTCCAAACTTTACCAAAACAATTACCGCAGAAGTTTTTTCAAGAATTAAATAAATGTGTGAGGAAATTCCTTTGGAAAGGTAAGATGTCAAGAATATCGTTGGAAAAATTGACACGGAAATTTGACCTAGGAGGGTTACAATTACCAAATTTTAAGAATTATTACAAAGCAAATCAACTTATATTTATTGCACCTTTTTTTGATGAAGATAAACCGGCATGGATTAGAATAGAATTAGATAAAATAAGAGAAAATATACCAGAAGATTTTATATATAAATGGAAACCTAAATGGATACGGGAAAAGAAAGAATCTCCTATACGAAAACATTTGATTGATTTATGGAATAAGATAAATGTTGATGATGAAATAAAGAAATCTTTATTAGCAAAGAGACCTTTAATTCAAAATAAACTTATCCCTTTTACAATGGATAATCAACTTTTATATAATTGGTTTCACAAAGGGATTAGATATATAGGAGACTGTTTTGAAGGAGGTATATTAATGTAATTTGACCAATTAAAGAATAAATATAAAATATCAAATAACACTCTTTTCTGTTATTTCCAATTAAGGGCTTATTTAAGAGATAAACTGGGTCAAACAATGTTATTGCCGAAACCTAATGAAATAGAAACTTTAATTCATAAAGGAAAAATTTAAAAAATTATTTCTGGTATGTATAATTTGATTCAAAAACAGGCCATTAAACAAAGAATTTGTAAGTCAAGACAAAAATGGGAAACTGATTTGAATATTAAAATTGATGAAACAAGTTGGTCAAGATTATGTCTTGACAGTATGACAAATACAATAAGTGTTCGACTAAGATTAGTACAATATAACTTTTTACATCAAATATATATTACACCACAAAAAATAAATAAATTAAACTCAAATTTATCTGATCAATGTTTTCGATGTAATCAAGAAATAGGTACTTTTTTACAGTCTACTTGGTCTTGTTTTAAAATTCAACCTTTTTGGACAAATTTAAGAGTTTTACTGGAACAAATTATTGGAATACAACTTCCACATAATCCAACATTATTTTTACTAGGCGATATTGAAGGGATAAAATCGAAATCCAAATTGAATAAACATCAGAAAGAATTCATAAAAATTGCATTGGCAGTAGCCAAAAAGGCTATTGTAGTTACTTGGAAATCGGATTCATACTTAAGTATAGATCTTTGGAAGAATGAAATTTTCAGCTGCATTCCACTTGAAAAAATTACTTCTAATTTAAGAGATAAATATGAAATATTTCTGAAAATTTGGCGCCCTTATTTACAAAAGATAGGATTAAATATATAGGTGCTCCGAAGATAAAATTATTGGTTATCTGGGGAAAGAATTAAATATACGGTACCTATTAAAGCTATTATGAACTCCATGGACCATGTGGGGATCTTCCCACATCCAGGCATTCTTTCTTTCTGTCTTTCTTTTTTCTTCTCTTTTTTTTCTATAGGGATATGTTTGGGGGGAGGGTTTGACATTTTTTTTTCTTTCTGTAACCTATTTGAAAATTCAATAAAAAAATTTTTTAAAAAACTACTGCCTACCACCCACAGTCGAACGGACTAGTGGAACGCTTCCACCGTCACGTGAAGTCGGCTCTCATGGCCCGCCTGAGAGGACCTAACAATAGACAATAGACAATAGGACCATTCGGCCCCTCAAGTCTGCACCGCCATTCTGAGATCATGGCTGATCATTCACTATCAATACCCAGTCCCTGCCTTGTCCCCATATCCCTTGATTCCCCTATCCATCAGATATCTATCCAGCTCCTTCTTGAAAGCATCCAGAGAATTGGCCTCCACTGTCTTTCGAGGCAGTGCATTCCACACCTCCACAACTCTCTGGGAGAAGAAGCTCTTCCTCAACTCTGTTTTAAATAACTGACCTCTTATTCTCAATCCATGCCCTCTGGTACTGGACTCTCCCAACATCTGGAACATATTTCCTGCCTCAAACCTATCAAATCCTTTAATTATCTTAAATGTTTCAATCAGATCCCCTCTCAATCTCCTCAATTCCAGCGTGTACAAGCCCAATCTCTCCAATCTCTCTGCGTAAGACAGCCCTGCCATCCCAGGAATCAACCTAGTGAATCTACGCTGCACTTCCTCAATTGCCAGAATGTCCTTCCTTAAACCTGGAGACCAAAACTGTACACAATATTCCAGGTGTGGTCTCACCAAGGCCCTGTACAAATGCAAAAGGACATCCTTGCTCTTGTATTCAATTCCCCTTGTAACAAAGGCCAACATTCCATTTGCCCTCTTCACTGCCTGTTGCACTTGCTCATTCACCTTCATTGACTGGTGAACTAGGACTCCTAGGTCTCTTTGCATTTCTCCCTTACCTAACTCGACACCGTTCAGACAATACTCTGCCCTCTTGTTCCTGCTTCCAAAGTGGATAACTTCACATTTATTCACATTGAATGACATCTGCCAAGTATCTGCCCACTCACTCAGCTGTGTGTGTGGACGAGCTTCTCTTGGTCCTGCTTGGAATTCGCACAGCGCCCAAAGAGGATCTGCACGCCTTGTTGGCCGAGTTGGTGTACGGCGCGCCCCTGGCCGTCCCAGGAGAGTTCATACCAGCCCCAAGGGGGTAAGAGGAAGAACCCGCAGCAGTCCTGGACAGGCTACGCGAGGCTCGGCAACCTGGCCCCTGTACCAACTTCACAGCATGGACGGACCCCGACCCATGTACCCAAAGACCTGCAGAACTGTAAGTTTGTGTTTGTACGAAGGGGCAGACACCGGGCACCGCTACAGCCACCGTACGAGGGGCCGTTCAAGGTGATCAACAACAACAGGTCCACGTATGTTCTGGACATTGGGGGGAAAGAGGAGGTTTTCAAGGTGGACCAACTCAAACCAGCCCATGTGGACTTGGCGCAGCCGGTCGAGGTTCGGGCACCTTGGCGCAGAGGCAGACATCCCAAACAGAGGCTGATCCAGACTGTGGACATTGGGGGGTGTATTGCCGGTTCTGGGGGGGGGGAGGGTTCTGTGGCGACCCACTTTCTGCGCAGGCGAACCAGCTCACAAATAGCCAGCACGCGGGGAGAGACTTTGGTAATGCACCTCTGACGTCACTTCCGCCTGGAGAGGGTAGGCGCTAGGGATTAAATGCCAGCACCACGAAGTTTGAATAAACTAGTCTCGAAACGACTTACCGACTGCGTGTTGTTATTCCAGTGCTGTGTGTAGCACATCGCTACAAGTCAACCAATTGGGTAGCTCACTTTCCTTTTCACTCTACCAAATAACAGAGAGCAGGCCCGCCATCAACTCGTGTCCCTCATTGAGACACACATTGAGATGGAAACCAGAAATGTAAGATCATTGTGCAGAGCTGATGGAGAGACTTTTCAGGAACAGTCATGCTGAGTCAATGCCTCTACCGGACACCAGAAAGAAAATTGGCATTTGCCTAACTTTGGTGTTCAGCACCCCCAGAAACCTGCACAAATATGAATTGACTTTGATTCAAGTAAAAATTTCAATGAACAATGTACTCCTGCGGTATCCAAACCTCTGCTTGGGGTCTTCACGGTGTTGAGTTCATCACAGTGAAAACAGACATTGAACAAATGTCCCACAGCTTCCTAGTGAGAAAGGATCATTGAAACCACCTCAGATTCTTGTGCTTTTGTGACCACCGACTGGTTTGTGAGCAACACCTGGGATCAATTTTGCCACCGTCTGTAAGGAGGGTGACCGAGTGGGTTTCCTTTTGGTGCTCTGGTTTCCTGCCACAGTTAATTGGTCATAGTACATTGTCCTGTGATTAGACTAGGGTCAAACAGGGGATTGCTGTGTGGTACTGCTCAAAGGGCCAGAAAGGCCTATCCTGTGCTGTATCTCGATAAATCAATAAAAATAAATATCAAGTCTTGAAGTCCATGCAACTATTCTAGCAATTAAGACGGCAGAGAAGACACCTGAAGAGCTGGACACAGAACTAGATGATATCAAGTTCTTTACCGAGAGCAAGGTTGTGTTTGGTTATATATTTAATGAAATAATAGGATCCAGTGTATCAGGTGATGAAATCAGAAGAGCCAATGGACTTAGATACCTACTGATCTCAAGCTGGCTGATCATGCCATAAGGGAGCTCCAGGCCAATGAGCTCACGCTCTCCTCATAATTGATTAGCCAAGCAGTATGATATCCAGCAGGAATGACATCAAGGCCAGTGTTTTCAAAGTCAGAGTTGTTAAAGACTGGGTCGTAAACCCTTTCAAGACCAGTCTCTGAGACAATTTAATGAAATTATCATTTGATTTTTAGTTTCAGTAGTTATGTTTGACGACCTATGTATGCCAAGCAGGGAGTGCTCTGGCCTCTAGGGCCGCATTTCGTTTTGAATTCAGTTCATTTTGTATGAACATCACTTCCTGTTTGTAAGTGTTATTTTATATAACTTCTTGTGTGGATTAATTTGGATTTCATTTTGAAGCACATGGTGGAAAGACATCTATGCCACCCTCTCTTTATTTGCCCTTGAAACAGCAATTTCTATAAGTCCGCCAAAGGTTTTTGACCCGAAATGTCTTTTGTACTCTTTTCCATAAATGTTGCCTGCCCTGCTGAGTCTCTCCAGCATTTTGTGTGTGTTGCTCCGATTTCCAGCATCTGCAGATTTTCTTTTGTCTATGAGTCTTGTATTTGCTAATATTGGTAAGCATTTATTAAATGTATTTTGAAAGAAGTACTTGTTTATTGTTTATCATTATTAAATATCATTGTGCCATGAATTTACTTGTATTTACATAGCATAGCTATGGATTGATTGTGTATGTGTATTACCTTGGTTAATACCAATAATGAGACTAACCAACAATATTAGTATATTGAGGTGGGCAATGAATTTAATGCATATTTTATTGAAGTTTCTTCAGTTTCACAAGTAAGATCTCATTATAAATCCTGAAGGAATCTTACGAATCTTAAGAAGGTGTTTAACTCAATGCAAAGTTTTGTACATAAGCATTGCAAGAGCAGTAAAGTGAAAAGATAATGGGACTTCAAAAGCATTGGCTGCGGACTGGAGATGCATTTAACGCCATAGTTGACAATGTCTTAAATTTAGCTGGAGATGCCACTGCTGCCTTCACTTCAAAATTCCCTACATTTACTACTCACTGAGTGGAAAAAAAATCTTCTCATCTATTTCCTGAATGGCTGACCTCTTATTTTTAGACTGTGACACCTGCTTTTAGTCGTATCTCCCTGGGGAAATATCAACTTCATATTTACTCTGTCAAGCCTGTAAGACTTCTGTGGGTTTCAATGAGATCATCTCATTCTTCTGAACATCTGAGAGTATAGGACCTGTCTGAATAAACTACGTCAACCTGTCTGGTGTACCTTTGCTTCTCCCTATTGCAAAGGTATCTTCCTCTGATAGGGAGAACAGCAGTAGACACAATATTCCAAGTACCATCATATAAGGGCCTTATATAATTGGAACAAGACATCTCTTCTCCAGTCGTGAAATCTTCTTGCAATAATTACCAACAAACTGCTTGCCTTTCTACTTCCCTACAGCACCCCCATATTTAATTTTAGAGGAACTCAAATCCCTGGATATGAAACCTTTTCAATCATTTACTATTTTAAAAATGGTTTCATTGATAAAAATTGGTTATTTTCTTTCCATTTAAATCCACGATATACAATATGAACCATAATTATATGAAAAGGTCACAGACTCCTCTATCACACAAGAGCACAGGAGGAAGTGGTATCAGAGTAGATGATTACAACTTTAACCACCTGCTGCTCCTTAAGAAGGCTTTGATGTTATCCCTTCCATTGAAATTCTTGTTATTTAACTATCTAGACGTTAACAGTTGATCTTTCAGTATAATTGAGAATTCAAATTTCAAAGTAAATGTTATTTTCAAAGTACATATATGTCACCATATACAATGCTGAGATTCATTTTCTTGTGGGCATAGCCCATAAATCTATAGATAATGACCATGACAGAATCTGTGAAAGACTGCTCAACTAGGGCATCCAACCAGAATGCAGAAGACAACAAACTATACAAATACTAAAAGAGGAAATAATAATAAACAAACAAACAAACAAACAAATAAATAAGCAATAAATATTAAGAACATGAGATGAAGAGACCTTGAAAGTGAGTCAGTCTATTGGTTGTGGGAACATTTCAATGATGCCGAAAGTGACATTGAGTGAAGTTCTCCCCTTTGGTTCAAGGATCTGATGTTTGAGGGGTAATAATTATTCCCCTCAAATAATTATGGTGTGAGTCCTGAGGCTCCTGTACTTTCTTTCTGATCGCAGCAGTGAGAAGAGAAAGTGTCCTGAGTGGTGAGGGTTCCTGATGACGGATGCTGCTTTCTTGCGACAGTATAGTGCTCAATCGTTCAGAATTCTACTGGTCACTGGCAATTCTTAAATGCTGTTACTACTTTAGAGCCTAGAAATTCTTTCATTTAAGGCAATACTTACATGCTTTACACCACAGGATTTGTTCAGGGAAACAATGACATAAGTAATTGGATGGCTATTAATTCTTCAAACTATAACATGTACTGACACAGAGACATAACTAACTGTATGCAGCTTCACTTTCTGCTAGTCTGCAGACTATTTCTGTGAATTTCTTTGGTGTTTTTACAACCTTCTGATGTGGCTTGCCACTCTTGCAGAAGCAGACCTTCAGAAAATTCCTGAGCCTTGCTTTGTCGTGACATAAAGATGACCTGTTGGTTTGATTTTCAGAGCTCTCCTTAGGAGCAAGGTGCAGGGGTTCGAGAGAGTGGGACCCTGAGTTGAAGTCTCAGAATAAGAGAGGGGTGATGTCATAGTTGGGGGCAAGAATGTTCTGTTTTACAGCTTCTTTTCACAACCCTTTGTCTTCTGGATCTCACCTCCCACCTATCCCAATTCCAAACCCTTAGCTCTGATCACCATCTGATTTACCAATTGCATCCTGATATCCCAAAGCCAATTGACACTCAAGTATCCTAATCCGCAGCTCCAGCTCTTTCTCCATGATATCTTTGAAGGCCAGTTTCCCTCCTCCATCCTCTCACCCAGCCTTATGTGCAACAAACTAAAATTATGACCTACCTGACCTAGTCCACAATCAATGCAATGGGATGCCAAGCTGAGGAAAAGCCTTTGAAAGTCTTTTATTGCATATGATAATCTTGGTCTCATATGCAGTAGAATCTTTCAGCAAGGGTTCAGCCCAAGCATAGAATAGCCTGCCATTAAAAAAAAGGTTAAAAATGTTTTTAAATTGCTAATGAATTTCTCAGCCCAATTACTACCTAGATGAACATAATCATGGTTCACAGGAAATGCAAAGCAAAGGAAACCTTCTCCACTTTATTTACCACATTATTAGTGGCCAGAAACTTTGTTTGTCAACCTACAATATCTGGCATCAAATGGTCTTTATTTTTTTTTTCTTAATCTATGTCATAATGGTGAATGCTGCTTTGGGGTTAAAAAGAAACAAATCAGTCTGTTTGATTTTATATTTGCAACCAGTTATTCCATTCCCTAGATCTTGCAGCTACGACTTTAACTAGTTGTCAAACAGAAGGCCTTTCAGAGCTTTTTAGTCTAATAACATGAAAGCTGAATATATTGTGTAAACAGAACTAAAAAAAAACAGCAAGCAGAACGCAGGAACTCTATCAAATTTAAGCAAATTAATTCTACAAGCAACACAGATGCCAAAATTTGAATGTCTGACATTAGGTCTGAAACTGTAAAGCAAGACAAAAGATTACCCAATCTTTTGCTGCTGCTGTTGCCTCTGTTTCTTAACAAACTTGAACATTGTCATCTGATTCTGGGTCAGCAACTTTTTTTAAACTTCCTTTTTCATGTATTTTTTGATAAATATAATCAGTTTCCTGTTATAGGAAATTGTTGACCAGAAAAAACACCTTTTTTTCAGATTTCCCAGGTCCTTACAGGGACAGCATGAACTAAGGTTGCATTTCCTTTAAAAAAGCACAAATTCAGCAATGAGAAATATCGAGTGCTTGCTTGTCACATTGAACATGACAGTTGTATTCTGTCACCTGACAAAACTTAATTCTCAAAGGATCAGCAATGACTGTGTTAATAATAGAACAGGAACAAGAGAAGCTGCTGACCATTTTACTGTATCAAACACACAGTACACTGCTGGTAAGTGCAGTTATTTTAAGTGGACAGAATCACACGAATCTTGTACGGCTGACAACAACTGTGTAACTTTCACCATGCTGAATTACAGCAAGATGCACGAGAATTGCCATGCAAGTGCCTTGTGCTGATGTATTTGCATAATTCTTGAAATTGTCATGGGTACTTAAATGTAAACCCAGAAAGAAGTTAAAGAGCTTTGCGTAACACATATAAAAGGAAATGTTCATGAAAGCTGTAAAGACTGGGACATTCTGGGTTTGAACCCTCATTATATGTTCTGATTGCCCTAAGCTGGGGATGGAAACAAGAGCCAGGCTCCACCAGGGACACAACCCTTCCCACCACTGAGGACATCGTTAGAAGGCAGTACATCAAGAAGGCAGCATCCATCACTAAGGACCCTCACCAATGCCCTCTTCTTGTTGCTGTTATCAGGGTGGAGTTATGGGTGATCCCTACACTCCAAGTTTTAAGATTCTTCCCCTCCGCTATCAGATTTCTGAACAGTCCATGAACCCACAAACACTACATTGCTGTTCCTCTTTTGCACTGTTTGTTTGGCTTTTTATTTATTTATTCATTGTAACTTACGGTAATTTTTATGTCCTACTTTGTACTTCTGCCACAAAACAACATAATATATCAGGGTTGATAATAAAACTGATATTGATTCTGAAACTAGCACATAGAGGTAGAATCGTGACAATCTTAGCCATATTTATAACACAGAAACTGCCCTGACAGCCATCAGGTGCCCAGCTACACTATAACAATGCAAGCAACACACACAAAATGCTGGAGTAACTTAGCAGGTCAGGCATCGCCTATGGAAAGGAGTATAGTTGACGTTTCAGGACAAGACCCTTCAGCAGGACTGGGAAAACTAAAATGTGGAGTCAGATCTGGTAAGGAAACATGGGGATGGGAGGAAGAAACACAAGGTGATAGATGAAACTGGGAGGGGAGTAGGAGTGAAGTAAGGAGATGGTAAGTTGATTGGCGAGAGAGATACAGGGCTGGACAAGGGGGAATCTGAAAGGTGAGGACAGAAGGTGATGGAAGGAAGCAAAAGGGGCAGCAACACCAAACGAAGGTGATGGGAAAGTAGGGAGATAAGGTGAGAGGTAAATGGGAATGGGAAATTGTGGAGGAGAGAGTTGGGGCATGAGCAGAAGTTTGAGAAATTGATGTTCATGCCATCAGCTTGCTAATATAAGGTGTTGCTCTTCCATTCTGAGTGTAGCCTCATTGCAACAGTAGAGGAGGCTATTGACTGACATGTTATAATAGGAAAGAGAAGTGGAATTAAAATGGGTGTCCACTGGGAAATCCCACTTTTTCTGGCTGACGGAGTATAGGTGCTTAGCAAAGCGGTCTCCCAGTCTGCATAGGGTCTCACTGATAGCCAGGAAGCCACACCAGGAGCACCGGATGCAGCGGATGCACCCAGCAGACTCACAGGTGAAGTGTCTCCTCACCCAGAAAGACTCTTTGGAGTCCTGAATGGTAGTGAGGGAGGAGGTGTAGGGGCAAGTGTAGCACTTGCCCCGCTTGCAAGGATGAGTGCCAGGAGGGAGATCAGTAGTGAGGGACGAGTGGACAAGAGGGTCACATAGGGAGCGATTCCTGCAGAGAGCAGAAAGCGAGGGAGTGGGGGGAAGATGTGCTTGGTGGTGGGATCCTGCTGGAAATGGCAGAAGTTACGAAGAATTATGCACTAGATGCGGAGGTTGGTGGGGTAACAGTGCTAATCCTATTTGTTTTGCTCCACATTTTTCTCATGTTCCCTTCCACCCCCTGCAACCTACCAGGTTCTATGGCTCAACTGCACGAGAGGCAATTTACAATGGCCAATTAACTTACCAGCCTGTATATCTTTTTGATGTGGGAGGTATGGAGTGGAAATGTGCCTCTGCCATGCAGATAGCACTGGAGGTCAGGACTGGACACCAGACCCTGGCAAGTCAAGTTTATTGTCATTTAACTATATACATTAATGCTGTCAAATGAGACAATGCTTCTCTGGACCAGGCTGTAAAACACATAAGACCAATATAACACACAATAACTTAGGAAAATAAGGATAAAATCATCAGATGAATTACACTGCTATGGCTGTGAGGCAGCAGCTTTGCTTAAGGTTTGCAATGTCCTACCTCTTAAACGTAGTCCTAAACACATACATGTATACGTTAATGTGTGCACATGCATTGTTCCCTTTAAAAAGCACTCGCATTTAAAGTCTTCATCCTGGACAGTGTTTTGGTGCCTCTAGTCACATGTTTCCATCCTTTTTATCCATGGCTTTTACAGAGTGGGCATTGGACAGGACCAATTTTCGAGCATGGTGTAGTGCCCTCCAATGTAAAATAGCCAAGTTACATTCAACATCCAGATCTAATAGTATCTTATTTTCCCATCTCATCTCCATCAATTATTGTTCCTAGAGGTAATGAGGTAGGCTTTTGAACCACTACAATGTGTGTGTTAAGGCTCTCCAGTGGAGATGTAAAGATTTCAAGATGCTGGCCCATAGTAAAAATAACTGTTAGAAGAGGACAGTGATTGTGTGGATCTCTCAAACTGCACTGCACGGTGACCTTTGATGGAATGGAGAAGACTGATGAAACATATAGAGAAGATAAAAGAGTATTTCACCATCCTCCATTCCTGTTTCCCTCTGTCATCTTTTTCTTTACCTGCCCTTCAACCCCCTCTGGTGCTTCTCCTCCTTCCCTTTCTTCCATGATCTTCTATTCTCTCCTATCACACTCCCCCTCCTCCAGCTCTTTATCTCTTTCACCAATCAACTTCCCAGCTCTTTACTTCATCCTCTCTCCCGGCATCACCTGTCACCTGCCACCCTGTACTTCTTCCTGCCCTCCCCCCACCTTCTTGCTCTTAACTCCTCGTCTTTTTCTCCCATCCTGATGAATGTTCACAATGTACTCTTTTCCATAGACGCTACCTGACCTGCTGAGTTCCTCCAGCATTTTGTGTGTGTGTGTGTTGCCTTGGACTTCCAGCATCTTCTCAAGTTAGCAAGATACTTATGCATTATTTCATAATGGATATATAAAATCAATCAATAAAATAATATTTCTAAAAAAGATATGAATGATACTGCATATAATATTAGTACATTCCTAATAAATAGAAGTTATTAATTGATGTGGCTGTAGTTATCAACTATGGCATTGTATTTTAGCCATATTTACTAGAAATGAGGGACCAGCCCACCCCCTTACTCCGGGACTCACATTCTACACACATCATACAGCTACACACTCACTTCACAGATTAGAGAAGGTCAAACTCACTGGTTTCAAGTGTTCATAAATGGAGCTACATTACATTTGCTGCCAGTCTATAAAAATACTGAATCCCATTTACAATCCCATGGGACTCTTGTACTCTTCTGGCATCAGTCCCAGAGATGCGGCAAGGTAAATAATACATGTGACCATTGGGATGCTAAAAATATTGCATAATTTTCTCTCGAAACTATTAGCTGGATGTTTTAACACTGACGGGGAGGGAAATTGGAATTAATTTTATGTTTCTCAGGTGTGAAATTGAGCTGATTTCATGGCACCATCACACATAATGCCAGGACTCTATAATGCATCCCTCACCATATTGGGTCAATGAAAGATGCAACAACTATTTTAAGAACTCTCTCCTAAACGGGATGCCACTGCGACAGGTCCAGCTGCTCCGTCAGCAGTCCCTGTGGGTCAGCGCTAGTGCCAACCAGCAAAATAAATAACTAAATCATTTTAAATTTAGACATGGAGCCAAGAGAAGCCAGAATACTCCTCTCAGACCAGGGCATGGATGAGCAGCACTACCAAGCTGTGAGGCATCCCAGCTCTCAACCCTTCAGCCTAATTTTCTCCATATTCTGAACCTATCTGATGGCAATAGGCTTGGCCATTAATTTATTCTCTTGAGCACAACACAATAGACATTAGTATCTTACCCAAGTTATTAGATTTTTTAGATTAGATTAGATTCATTTATTGCCGAGTACAGATAGAAAGCAAATGAAATGCAGTTAGCATCTAATGAGAAATGCAAAGAATTTACAAAATAACTGCAAATAAAGAACAAGTGCTACAGCACACAAATATAAAAGTACTGAGACAGTACAATATGGATGCAATACTGCTTAGCGCTATGATGTGAGGTTCAGCGGAGTGACAGCCTCAGGGAAGAAGCTCTTCCTATGCCTGCTGGTGCGGGAGTGGAGACTCCTGTAGTGCCTACCGGATGGGAGGAGAGCAAGAAGTCTAGGGTGAGATTCATCCTTGATAATGCTTTTCGCCCTGCCCAGGCAGCGTTTATGGTAGATGTTCTTAATGGTGGGCAATTGGGTGCCGATAATCCACTGGGCAGTTTTCATCACAGGCCGGAGTGTTTTGCGGTCTGATACGGGACAATTGCCATACCACACTGAGATGCAGTTGGTGAGTATGCTCTCAATGGTACAGCGGTAAAAGTCTGTCAGTATCCTGGGACAGAGGTGAGCTTTCTTGATGCTCCTCAGGAAATAAAGGAGCTGTTGTGCCTTTTTGATCAGGATGGAGGAGTTCAGGGACCAGGTGAGATCCTCGGAAATGTGGACACCAAGGAATTTGAAGCTTGATACATGCTTCACTACAGCTCTGTTGATGTAGATGGAGATGTGAGTGTGGCTCCTTGCATGTCTGAAGTCCACAGTGATCTCCTTGGTCTTCTGGGTGTTAAGGGCCAGGTTGTTGTTGGCACACCATTAGGATGAGGTTGAATTTAGGAGGAGCCTCAGTGCACAAAAAGATTCTGTCACCAATTTATACCCACTCAAGTGTAACTGGTATTTATGTTTCACATAACATTATCAATTGACAAAACAACTTTTTCTCTAATAAATTATTTTCAAGTACAAAACATTTTGACTTCTGAGTATGAACAGTAAAAGCCCTGCTAAGTTTTGCTCGAGTAGTCATTTATCTCTGTCAATCCATCTAGTAAAATATTAACAGGATAATTTGAATAAACCAAATAAGAGAAATGGTTTTATTGTCTAAGAGTCTCACATAAATAAATATCCTCTTTGAAGGGTAAAATAAACAAGGAGTTTTGCCATTTGAATTTAGACACTATTCCAGTTGAAATACAAAGGAATATAAATGCTGAAATCTAGAACAACAAGCAATTTGCCAGAGGAACTCAACAGGTCGCGCAGTATTTGTGGGAGGAAGGTAATTGTTGATGGCTTGGGTCAAAACTTTGCATTAAGATGCTGCTCAACACACTGAGATCCTCCTCAAGTCACTCCTCAAGTCCAATTAAAATGAACCAACTCAACAAATCCAAAATTAGAATTCACAAATCCTCACCACCACTCATAGCCTTATTGTTGACACATTTCCCTGGACTCTGTTCTCACCCTTTTCTACTATATGTATGTTGGAAATGTATTCAAGATAACACATTGCAGCATTAATTAATAAATGTGTGGGACTGTGCAAGTCACATTGAAATATAGTAAACACATTCACCGTCATGCTCCCTTTCTTTAGACTCATTTAAAAAGCTGGAGCCCCGTTTTATCATTAGTAACGATGCTCTGGGATTCTGAGGGTTATCTGTGGAGGATGTATCGGATTTCTGTCAGTGTATAACATTGCATGGATCTCCAAAGAGGGATCTTTTTTTTAACAAAAAGGCTAGATTTTGCAGGCACTATGACAGCTGCCTCCTTCCTCCTACATTAATAAGCATTCAAGCCCCACCATGTAATTTTCTAGTGCCAGTGTGGCACAGTTCCTTTCAATTTAAATATCTAGAATTGGAAGAAAGAAATAGCAAAGTTTTTTCTTCAAAGAGGAAACACATTTTTAATGATTTCGTGGAAACAAAAGTAAGGCCTTTATTATTGCAGGTGCACCTTTATCCCATGCACCATGTCAAGTGTCACTTATCAGTACAATAACTGAGAAATGATGTAATACAATCAGGCTAATGTCAGGCTTGAATAAATAATTGATCAGCAGTTACTCACAGCTGACTAATGTAAGTGTCATAAAGCTAAAATACGTACATTGCACTGACAAGATTTTAGTTTAAATAGGTGCTATTATAAAGTAAACACAGGTAGTACTAGATTCACTGTAAATGGATAGCATCTGTCCATTGGCTTCAAAATATGTGTAAGCTCTCAAGATTGATTTGGGATTGATTTTTACCCCCAATGTACCCAGTCATGACAAACCAGTACAAATGGTAAGGTTGCATTATGTAATGAGAAAAATGACTTTAGTTAAGTATTCATATGATTCAAAGGACATTGTGCTTTTTAATTGGTTACATTTTCAATTAGATTGTCCCTTTCACCTGGAAACAAAAGACTGGACATATTTTCTGTCCATCCTATATTCAGAACGAAGTAAAATTCTGTAGAAGCTACAGAACAAAAAGAAAATGCAAAATCTGATCAAGAATAATATGTGGCAGAAGAATAAGAATTCTCCCTTGTTGCATTATGACTGGCATCAAGTAGGAAGCCACTATGAAAACTCTGCTCACCTCTGTAGCAAGGAATTCTCTTTCTGTGATGGTAGTGGTTACTAGGTGTCAGATCAGGGAAACGTTGGTGTCCAGCATCAGTGTAATAATATTTCTGAATTCTCAATGATAAGTTTCACTTGATTTTTTAAACATTGTGCAGAGTGAAGCTATAAATACAGTTGGGAATATGCACATATGTTTCAGAGAGATGTTGAAATACTACAGCCAAAAGAAGTCATTTAAAAAAAATTATTTTTGTCAGCCATTTTAATTCACAACTATAACATTTGCTGAATTGATTCAGAGAATTTATTGGTTACCTCATAAAAAAACTAGACTTACGAGTTTGATCTCAGAGTATTTTACAAAATGATTATTTTGAAGATACCTGAAGTTTTCAGCTAATGTCTTTTGACTGAAGCAGTGAAGGCAATAAAACACAGACTGCAGAACAATTCCAAATCACTGACAGCAGCTTTGGAACTTCCATGTTATAACATGGACAAAGGGCAGGGTAAATAGGTTGGCACAAAGTGTGCAAACCAGTGGCCGGTGAAGGAAGAGCAGGGTTACCTTTTCAAGCACCAACCCACACTATTTCTCATCTCTGGAAATTCCAACGCACCCATCTCCTATTTCAAATATTTGTAGTCAGAGTGGAAGTTATAGTTTAAGAATACTAAGCTCAGTGATAGGGATAAAGGTCTCTTGAAATATAAGGTCAAATTATTTGATAAGTAGATTAACAACAGTTTAATCTTTTGTACAGTCATCTCTGTTTTGCCCTTTGCACCTTCTTTGCATTGAACTGTGATGTCAGAAAGCTTTTCACATTAACAAAAGACAACATATGAAATAGATTTCCAGATGGTACAGCCAAGCCAAAGTCTTGTAAGTAACCTTTACATGACTCCTATCTTCATTTTGATTTCAGTAGGTCTTTATCTGCTGGTTTATAGTCCCACATAATGAGTTCTTCAAAACTGTGTGAGTCATTTAGTATATATAAGCGCTATAGCTGAAGGCTGGCAAGTAGTTGCCTGCTTCCTGAATTCTGAGGTATCAATTCTGAGTACTGTTGAAAACAACAGTATCTTGAGAACTAACTTGAGTATTGTATATGTAGATTTATTCTTGATTGAATGGATTTCTTGCATTGTATCAATTCTGTAATACTGTACTGTGATGATCTTGTAAATAATGCCAGGCAAGTGTGCAAGATGTGAATGATTTGACAATTACAATAGAATTTCCTCCTTGAAGAAAAGCTGAGAATATGAAATGAAAGGACATTTTGTTCTTTGTGTTAAACCGCTTTTACCACATGTATCTCGTTCAAAACCATGTGATACCATTTACAAGAATACCTTGCTAATCTTTTATCTTTAACATAGTAGTTACATTACACGGCAACAAACATTTGCACATTTGTAATACAAGAAACCTTGAGTTAATATAAATTTTAATATCTGTAAAATGGCAGACTGTTTAATTGTAAAATGTAGATTCATGTTTTTATTAACACTTATTTTGCTTTTTCTGTGTCTCTCTTTCTCCACCCCACCCCTCCCCCCACTCTCCCCTGAAGATTGCTTTGCTAAACTACACATTTCTGTATGAGTTGACTCCTTCTTGGATTAAGCTTTAAAGTGCTAGCTGCTGAGCAGTATTTTACTCAGTAATTTGCTAATGTGAACCTAGGTATTGGATGTAACATTCATTAAACCACAAGGTTCGTGACAAACAGAGTTTGCCTTCACTCGCACACAAATTTCCACATTTGAATTTCTAGTAAGGTGTGAAAATCGTGGCTGATTTTCGAACTCTCAAATTTCAGGAAGACGAAACCAATTGTAAAATCTCATTTGTGTTCCTTCTGTGTATTTATTACCGCCACAGTTTCTCGTCCAATTTTCATAGTTCTCTCATTCCAAAGTATTAGATAACTGTATAAACATCAGAATGATTTCTTCTACGTATTAGAAACTGAGTAAATCTGGCAAGAACAGTATTTATTGTCCATCCCTCATTGTCCTTAAACTGAGTGCAGTGCAAAGTCATTTCTGACACATTTAAGAGTCCACCACGTTGAAGGGTCAGGAGTGAGAGATAGAATAGACTAGATGAGGATTTCAGAGATTCTTTCTTTTTCTAAAGCTGTTGGTGAATGTGATATGGTCTTCCAACAATATGGTACTTTTATTGTCATTAGTTTTATAAACATTTCCAAGTAATTAATGGAATAAAAAATTTAACAGCATATCACGAAGGAGTTTAAACTCAGTTTTCTGGATTCTTCATTATTAGTCCAGTAATTTAAGTATTTTACTTGCAACATGACCCTACATAGCATCAGACCCTGATGAGAAGATGTTTCCAGATCATCCAGATTGTTTCAATCTACAAAAGAATAAAATTAACAAAATGATTAAAAGTTGACAAAGTTTATAGCTTCCAAGTTTATAGAAGCTGCCTCTGGAGGCTGTAGAACATGTGGGCTCACTCAGCTTAAATGAGGCCCAACTTCACCATGAGCAACCCTGCCCTCCATCACATCTCCCGTATTTCACGCACCTCTGCTCTCACCCCATCCCCCATCCATGTAAGGGTGTGTGTGGACTTCCAGTAAGGACCAAGAACCTTGGACATAAGTATTCCATTTACTGCTCTCAGCCATTTAGTTAGATTAGGCTAGTTTGTATTTAATCTCCAGCTATCAGACTTGGTTTCATTATCCATTTATACCCATTCCCTAAGAATGACAGGTTTGGTCACTAAGGTTCCAACTTCTACCCAACTCCCCTAATGTTCTTAAACCACATACTGACTGTCGGTATTGGATTTTCCAATGAATGCTAACTATTCACTGTGATATACAATACAGTAAATGTAGTACAGAGAGTCAACCCTTTACAAAGCATTTTTTGTAAAACCTGCCTTTGCGATGGTGACTCGGTCTAACTGTTCTCTCTTTCTTTCAGGCCTGGAGGAAACGTTGGTTTGTGCTGCGTAGTGGGCGATTGAGTGGCAATCCCGATGTCCTTGAATACTACAAAAACCATCACTCCAAGAAACCACTGCGCATGATAAATCTCACCGAATGCAATAATATTGAAGCTGGGCTGAAGCTTAGTAAAAAAGAATTCCAGAACAATTACATTTTTGAAGTGAAGACTCCAGCTCGGACATTCTACTTGGTAGCTAAAACTGAGGATGAAATGAATAAATGGGTGCAGCACATCAGACAGATCTGCGGGTTTAGCTCAGGCGATGATGGATCAGGTAAAATTGTAATGTTTACAGAATTATTTGCACCATTACTTTGAGTATTGGATGGATTTTGATGAAATGACGTTGGTTACAAAAAAACTTCTTCTTTAGACAGAGATGGTGGTTGAAGCCAGCATCTCTAACTACCATCAAGAATGGCTAAACTTGAGGATGTGATCAAACCACATTCATAGAATACGGTTTGGCCACAGACACTAGCATTTGGTCCTTATCATTCCTGGAATTTGTTTCAGGTTTGCCACTCTACCACATGTTGTGTTTTTCAGCTGGCCTTGTATTCAGCCACGTGTATAGCATCAGTTTATCTACCATCACAGTTCTTCTCATTCCCTTGCATTATATGAACATTTTCATTATATTATTTTCTGTGACAGTGAACAAAGTGAAGTTTTGAAAGTGGAGACGCTTTATTACCAGTGAAAATGAATTAGTAATGCTTCCTTTGTCTTAAAGTTTGAGCAATAGTTAGAGAAAGCATCTAATTTCAAAGTTGTGAAATATTGCATACTTAGCTGCATGGGGAGGAATCTGTTGACTAGCTTAAGGAATGACATGAATTTGCACTGTATTTCTAAACTAGTCGAGTTCAAAGGAGCAAAAAACTTGCATTGAAGTAAATGTAAAATACATTTGCTGAAGCTACGGAAGAGAAACAGATCAATTGACAATTATTTCAGATTACTACCTTGTTTTTCTCTTTACACATGTGTTGCTAGATATTTCAGCTTCAGTTCGTTCCTTTGTTTCATTTCAGTATTTAAGTGCTTGCATTCAATTTAATCGTTACCTTGACAACCTTGGCGTGCACCCTATCACAGACATTCTCCACTTTCCGCCTTTGCTGCAACCTAAAACAATCGTGTTTTCTGACTTTTGGTTCTGATGAAGTGTCAGTGACCTGAAACTTCGATTCTTTACTTTGCTCTCCAAGACTGCAGCCTGCCCTGTAAGATTCTTCTAGCATTTTCTGGTTCTATTTTCAGAATCAGGTTTATTATAGAAACATAGAAAGTAGGTGCAGGAGTAGGCCATTCGGCCATTCGAGCCTGCACCGCCATTCAGTATGATCATGGTTGATCATCCAACTCAGAACCCTGTACCTGCTTTCTCTCCATACCCCCGATCCGTTTAGCCACAAGGGCCATATCTAACTTATTATCACTGACTGATGTGACACAACGATATAAAAAGTGCTATAAATTACAAAATAAACAGTGCAACTAAAAAGGAGTAATGAGTTTCATTGGTTGATGGACCATTCAGAAATTTGATGGTGGAGGGGAAGAAGCTGTTCCGAAACCATTGAGAGTGGCTCTTCAGGCTCCTGTACTTCTTCCCTGATGATAGTAACAAGAAGAGGGCCTGTCACGGTTCGTGAGGGCAACTAGGGTCCCAGTATTGATTCTTGTGGTTTACCACTGGCTACAAATTCCAAAGCTGAAAAACATACCCACCACTAACCACTGCTTCCAATCACCAAGCCAATTTTGCATCCAATTAACCAGCTAGGCTTACTATTCTGGACCAGACAATCTCACGGGACTTTGTCAAATGTCTTATTAAAGCCTAATTAGATAGCCTCTTGAAAGAGTTTCATCAATTTTCTTAGTAACCTCCTTAAAAAGAACTCAAATCAGTTTAGTAAAATTGGATATCCCCCTGCACAAAGCAATGTTGTTACCCCTGGCCAGCCTCTGTCTTTACAAAGGTACATAAATCCTAGCCATCAGCATTTTCTTTAGTAATTTCCCAACAACTGATGGTGGATAGAGTGATGAAGAAGGTATGTACTATAATTACTTCAACTATTGCTGCTGCTCTTCTTAAATAAAATTATGAAAAATCACTGCTCAAAGATCAAAGTAAATTTAATATCAAAGTATATCCACTGTATGTCCTCATATACAACCCTGGAATTCATTTTCTTGAGGGCATTCACAGTAAATACAAGAAATGCAATAAAATCAATGAACGACCATCCAGAACAGGACAAACAATCAATGTGCGAAAGACAACAAACCTTACAAATACAAAAAAATAGAAATAATGATAATAAATAAGCAATAATTATCAAGAATATGAGATGAAGAATCCTTCAAGGTGAGCCTTAGGCTATGGGAACTGTTCAGTGATAGGGCAAGTGAAGTCTTCTCCTCTGGTTCAAGAGTCTGATGTTGAGGGGTAATAACTGTTCCTGAACCTGGTGATGTGGGTCTTGAAGCTTCTGCAACTTTTTCTTGATGGCAGCGGGCAGAAGAGAGTATAGCCTGGATGATGGGGTTGCTTGATGATGGGTGCTAGTTTCCTGCGATATTGCTCCAAGTAGATATGTTCAGTGGTGGGGAAGACCTTACCTGGGATGGGCTGGGCCAAATCCACTACTTTATGTAGACTTTTTCTCTCAAGGCCATTGGTGCCAGTCCATATACTCTCCACCACATATCTAGAGAAGTTTGTCAAAGTTTTAGATGACATGCCAAATCTTTGCAAACTTCTAAGCGATTTATTATCCCTCTCAAACCCATTCTCCTCCACTTTAAATGACTCCGCAGCTGTCCGTGGGAAATGAAACCCACAGATTCACCACCTTCTGGCTAAAGAAGTTCCCTCTCATCTCTGTTCTAAATCAATGTCCCTCTATTCTGAGACTCTACTGTCTTGTCCTGGACTCCCTCACTGTAGAAAACACCCTCTCCACATCCACCCTATCTAGGCCTTTCAATTTTCAGTAGGTTTCAATGAAATCCCCGCAAGTACAGGCCCAGAGCCATCAAATGCTCCTCATTCTTTAACCCTTTCATTCCCAGAATCATTCTCACGAACCTCCTTTGGATCCTCTCTAATGCCAGTGCATCTTTTCTGAGATAAGAGGCCCAGAACTGCTAATAGTACTCCGAGTGCTCTTCCACCTATCTCTGTTTCTATAACTACCTCAAACTGTACTGACTTATGGTCACTGTTCCCAAGGTATTCTACCTCCTACTTGGGTTTCATTTCCTACAAGAAGGTTGAATTCTGCCCTGCTTCTTGTAGGACAATCTACATATTGTTTTGGATGCACATAACATACTCCACCCAAGCTAGTCCCCTTTCACCAGTGCAATCTATGTTAATAGTGGGAAAGATAATTCCACCACTATTATAACCCTATTGCTGTTACAGCTTTCTTGTGATGAACATGAATGATTCCGTTTCTTTTAAATCATGTTTGATTTAAGAAAAAAGCCGTTACTTCAAATATATTTTTAACACAATAGAAGCAGCTCTTTAAGGCATTAGAATTAGATTAGATACTTCAAGTCTTGGCCTTTGTAACTGCAGAAAACAGTTGTGTCATTTATTACACCCTGATAATTATAGTCCTATCCACTTACTTCACTATTGCGAGGGTTGCTCTAATTTTGTCATTGTGTGCTTTTTGGTTTGAGTTGATGTAAAATTGACTATCAGATCCTGAATCACTGGATCCAATGCTTCATGGGCTTATAAATTGAAGTAATATTATTCAGTAAAGGAAATTATAATGGTTGTAAATAGCAATATATAATAAATCATAAAAAATGTAAATTGTTATGTAGAGGACTTCAGCTTCCAACATCCTACACTGATGAATTCCAAGAATGCCGATTAGATACCAGTTTCTTTTTACTTGTTGCCTAGGATGCAACCAGTCCCTTTATCCCTCAGCCTCTCCCAGTCAGACTCTGATTGTATTTAATTCCCTGAACTGGCTCTGCTCTGCTAAATAACAAGCCTGTTTTGAGCAACTCTACCCCAACTGGCAGCCTGTCTCATACAAGGCCTTCCTTTCCTGACAGGGTGACCTTCGAAGCCAACACAAATGCAGGAATTAACTCAGAACCAAACATCACAGTGCCAGTATTTTCAACACAGCAATGTGTGAGCTGAATTTACAAAAATAGAGATGGAGCAGAAGAGAATCTCTGTCAACATAAGTAATAAGATTTTATTTTTTTTTTAACTGTATAATACTGCAAAACAGAGAAATTTCACCTCTGCTTTAAATGTGCATGAGAGTTTTGGTTCTCTTTTATACTCATCCTTGCCTATTCAGTTCAGTCAGTGGAGAAGAACATACAGTAGTGAGCAGAGCCTGTAACATCTTTGAGGCAAATAGTCTAAATTGACATTTTGTGTCAAGGCCATGCATCAGGATCCAGAGGGAAGAGGAAAGATTAGCATTAACCATCCCTTGGCACATTCCCTGCAAATGTTGGAGGTGTAACACCTGTCCCCTCACCTCTTCCCTCAGAACCATCCATGAACAAGTGAGGTAGAAGATCACTTGCACCTCTTCCAATTTATTCTACTGCATTCAGTGATCGTGTTGTGGCTTCCATTATACCCATTGGCTGTTTTGTGAAGTACTTGCTCTCTTTCTCAACAGCTATTTTGAGCTTCCTGTTGTATGTCATGGGGGTAACTTTTCTCACCCACTCTGCCCTCAGCCTGCCCCATTGCGCTGGAATGGCCAAATGCAAATTGGAAGAATATTCTACTTAGATATTTATAGCCCAAAGGTACGAGCGTTGGGCTTTCCAGTTTTGGGTTGCCCACACCTCTGTTATTCTGCTCTCTTTGCTGTTCCCTCACCACTCAGTTTTCTTTTCCTTTTGTTTACTATTTCCATCCACTGACTCCCACCTGGTTCCAAATGCCCATCACCTTATACCCATTTCATGCCACATCCAGTATGAGTCTCTATCCCATCCCCATCATGCTTCTGTAAGCTGGCAATCCTTCCTCTTTCCTTTGAGTCCGGGTGCAGTGTCTTCATCCTACACCCTTTGCCTCTGTAGTTGCTGTCTGACCCACTGTAATTTCCAGAATTCAGCTCTTTTGTTCCAGGTCGCAGCATTTGCATGCCTTTTGTCACTGCTATTATTGTGCAACTGACAGCTGATTCTCATAGACACATACCAAGCATGAGCAGCCAACAGTCTGTCAGCGTAACGGTTAACAGGAATTGATGTTTTCAGTGCTTTACCAGTTTACTGTTTACTACCTCAACCACATTGGCAATTGAATTGTAACTGTTCACTTTCAATGTACTTGTGTTCAGTTTAGTGAATTTTATCAGATGATCCATCTGGGCATTAACATTATAGAGAGTTGTGTTTATCACAATGAGAAAGAGCACATTCCAGTTTTCATGCCTTAAATGGAGGTAAAAAAATAGGCTAGGAACACTGTATCTTTATCATCTCGTGTTGCTCTTAGCTTCAAGGTTTGCCCATTATTTCTAATTCAGAAAAAATTGTTTAGCTCTTTTATGGCATCTGGGTCATCAAAACAGCCTGCGCTTCAACTGACACAGATCATCAACCAGTTTTGAATATTTTCTATTGCAGCTGGTAGCATAAGGCAACCTACTTAGTCAAGGGCTATTAAAGATAAAAGTCCTGCAGTACTGGCCCATAGCATGACTAAGTAACTGATTGACATATTTGGAAGTTATCGATATATCAACCGAGTCTCTTGGAACTCACTAAAGACAATATCTTGTCTGTTAAGAGCCTTAGGTCATGAGCAGAAATGACATGGGGTCAGTGTTGCTGTGCAGCAGAAAGCTGAACTATTTTGTTCTGCCTCATGAATGGCTTACATTTGAGAGGCTGTTTTGCCAAGAAAGAGCACTGAGGTCACTGCATTTAAAACGATTGCTGCCATGGTGAGTAAGAGCCCTCTCTGTCCATTGTGACTTGTTCAGAATGGCTCAATGTAATGCCAGCACGTACTGTATCTGAGCACAGAATGCAATGCAAAAATTCTACGTAAGTGATTCTGCAAAAGGAAAGCAGGATTTAATTTTGCTTCAAATACTGTCGTATGTAATATTGAAGAAAGAGGAATTAAAATAAATTTGCCCCTGTTCCAATAATGATTTCCTAAAGTAGCATCAGGAAATAATGGAACACAACTGCCACAGCAAATTGGCCAACGATTTTAATTCCAATCCCCATTCACATTCCGACATGTTGGCCCATGGCCTCCAGTACAGCCACGTAAAGGCCACTCTCAGGTTGGAGGAGCAACACCTCCGCCTTGGCAGCCTGATGATAGTAACATTGATTTCTGTAACTTCCATTAATTCTCCCCATCCCCCTGCCCTCTTCTTCCATTCCCCACTGTGGCTCCCCTCTTATCTCTCCTCTTCTCCTTACCTGCCTGTCACCTCCCCCGGTGCCTCTCTTCCTTCTCCTTCTCTCATTGTCCGCTCCAGTCTCTTATCAGATTACTTCTTCAGCACTTTACCTTTTCAACCTATTACCTCCCTGCTTCTTACTTCATGCCTCTTCCCCACCCACCAGGCTTCACCTGTCACCTTCTGTCTTGTAATCATCCTCTCCCCCACCTCCTTTTTCTGGTCTCTTGCCCTTCCTTTTGAATCGCAATGAAGGGTCTCAGCCCAAAGTGTTGGTGGTTTATTCATTGATGCTGCCTGACTTGCTGAGTTCCTCCAGAATCCTGTGTGTGTGGCACAACAACTAACTTATTTTTTTTCTATACAAATGTCTCTAACTTATAGATTTCAAATCATTAAAGTGATATCTGTCCGGAGGGATGAACAAATGAAATATAATTACTGTAAAATTGAAAAGTAATCAATATCTAATATATCTTTACTGTGTGTGGCATCCACTAGTCTCATGAGACCATGGATCTGTGCCCTCTCTGGGGCACAGACCTGGGCAAGGATTTATGGAAGACCGGCAGTTGCCCATGCAGCGAGTCTCTCCTCTCCACAACACCGATGTTGTCCAAGGGAAGGGCAAGGGCCGATACAACTTGGCACCAGTGTTGTCGCAGGAGTTGCCAGAACGAGGTTGAAGGCAAAGTTGGACTGCCTTAAGGACTCCAGCTCCAGATTTGTCCTCAGGGTTTACTCCCAAAGCCTTTCCCATGTGTGCGTATGGCCACAAGGCAGCCGAGGTTTGAAATCAGAGTTTTCCCTCTCTCAGATGGACTTCCTTCCCAGGCTGACGAGCTCCATCCATCCGAAGCACTGGTCTTAAGGTGCCAAGACCTGCCTTCGCCCCTTCTCCTGTCAGTAGAAACAGTTCCGCCAGGTTTAGAGGCTAAGCCACAGGAGAAGGCCAGGAGTTGGACTTGGTTGGCCGAGGCTATTTGAGGCGCATGCCATGAGGAGCAATTTTAGGTAGTGGGTGCTTGTCCCCACTACCACTCCTCTGCTTGACAACTTTGGAACCATATCTTTACTACGCCCCCTTCAAATAGGAAGATTAAGGTTTTTGAACTGAGGTACATTGAACAATTTACAGGGCACCAATGCATTAGTCAGGAGGTGGATGTTGTTAACTTTATGTGAGTCCCAACTGACTATCTCATGACTAACAAGCTCTCCCAATGTTGGGATAGCTTGTTAGTCATGAGATAGAGTCAGTGATCAATGGTGGGCAATTGATAAATTGGTGGAAGTCATATCAGCTGATGAGTGGGTGAGGATGTGAGGAACATCATCAGGAAGGTGAGTAGCTGAGATGAGTGAATGTCAGGAGCTATGTGTCACACTTAGGTTGAGGTAGAATTTGTGCAGCTGCATAGGATTCGCAGAGGGGAAGTACTGCTGATGCAAACCTCACAAGCCTTGTGAAGGCCTGGACCTGCATGAATAGTGATGATTGATGACAATTTCTACACATACAATGACAAATACCCCAGAAGTGGCTTGCAGGCAATACCAGAGGAATCTGCTGCAAGTATCTGGGCTCCTATATTCATTCATCAGTAAAATACACCAAAAATTTAGAAAAGAAATTTCAAACCTCTATTAATTTTTTATTTTTCACATGGAGCTTGTAAAAGTGGCAATGTAAGACCCAGTTTTATAGCATTCGTCCTTTTGCCCTGTTCCTCAGTCAGTATGCTATCAGTGCAAGATATACATACTGTGATTTGAATTAGTCTTCATCGATGCTCAAAGCTGAGATCTTTCATTCAAAGTATCATAAAGCAGATAAATACTATCTCTGACTGGACAAATGAACCTTTCTAACTAGCGGATGGTTTATTAAGAGTTTTTAAGAGTAGGACACTTAGTGAGGCTTCCTTTAAGCAGGAGACAGTGATTTCTGAATTCTTTCTCAGAATCAACAGTGTAACTTATTGACCAAAAGCAAGTAAAAGTTGGGCCACAGTGGTATTGACAACAACACTCAGATGCGTTAACTTTCTTAAACTGTTCCTTGGGAACAAGGGTGAACTGTCTCTGGTGCAATTTTGTGGATTGTGAGGTGACCATAGACTCTTCCATAGATATTTCTAAGTAGTTTCTTCTGACAACCTCACAAGCTTCTGTAAACATTCAGAGCATAAAGTTCTTAGAACAACCCAACGTTATTAGTAGTCTCGGGCCAGAGATTCACAGGAAACACTGGGGAAGTTGTGTTCTTTGAAGGGGAGGGTTTGAGCATTGTCCTTAACTTCCACAGTCAGGGATGTCTCAGATCATTTTGGCGAGGGAGGGGAAGCAGCCAGATGTCTTGGTTCGTATTGGTAACAATGACATTGGAAGAAAAAGTAATGAAGTCCTGAAAAAAGAATTTAAAGAGCTATGTATAAAGCTGAGATGCAGGACCTCCTGGGTGGTAATTTCTGGATTGCTGCCTGTACCATGTATCATTGAGGGTAGAAACAGGGTGATTTGGCAGAGAAATGTGTGGCTGAGAAGCTGGTGCAGGGGGTTGAGCTTCAGGTTCTTGGATCATTGGAATCTCTTCTGGGGGAGGTAAGACCTGTTCAAAAGTGACAGGTTTCACCTGAACCCTAGGGCGACCAATAGTCTCACGGGCAGATTTGTTAGAGCTGTTGAGGAGGTTTTAAATGAATTTGGTGGGGGGTAGGAACTGGAATGAAGGGACAGGATAGGGCGGATGGTTAAAAAAAAGTAAAGATAGCATGCAGTTAGACTGTCAGGAAGGGCAGGCAGGTGATGGGACTTAGTTGCTGCCAACAGGCTGAGTATCAAAACATTAGTGATGCAGAATTAGAAAGGATAGCAAATACAGTACTCAAGGTGTTGTATCTAAATGTGCTTAGTATAAGAAATAAGGTGGATGATCTTGTTGCACTATTACAGATTGCCAGGTATGATGTGGCCATCAGTGAATTGTGGCTGAAGGATGGTTGTAGTTGGGAGCTGAACGTTCAAGGTTACACGTTATATCGGAGGGATAGGAAGGTAGGCAGAGGGGCTGGTGTGGCTCTACTGGTAAAGAATGGCATCAAATCAGTAGAAAGATGTGACATAGGATCAGAAGATGTTGAATCCTTGTGGATTGAGTTAGCAAACTGAAAGGGTAACAGTTATATACAGGCCTCCCAATTGTGGCCAGGAGGTGGACCACAGGTTACAACAGGAAATAGAAAAGGCGAGTCAGAAAGGCCTAAGAGATAGCTTTTTAGAGCAGTTTGTCATTGACCCTACTAGGGGATCAGCTATACCAGATTGGGTGTTATGTAATGAACCGGAGGCAATTAGGGAGCTTAAGGTAAAAGAACCCTTAGGAACCAGTGACCACAATATGATTGAGTTCAACTTGAAATTTGATAGGGAGAAAGTAAAGTCTGATGTAGCAATATTTCAGTAGAGTAAGAGAAATTACAGAGGGATGAGAGAGGAGTTGGCTGAAGTAAATTGGAAGGAGCTGCTGGCAGGGATGTCAGCAGAGCAGCAATGGTGAGCATTTCTGAGAAAAATGAGGAAGGTGCAGGACATGTGTATTCCAAAAATGAAGAAATACTCAAATGGTAAATTAGTACAACCATGGTTGACAAGGGAAGTCAAAGCTATTGTAAAAGCAAAAGAAAGGGCATATAACAAAACAAAAATTAGTGGGAAGATAGATTGTAGTTGTAAAACCTACAGAGAACAGCTAAAAAAATCATTAGAAGGGAAAATATGAAATATGAAAGCAAGCTAGCAAATAATATCAAAATGGATAGTAAAAGTTTTTCAGGTATGTTAAATATAAAAGAGAAATGAGAGTGGACATAGGACTGCTAGAAAGGAGAAATAATAACGGGGACATGGCGATGGCTGATGAACTAAATGAGTATTTTGCACAAGTCTTCACTGGAAGACTCTAGCAGTATGCCTGATGTTGTAGTGTGTGAAGGAAGAGAAGTGGGTGCAGTTACTGTTACAAGGGAGAAGAGGCTCAAAAAGCTGAAAGACCTAAAGGTACATAAGTCACCCGGACCAGATGAACTGCACCCTAGGGTTCTGAAAGAAGTAGTGTTAGAGATTGTGGTGGCCTTAGAAATTATCTTTCAAAAATCATTGGACTCTGGCATGGTGCCAGAGGACTGGAAATTTGCAAATGTCACTCCACTCTTTAAGAAAGGAGGAAGACAGCAGAAAGGAAATTATAAATCAGTTAGCATGACCTCAGTGGTTGGGAAGATGTTAGAGCCAATTGTTAAGGATGAGCTGATGGTATTTGGTGACACAGGACAAGGTAGTACAAAGTCAGCATGGTTTCCTTAAGGGAAAATCCTGGCTGATGAACCTGGTGTAATTCTTTGAGGAGATTACAAGTAGGATAGATAAAGGGGATGCAGTGGATGTTTTGTATATTTGGACTTTCAGAAGGCTTTTGACGAGGTGCCACATATGAGGCTGCTTATCAATTGAAGAGCCCATGGTATTACAGGAAAGTTACTAACAAGGTTAGAGCATTGGCTGATTGGTAGGAGGCAGTGAATGTGAATAAAAGGATCCTTCTCTGGTTGGCTGCCAATGACTCGTGGTGATCCACGGGTGTCAATGTTGGGATCACTTCTTTTTATGCTGTCTATAAATGATTTAGATGATGGAATAGGTGGCTTTGTTGTCAAGTTTGCAGATGATACGAAGATTGGTGGAGGGGCAGGTAGTGTTGAGAAAACAGGATGCAGAAGGACTTGGACAGATCAGGAGAATGGGCAAAGAAGTGGCAAATGAAATACAATATTGGAAAGTGCATGGTCATGCACTTTGGTAATAAAAATAAATGTCTGGACTATTTTCTAAACGGGAAGAAAACCCAAAAATCTGAGATGCAAAGGGACTTATGGGAGTCCTTATGCAGAACACCCTAAAGGTTATCTTGCAGGTTGAGTTGATGTTGAGGAAGGCAAGTGCCATGTTAGAATTCATTTCAAGAGGTTTAGAGTACAAGAGCAAGGATGTGATGCTGAGGGTTTATATGGCATTGGTGAGGCCTCACCTTGAGTATTGTGAACAGTTTTAGGCCCTCCATCTTAGAAAAGGTGTGCTGGCATTGGAGGAGATTCACAAGGATGATTCCAGGAATGAAAGTGTTATCATATGAGGAATGTTTGATGGCTCTGGGTCTGTATTTGCTGGAATTTAGAAGGATGAGGGGGATCTTTTTGAAACCTTCTGAATGTTGAAAGACCTAGACAGAGTAGATGTGGAAAGGATGTTTCCCATGGTGGGAGAGTCTAGGCCAAGAGGGCACAGCCTCAGGATAGAAGGGCATGCTTTAAAAACAGATGCGGAGAAATCTCTTTAGCCAAAAGGTGGTGAATTTGTGGAATTTGTTGCCACATGCAGCTGTGGAGGCCATGTCATTGGGGTTATTTAAGGCAGAGATTGATAGGCTCTTGATTGGACATGGCATCAAAGGTTATGGGGACATGGTCTGGAACTGGGGTTGAGTAGGAGAAGTAAAAAGGATCAGCAATGATTGAATGGCGGGGCAGACTTGATGGGCCAGATGGCCTAATTCTGCTCCTATGGCTTATGGTCTTAAGGTCTTATATGCTTATATGACCAAGTGCAGCTAGAGGTGTATCTTCAAGAATGTTTCCAACGGAATCCCACTACCAAACACATTTTTCCCTCCCCCCCCCCCTTCTGCTTTTTGCAGGGATCGCTCTTTACACGACTCCCTTGTCCACTCGTCCCCCCCATCCCTTCCCACCGATCTCCCTCCTGGCACTTATCCTTGTAAGCAGAACAAGTGCTACACCTGCCCTTACACTTCCTCCCTCACCACCATTCAGCCCCCCAGACAGTCCTCCCAGGTGAGGCAACACTTCACCTGTGAGTTGGCTGGTGTGGTATACTGCGTCCGGTGCTCCCGGTGTGGCCTTTTATATATTGGTGAGACCCGACGTAGACTGGGAGACCATTTCGCTGAACACCTACGCTCTGTCCGCCAGAGAAAGCAGGATCTCCCAGTGGCCACACATTTTAATTCCACATCCCATTCCCATTCTGATATGTCTATCCATGACCTCCTCTATTGTCAAAATGAATCCAAACTCAGGTTGGAAGAACAACACCTTATATACTGGCTGTGTAGCCTCCAACCAGATGGCATGAGCATTGACTTCTCTAACTTCCGTTAATGCCCCTCCTCCCCTTCTTACCCCATCCCTGACATATTTAGTTGTTTGCCTGTTCTCCATCTCTCTTTGGTGTTCCCCCCACTCCTTTCTTTCTCCTGAGGCCCCCCATCCCGTGATCCTTTCCCTTCTCCAGCTCTGTATCACTTTCGCCAATCACCTTTCCAGCTCTTAGCTTCAACCCACCCCCTCCGGTCTTCTCCTATCATTTCGCATTTCCCCCTCCCCCCCACTACTTTCAAATCTCTTACTATCTTTACTTTCGGTTAGCCCTGATGAAGGGTCTCGGCCCAAAACGTCGACAGTACTTCTCCCTATAGATGCTGCCTGGCCTGCTGTGTTCCACCAGCATTTTGTGTGTGTTGTTGTTGAAGAATGTTATTGTTGATGTGCTGACATCCAGGACTGCAGTTTTGTATCCACAATTAGCTTAGTATTCTTTTAGGAAGTCCTATTTATTTGGTGGCAGCCTCCATTTGACCCTTTAAGAACTGATATTTCAGCAGCAATTAGAAAGGTTTGTGAGTACCAGACTGAACAAAGTCATTACTGCCCTGCATTTCTAGTGCATGATGGTGCAGGAAAACCCAATGATGCATTTTTATAACTGAAAATATACTGCCTCAATCTTCTGTCTGGAGACTGGCTTGGGACCTCCTTGGGCCTGTGTTTTGACAAAGGAAGTAGGGAATTGGTGTTTGGGAAGGAGGGCAAAAGACTAGTAGTTAGTTGGGGTTAGATAGAGAAGAATGGAATTGTCTATGCAGCAAGGCATAAGATTGTCTATCTACCAGGGAAGAACGAGGACTAGAATTAGTTTATTATTGTTTTACTGACTGTACCGAGGTACAGTGAAAAGCTTGCCTTGCATATTGTTCATACACATCAGATCATTACAGAGTTCACTGAGATAGAACAAGATAAAACCATTACAGTGCACAATGAAGTATAACAGCTGCAGAAAAATGTAGTACAGGTAAACAATAAGGTGTAAAATCATAATGAGGTAGATTATGAAGTCAGGAGTCCAACTTACTGCATTAGGGAACTATTTAACACAGGGGTCACCAACCTTTTTTGCACCGCGGACCGGTTTAATATCGACAATATTCTTGCCGACCGGCTGACGGGGTGGGGGTGTTAATATCAACTGTAATATAGGTGATAAGTCAACTATAAGTTATTTATAAATGCCTAATACACTCAATTTCATTTCTAAAAGGCTTTATCTAATGAATTCAATATTAAACACACAGTGCATATTTTCCTGACATGAATATAGTGAAAAGCCAATTATATCTCAGTTATAAGTCAATGGCATCATAACATTTTAAGTAACGTTTGGATATTAAACACACAGCACATATTTTCCTTGTATGAATATATAAAATCATTGCAACACATTAGTGAGAGGACAAGGTAAGGGCTGGAGGTCCCCATAACAGGTCACGGCGGTCGCAGTCCGGAGAGAATGACCGATCGAGCGAGGAGTGCGATAGGGAACGTGCCCACACCCTCCTTGTAGGTAGGTAGGTAGGATCTATCGGCCGACAAACAAACAAATATCGGCTCGAGGGATGACTTTCAGTAGATTGCAGCGAGGTAGCTGCTCTGCTACTTACAAAACCCTGAGCCGGAATTAGGTCATCTGTGAATATTTTAGCACCGGGTTCCCCACGGACATTCAGTGTGCTAAACAGGTTTAGAGGTGGCGCCCATCTGTAGCAATGGCACTTCTCGCCGGCCGCACGAGCTGGCCGGTTACCCGAGGCCAACCAGTGATCCCTGGCACAAGGGTATCACTGCGTTTAGGCGACTGATGACCTCGTGTGGGTAATGACTTTGCATGCGTTCAAGTTCAACAGTGGGCGGTGACAGGGAATGAGGAAAGGTACAGCTGATTCTCATCATTTCATATTGACAAATCATACTGTTTCCTTGCACATGCTTTGCAGCCCGGTGGTTGGGGACCACTGATTTGACAGACTTATAACAACAGAATGGAAACTGTTGTTGAGCCTGGCGGTATGTGCTTTTGTATGTTCTGCTGGATGGGACAGGGGAGTAAGGAGAATGAACAGAGTGTGTGGGGTCTTTGGTTATGCTGGCTGTTTTACTGAGGCAGTGAGACTTAGAGTCCAGGCTGTGAGCTTGATAAGAGATTGGGGAGAATGGGGGGGGGGGGGGGTGACGGGAACAGTGGTTCGTAAAGGTGGTGGGTAGAAAATTATGCATCTTTTTTAGGTGGATGACCAGGGGAGGGTTGAGAGGGAAGAAAAGAGAGAGAGAAAAAGATAAGAGACTAGGGTGAGTCTCAGGCTGTGTGCGATGTGGTTGGGACATGGGCAAGAAATTGGGTATGTTGCTAATGTTGTTACAGTGAAGTGCTGTGGTTGGAGGGGTAATGTGCACAAGGATAGAGGTAAGCAGTTCTCTTACCCTGCAGGCAGGATGTTGTGGAATTAAGAGTAGATTGTCCATCACTGCCAATAATAAGTGACCCAAGAAGTATATGATCTGAATTTCCTGGCTGTATTCCAAAAGGAGTGTTGAATAGGGATGACATCATTCAATGTACCCAGAAACAGAAATCACATGGGGATCACATGGGTGTCAGATGTTGGGAAATGAATGGTCACGTTCCCAGCTGCCACAGTATGAATGGAAAACAGATGCAGTTGTCATCCATTTGAAGTGAAAACCATTTCCAATCATATAGTGCAGTTATAAGTCCAGCCTTCTGCGTGGGCTTGGCATAAGGGTATGAGTTAAGCCATTTCCTTCTAAGTGCTGATGAGCAATTATAAATAATACATAGCATTTCTATTAACTACAATTTTATTTAAAATATAAGTATTCAGATTATTATTACAGCGCCATGTAAGCGTCGGGGGTAGAACAACATTATTACAACTTGACCCTTCAGAGGTCAGAGTTCAATTTCAGCACTGCAGACAAGGCGTTTGTACGTTCTCCCCATGGCTGTGTGGGTGCTCCAGTTTCCTCCCACAGTCCAAAGATGTATCAAATAGTAGGTTAATTGTCCTGTGATTAAGCCACAGTTAAATAGGTGGGCTACAGGTGGCATGGCTTGTTGGGCAGAAGGGCCTGTTCTGCACTCTATTTCTAAATAAATAGATCAATAAATCTATTCAAGTTGCATTCAAGAGATGCATTCAAGAGAGAGTTAGATAGAGAGCGGGGTCAAGGGATATGGGGAGAGGGCAGGAACGGGGTACTGATTGTGTATGATCAGCCATGATCACAGTGAATGGCGGTGCTGGCTAGAAGGGCCGAATGGCCTACTCCTGCACCTACTGTCTATTGTCTATTCAGGCCTTCAAACATGGAAGACAGATCACAAATCCCATGTTTTTTTTTAATTAGAAAAGCATCAGTTATCCCTGAGTCTAATTGACCATTTCATGTGATTGATGATATTTAACTTGCAGCCTATTGGAGTAACCTGGCCCTTACCCTAGTTCTTCATATCCCAGGAGGCTTAGCTCTTGGTGCCTGATATATCTAGAAAAAGCAGATCTGCTGAAAGATTTATGATGATTTTTAGAAGATGCAAGCATCGCAGTGAGCTTTGACAGCCAGCAACCCCTCTCACTTATGTTCTTCTCCTTCTTCACTCAAGGCCTGTCAGAGATTCCTGAGACAGAACACGAATGAGAAAAGAGTTGCTAAGATCAGTATACTCCTCATAGTCCAGAGCACTGCCTAAAACTTTGTTTTTAAATTCATGAAAATTTGCTTTCAGTTACATAACTATAAGCCTGACAAGTCACATTTGTTAAATAAAATGGAATCAGTGCTGTTGTCGGATCACAAACAAGAGAAAATCTGCAGATGCTGGAAATCAAAGTAAAGCACACAAAATTCTGGAGGAATTCAGCAGGTTAGGCAGCACCAATGGAAAAGAGTAAACAGTCAATGTTTAGGGTTTGACACCCTTCATCAGGACCAGAAAAAAGAGATAAGAAGTTGGAGGCAATGTTCTTCTAATTTGTCCCACCAGCTACCTACAGTCGACATTTAAGGCTGAGACCCTTCATCAGGACTAGAAAAGAGAGATAAAAGTCAATCACAGTACTGTTGTACTACTGTTTGGTTTTGGCATTGTATGACTAAATCCCACTTACTTCTCTTTTTTAGGCATTGCTGAGTTAAGTCAATGAAGGTTTTCAGTGCAGGCTTGGGGGATAATGGTGCTGATTAACAAGATCAATGTTAATTTATTCTGAAATGCCTCTGCATTTTTGGTAAACATTGCACACAACCACTGTATATTCTGGTAGTCCACAAAATCTATATAGGATTTCACTGCACTGGAAGACAAGACCCACTGGGAGCAGGAGACCTCTGTCAGCTGTCATACTCTGCATAGAAATGGAGAACTCTCCATTGTATCAGGTGGCGTTAATGGCAAACATTCTGCATGTGGGTCTTGTGGGTCAGGTTTCCACAAATACCAGGTATTGTACTTCTAGCCTTATTGCCCTGTCATATTTACAGCCTGAGACTTATACAATGGAACTTCTGCGAGACCTCAACCAGTGACACCTGCTTTTATCCCTGACCTGGCTGCAAGCCAATCTTGTCCACTTGCTCGCTTATAAAATACAATCAGTGGTAGAAAAGCTGAAAATAATATTTAACTAGTCAAACTGTGTTCTGTTCAATGTTATCTTCTTGACTTCTGCATCAATTTCTGGTTGGTTTACAGCTCTTGTGCATTCTGAGAAGAGAAATAAGGGGAAGGGGAAGGCTGGAAAGCAGGTGAGAGAAGGAAGTGCATGCCCACATCATTGGGCAGGAGGACAGGAGGAGAATGAGGCATAAGTATACAGTCATTAGTAATGCGTTAGATTTGCTGTGAGTCCCAGCCTTAGCAGTGACCATTCACCTAATAGCAACAACTTTCTCTTGGGAGACAGGTAATGCAGGATCTCCTGACCTCTTGAGATCGATTCTGGTGCTTCAGATTTTGTGCTCCCTTAACAGGTCAGTAGTTGTCGTGCTGTGTGTTCGACAGGCAGCCTGTCATGACTGATTAGCCAGTAGGAAGAGTTTGTTTTGATTGGCAGATGTGGGCCTTTCAGCAGTGTCACATCTCTAATACTGCAGTGGAGCAAACGAATTTTAGATATGCCCTGATTTAGTGATTATTGGCAGGCACGCAGTGGAGCGTGGTGAACTTGAGCACTTCCTGTTGTAATTGTGAGACTATGGGCTTTGAAGATGTGCTTGCTCACTCTGATTGTTCATTTCTGTAGCAGCATCTTTAGGTCCTTCACTGCTCTGTGCTCCTGTTGCACTCTGATCCGACGTTTGGCAGGGGTATGTTGGTCCCTGAAGATGTAGGATGTCCCTTTCACGTGGAATCTACCTGATTAACATTTCCAAAGCAGCATCCATATATTTCAGACTATACTGTGGCCCAAACTCTTGTCAGTTTTCTTTGTATTTCAGACACGATACATTTGTGCCCATCTGCCTGTCCCAACTTCAATGTATCTTCCCCTGTATACAATGCATGTTAACTTTAAGATTCACAGCATTGAGCCCCAGTTAATGAGTCAGTGAATTGACAGCACAGTGCATGATGTCTGAGCACTGAGATCATTGAAAGGACTAGCTAACTTGAAACTGTTGTGCTGCCTTCATTTCATTCAGCGTGCAGAGGTTGATTTCATAACATGAGCCCTCAGCCCTCTGTTAGGGACTGCCCAATATATCTCTGCATCACTGGTTCCCTTTGTGTTCCTGCTTATCACTATTCGTATTGTATGTCTCCACCCATCATCTGCTTACCTCTGTCTCCTGACTCCCCCCTCCTCTACGTGGCTCAGCTTGCCTTTCATCCTTCACCCAGTCCACCAATCACCTACCAGCCTCTAATTCACCCTGTGCTCTCTCCTCTCTTGTACTGACGATTTTTCTTCTCCGTGCACAGTCCTGATGTGGGGTTGTGACCCAGAATCTGGATAGTGCTCCCCTTCCTCACAGATTCTGCTTGACTGGTTGAGTTCCTTTGGAAGGTTGTTTGTTGCTTCAGATTACAACGTCTGCAGTCTTTTTTTGTCTCCAAATTAGTTCCATGTGTGAAAGATTGTTATCCTTCCTTCTTCATATGATAAGATAAAGGTAACTGGCATAAACCACCAACCCCCTCAACAATGCCATCTAAAGATCATATGAAAACAAGTCCAGATATGGTTCAGTAACTAACCCGTGAGTAATTTCCTCACTGCTCACCCCGTCAGTGTTAGTTTCACTACAGGAGCATCTTTAGACATGTGAAGATGAGGCTGATTTTCCTTCCTTCCTTAATCTTGGGTACTAAGGCCAAGAAAACTGACTCTAGTCCTATGTGGGAGTGACTGAGTGGCTGTTCAGCAAAGTATTTTCACTTTATACTGGGCAACGCCTTTACCCAATCTGCGTCAGAGATGTTAAAAATAAGGTCTGTTTCATTTGAAAGGAGTCATTAAACAGCATCTTAATTGTAAGCCACGTTATTACTCATCAATCATGTTCCTGTATCAAACCAATTTTTTTTAGCTTTGTAATCTGACAAACAGCTCTGATAATTTACATTTTCTGGCTTGCAGAGGTATTTTGTAGGCTTTAATTAAGAACATGAAGCACATCTGTTGTGTTCACTTGAACATATCTTATATTTTATTTTTAAGACTTCCTATGTTCCCTAACATAAGAAACTGAGCATGAATATTTGATGCTGCAGCCATGTTTGCAGTGAATTGACATTGAAGTATGGTGATTTGATTACTTCATCTGAAGAATCTCCTTTAGCTGCTCAGTACCATTGGGAAATCATCACAGTTTAAGATTACCGAAAGGGAGTGCTTGGATTATTTTGCATTTATTCTGAATATTTTCTCTTTGTTGTCCTCTTTTGTTTATTTTTTGCCCTCTGGTCTCTCCCTTTCTCATGTAAAGGTACTGACAATAGATGTAGAAAGAAGTGACAGCTTGCTGCAGTGCCATATTTACTCCTTTCCTAGTAGGGCTCTTATTATCGAGCACCTATTGTAGAGGCTAATACTACTCCCAAATAAGTATGTTAATCCAATTTTTAGAATGGCTGTATGAACTTGAACATGGGTAACTTGTTTCTTTCATGAGGCTAACATTGTTGGTACCAACCTATCGTTTTCATTCAATCATTAAACTTTACTCTCTAAATCACTCATAGCTTTGCACGTGACGTGAACAAACAATTGAGCTATTTGGGAGAGGTGGATGAATTATACATTAACTATAATCATAGAGTTATGAGTGCGATACTGCTACAAGTAAGATTTTCATTGTACTTGTGCATTTGACAATAAAGTTGGCTTTGACTTTGATTTTGAGTGCATTCTGTGGTCACCTAAGTTACTAAGACTGACCTTGTTCAGATAATTCGTCTGGCAAGAGTTGAACATCACACCTGTAATTCCACATCACCCTTCAGCTCTCTTCTTACAGTGAAACTGATGATGTTTTTAGATAACTGAAAAGTATCCTAAGAGGCTAAACAGCTATGGAGGCTACCACTATTACCAGAGTTTCTGAGTACAGTCCTCAATAGGTATTGAAAGGAAGCAATTGAACTGTTGTGCCTTCCATGCCCAAAGACTCAAATGACTCCAATTCTCCAAACACCAAGATAAGGAAGCACTGGAGTCCAGAGGACATAGGACCATTTGGCCAATCAAGTGTTCTCTGCCATTCAATCATGGTTGATTTATTACCATCTTGACCTCATTCTTCTGCCTTCTCACTCAACCTCAGTGGAAGTCCCTGCCTGCATTTACCTTATCTATGCTCCTCATAATTTTGTATAACTCTTAGCAAATTTCCCCTCAATCTTCTACAGTTCTAGGGAAAACCTATTTAATCTTTCACTATAACTCAGATCCCCAAGTCCTGGCAACAAACTTGTAAATTTTCTCAGCAATCTTTCAATCTTAGTTACATCTCCTCTGTTGGTACGTAACCAAAGCTGCTCACAAATTAGGCCTCATCAGCGTTTCATACACTTTCAACATAAAATCCCAATGCTTGTACTGAGTACATTGATTTATAAAGGCCAAGGTGACAAAAGTAACTTTACAAACCCATCTACCTGTGATGCCACTTCCAAGGAATTGTAGATCTGTATTCCCAGATGCCTCTGTGGTACCGCACTCTCCAGTACCCTACCTCTCACAATAGAAGACCTACCCTGGTTGGTCCACCCAAAGTGCAACACCTCACACTTGTCTGCATTAGCTACCATCTGCCAGTTCTCTTCCCATTGTTCCAGCTGGTTTAGATCCCACTGCCAACTCGTAGTCTTCCTTGCTGTGTATTAAACCCCCAGTCACGGTGTTATCTACAATTTTCCTGATCCAGTTTACCGTATTATCATCCAGATCGGTGGTGTACCTGTGGATGATAAACTACAATGGACCCAGCACTGATCCCTGAGGCACACCAATAGTCAGTAGTCAGTAGTCAGAGAAGCAGCTCTCTACTACCACGTGGGCTTCTCCCACAAATTAACTACCTCATCTTGAACACCAAGCGACTGAATCTTTCTGACCAACCTCCCATGCAGGACCTTGTCAAAAGCCTTGCTAAAGTCGCTGTAGATAACATCCACTGCCTTCATCAATTTTCTTGGTTTCCTCCTAGAAAAATTCTGTAAGATTGTTTAGGCATGGCCTACCACACAAAAAGTCATATTAACTGTCCTTAATCAGTCCCTGTCCATCCAAATAGTTACATATTCATCTAGTCCCATAGAGTACCTTTCAATATCTTTCACACTACTGATGTCAGGCTTACTGGCCTAAGGTTTCAGGCTTATTTTTAGAGCCTTGCTTCAACAACTGAACAACATTAGTTATTCTCCAATCCTCTGGTACTCCAACCCTGGCTAAAGTTGTTTTAAATATCTCTGCTAGGACCCCTGCAATTTCTGCACTAGCCTCCTATTGGATTCAAGGGAACACCTTGCTAGGCTGTGGGAATTTATCCACCCTAAATTGCTTCAAGACAGCAAACACCTCCTTCTTTGTAATCTGTGTCGGGTCCATAACCTCGCTGCTGGCTTACCACACAACTTAGACTCTGTGTCTGTTTCCTGAGTAAATACAGATGCAAGAACTCCTTTTAAGATCTCCCCAATCCTTTTGTCTCCATGTATAAATTACCATTTGTTCTTCCACAGGACCAATTATGTCCCTTGCTACCATTTTACTCTTAGTATATCTGTAGAAGTCCTTAAGATTCTCCTTCACCTTGTCTGCGATCGCAGTCTCAAGCCTTCTTTTAGCTCTCCTGATTTCTTTCTTAAGTGTTCTCTTGCATTTCTTATACTCCTCAAGTACTTCGTTTGTTCCTGCCTGCCTGTACCTGCCATGCTCACCTTTTTTTTTATTAACCAGGGCCTCAATATCTCTTGAAAATCAAAGTTTCCTATACCTTTTATCCTTGTCCTTTTATTCTGACAGGAACATAGAAACTTTGAACTCTCAAAATGTTGCTTTTCACTTACCAAGAACACCTTTGCCAGAAAACAGCCTGCCCCTTTGCCAGATCCTTTTTGATACCATCCAAATTGCCCTTTCTCCAATTTAGAATCTCAACCCGCGGACCAGACCTATCCTTTTACATAATTACCTTGAAAGTAATGGCACTGTGGTCATTGGATGCAAAGTGTTCCCCTACACAAACTTCTGTCACCTGCCCTGCCTCATTCCCAAATAGGAGATCAAGTATCACAAAGGTTGTTCTCTTGTTAGGACTTATATATATCGATAAGAAAACACATTTGACAAACTTGATCCAATCTAGTCCTTTTTACAGTATGGGAGTCCCAGTCAATACGAGAAAAATTAAAATCGCTGACGATCTCAGCCTTGTGTTTCTTGCAACAGTCTGTGATGTCTCTACAAATTTTCTCCTATAAATCTTGTGGACTGTTTGGTGGTCTATAATATAATCCCAAGAACAAGGTGTTACCTTTCTTATTCCCCAATTCTACCCATAAAGCCTCACTAGATGAGTTCTCCACCGCTGTGACATTCACCCTGATTAGTAATGCTACCCCCTCCCCCTTTAATCCCTCCCACACTATCATTTCTAAAACAACGGAACCCTTGAATATTGAGTTGCTAGTCCTGCGCCTCCTGCACCAAGTCTCGCAAATGGCTACAATGTAATAATTCCACATGCATATCTACGCCTTACACTCATCTGCTTTTCCTACAGTATTCCTTGCAGCTCAGAATCCTAGTCCCACCTTTTGATTTACTGATTTTGTATGTAGGCTTAACAACATCTTTCTCCTCAACCATTCCACTATGTGTTCTGGAGCTCTAGTACCTATTGCTGTGCAACTCTAGTTTCATCAGCCTGTGCAGCACAAACAAACCTTCCCATTAGGATATTAGACCCTCTCCAGTTCAAGTGCAAACCATTCTTTGTGTACTGGTCCCATCTTACCTGGAAGAGTGCCCAACAATTTAAAAGTCTTATGGCTCCTCCAGCACCATCTATCTTCTTAGCCGTGTGTTAAACTCTGTGGCCTTCCTAATTCTGGCCTCGCTATCACTAGCAAGTGGTATGGTTAGCAGTCCTGAGATCACATTTCTAGAGGTCTTGTCTTTAACTTAGCACCTAACTTCCTGAATATGCTTTGCAGGACCTTGTCACCCCTCCTATCCATGTCTATCAGCCCCTCAGCATTCTGAATTATCTAAATGTGCACTAAGAAAGAAAGAAAGAAAGAATAAATAATGAAAAGAAAATCTACCTATGAATCTCATCACCAAAGCCTCAACTCCCCATTCTAACATTGGCCCACTCATTCAACAGCCACTTCACTTAGACCTAACTTCTTTTTGTTGGATCTTGTCAGGTATCTTAACTGTGCACAATTCAATTTGACCTTGGGAAGTATGGCACGCAAAATGTGCTGACGCTGCCCCCTTTTAAACTCTTTCCCCTTTGATGTAATCCAATATCCCTCTGGTACACAAAATGTCATGTTTCAGTATTTACTTGCTTGTTAGTGTTTACCATCATGACTGCACTCCCTACTAATGGAAGTGGCCTGGCCTCTGTACATTCCAGTGGTATTGCTACAAGAACAAGAATTCTCACCCACAGTGTGGAGTAGCCCGAATTATTCTAAGAAGCAGCTAAGCTCTCAATAGAAGCAATACTTCGAGAGGCAGAGTGGTAGAATGTGGAAAGGAGGTTCTGAGATTGGAGAAGGCAAAATTAGAACGGGGGAAATAAAAGGCAAGAAGCAGGTAAGAAAGATCAGGGAGATACATCTTGGAAGAAGGGGCTGCATTAAATGGGGTGGAAAGCCTTGGGAAACAGATTGAATGCTAGCTGAGTGTAATATGTTAGCAGAATAGTAGCTTGATCCAGAAGATTACCAGTTTGAACCGAGGAGAAAGAGAAAAGTACCATTCTGAAATGGGAGAGAAGAGTACAGCTTCAGTGAACAGTTTTGTCTATCAGGTAGGGGGAAACCCTCTCTATGCTAGAGGTGCTCCATAAATACAAACTATTGTTATGATATATGAAATTCACCCTCAGTATTGTGTTAAATTCACCACAGGTGACATACTGACATTGAAATCGATTTCTGAAATCTCAGGAGGAGAGTTTTTGCACAAATGACGGCATAAAATTCTCCATGAGCTTTGTCCCAGTGTGAAAGTTGGAAAGTAGGACGGTTAGGAGTGAGAAACTTGCTGGAGAAATGAGTGTTAGGTGGGTTAGTTCGTCAAATTAGTCAGATTTTACTAGCATGAGAAACAACATTTTATTTCTTGCACTAATTCATGCTGTCAAGAGTTCATTTCTAATTTATATGTCAAGGAGTCAAAAGATCTCAACCTTAATCCATTTTAGATAAACAGATTTTCCTGTTTTCTTTTCCACTTTATTCCAATTATGCTCCATTTGAACCACCAATAAGTGACCTTTTACAGTTTCCAGTCACACTTTAATTGCTCACAGGCATCGATTAGGGTGAAAAGCAAAGTGTTGTCAAGTTCAGTCCCACCCACAGGTGGATCTGTTCCATCAGTTGTCTATGGAGGGGCAATACTAGAAACACACAAAAATTTATAATTTAAAACAAGGCTCACCAGCTAGCAAATGAATGATTGCAGGAGAAATTATAGACAATAGACAATAGGTGCAGAAGTAGACCATTCGGCCCTTTGAGCCTGCACCGCCATTCTGAGATCATGGCTGATCATCTACTATCAATACCTGGTTCCTGCCTTGTCCCCATATCCCTTGAATCCCCTATCCATAAGATACCTATCTAGCTCCTTCTTGAAAGCATCCAGAGATTTGGCCTCCACTGTCTTCAGAGGCAGTGCATTCCACACCCCCACAACTCTCTGGAAGAAGTTTTTCCTTAACGCTGTCCTAAATGACCTACCCCTTATTCTCAAACCATGCCCTCTGGTACTGGACTCTTCCAGCATCTGGAACATATTTCCTGCCTCTATCTTGTCCAATCCCTTAATAATCTTGTATGTTGCAATCAGATCCCCTCTCAATCTCCTTAATTCCAACGTGTAGAAGCCCAGTCTCTCTAATCTCTCTGCGTAAGACAGTCCGGACATCCCAGGAATTAACCTCGTGAATCTGCGCTGCACTTCCTCTATAGCCAGGATGTCCTTCCTTAACCCTGGAGACCAAAACAGTACACAATACTCCAGGTGTGGTCTCACCAGGGCCCTGTACAAATGCAAAAGGATTTCCTTGCTCTTGTACTCAATTCCCTTTGTAATAAAGGCCAACATTCCATTAGCCTTCTTCACTGCCTGCTGCACTTGCTCATTCACCTTCAGTGACGGATGAACAAGTACTCCTAGATCTCTTTGTATTTCTCCCTTACCTAACTCTACACCGTTCAGATAATAATCTGCCTTCCTGTTCTTACTCCCAAAGTGGATAACCTCACACTTATTCACATTAAACATCATCTGCCAAGTATCTGCCCACTCACTCAGCCTATCCAAGTCACCCTAAGTTCTCCTAACATCCTCATCACATGTCACACTGCCACCCAGCTTAGTATCGTCAGCAAACTTGCTGATGTTATTCTCAATGCCTTCATCTAAATCGTTGATGCAAATCATAAACAACTGTGGTCCCAATACCAAGCCCTGTGGCACCCCACTAGTCACCACCTGCTATTCCGAGAAATACCCATTCACCGTTACACTTTGCTTTCTATCTGCCAACCAGTTTTCTATCCATGTCAATGTCTTCCCCCAATGCCATGAGCTCTGATTTTACCCACCAATCTGCTATGTGGGACCTTATCAAATGCCTTCTGAAAATCGAGGTACACTACATCCACTGGATCTCCCTTGTCTAACTTCCTGGTTACATCCTCAAAAAACAATAGATTAGTCAAACATGATTTACCCTTGATAAATCCATGCTGGCTCGGCCCAATCCTATCACTGCTATCTAGATATGCCACTATTTCATCTTTAATAATGGATTCTAGCATCTTCCCCACTACTGATGTTAGGCTGACAGGATGATACTTCTCTGTTTTCTCCCTCCCTTCTTTCTTTAAAAAGTGGGATAACATTAGCCATTCTGCAATCCTCAGGAACTGATCCTGAATCTAAGGAACATTGGAAAGTGATTACCAATGCATCCGCAATTTCCAGGGCCACCTCCTTTAGAACCCTAGGATGCAGACCATCTGGACCTGGGGATTTGTCAGCCTTCAGTCCCATCAGTCTTCTCATCACTGTTTCCTTCCTAATGTCAATCTGTTTCATTTCCCCTGTTACCCTATGTCCTTGGCCCATCCATACATCTGGGAGATTGCTTGTGTCTTCCTTAGTGAAGACAGATCTAAAGTACTTAATAAATTCTTCTGCCATTTCTCTGTTTCCCATAACAATTTCACCCAGTTCATTCTTCAAGAGCCCAACATTGTTCTTAACTATCTTCTTTCTCTTCACATACCTAAAAAAGCTTTTGCTATCCTCCTTTATATTCCTGGCTAGCTTGCGTTCGTACCTCATTTTTTCTCCCTGTATTGCCTTTTTAGTTAAGTTCTATTGTTTCTTAAAAATTTCCCAATCATCTGTCCCTCCCACTCACCTTAGCTCTGTCATACTCCCTTTTTTTTAATGCTATGCAATCTCTGACTTCCTTTGCCAACCATTGTGGCCCCTTTCCCCCCTTTGAATCCTTCCTTCTCTGGGGGATGAACTGATTTTGCACCTTGTGCATTATTCCCAAGAATACCTGCCATTGCTGTTCCACTGTCTTTTCTGCTAGGATATCCGTCCAGTTAACTTTGGCCAGCAACTCCGTCATGGCTCCATAGTCTCCCCTGTTCAACTGCAACACTGACACCTCCGATCTGCCCTTATCCTTCTCAAATTTCAGATAAAAACAACATATTATGGTCACTACCTCCGAATGGCTCCTTTACTTCAAGATCGCTTATCAAATCCTGTTCATTACACAAGACTAAATCCAGAATAGCCTTGTCCCTGGTCGGCTCTCATACAAGCTGTTCCAAGAATGCATCCCATAGGCACTCTACGAACTCCCTATCCTGGGGTCCAGCACCAACCTGATTCTCCCAGTTCACCTACACGTTGAAATCCCCCATAACTACTGCGACATTACCTTTGCCACATGCCAATGTTAACTCCCTATTCAACTTGCACCCAATATCCATGCTACTGTTTGGTGGCCTGTAGACAACACCCATTAGGGTCTTTTTGCCCTTACTGTTCCTCAGTTCTATCCACACAGATTCTACTTCTCCTGATCCTATGTCCCCCCCCCCCCCCTTGCAAAGGACTGAATCTCATTCCTTACCAACAGGGCCACCCCACCCCCTCTGCCCACATTTCTGTCCCTACGATAGCATGTATATACCCTTGTACATTCATTTCCCAGGTCTGATCTCCCTGCAGCCATGTATACTGCAGCCAATTATACTGGGAATATATAGAAGGTTATAAGTAAGTAAAAAAAAACTTTTGGTTACTTTCAGTTTTCTTGCATTTTCAAAATACATCCAATCCTTTTTTGGTCTAGCATCTTAGCCTGTGATGAATTTGTGCAGTGTCTGTGAATGTGCAGCGTAATCCTTGTACAGTAACTTAGTTTTGGTGCCCCCTGGTGGACAAGTCTAAAATAAAGGTATTTCTTTTAATTTTACTGAATTTATTTATAGAAGTTTAGTAAATGTTAATAAACTTGAGTTTTCAATGATACATTAAAGAGCCATTCTAAGGGTTTCAGCTTGATTAGTCAGCAAATAGAAAGTAAACTGGTGATGTCTGATAATCATCCACAAACCAACAATCAATGATCCACAATCAACACCAGCTCCATAGCAAAGAAAGCCCATCAGCGTCTCTACTTTCTGCGAAGGCTGAGGATAGTCCATCTCCCACCACCCCCCCCCCCACCTCCTCATCACATTCTACAGGGGTTGTATTATCCTGAGCAGCTACATCACTGCCTGGTTCGCACCATCTCGGATTGCAAGACCCTGCAGCAGATAGTGAGGTCAGTTTAGAAGATCATTAAGGGTCTCTCTTCCCGCCATCACGGACATTTACACTAAGTGCTGCATCCGCAAAGGAAACAGCATTATGAAGGACCCCATGCACCCCTCATACAATCTCTTTTCCCTTCTGCCGTCCGGGAAAAAGGCTCCGAAGCATTCGGACTCTCACGACCAGACTATGTAACAGTTTCTTCCCCCAAGCTATCAGATTCCTCAATACCTGAAGCTTGGACTAACACCTTGCCCTACTGTCCTGTTTATTATTTATTATAATGCCTGCACTGCTTTTGTCCACTTTATGCAGTCCAGTGTAGGTCTGTGGTCTAGTGTAGCTTTGTCTGTGTTGTTTTTTTGTATTATTACGTAGTTCAGTCTAGTTTTTTGTACTGTGTCATGTAACACCATGGTCCTGAAAAACGTTGTCTCATTTTTACTATGCACTGTACCAGCAGTTAAGGTCGAAATGACAATAAAAGTTGACTTGACTTGACTTGAAACTATATTGCAGAAGAATGTAAAACCAATGTTCAGACAGGGGTTTCCTTCAGTCATAATGACTACAAAGTTCCTATGCAAAATAGTTTTCTATGTTCAATAAACTTTTAGTTGTATAAATCATTGCTCAGATATGGTTTAGTGTACATTTAACCCATGCCACAACTAGTTTGCAAATGCAAACACGAGGAAATCTGCAGATGCTGGAAATTCAAATAACACACACAAAATGCTGGTGGAACTCAGCAGGCCAAGCAGCATCTATAGGGAGAAGCAATGTCGACGTTTCGGGCTGAGACCCTTTGTCAGGACACACAACGAAGGGTCTCGGCCTGAAACGTCGACATTGCTTCTCCCTATAGATGCTGTCTGGCCTGCTGCGTTCCACCAGCATTTTGTGTGTGTGGTTTGCAAATGTTTTCTTTTTCTCATTCAGTCATATGGATCTCAACAGTTTAATACTGACTGAGCATAAATGTCCATCCAGTTTGTAATTGGTTACACTTTGCAGTATTGTTTTAAATTAGGTGTTAATTTGGGAAAATATGTCCAGAAAATATTTTATCAATTGATTTTCTAATAAATGAGGACCACTTGTTGTAGAAAGAGAAGCATTATCAGAATAGATCCAGTGTTCTAGATGTAGAGGGAAGGGTGAGCCCATGTCTCACAGCCACCAAAGCACATCCTGAGGAACTGCTCCTCAACTCAGTGTCATCTCTGTTTCTGTCCCCTCAGATACAGCCTGACCTGCTGAGTATTTCCAATGCTGTCTGCTTTTATTTTAGATTTCCAGTATCTGTATTTTTGTTTATTTTCAATTAATTTCCCTGTGCTTGAAAGGTCACATTTAGCTATTCTTGAACTCCTGTCCTCCGTGGAGTGAAGATGCTCACACAAAGTCATTTGGCAAGGCAGGATGATCAAGGATTTTAAGCCAGCATTGATGAACAAGCACTAATAAGACATTGGAGCAGAATTGGAACATTCGGCCCATCGAGTCTTCTCTGCCATTTAATCATGACTGATCCATTTCCTGTCCAACCTCATTTCTGCCGTCTCCTCGTAACCTTTCATGCCCTGACTTATTAAGAATCTAGCAACCTCCACTTTAAATACACTCAAGGACCTGTCCTCTTCAGCTGCCTGTGCCAATGAATTCTACAGATTCACCACCCTCTGGCTAAGGAAATTCTTCCTTATCTCAGTTCTAAATGGATGTCTCTCTATTCTGAGGCTGTGCCCTCTGGTTATAGACACCCCCACCATAGGAAACATCATCCCCACTTCCACTTAATCTAGGCATTTCACCATTTGATAGGTTTCAATGAGCTCCTACCTCATTCTTCTAAATTCCAGCTAGTACAAGACCTAAGTCATCAAACACTCCTCACATGACAAACCTTTCAGAATCATTTTCATAAACCTCCTTTGAACCCTCTCCAATGTCAACACATCCTTTCTTCAAAAAGGGTCCCTAGACTGCTCACAATACTCTAAGCAAAGCCTCACCACTGCTTTATAAAGCCTCAGGATTACATTATTGTTTTTATATTCTAGTCCTTTTGAAATGAATGCTAACATTGTATTTGCCTTGCACACCACCAACTCAACCTGCAAATTATCCTTTAGGAAATTCTGCACAAGGTCTCCCAGGTCATTTGCACCTCAGGTTTTTAAATTTTCTCCCCATTTAGAAAATACCCCATACTTTTTTTCCTTTAACCAAAGTACATGACCATACACTTCCCAACACTGTATTCCATCTATCACTTCTTTGTTCATTCTCCTAATCTGTCTAAGTCCTTCTGCAGTCTCCCTCCTTCTTCGACACGACTTGCCCCTCCACTTATCTTTGAATCATTCACAAACTTGGCCACAAAGCCATCAGTTCTGTCATCCAAATCATAAATATGTAATGTAAAAAGAAGCGGTTGCAATACTGACCCCTGCAGAACATCACTAGTTACTGGCAGCCAATCAGAAAAGGCTCCCTTTGTTCCCACTCTTTGCCTCCTGTCAATCAGCCAATGCTCTATACATGCTAGTGTCTTTCCTGTAATACTTTACTTTATTGTCACCAAACAATTGATACTAGAGCGTATAATCATCACAGCGATATTTGATTCTGCGCTTCGTGCTCCCTGGAGTACAAATCGACGTAAATATAATAAAAAATTAAATTATAAATCACAATTAGAAAATAGAAAAGGGAAAGTAAGGTAGTGCAAGTCAGGTCCAGATATTTGGAAGGTACAGCCCAGATCTGGGTCAGGATCCGTTCAGCAGTCTTATCATAGTCGGAAAGAAAATGTTCTCAAATCTGGCCGTATGAATCTTCAAGCTCCTGAACCTTCTCCCAGAGGGAAGTGGGACAAAAAGTATGTTGGCTCGGTGGGTCTTGTCCTTGATTATCCTGGCAGAACTGCTCCAACAGCATGCGGTGTAAAGTGAGTTCAAGGATGGAAGATTGGTTTGTGTGATGTGCTGGGCTGTGTTCATGATACCAGGGGCTCTTACATTATCTTGTTAAGTAGCCGCATATGTGGCACCTTTTCAAAGGCCGTTTGGAAATGTGAGTACACAACATCCACTGATTCTCCTTTGCCTATCTTCAAAGAATTCTTCAAAGAATTCCAACAGATTTGTCAGACAGGATTTTCCTTTAAGGAAACCATGCTGACTTTGGCCTATTTTATGATGTGCCTCCAAATACCCCAAAAACTCATCCTTAAAAACTGACTCCAACATCTTCCCAACCACATAGGTCAGGCTAACTGGCCTATAATTGCTTTCCTTCTGCCTCCTACCCTTTGTAACGAGAGGAATGACATTTGCAATTTTCCAGTACTCTGGAACCATTCCAGAATTTAGTGATTCTTGAAAGATTATTACTAATACCTTCACAATCTCCTGAAATATCTCTTTCAGAATCCTTGGGTGTAGTCCACAGTGAAGGCTGATGCCAAATACTCATTTAGTTCATCTGCCATTTCCGTGTTTCGCCTCACCCCCCCCCCCCCACCATTACTAACTATCCAGCATAATTTTCCAGCGGTCCAACACCTAATGTCACCTCTCTTTTATTCTATATATATATATATATCTGAAAAAATGTTTGGTATCCTCTTTTATATTATTGTCTAGTTTACTTTCATATTTCATCTTTTCACTCCTTCTAGTGTTCTAGTTGCCTTCTGTTGGTTATTAAAAGCTTCCCAACCCTCTAACTTCCCTCAAACCTTTTGCTCTGTTATATGCCCTCCCTTTTGCTTTTATATTGGTTTTGACTTCTCTTGTCAGCCATGGTTGTGTCATCCTTCCTTTAGGAAACTTCTTCCTTTTTGTGATGTACCTATCCCGTGCCATTCAAGTTGCTCCTAGAAACTCCAGCCATTGTTGCTCTGCTGTCATCCCTGCTAGTGTTCCCTTTCAATCAACATTTGCCAGGTCCTCTCTCATGCCTCTGTAATTCCCTTTACTCCACTGTAATATGTCCAGGTCGGGTTTGTGACTTGTGGGTTGGGGAGGTTGAGAAGGATGGTGATAATCTTCCCACCAGCTATGTAAATAAGAATGTTCAGTGTGCAGCAGAATAATAAATAATTTTCTTTCAGATTCCCTTGGCAGTTCTTCTCCAACTACCTCCTCATCACTCCAACCATCTCCTGCTGTTTCAACTCATACACAGCAATCGGCGAGTAGAGACCAGTTTCCTTCATCTCAAGATTCTGGTACTGAAGCTGGCTCTCGGAGAAGTGAATCGGACTCTACACTGTCTGCTTCCATGCCTCTGGATTATCTTATTTTATCCCAATGCGAGACCAAATCAATAGATACTGCCAGGTAAAAGATTTGGAAAGACTTCACAAATAAACGTTGTATAGAAGGCCACTGGTCACCAATGAGTTCATTATAAGGAAACCTAGCCACTTTAACCACTATTTTTTTTCTTTAGATGGTTTCTTTAGATGGTTACTCATTTCCTATACATTCTATACTGTCTCACTTTATTTAATTCATAGAATGCTATGCAGGCATTTTATCATTTAAGCTGATATAATTGCTGCCAGAATACCAATGAATACCAGCAGTCGACTATTTCTTCTAATTTTCTGTCCTCTGCTGTTACACTACTGATGTAGTTCTTCAGGCTTTGTCATTTCTGATTTCTTAACTAGTCTATATTACTCAAATCCAAATTGTGAATAATTGCATGAAGTTTCTCTGTTGGGGATTTCAGAACTCTGACTACTCCTTTTCTTGGCAAGGTATTGTCCAATAGAGCTTCATTGCTCGCAATTGTAAATGAGAACCTGGGCTGACTTTTGCTTCCCTGAGCTCAGGGCAGTGTTGCCTTTTCTGCAGAAGAGGCATAAGTCAGTCAGCTCCATTTCGCTCTGAACAGAACCTGCTCCGAATCAGCTTGTAAAGGGTTCATATACCCATAAAGGCCACAAGTCATTTGCGATCTTACCAAGTTATTGAGGGACAGAGTTTTCATTGGTGCTGAGAGTTTTTTATAGTGAAATCTCAACTATAGGGTGTCAATACTGAGTGTTTGATTATCGCTTGATTGTCACACATAACGAGGTACAGTGAAAAGCTTGTCTTGCGTACTGTTTATACAGACCAAATCATTACACAGTGCATTGAGGTCGAGTAATGCAAACCAATGCAGAATAAAGTGTAAAATGAAATTGCCAAAGCACAGTGACCAGGTAGAGAACCTTTCCAATATACTTCCATTTCTACAGGTGCCAGCCATTGGCTTTTAGGAAGAATATGTGCAAAGGTCAATGAAGAGGGGAATAAAGAAACTGCTCTTCTCCGAGAGGCATAGGCTCTCATTTCTTCATTGCTGTGCCTCCTTGCAGCTGACACACAAAACGATGAAGTAGGGTAATAGGACCCAGGAAGGGGCCTTACTGAAGTCTGGCAGGAAGCTTCACTGTACCTTCACTGAGTTGGCTGATCAGAGCACTGCGACAGCTCTCTCCAGCACAGTAATTGGCTTTAATGGGCTTGGTCTGAAAAAAAAACTAAAAGTTTCCTGCCTTTGATCATTGTCCAATGAATTTCCCAACTCCCTACCCCCTGCCATCTTGTGTAAAAAAGAAAATGGAAACTTATTGAAGTGAAGCTGACTTCTGGCTCATGTAATAGGGTTTTTTTTTAATATAACTCACTTTCTTATACAACACCAGGTTAATCAAATCAAATCAGTCCTAATGCCATCTAATGCAGGTGAATCTCTCCCACTCTCCTCACTCCTCTCTATCTCTCATCTCCCCTGTCCCCTGTCCTCTCTCTCCCCCTTCTCCCTTCCATCTTCTCCCTTACCCCTCCATTCCCCTTCTCCTCCCCCTCCACCCCTCTCCCCACTCTCTGCTTCTCCCCTTCTCTTCCCTCTCACCCCTCTCATCACTCCTCTCGCTCATACATGATGATTAAAGGCATGAAACTGAAGGCTCAGCATATGTAGAATATTACTTAGTGCTATCTGCTTCAAAAGAAAGTAAGAGAAAATTGTTTAGATGCAATATTAGGTACGAAGCAACCGCAGTGTCAAAGGTTGCACAAGTGACCATACTAATTGCAATGATAATTCCAATTTGTTTTTTGGATCCATGTGAATCATTGATTGTGAAAAGGATTTTGGATCATATTTCTCTGTTTTTATGATAAAGGTTCAAAAAAGATTCAATGGCTCATTTTTTAATCAAAATAAACAACTCTGAAATTCTCCCTCTTCGGATAGCCACAGAACCAAGAAAGAAAAAAATGACAGCATGATCATCAACCCCCAAATACCTCCTCCACGCACAAAAGTGAACAAAACGGAACAGGCGCATTGACCAGTATTTGTTCATTTTTACCAATAAATGTTCCATAAAATAATTTGGTAAAGCCTTCTGATTTGAAGAAACATTGCCTGAAATGATACTGTACAATATGGTCAGAAATATCTTGTTTCCAATAGCTACATGGTACTCTGATCAGCTTTTCTTATGGCTGTGGGTTGAAGTTCTGCATTAGGATTTCTGAACAAAATTGAGCTGACTGTGCAAGAAAGTTCACGTGGTGCATTTTTCACTTGAAGGAGAACGTTTACCTCTGTTCTGGTGAATCTTTCTCTCCCAGATTGATTACAGATCTCCCATCTCATAGAACACAGAATATAGAACGTAGGATATAGAACAATATAGCACTGGAACAGGCCCTTCAAATCGCAGTGTTGTGCCAAACCATTTAAATTATAATCAAATGGGCAACAAAACTATGCCGTCCTGCCTACACAATGTCCATATCCTTGCATTTTCCTCACAATGATGTGTCCATCTAAACATCTCTTAAAAGTCCCTAAAGTATTTGTCTCTATCACCACACCAGGCAGTGCATTCCAGGCATCCACCACTCTCTGAATTTACTCCTTGAATTTACCCCCTTCACCCTAAATGCCTGCTTTCTAGTATTGGTTGTTTCTACCCTTGGAAAAGATACTGCTTGTCTACTTGATCTATGCACGTCATTAGCTTCTACACCTCTATTATAGCTCACATCCTCTGATCCAGGTAGCATTCTGGTAAAGCTCTTCCACACACTCTCCAAAGCTTCAAAATCCTTCCTATAATGGTGTGACCAAAACTGCATGAAATACTCCAGATGTGGCCTAATTGCAGTCCAAGTGGAGCAAAACATCTTCCTGACTCACCTTTGTTCATGAGCTCTTGGCATCTGTGAAATGCCTCCATTATAACAGCCTCTACATTTACAATTAGGGCACCTGATATGTTTAGGGCCATTTCTGAGAATCCTGATAACAACACACGATATACTTTCTAAATCAGATAATTTTCTTTTTGCAGAAGCAACAGTTGTTCTCCATGTGATAAATCGTTTGATCATTCCTTTGAGTTGCCGGGATTAGAAGATGTTCAAGAGAATCTACAGCCCAAGAGCAGCACCCCAACACAGTTGTGTTGCAATGTACCAATGTACAAAAACTTGCAGGATTCGCAGATGGTCATCCTTCCCAACCAAGATCACAGTGGACCTTCATCTGCTTCTTCATCTCCATTGTCCGTTTATTCATTCTCACATATCTTTAACTTTGACAAAAACCACAATACATTACCCTTTGGGGTAACAGGGATTCATCTTTTATCAAACACCCCACCTCCACGGCCACCAAAGCCAAACCAACTTACTGACCGTGAAAAGACACACAAGGTGGTTGAGAATGGAGATGGTGCCTATGCTGTGAACCCAGCTCCAGTACCCAAGAGAATCCCTCTTTCAAGTCTGGAGAAAACAAGATATTGGAGAGGTAATATTCATGCATAATGTTTAGTTAATTAATCTGTTAATATTCCCAAATATTCAGAGATAATCCAAAAAGGCATGCTACAGTTTTTAATGCCTGGCATTGTTTTATATATCATACCCAAAGAATCTCTTGCTAATAAACCAGCTTCTGCTCCAAATGCTGAGTCATTCAGAACAAACCTGATCTTTTCCAAGTTCTGCAGACTACTTGACCCTAAAATGATCTTCTGACTGTTATATTTCTTCCATTGCAAAGATTGTCTCCAGTAAGTTGCCTCACCTGGCCCCACCCTCTGCTGAAACCCTTATCCAGACATATGTCATTTTGGCTACTCGGGAAACTTATGTGCAACTTTTCCTTGTCTGATGTCCATCAACTGAAGTTGTCTTTTAATGCATTCTGATGGCAAACAGTAGAAGATCATGTTGGCTCTAGAGGAAATCCACTTCCCCACTTATTTCCCTATAATCTATTCTCTCACACATGCCCATTAAAATACCCCCTCTTTGTGAAACAATTTTGTCTTTTTCTTGCTCTCCACTGACTGCACCTGATCCATTGTTCCCATTCTCAATTGCCAATGATCAATTTAAAAATTGTTCACATTTTTTCTCGATGTCTCTGTAAAGGGTCTTGAGATATTTCTCTGTGTTAAAATGAGAATCTTGCTGTAGTTATTCAGTTAAGAAGAAGGCATTCTGCATAATCATTTATCACTTCCAACTTCCCTTGCCTTATTCAAGAAAGAGATTGAGAGATTGAGAAGAGGTAAACACTTTCTTGTGCCTGGAGCACTATTCAATAAAAAGAATATGGGTCAAATGTGGACAAATAGGACTTGGTTAGAAGGGTATTTTGATCAGCGTAAATGAGTTGAGCCAATGGGTCTGTTTCCATTGCTGTATGAATCTGTGACTCTGTATCACTTTGCTACATTAAAATGTTATCCTTCGTCCCCTGAATATACAAATATCTATCAACCTCTTTCTGGAATAAATTGAGTGCCTGAGCCTCAACAGTTCTCTTTGGGAAAAATTTCCAAATGTTTTGGTAAAGAAATATACTTTGTTCTTGGTCTTAAATATATGACCACTTTGCTTAGATTCCAAATATCTCCCTGGGACTTCAGCAAAATTGTTGTTGTTCACCCTTGAACTGACAGGATGACTATTAGTGGTATATTTAATTGAAGAGATGAGTAGTTGAGGTGGAAGGGGGGGATCACAACCATGTCTAATTATGTTTAAATTTATGCTTAACAGACAACACAGTAATACCTACCAGACTATGAAATTCAACTTAATCAACTTCTTGTTTTAACACTAAGGATGGAATGAAATAGCACAATTACTATAATGGGAATATGTTAACATATTTCAAATGAAATTGATGTATCGATTATTTTAAAAATAATTACTTTTAATTAGGTTAATAATTTAGCTAAGTTATAAGGCAAATAATTTAATACAGACATATTCACTATGGAAGCAACAGAGAAACCAGTTCCACTCAGCATTACTAAAGAATCGTCAGAGAGGAATTTCTTATCTTGTTCATGGGGTTAAATGTGGATATCTAGGGTTGCTTTTCGGTTTCCTTCTTCCTCCAGAGTTATACTGCAACTCCACATCATTGGGAGATTTGGAAAGTAAATAGATTGCACAGTGTCGGTTTGTGTTACACGAGTGCCAGATAGATATTGAATTCACCAGAGAATGTTGAGACTTGTCAATTCTAAATGGCGTTGGAGGCCTTAAATCTTGCCAAACAAATTCTCTGGCAGGTCAAATGAACTTACAATGTGAGTTCTCACTCCTTCATGTGTCAAATTTTGTTGTTGAAAAAAAATGTAATATTAAAAACTTTTGACCATCTCTTTCACTGAAATTAAAATTTTCCTTCCCTCTTTCTGAACTTGATTTGCTATTGCTAAATAATCTGTATAATTTTCTCGTTCTGGTTTGTGGGGAGTCGCAGCTACTGCTGTCGCCTGATAGCTCAGGTCAACTGGACACAATTCTGACCTCCTGTGCTGCACATATACTGCATTCCTTCTCTGACCACATGCATTCTGCGGAGTGCTTCCATTTCCTCTTACGTAGGTGATATGCTAGGTGATAAATAAACTCATCTCAGCCTTCCAGACAGGTACAAGTATCAATTATAACGGATGTTTCGGTGACAAACTCTGCCATCTTCTAAAGGGATGATGCGAAAGAATGCATCTTCCCTGAAGAAGATGGCAAAGTTTGTCATCGAAACAGCAGTTATAATCAATACCTGTACCTGGCTGGAAGCCCAAGAAGAGTTTGTTCATTATACTTGCTGGGAAAACACCAGTTCCTTTTTCATGCTAGGTGGTAGTTTAATTCGGTTCTGTGAAGTATTCCTAGTGTTGGAGTGGCAGGAGAATCAGCAGGTTGTGCATAAAGGAATAAGTTTCCCCAAAATAAAAGGGACAAAGTGAGGGGTGGGATTGCTCTTAGAGTAAGCATAGAATCAATTGACTGATTAGCTAAGTGACCCTATGTTGTAAGGAAATATGAAAATAGATAATCCTTTGATGAATAGATTATAAAACTGTTGTTTATTCTGTTTATGCAGTCCAAGAATCCTCTGTAGAGAATGCTAGCTGAAATGACTTGGGACTTAGAGGAAGTTAGGGAGCAAAGCTCCGCAATAAGTTAGTGGAAGTATCCATTTATTGACCACTTACTGCAAGACTCTGTCTATTATGTTACTCCTTTACAGATAATTTTTATCACAAGCCAATAGATTTGGGCAAAGTACATCAAAAAAGAAACTATCAGATCTCAAAATCTTTAGCTACAGCTAAACAGTTTACAATGGTACGGTCAAGGTTTAAGAATAAAAAGTTCAAAGTTTGAAGTGAGACTCACAATAGACAAAAGAAATAGTGAGTTCACAAATTCACAATTAGTTTTTAAAGTTGTTAGTTGCAAAATAATGATGTGCACTTCAATCGTTTAACCAAATTTTGTGTTTCAGATGCTGAAGAGTGCAGTCTCTTTCCTTTTACTGATTACCAAGGGAATTGCATAACAATTGCAGAGGAAGCATTTAACGGAAATCTAGTGAGTACCATGTGTGAAGTGTAAATATCAGATGTGTCACCATGTCTGTTATATGGGAAACAAGGGAGTCTGGAAATGCATGCCCACTCAAGTTATTAGCACCAAATGAGCATGGCTGCAGAGAGAGAAAAAATCAGCTTCTATTTATCCTTACTTGCTTTTTGAAAGATGGCAGCGAGCCAGTATGTTCAGCTGTTGTGGCCCATAAAATGAAGGTACTTTAGAAGCATACTTGCTATTTTGCAATTATTGTTACAACTAAATGGTTTGCCGGATCATTTCAGAATAGTGGTTTTCAATGTGGGGTCATAGCCAGCGTTTGGGTATTGTAATATGCAAACTGGGTCACCAAAATTTATTTTACCCATGGCTTGCCCTTCACAGAGGGACATAAAGTATCTTGTTGCTGTATAATGTTTCAGCTGCTGTTCTCATGGAGACCTGCTGTTCTCAGTGACAGTTGTACTTGTGATTTCAAAACCAATCACTACTTGTAATCATCGGTAAATTCAATAGATGCAGTATGAATGCAGGTTCTTATTTATGCCAATGCATTGATAGCATGTACAATTAGGTTTATAATTAGCTAGTTATTATATTTGGACTGCACGGCAAAACATTTAGTAGAAATGACTTGCCTGACAAAAGGTTTGAAAACCACTGTGTTAGCCAATTGAAGAGTTAACCACTTTAACAGGTCCAGTAATGGACAATTAATTTCATTTCCTAATAGATAACAGTTTTTAATCATAGTCCAGTATTTAACAGCTCTTTTTTCTTTCAAGTCTGTTTACTTGACTAGTATAAATTCTTTTTCTGCATTTGTAAGGCTTGAATTCGCTTTTCTAAATCACTGGAATGATGTTTGCTTAATTGCCCAGTAACATAATCACTGCTGTCACAAGAACAATGGAACTGACAATCTATCTTACAAACCAATCAAATTTAAGATTTGGGAAATGAGCTAATTGTATCTATGATTTTTTTTAATGTTCTATCACTGAACAGCAGTGAACCATCTGACTGGTCAATCGAAGTTCTCTTTGGGAACTAGCTGACTTGATCATCATTTCTGATCTGGCTATTGTTCACAATTGGACTTAATAAAAAAAAAACTGGAGTCAGTTTAGGTACAAAGAAAAGATTTAGCTAGCTGTGAGCAAAGACAGAAAGGAAAAATTTGAAAAATATTTGAAGCATTTTAATTTTAAATTATCAAGTCACAATTTGTAAACGTAGAATAAGTTTTACTTATGTACCTCCTTCTCTGGGTTGCAGAGTTGGGAACGTCATAGAAACTCATCCCAAACTTAAAATGCTCCTTGTTCAAATCCTCACTTTCTACAGTGATTTTATTCAATTCTATTATTCTAAGCAAACAGTAAACTCCTAAACCTGGCACACAATGCTTCTCTTTACAATTGTTCCTTGACTTCCTGACCAACAGGCCACAATCTGTAGTGTAAGCGGTAGACTGCAACATCTTCGCAAGATTATTTTTAACACTAATGCCACACAAGGTTGTATCTCCAGCTCTCTACTCCCTATAAACCCATGCCTGTGTGGCTAGATTCTGCTCTAACTCCATCTGGTGAGGCTTAGTGTATGTCAACAATGAATTGCTCAGCAGTATCTCTACTTCTGCAGGAAGCTAAATAAATTTGGCATGTCCCCTTTGACTTCACCAATTTTTATCGATGCACCAGACATAGCATCCCATTTGGATGCATCACACTTTGGTATGGCAGCTACTCTGCCCATGACTGCAAGAAACTGCAGAGAGATGTGGAGACAGCTCAGCACGTCCTCTCCCTCTGTGGACCCTGTCTTTACTCCTCACTGCCTCGGTAAGGCCGCCAGCATAATCAAAGGTCCAATCCACCCTAGGCATTCTCTCTTTTACCCCTTCCCAATAGACGTAAGATACAAAACCCTGAAAGCACTTACCACCATGCTCAAAGATGACATCTATCCCACTGTTCTAATATTGAATGGTTCCATAGTATAAGATAGACTTCTAACCTCACAATCTACCTCATTATGATCTTACTGCTTATTATCTATCTGTACTGCAATAATTTATTCTGCACTCTTTTATTGTCTTACCCAGTACTATCTCAATTCCCTGTTGTAACGATTTGATCTGTATGAATGGTATATGCAACACAAGTTTTTCACTATCCCTCGGTAAATATGACAATAATAAACCAATTTACCAATCAGTATACCAATGCAACAATTTCTTGAAATTCATGGGAGACCAGTGAGCTTTAATTTTGACAAGGCAAGTTATCTCATATTTTAGATCAACTTGCAGTTCATGACACTCACCTTTCTTTCCAAAAGTTGCAGGAATCCTTACACACTGATAACATGCTCATAAAATTCCTTATTATTCTACCACCAAAATCTGGGTCAAATTTCAATATGGTTGGCCTAATGTTCCTCTTAATTCATTTGTACTTAGTTTATCAAGTGTACATTTCAAAGTAGAGCAAATAAATTGGGTTTTATGTAAACATAACTATTTCTTTCTCTTAATGCAGAAACTCTCTGGGCAGCATTGCAGTACCATGGACAGCACTGATGACAGCTATGTTCCAATGAATCCAGGGTCTTCTCCAATAATGCCTGCAGCTGATTGCACATCAGATGGTTACATTCCTATGAGTCCCGCTAGTAGTAATTTGGTCTTCCAATCAGTCACCGTAGACAATTTGCCATTATCTACAATTCCTACAGACATAGAACCTCCTCCAGTTAACAGGAACCTCAAGCCTAGAAGCAGAAAGAGTAAGAGTGATTTCAAATATCAATTGTATATTTATCTATATATGGAGTAAGACTTTATGGGAACATATCTGGGAATATAGCTTTTTTGCATGACTTGCTTCTGACATTGGAAGCACTGAGAATGAAAGGCTGTATGGGAAATCCACACCTAGAAATGCACTTGAAGTTCAAAGTTCAAAGTAAATTTATTGTCAAAGTGCATATTCTTCTCCATATACAACCCCGAGATTCATTTTTTGCAGGCACACACAATAGATCCATAATAGAATAATAACCATAATAGAATCAATGAAAGACCGCACCAACTGGGCTTTCAACTGGTGTGCAAATGACAACAAACTGTACAAATATAAAAATAAATAAATAAGCAATAAATATTGAGAACATGAGATTAACAGCCATTGAATGTGGATCCATAGGTTGTGGGAACACTTCAGTGATTGACAAGAGAAGTTGAGTGAAGTTATTCCCTTTGTTTCTCGAGCCTAATGGTTGAGGGGTAATAACTTTTTCTGAGTTGGGTGGTGTGAGTCTTGAGGCAGCAGTGAGAAGAGAACATGCCCTGGGTGCTTTTCTGTGACAACATTCCATGTAGTATGTTCAATGGTCAGGGGGGCTTTAACCATTGTGGACTGGGCCATACCTATTACTTTTTGTCAGCAATATCGAAATACAAGCCATACTCAACCTTTAACCTTCATTCAATTGGCACATAATTTACTCATAATTTGTTATGCTGATTTGGATATAGCAGGGATCTTATGGATGTGATAATGATATGATCAGTGGAGATGAAAATATTGTTGAGGTAGAAGATCCTCCATGATCTGGTGGCAAGGAAAAGCAGGCTCAATGGGCAAAATAACCCTCTCCTGCTTCATTTTGTTTGCTCTTGTGCATAACACTGCTACAGTAAACGCATGGTATGCCAAAAAGCTTCACTGTGGATGAAGGTGTTAAATAGGAAACAAGTTCTGGAAGCTATAACTTGAACAGGGAATCCAGGCTGCAGATTCCACAAATGATGCACTGGTTTGGAGACTGATGTCCTCCACACCAACCAGCAGTTGAAAATTTGATGTCTTAAAATATTAATAATGTAAAGGCAAATGAAACAACGAATTGCTTTGACTTTTCCCAATACAGAAGAAGAGTTTACACCTGCTCTGTACATCAATTAATCTATGCTCACTCATTCTGGTTCAATTTGCAGTCAAGCCACCACCTTTAGATCTGACAAGCTTGTCGACAATCAGGGGACACTGGAACTATCCTGGTGTCAACAGGACACGGAGTATGCCATTGTAAGTATATTCATTCTTAAAACACATTTATTTTATAAATGCCTTCAACCACTCAGTCTAAAAAAAAGCACTTTACCATTGATCTCATGCTCACCTGTCTTTGTGATAAACGTATCTTCTAGATGACATCCACTGGATAGCCATCCCTTCATTTTAAACATTCCAGAAGAAATCCAAATAGAATAACTAGCCCAGCATGTATGAGAAATAAATCCTGGGGCTTTCTAATATATGTACCACATTTACAGAACTGGTAATGCCAATACCTGTTAAAGTAGTGGGGGTCTAAAGTAATGTTTAATCTGACTCTATTGGATCATGCACATCTGCCTTAGGTAGCTGTAGATACATTCTGGCTGCCTTCCAGAGCAATACTAAGGCAATTATTACATCCTGCTGAAATGAATTACTGATTAGTCTTTTGCCAACCTATTTTAGAGATTATTTACCCAAACTAATTAAAACTTCTGGAAGTTTCTATTCAGATGTAAAAAAAAAATGAGTTGGAGTTCCTTCTCTATAAGGAAGGACATGGATCACAGCAAGAGAAGTGATGTTGAGATACAGAATAACCACAATGGTAGAACAAGCTGGAGGTACCGGGTGTCCTGGTCCTATAGATTTCTAAGTGTCATTATTTAATATTCTTTGCTATGCTGTGTAATTACAATCCTGAGTTGTTTTTTTTCTCTTTTCTAATATAGCAGATGGAGTACAGCTAACTGTATCACACCTGAAATCCAGAGTTGTTCATTCAGAAGTTTCTACAGCACATTTGATGGGGAGAGTGAAGAAAATTACACTGCAATGGTAAAACAAATTAAATGCGTATGGAATACTGTGGCCAATATCAGATCATTGGAAATGCAGAGTAAATACTGCAATTCAATGCCTTTTCTGCTCTGCACAGCCAAATTTCTGAGAAGGGCCCTTCCATGGACATGAGACTCATTAAAATATGCAAGTGTCCTCATACTTAACTTTAGGGGGTCTTCCTGTTCTCACAAAAAATGGCCAAATTTTGCCTTGATGATATTCACGTCTCATTTGCCTGTGGCTCTGAAATTTGTATTTGGATGCTCTTACATTATGCCTGTAAAAGCATCAGGGATGGATTTCCAGCCCTTACATTACTGAAGATGTATTTTATATATTGCTTTCAAAAATGAGAAATACATATTGCTGTCAATTATGAGTTAACTGAAAAGACACGGTGAAGTATCTGAATGCGCATGCATAAAAACTAAAATCCAGGAAAGAGAGGACATCTATTGTTTTTTTATTTAGCCATGAAATAGAATGAAGTGGAACCATATTATTTGTTATCACAAACAGACGAACTAGATTTAAAAAAACATAACTCATATTTATTTTAGGAAAGTAAGAAAAATGTGGACATAATGTTACAATTCAAAGTTAATAAAGAAAGAAAGGAGCAATCAGTATCATGGGCTTTTTTAATTTCATAAGATGTCTTGTACACTGTTCTGAGATATTTGTTATCATATCCCAACATTATTCTCCACATGAGATTAATGAAGTTTCTTAATTCAGCGTGAGGTTTCCTTTAAGTGAATTTCATGTTGTATGTTGTCAGAAGAAAATTTTGAAAGTAATTTAATATGAACCCTTTCTAATTTATCTCTTATTTCACTGTCTAAGTATACAATGATTTTGTGACAAATGTAATCGGGGTGATAAGCATTTAATGTTCTACTATAAGAAATTACAAAACAATGCAACTCATGGATGTATGAAAAAATGAACTCTTCTGCATTTTAACCTTGCTTGACCTTTGCAATCAAACTGTCAGCAAAACCATTTCTGTATTCCCTTTCGAACATAGAAGGCAACTATTTCACTTTTTATCTTTCTCACCATCCAAACAGTTGTTCCAGATGAAACAAGAATTTACCTATATAAACTTTAATTTGCATTTTTTTTTCTAATTTAATGTGATTCCCTATGTAGAGTGAATCATTCTTTTGCCAAACACTATTATGCATTTCACGCATCTGGTCCTGAGCACTGATCATTTGCTGTATGAATTCCCACAGTCAGCCATCTCAATCCAATGCTGTTTTCCCCAAAGCCTAACAGAAGCTTAAGGTCTAACAACTCATTTTATGACATGTTTCTTTACAATTGTCCAAACACGATAAGTTCAAAACTCTCCAGTTAATACAACTATCCTTATTTTATCAAACAAGTATTGGTAATGTTCTTACCATTGGCAGATGCAGTTCTTCTAGACTCATCTGTTGTATCACCATATATCCTGCTTTGCATAATCAACCCTTTCTGAAGACTTTTTTAGAATCCTATTACAGATCTTCCATTTTGTTATTTCTTTCTTCCCTCTTTTCCCTGACTCAATGCTTATTTAAAAAGGTAAATTCTTTTCCAAGAGGAACTGTTGGTCTGCTAGAACTTTTTTCCACTTCTTATGATTAATTCTGCTTCCACTAATTCTGGCCAACTTTGAGTATTTACAGTATTTTTATTTCAGTTTTTCAACATTTATGCCATTTGTTGTGTATGATAATTATTGTGAGAGAGTTTTGTCAGTGAGTTTGATTTTTCCCTCTCCTTGTCCACAGGAACGTTCAAGCTCTGTATATAATGGCAATGGCAACACTCAGTGGCCGCGAACATTAAACCTTGATTATCTAGCCTTAGATTTCAATGCAACATCTCCATCTCCTGTTCAAAAGGTAATTTGTCATAATTTTGGTTGATTGGGATCAATAGTTAATTGGTGCTTGAAATTATTGTGGCATTTTTAGATCATCATATTTATTGTGAAGATGGGGTGGTAAATTGGATTAGTAAGTATGCAGATGATACTAAGGTAGGTGGCGTTGTGGATAATGAGGTGGGTTTTCAAAGCTTGCAGAGAGATTTAGGCCAGTTAGAAGAATGGGCTGAACTATGGCAGATGGAGCTTAATGCTGCTAAGTGTGAGGTGCTACATTTTGGTAGGAATAATCCAAATAGCACATACATGGTAAATGATAGAGCATTGAAGAATGCAGCAGAACAGAGTGATCTAGGAACAATGGTGCATTGTTCCATGAAGGTGGAATCTCATGTGGATAGGGTGGTGAAGAAAGCTTTTGGTATGCAGGCCTTTATAAATCAGAGCATTGAGTATAGGAGTTGGGATGTAATGTTAAAATTGTACAAGGCATTGGTAAGGCTGAATTTGGAGTATTGTGTACAGTTCTGGTCACCAATTATAGGAAAGATATCAACAAAATAGGGAGAGTACAGAGAAGATTTACTAGAATGTTACCTGGGTTTCAGCACCTAAGTTACAGGGAAAGGTTGAACAAGTTAGGTCTTTATTCTTTGGAGCATAGAAGGTTGAGGTGGGGCTTGATAGAGGTATTTAAAATAATGAGGGGGATAGATAGAGTTGATGTGGATAGGCTTTTTCCATTGAGAGTAGGGGAGATTCAAACAAGAGGACATGATTTGTGAGTTAGGGGGCAAAATTTTAAGGGTAACACGAGGGGGAATTTCTTTACTCAGAGAGTGGTAGCTGTGTGGAATGAGCTTCCAGTAGAAGTGGTAGAGGCAGTTTCAGTATTGTCATTTAGTGTAAAATTGGATAGGTATGTGGACAGGAAGGGAATGGAGGGTTATGGGCTGAGTGCAATTAGGTGGGACTAGGTGAGTGTAAGCATTGGCACAGACTAGAAGGGCCGAGATGGCCTGTTTCTGTGCTGTAATCGTTATATGGTTATATGGTGTTTTAATTTTTAAGTTATTTCTGAGACATGAGTTAGAAATCTATTGGGGAAGCTGGTGTATTTAAATTCACGTTAATTAGATAATTTTTCAGTGTCAGTGATGATGACCGTAAAAATACCTGTTAGTTCATAAAAACCTCTCTAATTCACCAAAGTCCTCGAGGAGAGAGAACCAGCCATCCTTATTCATTTCTGCCTGTTTGTCATCCCAGATTTTCAAATGTAGTTATATCTTAACTGCCACTTGAAATGGACCAGGAAGCTATTGAGTAATGTCACAAATTACCGACGTAAGATAAATGTTGGTCTTGTCAGTGATGCCAAATCTGAATAATGATTTTTTAAAAATCTAGGTGGTTTCTATAACATATTCACCAAATGAATAGATCTCTTAATGCAGATGTCCATAGCAGCAACAAGAAAGGAATGGGGGAAGTAAAGGTTTCAATCGGGTGCAACAACAAAGGCATGAAAATGGGTGGACAAGGGAAATTGTGATTGTGGGAAAAGTCTGAAAAACTCCAGAGGACAGTGAGAGAAAGTAAAACAAAAGGCGAAAATAAGTGAGAAAAGAATGTGTGCAAAAACGAACAAATCTAGTGCTGCACTTAATCGGATGCTTCATCTATCTTAAACACAGAAACCATTCCTTTCATCCATGCTGGAAGAGCGGGTGGATTATGTCCAAGTAGACGAACAGAAGACCCAGGCTTTGCAGAACACTAAACAAGAATGGACTGACGTACGCCAATCATGTAATATTACAAAACCGTCAAAGTGATGAATTTTTACCACAACTATAAACATTACCAGCTCCGAAATAAGATGGAAACTAGACCAATATGGTTCTAGTAATATCAGACTGCAGGAATAAATCGATGTTTTTTTTTATTAGGAATTGAAAGTAGAATGACAACAGGCAGCTTGTTCAATGTTGATTCAATTGCAAATACAAAATCATGAATCATATTTTTAACAGTGTTGCTACGGCATTGGTATATTTTGATCAATTTTTCAATTTATGTTTTCCCAGCAATGTTTTAGATCAGGTACTGTATCAAATACAGTTGAGAAGACTGCCAAATATTTTTTTTTACTGAAAACACATTATGAACAGTAAAGCCCATAGTGCGGGACACTATCAGGGTTTAAACAAAGAGTAAGTGAAAAGAACAACAGTAAGATTCAGAAGAGTGGTTGGATGATACTCTACTTGAACTTTAGAATATCATAAACACAAGATGCAGGATTTTGGGAGCTTGCTGGCTGTATGGGGAATAAAAATGGTAAGGAGTAGTACAATTTTGAACTAACAGTAGAGTTCCAACTTCAGTGGACTGGGAATGTGGGAGAGCCAAAACAAGTGCAGGATAATGTTCTGGCACTGCCAGTGGAGCACTGTGTAAAAGCATTAACTGTGGTCTGAATGTTAGAAATCTTGTCAGCAAGATCTAACAGAAGCAGACATCAATTCTTCTAGTATTCAGAATGGTAGGAGAATGTTTTCATACACAAAAGCATTACTTAATCAATTACAAGATGCCTTAGCCTTGACTAAGTGAGTCTGATGTGACAATCAATACTTTGAAGGGTAACTTTTACCATTCTGGTCACCAAAGACAATGTACTACTTTAGCTTGAAAAAACTATAGATACTGGAAATCTGAAATTAAAACAGAAATGTTAAAACTATTTAGAAAGCTGGACAACATCTGAGGAGGGTGAAACACAGCTAATTTCTCATTGAATGAAAGTTTGTTAACCTCGAACATTAACTCTGCTTCTCTCTCCAAAGATTGTGCCTGATACTGGGTTTTTCAGAATCTGTTGTTTTTATACCAGTTTAGTCTCTTGGTTGGTCAAAAAACAGTTATGTACTTGTTTTACATGTTTTGACTTTGGTTTGTATCCAAACAATAGGCAAAGGGAAACCATTATGAACTAAAATTGCAAAGGATTTTGGAAAATTGTGGTGAAGCTGCTGAGCAGTTCTAGTCCCAATGAGATAGTACCAAACCTTCATAATGTTCTAATCAATACCAATTCTTGCTTCATTCCAAGATGACTATTTTCCTGGAATTATTAATATATTTATTGCACTGGTTTATCAGGTAAATACATTGTCAAATGGGGCAGTAGAATTTCCTCTTGGTCAATAAAGAACATAGAAAATAGATTAATAACTTACTCAGGAATAGAGACAACATTGTGGATAAAGTAAATGTAAGAAATATACTATGAAAATGCATGGTAGGTCCCCAGCCATTAAGAGAAATATGAATAGATTTGGATTAGAACCCTCAGAAAGACCAAGGCGACTACGAACAAAATATCAGCATCCCTACATTTTCTATCACAGTAGAGGTTGATTACAATTCTTCAGCAAAAGTATTAGTAAAGAGATCAAGAGATCTTTGATACCCTCTCTCCCTTTTAATCAATTATTTTTCTTGCCTTAGTTTGCTGTGATAACATAGCCTTCCTTAGCAAAATAATAATCTGAGGATTACCATGGTCTGTTTTCCTCTTCAGCTATTTACATAAAACCTTTCTTCCAAATGCAAATTAAAGTGTTGTGATGGAGCAAGCATGACAGCACAACTCCCAAAAGTGAACTCTGTTAATCCAATGGCACCTTCAAACTGATTTGATAATTTCCCTAGTCACTATTGTTCCATTATTCAGCTCGAGGTCTTTCTTATTAAGCTTTCACATTGTGCACTTAAGAAAAGATTGCAGATAATAGCTAAATTTAATATTTTATCTACTGCAGCACTGATTTAAATGAAGGTACACTTCTAAATAGATCACCTAAGCCATTCTTCATGTGCTAGGCAGGAAGTGTGGGCATTTAAGCTAAAGAACGCGTGATCCCTATTCTTTGTTTACCTGAAGTTTTAATGCTGATACTACTTGCAGTGGAGAGTGATTGGGTTGACAAGAGCTTATCTGAGCTTTCTCATTCACACTGATTATTATTATTATCATAATGCTGTCCGAAATATCTCGTTTAACACAAAAGATGAATACAATTAAAGACCTATTAGTTTTGAAGATTCTGCGCTACACTGGAATGGTGATTTTCCATGTCAGGTGGCTGAGGATGGCTAATCGATTGTCTCAGTTTTGATATTTTGTTAGATAATATTATGATCACCTCAATGCATCACAGTCCGGAACTTTTTATATAACAATTTCATACTCTTTGATTCAAATGTATCTCTTGTGATATCTGTAATTTCTCCAAATATTTCCCGTAGAGCATCATAGGGAGGAGGTAATTGAATCACATGAATTGAACCAGCAAGGGAACTGGACTTAATAAAAAATAACTCAATGGACCTGGCTATAAATTGTGCTTAGATTTAAACTGAAATTGAATTGACTTTATTTCTTACATTCTTCACATACATGAGGAGTAAAAATCTTTACGTCCCCATCTAAATGTGCAATATGCAATCATAGTAATTTATAATAATTTATAATAAATAGAACAGTCAATGTAATATAGAATACACTCAAATCAGCATGAGTTAATCAGTCTGATGACCTGGTGGCTGGAAGCTGTCCCAGAACCTGTTGGTCTTGGCATTTATGCTGAGATACCGCTTCCCAGATGGTAGCAGCTGGAATAGATTGTGGTTGGGATGGCTTGGGTTCCCCAATGATCTTATGGGCTCTTTTTACACACCTGTTTTTGCAAACGTCCTGAATCATGGGAAGTTCACAACTACAGATGTGCTGGGCTGTCTGCACCACTCTCTGCAGAGTCCTGCGATTAAAGGAGGTACAGTTCTCATACCAGGCAGTGATACAGCCAGTCAGGATGCTCTCAATTGTGCCCCTGTAGAAAGTTCTTAGGATTTGGGGGCCCATACCAAACTTCCTCAACCATCTGAAGTGAAAGAGGTGCCGTTGTGCCTTTTTCACCACACAGCTGGTGTGTACAGGCCAGACGAAGTCCTCAGTGATGTGGCTGCCGAGGAACTTGAAGCTGTTTATCCTCCCAACCTTAGATCCATTGATGTCAATAGGGGTTAGCCTGTCTCCATTCCTCCTGTAATCCACAACCAGCTCCTTTGTTTTTGCAACGTTGAGGGAGAGGATGTTTTCTTGACACTGTGGCAGAGAGATGACTTATTCCCTGTAGGCCACCTCATTATTATCTGAGATAAGGCCAATCAATGTAGTGTCATCGGCAAATTTAATTAGCAGATTAGAGCTGTGGGTGGTGATACAATCATAGGTACATAGGGAGTAAAGGAGAGGACTCAGTACACAGCCCTGAGGGGCTCCTGTGTTGAGAGTCAGAGGGTTGGAGGTGAGGGAGCCCAATCTTGCAACTTGCTGGCGCTCTGACAGAAAGTCCAGAATCCAGCTGCACAAGGCTGTATTGACTTCAGAAGCCATTTTTGTCAATTTATCTTCTGTCAAATGTCACAACACAAGCCTACTCTATAAAACTCCTAGCATGTGGTATTTTACACTAATTTATTTTTCATGCTGTGTTGTGGACTTGCCCATTGCTAACTTCATTGCCAAGTCTCATTCTCTAATCCATGAGAATTTGGAAGAGGTTTGACCAGTAAGTGAATTGTGTGTGCTCAGAAGATATCTGCTGTCAATTTCAAAATCAAAGTGAAACTTTCTCTTCCACCCTGGCAACTAAGAAAGAGAATGTAAACTGAATAACACATATCACATTTTATTACTCTTTGCAACAACTAACAAAGTTCTTTAAAACAAAACAAAAACAACAGCATGTTTTTATTCTTTTAATAAGATCCCCAATTCTAAGTAATTAACAATTCATGCCAATATTTTCTTTTCATTTCAAACAAAAATAAATAGCACATGATCAAACTGATAAACAAAAATAAAGCCAATTCTGCTGATTTTTCAATAAATGTATTTCTAATTAAATGGCCATTTCAGCAATGGATAAGATTTCTCCAATCCTTAAGGTGAAATTGTACATTCAGAAAGACATTAGTCCATGATTGTTGCAGTGTCTTGTAGGCTAAGACTCTTCCTATAGCACATAGATTTTCTGAACTGAAAAAGATTTCTTTCCCACTTTGATCTTGATTGTAAGTACATTTTAAATTAGTATCTCATTATAAAACCAGTAGAAAAACCAAGTGTGCTTGTATATGACAGGAGGTGCGAACACACAATCCCCTCGTCCCTTTACATCCAAAGAATTCAACAAATTGCATTCAGCTGTGGTTTTTGTCTATTGTAAACATTTTACCTTTCACCTTACCTCTGAATGTTGCTAAAATTCAGATTGGAAAACAGACGAACTGTTGCTTTTGGTGCTATATTCTGCAGTACTCTAATTGGCTATATGTAGATACTAATGCAAACATTTTAAATTGGAGCTAAGTGAGGTTTTATGGCCCCTTAAGTTTGGATTGCCATTCAGCTAGATCACTTTACATCAAATCTATTTTTGCACCCAACTCCACATCACCTTAGTTTCCTGAGTTTCAAAAATCTATTGCTCTCCATTTTGTCTATTTACTGATGGTTAGCCATCCAAAGATTCACACAGATTAAGTGAAGAGATCCCTGTCGAACTCAGTTACATAGACCTTACCCCTGGTTCAGAGATTATGCCACCTTGTTCTAGATTCTCTCACTAAGGGAAACCTCCACCCAAAGCAATCTGCTTCAGAATCTGAAAGTGAAGCTAATAATATAAAATCATTTTGATTGCCCATGAGTGATATAAAATCATAGCTTTCAATCATGTACCAGCAAAATAAAGATGACAGTCAAAAATTCTCATTATTTGTTCCAGTCTTATCAACATTTCTTCCTATCCTATCTTTGGGGCAACAGAACTAATGAACTTGGAGCAATTAGCTAAATATGAATGACTCACAGGTGACTTGTGATCCAATTAAATGGCAAAATGAGTTGAAGAATTCAGTGGTCTTGACCTGTTTCTAAATCTGAATATTAATCCGACCCACCTTTCAGTAAAGAGATATGGCGCATGCTGGTAAATTCACGTGAGTCAACTTCTTGATGTAGGAATTGATCAATGCAAAAGGCATTTCCATAAACAACAAAAATTTCATGTAATACTGGATATGAGCTTAACATATGTTCACAGGCATGGATGAAAATCTTTGTCCATTGGCCACAAAGAGCTTTACTTGAGAGGAGTTGCTGATTTTAAGGAGGAGTGAAGTAGGTTGTGATTCAAAAGGGATATAATTTCTTACCAGATATGCTATGTTAAAATGACCCCATTCAGTTTTAGTGAATGATGCAACCCAAAGCATTAAAGAATCTGTTTCTTCTCCTTTTTCAGAAGATGGCAGACCTACTCTACATTTCCATCAGCTTTTATATATATTAAGGGTGTGGCCAAACTAGAGCTGGAGAGAAGGGAAGGGATGGTCTTCAATTTTAATTTAGTCAATCTTAGTCAGCCTGACAGTTAGAACCATAGTTTTCAGAACAGAGCAGCAAAAATACTTGAGAAATTGTGTAGTGGCATGAATTCCAGCTTCACGGGGACAGGGAATTATGACATAAATGACAATAAGTGGTGACTGCAACTGTGAAAGAGTGGTGTAAAATGTTACCAAGCATTCCCAAATGTTTTAAAATCAACTCGCTAAATCAACCAAAATGCAAATATAATGCTGGACTGTGGTCAGCCATAGAAAAAGTTATATTATTTGTGCTATTCTGAAAGAATGCTGTTAAAATTGGTTTTAGTGACTTTGCGCATTCCAATTCATTTTCTGACTTTTTCATGACTGGATTGTCACATAAGCAAAGGAAAGTCACATTGTTTACAAAATGACTGATTTTAATCAAGAACAACAGAAGATTTCCTTGGTATAAAATATGTATAAAATTTGTACAGTATATATATCTTGTTTTGTTTACCTTGAAAATAATAAGATCAAATGTTATGCAAAAAGAATGAGGAAAACCATTTGACTTTTCATTGCTCACCTACTTAAATGGGCCAATTGCATCTCAATACAGCATCCAATATCTAACAGGATTAAAAAGTTTTCAACTCCAAACGCCAATTTAAAACCTCATTCCATATGCTAATCACAACTGGGATAGAACTTTTTGATATCAGTCCAAACTCTGCCACGCTGAACTGGCGCCATGTATTACTTCCAAAGAAAGCACTTTGCAATCAACTTTTCAAATCCATTTATTTATATTTCACTATAAATGCTTTACTTAATTGGACATATGACTACACCTGGTTTGCAATAGTAAAACAAATATTTGCTGTTTTACACCTTTCTATCATGTTCAATAAAGAAAGTTCTACTTTTTGCCAGAATGGTGAGCAACAATTTAGTAATTTTTCAGGTCTGAAACATTACTCCATTATCAGAAGTCTACTTGACCAATTATGAAACTTATGGAACATTTCAGAATAAAATGGATCTGATAGAAATCACAGTTTAGAAGAGACATTGTATTGGGACAACTGCAGTAGAGTATCATCCTTTATCCTTTGGTTATAAATGTTTGTACATAAAACTGTAGAATATTTCTGTTAAAATAAACAGTTTGTGTGTCATGTTAAACATTTCTTGTAAATCACTAAGTAGTCTTTTTTTCCAGTCCATTTACCCAAGTAGAATATCATTGCATTGATGGGTACAATGCAAAGCCTGCACGTGAATTATTAACATTGTAAGTTTGATGGTGCACTTGGGCTATCAGACTACATGGTCAAGAAATTATTGATTTACAATGAATCATTCTCCAGAATAGATTCAAGAAAAAGAAAAAAAACTGCCTAATCTCCAATAATTCTATTGAATTTTACTTGCGCTTATCAGAAATGTCAAGAATGAAATTGAAAATGCTTTCTATTGAAATGTTAATTGAATGACAGAGTTGAATAGAAACTAAAGGCAAGTGTCACTGCACAATTTCCATGCATAAATTATGCACATATTTGAGGCGCACAGGGAACATAAAGCCATTAATACTTCTTCTGTGAAATCGACTTACATATATACAATTACCGTATAAATATGTAATATGTACAGGAAATTTGCTTTGAATACCTCCGCACCCATGTTATTTAAGCGTGCACTTTTATGGGATTAAGTTTAAAAACAGCTGTGTATAATTTTGGAGTTGCAAGTACTCTGGGCAATTTGTAACAGAACCCAATATTTCAAACAATAATGGGTGATCATCACTAGCCCTCTAATGTGTCTGGAAGATGAAGAAGAGAGACGAAGGTAAGAACCTCCCTCATAGAAAAGACTGAAAGAAGCAGTTCCTAACCTTAGAGTTTCCAGGAAACATGCTTGAACTCGCCCTTTCCAAGAATTAGTACATCCAGAAGCTAAGTTTCTCTAAGACAGTAATGTCAAATGCATCACCTTTAGCACATAGATCCTCAAATATGTCCTGCACTTCCCCATCATCCATGTAACTGATATTTCTTGTGAATCTGAAAGAGGAAGGACATCCAAAAGAGACACACCATCATTCTGTATTGTTGAGGGGGAAGGATAACATGGGCAGAAAGATTGGATGTTGCCATTTTCAATTTTCTGATTTTCCCCTGGCTATACTCCCTTCAGAAACCAAAAACTTTGGTTTTCCGGGTGCTCCCAGGCAACTCGTGGGAATAACACCATCGGATGCCAGTTGGCATCATTTATGGTCAGAACTACTATGGCATCTGGTCATCTTCAAACCTCTGACTTTTGTTCTTGATTAATGAAAGCATTCTTGGCAAATGCTTTCATTTTCATCCGTCTTGCGCCATGTTGGAATGGCAGAGCAGACTCGATGGGCCAATTCTTTGAATTATATTCTCCTTTCTTAGTGCCTTGTGCAGCATCCATTCCCAAGATGACATCATCTATTCCAGGACGTAAGAAGTGCCTTCTTCCTTCAAAGAACAGGGTTTCCCTTCCTCCACCATTGATGCTACTCTCACCCCCAATTTCTTCATTTCTAGACATCTGCATTCAATGCATCTTCCCGCTGCCTTAACTGTGATAGAGTTCCTCTTGTCCTTACCTCCTACCCCATGAGCCCATTGGGTCTGTAGCAGTTAACCCATGATCCCAAGCACTCTATGTCTTATTCTGTTGACTCAGTAGACCACTAACAGTCTTGATCAGCAGGAAATGAGAGTGCCGCCACCTTGACAGCTGGGGTAAGAGGTAGTGAAATAGTTGTAATGGAGTTAAACACATAGAAGTGCCAGGTATGAGTTGAACCTCTGAAAGTTGCTCTGGTTGCTATAGAGATGCACAGCACAGAATCAGGCCCTTTGGCTCATCACATCAATGCTGACCTTTTTGAACATCTACACTAATCATATTAGTGTAGAAGGACACAGGTTCATTTGTCCACAATAGTCCATGTTCTTCTACGCCTTGCGTATTCAAGTGCTTGTCTAAATGTTTTCTCATAAATGTAGTAATAGCATCCGATCCCACCACTGCCTCCAGCAGAAAATGCCAGGTATCAACTGCTCTCTATGTAAAAAGTTTCCCATCAAACTTTGGAGATCTCATGGAAACTAATAGAATGTTGAAAAGCCTAGATTGAATGTATGTGGAGAGGACGTTTCTTAAAGTGGGGAAGTCTAGGATCAGAGGGCATAGTCTCAGAATAGAGGGAGATCCATTTATAACAGAGAAGAAGAAATATTTCTTTATCCAGAGTGTGATAAATTGAGGTAAAATATCTTTAGCCAAATGGTAGTGAATCTGTGAGACTCATTGCCATAGCTGACTTTAAGGTGGTGCTAGGTAAGTTATTGATTAACCAGGGCATTGAACGTTACAGGGAGAAGGCAGGAGAAATGGTTTGAAAGGGATAATAGTCATGTTGGAATGATGGAGAAATGCGAAGGGCAATGCCCTAAATTGGCTACTGTGTCTTATGGTCTTACAATGCTGCAGGTGCAATCTAAATTGTGATTTGTCAAGTTACAATAAAATACCACCATATGCCTCACCCGTCCTGTGAAGGCAAGCATGCCATATACCTTCTTCAACATCCTATCAACTCATATTTTCACTTTCAGGGACTTAAAACACAAACTCCCTTTGTTCCTCAACATTCTTTAGTGCACTACCAATTAGTGCATATAACCAGCCCCTCTTTAAATTCCCAAAGATTTCACAAGGTATTCACAAAGTCCTTGCACTTGGTGAGATTAAATTCTATCTCCCAGTGCTCCACCCAACTCTCCACCTGATCTATGTCCCACTGTTGCCTAAGCATCCCTAATACAACCAGCCTCTGTCATCCACAAACTTACAAATCATGCACCCTACATGCACATCCAAATCTGAAAAAATAAGGGAGAGTAATGACGTGCAAACAAGGTTCTGTACATCTAAGCATTTTGTATTGTTTGAAAAGAGCATGGGAGAATGGGGACAAGCAGACAACAAGGGAACCACTCTGGTCCCTCTAGTAAACCATTAGTCATAAACTAATCAGAAAATAATTTTTTTACCACTACCTTCTGCATCCTGTCAGTAGGCTAATCTTGGATTCATTTTGCCAATTCAGCTTGGATCATTTGTCTTCAGCTTCAGGGCCTGCCTACCACACAGACTTTGTCAAATAAGTGGTAGTGCTCTTTTTGAAGATTAATATTTGTTGCAGTTCATAGGACTGAATCTCTTTAAGCATATTCTCAAGTTGTCAGTTCTGGAAGAGATCTTAGTCGCAACCTCACTTACCAATGCACTTTTTTCCAGATTCTTGAGTGCATTGCATAGATTTGCTGTTTTCACTTCAGCTGGGATATTGGACCAGGATCAGGGCTGGGGTGGTGAGGTGGGGGGGGGGGGGGGGGGGCGGGGCAAATTCTGTCATTCTTGCCAGTGGCTCCCAAGTTACACCATGACTTCTAGTGGGTGACTGCATTCAGTGCATTCAAGTGTTAGGTGAATTAGTCCATGTTCATTTCAGCTGCTGCACAGAACTCTGAAACTTAAAGCTTAAAGTGGCTCCAAAGTTCTGAATTCTGTACATAATGGATATCATTTAAATTTTATTTTTGCTTCAGGCTCCCACTTTCAGATCCTCAGGTTAGAGATAGTTAGGCACATATAAAGCATCATAACTGGCTCCCCTGAATTGCTTGCCCCTGCATGAAGTATGGACACAAAAATGCAATAGATTGACACTACCAGGATATGCTTTAATGCAAGTTTTCTCCCAGTATAATCCCATGGCAACTAAATATAACCTGCGATTTTCGGTGCCAAGTTAAGTGATTCAGCTCAACAGTTGTTACAATATGTTTCCTGTCTCTGGCCGGAAAGCATGGATTCTTTTCAGGTGTTTCAGGTTCTGATTTTCATTAAACACTACATGTGTGTAGTGATTTGGTGGATAAAAGATGATCTTAGCAGAGCTAGTCCACAAGCATCCCAGTGTGCCAAATGCAGATTTTCGTAAAGGAAGAACCCCAGAATGAAATTGTTTTCAAGACAGGAGGACAGAAAGTTGAGAATTTTACGAAATGCTAACATTTTACTCCTCGTGGTGCATTGATAGCTGCATAGTGTCAATTAAAGTTTTCTAAACATGCACCATTTCAATAACTCTTTTTCTCTGTGATCCAAGTAATATCTCCTGGTTGCAATGGATAGGGAGTTCAGCATGAAAAACATAAATGGAATATAATTCCCTTTTGCTTGTACTTTTTTGATGTAGTTAAAATAATAATTTAGGAAATATTTGTAGAGTTGCTGAGTTGACTATTTCTGAGATAATGTTACTATGGCATTATGGAAAGAAAGAACTTATATTTATGCAGCCATTTTGTATTGGTTGAATATGCTAAGGTCATGCACAGTCTAGGATGAGTAGGGAAATACAGAATTCAGCCTACATATTTCAAGATCTCGCATTTGCCTCTAGCATCGTTAACTACTAGGATCACCCATCTACTTTAATTTAAACAGGATTTGCTCTAATGCTTCATTCAAAAGATGACACTTCTGACAATCTGTTACCTTCATGAACTGCACTGAAGTGTCAGTCCAGTTACTGTAATAATTTCAGTTCCAATTTCCTGTCAAGTGAAATCAAGAGCAGGGAAATGTTTATAAAAAGATATATTTTTATCAATGTATTTACCTGGTATAATGAAGAAGACTTAGAAAACTGCTACCTTAGAAATCAGTGTACAAAATTTAGAGATTAATCATCCCTTTAATGTTTTAATCATCAAAATTTGCAATTTACTTTCACATTTTATTTCCTCAGTTATGAACATACCAAAGTTCATTACTGAATCTGATTTCTTTGCTTAAGTTTGATAAGTTTTATTGTCGGTCAGCAAGATTACAAATTAAGGAGTGAAGGAATGCTAAATCATAAACAGGCCATGCATAAACCTTTTTAAAAGGGTACGCCTGAACACCCACCATTCAAAACTCTTCCATCTTTTGAGTTCAGTGAAAGTTTATGTTTGCTTCTGAATGTGTGAATACAAACTGATCATTGGTTTTGCATCCCTGAATACTTCTAACTCTGATATACCACTCAGATATATTCAGATATACTCAGATATATCTATATTACAATAGGTATAATTACTTCTCATTTAAAATGAGCACTGTTCAATAGCATTGCTTCAACACTGTTGTATTAGCATTTTTACATTCTTTGTGGACATTCAACTGATCACAGAAGCAGGGATCTTCTAATTTTAAAAGAAGATATTGTCAAAGGGTTGATAAGCTAAATTGATACATAGTACTGTGCAAAAGTATTAGGCACATATATACTGTAGCTAGGGTGCCTAAGACTTTTGCACAGTGCTGTATGTCAAGAAATTTGTTGTTTTGCAGCAGCAGAACATTGCAATATATAATAATAAAAATTATAAATTACAAAATATATAAATAAATTAAATAGGTAGTGTAAAAACAGAGGAAAAATACTGAGTGAGAGTTCATATTGATTTACAGTACTGTGCAAAAGTTTTAGGCACCTGTGTTATATGTATGTGCCTAAGACTTCTGCACAGTACCGTGCACTAAATGCATGATCTATAATTGGTTGGCAGCTTGCCGTGCACAAATTTGGCAGAGAGAACTGCAGAGAACATCAGCAACGTATTCACCATTCCTGTTGTAACAGATGACTAGGGTACCATTCTCAATCCAACAGTGGAATGTCAAGCTGCTTCTGTGTATGCAAAGGGACGATCAATGTTTCAGCTCTGCGTCAGGACTAAGAGTGTAGACAGAAAACAGCCAGTTCCTCTGACAGTTTTTTTTTGCTCTTTTTATCTTGTTATGTACCGGTGGGTATCTTGTACTTGTCACTTGACAGTGGTTTTGAAGTTATACTGGACATTTTCCTGCCATTAGAGGTCATGTGACAGGTTTTTTTTAGGGTATAAAAGGAGGACCCCTCCCTGTGAGGAGGGGTAGTTCGTGGCTGGATTTGCCATTTTGACTCCATGCCACTGCGTGGTCCAATATTATGATGCAGTTTGGTTTAAAAGTGGAGTTTTATTTAATGCCTAAAGTTTAAAAGGTCATTGCCAGCAGTTTCTTTATAATACTGCCAGTTAAAAATCAGTGGAAAGTGAATATCGGAGTTCAGGAACTAAAAGATCGAGGAAAGTCGATTTCGATGGCGAAACAGATTTGACCTTGTTTGATTCTAATTCGGAAGGAATTCGTTGGCTGTCCCCGTGGTAACCCCTGTGAATAATAGCAGAAAGGGTTGGCTACAGTTTTGTAAAGGAAAGGTCAGTGCTTTTAAGCTGTTTCATTTTCATCTTCATAAATTCTCCGAGAAAAGTACAGTTCGACTGGGAACCGCAACAAAACGACGTGAAAGAGAATTTAAATCGTCTAAAAAGTCTCTCTAATCGACTGTAAGCATTTTGAACTTTTGCAGTACTACTTTGAAGAACTGTTTTCGCTTTATTCCTTTAAGAACTGTTTAAGCTGCCGCACAGCAGCTGATTTCCAGTTACATTAGTGGTTTTGTGGTGAACTACATATACCTGTCTGGACACGCCCCCTGCTGACTGCTCCAGTGGCTCCTCCCACAGACCCCTGTATAAAGGCGATTGAGGTCTGAGCCCGGCCTCTCAGTCTCCAGGATGTAGTATGGTGGTCAACCACTGTTTGTTCCTTCTTCCAGTCAATAAAAGCCGATATCTCGTCTTTACGTCTCAGAGTGAGTTATTGATGGTGCATCAGGTTTGTTTACTTTTGGGGTTTTTTTTCAGTGTTTAATAAATGTTTTATTTGTTATAAGAAACCCTGCCTCACTTATATATTTATTGTTGCTGAATCCGTAACGATCTTGTGACTGGAATCCAATGAACTCTGGTTGTTGACTAGTCCATCATAATGAAAAGCCTATTGGGCCACTGTGGAAAATGTTGACATCAGTTAAATGAGAAAAATTGTATGATGGGATAAACTGATTAACAAATAAAATTAATGAATGAAAGCAAGAATCAAATATGTACTTGTACAAATTAAACTGCTTAATGTAAATAAGCAATTGAATACACAAAAGAGACTGCAGAATTTAGAGCAACAAACAGATTACTGTAAAAACTCAACAGGTTGAGGAGTATCTGTAGGAAGAAAGGGATTATCGATATTTCAGGTTGAAGCTTTGCATCAGGATATGTGCTTCATTTATTGTACACTTCATTTAATTGGCAATATTTAATTGCAATTAATGTTGCTGAACTTCTGGGATACTACTCTAGAATAAACCTGTTCTGCATTTTGTAGACCATCCTTCGCTAGAGATACAAGAAACTGTAAGCTTGTCTGGAGCAACAGTCAAGAAACCCTGTGTCAACCCTACTCTCTCAGTTCTTCCAGCTGGTTGTTTGTTGCAAAGGAAAGCAATATTGCAGTTAAGATTGCAAAAGCATTGAAACCATATTTCAATATTGGCCAACTGCTTACTCTCCCAATTGAGCAAAAGAATTCACTATAAACTGAATAATTCCCAACAGGTCACAAAGCACAAAATAAATAAAAAGTTTGAATCATCTATGAATCTGTTTTTGTTTCAAATTCAAAATGAATTCTCGTTGTCAGGGTTCTTTTAAATGTAATTATGCTGCACAATCTCACAGGAACTTAGAAAACTCTTCTAGCACGGTGTCATTTTCCAAAACACTTCGTTAGAACTCAAGTAACTGGAGAGCAAGCACAGAAGAAAGAAGAATGATGTAGCTTTTGAAGCAGGTGGAGAGAGATAATAACTTGAAGTGCTTTGTGAGAACTTCCCAGAGGAGATAACTAGGAGAGAAGGGAATACAAATGATTTTAATATTGGAAAGTGCTCAGTGAGCTGGGTGAATTTTTGCACAGAGAATGAAAATTGTCAAAACTGAGCACTTGCTTGGTTTGCATTGAGTTAGAAGTTGTGTGATAATTGTGTTGGGAATGCAACAAATTGAGAACAAAGGAAGTGTAGAGCGTGAATACTGGAGAAGAGGGAAAAGTGTATTACTAAAGTGCCTATGCTCAATACAGGCCATCCATGGGTTATAGAGATAGTCAATAGGCGCAGGAGTAGGCCATTCAGCCCTTCAAGCCAGCACCGCCATTCAATGTGATCATGGCTGATCATCCACAATCAGTACCCTGTTCCTGCCTTCTCCCCATATCCCTTGACTCCGCCATCTTTAAGAACTCTATCTAACTCTTTCTTGAAAGCATCCAGAGAACTGGCCTCCACTGCCTTCTGAGGCAGAGCATTACACCAATCCACAACTCGCTGGGTGAAAGTTTTTCCTGAACTCCGTTCTAAATGGCCTACCCGTTATTCTTAAACTGTGGCCTCTGGTTCTGGGATAGACATTGTCAGTCAATTCTGTCTGCAAGGTGGGAAATACATGAAAATCACTCAATCTGGTATCCATACCTTCATAATATTTTAAAGAATGGCATCAAAAGCAAAAGATAGATTAGAAAGAGACAAAGTTGAGAGAGAGAGAGAGAGAGAGAAAGAGAGAGAGAGAGAGGTGGGGGGGGATGAGGAAGAGAGAGAGACAGCCAGACCAAGGGGTGGGGAGAGAGGTGGAGAGGGCGAGGGAAAGGGAGAAAGAGGCAGGTGAAGAGGGGGGAGAGGAGTAGGATGAGGAGGAGAGAGAGAGAGAGAGAGAGAGAGAGAGAGAGACTAATTCAGTTGCTTTTAAAAATTATGTTGGACCTTTGAATTTAGTAACACAATGGGAGCTTGTTTGTATGTGGGGGTATAAATTAGATATGTTTGGGTAGCCATGTCATGCTGGAATGTATAGTGGGAAATGTATTCAGAACTGGACAAAGCTGGAGATATGAGGATTCTGCCAAAAATAATAGCAATCTTCCTCAGCATCAGGTGACTTTACCTCCTGCACCTCAATGCAAAAGAACATAGCCTCTCTGGTGGATTGGGGAGACTATGAGTGGTAGAAGACCAGACACTATTGGTCTGCTTGGCAAATGGGAAGCATTGTAAGTGAAAGCCAGAGGGGAGGAAGCATGATTTGAAATAAAATGGCAAGAAAGTGCATTCAGGAGGACATGTTGGAGGGGGAGGCTAGAAAGTTGGCGATTAGGAGCTGGAGAGTTGAAGAGATGCCTGAAAGGAACTGTTCCTGGCTCACAAGGTGCATTGGAAGAATTTTTATTGATTGTTGAAAATGCATATATTTTGTTTACTGGTTTTCCTCTTGAGCAGGTGGCCAGCTCTATCTTTATGTGGGCATATAGATTGGCTCCTGCTGCTTTGCTTAGAAAGATGGAGTGGCTGTTTTCAGTCTTACCTGGGTAGACTAAACAACTGGGGCTACCATCACCTGGACAGACTGAACAGCTGAAACAACTGATCTGCCACATTGCCAAACCTATGCTTAAGAGACTATGAATTGATAAGTCTGTGCGCTTTAAACATTTGACGTAGCTCCAGCATTTGCTCTCCAGCTGCATTTTCCCTTGGGTCTTCATTACTTAAGTTACTGCTTATACAATATCTGCTAAATATAAAAAATAGAAAGAGCTCAGATTATTTTTCTCGCTCTTTAAGTCACAAGACTGATGAAATGCTCCCTACCTGCTGGACACATGACTGGTTTCCTTGAGGACTCATCCCTTGGACATTCAGTCCTGCTTGAGCACTTCTTGTGTTGCGTGGCACCAATGTAGAACATGCTAAGGAAACTGGTTCAGTCCAGGGACCATAGAGAAAGTGGTAGGACAGGACACGTATGAGTTTGGTGGTTGAGGGTAGAGAGCTTAGTTATTCAGCAGGTAGTAGTCAGTTGGATAGAAGGGCTGATCAATGGAATGAGATTGACATCTCAAAAGTCAGTGCCTCAGGAACGCAGCATCCAACATTAAGTACCCTCACCATTCAGAACAATGTCTCTTCTCATTATTACAATCAGGGAGGAGGTACAGGTGTTTGAAGACACATACACTCAACAATTTAGGAACAGCTTCTTCCCATCCACCATCAGATTTCTGAAAGATCAATGAACCCATGAACATTAGCTCATTTGGACTATTTATTCATTTGCTTCTTAAATTGTAACAGAGTAACTTCATCTCTTTATTTCACTTTTTATTGTAACTTCTGATAATCGTTTTTACATCTTGCATTGCAATGCTGCCACTAAACAACAAATTTCCTAATATATTCGGTGATCATGAACCTAAATCTGTTTCTGACTCTGATGCTGAGGTAAGTGGTGGCAAGCAAGTCAGGTGAGGGGCAAGACAGTAGTCATGGGAAAAGTGGTGGTTGGTATTATTGGAGTGTGTTGGTGGGGGGTGATGGGTCAGAAAAATAACTGAAAATAAATTACTTAAAGAGGACCTACCCATCTAATGCTCCCAGCACAGAGACGAACTGCTTGCAGATCAAGGATACCAAAAGTATTTTTTCAGATATAGAGTAAAAGAGAGGCAAAAGAGTGTATCCGAATGCTGGAAAATGACACTGGAGAGGTAGCAATGAGAGAGAAAGTAATGGTGGGTGAACAGAATAAGTGCTTTGTGTCAGTCTTCACTGTAGAAGACGCTAGCAGGGTGCCAGAAATTTCAGTGTCAGGGAACAGAAGTGAATGTAGTCACTATTATTAAGGAGAAGGTGCTTGGGAAGCTGAAAGGTCTGAAGGTAGATCAGTCACTTGGACCAGATGAGGTACTCCCCAGAGTTCTGAAAAAGATAGCTGAAAGGATTGTGGAGGCATTAGTAGTGACCTTTTAATAACCACTAGATTTTGGAATAATTGTTAGATTCCGGAGGGCTGGACTATTGCATTTATATCTTATTCCACTCTTTAAGAAGAGTTGGAGACAAATCCAGGAAATTATAATTAAAAACGTATGACTATTGAAAGGTCTAGATAGAGGGGTTGTGGAGAGGATGTTTCCAATATTAAGAGGGTCTTGGACTAGAGGGCACGACCTAAGAATACAATGACGTCCCTTTAGAACAGAGATGAGGAGGGTTTTCTTCAGCCAAAGGGTGGTGAATCTGTAGAATTCATTGGTTTAGGGAGGCTAAGTCATTGAGTACACTTAAAGTGGAAATTAATCGGTTCTTGATTAGTAAGCGTGTCAAAGATTATGGAGAGAAGGTAGGAGTATAGGCTTAAGAGGGATAATATGTATATCAGCCATAATTGAATGTCAGAACAGATCCTATGGGCTGAATGGCCTAATTCTGCTTCTATGTGTTATGGTCTTATGGAGGGATCATTTCTAAGTTGTGTAGAAATTGGTCACACAAGCTTGGAGACAGTTGTTTCAACAAAAGTGATATTATGCACCCTATCCAACATGAAAAAAATTCCAGAAACAGAGGCCAGAGGTGTGTTAAATTTTGTTGGATGCAACTACATGGTTCTACACTCTATGAGTCAAGAAACACAAAGGAAAATAGAATAAAAATTTTGGATGTACACACTGCAATTCCCCAATTTTCACTCATATTTTATTCTTCATAGAAATTGGATCACCCAGCAAACAAAATCACTTCTTATAACAGTGTTATAACACTGTTTTCTGGATAACAGTGCTTTTAAATCATCATGCATTAAAGCAAATCTGTATCCAAATCTATTCTAGGGAAATGTGCACAAATATAATAGCAAAATGCTAATGACGTTCTTTAGCCTGAGGCGAAAATGAAAGAAAGTTTATGAAAAGCACAGATGACACCACTACTGATCATATAGAAATTAGAAAATCATAAGAAATGGGACCCCCCTCTGTAAAGAAGTGCTTTGCATGTATTCTGTCTAAGAGCATTACATGCTGTTACATATATTTTGTAAAAAAAATTAGTTAAGTTATATTAAAAATCATATTTCTCCATGGCACATGTAATGCAGGTTTTCTACTGTAATGATGCTGCTATTTCAATTCACAAATGTAATACATGGACTTTTTCATAGAAGAAAATCAGTTTTGAAAAATAATACTATGGAATTAGGCTTCAATATCAATTAAATGTTTGAATTGTGCCTTCTGCTTGTTTCTGATCTCTCATTAAATTACCATAACTACAAATATATAATTTTTTACTCTACAATTTTAAGGCTAATACCAATAGAGTGATTTCTAGAAAATAATAGTTGACTGCCTCCCAATTCTAACCCTCCAAGTGAAAAAGTGAATTAGTCCTTCTGCTTCTTCCCTTTCCATTTTTCCATCTCATTCCTAAAGTAACGTACCACTTCCATGGACATAGTTCCATTAGCCCAGCTAAGTTACAGAGCATCAGCCAGACAGCCATTTTCCACATGTAGCCTAATTGTTTACAAGTAGGGCCAAACTCTACCCTTCCCTGGCAACTTCGTGTTGTGGAATAGTAATATGAATGAGGAACCTGAAGCTCTGTTCTCAATTTACTCTGATGGCCTTTGAAAACATAATCTTCAAAGGATTTTAAATGTCAGAGACATTTAGACAATACTCAAATTGATCAAAGTAATAATAGCTCCAAAAATAAGATAAATGCCATTAAAATGCTGGCAGATAATTAAGGAAGTTAGAATAAAGTAAAATAAGTAAAAACTTAACCATTTTATCATAGGGTTGGCAACATTATTCAACTGATTGGGATCGTGTTTCTTATCCCAGCCAAGCACAGTGCAAATACAAAAAGTGTTTTTGGACCTATCTGCTGAGTTTGGCATTCCTTTACATTGGATCCCAAGCTAAGTGCTTTGGTTGGTTGGGTGTTCATTTCAGTCCTCCTCTGACCTTCAACTTGCTTTGTATCGGAACATTGGGCCACAAATGTGCAGAAGTCTGAGAGTTGGTCAACTGTAAACTGCAGATGGCAACCACTTCTCTACAGAAGCATTGGCTGAAGGAAGAGTTGATCCAGTTCTTACCTAGTGGAAGGATTGGGGCTGGTGAGGCATCTAAATGTGATTAGAATTCAGAAAATAACAGAACCTACCAGATACTATAATTTTCAGATAAGGACTGGGAAGTAAATCAACAAGAAAATGCAGCAAACGAAATACTAATCCAAACTCAGACTAATGTTTGTGGCAAAGGCACATACAACACAAAGTAGCTGAAAGCATTTATTGTGTACATTGTGTGATTTCAATACAGGTACAAAACTATAACAAAATATTATTCAGCCACAAACATTATAATATACATACACAGGGCCTTAAAATAAAAATGGAAATTAAAATTCCTAAATCCGAGAGAGCAGTGAAAGAAAGGTCATTACCTATTTACACAGAAAAGTAAATGCCGAGAAAGCACCCAAGGCCATTCATAAAAATGCTGAAAAGCGAGTAAGCAGCAATATTGCAAAAGATAAACCAAGTTATATCAGATGGAAAGATACTGGGAGGCTGTTAATTATTTCACAGAATGCTGTCAAATATCCCTTATTACATTTAAAAACAATATTTGATTTAAAGGAGTTTTGACTCTAATCCTACACTCCTTCATCTGGCACATAATCAATATATTTTTATTAATATGCACAAACTATATGATATAGTTTAGTGTGTTTTTCTCCTTACCATCTTGAAATGGCCAAATTATCACCTGAACTGGTTAAAACAGACTAATTGTTTTGCTGATGTGAAAGTACCTGAAGTTCTCAATCTATCCCTCAGACTCAGAAAGTGAAAATACCAATTCCTGATTTTCTGCTATATTCTTGTTTTCCTTGCGAGCTTGCCTCTTATTGCATAATATTTCATGCCTTCTGGTATAGTTCATGACAATGTATAAGGAATTCACCTTTAGGAATTATTAAAGCCATGGTCAAAATTTACCTCATTCAATATTTATGTGCAAGTATATTTATGCACATATACTGTACATGCTTTTCTGCATGGTCAATAACAGAGTGAACCCCCAAAAATTATTCACCACAGAGCTAGAATCTTCTGCTCAATATAGTTCGGTGATGGGTACTACAAGGTCATTGAGGGAGCTCCCAGTTATAAACTTGAAACTAGTGATGGAAGAGTTTATATAAACCATTGAAAAAAATTAGAATTTGACCACATCATTCATTTCAAAAGATTAAATTTAAAATTTTAAAAGCAATATTTAAGCAAAGAAACCAAAATTGGTTATTTCATATTTTCAGCTTCAAAAGATGACAATGCTAATATTTTCAAACCATTTTGCAGCTGCCTAGCCTGACATTGCATTCAGCTTTACAGATGACCATGGATTCCATTGTGGACATAATTATAATTGTTTAAAATATAAATGGTTTGGAGAAGGGTTGGGTTTGCTCAACACAGTTTCACACAAATGACAAATGGTCTCCTTTATGCTGACAAAGCTTTAAGAAAAAAATAACCTTTGGAAATCAGCTGATACCTTTTTTTTTAATTCCAAGACGGTTTTAATGTATGTAGAACAACATTGACAAACATTCACAAAAGTTACAAAATTCTTATGTCTAAATTTGATAAACAAAATAGAAAGAACATTTTTTTTTTCTTTTCTAACATTACAGCACCAAGCTTACATTTATTTGGAACTATACAGAATGGGAGAGGATCTGTCTAGAGTTCATTCAGACAGCAGTTGCAGTGTGGTCGTGTCAGGCAAGTGGGAGAGGAAGGTGGCACAGCTACTAGTTGCAAACATCAGAAAATTGCAGGCAGTGCACCCATGATTTCTTGATGGGCTTTATCACAGAAGACAACAACAGCACTAGCCTAGGAAATCAGTTCTTACATGTCAACTAGTATTTTTAAGTATATGCATTTAATTTGGGAAATGTCGGAGGCTACTCAAACTGTAGAAAAAATACTTGTGAGATAAGAAATGTATTAAGAAACTGCTAATGCATCAGAAGGATGAGGTTAATTTTTGTCATTCTTAGATGTTTATCTTCATTGATTTATGATCTTTTTAACCATAGGTCTGGTAAATACTGTAATTTGCCACCTATGTAACATAAAGTACAAGTAGATTTCCCTTTTGCCAAGAAGTATCTTATTCTGCTTTCCAGCAAAGGCTTAACCTTCTTAGAGAGAACAATGCATTACAAAAACATTAACACATACTGTATGCTAAATCTTGAGAGTGGTATTCAGGAGATGGTAGAACTTTACTAGGACAATCAACTTGAGCATCACCACAGTGAGTACATTAGATTTAATACAACTTGGAATTTTCTTTCATTGATAAAAATGAATTATACCACTCTAGGCAAGTCATAGCACTTAATATCAATACAGGAAGAAACTCATTTCTATAGAGGCCATCTGTTGTTCACTTCCAACTAAAATCACAGAAGACATCATTGACAATCAGCATGAAGTGACAAAATTATATTTCCCCTTAATATTTTTGTCTTGTTAAAACTATGCTATTTCATAGCAGACTGAGTACCTTGAAGGTTTGTGACTTGATTCTTTGGATTAGGATGGACAAGAAAAATAGGATATTTTACTTCTACTGTATATCTACAGTGAAGATTTTGTAAATCCTTAGTGGTCTTTCATTGTTATTAATGCAGTTATGGGCTTAGCTAGATATATATTTGCATTGCAATCTCTTGAGACAACTTCTGAGTCAGACAGAATTTGATGATGCATTAAGAAGCCAACGTGTTTAATTTGTCCTTGTACCTGATTTTTCAAAGTGTCCAACCTAAACTTGCATCTAGTGCAATGATGAGAGTTTACCTTGACCAATATCAACATTATAATCATGGAAACAATCTCATCACTGCTAACAGTTAACCAGAGTCAGGATTCATATTGAGAACAAATTATACTGGGCTGAGCAATATTATAATCTGAACATCCATCATTCACTAATATTTGGAATTATTCAATCTGCCGCCTTTCTTCCTCTGTGCCTACAAGTTCAGTAAGTTATTTCCAATTATGAATTTTGAGCACGAAAGTTATAGCAAAGGTCTGGTAATACAATTAATATAATCATTTAAGCTTCTATGTAGTTGTAATTTTTAATACTCATTTTTAAAATGTAGAATTAGAATCCTCTTGTAGTTAACCTTACTATTATTTGAGCAAGTCAATAATAATTTTTTTTATGATGGGAAATTTTAACTGTTCCTAACTCAGTAAAATTGAATGAGAAAGGAGTAAGAATGAAGTAGCAATGTATTCATCTATGTTCAATACTGAGCTCACTGTGGTTGACTTTTACTGCACTTCTAGACACAAGCAAGGCTCCACAGTTTCCAAACTAGGCAGAATGAAATTTGGTAATGTCAGGCCTCAGCTTCAAGTTGAGTTCTTGCTGTACTTTGTAGTCCTGTCAAAAATGGATCCAAAGTATAAAAGACTATCTAAACCATCTAAAGTATCTAAAGTTTTATGGAGTTGCAGCTCTATAAAACTCAGGTTAGACACACTTGGAGTATTGTGTTTAGTTCTGGTTGCCTCATTATAGGAGGAATGCTTTAGAGAGGATGCAGAGGAGATTTACCAGGATGCTGCCAGGATTAGAGAACATGCCTTATGAGGATAGGTTAAATGATTTAGAGTTTTCTTTTCCTTTGGAGTGAAGGAGAATGAAAGGTGACTTGATAGAGTTATAATAGATGATAAGAGGCAAGAGTGGATAGCCAGCAACTTCTTCCCAGGGCAGAAATGGTTCATACAAGAAGGTATAATTTTCAGATGATTGGAGGAAAGTATAAGGGGGATGTCAGAGGTAGGTTTTTTTAAAAAAAAAACAGAGTGGTGGGTGAATGGAACACCATCAAAGTGTAGTAGCAGAGTCAGATACATTTGGGATATTTAAGAGACTCTTAGATAGACACATAGATGAAAGAAAAATGGAGGGAATAGCCAAATTGATCTTGGAGTAAGTTAAAAGTCTGGCACAACATCATGAGTGGAAGGATCTGTACCATGCTGTACTGGTCTATGTTCTATGTTTTATCTAAACTTTACTGTAGCTTCATGGATCTGAATAGTATTCCTTTGGTTCACAACAGCAGAGGTCAGGCACTCCCTATTCTAGAGAACAATCCCAACCCCCAACATCTGTTTGCTTTTGATGAAGAACCCATCTCCAAGTGTAGGCAAACAGTTAAATGCCAGCTAATTTCCCCATCATGTCCACTTATGGACATCTGATAATATCTTTATTAAGACTTAATTGTTACAATTTATTTTGCCTCATTACAACATGTGACTCCTTAAACTATTCAAGAGAACCTCACTAAGTTAAAATCATGCCAAAGAATTAGAAATATTATATAATCTATTGATCTATAATCTAATTTGGCATGTCTGTACACAGCATCAATAGTTCCCTGGTCATTTGTAACTGGTTAGTTGCAGGATAAAGCTCTCTTATTTGCCTGACAAAATGCCAGAGTTCCAAACAGCCTCTACTGTGCCAGTGTAATAACACATTTACATTTCTCATGCCAATATTTTGTACTATTTAAGGATAGTGTTTTGCCTGTGTTGAAAATGGACCAAAGATTCACAAATTAATTTCATGTAGAACTTTTACAGCCAACAGACAGAAGAAATCTCGATTCTACAAGGACAGACCAATTTGATAAAAAAAGGGTAATGTGTGAAGGATCTAAACATTTCCATTACTCTGCCTTATGTCCCTGATAACATAATCACTTTGTACAATTTTTAACGAAGTTGCAGGTTTCTCTAAAAGCTGGAAGTTGTAGAAACTTTTTCATAATCAAGTTCAGATGTTTTTTTGTTGGTGGGTGTAGTTACTGAGGGAGTGGAGAGATAATTTCTAAAATTACAGCCAAGCAACCCACTTGGCATCATCACATAGCAGTATCTCTGTAAACTGTGTAATATACAGTAATTATTATAACTAATCATTTCATTCTCCTCATTTCTCATAATAACATTTTATAACTCTAGTTTAGAGAAAATATAATTTTGTTAAAAAAGGTATTGGAGTATAAAGAATATGGATATACACATTTAGGTAATTATGAAGAAAATACAATTATTTATAAGTAATATATCTGCCAACTATGACAGCTGTAATATACTGAAAGTAAATTATGAAGTTTTATTAACATGTACATACAAACAATACAATCGCTGCTTTAACTGTGGGATAAATTTTATGAAATGGCATACAAAGGAATACTTTGTGAACATATTTATTGCTAACATCAAATGGATTTATTTTAACTGATTGATAATTAAAATATCAATTGGACAAACTTTAAAATTCAATGTAAATCTGCACTATTTGTATGTATGCTGATTTAGCTTTAAGCAAATAAAAGCTACTTGCATTTAAGTTTCAGATGTAGTGGGGGTTACTTAAAGTGAATGAGCTATAGACATATCCTTTAACTATCTTTTTTTAAATTCATGATACTTCAACTATATTCTGCGCCAGTGAACAATCAAATTTAACTCTCAACTCTTTCAGCTATCCACAGAGTTACATTCAAATGACATGCAGGGATCTAAATTTTGTCCTTCAGCTCATTGCCAGTATGATATTTTTATAATTAACAAATGGGAGTTGTTAAAATGAATACATAATAATGATCTGCATTTCCTTACCTGAAGGAATCATTGGCAGAAGTTTAAGTGAACTGACGAATACTACTATACTCACAACAGGAGCTGGAGATAAATTTGTGTATTATGGGACTATCCCTTTTCTATTCTATCCCCTTGAATAACACAGGAATGAACCCTCATTCAGCAGAGAGCTATTTCCATGAATATGTGTTCAATTTTAACTATCCATTTCTAAAAATTGACAATATTCATTAATGATCCTTTCTCTTAGAATACTAGCCACTTCCGTCTAGGAATTGCTTATCTAAGCTCTGGTCTGCTGAATTAAATAGGTAAGATTGCATTCTGACAAAATCACCCTACTCTCTACAGGTGGATTCACTTAGGAGTCACAAGCCTATCTATATCATTAGCAACTGGAATCTAATATTTTCATGTTTAATTAGTTCTTTTACCATGCTATGGTTTTGCTTGTAACTAGTGGTCGGGATTTGCACTTACATTTTATTAACCAGTGGTGGATCATTCCCTAAAAATGATTATGTGTTGCAAAAACAACAGTGACATCATGCATTACTTCCAAAGGCATCATGCATGCATTGTTTTTTTAAATTCAAACAGTAACTTTGTAACATAAACAGTGTGAGTCCACAAAAGAATCCTGTTACAACTAATATCTATCTACATCTTTATAACTGACATTCTGAGCAAAATTCTGCGATTCTACAGCCTGTAACTAAATCAAAATGCTTACTGAAAGACTTTTGCAACTAATGAATGTCACGCTACTGGCTTTAACAAGACTATCTAATCACTCAGTTGAGCACCTGTTCCATGGCATGTTGGAGTCTGGCACTGAGAACCACATTATAACATGCAAGTCCTATTTTTTTTCTTATTAATACAGTAGAGGCTGTTAAGACCATATTTTTATAACATTGTAATTGAACATTGCTGTTGGTATGACTTTAAATGCCAGTGCAAGAAGAATTTGACTCAGAACATCTCCCATTAAAACACTTGAATAGTTCTATGTCATTTACAAATCCAATGTTTAAAACTTTGTTACAAAGACTAGAGTTCATAACTGAAGCATCAACTCTTCTTGATGCAATAATTCACATCTACATCGCATGGATTTTTAAAAAATGTTCCTGTCTCCTGCTAGCAGCATTCGTTTGTGTCTTGGCTTTAGTCACAAATCAAATATCTGTTTAATGATTATATCTCTGCTTGAGTTTCTCAACTGTTGAAAAGCAACTCTTCTCACATTTCTTTAAATGCTGATTTTGAATACCCAACCCATCCGAACCTAATTCCTTAAGGCTTAGCATTATTGCACAGACTGTGTTTACCTTAATGTGCATTCAGAGTTAATTTTAAATAGTGCCACACTGCCGTATTGAGAACGATATTGCCATCAATAAGGAAACATTTCACATAAGAAATCGTAAATTTACAAACAGAAATGAGCAGCCAAATTTAGCCAATGTGAACTGAAAGGTCGAGACACTTCATAAGTAGGAGTTCATTGGAATAAATTTTACAATTCTTATTATATAGACTATGTAATAATGTCAAATAAAATTATGGAAGCAAGGTACAAAGACCAATATATGTAAACATTTGCTTCCATGGTTGAAAATTGTGCAGAGGATTAGGATTTGCATACACTTACATGTGTGACTGAAGGGTGCAATTCAAAACCGATAGCTGCTGCCACCCAATTTTGTGGTATAAACTTATCTCGTTGAGTTTTTGCAATAAAGCAAAATTGAGGGGTATTAGTGAATGACTAGTACAATAATGCAATTAGTCCTGACATCATTAACAATGCTTCTAAGCATTGAACACTTTGTCTTGCAACAATGTAATCTAAGATATAAAACAACTGATTTTTAGTTTACCTCACAAATACTCATTTCTATGGATAGTACCACTTGTGAGGAGGTAAAATTGCAAGATCCAGACACCACAACGTCAATTAATTTCATATTCAGTCAAAAATCTAAGTCCTCATTAATGAAAAAAATTCCTCTTTGTTTCTTACAATCTTGTTGATAACCTTCATTTCTGTATCTGTTAGCAATGCACCAGAACCTTTCTAAAAAAGCCATTCTGCATTATCTCAGAACAGACACTAGTCTGCAAATCAGTCTGCCCTTCCCAAATCATTGTCTATGTGTACCTAACCAGATAGTGATTGAAACTGGGAACACTAGGCATCTTACTATTATCGTCTTAGTCCATGGCTGTTGAAATCAGTTCATAGGATTCCATCTTTTTACCAAGATTAAATCTTTTGGCACAGACTAAGAATCATTCCTAGCACCCTGTCTCTACAGCATAGTATTGTATCAGACCATTATTTCACACACTAAACCTCAAATGTACTCCATGAGGGCAATATGTACTTCTTGTTCCTCCTTCACAGAGAGATGAATGCATTTAGCAAAATATCCAAAGCTAACTTAATGATAACCAGAAACTTAATTGTGGTACCCTCTCCTCATCCATTAATTTTCTTCCTTTCTATTGAGTGATACAGTCATTTTGCTATCAGAGTGGTAGTTGATTCAGTGGACACCATTCCCCTGCCCCTCTATCATGTGAAACTAGTGGGATCATGGACCACATTGCATTTCTGTTTGTTCACACAGTCATTCTCGTCTGAAATTGAAATCTCTGAGTCGGGCCACATATTGGAGGAGGGTGCTATAGTCAGTCAGGACCTAAAATGGAGAACCTCTTTGGTCTATCTGGCTTTCTCAACCCTTTAATTACTTATTGTAAAGACCATAAACTGGCATTACTAGTCAGAGTCATAGTGAACTACAAGACAGAAACAGGCTCTTTGACACACCTATTCCATTCTGCCTAGCCCCATCTACCTGCATCTGGACCATGGACCTTCATACCCCTCCCATCTACGTATTTATCCAAACTTAACTTTTACTTTGATCAATATTCCCCTGAGAAATCTCCTGTTCAATATTCTTGGTCAACTGGTAAGAAAAGATGCCATGAGCATTATTTTGGTCAACCGATACAGTCACTTGACAGTGTACTCTACAAAAATTTCATTGATTTGATCTGGTGAGCCTCAAACTACCCAGAATGGGTACATGAGCCTCATTCTTCATATGAGTTACATATAATGCTGGTGTGTTTTACATCGTCAATCACTAAATGCAATGCATATTTGATCCAACTGATAAGTTGGCACTGCTTGTTACTCTTACCAGTAGAGGCAGATGCTGAAGAAACCAGGAAACCAGACTTGTAGAACCATGTACCAGTCAATCACTACTTTATATGGCACATCATGCAAGAAGTTACCTGAGCAAAGAGCTTGAATATGATCAGACAGAGGCCACAGCTATTACAATGAAATTAAATAATTCAATATAGATGAAAAAAGCAAGCCACTAAACTCCCTAAATGGATAGTATTAACATATTCCTGGTGGCCTATAACTTTAGTATGAGAAAAAACATTTTAGATTAACCAGGACTTTTGCTAACTGCCTTTGTTAAGGGCATCAACAGCCTTTAAATAGGAACAGCACAGAACAAACAATCTGTCAGCTGGCAGCTAAGTGCCTGTGTACATAATCATATACGAACAAATTTCATCTTTGTTGAATTTGCTTCTACATTTTTGGCACTAATTTAATAAATATTTAATTATTTAGATTGTTAGAAAATAATATCTAGCTATGGTTATTGGAAAAGTAGCTCTGTAGTTCTATAAAAATGTCCATTTCAAAAGATTGGCTAGTTCATCATTTTATATCATGTATGATTTCATTGTATGCATTGGAAATGCAAAATAGTGAAATTTTAGCACATCACAAAACAAATGTTTACATCACTAGTGGCACAAAACATTTTTGTAGGACAACAGTTAAAGATAACTTAATTCCTTAATTTGCAATGGTTCCTCCATAACCTAGTTTACAATCTATGTTGTGCACTGTTCAATCCACAGAACTCCAATGAATTGCAAACATTTCAGCTAAAGTAGTCCAAAGATATTGTAGAGAAACCACATGGGATCAGATGATTAATGCTATTCCTGTGGAAGGATTAGTAAATGTCCAAAGATCCATAAGGTGAAGTACGTATTAACTGATAACAACAAATAACTGTTGGTGGTACATTATGCCTTTCAACTCAATTTTAAAGAGTTAAAATACAACTTGATTAGTTATTAAGCCTTATTAACTGTTAAGTGTAACACTGCAACAAACTTGGACCAAAACATAACAAAGAATGTCAATTATATTAAGCAATTGGTTCTCTGGTCAAAAGGTTATAGTTATATATCCATTCTGTTGAAAGATTTTGTTGTACTGTCAAAATCAGTTGGCTTCTAAACCAACTAAGGACAATGATGGTAAAGGATTGGCCCTGTCAATTAACTCTTACTTTCTGAATAATTACATACTCCATTGATACTGATGGAAATGGTGTGAGTTATTCCTAAGTTCTTCAAAAAGAGTTTGAACTGTTCATTCAGTACAACATATCATATCAGCACATGGTTATATATTAAATAATCAAAAGCATGTTTATGATAATTATTCATTAAAATATCTGTAAGTAGTTTATGTAAAACTGATCAAGCAACAAAACAGTCACTCTCAGTATATATGTAATAAGCTTTTAGAACAACAGAAGCAAGATGCGTGTATATGAACGTGTGTGAAACTGTATGTTCCTGTCTGTCTGTGTCTATCTGCATTTGTATTTGTGTCTGTGTCTGTGCCTGCGTGTATACAGCTGCAATACAGTACACTAAGGAGCAAATCTAGATTCACATAATCACAAATGATGTAATGCAATGAATTTCAGTTTTCCTTTCTGACTTTCTGTTGTCATATATTATATGTTTTATGAACAGTTGAATCACATTAAGAAATAATTCGATAAAATGTTGTTTTGAACCAAGGCTCAGCAGGAAAGGTATCAGCAGATGTTTAGATCAGCTAGATCCATGATCCAAACATGGTTTGTTGGTCCACACTTTGTTGTTAACTGCCAAGGACATGTCACCGGCTAGGTCCTCCCAAACAACATGGCCTGTTACTTTTTAAATGGTGTTAACCTACTGAAGTTCTGCCAGAAGGGAGACTGACTGCGTTTAGGCTCCGTCAGTTCATACATTGACCCCTGAGGTATGCCATCAGTGAGCATGAAGTTCCTCTGATGAAGAGGATCAGGTGGTGCTGGGTATGTGGGAGGTAATGACCTTGTGTTGTTCACTCCTGAAATGAAAAAAAAAACAGATCATTGAACATTGTTACATGGCAAACAAAATTTGTCAAAATATAATGTTTACATACCAGTTTGAAGGTATTGCAGCATAGGAATCAGAACTGTCAGCCTGGCTAACAGATTCCGCCCTCAGACTTTTAGATACCTTAACACCCTACATGTACACCCTGCCGCAATCACCCCCCTCCCCAAACTAAAGGACACACTCTCATCCTGCACTGGTCACTTTCCATCTTTTATTGCTGCTATTTCACATATTTATACTACTGCTTGTTCTATTATAGTAGTGCCAGTAACATTATACTGTCTCACATAAACATACTCCTCGCATTTTATGTCAACCTATCAATCGTCAGGCCATTTCACTTCAGGGTCTTGTGCTAATACTATTTTGTAGACTCTATGCTCTGGATCATAACTGTAAGTGCTGTGTGTGACTATATGTACTGCGTTTTGCATCTTGGCTAAAGAGAAACAATGTTTTATTTGGATTAATACATGTGTGTGGTTGAATGACAATAAACTTGAACTTAAATATGATACAACAATAATTTCACCGGTTGAACTTCAGTAAACAAACTTGAGATTTTCACCACGCTCCATTTGCTTCCAGAGTGCAGCAGAAGGAGACTTTGGCAGCAAGGGGTTCTCATTCCATTTTGCCTCAGCTCTTTTCATCTGAGTTACATTTCCATGCTGAACAACACTAACTGACTTTGGTTTTGTCCTATCACTAAGCTTGGGAAGTGAGAAGTAATGCAAGAGGGTCTACGTAAACAACTTTGAGAAAACCCCAGCCGTGTTCAATCTACTCACGTGATATATAGGCCTTGTACTTACAAATTACAAATGTCCGCATCTTCCATTACAGAAACTTTTAATTTCCCACATGGGTCCCATTTTCCTGGCAGCAATTTGAATATTATCTGTGTACAGAAATCTTTCTGGATGTCAGTCATAAGTTTGGATGCTACACTTTTGAAGCAGTCTGTGCATCTAAAATCTTTTTTTTATATCTCTCGTTTTCCTACAAAGCTCTGTAAGACTGAAAAACTCTTTAACAGTGCAACTGGCAGGAAGTGTGATTTGAAATGTTTCTCATAAATACCAAAATGCTGAATCCAAAAAAGAAATTCCTTTCAAAGATGACGAGTGAAAGGGTGTGAAATAATTTTAAATTGTTCCCCAATTTTGTGAGGTTAAGTACTTTAATTTAGAAACATAAATCTGGATTCTGCTGTTGTAATAACATAAAACTACATAGCTCTGAAATTGAAATGAATCTTTGGGATTTCCATGTACATATGGTTCAATGTGGAATCGCTAAGCCTGTTTGCAATGATTCATTGCTTCTTCGTGGGTTGTGTTGCTTACAGATTTCAACAGATTCAAGGAAATCATTACAACTGATGCAAGTTTCTGCTATTTATAAACTAGTCCGGCTGCAATGATGTTCTGAAAATATTACATTTTATCAGATCCATGTGTTTCTAATGGCAATGCCAAGCAGTAATTACTGCTTAACAGATTATCTCTCCATAAAAATTATATATTTAGATTATTATTTCATCAAAATAATATTTTAAAATAGAAATTTAAAACTAAAGGAAATTATTACAGCTTCTACTTATTCATATGTTTATGTTCAAACCTTTAATATTTTGCATAATATTTAAAGTTATAACTAAAATAGTGTTTTTTTGCTTTTGCTTAGTATGAAAATATTTTAATGCAATTGACCGCTCAGCTGGCTTGATTTTATTATAATTTGGGTACTAAAAACAAGAAAATGTAAATCCAAAATCACTGGATCTTTGTGGATGCTTTATCGGCAATCAATGACTGAGGATGTGGCTAATGAGCTATGAAGACAGCAAGGTTTTTGGAAAAGGTGCGGGAAGTGAATGATTTGTGAGGGTCAGAAAGGCCTTAGACAGATGGTTGTAATGTCTGGAGTAGCCTTTGGTTGGAGAAGGACAGGGGATAGAAGAATGGAACCGCTGGTTAGTTTGCAAGAGCTTCAAGAGAGCTGTCTTGGGTCAATGGGTTGCGAAGTTCATAAGGGGCCTTGGAAGATTGGATAGACCAGAGGACCCTAGATGCTGGTTGGGTGGGGGAAGGAGATAGGACTGAAGGAGTGTGAAATTTGATTTTTGGGGTTGGGAATGAGATCAATGAATTGTGGATGATGAGGTCAAAAATTTGTATAAATATTTTTACCAGAACAGTGGTAAGTAAAGAACTTATGTTATAACCATATTTAGAAATTACTATCTTGCTAAACTATGTCTGTCCCAGAAATGCCCAATATAGCATCAATGATCTCAGGATTGGCTGAGACTTAGTTGAACAGAAGCAGTGGGCTGGAGGTGACTTCACAGCAACTATGACTAATGTATTAATTGTGCCTGAAAATACCCAAGTTTATGTCCAGAGTGTCACAATAAGAGCTCAAACTGAGCATTATCAAATTTCACACTTGTAAACATTGAAACTTCAGTTGCACAATGCTGAAAAAATGCAAGTGAACTTCTGGTTTTCTTTTTAATTGCATAATTTTAGTTAACCAGATCTTTCTAAAGGTTCATCATGTTGAGGTTAAGTCACTCACACAACATATGTGGTGCTATGTTCATTCAACTGCTTACATTTGCAACATATCTGCAACATGTTATCTTATACATTCTCTTTAGATTTCTGCTGTGGTGCTCAAACAGAAACTAAGGACCTCCAGATGCTGATGTCCAGCAATTTACATGACTCATCCAAAGACTAACTGGAAAAAGATACTTGTTTGCTATGTGTCCTTCAATTGTACTTGGACCCATGTCAAAGTCAAAGAGCATCATATGAACAGTGAGGAAATCAATCAGAAAAAATCCAAACAAAGCCAGTTTGCTCACATCTGCATGGTATTAACTTTGTTACTGGGGATTTATTTTGGCCCTTTTCTAGTTTGAGCCTTAATTTACATAAATGTCAATAGTAAAACAGCTGCTCATCATTTTACATCAACCAGCAGATCTATATAGGGATGTGAAGATCAATTTAAAAGTCAGCCTTTTCCAATTACTCCTTATTTTGCAGAGTTTTTATGCACACTGGCCTATATGCTGAATAAAAGCATTCTAAAAATATCACAGGCACAGAAGCAGCTCTTTTAAAATGCAAATCTCAATCACCAGATGGAAAGATGGATATAAATTGGGAATAGTCTTCTGCTCATTCAATTTCAGCTTCTCAGAATAATTTAAACTAAAACCAATGGTTTTAAAAAAGACAACTATTTACATTCTGAAATAGACAATTTGAATACACAAAAAAAAATCTGGTTCCACAGGAATTTAAAGCCACATTCTCATTTATTTCTCTACAGAATGCTGGCAAAATGAGATAAATTATTTATCAGCTAATTAGCATTTAAGAGAATGAACTAAGGTGGTTAACAAATTAAAACTAAATATAGTACATAAACATTAACAAATTCAAAGATAACTTTGATATGACGGGTGGCACTCACTCTCAGATTAACCATTAGCAAATCTTATTACACTGACTGATTTCAACATGGATTAATACCCTTGCATGAAGTTTTCATTAGTCTCAGTTCTTCTATTCATTAGCCTGAATGAAATTATGGAGTATCATTGTGACCCATGGGTACCTCTACCCTTGACCATTGATTTTGATAGTTTAAATAGTGAATGTTAATAGGCTACTGACTACAGAAAGCTTCACATTTGGTCCTAATCCTCCCACTCTCCAATAACAACTCATGCAATCCATGGTACTTTCAATCTTTCTTGTGGAGGCTCAACTTTTACCACTCCTTTATGTACTGTTCAAATAATGTTTTATTCCCTCTCCTCAAGACATTGCTGAATTGCTTCTTTGAAGTTATTGAATTCCAGCATGTTATGGTTTATGGACACTGCACAAAATGTAACAATTATTCATATATCTCAATCAAAATACACTAATCTCCACAAACTCTACTAATTCCTGAAATGCCTGGTTTGAATGTCTTAAGTAGGCAATTTATTAGTGAATTTTTGCTTGGCATTATATTTATGTGCCCAAAGGCCTTTGATATTTTCTGGACTACTTGTGCAAGGCAAGATGGTTGTACATTATAAGAAAATGGAAAGTTTTGTCATACAATGCATGTTATTTTTGAAATCATGTGGCCAGAACATTATTTGATGCTCACTCTGAAAATTTTTACTACTTATTGAAGATTAGAACAAAGTTGGAAAACTTTACATCGTACTGGCTGTTCAAATTTTTAATGCCATAGACTAAACCTTTCTATCACTTTTCCAGAACCTTCAACCATTTTTCAATATATTCAATAATGTAGAATTTTATAAGTGACAGTAATACTTCACTATCTCTTCCATGGTTTTGATAGGTAAATGAGATTCAAATAACAAGAGCTTCTTGACCAAAACAAAGATTGTTTTCAATCAAATTGATACAGCTAAGCCTCAATGATGGGCTAGGTGGAGTTATCTAATTCAGTACAGAACATGGAAACTCTTGATCAGCATGTATATAAATTAATTTGAATCATGTTTTTGCCCAATGGCGCTCGGGGCAGTCAGAAACATATAACATGGAAACCGGCCCTTTGGCATACCAATTCAGCACCAGTCATCACCACCCATTCACACTAAGCCTATTTTATTATCCCCTCATTCTTATAAATTCCCTTCAGACCCCACTACCCACCTACAGACTAGGGGTAATTTACATTAACTGACTAATCTGGATATCTTTGGGTTTTGAAAGAAACAAGCAGAAACTCCATAAAGAGAGCACCAGCTGTCAGGATTGAACCAGGATCTCCAATGCTGTGAGACAGTGCTCCTCTAGCCTGTTTTACCAACGGCAATTTCTAACGCCTTGCTTGTAATATCATCAGCTAGAATGGAAGGATTACAAGGATACATGCTCACCTTTCTGTTTGCTGACTTTTCTTACGGTCATTGCAGCTTGCCTCTTCTGATACTCCGAGATTTCAAACCCTGAAAAGCAGGACAATAAATGGGAAACTTGTATATTGAAACCAGGTTGTTTGATAGTAATTTTACAGTCAACAAGGTGAGAGCCTTCAGTTGCGGAGAGCACCACACACACATAATAATGTGCAATAAATGATCTGATCTTAGCAGTGGAGGGATAGAAAAATTACATTTATATTGCAAACCTCACACCCTGTCTTAAGATGTATTTTTGAAGTGTGGTCAATATTGTAAAGTTGGAAAAATGAGTTTTCATTTGCTCACAGAATCTCTGACAAACCACTGGCAAATAAGAATCAAATAATTATTTTTTGTTTTGCAATGATGATTCATAGGTAAATATTGGTTGGGCTCCAGGATTAATTCTCCTACTCTTTTGAAGAGTACTATGAGATATTTCACATCCACATACATATCTCATCTGTAAGATAACCTCTTCATTGATCCCTCAACACCTGATTAGACATTAGTGCTTAAATCTCTGAATTGAAATTTCAACCTGCGCTCAACTGATTTAGAGATGACAATGCTCCCAACTGTGCCTCCACTAACCTTATATGAGGGCCACGATTGTACCAAGTTGATGTCATTTTCCTTTCTTGCACCAAACAAAGCAGCTGGAGATGTCAGGGATTGATTGCAGAGCCTCTCATCTACCTTTGTAACTACAGATTGCACCTGACTGAATGTACAACAGTATGTATGTACAACAGTAAATCAATGCCCAGCTTTTGCTGAATCTAAGGATGGTTTTAATATTCTATTACCAATGAAAACCAGAACTTTCCAGTTCAGATTTATTTATCAGTTATATAGTACATCGAACCAGATAGTGAATTCTTTGTGTTAACAACCAACACACCTAAGGATGTGCTGGGGACAGCTTGAAGTGTTGCCACACATTCTAGCGCTAACATAGCATGCCCACAATGCTTAGTAGTGTTATGTTTTGTAACTTCAAAACATTAAACTAACTCAAAGGAAGTCATAGGACTCTGGGAATGTGGATGCAACTTCGAGTTTACTTTAAGCAAGATGCACATGGTAGCATGATAATATATGCAGTTCATGTATTTTTACATACAACCTGTAAGTAATTAAACAAACAAGAATGCTTGAACTTGGGAAAGCGCATTTAGTTCAGAGTGTTCGCTTATTAATCCTTTTATTGCTCCACTTGGTTTCCTTATCCACAACATTACCTGATGAATCCTCTGTTTTCATATCTCCACTGACTCTTTTTGTTTTGCCCTTCCATTCATCCATCTGGGGTTTGAACTTTGCATCTACTTTTACAAGCAGCTTTTTGCTTCCCCACTTGAAGTACATAATATAACCTTAATGCATGCACACTAGACTGATTCTACATACTCACAAAAGCTGAGTGCTTGCAACTGTCATGAAGCTCCTTGAACACTCTTCCAGCTTAAACCCAAGCCACATTTCAAAGTAACTGCCTGATTAACATACCGGAGGCTTTCTCAGATATGTTGCCTCCAAGAACTGTTGTAGTCGGACCACTTCTATTGTCACTTTGACACTTTCTCTGAGCAGTATGGTCCAACTTTGGCCCAATATGCTTTCCAACCAGTGGCACAGAGATTGGCATCAACACCTGCTTCTCCTCGGTTGGGCAATAGTTCATGGTGTTTGGCATGGAGGCAGCTGTGGCATCATCTGTTAACTTTCTTAATTCACTTCCAGTTGACTTAATTGTAGTGGAAGTGGCATGCAAGTGGTGGATGGATCTCCAATCAAGTTGCAGTTGTCTCAGCCCTTCATGTCCCCACGATGTGGGCAGCGGAGTGAGCTGGGCGCAGAGTGTAGGGCTTGGGCTCAGAGGGCTTAGGCGGAAGAGGGCACAGTAGGCTTATCTTTTAGTTCTTGTATTTTCAGTTATTTGGGAGGTATGAGTGTGAGGGTAGCTTGTTGTTCTCCGTGTCGGATGTGGGAGATCCTGGAGTCTCCGAGCCTCCCGGACGTCCACATCTGCGCCAGGTGTACCGAACTGCAGCTCCTGAGGGACCGAGTTAGGGAACTGGAGCTGCAGCTCAATGACCTCCACCTGGTCAGGGAGAGTGAGGAGGTGACAGAGAGGAGTTACAGGCAGGTGGTCACTCCGGGACCACGGGAGGCAGATAGGTGGGTTACAGTCAGGAAGGGGAAGAGGCAGGTACTAGAGAGTACCCCAGTGGCTGTACCCCTTGACAATAAGTACTCATGTTTGAGTACTGTTGGGGGGGACAGCCTACCTGGTGGGAGTGACAGTGGCCGGGCCTCCGGCACAGAGGACAGCCCTGTAGCTCAGAAGGGTAGGGTTAGAAGAAAGAGGACCATAGTAATAGGGGACTCAATAGTCAGGGGCTCAGACAGGCGTTTCTGTGGAGGTGACCGGGAGTCCCGGATGGTAATTTGCCTCCCTGGTGCCAGGGTTCGGGATGTTTCTGATCGCATCCAAGATATCCTGAAGTGGGAGGGTGAAGAGCCAGAGGTCGTGGTACATGTAGGTACCAATGACATAGGAAGGAAAGGGGAAGAGGTCCTGAAACGAGAGTATAGGGAGTTAGGAAGGCAGTTAAGAAGAAGGACCGCAAAGGTAGTAATCTCGGGATTACTGCCTGTGCCACGCGACAGTGAGAGTAGGAATAGAATTAGGTGGAGGATGAATGCGTGGCTGTGGGATTGGAGCAGGGGGCAGGGATTCAAGTTTCTGGATCATTGGGACCTCTTCTGGGGCAGGAGTGACCTGTTCAAGAAGGACGGGTTACACTTGAATCGTGGGGGGACCAATATCCTAGCGGGGAGGTTTGCTAGGGCTACAGGGTGGACTTTAAACTAGTAAGATGGGGGGGCGGGAGACTATTTGAGGAGACTATGGGAGAGGAGGTTAGTTCACCAGTGGAGCAAGTAAATAGACAGTGTGTGAGGGAGGAAAGGCAGGTGATGGAGAAGGGATGCGCTCAGCCCGAAGATGTAGGGGAGAAGAAAGAAAAGGATAATAAATTTGAATGCATTGTTAGGGATGGAAAGAGAGGAGGAGATGGAGAGTATCTTAAATGTATCTATTTTAATGCTAGGAGCATTGTAAGAAAGGTGGATGAGCTTAAAGCGTGGATTGATACCTGGAATTATGATGTTGTAGCTATTAGTGAAACATGGTTGCAGGAAGGGTGTGATTGGCAACTAAATATTCCTGGATTTAGTTGCTTCAGGTGTGATAGAGTAGGAGGGGCCAGAGGAGGAGGTGTTGCATTGCTTGTCCGAGAAAATCTTATGGCGGTGCTTTGGAAGGATAGATTAGAGAGCTCCTCTAGGGAGGCCATTTGGGTGGAATTGAAGAATGGGAAAGGTGCAGTAACACTGATAGGAGTGTATTATAGGCCACCTAATGGGGCGCGTGAGTTGGAAGAGCAAATGTGTAAGGAGATAACAGATATTTGTAGTAAACACAAGGTGGTGATTGTGGGAGATTTTAATTTTCCACACGTAGACTGGGAAGCTCATTCTGTAAAAGGGCTGGATGGTTTAGAGTTTGTGAAATGTGTGCAGGATAGTTTTTTGCAACAATACATAGAAGTACCGACTAGAGATGGGGCAGTGTTGGATCTCCTGTTAGGGAATGCGATAGGTCAGCTGACAGATGTGTGTGTTGGGGAGCACTTCAGGTCCAGTGATCACAATAGCATTAGCTTCAATATAATTCTGGAGAAGGACAGGACTGGACCTAGAGTTGAGATTTTTGATTGGAGAAAGGCTAACTTTGAGGGGATGCGAAGGGATTTAGAGAGAGTGGATTGGGTCAAGTTGTTTTATGGGAAGGATGTAATAGAGAAATGGAGGTCATTTAAGGGTGAAATTATGAGGGTACAGAATCTTTATGTTCCTGTTAGGGTGAAAGGAAAGGTTAAAGGTTTGAGAGCACCATGGTTTTCAAGGGATATTAGAAATTTGGTTCAGAAAAAGAGGGATGTCTACAATAGATATAGGCAGCATGGAGTAAAGGAATTGCTTGAGGAATATAAAGAATGTAAAAGGAATCTTAAGAAAGAGATTAGAAAAGCTAAAAGAAGATACGAGGTTGGTTTGGCAAATAAGGTGAAAGTAAATCCGAAAGGTTTCTACAGTTATATTAAAAGCAAGAGGATAGTGAGGGATAAAATTGGCCCCTTAGAGAATCAGAGTGGTCAGCTATGTGTGGAACCGAAGGAGATGGGAGAGATTTTGAATGATTTCTTCTCTTCGGTATTCACTAAGGAGAAGGATATTGAATTGTCTAAGGTGTGGGAAACAAGTAAGGAAGTTATGGAACCTATGACAATTAAAGAGGTGGAGGTACTGGCGCTTTTAAGAAATTTAAAAGTGGATAAATCTCCGGGTCCTGACAGGATATTCCCCAGGACCTTGAGGGAAGTTTGTGTAGAATTAGCAGGAGCTCTGACGGAGATCTTTAATATGTCATTAGAAACGGGGATTGTGCTGGAGGATTGGCGTATTGCTCATGTGGTTCCATTGTTTAAAAAGGGTTCTAGAAGGAAGCCTAGCAATTATAGACCTGTCAGTTTGACATCAGTGGTGGGTAAATTAATGGAAAGTATTCTTAGAGATAGTATTTATAATTATCTGGATAGACGGGATCTGATTAGAAGTAGCCAGCATGGATTTGTGCGTGGAAGGACATGTTTGACAAACCTTATTGAATTTTTTGAAGAAGTTACGAGGAATGTTGACGAGGGTAAGGCAGTGGATGTAGTCTATATGGACTTCAGCAAAGCCTTTGACAAAGTTCCACATGGAAGGTTAGTTAAGAAGGTTCAGTCGTTAGGTATTAATGCTGGAGTAATAAAATGGATTCAACAGTGGCTAGATGGGAGATGCCAGAGAGTAGTGGTGGATAATTGTTTATCGGGATGGAGGCCGGTGACTAGCGGGGTGCCTCAGGGATCTGTTTTGGGCCCAATGTTGTTTGTAATATACATAAATGATCTGGATGATGGGGTGGTAAATTGGATTAGTAAGTATGCCGATGATACTAAGGTAGGAGATGTTGTGGATAATGAGGTGGATTTTCAAAGCTTGCAGGGAGATTTATGCTGGTTAGAAGAATGGGCTGAATGTTGGCAGATGGAGTTTAATGCTGAGAAGTGTGAGGTTCTACATTTTGGCAGGAATAATCCAAATAGAACATACAGAGTAAATGGTAGGGCATTGAGGAATGCAGAGGAACAGAGAGATCTAGGAATAACTGTGCATAGTTCCCTAAAAGTGGAGTCTCATGTAGATAGGGTGGTGAAGAGGGCTTTTGGAACGCTGGCCTTTATAAATCAAAGCATTGAGTACAGAAGTTGGGATGTAATGCTAAAGTTGTACAAGGCATTGGTAAGGCCAAATTTGGAATATTGTGTGCAGTTCTGGTCGAATTATAGGAAAGATATCAATAAATTAGAGAGAGTGCAGAGACGATTTACTAGGATGTTACCTGGGTTTCAGCAATTAAGTTACAGAGAAAGGTTGAACAAGTTAGGTCTCTATTCATTGGAGCGTAGAAGGTTGAGGGGGGATTTGATCGAGGTATTTAAAATTTTGAGAGGGATAAATAGAGTTGACGTGAATAGGCTGTTTCCATTGAGAGTAGGGGAGATTCAAACAAGAGGACATGATTTGAGAGTTAGGGGGCAGAAGTTTAAGGGAAACACGAGGGGGCATTTCTTTACTCAGAGAGTGATAGCTGTGTGGAATGAGCTTCCTGTAGAAGTAGTAGAGGCCAGTTCAGTTGTGTCATTTAAGGTAAAATTGGAGAGGTATATGGACAGGAAAGGACTGGAGGGTTATGGGCTGAGTGCGGGTAGGTGGGACTAGGTGAGATTAAGGGTTCGGCACGGACTAGGAGGGCCAAGATGGCCTGTTTCCGTGCTGCGATTGTTATATGGTTATATGGTTATAGTACCGGGCTACATATTTATGTGATATGAAGAGAGTCAAGTTTTAATCACTTGGCAGCTGCTAAACAACATTTGAAATCTAATGGCCAAATACTGAAGAAACACAGACTCTTCTTATCCAGCTCAGGAGCAGCATCTCCAACACCATCACACTGAGCACGGGGGCTCCCCAGGGCTGTGTGCTCAGTCCACTGCTGTTCACTCTGCTGACCCACGACTGTGCTGCAACACACAGCTTGAACCACATCATCAAGTTCGCCAATGACACGACCGTGGTGTGTCTCATCAGCAAGAACGATGAGTCAGCTTACAGAGAGGAAGTGCAGCAGCTAACGGACTGGTACAGAGCCAACAACGTGTCTCTTAATGTGAACAAAACAAAAGAGATGGCTGTTGACTTCAGGAGGGCACGGAGCAACCACTCCCTGCTGAAAATCAAAGGTGCCTCAGTAGGGATCGTAAACAGCACCAAATTTCTTGGTGATCACCCGATGGAGAATCTCACCTGGTCCCTCAACACCAGCTCCATAGCAAAGAAAGCCCAGCAGCGTCTCTACTTTCTGCAGATGCTGAGGAAAGTCCATCTTTCATCCCCCATCCTCATCACATTCTACAGGGGTTGTATTGAGAGCATCTTCAGCAACTGCATCACTGCCTGGTTCAGAAATGGCACGATCTTGGATCGCAAGATCCTGCAGCGGATAGTGAGGTCAGCTGAGAAGATCATCGGGGTCTCTCTCCCTGCCATTACGGACATTTACACTACACGCTGCATCCGCAAAGGAAACAGCATTATGAAGGACCCCATGCATGCCTCGTACAATCTCTTCTCCCTCCTGCCGTCTGGAAAAAGGCTCCGAAGCATTTGGGCTCTCACAACCAGACTATGTAACAGTTTCTTCCCCCAAGCTATCAGGATCCTCAATACCCGAAGCCTGGACTGACACCTTGCCCTATTGTCCTTTTTATTATTTATTGTGTTGCCTGCACTGTTTTTGTGCACTTTATGCAGTCCAATGTAGTGTAGTGTAGTGTAGTGTAGTGTAGCTTTCTCTGTTTTTTTTTATTATGTAGTTCAGTCTAGTTTTTTGTACTGTGTCATGTAACACCATGGTCCTGAAAAATGCTGTCTCATTTTTACAATGCACTGTACCAGCAGTTATAGTCGAAATGACAATAGAAGTTGACTTGACTTATTCCCTTTTACACTATAAACCTCATTCTTTAGAAGATGTTTGAAATTTGTATGCCAATAAAATGGCAATCATTTGGTGATCCTCTCCGCTCTGGATAATTTGGAATAAAAATAAAAGATGAATAAATGATAAATTTGGCATTTAAAAGTAGTGAAGGCTGGTTATAATGTGCAATGCTTGCCTCCAATTTCAGAAATGAATGTGGTTATTTAAAACTATTATACAGTGGCATGCAAAAGTTTGACACCCCTGTCAAAATTTCTGTTACTGTGAATAGCTAACTGAGTAAAAGATGACCTGATTTCCAAAAGGCATAAAGTCAAAGATGAAACATTCTTTTCCACATATTGAGCAAAATTAGTGTATTATTTTTGTTTTGTACAATTTTAGAGTGAAAAAAAGGAAAGGAGCACCATGCAAAAGTTTGGGCACCCCAAGAGATTTGAGCTCTCAGTTAACTTTTAACAAGGTCTCAGACCTTAATTAGCTTGTTAGGGCAATGGCTTGTTCACAGTCATCATTAGGAAAGGCCAGGTGATGCAAATTTCAAAGTTTTATAAATACCCTGATTCCTCAAACATTGTCCCAACAATCAGCGGCTGCCTAGGACTCTGAAAATTACAATAAATGATGCCCACAAAGCAGGAGATGGCTATAAGAAGATAGCAAAGCATTTTCAGGTAGCCGTTTCCTCAGTTCATAATGTAATTAAGAAATGGCAGTTAGCAGGAATGGTAGAGGTCAAGTGAGGTCTGGAAGAGCAAGAAAACTTTCCGAGAGAACTGCTTGCCAGATTGCTGGAAAGGCAAATCAAATCCCCTGTTTAACTGAAAAAGACCTTCAGGAAGATTTAGCAGACTCTGGAGTGGTGGTGCACTGTTCTACTGTGCAGCGACACCTGCACAAATATGACCTTCATGGAAGAAGCATCAGAAGAAAACCTTTCCTGTATCCTTACCACAAAATTCAGCATCAGAAATTTGCAAAGGAGCATATAAACAAGCCTGATGCATTTTGGAAACAAGTCTTGTGGACTGATGAAGTTAAAATAGAACTTTCTGGCTGCAGTGAGCAAAGGTATGTTTGGAGAAAAGGGTGCAGAAATCCATGAAAAGAACACCTCTCCAACTGTTAAACACGGGGGGGGGGGGGGGCGGTGGATTGATCATGCTTTGGGCTTGTGTTGCAGCCAGTGGCATGGGGAACATTTCACTGGTAGAGGGAAGAACGAATTAAATGAAATACCAGCAAATTCTGGAAGCGAACGTCACACCATCTCTGAAAAAGCTGAAGATGAAAAGAGGATGGCTTCTACAACAGGATAATGATCCTAAACACACCTCAAAATCCACAATGGACTACCTCAAGAGGCGCAAGCTGAAGATTTTGCCATGGCCCTCACAGTCCCCCAACCGAAAATCTGTGGATAGACCTCAAAAGAGCAGTGCATGTAAGACGGCCCAAGAATCTCACAGAACTAGAAGCCTTTTGCAAGGAATAATGGGCAAAAATGCCCCAAACAAGAATTGAAGGACTCTTAGCTGGCAACAGAAAGCATTTACAAGCTATAATACTCGCCAAAGGGGGTGTTACTAAGTACTGACCATGCAGGTTGCCCAAACTTCTGCTTTGGGCCCTTTTGCTTTCTTGTTATTTTGAAACTGTAAAAGATGGAAATAAAAAAAAAAGTGATCTTGCTTAAAATATTAAAGAAACGTGTCATCTTTAATTTTATGCCTTTTGGAAATCAGGTCAGCTTTTACTCGCTTAGCTATTCACAGTAACAGAAATTTTGACCAGGGTGCCCAGACTTTTGCATGCCACTGTATAACCTCATTTGCATAGAGAAGTTCATGTTCTTCTCCGTGGGAAACAGGTTTTGAATGAAAAGATATAAGAGAACCATGTCTTTTCTGGAGGATCCAGGCATGAGTAATTGAGAAAGAACCAGAGTTGAAATGGGAATTTTTTTATGCAGCGAACTTCTGTGGCAGCAAATCAATACATAAAAACATGCAGACGCGGCCAAGAAGTCCAATTGTTGTTCTGACCAAGCATCAGAATGGGGAAGAAATGTGATAAGTGATTTTGACCGTGGAAAGATTGTTGATGCTAGATGGGGCTTAAGTATCTCAGAAACTGCTTATCTGGGATTTTCACACACAATAGTCCCTAAAATTTACATAGAATTGTATGAAAAACAAAAAAAAAATCCGTTGTGCAGTAGTATTGTGGGCAAAAATGTCCTCTTAATGAAAGAGGTCAGATGGGAATGGCTAGACTAGTTCAAGCTGACAGGAAGGCGACAGTAACTCAAAACATGTTGTATTTCAAACCTTGAAGTGGATCGGCTACAGCAGCAGAAAACCACCAATGTACACTCAGTGGCCACTTGATTAGGTACAGGAGGTAACTAGTTAAACTGTGTGTATTATCATTTAAGATGTTTTGTTGTAAGAATGGTAGAAGCAGGTTTAATAATAGCTAAAAGATTGGAACTAGTCAAATATCCGAATATCACGACTCTGGACAAAGAGCAGGACATCTCTGGAGAGCAAAGTGCAGGGACAGGCACAAGAAGGTTGAATAGCTTCTGTTAGTATGTGATTTTAGTCTTATTGAAAGATAACTTTCCCAAACAAACAATTACTGCTATTATTACAAAGTTTTCCCTGCTAAGCCCTAGTGACTTCAGCAGGGAGGTTAGGAAATGGAGTAAAGTTAGGGGATGAAACACATAATTATTGTTTCACATCAGTAGGTTTCCCCATGTGGCACATATCTTGTACAGCAAGAAAGAAAATTACAATGTGCCTGCAGCCTGACACCTATATGTGAAATAATCAATCAGTACTGACTCTCAGTTGAAACGTTCTGCATACAGAAGTCAACCTTCTCGAATTTTATCTGAAGAAAGCATCATTCTGCATTGTAAGGAAAAAAAACAAACACCAAGATATTTCTGGTTTCTTAATGCAAATCTAATAAAACATGAGTCACTTTGCAGCTTTCTTTTTATTCTCCTCATTGGCAGGCATTTCTTCACGGTTATTATGAAATAAATCTCTTCAGAAGGATTCACATCATCAAAATAATAAAATCTCAATGCAGAGAGGAACACCAGAATTTAAATGCCACAATCTCTAATGATACCAATTTAAGGTAATCATGTGAGCCAGCTGATCACTTATTATTACATAAGTTGACAGGAAATAGACAGTAGTGCAGGAGTAGGCCATTTGGCCCTTCTAGCCAGCACCACCATTCACTGTGATCATGGCTGATCATACACAATCAGTACCCCATTCCTGCCCTCTCCCCATATCCCTTGACCCCGCTATCTATAACAGCTCTATCTAACTCTTTCTTGAACGTATCCAGAGACTTGGCCTCCACTGCCTTCTGGGGCAGAGCATTCCACATATCCACCACTATCTGGGTGAAAAAGTTTTTCCGCATCTCTGTTCTAAATGGCCTACCCCTTATTCTTAAACTGTGGTCTCTAGTTCTGGACTCACCCATCAGCGGGAACATGCTTCCTGCCTCCAGTGTGTCCAATCCCTTAATAATCTTATATGTTTCAATCAGATCCCCTCTCATCCTTCTAAATTCCAGTGTATACAAGCCCAGTCGCTCCAATCTTTCAACGTATGACGGTCCCGCCATTCTGGGAATTAACCTTGTGAACCTATGCTGCATTCCCTCAACAGCAAGAATGTCCATCCTCAAACTTGGAGACCAAAACTGCACACAATACTCCAGGTGGGGTCTCACCAGGGCCCTGTACAGCTGCAGTAGGACCTCTTTACTCCTATACTCAATTTCTCTTGTTATAAAGGCCAACATGCCATTAGCTTTCTTCACTGCTTGCTGTACCCGCATGCTTGCTTTCATTGACTGATGTACAAGAACACCTAGATCTCGTTGTACTTCCCCTTTTCCTAACTTGGCTCCATTTAGATAGTAATCTGCTTTCCTGTTCTTGAAATGAAATAAGACTGTCTGGTCCATTAAATCCATTAAATCCATTCCTCCCAGTGGAATACAAACTTAACAACCTTCACTATCCTGATTGCTTATTTGATCTTCTGATGATTTACATACATGTTAACAAAATATCCAAGAAGGTAGAAGTCTTTGGCTAAATTCCTAAAATACACTGTGAACTTGGTTTTGAAATTCTAATGTAATTGCTCAGATATGTAAATGATCTGACATTAGGAGGAGGTGGAGTAGTTAGGGAGGAGGAAGCAACAAGAAACCTGTAAATCAGCTAAATGAAATTTGTAGGCGAGCAATGGAATTAATTACAAACAAAAGCAAGGCATTGCACACGCATTGGAAGAAATGAGACTGTGTAAAATTTATACAGCACAGAAAGGTGTCCTTTGGCCCATCGTGACCATGCCAACAATTAAATCATCATGTATGATAATCCCATTTAACAAACCTTCGTCCATAGCCTTATGCACCACGATGATTCAAATACTCATCCAGAGAGTGGATGAGTACAACCTGAAATTCTTGTTCTTGTCTGTGAAGAACAAGAATTTCAGGTTATATGTTGTATATATTCTCTGATATTAAATGGAACTATTGAACTTTTTTTTGTATGTTGTGAGTCTATGTTTCCCTACCCTATTGACTAGAGCATTCGGTGGTTTTGGTTAAAAAAAAATTCTTCATCAGGTCACCTCTAATCCTCTTACACCTTATCCTAAACCTTGCCTTCTGATTTTGGACATCTTAGCTATGAGAAATAGTATATTATATGCCCTACCTATGCTTTTCATGATTTTCTGTACCTCTAACAGGCTGCCCTTCATTTTCCCCTGAATTAAAAATTTAAACGCAGCTTATGTCAACTCCTGGTGCAATTGAAATAATCCATTCCAGGTCACATTCAGGTAAATCTGTGCCATTCCCAGTGCAAGCATATCCTTCCTCTATGGCTGTGGACCCCAACCACCGGGCCACAGACTGGTTGTTGGGGACCACTGCTCTATGGCATCTAGAATTGAACTAAATACTTTCCTGTACCCTTTCTTAACCACTTTATCCACCTGTACTACCATCTTTGGAGACCTATGGACTTGTAAATAGAGGTCAATATATCCATCAATACCCCCTAAGGTCCTACTATTCTTTGTGTATATCCTAAACCTATTAGTGTAGGCCAAGGTGGCCGAATCTAGGATTATGAGAATGACCTGAAAGAAAATTAGTTCAAATGTCAAATTTCAGTAAGCAGCAGGAATTAAAGCAAAGAGGAAGCTGAAGTATATTGCTGGATCAGTATAGCACAACTCAGAGACATCACCAAGCCACACAATGCCCAAGTCAGACCATAATTTGAGTGGTGCATTCAGTTTTGTTATACTAACAACACAACAGCTGGAATGTTAGCTTCATTATGTTTCACACAGCATTTGATTATCTCCCTGTTCACTTATTTTTACTGCCCTCAGTTCCATTCTCAGACAAGTATTCATCCACTTCTTTTTGAGAGGTGTTAATAGTCACTGGATCAATTGCCCAGTTGGGAGCCTTAAAATCTGATTCCTAACTTGGCAACAGTAAGAAAACGCCTTCTAAAATCAAGAGTTGTTTAAGCCTGGCAATGTTACATTTCTGTTCTCTATTTCTGCACCAGCATTGCAAGTTAATTAATAGGCTTTCGTCTTTACAGCACTGAATTCTGGATTTCAACATGTATTGAATACTTCCTAACCCAGAGACCTGAGCTGATATACCCTACTTTAACCAACATGCTGTTGTTGTTATGCCCATGTATCAATTTTCCCCAGCGCTAGGATATAGATGTTGATATATACAGCAACTGCGGAAGATCTACACCGTTATAGCTACAGATTTTCGGATAAGGCATCAAAGAGATCCCATTGTAGATGAACACAGAAGACAAACTTCTGGCACTATTTAAGAAGGAAAGAGTTTCCCCAAACCCTGGCCCTTTATCTCTTAATGATATCACTAAAACAACGGATTTGATTAATATTGCATTGTTGTTCATGATTCCTTGCAGTGCACAAGCTCATAATCATAGGAAAAAAGCAAGAGAATGGAACTGACAGGATTGTTTTACTTGGAGCTAACACAGACTCAGAAGGTTGGATGGCCTCTTGTCAGTTGTAGCAACTCTATGGTTCAATGATTCCATCTCTATACAAAGAAATTCTGATCAGCCCCTTTGCAATTAATATTAATACAACATAATCAGCAACCATTACATGCTGGACAGAGTGTAGACAACTGGCAATTGCCCAGAGCTTAACTGACCCAAATGCATAAAAAGTGTGACAACACAGAGCATCCTGTGATATTTTTTCAGAGTAATCCTGTGACAAGTACATCTATAGTCTCTTCTTCACACCAAGAATATTGTCCATGTGTATTGCTATTATCATGCTCAATGGGATGCACTTAGGACAGTTCTGGTAGCTCATGTCATGAAACACTGTGTACTATTAGCATCTCAGAAATGTACTGCCTTATCATGGCCTCATATATTCCTCAGTGTACCATTACAATTCAGTCAGAGACCAACTCTAATTCACTGAACAGTGAAAAGCTTCCTATCAGCAACTGCACCAGTTGCTTATAAAATCAAGTGAAATTCTAGTAACAATACAGACAATGCTAGGTGATCCCACAACCAACAGTTCACATCTGCCATATCTAGTCATGATGACAAATAAAAAGTAACAGAAAGAGGTGGCTCGAAGACCATCTTCGTCTTCAACAGGTGTGTACTAAAGAGAACACTGAAGCAATCAATATCATGCTTCACCCAAAATGCCAAGTGAATGATCCAGCTCAGCTTCTTTATGAGAAGCCCAGAATCATAGCAATTTGAAATCTTTAAGCAATTTGAAATGCTCCAGGCAACAAAGAAAATGCCAGAGAGCACTAGGTACAGAAAAGATTATGATACCGGCTGTTTTATTGAATTCTGAACTCCAGAACTACATGCTAGTTACAACACTGGTATCTACCCAACAATCTGTGAAGTAGCTTGGTTTGCTCCTGGCCATAAAGTCAGGCCAAATCTAATTTAACAATTAAAAAAAAATCAGTTCTCTCTTATAATAACTAAAATAATGGAAAGTGTTATCAATACCGCTTATCAAGTAAGATTTTTCTGCCAATAACCTGCTTGCCAATGCCCACCTTGGATTTTTGCCAGGGCCACATCATTACCTTGGTCCAAAATCAGACTGAAGATGATGTAAGACTAGCTGTCCTGGATACTAATAAAATATTTCACCAAATAGGACATCAACAAGCCTTGTTAAAAATGATTTCAAGAAGCATGAAGGGGACAGGTATTTGAATGGTTGGGGTCAAAACTGTTAGTATTTTTGGAGGTGAGCCATACCTGTCCCTGGACCCCTACAGGAGTTCTCCAATGCAATGACCAAGGCTCAACCATATTCTGATTCCTCATCAATAACTTCACTTCCATCAAGTCAGAAGTGGAGTAATACAGTGATAAATGCAGAATGTTCAGTTCCATTCGTAGGTCTTCAGAAGTGAAGCTGCCCATGCCTGAATGCAGGAAGACCTAGGTAACATTCTGATATGGGTTGGCAAGTGTGAAGGAACATTCATACCACCATAGCAATAAGCTATAACTATTACCAGTAACAGAGCATCTCACACACGCCTTTGATATTCAATGGCATTATCATTGCCAAAAGCAACATAATCAACACTCTGTGACTTCTTTTTGACCAAAATTTGACTGGACCTGACAGTTAAATGTTGAAGAAGGTCAACTAGAAGCTAGTTAAAAATTCACCTTCTGACATCCCAAAGCCTTTCAATCTTCTACAAGGCACAAACCAGGAGCATGATGGAATGCTCACTTCTTGATGCATGGCACATCCAACAACATTCAATAAGCTCAATGCATCTAGGGGAAGAAAATTCTGCTGGGCCAACATTCCAAAAGACCATTAGGTACAGGAGCAGAATTAGGCCATTTGGCCCATTGAGTCTGCTCTAGCATTTCATCATGGCTGATCCATTTCCCTCTCAGCTCCGAACTTCTGCCTTCGCCCCATGTCTCTTTATTCCCTGACTAATCAAGAACCTATTAACCCTAAATATACCCAGTGACTTGGCCTCCACAGCCACCTGTGGCAATGAATTCCGCCTTCTATCTTAAATGTTTTTCCTGTCCACCAGCACTGCACTGTGTTCTTAACGTACGTCACCAACAAAATACACTACTTGCCAAACCTAAATCAATACCCAACAGCACTTAGGGAAAGTCTTGCCTGTGATGTCCTTATTCATAAAGTGCATTTAAAAATAAATGACCTATCACCTGACTCCCAAGATCGTTCCATCATCTATAAAGCAAAAATGCAACTAAGAAGCCTCCAGCTGCTTGACTAAGTACAGCTTTAATGATGTTTTAAATAAAAACTGTACATCATCCATGACACAACAGCTCACTAAGCTGTCACTTAATTCCCTACATTAATCTTTTATACCCTGCACTATTGCAATAGCATTGTTGTAGTGTTTGCCATTCGAGAAGGGACTGTAACAATTTTCCAAGGTTTGTTTTCAATATATTTATATGACAACATTAAGCTAATGGTTCAGACTTGCTATCAGTACTGAGCCATCATTGCTCATAGCAGAGCTACATGAAAATTCATGCCGACAATGACAATGTTGCAATTCGGTAACAAGACTAAAAGAAAGCAATCTTTTGATCATATTTTCACTCAAACTGGAGGAAAGAGGGAATGTAAAATATATCCAGCCAAAAATAAATTTAGTAAGTGGCAAAGCCAACTCCTAGCTGAGCTGACTGTCGGTGTTTTCAATCACTTAGAGTGCTTCTAAATATTTTTGATATTCAGAAATATTATAAAACAGGCAGAAACAAGAACATTATCAAGCCATTAAAACATTTAAAAAATTAAGTTTTTAGAATATAGTTAAATAGCACAAGCATTTAAAATATCTTAACTAGAACATAGAACATTAGAGCATAGTACAGGCCCTTCGGCCCACAATATTGTGCCAACCTTTTAATGTACCCTAAGATCAATCTAACCCTTCCCTCTTATGTAGCTCTCCATTTCGTTAACATCCATTGCCCATCTAAGATTTTTTTAAGTGTCCCTAATGCTTCCGCCTCTACCACTGCCCCTGGCAGAGCATTTCATGCACCCACCACTTTCTCTGTAAAAATCCTACCTCACACGTATTATACTTCTGCTATACTTTCCACTAATTAGTTTAAAATTATGCCCGCCTCGAATTATCCATTTCCAGCATGGGAAAATATCTCTGGCTATCCACTCAGTCTAAGCCTCTTATCATCTTGTTATCTCTATCAAGTAACCACTCATCCTTGTTTGCTCCCAAGAGAAAAGCCTTAGCTCACTTAAGCTATCATCATAAGACGTGCTCTCTAATCCAGGCAGCATCTTGGTAAATCTTCCTGACACCCTTAGTAAAGCTTCAACGTCCTTGCTATAATGAGGTGACCAAAACTGAACATAATATTCCAAGTGTGGCCTAGCCTGGGTTTTTATAAAGGTGCAACATTACCAGAAAGCTATCACAGATACATTTTCTTAACAATGCTATCAACTTCCACTGCAACTTTGAGGGATCTATGGATGTAAACCCTAAGATTCTTTACACAGTTAAGAATCCTGCACAAACTTGGTATTCTGCCTTCAATTTCAAACTTCCAAAGTGAATTACTTCACACTTTCCAGCATTTTATTTTATTTTGATAGGTTGAACTCTATCTGCTACTTCTCAGCTTAGCTCTACATCCTGTGAATGTCCCATTGCAAACCCTCCACACTATCCACAACTCCACCAATCTTTGTGTTATCTGCCAACTTATTAACTCACCCTTCCATTTCCTCATCCAAGTCTTTTATAAAAATCCCAAAGAGCAGGAGTCCCAATACAGATTCCTGCAGAACACCATTTGTTACCAACCTCCAGGCAGAATACGTTCCATCTACCACCACTCTCTGCCTTCTATAGACAAACCAGTTCTGTGTCCACACAGCCAAGTTTCCCTGGATCACATGCCTCCTGATGTTCTGAATGTGCCTACCATGGAGAACCTCATCAAACACCGAACCCACTGCTCTACCTTCATCAATGTGCAAATTCCATACAACTGGTTTCCTTTAAGATTAATGAGAAAGAAATCCTGACAACAAGTTCTTTAAATGAATTCTCTGTACTGGGAAGCTGTTACAATTTTTCTCATTGAAATACATTTAAGAAATCTAATTCCTCTGTAAAATCCAGCCTTTTATTTTGCTCATTTACTTCAATCTCTCAGTTGCTGGCTATGTTAACACAAGATGAGAATCTGAAAAGCTTGCTTTAAATTGTATGCTTGTGTCTAAGAACATTTGTTTATCTATTGAGTACACTTGCATCATGCAGAAAACAGGAAGAAAATATGGTAAATACCAAATATACTAAATTTGATAGTCATAAAAAAGAGCCACTTGATGCATGATTAATGAGTACTGATAATTGTAGTGCAGACAGCATGTCAGCTTCCTGCTGCTTGGTCATTCTAATTTCTTGGCAGTCCTAGTAGTGTTGTTGATTGGCTAAATGGAACATCAACGATCTAATAATGTGAGTGGCTGGCACTAATAATATTACTTTTAACAGTATAAAGCTAACCCTGAGCCTTTTAAAGTGGAATTGCACTCTAAGTTGAACAGTAGTGCAGGAAAAGGCGTTGCAGGCTCGACGGGCCAAATGGTCTACTTCTGCACCTATTGTCTATTGTCTAAATGAATTTAAACAAACTCAACATACAAGACAGTGAACTACAGTGTTGGAGGATGCAATTTAGAGTACTGTGCAAAATTCTTAGGCATAGATATATAGCTAGAATGCCTAAAAGCTTTGCATTGTACTGTAATAATTTTATATATTGCAATGTACAGCTGCTGCTGCAAAAATAAACAAATTTCATGACATACAGTATGTGAACGATGATAAACCTGATTCTGAAAGAGGTGTTCATTGTTCACTGAGAGTGGGAAAGGGGCAATGAGAGGGGAATCATGGTTGCGAAAAGGTGAATCAATTCACCTTGCCAGATGTCTCAGGGATGGTGTGTCCGTATCTGCTCCATTCCCCGCCCTGGCATGCTTTCTCTGCCGCCTGTCCCATTATCCCTCCTGAGGGGCTCCACCCTCACAATTCCCAACATCATTTATTCCTGCCAGATTTACAAACTCGCTCTCCATTCCACATTGACAAATACAGTACTGTGCAAAAGTGCCTTAGACTTTTGCACAGTCTTGTAGTCCTTGCACACGAGATGCAAAATAGAAAAGATAACTTTTCAGTCGTTGCACAGTTAAAGAGGCTTGGGAAAAGTTAAGCCCTCAGTACTGTGACAATACAAAATTCAATAACCTTAAATGAGAAATCGGTGTCAGTAAATACTTTCAGTGTCCACTTTATTAGGTACAGATTTAATGTCATCTTCCTGTCAACTCCAGGCATCCTGGATATTCTCCTTTGACATCTCTTATTATCAAGACATTTTTTGTTCACAGAACTGCTGTTCTCTGGGTGTTTTTTTTCTGTTTTCCCACTATTCTCTGTAAACATTAGGGACTGTTCATGAAAGTCTCAGTAGATGAACAGTTTCTGAGATATTCAAATCAATTTATCTAGCACCAACAACCATTTCACAGTCAAAGTCACTTAGATCACATTTCTTTCTCCATTCTGAGTGTTCTGACATCTTGACCATGTCTGCATACTTTTATGTATTGATGTGCCGCCACGTGACTGACTAATTAGATTTTTGCCATAAACGAGTAGATGTATGGGTGTACTAATGAAATGGCTACTGATGTATAAATAGTCAGTTTACAACTGACTTTGGTTGAAGAACTTAGATACGGCCTTTGGTCATGCAGGCAAGAGAAGAAGGTGCCATGAAATGCTAGCTGTATTGGAAAACCTGTGTACAATGTCAAGGTGTGTGGAAGAGTCTGGTACCAATTGGCACAGAACCTGCACCATCTTTTCTAGTGTGGAAGCAGTGGCCACCTACTGAATGAGTCCTGTTGGGATAAATCAAACAAATGTTATGTAAGATTAGCTTGCTACCAAGCAAGCTCAAAATGCTGCCATCATAGCTGTGTATAATTTACAAGATATCACAGCCTTTCAGCAATTTGTTGGGATAACAGCATTTATTTTTGCGCCATGGCCGGTACCCTTATTGCTGCTCTCCCAGATTCCTGAGAGTTTTGATGGAATTGGATGCAAAAAAAGGCGGTCTGAAGTCATGTCCTCCAGGTCCAGAGAGTGAAGTAACCCACAAAGACATCTGCGTTCTTTCCTCCTGAAAGTCGCAGTATTCCACACCAACAAGTGGGGAGAACTGCTTGGAACTCTACCTTTGCAAAGGTGCAAGAAGAGGGGTGAATTAAACAGATGCACAATGATAACTAGATGACATTTATATAAAGTAAAGCCTATGGTAATTTATAAATCTGTTTCAGTATTTTTACTTTATGATAAATCTTACCATTGGGTTTGTAATATTTTGCAAATCATTTACCAAAGATGAGAGCTTGGGGTACTCATGAGTGTGGAACTGGGGATGCGGTAACTATGGTAATGTGCATTCTGACGATTTCATCACCAAAAACATAAGCAGGAAGTGTCCATCTGGGTTTCAGCTTCCCTTTATCCTTCTGTTCTTCATGTGCCTGCCTCCTTAGTTGCTCATCCTGATCTTGGGCCAAGATCTTCAAGATTCAAAATTGTTTATTGTCATTCCTCAGTACACAGGTGTAAAGAATGATGAAATGATTGTTACTCAGGATCTGATGCAGCACAGAAAATCCTATTCATGTTTATATTCATGTTGGTGCCCAATTCAGAACAGCACTGCAAATCTTCACAGCTATCCCTTAGTCTATCCCGGAGTGCAGGAGATCACAATTCCTGCTTGAATCTTCAGGAAAGATGCCTTCGACTCTAGATTATCCTTAACATCTCTACAGTCAAACCCTACATTCAACAATGATACATAAGGACTGACTGCCCAAGACAGGGAAATTGGAAACATTTCAACAATTAGGGCCATTCTTGATTATGGTTTCATTCCAGTTGTTACCTGACAAGAGAGGTAAATGAAAAGCTGAAACTCCATGTGCACATACTTCGAGTTAGATCTCCAACCAGCTGAGAAGGCCTCTATCAATATTATAGCAAGTGATCATGCAAACAGCTGTAGATTTTGAGGGCATTCATCTGGCTGTCACATTAAAACCAATGTAGAGATTTGGGGCAATTCAGATGGGCTATAAAATTAGTGTGTATGCTATTGCACATTATATGCTGCAGGTGCTGACTCACTTTCCATTTTGTCCTTAGACTGTTATGCCTGCAGCCCCCTCCTTTGTGAGAATCGCAAGATCGCTATTGATTTGGGTCTGGAGACCCAGGAAATGAGAGAGAGACGTGCGGAATGTCTCGTTCCCCGGTGATATAAAGCTACGGGACACGGCCATTGTCTCTTGAAGACGAACTTGTGTATTGCAATACTGTGCTACGTGGAAGCCCTCAGGCAAAGTGGGCTGGTTGAGGGGGGGATTGCATCATCCCAACCTGATTGACATCTGAGACCCTGTGAGTCAGGATAAAAGAGGGTCTGTGGGAACAGCCCCTCAGATGCACCAGAAGAAACGCTAGCGATCCCGTAATAGCGGAAGCCAGTAGGGAGGAGGCCACGTGCGTTTGGTTCCATTCGCCCCGGAACCGGTGGCTCTTATCACGGGAGACTGGCTTTTAGCTAACAACGGGAAAACCAACTCCCAAAAGACTCGAAGGATTGGCAAGTTTAACACGTCTCTCTCTCAAACCCAAAACGCTGCAGCTTGAACAAACTAACAGTGACTTTTATATTTCCATCGGACAATACATTATCCCCTAGACAATGATAGAGCTATTTCTTATTGATTATTATTATACCCGCGCTTTTAGATTTAGTATTGACGACGTATATTATCTGTATGTTTGCATTGATCTTATTTTTGTGCCCCTTTATCAATAAATACTGTTAAAAATAGTACCATCAGACTTCAACGGACCTCTCTATCTTTGCTGGTAAGTGACCCAGTTACGGGGTTTGTAACAAGACAATGAGCCCATATGTTTGTACAATTCAGAAAATTGTACAAAGAAAGATTGGGTACGTTGTTTGCTTCTGCTGGAAGTTGATAGACTGATGACTTCTGTCTGCAAGCAACACCTGCCTGAAACTTTTCTAGCCAAAGTGAACTGCAAAGACCTGTTTAACACTGTGTTATTCATGCCTTGGAACCTGATATTTAGCAGAAGAAAGAACATCCCCATCTGTACTATTTAAAGGCATTCATAGTGACTTAGAACAAGGAATACAGATTTGTACAGGTCCTTTCAACAGTGATTCCTTCATCCTACCATCCTTTCTCTTGCTCAATTGCACAAATCTATCCAGAACCTAATGAGTGTGCTCCTGAACAACCTCCACATTTCTGCTTTATATTTCCCTGAGAAATCTCTTCCCAATTTACCTTCCCAAGTTTCTGTCTAATACCATCAAAATTAAAACTTTCCCAAACAAGTTGCTCCTATCCCTGCCCAAGATCGGGGAGTTGTGGTCACTGAATTTCACTAGAATGGATGTAGAGTCTTGTTGGCACAAGCAAGCATATGGCCTGCTCCTATTTCTTAAGTTCTTATGACTTGTAAGTTTATGGCTGTTATATAGGAAATCATATGGTTTGAGACAACTACACACATTCATCAGAGTAAAGAGTTAAATAGTACTATCTCAAAAAAAATTGGTCTAGCTGCTTTAAAATTTATTCACTTACAGGGGGCATTTCTTCAACACTTGAGACTAAAGCAGAAGTACACAAGACCAGGTAAGGGCAGCAGATTTTCTTCCCTGAAGGATACTAATGAACCAGATGGGATTTTCTAACAACTTGGTAGCTTCATGGTCACAGTTACTGAAAAATCTTTATTTAATTAACTGAATGTAAATTCCCAAGCTGCTATGAAGGGATTTGAACTCATGACAGCAAGTCTTTAGTCTGGACCTCTGGAATTCTACAGGCATGAGTTAATCACACGCTGGTGGACTCCAGTCATCTACTTTGCCTGGGCACAAACCTGCAATCTATTTAATTGCTAATGGAATGTGAATGTCAGTGGCAATATCAACACAAATTCTCCATCCCTAATTGACCCTAGATTAAGGAATGTTAACCACTGCAGCCTGATGCAGGTCAGGCTGGCTGATTTTATTTTCTGAAGGATAACTGAACTAGATAGTTTTTTAGGATATTCCTATAATTCCATGTTTGGGACAATTAACTTTTTTTTATAATTTTAAATTCTTATTTAATTACCTGAAGTTAAATCCCTCAGCTTCCATAAATCAAGAATTCAGAACACCAGCTACTATCCAAGTAATTTAACCATTATGCTACTGACTATATAGACAATAGATAATAGACAGTAGGTGCAGGAGTAGGCCATTCGGCCCTTCTAGCCAGCACCACCATTCACTGTGATCACGGCTGATCATACACAATCAGTACCCCGTTCCTGCCCTCTCCCCATATCCCTTGACCCCACTATCTATAACAGCACTAACTAACTCTCTCTTGAACGCATCCAGAGACTTGGCCTCCACTGCCTTCTGGGGCAGAGCATTCCACATATCCACCACTCTCTGGGTGAAAAAGTTTTTCCACATCTCTGTTCTAAATGGCCTACCCTTATTCTTAAACTGTGGCTTCTAGTTCTAGACTCACCCATCAGCAGGAACATGCTTCCTGCCTCCAATGTGTCCAATCCCTTAATAATCTTATATGTTTCAATCAGATCCCCTCTCATCCTTCTAAATTCCAGTGTATACAAACCCAGTCACTCCAATCTTTCAACATATGACAGTCCCACCATTCCGGGAATTAACCTTGTGAACCTACGCTGCACTCACTCAATAGCAAGAATGTCCTTCCTCAAATTTGGAGACCAAAACTGCACACAATACTCCAGGTGGGGTCTCACCAGGGCCCTGTACAGCTGCAGAAGGACCTCTTTACTCCTATACTCAATTCCTCTTATAAAGGCCAACATGCCATTAGCTTTCTTCACTGCCTGCTGTACCTGCATGCTTGCTTTCATTGACTGATGTACAAGAACACCTAGATCTCATTGTACTTCCCCTTTTTCTAACTTGACTCCATTTAGATAGTAATCTGCCTTCCTGTTCTTGCCACCAATGTGGATAACCTCACATTTATCCACATTAAACTGCATCTGCCATACATTTGCCCACTCACCCAATCTGTCCAAGTCACCCTGCATTCTCATAACATCCTCCTGACATTTCACACTGCCACCCAGCTTTGTGTCATCAGCAAATTTGCTAATGTTACTTTTAATCCCTTCATCTAAATCATTAATGTATATTGTAAACAGCTGCGGTCCCAGCACTGAACCTTGCGGTACCCCACTGGTCGCAGCCTGCCATTCCGAAAGGGACCCATTAATCACAACTCTTTGTTTCCTGTCAGCCAGCCAATTTTCAATCCATGTCAGTACTCTGCCCCCAATACTATGTGCCCTAATTTTGCCCACTAATCTCCTATGTGGGACTTTATCAAAAGCTTTCTGGAAGTCCAGGTACACTAGATCCACTGGCTCTCCCTTGTCCATTTTCATAGTTACATCCTCAAAAAATTCCAGAAGATTAGTCAAGCATGATTTTCCCTTCATAAATCCAAGCTGACACGGACTGATCCTTCTACTGCTATCCAAACGTGTCGTAATTTCCTCTTTTATAATTGACTCCAGCATCTTTCCCACCACTGACGTCAGGCTAACCGGAAAATAATTCCCTGTTTTCTCTCTCCCTCCTTTCTTGTAAAGTGGGACAACATTAGCCACCCTCCAATCAGCAGGAACTGTTCCTGAATCTATAGAACATTGGAAAATGATTAACAATGCGTCCACGATTTCTAGAGCCGCCTCTTTAAGTACCCTGGGATGCAGATCGTCAGGTTCTGGGGACTTATCAGCCTTCAGACTCAACAGTCTATCCAACACCGTTTCTTGCCTAATATAAATTTCCTTCAGTTCATCCTTCACCCTAGTTCCTTTGGCCACTATTACATCTAGGAGATTGTTTGTGTCTTCCCTAGTGAAGACAGATCCAAAGTACCTGCTCAACTCATCTGCCATTTCCTTGTTCCCCATAATAAATTCACCCGTTTCTGTCTTCAATGGCCCAATTTTGGTCTTAACAACTTTTTTTGTTACTCACATACCTAAAGAAGCTTTTACTATCCTCCTTTATATTGATTATTACATTGATGATTGTTTCACCAGGTCACTAGCATGACAGGGAGGAGGAAGGGTGCGTTAAGCAAAGGGAAAACAGATTCTGCTCAGGGGAAACTGTCCAGCCAAAGGAACAAATTCTTCAGTTGCCCTAATTTTCAAAAGGTCCAGCGAGATGCCACATGTTGAATTCACAACTGCAGCCAATTATCTGTGGCTGAAATACTCTTCCTGGAGTTGCAACAGTTCCAAAGTGCTCCAGTATTCCATCCAGCACTGGATCAGAGAGCTGACAGTGATTTCTCCTCAAGAAAAATGTAATTGATTTCGTCCTTGGGTACTAGCATCTATATTAAGCACATGGAGAGTATTTAATAGACACCAGCTGGATAAGAGTGAAAATGTCCAGATGTACTTTGCCTTTTGAATCATAATTGTTTAAATCCTTTAAAAATTCTAGTATAAACCTGCAACCAGAGGATACCTATCAAACACTCATTAAGCTCAGAGAATGGCTTCATCTTGCACTGGTTGTCTGCTATCTTCCAGTTGGTATTCCTGAGCAATGGTCAGTTGCTTGGGAATAAGAGAGATTTTCTATTTATGCAGTTCCTCAATTCAGTGTTCCAAGTGCAAGACCAAAATTCTCATACAACTACATATAACAAGATGCTATTCTGCCATCTGAACTACTCTAGAAACACTCTGTAGTAGAGTTGAGAGAGAGAGTATTATGATTCAAAGTGGCTTGCTATGTCTTCCAGAACCATGCCAACAGTCTTCCATTCCTAGAATTGAGCTGAAGTATCCAGAAGGTGGGGGCGAAGAGATAACAACTGTCCTGACATGGGAATAAACTCATTACCATGGTCCCAGCAAAAGTTGGGAATCAAATCAGCAGCAGTGAGTTGAGACCAGGATCATCTCCAACAACAGTAAGGAACAAATAATTCACCGTTAAGAACATAATCATTATCAAACTCTGTTAAAATCCTTCAGATTTCTATTTACCAGAGATTTATCTAGACATAATTGCGGTTGAAAAAGAGCAGAGATTCTGTTACTGACATCCCAAATGCCCCAAGCAAATAATACATATGCCTATTAATATGCATCTGTAGGCTGCCCCATCAATATTCTCCATTGAGTTCACTTCAAGAGAATTTCATGTGCTTTTATGACGTTCCAATAGCAAAACTTATCCCTACCGAATTAACACATGCAATACTGTATCAAAGCTACTGTCCACAGTATACAAAACGTCAGTAAGCAAGCTGATTGTTGTGAGAGTATCCCATGTGCTTCTCTTAGTTGTTTGAAGATTAAAAGTTAGCTTTATTTGTCACATGTACATTGAAACATACAGTGAAATATGTTGTTTGTTCAACAAGTGACACATTCCAAGATATGCTGGAGGCCACCTGTAAATGTCGCAACGCTTCTGGTGCCAACATAACAAGCCTGCAACTTACTAACCTTGACTCGTATGTCTTTGGAATGTGGGAGGAAACCAGAGCACCCCAAGGAAACCCCGTGTGGTCATAGGGAGAATGTACAAACTCCTTGCAGGCAGCAGGCAAGAATTAAACCCCGATCGTACAGATGGTGCTGTAAATTGTTATACTAACCGCTATGCTACATTGCTGCCCATATTCACACTATTTCCTCACCAATCTACTTTTGGCCAGTAGACTGGTGGTCGTCTGAAAAAAATACACTCAGCCAGGCAGTTAAAGGAGCGGTGTAACAAGAAATAAAAAAATTAAAGAAGCTACATCATCTGCAGCTTGTAATGTCAGATGAGGAGAAGTGAGATGTGAGGAGGAGGATTAGGTTAAACCATACACCAGTAATTCCAAGCAGTGTCTCTGCATAGGTCAAAGATTCAGTGGATATGTGCTTGTCTGTCACTTGTCTGTTCCATTAGAGCTGGCTTTACCCCATTTTAATTACATGAGAACATTTTCACATTGTATGTGTGTTCTAGAGTAATGCCCTGCCCCAGTTAAACAAATGTCAGCAGGTGGAAACTACAAATGTCCTAGGGGCTGGGCTATGCAGGCATCTAATATGAGTCCAGACTGGGAGGAGCAATGGAAGACAGAACAAGTCGGTGAGGCTTGAGTGCAGTAGGTGTTCCCACTAACTTTGACAAGCCTTGACGATCATTAATAATTCTTGTGGCACCACAACTTACTTCTCATTTCTAACACTGACCTCAAGATGAACTCTCCTCAGCCACAACAAACCATCAACCTCATCCCCCACCAACACACACACACACACACACACACACACACACACACACCAATGAAGCATTTGCATACTGTGGCAACCTCACCAGGCTAGGAGGACATCCCCTCTCTGAGACGTTAAGCACCATCAGCTTATTTCTACTGCTGTTAGCACCCTCAATATTGGATTCCATTATGAGCAATGATGTCATAAACTGCTTGGTTAATACTGCCGGAAAACTGAAATCGTGGTAATGATTTAGAAGAAAGGAATTGAATACATGTCTTGCAACAGGTTAGGCAGAGGAGAAATGTTTGCATATCCAATCCTAGTACACACTTTCCAGCACCATCTAATTTAGCCCTCTTTTTGTCCTCAGCACAAACAAAGTTGGTATCTGAGCACTGAAATTTCAGATCAGGTACCTTCATGCAATAGTTCAGTCTCAATTATTTATAGGAAATTCCCTGTTCCTGCTTTCTACTATGATTAAACCAAGCAAGATAACCCTGAAGATCTTGTTCATCTGGTTCAGATATTTTTTTCCAATTTACATTGAAAACAAATGAATATAGTTACTGTATTTAAGGTAGTAGCATCTCTCAAGGCATTTCAGTGGAGCATTATGAAACAAGATTTGACAAAGTTATCAAAAATAGGTTATAAGATTTTTTAAGGAGAAAAGAAAGGCCGAGAGGTAGACTGATTTGGGAAAGGAATATGCTTTGGGTACAGAGCTGAAGGTACTACTGCCAAGAATGGAGTGATGAAAATCAGGGATTAGCCATATGCCAAAATTGAACAAGACAAGATAGCGTAGAGAGTTGTGAGACCTCAGAAGTATACACTGACCATGGGGAGATGTGAAAACAATTTTAAATTAGACATTATTTAGCCAGGGGCTAACGTCTGTCTACAAATACAGGGATGATGAATGAATGGAACTTGGCACACATTAGGACATGGGATCTTATTTCCTGATATCCAGGAAATTTTTGTCAGGGGTCCTGTGGCTAGATGTGACATTAATAAAACAGCTAATAGTTGTATTTACGTCAGTCCCAGCCACGCATGTCACTGTTGCTGGGCAGTCACTGGATATGTCTGATGGCCTGCATGGGAACAAGCTTCTGGGCTGCAATCAGATTTGAGTTTTTTTGCAAAGGCTTTCTCCTTCACAAAACACAACATATTTAAAGGACGTGTATTTGAGCTCAAAGGCATCACATTAACACTGTAGGAAACATCACGTTGGGAGCTCAGCTGCTGAACTGCATAGGGTTGCCATGGTTGCAGTTTCAATAAACCGTGCAGCATGAATGCACAGCTGTGATTAGTGTTTTTCTCTTGGGTCAATGTCAGAGTGTGCAGCTGGGTTTTTGAACTGTCTCAGTTATCTGCAGGGGTCCAGGCTCAGAGAGTAAACACCTGAGCAGTAACTCCTGAGCATAGTAGCTGTCGTGGGTAGCTATACCTTTACAGTCAATACTGTAAGGCCGAATTCACCTGAAGATGACCATTTATTTCCTCGGGTTGTTAGTAACTGTGTGATACTTCAAGAATGTGGAATGAATGTCATTCAGCACTTCAGTATGGGCTTTTGCTGGCTCTTGCAGATCACTTATGGAGACGGAAGTTACGTTTGAATGTTAACCCCTTAATGTACATTTATGCACAAGCTCCTTGCAGAGCAACAAATGACACGAATGCACGCCTATAACAGAAAGAATATTGAATCAGTAGGCAAATGCATTGCAAGAGAAAGATGTTGCAAAGAATGAGTGGGATGGTGTTAGCTCTGACTTTGGGAGATTAAATCATTCTCCACTTCCACCGTGCTTTTATTTTCCATGATTTCCAGTAATCTTTCATAATAATGATTGAAATATTTAAAACTGCGGGGACTTTTTCCTACTTGACTTTGCTTCTTCCTGCTCTTCTGCCTTGTCCAGCAATCAAGTAGGCAATGTTGATTTGCTGGGTGTTTGAAGGGCAGTGCAAACAGCCAGCATGTGGGCAAGTCAATGTTCAAGGACCATCTATTTTGCCATGTTTGGAGTCCTGATTGAAGGACACATCATATTCTTTTAAATGAACTCACAGCTCTGTTCTTTCCTTAACATCAGGTGGAGCAGCTACTTGAAAAGAAACCGGAGCTGCTGAGAGGCTAAGCCGAAGCCAGGGTAACTGACACAGTACGACACACTACCAAATAATGAGTTTCCAAGTTGAAAAATGTACGTTTGATCCTTTATTACAAAACCAGAAAAGATGAATGATTTTGTAGCGATAAAATGACTAACGAAATAAAATTAGTGATATAACGGTCTAATTAATGGCCTAATCATGATATTAGTGATACTAAGCGGTATAATAGTGTAATCAGTTATTAAATAGCATTCCAATTAGTGATCTAGTTAGTGGTACTAAGTGTTCCAATTAGCAGAGTAAGTGGTCTAATAACATTCCAATTAGTAATCTAGTTAGCGGTCAACAAAAACCTATCAGTGCCTTGCTGCTTCTAACTAACAACTAACCAACTAAGTATGAATGTGTAGCTATACTCATTTGCTTCTACCACACCTCAATCCACATGACAGATTACCATTATAAATGCACCACAAAATACAAAATAAACAGAAAATAGAAACATGACTCCTATAGACAGAAAATAGATACATGGCTATATCCCAGCATCTTAATTATTACACTTGTGGTAAACTATGTATACCTGTCTGGACACTTCCCTCTGCTGACTGCTCCTGGGGCTCCTCCCACAGACCCCTGTATAAAGGCGATTGGAGGCACTGCTCCCCCCTCAGTCTCTGAGATGCTGTGCTCCGTTTTGCTGCTAATAAAAGCCTATCGTTCACCTCCCGTCTCCAAGAGTTATTGATGGTGCATCAATTTTATTAGCAATTTTAAAACATGGAGAGCATTTTATGACATGACAGATTGGATATTGACCCTCAATCTCCGGAAGCTGACATCGCTTTTGAACTCCGGCTTGCATGCTTCCAATCGTACCTGGAGGAGATTCATGTGACCAAGCCTGCAACGATGCACAAAATTCTCCTCTCCAGTGTCAGTCCGCGGGTCTACTCCTTGATCAGGGACTTGCCGACCTACCAAGGGGCACTGGACACCCTCAAAAGACAATACCTGCGGACGGCAAACACTGCCTACGCAAGACATCGCTTAGCGACACGACGGCAGTGGGCCGGAGAGTCGAGTGCTGAGTTTGTCCGGGCCCTACAGACACTCGTGCGGGCCTGCGACTGCAGGGGACTGACGGCGGAACAGCATGCGGAGCTGCTAGTACGAGACACCTTCGTTACGGGGATCAGGTCAGTGTATGTGCGCCAGCGGCTGCTGGAACACGCCGATCTTACCTTACTTTTGTCAATCAAGCTGGCCGACACGCTGGAAGCCGCTCTGCACGATGCTGACGCTATCCAGGCACGTGATCTCCCGCTGGCCCCGTGGACGCTGCAGACCCCGCAACCCGCCAGTGAATCGACCTCTGCTGCTGCCAGTCATAAGTCCGCGCAGTGTTACTTCTGCGGACTCATAAAGCACCCCCGAAAACGCTGCCCAGCCTGAGAAGCTACCTGCTCCAGCTGCGGCAAGAAGGGCCACTTTGCCAAGGCCTGTAAGTCCAAACCACGAGTGGGGTTGAGCAGCACCGCGTGCGAGGCATGGGGGTTGCCATCTTGCCTGCCTGCCGCATGCGAGGCATGGGGGTGGCCATCTTTGTCGGCGCCACCTCGCCCCACCTCCGACCCACGGGTGCTTACAGGGCACCAAGACGGCGGTTCAACTCTGGCCTCCATAACCCTTGACCAAAGCGCCCCACACCAGCTTGCAAGGTCAATGATGGACATCCTAGTGGAGGGGCACAGGACTAGCTGCCTGTTTGACACAGGCAGCACTGAGAGTTTTATTCACCCGGACTCAGTGCAACACTGCAGACACATGACACGGGCAGCACTGAGAGTTTTATTCACCCGGACTCAGTGCAACGCTGCGGACTCGTGACACAGCCGGTAAGCCAGAAGGTCACCATGGCTTCTGGATCGCATCCCACAGACATCCGGGTGGGTTGTGTAGTGACATTGGTGGTGCAGGGCACAGAATATCGGAACTTTGCGCTACTGGTCATGCCTCAACTGTGTGCGCCTGTGCTATTGGGGCTGGACTTCCAAAGCCACCTGAAAAGTGTGACTATGGCATATGACGGGCCCCTCCCACCACTCACTGTCAGGAATCCTCAGTTTTGTGGGACTTCGTCATACACCCCGCTACTGACCACACACACACACCGACCCAAACATCCCACCCAACACCATGCCAACGACCACACTACTGACACCACTTGCAGCCTCTCCACCCTCAAGATCCCTCCCCCACTGCTGTTCGCCAACCTGACCCCCGACTGTAAACCTGTGGCAACTAAAAGCAGCAGGTACAGTGCAGGGGACAGGGCCTTCATTCAGTCAGAGGTGCAGCAGCTGCTCAGGGAGGGGATCATTGAGCCAAGCACAAGTCCTTGGTCGTTGTTCGGACCGGGCAGTAAAACAGGATGGTTGTGGATTATAGCCAGACTATCAATACGTTCACGCAGCTTGACGCGTACCCCCTACCCCGCATCGCGGATATGGTCAATCAGATAGCTCAGTACAAGGTGTACTCGACCATAGACCTGAAATCCGCTTACCATCAGCTCTCCATCCACCCGGAGGACAGCCCCTACATCATCTTCTAGGCAGGCGGCTGGCTCTATCACTTCCTGCATTTCCCCTTTGGTGTCACAAATGGTGTCTCGGTCTTCCAGAGGGAAATAGACCGGATGGTGGGCCAGTGCCAACTGAAGGCCACATTTCCATATCTGGATAACATCACCATCTGCGGTCATGACACCAACCTCCAACGATTTTTCCTAGTGGCCAAAGCTCTTAACCTCACCTATAACAGGGACAAGTGTATGTTCGGAACCACCCGACTTGCTATCCTTGGGTATGTCGTGGAGAACGGGGTCATTGGCCCTGACGCTGACCGTATGCGCCCCCTGTTGGAACTCCCTCTTCCCACCACCCTCAGAGCCCTCAAATGGTGCCTGGGCTTCTTTTCCTATTATGCCCAATGGGTCCCTCATTACGCAGACAAGGCCCACCCCCGGTCAAGTCCACCGCGCTTCCCCTCTCAACCGAGGCCCGCGTGGCCTTCAGCCGCATTAAAGGGGACATCGCCAAAGCAACAATGCATGCGGTGGACGAGACCATTCTCTTCCAAGTAGAGAGTGACGCCTCCAACTTCGCGCTTGCTGCTACCCTCAATCAGGCAGGAAGGCCGGTAGCATTCTTTTCTCATACCCTTCAGGGCCCTGAAATTCGGCACTCCACGGTGGAGAAAGAAGCCCAGGCCATAGTGGAAGCTATTAGGCACTGGAGGCACTATCTCGCCGGCAAAAGATTCACCTTGCTGACCGGCCAGCGCTCAGTTGTGTTCATGTTCAGCAACCAACAGTGGGGCAAAATCAAAAATGATAAAATTTTGCGGTGGGGAATAGAACTCTCCACCTACAACTATGACATCCTGTACAGGCCTGGAAGCCTCAATGAGCCCCCTGATGCCCTATCCCGGGGAGCGTGTGCCAGCGCGCAGCTCGACCGGCTATACGCCCTCCATGCAGATCTTTGCCACCCTGGGGTCAACCGATTTTACCATTTCGTGAAAGCCCGGAACCTGCTTTACTCCCTTGAGGAAATCAGGACGATGACCAGGGACTGTCAAGTCTGCTGAGTGCAAACCACACTTCTACCGTCCTGAAAAGACACAACTTGTCAAGGCCACCCGCCCCATTGAGCGACTGAGTGTCGACTTTAAGGGCCCCCTTCCCTCCACCGACCGCAACGTCTACTTTCTCAACATAATCGACAAGTACTCGCGGTTCCCCTTTGACATCCCCTGCTCCGATACCACAGCCATGTCCGTCATAAAAGCCCTGCACCAGCTCTTCACTCTGTTCGGATATCCCTGCTTTATCCACAGTGATAGAGGGTCCTCCTTTATGAGTGACGAGCTGCACCAGTACCTGCTGGCTAGGGGTATTGCTACTAGTAGGACCACAAGCTATAATCCCCGGGGAAATGGACAGGTGGAGAGAGAGAGAATGCCACAGTGTGGAAAGCCACACTCTTAGCCCTTAAGTCAAAAGGGATTGCCGGTCTCTCGATGGCAGGAGGTCCTCCCCGAGGCACTCCACTCCATCCGCTCCCTGTTATACACGTCCACCAATGCCACCCCTCATGAGCAACTCTTTTTCTTTTCCCAGGAAGTCTGCCACTGGGACCACCCTACCGGCTTGGCTGACGTCCCCAGGGCCAGTGCTGCTCCGGAAACATGCGAGGAGCAATAAATACTCCCCGATGGTTGAGAGGGTTCACCTACTTCATGCGAACCCCCAGTATGCCTACATGGTCTTACCTGATGGGCGGGAGGACGCGGTCTCCATCCACGACCTGGCGCCCACAGGAGCACCAGACCCCTACCCCGAACACTCCACGGTGACTATGAACCCCGTACCCACCGATGTATATACCCACAAGACACTGCACACACCAAGCCCTACACAGACTCCTCACGACACTCCCATACCGGGCGGCATGCACACGCATGAGGGATTACTGATGCCTGGTGGGCTGACACCTCAAGTCAGGCCGGAGCCAGCACAACCACCGTCACCAGTGCAATCACCACGGGTGCTACATAGATCGCAACGACAGACTCAACCGCCTGATAGACTTAACCTGTAAGAAACTTCGCCTCGTGGGGACTCTCTTTTAAAACAAAGGGGGGGGGGGTGAATGTGATAAACTATGTATACCTGTCTGGACACTCCCCTCTGTTGACTGCTCCTGTGGTTCCTCCCACAGACCCCTGTATAAAGGCGATTGGAGGCACTGCTCCTCCCTCAGTCTCCGAGATGCTGTGCTCCATTTTGCTGCTAATAAAAGCCTATTGTTCGCCTCCTGTCTCCGAGATGGTGCATCAACACTGTAATAATTACAACTAAATCAGGAGACATGAAATCTTCAAGGACAGGCATCTTAACATTTATACAAATGTCCTTTTTCTTCTTTCTGCTTCTGGTCAAGTCATGTAATAGTCATCTAGGCCAGAGGTTACCAGCATTTAGCCTAGAACAGAGTATTCTTTATCACCACTCTCTGCCAAGTCAGTAAGTCAAGTTACAGTCATGATGCTTCTAGAGCTGTAGCTCCTCAAACCTTTGCCTCCTATAAAAGATGGATCTTGGGTATTGGCCTGTCCAGACAGCTGGTATTGGTCTTGATGTGCACTTGTCACTTAAGTCCTCCTCTGTCTGGAAAGATTTCCCATGATCCATGAGTTTTGCAGTGTTGTGTCATCAACTATAAGTACAATGTCTCCTGGGAGGAAATTGTATTTTATACCTGGTCATTTATTGCGTTCCTGTAACTGTGGTGAATACTCCTTGACCCACTGATTCCAAACAAGTTTGACATGTTTTGGACCTGGTTCCATCTAACACGAACACCTTGGCATCTTTATTCATAAACATATTCATTCACAAACATCTTTATTCATAAACATCTTTTTATTAAAACTCTCTGAGGGGCAAGGATGATGAGGTCTTCAGAAGAACAGTTGGTTGGGTATTAGGGCTTCCAAATCATTGGGATCAGAGGATGCTTTAGTAATTGGATAACCATTGATAATAGTCTCTACTTCACAAACGACTGTGTAGAAGCCCTCCTCCTCAAGATTCCCTACCTTCATGGTAGAATTGAGGACCTTTCACACAGACTTGATTGATTTCTCCCATGTTCCTCCAAGATGTGAACCAGCCAGGGAATCCACATATATGCTTTTTGAAGTCTATCACTGATCTGTGAATTATTCTACTTCTCAACGACTTCTCAGACTCAGCTACAACAAAGTTTGTTGCATTATCATATCACAGTTCACGAATCTGTCCTGCTATAAAGCATCGAAGTGCATTACCCAAGTAATATGTCTCTAAAGAAGATGCCACTTCAATGTGAACAGCTCATATAGCTAGACAGGTAAATATGACCCCATACCTCTTCACTGTACTAGTGCTCTTCATCTCAAAAGTTGCAAAGTAGTCCACTCCTACACACGTACAGGGAGGTTCATCTGGAGAGACCCTGTCCAGAGGGGATCTGCCATGAGCTGGCATCCTGAAGCTGTGTGCAGTATTGAAAAACAACACTTAGATAGGATTTTTCTCATAGCTGTAATAGCACTGGGAGACCAGTATCTTTGGCACAAACTGGATAACATGTGGTTATGGCCACCATATCCTACTTCTCAGAATGATGTCAGAGTTACGAAGATCCTTTGCCAGTATAACAGGATGTTTAGACTCTTTAGGCATGGCTTTCCTACTAAGTCATTCACCAATTCTCAAGACACCATCTTCAAATAGTGGATTAGGCTTGAAAATATGGCTGTTCTTTTTGACACTTTCTTCCCTTTGCAAACTTGCGAATTCATCTGGAAATCTCTTCCCCTGTCAAAACCCAACGATTTCCATTTCACCCTTTCTGAGCTCACTCATTCAGAGACAATCTTGACTGATCATACCTTTGGCCATTTCAATTTCTCTCTCCAAAGAATACCCTTGTTGTCCTTTATCCAAGTCAGACTAAGCCAGAACAATGTTCATTTGCTTCCTCCTCTGACTTAGAAACAAGAACAGTTTCTTAAGTCTAATAATCCTGGCCACTGTCTTCCTCAAACAGATCCAAGATAAGAAGTGATAGATTATATTTGTTACCACCTCCAACTCTTCTTCAATCTGCATGGCATTCTTTGTAATATGCTGTTGACTTCTAGATAATTGTCTATTGTCTATTATCATCTACCAGAAGTTCTCCAGAAACATTGGGATTCACAGGCCATTCCCTTTCAGGCTGAAGAAGATACAGAGGCCATGACACCCATGTCACATTCTTCAGGAACGCTTTCATCTTCAACACTCTAGTGGCCACATCTACTGCGTTGTTTTAAGTCCAATTGAAATCTCCATTGAAACACACCTCCATTGAAATGCTTGTGAGACCCTAAGAATTTCTGGAAATCTGTTTGCAATGAAGATTTGAAACCCGGAAGTTACATTCTTGATATATACATCAGCACAGAAGTACTAGGAGTCCAAAACACTGAGTCATGAAGCTGCATGTGCAACTCTTTCTTGCATAATGTGTCCACACGGCTTGTCATTTTAGCAGTGGTGAGCTCCATACAAGCGATAGAAACTGACTTCATTTGAGCTACCCTATTCATGCTAATTCATGCTAAAAGCACTATGCACATGAAAACACATTTTGTGCAGCAATAGGTAGGTCACTGCTCCATAGCCTTCTTCGCTTGTGTCTGTAAAGTTGTGCAGCAGTAACTTCTCCAAAATCCAGGGGTTTCAAACATCTAACAACCTTGAAGTCTTTCAACTGGCAGAGTTCTTCCAGCCAGCTTGTCCACTCATGAGTAACTAATGTTGGTATAGTGTTATCTACATAAATATTGCAGGTTCTTCTTAGTAGATAACACCATCAGACTCAAGATTCCTAAAGGATCATAGATGAACTAACTGTGGAGCGGATACCCCTTCTGGTGAGTGGTCTATCCTGGATTATGATCTAAAAGTTGAAAGTATCAAATTGAATGCATCACTACACACTTAGTACTCTCTCCACTGAAAGAATATCTTGATTACAATTCTTCACGTCTTTCACTCTTTGCTCTTCTGGGATCATAGCTAGAACACTATGTCTTTTCCTTATCCTCTTTGTGAGTTGAAAGCTGCCTTTAGCACAAATGGATACAAGGTCATGATAGAGAGACACAGATTCTTCATCAGAGGACACTGACACAAGGCAGTCATCAAAATAGAAGCAATGCAAATCCTTATCTACCGTCTCACAGCTGAACTGTTCTTCATTGTCTTCTGTGCACTTCCTAAGAGCAAAATTGACATGGCTCAGTGAAGTTGCTCCAAAGAGATGTACCACCATTCTAAAGTCCACCAGATCTTGGCTGAGGTCACCATTAGGCTGCAAGAGAAACCTCAGCAGATCTACATCTTGCACTGATACTTCAACCTAATAAAACATTGATTCAATATCTGCTATGATCTCCATTGGTTCTTTTCTGAATTAGTGAGTTAGGAAGACCTGGTCCCTGTAAAAGCTGACCATTTAGTGATATTCTCTGAAAAGTTGCTCCACAGTCAAACTCAATACAAAGGTTCCCTTTCTTCGCTGGAACTTAGAAGGATGAGGGGGGACCTCATTGAAACTTTTCGAATGTTGAAAGGCCTAGACAGCGCCAATGTGGAAAGGATGTCCCATGGTGGGGGCACCTAGGACAAAAGGGCACAGCCCCAGGATAGAGGGTGCCCATTTATAACAGAGATGCAGAGAAATTTCTTTTGCCAGAGGGTAATGAATTTGTGGGATTTGTTACCACAGGCAACTATGGAGGCCAGGTCATTGGGTGTATTTAAGGCAGAGATTGATAGGTTCTTGATTGGACACAGCATCAGAAATTACAGGGAGAAGGCCGGGGACTGGGGCTGAGGAGGGGAAAAAAGGATCAGTGATGATTGAACGCGGAGCAGACTCAATGGGCCAAATAGCATCATTCTGCTCCTATGTCCTATGGTCTTTTCTGCAGTGATAAACACCATGATGTGGAATGTACGAGATTTTCCTATCATAGCACTCTTTCAGCATAACCTTGGGAGATGGCATCCATCATGAAATCTGTATGTTCATTGTGAAATGACCAATCCTTCTTAAACTTCCTCCTTAGATTAGGAGCACACCGTCCGGCAATCTTTCTATTATTTGGCATGTTAACCTCCTTCTGAATACTGATCTGGTAGTGGCCATCCGCCAGTTTTGCAGAAGTTGCAAGCAGCTCCATGAACTTCTGATTTTCTCTTGACAAACCAGGTTTGTCATCCTGACTGCATTTGGGGAAATTTGCCTTAATTTGCCTCATCCAAGTTCAAAACAGATATCCTGTTAAATGTCAGCTCTGGCTGTGCACCATCACCATGGTCTCCTTTCACTGGTCCATTCACAGTCCAACCCAGCATTGTTCTAATTCCATAAAGTCCATCATTAATACTGTGAATCATTTGCAATGGTTTCAAATCCCTAGGCACATTTGTCCCTATCAGCAACTCAGTTTCTGAATCAATCTCTGGAAATGTGTCAGGAGACACCATCCATAGAGATTGTGGAATATTGTGGAATATTCCCTTTGTGAATATGCCAACTACCTCCAATCCTGAAACAATGCAAATACTCACGATCTTCTCTTGACCCATGGTCCATAAGGGAATGCGTGTCCCTCTTCCTGTGAGGTTCAGCTTGTTCATGAGGCCCCCTGTGCAGGACACTGCTGTACTCCCTTGATCTAGGAAAGCATTAATAACTGCTGTCCTGTTACCTTTCTTAGACTTCACTTGTACTAGAACTATGGGAAGTTATACCAGGGCACTGCTCACTGCTGTGTCTGATTCCTTCACTGCTTGTTTTGATTCACCACCTTTTTTGTTAGAATGAATATGAAATATGCTGGGATGCTTGCCACTGTATTCCTTGCATAAAAGATGTTTCCTGCAATTCTTGCTGATGTATCCTGTACACTGTCAAAGCTGACAGCATTTTCCTTTAGGAAGGCAAACTTCTCACTATAAGCCCTTTTCTCAAGCCGAGGGCACGAATCCAATATATGCTCACCCTTGCAGACCAAACAAACCCTTTTGGCAAACAAGACTATTTCCTTTCCCTTAGTTCCAGGTTCAGTCTTGGCTTTACTTCTCACATTGGCCACAGCTGTGGCAAAGATGCTTCCTTTAGCCTTAGAACAAGGTTGTGACTTGGTTTTATTCACAACTTTGCTTATTGTAGGTGATGTAACATCCCGCATATTCCAAAACACTGGGTGTGTAGCAATCTTTACTTGCCTTTCAATAAAATCAACAATGTTAGTGAAAGTAGTCTTACAGTTGTGCCTTTCTTGCAGTTCGCAGACCACTATTCTTTTATCTCTAAGCATACATGGCAATTTCTTTACAACTATCAACATATTAGCAGGCATGTCCAGCTTACGAACATGCGACACTTCTTCCATGACAACGCACCAGACTCTAAGAAAATGACTGTAGTCTTGAAGAGCTTTCACAACTTCAGATTTGATAGCTACATGAGAAAGAACTGTTTGCATATGGGCAGATGCAATTTCTGTTCATTATCAAAATATTCCTTAAGCTTCAGCTTTTACATATCTTTTCTTAGGATCAACATACTAGCGATTTCTGACAAGTTCTCTAGGGCAACTCCTAGTGTACTGTTCAAGGAAATAGAGGCAGTCACTATAGCTGTCAGTCTTACCTGAAAGACCATTTTCCAAAAACCCTTATTAATGTGCATACTGGAATGGATCCCCACTGAAGAGTTTAATCTCTTTTAGGCAAAGATGAAATGTGCTGTTCTTCTACCAATAAAATTGTTATTTCATTTTGCTTCTCCATAATATCACAACTATTCTGACATCTACCGTCTGAAGCAAGAGTGTTTCCATGCTGCAAGTGAATTTCCCCATCAGCCCTTTGAGCTGTTGGATATGACATAGGTTCAGGGTGCCTCCTTAGTGCAGGCTGAGAGTAAACACTCTGAACTACAGCTTAGGAGATCCAGCTCAAGTTTCACGGACACTTGAGAAACAAATGATCAACATTGACACTGAGTGTTTTTGTTTTCCTCTGCGTCTCTTCGATATAGGAACTCACACCATAGGACTGTCCTAGTGGAGCACTTGCAGCACTCAACACACGAAGTCCTTTAGCTTTGGCTACCTGAGCAGTAATATCTTCCTCCAACTTACGCTGTTCCTTCCTTTTCTGCAGCTGCTGTTCGTGCTCTTCCAGTGCATGTTTGCCCTTCAATAATCGCTGCTTTATCAGCTTCTGATTTAATGCCCGCAGAGGAAGTAGCAGACACAGAAGATTTTCTTCCTGCAGCAGAACTTTGAGCAATGACATTAGACACACTGTTGTTAGGTTTCACCTCATTCTGAGGGTCACCTGCTCTATGCACACTCAAAACATTCCTTGGAATTAGGGAAACATTGTCTGACAGAAAGTGAGACACTTATTCACTTGTTGCAGCATAATGATCTTCAATGGAACATATTTGGTTCAACAATTGTTTTCTATCCTCTGTAAATGCACTGCAATAGCATTCAATGCTTGAAAAGCACTGGTTCTGTTTTTCCCTGCTCAAGATTGGGACATAACGAGATTAGTATGTGCTGTTGCTTAGCAACAGCTTCATAGAGATTAGTCAAGTCCTCAAGATGAAATTGCACTTGTAAGGTATTTTCTTTCATTTTCATTAATTGTTGGTATTAAATCTTTAATCTTGTTCACATTTGTTTCATACTTCTTTCAAATACCTTTGATTTTATTAGCCTTCACTTTAGCTTTAATTTCTTTTTTGCGAGCCCTGACTCCAGGGTCATTAGTGCCAGTTCCAAGCTTCAAAACACTCATGTTACTTTCCCTAGTTGAGTGCCTCACAATTAACTCTTCATTTGCTCACAGCACGGGTGATATTAGAATCAATAAACGTAGTCAACAAACAAACTTCACCCATCCACAGTGCTTAAACCAGACTGAACAAGCAGTCTTCAATTCGAATGTAAGCAAATGGAATAGTTCAGCACTTCAATAAAACAAAGCGACAAACCCTGAGGCAAAATTCACATGATCGAGCAATGGTCCTCAATGGACAGGCAGCACTGACCATTCAAAACTGCGATCAAACCACAAATACACAGCATGAATCAACAAAAGGTCGTTTAATTGCTGCAAGCTGCTCCAATTCCATCAAGAGGTCCAAGACAATCCTTTGGCATAGACTGTTGTTCATTTGGTAGAACTTTTTTTTATGGACAAATGTAGCAGTTACTTGAAAACAAACCAGAACTGCTGAGAGCCTATGCCAGGGTAATCAACACTGTATGATAGACTTCCAAATACCAAATTTCCAAATCAAAAAAGGAACATTCAATCCTTTATTATGAAACCAGCAAAGATGAACAATCTTGTAGCAACATAAAATACACAAAACTAAATTAGCAATATAACAGTCTAATTGGCGGTCTAATAGTGATATTAGTGATACTCAATGGTATAATAGTGTAATTAGTGAATGAATAGTGTTCCAATCAGCAATCCAGTTACCGGTCAACAAAAAAAACCATTCCCCGTCTGCCCCTAACTAACAACTAACTAAGTAACTAAGCAGGAATCCCTAACTGTACTCATTTGCTTCTACCACACTCCAACCCGAGTGACAGATTACCATAATAAACACGCCACAAAATGCAATACAAACAGAAAATAGATACATGGCTCCTACATCAGTTTTGATTAGCTTGCTGTGGTGTGGGCAGGTACAATTAGGCTATGAAGAATTCAGTATTTTGTATGCACTGCACTCAGTAGATAGAGAAGGATTCTGTTAAGGGAGATCTCAACTTCTACAGAGAATTTCTACCTAGCTTGACCTGAATAGCAGATCTCATGGGAAATACTGTAACTTCCTCCACTGCACGGGATTTTTAGTTGCAAACAGCGATGCTTCCTTTTCCCCCTTCCAAAGCTAGAGATTCACAATCGTATCCCTGAAGCAAATCATATTCCTGTTCATGTCTGCTGGTGATCTATTCATCATCCAAAATTTACAAGCTCAGACTGAGTATTTATTGGCTAAGAATCTCACCCCATTAAATGTGTGCTGTGTGATGCCATAATGTCCTCCCACTGCTCTTTCTATCACCATGTAAAGCTCCCAGCAAGAGCTCTGATCGAGGACAAGAGTTGCTGCGAATATTTATGCCCTTATGCCCTTGTATTATATGTACAACATCCACTGTTTAGATTTATACGGAAAAACTTCAAAGCAATAAGTCTGTTAACACATACTGTACAAATTAAGTAAAGGGTGTAAGTAAAATCAAATTTCATCCTTCAGTAATAAAAAATATTAATTTCAGAGAAATCTACTATGCATGAATAATTAAATCAAAACTGCCAAACTTGAGTTAAAAATTGTACTGTACTTCATTCCATTCCTGTATATCAGGTATACCAAAAACACACCAGTAGGTCAGGAAACCACACAAATTCTCTCACGAACTTTCATCCATCTAAGGACAAACATATTCAAAACAGCGATGCAAAATACTGTGCATATACTCAGCAGTATAAAATAACGATACCATGTAAAAAGTAAATTAGATGAAAATTCTGGTAGCAATGGTATTTGTATTTAACATAATTTCATCTTTTCTTAGACAACATATACCTGTAAGTTGTTTCATGGTAGAATTGTCCCACAAGTAACTAGTATTAGTTCTTATGAAAATAGTAGTCCTGAGCATAATTTACTTAGCATAATCCATAAGATTTTTTTCTCTTTCTCTTTTTCTCTCTCCCCTCCCTCTTCATCCCTTCCAACTCCCCTGCCTATCAATGTGAGAACCAAAGACTCTGCCAGGGATGGGGCAGTAGATACTTTGTTGGACATCTGCTACTTACGCTCGGCAACTGTACATGCTTGCCACATGGACTTGAGTTCTCAATGTCCTCCCAAATATTCCTCCTCTTTTTAGATTGTTCATGGGGTAGGGAGTTCCTCAAGACAGTGGGCATGCTGTACTTTTGCAAGGAAGCTTTGAGAACACCCTTGAATTGTTTCTTCCACCTACGCACAAACTTGCTATCAGCAGCTTAGAGCAGTGTGTTTGTTTTGGAAGTCTATTGTTGGGGTTTACCAAATTTGTGGCCTGCCAATTGGATGAACTGAGAACGATTAAGGACTCAGTAATGGGATATTGGTTTGGAAAAGATACTGTATTGGTTTCTTTGTCCTATCAATGGATTTTAGGATTTTTTGGCATTAGTGCAACTTTATCAGTCTAGAAACATACCTTGACTTTCTAACTTGTAGTGTTGTCTGCATGTTTAAGCCCAGTGACTAGGGTTGAAATGATCTTGGTTCTGAAAGGCAACATAGGGTGAACTGATTTTCATTTTTCTTATCAATTAGCTCCACTCCAGCAGGAATGTTTTTGAAAGTAAGGCACAAATATGTAGTGAGAAAGACTGAGGAAAGAGTCACTGAAATATTTAATTGTCTGCTTCTCTCTGGAGCACAAATGTTAGGAATATCACCTGCTCCCTCAATTTGACTTCATTCTCCATAAAAACTTCCAATAAGCAATAGTGGCCCAAAGTACAATTATTATATCAGACAAAAGTACTGTTCAACTATAGACTAATGATGTCAACCAATAATAAATAACCGTATTGCAGCATTTGAAAACATGCATGCCATGCTCAAGTATTCATATTAAATTAATTTATCTGCCATTGCAATGCTACTATTAACCCACAGTTAAATATTCTTTGCACAGCATACGTTCAACTTCTGAGCAACACTCATTTTCAACATCACATCTTCAAAAATTTCAACAGATCTGAGAAACTAGCAGTATATTAGAATGGGAAGTCATTATTCAATGAATGCCAACCACATAATTGCAATATCTTGTTTTAAATTCTCTCTGTGCAATTCTGATTCATTAATCATTCAGAGAAATGAGAAATCAAAGAATTGATATGGCACAGAAATATAGAAATGCAGAAAACCTACAGCACAATACAGACCCTTCGACCCACCATACTGTGCTGAATATGTACTTATTTTAGAAATTACCTAGTGTTACCCATAGCCCTCTATTTTTCTAAGCTTCATGTACCTATCCAGGAGTCTCCTAAAAGACCTTATTGTATCCGCCTTCAACACCATCGCTGGCAGCCCATTCCATGCACTCACCACTCTCTGTGTAAAAACACTTGCCCCTGACACCCCCTCTGTACCTATTTCCAAGCACCTTAAAACTGTGCCTTCTTATATTAGCCATTTCAGCCCTGGAAATAAGTCTCTGACTATCCACATGATCAATGCCTCTCATCATCTTATACACCTCTATCGCATCACTTCTCATCCTCAATTGTTCCAAGGAGAAAAGGCTAAGTTCTCAAAGGGCATGCTCCCCAATCCAGACAACATCCTTGTAAATCTCCTCTGTACTCTTTCTATAGTTTCCACATCCTTTCTGTAGTGAGGCAACCAGAACTGAGCACAGTACTCCAAGTGGGATCTGACCAGGGTCCTTTTAGCTGTAACATTACCTCTCAGCTCCCAAACTCAATCCCACAGGTGATGAAGGCCAATGCACCATATGCCTTCTTAACCACAGAGTCAACCTGCGCAGCAGCTTTGAGCGTCCTATGGACTTGGACCCCAAGATCCGTATCCTCCACACTGCCAAGAGTCTTACAATTAATACTATATTCTGCCATCATATTTGACCTACCAAAATGAACCACCACAGACATAGCTGGGTTGAACTCCACCTGCCACTTCTCAGCCCAGTTTTGCATCCTATCAATGTCCCGCTCTAAGCTCTGACAACCCTCCACACTATCCACAACACTCCCAACCTTTGTGTCATCAGAAAATTTACTAACCCATCCCTCCACTTCCTCATCCAGGTCATTTATAAAAATCAGAAAGAGTAAGGGTCCCAGAACAGATCCCTGAGGCACAGCATTGGTCACTGACCTCCATGCAAAATATGACCTGTCTACACCCACTTTTGCCTTCTGTGGGGAAGCCAATACTGGATTAACAAAGCGAAGTCCCCTTGGATCCCATGCCTCCTTACTTCCTCAATAAGCCTTGCATGGGGTACGTTATCAAATGCCTTACTGAAATCCATATACACTACATCTACTGCTTTACCTTCATCAATGTGTTTAGCCACATCCTCAAAATATTCAGTCAGGCTCGTAAGGCACAAACTGCCTTTGACAAAGCCATGCTGACTATTCCTAATCGTATTATGCCTCTCCAAATGTTCATAAATCTTGCCTCTCAGGATCTTCTCCATCAACTTACCAACCACTGAAGTAAGACTCACTGGTCTATAATTTCCTGGGCTATCTCTACTCCCCTTTCGTGAATAAGGGAGAAACATCTACAACCTTCCAATCCTCCAGAACCTCTCCTGTCCACATTGATGATGCAAAGATCATTGCCAGAAGCTCAACGATCTCCTCCCTTGCCTCCCACAGTAGCCTGAGGTATATCTCGTACTGTCCTGGTGACTTGTCCAACTTGATACTTTTCAAACAGCACATCCTATTTCTTAATGTCTATATGCTCAAGCTTCTCAATCGGCTGTAAGTCATCCCTACAATCACCAAGGTCCTTTTCCGTAGTGAATACTGAAGCAAAGAATTCAGTACCTCTGCTATCTCCTCCAGGTCATTTCCACCATCGTACACACTTTTCCACCGTCACACTCGATTGATCCTATTCTCTCACATCTTATCCTTTTGCTCTTCACATACTTGTCGAATGCTTTAGGGTTTTCCTTAATCCTGCTCTCCCAGGCCTTCTCATGGCCCCTTTTGGCTCTCCTAATTCCATTCTTAAACTCCTTCCTGCTAGTCTTATAATTTACTAGATCTCTATCATTACCTAGTGATTTTGAACCTTTCATAAGCTTTTCTTTTCTTCTTGACTAGATTTTCAACAGCCTTTGTACACCACAGTTCCTGTGCCATACCATCCTTCCTCTGTCTCATTGGAACGCACCTATGCAGAACGTCATGCAAATATCCCCTGAACATTTGCCACATTTCTGCTGTACATTTCCTTGAGAACATCTGTTCTCAACTTATACTTCCAGGTTCCTACCTGATAGCTTCATATTTCCCCTTACATCAATTAAATCTTTACAAACTTGTCTGTTTCTATCCCTCTCCAATGCTGTGTTAAAGGAGATAGAATTATGATCACTATCTTTAAAATGCTCTCCCACTGAGAGACCTGACACCTGACCAGGTTCATTCTCAATACCAGATCAGTAGTAGGCTATTAGGTACATTGAGACTATGCCTTTTCTCAGAGAAATGATTCCTTCTCTTTTCCAGAGGCCAAACTATTTTTAATAGTTCCAATCTATTTGTTTTGTTCCGCTCTTAGAGACAATGAATTTCAGATCATAAGACCATAAGACGTAGGAGCAGAATTAGGCCATTCAGCCCATCAAGTCTGCTCCACCATTCCATCCTGGCTGATCTCGGATCCCACTCAACTCCATTTTCCTGCTTTCTCACCATATTCTTTGATGCCCTGACAAGTATATTGAATGTCCACTCTAAATATACGCATGGGCTTGGCCTCCACTGCAGTCTGTGGCAGAGCATTCCAAAGATTTATGACTCTCTGGCTAAAAAAAAAATTTCCTTACCTCTGTTCTAAAATGTTGCCCCCTCACTTTTGAGGCTGTTTCCTCTAACTCTGGAAACACCCTCATCCATCCACCCTATCTAGTCCTTTCAATATCCAGTAGGTTTCAATGAGATCCCCCTGCATTCTTCTAAATTCCAGTGAGCACAGGCCCAAAGCTGCCAAACGCTCCTTATATATTAACCCCTTCATTCCTGGAATAATCCTTGTGAACCTCCTCTGGACTCTTTCCAATGACAACACATTCTTTCTGAGATATGGGGCCCAAAACTGTTGACAATACTCCAAATCTAGCCTAACTATTGTCTTAGAAAGGCTCAGCATTATCTCCTTGCTTTGATATTCTATTCCCCTTGAAATAAATGGCAACATTGCATTTGTCTTCTTTACCACAGACTCAACCAGTAAATTAACTTTCTGGGAATCTTGTACGAGGACTCCTAAATCCCTCTGCACCTCTGATGTTTGAGCCTTCTCCCCATTTATACAATAGTCTGCACTGTTGTTCCTTTTACCAAACTGCCTTATCATACATTTCCCAACATTGTATTTCATCTGCCACTTTTTTGCCCATTCAGTCCTGCTGTAATCGCGTTGCTCCCTCAGCACTACCTGCACCTCCACCTATCTTATTATCTGCAGACGTTGCCACAAAGCCATCAATTCCATTATCTAAATCACTGACAAACAATGTGAAAAGCAGCAGTCCCAATACTGACCCCTGAGGAACACCACTAGTCACTGGCAGCCAACCAGAAAAGGCCCTCTTTTTTCCTACTTGCTGCCTCCTGCCTGTCAGCCATTCTGCTATCTATTGCAATATATTTCCTGCAATGCCTTAGGATTTTATCTTATTAAGCAGCCTTGTGTGTGGCACCTTATCCAATGTTTTCTGAAAGTCTATGTAAATCACACCCTCTGCCTCTCCTTTGTCCACTCTGCTTGTTACTTCCTCGAAGAACTCTAACCAATTTGTCAGGCAAGGTTTCTCTTTACAGAAATTATGCTGACTTTGACTTATTTTATCATTAGTCTCAAAACACCTTGAAACCTCATCCTTAATAATTGACTCCAGCACTTTCCTAACCACTGGGGTTAGGCTAACTGAACTATAATTTCCTTCCTTCTTAAAATGTGGAGCGACTTTTGGAATTTTCCAGTCCTCTGGGACCATGCCGGAATCAAGTGATTCTAGGAAGATCATGACCAATGCACCTGTTATCTCTTCAGCAACCTCTCTCAGGACTCTGGAACGTAGTCCATCTGGTCTAGCTGACTTACCCACCTAGACTTTTCAGTTTCCATGTTAGTTTTTCCTTTGAAACTCCTGCTCCCTGACACACATGGACCTCTGGCACACTGCTCGTGTCTTCCACACTGAAGATAGATACAAAGTACCCATAAAGTTCATTTGCCATTTCTTTGTACCCTCATTACTACCTCAGCAGCATAACAGCTTACTGAATAATAAAATACTTCATATCATATATGAAAAAAGTTCAAAAAAACTAGGTAATGATAGAGATCTAGAAAATTAAAAGGCTAGCAGGAAGGAGCTTAAGAATGAAATTAGGAGAGCCAGAAGGGGCCATGAGCAGGATTAAGGAAAACGCCACAGCATTCTACAAGAATGTGAAGAGCAAGAGGATAAAACACAAGAGAATAGGACCAATCAAGTGTGACAGTGGAAAAGTGTGTATGGAGCTGGAGGAGGTAGCAGAGGTACTTCATGAATGCTTTGCTTCAGTATTCACTACGGAAAAGGACTCTGGCGTTTCCAGGGATGACGTATTGCGGAATGCAAAGCTTGAACATATAGGCATCAAGACTTATGATTTTTCAATCTCCTATTCTGGTTCTTGAACCTATGTGCTGATGGAAACAGATTCTGTTTACCCTCCCTTAATCAAGCCATGATTTTGTATGTCTGTCAAATTATCTGCTTTCTAGGTGAACAACCCACCCTTATCCTGTCCAAAATTACCGTAGAAGTCCCTCATCATAGAATCATGGAATCATTCTTGTGTCCTCTTTCAGAGCTTTAAAGCCTTCCAAAAGTTAGTTGGTCAGAATTGGACACAATCCAACACTTACTGCCTAATTCAGTTACTTAGGAACACCATATTCATCTCAAAATGACTGCTATTGTTGATTATAATGGAAATTAACATCCTTTTCAATGAAATACTATACCATAACCATGGGTCAAACTGCAAAGAAGTTGGACTTTCTACCTAACAAGTCTACTCTGACTAAATATTTGTCATTTACACTAATTCCATTTTACCCTCCCCACATTCCCATGAACTCTACCAGATTCTTCCTCTTACCTCTATATCAGGGCCAATCTACTTTGGCCAATTTACCTCCCAGTCCACGTGTATTTAGGATCTGGGTTGACATTGGAACACCATGAAGTAAGCTTCACAGTCACAGGGAGAATATACATACTTCATACAGGCTGTCCTGCATCTAAATCTATCTCAAAAAGAAAAGACATCAATTTGGACGTTTGGGCCACTGCTTGACCACCATTCTCCTGCTGTTTTCTGTCAATCTAAAATTACTTATAATTACTTCTAGAGCTCAAATTTTTGTACTGACAGCTATTTCAAAAGTTAATCCAATCCTTATTATCCCAGTTCCTTCATTTACCTCACTGATACAAAATCCATGTAATCAACAGCTCTGCACAATTTTAATAATATGAAGCTCCTCGGGTATTATTACGACAAACGTGGCATTATCAGGCAAATTTCTTTCAGTAGAGGAGGAGAAATAACAAATTATCTTGCCTATCTTTTCATCTTCTTGAACCATCCTCCTCTCTTCTTGAAGTGCTCGCAACCATCTTTGCTTTTCTTCTGGCTTCTTTACACAGAATAAGTGCACTTCCTCTGTCTCCTTGTTCTTTAGTTTGAAGGCATTCTTGGCATTAACATTAAATTCATCATCTCTTCCATCGACAATGTCACTCATTTCATACTTGTCCATATCAATTCTGCATTTGTAGTAAAGGATATCCCGTCGTATCAAATCCTTGAGGAAAGAAATTTAGAAACAACATGTTTTAGTATAAACAGCCTACTACACTACTGGAAATGATTGACATTTATCAGGAAAAGTAGTTTTGTTTTAAATAATACAGAACCAACTTTTGACTACACATGAAGTTTTTATATAAACCATGCAATTTCAGATTATACAATGTAGAAATTGATGAGATTTGCAAGAGGTACTAAATGGCTTTCCTTTGTGCTTTAATATGATGGAGCAAAATGCACAACATAATCTACAAATAAAAAGCAGTTAAACATATACTCAGTGGTCACTTTACCAGGTACGCCTATACATTTGCTCTTAGATGCAGATATCTAATCAGCTAATCATGTGGCTCAATGCTCAAAAACATGCAGACTTAGAGAAGGGGTCCAGTTATTGTTCAAATCAAGTATAAAAATGCGGAAGAAATATGAACTAAGTGACTTTGAGCATGGAATGATTATTGATACCAGACAGAGTGGTTTGCATCTTCCAGAAATTGCTGATCTCCTGAGATTTTTATACACAATAGTCTCTGGACTTTACAGAGAAAAAAGTTCCAGTAAACAGCAGTTCTATGGGCACAAGAATGTCTTGTTAATGACAGGGGTCAGAGAGGAATGGCCAGACTGGTCTAAGCTGACAGGAAGGCAGCAGTGACTCAAATAACCACATGATAGAACTGTGATATGCAGAAGAGCACCTCTTGAGTGCACAGCATGTCAAACCTAAAAGTGACTGGAGCACAGCAGCAGAAAGCCATGAGTACACTCAGTGGCCACTTTATAAAGTACAGGAGGTACTTTAAAGTAGCCGCTGATGTTACTCTACTTGTCATCCACTGAACTGGAGCAATTCGCAAGCAAACATCTTCTCAAATCTAATGATGGAAGGTTGAGTAAATAAAAACATTTTTTGACACCAATTAAACTTTTCCTGTTACTTAGGATTGAAATAATTAATCTTAGCACATGACTTCAGCCCCATTTCAATACATTGACCACTAACTGCCAGAGAAGATTCTACAATGCTATTTAGTTATATTGAATCATCACTATAAAGAAGGCTAATCGTCATTTTGCCACTGATGACTCAAACTCAGAATAAATTATTTTTAATATACACCAAGAAGGAAAAGGGAAAATAAAAGATAAAGAGTGGTGACCAGTCTGTGCTTATAAAGCTTGATTTTAGTAGGAGTAGTTATCCACCTCAAAATTATTGCAATATTCCTTATAAGATCATCCAAGTGGGAGATTGGCACCAGTGATTTGACACTGAAACAAATCAAGGTTCCTTCTAAGTTAACTTCCAATATCATCCATTTATTGCTGTATAGAATAAAGTCAATTTCATATACCATGGCCTGAGTTCTGAGGATTATATGTCACTTAAGCTATGTAGCTACACAAATAATTAAATGTGAAAGGCTTTCTTTGTGAGTTAAGTGCAGCAAAATCATTCAGAACAAGGGAGATTACAAGCTCATTACATTCAGTGCATATGAGGAATATTCCCCAGTTAAGAATATAAGTACTTGTTCTCTGCACATAGCACATTCCTTTCACAACACAATCACAAGGACACAAGTCTTACAAAGCAGCCAGAAAATAAGCAAATTGGTAAAACAAGATATTAGAGAAAATCATAAAACATAAACCCAAAAACAAAAGTGTAAAAAAAAACTTGGTCTGATTCACTCAGTCATCAAAGACAATGGGGTCTCCTAATGGGTATGCCTGATGAACCATCACATATGGATAGGAAATGAAATGTTGTCATTAGATCAAATAATGGTCATGCTCCCACGCATTTCTCCTCTTTATTACTCCTATCAATGTCTGACAGGTTTTAAATTTGCAGTACTCTGTAGTAGAAAACGTGAAGGACTTGGATTTAGATGGGCAAAGAGCAATAATAAACAGTGGGTCTGCTCAGCTACAAAACTTGTTATGCATTAACTTGAATAACATTATAAACTTATTTGCTTCATTTACAGATAAAGCTGATTGCCAAGTTGTTTAACCTGTATACATCAACAGCTTCTAACATGAATTAGCTTTAAATGTACATGCCTGCCAATATGCCTAAGTTTGCATTCTGTTCTGCTCCTTTTACCTTGGTGAATACTAAGAGCTATTTAGTTTTGACTTGTAGTCTTCACTTGCAAAGCAGTGTTGAGCTTTGCTTTTAATAATGATTTACGTATAATAGGAGCTTCTTTGTTGACCCTGAAAGAACATTTAGTTCGAGGTTTTGCTTAGCCCCTTCTGTCCAGGAACAGGAAAGACCATTCAACCTCACAAGCCTATTTTGCAATGGTATCAAATTGCTTGTGATTTCACTCAATATACCTTTCCTAGTCTCCATCAACTAATTCTATCAATCTCAGTTGTAATATTAACAGATGACATACCGTCAGATGCTTTTCATGGAAGAGTGTTACAAACATTTACCCGGCAATACCTCTCTAACATTAAAAATCTAAGTCTAATTTTCCCATCACCAGATACTTCCTGTGGACTGAAGCCTGCATTGGGATGACCGAAGCAATTACTGGCAAAATAGTATTCTAGCCCCTATTTGCAATATCAAACTCCAATTGGTATTGGTGTATTATTGTAATGAAATAATACAGTGGAAAGCTTCTCTTGCATTCCATTTATGCAGATTAAATAATTAGTGCATTGTGCTAGAATAAAGTGTAAAAGCTACCAAAAAGCACAGTGCAGATAGAATTTAAAATATAAGATCATAACAAGACTAGGAGTCCATCTAATGGAGCCAGCTACTGGAAATAAGGTGACAAGTCAGTCATGGAGAGCACCTTTCATATTAGAGCCGGCCACATTGCTAAATGCAAAAGAAACAAATGATGCTCACTCTATTAAGAAGCCTTCATGCCAGGAAAAGACATACAGAACCCCAAAATATATTTTTATTTATTCATGAGTTCTGGCATTTTTTGGAATTGAGTACATTAGTTGCCGTTAAGAACTGTTGCAACCTATATGATGAACTTCTCCAGCAACTCTGATAGGGAAGGTTACTGATTTTTGAAAAACACAATGAAGGAATTGTGACATATTTCTAGTATCAGCTTGGCATGCAAGCTGGAAGGGAACACTGAGGTGATTTTGTATAGCATATACTACATTGTCTCTTTTAAGAGATAGAGGACAGTGAGTGGGAGGAAATGTTGAAAAATTCTTCATTTAGTGCCTCTTGCAAATGAACACTACTGCTACTGAACATTAACCAGTCATGAATAGTTTAGCTCCAAAACTCTGCCATAAAAGTATAGCTGAAATTTCCTTCCCCTGATAATGAAATCCAAAATAAATATTTATTCACAAGCTTTCTCATAAAGTTTTTGATTCCTACTATTGGTCTGAGGTGTTCTCATATGAACTTCAGCATTTTTCTTAACATGCATTCATACTGAAATGTGGCAACTTTTGCTTTGTTGGGCTCACAGAAGTTAGTGCTTTGAAGCTTTAGTTCATCAAGTCAAAGTAACTAAGAAATATTTCTTTCATCTTTTTTTGCCCAGTGTCCCCTGACTCAAGAGTACTATTTGTTTACTAGGTTCCAGTTTTCTGATCATATTTCAATATTAGACCCTATTTTTCATTTGTGAACCTGAGCATTGATGTTGGCAATGATTATGTTGCCATTATCAGTTCTGACTCCTCTTTTAATACAAGAGTGAGGTTCACCTTTGCTTACAGTATGAATTCTGTTTTGATATGATTATACTCACAGTCACAAAGAGTTCAACATGTTCTATGCACTACCATGAAGGTAGAATATTTAAAACAGTTTTAGCATTGTTGAAGTAAAGTGCATCCCACCTTGTAAATTAACAGTAATTTAAACAATTTGTGTTTATTTTATATTTGGAACATTTAACAATACAGCACAGGCCATTCAGCCCATAATGTTTTACTGATCATGATGTAAATTTATATTAAATATGCTCCTCCTGTTTGTCATCAATATTGCTCCATTCCCTTACTATTCATTTATCTTTCTAAAAGCCTCTTAAATTCTGTCAAACTGCCTGCTTCCACTACTACTCCTGGAAACCTATATCAAGTATCTGCCACTGCATTAAAAAAAAACTTGCCTCCATGTCACCTTTAATCTCCATGCCCCCAGAAAAAACCTCAAAAGCATGGTCTCTGCTGTATGGCATTTCTACACTGGGGAAATTGTCCGAATGGCTACCCTATTGATGCCTATCTTAAGTTTAAAAATCACACTGATTTCTCCCTTTAGGTTCCAGTGTTCTCTTGTGAACAACCCAGGTTTGTCCAACCTTTTCTTAGAGCTCTTGCCTTTTAATCTAGGCAGAGAAGTCTTCAAGAATATGTAAACAGTAGGATGGGCAAACAGGTGGCAGATGCAAGTTAATATACTTAATTGTGAGATGGTACATTTTCAGAAGGAAGAAACAAAGAGCAGAACCATATGCTTATTGTAAAAACACCGAAGAATGTGACTCAATGAAGAATTCAGCATTCACGTATAATTCACAGGGCGTACAACTGCTGCTAGTTAACATCACTTTTCAAAAATCAGCAGAATTTAAGACATTTACATGAAAAGTTATTGAGAACAAGTCTAAAGATGCTGTGTGTATTTAAGATGATGGAAAATAAAACACTATGTATCCTGTAGATATGAAATAAAAACAAAGCAAGTTGAAAATATACAGCAGGTCAGGCAGTAGTTGCGGAGAGAGCAATGAAATTAAGGTTTCATGCCAGGGTGCTAACAGAAAATGACTAGCTGTCATAAAAGGCTGCAGGTTCTCTTGAAGGATGTGGCATTGTTCAGCTATTGTTTGCTACAGAAATCTGAGACTCTTGAAGCAATAACTTGAGGGAGCTCCATAAAAGCCACCTTGGGCAAAGCCCTGTCAATTTCATTCTCTGACAACTCTTGGTTGTTGCAGCTCCTGCTCAGCTGAGAATCATTACCCCTTCATCTTCCCTGTAAAACTTTATTAAAATTTTATATATTTCATTCAGTTCACCTCTCATTTTTCCTAAGGTCCAGAAGCAAAGTCAATAGGCGCTTCAGCCTAATTTGTCCTCGTAGGGCACACGTTTCAGCCCAGGAATCAATCTGGTGAGGTTTTGTGCATTTTCCCTCACCATATTTGCAAATGTTAGTGAGCATTTTATTGTTGGCTTGAGTGGAAAAAAGAACAAGGCACATCTCTAACAGAATAACAACAGAATATCAGCCATTGCAAAAATATCAAAAAAACTTCAGATGCAGGAAATCTGAAATAAAAAATAGAAACTGCTATAGTCAGAAGTTCAGACAGTTTTGGTCGAGAATGTAACAGTGTTAACTTATCAGATCAACGATTTCACCAGACGATGTCATAACTTCAATAGATCTGATGGAAGGTCACTGACCTGAAATATTAACACTGCACTGTAGCTTACTGACTTGCTGGCGTACTTTCAACACTCGGTTCTATTTCTCCCATTTTTAGCATTTTTCCCACATACTTAATTTCTTTTGACTGTATAAAGATTAAGAGAGTGAAAAAGATTGTCAGACAGTCTGGAGTGTAAATCTTCAGTAAACCTGAGCTGGGAGTTTAGGAGGACGATGGCACCTAACGGTCATTCCTTCGCTTGCATCTTCAGAAAAAGCTCCATTTCTATCTTTAATGTCTCCATTTTACCCTTTCAAGTTGCTTTATGAAGACCCTGACCTGGAGTTACACGCTGACTTCGGTTCTTTGCAGGAATGGGACCCGCTCTCGGGGTTTCACGACTGGCCGCTATTTGATATGTCAAGGATGTGGCCTAGAAGACCGCGCCTTCAGGATTCTGGGATTTTGTGGCTCTGGAGGCAGGTGGACTTGAGGTGTGTGCCGCCGCAGAAAAGTGGTGCGTTGCGGGAGTACACAGAAGATCGAAAGCAGCAAGTTGGCTGCTGGCTGTGTGCCCAGAGATCCAAGTGCTTTGGGCACAGAGCTTGGAAAAAACAAAGGAACACACTTTTAACCAGCAAGTTGCTGGGTATGTCTCCCCTCTCGCTGTGAAATGGGGACACCTCTTTTGCCCTTATTCAGGAGAGAGAGAGAGAGCCTGTGGTATGTCAAATTACCAAGTGAACGAGTAGTCTTTGGGGTACTGTGTGTCTTTATTGATGCTTTGCTGCATGCTTGAGTGCTCAGTGGGGGAGCTGATACATTTTACTGGGGGTGGAGTTTCAAGATGGCGACGTAAACATCTGCCTTTTAGGCGCTCTTCATTTTTTCAACTATAATCACCCTTTAATCAAATCTTTTCAAACTTAATCACATTTTACTGGTGGGGAGGGAGTTGTTGCTTTGCCGCTGCTTATGTGTGGGAGGGGTACTGGGTGGGACTTTGGGGTTCTAATGTTGAAGTGTCATTCATTCTTTGGAGCACTCCTCTGTTTTTGTGGATGTTTATGAAGAAAAAGAATCTCAGGATGTATATTGTAAAGATTTCTCTGACATTAAATGTACCTTTGAAACATTTGAAATTTGGCTCATACTGCCTTTCATTTTTTCTCCCCACTGGAGATTCACAGATAAAACTTTACATGAATCAAACTCTGATGCAGAATTGGGGGTGTGTGTAAATCACCTCTGAAATCATTGTTCCAGAATATTCTCAGTACTGAGTGTATACTATGGCATGTTAAGTGATAATTAAAATTTGCTGGAGCAATAGAGCTGCTGATGTAAGATTTTTTCCTAAATTCTTGTTGGATTTTGATTTCTGAAGCTGTGAATCTGATCATACCTCCTTTTCCCACATTTATTTTGTACTCCCAGTCTTACTGTTTTACCACTGGTATAACATGTACTGTTTTAAGGCTAATATACCATTAAGAACTTAAAACATCATGTGATATGAGTTTTAATCAGCTGTGTTAGCCAATGGGGCATTGATTGCCTATAGTATTGGTAGCTTTCCCTCAGCTATTTGCCTGAGAATCCAGCAGTACCAAAGAGGTATGAAAACTGCTACGGTCTTGAGTTGGAACGTTACTGCTTAAGGCATAACAGAGCAGCAATCTAATTTAAAGTACTTAGAGAACTGAATTCTCTAGGAGGAGCAGTGATCATGGCAGTCAGTGTATGTACATGGAGGGTATGTCAGCAATCCTGAAGACTTTGACTAGTTCAGTCTTTTTCCATGTATACAGAAACTATCTTGAGAGTAAATAATATTGTGGTTTGAGAGAAGGATACATTACACAGCAAATACATAAGGATCACAATTTATCAGGACTGGATGGGAGGAGTTAAATGACACAAACTACAAATGAGGTATTTCCAGGGGAATGGCACTGAGCATGGGGCCATGGTGTAGGAGGAAAAGGGGAAGCAGTAGTGAGAGGGGAATCAATTGTCAGAGGAACAGGCAGGAGATTCTGTGAACATGAAAGGGACACCTGGATGGTATGTTGCCACCCAGATACTAGGGTAAAAAAGCAAAGATAGCCTGCAGTCAAACTGCAGTTAGGAAGTGCAGGCAGATGATAGGTCAAAATTGAAGGCCCGCAGGGTGAGTATCAGTGCATTAGGTGTGTAGAATCAAAAAGGGTAGTACTCCAAATGTTATATCCCAATGTATGGAGTATAAGAAATAAGGTGGATGATCTTGTTGCACTATTACAGATTGCCAGGTATAATGTTGTGGCCATCATTGAATCGTGATTGAAAGATGTTGTAGTTGGGGAGCTAAATATCCAAGGTTACACGTATCGGAGGGATAGGAAGGTCAGAAGATGGGGTGGCATGGCTCTGCTGTTAAAGAATGGCATCAAATCAGTAGAAAGATGAGACATAGGAACAGAAGGTGTTGAATCCTTGTGGGTTCAGTTAAGAAAATGTAAGTGTAAAAGAAACCTGATGGTAGTTTTATACAGGCCTCCAAACAGTAGCTCTGATGTGGACCACAGATTACAATGGGAAATAGAAAAGGTGTGTCAAATGTGCAATGTTATGATAGTCACGGGAGATTTCAACATGCAGATAGATTGGGAAAATCGGGTTGGTGACGGATCTCGAGAGTGAATGTTGACTGCCGATGAGAAGGCAATTTAGAGTTTGTCATTGAGCTACTAGGAGATCAACTATACGCGATTAGGTGTTATATAATGAACTAGAGGCGATTAGGGAGCTGAAGGTAAAGGAACTCTTAGGAGACAGAGATCACAATATGAACGAGTTCAACTTGAAATTTGAAAGGGAGAAAGTAAAGTCTGATGCAGCAGTATTTAAGCGAAGTCGAGGAAATTATAGTGGTATGGGAGAAGAGTTAACCAAAGTAAATTGGCAGAGATGACAGCAGAGCAGCAATGTTTTGAGGTTCTGGGAAAAATGAAGAAGGTGCAGGATAGATGTATTCCAAAAACAAAGAAATACTCAAATGGCAAAGAGTACAACTGAGACTGACAAGGGAATTCAAAGCTAATATAAAAGCAAAAGAGAGGGCATACAACAAAGCAAAACTTATAGAGGATTGTAATGCTTTTAAAAACCTAGAGAAAGCAAGTAAAAATCATTAGGAGGAAAAAGATGAAATATGAAAGCAAGCTAGCAAACAATATCAAGGTGGATAGAAAAAGCTTTTTCAAGTATATTAAAAAAAAAACAGAGATGAGAGTGGATAAAGGACTGCTAGAAAATAAGGCCAGAGAAATAACAATGGGGGACAAGGAGATGGCAGATGAACTAAATGAGTATTTTGCATCAGTCTTCACTGTGGAAGACACTAGCATTGTGACAGGAGTTGAATGGTGTGAGAGAAGAGAAGTGAGTGCAGTTACTATTACAAGAGAGAAGGTGCTCAAAAATCTGAAAGAATTAAAGGTACATAAGACACCCGGACCAGATAAACTGCAGCCCAGGGTTCTGAAAGAGGTAATGGTAGTGATTGTAGAGGCATTAGTAATGACCTTTCAAAAATCAGTCAAATCTGGCATGGTGCCAGAGGACTGAAAATTGCAAATGTCACTCCACTCTTTAAGAAAGGAGGAAGGCAGCAGAAAGGAAATTATAGGCCAGTTAGCCTGACCTCTTTTGCTTTTACATTAGCTTTGACTTCCCTTGTCAGCTATGTTTGTACTTTTTGCCATTTGAATATTTCTTTGTTTTTGGAATGCAACTATCCTGCACCTTGGGAAGATGTTGGACTCAGTTGTTAAGGATGAGGTTATGGAATATTTAGTGACACAGAACAACTTAAGACAAAGACAGCATGGTTTCCTTAGAGGAAAGTCTTGCCTGACAAACCTGCTGGAATTCTTTGAGGAGATTACAAGTACATTAGATAAAGGAGATGTAGTGGATGTTGTATGTTTGGATTTTCAGAAGGCCACACATGAGGCTGCTTACCAAGTTAAGGGTCATGGTATTACAGGAAAGTTATTAGCATGGTTAGAGCATTGGCTGCCAGGCAGGAGGCAGAGAGTGGGAATAAAATGATCCTTTTTTGTTTGACTAGTGATGTTGTGTAGGGGTCGGTGTTGGGACCACTTCTTTTTATGCTGTATATCAATGATTTAGATGATAGAATAGACGGCTTTGTTGCCAGGTTTGCAGATGATATGAAGAGTAGTGGAGGGGCAGGTAGTGCTGAGGAAACAGGAAGGCTGCAGAAGGAATTAGACAGTTTAGGAGAATGGGCAAAAAAAGTGGAAAATTTAAATACAATGTTGGAAAATGCATGGTCATGCACTTTGGTCCAAGAAATAAATGTGCAGACTATTTTCTAAATGGGGAAAAAATCCAAAAATCTGAGATGCAAGGGGACTTGGAAGTCCTTGTGCAGAACACCCCAATGGTTAATTTGCAGGTTGAGTCGGTGGTGAGGAAGGCAATTGCCAAGTTAGCATTCATTTCAAGGGGTCTAGAGTATAAGAGCAGGGTTGGGATGCTGAGGCTTTATAATGCACTGGTGAGGACTCACCTTGAGTACTGTGAACAGTTTTGGGCTCCTTTTCTAAAAAAAAAGATTTGCTGGTATTGGAGAGGTTTCAGAGGAGGTTCACAAGGATGATGCCGGGAATGAAAGGGTTATCATATGAGGAACGTTTGATGGCTCTGGGTCTGAACTTACTGGATTTTAGAAGGATGAGGGGGGATCTCTTTGGAACCTTTCGAATGTTGAAAGGCCTAGACAGCAGATATGGAAATGATGTTTCCTATGGTGGGGGAGTCTGGGAGAAGAGGGCACAGCCTCAGGATAGAAGGGCATCCATTTAAAACAGGGATGGGAAGAAATTTCTTCAGCCAGAGGATAATGAATTAGTGGAATTTGTTACCAAAGGCTGCCATGGAGGCCAGGTCATCCGGTGTATTTAGGGCAGGGTTTGATAGGTTCTTGTCTGGCCATGGCATTAAAGGTTATGGGTAGAAGATTTGGGAGCGGGTCCAAGGAGGGCAAAAAAAGGATCAGTCATGACTGAATGGCAGAGCATACTTGATGGGCCAAATGGCCTGATACTGCTCCTATATGGTCTATCTTACATGAGCTTTGTTAAACATAAACATAAAATAATTTTTCAATTCAGTCCTTCAGAGATATTCAAGTGTTACGAGTTTAGCATACACAATGATGGGTCAGTGGAATATAGTACAGTTTGTTCTGTGTGCAGACTAGCCTATTACATACCGCATAGTAGTGTACCCTTAAGGATTAAACATGCTAAGTATGAATTTTGATACATTTTGGTACCAGCCACTGCTATTTGGGATTTGACTGCCATCAATAAAGGCCACCTTATTGATAGTTCTACCATCATTATTTGCCTTGGCCAGCAGCTCCACAAAAATCTGCTGTACACCTGGCTGGTCCTAATCCTTCCGAAGGGCCCAGCTCCAGTTAGAAAATCAGGCCATGAGAAACTTGTGAATGATGGCCCGGCTGATGCGAGGCAGTCATTCCATACAACGTTCGCCACAAATTTAAATCAGTTCCATGATATAATTCTGCAGCTTGTGGGCGGATGGGTACTTTGACGGAATCACACAGTCTCTGCTCATCCAAATGCGATTCCTGAAACCAACTGAAAACGATCATTAAACCTCTAGCCAAATTTATATAAGACAACTATTCCTTTATTCATTGAAGGGGTAAAGCCATCACCCAAGCACTGGCCTCTGAATATCAGAAAATTTGTACAAAGAATTAACAGTCTGATCTGGAGTAATAATCACTATGCATGATTAGTGTTCGGCTATCAAATTTCCTCACAATCTCCAGTCTCAAGTCATAAGAAGTATTAGATATCCAGCTATTGATGCAATGTGTTCAAAAGAGATTTCAATAAATTCAAAATTAATGTTAATCTCTTTGCACATAATATCAGTATAGCTTCATGTCTAGATTGAGACAAATACCACATTAAGAAGGTAATTTCAACATTTAGGCATATCAGATCTGATGGGCTAATCATGATTCACCCTGCCGACTTTCTCTGTCGTTGGCTCAGAACTGCTGCAGCTTTTTGTTACCCTCCCACTCATTTTACACTGTGACAGCAAGCAGAAGAAAAATTCAGCTGAAGTTGCTCTCTCAACCTCCCCTGATAATAAAGCGCAGTGCTATTCATGATTTTTCAATTTCACCCCAGAATCCCCTTCCTAGTATTCCACCCTTCTTATAAGAGGAATCCTGACTTAAATAAAACTAAGTCAAGTTGTGTGTTTCCACCTGTTTTTATTGTAATAGATAGTTAACTATGGTTGTTCCGATATTTTCTGTGTATACCTTTTTGTTTTGCACTCTGCTAACAGTTAGTTAATAGACAGGCCAGCATTATTTAAAATAGTTTGCTTACAATATTAGAGATATGCAGATAAGCAATCTCGTCTGTCAGCCATGAGTCGTGCTCGACTTTGAGAAATGTTGAAGAAACATTAAAATGTGACTTATTGCAATAAAGGTTCAGTCAATACTTCAACCTTTTCATGTCCCTTAGTCATGTTAAAATATGATTTTAAGGTGTTATATAAGAAATGGCTCAACAAAGTTGTACAATAGTGACTTTTGCTTGATTTCAGTAAAATGCTTCTGGGATGCTTGAAAATTGTTCTAAGCAGCTCATACATAAGATGTCCCTTAATCGAGAGTTCTGGCTCCCTTTATAACCTTAGCAATAATGTGGTATAAATGAGTAACAATTTGTGGTAAAGTAACTTAATTCAGACCAATTTAGTTAAAATTGAAATCATGCTGGAGGCTCTCAAAACTGGTCCTTGTAGTTCCAAAATCTGATTAGGAGTAGCAGCTCAGGCAAAAGAAATGTGCCTCCAATCACTGCAAATAATAGAACTGTCAAGTGCACCTATTCCCAGAAAATTGACTTTGAGAAACTAGGTAAATATATAAAATAATACTGGTTTCTAAATTGTGCTTTACCACACATGCAGCATTAAAAACACAGAAGGAATTATATTTTGCTGAATATTTCATTATTATTTTCTATGTTCCTAATCCTTTCTTCTCTGCTAATGCTCAGTCATACAATTCTCTGCTGTGTGATAGAGCACTGGTAGAGGAGAAAAAAGGATTAGTATACTGTTTTCACTTGTAATTTACCCACAAGGCTATTCTGCATCTGTGATGACCAAAGATTTTTATGGATGCTTGATACAGAAATCTAGTCTCCCCTGTTTACAGTTATTGTTGTGATTTTTGATGCACTGGACTTGTAGCATACTGTTGTGTTGAAACGGTATACGATCCAACAAATGGAGTTCGTGATTGCCTTGGATGTTTTTATTGAGATCACAGGACCCGTTGAACATTGATAATCCAGAATATCACAACTTCAGTTCACCTGCTTCACTGGCGAAACCAAAGGAGATTGAGCCTCAATGCCTCAGTTTTGGTGAGGACGAGGCTCTTGCAGTAGGGTTGCCTTTGGCATTCGCCCAGGGGAGGAGGTGCCAGGGCAGTATGGGAGAGAGCAGTGGCCCCTGTGGGCTCACTGGAATCTGTACTGGGTTGGGGCCATCCCCTTCCATCAGTGCAGCCCTCCAGTGCCCAGTCAGTGGAAGAACAAGCTGGACCAGGGCGACATATCATCAATCTACAGTCATGTCACTCGGGGTCTTGGGCTACATTAATTTTTTCACTTTGTGTATGTTTTTCTGAAATCGTAATCATGTGTGCTATTTGTGCTATGTTCATTGTGCTGTGTGCTGTTAGTAATGTGTTTTGCACCTTGGCCCCAGAGGAATGCTATTTCCTTTGGCTATATTCATGTATGGCTGAATGATAATTAAACTTATTTTACTTTGTACTGTATCTTAAATAAGCCCAGTTCTTTCATCATCCAATATACACATTTGTATGCTTCGCATCACTACAACAGGCTGCCTGTGACTTATTTCAGTGCCTGCGCCATCCACTCAAAACATACTTTGTTAATGGGATCCCCACAGGAAATAAATGCTAGGCAAAATGAATTGATTGTAAACCAGATTTTAAAATGAAACTTACATGATATATGCAGGAAAGGGGAGGGGGGAGAAAGAAGGAAAAACAGACCAAAAAAAGCATATACTAGCTTTGGAAGGGGCTGATATGCTGGTTCATGAGAATGATTTTGGAGATAAAAGAATTAAACTGAAGCCAGCCTAGCAACAGATAAGCTTTTATCCTTTTAAATACAGTACATGAGATTAAAGAATAATCTAATTAGGGTGTCTGAAATTATTAAAGGACTTTGAAGTATAGATGGAGAGAAGCTATTACTTCTGACAGTAACTGCCCTTGACATCGAGGCAGCATTTGATTGAGTGTGGCTTCAAAGAGCCCTTTTATGTTGAAGACAATGGAATCAGTGAGAAAACCCTCCACTGGTTGGAATCACACCTAGTACTAAGATGTCTCTGGTGGTTGGAGGTCAATTATCTCAGTCACAGGACAGCCCTGCAGGAGCTCCTCAGAGTAGTGTCTTCCCCACCCCCTATCGTCAGCTGCTTCATCAATGACCGTCCTTCAGTCATAATGTCAGAGATTGGGTTGTTCACTGATGACTGCACAATACTCAGCGCCATTCGCGACTCGAGATGATGAAGCAGTCCACATCCAAGTGCATCGAGACCTGGATGACATCCAGGCCTGAGGTGATAGGCAGCAAGTAACATTTCAGCCAGACAAATGTCATGCAACAAAGACATCCAACAAGAGAAAGTCTAGCTAGTAGCTGTTTGACTTTCACGGATGTTACTATCATCACCCAGGAGATTACCATGGACCAGAAACTGACCTGGAGCAGCCATAAACACAGTGTGCATTAGAGACTGAAGGCAGGACTCTGATGACAAACTCTCCACTTGTCTGGATGAGTGCAGTTACAACACTCAAGAAGCTCGGCACAATGTTGGACACAGCAGCCTATTGAGTAGCTATCCTATCTGCAATCATTCACTCACTTCATGACTGGTGCAACAATTTGCACCATCCACGGGACACAATGCAGCTACTCACCAAGGTCCATAGACAGCTCCTTCCAAACCCACCATTTGTCCTTTACCAGATAGAAGGACAAGGACAGCAAAATCATCTTGATTTGGAAACATACTGCTATTCCTGCTGTCACTGCGTCAATATCCTGCAACTCTTTTCCTTACACACCTCTGGGTATGATCATATCTTAAAGACAGCAACAGTTCAAGGAGGAAGTGACCACAGCCTTTTCTTAGACAATTCAGGATGGGCAGTTAAATGCTGGCTCAGCCTGCCAAATCCGCACCCTTTGAATTATTTTTTTAAATAAGAGTTCAGAAAAAAAGGAACATAGCCTTAAAAATTGAGTCAGTCTACTCAGTATGATATCACAGAGGACTTCTTCACAAAAGATGTACTGGAATACTGGTGTTCTGACTCTAGCTCTCATTGCCTTCCCAAAAATCTTTTCAACTGAAAACTTTACAATGGAGAATAACATATTTGTGTTCAATAAAGGTATTACATAATTCCAAAACATGACAATGATCAGCCATGACCTAATCAATTGGCAGAACTGGCTCTAGACGTGAAGGGTTTCCTAGGACCAGACAGAAAGCATATGAGCAGAATTAGGTCATTCAGCCCACTGAGTCTGCTTTGCCATTCCATCGTGGCTCATATATCATCCCTCTCAACTCCATTCTCCTGCCTTCTCCACATAATTCTAGCTAATCAAGAACCTATCAAGCTTCACTTTAAATATACCCAGTGACTTGGCCTTCACAGCCGTCTGTGGTCATGACTTCCACAGATCTACCGCTCTCTGGCTAAAAATATTTTGTCCTCATCTCTGTTCTAGATAGACGTCCCTCTATTCTGAGGCGGTGCCCTTTAGTCCGAGACTCCACCACTATAGGAAACATCCTCTCCTCATCCACTCTATCAAGGCCTTTCAATATTCAATAGGTTTCAATGAGATCACCTCTCGACCTTCTAAACTCCAGTGAGTACAATCCCAAAGCCATCAAATGCTCCTCATATGTTAATCCTTCCATTCGCTGAAACATTTTTGTGAACCTCCTCTTGCTCCTCTTCAATGTCAGCACATCTTTTCTTTGATAAGGGGCACAAAACTGCTGACAATACTCCGAATGTGGTCTGACCAGTGCCTTTTAAAGCCTCAGTATTACAACCTTGTTTTTACAGTACACTCGAAATGAATGCTAACATTGCATTTACTTTCCTCACCACTGACTCAACCTGCAAGTTAACCTTTACAGAATGCTGCACGAGGACTCCCAAGTCCCTTTGCATCCCTGATTTTTAGAAATAATCTGTGCCTTTATTCCTCCTACTAAAGTGCATGACCATACATTTTCTTACACTATTTTCCATCTGCTACCTCTTTGCCCAGTCTCCAAATCTGTCTAAGTCCTTCTCAGACTCCCTGCTTCCTTAACACTACCTGCCCCTCCACCTGTTTCCATATTGTTCACAGGCTTGGTCACAGAGCTATCAATTCTGTCATCCAAATCATTGACAAATAATGTGATAAGAAGTGGTTTCAACACCGACCCCTGAAGAACTTCACTAGTCACAGAATAGAAGGATGAACAGAGACAAGGGGGATTTTCTTTTCCAGTGGATGTTAAATCTTTGGAATACGTTGCCATGGATGGTTGTAGAGGCCAAGTCATTGGATATACTTAAAGCAGAGGTTGATAGATTTCTTGATTAATCAGGGCATCACAGATTACACAGAGAAGACAGGAGAATGAGCGTGATAATAAAGCAACCATGATAGAATGACGACACAGGCTTGATGGGCCAAATGGCCTAATTCTTCTCTTAAATGGCCTTCCCATCTACCTACATTCTTGGCTATTCTCCATGAGTAAATAGACTGGACTTACTGCTCTAGAAAATGTCCGATATTAAAACCAACATATTGTCCAAGATTTGTGAGGGCTTAAGTCAGTTTGCAACAAGCTAAAAATCAATAATCTGTATCTTCAAATGAAGGAAAAGACAACTGGGAAATATTTTTTTCTCATAAACAGATGGTTTCAGATGTGATCAGACTATCTATGCATTTAATGCATAAAACCTACACTTTTTTGCATTGTTACATTTATAGTAAATGAACACTTTATGCTTGTTACAAAATTAATTGATTTGCTTGCTGTGGTTAATTTACTAATCATAAGGCATTAATACTTGACAAGAACATGCAATCCCACTGTAATTAACAATATATATTTTTTAAACCTGTAGTGATTATGATCCATGGAACTCCTACATAGTACTGTGGAAGTCAAATAATTCCACAGTAGAATACCGAATGCTTCCAAAAATGACCAGAGAAAACACAAAGGATAGTGTGGACAATATTTAGAGCTAATTTGCATTAATTTGTCAGTTTTAATCAGTTAATAAAGTTCTCCTGTGCATCCTCAGCAAAATTTGAACAGTTTATAGCTGACAGTCCAGGGACTATGCCAATTATCAAAGACACAGTTGTTTGGATAAAACTTTAATATGGGCTTCTGTCTGCCTGCTCTGGTTCTTTAAAGATTGTAATTACCCATGCATAATTCAAAGAAGAGAAATAACATGTCTTAGCCTATGTTTATCCCTCAATCAACACTCCCTAAATATTTAAAGTGAGAACAAATGAAATAAAAACAGGAAGAGAACAGTCAGCCCCATTCAATAAAGTCATTGCTCATCCTGTTCCTCTCATTTACTTTCCATGAGTCTCCACAATCACAGGAATGAAAAGATTCCCATGTGTAGAATTTTATCCTTATGTTAAACGTTTTTAGTCAATGTTGCGTCCTCATTTGAATTGGGGTGCAGAATGGTTATTTTCCCTGCAGTTTAACTTTCTTATGCTTGTTTGTATTGTTATATAATCACCTGCAGTATATACAGTATACACAATGGTCTTGTGGTTACAGTTGACACCATATTTTCCTCGAGACTTCTTGGTTTTAGAGGTGGCTATTTATTGGTTAACTGCTATCAAATGAATTTTCTGTTATCAGTAGTCTGGTATGAGAAGACCATACTGCCTTTATTCTTTCTCCCTCACCTTGTCTCTTGTCGTGCTTCTACCTTCTTCTTCTCTGCTCTTATAAAACACAATTAAATGATCATAAGCAACAAGTTTTATGTTTCTCTTTTGACTTACTAAGAACCCTTGGATCACAAAAGTATCAGGATCCAACACCTCCTGAGTTGTAGATTCAAATAGAACTGTATCCATAAGGACAACGTAATAAGGGCATGCTTCTGAAACAAGAAATTGAAGAACCACTTAATATTTCTAACTAATCTTACTTTCCAAGTGCATATGTTCAATTTATTTATAAAGCAGATTGAAGATAAAGATTATTTAATATATTTTTAAGTCAAATCAGGAAATCTGTCATGGACAGACCCAAGCCCGGATGCAGAACTGCCACCAAAAGCTCCAAAGATCTCATCCCTGGGAGAGAAAGGATCTTCGAAGAAGGGCCACACCTGGAGACAACTTGAAAGACTAGAAGACTCTGGCAAGCTGCTGTCAGCAACCTATATCCAGTAGAAGAAGAATCCAATCAAGAACTCATCTTTCTCACATTCAAAACTGCAATGTTCATCTTGATTTGTTATAGTTTCATGATAGTTTTTGGTTGCCCCAAAAGCACGATGACATTTTCTTTACTTCTATATTTATCTCTTCACCACTAAACATTTATCCGTTTTTAAGGAATTAATTTAACAACAGATTAGCTCGATTTGTTGTAGTCTGAACTGTGCATCTGCTACTCAAAAGACAGATGCCAAGAATTATTTCGGATAAGTCTCTAATTGTTTAAGATCAATACTTGGCATCAGAAATTATGTGATTTATATAGAAGCTCAGTAGTTTAAGCAGTGAATTTAAGGAAGTTTTTATTTAGATCCTTCTTATTTAGTTCTTATTTAGATCTATGTTGATTAGATGTTGGAGAGAATGCCTGAAGTGGTACTGCAATATTCCCTAGTGTAATGGACCAGAAAGCAGAATAGCAACCGAGATTACACCTCATCTGCATTACTCAGTGACGCAGAAGAGATATGCAGATAGCAGTTAATGAAAGAATTACCTGTGAAGCCTATCATGGTTGAATAGCACCCTGATCCTGAAATCAAGATTAACGCTGGGATACTGCAGAATACCTAGAGATTATAAAACTGCACTCCACCAAAGAATGGATGTTTAATAGAATAATGGAGGACAGGAAGCAGACAAAGGAAAATTGTTCAATGTATTAAAAAATTCACTTTGAAATAACTTTTTGAGATGTCCTTCGAGAAGACATTTAACAATTCTGAAATAAATGTCCTCTTAAAGTAAAACAAAACCTTTCATATGAATACACTTCTGCTGATTAAGTTATTCCTGACAATCAAAGAACTTCATATTTTGCTAGCAAAGGTATATGCAATAACACCCATCATTTTCATGTTAGGCAAATAGAACATCATTTTAATTTTCAGAATGATGAGAAAAAAAAATCTCATTATCTTGCTTAATGTTTAAAAGCTTAAAATCAGCCTGAGGCAATCCTGTATACCTCGAAAAATGTACCTGAATTATCTTTAGATGTTTCCAGCTATAAAGTACTGTTCTGTCTTCCCATTAAGGGGCATTTGCATCTCCTGTAATAACTTACTCACAATCAAAGGCACGGTCTGATCTTTCTCCAAATGCAAAATGCTAACATGTCTAGTGTAAATTCCAAGGGGAGAGCCACCACCCATTGTTAATGAACAACATTCATAATAGCAGCAAACTTCAAGATGGTGGCAGGTCTGCCACTTGTACAGAACATAACTAACTAAAAGATTAATAAGGCGGAAAGTGGAGCCTTGAAATGGGTTCCAAGGCTGTTATTGTATAGAGGAATGGGATATTTCTGGGAAGGAAAGTGACAACCATCCTTAGTGAATTCAAAATGGGATTCCAGATGTTCGCAGTCACATACACAAACATTTTAAATGTACTTCTCTTCTTCCTTAGCTGACAAGTAAAATGCACTGGATCATTCCCAAAAATCAGTTTCCAGTGAAATTCTGCTTGATTGGTATTGACCGAACAAATCATGTTTAATGTGATGAAAAGTATGCTTGGCTTTGAAGAGATTGATAAATTGCCCATCAGATTGGTGGCTGAATCCAAACAGCTTGGAAGGTAGAAAATAACTGGAGGGATTATATTTGCTTCTTTTTTTTTGGTAGGAAAGTGGGTTTAAAAATTGAGCCAGCTATGACAAGGAGGATTGTACAAGGGTGATCACATTCAGATAATCATAGTGATATTCTTGCATTTGATTTTATTTAGAGAAATCAATGCATTACAACTGATATCGTGTGTAATTGGCAGGAATTGGATCTTTGAAAGAAAGAAAATTTTACAGGAATAGGTTATCTGGGCTGCAGAAAAAACATCTGTTAATCACCAACCAGTTGCCTCATGTTGAGTCCATGGATGAGTGGACAGATGCATACCTTCCACAATTTAATAGCTTCTCTGTCTATCTATCAAAGTTGATGCAGGCACATCAGAGATATGAAGACAGAAAGGCACTTGCCATGCATTTCCCAGCACAACTTTTTTGAGCACAGGAGGCAAGAGGAAGAGAATAATTTGATAAAGAAAAGGCCATAGAAATTCCTCTGCCTCGAGTAGATTGATCCAAGAGGGAACTGCAGTCACCACTCCCCCAAGTTGTTTCAGCAGATTTCGTCTCAATTAAAGTGGTCAGAAATGCCAGAAGAAATTATTTGAAAAGAGTTTTCTTTCCATGTTCATCAGTTACAAATGAGTACAAAACAGGAGAAATGAGATTATCTTCTTCAACCAGGCTTCACACGGAGGCTTCCTTTATCCAGCACCATAGCTGAAACTACCTGTCCACTAGGTAGTCCTCACTCACACCACTGAAAATCATTAGAACAATATCATGAAAATGCTCTTTTAGTGCAGGGTTATGCACACCTTGGGAAAACTATGCTGAGTTAATATTTTCTTGCAAGTATTTCCCATGGACCAGTGGTTACAATAAAATTAAAATAAATCCTTAATTAACTCTTGTAATTTTTGTAACAGAATACTTTCACAGAATACATAATATATTACATCCATTTTCATTAATTTCAGGAACAAGTTTAAAAAAACCATATTGTAGGTCATGAAAATTATTTTAGAATATACACTGATATGCTCATACCGAATTTTTGTCCGCACTATTTTCACATGGTGTCAAATATTTTATTTGCCCTTTCAGTTGTCTTCGCTCATTTACACATGCTGTTCATTAGCCTAAACACCCTCCCTTGCATTCCATCCCAACGCAGTTGAATATACTGTAAATACCCTGTCCTGCCACAGTACACATGCTTAGCCAGTGCATACAGTGTGCAAATGGAAGAGTTAAGGGTCAGGTATTGCTAAAGCTCCTAGCCCTGAATAAACCCAGCACTGAGTAGTTTGGCCAGAGAGCAGTGAAGTGTGGAACCTGCCACCAGAGAACATACGTGAAGCATAAAGCAAAGGTGTTTTCAAAAGAAAATTATGTAGGCATATAGGAAAGGAAGAAATAGAAGGGTATATTGATGGGATTTGTCAAAGCAAGGTGAGGCGGGTTATCAAGGAGTCTACAACTCAGGTTCTCAGTATTATTTATTCTATTATTATTATTTGTGTTTGAAAAGTTTGTCTTCTTTGGCACATTGGTTGTTTGTCAGCCTATGTGTGTAGTTTTTTCTCCATTCTATTGTATTTCATTGTTCTACTGTGCATGCCTACAAGAAAATGAATCTCAGGGCAGTATATAATCAGAGAGGACAGGAAAATTTTTAATTGGGGAAGGGAAAATTATGAGGCTATAAGGCTAGAACTTGCGGGTGAGAATTGGGATGATGTTTTTGCAGGGAAATGTACTATGGACATGTGGTCGATGTTTAAGGATCTCTTGCAGGATGTTAGGGATAAATTTGTCCCGGTGAGGAAGATAAAGAATGGTAGGGTGAAGGAATCATGGGTGACAAGTGAAGTGGAAAATCTGGTCAGGTGGAAGAAGGCAGCATACATAAGGTTTAGGAAGCAAGGATCAGATGGGTCTATTGAGGAATATAGGGTAGCAAGAAAGGAGCTTAAGAAGGGGCTGAGAAGAGCAAGAAGGGGGCATGAGAAGGCCTTGGCAAGTAGGGTAAAGGAAAACCCCAAGGCATTCTTCAATTATGTGAAGAACAAAAGGATGACAGGAGTGAAGGTAGGACCGATTAGAGATAAAAGTGGGAAGATGTGCCTGGAGGCTGTGGAAGTGAGCGAGGTCCTCAATGAATACTTTTCTTCGGTATTCACCACTGAGAGGGAACTTGATGACGGTGAGGACAATATGAGTGGGGTTGATGTTCTGGAGCATGTTAATATTAAGGGAGAGGAGGTGTTGGAGTTGTTGAAATACATTAGGATGGATAAGTCCCCGGGGCCTGATGGAGTATTCCCCAGGCTGCTCCATGAGGCAAGGGAAGAGATTGCTGAACCTCTGGCTAGGATCTTTATGTCCTCGTTGTCAACGGGAATGGTACCGGAGGATTGGAGGGAGGGAAATGTTGTCCCCTTGTTCAAAAAAGGTAGTAGGGATAGTGGGATAGTCCAGGTAATTATAGACCAGTGAGCCTTACGTCTGTGGTGGGAAAGCTGTTGGAAAAGATTCTTACAGATAGGATCTATGAGCATTTAGAGAATCATGGTCTGATCAGGGACAGTCAGCATGGTTTTGTGAAGGGCAGATCGTGCCTAACAAGCCTGATATTCTTTAAGGAAGTGACCAGGCATATAGATGAGGGTAGTGCAGTGGATGTGATCTACATGGATTTTAGTAAGGCATTTGACAAGTTTCCACATGGTAGGCTTATTCAGAAAGTCAGAAGGCATGGGATCCAGGGAAGTTTGGCCAGGTGGATTCAGAATTGGCTTGCCTGCAGAAGGCAGAGGGTCATGGTGGAGGGAGTACATTCAGATTGGAGCGTTGTGACTAGTGGTGTCCCACAAGGATCTGTTCTGGGACCTCTACTTTTTGTGATTTTTATTAATGACCTGGACGTGGGGGTAGAAGGGTGGGTTGGCAAGTTTGCAGATGACACAAAGATTGGTGGTGTTGTAGATAGTGTAGAGGATTGTCAAAGAGTGCAGAGAGACATTGATAGGATGCAGAAGAGGGCTGAGAAGTGGCAGATGGAGTTCAACCTGGAGAAGTGTGAGGTGGTACACTTTGGAAGGACAAACACCAAGGCAGAGTATAAAGTAAATGGCAGGATGCTTGGTAGTGTGGAGGAGCAGAGGGATCTGGGGGTACATGTCCACAGATCCCTGAGAGTTGCCTCACAAGTAGATAGGGTAGTTAAGAAAGCTTATGGGGTGTTAGCTTTCATAAGTCGAGGGATAGCGTTTAAGAGACGCAATGTAATGATGCAGCTCTATAAAACTCTAGTTAGGCCACATTTGGAGTACTGTGTCCAGTTCTGGTCGCCTCAGTATAGGAAGGATGTGGAAGCATTGGAAAGGGTACAGAGGAGATTTACCAGGATGCTGCCTGGTTTAGAGAGTATGGATTATGTTCAGAGATTAAGGGAGCTAGGGCTTTACTCTTTGGAGAGAAGGAGGATGAGAGGAGACATGACAGAGGTGTACAAGATATTAAGAGGAATAGACAGAGTGGACAGCCAGCACCTCTTCCCTAGGGCACCGCTGCTCAGTACAAGAGGACGTGGCTTTAAGGTAAGGGGAGGGAAGTTCAAGGGGGATATTAGAGGAAGGTTTTTCACTCAGAGAGTGATTGGTGCGTGGAATGCACTGCCTGAGTCAGTGGTGGAGGCAGATACACTAGTGAAGTTTAAGAGACTACTAGACAGGTATATGGAGGAATTTAAGGTAGGGGGTTATATGGGAGGCAGGGTTTGAGGGTCGGCACAACATTGTGGGCCAAAGGGCCTGTACTGTGCTGTACTGTTCTGTGTTCTATGTTCTATATGGTGACATATCCATACCTCGATAATAAATTTACTTGGAACTTTGAAGGAAGCCTTATGTAGAACATAAACACTGGCATGAAACTTTTGTCCTTTTTATGTACTGCGCTTTGTAATGATGTTGGTAATTTGCTTTAAAACATCCTTTTGTATTCTGGCTACATTGTGCATACTGTGTTTTAAACTCTTACACAATCTCCTATATTTCTAGATTCTTACACAATAGATTTCAAAGTTTTCATCATGCCTCCTCTCTAGGCACGACTACAAACTATGCCACACATTTTATGTATTTTCAGTTCCCACTAACCCCACCAAAAGCCTATTTTTTACTGACATTACTTTGTTCTGCAGGATGTACTAACTGCAACCACTTAATGTGGAAATGTTTTTAACACATTTTTTCCTAATACATTCCACGCTAGACAAAGAGACCTGAAGTTGAATTAAGCAGAAGAGCTGCATCTTTAGCTGCATTTGATTATGAGACTGATATTAGTGCTGAGCCTGCTGAAAATCACTGGGACATTATTAACCTAATACAGATTGTTCCCATTGATACCTGTCTGATGTTATGACATTCTTCTCATTGTGCAAGTACTATTGAACAGATCAATAAATGCATTGAACTTTACAACAGGTTTTTAGCAACCTTTAATCAATTACATTTTTGACACTTTGTCTAATATGTAGACTCAAAATAAACAGTTGGTCTAAAGGCAGGTGAGTATAGATCACACAATATTACTGTTAACTGGTGTGTTGTGTTCATTACTGGTGTGCTTTGTAATGTCTACCCTATGTGATTTTTCAGTTGGTTTCAAAGCAAATACTGCACTATAAAATCTGAGGCAGACATTAGCCCACTGCACTGCAGTTAAGTCATATTGTGTTACCTAGTGATAAGCGACAGATTTACGCTGATAATTTACCTCAGAGTCAGCTGCCACTTTTGTGTAACCATGGGAAAATCTGCTTAGCAACAGTTTCATGGCAACGGGGAAAGTAAGAAAAAGCAGTGATTGTCAGCTTGGGTCATTTATTTGTCTCTAGAGCTAAATTCCAGATGATGAGGTCACCACCTTTTTGCATATCCTGGCCTTTTATACTGTATGATCAGTTGGGAATTGTCCCACTTCATATCAATACTAAGATATTAAGGTAAATGGAAGAAAAATACAACACATATCAAGAGTCTGGTACGACCAAACTTTAACTCAGTTGAAGTGAACCTGAACCTGTATGAGCCACAACTTTGTCAATGGGTGAAAAAATATTGCAAGATGACATAATAGTTGAAAAAAAAGCCAATGAAAAAAGATGTTAAGTTAGGTACTAAACACAAGATTGCAGAAAAGTTGTAAATCTTTGGAATTTTCTACCATAGGAGCTGTGGAGGCAAAGTTGTTGAAAATATACAAGACTGTGATAGATTTTCAAAGGATTTGGGGACTTTGAGGAGAATAAACAAAAATGGGCCAAGATCAGATCAGGTATGATCTTAGTGAATGGCAGGAGTGGTGACGTGGTACTTCTTCAATGACAAATTTGAAGACAAAGAAGATGCTGTTGTTCTAAAGACTTGGGGGAAATGATCAGTTGTAGGAGGAAACATATGAAGAGATTTGACGTGCAGAGTAGAAAATATGCATGTAGGTCAATGCATTTGCATCTTGGAAGTTTAAAGAGCTGAAACAGCAATAACATTTTTGAAGAAAATGCAACACAAGCAGAATGCACAAACTTAATCCTGTGACCTTTACGACTGTGTTGATGCTTGAGGAAAATAATAACCTACTCTTAAACTCTCAAATCAACTTCTAGGAATTATATATCTTTTTGGGCATGTATGAGATCCAGCTTGAACAGATATTGCAATTTTAGCAAACTAGTCAGAGAAAACTCACAGAGAAAATACTTAAGAGAAATTGAGTTAGATGGATTGAAATGAAAATTACTTCATTATGGCAATTGAAAAAGATGATTTATAAAATTATTCAAATTACTGGCCTTTGAATTAATACAATGAATGTTTAAGTTCTACTGGTACAGCGAGATGTTTACTTTTAAATACGGTGTTCATCCCTCAAGGCTTGTAACAATGGATTACGTCAAGTCAAACAACCTTCCTTGGCAGTAAAGATCTATGAACCTTTTCTTTATTCAAAGGAGGCATGGGCACTGCAGATACCAGCCTACATGGTAGGAGTTGAGGCGGGGTGGGGGTGGATGTGGAGTAAGAGTTGCACAAAGGAGGAAGAGGGGAGAGGAGCCCAAAATTAGTGTGCAAATTGCACTGTAATGGTTTCAGATAGAGATTTTGATTGTTGACTACAGAATTAATTGCTAGTTATGCACACTGGGATGCTTGGTGCATTGGGGAGGCTGAGTAGACTTGCCACTGGGCTTTGCTCAGAGTTGGAATCATGGAAGAGATGACAAGTTCCATCAGCATACTTGAGAACCCAACTTCGATGCAGCATGTCACAGCTCCCTGCGTAGCACAAGCAGCAGCTACCCAGTCTCTACGTAATGCTGGGCAAGTTCCTCAGACTGCAGGGTAATTACCCACTACTGGTATTCCAACTGTGTCCTTAACACTCGGCCAGTAGACCACATTGATGCCACCCAAGTCAAGACCGTGCAATCTGCAATCAGGATGTCACGGCCCAGAGCCGTTTCACATCAATCTCAGGTTGTTCTGAGTCAGCAGCTTTCCATTAGCCACCCAGTTGCTGTAGCGATATCACTGAACAGGGGTGCCAGCTCAGCCAAAGGCACACAGAAGACTGGCTTTAGGATATGTATAAAGCAGATTGATCTTGACATGATTAGAGTCTAATTTGGAATATTTACACACTGATCCATTTGATGATCCATGCGACCAAATGAAGCCTGGAATAATCAAGGTGAAGTAAGCTAAGGAGCTGTTAGCGAACGGAGAGCTGGGGCCATGCCTGTCATCATGCATTGAAAGAAGCTCCCCCCAGCAGTCTAAGAAGAAAGGAACTACCAATGGAAATGAGAGCAACTGAATTGTGTAGAAGACTTGAAATCAGCAAGTGTCCTGAAGCACCTGCCAGGCCAGCCCCTCTTTTTTTTTGTACAAAAATAAAGCAATATGTTGAATTAAAAGAACATTCAAAGAAATCAAAAAGCAGTCTTAATTGGGACAGATCAGGACCAGCGCATTTTGGCCCAATTAAGTTGGTGCCCCAGTTAACCAAGGTTTCATGGAAATAATTAAAAAGGGATAAAAAAATACTACCAGTAACTGAGTAACAAATTACGTAGTTAAATGAAATACAGAACAAATTAAAACACTGTCAATCCTCCTATGGTACTGTAAAACTGTGTATAGGTTCCTAGTAGTTATCAACAGAGGAATTCATTCAGTGTATGCTGCCATGTTCCTTTGACTGACTGTAAATTAACAAAATCAGTGCAGACACCTTGTGCAGATAATGGACTGCTTTCACACAATGCTTTAGAGGATTGCAGCTTCCAGATCTTAATTTCCATTCTAACATCCAAGACGATTGTTGACGCCTTCTCTTCCTAACTTGGTGAAGGAGTGAAATAGTTTCATTTTCACTCCCAACCGTTTCTGGCATCTCCACACTTCAAAGCTTGACACTGCAGTGAGTAAAACAGTTCAGAATGGTCTTGCTGACTAACTATTAGTGACTAAATTCACAGCTTTTTGAACACAAGCACATGCAAGTGATGCTATCTAAAAACTGCTTGCTCTAAGCACAGTGTAGTGTCTAGTGGTCTTGTAAGTGCTCAGCAACAGTCTCCTGTCTCAATTAAGCGGCATAGTGTCCTGAGTAAATGAAGCTTATTTTCTCAATAAGCTTTTGTTCTTTATGAGTTTCCCCAAATCAACAGCTACCCCAGTTAACTGATGGTCCAACTAACTGGACTCCACTACATTTCTAATCCACATGGAGTAGATAACCTTTCAAAAACCACATATACGGTATTAGGATTCTCCCTGCAGCTGAAATGATGTTCAGACATGGGCTTTTAAAAGTGTTTGGATGGTATCAACAACGCAGTCTTCAAATTAGAACTGTACGTGTCCTACATCTTTACATGTCATAACACTTCAGTCGGCATGTTTATATTCATATTCTCGAACTGGCCTAATTTCATAACCTTTGTTCATGTTTTTCTCCCTGCAATTGCTCCAGTAACACGTCAACTGGGTAATCTCTCCAATTTATATCCAGGGTAATCCTAGCCTGGAGATATTCTGTTTGTCATATGCTCATATGGCAATGGGCTACCTCCAACTCAAGTGGTCATTGAATGAAAAGTAGATTCAGCATTTTTTAAAAATATTTTCTTGTAGCACTGGGGCTAATTCCATCACAACCACTAATGTTCCCCAATAACTAAACATTGTGATGGAAAGATGGGAGTTCAGTAGTTTAAAACAGCAAGATCAATTCATACAATGCTATCTTCTTCATTCATACTTATGTGAAGGTCTTGCTTTAATCAAATACAGCATGGATATGATGGGTTGACCTGGCACTCTTTAGGGCTGTAAGCATTTTATGAGGTAGTCACAATTGCAAGACTCACAGCCACTGTCTTACCTTTTTACACATGACCAGTTGATGGTCAAAGAGGAAAAAAGTCCTCTGCTGATACCGTCCATAAGGCTGGTAGATCCACATCATTTCCCCAGAGTATATCAATTCAGAGCTCCGGTCCAGAACATCGTCACCCTTAAAATATAAAGAACACATCTTTCAAATAAAGACCTGTATTTGTACAAAAAGATGAATATCCCAAAGCATTCTACACAGACAGAAAAAAATTAATTAGAGAAGCTGTCTACTATGTAAAATAATGAAGTGGCAGGGAAAAGAAGGCTGTGATGGAAAAAAAATTCCTCAAATCAGGAACTAAGACATTGAGAGTTTTGTCAGCAGCAAAGAAGATCAGGAGGATGACTACAGAGAATTGGTTGAGGCATGAGGCTCAAGGAAATTCAAAGCCAGGATGAGACTTGGAACAACTTGGATACAATGGTAAAGTTTTAGAGGTGGTCTTTGGGAAAGAGAGAGCCTTTGGAGTTAGGTCAAGAAAGGAGATGGGAGAGTAAAAATTAACACAGGAAGGATGAGAAGGCAGGGCACTTTTGGATGAATTAGAATTCCAATGGCTGAAAAAAAGGCAAACTATAACTATTAAAGTATGTTTTGAGGAAATAAGTTTGGAAATAAAGAGCACAGTAATGAAGTTAGGTGAGAGACAAAGGCAAAGAGTTTTCAGTGAAGGGCAGAAAAGGAACAAAGGCAAGCAATTACACAGAGGTGAATGGAAAATGTCTTGAGAGAAAGAAAATGAGAACTGTTCTCACTATACTAACATTATGAACCACTTGGTTTGTGAAGAGGAAAACACTGAAAGCAAGAGCCCAAAGTTTTTGTCAGGGTTTAAGATTATTACACATGTTGATTTTAAGAACAGTAGAATGCTTATAGGATTACATTAACACCTGTGTGTAAAAGATAAAATAAAATAATCAGTATCCAATCTAATCCAACGCAATCTTATTATATCATTAGTTCATACAAGGACAGATTCTGGACCCATTTTACTTACAATGATGAACAATGTCAAGGGCCAAAAAGCATGCCCAATAAACATCAGTTTTGAAAGTAGGCTGGGAAATTTTTCAGTCACATACACCCCAAGTGTGTGAATGGAAGGAAATCAAACAGAAGCCTGAGGATTTCCTGGGAATTTGGTTTCACAGTTTGGAGGAGAAGCTGACACCACGGAATCAACTGACGCTGGAAATCCCAAACTTACATTTAAAATATTAGGCATGGCTGGAAGCATATTTGGGAACCTTGTTGAATGTCCTGCAGCGTTACCAGCAATTTGCAAAAGTTGCTGAGAATGTCAAGTAAAATAACAATGGAAACTCCATGAAGCAAAATGATGAATACCGGGAAAGAATGGAAACAGCCCTTGGGATTGTAGGAGTTCTTTGCTCATTGAACGTTGTTTAGCATGTTCCTCCTGCAACAGTCATCTGCCAATTCATATCTGAGGTTGCATATTCAATACTTCAGGGATCTAAATGCACAGGTACGTAAACGTAGCCAAGAGGTCATGATTGCATTGGCTGTTTACATGTCCAAATTCAGTTTAGGTTCAAGTTTAATTGTCATTCAACCATTCACATGTATACGGCAAAATGAGACAGTGTTCCTCTGGGGTCAAGGTGGAAAACACAGACTATACCGTCACACATAGCACATATACTTTTGATTATATATACAGTCTCAAGTTCAGTATTAGCACAAGTCCCTGAATGGCACGGACTAAAAACTGATGGTGCACAGGATGTTGTCCTGGAGCCATGTTTCCACAAGAACAGGTATGCAGCAGTTCTTCATCTCGCGCTGTGTCAGTCACAGACAAAGGCAAATTAGCTTGTCTTGCTGTGTCAGCCACAGAAGAAGGCAATCAGCTTTTCTTCCAGGGACAGAACGCTTGAGAGCAGCAGCAACGAGAGAGCCAGCATGGATTCCAGCGTGACCATTGCACTTCTTTTCTCTTCCAATACACTTCCGGTGCTTCCTCCACTGGGTGGCTGGAATGGGTGACACTACAGCTCCCTGTAACAGGTGATGCTGCAGCAAGTACCATTTCCACTGCGATGGAGTGTACTGCCATCTCACCACATCCCTGATGCTAGCCAAATAAAATCATCCCCTTTGATCCTCCTCCACAGTCTCCTCCCAACCCCAACCACTGCCCCCCCTACACCTTGCAGAGCACTGCTTACAGCTGTAATAAGGAGAAGATATAATTACTAAATGAGTTGTAGCAAGGCCTATTGGCTCTGCCCAGATTGCTTCCTTAATGCCAACTCTCAATTTCTGGCTCTATCCTCTACTGCAGTGGTCCCCAACTGCTCTACTGAACTCACTTCTATCACAAGGAATTTTTAGAGGAGGCTATATCCATCAGGCGGGGGACACAACATGCTAATATCTATTTTATTGGTTAAACCTGTTCCGGTGTATCTTCAAATGGTTCTCAGTTTGGAATTAGCTGATATTGTTATATCAATTGAATATAATTTGCATCCTCCAGGTCACCTGATCAAATTCCAACTTGAATAATTGTAACCTTAAACTTCAAATCCTAGAGTTAGGTGTCAGGCAGATAAATAGTGTTAATATTCTGAGTTACATGCAAGGGTTAGTCAACGCAATTCTTGGCCTTCAGCAGAGTTAACTCGGATAGCACTTTACAGATATATAATAATCTGGTTTAAATTTAGTGGAAAAAAAGTTGGATGAAGTTCCAAATAGTCAGCTGAGTTATAATTACTAAGTTGGCATTGTATCCCAATGTTCTTAATAAAATAATACAACCACAGAAACTGCACAAGTTCAAATTAAGATGATGAAGCATTGCATAGAAATCTTCCAAATAGGCAAAAATGGTGAAATAATCCAGAAGTCAGTCAGATACAATGAATAGAGTGGAATTTTCTAATGAAGGATAGCTTGGTAGGTGCAACAGGATGCTCTCATCTATCCATATTTTTCAAATTTTCTATTTATACTCTCTGCATCAATGGCCTCCTAGTAATTTATTGCACAATCATACTACTCTGTGTGCACAAAACTTCCTTCTAGAAATGAGAAAGTGCCCAATTATCTCACATATGTAGCAATTGTGTGTCTTCCCCACCCTCTGTGTTTGATGTTGCATTTGATAATTTGATAATTATTTCTAGAGAAACAGGGACACAATTTAAATAAAAACTGTCAAATAAACACCATGATTTTCAAGCAGTCTTTTTTTCTGAAATTAAGACTAAGAGATGTAAAAGAGTAACTAAAAATAGTATCAGCCCATTTAAGTAAAATGCCATCCCTCTCCTCTCATTACTACCATCTGAGCGGAGGTACAGGAGCCCAAAGATCCATACACATTAATTTAAAAACAGCCTCTTCACATCCACCACCAGATTTCTGAATGGTTCACAAACCCATGAACATTACCTCATTATTCCTTCATTTTTGCACGATGTATATATATATTTATTTGTAATGTTAAAATTTTTATGTCTTTACACTGTACTGCTGCCGCAAAACAACAAATTTCATGTCATATGTTAGTGTTAATAAATCAGATTCTGATTCTAAATGTTAGAATTACTCTAGTCATTTTGACATACAGATGACATGGCATAATGTAATTTCAGATCTTGTTATTAGATGTACTTTTTAATCTGGCATTTGGAGCAACAATACTTGAGCCTTTAAGAATGATGAACCAAGTATGATGTATTGGGTTCGCTGATAGTGAAGGTCTAAATTCAAAGATCTTGTCCTATCTGATACACTGTAAATAGCTGCTTGTACTCTCACTGGGGAAGGTTATACTGTAACTACCCAATCTTCAAAGACTAGTTCACTCAGCTTCTTTATTCTCCATGGTGAGTTTGGCTGCCAATACCCACTATTTGAGCAGTCAATTCCCCCTCCCTATCAAGGAGGAGACACTTCTAGCTAACAAAGTAGGTTAACACAGTTAATTTATTTTCAATGATGTTCAGTTTAATTTAAGCAACTTTCTTAAAAAATATTTAACACTCACAGAGCATTTCCAAATTACAAAGCATTCGCAAAACATGGGGACAATTTCTATGAAATAAAAGGATATACCAAAGATGAATGGCTCACCATTACAGAAATCAAAGTTGGGAGAATAGATTCCAGTTCACTCCATGTTTCTTTTATTCTTTTTGATATTGCTTAACCCTTTCCTAATAAGCCTAAACTGCTCTCCACATTTACAAAGTTTATTTGCCAATTGGGTGACTTCACAAACACCTTTTTATACAAAAGGTTTAAAAGTTTTTGTGAAAATACAGAACCCAGCTACCCATAATTAAAGCTGTGAATCTAACTTTCTTCAGTACATAAACTCTCCAACATTAACAGCTTTTGATTTGCTGATATCTGGTATCTGGTCTGCAAGCTTTATTCAACTAAGCAACTCAGCCAGCATTGTCTATTTTGAAACAAGCCAAACTAAATAACCCATTATCTTATACTGCACCTCTTGAGTAGCAATAAGCCATGTGTTTTGGGCTAGCAGTCTGCTCCAGAGATAGAGCTTAATTGCTCAATAGATGGTGCTTCTTTTAACTTCAAACTGATTACTACTTGCATTTACACGTTAAATGGTGACGTTGTGTAATTGGATTTTCAGAAGGCCTTTGACAAGATACCACTCATGAGCTAAGCAAGCCATGAGCCCACGGTATTACAGGAAAAATTCTAGCATGGATAAACCGGTGGCTGATTAACAGGAGACAAAGAGTGGGAATAAAGGGAGACTTTTCTGGTTGGCTACCAGTGACTAGTGGTGTTCCACAGGGGTCTCTGTTGGGACCGATTATTGTTACATTATATGCCAATGATTTGGATGATTGAATTGATGGCTTTGTTGTAAAGTTTGTGGACAATATGATGATAGATGGAAGGGGCAGGTAGATTTGAATCAGTAGAGAGGCTACAGAAGGATTTAGCCAAATTGGGAGATTGGGCAAAGAAATGGCAGTTGGAATACAGTGTTGGGAATTGTATAGCTGTGCATTTTGATAGAAGAAATAAGTGTTTTATTTCTAAATGGAGAGAAAATACAAAAAAAACTGAGGTGCAAAGGGACTTCGTACAGGATTCCCTAAACTTGCAGGCTGAGTCTGAGGAAGGCAAATGCAATGTTAGCATTCATTTCAAGAGGACTAGAATATAAAAGCCAGGATGTAATGTTAAGGCTTTATAAAGCACTGGTGAGGTCTCACTTGGAGTACTGTGAAGAGTTTTGGGCATCTTAGAAAGGATGTACTGAAACTGGAGAGGGCTCAAAGGTGGTTCACAAAAATGATTCCAGGATTGAATGGGTTGTCATATGAAGAGCCTTGGATGGCTCTGGGCCTGTATTCATTGGAATCCAGAAGAATGAAGGGTAATCTTATTGAAATCTATCAAATGTTAAAAGGCCATGATAGAGTGTATATGGAGAAGATGTTTTTTTATGGTGGGAAAGTCTAAGATCAGAGGAGGTAGCCTCAGAATAGATGGGTGTCTTTTTAGAATGGAGATGAGGAGGAATTTGTTTAGCCAGAGAGTGGTGAATCTGTGGAATTCTTTGCCACAGGCAGCTGTGGAGGCCAAACTTTTATGTATGTTTAAGGCAGAGTTTGATAGATTCTCGATTGGTCAGGGTATAAAGAGATATGGGGAAAATGCAGGAGATCGGGGCTGAGAGGAAAATTGGATCAGCTATGATGAAATGGCAGAGTAGACTTGATGGGTCAAATGGCCTAATTCTACTCCTATATTTTATGGTCTTAAAAAGTGAAGACTGGCTCTCATTTACAACCAGGAGCTAAACAAGCTGGAAGTTTATTTGCAACTATTTGATCTTACAAATAGTAGCTACCGTGTTTAGAAAGCCAAGATTGGCAAAACATAAGGTCCAATAGCCCAGGAAGTGAATCCATCACAATGGATACCAATATTATTTTAAACACTAATATGTACCAGGTTTTCCTCTTCATCAAAACTACCAAGGTAATCAAAAATTACCATATAATGGGACCGTCTTTGCTTTAAGAAATTACTCTGTTTGAAAAGCATTAAAGTCCACCTTGCACAATCATAGCAGCTGCTACTGGTGCTCAGAGACTGGTACTTCATTGCACACTGCATGCTAAGAAGTCAGTCGACACTGTTGTCTCGCATAGGCTTCCATGGAGGTGCGAGGAAATGGCTGACATAGGGGAAGGGAAGAACGGAGAAAACAAGGGAAGCGGAACAAGGGATTAGGAAAAAACAGAAGTGGGATGGGATGTTATTTTATGGTGATGGTATTGAGAAATATATATCTGAAATGGCAGTAGCAGCCGTGTATTAATTGAGCTATGTAACCTATATACTATTTGCATATACTCTTACATACACAGCATTTACTATGTATTAGTTTACTAGATATATCATCTATAATTAACTGAAGTGTATTAATTGAACTATATTCTATGTACTATAAATTAGCTGCAATGTAACCTATATACTATGGAATGGGTTAATAGCTAGTGCAAAGATAACGGTGGATAGAACAGGCAAAGGGGGAACAGGCAAAGGAATGTTAATAACTGATGGAGAGATAACGGTGGCCAGGGAGGAGAGATCATATGGCCTGAATTATAGACAGGGATGGAGCTGGATTGACTGGGAAAAGTAATGGTGGCAGGTTGGGAGGTGACATCTTGGTGATAAAGTTGAAGAATGATTGGGTAAGCTGATAAGGCCAAAATGTAACTGAGATAAGAAATGGCTATAAAAAACGCTGTGTACCGGGCTCAGCGAGCAGTCAGTGACAAGTTAATTGATTGCTTCAGCTTTTGTTTGCAAATAAAGGCTTAACTTCGCGAGGAATCGTCTGCATCTCTTGATCATTTCAAGAAACCATGACAATGGCTAGCCTACAACTGAGTACCATTGTGGAAATATATTGACACACAGAAATAAAGGTAAAGCTGTTTACAGCAGATACCCAAATTTTCTGATGGGCAGGACTTCAACTTGAATTGGGTGAAATCACGTCAAAACTTGCAAAAAGTTCTTTATTATGAACAGGGAACAAACAATCCAATTTCGAGAGAATAATGCCTGCTTAGTCAGAAATAAACAGTGGGAAAATATAAATTAAAAGGATAATTAATGTTATTTTGATGCTTATGATGAGAGCATCTGCTATCTTGAAAATCATATACAAAATATTAAGAAAGGTTTCCCTGAGATATGATTTTTAGCACATCATCTGAAGTAGGAAAATTTGCTATTTATTTACCTGTGGCCAGTTTATCTGAACATACAGATTGCTCCCAGTAATTCAAGTTCAAACTAAAGACTTACAAGTAATTTTCACTCTCTCTGGACATTCTATGCCGTTAGCATAATGCTTTCAATAGTGTGGCTTCTCGTATAAACTTGGAATAGTAATGCCTGCTTGCAGAAAGTACAGAATTCCTTCAGAAATGCACTAGAGTGTAATTCTGAATTTTTTCTTGTGCTCCTTGAGTGTAACCTAAACCCACATTTTTCTAAACTAGAACTGGGACACAACTTTCTTAGTACTTGGTTCTCTGTTGACAATTTTTGTGTGCTTATTTGAGCAAAAACACTTGTGCATTAAACCTAGGTGCTTTCTATGACAGGATCAAAAAGCATATTGAAAGCATTATTGCTGGCAAGAAAATGCTTCATACATCTATCAAACTTTTTGTCTGGTCTTTGTCTAATTGCCTTTTGAATTTGTTATTTCACTCATCTCTTTGCTTCCGTGGTGAACTATTCTTCTCTGTAATCAAATATCTACAGCCATTTTGTCAATGCTCTGCTAAGCTTGAATTTCAGAAGTGGATTAGAAAGTGCAGTCACTACCACAGGACATAATTAACATTAATAACCAGGTACGAATTACCTTGCAGTTGTAAGTTATTTTATCCAAGTCCTATACCACTTTGAATACCTGAATAAAATTACTTCTTTACCTTCAGATTCCCCACTCCAATACTCCACAATATTCTCTTTACTTTTTCACCTATTTCCTCACTAACATGGAAAAAGAGGGTACAACATATGCATTCATTTGGTCATCTAAATGAAATATCCCATGTAACCTGTCCTTGAGAACTAGAATGATTGTATATTCTATTCTTTCCTGCAATCGAACTTCTCCACTAAATAATTCCTCAGTTAACATCTATGCAAAATGAAACTTGAAAAATAGGAACACCATTTATTTCAGAATAAAAATTATCCAAGAGCTGTTATCCAATTGACGTCTACCAGTGAAACAATAGCATGTCGTCAGCAGTTGTGAAATCAGGCCAGCTTTAAAAAAAAGGCTTTCTGAGTCATGGATTGCAATTTTCTTGTGATTATTTTAGTAAGAGATGGTTTATTTGTGCATTTTCTTGAAGTAGCTGACACCAGCAGAGTAAAACGCAGGTGGAGATAAGGCCGTTGGTGGGAAGTGCCATTATCAGGAAAATGTCATATATAGTTTACAATGGTGCTGGGAAGCCCCTTTGAATATGTATTATTGGAAAGTTGGTTTATGAGTGCCACATGTACCGAAGTACAGAGAAAAACTGTTTTGCATGGTGTCCTTACAGTACATTTCATCATGTTAGTGCATTGAGGAAACACAATAACAGAATGCAGAAAAATGTGTTATAGTTTTAGTGCAGGCAAACAATAAGATGCAAGTTTGATCTTGTGGTCAAGAGTACGAGGGGACCACTCGGGAGTCTCATAACAGCAGGAATAAAGCTGACTTTTTCCTTGTGCTACGTGCTTCCAGGATTCCATATCTTCTGTTTGCTTTGAGGACCAATCTCATATATTATTTCCATGAAAATGTTAGTGTTGGCAAAAAGCCTTACAGTGATAAAAGATTAACATTTCATACCTTGATGAGCTTAAAACTGGTAACATTGTAAAGAAAAATAAAAGATCAGATTATTATTTAAATGGTGTTAAGATTGCAGCATGCTGTTATGCAGAACGACTCGGAAGTGTTTGTGAATGAATTGCAAAAGATTGGTTGCATGTACATTGATTTCTTAAACTTCTGATAATGCCCCCTCCCTCTCCTTCACCATTCCCTATTTCCATTTTCTTCTCCTACCTTATCTCCTTACCTACCCATCTCCTCCATCTGGTGTTCTTCCCCTCTTTTCATATATCCATGGCCTTCTGTTCTCTCCTATCAGATTCCCCCTTCTCCAGAACTTCATCTCTTTCATCAAATGATTTCCCAGATCATTACTTCAACCCTCCCCCTCCCAGTTTTACCAATCACCTTGTGGTTCTTGCTCCCATACCCCCACCTTCTTACTCTGACTGCATCGTTTTCTCTCTGGTCCCGATGAAGGGTCTTGGCCCAAAACGTCAACTGTACTCTTTTCTATAGATGTTGCCAAACCTGTTGAGCTCCTCCAGCATTTTGTGTGTGTGTGTGTTGCTTGGATTTTCAGCATCTGCAGATTTGTTTGTGATTTGCAGATGCAATAGTTTATCAAGAAAACAAATGGAATGTTGGCCTTCGTTGCTAGAGGGATTGAATTTCATAGTAGGGAGGATATGCTGCAATTGTACAGGGTACCAGTAAGGCTGCTAATGAAGAAATGCGTGCAGTTCTGCTCTCCTTACTTATGGAAAGGCAGACTAGCTTTGGAGGTGGTGCAGAGGAGGTTCACCAGGTTGGTTCTGTAGATAAGAACCATAAGACATGGGAGCAGAATTAGGCCAATCAGTCCAAACAATCTGTTCCATCATTCCATCATGGTTGATTTATTATCCCCCCTAACCTCACTCTCCTGCCTTCTCCACATAAACTTTGATGCCACGACTAGCCAAGAATGTATCAACTCCTGCTTTAAACATATCAAATGCTTTGGCCTCCACAGTGTCTGTGGCAATAAATTCCACATATTCACCACCCGCTAGCTAAAGGAATTCCTCTCATCTCTGTGCCAAATGGATGTCCCTCTATTCTGCGACAGCATCCTTTGCTTCTAGACACCCCGCTATAGACCATCCTCTCCACATTCACTCTATCTAGGATGTTTAATATTTGATAGGTTTCAATGAGATTCCCCCACCCCATTCACCTAAACTCCAATGAGTACAATCTCAGAGCCATCAAATGTCTCTCATATGTTAACCATTTCATTCTCATGAAGCTCCTTAGGACTCTCTCCAGTGCTAGCACATCCTTGAGATGAGGGAATTAGCTTATGAAACGAGATGGAGTCACGTTTAACTACACTCGCCAGAATTCAGAATGAGAGGGGATGTAGAAGTAGAATGAGAAAGAATCTTACAGAATCATAAACTTATGAAAGAGATACTGTAGATAAGATTGAGGTAGGAAAGTGGTTTCCACTGGTGAGTGAGACTAGAACAATGAGACATAGCCTCCAGATTCAGGAGAATGGATTTAGGATGGAGATGAGGAGAAAGTGCTTCTCCCAGGGAACAGTGAATTTGTTGAATTCTCTGCCCAGGGAAACATTAGAGGCTATCTCATTAAATGTAATAAGACTTTTGCACAGCAGGGTAATTAAGGGGTATGGGAAAAAAACAGGAAGGTAGAGCTGCGTCTACAGTCACACCAACCATGATCTCAATTATCATAGGAGTGAAGAGGGCTCTTCAACAGTCAGATGGTTATTGCTGTTCCTACTTCTAATGTTCTTAAAACCACACACTAAACAGATAAGACTGTTAAACACAAGAGCTCTTGCAGATGCTGAAAATCCAGAGCAACACAAACATGCAAAATGCTGGAGAAGCTCAGCAGGTCAGGCAGCATTTACGGAGATGAATAACGAGTCAACATTTCAGGCCGAGCCCCTTCATTGGGACTGGAAAGGAAGGGGAAAGTTGCCAGAATGAAAAGGTGGGGCGAGGGGAAAGAGGACAAGCTAGAAGGTGATGGGTGATCACAAGGTGGGAGGGAAAGGAAAGCGGCTGGAGAAGAAGGAATCTGATAGGAGAGAAAAGTGGACCATGGGAGAAAGGGAAAAAGGAAGGGCCACAAGGGGAGGTGATAGGCAGCTGAAGAGAAGAAGTAAGAGGCCAGATTGGGGAAATAGAAAAAGAAGGAAGGGGGAAGGGAAAAAACCCCAGAAGAAATCAATGTTAATGCCAGCAGGTTGGAGATTATCTAGATGGAATATGAGGTGTCACACCTCCTTCCTGAGAGTGGCCTCGTCGTGGCAGAAGAGGAGATCATGGATTGACATATTGGAATGGAAATGGGGATGGGAATTAAAATGGTTGTCGACTGGGAATTTCTGCTTTTTGCAAATGGAGCAGAGGTGCTCAACAAAGTGGTCACCCAATTTACGTTGGGTCTCACCAATATAGATGAGGGCACATCCAAGCACCGGATAAAAAAGACAACTCCAACAGTGTTTGTTTCACCTGGAAGGACTGTTGGGTGCTCTAAATACAGGTGAGGGAAGAGGTGTATGGGCAGACACAGCATTTCTGTCATTTACAGGGAAATATGTCAGGAAGGAGATTAGTGGAGAGGGACGAATAGACAAGGGAATCACAGAGTGAGTAATCACTGCAGAAGGGGAGAGTGGGAGGAGGTAATCATGCTTTTGGTGGTAGGATCCCATTGATTTTGGTGGAAGTTGTGGAGAATGATGTGTTGGATGCAGAGGCTCATGGGGTAGTGGGTGTGGACAAGAGGAACCCCGTTCCTGTTAAGGTGGCAGGAAGAAGGGGTGAGTGCGGACATCCAGGAAATAAAGAAGATGCGGCTGAGGGCAGCACCAGTGGTGGAGGAAGGAAAACTCCATTCTTTGAAGAAGGAGGGCACTCTGATATCCTGGATAGGAAAGCATCCTGGGAACAGCTGTGGTGGAGACAAAGGAACTGAGAAAAGGGAATGGCATTTTTACAGGAGACAGGGTGGGAGAGGTACGGCCACTACAGCTGAGGGAATCAGTAGGTTTACAAGAAAATATCGGCAGACAGCTTGTTGCCAGACATGGAGACAGAGAGAGATCGAGAAAGGGGAGAGGTGTGTCAGAAATGGACCAAGTGATTTTAAGGGCTGGGAGTAAGTTGGAGGCATAGTTGATGAAATTGATGAGCTCAGCATGGGTGCATGAAGCAGCACCAATACAGTCGTCAATGTAGAGTAGGGGAGCATTACCAGGGAAGGCTTAGAACATGGATGGTTCCACGTCGCCAACGAAAAGTCAGGCAGATTTGGGACCATGTGGGTGCAAATAGCTACCCCTGGAGTCTGAAGAAAGCAGGAGGAGTGGGAGGAGCTGAGGATGAGGACCAGTTCTGCCAGATGCAGGAGGATGGTTGGGGAGAGGAACTGATTGGGTCCTCTGTCAAAAAAGCAGTTAAAAGAGTTTTAAGGCCTTCTTGATGGGGGATAGAACTGTATAGGTACTGGATATCCATGGTGAAAATTAGGTGGTCAGGGCCAGAGACTTGAAAGTCATTGAGAGGATTGAGGGCATGTGATGTGTTACAGATGCAAGTGGAAAGGGACTGAACCAAGTGGGATATAATGAAGTCAAGGTATGTAGACTCGAGTTCAGTGGGGAAGGAGCAGGCAGAGACAATGGGCCAACCTGGACAGTCAGGTTTGTGGATCTTGGCTAGGAGATGGAAACGAGCAGTGTGTGGTAAGGGAACTGTGAGTTTGGTGCCAGTGGATTGGAGTTCTCCAGAGTAGCTGAGGTTAGTGATGGTACAGGAGACAGTGGCCTGATGGTCTGGATTGCAGTCCCTGTCGAGGGGTAAGAGGAGGTGTCTGAGAAACTTTCATGGAAGAACTATAAACATGCTTTCTAGTGTTTCTTTGAGAACATTATTTTCACTTGCCTACTTAAAGCAATTCTGTTAAATTGCTGCTTTACCATTTGTGTTAAACTGCTGGTTTATTTTAATCATTGTTAATCTACTTATTCTAAGCAGCTACTGTAATAGCAGGTAAGTGGAAAACAGACAGCGGATTTTGTTACTATGGGCTTTTAAGGTGGGAAAAAGATGAAGTCCCTTTGTTTTGGATACAAGGTTTCTGTTTATCAGGAGAGTGGAGTATTTGCATCATAAAGGTCATATGTTTTCCCCTCAGGGATTCTGAGGAAACAATGTGATCTTGGTAGCAGAGTTAACAGTTCCCATGGCAATCATGTTAGCTCTGCATTTATCCAAAGACAACAGAAGTGGATTTTTAAAAAAATCTTAGTTATATAATTTTGAAGTCTTTTTAAGGTTGGTCTTTGACTTTATAACAGGTATCCAAAAGGTAAATATATTTTTGACAATTCCATCAGAATGACACTGAATATATATAGAAACATAGAAATTTACAGCATATTACAGGCCCTTCAGCCCACAATGTTGTGCCCACCATGTTACCTACTCTAGAAACTGCCCAGAATTTCCTTCCTGCATAGCCCTCCATGTACCTATCTAAAAGTCTCTTAAAAGACCCTATTGTATCCGCCTCCATCACCATCACTGGCAGTGCATTCCGCGCACTCACCACTCTCTGTGTGAAAAATTTGTCTCTGACATCCCCCCTGTACCTACTTCCAGGCACCTTAAAAGTATGGCCCTTCATGTTAGCCATTTCAGCCCTGGGGAAAAAGCCTCTGACTATCCACACAATCAATACCTCTCATCATCTTATACACCTCTATCAGGCCACCTCTTATCCTCAGTCGCTCCAAGGAGAAAAGGCTGAGTTCACTCAATCTATTCTCATAAGGTATACTCTCCAATCCAGACAACATCCTTGTAAATCTCCTCTGCACTCTCTCTATAGTATCCTCATTCTTCCTGTAGTAAGGTGACCAGAACCGAACACAGTACTCCAAGTGAGGTCTAACTGAAGTCTTATATAGCTGTAACCATACCTCCTGGCTCTTGATCTCAGCTGCACGGTTGATGAAGGCCAACACACCATACACCTTCATAACAACATTGTCAACCTGTGCAGTAGCTTTGAGTGTCCTATGGGCATGTACCCAAGATCTCACTGACCCTCCACATTACCAAGAGTCTAAGCATTAATATTACATTCTGTCTTCAAATTTGACCTACTGAAATAAACCACTTCATACTTATCTGGGTTGAACTCCATCTACCACTTCTCAGCCCAGTTCTGCATCCTATCGATGTTGCAATGTAACCTCTGACAAACTTCCAGACTATCCACAACTTCCCCAGCTTTTGTGTCATCAGGAAACTTACTAAACCATCCTTCTATTTCTTCATCCACGTCATTAATAAAAATCACAAAGAAGAGGGGCCCCAGAACAGATCCCTGAGGAACACCACTGGTCACTGTCCTCCATGCAGAATACGAACCATCTAAAACCACTCTTTGCCTTCTGTGGGCAAGCCAATTCTGGAGCCACAAAACAAGGTCTCCTTGGATCCCATGCCTCATGACTTTCTGAATGAGCCTTGCATGGGGAACCTTATCAAATGCCTTGCTGAAATCCATATACACTACATTCACTGTTCTACCTTCATCAATGTGTTTTGTATGTTTCTATGACCATTCCGTCATACATAGCCCTCTTTTTTTTATCATCCATGTGCCTGTCTAAGAGTTTCTTAAATGCCCCTAATATATCTGCCTCTACCACAACCTTGGCTAGGCGCTCCGTGCACCCACCTCTCTCTGCAAATAAAAAACTTTTTCTGTATTGAGCCATCAGCCTTTAGTAATAAAGTGTGCAAATTCTATATCCTCACACTATCACTAGGAATAGCCAGGATCTTTTTTTATATTTGGGGCCCATTACGGACACCAGAATAGAGCTGCTAAGGGCCAACAGAGGGTCCTACAACATTGAGAATCAGGTGTTGATCTTTGATCAGCATGTTCTTTAAGCCCACATGAAATATTCAGTGTGAGGATATAAATTTTAATTTTATAAATTAAGCTTGTAAATTGTTCATGCAATATAAAATTTGATTTTCTGAGCCTTCCAACTTAACATAGTAATCTTGCATCATTTCACAAAGTGAGAAATAGGTAAGTGACAATGTACTTGACTTATCAATCACTTAAATAATTTAGGCACGTATCCTGTGATTTATTCAATGAATATGTGGTTCTCATCTTTTAATATATCATTTAACATCTCATTCAATTCAAGTTGAAGAGCAAAAAAATTGATGCACCATAGAAAGCATTCTGACTGGATGCACTATGGCTGGTATGGCAGCTGTTCTGCATGTGACTTCAAGAAACTGCAGAGAATTGTGGACACACCTCAGCACATCACAGGAACCAACCTATACTCCCAATGGACTGTCTATACTCTCACTACCCAGTGAGGCAGCTATGATAACCAAAAATCCTACCCAAACCAGACGTTCCCCTTTTTCCCCACTCCCATCAGGCAGAAGATACAAAAGTCTGAAAGCAGATACCACCAGGTTCAAGAACAGCTTCTATCCCACGCTTGAACAGAACTCTTGTACGATAAGATGGACTCACGATCGATCTCATTATGATCTTGTGCCTTGTCATTTACCTGCACTGCAATTTTTGGTAGCTTTTACCCTTTATTCTGCATTGTTATTGTAGCTCAATGCACTGTTTAATAATTTGATCTGTATGCAAGGCACACTGCAGCAAGTGGCAATAATAAATCAATACCAACACCAGAAGTGTTTCTGATACTTTACCTCTAAATTTAATCAGCTGTCAATAGGGTCAAGCACCTAGTTCAAAAGGCTTAAATATTTGCTTCTGTGTCCTGGCAGCCAATAATAGACATGACCATGAGATCTATTCTCGTTGAAAATCCACAACTAAGCTGACCTGACATTAATCATACTTGTTCTGGCGATCACCATTCCATAATGATGAGTCATAAAATGATGTTCTATTTAATAACTCTCAACATTACAGAGCAGCAATGCTGATAACATTTTTTTCTGATAATGATGATAAACTGAAAACTCGTACATTTCAAGCTCCCAGCATCAGCATTCCAAGTCACTTATGTATTCGATGCAAAATAAAGTTCATTCTAAACCAGTTTAGTATTGTCCCACAGCCTTGCTTTCAAAGTCAAAGTCAAAAGATAAGACCATAGACCATAAGACATAGCAGTAGAATAAAGCCAATCAACAGCCATTCAAGTCTGTTCTGCCATTTGATCATGGCTGATTTATTATTCCATCTCAACACCATTCTCCAACCTTGCCTTAACCTTTGACAGCCTTACTAATCAAGATCCAATCAAACTCCACTTTAAATTTACCCAGTGTTCTCCAGAGCAATCTGTGGCAATGAATTCCACAGGTGCAGCACCCTCTGGCTAAAGAAATGCCTCCATTGTTCCGCAAGGACAGATTATGAAGATGATGAGCAGAGGTTCTTTTGTTCCATTTCCCACATCCCATGAATGATATAACAAATCGAACATTAACATAAGGTAAAAAGTCATCTGTAGGTCCTTGAGAATGAAGAACAGAAATAGGATTTCTGAAAGCGTACCTCATTTAAATGCCTCATTATCAATGAACTGGCCTGAAGTATAATGACCAGTAGGGTTCTAGCTTCTATTCTCAGAATGTTTACTTGCTGATAACTGGAGCAGAAATAAAATTTGTGCATGTCGTACTCTTGCTTGGGTGAAATTGTAACTGCTTGCCAACGCTTATTATGACGTGCACATGAATGGAAAAAGTCCCAGAAAATAATGAACATCTGTGAAACTCCAGCTATTTATCAACATTTTCAGAAGGAGGTAGAGAAAATAGGTAAGCAAATGGTGAAATAAAAATCATCAAGCTGGATAAGATAATCACCACCTTTGTGCATGATAAGGTCCAATACCTATTAGTGGCACATCTATTAATAAACAATTGACAAGTTTTTTTTACTAATTGTATAATGGCTCTGAATCTTCCGACCATCTGGGACTGTCAGCCTGATTTATAAGAATGCTGGAATGTTTCTAATAATATCTCAATCCCTGGGATGACTGCCAAACTTGTTATTCCTACTTCAGTAAAACTGAGTGGCAATGAAACTTGACATTTTATTCACCTGTAACTTTATGGGCAGTGACACAAGGCCTTTTGAGGACCAGTAGCCCATGATAAAAAAAATCTTTGCATTAAAGGGAAAAAAACCCACAATAATACTTCTAAACAAAAATAGCATTATAATTTAGCCCTCATTCAATTTTTCTGAAGAAGGCAAATAATGAAATATTAAAATTTAAGAACCACTCTTGGGGCTGGAACCACAGCCCAGGACATAGCACCCACACTGGGACCTATTTGTGGTACCTGCTGAAGTGCCAGTTTCCAGCCGTGGAGTTAGACTGACCGCAGCAGCTTCTGCCCTGTTGTAGCATTGACTGCAGGTGAACCTATTACACAGCAGCCCAAGAAGACTGAGACACTGACACTAAAAGGAAAGTTTATCATTTTTTAAGTTAGTTTTAAGGGGTTTCTTTGGGCGTATGAGTATATGTTAAAGATAAACACATCTAAAATATTCTTGTGGCAATATTATTAATCAGTTCCAAAGTTTTCTGAATCACATGGATACCTTTGACATCTAGTGAGCTTGGGGTAGAATCTCGCAAGCATTCTGCAGAGGCAGCCCTGCGCAATCGTCAAAGCAGAACAAATCTTTCTATCCTCAAACACTGGATACACAGTACATTTGACACTGAGTTGAATGGATGATAACATTTAGAGAAATCAAGGAGTTATAAAGTTCAGTGGATGAGTGGTTTCAGAATTGCTTCAATCTTTTGGAATGATGAAGCAGCATCAAAGAGCAGTATGGCCTACTTCAGCTAATTCTTACAGTCTCAATTCCTTCAGACCACTAGGATGACTGGTTAAATTGGGACTAGCTGGTAGTGCCATGATTGGCATGGATTCACTAGGCTGAAGGCCCCAGATCTATCCTGTATTTCTCTGTGACTGCTTAATTTAAGATTAAAATATAGTGAAATTTGGGAAGATTTTAAACATTTTAAACTCTCATTAAATTTTCAAAATCCAGTGAAATTGTGTTTTCGATAGATGTACGACTTTACTGCAAGATACTATCATGGTGGGGGAAGTTAAAAAAAGACAAATAAGAAATTGTGATGAAAAGGAAAAGAAGAGAATTAATTTTACTCATTGGTACAGATTCTGAGACAAGTAGGCATTTATTATTTTGGGAATATTTGTGAAATGACAAGACAACAAGAAATGATACATCCAAAAAGCACAAGACAGTGTCCCAGTGCACAAGGGTTCCCAAAAAAGAACGGTAGGAAAAGGATTTTTGTCAGTGAAAGAGAAAGCATGTACTTCAATAATCTGAATAAGGGGAACCAAAAGATGCATGTTGAACATACACAAGATATTGGAGGAACTCAACAGGCCAGGGTGCATCCATAGAGAAGAATAAAGAGTTGACGCTTCTGGCCAAGACCCTTTATCAGTCCAGATGAAGGTTCTCAGCCCAAAGCATCGATTCATTATTTGTCTCCACAGACGCTGCCCACCCTGCTAAGTTACTCCGAAATTTTGCGTGTATTACTCTGAATTCCCAGCATTTGCAGATCTGGTGTGTGATTGAACAGATGTTTTCTATGGATTTTTGTCATGTGATTGAAAAAGTTCTTGTGTTTGGGGAAGCTTATAAAGACAGATAAAGTTATAGAAAGTAAATGTCTTAAAAATGTGGGCTATCATTATAATTACAACTCTGACATTCAAAATACATGCACTTTCTTATATTGTAATGTTAAAAACCTGTACTTTGTGGTTGTAATATTTAAATATAAATTACTTAAGGGTAATATTATATCAAAATAAAATACTGTGATAGAGCACTAACCCAAACTTTAGAATGGAACCTAACACAAGAATAATAACATTGACGTTGCAAGTCAGAATGAAAACCCTACCTCCCAATCGAGGACTGAAGCTTGCCACTGAGCCATCTTGTCAATATTTTCCAACCTCCGTTTGCGTTCATTGATTTGTTGAGTCACATTCCTCATGACTGCCAAAGCTGCAGCAACATATCTGTAGTCACTGGAACAGAATTAAAAATAAAAGGAATGGATAACTCTTGTAGAAACAAAATGACTAAAGAATCAGATGGAAAGTGCAGAGGTTGGAGACATTATTCTTAACTAGCATGAATGACCGGAAGGGGTGTGCAAACCACAGAGAGGGAGTTCAGTCAAAGACTGAATTGAAGCCTAGAGTATTTTTGATTATGAGGCAAATGGCTGAGATGTGAGGAGGCCCGGACAGCAATCAGAAGCCAGGCCTGGAGTAATGGTGGCAACTGCAATCAGAATCAGAAGCTGGGGAGTAAGGGCTGGTTGTGATACAGGAGTCAGTAATCAAGTAGGTGACTATGGCACATCAGCAGATAGTGAGATCTCAGCTTCTGTGTCGGGGGCATCTTGAGTTGCTGGGTTGGAGGGAAATCTGTGGTGGATATCAGGGTGTAGGTGATCAGGAGATCAATACATGCGTTGGTTTGAGGAATATGTGGGAGAGGGTGCCAATGGTGGTGGTGGGTGTCCTGACCATTGATGAGAGAGCTCCAAGGAATACAACCTAGTTGTGTAGGGATTTACAGCAACAGTCACTGCAGTCTAATATTCCCCAAAATACTCCAAAAGCAGCATAATGCAATTTTGGAAATCATTCAGATGCACAAGCCAGCTTGAAAAAGGGCACCATCGAGTATCCAGACCAAAGAATACCAATGTGTAAATGATTGTTAGTATGTTTCAGTCCTCAGTGAATACATTTTCCATTACATTACACTGAAATAAACAATGCTGTATGATCTGTGTTCAACACAAGCTGAAAGAATTCTTCGAAAGAAACAAAGCTTTCGGATCTGGGATCAAGTTTTAAATAAATCCAGTTTGGACTGATGAGAGACAGTAGCCTATGTCTTAAGACTATAATAGTCTTGCATGGAATAATTTTGTAATTTCATTATAATTCACATTAGATAAGAGGTCATCTCACAAAGTTCTGTTTGTTTGGTAACCTCTAAATCAATACAGAGTAAAAGATTACCTCTTCTTCTGAGGCTCAGTGAAGCAGATATAATCTTATTGGGTTTATATTATGCATTATAAGAGGTGAAATTGGGGCTGCTTTACTTGAAATGAGCTGAGTTAGGATTGCCGATAACAATGATTATTTCAGCTAACATTCTTCACCTGATGTGACAAGCACAGAATTAACATCAAAATATTGTTTCTAAGAAAGATCCTTCATTGTTCTTAAAAGAAATTTTAAGTTGCCATCTAACATACTGCGATTTAGAACAGAAGACGTTTTTGAAAGTCTGTGTGGGTGAACAGTAGAAACAAAGATGTTGAGAAGCACGTCTGATTACAGAGAAGGAATGATGTTCGGCACTGCCTCAAGATTATTTTCATCTTCCTAATTGAAATACCAACTCAGACAAAAAAAATCACCAAGAATTTAACAAGAATGATTCTGAATGAGAAAATGTCCTTCAGGGAATATAAACTTCATGAAAAAATAATACCAAAGATTTAGGTACCGTAATGTGATTCATCTCTCAATTCCATCACTTTCTGTTAATTAATGATACATGTGGTTTTCTAAAATGCCTTTTCAGGACTTTTAGTACCGGTATTTAATTCACAGAAATCATGCAGAGCATCAAACAAGAATTTCATTCTACCATGTCACATAGGGATAGTGTGAAATCATTTCCTTTGTTTTACATGTAACTAATTCTTAGTTTTACTTGTCCTGTTAAAACGAACTGGTGATCTTCTTGACTGGTTCATCCCGCATGCAACCTGTCCAGTACTGTATTAAACTACATACCAGATTAGGATTATTCAATGTTCAATTTAGAATGTGCAGCACTAGCTGTTATTTTCATTATGTCCCAAAATTGTCCTTACAATTCTTGAGTTATTAAGGGAAAGAATAAAACAGAACCCATTTCATTCATCACTATCCATTGAATAACTGGACAGTAGTTGAGTTCTAACAGCATTGGTGCCTTTAAATTGACCTTGACATTGGGTGAACAGTGAGAGCACAGAGAAAATCATCAGTAATGTGGAAGGGGTATGTCACTTCCTAAACCACCTATCTATCCACCTCAGCAAGCACCTCTTGCTCTATCTACAACAGGGTCTGCAGGTCCAACACTGCCCTCATCAGCAGTCTCAAAATCCACAGATTCAGAGTGGAAGCAAGTCAGCCTGGATCCTGAAGGGTTGCCTCAGAATGTGAACCCTTCCAAGAATGAAACAAATCTGATGACATTTCTGCCACTTTGCAAGATGAGATATTGCTGCAACCAGCTATCAAACCTGATCAGCACAACTCAGGCAATCACTGATAAAGATCCTGCACTTTCTTGCACTGCTGAAATCCTTTAAAAAGTAAATTTGCTTTCTAAATGCACTTCAGGCTTATCAATTGTGGGGAAATGGAAAATTTCCATCTCATTTTAGTTCTTTTTAACTTGGCTTTCTCTAAAGGATGCACCTTAGAAGGAACATAAAAAATCTAATTCTAGTTTGAGTTACACTATTCATTATTTACTATATCATTAAGGACCTAATGCCTAATCCATGGTTTCTAGGTAAGAGGATATGCATAAGGAGAAAGAGATGGGGTTGATGATCAGACCTTAAAGACAAGAATGTGGTGCATAACATGGGATAAATTTAAGAACCTAGGAAAACAGAACAAGTACTGAATGAGAGCAACAAACAGAAATTATGAAAAACAAATAAAATGAAGGGAAACCAGGGATACATAAAAATAAGAACTAAAGAGGTAAAACTAACATACAGAAACAGAAAGAAGGAAAATGACACAATAAAGGAAACAGCAAATAAGTAAAAGTTAGGAAAGATGAAGAAAAAGGTGCAAAAATATGATAGATACATTACTGATCCCAAAGGAAGTTACTGTGTCACAGTAGCATTACAAGTGCACAGATATACAAATAATAGAAGAAAAGTAGAAAGAATAAAAATTAAGTTGCCTCAAACAGTCTAACAGCAGAGGGTCTCCACTTCCCCGGCTAAAGGTTGACTCGTTATAGAACCTAATGGCCGAGGGTAGGAATGGCCTCATATAGTGCTCTTTGGAGCAGTGCAGCTGACTTAGTCTATTACTAAAAGTGCTCCTCTGTTTAGCCAAGGTTGTATGCAGAAGGTGAGAAAGGGGTAAGCATTACAGAAAAAAAAACAAGCATACAATAGCTTTAAATGAAATCCATATCATCTCCAATATCTGTTTATGGACATTAATATGATTAATATCCTTTCTTGCTTCTGAGGAAAGATTGGTGAACCACACAAACAAAAATGCCAACTGCTCATTTTCTCCAGCTTGATGTTTCATGTTATGAACCTTGTCCAGATTGCTGAGGAGCAGAAACTTGTGGATTCTACAGTCTACCTAATTTTAAATTGACATTTGCGCACATGTAGAACATTACATTGACTTCCCATTAATGAGCACTAACATGACATGAGGTGCTTCCTTCCAAACTCAAAATAAAGAACAAAGCATCAAATGTTTATCAGTAACCCTTTTTTGAATACATTGGAAACTGGGAGAATTAGGGGCAACATTACTCACTGAGCTGCAAAAGCCTCAAGCATTTCTTGAGGTAAGCCATGGTAACTTAAAGGTTCAATATACAACTCTGAGATTCATCTTCTCCAGATAGCCATAAAATACAGAAAAGCTTAGAAGAAAGCACAAATTCTATCAAGTAGTTCAGGAGACAAAATCATTTTGGAAGTGGCATGCATTTGGATATTTGAAAAGTAGTCTCCACATCATTCATTGTATCTCTTATGCTGTGTTAGTATTTTCAGACATTAAAGTGCTATATATCTTCTTCAATTTCCTTCTTAAAGCTTCAAGTCTTGTTGGACTGAGGTGCAATTGCCACTCCAACCTTTCTTTTTATTAAGTTTCCAATTAACAAACATATCAATATTGATACTGATACATAGAGATTGGGAATACATTAATAACGGTTAATATGTAAAAACATATTTCAAATAGCAAATGGAGACTAACCTCCCAACCGCTTAGTAATTAAGCATGAAAAAGATAATTATAAAAAGAAAAGAAAAAAAACACCAAACTCAAAAAAAACTAAACTAAAAAAAAACGATTGGGCTGCCATTTTTCGTCGGTTAAATTTATAATTTGTCGTTAACTCCGCTCCTCTATACATAAAAAAATTACTGAGAAAAGGATTCAGAAAGGGTCAACTTATATCATATGAAAACATTGAATAAATGGCTTCCAAGTTTCTTCAAGTTTAACTGAGGGGTCCACAGTACTGCTCCTAATTTTTTCCAAATTTAGACATGCGACCGGTTGGGAAAACCATTGAAATGTGGTAGGTGGGTTGGAATCTTTCCATTTAAATAAAATGGATCTTCTGGCTGTTAATGTCACGAAAGCAATTAAACGACAAGCTGATGAGGATAAATGACTAGAGTCTATCACTGGTAGTCCAAAGATTGCAGTAACAGGATGAGGTTGTAAATCAACACCCAGAACATATGTTCTGGTCTTGCCCTCTGTTGGGAAAATATTGGAATGATATTTTTGATATTTCAGTAGCTCTGCCACTCCAACCTGAAGCACCTTTTTTAGATCACATGGTTACTAAAGCAAGAAATTGGTCAGTGCAATACTAACAAACCAATGGTATTGTATATAAAGCATTTGCCTTTCAGTTCTTACCTATGTTCCAACGCTGTATACTTGAGCAGTTCTGCAAGTTGCAGTGGGTATTTGCAGATCTTTTGCACAGGTGTAAGGAGAAAACCATCGATGGCAATGTCAATCATTTGCTGCAGGAGACGACAAGCCTCAAAAAAATGCTGATATCTGCCATCCTTCATCAGCTTAGACAGCTCCATGCATGCGTCTAGATGATTATTACAGTACTCTGAATAAATCCAAAATCCGTCTTGCTAGAAATAAATATAACAAATATGTATGAGAAGTGCATAAAAAGGCTAATGATTAGGTTTGTGAGCTGACAGAATAATATTTTAGAAGTAGGCAGCACAGATAACAGGGATGTGAACATAATAATTCAAACAGTATATTGTAATTCATTCTTTGTGTCTAATCTGTAGCCTGCAGCAGCAAAATTTAATGTATCCATCTACCACTCCTTTGGATGAGATGGTGTTAACCAAGGCTCACAGTTGCATTCTTGCTACAAACAAAATGTACATTCAAGCTCTTCTCCAGAGGGCTGAGCATAAAAATCCAGACCAACACATCACACTCCTAAATGTAAAACTACTGCATTTCAGAGGTGTAGTCTCTTCACTGAGATGTTAAGCCAGGGCTCTCTTAATGTAGATGTAAAGGTGCCAAGGCACAAAGTTCTTGTCCTCCCAATACTAATTTTATAATTGCTATCACTACACAAAATGGTGGAGTCATTATTTATTAATTGAGATACAGCAATGAAAAGGTCCTTTGAGCTACACCTCTTCCAATTTAATCCTAACCTAATCACAGGAAAATTTGCTGCATTTGTGGCTTATGGGAGAAAACCAGAGCACCCACACAAACCCATGAGGTCAAGGAGAGAACATACAAACTCCTTAGACAGTGGTGGGAATTGAACCTGGGATCACTGGTATAGTAAAGGGTTGAGCTAACCACTATGCCACCGTGCCACCTTTCTGTTTACCCAGCTCTTTTTGGGACATTGCTATGTGCAAATTGGTGCCCAAGTTTCCTAATGCTTAACAGTGATTAAATGTCCAATAACTTAATGGGTATAAAGTTTTTACAATAAATTGTGAACAATTCTATTTAAATGTTATTCTCTTGCGCAGTGAATATAGGCACCAGTGATCTGCCCAACAACTTAGCAACAAATTGCATGCAAGTACAACTTTCCTGCCTGCTGAAATCTTCATCTGTATCTCAAGTGCCTCCAGAAACTCAATCCCCTGCTGCTAACATGCACCAATTCATTCATCACTCATTGTTCAGTTTCTTGTAAAGCATCATCTCCGTTTTCATATTCTCATCTACATTTATAATTCCTATCCTGCTATATCCAATCCTTTCTTGATGAACTCCACCTCCACAACCTCCAAGATATCCATTCAAGCTGTCATTCTTCATCAATACTGGCCTCTTGAGGACTTCAGATTCTAACTGAGCCGCGATTTCAACAACGAGGCCAAAGTCTCTGAAAGTATCTCCCTAAAACTTTCAATTTCTCTTTCCTTCTTGATGTTTTTTTAAAATCTTCTTCTTTAATCACATCAACACACACAAAATGCTGGAGGAACTCAGCAGGCCAGCCAGCATCTATGGAAAAGAGGATAGTCGACGTTTCAGGCTGAAAAATTTCATCAGGGTTCATCCTGTCCTGATGGATGGTCTCGGCCTGAAACAATGACTATACTCTTTGCCATAGATGCTGCCTGGCCTGCTGAGTTCCTCCAGCATTTTGTGTGTGTTACTTGGATTTCCAGCATCTGCAGATTTTTATTTGTCTTTAATCACACCTTGTGTTTTAAGCACCTGTGGCAGTCTCCTCCGCAGTGCACCATGGGAGATTTTACAACATCAAACTGCTAATCAAATATTATTTCTGTTGCTGACAGTGGTTGTTAGACATTTGGTAGATTTTCCATTTTTTACCTAGTTAAATCTAATCATCCAGTGGGATATGTATGTAAAGGACTATTGTAACAATCCTCATTTAATACTCTATGAATTTTAATTCATGAACAATGAACCAAACTTACTTCTTTCCAGACATTCAGCCCTTTCATTTAATGTTCAAGTGTATTTGCAATGCACACTCATTTACACAAAAAAGTAAGAACATTTCCCTCTGCAGTGAGCTTTAATCTATAACTTCTACTTACCAGAATATTAATAAAAAGATTGGACAAAGTTTTTGGATGGTACAAGAATAATTAGACTTATCAGGAGTATTTTTAAACAGTTTGAACATTGAAGGCTTTACTGGTTTTGAGTAAGAAATGTGATTAAAGTGAGAATATATTTAAAAAGGAAGAATATAAAGCAATCAATGGCTTTTGTATTTTTTTTACTTTGTTTTTCTTTTTTTGTTATAACTGTGTTTGTTATGTTAATAGAACTAAACAAAATGAAATAATGAAATGCAATATTTCTAATGAATTTGAGATTGCATTGTCCACAAGTTAATTAAAACCAGTTAATGGGGTTAATATTTTCATTAAAGTAGCAGCCAGAAACATTTTATGCAATAATGCTAATATAAACAAAATTACGTTAGAATATGCCTGCATTATATTTCAGGTATAAATGTAAAAATTCAAGACAAGAACAGTAACAAAAAGAAAACCCAAATGATAACAGAATATAATTTACATGTTCTAAGAAGCATGGTCCAATTTCACTCAGGTGAGGATCTTCCTTGTTATACTGCTTCTCCAGGTCTCTGACAAAACTCATCTGAAATCTATAAATGTCTTCAATATTTCCAAAAATGACCTTCAGCTGTTCATCACTAAACATGTCCCTGCGCTTTCTGCATTGTTTGAGGTACCCCTATAAGAAAAAAATAACAATTATATGTTTGTGGCAAACTTGGTTTGCATACAGTAGCAAGTTAATTCAAGGTAATGATCAATTAAAAATAAGTTAGTCAGTCTCTACTAAACCAATTCTTCAGATCTCCATGTAGTTTTTTTTCCCAAAGAATAATAATGTCTGGATAACATGTACAGCCAAGTCAAAGAATTGAGTCTCCTGAATTAAGTTCAAATAAATTAACATAATGAAAAATAATTGAACAAAATAATAAATGACCCAAATGTGAACATTTTCAATCGCAGATTTTTAAAGGGATTAGTTAAGGATATTGTTGCTTTAAATTTGGGCATCTAAAAGACCTCACTATTCAGGCAACTCTTCAACTGCGTTGAAGAATGTCACATGGTTCACAACTACATTAAGACAATTGGGATAACAAAGAGTTATTGAATAGTGTAACCACTATTGAAAGGTATTACTAAAATCTCTACCTCAAGAATATTCATTTGATCAAATCATTTTCAAAGTGATTTGGCATGAATTATAGAGGGGGGTCATGCCTGATGACCATGACTGAATTTTCCAAAGTGTCATAGAATTATTGAGTTATGCAGCACAGAAACAGCCTCTCAGCTGATTCCATCCCTCCCGACCTTTTTACCCATTCATACTATTCCCATATTTCCTCAGCATCATATCATTGTGACTTGCCTATTTAAGTGTCTCTCTAAATGCTTTTTAAACATATTAATTGTATTGAATTCCACCACGTTCTCTTGCAATAGGTTTCAGATATTAACCAATCTCTGCATATTAAATTCATTCACAAGAACTTCTTTAAATCTCCTTCCTCTTACCTCATAACTCTGCTCGTTTTTTTTCGATACCACTGACATATAACCATATAACAATTACAGCATGGAAACAGGCCATCTCGGCCCTTCTAGTCCGTGCCGAACGCTTACTCTCACCTAGTCCCACCAACCTGTGCTCAGCCCATAACCCTCCATTCTTTTCCTGTCCATATATCTATCCAATTTTTTTTAAAATTACATGGAAAAAGATTCTATGTAACTACTCTTCGTCTACTTTTCATAATCTAATATACTACTATCAAAACACCACACAGCCTCCTTTTTTGCAAGGGAAAAAAAGGTTAGCCTGCCCAATGTTTCCCCATAACTAAAGTCCTCCAATCCAGGCAAAAACCTTCTGCCATCTCTCCAGTGCAATCACATCCTTCCTAGAGTGTGGTGACCAAAAACATACATTGTCTTTCAAGTGCAGTCTAATCAATGGTTTCATTAGTGTGACTATTACTGAATGGGAAAATGCCCATGCATCTCAGTTACATTGATTTGTAAAAAGGCTCTTGACAAAGTCCCTGAGAAGAAGCTATGGTTACAGCTGAAGCTCAACAAACTGGAAATTAAGGTAACATTGAGCAGCAAAGAAAAAAATTGATGGGGAGCTGCTTGAATTCATAGAGCACAACCAGTTGTTTACTGCAGAGAATTAGTAAGGATATGGAAGAGCAGATCAAAAGCCAAATATCAAAGACATAAACACAAGAACTTCTGATGATGCTAGAAATCGAGAGCAGCACACACAAACTGCTGGAGGAACTCAGCAGGTCTGGCAGCATCTATAGAAAGGAATAAACAGTTGACAGTTTGGGTCGAGAACCTTCATCAGGACAGGAAAAGAGTGGGAAGAAGCATGGTGGCCAACCATTTTAATTCCAATCCCCATTCCCATTCTGATATTTTGGTCCATGGTCTCCCCTAATGCAACAAAGAGGCTTCTCTCTTGTTGGAGGAGCAATACATCATATTCCTTCAGGGTAGCCTCCAACCTGATAGCATGAACATCAATTTCTCTAACTGCCAGTAATTCTTCCTCTTCCCCTTCCCACTTCTTCCATCCCCTTCTCACCTCTTCTCTTCTTCTCACCTGCCTATCACCACCCCCTGGTGCCCCCCTCCACACTTCCCTTTCTACCATGGTTCATTCTCTTCTCCTATCAGATTCCTTCTTCTTCAGCTCATTACCTTTTCCACCTATCACCTCCCAACTTCCCTCTTCATTCCCCGTCCCCCACTCACCTGGCTTCATCTATCACCTTCGAGCTTGTATTCATTCCCCACCTCCTCACTTTCTTATTCTGGTTTCTCTCCCCTACTTTTCGAGTCCTGATGAAGGGTCGGCAGCAGAAATGTTGACTGTTTAACCCTTTCCACAGGAATAAACTGACCTGCTGTGTTGCTCCAAACAAAAGACTATGCAACGTTGTATGCAATTGGAATAAATTATAGTAAAAGTAATTGCTTGTAGATTAAGCAATAGGTAAAAAAATGTTCAAAGATGTTAAAAAATTAAGTCATTCACTTTGGATCTAAAAGCAATCTTACTTTCTAAGCAATAAAAATGTAAAAAAAGTTCCTTAAATTTGGTCCTACATGTGTACAATTTCTATGAACAAATTGTGTATTAAAGCAATTTCCTCCAAGTTATATTTTGCCAGTGATTATTTCAAAGTCAGAAAGTACTGTTGTCAAACTAGCCAGGGGACCTGTTGTTATAATCCATCTTTGTGTAGCTCCTGTTCTTCTGACATAGCTGCTCTGGGGCAATCTGCAGCCTTTAGGGTTCACTCATAATAAAACTAGGATCATATGGTGTGGGTTTACAGTGAGTAGGCAATTAAACTACTTGCACAGTGGCATTGATATTTTTCACACAGCATCTTCCGGCCTTAGTATTCTGCAGTCACCTGTATGAAAAAATTAATTAGTGGAGCTTTCATCAGTGTTATTTCCCAAATCAATTGTGGTCTGCAAGCTTTGATCTCATCTTCTGTGGTAAGCCCGCACCTTGCTGATCAATGTAAGATTACATGAGCAATTTAGCCTTTGAGCTCATTTCTCTGGAGTAAAACCGAAGGCAAAAGGACAACAAAATGAGCTTGCTTTGTACCAACACACCTCAGAAAGTGGAAATAAAATTCCCTTAAAGATACTTGTGGGCTTTTGTGACATGGGAATCAATCCAGGCAACTGCCATGTGGGGTATTCCCACATGGTGCGCTACTTGGTCTTGATGTACAGTGTTTATAAAAAAACGATGCACTTCTTTTCAAGAGGAGTGCAGCAAGGTTCCACCATGCTGATTCCTGGGATGTCAGCTCTGTTGTATGAAGAGAGATTGAACAAGCCACAGCTTTATTATTTTGTGCTCACATGAATGAGAGAAGGCCTCATTGAAAGATACAATAAAATCCACCCTGACCTCTCATCATCAGGAGACAAGAAACAGAGTCACTCTCAAAATAAGGAAATGCAGAGAAATTTCTTCAAGTCAAAGAATCTTAAAAATCCTCTGCTTCAGAGAACTGTAGAGGGTCAAAATTTGATTGCATTCAAAACAAAGAAAGATATGTCTCTGAGTATCAGAAGTGATAGAAATAAACCACAAAAGGCAGGGCAGGTGTGGTCTATCTCTAAGTATATGTTTGAAATTGTTGCATCCACCTGCTCTAAAGTACTCCCTGGCCTCCATTGCAGCCTTTTCTGTAGCTCACAGAGCCATCGTGGAGAGAGCTCTTTGCATTAGTACAGCGATGGCACAGCAGCTGTGAACTCTCCATAAAGCTCCCACTGGGATCCGCTCAGGCCCCGTTTCAGTGCATGAATCTGTGCAAAGCACGCACTCTAAACGTGATGAATATTTGCCCAATTGCATGAATATTTTCAGGAGAGCCAGGTGGGTTTTGAAACTGTCTACAGCAAGTGCTCACTGCACCAGAAGAGATATGATTCTGGGGCCATCTGACTTTGCTATTCTAAGAGAAGTGTGCATAAATTATTTAGAAATTAATGGATCAAGTTATATGGTAGAAACAGAAAATAATCAAAATGGTGGAATGCTGGCCTTTAAAGTTGGAGGATAGGGATGTTGCTACAGCAATAGAAAGCCTTGGATTTAGACTATTCCAGATTTCTATCAGCAGTTCTGGGCACCAGAACCTCAGAAAATATATATTGTCTGTGGAAAGAATACAGAAATTACATACGGTCCTCTGATAGCTCAGTTACAAGAAAATGACAAAACACTGTTGTGCTACCAAGAATTTTGAAGAGACAGCATTTGTTTGCATATTTACACAAATTAATAAAGTAGGTTACACAGAACTATTTATTCTGCCCATGGAGTAGGGTGCCTTGTCTGAACATTAGAGTGAGGCCCTTCAGAAATGCAGTTAGGCAAAGATTTTATACACAATAGGTAGTAACATGAGATTACTTCCACAAATTGCAAAAAAAAGGTGCAGTTAAATGTTAATATAATTTTCAGATGAACAGCTTACAGATTAATATGGTACAGTGTAAACAGCAACATGCTGCCAAATTAACTCTATTTCTCATGAGTAGCCTGCAAGATTCTCGTTGAGAACCACTGGTCTGACCTTTCAACGTCTATTATTGTGGGACTTAGTATGTGTTCTGCAATGTTTGTACAATGCCAACACAAAAAAATGTGATATGGTTGTATAGCTAGCATTCAATGTTGATTTGTAAATAGGTTCCGACCAAGAGTGGGAAGTTGACTTGGCTTCCCTGACTAAAAACCTGAAGTAACTGACGTGATGGTGATTATGATTCACATTAGATAAGTTTGATGCATTCAACTCTTATTTTCCAAAGACGAAATGCCACCGAAACAAGCCTATAGGTTTAACCTTTATGTCTAAATATTGTTTTCAAAGGGCATTCTCATTAGAACTAACAATTCTCTCATTACTGGCTACGTGGTTAAGAGGCCCCAATCAAATGCTGCAATCATATTACTAGTCTTAGCAAGCTCATATTAAAACTAAACGGCAGTGAAATTTTACTGGGCACTGTAATTCTGACTAAGAAAGGTCAAGTACCTTTACCGTGATACCTCAATCATTTCAATCTTGCTTCATAATGCTAGGATTGCAACTGTCGTGGGCAGTAACTATGCAAGGAGATTTTGCATAAATTACGTCAAAGTAAATGCTGCATTGTATTCAACATCAATGAATATGTCTGATGGCTTTATGTGGATTAAACATATGAAAGACCTGCAGATGTATACAAATGCCATGCTGCTACTTAGTGTTAAGGCGATCAAGTTTAAATAGACAATTGTGCAATTCACAAACAATATTTGACAGCATTTCTCATTTTTTTATTTTTGGACATACTGATTGAGGTTTAGAATTAAGTGTAAGTTTTCTATGGGTTTTTCTTCCATTACTACCAGCAGGTGGCACAAAATTAATGGAACACTATTGAGGCACATTTCACTGAAGTTCCTCTAACGTCACAGTGGTGTAGTGCGAAGAATCAAGATAATTTATTCCTTATGACTCTTTAATATACTTCAGCTTTTAATATTAGCTGCAAATACACAATTTATAAATTATTAAGATATGAACTTTTAATGACATTTTAAAGACTAACAATAAATGCTTCCAAGAACAAATGTGTAGAAATCAGAGAGCCTGTGTGTAATTTATCTTGTCCTTAATGGGAGTTTGGATTACCTCACAGATGTCCTTCAGGTGCTTAATGTAGTGCCTTTCTGTGCTCATTATTTCATTGATGACATTTGCTCTCATCTGGTCTCTGTTCTGGATGCTTCTGCCAAGACACAGGCAGTCAGAGTTCGGGTCCAGATGTCCATTTTGAATCTCGCTACTGGCGTCATCTACAGTGTCTTCCTGATTCACCCAAAGCTGCCAATAAAGGAAAGAGACAGCATGGATAATTGTCTAATATGTTGTCACATATACAGTCGATCCAGCATTATCTGTGCCATTATATCGAATGCCAAGACTGAGAAAGAAAAGCATCCCAAACATCTTTTAAAACCACCTTTCGACCAATCCTGCTACCTTTCAGGATTTCTCTTTAATACTATATCATATTACATTTCCATAGCCAATGATACAACAATATATTACAATGTACAAAACAATACAGTGCAAACAGCTCCCAGGCCAATGTGCATTCCTCTAATTCTCTGGCACTACTTCAATACCTAGAATATTGAAAAATTATAGTCTAAGTCTCTGCTAGTTCCTCCCCTTCCTTTAGTAGCCAGGTCCGGTGTTTAATGTTTACTCATGTTTATTACAGCCATTTCATTCTCATTCATTTTAATGTCCCTTTCTTTTATGAAGACAGATGCAATGTGTCCATTAAGGACCTTACTGATACCCATTTCCATACACAGATTAAATTTTTGGTCACTAATGGACTGCAATCTTTTAGTTAACTTCTTAGTCTTTATGTAATAATAAGAAACATTTGTATGTCCTTCACTTTTATCTACCTGCACTTCATGATGCCTTCTAATTTCCTAATTTCCCTTTTAATTTCACCCCAATTCTCTTCTAGATTTGTCTGACACTGGTTTCCTTTTCTCTACTTTGATACATCTTGTTTTCATGAAGACTTTAGATTTGGCAGTCCAATCTTTATCCTTTGTGGGATTTGTTTGTCCTCAGATACTAGAGCCTCTTTCTTTAATGCCTTGCAATCCTCTTAGACAAACCTCCAGTAGCTGCATCCAGTCTATTTTTACTGAACTGCTCCTTTGTCTGGTAAACTTGGCCTTCCCTGAATTTAGAATATTTATTCTAATTTTATCTGGGTCTTGTTCTGCAATTATGTTAAACCTTTCAGAATTAAAACCAGAAAAACCATTCTACTTTTACCTAGACAGCTTTTTCCATTAAACTAACTCCAAAATTCCCCCTACTTTGATGAGCTACATAAGGCTGAAAATGTTCTAAGGAACGCAATTTAATCATTCTCTTCAAAAAAATTAAATGCTAAAAATGTAAAGCAAAGCTTAAATTCAAATTCTGCTTTGTGAAATGCCTGCATTCAAACCTCCAGAAAAATCCTGAACTTCCTGGCACTTCATTTCCTCATCCCATTCCCACTATTGGTCTATGGCCTCCTGAACTGTCACAGTGAGGTCTAGCACGAGCTTGAGTAACACTAGCTCATTTTACACATGGGCACCGTCAGGTAATTTGAAGACTCTGTCTAGAGATTGATCCACCAAAAACTTGCTGGAAAATCATACAATTGATTTGAGGTGAAAAGTTTAGTGTCATAGCACTACCTCTAGAGAAAATCATCCTGGCATGTCCGATGCGTACAGTTTTTAGCTAACTTCAATGAAAATGAATCAAGAGTAGCAGTTCAGACAGACTTCTAATCTCTATCTTTGATATGCCTGCTCTAGGTAATATGGATAATATATTTAATCTGAACCTTTCTGATTTGAAAGCCCTATCAATTGATAACATTGGAATATTTTGCATTATCAAATGGTGTAAATGTTGGTCAGTATACTCAGGTATTTATTACATTTCAAGGATTTGCTTCTTAACCATTATGTTTACATCTCAAAAAGGAAGTGAACAATGCTCAAACGTGAAATGACAATTGAACCAAAACTGACCAGTAAAATGCATCTGAGGAGCATTTTTACAACAACATAATGAGGCTGAAAGTATTCATTGACAGATAAAGACCAACGTTTTAACTTGAAAAAGACCTGGAATAAACTTTGGAACAACAAATGTAATTAAAAATATTGATAATCTAGGACATCAGACAGGTCCAAAAAAATCTTTAAATGATCATTTCCAGCATCCAGATGAGATACTTTTGTATTGTGAACAAGAACAAACTGGTCAGCAGGGACATATCAAAGATAACTAAATCATCAAACAAAAAGGCAAGAATGGCAAAATGATTTGTTGATAAAAATCAATTTCAAGGCAAAGAAAAACTACTAAGTTAAGTTATTAAGGGATGTAAAAAGACCATTGACCATAAGATAGGAGCTCAATTGGGCCATTTGGCCCATGGAGCCCACTCCAATGTTTCATCATGGCTGATCCACTTCCCTCTCAACCACAGTCTCCCACCTTCTCCCCATATCCCTTTATGCCCTGACTATTCAAGAATCTATCAATCTCAATAACTTGGCCTCTACAATTGCCGGTGGCAATTAATTCCAGATTCACCATGGTCTGGCTAAAGAAATTCCTCCTCACTTCCTTGCTAAATGGACATCCCTTTATTCTGAGGCGGCGCCCTCTGGTGCTAAACTCCCCTGCCAAAAGAAACATTTTCTCCACATCCACTCTAAAGAGCCCTTTTAACATTTGATAAGTTTCAATGAGATCCTCCCTCATTCTTCTGAATTCCAGTGAGTACAAGCCAAGAGCCATCAAACTCTCCTCATATGATAAACCTCTCAGTCCTGGATTCATTCTTGTGAACCACCTTTCAACCCTCTTCAATGTCAGCACATTCTTTTTCAGATAAGTGGGCCAAAACTGTTCATAATGCTCCAAGTGAGGCCTCACCAGTGTCTTTCAAATCCCAGCATTATATCCTTGCTCTTATTTCTAGTCTGATCAAAATGAATGCTAACATTACATTTGCCTTCCTGACCAGCGTCTCAACCTGAAAATTAACCCTTTATTGAATCCAGCATGAGGGCTCCCAAGTCCTTTTGCACTTCAGGTTTTTGAACTTTCTTTCCATTTAAAAAATAATTTATGCCTTTATTTCTTCTATCAAAGTGCATGGTCATATAATTCCCAGCACTATAAAAGAAATAGAAAGATGAGCTAATGAAAAGTTAATAACAAAGGTTAAAAAAAATTAAAGGTTAAGGTAACCAGGGGATGAACAGAAAAATCCCAAAGGTAAAATGGCAGTAATATTAGATTATTATTACGTTTTGGTATTTATCAGGGAAACACAAAGCTGAATATAATATCAGAAAATGAGATTTAAAGGAGTTTAAAAACACTTATGATAACTGATAAACTACTCAGGTTTAGAAAGATGGAAATGATTATCCAGTTGGGCTATATTCATGCTTAAGAGTACTGTGTCACCATTACATGTACACATGAAACTTTGTTAGGAATTGGAATCATGCCAAACAACCATAAATATAAGGTAGACAGAACAAATCTATAAAGTAATCAGCTTAATGTCAGAGGTAGGAAAGATAATTTAATCTTTACTCAAAGACTGAATAGCAAACACCTGTGGAAATTCCAAGAAAATATTACGCTGTTCAAGCTTATTTACTTACTGTAGAAGTCACAGAAAAGGAAATAAGTGTAAGGTGGAAGACAGAATGGTCTCAAAGCTCTAGTGCATTCTGGTAGACCAGCTAAAAGAATGTTTAGATCATCTGTTCTGTAATTTTTAATTGTACCCAAAGTCCCAAGAGCTACTGAAATGTTGCTACATTTCATTGAAAATGTGCCACCCCAGGCAATGGCAAGTCAGTGAAGAGAGAGGGCCAGGGGATGCAGGCACAATCAGTGCCAGGGTTGGCTTGGCAACTAGTTAACTGGCTGGATTGTGGGGGATTATTGTCAAGCAAAACTGGAGCTGTCAAGCTCTAAAAAATAAGAAATTGTCACTAATAAATAGATACATATATAGGAAGTCTGGGCAAGAAAATGAAAGAATAGGATATATAGGACTCCGGAAATGGATTTAGATAAGGGAAGAAACAAGGACTCTAGTTAAGCATAATGTTGACATTAATGGGTCAAATTTCCCCTTTCTGTGCCATATACATTACATAATATTGTGTGATCCTAATCAGTAATTAAATAAGAAGAAATTATTCAGAGAATATTCAACATTAAGCTGAATATGGTTGAGGAGAATAGCATAGATGTATTTAAAAGCTAGATAGATAAACTCTGAAGGGAAAAAGGACAGAAGGTTATTACCCTTTAAACAGCTGTCATGGTTACTCTTAAAATAAAATTCCAGATTTATCTTTTCAATTCCAATTAGTGCCTTGAATACGTTGATAAATAGCCTTCTTTTTTAAGCATGACAGTTCTCAACTTTTCTCATTTTCACTCACAACCCGGTCCCCTGACACAACCAAACAGTAATGTGACTCCGTTGTGACTACTTTCTCCCATCACAGGACTTCTACGGGTTGATAATTCCGTGGACTGTTACAGCTCCTCAACATTTTACTCAAATAGTGATTATTCATATGCAGAATGAGACAAGCAATGTTTGCATTACGAGCAAGTGAGGGCATGACAATTGAATTGGATCCTGTCCTTATTCACATGGACATGTATATTTGATAGCTGGGGTCACCGTGCAGTGACACAAAGAGGAACTCCTGGCTGCTTATTTTTTCCATGACGTACCCTGGAGTCGAAATGATCTTTAGCTCATGACAGTGCATCCACATACTAAGCCACTGATGGATTGCTCCTGATTAAATTGATAAATGCCCAAAGAGGTTCTTTTTTATCATATTTCAAATGTCAAGTTTTTACCAGTTTCTGGTATTTTATGAGATTTTGTGTATTCATAAAATCAAGCTCCAGCACCCTATTGCTATGTTACTTATCTATTGCTATGATAGATACAGCAATATATAACCCATCCTCAACTGCAGCTAATACTTTTACATTTTCACATTAGACTTGATGTTACTCTTTCATTGGCCCAGGTCCAATATTTTGGCAAATAATTAAAGACAGCCTATTTATCTGGGTTTTTTTTTTACTGATAATATTCCTTTTAATGGACTTTCACACTAAGCATACTTGAACAGTATGCATGGGATCCACCGTTCAGCCCACACTATCTGAGCCTAATGTGATGGCAAATTGAACTAGTCTCTTCTACCTGCACAAGATTCATACCCCTTCATGTCCTGCATATTCAACCAAACAGCACCATCATACTCCACCACCAATCTGGGGACACCGCTCGCTATGTATAAAACTTGCCCACACATCTCCTTCGTACTCCCCCCATCCCCCCCACCTCAAAGCTATCCCTATAGTATGTGAGATTTCTACTCTTGAAGAACATTCTGACTGATTGCCCTCTCATAATTTTTATCAATTCCGATCAGCTCACCCTCACTCACCACGCTCAGAGAAAACAATCCAAGTTTGTCCAACCTCTCTTCGTAGCTCATGCCCTCCAATCCAGCCAGCACCCCGGCAAACCTCTTCTGCGTCCAGAGATCTCTGCATGCTTCCTGCAACAGGCTGAGCAGTACTGCACAAAATAATACTAGCTGAAGCTCTATGCAATTGTAACATGACTTGCTGAAACCAATGGCCAATGCCCTGACCAGTGAAGGAAAGCACAATCCTTCTTCACTATTCCGTCTACCTGTGTTGCCGCTTTGGATCTGGAATCCAATATCCCTCTATACATCAACGTCAGTGCCCTTGCATTAAGGCAATCAAATTTCTTCAAACTTTTCGACTTCTTACAATCTACAATCTCTTAGTACTAAACTTGGTGCCACCTTGTGAATAAATCCCAAATTATTTCAACTTTTTCTCTTTCCATCCGTGGAATGCTCTAATTAACAGGCTCTTAATCCTCCCTCTGCTCCTTAGTATAAAAAAAGTAACAAGGAGAAATGTTGCTAACTATAGCATAAATTATCCAGCATTCCACTTAGATAAATGCATTGTATCATCAGAATTAGATGACACCATGTTTCCTGAAATGTCTACTTTGTCAGCTGGATCATGCAGATTGTCGCTTAATTAAAGTAGTGATCTTGACAGCCGTATCACATTTAGAATTCCTTGCAACTTTGTCCAGGAAGACCAGCCGACACACAAGCACATTATATTAGTCATCGTCAGGGAGCGTAAATCATTCCCATATCATCAGCTGCTGTGATTCATTTATCAGTTTTCTTACAGGTGTATAACTTGTGAGTCCAAGGATAGAGCTGCAAAAGTGAACACAGCCAGCCTGCTGGCATTTCATGTATATTCTCCTACCACAAAATTGTTTCCAAATCATTCAAATATATAGCAATGGAATAATGCAATGCAAACAAATTAGGTTTTTGGCTAAATTTTAGGCTTATTTATAAAATGAATTAGAATGGAAATACTCAAAGGAATTCCCACCTTTCTGGCTGATTAGTCCACCATAACAACAATTTCCGAGAATGCCTCTTAAGGAAGTGAAGACTTCACAAAGAGAAGAAATAAAATACAAAGAAATCAAAGTGTGCAAGCAATTCTAAACACAAGTAGGGAAATCCTGGACTGGTAAAAATTTTAATCTGGATTTAATGGCACGGTGGCATCCTCCAGACAGCAACATGGCGGAGCTGCTCGGTGCTTTCTTCTGTCATGCATCCAACTGGTAGCAACACTGCCCCATGCACATAAATTCAACATTACACTCGATTTCCTAACCTATTTATTCAGGAGCTGTTTGTATTATAGCTTTCTCATGATTCTAAAAACTTTGATGCAGGAAAGCTCTACAGTAGAGTTCAGGTCATGAGATGGCAGCTCTTGCTTTCATTGTAATCCTAAAGTTGGTTGGGTTAACAGTTCATTGAGAAGGAGATGGAATGAATTTAGGCTTCTGCTTGACAAACAGCTACATCAGCATTTAAATGTATCTGGTGATTTATTACTTATTAATCCTATGATTGTTTATTGAAAGTTGTTTAGTATCTGGTTATCTTATCAAATGAACAAATCAATTAAGTATTAAACCAACAAAATGTGTTCATTAAATGAAGACAAATCAAAATGAATTAATTCATAAATTAGCGATCATAGCAAATGACTCAACTTTTGACTACAGCTGAGAATAATGTTTTAAAATTACGGTATGTTCAACATTTGTCTTGGGTGCCAAACTTCAGGTTATTTGCAAATTATACGATCTCAACCTGCTTGTTGCATTGCCTGCCTTTCCTACTTACTCTTCAGCCTTTAAAAGTTGCCAAGTTGAAGCCAGCCTGGAGATGTGTATTATATTAGCACATTTTAATTACAGGGAGCTGGTCACATTATCACCAGATTATTCCTTTGGCAGGTGCTTTTTGGCTTCAGTTTAAATCCCTACTGCTGAAGGCAAAGATGACCTGCAACATGTTACTCCAAGAACCTCACTGTATTTTGGCCTGCAGAATCTTCATTGAATTGTATCAACCCAGAGGCAAACTGGGCTGAGGTCTAATTAAAGATGGAGTTCATCTTTTCAATTGCTTATATTCTCTTGTGGCTTATGCTGTCAGAGCTCTGGAGAGTGTTGTAGAACAGAGACTTGGGGATAAAGTACACAGTTCTCAAAAAGTGGTGAAATACAATCAGCTGCTACTTCATTAGGTAGAGCAATGGAACCCAGTGTGGTCTTCCACATACCATTGTTATAAAGTATGGTTATTTAAGTTACTATCAGCTTGAACCAGTCTGGCCACTCTCTTCTGACCTCTTTCATTAACAAGGCATTAAGGTGTATTCACCCTCAGAACAGCCAATCACTGGGTTTGTTGGTTTTTTTTTTGTTTCTGCACCATTTTCTGTAAACTGTAGAGACGGCTGTGTGTCAAAATACCAGATCGGCAGTTTCTGAGATACTCAAACCACCCTGTCTGGCACCAACAATCGTTCCTCTCTCAAAGTCATCTAGGTTACCTTTCTTTCTAATTCTGATATTTGGTCTGAGCAACAACTAAATCTCTTGGCCACGCCTGCATGCCTTTTATCCATTGAGTTGCTGCCACATGATTGGCTAATTAGATTTTAATGAGCAGGTACATAAAATGGCCATTGAGTGTAGATAGGGTGACAAAGAAGTAATTTGGAGCACATACTTTCATCAGTTAGGGAGCTCAGTACCTGGGAAGCCACGTTACAGCTGTACAAGGTGGTGTTGAGACTGTACTGGGAATATTGTGTATAGTTCTGATTGCTATGATGTAGGAAGGATGTAATTTACTGGAAATAATACAGAAAAAGTGCACAAGGATGTTACCATAACTAGAGGGCTTGAATCACCAGGGTTTTCTCCCGTGGATACTGAGGGGTGAATTCATAAATATATGTAAAATTATAACATGGATAAGGTATGTGGAAACAGATATTTCCCCATGAAAGTGGAATATAAAAACTAGGGTACACAGGTTAAGGATGATAGGGGAAAGATTTTCACGCTGAGCTGGGACAGTTTGTAGAACAAGCTGATAGAAGCAGTACAATGACAATATCTGAAAGATGTTTGGTCAGGTTTTCGGGGATATGGGCCAAATGCAGGCAAATGAAACCAGCTGAAGTAGGAATTTGGACAGCATGGGCAAGTTGGGCCAAACACACGTTTTTATGTTTCTGTAATTCTAAACTCCAGAGAAAAAATATTGTTGTGATGGAAATGATTGGCAAGGATCTCAAAGGTCTTCATAAAAACAGTGAGACAGAAGTGAATACCTCACTTCCCAGCCACGATCGACAACGATCTTCCCTTCATCACTTTCCTCACTGCCCAGTACGTACAATGCATTGCATTCTGAATACAAACTCACATTCACCTCTTCCTTGCTCCCTTTACATCAGCCATTAGCATTAGCACAAACATTGTATGTTTTGATATTTCAATTAAGTTTGACAAGTAAAGCCAGTCTTTATCTTTATTTCTTTCTCATCCTGGAATCTTCTCAGGAATCCTTCCCCACTTGACCTTTGAGAGAGTTGTCTCCACCAAGACATTTTCAAACTGCTTGCGACTTACATATTTGTTAAACAGTACTTTACACCAGATGCAAGCTTTAAACTTCCACACTCTCCTTTCACTTCCCTCTTGTTATCATTGGCCCTTTTAAAACAGTGAACAACATTAAGCCCAAATAAGAACCAACTCTCATTATGAGATCAGTTGAGTTGAAAATCAGCCAAGTAACGTAAAAAAAAAGTGTTTAAGTCACCAGAACTTGCCTTCTGTGCTCCCTTTTGCAAAAAGGGCTGAGTGCCAATTTCACTTGAGTGGCTTTGGCACAGTGGGAGTTATTGTGGGTTGTGCTCTCTAAAGATGCCAGCATGTTGGCAACAGATAACCATTAAGTCAGTGCTTTTCAAGTGAAATACTCTAGCCTGTTTGATACCCCCGTTAGTTAAAGAGCCAAAAAAACCCTGTGAGATTTTTGAGTACTACGTAGAGAATTTTATCTAACCTCCTACAGCTAAACTTTTTTGCATTCTGTGTCAATCAAGAGCGTGACTGCAGAGTTGATCTTCTATGCATGCTTCTGCATTGAAGCCTCAGGCATGGGCCAATAATGTCAAATAGCAGCACGCATTTTGACATAATGTGGAAAATCCGTACATGTTGTTAGGAGTTGTGTGTAATGTAGGACGAAGCAGCAAAACAGACTATAACTGGAGGGTCAAGGCCTGCTCCAGCACAAGATAAAGGAGACCCTATTTATTAGGTCCACTTAATCTCATTGACACAGAGGCAAATGCTTTATTTAGAGTTTGCCCCCAACCCCCAAATCTTCACCCATCATTAAACTCCAGTACATTATTTTACATTTTATTTTCGCGTTTGCATTTTATCCCATTGTAAAGCACTATGAAATACATCATTTGGATGAAAAGTGCTCTGCAATAAGTTATTATATTCCCACTGCCAACAGCTTGAGGTCTGAATGAATTCCCTTTCCTTCATCCATTTGGATCTTCACATGCTTAGCCCTTCCCAATAGACTGTAGTGAACTGTAAGCATGCTTACATACAGCCTGCTAAACAAAACTTTGGCTATGGGCTTCCATTCCAAGTATCAGTATTGTGTGGGGAGCTTGGGACAACTACATGTTTCTTTCATGCATCATAGAGTAGATTAAAGAAAATACATCGTTTGAGACAAATCCTGAATTCAGATGATGGGGAGTCAAGAGACTGATATCTGGTAGGGCATCACACTGCAATGTTCAGAGGATCAGGGAGGGAAGAGTCAGCTGGCAGCCAGAGATCAAGGGGTGGGGAGGGCTTGGGCGCAGAAGGTTAAGGAGTTGAGATTGGGGTCTAGATTGGGAACTGAGCCATTGCAGTTTCTAGCATTCGGGAATTGGGAACCAGAAGTGATTGGGAAAGAGTGGTGGTGCTGGTGAGATCATGTGGTGTTACAGAAAGAGAGGTGGATGAAATGTAAGAATGGAATCTATTTAAGTGGGGTCCTAGTCCAAAGCTGGGCAATGAATGGTATAACAGTTGCCTCAGATACAGAAGAATGTCTGAGCTGCTAGTGCCTGAGCAAATCTCCAGGGTGAAATTCAACAGCCTTGAAATATTTACTGTGGTCGCTTGTTCCATTTAAATAAATGGTTTTAGACAATTTCAAGGCCTGCATCAAAAAATTGGCCTTTATGTAACACTTAAATTTTTTGTCAGACTAAAGCGAAACACTCAAGTAGAAGAAATGTAATATTTTGAGCGATTTAAAATAACACAGATTTTGAATTTAGTCAATCCAAGAATCTAGACTTTACTTTAGTACCCATGGTCAAAAGATATACATATTCTAAATGTGTGAACAACAAAGGTATCACGTACGGCACTGGAATAATGTTATGAATCAATTGATGATGTAAATAATTGTGTGTTCAGCTTGGATTGCATTTTTGCAGAATAAGAAGTGCAATCCACTAATATTGTTAAATCTCTCAGAAGAATTTGTGAGTCAGTATGTCATGACAATTTACATAACTGACAGTTGCAATATATGTGATTCGCTGCAGAAATTTGCTACATTAGCAAAATATCATGCTTTAGTTGCATCTTTCTGAGCAAAGGGAAAACACCAGCACCTGCATCTCAAGTTGGAGGTCTATAAAGCCAGTTGGAGTCATCTCCATATATTTTCTTATGACACAAAAGGAGTAAAGATGGCATGCAGCAACTTACCTTTATTAGTGGATTAACTGAGCTGAAATGTCCAGAAGTTATGTTGTACAGTAGTTTTATAAAACTATAGTTTGGCTGCATCTGGAGTATAGCATTCAATTCTGATCACCCTATTATAGGAAGGATGTCAAGGCTTTGGAGAGGGTGCAGAAGCAACTGATCAGGATGCTGCCGACATTAGAAAATGTGCTGGACAAATTTGGGTTGTTTTCTCTGGAACAGCAAAGGCCAAAGGGAGATCTGACAGAAGAGACATAGATAGAGTAGACAGCCAGCATCATATTGCCAGGATTGAAATTACAAGTACCAGATGGTAAGTATTTAGGTGAGTGTGCAGGGTGGTAGATGCCTAGAATGGGCTGTCAGGGGTGGTGGTGGAGACAAATGCAATAGATATTCAAGAGGCTCTTAGATAGGCACATAAACGTGCAGGAAATGCAAGATTATGTCGGCATAAGGTATTAGTTCAGTTGGGCATTTGATTATTAATTTAATTTGTTCAGCACAGCATGCGGGCCGAAGTGCCAGTGCCTGTGTGCTCTATGTTATGTTCTATTCAGTTCTCTGAGAAATCTTCTCAATCTCACTCCCACACTCTTTCCCCAGTAACCTATTCCTTCATACAAACCCATTAATACTCCCCTGATCCCCTCACCTGCTAGCCACATTGGGGGCAATGTACAGTCGTAGCCAATTAACCTAACAGCCAGCAAATCCTCTGAACAGCCCTGGAAAATCCACATAGTCACAACAATCTCGACACGGCAACACTGGAGGCCAAGTTTGAATCAGGGTCAGTGGAACTGTGAGATAGGTACACTACCAGCAGCACCTCTATGTCATTTGATGTACACAGATAATGAGCTGTGGATTCCAGTGAGTATGTTTATTATACTGTCATTGGTTTATTATGAACAGTTAACTAAGTTATTTTTCTTTCATTTTATACCTAGAATCAAATTTACCTCCTAAGCAGCATCATATCTAGGGGTAAATTAAAATCAGATCTGAATAAACAATATTATCCTGTCACGATTGTCTCTCTGAAGTTAATCCGCTCTCAATTAATTTTCCTTTTTCTTTATTATTTGTTTATCAGCTAAGATATCCTTTTAGCTGTTTATAAGGTGGTTTACTGGAATTTTACAAAATCAATGGATATGTTCAAGAGATTCCAAACATATTTAGAAAATCTTAGAAATAACATTGGTGTGTTTCAGTCTATTACGACAACCTTGTTGTCTTATCTCATTACATTTCTGTGCTTGTATTTCTTTCATTAATGAAAATCCTGCTGATGTTTAATGATTTGCTTCATGTCGCCAAGATTTTTGGATTCATGATCAGAAAAAGCATACTGAGAATTATATTGCTATCAGTAAAATCAGGAGCTATTTTAGCTTTTAAAGGATGGGTACTGAAAATGGAAAACAGTCTGTTGGCAAGGAAAGACCATAAGAACAGGATAAGCCAAGACCTCCAAACTCTTTGTAATGCTCAAGTAAGAGTATTGAGAAGCAAAAATGGAGGGGTTAAGTGGCAGATTTGACCTGACTCTCAGATGCCTGTATGTTTGAGCAAATTACATCTGAGATAGCAAGCCAGTTTTAATGCATTGTGAACTGTAGTGGAAGACAGGATCTAGTCATGACAGTTACTTGAAAACAGCACTATAAAATTTTTTTTAATGCAATCCAGGAGGTTGACATTGTATTTTAAAATTCCAAGTGTCTTATATGCCCGTAGAGAAACAAAGACAATTGTTTCTGGATTTGAATGCTTATAGGAATTTAGGACACATAGGAAAGGAAGATGGCATTGAAGTTATGTTTGCAATTGAGGTTTAAAGGGACTTCTTAATCTGGTGATAACTATCAAAAGGACAAAAAAACAATTTGAAAGTCATAATGAAGGAATTTATGTCCACAATTAGGATTGTATGTTAAACTGCATTATTTGTGTTAGTGTTTGATTTTCAAATCTGTTGTAACTTTTTAAGTTGCATTACAAATAACTTTTTAAAGTTATGTTCATGTGATACTGTTGTGAGAATAGCTTTTTAAATATCAGAATCCAGTCTCAAAAAGGTAAAACGGTTTTACTGTAAGTAGCTTTCAAAGGATTGGGCTTCAATGTAGGTTTCTAGCTCTCTTTCAGAATCAGGTGCATTCTGGCTTCTTGAACTTGCTAATATTAAGGTCTTGAGTAACCTATTCCTTAGTCAAAAATAATTCAAATATATATAAACCCAAAATTAGAGGTATTAATCCCATTACCTAACCTTTAAGTGAACGTAATTGAGAATATTCAACAGGATCAAATGAAGGCATCAATAAAGCAGGGAGATGGAAACTTGATCTAAATTGGTATTCATTGTTGTGAGTGTGGCAGCCAAACAGACATCTCTACAAATAGACTTGTAAATTCAAAGATAAATTGTACTAAAAAACTGCCCACCGAAAATGCAGGGTAAGAAAAGTGTAAAATGTTATGCTAGAAAAGGCAGGGTGCTGCAATAATATCCAATACTGCAGTGTTGTGAGAACCAGATCACAGTCAAGTGAAATGCAGATGGATGGTACTGTAGTCCATTGGAATGTCAGCAGCCGAGGACGAATATATATATATATATATACTTTGGCAGGTGTGGAAGATTTAAACTTTTTCAGGGTAGGAATCCCTGGCACATGACAGTAAACTCGACTTTCTCATCAACAACCTATTGCTATGTTCATTAAAATAATAGGCATATTGTTATCGTCTTTTTCAGAATGTCAAGTATAATCAGTTCAATATTTCATTACTAGCTACTGCTGTTGCTTTTATTATTAACTTCAAACCAAGCAATTTGTGCTATATTCAGAAATAAAGAAGTTTGAATTGTTCCCTTTATAATTTCAGGCTCAAGCTACACAAGACAGAGAGATTGTACATTACCAGTGTATTTTATATTTTAGGTTAACAACTAAAGCAGGAAACACACAAATTTAGTTTATTGTGCAGTGGGCAAAAACCAAAAGAGTGAAAACCTCTTCTCTCCGATGAGGAGCACATGCCCTGTGAAGGTATGGGCGTTTGTCAGTCCTAGCAGTCACAACATAATATTTGTCTTTTGAGTTAGCTCTGTTCAAATATTAATGTAATTTAAATCAGTGGTCCCCAACTGGTACCAGGCCGCAAAGCGTGCTACCGGGCCGTGAGGAAACGATATGATTTGGCAGTAATAAAAGATATGAGTCAGCAGCTGTCTCACATTGTTTCATACCGCCAAATCTTATAGTTCCCTCATGGCCCAGAACCACATGCTTTGCGGCCCGGTGGTTGGGGACCACTGATTTAAATTAAATATAAATGCAGATAAGACTACTTTCAATTACAAAACATTTACTTGTCTTTAAGTAACTTGGGGCCACACTAGATACTTAAGAGTTGTTGGAACATTTCTGTGGACATTTCTAATTATCATATTAATAGATAAACCATTCTTTCTGCTACATTTAATTTGTTACAATACTGAAATACCACCAGGGCTGTTATAACTCCTTAATTAGGAGAGCACTGTTAGCTGTAAAATAAAGCCGTCTAATCGGATTGTTCCAACACAAGAGAGAAACTCTCCTGACAATTTTCAATTGCACCTACTTGGTTTTCAACCAAGTTTCCAATATGGATATCTATTTTAGAGAGGTTTGAAACTAGATTATCCAGATTCATTTCTTATGAAATCCATATTGCAGAGGCTTTTATACCATTCCTCTGTCTGGATCCGATGCCAGATCTCAGAGATCAAAATATTGGGGCTAATTTACTTTGTCTATGATTATCAGCTTCACCAGGTTCTCAGATGAGATCACTACTTTGTAACTAGTTTTATTTTCAGTTTTCTGCAATAATTTCCAGGAAATCAGTGCTCTGGATGTATTGACCTACATGAAGCCTCAAAGATTGAAAGTCCACGGGCTTTACTTCCACTTAAAAAACATCCTGAATGGGTGGAGGGGGAGGGTTCTGGATTATGTGCCTGTCTAGCCCCCCCCCCCACCACCCCAGTAACAGCAATCTACATACAGTTAGCTCCTACACCAAAGCATAGTAAGTTTTAGAAGAACTCTTCAATTTACTTTATTTTCTGATCTGTGGAGACTTGACCTTTCCAATTGCAGGGCACTATATTGAACAGGTCAATGGTCACTGTATTTGTTCAAAGACAAATAGTTGCCGTTAGTCACAGCCCATAACATCCAGTACTTCAGAGCAAATACTGTAATGAAAACAGAGAATTTGTCTCAACTGCCCTTGTCTAGTGCCACAGGGAAGTAACTAGTAATCCTTAATTTTTTTTGGTTGATTTTAAGAATTGTTCATTGTCTCATATCACATCACATACATAACTTTTAAAAATAAATCATTGAAATTACACAACATTTATAAACATAAAGGCAGCCTAATATTTGATATTTAAACCCTTTACTGGAATTAAAAGGTTTCTATGTATATTTTCATATAAAGAGATTTTTTTTTACAGTAACAGATCCACTATGCAGTTCCTTCATTTCCTATTCCATTTTCAACTTTCTCATTTTACTTTTACGTTTTCTGTTCTGACACCTTTTTACCACTGGGGGATTAATTTCCCATGCAAGCAGTAATCAAACGTAAATAGAAAAGGTTTCGTTCTCCTTCACTTACCCTCACAAAACTGGCTGGAAACCAGCCTTCTTCATCATCAATCTGTCCCCACCACCAATCCTTGTTAGAGGCATCGAGGACTTTAATAACGTCCCCTGCTTTGAATGCCAACTCACGGTCGGCCATTGTGACGTGATCCCATACTGCCTCAGCACTGACAATATAACCGCCACTGATCAGCTAAAAATAAGCACAGAAAAAGAAGAAAAAAAGCACAAGAGGTTAAACTCATTATCTTCACATGTGAATAAAACCATCTCCCTCTCTCTCTCTCTCACACACACACACACGCACACACACATACACACACACACACACAATTGCTGGTAAACAATCGATATTTGGCAGTTGATGGACTAGATAATTATATAATATACTGACTTGGTAAAGTAGACAAATAATGAATGGAACCCAACAGAGGAGAAGAAGATTACTGCCAAGAAAGAGCCCACATTTGTGAAAAGGATGAAAATGTAAATATGGTTGAGAGACTAAACAACAAATGTGAATTGCATGCTATTAGAAAGTAGTTAAGAAGACTTAAGTATCCATTGCTGCAACATTATCATGGCTAATATATTGAATCAGTTGACCTCAGTTAGTTGTCAATATGAACACTCAAATTGAGCTCTCTGGACTACAGAAGAGGAAAATGGCAAAGGTTATTAATCCTTTTTATGAGCCGGAAATCAGCAGTGGAAATATTTGTACATGAACATCTAATAAAAAACTATCATGAAAAATGACATGTCAAGGTTCAACATGAATGTTGACTACATAAATGAGGTCCTAAAGGATGACTAGTAAGAAATAAAAATGTTAGCTGAAGGACAGCTAGGTATCGATGAGTGAACTGGCCTAATTCTGCTCCTATGGTCTTATGGTATCATAAAATGGATTGAAATTAATGGCAGAAAATATATCAAGATATCAGATTGTTCCATCTAAGTCAAACGCATGCCACCCACATCTTAACTGAGCCAGTACATGAACCATTTTCTTCTTGGATGCTTAAACTGAGCCTTTAGTCATTGCTTAAGATGCTAATTTATTCCCCAATGGAAAGAATTAATCGATGTTCTTCCTTGTGCTGGGATTTCTACAACTTCTAATCATGTCACTTAGTAAAAACAAAGTACACTGCAGACACTGTGGTCAAATCAATACGTACAAACAAGCTGAATGAACTCAGCAGGTCAGGCAGCATCCCTTGAAACGAGCAGTCAACATTTCGGGCCGAGACCCTTCATCAGGACTGAAGGAGGAGGGGGTAGGGGCCCTATAAAGAAGGTGCGGGGAGGGGGAAGGTGCTTGTGAAAAACCAATCAGAGGAAAGATCAAAGGGTGGGGGAGGGGAAGCAGGGAGGGGATAGGCTGGAGATGTGAAGAAGGAATGTAAGAGGAAAGCACTATGGGTAATAGAAGAAGGCAGAACCATGAGAGAGGTGATAGGCATCCAGACGAGGAGGCAGAGTGAAAGTGGGATGGGGGAAGGGAGAGGGAGGGAATTACCGGAAGTTGGAGAATACCAAGGGGCTGGAGACTACCCAGATGGTATATGAGGTGTTGCTCCTCCAACCTGAGTTTGGCCTCATCATGTCAGTAGAGGAGGCCATGTATGGACATATCCCAATGAGAATGTGAAGGAGAGTTGAAGTGGGTGGCAACCGGGAGATCCTGTCTGTTGTGGCGGATGGAGCGGAGGTGCTCGACGAAGTGGTCCCCCAATCTGCGTCGGGTCTCGCCGATGTAGAGGAGGCCGCACCGGGAGCACAGGATGCAGTAGATGACCCCAACAGACTCATAAGTGAAGTGTTGCCTCACCTGGAAGGACTGTTTGGCGCCCTAAATGGTGTAAGAGAGGAGGTGTAGGGATAGGTGTAGCACTTACGCTTGCAGGGATAAGTACGAGGTGGGAGATCTGTGGGGAGGGACGTGTGGACGAGGCAGTCATGGAGGGAACGATCCCTGCAGAAAGCGGAGAGGGGTAGAGAGGGAAAGATGTCCTTAGTGGTAGGGTCCTGTTGAAGGTTGCAGAAGTTGCGGAGGATAATATGCTGGATCCGGAGGCTGGTGGGGTGGTAGGTGAGGACAAGGGGAACACGGTCCCTGTTGTGGTGACAGGAGGATGGGGTGAGGGCCGAAGTGTGGGAAATGGAGGAGATGCAGGTGAGGGCATCATTGATGACGGCAGAAGGGAAACCATGATTCTGAAAGAAAGAGGACATTTGAGATGTCCTGGAATGGAAAGCCTCATTCTGGGAGCAGATGCAGTGGAGACGGAGGAACTGGGAATAGGGAACAGCATTTTTACATTTGGCAGGGTGGGAAGAGGTATAATCAAGGTAGTTATGGGAGTCAATGGGTTTATAGAAGATGTCAGTGAACAGTCTGTCTCCAGAGATTGAAACCGAGAGATTGGAAAAGGGGAGATGGACCAAGTGAATTTAAGGGCTGGGTGAAAGTTAGAGGCAAAGTTGATGAAATTGACGACCTCAGCATGGGTGTAGGAAACAGCACCAATGTAGTCGTCAATGTAGCGAAGGAAAAGTTGGGGAGCAGTACCAGTATAGATTTGGAGCATAGACTGTTCCACATAACCAATGAAGAGGCAGGCATAGCTGGGGCCCATGCGAGTGCCCATAGCTACACCCTTAGTCTGAAGAAAGTGGAAAGAGCCAAAGGAGAAGTTATTAGATGTGAGTACCAGTTCAGCCAACCGGAGGAGAGTTGGTGGTGTTGGGGAACTGGTGAGGTCACTTGTTCCTCCTACCTGATTTTCTTCTAAACAACTTTTCAAATCATGTTATCACCATACTTTACAAATTTAAAATTTTGTTATATGCATGAAGTTCTTCCCTTCAGTTACAAAAAGGGACTGAGTTTATGATATGCAATCTTTTCAAAATAGAATGCTTTTATTAAATAATCTTAGAAGTAGTTATATTTCTGAAAATGATTACTGCAAACTCAGAAGATGCACAACTGTTGTCAATGTGCATAACTAATAGGGACACTTTAACGTAATTCTTTCCTGTTTCAGGTATTTCTTTATTTTGTCTTAGTGAACTGTAGAAGTTGCTTGCAGACTCTGATACGTAAGCATTAGTTGAACTGCATCATTATAAGACCCCTGAACAGTCAAGATAACTGATGACTCTCATTATACCAATACTTGGCTAGAGTATATAGCTGCTAGAGGGTTATAAACCAGTCATCTAGGATAGATAGAGAGCAGATTTGATGCTCCAGGAATGAAGATAATCTTTCACATTTGATTCTGGGTCAAATAATGGCAGCATGGTGAATTTCCTCACATCATGTTTGCTGCCTGAGTTGAGTGTGAATTATGTAGATTAATTGCATCAATACCCTTACAATTAATGATACAATTACTTTATGAAATTGAATATCAACTAGGTGGATTAATAATGAGCAACACTAACATCCAAGAAAAAAAAAGCAATGCCAATGGCTATTCATAGAAAAATTGGTGGATGTGCTCACTATGGTAAATAAACAGCAGGGATACCAAACAGATTTTAGCAACATGGAACGATGTAGAAGCAGAGAATTTAAGCACTTTTAACAGCAAAGGTGCCCTATAGCTAGTAGTCTATGCCAGGGACTCTCAACATTTTGAAGCTGTGAGTCCAATACATAAATCAGGGCTTGTGTGTTTGTATTAGACAGTATAATACCTAAAGACAATATATAATTAAGGCAATTCAGCATACATAAAACCTGCTATTATACAGGGATCCCAGTTTTCCTTTCACTTTCTCACTTTCATAATCTCTACCTTCATAATTCTCTTTCAAAAGCTTGTCTCCTTCCTGCTCCTCTTTCACTCTGATTACATTACTCTGCCCATTTCCCTCTGCTGTTCTATCCCCTCTATATTTCCTCTGACATTCTCTTCCTTGGCCTCTGCCCTCTGTTGTCCTCTTGTACTCTCCATCTCAGTTTCTTCTGTCTTTTTATTGGTTTCAAGCACTATTTCATTCCTTTGTGGGGAAGAAAATAATTAGAGAGCATTAACATAAGGTTTTCACCCAGATGTCATATTCTCATGAGCCCAGAGGAATCAGAAAAATGGTCTAGATCAAGGTTGCCCAAGTATTTGAGCTTGTGGAACATAACACTCTCAGTTGAAGCTGTTGCTGATGCTTCCATACAAATTATACCCTAGCACTAAGAAACCATAGGGCATGTGCTGTGACATCAAACAGGAAAAAAAAGCTTCATGTCATTTATACAAAATTCACCCATACATTTCCCAGCTGCTGAGAATACTGAACTGGGTCTTCATGAGGTTAAAGGCTGTCTGACATTAGCTCATCACTACTGTATCATGGCCATGCTGGTGAGGCTAAGACATGCATTTTTCTCCAAATATGTGCCTTCATAACTTTCTGTCATACATGCATACCCTGTACACATTTCCTCAAATGTAACCCTATTTTATGTCTTAGTCCATGCTGATCACCAGCAGATGGGGAAAATTGCAGTGAGGGTAGATGGTTATAAATTGTCACCATCTTCTCCTCTCTGCAATGTTCTCTATATGCCCCCTCACACACTGCAACAGAGACCCTCCGTCCAGCTCACATTGTCTCTAATTTCTGCTCAGTAGTGGCAGAAAACAAAAGAGAATCCCTGCCACCACATCCAACCCTTAAACATAATGGTCTCCATATCAGGAATATGCCCCTTCTGTAAGTCAAGTGTAAATGATAATCATAGATAAATCAATCTCAGTTTACAAGTATGTGGTATGAGTACGGTGCAGAGCACACAAGTACTCTCTTCTGCCTTCATCTTTTCTGTATCCTCCTTTGACAACATGACATACCATTGGAAAAAATTCTACTTTTATTAAAATGACATGAGTAGGACAAGTGACGAGGTTCTGCATAGAGAGTTCAGGGAGTTAGATGCTAAGTTCAAAGGCAGGACCTCCGGGGTTGTGATCTCAGGATTGCTACCAGTGCCACATGCTAGTGTGGACAGAACTAGGCAGATTATCCAGTTTAATATGTGGCTAAGGAGTTGGTGTAGGAGGGAAGGCATAAGATTTTTGGATCATAGGTCTCTCTTCCAGGGAACGTGGGACCTGTACAGAAAGGATAGTTTGTATCTATACTGGAAAGGGACTAATATTCTAGTGGAAGACTTGTCGATGCTGCACAGTGCGGTTGAAACTAGAGTTGCAGGGGGATGGGAACCAGAGAGCCAGAGGTTGTGGAGGCCGATGTTGGTAAGACCTCAGACAAAGTTAGGAATCAAAAGATCAAACATGGTGCAACTAGTGTTCTGTGCTGCGTATATTTCAATGCAAGAAGCATCGTGGAAAAGGCGGATGATAGTGCAGAAGATGAGGTAGCTGGTTTAACAAACAGGAGCAATGTGTAGTGAAGAGAGGCTATTAATAGGGCAAAATTGCAGTCAACAGGATGAGTTGCAAAGTGAAATGCGGTAAAATCAACAAGGGCGAATACAGGACTGAAGTTTTTATATTTGAATGCATGCAGTATATGAAGTAAGATAGATGAACTTGCAGTAGAGTTGCAGTTTGTCAGGTATGATACCCTGTAGGCATCACTGAATCACAGCTGAAAGATTATAGCTGGGAGCTTAACGTCCAAGGACACACATTGTATTGAATAGACAGGCAAGAAGGCAGGAAAGGGCGGTATTGTTCTTTAGGTTAAAAAAAATAAAATAAAATCATTAGAAAGAGGTGAAATACGGTAAGCAGTTGGTGAATCTTTGTGGCTAGAGCTAAGGAACTGCAAGGGTAAAAAGAATCTAATGGGAGTTGTAGACAGACCTCCAAACAGTAGTCTACAAACTACAATGGGAGATAGATAGGGCAATATTACAATAGTCATGGGGGATTTCAATATGCAGATAGACTGGTAAAATTAGATTCGTACTGCATACCAAGAGTGGGAGTTTCTAGAGTGCCTATGAGTTAGCTTTTTAGAGCAGCTTGTGGTTGAGCCCCCTAAGGGATCCCACTAAGGGATCAGCTATTCTGGATTGAGTGTTGCATAATGAACAAGAATTGATTAGGGACCTTAAAAGAACCCTCGGGGCAACATGTCATAATATGATCAAATTCACCCTGAAATCAGAGAAGGAGAAGCTAAAGTCAGATGTATGAATATTACGGTGGAGTAAAGGGAATTACAGAGGCATGAGAAAGGAGTCAGCCAGAATTGATAGGAAAAGAACACTGGCAGGGATGATGGCAGAGCAACATTGTCTGGAATTGCTGGGAGCAATTCAGAAGGCACAGGATATATGCATCCCCAAGAGGAAGAAGTATTCTAACGGAAAGATGACTCAACTGTAGCTAACAAGAGAAGTCAAAGCCAGCATAAAAGCCAAAGAGAGGGCATATATAACAGAGCAAAAATTAGTGGGAAGTTAGTGGATTGGGAAGATTTTAAAAAGCAATAGAAGGCAACTAAAAGAAGTCTTTAAAAGGACAAGGATGGAATATGAAAGTAAGCTAGGCAATAATATCAAAGAGGACACCAAAAGTTTCTTCAAATTTATAAAGTGTAAAAGAGAGGCAAGTGTGGATATTGGACCACAGGAAAACGATGCTGGAGAGATCATAATAGGGGACAAGGAGATGGCAGATGAACTGAATATGTATTTTGCATCTGTCTTCACTGTGGAAGACACTAGCAGTATAGTAGAAGTTTCAGGTGTCAGGGGTCATGAAGTGTCTGAAGTAATCATTACTAGAGAGAAGGTTCTTGGGAAAATGAAAGGTCTGAAGGTAAATAGGCTGCCTGTACCAGATGGTGTACACCCCAGGTTTCTGAAAGAGATGGCTGAAGAGATTGTGGAGGCATTAGTGATGATCTTTCAAGAATCACTAGATTCTGAAATGGACGCAGAAGATTGGAAAATTGCAAATGTCACTCCACACTTAAAGAAGCGAGAGAGTCAGAAGAAAGGAAACTATAGGCTAGTTAGTCTATCCTCAGTGTTTGGGAAGATGTTGGATTCAATTATCAAGGATGAGGTCTCAGGGTACTTGGAGGCACATGATCAAATAGGCCATAGTCAGCTTTGTTTCCTCAAGAGAAAATCTTACCTAACAAATCTGTTGAAATTCTTTGAAGAACCAGCAAGCAGGATAGACGAAGGAGAATCAGCTGATGTTGTATACTTGGATTTTCAGAAGGCCTTTGACAAGGTGCGACACATGATGCTGCTTAACAAGTTATAAGCCCATGGTATTACAGGAAAGATTCTACCATGCATAAAGCAGTGGCTGATTGGCAGGAGACAAAGTGTGGGAATAATGCGAATTTTTCTTGTTGGCTGCCAGTGGCTAGTAGTGTTCCACAGGGGTCTGGGTTGGGACCTATTCTTTTTGTGTTACATGTCAATGATTCGGATGATGGAATTAATGGCTTTGTTGCAAAGTTTGCAGACAATATGAAGAGAGGTGAAGGGCAGGTAGTCTCGAGGTAGTAAAGAGGCTACAGAAGCTTAGACAGATTAAGAAAATGGGCAAAGAAATAGAGGATGGAATACAGTGACAGAAGTGCATGATCATACACTTTGATAGCAGAAATGAAAGGTTTGACTATTTTCTAAATAGAAAATACAAAAAACTGAGGACCAAAGGGACTTTGGAGTACTTGTGCAGGATTCCCTAAAGTTTAATTTCCTGGTTAAATTTGTGGTAAGGAAGGCACATGCGATGTTAGCATTCATTTCAAGAGGACAAGAATATAAAAGCAAGGTTGTAATGTTAAGACTTTATAACTTGCTGTTGAGGCCTCACTTGGAGTGAGTGAACAGTTTTGGGCCCCATATCTCAGAAAGGATGTACTGAAGCTGGAGAACGTTCAAGGGAGGTTCACTACAATGATTCCAAGATGGAATGGATTGTCATATGAAAAGCATTTGATAACTCTGGGTCTGTATTCACTAGTATTCAGAAGAATGAGGGGTGTCCTGACCTATCAAATGGTGAAAAGCATTGATAGAGTGGATGGGAAGAGGATGTTTCCAATGGTGGGAGTGTCTAAGACCAGAGGATACATTCTCAGAATAGAGGGGCATCCTTTTAGAATGGAGATGTGGAATTCTTTGCCACAGGCAGCTGCGGAGGACAAATCTGTATGTATATTTAAGATAGAGGTTAATAAGGGGTACGGGAAGAAGGCTTCATTTCCAACAGAGATTTAAATTGGACAGCGGCACAGATGCAGTAGAAGCATTCCCATGCAGTTCAGAAGCAGAGCTTGGAAAACCTAGTCTCTATAAATGGAGCTACCATCTAGCAGAGTGGTCATTGTGAGAGCAGTCATCACCAGAGTAGTCTGAGTCAGAGTGGTAAGGCTTGGGCTCAACTGGCTTTGACTCAACTGATGTAGGTGAAGACAGGCAAGGGAAAGGTAAGTAGTTAGGTTTATTTCTTATTTCTTTTTCTTATTTAATTCTTGAAAGAATAGGGGGTATGTCTGCAGGGCCAATATTCTGTTCTGGGTGTCCAGATATGGGACTTCCAGGAGACGTCCAGCCTCCCTGATGGCCACATCTGCACCACATGCATTGAATGCAGGTCCACAGAGACTATGTTAGGGCACTGGAACTGCAGCTCGATAACCTTCGCTTTGTTAGGGAAAGTAAGGAAGTGATAGACAGGAGTACAGAGAGGTAGTCACCCCAAGGCTACAGGAGACACAGATAAATGATGACTGCCAAGAGAAGGAATGGAAAACATCAGGTAGTGGAGAGCACTTCTGTGGCCATTCCCCTCAACAATAAGTGCTCCATTTTGAGTACTGGAAGGGGACCTAGAGGAAGCAACAGCGGCCGTGCCTCTGGCAGAGTCTAGTCCTGTGGCTCAGAGGGTCAGGGAGCTGAAGATGGCAACAGTAACAGGGGACTCTATAGTTAGGGGGACAGACAGAAGATTCTGTGGATGCCAAAAGAAACACGGATGGCAGTTTGCGCCCCACAAGCCAGGATCCATGATATTTCTGAATGCCTCCACAATATCCTAAAAAGGGAAGGTGAGCAGCTAGAAGTTCTGGTACATTTTGGTACATAAGTAGAAAAAGGGAGGAGGTCCTGAAAACGGAATACAGGGAGTTAGGAAGCAAGTTGAGAAGCAGAACCTCAAGATAATAATCTTGGGATTGCTGCCTGTGCCATACAATAGTGAGGATAGGAATAGAATGGGTTGGCAGATAAATGCGTGGCTGAAGAATTGGAGCAGGGGGCAAGGATACAGGCTGGGGCAGGTGGGACCTGGTCAAAAGGGACAGGTTGCATTTGATCTAAGGGGGACCAATATCCTTGCAGGCAGGTTTGCTAGAGCTGTTGTAGTTTAAACTAATATGGCAGGGAATGGGAACCATTATGATAGAACAGAGGATGAGCCAGCAGGTTTACAAGTAGATGCTGGGTGTAATATGAAAGTAAGGAATGACAAGCCAATGATTTGGTATAAATGCATACAGTGCAAATAATTAAATCGTATCACAGAGGCAAAATTCAAAATGGCACAGAATGCGGGACTGGAGGTGCTGTATTTAAATCCACATAGTATTCAGAACAAGGTGGATGAACTCGTAGAACAATTAGAGACTGGTTGGTACGAAGTTGCGGGCATCACTGTATCGTGGCTGGTAAAAGGTCATTGTTGGGAGCTTAATATAAAATTATATACTTTGTATCAAAAGGACAGGCAGGAAGGCATAGGTGGTGGTGTAAGCTCTGCTGGTAAGAGACAGAATAACATCTTTAGGAAGAAGTGACATAGGGTCAAAGAAAGTCGAATCTTTGTGGGTGGAGTTAAAATCTGCAAGGGTTAAAAAAGCACATTATGGGACTCATATGTAGACTACCAAATAGTTGCCAAGCTGTGAGGTTGAGATTGCAAGGGGAGCTGGAAAGGCCATGTAATAAGGGTAACTTCACAATTGAAATGGGGAACTTCAATATACAACGGGATTGGGAAAATCAGATTGGTGTCATATCGCAAAAGAGAGAATTTGTTGAATGCCTACGAGATGGCTTTTTAGAGCAACTTGTGCTTGAACATACTCAAGGAAAAGCCATGTTACATTGGGTGTTGTGTAATAATCCAGATTTTATTAAGGACCTTAAGGTAAATGAACTCTTAGGAGACAGTGATCATAATATGATTGAATTCACACTACAACTTGAAAGGAAGAAGCACTGTCAAATGTATCAGTATAGTAATGGAATGAAGAGAATTGCAGGGGCATGAGACAGGAGCCTGCCCAGGCTGATAAGTAGGGGATACCGACAGGGATGACAGCAGAGCAGAAATGTGTCTGGTAATATTTCACAAGGCAGAAAATAGATATGTCCCACAGAAGAAGTAGTTCTCAAATGATAGGGCTAGGCAATTGTGGCTAACAAGGGAATTTAGGGACTGCATAAAAGCCAAGGAAAAGACATATAATGTTGCAAAAGTGAGTGGAGAGTTGGATGATTGAAAAGTTATTAAAATCCAACAAAAGGCAACTAAAAAGTCATAAGAAGGGAAAAGATGAAATATGGGAGCAAACTAGCCAATAATATAAAGCAGGATACTGTAAGTTTTTTCAGTTAGATAAAGAGTAAAAGGGAGGTGAGAGTTGATATTGGAAAATGATGCCAGTGAAGTTGTAATGGGGGAACAAAGAAATGGTGGATGAACTTACTATCTACTTTACAACTGTCTTCAATGTGGAGGCGCTAGCAGTGAGCATCAGGAAGCAGGAGTGAGTGCCATTGCTATTACAAAGGAAAGAGTGCTAGGCAAACTGAAAGGTCTTTAGGTGAATAAGTCACTTAGATCAGCTGGACTAGATCCCAGAGTTCTGAAAAAGGTTGCTGAAAAGATAGCACATACAGCAGTTATGATCTTTCAAGAATCACTTGATTCTGGCATGGTTCCTGAGGAATGGGTAATTGCAAATGTTACTCCACTCTTTAAGAAGAGAGGAAGGCTAAAGAAAGGAAATTATAGTTCAATTAGCCTAACTTCAGTGGTTGGGTAAGTCTTGGAGTCTGCTACTAAAGATGAGGTTTTGGGGTATTCGGAGACTAATGACAAAGTAAATCAAAGTCAGCATGATTTCTGTGAAGGGAAATCTTAACTGTCAAATCTGATAGAGTTCTTTAGGGAAGTAACAAGCAAGGTGGATGAAAGAGATGCAGTAGATGTTATTTACTTGGATTTTCAGAAGGCATTTGATAAGGTGCCACACGAACCTGCTTAACAAGATAAAATCTCATGGCATTTTAGGAAAGATACTGGCACGGATAGAGGAATGGTTAACAGGCAGGAGGCAGCAACTGGGAATAAAAGGGGGCTTTTCTGGTAGGCTGCCAGTAACTAATGGTATTCCTCAAGGGTCAGTATGGGGACTGCTACTTTTCACATTGTTTGTCAGTGATTTAGATAATGGAAATGATGGCTTTGTAGCAAAGTTTGTGAATGGTACAAAGATAGGTGGAGGGGTAGGTAGTACTGAGAAAGCAATATGATTGAAGCAGAATTTAGACAAATTGGAAGAATGGGCAAAAAAGTGACAGATGGAATTCAGTGTTGGGAAATGTATGATAGCATATTTTGGTAAAACGAATGAAAGTGCAGACTATTATCTAAATAGGGAGAAATTCAAACATCAGAGGTGCAAAGGGACTCGCGAGTCCTCGTGCAAGACTCACAGAGGTTACTTTACAGGTTGAGTCTGTGGTAAAGAAGGCAAATGTAATGTTGGCATTAATTTCAAGGGGAATAGAATATAAAAATAAGGAGATAATACTGAGTCTTCATAAAGACACAAGTCAGGCTGCACTTGGAGTATTTTCAACAGTTTTGGGCCCATATCTCAGAAAGGATGTGGTACCATTGGAGAGAGTCCAGAGGAGGTTCACAAGGGTTATTCTGGGAATGAAGGGGTTAACATACGAGAGGTGTTTGGTAGCTTTGGGCTTGTACTTACTGGAATTTTGAAGTATAGAGGGGGATCTCATTGAAACCTGCTGAAGGTTGAAAAGACTAAGTAAGGTGGTTATGGAGAAGATGTTTCCTATGATGGGGCTGTCCAGAACTAGAGGCACAGTCTCAAAACTGAGGGGCAACCCCATAGAACAGAGATAAGGAGGACTTTTTTCTTATGCAAAGAGTAGTGAATCTGTGAAATGCTCAGCCACAAACAGCTGTGGAAGCCAAGACCGTGGGTATACTTAAAGTGAAAATTGATATTTTCCTGATTTGTCAGAGCATCATAGGTTATGGTGAGAAGGCAGGTGCATGCGGTTGAGTGGGACCCGGGATCAGCCATGATGGAATGGCGGAGCAGACTCGATGGGCTGAATGGCCTAATTCTGCTCCTATATCTTATGGTCTTATGGTCTAAAATGTGCTTCTCAGTGAAATATTCTGACAGTGGCCACTAAAAGGAGAAGAGATTCTTGTAGCTGCACCTCAGGTGGAGTAAATAAAAGCAGGTCCTCCACCCAATGCCATTTCAACTAACCTCAACTGCCACCACAATGTCCCACTATTCCCTAGCTGTTCATGTGTTTGTCTAAGTACCTTTGAAACATTGCTACTGTACCTGTTTCTTCCACCACCTCCTCAGCAGCTCATTCCTGGCACCTAGTACTCTACGTAAAAAAAAAATGACTCACAAATTTCCTTTAAAGTTTCCACCCTCACCTTAAACCAGTGTCCTCGATTACTTAACGGTTCCACCAAGGGAGAAGGATTCTGATCACCTGGACACCTCTCATCATTTTATTCACATTTCATCAAATAAAAAATACTATTCCACTATTTCAGTCCAAAAAAATGTTAAGCAGAAAATGAGAATATTGAGGATTTTTCCAACTTTAGTCCTAGCTTGCTGGCTTTCTTTTTTGGTTTAAAGACTCTTATAATGTCACATTTTCTGAAAAGTCCCCTTTTGCCCCTTAACAGTGGGTACGGCATTCACTAAGTTTCTTCTCTGGTGTAATCTAGCATGATTGGTTTCATTCTCTTTTTTTCTCCAAAGTCAAATAACATAAAATAAAATCTGATCCCCAGTAGAATTCCCACTGCCCAACTTAGTCTAAAAGCTAGAGGACCTCAGCACCTCAACTTAAAACCTTCAACACACACAAAATGCTGGTGGAACACAGCAGGCCAGGCAGCATCTATAGGGAGAAGTGCTATTTCCTCGTGTTTGCAACTTAAAACCTTGTCACAGCTTGCAACTTAATTCAGAAGCTGCAGGTTGGCTAAGTACAACCACATATTTTGCTGGCATTTTCTCTATTATGCAAGTATATCAAGATGTCACGCTGACCTGCTAATGTCTCACCTCCCTCCTACACTCCAGTATCAGGTTCACTTTATCATCAAGTCTGGGCTTCTGTTCCCGTTGCCTTTTGCTGTGGGTTCACACAGTAGGGAGGTGTGTTGTGGAGAGGAGAGGAGAATCTGGCGCTGCTGTCTCTAAATGACTACAGCAGCTAAATAAAGCCCAGGAGTCTATTAATTGACAGGAAAATGTTGAACACACTGAAAACCCCTGAGAACTTGCTAAAGTTGTCAAAGCTTTGCATTCTCTAATTTTTGTTCAGAATAAACATAAAGGAGGCAACAGAAATTTGACTTAAAAGATGGAGCATGTTTATACCCAGTGGAATATGTTCAATATTCTCAAACAATTTTTGCATGGTTCTTCAATTCAATGATCTCACCAGAGTAGATGAGGTAAACAAGAAATAGATCATATAAGTTCCATTGTAGTAAGGGCTTTCTACATTTCATTAGGGAACCACAACACTCCATCGGCATTCCAGCTATCAAATCAGAAGGTTTTGGACTTCAGCCTAACACTTAGCTATCTCAATAAAAAGAAGTGGAAGTTCCAGTCTTTGAATGATATCATGAGACTATTAATTGCAACAAAGTAACAAATGTCTCCAATTAGATTCCCCATATAATCTGGGGAAAGTACTGTATTTCACTGAAATACACAAATGATCACAAAGGGAAAAAGCAAACGGCTCACATTTGTGTTTGAATTGTTTTTATATATGTCAATATATTTTTACAGCTGCATTTACAAGCCTCATCATGGGCAGCACTCACTTCCCCATCGTTAAAGGACATATTCCAAAGGTGGTGCCTCATTACTACCATTGGGGAAGAGGTACAGGATGCTCAAAGGTCACAGTAAATTTATGGTCAAGTACGTACAGTGTATGTTACCATATACTACCCTGAGATTCATTTTCTTGCAGGCATTCACAGTACAAAGAAACACAATAGAATCAATGAAAACAAATATGAACAATTGATGTGTAAAAGACAAGAAGCTGTGAAAATACAAAAAAGAGAACAAAAAGTACAATAATGATAATAATAAATAAGCAGTATACATCGAGAGCATGAGTTGCAGAGTCCTGAAAAATAAGAGTTCATGGTCCGTCCATAGGTTATGGAATCAGTTCAGTGTTGGGGTAAGTGTAGGTATTCTCTTTGGTTCAAGAGCCTGATGGTTGAAGGGTAATAACTGTTCCTGAACCTGGTGGTGAGGGACTGCAGGCTTCTATACTTCATTCCCGATAGCAGCAGCAAGAAGACATCATGGCCTGAATGGTGTGGGTCCCTGTGGATTTTTTACAAACGCCTATTTCCCTGCTGTCATCAGATTTCTGAAGGTTCCATGAACCTATGAATACTACTTTGGCACTATTTATTAAAGCTTTCTATATCTTCCTTATTGTACCTTATGGTAATTTTTTTACATTGCACGTACTGCTGCCGCAAAACAAATAACTTCACAACATATGCAAGTGATAATAAATCTAATTCAGATTCTGATTTCATTTCACATATAGCAGTCAAAAATTCTTCAATGTTTCCCATTTTCTCTGTTTCCTTTTAAAAATGTGGCCTACAATTGAAGTCAACAAACTAACTCAACCTGGAGAAACCCCAGACCTCAAGTTTTCACTCTGCATTAACAAGGAAGATTAGAGATCATTGGGCAGGCACTCAAGAGAAATACTTGGAACTAGTGAAACAGATGCGGAAAATCTTGCAGAGATCCAAGTCCATCAGTGGCATGTACAGTACTGGCAGTGTTCTGCCCACACCTTGTGCCAAAAGAATCATGGCTATTGTGTTACAATCCAAACATTATTATTTCCTTGCCTTTCTCACTGCGCCATAACGACGTTAAAGCACACCAAAGGCTGTGGCTCAATCTTTGCACACCACAATGGGCATTTTCCATGCCAGATTTAAGTTAGTAGGTTTCATAAATGTAAGTCTCCAGGGAAATCAATTCTAGCTAAATGCTTCAGGCATTATTCAATATACTCTTGTTGGCCCATTATCAGCTTGTCTTCCCTATGTCTGCACTGTCGCAATGCTCCAAGGGACCCCCAATTTCATCAATTGTATGGTGCTCAATAATGGCAACAACACCAAAATATTAGGAAGGAAAGTACTGGCAGAAATAAAACATGTAAAACTGGAGCCCCTTCCAACAAAACCAACAGTTACACTCAGCAAATGCAGTAATATTTATTAAAAGTACGAAAACAGGCTATTCATTACTGTGCAATGAGCTACTTCTTAGAGAATCTCTCTAGAGCATGGCACATGTCAAGATTCTCAATTCATCCCATTTTTCATTTTGATGTGCAAAGTGCAGATAGACCTTCTGAGACTGAAAAACTGAGTGAGTACAATTGAAACACATCTTTAGTTCCTTAAGCTGAAAGAGACTTTTGCATAGGATCATTTATCGCCTCAAAATTTCCATTAGATAATCAGTTATATTGCACAGTGGCCACATGAGGCAAGTTAAATCATTTTCTGACTTGCCCTATGTTACCCATGACACCTTTGAAAAATACTTGTGGGTTTACTGTCAAGGCTTACACTTAATGAATAATAGCCCCTTAGGAAAGATCAAGAGAATAACAAAAAGTTGCGAGTATTCAATGCATTCAGGAAAGTAAAATAGAAATCAATGGGGCAGATACCTCTCTGTACTTCTCTGGAAGAGTCACCAACTACTTATTGCGCTTCATGCTTGAATTTAACTGCAAAGCTGAGATGGCAGATAATATGAATTAGGAGAATGACTGTGCCAATCAGCCCCTCAATTCTTCTCTGCTATTTGATAATATTGTGGCAGATTAGATTTGGGCCCCAACTACTAATTGTGATGTTTCAGCTCTTTGCTTATTACCTATCTAACTCAGTCTTAAATATATTCAAAGTCTTTATTTTCACATGATTATTTTCAAATCATCCATATATGCCAATATGTTACTTCCTACACCTAAGTATAGTGCTTCTACCAGTTCCCCTTTATCCACAGCAAGTTACATCTTTCAAGACCTTTAATAAAATCAGTTATACATAACTTGCTTTCCACAAAATTGTTTTGACTAAGCGTAAATGCCTTTCGTGCTATAATGTCACACAAACAGTATTCACGTTCATTATTCTCCTTAGACAGATGCTAAGATGACTGGACTGAATTTTCTTGATGTCAGGCTCTCTCTCTTTGAATAAAGGAGCTATATTGCTGCTGGATCACAACTCCATCAATTACCAACTTAAATATATTCAAAGGCTTTTTTTCCACTCCCTATTTATGTTGACTATTTCATTTGAAATATCATGACGATACTTCAAATGATCCATGTGTGCCTGCTGATTGTAATTGTCCAGAACTTTCCCTTCTTTCCAATTCCTAATTATTCAGCTCTTTCTGGGATATTATTTACCGTATATCATTTGTTATGAAGACTGATGCAAAATACCTTTTTAATTCACCTGCTGAGCAAAACTTCATATCACCCTCTCCTTGACAGCATGAAATTGAGAGTTATTATGGTAAGTAACAGCAAACTAATAAATAATGATTGAATGTCAGGCTACCTGATACTCTTGATCATTGCCAAATTCAATCTCTATAACTCAGATGAGATGCTTATGAAAGCTCTTAAAATCAGAATGGAGTGGATACAGACAAAAAGAGGCCTGAACATTGGTCGGACTGCAGAAGCATTTCTAAGCTCCTGGCTGTATGGTATATGGACATTTATTTGACTCTTCTTCCTATAATGACCTGATGGGAGTCACCACTCAAGGAACCAGAACAGTAGTCAGACTTTAGAAATCAATTAGTATTATTACAAAAATAATACGGCTGTTATGCGTGTCCCTTCTATCCACTCTCAACAGACTAAACCAAACAGTCTGGGAAAAAAAGTTATGAGCTGTATTCAGGTATACTTCCTCATCAATTTTAATTGTTTGCCTGTCTGGTTTACCCTCAAACCAGACAAATAGCTTTTTAATCACTCCACTCATTAAGAAAAAAACTAAGAGTCAAGGAGAACAGCAGACATCGATCCAAACAGAAAGTTCAAAGAAAGTTTGATCGAATTTTTTTTTACCTCTGGGGAGACAGAACTACAATTATTACAACATGATGAGAATAGATTTCGCCTTCTGTTGCTTGGCAGTTCAAACAGATAATGACATGACAGTTTACAAAGAGAATTACTCTTGTCTAACCAGACTAACAAAGAAGGAAACTGACCCTGAAATTTGGATTATAAGTACTTATTTTGTAAGCACAAATCATGCATAAATGATATTTAATACAGGTTATAGCTCACCAGCGATCATTTCAGTGTGAAATAGTAGCCATTGATAAATTGAGTTGATCACTTCAGGGCAGGTTTGTGTATCTAAATCTTTTCCAGAATCAGATATACTTCTGATGGTACCATTATTTGCCCATTTCCACCCATGCCAACATAAATTGAAATTCTTGGGTTCAACCTAGACTTCCATTAATAACACTGACAGAAAGGGTTTCCACTCACTAGGTATACAGGGAAAAATGAATCATATTAAAAACTTCCTGAGTGCATGCCATTTCCTGTGAAATTCACATGATTACCCCCTCAGCTCTCAGACAAAGCTGCCAGATGTTTTGCATGACTTGTACTGTCCAGCTGTTTTAGAGATAATGGTTATGAACTCTCACAGTCCTACCCTAGAAACCACCTGCCAATACAATGACAACTATGAAAATCACCAGAACTGATAGAAATACTATTAGTCTTCTGTCCAGGTCACACTGCATCCATGGCTTCAAAAACCCATCATCCACATGAGGTATATTACACAATGCATTCATCAGAAGACAGTGACCAGAGGGGGCACAGCATACTTGGGGGACATGAAATGCAGGGCAACAAGCATTTGGAGCAAGGAGCACAGGAGATAAGCACAGGAGGTCATCAGTGGAAGCCCCAGCTAAACTCGACATTCTGCATCTCTGAGCGAAGTGGAGGATGGAGGATGGCAAGGCAATAAGGAACCCCTGAATAGAAAGATGCTTTCCTTAAAGAAGCTGCTGAACAATGGACCTCAATGCAAGCAAATGTACCTCTCTATGTACAGTGCTTAATAATACCAGAAATCACAGGTAATTCATGGGCAGATAGATAACAAATATTAATTCTTCACATCCTGCACTGAACCACTGATCTATTGCTGAGAGGGCTCAGCATAGCTGTTTTCACTGCCATGTAGATCACCCTGACACATATAATGAAGTCTTAAAAAAAATTTCAGCATTCTTTTCAACTGAGTGGGCATTCTCACATTTGAGATGTGCAAGAGCTGTGTCCTTCTCTGATGGACTCTCACTGTGGTTGCCCTGTTGGTCTCCTAGTTGCTAGCACACAGACATATCACTTGTTTGCTAAATCCCTAGATTTTCTTTCTTTCATTACAGTTTTACCTTGTGTTGTTGCTATCTAGTTGCCCTGGGGAATATGCCTGTCACTAACTGACATGCAAAAAACTGTCAACTGTTGCATTCACTTAGGTTCTGTCCAGTCAGGAATGGGTCCTGATGAGGGGTTGCAGCTGAAACTTCAACTATCCATTTCCCTCCTTAGATGCTGCCTGACCTATCAACTTACTTCAGCTTCTTTGTGTGTTCCCACCATCTGCAATTTCTTGTGAGTGCTAAAATCTTGCTTTAGCCATATTTATCAGCCAATGCTTTCTCAAGTATCTCAAAGTTCTCAATTCCACTATGTTGTGCAAAAAAAAAACAGATGGATGTTATCACTACACAAAACCCAGTTCAGCACACCAAATTTCCAAATTCCAGGCTCTACTTCATAACTTATTTGCACTCTTGAAATAGCAAGCAGTCCAAGTCTTAGCTTATACTGTGATGTTGAGCTATATTCCTGAAACTGTGCCAGTCTCTGAGGTAGAAGAACAACGATGTGTTTTCCAGTACTCATACATCAAGATATGTTTGAGGTAGTGCATGGTTTGGGGCTTAGAGGACTGTACTTTTAATTCTTGGACAATGCATGATATTATACATTTAAACCAGACCTCTTTGACATTCTTCATAACAAAGTTCAGAATGTCATTCATGGATTAATACATTTTAATCAGTACTGAATGAACCTTTGAGCTTTGACTGTTCTCACTCCAGCAACTTTGCTGAAGAATTCTATTCTTGTGCAACATCTCTGTATTCTGTTTGGAGATGGCCCAGTTTTTTTTTTCTGGTAAGCTTCAAATGCTTTAAGGCTATCGAATTTGTGCAATGAGAGGAAAATCATGTAATATTGTATGAATAATCAAAGGATTATTAACTGTGATTCAAGGAGAATAAATAGAAAAGAGCAGATGATATTTAAATTAGACAAGTTCTAAAGACAATTCAATAGTTGGATTGAGATGACAGGTGGATGAACTTGCTTAAACTTCATCCTGCAGGTGACTCCTGCATACTGGCAGACTGCAAATGTGACTCTATTATTAAAGAAATGAGAAAAAGAGAGACAACCTTGAAGCATCAGGTTATCCATATCAGGATACTTAGATGTGATATTAGGATAATACGATTTGGCATGGATTTCTGAATGGGAAATCACATTTGGATTAATCTGTCAGAGCTCTTTGAGGGTGTACTGTACCTACTAAGGTAGGCGAGGTATAGTCAATAGTGATGGTGTACATGGATTTTCTATAAATTCCCACACAGGAAGTTGCTGAACAAGTTTATAGCACATGGTATTGGAGATAATATATTGGCAGAGACACTAGAAAATTAAAAAACACACAAACTGATTCTTACTGCTCAGATCTCCTTTGTCTCCACTCCCCTCAAACCTCCCTTGCTCTCCTGACCTGGGAAAAATAATTCTGACTATCTACCCTATAAAGACCTTCATAATTTTATAAACACCTACAAAGTCACCCCTCTGTAGTCTACATTTCAGGGAAAATAAACCAAGCTCAAAGGTTTCACCACCAAAAACTTGTTACAGATCTCCATTCAGAGTAACACCCGTCCACTACTACTCTATGCTTCCAATCAGCCTTCCAATTTTGGATCCAATAGCATATAGAAAATGTGAGATTATCTGCTTAGGTAGATCAAATAGAAAGACAATGTTCTTTAAAATGATAAAAGATTGAGAAATCTTGATTTAAAAGGGATTTGTGCGTCCCAGAACGCACGTCACTGACATGCAGGTGAAGCAAGCAATTAGGAAATTAGATGCTAGGTTAGCCATTGCAGCAAGACAACTTGACCACGAGGATAGAGATATAAACTTTGTTGTGAGCACACCTGAAATATCGCATACAGTTTTGGTCTTCTTAACTAGAGGAAGATATACTCACTACAGAGGCAGTCCCGCAAAAACTCACTAAACTAGATCTGGGAATGCCAAATTTATGATATATGCAGAGGCTGAGTCAGTTTGGGCTTGATACTTCTAGAATGAAGGGTGACATGATTGAAACCCAAAATTTCTACAAGACTTGACAGGATAGATGCAGAGAGAGCATTTCCCCAACTAGGGAATTTAGAAACTGGGGTTAGAGTTTTAAAATAAAAGATGGACCATTTACAACTAAATGTGAATATATTTCTTCACTCAGAGAGTGTTGCTGCTATGGGACTGTCTTCCCCAGCAGGCAGTGGAGGCAAAGTCACTGATTTCATTCAAAACAAGGATGGCAGATTTCTAGACATTTGAGCAATGAAAGGTTATTTGTTAAAGGGAAAAAGAATAGTATATGAGATAAAGATCAGACATTTTTATGTTCCATTCCTTAATCCATCTTTAGAAAGTAAAATTTCAGGCATGTAAGAGCTGAGTTAGGGTTATGGAACTTCTAAGAAAGGTGAGACTTCTACCTTTTGATGCAAATACCTTTTAACATGGCTATTTGCTTCTAATTTTCAGTACTGGTACGAAATGTCTAAGCTATACTAATGGCCATAGATTCTTAATGGACTATCTGCACATGGATTAAAGCTGAAATCAATTAACATAGCTACATTAACTAAAAAAATTAAGAAAGCAAGGTCAGACAGCACATCCATGAACATGAAATTCATTCATAATGCACTTTCACTAAAGAAGGCCTGAATTTTCGAAACTGATGGGCTGACTCAAGTAGAACAAGCTAGGCAGTTTAAATGCTTCAGCACGGACTAAATGAGCCAAAGGGCCTGTTTCTGTGCTGTATTTTTCTAGGAAACTAAGCTTGAAGGAGGTAAATAGTTTGGTTAAGCACCAGATGTTGTGAATTCAAACAATAAAAAGGCAGAAAACTGCTTGAATGAGTCTAAATTGCTCTCTATCACAACGTTTCTGATACACACATATCAACTCAAATAACACGAGCAATTGAAAGAAATACTTAACAGATCAAGCAGCATCTGTGGACAGAGGAAGAGACTCAATGCTTCAAGTTGATAACCAATGCTGAATATTTCTAGCATCATCTGCTTTTATCTCCTGCTCAAACCTCATTCACATGAACTGAAATGAACAGAGACACTGTAGACATTACAAGCTCTATTGAGAGATGTCTTCCACAGCTGAGTGCACCATTTCTGTTTCATTGCTCAGAATCAACAACCTGACTACTTTGTAAGAAACTAAAAACAAGCCAAAAATTTTGAGTGCATGCATAAATTGATTATGACATCCCCATTTTCTTATTTTCCTCGATCTTCCTTAGTTGCACTATGGCTTTTCACATGGTCAACTATCATCATTACATCATTAGACAACTTTCTTCATTGGTATCTAGCTAACTTGGATTGCTTCACTTGACCTCACTCCTAATAATCCAAACATAGCCCCGGCAATATCACCTCCTCCATCTCACATTACTGCAGTGATACGTGTGATAGAGTCCCAAAAGGATCTATCTTTAGATGCCACTGCTTTGTTATTCATGTGTTGTATTTCTGGTGACATCATCCTTACAAATGGGTTCTGCCATCGGACATCACATGAGCACCGACTGACTGCAAGTCTATCTATCTATTAACTCTCTCCACACTGTACTGCCTCAACAGTCCCTGTCCTGGATGAATTAAAATACCCTTCAGATGAACACTGGGGAAGAGCAGCACTCATTTCTGGTTGCAACAAGAAACTTTTATCATTTGTCTCAGACTAAAGCAGCTAATGTCACATTCATTCTATTAATTTTCAGTATCATGTAATCTCTGTTGCCAATACCATTGCTCCCAGCACTCATGGAGATGGGTATGTGAAGTAAGTGGGTGAATATGTTCTTAAACATACATCCTTGCATTTGCCAACTTTAGCCTTAACTTTTTCAGTCTTTTCCTGTCTACTCTTAGCTTCTTGATTTCCATCTTAGCTCATCCAAAATTCTGCTGCCTATAGACCATCCAGAACCAAGCCCTACACAGTCATCAAATTAATCCTTATGGTCTTTCAAGGCTTCAGATTACTAAAACCTCAAATTCAGAATTTCTGAGTTGAACTTATTTCTTGGTTATATTTATTCCTATCATCATGGCCTCTTCTAGCCTTGTTGTCAGCAAGTGCTCTCCACTCCCCCCAAACGGTCTTCTCTTCTCACATTCTCTCTGCCTAGGTACCATCATGTGCATTAATCCTTTAGGCCCCATGTGTTGAATGCACCTTCTGTAGTTAACAGTGGCAGCCTGCCATTGGCCATTGGTTCAGTAGTAGGGACAACATCAGGATATTTAAGGTCAATTAAGGGAAGTATGTACCGTGGCATTAGTAGATGCATCAAAGTCACAACCTTGCATTTACTGTAAATAATACTGCAAAATATAGAATTTCACAGGAGTCTAATCAGTGTGGATGACACTAAGCTTGGCCAAAGAGCTATGCTTTAAAGAGATTAATGACAATATGTTCAATCTGGAATTTCCGTGATTTACAGTCTAGACAGCTGAAGAATTGATTAATACAGGCCATCCCTGAGTGATGAATGGGCTCCATTTTTATCTTCACTTTTGTCCATTATTCAGAGATTACACAAAAATCACTTGTTATGATAATTATACATCCACAGTATAGTACTGAATGACATCTGAGGCATGTAAGATTGATAAGAAAGAACAATAATTGAAAGTGGAAATAGAGTGTGAGAAAGAGGGGGGGAAACTAGTTCTTGCATTCACAGTAATGAATATATTCAAGATCCATGATTGCTTATTGTAATTCTTCCGTACATGAATGTAAAGGAGAACAAAATGATTGCTATTCCAGATCTGTTGCTACATTAAAATAACCATAAAGAACGTAACAAAAAACAAAACAATATATGTATGTTGGACTTCTGAATTTAATTATGTTGTGAGAGCTTGTTCATAAGTATGTAAGGTTGAGCAAAATCCGTGACACCAGAATTGAAGAATCTGGAAATCTGTAGAGATCATTCATCAATTTATTACTTTTTAATAGTATTATTTTAAAATAGAGAACAAGTTGTTTGATAATTATGAACTTTAAGCATATCAATTGCAAAGTGCTTTCCATTGAAAAGAAGTTTTGAAAGAATTTAAATATGTTTCTCTGGAAAATGACTGAGGATTTAATGAAGAAATGCAGATTTTTGAAAGTAGAGTTTCACATTAAATACTCCAATAATTTCTGAAATAAAATACCAGTGTCTTTCTTCCTTTCTGAAAGTGCTATTATTCTTCATACATGATTGTGCCTTATCATGCGTATTGGGATTACAATATTTTTTGAATAATATGTTCAAAGGTCTACTGTAACACACTAAATCTGCCAGACGATGCTGAGGATGTTCTACGAGTCTGTGGTGGCCAGTGCTATCATGTTTGCTGTTGTGAGCTGGGGCAGCAGGCTGAGGGTAGCAGACACCAACAAAATCAACATACTCATTCGTAAGGTCAGTGATGTTGTGGGGGTGGAACTGGAGTCTCTGACGGTGGTGTCTTAAAAGAGGATGCTGTCCAAGTTGCATGCCATCTTGGCCAAATGTCTCCCATCCACTCCATAGTGTACTGGTTAGGCACAGGAGTACATTCAGCCAGAGTCTCATTCCGCCGAAATGTGACACTGAGCGTCATAGGAAGTCATTCCTGCCTGTGGCCATCAAACTTTACAACTCCTCCCTCAGAGTGTCAGACACCCTGAGTCAATAGGCTGGTCCTGGACTTAGTTCTACATGGCATAATTTACTTATTATTATTTAATTATTTATGGTTTTACATTGCTATATTTCTACACTATTCTTGGTTGGTGCGGGATCAATAAAGTATGTCTGTCTGTCTGTCTGTAAATGCTCCTGACATCCAGAAATTTGATTTTTTTTTCTAAAATCGTATTCCTTAAAAAATATTAGTTTAGTGAATTATTCAAAGACTAATTATATATATGTATAGAATGTTTAGAAAAGATGGCACTTTTTCTTGTACTGTGGACTAGCTTTATAATTCCTGATTTTAAAAACTTGTATTAACAAACTAAGATAAAATGCTACAGATTAAAGTGCTGACTGATGGTTAAAGGATAGAAACTCCATTTGGCAATGATTAATACAAGTACTGAATATGTTTGTCCCAGATTGCTTTCTCTGCAATTTTGGCAGAGGTTTTAATCCAATCAAGATACAGTAAATTTGTTTATGCTTTTATTAAACTAACAATAAGGGGTTTGATATAGACATATTACAATCTACCTCACTGTCTACCTGTACTGCTTTTCCTCTCTGCAGTAGTATATACATTTTGCACTCTGTTATTGTTTTACTTTGCTCTACCTTAATGCAGGGTATTAATAAATTAATCCGTATACAAGATATGTTTTCCTCAAGATACAAGATATGTACCTCAGTCAATAATAAACCAATTTACCAGTTTAAATATTCATACAATAACATTGAAAACCACTTCATCTTTCAATAGATAAGTCACAAAGCAATAAGGAACTTTAATTTTAAAAGTCTCAGGGTAAGTAAGGAAAGTAAGGAAAGACTGAGGTGCAAACAGTTGTCTGGAAATTGACTGCATGCTGCTGTTTATCCTAGCATCACATAACCAGATAATGACTTATCTCGAAGTGCAATGGAACACGGGTCAGCTTGCACTACTCTAGAAGTGCAACAGGCAGGTTGATTTGCTTTTTCTATGCAAGAAGTGCTTCAAGTGATGCCATTCACTGTGCAGAATCATCAAGGAAACTAGACCCTGATGTTCCAAGAAAGACCAGCATTGATCATCAATGCTCACTCGCACATGTACCCACCACACTTCTATGCCCCAACAAGAATCCAGTTCCCTCACCTAGCAATCTCCTCTCCTGACCCTACAAGCTTCTGAGGTTCCAAACACCCCTGAGACACAGATCACAGACCTGGTCCCCTGAGCTCCAACTCGCTGACTCCCCACGAGACTTCCAAGGCAAATCTTACACCACTGCAGTACAAGGGCCTGACCTCCTGGCAACAACCTGGCAAACAGCAACCCTTCTCATGGCTCATTCCAGGTCTTGATCTTCCAGCAACTCATCCCAACCATTGTACAAGCACCACCATCAATCCCACCGATAATTCTCAACTAGAAATCCGACTGCCATTAATGGAAAGCAACCTGCAGGCACTGAAATCTGAAACAAAGACAGAAATAACGAATTAACTCCGCCGCTCACGTAGAAAGAGAAATCTGCCGATGTTCTGGATTAAGGAAGGGTAATTGATCTGATCTGAAACATTAGCTGTTTTCTCTTTCCATGGATGCTGTTTCACTGGCTGTGTTCTTCCAGCATTTCTGCTTAGTTCCAATGCCGACATTGGGTGCATGGTAGCATAGGGGTCAGTGCAACATTATTACAGCTCAGGACGGCGGAGTTTCAATGTTCAATTCTGGCACCATCGGATTGTGTGGGTTTTACCCGGTTTCCTCCCACGGTCCAAAGACATACTGGGTATGTTAATTGGTCACTGTAAATTGTCCTTTGATTAGGTAAGGTTCACTGGGGTTGTTGGGGTTGCTGAGGTGGCATAGCTCAAAGGGCCAGAAGGGTCTATTCCACATTATATCACTAAATAAACATTTAGTCTCAGCTGGCATATTTATCATCATATACTGTTTGCACCTCAGATACTCCTGATGCCTACATCAACATTATAATAGCCACTGGCATGTACAAACATGTTGCCCAACAATTAGGAGGGCAACACTTTCATGCTGGGGAAGGACACATATGCCATAAGATATTGTCGTCCTGAGCTCCTAATTTAAAGCAAAAAGCAAAGCAAAAAATTCTATATCCACTTCCTGGAATGTTTCATTTATTAAAGTTATGGTTGAACAGTCCTTATCACCAACTTCCTATGGTAGCTTCTACACTGATAATTTGTTCTTGGATTTCAACACCATGATTTAAGTCTCACTGAGGATACAAGTTGGGGGAAGATACGGGTATCTCAATGGGACTGTGGCTGGCTGAAATATTCAAAGATGGAAACATAAGCAGAAGCAAATTCATCCATTATCTTTAGCTGTTTGTGATTTATTTTGACATACGCTCAGTGGCTGCATATTACTGGCCATTGCCAGTACGTCTGTATGTCAATGGTCTTCTGCTGCTGTAGCTCATCCATTTCTGATCTTCTGCACACCACTGTTGTAACGCATTGTTATTCGAGAAACTGTTGCCTTCCTCTCAGCTTGAAGCAGTGTGGCCACTCCCTTCTGACCTCCCTCATTTACAATCCATTTTCACCCACAGAATTGCCACTCACTGCATGCTTTTTGCACCATTCTCTGTAAACTCTGGAGATTGTTGTGCTTGAAAATCCCAGGAGATCAGCAGATTCTAAGGTACTCAGCCATCCTGTCTGGCACCAGCAATCACTCCACAATCGAAGTCACTAAGACCACATTTCTTCCCCATTCTGATTTTTGGTCTGAACAACAACTGAACCTCTTAATCATTTCTGCATGTTATTTTGCACTGAATTGCTGCCACACGATTGGCTGATTAGATATTTGCATTAACGAGTTGAGTAAGTTATCTAAATATTAAGTTAATGGCTATCCAAGAAATCAGTTAAATTATTGAAATTGGAAAAGCTTTTTCCTCAGAATAACCTTAAATGCAGATTGATGAAGCTTTTATGTACAAAATAATTTCATCTCCTCTCCTGTATTGCCTCTTACCACTTCCACATTTATGTGAAAATATCAACTGGTTGCCATATTTTAAAGCTCACGCTCTACTCCACTGACCTCAAGCATGTCTGGGTCAATTTCTGCTTGATTATAGTGAGATATTAGTTGGATTAATCAGTGCAGTTATGGTGTTAGCCAAGGTATCTTCCAAAACAGCCATGACTGGCAACACATGTACACAGCTACCGCCTGGAAGACCCGAGCAAATCCTGCTAATACTCTCAGGTTCAATCCTCACGGCTCACTCTCGTCCAAATACAACTTATCACCAGAATCCAGTTACTGACTGAGGTGAATGATTATGAAGAATTGCAAATTAACTTTGGCATTAGTGATTGACTGATAAATATACGTATGTGAAAATGGTATTGAAATATTCTAAAATGTACAATTAGTTCACTAATGTTTGTTGATGCTGCCAAAATGTGTGCTTATCGTAGTCAGACCTTATTGCTCAAACCTGTCCCATCAAGCCTCAGCCACAGCATTAAAATGATCTGATAGTGATTAAACTCTTCGCAGTGGTAGCTTGTCTAGTGCCCAGGATGTGTTCCCAGGTACTTGAGAGGGTTCAATTTAGACATACTTAGAGAGACATGCTTTACTGGCAGTACACTCTTGAATTGGGTTGGGGTAGATTACTAACATGGCAGTATTGCCTCATGGCTTATTGCAGAGTCTGGCCATAAGAGCTGGTGTTGGCCAGACTGGGACTGCACTGTGCAGCCACAAGGCACTGAGCTGGGGGACTCAGGACTTCACCCTGCCAAAGAGGCTGGGCAGTCTGTAAACAAATGATGACACAAAGTCAATATAAGCAAGTTATTTAAACAATCAGTGATTAATCACTGACCTGGAGCTTGTGATGACAATGACGCAGGTCTTAACAGCATTTATCATAATAATTACGGCAATATCTGGAGCAGGGATAAAGAAGTCCAACCACAGCATTTAGTGAATGGTTACAACTCTATAGAGGGTACTGGTTCACAGCTCTCCTGAACAGAATCTGCAGAAATTTGTCAACGGGCAAGAATGTCAGGTTTTCAGCAACAATTCTTGTTTATGAGACCTTAAGGTGTTGTATTGCTGCATGAATTGTAACTAACTGTGTAATTATATTTTAAATTGTATAATATTTTAAAGATCCTTCCGCTTCTGGGTTCAAAAATCTAATTTTGTGCACACAAGTTGAACTTTATTTTGATAAATATTTCAAAATTCTATACCAGATTAAATGTAAAAAAAATATTTTTCTCCTTTTTTTATATTACAGCTTCTATTTTATCCTCAATGTAGGTTCTAAAATTTATTTGATAAGAATATATGACAGGAGCAGAAGCAGGTCATACAACTCCCCCAGCCAGCTCCACCATTCCATAAAATCACAGTCGATCTGATCTTATGTTTCAACTCCATTTTTCCTTGACACCCTCTCCCCCATCATTCTCAAATCTCACAAACATGAAGCTGGGCAGGATTCACCTTTCCGGCACAATTTACCACAGTCTATTTGTTATGAAGTACAAAATCCATGCAAATGAATTAATTTTTCATGTTAACTATGAAAGCAGAAACCCTTGAATCATTTCAGATGTAGTTGGATGCTTTAAGTGGGGTCTCCAGATTCAGGTGGTAGGTTGAATTATGGTGAAGCTGATTCATAACTGGTTTATGAAGAGGAAAGGTCCTAGTACTAGGCAAAGAACCTGGTGCATAAGCATTTCAGAGACAGTGACCACATCTTCCTGACCTTTACTAATCTTGAATAGGGATAAGAGCAAAAGTATTGAATTGGGGAAGGGTGAATTATGATGCTATTTGGAAGGAACTTGGGAGCATAAATTGGGAACAGATGTACTCAGGGAAATGAGCATTGGAAATGTGCAGGTTGTTCTGAGACAACATGCGTGGGTTTGTCCAATTCAGGCAGGGAAAGGTGAAGGAACAATGGTTGACAAGAAGTTAGAACATCTAGTCAGGAGGAAGAAAGGAGCTTACATCAGGTTTAGGAAGCAAGGATCAGACAGTACTCAGGAGAGCTATAAGGTAGCCAGGAAGGAGCTTAAGGAGGGACTTAGGAGAGCAAGAAGGGGACATGAGATGGCCTTTGTGAGTAGTTTTAAGAGAAACCCCAAGGCATTCTACATGCATGTGAAGAATAGAAGGACCACTAGAGTAAGGGTAGGACCAATCAGCGACAGAAGAGGATGCATGTGTCTGGAGTTGAAGGAGCTATGGGAGGTCCTTAATGAACACATTGCTTGAGTATTCACCAACATGAGGGACCTTAATGAATGTGAGGACAGTATGAACAGGCTGATATGCATAAACATGTTGATGTTAAGAAAGGAAATGTGCTGGAACTTTTGACATACATTAGGATAGACAAGTGCCCCGGGATCAGAGAGGATATAGCCCAGGATGCTATGGAAAGCAAGAGAAAAGATAGCTGTGTCTTTAGCAATGACCTTTATGTTCTCACAGGCCACAGGATAAAATAAGAGTAAAAGTAAAAGTAAATAAGGGTAAAACAAGATTAAAAGCAGCAAATGTTATTCCTTTGTTCCAGAAAGGTAACAGCAATACAGACCATTGAGTCTTGCATTAGTAGTGGACAACTATTGGAGAGGATTCTTGGAGATAAGATTTATGAGCATTTGGACAATTAGGAATAGTCAGCTTGGCTTTGTGAGGGTCAGATGGTGCTTCACAGGCCTAAATGAATTCTTCAAGGAAATGACGAAGTAAGTTAATGAAGGTAGAGCAATGGATGTGGCGTAGTTGGATTTTAGTAAGGCATTGGGCAAGGTTATCCATGGTACGCTCATTCAGAAAGTTAGGAGGCATGTGATCCAACATTACTTGGATATGTGGAATCAGAACTGGCTTGCTTGTAAAAAGCAGAGGATGGTAGTGGAGGGAATGTATTCTGTCTGGAGGTCGGTGACCAGTGGTGCCCTGTAGGGATCTGTTCTGGGACTCCTGCTCTTTATGATTTTTATAATTGATTTGGATGAGGAAGTAGGATGGACTGGTGAATTTGTAGATGACGTTCACGAAGGTTGGTGGTGCTATGAATAGTGTATAAGATTGTTGTAGATTACAGTGGCACATTGATAGGATGGAAAGTGGCAAGTAGCAGATGGAGTTAAACCCCAAAAAATGTGAAGTGATTCACTTTGGAGGATGAATTTGAAGGCAGAACTCAGGGTTAATGGCAGGATTCTTAGCAGTGTGGAGGAACAGAGGGATCTTGGGGTCTACCATAGATTCCTCAAAGTTGCCACACAAGTTGAGAGTGTGCTTAAGAATTGTATGGTGCATTTGCCTTCATTAGTGAGGGGTCTGAGTTCAAGAAACATGAAGTAATGTTGCAGCTCAGTACAACTCTGGTTGAACCACACTGGGGTTATTGTGTTCATTTCTGGTCAGCTCATGATAGGAATGAAGTGGAAGCCTTAGGAGGGTGCAGAGGAGATTTACCAGGGTTCTGCCCTGATTGCAGAGGACAGGTTGAGTGAGCTAGGGATTTTCTCTTTGGAGCAAATGAGGCTAAGAAGTGATGGAGGTGTACCTATGAGGAAGTAAGAAGAAAAGATAGAGTGGACAACCAGCAACTTTTTCCGGGGCGGAGATGGCTCTTACAAGAAGATACAATTTTAAGATGATTGGAGGAAAGTATAGGAGGATGTCAGAGATAGGTGCTTTTTCTTTTTTACATAGAGTGATGGGTATATGGGGCATTAGACATTTAGAGACTCTTAGATATGAAAGAAAAATAATGAAGGTCTACATGGGAGAGAAGGGTTAGACTGACCTTGGAATAAGTTAAAAAGGGTCTGTACTGTTCTATGTTCTATGTGAGAATCCATGACTAGTTTTCAGATTGTCTAATGAATGATGGTGAATAAATTGTATATCTATAAATAAATATGAGAATGGAAAAGGGTTCCAGATGTTTAAAATTAGTGTGCAAATTACTGCACATTGCTGGTGATGCTAATATTTGATCATATCTATTGAAACAATTGATTGTATTTAATGCATTTCTGATAAGATTGAACAGTGTAGTAGGAAGTTATGCTGTTGTCCTATGAGTAAGAATTGCATGGTTGAAGGCATTATTTCTTCTCTAAAATCAATGCAACTATCTATAATCCCTCAAGCAGGGCGGTGGAGTTAGCTGGGAGCAGTGAAATGCCGACTGAGGGAGGATGCCGGTATGGAGCAGAGACAATGGTGGTGATCAGCCCATTGGCAGTGGAGACAGGGTACATTTAAAGTTGTTTTCATTGTGTACAGTAGAATATTAGGGTAGTGACCGATCACATTGGTCAAATAGGCTTCAAATAGTTACCTTGCAGTTGTGGTCTTTATTGATTCCTTTAAGGATTCCTTGTCGAGCTGCATTTTCTGCCAAAGACTGCTTGCTATTAGCCACGATAAGGCAAGCTAAGTATAGTGCATGGGGTTTTGAGTAGGCATTAGGACCACTATGTGAATGTAAATGCTGAATTGCAGTTTCCATTGTAGGCCCAGTTGACATCCTTTTTCTCCTTTATCAGTGCCGCAAGCGGTGTACATTTAGCATTCATTTCTGGAGGACTAGAATATAAAACAAGGATGTAATGCTGAGGCTTTATAAGGCATTGGTCAAGCCACATTTGGAGTATTATGAGCAGTTCTGGGCTCCATATCTCTTAGATATGTACTGGTGTTGGAGAGGATCAAAAAGATATTCATAAGAATGATTGCGGGAATGAAAAGTTTAATATAGGAGAATGGTTCGATGGTCCGAGCCTGCACTCAGTGGAGTTTAGATGAATGAGGGGGAATCTCATTGACACCCATCAGAGATTGAAAAGCCTGCACTAAGTGAACCTGGAGAGAATGTTTCCAATAGTGGGAGTTTTTAGGACCAGGGAGCACAACTTCTGAATAGAAGGACATCCCTTTAGAACAGAGATGAGGAGAAATTTCTAGCATGGTGAATCTGTGGAATTCATTAGCACAAACGGCTGCAGAGACCCTATGGGTCTACAATACTTCCCAGCTATCATAATGGAAGCATGATTTGTTCAGCTCCTGAGAAATAGTTGCTGTGTGGATTAATATCTAGAATCCTATGTCTTTAATTGATAAATATTAAGCTCATAAATTTACTTCTATTAAGAAATAGGTACAAAAGGAAGGAACCTTAATTTCCCTATTAATAAATAGATCATACTGATGTTAAAAGCTGATTTTATACATCAGGCCTTGCATTTGATGTATTCCTGATTTATTATGGAAGAGCAGCAGGACTAGGATAAACTAGCATAGGATTATTACTGTATATAAATTTGAGCACTTGCCATAACATTTCATAAAACCTTACTCTGAAGAATGGCTATGTGAATAAATTACCAGTGGCTAGAAGATTTCTCTCCAGTAACTTGTGAAGATTATTTAATATATTTGTTTAATTAGAACCAAAAACAAATTAATGGGAAGACTCATCTGTTTTACATTTCAGAAAACCCAAAATAATCTATTCAAAAAGTGATTCAATTAAAGACTAAAAAAACAGCAGCTTCAAGTTAAATGTATCATTAAATACAGATGAGGCAGTTTTCATGTTACACTTATACACAATAGAAGAACTCTGGAATCACAAAATGGTGCAGCACATGTTGCTGTAGTCTGTCAGCATCTCTTTCAAAGAGCAGGTTTCCCCCTTCAAATATTTTCCCTCTTAACACATTTACACTGCTCACATTTGAAGGTTATTTTTAAAACTGTTTTCCCTAGATTATCTGGAAGTACATTCCCATTGCATTCTGGCTTATTACAGAAATATCTTTTGTTCCTGATTTTTTATTCAGTTACATGTGCTTAGAGGGCTGTTTCCTAACATAATACTAAATAAGATAAATCAACAAATAATGTGCTTTTTAAATTATGTATAGGCACTGCAGATAGAATTCTACAATGTCACATATTTGGTACGGGACTTCATCTTGCTTTGAACACCTGACTTTTTTCCTTCACATCTCATTGGTGCAAAGTTTGTTTTAAAAGGGTTGTGATCCACTTTATTTCTTGTGATTATAAATCTCACCTTTCAATTTTCCATGGAATTAACAATTCTGGCTGCATAGCACATTGAAAATTCATGGAGTTAATTTCTATTGAAATATATATCCATATAGTACATATATGGGAAAATTAGAACTAATTATCAATATACCAATCTTGTAATTGTTTATAGTATCATTCAATTTCTAGATTAAAAATGGCTTGTGTCCCTATTATCTGCACCTTTAAGTTTTACCAGCTTAAACTCTCCCCCGCCCAATCTCCGCTCCACTGGGAAGATGCTTATCGCCTAGTATCATCTCAGTAAGTAAAAATACCTAGTAAAAAACATGGCATCTGTCATTAAGGACCCACATCACTTAGGACATGCCCTTTTCTCATTGCTACCCTCAGTGAGGAGGTACAGGGGCCTGAAGACATTTCAGGAACAGCTTCTTCCCCTCCGCCATCGGATTTCTGAATGGACAACAAATCCAATATTTTTTGGTTTCTTTTTGCACTATCGATCTAATTTAAGATTTTAAATATATTTTTCTTACTGTAATTTATGGCTTTTTATTATTATCTATTGTAATGTACTGCTGCTGCAAAGCAACAAATTTCATGATTTTAAATCTGATTCTGTTTCCTATTTTTTGGCAACTGAGTCAATACTAGTCAGTTTTTGGCCAAAGATAGAATAACAGGCAAAAATTAATTGCTTTCATACATACCCATTTCATGGAATCACAAATCCTACAAAGCCAAAGTAGTTTATATACCCATGCCACTGATGATCAGGTATCAACTGAACAAGTTTCTCTGTTCCTGACATAACTGTGTTATTGATGATGGTAGTGGCTCTATCCAAACTACATTACAGTGTTGAACTATATATATATTGTTTTAAAATAACGTGCAATAAGGATGCACACAGTACAAGTCATGTGTAAAGTAATTGTTCATGAATTCTGAATCTCCAGCACGCTGATTGATCCAGTGTACTATTTGTTCTCAGCCTCCTCCTCCCTAACAATTTTTAAAATAAATTGATGAATTTAACTAATTACCCAGTTAAGTCATTGTGAGGGGTTTGCACTGGAAGTTAATAGCATGCGTATCTGTTTGCAAAAAAAAAAGTCAGCTTTGGCACATCTGGGAGCAGGCTTGTCTGCATCAGACAGTTCTAGGTTCAGGACCTACTCCAGGCAGAGAGCAGGAAACTCCATGTTCACTTGGTAGCAGAGCACTGAGGGAGTTCTGCACTGTTGGAAGTGTCACCCAGGTGAGAGGTGAAAACAAATTCAAATAGGTACAAATCTTCCTCATGCTTGGAGTACTTTGATGATGAAGATTTTTTTTGAACTGCACACATTTAATTTTTCATTACATTTGCTTGCTAAATGTCTTTTCCTTCTCTTTTAAACCAATTTTAATTTTGCCTCAATTTTTTTTCTGTAACTAATTTGCCTCTAGTAATCCCTTTTCTTCATTCCCACTCATTCTTTCTCTGTTGTACAGCTCATCGGTTAAGTACCATGGCAAGCTTGTTTTTCCAGCAGGTACAACACAAGGCATGGGGGTCAGCATCTAGCTGTATGGAACCACACTTGCCTGACCCCTTACTTATCCAGTCAATCATAGCCAGAGAATTAACAAGTAGAGGACAAGTCTAACTGATGTGGAATCTCTAATCAATATTAAAATTTTATATTTATATCTATTGTCAACAAGCCTCAGTCTGAAAAGTTCTGTTCAACTAAACGTGACCTTGGTAGATGCTTATGCTGACTCCTCATAAGTGTGCAGATATCCATTTAATTTTTTTATACACTTGCATCATTCATTTAATGAGAAAGAGCTCTACCCTGTCATAGCTCCAAACCAATTTTGACCATCTGTCTTTCTGAAGTCAAAAATGCTGCTTAACATAGGGAGTTTTCCTAGAATGTTCTTTAGTTGCTGACTTCGGTATCTCAGAGTTCCAGCACTGATTTCTATTTTGCTTTCCTCTCATCTCTGATCTCATCCATTTTGCTATTTACTTCTTCTCCAGCAGATCACCTGCGATTAGAGGCTTAAAGAGTCATACAGAACAGATATAGGCCCAAATCCACACTGAACATTTACCCATCTACACTAACCCCATTTGCCAATAACAGCTCAGTATCCTTCTATACCTTACCTACTTGGGAGCATGTTTAAATGTTCCTTAAATATAGCAATTATATCTGACTCTCCCACTTTGTGTAACAATGAATTTCATATAGTAACCATTTTCCATGCAAAACATTTTATTCTCAAATCCCCTTTAAAACTCCTTTCTCTCCCACTAAACCTTGGTCCTCATATTTTTAATAGCCCTCTCATGGGAAAAAGTTCTGACTATCTACCTCATCAATGTCTCTTATAATTTGACATCTATTAGGTCTGCTTGCAGCTTCTTTCACTTCAGGGAAACCAAGCCTAGTCTACCTAATATTTCCCTCTAACTAAAGCCCTGTAATCCAGGCAATATTCTGGCAAATCTCCACTGCACTCTCACCAGCTCAACCAGATCTTTTTCATAGCTAATAAAGGTGGTCTAATCAATGCTTTCCAAAATTACAACATAGCATTCCAAATTTTATATTCTATGCCCAAACCTATCAAAGCAAAAATACTCTATGCCTTCTGCTTCACCCTATCTGCCTGTATTGCCACTTACAGAGAACTATGGACATCTCTGCTGCCCTTCTTAAATAAAGGAACAACGTTAGTGCTATTCCAGTCTTCTAGCATTTCAGCTATGGCTAAGAAAGATGCAAAAATCTCCAACAAGATCTCAGTTATCTCCTCCCTTGCATTCTAAAGCAATCTGGGATAGATCTCATATGATCCTGGGCATCTATATTGACCCTTATATGTCCTATATCATCTACAACATTCTACTTCTTAGTCTTGACCTGCTCCAATTAATCACATATTCCTCCTTGAGCTTATATTCTATTCCCTTCACTTTCATGAATACAGTTGAGAAGCATCCATTTAGGACTCTGCCCTTGTTCCACACATGGATTATTCTTTTGGTACCTAAGGAAACCCATTCTTTTCTTGGCTGTCCTTTTGCTCCTGGTATAATTTTATCTGGGACTCTGCTGAATCTTAATTCCAAAGCTCTATATTCTTCTGGAGGCTCCATTGACACCATTTGCCTATATATGCCAAATGGTTTCAATTCTTGACACCAATAAAACATTCAACTTCATCCAAGGTTCTCTAACTTCGCCATCTCTGCCTTTCACCCCTACCGGAATAAGCTGGCCCTGAATTCTTACTCATTTTTTCTTAAGGCCCATTCTTCTCCCCAAGGATTAGCTTTCAATCTATATTTGCCACGTTCGCTCTTACACAACTGAAATTAGCCATCCCCCATTTCAATGCCTTAGCTTAAGAAATAAACACATCCTTTTCCAACCTTCAAACCTGGGGAGTTATGATAACTGTTCCCAAGCAGTTCCTCTGCTCACATTCCACTACCTTCCCAATTTCACTCAAGATAACTTCAAGTACTGGCCCATCTCTAGTCAGATTCTTTCTACATATTGTTTTCACAAATGTTCTTGCATGCATTTAACAAATTCTGTCCCATGTAAGCCCCTTGCACTAATACAATCCCTGTCAATACTGGGGAAGTTAAAATCCCCTACTATTGCCCTTGCACCTTTCTGCAATATGACGACACGTATTCCTTAAATGTCTGCTAGCCATTGGGATGTCTAGTGAAATCCAGCAAAGTTATTGCCGTTCTCTTATTCCTAAGTTCTGCCCATATGAATCCTGAAGAGGCAACCCCTCCAAGATATTCTCTCTAGGCAATGTCAGGTTCTCATTAATCAGTAGTGTGACTACCCTCCGCTTTGACAATCCTATGTGTCATTTTTGAGACAACTGCAACATTAAGCACATAGACCTGTCCTTCCCTAAACCGCATTTCTGTGGTTGCACTAACATCAAAGATCCAGGTACCGATGCATACACTGAGCTCATCAGAATACCTGTGAGCAAAGCTCCTTGTATGCAGTTAACCCCCACCCCCACATTCTCTATCCTGCCTCAGTCTCCTCAGCCCGCTTAATGTCAATTTTTCCTCTACATTCCTCGATTTTCCCTCTACATTCCTGTCTCACAAGTAAGTCTGATGAGCTAAGAGTATGGATTATCACCTCAAATGATGATGTTACTGCACTGTTATTATGCTTTCCACATCAACACTCATCCACCTGCCGAATTAATTTAATTTTTCCAAGTACAAAGATTCATAAACCTTCGCTCCCTCTTAGCTAACACCGATACCAATCTTAGTCTGAATAGATCAAACATCCCTTTGAGTTCTCCATTGAAATTAAAACAAGCTTGTTCCCTTTGCACAGAAACTGTCTGATCTGCTGACTATTTTCAGTGTTTTCCTTTTTTCATTTAAAACGATGACATGGTAAATCAGGAAAACTGTAATGCTGCAACTCTTAGGATGTTCTTACAATAAAATGTATGTGACAAGATCCAAAAATCAGACCAGAAGTATTAATTGTGTTCAGCTGCTGATCGCTGCAAAACACAAATCAGACGAGATTCTACCTTCCGCTTTATCTGAGATAGTGTATTTAATAGACAACTTAATAATACTGAAACCCAGTTTACAAACTTCAAATGCAATAAAGTTAATAAAAATGTGTAGGCTTTCTCATTTACAAAGCAGGAATTTCCAGTTAAGGAGGTTCATATTGTTACAAACACTATTGGTTTCCTAATTTCAAATCATCTTGAGTAGATGCTATTATCAGAATACATTAGTAATAGAACACTCATTAAATCAACGAGTATTAAAGCTGGCAGTATCAGGGAAGATTCAGGCTTCTTCTCGGTCTGTGTTGAATTAAATACTATCAAAAACACAATTTGATTTAGATAGTATCTTTCACATGTCAAAATATCCTGAAGGCTAATAAACACACAACCAGGCTGAGCACTAACAAGGGAGAAAGAAAGGACAAGTGACCTGAAGGATCTTCAATGAAGTCAGTCATATGAAGGGGTTTAAACGAGGGACCATTAGGAGAAATTAGGGAGGGAATTCAAGGAGCCTCAGAAAGTACTGATAGAATAATAAGACATGCTCAAAATCTTGTAATTAGATGAGTTCAGAGATCTTGGAGGATTTTAAGTGCATTCTGCTGAAGCAGAAATGGGATGCTACAATTTTTAGTAGGGTTGCAATGTTAACAGAAAACAAGTTAGTTCTCAGTCACTACTTACATAAGTACTGATGTCGCTGTTGCAACATAACTTTACTAAGAATGAATTAGGTACATAGATTTTCAATGGATTAGATCCAAAAATGGCATCACAAACTGATTACCCCCCCCCCATATTCACAATCACTGAAATCAATAAAAAATTAGTTAAGCCCTTTCTATAATCAGCAGCCATTTCTCAACTTCACATGAAGAGGCATCCATTTCTATATACATGGAGAACGGACACTGACATATGATACCAGCAGATGATCAAGATGACTGATCTGTAGCTTAGCAACCGAAAAATCATCAGGAACAGAGGAGTGGTGTCTTGGAAATTATCAGGAAGAAAAGTAGGAAATATTTCTCTTCAAATTTAATTTCTTCCTCAGTGTTAATATCATATTATTATTATTTTAGATTATTTTATTTTTGGCAAGCAGCAGTCCATTTAAAAGTAACAGATTAATAATTGCATTAAAACAGAAGGGAAAAATAATGATGCAACTTAAGTGTTTGACACAATCACTATCAGTAGGTTTTATAGTCCTCAAATTTTACCAAAATAAAGAACTGATTGAATGCAGCAGGGGTTAAATACTTCACATTTTACAGCTAGAAATTGAGTTTTAAACCCACAATCATTTCCCTCATCCAGATCATTTCTGCCTATTAACGTTAGACTGCTGGACAGAGCACTCCATGGGAAATAGAAAGCCCGTTTTTGGAAGAGGACAATGGGCTTGAGCCAGACCTCCAGGTCTCCGATTGGCTGATTGCAAAACTGATTCAAAAATGTTTCAGGGAGCAACTTACAGCCAGAGTGACGCACCCACCAGTCCAGAATAAGAAGTGTGAGGAGGCAAACTGCCTCTGAAAAGGGGAGGGGGGGGGGAGTGATTATGGAGAGGGGAAAAAAAAGGAAATTTCTTCTTCTTGTATGTTTGTCCAAATAGTGCTTACTCTAAGAAAATCCAGATAAGTTATTTTGCCATGATAGACAGAAATACGATTAATTTCCTAATTTCCAATCAATAACTGTATTTAAAAAATTCCCATCTTGAAAAATCAGCAAAGCCTACAAATTACAGTGAGATTTAGTTAGCAAATTATTTTGTTAATAACTAATTTTGCCAAGACTTATCACTTCTATCATTTACCTTGGTTAAAAGACAGCAATGCACAGGCCTGACTTTGCTTCTTGACATTTCTTTTCAGATCTCATGAATCATGACCGGACCTCCTCCGTGTGCTGACTAGATGGTATTTTTAAAACACATCTCATGACCCCACTAATAGCCCAGAAGGTGAATTATGTATGTGGTGCTTGTTAGTGGTGGGAGGTAAATTAAATATGGGGGTGGGTTACAAAAAGCCTGCTCATAATTTGCCACCCCGTATTCATTTAAAAAAAGTGGAATTAGAAATAAAATTGTTGAATATCATTTGCAGGCTAAGCATTAAAAATGGCTGAAAGAAAATGCAGATCATTACAAATTCTACTGGAATAATTTAGTCAAAATACAAAAGAAATTGTACAAAATTAGGTCTGATTTTTTTCCATAGTTACAAAAATAACCAACAATAGATGAACAAAGCTGTGTCATGCTGTCTTACAAAAATAGCATCAACTGAAATCATTTGATTAAGTCTGTAAGAACAAATTTACCTCGGGGTTTGTCTTAATCTAGGATGGGTTTATTAACTCTCTCAGGCCTGAAATATAAATCCTTCATCCACTCTGCACAAGAGATAAGGCCAACATTTGCAACCTGAGATTACCCCGGGATTCACAACATAAACAAATCTACCTTATTACATATAAAATACACTCCAAAAATATCAATTCCTTTACAGATAACAATTTATTTAAAAAGAGAATGCTGACCACATTGAAATACGCTGTTTAGAAGACCGATCCACCAGTAAATTAATTGGTGCAAGTAATATTGTCAGTTTTACAGAAGATATTTATTGAGGATGTTCTGTGTATTTGTCTTCAAGTCTTAACGCCCGCAATGATATCCTTCAGCCAAAACTGCTAATAAACTGCACTCATACACACGCACACTTTCCTCTATCTCTCTCTGTCTCTCACTCACACACTCATACCAGCTTTCAGCAATCCAGAGAGCATCAATAATTATTTGCTAGAAAATTCTACAGAGCGCAGATTCTAATACTGGGGGGGGGGGAAAAAACTCCCTGAAGCGCTTTACTACTTTTATGTAAAAATACACAAGATCTTCCCAACAAATAACTAGACTTACAGGCATATTAAAGACAAGACACGACAAAAGATTAGGTAGATAATATACCAACGTCATTCATATCACTGCAGGGCCATACTGTAGCTGTGCCTCTGAAGCGCTGGATCACCCAATAGCTCAAGAGTCATCCATTAACGTGTGCCGAGCAGGAACATTAAAATTACATTCACCAGCACCAACACTACGATAATGGCAAATACAACAATGGTCTGTATATCCAAGGTCATGGTGCAATGCAGGAGACTGTAGTACTCAAGATGCGGGTCTGGCAGACTCTGTGGTGTCAACCTGGGCTCTGAACTAAAATTGTCCAGCAGATCCACCATGCCAGATGAGATCTCTTCGTCCCTTTCTAATTCATTCCATTCCAGCTGATTGCAGCTTCAGTCTCAAGTGCTTCACTTGCACTAAATTCTTTGCAAAAACCCATTCGGCAGAGATTACACGTCACACTCTATGTAGATAAAAAAGAGAGAGAGCGCCAGTTTCTGAATAACAGCCCCGTTAGCAGTATCTCACAGTGTGAGGAAACAGCTGAGGCGGGCGTCGCATGCTAATCACTCAGCGACCAAGTAAGCAGGAATGCAGCTGCCAATCATGTATGAAAAGGTAATGTCATTAATATTTAGTCGTCACATATCGGACAGCATTAAAGAGGAGATGGGTTTGTTGGGAAAATTTAACAATATGGGGAAAAATGGAATGCATCTTAGTGCATTCACTTGCGTTCAGAATGCAGCCAATCATCACCAAGTTAACTCTTGAAGTCCCATTATCTTGTGGAGCAATATATTACCAGAACATTTCCTTGAGGAAGCATCGACGTATCTGTTTTCGCTCGTTGTACAAGCTCTGTAAGTTCCCGAGGTAACCCAATTAGTAAAGCAGGCTGCAACAGAGTCAAGCAGACCCGAAGGTGTGAGGTTTCATTCACTGTCTACAAAATTATCTACTCTAAGCTGGGGCAGTTGTCATGAAAATATAATTAGCTTTTGTCCCCCCCCCCCCCCCCACGCTTAGGTTTGGGTTTGCAATCCTGATTACTATCCAGGAACTCTTGCAGTACAATATGTATGTGCAAACACCTAGAGGGGAAAGGAATGAGACTGGTAACTGAATCAATTCGTGCTGCGATGAGCCAGTGAGTGAGGTAGTACCGGGGTGGGGTGTGTCTGATACCTGGAGAATTCTTGCCCCAGTGGTGCTAGTACCTTAAAAGAAGTGATCAGAGTTAGGATTGATTTTAAAAAAAGATAATGTATAATGACCTGGTGGGCATTTTCCATTCAACTACCCTAAAAACAGATAGGAAAAATATAAATGAACTGAAAGCATGAGGGATACACACATACGCACTTTGTCTCACTCACAAATTTCCATTCAGTCACTCTCTTCTAAATATAAGGAATAAGCCTACACTTAGTACTGACAATTATTGCAACAGGATTATTGTTCCAAATAGAGCTAAGTCCATGTGGACTAGAAATCAAAGATGAATGAATTGTTCTTTATGCTTTTTGCTCTTTTAATCACAAGACCACTGACACTGATTTCCCCTTCTGTTTCTCTTTAAAGATGTTCTCCAGTACATTTTCAGGAAAATGACAAGGATTCTCACTTGGTTGTATGTGAGATCATTGAAATATTATAATAAGGTTTACTGGAGAGAGTGGACAGGTATGCAAACCATATTTTGGTATTTACTAATATTTTAAGATTTTGGATTTGTGGCAAGCCAAATGTACTTTGAGGTTTTTTTCTATTTTAATTTTTATTGAAGTTCATCATCAAACAAACATTTCCATAAGATGTATTTCAGATATTGTACATATATATCATATAGTCATATTTGCCACAAATCTCCACATAATATTTATCTGAGGTATACACTTATAGAAAAGAGAGGAAAGAAAGAACAAGCAAAAGGAGAAAACTTTGTACAAGTAGGAGTGATCCTTTTTTTTAACAATATATTCACTGATCTGTGAGAATAAAATCAGGCCTATGAGGTGTTATGTAGTTAAACCATTTTCCCAGTATGAATCAAATTGTTCCAACTTATAATTAACAGATGCTGTTATCTTCTCCATTTTGTAAATGTCCATTGTAATTTCCATCCATGCATTTAAAGTTGGGCTCTCCTGTGATAACCATCTCCTAGTAAGAGTCTTTTTACCAGCCACCAGCAGTACTGTATATTCATTAAATATTTATCTCTTTTCAACCATTCTCGAGGTATAGACCCAAAATATATGGTCTTACTTTCTAACGGAATTTCACGTTCAAAGATGTCTTGTAGGGCATTGTGTATCCCACCTCAATAGTCTTTGATAATTCCCAGAAAATATGATGATGGTTTGCATTTTGATTTCCACATTTTCTCCAGCAATCAGGGAGATTACTATCATAATGGGATTTCTGAGAGGGTGTAATAAAATGCTTAGTAAATTTTTCCATCCAAACTCCCTCCATTTCTGTGAACTGGTACCTCCATATTATTGTCCATTCTTCCTCAGATATAATTATCCCTCCTTCCTTCTCCCATTTTGTTTTAATGTATGAAGTCAAATTTGTTTTAAGATTTGACAAACCCTTATACACACTTGAAATGATTCTACTACCGTTATCTGAATTATATGCTTTTCTAAATAGCTCTATCAAACATGTACTTGCCTTGGTTACATGTTTAACCATCCTATTAACATACCGATAAAAGTCTTGTTTTTCTAATAAGTGGTTCTCTTCAAGTATTTCAAAACTGAAGAGTGTTCCTTCTTTCATTAAATTGCAAAGAAGTTATTCCTTTAGCTGTCCAGTCCTTAAATCTAGCATCCAGTTTATTTGGTGTAAATTCCAAGTCATATGCACACTATTTAAGCATTGCAATATCTCCCTCTAGTTTATATTCTTTTATAATAGTTTTCCATATTTAAGTGTCCATTTCACCCATAGATTATCAATAGTATTTATGTACCTGTGTAGGTTGTTATCAGCCAAAATTACCTATATGGGGATGGGAAGTAACCCCTCCTCAATGTTTTTCCATTGAGTGTCATATGATAGGTTGCACCAACATAGATTTATTTTATGAAAAAATGTAAATTTGTAATGATGCAGGAGTACCTCACCAACATTCTTGAAAGTAAACACATCATTCTGCAGCCTGAAGTTGTATTCTGGCCCTTTAAAATCCGTTTGCCTCCCTGTTATCCCATTCCAATGTAGAATAACATAGTGCCAAGAATTAGCTTTGGAATGTTGGATGCTCACCATCATTTCATAGATGCTGCAGACTGTGTGGGATTACCAGAAGACTGACACAAACCATGCTCCACACAATTTCCTGCTTGGAACATGCCCCCACAGAAATGTCTCAATTTATGCTGCATCATTGGAAGCAAAGCCTTCCCCCTTGCCCCACAATATCCTGCTTCATTACCACCACCTCAAGGCAACTCAGCTGCAAATTTGGCTGCACCATCTGCATGGTAAGAATATATTTTTTAATCCAACTGCACATGTTGATAACAAGTATGAGGTTCCACTAAATTTTTAAGTATCTATGCTTACCTTCTATAAAATCCATTTATCCCTGGTGGTTTGAAACTATTCCCTTTTAAAAAATCGTGCCCTGATAATTTTCATACTCACTCTTAGGAGATGGGGAGGGATGGAGATGCCCCTAAATTCTCACCCTTGCCTGTTTTTTTGTGCTCAATTTTGACCCAAAATGACTGCCTAAATTCTCTAGGACCATGTCTCTTTTGTGTTACATCTCCCACAGAAATGTGTACTGATCAAGTCATATTTACGCAAATATTTTGCTGAAAACCCTTCAACCTTTGGTTTCCCTGGGTATTATTGTATTGACAGAAATATTGAGGTAATGATTTTGGCAAATCTTGATAAAAGTGGTATCTTTGCAAACTTCCACTAAAATGGATTATTTGAACAGAGTTGCTGGAAAAGGGCTAATGTGCCAAAATTTCCTACTTGGAGCATGGGTTGATAGAAAGATGATGGCAAAATGAAGAGATGGGAAAGAATGGTTCATAGTTTACCATGACATCTCCACTTCTCTTTTTCTACCTCAGAGAGAAATAATCCTTCAAAACTGAACACAATCACCTCCTGAAATCATTTCATTTCTTGTGGGACGCCACATGCTCATTGCAGCTGGCTATTGGTCAAATAAGCCAAGCTGTAGAGGTAAATTATTTTCTCCACCTTTCAGAGATCAGAAGGCAAAAGTGCAGAGGAGGGGAGTTAAACTTTGTACACAAAAGCCAACAGATAAGAGAAGCAGAGATGTGTGTACAAGAGTCCAGGTAAGTAGCTCACTTGTCTTGGTTCTGACCCTGTTAGCAAATGGTTCACAAGAGAAGTTAATGAAGACATATGGTACTTGGAAGAAGGGCAACCATTTCCTGGCACTGTTCCCAAAGGCCAGCATTAAAGCAACCCTACAGGAAGGTGGATCTAATATTCAGGCCACTGTTGACTGTCATAGGCTGTCTTTTAACAATTAGCAAAATGTCACTGTTCCGTTTCCTGCTTTTTGCTGACCAGGAATCCATGATGGCATTTTTCTAGGTAGGTGCAGTAAGGCCTACTGATAGTTTATTGATGCACTAAGGTGTATTATTATATTGTACCGTGTGCATTATTAATTCATATTATTAGAATCAGAATAAGAATCAGGTTTACTAGCACTGGCACGTGTCATGAAATTCGTTAACTGAGCAGCAGCAGTTCAATGCAATACATAATATAAAAGAAGAAACAATAATAATAAATAAATCAATTACAGTATATGTATATTGAATAGATTAAAATTTGTGCTAAAACAGAAAAAATATATATTTAAAAGGTGAGGTAATGTTCATAGGTTCAACATCCATTCAGGAATCGGATGGCAGAGGGGAAGAAGCTGTTCCTGAATCGCTGAGTGTGTGTCTTCAGGCTTCTGTATCTCCTACCTGATGGTAACAGTGAGGAAAAAGACATGCCCTGGGTGCTGGGACATCCTTAATAATGGACGCTGCCTTTCCTATGTCCTTGAAGGTGTCCTGAGTATTTTGTAGGCTTGTACCCAAGATGGAGCCAACTAAATTTATAACCCTCTGCAAATTTCTTTCAGTCTTGTGCAGTAGCACCCGTGCTCCATACCAGATATTGATGCAGCCTGTCAGATTGTTCTCCGCAGTACATCTGTAGAAGTTTTTGAGTGTTTTTATTGATATGCCAAATCTCTTCAAACTCCCAATCCAAATAAATAGGCTTTTTCCCAGGGCTGAAATGGTTGCCACAAGAGGACACAGGTTTAAGGTGCTGGGGAGTAGGTACAGAGAAGATGTCAGGGTTAAGTTTTTTTTTACACACAGAGTGGTGAGTGTGTGGAATGGGCTGCCAGTAACAGTGGTGGAGGTAGATACGACAGGGTCTTTTAAGAGACTTTTGGATAGGTACATGGAGCTTAGAAATATAGAGGCTATGGGCAAGCCTAATAATTTCTAAGGTAGGGACATGTTCGGCACAACTCTGTGGGCCAAAGGGCCTGTATTGTGCTGTAGGTTTTCTATGTTTCCAGTTGGCATATCTCGCTCTTGTACACCCTCTTGGCTCCATTTGAGTTTCTACCAACAATGGTTGTATCATCAGCAAATTTATAAATGGTATTTGAGCTATGCCTAGCCACACAGTCATGGGTATAGAGAGAGTAGAGCAGTGGGCTAAGCAATCACCCCTGTGCACCTGTGTTGATAATCAGCAAGGAGGAGATATTATCATCAATCTGCACAAATTGGGGCCTTATGGTTAGGAAGTCGAAGATCCAATTACAGAGGGAGGTACAGAGGCCCAGGTTCTGTAACTTATCAATTAGAATTTTGGGAAATATGGCGTTGAATCCTGAGCTATAGTCGATGAAGAGCATCCTGTCATTGGTGTTTGTATTATCCAGGTGGTCTAAGGCCGTGTGAAGAGCCATTGAGATTGCATCTACTGTTGACCTATTGTGGCGATAGGCAAATTTCAATGGTCCAGGTCCTTGGTGAGGCAGGAGTTCAGTGTAGTCATGACCAACCTCTCAAAGCTTTTCATCACTGTAGATGTGAGTGCTACCGGGTGATAGTCATTAAGGCAAGCTTGCATTATTCTCCTTAGGCACTGGTATAATTGTTGCCTCTTTGAAGCACGTGGGAACTTCTGCCCATAGTAATGAGATGTTGAAAACATTCTTGAGTACTCTCACCAGTTGGTTAGCACTAGTTTCCAGAGCCTTACCAGGTACTCCATTTGGGATCTTACACATTGCGAGGGTTCACCCTCTTTAAAGACACCCTCTATAATACATAATGCGTGTATTATTTGTAATGTCTATTATTATAATAGCACGAGTTGGTTTGCAAAATCAGACCATTCATTTATGTATCTATTATTATAATGCTTTTTTTCCTGCAGCTTGATATAATATTAATCGAGCAAGTGATACAAAGGTTTAAAAAGAAAAGTTAAATCTAAGAACTGGATTTTTGAGATTCAATCATTTGCCTGCACCTTTCAAATTGGATATTAGGTGTAAATTCAATTTATTATCTTCCAAAAACTGTGGGAAATTTTCCATTTGGGATGTTTTATCTCATGCACCCAACCTAGTTAGAATAGCTGTGGGAATTATATTAAATATAAAAATGTCATTTATTGAGATTTCTATGGCTAACCCACCCAAGGTTCTGTGGACAGTCAAGATTGCCTTAAGAGAAAGTAATAACCTATTTGGCACTCATTAAAATGAACCTTCCATTTCATCTGTTTGAGATGACAGTTCTGGTTCCTGCCCTTATTGATCAAATGTTAATTCTACCATAACCTCAGAGATGCTAAATATTTTAGGGTCAAAGAATGGGCCTTCCCATGTTCATAGAGCTGTTATTATAGTTGAGGATTTGGTCGGTGTCTTTGTATGAGGCATCTTTGCAGAGATATGCTAAGCTGTACTTTAGGTTGCCTAGGTTACCCCATTTTGTATTTCCTGTGTCTCTTCAGTTAATGCTGAAATACCTCATGCATTAGAATAGAGATGCCAACAAATTTGAAAATAAGTTATTTGCTGGTGGGTCAAAGTTCCTAAATTGCTCCAAAATGTAGAATGTGCATGTTTTCATGATTTTATGTGTGTGATATTTCTGTGCTTCGTGATTCTTTGGTGAATCAGAAGTAACCTGTTATCAATTCTTCGAATGGGGTGTACATACTTCGGTACATACAAGGGTCTAGAACCAGTTCCCATTCCGTGTTTAAGGTTTATTTTTTAAAAGGTAAAAGTTCCATCCTTCAACTTTCTCTATGCTAATAGTGCCTTGACAACAGATATTCTCCAGCATCTCCTTCAGGTGTTCATCCCTCACATATATAGTCAACAATGGATGTCATCAATCTTTATGGTGACAGCACAGAGTCAACACCTTTGCACATTCCAGAAGTTACTGTTTATAATTCAACAACAGGTTTTTCTCATTGTTGATAAAAGATGTGGAGGAAATGTTAGCATCCGGAAGCTTATTCGCCACAGTTCATGAACGGATCTTGGTACATTCCTCTCAATGCACAGACTTTTTTTCTGCCAGCACTTACCAGTTGAGTTATTGGGGATTCAGCAAAGTAAATTTGTCAAACATCCCTTCTCCTAAAGAGACAGTGTAGCAGTATTCAAATTTCATTCTAGTCAAACACCAATCTGATGATTTTGGAAAATAAATGCTGGCATTGGAAATATAGTACAGAAAAGTTTCTGAAAGCTCTCAGCAGATTAGGAAACATCAACGAGCAGGCAATATTTTGGGTCAAGGATACTTCATCAGAACTGGGAAAAGTAACAAGCATGCTTTATTATGTCAAGAGGAGGAGGGAAGTAAAAACAGAGACAATGTCAGTGCTGGAACATACAGTGGGAAATGGAATAAATGACAGCTGAAGACCTTAAAAAAAAAGTTGCAGACCCATCTATGGAGACAGATTTACAAAGCAAAAGGTTATTTGAGAACGTTAAATTCAGCATTTAGTTTTGGTGCAAGTATTGTAGTGTTTTCAAACTTAAATTGGCATCATTGGAGCAATATGCTAAAGTCAGAAGAATCAAACTGAGAGTGATATGAAGAACTAAAATGGCCGAAGACCAAAGGTAAAGGTGTTCTTCAAAGTGGACAACCAATCTGTGGTTGCTTATTTCAGAGTAGAGGAACCCACACTGTGGACACAGTGTGAATCATACTAGATCAAAGTAAAGCCAAGAAATTGGATATATTCAAAGCAGAGGTTGATAGATTTTTGATTAGTAAGGGTATCAATAGATCTGGCAAGAAGGCAGGAGATTCGGGTTGAGAGGGATAACAAATCAGCCATGATGGAATGGCAGAGCAGACTCGATGGGCCAAATGTCTTTATTCTGTTGCTATATCTTATGATCTTCTCCTGGAAGGTCTGCTTGTGTTCCTGCATGGTGGAAAAGTTAGAGATGACAGGATATCTCCCATTTTTGCAAGTGAAGTAATGTGTAAAGAGTTTTTGGTGAAGTCAGAAGAGTAGGTAGGTAGTCAGAGTGAACAGTGCTTTAGAATGTCAGAAAAGGAGAAGAGGAAAAGATGTGTCTAGTGTTTGAAACCTACGGAAGGTGGCAGAAATTATGACAGATGAGCATTTTTGACAAGATTCTCGGCTCCATCTCTGCTTCTCACACTTCTGATCTCATTCTCCTAGACTCTAGCCAGAAGAAGGTTATGGCAGCCTGCACATTCAAAAGTGCCTATGTAAGGAGACAAATATTTGCATATGTCTGTATTGAGTTCCAAAATTGTTTTTAAATATTTGTCATTTCAGAACATTACATTCAAAGGACAGTAGTCCATCATTCCTGGAAATAAGTGTACACTAGCTACAAACCCTGAAAACAGATGTGGAATAAAAAAATAATTTATTTAAATGAATTTGGAAAGGAAATGCTACCAAACAGTACAATGAATCTTGCTAACAGCCCCGAGACCATTTCATTCAGTCAACTGTCTGCTCCACATATATTTTTCACAAAAGCTAAGCCTTCAATGAAAATGCTTTGATGGGATGTTGTTGTATGGATATTTCTTGAATGGAGTATCTCTGCAGAAGAAAGTATTGGCAAAATTAGATTTAGAGTTAATATTCATTGTAGTTTATACAGACCCGGTCTTTAAGAGGCATCTCTTCAGGATGCAAAGTTGAAAAGCCAAGCTTACCAGTGACACATTTTTGAAACTCCCTTTATTTTCCATATAGAAATTGTTTATGGAATGTGGGAAAGAGTAGAAGCTTCGCTCATGAACAACTTTCACGATCTTGGGACATCCCAAAGAAGTTGACAGGCCTGTAAGTATTTCACTGTTGTAAAATAGGGAAAAGTTTTTGCAGTGCAATCCCATGACCTACACTGTGGTATCTTATTTGAGAAACAAATTTGAGCATTATTTTCATTCAATCTCCAGATTCTCTGGATTAAAAGTGAATCATAACATGTGGGGCTGAATTCCCAAGTACACCAAAATGCATAAAATCACAGATTTCCCAAAGGACAACCATAAACTACTTTGTTTTATGTAAAAATCCAGCACATTTCATGGTCATTTCTGTTTTATCATAAAGAACGGATAACTTGCTATGAGTACAATATGAATTTACAATCTCTAGGGAGACAGTCTATACCCAAAACAATTTCAGAACTATCTTTAGCTTTTTATTGAAACAACTCTTAGTAATATCTTTCAATATGTGTTATGTTTATCAATCTCAGAGCACGTGCTCTCTCAATTTACAACCAATAAGACAACTTTTCTGCTTGAGCAATAAGGTGAACTTTCTGGCAAGATCCCATCATGGGGAAAGATATCACTGTCAAGGGATAGACAATAGATGGAAAGAAAGAAATTTCATTTATCTAGTTCCCCTTAGTCTTTCAGGATGTCTAAAGCATTTTGCTCACAATTAACTATTTCAAAGTATACTCACTTCTTATTGTAGGCAAAGCCAACGACCAATTTATACTCAATAAGGTTGCACAGATGTCAAAGACATAAAGGATCAAAAATGGATTTTGTCTTAAACTTTCGCAACCCACAAAATGCTGGAGGAGCTCAGTAGGCCAGGCAGCATCTATGGAAAAGAGCAAGCAGTGGGTGGTTCGGGCCGAGACCCTTCATCAGGACTGGAAAAAAAGAGAAGAAGCTAGAGGAAGAAGGTGGGGGAGGGGAGGTAGGGGATATGTGAAACCAGGGGAAGGGAAGGGGGGCACGAAGTAAAGAGCTGGGAAGCTGACAGGTGAAAGAGATAAAGAGCTAGAGAGAGGGGAATCTGATAGGAGAGGGTAGAAGACCATGAAAAATAGAGAAGGGGGTGGAGTACCAGAGGGAGGTGATGGGCAAGTAAGGAGATCAGAGGGAAACACAAATGGGAACAGTGAAAAGGGGTTCAATTACTGGAAGTTGAAGAAATCGATGTTCATGCCATCAGGTTGGAGGCTACCCAGACAACATACAAGCTGTTGCTCCTCCAATCTAAGTGTGCCCTCTTTGCGGCAGTCCATGGCCTCTTCTACTGCTGCAGTGAGGCCACATAGTTGCTGCCCGGCCTGCTGAGTTCCTCCAGCATTTTTTTTCAACCATAGGAATATCAGTGTATAAAAGGTCTAGACCAGTGGTTCCCAACCTTTTTTGGCCATGCCCCACCTAACCACCTCTAAAATCCTGATGCCCCCTGTGGTGATATATAATTCTTATTATTCAAAAAGTGAACTCCTATTCACCTGGAGGAAGCCTAAAAGACCATTAACTTGGTTTAAACAAGCTTCCAAAGAACATGGCATTCATGAAAGAGAAAAATAAAAGAACCAAAGGACTGTTAAAGTTCTGAGGACGAAATTACTAAGAAATTGTAAAAAAAAGAACATTAAGTGATGTTAAAATAATAATAAAAAATAAATAAAACAATGCCGATTCGTTTCTACAGCATACAAAGACAGATACACCATTTAAAAGAGATGAACACACCTTCACACCACCAAGAACCGAAAGCCACTGCAAAAAGCAGCATTGGTGCGACCTCGTACGAGTTTCTTACGCGTTTGGACTTGTTCATTCGTTCTTTCCTACATCAGTCAATTCATTAATTTAATTATGAAAGCCATTTGATGGTTGTAATGATGGTGATACACTATATATACAGTACATACACAATTACACATGTACATACACACATGTATTTTTATGTATGCATACTGTATATACACATATGTATTAACTCGCACACACACTCATACTCACACAGACTTACTAGAAAAAATTCACTGTTAATAACTCATTCTCAAATTGCCCCCCTTAAAAATCAAATTACCCCCATGTGGGGCATACGCCCCACGTTGGGAACCACTGGTCTGGACAGAATGGATGTTTCTATTAGTGTGAGAGTCTAGGACCAGAAGGCACAACCTCAGAATAAGAGGAGAACAGAGATGAGGGGGAAGCACTTTAGCCAGAGAGTGGTGAATCTGTGGAATTCATTGCCATAGACAGCTGTGGAAGCCAAGTCATTGGGATTATTAAGGGGTTGGACACGCTAGAGGCAGGAAACATTTTCCCAATGTTGAGGGAGTGGGGGGGTGGAGTTTCTAGATGGCGACGTAAACATCTGCCTTTTAGGCGCTCTTTATTTTTTCAACTATAATCACCCTTTAATCAAATCTTTTCGAATTTAATCATATGAGTTGATACTTTCGATTAACTTTTTTTTTCCCTAAAACTATATTTGATCTAATTCTGTCAAACTTAAAATGGCTACAAGCAAGAAATCGTCTAAGGAGCCTTTATCTATCGACGCAATTTCTAATCTTCTGGATGCTAAACTTGCAAGTTTGGAAAGCAAGCTGGAAAGTAAAATGGAAAGTAAAGCAACAAGTTTGGAAAGTAAACTGGCAAGTTCGGAAAACAAGCTTACCACGAAAATGTCTGAACTTGAAGGAGTTGTTAGATCGCTTGATAATAAGCTTCAGTCGCAGGCATCGGATATTCAGCGGCATGAAGATAAGTTCACGACTCTTGAAAAATTAATTTGTGAAAAAGTACGTACAATTGAAGCACAGGACAAGAAGATACAATCAACTGTTAAAACAGTAGATCAGTATAAGTTTAAAATTACTGATCTCGAAAACCGATCTCGCAGACAGAACTTGCGAATCATCGGGTTTCCCGAAAAAGTTGAGTCCGGTGATTTAACTGAATTTTTCTCTAAATTACTGTGGGAAATTTTCGGTGGTGAAGGTTTGCATAATAAACCTGTTATCGACCGCGCTCACAGAGTTGCGAGATTTTCGGCTGTGTCTGGTAAACCACGAGCGGTGATTGTTCGCCTTCATTATCCTCGGGAGAAAGAGCTTTTAATTCGATTAGCTCGTAAAAAAGGTATGATTTCTTACAACACTAACACATTTTGTATTGTTGAAGATTATTCGTTCGAAGTAATGAGAGCGAGAATCGCTTTTAAACCAGTGATGGCAGAGATTCACTCGATTGGACTTAAACAAGCTTTAATGTATCCAGCGAAGCTTAGAATTACGCTGAACGACAACAGTCAGCAATTTTTTAACACTCCGGAAGAAGCGAAGAAATTTGTTGAAGAATATCGATCTTCTAGTGCAACTTGAACTATGTGTTATGTTGAAGATTTTTCGGAGAGAGGATGCCATTTCATTTTAAGTTTTAACCTATGAAGCTGGGTTATAACTTCTTATCCTGATCTACAGGGCCTGGTTTTTTTTTACTATCATCATTGTTTATAGGTGCTCTTTTTAATTTTTATAATAACTTTTTTTTATTCTTTTTCCTGTTTCGGATATATACGTTTATATTTTGTAATAATGATTTACTTTTTTTTCAAGATGTCGTTTCTTTTTCCTGTAAGACTTTGTTTTCTGTAAGCATTTATTTGTTTGCCTGTACTTAGAAATGGGACGAATGTTTTGGATTTTTTGGGCTTTTTTTTATATTTTGTAGTGTCTATTAAATCCCTTTTTTAATCCTATTTTGATAACTTTTTTTTTATTAAATTTCTTTTAATAGGTTGCTGAACTTACATTTGTATTTAGTAATATGGCTTTTCAAAATGTTGTTTCTTCTTCCCATAAGCCTTTGCTTATGAAACATTATCTTTCTTGTATTTGAATATGGAATTTTTTTTAAAGGCATATTACACTTTTAAATTTTAATGTTTATACTTTTTTTATTAATGATTGTTTTATTATATTAGTTTTTTCATTCTGACTGATGTATATTTTTTTTCACAACCCTATATTTAAATCTGGGTGTTACATAGTTTTTAAAAAATCTTTTTATGGAGCTGCCATCTTGAAATGGGGGTAATGTTAGTATTAGATTATGCGCCTGCCACTTGGCTTTCTTTCAAAGGGTGGGGGGAGGGGGGAAGGATCTTTTTTCACGCTTTTGATTTTTATTTTTTTGCTTTTAGTCTATGGGCCGACTTTAAATTATTAATATTGTTGAGGTGTCATGTTCTCCGGTTGCTCCTGAATCAATTTTCCTTCTTCCTGAATTATGGGTTATGTGTCTTTTTAACCTCTTATGATATACACAACTAATATTGGCATGATGGATAAATCTATTAACTTTATCTCTTGGAATACTAATGGTTTAAATCATCTGATTAAATGTAAAAAAATATTTAAAGTATTCCATAGATTGAACGCTAATATTATTTTTACACAGGAGACCCATATTAGGAGGGAGGATAATCAGCATTTTTTTAGGTTCTGGAAGGCTCAACAATTTCACTCGAATTGTACCGCCAAAATTAGGGGTGTGTCTATTTTTATAGACCCCTCAATTTCGTTTACACATCATGAAATTATTTCTGATCCACAGGGCAGATTTTTGTTGATAACTGGTTCACTTTTTAGTCGAAAAGTGGTTCTAGTTAATATTTATGCTCCAAACTTTGACTGCCCTGAATTTTTTAAACATTTATTTACTTCCCTTCCTAATCTAAATGAATATATGTTGATAATGGGTGGAGATTTTAATTGTTGTTTGAATCCTTCGATGGATAGATCTAAACCTATCCGTACTCTTCCGAATAGATCAGCCTTACTTATTAATTCTTTTATGGTTGATTCGGGAATCACTGAAATATGGCGGTTTTTGAACCCTAAAGATAAAGAATTTTCATTTTTTTCACATGTATATCATAGCTATTCTAGAATTGACTATTTTCTTATTGATCATCGGTTATTAACGGATGTTATTGATTGTAAATATGATTCTATTACTATTTCGGATCATGCACCTTTGAAGTTATCTATTAAGATTTCGGACTTTTCCAATAATATTAGATCTTGGAGACTTAACGCTACTTTGCTTCAAGACCCAGAATTTATCACCTACATAAAACAGCAAATTGACTTGTTTTTCTCAACAAACTATACTGAAGAAATTGACAGAGGAATACTTTGGGATTCTTTTAAGGCTTTTATCCGTGGACAAATTATCTCATATTCCGTTGGTAAAAGAAAACAAAGATATTTAGATATTGCTTTATTAGTGGATAAAATTAAGGAAATTGATAAGATTTATTCCGTGACTCCTACCAAAGAACTTTATAAGAAGAGAGTTGAGCTTCAGGTGGAACATAGTTTACTATTATCTTCTTCAATTGAAAATCAATTAATTAGGACCAGGGCTCAATTCTATATTCATAGTGATCGAACTGGTAAACTGTTAGCTAATCAATTAAAAGCTATTTCGACTAAGCAACAAATTATTAAAATTCGTAAACAAGACGGTAATTTAACTACTGATCATAAAGAAATCAATAACACTTTTCAAGATTTTTATAAATCTTTATATCAATCAGAATTTGATGGTGACCTGTCCATGATGGATAATTTTTTTAACAATTTGAATATTCCTAAACTGATAGATGAAGATCGTAGCTTGTTAGATGCTCCTATCTCTATGGCCAAAATAGGAGAGGCTATCTCATCAATGAATTCAGGGAAAGCTCCTGGCCCTGATGGTTATATTGTAGAATTTTTTTAAAACTTTTTCTTCTTTGCTTTCCCCTTGGTTATGTGAAATCTTTAATGATGCGTTTGCTAAGAAGAGATTACCTCAATCTTTTTATGAAGCTACTATCTCTCTAATTCTTAAAAAAGATAAAGATCCTACTTTATGTGCATCTTATCGCCCTATATCACTATTAAATGTAGATTCTAAGATTCTTACAAAAATTTTAGCCATTAGATTAGAAAAGGTACTATCACAGATTATTTCAGAAGATCAAACTGGTTTCATTAGGAATCGGTATTCCTTTTTTAATGTTAGAAAATTGATTAATATAATTTATACTTCATCACCCACAATCTCAGAATATGTTATCTCATTAGATGCTGAAAAAGCTTTTGATAGAGTTGAATGGACATACTTATTTAATACATTGAGAAATTTTAATTTTAGTCCCAACTTCATATCATGGATTAAATTAATATATTATAAACCTGTTGCTTCTGTTCTTACAAATAATTATAGATCCTCTTTTTTTCAATTATCTCGTGGTACGAGACAAGGCTGTCCCTTAAGTCCTTTATTATTTAATATCGCATTAGAACCTTTAGCCATTGCTATTCGTGAATCTCCTAATATTTTTGGTATTACCCGTAATGAGCAGTTATACAAATTATCACTTTATGCTGATGACTTGCTGTTATATATTTCTGATCCTGACAGGTCTATTCCCGCTATTTTATCCTTGTTGGCTCAATTTGGTAGCTTTTCTGGTTATAAACTAAACTTGGATAAGAGTGAATTATTTCCCTTAAACGCACAAACTTTATTGAATGACAGGATACCATTTAAAGTTGTTACTGATAACTTTATCTATTTAGGTATAAAAATTACCAAGAAATATACTGAATTTTAGACTGAATTTTTTACCTATGCTTCATCAAATTCAACAACTTACTACAAGATGGTCTCCCTTATTCCTATCATTAATTGGTTGGATTAATGCTATTAAAATGATGATTTTATCGAAATTTTTATACTTATTTCAAGCCTTACCAATTTTTATTCCTAAATCTTTTTTTGATAACATTGATTCAAAAATTTTCTCATTTGTGTGGCAAAATAAAAACCCCAGGTTAAGTAAAAAGCAATTACAAAAATCTAAAAAAGATGGTGGTTTAGCTTTACCTAACTTTAGATTTTACTATTGGGCAAATAATATTCGTAACTTAATGTATTGGAAATTAGATTTGGATTCACCACTGTGCCCGCAGTGGGTAAATTTGGAATGTAACGAGGTAAAGGGATATTCTCTATTCTCTGTTCTTGGTTCTTTTCTTCCTGCTGATTTAGTTAAATTCAATAAACATATCAAATCCTGTTATCAAACATACATTACGAATTTGGTTTCAATTTCGTAAGTTTTTTACTCTGAAAAACTTTGTTCTTGATAGCCCTATCTTACTTAATTTTTTTTTTCAAACCTTCCTGGACAGATCAAGCTTTTAGCATATGGAAAAGGAAAGGTATAAAATGTTTTCGTGATCTTTTTTTTGAAGGTACTTTGATGTCCTTTGACCAACTTTCCAACAAATTTAAATTACCTAAATCTAATTTTTTCAGATATCTACAAATCAGAAATTTCTTACATAAAGTTCTACCATCTTTTCCCAATTCAACTTCAGTGGATTTCTCAGATTTGATTTTTACCTTAAACCCTTGTCAGAAGGGATTAGTAGCTTTTATTTATAATATGATTATGAAGATACAACCAGAAATATCAGATAGAATTAAACAAGAATGGGAAAAAGAACTTCGATATAATATTTCAACAGATAAATGGGAAAAAATTTTACAAATGGTTAATTCCTCTTCTATATGTGCTAAACATGCTTTAATACAATTTAAAATTGTACATAGAGCTTATATGTCTAAAGATAAGCTTGCTCGATTCTACTCTTATATTAACCCTCAATCTAGAAGTGGCTTCATTGACCCACATGTTTTGGTCATGTCCCACTTTACATAACTATTGGAAGGACATATTTGTTACCATTTCCTCAATTTGGAATATCGATTTACAACCTCATTTTATTACTGCAATTTTCGGTATACCAAATGAGGATGGTATTCAGTTTTCCCCTTCAATCAGACGAATGATTGCTTTTGTAACATTAATGGCCAGAAGGTCCATATTACAAAACTGGAAAGAAGTAAATCCTCCTACCACGTCTCAGTGGCTTTCCCAAACTATTTCATATCTAAGTTTGGAAAAAATCAGAAGCACTATTTTTGACTCATCAGTCAAATTTGAAGAAACTTGGGGACCGTTTATTCGACATTTTCATATGAATTAATCTGACCTTTTCCAGACCTTCTTTCTGCTTATTCTTGTTCAGGTATGGAGTTCCGGAGTTTTTTTGACACTATCACATACTTATAAACTTATTATTGCCCATGTTAGTTTAGTTTAGTGTTTTTTTTTTCAATATACATTTTCTTTTACTTATTTTCAATTTTTTTTTCTTTTTTGATGATTATTTTTGTTTTTTTTTCATATATAGTTATACAGACTTGATTGATTAATGTACTTTTTTCTGTTGATGTTTAATAGGATATTATTATCTTATTACCAATGTAATTTCAAGTCTATTGTATTCATAACCTATTCATTATTATGTTATGTTTTTCTTTATATATATATATGAAACTCAATAAAAAGATTGAAAAAGAAAAGATGTTGAGGGAGTCCAGAACCAGAGGCCACAGTTTAAGAATAAGGGGTAGGTCATTTAGAACGGAGTTCAGGAAAAACTTTTTTCACCCAGAGAGTTGTGGATCTGTGGAATGCTCTGCCTCAGAAGGCAGTGGAGGCCAATTCTCTGGATGCTTTTAGGAAAGAGTTAGATAGAGCTCTTAAAGATAGCAAAGTCAAGAGATATGGGGAGAAGGCAGGAACAGGGTACTGATTGTGGATGATCAGCCATGATCACATTGAATGGCGGTGCTGGCTTGAAGGGCCGAATGGCCTACTCCTGCACCTATTGTCTATATTTAAAGTGGAGGTTGATAGGTTCTTGATTAGTAACAGCTTCAAAGGTTATGGGGAGGAGGCAGGAGATTGGGGTTGAGAGAGAAAATAAATCCGTTACGATCAAATGGCAAAGCAGATCTGATGGGCTGAATGGCCTAATTTTGCTCCTATGTCTTATGGTCTTAAATTGGCAGTAGACTTACTCTCAGGTTTTTCGCCATTTCTGAGGATTGCTATTGTCAGTCTGCAAGAAAGAAAATGGCAGTAGAGGAAGTTTTTTACCATCCCTGTGAGTAAATTATAGAATCAGGTCAAAGTATCAATCACGGATCTGGATTGAGAAATGACAAATGGATTAAAATCTGAGCAAGATGTTACATTTTGGTTGGACAAATGTAAGAGATATAGATAAGTACATATATAGATAATGGCAGCACCCTAAACAGCAATGATGTATGTGGCTTCCTAAAAGTGGCCATGCAAATAGATAGGGTGGTAAGGAACGCCTAGAGAATGTTTGCCTTTGTTGGTTGGGGCATTGAATATAAGAGTAAGGAAGTTATGTTGAGGGTATATAAATCTTTGGACAGGCCACGTTCAGAGTATGATGTGCAATTTTGGATGCCCCATTACAGGAAGGATGTGGATGCTTTGGAAAGGGTGCGGAAAAAATTTACTAGGATGCTGCCTACATTAGAGTGTATACGGAGAGGTTGGACAAACCTGGATTGTTATCTTGGGAGCATCAGAGGCTGAAGGGAGACCTGGTAAAAGTTTTTATAAAGCCATAAATAGGGTAGACAGTCAGTATCCTTCTTCCCAGGATAGAACTGTTAAGATGCAATCCCATCACAAATCTCTGCTTTTACACCAACTCTAATGGCATTTTAAGAAATTAATTCAGTTTTTAAGTGCCTTATATGAATACCATCCTTTCAATCTCGCACGTTCCCCTGTAATGCTAAAGTTCACTTTGATGCTTTGGTGGCTAGGAAACTCCTTGTGTCACTATCACAGAAGACATGGTGGCCAAGGAAAAGTTAGAGCATTTAAAATTAACGAGATGAGCACTTTTTTAAGAAGTGATGTTTTTGCCATAACATGAATGCTGCAGGCACCCTCTGAATGATGTTCCCAGGCAGACCGGCTTTTAATGGTGCATCAACGAACATATTCAGCAGATTCCCAGTTTGAACATGTATATACAATGCAAAAGTATTAAAGGATAATAAATCCATAGGAGGTATATTTCGACATTTTTTCCTTTAATTTTAAAATCATTTACCTCCAAAAACCTTAACTTTTCCTACAAACATTGCCATCGCTCTTGAATGTAGCTTGTCTTGTCAGTGAGCTCAGGGAAAATATTACTGTTAAAGGTGGTTTAGTCAGGGATTACATCTCATTGCAACTGTACTCTGATTCCATCCTGCTTTGTTGAGTCCCGGTCAATTGTATATGCTGCTTAGGCTTGCGACGCTAATTCCATTAAGTGGCTATGAATCCAGCAGTGAGAACGAAAGCTGATAGAACAGATGCAAATCTCATAGTGATGTAAACGAAATATGTCCCAGGCTCTACATGTGGCAGCCTTGAGATGGCTGTCCTTAAAGAGGCATTAGAGAGAAAAGGATAGCCAGGGCTAGAAGCATGTCCTATTCTACTATCTTCGTTCATATTTTCATCAATGAAGAATTAGTATGCTTGCTCTCAAGGTGTTACAGTGGCACCAGTGAGGAAGGGATATTATTGGAGCACTCTAGATAGTTTCAGCAATCGATCATTAAAATTCAGCAAGGCAGGTCAAGCAGTTCAGATTCCTGTCACCAAGAGTAAGACACTTAAAGCAATGTAATTTTCCAGTTTTGTAGAACCATAGGAAAAAAAGTGAAAATTACAACTGTCACTGCACTCTTTAAGAGGGATGAAGGCAAAAGTCTGGAAACTATAATCCATTTAGTTTGACTGACATAGAGCAAAGAACATAGAACAGTACAGTGGAGGAACAGGCCTTTTGGCCCACAATGTTGTAATGATCCAGTTAAATTAGTAATCAAATGGGCAACCTACCTAATCCCCTCTACCTACACAATGTCCATATCCTTCCATTTTCCTCACATTCATGTGCCCATCTAAACATCTCTTAAAAGTCTCAGAGGTACAGAACTGCGCAAAAGTCTTAGGCACCCGAGATTTTTTTTGTATAGTTTCAGTTGATGTGGCCTCCACAGAGCCCTGATTTCAACATAATCAAAACTATATGGGTTTACCTGGAGAGACAGAAGAAAGCGAGACAGTCAAAGTCTGCAGAAAAACTATGGCAAGTTCACCAAGATGCTCACAACAATGTACCAGACAATTTTCTTACAGAACTGCACAACAGTGTACCTAAGAGAATTGATGCAGTTTTAAAAGCAAAGGACAGTCACACCAAATATTGATTTTAACTTTTTTATTGCTCACTGCTCCTTATAGTAATTTTTTTAATATTTAGAAACTTTTCATTTTATTATTTTGAAAGCATCTTCACTTCACACATTTTTTTACATGTGCCTAAGGCTTTTTGCACAGTACTGTATTACCATACAGTTTACACTTTTACACAATAGTACGCTACCACCACCCCCAGGCAGTGCATTCCAGGCAACCTACCACTCTCTGTGTCAAAACTTCCCCCTCACATCTCCTTTGAAATGACCCCTCCTCACCTTAAATGCATATCCTCTGGTATTAGGTACTTAAACCCTGGGAGAAAGATACTGTCTGTCTACTCTATGCCACTCATAATCTTAAAAACCTATCAGATCTCACCTCTCTTGCACTGCTCCAGAAAATATAATCCAAGTTTGTCCAATCACTTATTATAGCACTGACCCTGGTAAACCTCTACTGAACCCTCTCCACAGCCTCGACATCCTTCCTAAACTTAGATAGCTTAGGGAATGGACAAAGAAGTAGCAAATGAAATACAATGTTGGAAAGTGTATGGTCATGCACCTTGGTGGAAGAAATAAACCGGCAGACTATTATTTAGATGGGGAGAGAATTCAAAATACAGAGATGCAAAGGGATTTGGGAGTCCAGATGTAAGATACCCTAAAGGTTAACCTCCAGATTGAGTCGGTTGTGAAGAAGGTGAATGCAATGTTGGCATTCATTTCTAGAGGTATAGAATATAAGAGCAGGGATGTGATCTTGAGGCTCTATAAGGCACTGTTGAGACCACATTTGGAATATTGTGTGGGGTTTTGGGCTCCTTGTTTTAGAAAGGATATACTGACTTTGGAGGAGAGGGTTCAGAGAAGATTCACGAGAATGCTTCCAGGAATGAAAGGGTTACCATATGAGGAACGTCTGCCAGCTCTTGGGCTGTATTCCCTGGAGTTCAGGAGAATGAGGGGGGAATCTCATAGAAACATTCCGAATATTAAAAGGCAAGAACAGATTAGATATGGCAAAGTTATTTCCCATGGTGGGGAATTTTAGGACAAGAGAGCACGATTTCAGGATTGAAGGGTGTCCTTTTAGAACTAAGATGCGGAGAAATTACTTTAGTCAGAGGTTGGTAAATCTGTGGAATTTTTTGCCACGAGCGGCTGTGGAGGCCAAGTCATTAAGGTAGTGATAGATAGCTTCTTGATTAGCCAGGGCATCAAAGGACATAAGGTGAAAGCAGGGGAATGGGGATGACTAGAAGAACTGGATCAGCCCATAAATGGCGGAGCGGAATTGGTAGGACGAAGGGCCTACTTCTGCTCCTATATCTTATGGTCTTAATAGGCCAACTGGAAATGTACGCGATGTTCAAGGTGCAGCCTAACTAGACTTTTCTAAAACTGCATCATAACTTCCAGACTTTCAAATTCAATGCCTCGACTGATAAAGACAAACATGCCATATGACTTCTTAATAACCTTACCAACCTGCATAGTTACTTCCAGGGAGCTATGAATTTGTACTCCAAGGTTCCTCTGCTCATCAGCACTGTTAAAGTGTCTTGCCTTTAATAGTATACTATCTTACAGTTGAGCTTCAAAAAGTAGAAATCTTGCTTGACAAATCTTTTGGAACTCTTTGAGGAAATAACAGGCAGGATAGACAAAGGAGAGTCAGGGGACATTGTTTACTTGGATTTTCAGAAGGCCTTTGACAAGGTGCCATATATGAAGCTGCTAAACAAGATAAGAGCCCACGATAGTTTAGGAAACATACTAGCACAAATGGAAGATGCCTGACTGGCAGGAGGCAAAGTGTGGGAATAAAGAGGGCCTTTTCTGGTTCATTGCCAATAACAAATGATGTCCTGCAGGGGTCTGTGTTGAGTCCTCTATTTCTCATGGTATGAAAGTAAGATTAGATGCTCCTTTCAAGTCAGGGCAGTTTTCAGCCTGGGCTGCAGGTTTTTAGTCAGGGCTAGATTTAAATCTATAGTGAAAGGTTATTATCAGCAGCAGTAGACATTTATGCAGCTTCTTTAAATGTGAAACATTAAAGAGCTGTCTCTTCTTGCTGTGGATTTATAGCATGTTTGGTAATCCTGATTTAAGAATTTCGATTAATTTAATGCCTGAGGTGACAAGAGGTGTCTGAAGCTTTTGCAGCATCTAGAACACAAATCAAATCAATGTTTTATAAATGGGGATGATAGAAGGGTCAAGGACTAAAGGAATCGTGTTATTAGGAGTAAATCTGATACTATGGAATGAAACAATTCGTATTCCAAGGGGTAAAAAAAATGTACAAAGCAAATCAACAACTTGCAGCTTCACGCGTTTCACCACAACCTCAAATTCAGTCATGCACAGGTTCTTCAATTGGCCTTTAATTAGGAACGTTTGGTTAATGCTAGCACATTTATCCATAAAGAGTTTAAAGTTGCTTTGTTATCATATTCAGCTTCTTTTGGAATTGTTTCATCATGAGGGAAAATGTTAGTAAGCACATAGTTGTGCTGTAATTTGCTGCAGTTCAGGCATCATGAACAGGATTAGAAAACATGACTGTTGATTTTAAAACATTGTCAAAATCCTAGATGATTGATATTAAATTTTTATTAAGGGAAACCTGAAAAACCCAAGGAGCATCACACCTATGTGAATTCAAAATGATTTAGATTCAGTAAACAAAAGCATTTTGCAATTTTAATCAAGAAATGCTGCAGCCACCATTGTGGCATGCAAATATTCTAAACGAGAAAGAATTTGTAATTGGGTCTGATGACTCATTAGAAAGGCAGCTTGCATGAAACCTCTCAGATTTACCATATAAAAAATGCCCGTTCTGCTCAAAAATATCTGACAGTTTTTTGGGATTCGGCAGCAAGGCTGCGTCACAGATCTGCACATCAATAGAAGTGTGTGTCACCTCGCAGGCTGCACGTGGAGGACCCCTGCTGGGTTTTAGTAGCTGTCTATTTTTAGATCAAAAAAAACAATCCTATTCAGAACGTTTGTAATTCCAATTCTCTTTGATTACCTTTTATGGCAAAAACCTCAAACAAATCTCACCTGTTTTCAGTGGTTTGAACATGGGAGGAGGCTAAGGGTCACACTATTTCACTGGTGATGCAGAGCAATTATACAGGTCCTGATTAATGTAAATTTCACAGTTTACTTTTAAACAACAGAAGAGTGGGTTAAGGTGCTTCATCCTGTGATGTTGACTATTCAAGCAACAAGGAGCTGTGTTAATTTACAGCCTGTACTGGCTTATTTTGTCTAATCTGGGCAAGGTAACTAAGAATTGCAACTAAGATTTTGTCATTTGACCTCTGAGGAAAAATTCAGTTTTGTGATATTGGTTGCAAGGTGTAACAAATACAGTATCACCCCTCCACGATTAAATTGTTCGTAGGTATATTACTTCCTTTCTAAAATAATGCATGAAATATTGGTAATTTGATGAGCTACAGAGAACAGCAGGCATTCATGTGGGCAGTTCCCAATAGCATTATGATTTAAACCGCAGGCCTAACCAAGGTCTCAACATCTTTGAATTGTCAGCAGATAGTAGGGAACAGACCAAATGAGACCCAGGTAATTGTTCCTAATTGCCCTTATAGGCAGGAGGGAGACAGAACTCTCCATTTAACCCAAAATGCGTCTTGTGTTTTCCCTATCCAGGCTTTCTAGGTTGTAACCTGAGGTCTGGAAGTTAAAATGTGCTTGGCATCATGTTCCGGGTAAGCAAGTGGTTTCCTCGGCTCTCGCTCAAAATTAAAACCATATAGGAATCAGTGGAGAAGTGAGGAAGAAATTCTGGGCAATAAAGATCTGGATTTTCATTCATAAAAAGGAAGAGGTAAAACTTTTATAACTTCTGATACACTGCAATTAAAGAGGCATCGTTTTCATTGGAGGGTTTTGAATGGAAAGAAGTTCCATGTGGTCACCAGAGTGATGCTTACGTTGAGAATGCAGTCTAAGAAACCACATGCTCCTGACTTAGTGAGAAAACCAAGGAAACTAACCCCAAATCATTCGAATTATTTGGAGGTGTAGTAGATTCTGTTTAATTCTGTCATTCATTAATTGGACAGCCACTTATCTGGGAGAACTCTTAAAAAGCCAATCAAGAAAGTAACTGGAATTCCCATTTGTTTATTTGGGACACCGTGTGGCTTAACTGGGACAGGAGACTGTTGCTGAACAGTTTCAGACTACCATCAGTCACGTGCACTTGTGTGCCCATCCGACACCACACCATGCTTAGAGCAAACACTTTTAAAATAACATTAGTTACGTGTGTTTGTGTGGTGTTTTTCTTTTCACTAATAGCTGGCGAGGAATAAGCTGTAAGAGTTTAGAATTGTTTTGCTCACTGTGGTTTCAAGCATTCAGGTTTGGAGAAGCCAGAAACGGCCGGGAGTGAAAATGAAATGATTTCATTACTTCAATGAGTTAGGAACTACAACGAATTTGAAGGTATTGACAATCATCTTGAATGTTACAATGAAAATGAATATTTGGAGGATGCTGTAATGTATGGATCTATTGCTTATTGAGCAATGCCATCCCCCTTTGCACTACATATTGACTTGTTTATGCGTGCACATTGTTTTCTCCCTCCCCCTCCCTCCCTCTCTGCCTCCTCCCATCCCCCAATGTGAAACTACTGGTTAAAGCCATCTCCTATGTGCATGCTTTTACTTAATATATATATATATATAGCTGTGCACGGACACAACAAATTGGTGCAAGACCATTATCATTGTCTGGACACCTGCCAAACCTGATGCCTCTCCGCAGGGCCAGGGGTGCTATCCTGAAAGAAACAGAGCACCTCCAAAAGACTGAATCTTTAGAACTTTGAAGTTACTTATGAACTGTTATTGTGAAAGTGTGATTATTTGGAATATGGGTTTCACCACTACTTCTACAGAAAAAGCGTATGCAGAAAACAGATCCATACATTGTCGAAAGTATTGTATGAAGGCAGTCATACCCTAGGTGTCAGCACGGGTTTTGTTCATTTACAGACAATGAAGAGAACGTGGCAGCATACGCTGGATGAATTCCTCTGTCGATATCAATTAGAAATTAATACGCAGTTTTATGATACCGTAGTAGTATTTATTCGTTGTACCATTATTCTCGCAAGGATTTACTGCTCTGCTCCTCAGAGCTGATGACATAGAGAACATTTCACGCAGCAATATTTCTATTCATTTTCCAATAGCTTTTGAATATGAGCAATGGGACATAGATAGCAGTCCCTTAGAGCACTCAGATCCTGTACTATCATTGTACCAGTAGTTCAATGATCAGTGAACAAACCCTGCATGATGCTTCCATCTCTCAAGCCAGTGGGGAATCTGTTCTCTCTGTAAGAGGCAAACCGGGTGGGATACCAGGGCAGAAGTCCAAGATTAATATTAGTTATTAGTATATTGCCTCCAGACGGCAAACACCTCCTCCTCTGTAATCTGTACACAGTCCATGAAGTTGATGGACTGATTATTAAGTTGATTATTAATATTAATATAAGGTCAATATTAGTTACCAGTCAACAATTAATATATGAGCCACCATTCTTACATCACAGTAGTAGCCAGCTTTGTCTCACAAAGACCATTTCCATTGGAAATGGAATTGGACCCGGGATTTTATTGTCATATGTGCTGAGATACAGTAAAAAGCTTGGCTTGCATTTGTTAATACAGAACAAATCATTATACAGTGCATTGAGGTTGAGCAAGGTTAAACAATAACCATAAGATCATAAGACATAGGAGCAGAATTAGGCCATTTGGCCCATTGAATCTGCTCCGCCAATTCATCATGGCTGATCCAATTTTCCTTTCAGCCCCAATTTCCTGCCTTCTCCCCGTATCCCTTATGCCCTGACCAATCAAGAATCTATCAACCTCTGCCTTAAGTATACATAAAGACCTAGCCGCCATAGCTGCCCGTGGCAAAAAAAATCCACAAATTCACCACTCTGGCTCAAGAACTAAAAGGACACCCCTCTATTCTGAGGTTGTGCTCTCTGATCTTAGACTCCCCCACTATAATAAACATTGTCTACACAACCACTCTATTAAGGCCTTTCACCATTTGATAGGTTTCAATGAGGTCACACCTCATTCTACTGAATTCTAGGGAATATTGCAGGTAGAAGTGGGTAGGGACAAATGAGTTGCTTATGGAGTATAGGAAATGCAAAAGAATATTTAACAAAGAAATCAGGAGGGCTAAAAGGAGGCATGAGGTTGCCTTAGCAGGCATGGTAGAGGAGACTCCTAAGGCATTCTACTAATATGTTAAGAATAAAAGGATTGCAGGGAGCAAAATGGGTCCTCCGGAAGATCAGAATGGCAATCCCTGTGTGGTCACAAAAGAGATGGAGGAGATCTTAAATGCATTTTTCTTGCATCTGTATTTACTCATGAGATGGACAGAGAGTGTATAGAAGTAAGGCAAAATGGCATCAACTTCATGGACTGTGTACAGATTACAGAGGAGGAGGTGTTTGCCATCTGGAGGCAAATTAGGCCAGATAAATCCCCAGGGCCTGGCAAGCTGTTCCTTCAGACCCTCACAGAGTCAAGTGTAAAAATTTCCAGGGCCCTAGCAGAGATAGTTAAACCATCCTTAGCAACAGGTACGGTACCAGAGGACTGGAAAATAGCCAATGTTGTTCTGCTGTTTAAGAAAGGCTGTAAAAATAAACCAGGAAATTATAGACTGGTGTGCCTGACATCAGTCGTGGAAAAGTTATTGGAAGGTGTTCTAAGGGACCAGATATATGAGTATTTGGATAGAAATGAACTGATTAAGAATAGTCAGCATGTCTTTGTGCTTGGTAGGTCGTGTCCAACCAATCTCATAGATTTTTTGAGGAAGTTAGCAGGAAGGTGGTTGAAGACAAATCAGTGCATGTTGTCTACATGGAATTTAGCAAGGGATTTGACAAGGTTCCAATGGGAGGCTGGTCAAGAAGTTTCAGTTGCTAACATTCAAGATGAAGTAGTAAACTGGATTAGACACTGGCTTTGTGGGAGAAGGCAGAGAGTGGTAATAGATGGTTGCCTGTCTGACTGGGGGCCTGTGACTAGTGGTGTGCCACGTGAATTGGTGCTGGGTCCATTGTTTATCATCTATATCAATAATCTGGATGATAATGTGGTTGACAGGATCAGCAAATTTGCAGATGATACTAAGATTGGGAGTATAGTAGACAGCAAAGAAGACTATCAAAGCTTGCAGTAGGATCTGGACCAGCGGAAAAAAAAGGGCTGAAAAAAATGGCAGATGGGACTTAGTACAGACAAGTGCAAGGCCCTGCACTTTACTAGGACCAACCAGGGTAGGTCTCACACAGTGATTGGTAAGGCACTTGAGGAGTGTGGTAGAACAAAGGGATCTAGGATACTGGTCCATAATTCATTGAAAATGGCTTCACATGTTGATAGGATCATAAAAAAAAGCTTTTGGTATATTGACCTTCATAGATCAAAGTATTGAGTACAGAAGTTGGGATGTTATGTTGAGATTGTGTAAGGCATGGATGAGGCCTAATTTAAAGTATTGTGTGCAGTTTTGGTCACTTACCTATAAAAAAAGATGTAAATAAAGTTGAAGAAATACAGAGAAAATTTACAAGGATTTTGCTGGGTCTGGAGGACCTGAGTTATAAGGAGAGATTGATAGGCTAGGACTTTATTCCTTGGAATGAAGAAGATTGAGAGGAGATTTGATAGAGGTATACAAAATAATGAGTATAGATAGGATAAAAGCAAGCAGTTGGGTAGGACTACAATTAGAGGTCATGTGTTAAGGATGAAAGGTGAAAAGTTTAAAGGAAACAAGGGGGAACTTCTTCAAAGAGAGGGTGGTACAACGGTGGAACTAGCTGCTAGTGCAAGTGGTGCGTGTGAGCTCAATTTCAAATTTTAAGACAAGTTTGGATAGGTACATGGATGTTAGGGGTATGGAGGGCTATAGTACCATTGCAGGTCGAAGGGAGTAGGCAGTTTAAGTGGTTTGGCACAGATTAGATGGGCCAAAAGACCTGTTTCTGTGCTGTATTTTCTTTGATTGTATGACTCTGTATCTGGGTCAGTAAATCATTCATAAAATATAAAATTGCTTTGTCATGTGGTAGCAAAGGGATCTGATGCCATGGACCAATAAAGAATGGATGTTGGGTCAAAGGATTCACAAGGTATATAAGGTGATTTTATGATCTTTTTCCAGATATACTACAGAAACAGCAGAGGACATGTAGTCATTGTGATTTATTATAGAGACCAGAAAAGTTTCAAGGAGTATTGGTAATAGAAATGATCTATTAACTAACAAATGATAACTAACAAATGTTACCTGTGAAATATATTTTGCTTCTCTAAGGTGATAGTGCTGTTGCTGCCACCAGTTCCTGAATTCCCAAGTGATATCTTGAGTTATTCCTCAGCAGTGTTGGTACAAAGATTCAATGCATTTGTATCTTTATGTTGCAAAGTTATGCAAAGTGCAACAGACAATAAAGCTATGAATTATAAACCAATTATTATCTGAGGATTTCGGTATTGACTCTCTGGGCATGAAGCAAAGATATTGTGGCAGTTGCCACGGTTACTTGTATTCAACTATAGAAGGGCAAAATTTGCTCAGTGAATACTAATGATTTGGACAATTTGTGGAATCCTAGCATTCAAAATAGACAGTTCCTGTTCTATTACTGCTTTTTGATCCAGTTTCAGTGACAAAAACTTACCACTCATTTTGCTCTGTCTTTTCCTATAGAAGGGTATAATTGAAGGTAAAGCTACTTACAGAGCCATGAGGTTAGAGTCACTCTCATAAATCTGGGCCTCCAGGGCTTTTCTGCTACCCAAATGAATGGAGTTGGATTTTACAATAGCTTGTTCGCTTGTCATCTGCCCTTGGGCCATGCTGCTGTATCCCAGCATGGCCTGGGCGTACTGTTCCCTGCTCTCTGCTTCTCTGTGAAGCCTAGTATAATGAAGAGGATTTCTGTCAGTGGCTGTCTCTCAGGACAGCAAGTGAGACTCCACCCCAAGGCACACCAGCTTTCAAAACTCTCATTGATTTTGAGTGTTTGTGTATGTCTAAAAATACCCTGTACCTTCAGTTCCTTGTGATGTCATTTTATGGTTGAGGAAGCTGCAGTAACAGAGTACTTGTGAAGGACGATTATGTGCAAGACTTGTTACTGTTATTGAGTGCTTGTAGTTCTGTAGATTTATTTAAGAGTTGAAATTTTCTTTTTATAGATCAGCGCTGCAGTTTTAGTTATGTTGGTTATATGCTATTTGCAATCAGCTTCTGAAAGAAAACAGTCATTGGGAAGACAGTGCCATAATTACTGCATGTTCTCAATCCTATTGATAAAAACATCCGAGGGCTGGCTAAAGCACTTCTATGGCTAATGTCTGGAGTCCATCTGCAATTACTCCTCAGCCTAATACATGAATCACCAAGGGATTCAAGGCACTAATTTTTCTTTCCCAAAAATGGTTCTGAAAGAGTATTTACGTGAGACTTAAAATGACAGGAAACACATTGAGAAGAGTCCAGGCTCTCCAGCTAACTCAAACTATAAACATAAGATATGTTGTTCTAGTGAAACAGGAAGGCTCCAGCGTCAGCCCTGGTCTGAACTATTAGCTGATGTCAGCTGGGACAATGATAAGGTATTAAAATTGTATTTGTTACTGTCTCAGGTATAGTTTTAAAAAACAATCAGATTTATGACTTATTGATCTTTACACATGGAGGCTTTGTATATTTGCCTATAGTGACAGGGCCATGCTTGGATGTGATGTGATTGTGATTGAATAGTTAGCCTATGTTCACTGTCTTGGCGCCTCCACAGGAATGTTAATGGGCCTTTTGGACAACATACTGGAGGGCAGTAGACACTCATGGAATTGTACTCAACCATGACTTCCAGAGATGAGAGGAGGAACTTAAAAACAAATGGTTTCCCTCCAACATTATTTTCCGCTTCAGTAGGATGTTGTCAGTGAAGCTGCAGACAGGTTAAGGATATTTGGATGGCTTGGAGTTAACAACATGACATGCTGTTTGGCTGCTATTAAGGGTTCTGCTCAAATTGCAGCTCAGTTCTAATGAAAATATTTATCTATTTATTTAGAGATACAGAACATTAACAGTCCCTTCTGCCCCAATGCTCCATGCCATTCAATTACATTCATGTGTCTTACTAGCCTACCAACCTTTTTGTCTTTGGAATTGTGGGGGGATGTGCAGGTGAGGGTTAAAATTTGTTTCTCTAAATTGCACAAATGGAAATTTGGCACTTACATTCATGCTGCAACCTGCCCTTTTTTACATATTGAAGATTTCAGATGCACCCTAGCAACTAAAAAAGCTCTCAATGTTGCAGGTTGTAATAACACATGGTATGCCAACAGCACTAATGAAGGACGTTGAAACTGATAGTGATTTCTTTTCTCCATGCTTGAAATCAATTTGAATCTCAATATCCATTTCAGCCATGATTTGTCTTACTTGGAGATAGAAGCCAGTATCATTTTCCCTTTTCCTCAGTCAGGTTGGATTAAAATATTGTAAAGGTCACTGATTTCTCTGCCTTGTCCAATTTGGGATTGAATTTTCAGATCAATTTCTCTCCTGCTCCCCCCTCGTTACCCAGGAAGTGCACCAGATTAGATGACTATTTATCTCTATTGGCTCAAGACAAAGGCATCCTCTGAAAATCAGGCTCCTATCCTGCGGTGTTGGACAGTAGAGCAGCTTCTGTCCCCATATCCCCCAGAGTCCTGGAGCCACTGCACTTCAGTGCCAATTTCGAGCAGAGTCCCTGAGGTGCCAACAGTAATAGCAGAGATCACAAAGCAATGGTTCAAAGCTCAAAGTAAATATATTATCAAAGTATGTATACACTTAGGTGCAGGAGTGGAACCCAGTGTGGTTTTCTGCTGCTGTAGCCCATCGATTTCAAGGTTCGACAAGTTGTGTATTCAAAGATTCTCTTCTGCATTGTTGCAACCTTTGCTTTACTATCGCCTTCATGTTAGTTTAAACCAGTCTGTCCATTCTCCCCTGACCTCTCTCACTAACAAGGTATTTTCACCCACAGAACTGCCACTCAGTGGATGCTTTTAATTTTCTTTTAATGCCATTCTCTGTAAACTCAGTGCATGAAAATCCCAGGAGGTCAGCAGTTTCTAAGATAATTAAACCACTCTCGTCTAGCATCAGCGACCATCCCACAGTCAAGGTTACTTGGATCAAACTCCTCGTTTGGTCTGAACAACAACTGACCCTCTTGACTATGTCTGCATACTTTTATGCATTGAGTTGCTGCCACGTGATTGGCTCATTACATAATTGCATTAACAAGCAGGTGTACCTGATAAAGTGGCCTCTGAATGGATGTTATCACATGCTACCTTGAGATCCATTTTATTACAAGCATAATCAGAAAAAAAAGAAATACTGTAGAACTTTATGAAAAATGATACATAAGCAAAGACTGACAAGCAACCAATGGGTAAAAGAAGACAAAATGCGCAAATAAAAAATAATACTGAGAACATGAGTTGTAAAGAGTTCTTGAAAGTGAGTCTGTAGCTTATTGAATCAGTTCAGTGAAGTTATCCTTGCTGGTTCAGGAGCCTGATGGTTGTAGGGTCATAACTGTTCCTGAAGCTGGTGGTGTGGGGCCTAAGGCTTCTGTACCTCCTGCCCGATGTTAGTAGCAAGAAGAGAGCATGGACTGGATGAGGGTGATAGTCATGATTGATACTGTTCTCTTGTGATAACTCTCCATCTAAATGTACTCAGTGCGTGAAGGTTTTGTTGAGATCTTTACTGTTTTTGTAGCTTTTTCCATTTCCCAACATTGGTGTATCCACACCAGGCCGTGGTGCAGCCAGTTACAATGCTCTTCACTGTGCATCTGTAGAAGTTCGTCAAAGATTTTGGTGATATTTTTAGTGAATTTGGTGACAAGGTTTGGGGTGGCTGAAGTGGGAGTAAGTTACCCTAAACGATGATGGAAGATGGTATGGGGTTACCAAGGTAAAGAAAGAGTGGGGCCCAGGAGGTGGTGACTCCTCATAGGTGAATGTGGCCCTAAAATGGGGTCTCTGTGCAGCAGCTGTATCCATAGTTCCCAAAGGGGTGGAGGGAGTAATGTCCTGGGTAAGTGACAGGAATGTTACCCCGTTGTAGAAGCAGTGGGTGTGATTGGCATGCAGTTTCCAGGGCAACTGCAGATGCTGTGTACCTATAGTGGCAACCCATTGATGGTAGGGAATGTGGAAACATCCAGGGCACAGCAGAAGTGGAGTCTCTGAGTGAGCAAGAATTCCCGGAGGTGGAGTGGGAATGGGGTCCACAACATGTATTACCACCACAAGGAAAGATGTGGAAGCTTTCGAGAGGGTGCAAAAGAGGTTCACCAGGACAATGCCTGGATTGGATTGTAATAGCTATGGGAGGTTGGACAAACTTGGATTGATTTCTCTGGAGCATCAGAATATCCGAGGAGACACTGATAGATGTATGCCAAATTATGAGAGCCTTTTTCCAAGGTGGTAATATCAAATACTAGCTTTAAGGTGAGAGGGGAACTATTTAAAGGAAATTTGTGAGACAACTTTTTTTATAACAGAGAGTGGTAGGTGGCTGAAATGCTCTCCAATGAGGTGGTAAAAGCAGGTGATATAGCAATTTTTGACAGACACATACATTAAGACATAAACATAGGTGCAGAATTAGGTCATTCAGCCCATTGAGTCGCTCTGGATGAAGGATACAGACCACGGTCAGAGAGCTGAGATTAGTTTAGGCTGGCAACATTGTCAACACAGACATGGTGAGCTGAGGGTTCTGCGGTGCTATACTGTCTTCTATGGCCATAGATAATGCTGCAGTAGTTTCACATTGTTTAGAGAGAAAGGGGATATTGAATGGTACAATACAGATGGATTGTCATGAAACTGTGGAATCATCTGCCAAATGAGAAACCTACATATTGAAAAAGAGCATTCTTCTTACCTTTCTGAATTCCTCTGCTATAAGCAAAGAGAAGGAAGGCTACGAAGGGTTTGTTATTGGTTGTTAAATCAGGGCAACACTTGGCCGGGTTTGGGAGAGTTGTACAAGATTGAGGCCTAGGGTTATGGATACATAATCCCCTGGAAATGGCAACAGCAGGACAGTGAAGAGAGTGGCATGCCCTTCATTGGTCAGGGCATTGTATACAAGAGATGCCACCATATTTGAGTATAGTATGCAGTCTAGTTCTCCAGCTATAGAAAGGATGTTATTAAACTAGAAAAGGTGCAAAAAAGATTCACGGATCTACTACTTGGATTACAGAGCTTAATTTGCAAAGTGAGGTTGAATTAACTGAGATGTTTTTCTCATGGACTTAGGATGATGAGAGATGACCCCACAAGTATGTATAATGCCATATATAAGGAGTACAGCCATGTTCTTTTTACTAAGTTTCTGGAGCCTAAAACAAATTGCCTTTAATTTAAAGTAAGAGGGGAAAGATTTGAAAAGGGTCTTGAAAGACAACTACTTCACACAGAGGATGGTGAGTATATGGAATGAGCTCCAGAGGCAGGTACAATTACAAAGTTCAAAAGATATTTATCCAGGGAGATGGATAGAAAAGGTATAGAGGGATAAGGGCGAAACACAACCAAATGAGACTAGTTCAGATGGACAAGTTGGACCCAAGGACCTGTTTACATGCTAAAAGATCAAAGTAAATTTATTATCCAAGTACAAATATGGTACCCCGAGATTCATTTTCTTGCAGGCATTCACAGTAGAACAAAGAAATTCAACAGAATCAATGAAAAACTAAAACACAAAACTGATCGTCAATGTGCAAATACAAAAATAAATAAATTAACAAATAAATAATGCTGAGGACATGAGTTAAAGCCCTTGAAAGTGAGTAAACATTAAACCAAAACATAAAACTAATTGAAAGGAGAACACGGAGAGTCCATAATACATGTCTAACTGGTTACAGTGGAGAACTAGGCCTAGGTTTCTTACTCAATTTTCCCTGATTTTTTTTTTTGCCACATGCAAAATGGTCATGCTTACAATTTAGTTCATTCCTTTTGAACTTCATAAATTAAGGGTGTCCCATTTACCCAGCATTCATTATAAATGAAAGAAAAGGAATGTAAGGATTGAGAATGTGGAATTTTCTCTCCTGGTCTAAGAGCTTCATGCAAGGATTTTTAGTAAGCCAGATGTTCATTGATACAATCAACAATTAGGAAAATTCCCAATGGAATTTTCAGTAAAGGCTATCACTTGAAATGGCAGGTGGGAAGTGCTCTAAGATTGGGATTTAGATCTAAAATAATGCAAAATCATTTAATTTCAAATCTGGTGTTAAGACGTGGAAGGCAGAAGGTAGTGGTGAAGTGGTTTTTATTCAATTTGGAGGTCTGGGACCTTACTGATTTGGATTAAAGTCTAGATGGGCTGATTAGTAGCAGATGATATGAAAAGTGCCAGAGTTATAAATAGTGAGGAAGGTTGTCAAAGGATTCAGCAGAATTAGCCAGTAGGTCATGTCAGCAGAGAAATAACAGATAGAGTTTACACTGCATGAGAGTGATGTGTTCCATTTTGGGTAATCAACTGTAAGAGAAAAGTATTTGCAGTAAATGGCAGGACTCTTAGGAGTATTGATGTTCAGAGGGATTGTGGAGTACAAGTCCAGAGCTTCTTGAAACACAAGTAGATAAGTTGGTAACGAATGTGTATGGCATACCTGCCTTTATCATCAGGCTGCTGAATATAAAAGTTGAGAAGTCAGGTTGCAATCCTAATGCTTCAGCTACATGTGGAGATGTGTGTGCGATTCTGATCGCCAAATTACTGATTGGATGTGGAGGTTTTGGAGAGTGTGTAGAAGAGGTTCACCAGGATATTGCCTGAATTGGAAATGTATAAAATTACTTACAGGCATAGTGAGAGCTTTCTCCCAGGGCGAAAATGTGAAATGCTGGATGGCATAGCTTTAAGGTGAGAGAGGAAATATTTATAGGAATTTTACAAGACAAACATTTTACACAGGGTATGTTCCTGGAATGCACTGCCAAGGAAGGTGAAGGAAGCAAATACAAGACTAACATTTAAGAGGCTTTTCAGCACTCAAACAGGCAGTAAGTGGAGGGACTAGACATATGCAGGGGATGGGACTAAAACATGACATCATGGTCAACACAGACATTGTGGGCCAAAGGGTCTGTTCCTGCATGACCAAGATGCATTTTCTTCTGAAACCTATCACTAAACCTAGATCCATAAAAGAGATGTTGATGCCTGACTTTTGATCCTTCCAATTCCACTATCAAGTATATTAACAGATGGACAGATCAAAATAAGAATCAGTAGCACGTGCTCAAGGGTGATATGTGGAGGATACAAGCCCAAAAATTAAAGTGTCAAGCAGAACGGTGGGAAATTGGAGAACCTGCTAGAGTAAGGAATCAAAAATTGAGTGGGAAGATATAGCACACTATGCATAGACTTCACTTTCACAGAATCTAGGGCATGTGTCACCTCCCAACATGCTTTAAAAAAAGAACTAATAGAGCAATAGGTAGCATTGTCTTGAAAACAATCCAAATGTTTTATTACTACTAGATGCCACTCCAGAAAAATCCATGAAGGAATGGATCCACTTGATGAAAACAACTAAAATTGAAATGAGTGGGTTGGAAAAATTGTTCATCGGTGAGATGCATTATCCGTATGGTTATGAGTCATCATTATAGACGCACTCTGCATCACAAGAGGCTACTCCTACAGATTTAATTTTCACTGCTAGACAATGCAGTGTATGTGACACCGCCCTAGGAAAATTCACCTAAGCTGGCATGCTAGCACAGTAACTGCATATTTTTAAGACCAATTAGAAAAAACATTTGTAAAAATAATAAAAATGACTATCCACTTAAAAGAAGCACAAGAGGTACTGCAGATGCTCGGAATCTTGATCAACGCACACAAAATGCTAGAGGAATTCAACAGGTCAGGCAGCATATGTGGAGGGGAATAAACAGTCAATGTTTTGATCTGAGGGTTTCACCTACTTATATATTACAAACAATACACACAAAATGCTGGAGGAACTCAGCAGGCCGGGCAACATCTATGGAAAAGAGAACAGTTGATGTTTTGGACTGAGACCCTTCATCAGGGCTCAACCTGTCCTGATGAAGGGTCTCAGCCTGAAACATCAAGTATACACTTTTCCACAGATGCTGCCTGGCCTACTGAGTTCCCTCAGTGTTTTGTGTGTGTTGCTTAACCATATATTGTAACTTCTACTCAATGCAGGCATGGGAAATCAAGAATGCAGTACCTATCACTTTTTCAGACACTGTGAAGCTGCTGGTGTTTTGCAGGTCATTCCTCCTTGCTTAGTTGGGTTTGATGCATTGGCCCATGTTACTCCACTGTACAGCAAGATTTTGTGAAGTGCTATGGTTCCCTTAACTTATGATTTTAAAAGAAAAATGTTAATTTTTTTAGCACTTTGAGAATGAGCTGATATTATGAAATCAATGAAGATAGGTGATCTAGTATCATGTAAAAACATATGCCCAGAACTCTATCCAGGCAAGCAGAAAAACAATTATAGTAAATTATGGACTGGTTACTGGTCCCTCACCTCATCCAGAATCACCATCCTTGATTTCAGCAAGCCTGTGTTTGCTTTGCCTGCATGCAGAGGGCCAATCTCACTGACTTGAAACATCCCGAAATGGTTTAAGCAACAACAGGATACCTAGGACTTAAGTAATGAGGCTCAAATGTTGCTGAAAAGTTTTGAAAATTTGCAAAGCCTTATCCCCAACATGGCCAGCTGTGAAGTTGTCAATTATATACACGTTACAATTATTATAACTGTTAATTATGCACCACGCCATTGGCAGAGCAGACTCGATGGGCTGAATGGCCTAATTCTGCTCCTATGACTTATGGTCTCATATTTCAATATTTTTCTAAATATCTCGGGATTCAAAAGCAAAAACTATTATGATTAAAAAGTAATTAAAGACAAAAAGCTGAAAAATCTGAACATAACATTATACTATGTACAAAATAATTACAATAATGTACCTGACTCTCCATTTTACCTTCCAACCTGCTCTATTGTTAACCATAAAAATTAACTCCCAGATCCCCCCCTAAGTCTGACATTGGGAAGGAACGAAGATGCCCCAAAGATACAGAAGTTTGGGGAATCCCAGCAATGCCAATGTACTAGAACTCAAGAGATTTTATTGTTTCTCTTACAACACCACTGGACCCTGAGGTATATCAAGCCAAGAATCAAGAATCAAGGATTCTCCCTCTGCTTGCAGAATGATGTGGAAGATAGTGTTTGCGTTTGGAAATCAGATGCAGTGATGCCAGGCTGCAGAATGAGCCAGCAATCAACCAATACTGGCAAGATTCACCCTTCCAAATCTGTCAAATGTTTTTAGCAGCACCGGCCAGACACTGGTGACTCTGGCGATAGGCAACAAAATCTACCCCAGTAAGTAGTTCAGATTTTGCAGGCCTAACATTCTGTGGATACCAGACTCAAGCATAAATCAAACACAGTTATAGAATAAAGTACCACTGCTGTCTTCTTGCACCTATTGTGTGCTCCTGTTTATTAAATACAAATGAAGAATTAAGAGATTTTATAAATTTCACAATGAGTGTGATAAGGATAAAATGAGCAAAACAAAAACCAGCTGAAGCTGCAACATTCACAAAATACATACTATTTTTAAAGTCCAGGAACATATTCCCTAAGATGTTTAGCTTCCCTGATATCACAGACAGTAACAGATGTAAATGAAGTTGCTTTCTGCATGTGCTACTGTTGCCAAGGTTTCTAAACAATCCATGTTCTATTAGAAACAACAATTAAGTCCCTGCTAGTTATGGTACCTCAAACACAATTCACACTTTTCAAACAGTTAAGCAGTTATTTGCATTGTACAAAAAACAAATATGTTCATCCTTACAGGCTCCTGAATTTTGATAAAAATAGCACTTTGAAGATATGAATAAAAACAGCCGCAATCTTATATCGATTTATTACAGACATTCCTGTACCATTTTATCTATGTACAATCAATCAATGTACAAAGCTATCATGTGTATTCATATGTATTATGTTTTTATTGTGTTCTTCATCTTAATGTGTTTTTTTTGCGCTGCATCAGATCCAAAATAACAATTATTTTGTTCTCCTTTACCCTTGTGTACAGAAAATGACATTAAGCAATCTTGAATCTTGAAAGCAAACTGGCAGTCTGTTACATTTGGAATTGATGTAATTGGTAACCAGAAGTAGCCTAACCAGTGGAATAGAAATGCCCACCAGGAATCCAAGCAATATATGAATGAGTCACCATGGAAAACCCCACTTCAAACTCAAGGAAAGAATCTCAGAAGTCAGTCATATAGCACTTTTTAGAACCTCAGAATGTAAAGATAATTTGTATCAATGAAGTGCTTTGAAGTATGATCTCTTTTGATAAAGTACACAGGAAGACAATGAGCAGATAATCCTTTTATTTGTGCTTATTATAGAGATAATGTTTGATTTGGACACCAGAGTAGGAATACTTTACTACACTTTTAAATCAGAATCAGAAACAGGTTTAATATCACCGGCATATGTTGTGAAATTTGTTAACTTGTTAACTTGGTGGCAGCAGCACAATGCAATACATGATAAATATAGAAAAAAAACTGAATTACAGTAAGGATATATATATATATATATATATATATATATATATATATATATGTGTGTGTGTGTGTGTGTATATTAAATAGTTGAATTAAAATGAGTAGTGCAAACACAGAAATAAAGCAAATGTAGTGAGGTAGTGTTCATGGTTCAACATCTATTTAGGAATCAAATGGCAGAGGGGAAGAAGCTGTTACTGAATTGTTGTGTGTGTGCCTTCAGGCTTCTGTACCTACTTCCTGATGGTAACAATGAGAAGAGGGTATGTCCTGGGTGGTGGGGGTCCTTAATAATGGACACCACCTTTCTGAGGCACAACTCCTTTAGAACGACTTGGGTAATGCAGAGGCTAGTACCCAAGATGGAGCTGACTAATTTTACATCTTGCTGCAGCTTACTTTGATCCTGTGCAGCAGCACCCACTCTCCAACCCCACCATACCAGATAGTGATACAGCCAGTCAGAATGCTCTCAACAGTACATCTGTCATTTTCCAGTGCTTTAGGTGATGAACCAAATCTCCTCAAATTCTTAATGAAATATAGCCACTGTCTTGTCTTCTTTATAACTGCATCGATATGTTGGGACCAAGTTAGATTTTCAGAGATATTGACACTCAGGACCTGAAGCTGCTCACTCTCTCCACTTCTGATCCCTCTATGAGGATTGGTATGTCTTCCCTCATTTTACTCTTCCTGGTCCACAATGACAGCTCTCTAGTCTTAATAACGTTGAGTGTAATATTATTGTTGCAACACCATTCAACTTGCTGATATATCTCGTTCCTGTATGACCTTTTGTCACCATCTGAGATTCTGCCAACAATGGTTGTATCACCAGCAAATTTGTAAATGGCATTTGAGCTATGCCTAGCCACACAGTCATGGGTGTAGGGAAAGTAGAGCAATAGGCTAAGTATATATCCCTGAGGTGTACCAGTGTTGATCGTCAGCAAGATGGAGTTGTTATTACCAATCCACACAGATTGGGGTCTTCTGGTTAGGAAATCGAGAAACTACTTGCACAGGGAGATACAGAGGCCCGGGTTCTGTAGCTTTTCGATCAGGATTGTGGGAATGATGGTGTTAACCACTGAGCTTAGTCAATGAACAACATCCTGACATAGGTGTTTGTGTTGTCCAGGTGACCCAAGGCCGCATGGAGAGCCAATGAGATCATGTCCATTGTAGACCTATTGTGGCACTAGGCAAATTGCAGTGGCTAAGGCAGGGCTTATTTCCAACCTCTCAAAGCATTTCATCACGGTAGATGTGAGTGTTATCATTGGACAGATCTTTCTCTGTTCTTGATGATGTATCATTGACCAAAAACATTTCTCTCTCCACAGATGGTGGTTAATGTGCTGGATATATTTTTAGCTTTTCCTGTTTTATTCCTACTCAAAGCCACTTCTATTAATCCCATTACAATCATCAGATGAGGAGAAGCAGCAGCCCACGCTCAGAGGAACAGCAACTCATGTTTTGACTGGGCATCTTACAATCTGCAGGACTTTTTCCATAGAAGTGACTGTATCTTTGTTTCAGTTTGTTTTGTTTCAATTTATGTCTGTATCATTTTGTTCCAAAGCTCAAAGTAAATTTATTATCGTAGTACATACTGTATATGTCACTATATAAAACACTGAGATTCATTTTCTTTCTGGCATACTCAATAAATCCATAAATAACCAAAATAGAATTAATGAAAGACAGTACCAATTGAATATTCAACCAGAGTGCAAGAGACAACAAACTGTGCAAACACAAAAATAAAGAATTAATAATAATAAATAATAAGTAAGAAATATTGAGAACATGAGATGAAGGATCCTTGAAAGTCCATAGGTCGTAGGAACATTCCAAGGATGGAACAAGTGAAGTTGAGTGAATCCAACTACTGACGTTTAAAGTAATTGTTACTTTCACAACTTTTACCTGCACCCTATCACTCTGTTTTTGTTGGATTTCCAACATCAACAGTCTTTTTTTTAACAGGTGCAACTGAGGTTCTGTTATTCAGAGTTTCTAGAATGGTTGGTATATCATAAATACTGACGTCCAACCTCTCCACCTCCTTTTATAACAGTGGTACAGAAGAATACAACAAAGAAGGCAGGAGCAGGAGTGGGCATCTCCTCAAGCCTGCTCCACCACACCAACCTGCCACACCCATCAACTACTGTTCTGAACCAATTCCACATAGCCCACAATTAGTCTTTCAAAAATATTTACTTCAAATTCCAAAAAATAACATTTATTTACTTCCTCTTTAAATATATTTTGTAATCGAGACTCTATACAGAGATTCACCACCCTATTAGAGAAGAAATAACAGTTTTATATGTCTCCTTCCTTATATTTTGTAACCAAGTCCCCTTGTTTGAGCCTCTCCCACTTGGGAGAACATCTCCATATATGCCTTGTCGTGCTCCTTTTGAACATTATATACTCCTCCTTACTTTTTATTTCAACTTCAAAGAATGCAGGGCTAATTCTTTTTGCCTTACATGAAAGGACAACACCCTCATCCTAGTATGTGAGCCTAGTGAGTTTCTTCTGGACTGTCTCCAGTGTCAGTATACCTTTTCTAAATAAGGAGTCAAAACTATACAGTATTCTCCTGTTGTAGCCTTACCTATATCCTGTAGAATTGTAGCAAGACTTCCTCTATTTTTAAACTTTAACAGTCTAGCAATAAATAACTACTTATCTGGTCCCACATAGATTCTATAACATATTGCTAAGAAACATTCCCCAATGGTATTCACAAGTATCTTTCCACAACATTCTTGCCAGTTTGATTAGTGTGCAGATTAAAATCACCCTTGAAAGTGTGGTTTCCTTCCATGACTTTAGTATTTCTCCCTTTTACCTTCTCCTCGCACAAAACAGTTTAGGGCCTAGAGTGTCACACTTTGATTTTCATTCATCCTTTCATCATCCTGTGCCATTGTTCTTTCATTTTTTGTTGTATTTATTACATTTCCCTCACTCTATTTGTTTAAAATCCAGTCTGTAACTCTATGATGTGGTTCCCAGGATTCTCATTCAAACATGCACCACCCAGGACTTGCCCTACAGCACTACTGACTAAGGACTACAGCACACTGGACCCCTGCAGTTCGCCTACCGACACAACCCACTATTCATGACATTTACAGAGACAGGTGTGTAAAAAGGGCCCAAAGAGTCAGCCCAACCACAAACTGTTCCAGCTGCTACCATCCGGGAAACGGCATTGCAGCATAAAAGCCAGGACCAACAGGATCCGGGACAGCTTCTTCCACCAGGCCATCAAACTCCTTAATTCATACTGACGCACCTGTATTTCTATGTTACATTGACTATGTTGTACATAATATTTATTATAAATTACTGTAATTGCACGTTGCACATTTAGATGGAGACATGACATAAAGATTTTTACTCCTCATGTATATGAAGGATGTAAATAATAAAGTCAATTCACTTCAATTCAGGAACAGCTTTTTCCCCTCGGCCATCAGATTTCTGAATGGTCCGTGACCAATGAACTATTTTGTTCTCTTTTTGTGCTACTTATTTACTTGTTTATATTTCTTACTGTAAACTATTGAATATTTTATATTTTGCACTGCACTGCTGCCACAAGACAACAAACTTCACAACAGTGATAATATTCTTGATTCTGATTCTGACACCAAGCATGGTTCGGTTTTCTTCATGAAGGTTCCCATGTTCATGAATTGGAACCCATTCCTCCAAACCAGTCTGTCAACCACGTGTTAACTTTTGTAGCAAGAGCCACAAGGGAGACTGCAATAACCTTATTTTTCTTCTGCCGATTTGCACATCTCTCAGGGAATTACCTAAAGATTATTATACTTGTGGGTCAATTTTGCTTAGAGCTATATAAACTTTTTTTTCTAACTATGATTTAATAGTGGACCAAGACAATTTGGTTATCCCTTTCTTCCTCTATTTCTCTTTCCAGCTCAGAATGCTTATGAGAATAGTTTCTATTCCCTTAATTAAAATTACTTCAGCCAGATAAAATAATCTTTTCACTTAAGTAGTTTCCTAACACAGTCTTTATTAATCGGAAGACTATTCTTATTTCACCTAGTTTTCTTATCTAATAACGTCCAGGTAATATATGGAAGAATTTGCTTGTGATGCAAAGGCAGGTAGCTTTGCAGTCAGTATAGATGGAAATACATTAAAAATTGACTTACTAAGTTACAAAGTAAGAAGCACAATTGGAACAAGTGAAATTTGATGTAGGTCATTAAAATGATATGAATATGCACAGAAATCATTCTGCTGGCATTTATTAGTAGATTTTATGAGAATAAGTGGACAGAAGTTGATCCAGGAATTTCTGCCAGTTAAAAATTCCCTGACCCAAGGTTTAGGTTTGGAGGGGGCAGAAATTTATAGTTAAAAAGTAACCAAAACCAAGCCCCTGAAGCAAGATTTCAGTATTTTTTTTCTGCACACATTACCTGTCCTGCTTGGTGTTTCCAATAACTTCTGGCTTTATCTTGAGAAAGAAAGTAGCACGGAAGGTATTTCACTTCCAGATAGTTTTGACCTCTTCCTTTTTAATCCATCCTTTCCTTGTAATGAATGGACATTAAATCTGGCTAGGTCCATGTTGATAAGCATTTCTTGAGTACATTTTCCAGAGTAAGTGCTGGGGTGTTGTTGCAATATTACCTGTCCTAAATATGGTAGCTCATGTACAGATAACTCCCAGCAGTTCTGTGCTAGATATGATGCTATGGTCAAACAAAGCCTTAATTAAATCACACTTAGGTATTTGTAGCAGTCTTGGCTGCCAAATCTTAGAAGCTTTTACAGTGACTTTGCACTACAGGATATGCACTACAGATATACAGTACCAGAATGATTACCTTGGCTCATAGGATAGATTAGAAAATTAAGACTTGTTTTCCTTGGAATTTTGAATGTTTTGAGATAATTTAACTGAAATTTTCATGGTTCGAAAGGAAACTGATAAGGCTGATAGTCAAGTGCAACAAATTACAACAAGCTTTTAACCATTTTGTTCCTAGACCAAAATCTCTCCACATAAAAAATATGGGCGGAATAGCTCCCGATTTGATCAGTCTTTTCTGTTCTTTAGTGTTTCCAACTTCTGCATAACATAGTTTAATCATCTTGGTTTCTAATTAGAACCTATGAAAATATGAGCAGGAGTAGGGCCCTTGGCCATCAATACTGCCCCATCATTCAATATGATCATGGCTGATCTGCCCCAAGTCTCTGACAGTAAAGGTGAAAATGCCATTTGCCTTCCTGCTGCACCTGCCTTCTAACTTTCTGTGCTTTGTACTTACATTCCTCTGCTACACTCAGCTACAACTTTTTTCCATTTAGATAATAATCTGCTGTTACACTGTTCCTGTCAAAGTAAATAACTTCACACATTTCCATATGAAATTCCATTCCAATTCCAAGTTTTCACCCACTCACTCCAGCTGTCCATATACAGTTGGAGAATCAAAGTATCCTCATTGCCACAAGATCACCCAACTATTTTCATGACATTGGCAAACTTGAATATCTTACATTCTGCAACCTCTTCCAGTGAAAAAATATAATTGAAAAATAATTGAGTGCCAAGAACTAATCCTTGGGGCATACCACCAATTACATCCCTTCAGCCTGAAAAAGACCCATTTATTCTGAGTCTTTGCCTTCTACACTATTATCAGTCTTTATTAGCATTAGCATTATTACTATTATTAGCATTATTAATGCTAACTCACTTCCCCAAATACCATGAGCTCTTGTGTATTGCCCTTAATGAGCACCGTGTTGAAAAGTGAATATTGTCATCACATAAGGACAGGCTTTATTCAGTTATATAACCAACCTCCCCAACATCAGACCACCCTCCCCCAACCAAGCACAATGTCATTCCTCCCCCACAAACCAGCACAATTCTGCCTTCCAAACCCATCAACAAGATCTAGATTTTTAAATGTGATAGAATTAATAGGGAATATAAATTGCTAAATACTCGTGGCTTGGAGATGTCATGTGAGATCTGGCTCACATTCTACATCTGATACAAGTAGTAACCTGGATTTTGTAGGGGATTATAGGCAATTTAATGAATTGCTGCCAGCATTTCCTTGCTGAAATGCTGGCAAATTTATCATCTCTAACAATGTGAGCGTAGACATGCAAGTCGCAAAGCTCCTGATGACTTTGCATTAGGGAGCTGAGCAGCAGAGCATGAAGTTACAGTAATTCCCCAATGCTTGCAAGTAGGGATTTGCTAGAAAAATATCTGCAATATGTAGATCTACTGAAGGAACAGTTTGCTATTCTTTTCAGAAGCAGGGAAGAGACCAAAACAAGTTAATTTATAGAATTTTGTATATTTTATTTTATTGAAATTATTTTCATTTGCTTTCCCAACCTCTTGCTGCACCTGCCTTCTAACTTTCTGTGTCTCGGAATACCTAGATCGGGGGTCGGCAACCTGCGGCTCCCGAGCCATTTGTGGCTCTTTCACCTCTGTGCTGCGGCTCCCTGTGGCTTTGGGAAATAATTGGTCAGTATTTAATTAAAATGTATTTTATGTTAGTTTGTTAGCTTTTGAAATGTAATTATGGTGATCTTGTACATTTCCTGCCACATCCGAAACGGCTCACAATTAGCCGGCATTCCGGCTAAGGGAGATAGCCTACGGGGGTTTGTGAGTACGCGTCTTTTGCAGCATCTGCGTCCATGGGGGCTGGGTTGAGGGAGGCTTAAAAGCAAGGCTGTTTAGTTCGAATAAAGCTATCTTTGACTGCAGTTTACTGACACCGCTACAATGTGTTTTTATCGCTGGCTGTCCAGACGGAAGGTGCTGAAACGCTTTGTCGCGTGTCTGGAAGAAGTGAAAACTTTCCTGGGCAGCAAAGGGCTCACCTTTCCTGAGCTGGAACAGCCAGAGTGGCTGGAAAAGCTACACTTCATGGTAGACATGACAGCGCACCTGAACACGCTGAACACAGCTCTTCAGGGGAAAGGACGTACAGCCCTGCACATGTTGGAGGATGTTTTGGCATTCGAGCGCAAGCTGACAGTGCTTGCCAGAGATTTACAGAAAGGCACTTTGTCTCACTTCCCCAATTTGAGAGAGTTCAAACAAGGTCACGACATGATAATTTCGGAGTATTTACATTCTGCAATCATCGCAATGCAAACATCGTTTGGGAAACGCTTCTGTGAGTTCAGAGAGGAAAAAAACACATTATCCTTCCCGGTCACTCCCTTAAGCATCGATCCTTCCCTACTGAATACGACTGCATTAGCAGGTGTGAGTCAACCTGATCTTGAAATGGAACTGGCCGACATAGCCGACAAAGACATATGGGTGTCCAAGTTTAGACGCTTGACAGCAGACCTTGAAGATGTTGCCCGTCAGAAGGCCGTTCTTGCTCAGAAACACAAATGGAGTGATATTGAAAACCTCACAGATGACAGCTTGCGATCCTGTGTAAAGATGAAGGTGACATCATACAGCCCTGATGTGCAGACGCTGTGCGCTGAGGTCCAGGAGCAGAAATCCCATTAACCAAGTATGATAAATATTTTAATTGCCTATTATTTTACTTATATTCATATTTCTTCATAGTTCAGTGAAATAGTCCTTTCATTTTTCAGGATGACAGCTGGCTGACGTTATTTTTGGTTTGCTGCTGGCGGAAAATTTAAGTTCGGCGTTTTTCATAAATACAAGAAGGACTCAAATAGACATTGAATATTTTACTTAAAAGTAACTTTCAACCCAAAGTCTTTTTTTCGGAGTTCAAAATGTTTTTGTTGCATGCAGAAATGTAATTTCGTTTTCTCTGCAGGAGTTCATCAATTTCATAAATGCAACACATTATAGTTTGTTTATACATAGCATAAAGGCAAAAAAAAACGTTGTATGCAGTGTTATTTCATTTTAAATGTCAAACGGGTTTTGCGGCTCCCAGTGTTTTCTTTTCTGTGGGAAACGGGTCCAAGTGGCTCTTTCAGTGGTAAAGGTTGCTGACCCCTGACCTAGATCCTTCTGTACTTCACTGATCTACAACCCTTTTTTTTCCATTTAGATAATAGTCTGCCTTTACACATGTAAATAACTTAACACTTTTCAACATTAAATTCCATTCCAAATTCCATTCTTATTCCTCTTTATTTTAAAGTACTTTGCTTGTTTTAATTCTTTTGTAATTTTTAGACTTGTGAGACGTGTGTCTGTGAAAAAAATCTCAGGTTCCTGGCCTCATGTGTGGTGGTTGTAGGAGTTGACTCTGAGCCTGCAGAAAGCAGTTCTGGCAACTCCAGACTCCTTTCTTCTCCTTTTCTCAGCTTTTCTCTCTGGATCTACTTCAATCTTTGCTTCTTTCCTGCTCCTGGCTTTTTTTCTCTCTCTTCATTCCACTTGATCGCTTTCTGGATCACGTGCCCTTTCCTTATCCTTGTTTCCCTCACAATCCTTATCATGGTCCTGATCCTGTTCGTGCTCTCCTTGTTACCCTTTTTCTTTCTAATGTTCCTTCTCTCTTTCATGCATTTCTCTTTCTCACTTGCATTCTTTCTCTCTATCGCTTCACTCCTTTACAACTTTTCAGCTTTCTTTTTCTTGCCCTTCCTTTATCTTCTTGTAGTTTCCTGTGAGTGTCTCTGAATTTGTTAATTTCTTGAAAAATCATGTCTCGTTTATCCTCTTCCATTTCCATAGCGCATATCCCTTCCTCCCCTTTCTTTTCCTTTATCTTCTTTCTAGGATGTGGATCGTGAACTTGGGAAGGTGCATTTAGTTCATAGAAGTATTCTCTTAATAATCCTTCTGCTGTTCCCTTTACAATCTGATCTCTCCCTTGCTTTCCACAATATTATCTGATGAATCCTCTGTTTATTTTATCTCTCCATTGACTCCTTTCTTTTTGACCTTCCATTCATCCAGCTGGGCTTTGGTTTTTGCAAGCAGATTTTTGTCTCCTGCTTGAAGTTCATGCAATAACCTTAATGTATGCAGAGTAGGTTCTGGTTCTTTATACTCACAAAAGCTGGATGCTTACAACTTTCCTGAAGCTCTTGAACTTTCTTCCAGCTTACAACCAGTTACTTCACAAGTAACTGCCTGATTAATATATCAGAAGTTTTCTCAGATACATTGCCTACAAAAATTGTTGTAGCTGGACCATTGCTTTCCTCACTTCCATAATCCCTCTGAGCAGCATGTTCCTTCCTTGTTCCAATATGCTTTCCATCCAGAAGCACAGAGGTTGACACCAACACCTATTTTGCTTCTGTTGGGCAACCATTCATGGAGTACAGAATGGTGACAATTGTAGTACCATCCAGTACCTTTCTTAATTCACTTTCAGTTGGTTCTAATACAGGGGGTGTGGCATGCAAATTGTGGATGGATTGCCAATCAAGTTGTAGTTGCCACATCCCCACAATGCTGTCCCTTATGTTTTTACCACATACAAGCCCAATGCAGCTTGTTGGTTGTTGTATTTCACTGTTATGAATACCATCCCCACAGGAGTTATCTTTTCTCCAGTATAAGTTCTTAGTTGGCTTCAGTTCAGTATCTTTGAAATACCACTCAAACTCATTTTGTGGAATGACTGAAACAGCAAATTTTAATTAACTTGCCATTCACTTCTGTTATAAGCCATATGCTTGTCTATTGTTAGTTTTCATCATGAAAATCTCAAGGCTACCCAGTCCTGTGTTACTCTCGTCATGCAAATTTGTGCTCTTTTTGAAACTGCAATTTGACTTTTTATCTTTTTTTCTTTCCTGTGCATTCCATTTATGTTTGTCTGCCTGACATGCTCTTTGTATGTGCCCTACTTTGTTGGATTTTCTCCATATTTCACCTTTAAACCTGCATAGTTCTGATATATGTGACCTCCTGCCACAACAATAACATGATTTGTTCAGCCAGGCTGGTTTCTGCAATTTTGTTCACACTCTCTTTCTCTCCTGACTGCAACCCCATTGTGTCTCTGTCTGCTGTTTCCATTGATACAGCTGTTTCAATTGGTCTTTTAAATATAAATTGTGTTTCAGTTAGGAGTCATTTTTGAAAGCTTTCTCGTGAGATTCCACAAACTAAATGATCTCTCAATGCATCATTAGGCTCATTACCTAACTGACAATGCTCAGACAATCTCTTCAATTCAGCCATGTACGCTGAAAAGGACTCCCCTTCTGTTTGATTTTGCTTATGAAACCTAAAGCATCCTACAATTAACAATAGTTTCTCTTCTAAATGTTCTTGCATTACTTTTACAATAGCAACAATGTTCATTTCGGCTGGTTTGGTTGGAGCAAACTGGTTGGCTTTAAATCCAATGCATTCAGAAAAATTGGCACCCACTTTTTATTGGCTATTTCACTTGCTTTAAAATACTGTTCAATTCACTCGGTATGCAATATCTAGTTACTTGGTGTGTAATCAAACACATCAATCTTTCTGATGCAGCCAGCCATTTCTACTTGTTTCTATATAATTATTATCATCTGAAACTAACTGTTTAAGAACCCTTGAATTCTTCTGTTTCTTGCCTTTTTTTACTTCACTGTGTATGTCTCCTTTTCTGAAGAGCATGTGCTGCACTTTTTCTTTACTCGATTGTTTCTTGCTGCACTTTTTTTTCATCTCCAGCATCTCGCGGCGCTTCAGCAGGTAGGTAGTCGTCTTCAGTTATACCCCATCCTTGTCACCACTGCTATGTTTGGTAACTCTGAAAACCAAAGCTCATTGAAAGGAAGAAGATGGGAGTTTGAAATGTGAGTCTAACTTCATATTTTATTTTGAGAGGCACACATGTCATGTGGTGGTATAATATAATTTGCCATTTACCTATTCTGTACATATAACCATAAATTATTTAAATAACAAAAATAGTTAATCAAAAAATATATTTACAATATTACTCACATATTCCTGAAATAGTAAGTACACAACACTGACCATTGGTGTGCAACCACGTAGTTCTTAAACAAAGTGAATAAAGTCAATGCTAAAGTCAGATTTATATGTATACACAAAAAATGTCTGTCCAGTAATTAATGTCCCAGTCAAAACAAAAATCATGGGATTGTGCTAATTCAGAATGATTAGATAAAAATGAAAGATTATCTTCATTTGTCACATGTTCATCGAAACATTAAAACAGAAGCACTAGGAGGAAACCCACACAGTCACAGAGAGAACATACACACTCCTCACAGACAGTGCCAGGAATTGAATCATGATCGGTGATAGCTGCCATTGTAAAGTGATGTGCTAATGCTACACTACCATGCTAACCAATTGCTATATTAATCTGTTAATGGTTTTGCTCGAAAACAATATTCTGCTATTGTGTTACAGTGTTCCTTGAAGTTAAGATTACATCAAATGTATCCTGAGCATCATTCAGAAAGGTATAAGTACCACATCCAACCCCAAATAGAAATCCTGTGAGTACAGCATAATCAGACATGTCACCTCTTGGATAAGACACCAAAATGCTTTCTCAAGTGAACATTAGAAGATGAAATAGATAAATTGAAGAAGGACAGTGAATCAGTTGTAGGATCTTTGTTGTATTTATTATTTAAAGAAGTACATCACATTTAAAGATGTACATTGCACAGTAATGAGAGGAACTCTATATTTCAAGTAACAGGATCATATAAAACTAACAATGAAATTACAGTTGGCAGAATTATATGGAAGAAGGGTTTTTGTCCATCCAAAACACTTACATTAATGTCAAATATTTGATGGATATACATAAAATGATATTATTTAGTGCTGGCAGCAAGCCTGCACACTTTAAATAAAGATCAGTCAAATCACTATAGACAGTCATTAACCGAGGGTACTTCTATAAATTTTGTCTTTCCAACTGCATGTGGCAGTTCAGGTCCAATATTTGGTCAAGCTCATTTTTCATCAACACTTGTTTTCTGCAAGAGTCTCACAATATATGTAGCATTGTGGAGACCGAGGAAAAAATAGTCAGAATTTCCTCTCTATAAATAGCAATCTGATCTCAAGACTTATTCTTCATTTCAGAGAAAATATTGGTATTTTTGATACAAACCTCTTTTGTCTACAAAGCATATTAGCTATTTTCCATTCTCCTCTTCTCAGGGTCCTGCTAATTTAATGTCCAGGAGTTCATGTTTTAATATGTCACATGACTGATGAGGTTAACGAATAGCTATCTATTGTCATGCTTCTCATGAATGGAGCCTTCATGAGAAATCTTCTATTGTGATACAATACTCTGAAGTCAAGATCATGGCAAATGTATTCTGAGCATCATTCAGAAAGGTATAAGTACCACATCCACCCCCAGATAGAAATCCAGTGAGTGAATCATAACCAGAATCTCCTCCCTTGGATATGGCACCAAAATGTTCTCTCAAGTGAGTGACCAGAGAAGATGAAATAGTCAAACTGAAGAAGGGCAGTGATTCAGTCCTGGAGTCTTGGTCATAACATTATTTTTTAATCAACACTGTGAGCCAAAGGGCCTATTCCTGTGTTGTGTTCTATGTATCATATACAGACGATTGGTACCTGCTGTGCACTACTTACGTTACTGCCTTGCTTATCAGATCACAATGACTAGACCAGAAAACAAGCGCATTTGCACAAAGCAAACGATTTGTGAATTATAGGTGCCTTCTCGGCATTGTCATCAAATACACTTGTTAAAAGGACTGCTGCAATCCCTGCTGTGTTTGAACTTCAAAATGGTTTGCTGAGGTTACTATGTCAAATTTTAGAACAAACACATCATCCTGAATATGATTAGTGCTCCAGTGAAACACCAGCTCTTGATACAGCGCATGACATCAGCAAATGAGGTGTTCAATCAAGAGAGAAATCACATCTAAAAGGCAGCACCTCTGACGACATAGATCCAATTCTGCCACAGAGTATCAGTCTGGACTTTTGTCTTGAAGAATCCAGGGTGGGCCCAGCTAATAAATTGATGATTCAGAATTGAGTGGTGGTGGAGAAATTAATATGAGAGTGCTTTAGCAGTTGAGTAGTTCCTTTCTTGCTGCACTTGATTAAGGAAATAAGTTTCAGATTAGTAGAGAGAGAACTTAATTGCCTTGAATGCTGAGGAGAGCAAATGTGATATGAAGTGGGCTCCATTCATCTGAGTATTCATTTTCCAATATCATTGCATATTTATGTTTTTGTCTTTCTCCCTCCACATACATGTGGAACACTAAAACTCTTCTAAATACCAACACCCCTGTCCAAGTTGTGTTTGGAGAACAATGTAAACATGTGTAACCTCCTCATGCTTGAAGTGCAAAAGTTATTTGCTTTAAATGCGTAGCACTTAACAGGGGAAAAGTTCTCCTTGTTATGTGTTAAGTACATTGCACAGATTTGTTCATAGAAATAATTGGAACCAAGATCTTGAAGCAGGATTCAGCAGAAAAGTTACTTTATTTTGCATTTAGAACATCTAAGAGGATGGATTTTCACTCTTTCACCAGAAAATTTGCATCTTTGAAAGAGTAGCGACCAGGATCTGAAATACCTAATGTATCCATCAAAAGCAACACTAATAGGACTTTTATGAATTGTCTTCTCGACGGCATCTTTTTTTTTGTATTCGGGATTGCATCTTTGCCTCCAAGAAAGAAGAGAGAAAAATGCTGAGCAATATCACAGATGTATAATGGATGCAGAAAGAAAAATCAAATGACCTGAAATTTTAGAATTCTGTATTGACTCCAGAAGCAAGCAGCATGCCCAGGTGGAAGATGAGGTGCTGTTCCACAAGCATGCATTGGGCCTCATCACAACTGTCAACAAAATGCTGGCCCAAGAATTTAAGATGACTATGTTTACAAAAACGGCTGAGGAGCTGACAGCAATTGAATAGGTAACCAGCTCCACAGGTAATAAAGATTAGAAATCAAATGGGTCTGATGAAGAGAATTTGTAAAAGGAAAGAGATTGGATCTTTTAACAGTTAGAAATACACATGGATATGGATCAATCAATCTGCCTATGGCTGCCTTCAGGTGCAATATGGAAATAACCACCTATTTTTTCAGTAACATTATATCAGGGTTAAGTAGTGTTTGACAGTTTCTCTGATGTTATTCAAAGTAATCACACAGATTCTATTTTATTTATTTGAAAGAACTAACAGACCCTCATTCAACATGTGATAGGAAGAATGCATCTCCAACGGGTCTGGACTCTCTTGTACTGAATGGAACAATGAGCTTCAATTTCTGTGCATAACTTCTCAGAGGAGGATCTGAACAAAGGTTACTTGGCTGAGGGTCAAGAGCCATGCTATATGAGCCACATAGGGCACAAAATGGTAAATGAGGTATGAATGAAAACATATTAAATGGTAGGGCAAGCTAGGGGGGGCCAAGTGGCCTACTCCTTCTCCTACTTCCTGTGGTCATACTGTAAATGAAAATAGAATGTTTATTATGACACTTAACACACTTGACAACCAATAAGAAAAGATGCAGATGTACTTTTCTAACTATATTAAGCACAAAAATACCATGAGAAGGAAGGTTCACTAAATGTAGGGATAGGGCTGATGTTTATAGCAAGGCTTCTAAACGACCAACTTTAGTATCAACTAAAATAATGATGATGATCTGAAGAGTGGACAAGAGTGAATTAAGGTTAAAATAGATGGTAACATAATTTTAGACAGATTAGGAAAGCTCGAACTGATAGGGCTCCATGTTCAGATAGTGGATAAGGCCCAGGTGCAGGTCAATGGGATTAGGCAAATCATAGTTTAGCACAGACTAGATGGGCTAAAGGACCCGGTTCTGTGCTGTAGTGTTCTATGACTCAAAGACTCTGTAAGTGATTAACTATAATCTTGCAGCATAAGTATTGTATACAACATTCTGTCCATTCTCTGGTCATGATTTTTTTCTCAGCATTTCTATATTTTCAATGCTCAACTGATTAGTGGTTAGGACACCAAGTCCTGTTTGTCCTTTGCAAGCCATTATGTCTCCAGTATGTGTGTGTCCCCAGTATCTCCAGTATGTCATCCAGAAGATGCCAAAGCTTCCACTTTCCCATAACATATCTATAGCCGTGTTTTTCATTCCTGTGGTAATTAAAGGTATGCAAGAAAATGAGGAAGTGAGAGCTTGGAATGGACCACTATCATTATGCAGCCATGAGACAAAGTTGGTGCTGGTTCTAACCATTTCTAGCCACTTCCAGTCTTGCTGTACTTCCCTGATTATGAAACAAGCAAGAGCAGAAACAATGCAAGAGAAAGGATGAAATGCAATAATCAAGATTGTTTAATGTCAATTTCTGTGCACGAGTGAAAGGAGAATGAAATAATTGTTACTCCAGATCCAGTGCAGCACAAAAAAAACACAAAAATTAAGAACATGATGATAATAATGATAAATCCAACACATTACAGGATCTTGTAATCAGATTGTGTTAACCTACTACTTATAAAAGTACAATCAAGTGGCAAACATCATTCATCAAAATCTTGCTTTAAAATACAAAATCGTAAATGAAATCAATCCTTTCAATAAATACAAGCTGGATCCAATTTTAAAGTCAGACTGCCACATATTATATTTTGACCGATCAGTTATTACAGATTGGACAATCCATAGTAACTGTTTGGATATAATATTACAGGATAAGCAAGCAAGAACAACTTATTTAATACATATAACCATTCCAAACACATGTAACTTGTGTAAATCAGTAAGTGAAGAACACCAGAAATATACTGATCTAAAAGAGGAAATTGAAAGACTTTGGAACCTGAACAAGGCATACATTGTTGTGATGGTAATATCTACATCTGGTGTCATCCCAAAGTCACTTCACAATTAGGGCTACCCAGTAATATCCCTCAATATTAAACACCACTAGAACAGTCCAAAAGTTCCTAACAGTTGACAAATGAGTATGCTTGGCTATGCCCATACCTCATGTTTTACAAGCTTGAGCTGAGAGAAAAAAATAATGATTTTTCCCAAAAACAATCATAGTCATAAACCATGATCACCTACATCATACAACATGGCACATAATGATGATGATGGTAATGAATAATAAAACACACAAAAATATATAAGATAGCTTATATATATACATTGATTGTACTGTATGCCCATAAAGTGACCAAAAGACCATAAGATATAGGAGCAAAATTAGGCCATTTGGCCCATTGAGTCTGCTCCACTATATCATCATGCTGATCGCATTTTCCTCTCAGCCCCAGTCTTCTGCCATCCCCCCGTATCCCTTCATGCTGTGGCCAATCAAGAATCTATCAACCTCAGCCTTAAATTTACATAAAGACTTGGCCTCCACAGCTGTCTATGGCAAAGAATTCCACAGATTCACCACACTCTGGCTAAAGACACTAAGCTGTACATAAGGTGACTGATGGGAAATAAAGTAGTGGTGGAGTTGGTGGGTGGAGGTATTCTTTGGCCTTACTGGTTGGAAAGAGTAACTGGTTTTGAGTGGTGGTCCTGGTGTGGATGTTATGTAGCCTCCTCCCTGATGGGAGTGGGACAAATAGTCCATGAACAGGGTGAGTGGGATCCTTCATGACTTAAGTGGTCCTTTTCTGGCACAGTTCTGTATCTATGTCCTTGATGGCAGGTAGGTTGGTGCCAGTGGTGCATTGGGCAGCTTTGACTACCCGTTGCAGAGCCTTTCTGTCTGCCGCAGTGCAGCTTCCATACCAAGCAGTGAAGTTACGATGGGTAAATGCATAGTTAAAGATGCAACATATACAATACTCTGTTCCTCTAAAACAGAGAAAGTTTCAAGGTGCTTCACTTCTCAAATGAATAGGAATTTATAGCTGACAATATTATACAATCTTATGACCGAGCAACCATTCACCATGGAATGTAGAGCCATTCAATCGCTCTCTCTAGTGACAACCTCCTCCCCTTGTCATTGTCCTGAGCTGAGGTATAGCTTTCATTGTAAGTAATCTCAGAATGAGATGAGCATAATAGGCTCCAATTTACAGCAATCCTTTGGGAAATAAAATTAAGGAAGGCAGCATGTAGAGATTCATTCAGCTGTCCCCTGTTCCCATTTCTCTATAGAAGGAGTGCCTGCGGGCAGGGGAATGCTTGTCACTGACAAGGATAATGGGGATATCTCTGAGGATGAAATAATAACACATCATCTATCTACTCCATAATTATGACTGAAGGAATGTCAGGTAAAATACAAGTCTGTGTAGCTACCTGTAATTATAGGGTACTCTCCTGACCTGATACAGGGAAATATTGAAACACCTTTACACCATCCCTTCATCATCATACCTTTACACCATCATACCTTTACACCATCATACTCAGCAGTCATTTTCCACTTTCTCATTTGCACCGGGGAAATACTTCAAAAAATGGAAAGCAATTACTTTGTATTTTGACTAAGGGAATCACAAGCTTAAAGCACATTGACAAAGGAAGTAAGATCAGTCACAGCCTGAACTAAACTGCCAATTCACCACTGCTCAATTAGTGACCTAAAAAAATCTATTCTTCTATTTCAATAGCTTTTGGATATGGCATTGTGTCTAATATTGGTTTACAAATAGAGATGTTTCTTCTATCTTAGTGACAGCAGTTCACAAAAAAAATAAATAAATACGGGTTGAGTGCACCTTATCCAAAATGCTTGGAACCAGAAGTGTTTTAGATTTTGGATTTTGGAATATCTCCATCTATGTAATGAGATAGCTTGGGGATGGGACCCAATTCTAAACATGAAATCTCTTCACGTTATGTACACAGCTTATACATATATCCTGAAGGTAGTCATATATAATAATTTTATGCATGAAGCAATAATATAACAATGAGCTATCAGAAAGGTAGTTACCGTTACCTCGGCCACTCAGTGGCTGTTTGCCATCAATGTCATTTCCAATTCAGAATTTATGTACTACCAGTAACTAGTCTTTGTCTTAAACTTGTTCATCAATGATATGTTCTTAACAGTAAAAACTAATACATACCATTAATATAATGAAGATATAATTTTGTACAAAAGCCGCACAGCAGCATAAGGAGAATACCTGAATCAGCTGTTGAACAACAACCTTCCAGTCTCCACCCACAATGCTGTGTTTTCATTAAATTATTGCAGTACACTGTATTTGTACTTCACTTTTTTTAAGATTTGATGTGGGGTGTAAAAATGAAAGATTGAATTTAATTACAGGCAAATGTAATGAAACGTGAAAAAAGTCAGCATTTTATTTTTTAATGCAATGAGGACACTGGTCATCTGTTAAGAATGAATGCTGCTCTAGCCCTTCAGTTTCTCTGCAACTTCGTGATCAGCAGATGTATTATCACTTAAAAATTTAATGTCAAGCCTTTTCTTAAATTTTGCAACCAGCCTGCTGAATATTTACAATTATCTTCAAGTTTCAGTGTGTCGTGATAGATCTTTCTTTATTTTATGATCCGCATACCGTTCAGCGGCATATGTTTACTCCAACACTGACAAATCCATCCTTTCAATACACAATTGAGATCTTCATTTTTCACTTTATGAAGTGTTTTTCAATTTTTCATCAACTTCTGTTCATTACTTTCACGCATAGAAATTTAACAGTTTGTCCTTCTGTTTCTTCAGGTTCTAGATGAACACCATACTCTTCTGTCAACTGCTTCACATTTAGACTGCTGTCTAGTTTTATCAACAACCTGACTTTCTGTGTTATAGATAAACATTAATGCTTCCCCTTTTTCTTTTACTATTACCCACAGGTATAACTACAGGCATTTTTGACATTTTCAACAGTATCTCCACAGTACAGAGCAGTGAATAAGCACAAAACTCATGGTAATGCCCGTGATCAATGCACGAAGGTCTGGCTATGATGACTGCAAAAACAAATGGGTGTCATTATGGCCCCACTTGGAGCATGTTGGGTAACTACTCAGAATGATATGTGGTACACAAAGACCTGCACATCACCTGGGAACCTTCCCAGCATCTTATGGAATTTTCCATTTATGGTATCAAATAATTTGGTTTTGGGAGGTCTTTGGATTTTGGATTTTTGGCTAAAGAGTAACCTGTGCTAACTTTCTGAATGGAAGTCAAAGGATCATAATTGTGTACAGTTCTGGTCACCAAATCATAGGAAAGATGTCAACAAATTAGAGAGAGTACAGAGGAGATTTACTAGAATGTTACCTGGGTTTCAGCACCTAATTACAGGGAAAGGTTGAACAAGTTATGTCTTTATTCTTTGGAACGTAGAAGGTTGAGGGGGGACTTGATAGAGGTATTTAAAATTATGAGGGGGATAGATAGAGTCGACGTGGATAGGCTTTTTCCATTGAGAATAGGGGAGATTCAAACAAGAGGACATGAGTTGAGAGTTAGGGGCAAAAGTTTAGGGGTAACATGAGGGGGAACTTCTTTACTCAGAGAGTTCTAGCTGTGCGGAATGAGCTTCCAGTAGAAGTAGTAGAGGCAGGTTCGATTTTGTCATTTAAAAAAAAAATTGGATTAGGTATGTGGACAGGAAAGGAATGGAGGGTTATGGGCTGAGTGCAGGTAGGTGAGACTAGGTGAGAGTAAGTGTTCGGCACGGACTCGAAGGGCCAAGATGGCCCATTTCTGTTCTGTAATTGTTATATGGTTATATGATCAAAAATCAAAAATAAGGCTTTGATGCCTTATAGCTTATAGGCATGGAAAAAGGTACAGTTGAAATATTGGGCAAAGGAATAGACAGAACCTTTGGAGATGGAGGGGACTGCTGCCAACCACAGTGTGTACTTTCTTTACTTAGTTGTTTCTTTCTCTCGTTAAGTTGCAGATGGACTATGTGCTGCACAGTGCTCACACTTATCCACTGCTTTCACTCTACTTTCGCAGAGGTTTGCGCAGATTCAGCATGTCATCTAAAACTTTAACAGACTTCTATAAATGCACAGTGGAGAATATGGTGTGGAAGCACCAATGCTGGGGAATGGAAAAGCCTACAGAATGTGGTGCAAGAAGCCCAGCCCATTATAGGAAAGCCTCCCCACCACCAAGCACATGTACAAGCTGCGCTGCCACAAGAAAATAGCATCCATCATCAAGGACCCCCATCATCCAGCCCATGCTCTCTTCTTTCTGCTACCATCTGGAAGAAGGTAATATAGGATCAAGTTCAGGAATAGTTATTACCCTTCAACTTCAGGCTCCTGAACCAGTATAGATAATTTCACCCACCTCAATGATGAACTGATTCTACCTGTGGACTCGCTTCCAAGCACTCTGCAGCTCATGTTTTCAAGACTATTTATTTGTTTATTTATTGTTATGATTATTAATCTTTTGTATCTGCACAATTTGTCTTCTTTTGCACATTGCTAATTTGTCAGTCTTCCTGTGTAGTTTTTCATTGATTCTACTGCATTTCTTTGTTCTGCTGTGAATTCATGCAAGAAAATGAATCTCTGGTAATAGATAATGGCATATACGTACTTCAATAATAAATTTATCCTGAACTTTGAACTTCAGATCAGGAAGCAGGAAGCTGAACTAACCATAGATGCAGTGAGTGCAGAGATAACTGCCTGGTCCTACAGGAACCTGTTCTTGCAAATCACATTTCTCCATCTATGATGGCCCTGTCCAAGGAGAATAGTCCGTACCAACAGAGCAAGTGTTACTTTTTTTATATATATAGAGTCAGCTGACTATTAAGTGTTATGCCCCTAATGTAAACTTTGGACTCTTAAACAAGTAAAGGGAAGTAGTTGTCATTTAAGCTCATCTGACACCTTAACTCTCTTCTCTGTCCCCAAAATCATCCACAGAAGCCTAAAGATCAACTAACTCTGAACAATGACCTCAATAGAGAATGCAGATTGGTGCCATCTTACCCAGAAACCTTACATCTTAATAATGAAAGATAAAATGAAAATCTTGCTTGCAGTAGTGTCACAAGCTTGTAGATACAAACAATCGAGGAACTCCATGCCAACTATCAAGTACTCATTTATATTAAATATCAGCTAATCCCGTTTGATCCTCTCTACATTCCTATCAACTTTCACTCAGGTTCTACCATTCATCTACACATTTAGGAGCAATTTAGTAACCTATCACACACACGTATCTCCATACTATAGGAGCACCAAGAACGCAAAGGAAAACCATTCAGTTATGCAGAGAATGATCAAATTCCACAAAGGCAACAGCAGAGTTCAGGAATGAACCTGGATCACTCGAGCTGTAAAGCAACAGCTCTGCTTGTTGCCCTTCCATGCCACTCCATTATGCTGAATGTTATCAGCATTTCTAGCAGCTGCTCATATTTCCTAACTGAAGGAGTCTGGTGAAAGCAACAAATGTCAAACAGTTAATAGAAAGGGTTGACACCATTCCTCACAATCCCTTGGGCCGACCTCTCATATTAGACCCCAGTAACGTCAATCTTTAATTTTGTTATTTTCGTTACCAGGCTGTTTTTCAATCATTTTTACTGATTACTAATACTGAGACAGGCACTAAAATATACAGAACAGAAATTCTAAATCCAAATACTGTACTTCAAATTAATATGTCAGCAGGAAATGGGGACAAAATATAGTGAAATGCAAACTGAGGATAAATAAGTAAAGGGCAGTGTGATTTACCAAATAACCAGATTTGAGAGATAAATCATGACCAGGATCTATGTGATAACTTCTCTATTCTTCTTTAAGGAATGCGTGGGATGTGTTACCGCTATATGGGAAATGAGAACCACAGTCCACATCTCTGCAAATACATTTCTCTCTCAGTACTGCACTAGAGGCAGGGACAGCAGATTTTTTTTTTTCTAATCGAGTCCATAGAGAAGGACTTGAACCCACAACCTTCTGATTCAAAGGCAGGAGTGCTACCCACTGAACCATGACATTGTAGATGAGCCAAATAACATTACTCATTCAAACCATCTTCTGATGTGATGCCATATTTTCCTACATAACAATCACGACACTGTAAAAAGTAATTTCTCTAAAACTATAAGAATCAGTGGTTTGCATTTATTGAACTTCCCTGTTTATGAAATTTTGTTTTCTCCTGATCATATGAAAAAAAGTGATAAAATGACCAATTGCACAATGAGACATTTAAAATAAAATAATTTGGTCCGATTAATTAATGTATTAAGTTTCAATTAAAAAGAGCAATTTCATGTAGAAAGTTCATCAATAATATTGATTTTGTTCAATTTATTTGTATGGAAGATTAGGCTCACTGGTTTGCTGTAGACAGAATAACGGAGGATATAAGTGATCTATTAAGCACTCATTAAAAGTCAGCATTGGAGGGCACCAACAAAAGGTATCTTTTCTTTAAAAAGAAATGTCCCTAAATGTGAAAAGGAAAGGATCAGAAACATTGTTCTGGTTCTGCATTGACCCTGAGTACCACAAGTAGCTGCCTTTCTGCAGCAGCCCCCCATCCCCATCATGTCCCTTAGAACCAGGAAGTGAGTGTGCTTCTTCATCCACACCTTGCTCCTTATCCCTGAAAGTAACATGCAATTGCTGGCGACGAAACAATGACCTGATATCCCTCTTCCATAAATAAAACAAGGCAAGAGTGGAGACATAATGAGCAGTGACAGCTCACCCATACAGAGAACACTCTCTTAGAGTCTGATAACTGTTCAAAAGGCAACTCCTAGCCGATGATACGTTGCCGACACAATACAAGAAGTAGTACTTACAAATAAAAATAACACTCCCTGAATGTGAACATTTCACAACTTTTGCACTCTTGGATGTATCTATTTCTCATCAAGTGCAACATCAAATAGTGCAAATCTTTTTTTATTAAGTGATTCATCCTGTCTCCCACAGACTTACACAAATAATCCATAGTAGCTAAATGATAGTACATGGGGGTGTATGCATAATAAGGCTTGAGTGATGCCAGGTCTTAATAAATGAGGGTATTACACTGGTATAAGTGACTCATGAGATCCTACAACACAAATATAACATTTTTAATTCACCACTTCCGAAGCAAAGTCGTGACACTGGCATTTTTGACAGATTATATATTCCCCTTATTTTCTCCCTCTGCCTTTTCTTGGGACGTATTTGCTATGGAGCCCAAATGATCATTTCTCAGGTGTGGTATGAGCACCAACGGGTAGTTCAAAAGGCAGAATCTGTTCAAAAATGTTCGCTTTTCGTCGTGTTCCCCACTGAAATCCTCAAATATTAAATGGCTGCCAACTCCACAGAGAGAGTATTTGACTGGATCAATTTTTTTTTTAAGTGGTGACAGTGGACATCAAAATTAAAAACAGAAAACGCTGGAAACACTCAACAATTCAGGCAGCATCTGTTGAAAGTGAGAAAGTCCAATGTCTGGAAGGTGTCACACAAATCTGACATCATAATAAACTGCTGTCAGCAACATTCTGTAAAGTGCCTGACTTCCACTATGTTTCTGTGCACAACACAAGTACCTTTCTATAAAAAATAAAATTTAAATAAAAAACGAAGAGGAACAATATGCATCACTGAGAATGATTTTCATCCAAAGATTTTCTGCACAATTAAATAGTACCATATAGGAATTCCAAACACAAATCTGGTTGCTACTTTTGAAAACATCCGTGCACTAATGTAGAGACATGATCTCAATGAAACCTGCTTCTGTGTTGGGTCTCAAGCAAATAATTGGACGCTAAATGATTTGCGGCTCTTTAAGTCAACTTGTCAACTCTCCTTTGGGACTGTTCTTCCTCAGGCATGACGGTAAGCCATTCTTCGAGCTTAGCACTTTTCACACCATATCCTTCATCACTCTCGGAACCCATCCAATAGTTAAAACCTATTGATATTTTAAGACCCATTAATATATTAAGACCCCAGTCTTAACATATCTGATCACAGTTAAACTCCTGCCTCCTTTTCAGCTTAACAAATCCTGGCAGGTAGTTAATAGCCCAAGCCCTTTACTTAGCATCTTAGCACTTAGGCCTTCCTTTAACTTGGGCCTCTCTCCTCACAGCACTACCTGCCCCCACCCCCCCACCGTCCTCCAGCCAGTAACCCTCGCCAGTTCCAGGCTTGTTGCAGTGACAATGCTATTCTTCCTTTGTGAGCATAGACAATAGACGGTGGCAACAATTTATCAATGTCGGACAGCATAGTCATCCTGGTATACCTCCTATCATTCACAAAATGTTCCTGAGGCAGTCTCTACAATTCAATCAATAATGGAAACATTTTAGCTGATTATAATTTCCCATTTCTTCCTCCTTGGTGATTAATTAACTATAGCTAGAGTGGTTAATAGATGGTATCTAAAATTTACAAAAGTGCTGTCAAAATTTTTGGTCAGTGATAAAGAATACACACAGTAATCTCTGAAACAGGAATTCAGAACACTGTTTATGATGTCTGTGTTTTGTAATACTGTATACAAATTTTCACATGGCACCAGAAGTCTATTTTAAGCCATTTTCTAGTTACTCTAACCCCACCCTTAAAGAACCATTCTAGTTTTCCTTTCTCCCTTGAAGTTCTACAAAGTAATCACAAAAGGTTCACAAAGTCACCTGATTGCAGTATTCTGATGTAACATATCTCACATTCGCAGTGTTTGAGGAACTTGGGCTATTCCTACTGAATAGCTTGTCATATCGTATATTAAGGAATCACATTTTTTATAATAACGGCATTGATTTCATTCAATAAATAAAATTGATTTTCAAAACATTGATCCAGGATTCCCCAGACAGAAATATTTCAAATTCAAGCAATCACATCACTTGATACTTAATAATTCATGATTTCATTTATGAATACTTCCTCAGTGTAACAACAGAATGGTTACATTCTGTTCCTTCTTTAGAAATTTTCCAGTATATTGCCATTAAAATTAGTGAATCTGTAGTCTTCAAACTGAAGTCCATTCTCTCATTCATCAATGCACTGTTAAGTTATATTCCTTAAAGATAATTCATCCCCAAGCAGCTGAGAAAAATGTGGTGCACTATTAGTCAACTATTCTTCCTCTGAAACCACTAAGAAACTGCAATGATGATATCCACAGGATTTTCCCCCCATGAGCCATTCTCTACAAATATCAGATTTTTTTAAAAAAAGCAGAGAGTGGAACAATGGATGCCTTATATTGTGTTCAAAGGTCAAATAAACTTTTATCAAAGTACGTATATGTCACCACATACTATCTTGAGATTAATTTTCTTGCAGGTATTGACAGTAGAACAGAAGTAAAATTTAAAAAATGAAAAACTACACACAAGGACTGACAACCAACATGCAAAAGAGACAATCTGTGCAAATAATAGTGATAATAATAACAAATACACAAGTAAATAAGTAATATTGAGAATGAGTTGCAGAATGCTTGAAAGTGAGTCAGTAGGTTGTGGAATCAGTTCAGCATTCAGGTGAGTGAAGTTATTCGTGTTGGGGTGAGAAACAACGTGTGTGACAATTGTTGGGTAATGTACAAACACCCTGGGCCCAGAGATGAAAATACAAGCACTAGAATACAAGCTCAACATGAAAAATGCTTGAAGGCAGTCTTGGATTTAAACCAAGCCCCAAGTCTCAGACAAAAACAAATGATAAATTTTCAGAAGAAGTACTCCTACCTTATTCACTAGCAGCTGCTCCGCGCCATGCTTCAGAGGCCTGCCACTGTCATGACAGAAACCATAGTCTTTAATACTTGTACTGCTTTCATGGATTCTTGTCATCTCCAATCTACTTGCATCATTAGCTGAAAAAGGAAAAACACTATATATAATACAAAATGTCAAGGAGTGACCAACTACAACCTTTGTTGCCCAGCAACCTTGGTTTAACTCTGGTTAGTTCACTGGAGGTGGAAAGATAATTAACCACAATTGTGTCTGATAAAGCTTGACTAATTATCTGATGAATGGTTTTTTTTTGTGACACTATGGGCATACCATGTGAGTCACACATGCTGAGTAAGTACAAACTGCCACTCGGTGTCATTCATTTATATATAGTCACATATGTTTGTGAAGGTAGTCCAAATTCAACATCAGAAGAGCAAAAACAAGAAATGCTGGAAATAAGTTCTGATGAAGGGTCTCGGCCCAAGACATCGACTGTTTACTCTTTTCCATAAATGCTGCCTGGCCTGCTGAGTTCGTCCAGCATTTTTTGTGTGTTGTTCAGAAGAGCCTTCTCATTTCCTTTACATGATACTTCAAAAACCCAATCTTCTACATGCATTTATGTCCGTCGTAAACATGTTAAATAATCACCCATTACAAATGATTTTGAACCACTTTCCACTCCAGCTATATACCATTAGACTGAACCTTGTGACTAGCAATAGTTAGCAGAATGAGATTGCCATATCGTTGGCAAGTATGACTATAATACATACATTGGAAAGGTGCTATGTTGATCTGAAACTATTTGGTCCAAGTGTCATTGGATCCAGATTGAAATATAATATCTCCATCCAAAACAAAACCTGCCTTAACTACGTTTATTCCAACTGAAGGAACTTCTTCAGTCTTCCTTAAGTCAAAGACCAGCTGAAAGTCAAAATCATATATTTCATGACAAAATCATAGTTAAAAAATGCAGTATAATGTACGGATTAAATTATATTTCCCTATCTCCAACTGTTCCCCCTATTGATAGAATGGACTACATTTCAAAGGATTCATGACCTGAATTTCTGTAAAAATATATATTTTAATCCTATAGCTTCAGTTTATTGTACTTTTGGTGAAACATTTGTTTTCCTCAGTTGAAATTCCCACGTACTTTACATACAAGTCGTTTGTCTTAAAATTGGATGGCACCATGTTAAATTTAGTACTGATCACAGAAAATGGTTCTCAGAAAAAGTCCAGTGTGTCACAAACTTTGGTGATTTATACTCAGTGGCAAAAGCCTGAACAGGAATTTCATGATTCCCGACAGGGGCCACACTGAATTCAGTGCAGCTCTCAGCACTTCACTGCACAGCAGTCTGAAAGACACATCAGCTTCTAAAGCACATACGCCTTAGCAGCCAAACAACAGCAATACATGCCAAAGCGGTAACAGAGATGTCAAAGATGGAGACAATGCTCACCATCATTTAATGTGGTATGCAAATCCTGGTCAATGAGACAGGTGCCTGGAGGATGGTCAATCATAAAAACTGACTGGTAATCCCATGTGGAAAGGAGCATTCCCACACAATAAAGCAATATGGAGAGGGATTTAAAGTCCCACTTGATATGCCAGGGTGATCTGCACACTATTAATTGCACTTGCAGTGTCAGGATTCTGCATTTTCTGTCAACATCATCAGAAAATATAGTGATGCTTCTGTAAGATGTAACTAGAGCATAAAAGCTATGTTTGACTCAGTGCAGGTGAACCTGCAAAGTAGGATAGGAAGGATTCTTAAGCCAGGGTGTTATTGTGTGCTATGTGAATGGTAATAGTTGGAGGGTGGAGAAGGTAACTTTGCATTGAACATTTCATGGAATCCTTCAGCTATGGATACTCAGTAAGACAGCCGCCAGTAACTTTGCTCTGCCTGCAGCTCCTCTACCTCCTGCGGCTGTTCTGGCCCTGCCTCCGGACACCCAGCTCTGAGTCTTACAGTTCTCTTTTTGGCACGGTCTATCTAGCGTTCAAAGTTCAAAATACATTTAATATCAAAGTATGCACACATTATACAACTTTGAAGTTTGTCTCCTTACAGGCAGCCACAAAACAACGAAACCCAAAACAACCTTAAGAAGACCGTCAAACATCTAATGTGCAGAGAGAAAAAATATCTTGAAGAGAACATTGAGTAGGCACTATAACATCCACACTTGGTTATCGTGGTAGCAGACTGCAACGGTGTGAGAAGCAAGAAAAGCTGAGCCGAGCCTTTTTCCCGTTCCATGCGTCCCTCCAGAAAGCATAAGTCACCAAAAATGTCTCATGATTCACAACAATCTGCACAAAGAAACTGTGGAAACATCTCCTGTCAATGAAAAGATCTATGTTGTTCCTGGGCACCCACATGTTTGGGAAACCAGTAACACTGAAAAGTCTACGTGACCAAGTTGAAACCTGTTCCTCACTAAAATCAAAGGAAATGATAGAATTTTTCTGGGTGACCCCTCAGATGCAACAAAGGGCAGTAAGTAGGGGGATGTCACAGAGACCTGCTGCAACAGCTTGGAAAAGATGTCAAACATCAATGTGACCAGGAGGCATGAGAGTGTGGCTGAAAGAATTGGCTTAGAACGTCACATAGTTCAGTGAAGACAGCCTTGCCACTCCCGAATCTGCAGTATATTTTCCAGAGGAGTCCGGGGAGATGTGGTGTGTCCAAAGGCTCTGGAAGAGTAGGCTGATAGGCACACCATTGCTTTCGATCTTGAAATTCCAGGCCCACACAACTATGGCTGTAATGCTGCCATCAAAAACAGAATCTGCATGTCTCAACTGATGCATCCCTAGAATGAATATCCCAGCAGCACTTTGGTAGAGGAAACACTCTGTGTTAGTTTAGCACACCCTGTGGGCCTTGGAAGATGTTTGAGCAACCCTCAGTGATTTCTGAAGCTACCCAGCCAGGCTTCTGATGTCAGCAAGGATCTCCCTTGATAAGAGCAGCAAACTAAAGTGATGTGATAATGCAAAATATAAACGACTGGAAATCTCAGCAGATCAAATGCTATATGTAGCAGCTTAGAGCCATAGAACACTGCAACATAGAAACAGGTCATTCAGTCCATCTAGTCTGTGCTGAACAATTAATCTGCCTAGTCCCATCGACCTGCACCCAAGCCATAGCTCCCCATATTGTTCCCATCTGTGTACCTATCCAAATATCGCTCAAATATTGAAACTGAACCTGCATCGACCACATCCACTGGCAGCTCATTCCACATTCTCACCACTCTCTGGATGAAGAAGTTTCCCCTCCTGTTCCCCTTAAACATTTCACCTTCCACGCTTCACATGTGACTTCGAGTTCTAATGTCGCCGTACCTCGGTGGAAAAGCCTGCTTGCATCTACCCTATCTACACCTCTCATAATTTTGCCTAACTCTATCAACTCTCCCTTCAATCTTCTACGCTCCAGGGAATAAAGTCCTAACCTATTCAACTTTCTCTATTATTCAGGTACTCAAGTCCTGGCAACATCTTTGTAAATTTTCCCTGGATTCTTTCAATCTCATTGACATCTTTCCTGTAGATAGGTGACCATAACTGCACACAATACTCCAACATAGGCCTCACCAATGCCATATACAACCTCAACATAACATCCCATCTTCTGTACTCAATACTTCAATTTATGAAGACCAATGTGCCAAAAGCTTTCTTTACCGTCCTATCTACCTGTGATGTCATGTTGAAGGAATTATGGATCTGTTCCCAGATCCCTCTGTATTACCACACGCCCCAGTGCCACTCATTATGTAAGTCCTAAGCTGGTTTGTTCTCCCAACTGCAACACCTCATACTTGTCTGCATTAAATTCCACCTGCGATCTTTCAGTCCATTTTTTCCTGCTGGTCCAGATGCCACTGCAAGTTTTGATAGTCTTTCTTGCTATCCACTAAATCCCCATTCCTGGTGTTGTCTGCCACATTGCTGATCCAGTTAACCACATTGTCATCCAGATCATTGATATAGATGGCAAATAACTATGGACCCAGCACCAATCCCTGCAGCGTATCACCAGTCATAGGCCTCTAGTCAGAGCAGCAAACCGTCTATTGCGGCTGTTTGTCTTCCTCTGTAAATCTAATGTCTAATCCAATTTACTACCTCATCTTAAATGTGATGTGATTAAATCTTCTTGACCATCTTCCCATTGTCAAGGGCCTGGCTAATGCCAATGCAGACAACATCCACTGCCTTGCCTTCATCAACATCCCTGGTAACTTCCTCAAAAAAACTCTGTAAGATTGGTTAGTCATGACCTACCACACACAAAGCTGTGCCAACTCTGCCTAATCTGTCCCTGTCTATCCAAATACTTACAGTATATATCTGGTCCCTTAGAATACCTTCCAGTAGCTTTCCCACTACTGATGTCAAGCTCTCTGTCCTATAATTTCCTGGTTATTCTTTCTCAAATAATGGAATATTAGCTATCCTCCAATCTACTGGCACCTAACCCAAGGCTAAAGACTTTTTAAATATCTCTCTAGGGCTTCTGCAATTTCTGCACTAGCCTCCCACAAGGTCCAAGAGAACATCTTGTCAGGCTCTTGGGATTTATCCACCCTAATTTGCCTCAAGATAGCAAACACCTCTTCATCTGTAATCTGTATAGGGTCCATAACTTCGCTGCTGCTTTTCCTCACTCAATGTTTATCTTCTGAGCAAGTACAAATGCAGATAATTGATTTAAGGCCTGCCCCACCAGTAGCCGAGTTCACCAGTCTGAGCATTGCCAAGACATTCTCTCTGACTAGTAATGCTGCCCCTCCCTTTTAATTCTTCTCGCCCTATCACATCAGAAACAATGGAATCCTGGATCATTGAGTTGGCAGTTCTGCAACCAAGTCTCACTAATGTCTACAATCTTATAATTCCATACGCTGATCCATACCCTAAGCACCTCCTTTCCTACATTGCTTCTTGCATTGAAATATACACAACTCAGAACATTATTCCCCCTGAGCTCAATCTTATGATTTCTGACTTTGTTTGTAGGCAAAACAACATCTTTCCCCACAACACTCCACCATCTGCTCTGCCATTCTAATTTCTGCCCTCCCTGCAATCTGGTTTAAACCCCACCCCCACCCCGCAGCAGATCTTCCCATAAGGATAATAGTTCAGGTGCAAGCCATCCCGTCTGTACAGGGACCATCTTCCATGGAAATGCACCCAAAGATCCAAAAATCTGAAGCCTTCTCCCTCCTGCACTGTCTCCTTAGCCACATGTTAAACTGTTTCATCTTAATATTTCTTTTCTCACCAGCACAGGCAGCATTGTGCGATCACAACCCTGGAGGCCCTGTACTTTAACTTAGCAAGTACCTCCCTGAACTCACATTGCAGGGCTTCATAACCCTCCTACCCAGGTCACTGGTACCGACCTGAACCACAGCCTCTGGTTGCTCACTCTCCCACATAAGAATGGTGTGGATTCGACCCAAGATATCCATTACCCTGGGAGGCAATGTACCATCCGGGAGTCTTGTTCTTGTCCGCAGAACCTCCTGTCTGTCCCCTAACCAATGAATCCCCTATCACTACAGATTGTTTCATCTAGCCTCTCCTCTACTGAGTGACAGAGCCAGACTCAGTGCCAAGGTCCCAACCACTGTGGTTTTCCTCCGCTAGGCCATCACCCTCCCCCCCCCCACCCCCAACAGTATCCAAAGCAGCTATTGAAGGGAACAACCAAAGGGGTGCCCTGCATAGACAGTTCTTCCCCTCATGATGGTCACCTAGTTATCTGTGTACTGCACCTTGGGTGTTACAACCTCCCTGAAAGTCCTGCTGATTAACCCTTCAGCTTCCCAAATGATCTGGAGCTCATCCATTCCAAGGTCCAACTGGGTTCGAAAGAAACTGCAGCTGAATGCACTCCTTACAGGTGTAGTCATCAGTCTCCCTGCCTTCCCATATCCCACAAGGGGAACATTCCACTACCCTGCTTGGCATCCACACCACTCTAACCATGCAATAAGAAAGAAAGGAAGAATAACTAAATTTTAAAAAAACCTACCTATGGCCTTTGCCCCTTCTTGATGAAGCTTCTTGAGCCAAAGCCTGAACTCCCCATTCCCACAATGGCAGCTCCACTTAAACCTATCTTCTTCTTATTGGCCCTTGCTTAGTGCCTAATTATGCATAATCCAGCATTCTTCAGGAACTGTGGCATGCAGAATATACCAACTGCCCTGCTCATTTCTTTTGAACTCTCTCCCCCACTACTCAATCCAAAGTCTCCTCAGGAACTGTGGCGTAAAGAGTGTCCCGATTGCCCCCACTCACTTCTTTTGAACTCTCTCCCGCTTCAAAAAACCAGAGTCTCCTTGGGAACTGTGGCTTGCAGAGACAATGGCATGACTGTCATTTTGGGTTGAGGCACTGCATCAGAATCATGAATGTGATGTGCTTCCATTAATACTGTTTCCACACAGATTTAATATAGAACTTAGGTCCAGTGTGAGTGAAAATGAGTGTTCTATATTCAGTGACGACATTTGGTGTCCATCTGATGCTGGAAGGAGGTCGGGTACACCAATTTAGATCACACATGAATACGCCTAGTTCAGTTCTGTGATTGGCACAACTGCACCAGAAATGATCATCGGTACTCTTAAATTTTGCAAGATTAAAGCCTAATAAATTGGTACCATGCAATGTAGATTCTAGAAATTAAATCTGTGAACCCTGTTTTTCTCACATCAGCAGATCAGGAATCTTTTAGACTAAAACTTATTTTGCTGCTCTTTCAGCTTTCCCAGCATCCTTTCTCCATGGTGTTGATGACCTACTTCCTGCTGTCTGTTTATATCTCCTGTCTAACTATCAGTGATATGTAGAACCGCTAAGGCTTTTGCCAGCTGACTTTTCACCATCTGTTTCTGTACCTCTTCCAATTGTTTATATTTCTTCAATTAGTTAGATTCAACATTGATTTCTGGGGAGAGGAGGCTGAATTGTGGGAAACAATCAATATTTGTTCTTTCAAAGAATAAAAGGTTCACATTGAAATATACAAGATTCTGAGGGGGCTTGGCAGGGTAAATACCATCACTTAGTTTCCCTGAGTGATATAACCTAGACGGAGGATACACATAAACTTGGAATAAAAGGTGAGCTTCTTAAGACCAAATCAGAAAGGAGAGCAAATTCAAAAAGTCACTGAATAAGTGGACAAGTTTTGGAAATGCCATGATTAGACTGTAAGGCAGTGAAGGGAGTGGAACAGTAAAAAAAATGTTTCAGGGAATCAAAGTTGTGAGGTAAAGGGAATTTAGCAAGAGTATAAAAAGAGAGCCATGGTAGCATAGAATAGAACAAGATATGATATGATAATAGAGAAAAAAATACAGAGCTCAAGGACAAATCAATTATTGTGAATTAAATCATTCACGTAAAAAAAAAAGAACCCAGACTCAAAGGGAGGCAGAGGATTAAAAGTTTTGCTTTAGGAAATAGGACAGTTGGAGGGAGGGAGCTGTTGCAAACGCAAGAGCAGAAAAATTAAAGATTGCATGACCAGGTAAGTAAAAAGGACCAACAGATGGACCAGAGGCCAGCCAAAATGTGGAGCAATACTCTGAATGTACTCACAAAAGCAAACAGTTTATCTTAATAGGGGAGAGATTAGGAGCCAAGACTTAATTGTAGGGTAGAAATAATCTGGAAAAAAGTCCAAATTCTGAGGTCCTATGGTGGAATATAATTGAATCAGTAATCGAGCCATAGATTTATATAACGAAGTAACTGGTCTTTCCATCCACTGAATCCATGCTGACCATCAAGCACAATTTATATACACATTTCCTGATCTGATCCTACTGTGTTTTCCCCACTTTCGCATCAGCTCTCCCAGAGTCAACCACTCATCTCCGCACCAGGGCTAATTTACAGTACAAATGGCCAATTAATCCTGCATCCTGCACATTGTTGGGATGTGGAAGGAGACCAAAGCACCCATATAAAATATATGCAATTCACAAATAAACTCCACACAGACAATATCAGAGATCAATATCGAACCTGGGTCACTGGAGCTATAATCTCTACAAAGGCGATAACTCTTTATCTAGTATTAGTTCAGCACAACATTTTGAGCCAAATGGCCTGTTCGTGCACTGTGTGTTCTATGTTCTATGTTAACATACATAACAACTCTAAAATAGGCATTCATGAAGTCTTGTTGACCAAGCTGCAGCAATAGTAATGTACACAATCCTCATCGTTGCCCTTGTGGCCTTGCATTTCCCTCACTTTGCAGTTGCATTCACATCAGGGGATCAATGCTGCTTTAATGAAAATTGCAAAGTGGCTTGCTTGCAGGAGCACAGCACTTACCTAAAGAATCGATCTGGTGGATCTAAAATATAAAACCATATATATTCAAAATAGCATAAAATATTCAGAGGTACTTACTGTAGATAAATTTGATAAGCACAGAAAAGACTAAAGCTCTGCAGTCCTGCTATATCTGGTCATGTAAGGCAGTGGACAACTAATAAATAATGCAAGGAGGATTCCAAAATCATTTTCATAACAGAAAGTCCTAGTATGTGAGTGCTAAAGACAAGGCTGAAGCATTTGCAAACCATGTTCAGTCTGATTAGATGAATCATCTTTGTGTCCTAATGAGATATTGTCATAGAAGCTCATCTTCAGCCAATGTGATTCAATCCATGCACTATAAAAAAGCAGTTGAGACCACTAAACACAGCAAAAGCTACAGCTTCATAGAAAATCTGAGCTGTCACACTAAAAACCTTCCCTCCTGAACTAGATGAGCCCGCAGCCAAGCTGCTGTAGTAGTTACAACACTGACATCGACCGGACAATGTAGAACATTTCTCAGTTCACAAGAACAAAGAAGACTCTGAACAGGTTAGTTTGCCTGCTCTCCACCACAAGCAAAGTGATGGAATCAGTTAACAAAATGTTATCAAGCGGTACCTACCCCAATAAGCTGATCAACAATACCCACCTTATTTTATTTTTGCCAGGCCCACTTGGCTCCAGACTTCATCAGAAGCTTGATCCAAATATGTAGCAAACAGCTAAAATCTCAAAGTGAGGTGAGAGTGAATGCTTTCGACATCAAGGCAAGGTGACCTTGGTAAGACTGATGTCAATCGGCAGCAAGATTTAGGACACTCATTCCCATTCTTTAGCCAAGATGTCATCAATATTTTAGGGCCCACTAGAAATTCAGGTGGAACAGCTATGCAAATATTACAGCACAGGTCAAGGGCTGATACATCTGCAGCAAGCAACTTGCTTCCTAACAACCAGAATCTTTCCACCATCTACAAGGGACAATACAGCAGTGCAATGCAGTGCAGTACCCTCCACTTGTTAGAATGAGTTCAAAGCAAACAAATCTCAAGAAGCACGACACCATCAAAAATAAAGCAGACTGTTTGGCACTTCATCCATTACTTTCAATACTTACTTCCTCCACCACGGCTGCAATGCATGGCATTTGTGGGATGCATTTGAATTGCTCACTTTGACAATATCTTCAAAACCTGTTATGTCTATCAGCAGAAAGAACAAGGGCAGAAGGTGCTTTGCAAATCCACCATTCGTGGGTTCTCCTTTAAGTTACACACCATCCAGTCTTGGAAATGTGTTGCTGGACTTTATCAGCACTAGGTCTGAATCCTGCAAACTCCCTTCCCAACATCACTAAAAAGACTGCAGTGGTTCAAGAAGTTGATTCATCTCCACTGAATTCTCAAAGACAATTAGTGATAGGCAATAAGTGCTGACCAAACATGAATGTCTATAGCTTCTGCAATTTTGAATTGCAATTCCCAATATCATGGTAGATCAGCATGCACTCACATAGAATTAAAGCAAGAATCACCCAAGGTGCGTGCAATATAATTTTCTTAAATAAAAGGCAGACGATGCAAAAATACAGACACATAAAGAATAATCCAATGCAGCATTCTTTTCTTAAGCAAAATACAATTAAAAGAGGAAGTGTTATTTAAGATCACAAGGTCTGCCTCCTGTGTTAAAATCAAAAGGCTTTCAGTGCTGTTGGAATAGTCTCAGCCAACAGGGAATGGTAAAGAACAAGACCTCCATTTGGGCCTCAGAGGGATCACTCAGTCAGGAACTGGGTTTTGGAATTTGGAACTAATCAGGTGATGAGTTAGAAAGACTTTCACAAAATCAAACGGTTCATAAATCAGAGAAAGGTACAGCATTATAATTAGCACTAGGGCCCACTTAATCCATACCAACCATGATGCCTCTGCACACTAATCCCATTTGCCCACATTGGGCCCATATTTTCTGCTCCTTTCCTATTTATATACCTGAACAAATGTCGTTTCAACATTGCAATTCCATCTGCCTTCATTGCCTCTTCTGGTAGCTCACTCCAAATATTCACCACCCTCACTGTGAAAACTCACCTGAAATTTATTGCATTTCCTCCATTTTAGTATGAATATCAACATACCCCTCCCTTAATTCTCCAGCTTCTTCTTCCTGGTCAATACCATAGAAGTATCTATTTAAGATGTCTCCATGTTTAGAGCACCCATTCCTTCCTTAGTTATCATCTTGCTTCTAATATACTTATGAAAGGCTTCAGAGTTCTCTTTAAACTTGCTTGCCAATGTAATTTCAATGTCTCATCTACTGTGGATGTGGGGTTAAGAGAGAGATTAAGGGATTAATGGGTTGGAAGGGAGGAAGCAAGATGGATGATACGGAAGTAAGGTTTTTACCCTACTGGGCCCCACTCCTGTGCTTATACTAAGACATAGTTATTTGGTATTGCTGAATGATGGATGGTCTTGCAAACCAATTTATTTCTCTCACAATGCTTTGTGAGCATTGCACAAGGAATTGTGTCACACCTTCCATCACTGACACAGCAATTGGAACACAAGGGTGACTCACATGAGGAAGTCCTCATGTAGATTTCTTAAAGGATGCAGAACAATCCAGAAATAGTTGCTATTGCATTTCACCCCAGGCCAAGTCAATTATTAACTGAGTAATGTTGGAAAAAAACAGGATTAACTGATTGAATTTCTAGGTCAGAGTGTTTAAGAAAATGAAGTAGCGGAAGTTTTTGCAATTTTTTTAGTGGAAATCAGTATAATGTTATCAAGGTGCATTCAAACATTAAAAATATTATATTTTAGATATCAATGCAGTGAAATGAAGAAATGTGGAGAGAGCTCTGATTAAATGCCTGAAATATAAACCTGAGTCTCATTCAGAGCAGGTTTGGGAGCTGAACTGTCACATAGAGATAGAATAATGTTAAAGTATAACAGAAATTAAAGACAAACAGTATTTAAATTCATTTTGAAACATTCTGGTTCTGACTTTCAGGATCTTTGTGATTAGGCTGGTCCATCAACATCCTGAAAGAGGAGCGATAACCTACTGAAATGTGGTTCTTCCCTGCATCAAGATAAAATATGGACCACCTTTTTCAAGCTTTACTTCAAAATTAAATTTGCTTGAAAATTGAAAAGTGGAGAACTTCACGTAATGAGTGGGAGTTGCTTCTTAAAAATGTTTTGATTGCTGCCATTATTGTTTTACAAAGTGAGCTGCTGAGCATTTGAAAAATCACCTATCTTGTGTGAAATTGGCTTAATTATCAATGCTGATGATTTGATATCAGTAAAGAAAATTAATTTATATTCTACTTGTGCACATTAAAATCAACCTGTTTTAAATTATACATAACATTTGTACTTACTAATCTGGTATCTAAATGAGCAATCAGCAGAGTGGAATTCATAATGAGGAAAAGGGGAATGAGAACATTAAATCTACAGAACTTTTATAGTGAAATACTATTAAAGGTATTACATATTTCTGGTAATGTATTGTCACAACAAAATGTGGAACTTTATAGCTTGTGTCTTTTCTGATTATTTTTACCTAGTAGTAAGTTCAGGGCTTCACTGCAAGATCACCATTTACTACCCTCCCCATTTGTCATAGAGAGGTTAGTGTTGAGTTCAATTTTAGACTATTGAGGCTTGTACATTGAAGGGGTTTTGACACAGCTGTTGGATACAGAACTCTTGGATGTTAGCTCAATGGCAAGGAAGGAACAGTGATGTACTTCCATGCCAGGACTATTGAAGTAACCCGATGATCAAATGTACCATTGCTCAGCTTGCAACACAGTGACAGCGATCTTGCTTTAAAGTTCCAATGAGTTGTCTATACACCTTCTGAATATTTATTGAATATAATTTTCCATCCTTTAAACAAACGTTGAAAGGAGAAGTCCTTGTCATACTTTAGACAATAGACAATAGGTGCAGAAGTAGACCATTTGGCCCTTCGAGCCTGCACCGCCATTTTGAGACCATGGCTGATCATCTACTATCAATACCCAGTTCTTGCCTTGTCCCCATATCCCTTGATTCCCCTATCCATACGATACCTATCTAACTCCTTCTTGAAAGCGTCCAGAGAATTGGCCTCCACTGTCTTCTGAGGCAGTGCATTCCACACCCCCACAACTCTCTGGGAGAAGAAGTTTTTCCTTAACTCTGTCCTAAATGACCTACCCCTTATTCTCAAACCATGCCCTCTGGTACTGGACTCTCCCAGCATCTGGAACATATTTCCTGCCTCTATCTTGTCCAATCCCTTAATAATCTTGTATGTTGCAATCAGATCCCCTCTCAATCTTTGTTACACTATCAATTAGGAAGGTATTTGTGGGGGGTGGGGAGGTCCTACTTGCAGAAAATCAGATCCACACCGAGCACCTTCAGTGCTCTGTCATCTGCTATGAATGCTTAGCATATGAAGGCATCTGTCACACCCAAGATGACCTCACATGGTCATTTGATTAATATTCTTGGCATTTCTACATAAGTACTTTTTTCAAAAGAACAGCATGCATAACCAAAGATGTGATCAGGTATTCATATGGTAACTACAGATGAGATATTTTTCCCCAGTGTTCTCCAGTGGTATAATCAAGCTATCCCTTTTTTTTCACAGAACTGCTCTGTCTGAAGTTTATTACACATATTCATCTTTCTCCATAGAAAGCATTCACCAGTAGCATACTTAAATTTGATTGGTGCTCATAGATCTGTTCTTTCTGCATTCAATTTTCTTTAAATCATTAATCATCTCACTTGTGTCCCGGTGCAATCATAAAAACTTGAAGCTGATTGTAAAATCATGGATTGATACCTGGAAGTATGATGTTGTAGCTATTAGTGAAACATGGTTGAAGGAGCGGTGCGATTGGCAACTAAATATTCTTGGATTTCATTGCTTCAGGTGTGATAGAATTGGAGGGACAGGAGGGGGAGGTGTTGTGTTGCTTGTCAGAGAAAATATTACGGAGGCTATTTGGGTGGAATTGAGGAATGGGAAAGGTGTAGTAACACTTATAGGGGTGTATTATAGACCACCTAATGGGAAGTGAGAATTGGAGGAGCAAGTTTGCAAGGAGATAGCAGATATTTGTAGTAAGCACAGGGTTGCGATTGTGGGAGATTTTAATTTTCCACACATAGACTGGGAAGCCCATACTGTAAAAGGGATGGATGGCTTGGTGTTTGTAAAATGTGTGCAGGATAGTTTTTTGCAGCAATACATATAGGCACTAACTAGAGAAGGGGCCGTGTTGGATCTTCTGTTTTGGAATGAAATAGGTCAGGTGTTGGACATATGTGTTGGGGAGCACTTCAGGTCCAGTGATCACAATACCATTAGTTTCAATATAATTATGGAGAAGGATAGGACTGGACCCAGGGTTGAGATTTTTGATTGGAGAAAGGCTAACTTTGGCAAGATGTGAAAGGATTTAGAAGGAGTGGATTGGGACAATTTGTTTTATGGGAAGGATGTAATAGAGAAATGGAGGTCATTTAAAGGTGAAATTTTGAGGATACAGAATCTTTATGTTACTGTTGAAAGGAAAGGTTAAAAGTTTGACAGAGTCATGGTTTTCAAGGGATATTGGAAACTTGGTTAGGAAAAAAGAGAGATATCTACAATAAATATGGGCAGCATGGAGTAAATGAGGTGCTCGAGGAATATAAAGAATGTAAGAAGAATCTTAAGAAAGGAACTAGAAAAGCTAAAAGAAGATACAAGGTAGCTTTGGCAAGTAAGGTGAAAATAAATCCGAAGGGTTTCTACAGTTATATTAATAGCAAAAGGGTAGTGAGGGATAAAATTGGTCCCTTAGAGAATCAGAGTGGACAGCTATGTGTAGAGCTGAAAGAGATGGGGGAGATTTTGAACAATTTCATTTCTTCAGTATTCACTAAGGAGAAGGACATTGAATTGTGTAATGTAAGGGAAACAAGTAGGGAAGGTATGGAAACTATGACACTTAAAGAGGAGGAAGTACTGACGCTTTTAAGGAATATAAAAGTGGATAAGCCTCCAGATCCTGACAGGATATTCCCTAGGACCTTGAGGGAAGTTAGTGTAGAAATAGAAGGGGCTCTGACAGAAATATTTCAAATGTCATTAGAAACGGGGATGGTGTCAGAGGATTGGCGTATTGCTCATGTGGTTCCATTGTTTAAAAGGGGTTCTAAGAATAAACCTAGCAATTATAGGCCTGTCAGTTTGACGTCAGTGGTGGGTAAATTAATGGAAAGTATTCTTAGAGATGGTATGTATAATTATCTGGATAGACAGGGTCTGATTAGGAACAGTCATCATGGATTTGTGCGTGGAAGGTCATGTTTGACAAATCTTATTGAATTTTTTGAAGAGATTATGAGGAAAGTTGACGAGGGTAAAGCAGTGGAATTGTCTATATGGACTTCAGTAAGGCCTTTGACAGGTTCCACACAGAAGGTTAGTTAGGAAGGTTCAATCGTTAAGTATTAATATTGAAGTAGTAAATTAGATTCAACAGTGGCTGGATGGGAGATGCCAGAGAGTAGTGGTGGATAACTGTTTGTCAGGTTGGAGGCCGGTGACTAGTGGTGTGCCTCAGGGATCTGTACTGGGTCCAATGTTGTTTGTCATATTCATTAATGATCTGGATGATGGGGTGGTAAATTGGATTAGTAAATATGCAGATGATACTAAGGTAGGTGGCGTTGTGGATAATGAAGTATGTTTTCAAAGCTTGCAGAGATATTTAGGCCAGTTAGAAGAGTGGGCTGAATGATGGCAGATGGAGTTTAATGCTGATAAGTGTGTGGTGCTACATTTTGGTAGGAATAATCCAAATAGGACATACATGTTAAATGGTAGGACATTGAAGAATGCAGTAGATCAGAGTTATCTAGGAATAATTGTGCATAGTTCCCTGAAGGTGGAATCTCATGTGGATAGGGTGGTGAAGAAAGCTTTTGGTATGTTGGCCTTTATAAATCAGAGCATTGAGTATAGGAGTTGGGATGTAATGTTAAAATTGTACAAGGCATTGTTGAGGCCAAATTTGGAGTATTGTGTACAGTTCTGGTCGCCAAATTATAGGAAAGATGTCAATAAATTAAAGAGAGTACAGAGAAGATTTACTAGAATGTTACCTGTGTTTCAGCACCTAAGTTATCGGGAAAGGTTGAACAAATTAGGTCTTTATTCTTTGGAGCGTAGAAGGTTGAAGGGGGGACTGGATAGAGGTATTTAAAATTATGAGGGGGATAGATAGAGATGATGTGAATAGGCTTTTTCCATTGAGAGTAGGGGAGATTCAAACAAGAGGACATGAGTTGAGAGTTAGGGAACAGAAGTTTAAGGGTAACACAAGGGGGAATTTTTTTACTCAGAGAGTGTAGCTGTGTGGAATGAGCTTCCAGTAGAAGTGGTGGAGGCAGGTTTGGTATTGTCATCTAAAGTAAAATTGGATAGATATATGAACAGGAAAGGAATGAAGGGTTATGGGCTGAGTGCGGGCCAGTGGGATTAGGTGAGATTAAGCGTTCGGCATGGACTAGAAGGGCCGAGATGGCCTGTTTCCGTGCTGTAATTGTTATATGGTTATATGATTGCCCTGAAAACCGTGGAGATACATATCAACTTCGGGACTTCCACCCATTCCATACACTCACCATCAAAAACTCTTACAGTTAGCACCATTTCAACATTCAGGTTCCTGGACACCATTATTTCTCAAAACCTCATGTGGGAGAACCACATCTTCTTCGTCAACACAAAGGTGCTGCAGAGGATGTACTTGCAACAATTGGTAGAATTCCATCTTTACCAGACCATACTGGTGCCAATTCTACACTGTAATCATAGAGAGCATCCTCACATCAGCCTGTTTTGGTGCAGCATCCTCTCACAACTAGTGAAAAATGCAGCAAGCTGTAAGTTCAACAGAAAAGGTCTTTGGCTGCAGTCTACCATTACTGCGTCTTGTATGTGCACAGGACAAAAGCAGGCAAGAAAAATCATCATGGACACTACCTACCCTGCTCACTGGCTTTTCCAAAAGCTCCCTTCTGAAAAGTGCCATGGAGCTATTAAAACAAAAACTTCATGCCATCTTAAAAGTTTCTTCTCCCGGGCAATTCATCCGATTAACCATTCTAGTTAGTGCCCCCAGACTCTCTATCTGTTACCCCCATGCACTGCTGTTTACATTTTAAATACAGGCTGGTATTTATGTATTTATGCACATTTTATTCCCTATCCATACTTTAACCTCTAACTTTATATTTATTTAATTCTTTGCTCTTTATCTTGTTGAGTGTTGAATGTTGCACTCAAACAACACACCACAGCAAATTCCTAATGAATCTAAATGTATACAATGAATAAAGTTGATCCTTGATGCTCGATTCTATAATACTACCCCTATTCATGATTCTTGTGGGCTGAATGGTCTACAATACTAAGAATCAGGTTTGATATCACTAGCCTCTGTCATGAAATTTATTGTTTTGCAGCATCTGTACATTGTAATACTGTATATAATAATAAAAATATAAATTCCAATAAGATACATATATTTACAGCAGTGGACTAAACATGTATCCTTGAGGTGTGCCCGTGTTGCTAGTCAGCGAGTAGTAGATGTTATTCCTGATCCACACAGACTGATGAGGAAGTGAAGGATTCAGTTGCAGAGGGAGGTGCAGAGGCCCAGGTTTTGGAGCTTGTTGATTAGAACTGAGGGTATGATGGTGTTAACCATTGAGCTGTAATCAATAAGCTACAACCTGACCTAGATATTACTGTTGTTCAGGTGATCCAAAACTGAGGGAGGGCCAGTGAGATTCTACCCGTTGTATACTTATTGTAGCGGGGTCAGGTCTTTGCTTGGGCAGCAGTTGATTCTAGCCATGACCAACCTGTCAAAGCACTTCATCACAGTAGATGTGAATGCCACCGAGCGAATGACATTGAGGCAGCTCACCCTGCTCTTCTTGGGCACTGGTAAGATTGTCATCCTTTTGAAGCGGGTGAGAACCTTCGACTGCAGCAGTGAGAAACTTAAGAAGTCCTTGAACACGCCTGCCAGTTGATTGGTACAGGTTTTCAGAGCCCTACCAGGTTTCACCATCAGGGCTTGATGCCTCCCGAGGGTTCACCCTGTTGAGAGATGATCTGACGTCGGGCTCCAAGACAGGGATCACAGAGTATCCATATCCTGCAGATCTTGCGTTTCCTCAGGAATGAACCATCCAAGATTGGGGATCAGCCTTATAGATCATCTCTGCACTTCCTCCAGTGCTTCAGTATCTCACTTGTTTCTTGGCAACCAGAACAGGATGAAAAATTTAGCATGCATTCCAGCTGGAACACTATAAAATTTGATGACTGCATCTTCTAACTTATGTTCCAGTTTCAAGTATTATTGTTGAATAAGAATATCATATCTGCATATCCATTTGCATTTACTGACTGCTCATAACTCATTTCATATTCTTCCACTATTAAGCAATTCGGCTTACTAGATGTAACACTTGCGATGAAAAAGGGTAAACCATTAAATTTGCGAGGCTGTTCAACCAGATTATTCCTTTATCTTAATTTCAATTCCTCATACTGTTCATCACTTACAAGCAAAATAACTATCCATCTCTTCTCCAGCCATTTCAATTGGCGTTACAAGTACAGCCAAATATTTTCCTGCATGTAATCTAATAGTGTTTAATTTAATTTCTAAAATTACATCTCCTCATTTTTTTCCTATACGTAAGAGTAGTTGTTAACCTATGTTCATTTCTTTCAATATTTCAATTACTGAGATCAGATTATACCATGACCATGTTCTCTCTCCAGTGCCTATAAAATTATTCACCCCCACCTCTTGGAAGTTTTCCTGTTTATTGTTTTACAACATTGAATCACAGTGGATTTAATTTGGCTTTTTTAGACACAATCAAATAAAAGGCTCTTTTATGTCAAAGTAAAAACAAACGTGTAAAAATTTGATGACAAGCTTGTGTGCTAGTTCTTTTTGATCAATTGAATTCACAGTTTTACTCCAACTGAAGGAGACGCCAGAAGAGAGAGGAAGCTTGCTCTTTCATTATTTATATGTGATTGACTTCCCTTAATTCATCTGCAGAGAGTTGGACACATTGACCTTCTTTCATTGCTCCTACTTTAGGAATTTTCTTTGTGCTTATCCCTTTCCATTTCCCCATGCATTTGGTTGCCTGCACTTCACAGCTGTGGTTTTGAACCCCTTCTATTACCACTCAAACATAATTCCAACTCCAACCCACATCCATGTCCACAAATCCACAAGTTCAGTGTCCTACCTCCTCAATGCTCCAACTCTTCACTTCTTGTTTGCTTACTCAATCATATTCCCATTCTGATCTAAAATCCCCCCTCAATTTTCTCAACTATTTATGCACTTTGTCCGTGCCTTCCTGTGAAAAGTCATTTCTATTATACGCAAGACATTGAGTTTCATTTGCAATAGATTTGTTGCAAAAGACTTAACATAACTGGCTGTCATTGCAGCATCAAGTTAAGACACATTTTTCAAACCCTACTGTTTGCAAAGAGAGCAGAGCTTTCTGAGATAAGGTTAGCTCATTAACTTTTGGCTAAAGTTGATTTAATTGAAGTTGGTGGAGGATAACAGTTAGGTTGAAAGTTTGGGTTTGCAGTAAATGCGATGACATGTATTTCATCCACTGAATCAATTAACACAGGATTGCAGCCCAAAACGTCAATAATTCTTTTCCTCCCACAGATGCTGCTTGAGTTAAAGTTATAAAACATTTATGTGCTCACCTGTTACTGCTAACATTTGGCTTTTCCACCCAACCTGATCAAGTCCAATTGGCGTGCTTTGGGACAAGTGGAGAGGCTGGATACTATGGGAAACTGCCCGGAAAGGTGGAACATGGTGTGGTGGTGGTGGGCGGCAAGTTGCTGGCTGCAAATTAAAAATATTCATCAGATGGTGCAGAATAATTATGATAAATGCTGTGAATATCTCAAACAGAATTTAATAGTCCTACTACCCTTCCGGCTGATGATCAATGGTATTTTCAAAGCAACATCCAGTGTCCCAAGTGACGGTGAAATAACATTGATTATATTAAACATTTTATTCTAAAAGTGGTATTGAATGGGTTCACAGCTATTGTCCTTTTGTCTCACTGTTGGCATTCTATAGATCATTACCAATTGACTGGGCTCAGAGTCAAGCTTCAAGAGGAAAATGTTGACAGAGCCACTCTTGGAACCACTCTTCTAATTACCTGAGTTATGAATGACAACTAAAAACACTGGAGGGAAGAAGCAACATTGTGTTGCCCTCCCCACAACCCCCTCCCCCCCCCCCCCCCACCCACCGTGTTCTTATTTTGGCTTCTTCCACCTTCCTTTCCAGTCTTGATGAAGGATCTCAACCAGAAACATCAGCAGTTTATCCCTTTCCATAGATGCTGCCTGACCGGTTGAGTTCCTCCAGCATTTTGTGTGTATGGTTTATGTTGTTCTGCAACTATTGACAGCATTGGTTCCAAGAAGTTAGGGCAGCCCTTTGCTTCACATTCTGTGATCTTTTTGTGAAGAAGAATGTTTTTATTTGGCAATGGTATTCCGCAGTCCCTTTAAGGGTTCCAGATTAGACTGTTTGGAGATATAGTTATACTAATGATTCTTGTGATTATGGCATTGGATATGTAATTTGCTTGCTAGATTGCATAGACCTAACTGGACCCTTCAGAAACATGGCAAGCTCCTTACCCAAGCCCACATGTGTTGACTACATTTTGTGAAGGTCAAAGTATAAATAATCCAAATAAGTTAAGGTAGAGAAAAGATTGAAAAATAAATCTACACAGCTTGATTTGTGGGAAATTCTAAATATGGCTTTAAAAGCATGTCACTCAGAAAATAAAATGATAGGAACACACACAAAATGCTGGAGTTTCTCAGCAGGCCAGGCAGCATCAATGGAAAAGAGGAGTCAACATTTCAGGCTGAGACCCTTCATCAGCACTGTAAAAAATAATAAGAAAGAGTAAGAAGGTGGGGGGGGGGAGGGGAGGAGGAAGTGCAAGGTGGTAGATGATTTGTGAAGCCAGAAGCAGGGGAGTGGTAATTTGTTACATTTAATTTGTTGCAATATTATTGAGATTTCTTTTCCTCAATCAGGCATAAAAACCAACACTGGCAACCAAGATATTGGGCAGAATTTCCAGCGCAGTACTGCTTACTATTGTCTGTCAGATGTTGAGACATCTTGAATGAACCATATTGGGGTTATCAGTAAAAAGTGATTAAAATTCACATTGAGAGTAAAAACAAAAATTCAAGTCCACTTATCCATAAATTGGTTAAACAGTAGATCAGTGTTAAACTCTCCATTCAGCTCCACACAGTTGCTGGGTTATTTATAACTTGGAAAGATAAAATTAAGTTATGTAATAGCAGTAACAAAAGTGTCAATTAAATCATTCTAAGTAGCAATGTGGGGAGTATCTTAATATTGCTGTTAATGAACAACAATATATCATGCAAGCATTTTAATGTAATGCTATACTGATATTGCAGCACAGTTCAAATTCCATTGACAGAAATAACCTCCTCAGAGTGCAAAGGTTATAAGTAAGAGCCTCTGAATGCTCTTTATGGGCAATGAAATTGTTTCAGCAAATATTGAACTAACTGTCCTTCTGTAGTGTAGTGTAAATAGCAATTTAGTCACAGCAGGTTGATAACTTTCTTGCGTACTTGCAATTAGGTGCAATTATCAGCCATTTCTTTGTTTTGTTTTTTTCCTAAAGAGGGAAATAGAACTGGAAAAGTTGGCCAATATATACCTTAAAGAAGGAAAAGGACAATCAGGAGAGGCATTATGCAGCCATTCTGCTGTTACCCATTTCACATCCCACTGTGGATGACAGTTCTGCATGTGAGAATACCTAACTAAGATTGTACAAGTCCTTATTCTGTGTCATAGGATGGAGGGCAACTAGCTTTTCAATGTCTGGAAGCTGTGCAGTGGCTCCAACAGCAAGTGTATTCACAAAGGGATATCTTTCGAAGATGGACTGAAGTTTGTCTCCAAAACTTGTGCTGTCCTTCAGAGTATGGGCTTGAACATGTGAGTACACAGCAGAGAATTTTTTTAGGCAAGTGGGTGTACATGCAGAGGATCTTTAATCCAGAGAAGAAAACTAAACTAGACACAACAAGGTAGAGATGAATAAGTACAATTATCAATTTTTGTTTTAACTCACAAGAGTTAATGCATTGAAGCACAGTGATAGAGAACTATAAAGTAAGAGCATTAAGGGTCCAGTTGTTTCTAAAATATTATATTGGATGCTCTTTACCATTAAAACCTCTTCTGCATTGCAATATCTACACTCAACCCTATTTAGAAGTCACTCGCTACACTTTCATCCTTAAGATTATTTTGAAGGGCTCTATCACTTTGCATTACAGTTTAATATAGTTTAATACCAGTAGCAACAGCTAACATTTTTGTACCAACTTGAAAGCAATAAAAACATCCCAAACCTCTTTATGAGCATCACAGGACAAAATTGATGCCAGGTTACATAAGTTATTATAGAAGTTACATAAGTAGGATAAAGTAATTATAGAAGAGGTTGAGAGTTTGTCTAGCAAGGTAGGTTTAATGTACTGAGTTAAAGGAAGGAGACAGAGACAGAGATGAATTAGGTCACAGTCTCAAAATTTATGGTCTAGGTACATAATGACAATTCTCACATTAGCACAATGATAAAAATCTGGAATATTTAAAAAGCTAAAGATAGATTAGAGGAGAGTTCAGGGAGCCAAGACCATGGAAAGCTTTGAACACGAGAGTGGAAAGTTTTGGAAATGAAAGTGGAAAGTTTGTTACCAATGCTATTTCAAACAGGAAATGCAATGACTGTACTCTCCCGAAAACTTGATTCTTGGTATATAATGGCTCTTGGACATGAATAGCAATCCAGTAAATTGGTTAAGTAATCACACTTTATGCATGGATTCCAGATGACTGCTAACATGCAGTTTCAATCTGAAGGACATCAATATTGCACTTCATCCAATGTTTAAAATTACATCTGAGCGGGGAAAGCAGATACAGGAATCGTCCTTACGGCAACCTGATTCCATATCAGACCAACTGCAGCACGCCAACCTCTGCCCCATCCCCTGTTTGGCACTAAGGACAAAATCAAGCCATTCTTGGTCTCCAGGAATTAGCACTACAGTGAGAAATGCCATTGCCAGTCACAAAGGTAGCATTGGAGGTTAAGCAATGCCATAAGTGATCTCACTCCCCCCATCATTATTTACTTTTAGTTAAGTGTATAAAAATAGGACAGGATTGAAAATGTTAACACCACTTATAATTGAATCACCTTCCTACAACAAAGCTCAAGAAGAGCACATTTTGTATATTTAGTATATCATGCAAGTTAAAAATTAAAGTAAACATTTAAGAGAGTTGATGAAGAGAAAAGAGCAGTACATTGCAGATGGGTGGTGTATTTTTCATGCAGGTAATTTCTGTCAATTTCTGCTACATTCCAAAGGAAATTCTGCAAGCTGGTGGGGCAGGAAAAGCAGCCAGAAGGAAATGACTTTGATCAGTCTTTCAGATAACCTGAGAACAGAGAAATATCAGAAGAGAATCATCCAAATCTTACTTGATGAAGATTGATTGTCTTCTCACAATGTCCAGCAAGAGATGCTCCATCTATCACAGAGAAAGGTCTTTGCCTAGCACGTTTGTTCCTAAGTCTTATCTTCATGGCTGGTGAAGAATTGCTACAAATTCCATTTTCGGCTCCCGTCGAATCTGCCGGCACTTTAGGTTTCATGCTGAATTCTGCTATGATAGGCGAGCCATCATTTAAGATTATGCTTTGCCAGTCACTAAGAAGACCACAATCTGACACAGGGCGTGGCAACTTTCCACAGTCTGCATTTGTTTGGTTACTCTTTGTTTCTTCTGATTCTCTGGTTTCTTCATCATGAGACAGCCCATCAACTTTCTCCTTTGCAGAAACCTTGTGGATTTAAATTTCACGTTTTAATCTTAATGTTCTATAAGTTATATACCACAAATTTACATTTGAACAATGTTGCACCATTTAATTTTTCGCCTGCTTCCTTTCTTCATTCTGCAATAATGAAGTGCACATAGGCATTTCATTATGTAAGGCTGGTCAATAGTATACAACACCATGGGCTTTATTTGCTATTGACTTTTTCTGCAGTGGCCTCTGTCAGTGGTATTTTGCATTATTCATGCACCTTTATGGTCATCATTCAATTCCTATTCTTTAATATTAACTACTTGTTTCTTATTGGCAATTTTACAGCATTTACGTTCATCTAAAATTTACATTCAGAACCATTCTCTCATCAGCAACTTTGCTGGATCTTTGATATATACAGAATACAGATTATTTTAAAAATAATTGCTTTTTAGAAATAATGACTGAGTAAAAATTATCTTTTATTCCCTCTCAGCTTAATATATTTCTAAGATTTATTAAACACAACCAAAATTTACAATGTTTTCACTCATGTGTTTAGAAATATATACTGTATAAGTAAGTCCCATCGCTGAAATTCTAATTTTACGTTGAGGTACCAATATTGCATATTTTAGGCAAGAAATTATTTCCTACAAAACAGCAGTTTTTCTTCAGTTAATGCCAGACAGGATAATATTTGAAACATCTGAGGTATAGTCAATGGATTTAATCAACCTTATTGGAATTATTTTTTGTGTTGTTTTTTCTCATAAAGTAAAGTGCACAACCCTCCATATTATTAAGCAGTTTCTTACTTATGACATCAGGTGAGACATTTCCTTGTATCAAAAGTAATTCCATGCTAGAAATCAATTCATTTGTATAGTCCTGAACATTATTAAATTTGAAATTGCTCCTGAAAAAGTAGTATAGCAATTTACCTTTCTTATTTATGGCACATTTTCCAAAATTTTATTCTATGTGGCTCTAAGTTATTTAAAACATAAATTGGAAAGAATTCTATTAGCATAAAATGGATAATCTCTGTCAACCAGGCAGTCCATTGCATGAATGCGGGAGTGGGGTGGGGGGGAGTGAAAGATTGTTTCAAGATCGATCAGACTGAGCAACATTGTTAAACTAATATGGAGTAATTTTCAAATCCAACCATTGTACAGGAATATCTCATACTAGTTTTAAGATTTAGATTAGGATATTTGGGACTGAATTTCATAGATTAAACTTGGAAAAGCTCTTTCCCATTAGTGAGGCCTCTGTGGTAGTTAGTACGTTATCTGAAGCTGACACAAATGCTGCATGTGAAATCTGTGACTGCTCCTGGAGGATCAGGAGGTTATATAAAGTAATCAGATCACTAGAATAACACTATTAATATATCCCAAAATGTAAAATATCTTTGCAAGCCATTCTGCCTTCTTCTCCTCTTTAGAGTGCTTCTTCAGACAGCCATTTAGCCATCACCACCTAATATCTCCTTCATTGGCATGGCATTCAAATTTCACTGATGATCCTTGGAACATTTGGTCTCTCTGTGCACTCTTCCCCTGCATGGAACTGTGACAGTAAGGGAGACAGAATCACTTGTCTAAAAGAAGCTAATGGCTGAACTACTGTAACTAGCCAGGAGATGGCACAAAGAGAACAGTGCACAGCTCTCTGAAGCTGTTCTGCTTTATTGGAAGCAGCATTTGCCTTTTGAGTTTTAAAGCTCTTAGATTGTAATGTTTGGCAAGAGAAACCAATTTGAAATCAAGACCCCTGCATGGAGACCCTTACCAATTATGCTGCTCACAGGAACATCGGAGTAAGCCACTCCGCTTATGCTGGTCCTCCCATTTAATGGGATGAAATCTCATGTTTAGCTTAACCCACATGCTCTCCTTTACTCCAATATACTTCAGGTGTTTAGGCATCAGAATTTCATAATCTTAAATTTAGATTTGCTATTTGCAGAGAAGTGTTTAAAATTGTTACCTTCCTTTGCATTCCTGTAAAACCTGGCTCTGGTTCTTAGATGACGTCTCAACAAGAGGAAATAACTGCCCAAAAATAGATTGTGTGAAGCTTCATTCAAATGTTAAGTGATCTATTTCCAATAAAATATATGTAAATAAAATTTGAGAATATAATGAAGCAAAATGGTGTTTTGAAGCATCTGCACCTGACACTGGGGAATTAATAATGTGGAATAAGGAATTACCAGAAAAATTATCTGTTCTCACAGTATGGAGAGTATTAAATTAGAAAAGATGAAGCCAGTGTGAAATTCAGAATAATTGGACATAGTTTGTGGATGAGTACTTGGCCACATAAAGACTAAAATAAAGAGGACATTTGACTTACAGTCAGCTGTTAATCTTTGAAATTCTCTATTACAGGGAGTTATAGATGCTGAAGTTACATTCCAACCAGTTCCTGCCACCAAATCATCCAGACAGCAATGGCTTATCTCTCATTACACCCTTGACAGCCATGACTGAATGGTGAAACAGTCTCAATGGGCTGAATGGCCTAATACTGCTCCTACAATGTATCACCTCATTAAGGGCTCACCAAAGCTTATGCACCCTGGAGGTATTCAGTTAAAAGGCCAGGTTCTCATACTGCATGTTTAATATTGTATCTCCAGGAAGTTGTAGGTGGCAAGGTGGAGATGCATCTCTACCAAAGGAGGTGCCAGGTACTTCTTCCCTCTGCTAGCCTGCAGGTCTCCCTTGGGCAATGTGTAGCACCTGCTTAGCCCCCTTGATATCACACGTGTATGTGATTTCATCCACTTCTTGAAAGAGTTCATTCAGATTTAGACATACAAGTTAGACACGCTTAAAAAGCAGTGTTTAGAAACAAGGAAATAAATTCATTTAGAAACAAGAAATAACGGGCAGATGAGAGGTAAAGTGTTCAGATAGAAATACAGGAGACACACTAGGAAGAGACAAGAAAATGGAAATAAACAGAAAGAAACAGCAGGCCTCTGAGCCACTGTCATTGATACAGAATACTTCTATACAACAGTATACAATGAGAAAGACTGGACTGAGGAAATCTGCAAATATATTCAAGGATATACATGTATTTTGTTTTAATAGAGGGATCACAGGCACACACAAGATCCATTTTGACTGGTTATTACTGCCTTAAATGATCTTGTCAAGTGAACAGAACTATCCATTTCAGAATATTAAATACACTCACATCTGATTATTGGATCTTTTGGTTAAAAAAAAATAAAACTCAAAACTGCTTTGCAGAGGTAATAGAAAAAAAAGGGCTTGCACACTTAAAAATTCTACTAATTACTGCCAGTCGCTGAATCCTACACATTTGGATTTTATCAATAGTTTAACGTGCAGCCTGGAAGGTCACCAAATTGTTTTCAGGTCCTCTGTTCAAATGGCACTTTTATCTCCAACCATGCAAAAGCAGGACTTAAAAATGTTTGGGAACTTACTTCTGCACAATTAAATGGAACTGCCTAATAGCATCTGACACCATGGAGTCTTGTGTTTTAATCTACCGTCAGAGAGTACTCTTTGAATTATCTTTATTCTTCATCACACATACTGGTCTCCGTGTCTCTCCCACATCAAAACTGGTTACTTGTGATATTAGTCGTCACATTAAAAAGCCCCATTAGTACCCAGTCATAACCCTTGCTCAAAGCCCAAACAAAATCCCCAGCACTCCCACACCCCCTACAATCCACAGCCCTGCTACAGTTCCTCTGTAGTGATAAAGCCAAGTAGCTGAAAGTGTTTTACAAAATTATGAGGGACATAGACAGGATGAGGGTGGTGAATGTTGGGAACAAACTGCCAGAGGAGGTGGTGCTGGCAGATACAATTATAGTGCTTAAAAGACATTTGGACAGCTGTTTGAATGGAAGATAGTGCAAGGGTATGGGGCTAATATAGGCAAATAACATTATTCCATCATAGTCAGGATAGATGAACTGGATGAAGGTCCATTTGTTTAATTGTGCAACACTTGTTCTATTACACACAATGCCCTGGACAATGGACACAATAATTGTGTGACAGAACCTGTTCATTTATGTACACTGTCCTATACACACACGCATTTAATATGCCTTTCTGGACATTAATTAATTTCTAGGCCCTGCACTATCTATTTAAGCTGAAACAATGTCACATGTTTGTCCTAATAGGTAGCTGAATATCCCCATGAAAGTTCACTTACATCCTTTGACTGAATCTCTGCCTTTGGTTCAGTAGCCACACTCTGGAACTCTGGAGCCTCTTGACAGTGGATGCCTTCAGATGTAGTTTGACAAGTCGGCAGTAGCTCTGGCATCTTCCACTCATCGCATAGGGAGGAAATAGGAGTGAAGGAGTCAAGTAGTTCGGAATTGCATCGCTGTACAGAAATTTCTGCCCTTGTTATTTCATGCAGCTGTAGACTTTCGGACAGACTGGATTGGCTAAGGGAGTTACACAATCCAGAGTCTGGGGTGAGAGAAGTCTGTGACAGTGAGATAGCCTTCCCGTTTTCAGTCTCTGGAATGATCGGGATAGGGGGAAGGTCTCGGTTACGATTGCTGGGACTGGACTGAGGAGTCTCCTCAAACTGTGTGTAGGTGTCAATAAAATTGTTCTGTTTACTTTCTCTGTTGATTACCTTAATGACTTTGCTGAAATCAATGGCTTTCAACAAGTGCTTCCTATCTCTTACCCTGCTTGATTTTTCTGAATAGCTTAGGTCGTATTCTTGTTTGATAGATGCCGAGTCTACTAGTCCATCTGAGTTTCGGCAGCTGTGGCCTGCAGTCTTCTCCGTAAGTTTCTTTTTACCTGACATCTTTTTCAAGTAATTTAAAACATCAATTCTTCTGCTCCCTTTATATTCTTGTGAGATTTTTGTATATTTATTTCTCGTATCCTCTGGAAAGATAGTTATTGTATTACAACAACTTGTTACATTTGGGTCAAACGTTTTTCTATTTGAACTTTTGAAGTATTGTTGTATATTCTTCCAACTCTTGTTAACTGGCTGTTCTTCTTCAATGCTAATATTTTCTAGAGCACAAGTAATTAGGTTTGAGTCTCCAGCTGTGTCAAAATCTTGCAGATCCCCTGCATAGGTATGTCTAAAAGTTCCTTCATCTAATGTTTGCTTGCATGTTGAGGAACCATTTGGCATGCCTCTCTTCTCTCTACTCCAGATTTTAGAGGTCTTTCGTCTTAAATTTCTTGTAAATTGGAGCCTGAAGAGTTCCATTGACTTAAACCTTTTGAATGATTTCAGCCTGTCCAAGAAGGATAATTTTGTTTTCTGCTTGGAGCTTTCTCTGAAAACAATCAATGAATGTGGCCTTTTTCTAGATCCAAAAGCTCTTGTTTTTTTAAAAAGGGAACTAAAGAAGGTAACCACTCGGGTTTTTTCATCCGCCTCACTGCTGCCATCACTGTCACTGAATTTCGTCTGGTAGGGATTGGATTCACAGAACTTCATCTTGTTTCTGTTCCCTGCAATGCAATAGACATCAGAAGACTCCTTAATGGAGCTGTTCACAATGCAGTCTGGTGTCCCTTTGTTCTCAGTTCCATTTTCCATAGCTTCATTTCTCTTCAATCATACTCCTCACATTTTATTGACTTTTTTGGTGACTTCTCAAATCATATTGTGGGAATATTCTGTACTTCAAAAGGTCAGAAAGCCTACAAAATAAAGACAAACAACTGATTTAAAATGTTGCACTACAGATAACTTATTCTAAAGGTTGATTTATAATTTTGAAATGTTCATTTATACAACAGGATAATTTGAGTTCATCGCCCAAGTTGACATTTTAACATAACACTGAAGTAGTACTGTATTGTTGATTCATGTGTTCATAACCTGAAACAAATAAGACTCAGTGAAAAGTTCTGTCACCAGCTGCCAATCATGTTTGGCAGCTTTTTGCATGTTTTGCATAATATGTCGACCTTGAATATCACACCTGAACCTGAGGGGGACAGGTTTTCTAGAGCTGCTGGGGAGGGCTTAAACTCATTTGGCAAGGAGCCGGGAACCAGATTGATAGGGCTGAGGAGGGGGTAAGTGGTATATTAGTGTAGCGTAGGCATCCGTTAATCTCGATAGACCATAGATTTGCGCCTTGGAATGTTTCCAGGGCAAATCTTTTTTTTAATGGAAGTCCGGCAGTTCTTCACACCACTGATGTTGTCCAAGGAAAGGTCATTAGGACCCATACAGCGTGGCACCGGTGTCATCGCAGAGCAATGTGTGGTTAAGTGCCTTGCTCAAGGACGCACACGCAGCCTCAACCAAGGCTCGAACTAGCAACCTTCAGATCACTAGACGAACACCTTAGCCACTTGGCCACGCGCCAACACTGGTATATAAGTAGGCGCAGTGTGTAACGAGAACGTGAGAAAAGAGGGGCAGATGACAGAGCAAAACTGCATTCAGTGGGATAAGCTGAAGTGTAGCATGGGGGCTAAGTTGAAAAGGGTGGTGAATACAGGACTGAAGGTGTTACATTTGAATGCATGCCATATATGGAATAAGGTAGCAAATCTTGTAGATTGGCGGGTATGATGTTGCAGGATTAATAGACTCATGGTTGAAAGAAGGTCAGAATTGGGAGCTTAACCTCGAAGGATACACATTGTATCAAAAGGACAGGAAGGTAGGCAGAGAAGGGGTTCTGGTGGTAAAAACAATGAAATCAAACCCTTAGAAAGAGGTGACATACGATCAGAAGATGTAGAATCCTTGTGGGTAGAGTGAAGAAACTGTAAAAGGTAAAAATCCCTGATGAGAGTTATATATAGGCCTCCGAACGGTAGCCAGGGTGTGGGGTAAACACTACAATGGGCAATAGAAAAGGCATGTAAAAAAGGCAGAATTACAATAGTCAAGGGAGATTTCAATGTGCTGTCAGATTGGGAAAATCAGAAAGGAGCTGGATTCCAAGAGCGAGAAATTGTAGAGAGATTATAGAGAGATGTAGAGAGAGAACAGCTTGTGGTTGAGCCCACTAGGGGAAACTCAATTCTGGATTGGGTTTTCTATATGAACTAGATTTGATTAGAGAGCTTATGGTAAGGAACCCCTTAAGAGGCAGTGATCATTATATGACAGAATTCGCCGTGCAGTTTGGGAGGTTGAAACTACAGCCAGATTTATCACTATTCCAGCAGAATAAAGGGAATTACAGGGACATGAGAGAGTTGCTGGCTGAAGTTGATTGGAAGGGGACACTAGCAGTGACTGATAACAGTGGCTGAAGATTCTGGGAGCAATTTGGAAGGCGCAGGATAGATACATCCCAAAGATGAAGTATTCCAAAGGGAAGATGATGCAACCAAAGCTGACAAGAGATGTTAAAGACAGCATAAAAGTAAAAGAGATGGAATACAGCAAAAATTAGTTGAAAGCTTTTAAAAAAACAACAGATGGCAACTAATAAAAGCATAAGGAGGGAAAAGATTAAATATGAAGGTATGCTCGTCAATGATGCAAAAGAGGATACCAAAAGTTTTTTTTTTCTGATATATAAAGGATAAAGGAGGGGTGCGAGTAGATATTAGATCACTGCAAAACTACACTGGAGAGGTAGTAATGGGCAACAAAGAAATGCTAGATGAACTTAATAATTTTTTGCATCAACCTTCACTGGGTAAGTCACTAGCACTATGCCAGTAATTTGAGAGTCCAGGACAGAAATCAGTGTAGTTGCCTAAGGAGAAGGTGTTTGGGATGCTAAAAGGCCTGAAAGTAGTTAAGTCATTTCTAGCAGATGGATTACACCCCAGTGTTCTGAAAGAGGTGGCTGAAGAGATTGTGAAGGCATTTGTAATGATCTTTCAAGAATCACTAGATTCAGGAATCGTTCCAGCTGACTGGAAAATTACAAATGTCACTCCACACTTTAAGAAGGGAGGGAAGCAGATAAAAGGAAATTATAGGCCAGTTAGCCTGACTTCAGTGGTTAGGATGATGTTGGAATACTGCAGTTCTAAGGATGAGATTTCAAGGTAATTGGAGGCACATTATAAAATAGGCCAAAGTCAGCATGGTTTCCTTAAGGGGAAATATTGCTTTACAAATCCATTAAAATTCATTGAGGAATTTTAATCCAAGGGGATAGACAAGAATCAGTGGATATCATTTACTTGGATTTTCAGGCCTTTGACAAGGTTCTACAGGTGAGGCCGCTTAGCAAGATAAGAATCCATTGTATTACAGGAAAGTACTAGCATGGACAGAAGATTGGTTGACTGGCAGGAGGCAAATAATGGGAATAAAGTGGACCTTTTCTGATTGGCTACCAGTGACTAGTTGTGTGACACAGGTGTTGGTGTTGGGACCCCTTCTTTTAACATTATATGTGTCTGTTTTGTATGAAGAATTTGATGGCTTTGTGGCCAAGTTTGCAGATAATACAAAGATAAATGGAGTGGTAGGTAGTGATCAGGAAGTAGGGAGTCTGCAAAAGGTCTTAGACAGATTGGGAGAATGGGCAACAAAGTAGCAAATGGAATATAGTGCAGGGAAGTATCTTATCATGCACTTCAGTAGAAGGAATAAAGGCAGAGACTAATTACTAAATGAGGAGAAAATTCAGAAATCAAAGTTGCAAAGGGACATGGGAGTCATCATGCGGGATTCCCTAAAGGCTAACGGAGGTTGAGTCGGTGGTAAGGAATATAATGCTGAGGTTTTATAAGTCATTAGTCAGACTGCACTAGGAATATTGTGATCAATTTTGGGCCCCTTATCTAAGAAAAAAATGTGCAGGCATTGGAGAGGGTCCAGAGGAGGTTCACGAGAATGATTTTGAGAATGAAAGGGTTAGTGTGTGAAGAGCATTTGATAGCACTGGGTTGGTGCTCACTGGGTATAGAAGAATGATGGTGGGGGGGGGGGGTCTTTCAAATATTGAAAGGCCTAGTTAGAGTAGATGTGGTGAGAATGCTTCCTATACTGGAGAAGGGTAGGACCAAAAGGCACAATCTCAGAAAAGAGGGATGTCCATTTAGAACAGAGATGAGGAGGAATTTATTTTGTCAGAGGTTAGTGAATCTGTGGAATTCATTGCTACAGATGGCTGTGGAGGCCAAGTCCTTGGATATACTTGTGAGGGATAACAAATAAGAACATAAGAAATAGGAACAGGAGTAGACCATCTGGCCTGTTGAGCCTCAATAAGATCATGGCTGATCTGGCCATGGACTCATCTCCACCTACCTGTCTTTTCCCTATAACCCTTAATTCCCCTACTATGCAAAAATCTATCCAGTCTTGTTTTAAATATATTTACTGAGGTAGCCTCCACTGCTTCATTGAGCAGGGTATTCCACAGATTCACCACTCTCTGGGACAAGCAGTTCCTCCTCATCTCTGTCCCAAATCTACTCCCCTGAACCTTGAGGCTATGTCTCGAATCAGCCATGATGGAATGGTGGAGCAGACTCAGTGGGCTGAATGGCCGAATACTGCTTCTATGTCTTATGATCTTATGGAATGAAACGCAATGAATGCAAGGCCATTTGAGCTGGATAATTACTATATTTCATTCACTCAACAACTTCCCTTCTAGAAATTTCAACAATTATGAGATATGGAGTTATACAGCATGGAACAGTTAATCTGATTCCCACAATCCACACTGACCAGTGGGAACCATTCAATATTAATTCCATCTTCCAGCACTTGGCCCATAGCCATTTAGGCCAAGGCACTTTAAATGCTGATCTAAACACTTCTGCATTCCTGGTTCTCACCACTCTTTGGCTGAGAAAGCATCCCCCACCCCCACCCCCGCCCCATGCCTTAATATTTTCTGTAAATCCATGTCCTCTTGTTTTAAAAATCTCTGAAAAGGGAGAAAGTAATTCTTACAATATACCTTACCGTGTCCTCATTTTGATCTCTTCCTCTCCATGGAAAACAGAATTAGCCTCTCCAGATTCTCCTCATAACTGAAGAACTCCATCCCTGACCAGCATCTCATGTGTGTTCTTAACCATATCATCAGGTTGCACCACCACCTTCAAGAATATTTGGGCTTGCACACCAAGGAACTTCTGTATCTCACTGTTCTATCTGATCTTAGCATTCATGGGATATGTCTAAGTTTCATTAATATTCCCAAAATGCATCACCTCATTTATTAGGATTAAACAATCTGGCATTTCTCAGTCCACTTCACCAACATAATGATACCACACTATCAAAAACTCCATCAATCTATGTGACATCTATGAATTTACAGATCATTCCTCCTATATCCACATAGTGTCCCAGCAAAGATCCCTGTGAATGTAGTAGTCACAGAAATCTGATCACAAAACAGCCCTCTACAATCACCCTCTGTTTACTGTTGCCAAGCTAGCTTTGATCCAATTTACTAAATTACCCTGGATTCCATTAGCCCTAATCATTTGAAGCATCTCCCACATGGGACTTTTTTTGAAGACCTTACAAAAATCCATGTAAACCGTATACTTTGCACTGCCTGCAATAATACACACTGCTACCTTCTCAAAAAAAGGTCAGATTTGTCAGACAATGTTTCCCACTCCACAATGGCTTTCTCTGATCAGTCCCTGCCTTTCCAAATAGTCATTAATCCTGTACCCCAGCATTTTCCCCAGTATCTTTCCTACTTGTTTGATCAGCATTGATAACAGTTCAAAACACAATCAAAGCAAAATATTTTTATTAAGATTACAGTTGATTGTAGTGCCACTGTACTAGAGAAACTAAAAAATATGACCAGCTTCTCAATCCAGTGACTCCTCAAATTAAGAATGCCACCCTAAATAAGGGTTTATCAGAACTCATTGACCAGAAAGTAGCTCCAACAACAGGTTCAATCCTAAACAATCCTAAGTTGTTTGTGCGAAGTTTTCCATTTCTTCCTGTTGCAGCATAATAAGGCAACTCGCCATGTAACTTACCATGAGCATAGGTGGGTGGTAGTATCTTGGGGACACTGTGGCGATACGGAAACAGTAAAAAGAGACTATTATAGGAATAGTGAAAAACGGTGCTTGATAATCGGCATGGGCTCTGAAGGGCCTTCTTCCCCTGCTGTACCTCTTTATGACTCCATGACTCTATTACCCATTTGCCTAAGGTAGCTTTCTGAAAGAGCCATCCAGCTGTTGTCGTTTTAACACAGATATTCAAGATTCTGAAACAGTGAATATATGTCATATGAATCTAAACAATCTGAAGCTGTGGATTATTTCTCTCCTTCATCACAACTGCTAGATATCTATTTTTTCTACAGTTTTCTCACATCACTTAACTCCTCTCCATGGACACTGATCTTTACAGAGTTCCATGGAAACATTCCATTAATTTATCAATTATCACTTTTCATATGTTCTAGCTGGAGGGCATGAAAGTCTTTTCAAATTAGTGCATCTTTCACCTGATGGACATATATCAAAATCCTGGCAAGAATTCCCAGATTTCTCAGGAGAAGGGATGTGGCTTATTCTTCCAGTTCCAATCACTGGAGCTGTTAGCCATCTCCCAGTGCTACACTTAAACTTGTGTCTAGGGCTTTCCTTTCTGGTAGTCATTACAGTACGAAGACTACTATAAACCAAGCTCAGACCCAACAACTGAGAAGAAGTCTTTTTTATACTGAATGCACCATGAACTAATTGTTTTTATATTTTAAAAGCCTGTCTAGTCATATTTTTTGAACATCAGTGCTCTTCACAAAATCACAATGCATTGATGAAGAGATGGTGCGTTCAGTTCATTCAGATGTTTAAAATGAATGAGCAATGTCAAATGGAATTAAGTCAGGTTTTTTATGGGTTTGTAGACTAGACAAAAGAAAATGTATTTGACCATCTCTTGTTAAAAAAATAGTAGACTGACAGCTGGATCATAGAAGATTAATTTTCTTCTGCCTTGCAATGGAAAGTACTGTTCCGACAATTCTAGCACAACTGCAAAAATCAATGTGCACTGTGGAAAATCAGACTCAACCCAACTCTGCACTGAATTATTTTTCGTGGTTCAGCGTACATTTCAATTTGCTTCATGCTCTTAGGGTCATGAACAAACCCTATCCAATTAGCCAGTGCCAAGAAAATGCAAATGAACATTGATGAATACTAAGCAACATGCACAAAATCCTGGTGGAACACAGCAGGTCAGGCAACATCCATAAATCTGAACAAACAGTCGATGTTTCAGACCAAACCCTTCTTCAGGACTGGAAAGGAAGGGCGAAAGTGCCAGAATAAAAATGAGGAGGGTAGGGAAGAAAGATAACTATAAGGTGATACTCACTGGAAGGCTATAAGGCTTATACTCACTGGAATTTAGAAGATTGAGGGGGGATCTTATTGAAACGTATAAAATTCTAAAGGGATTGGACAGGCTAGATGCAGGAAGATTGTTTCCGATGTTGGGGAAGTCCAGAACAAGGGGTCACAGTTTAAGGATAAAGGGGAAGCCTTTTAGGACCGAGATGAGGAAAAACTTCTTCACACAGAGAGTGGTGAATCTGTGGAATTCTCTGCCACAGGAAACAGTTGAAGCCGGTTCATTGGCTATATTTAAGAGGAAGTTAGATATGGCCCTTGTGGCGAAAGGGATCAGGGATATGGAGAGAAAGCAGGTACAGGGTTCTGAGTTGGATGATCAACCATGATCATACTGAATGGCGGTGCAGGCTCGAAGGGCCAAATGGCCTACTCCTGCACCTATTTTCTATGTTTCTATTCATCTGTGTAAGGTGATATATGAAGCCAGGTGGATGGGAATGGTAAAGGGCTGAAGATGAAGGAATCTGATAGGAGAAAAGAGTAGACAGTAGGAGAAAGGGAAGGAAGAGGGGCACCAGGAGGAAGTGATAGGCAGGTAGGAAAGAGGTAAGAGGCCAGAGTGGGGAACAGAAGAAGAGAGGAGAAGGAAAATTATTTTTACCAGAAGGAGAAATTGATATTCATGCCATCAGGTTGGAGGCTATCCAAATGGAATATCAGGAGCTGCTCCTCCACCCTGAGGGTGGACTCATCCTGACAAAAGAGGAAGCCATGGCCTGACATGTTGGAACTGGAATGGGAATGGGAATTAAAATGTAGGGCCACCAGAAAATTTCTCTTTTTGGTGAACGGAGCAGAGGTGCTCAACAAAGCAGTCCCCCGATTTACAACAGGCCTCTCCACATTGGGATTCCGGATACAATAGACAATTCCAGCAGATTGGCAGGTGAAGTGTTCCCTCACCTGGATGGACTGTTTGGGGACCTGAATGGAGGTGAGGGAGGAGGTGAATGGGCAGGTGTAACACTTTGGCTGCTTGTAGCTGGGAGGGAGATTAGTGGGAAGGGATGTATGGACAAGGGAATTGCAGAAAACAGAGAGTGGAGAGAGGGTAAAGATGTATTGGTGGTAGGATCCCTTTGGAAACGGCACAAGTTGCCATTTGAGGTGGTAGGTAAGGACAAAAGGAACTCTATTACTGTTAAGGCGGCGGGTAGATAGAATGAGCATGGATATTTGGGAAATGGAGAAGATGCAGATGAAGGCGGCATCAATGGTGGGGGAAGGGAAACTCCATTCTTTGAAGAAGGACGCCTCTGATGTCCTGAAAAGGAAAGCCTCATTCTGGGAACAGACGTGGCAGAGATGAAGGAACTGAGAAAAAAGAAATAGCATTTTTACAGAAGGCAGGATGGGAGGAGGTGTAGTCAAGATAGCTATGGGAATCAGTAGGTTTATAAAAGATGTTGGTCCACAGTTTGTCTTTAAAGATGAAAACAGAGAGATCAAAAAAGAGGAAGGAGGTGTCAAAAATGGACAAAGTAAATTTAAGGGCAGGGTGGAAGGTAGAGGCAAAGTTGATGAAATTGACTAGCTTATCATGGGTGCATGTATCAGCACCAATGTAGTTGTCAATGTAGTGGGGGAATATTTGAGGAGCATTACTGGAGAAGGCTTGGAACATAGACTGTTCTAAGTAGCCAACAAAAAGGCAGGCATAGCTGGGGCCTATGCAGATGCCCATGGCTACACCTCAAGTCTGGAGACAGTGGGAGGAGCTGAAGGAGAAATTGTTAAAGGTCAGATCTTGTTCTCACAGATGGAAGAAGGTGCTGGTGGAAGAGAACTAGTTGGCTCTTTTATTCAAAAAGAAGCAGTGTGCTTTAAAGCCTTCTTGATGGGGGATAAAAGTGTATAGGGACTGACATCCAAGGTGAAAATGAGGTGGTCAGGGCCAGGGTATTGAAAGTTAGTGCGGAGATCTAGAGCTTTAGCAGGGTCATGGATATAGGTGGGAAGGGACTGAACCAAAGGAGATAAGATGGAGTTGAGGTTTGAAGACATGAGTTCAGTGGGGCAGGAGCAGGCAAAGACAATGGGCCTACCCAGACAGACACTTTTATTAATTTTGGGTAGGAGGCAGTGCATGGTAAGGGAACTATGATTTTGGTGATAGTGGTTGAGAGTTCTCCAGATTTCATCTTATATTCCATCTGGGTAGCCTCCAACCTGTTGGCATGAATATTAATTTTTTTCTTCTGGTAAAAAAAACCCTCGCTGCCCCTCTTTTCCTATTCCCAACTCTGGCCTCTTACTTCTCTTCTACCTGTCTGTCACCTCGTCCTGGTGCCTCTGCTCCTTCTCTTTCCTCTATAGTCTATTCTCCCCTCTTATTTGACTACTTCATCTTCAGCTCTTTACTTTTCCCACCCACCTGGCTTCACCTATCTCCTTCTAACTATCCTTCTTCCCCTCCTCACACTTTTTTATTCTGGTGCCTTCCCCCTTCCTTTCCAGTCCTGAAGAAGGATCTCAGTCCCAATCAAAAACTGTGAAATCAAAAGCAATAGCACTGTTTACATACATGAGCATCATGGAACATGTAGCCCTGAGAAGAAGCAGCTCCAGCTGAACCATGGAGTCAGATTAGAAACTGGTCTGACCTAGTAGACACCCAATGCAGACTCAATGGGCCAGAATTCCCAATAGAAAGCCCCGAGCTATTAAGTAAAAGCATGATAGGCCATTGGCATTGAAATGAATCTTCAATGGGCTAGGGATCACTGGAAGACAAGAGTCATGGTCTCAGAGCAGAAGACTATTTATTTTTGTTTCTTCACAAACCTGTGGTCAAATGGACCTCTTCTGAGTTGCGCTCTGCAGATTTAATTTAGATTGTTAGACTTGCCAAGCTTATATATGCAGTCAGGTGATGAAATCTAACACGACAGATGCAAGACATACAGGGATGAGCCTACACATTAGTTTTAAGCTCTGCTAGCACCCTTTATTCCAGAACAGAGCTTACAATGTCACTATCCCACAAACTAGCCACTTCCCATTCAGTGATCCCATCATCCTTCTCTCTGCACCTTTCTATCATGAGGAGAACGAACAGACTCCTTACAGACAGCAGTGGGATTTGAACCCTGATCATAACTGTTACACTAACAGTTATGCTACCGTGCTACCTTAGCAAAGCTGATTTTTGGCTCTGCTTCGAATGATGATGCTTCCCTTTTAAACTTCTTACCTTTAAGTTCTGTAGCCTTTGTCAATCAATCAACTTTCAGGACAACAAATGAATCAAGACAATTATTAAAAATTCAGAGGAAATCTGAAGGAACGTCTAGAGTCAAACAAAAGACAGCAACAGCAGCATCTTCCATTTATATTGCACACTTTACACAGTTAGTGTTATCAGATAAGACATTGACACTAAGCTACTTAAAAATGTCTATTGACAGAAGATGAAAAGCTTGGTTAAAGAGTTTGGTTTTAATGAGTGTCCTTCAGAAGTAATGGTAGATAAGGAGGCAGAGAAGTTTAGGAAGGTATTCCAGTATTTGCGTCTGTGGCCAGTAGAAATCAAAATCACTAATGGTGAAACAACTATGTGCAGGACACTCAAGAAACACCTAACACAAGAGTTTCTGCAGATGCTGGAAATCTACACAAAATGGTAGAGAAACTCAGCCGGTCAGGCAGCATCTATGGAAATGAATAAAGAGTCAATATTTTGGGCCAAGATCTTTCTGAATATATTTCTCCCATCAATTTTCTTCAAATCTTCATCCAGTGTTTTTGAACCCATTCATAAAGGTCAATTTAACTGTGGTCTCTGGTAGTTTATTCTGTAATTGAATTATCCACAATTTCCTTCACACTGCTCAAAACCTAATTTTGAACTTGTGTATTGTGGTATATGAATCTGAATTTAGTGAAATTGACATTTGTTTGGTTAGATTTGTCCATTTTCTTCCCAGTTTTTGGAACCTTCTACGAACTCATCCCAACATTTCTTTTCTATTTAAACTCTAAATAGATTTTATAATTTTCACTTCTGTGTGGAGTTCCTTGTACTTGGTATTGATAATTATCAGAAAATAGTTCACAGTCAGTGTCATGTGAATAGATGAAATACTGTTGTGCTAGCAGCAATGTAAGAAGTATATTAACAGCATGGAATAAATTATAGGACATAATTTAATTCAAAGATCTTATGAAATTAAACAGTAAAATATCAAGCTCAAGAGATTTAGCAGTCTGGAGGTCTAATTACTGGACTATCATACCATTACAAATAAGGACTTCATATGGTTTCAAACTTATTTTTACTACCAACAGAAATCTAAATTGTCCAACAAAATGATTGAATCATGCCCAAGTGGGTAATGCTGTTCATTTAACCTTTATAAAGCCGGCATACTATCCACAAAACTAAAAGGCAGAGAAAATCAATATGTTCTTAATTTGTTCTCTTTATGTAAATATGGAGTCCAGAAAGGTCAAATTTTTCTACTATACCCTGAGAATATTTTGTTCAATCAATAAACTTTAATAAATATCAGTGCATCGAGTGGATTCTCTGAAATGCACTAGACAAACAACAAAAGGGGAGAAGTAATAAGAGCCTGTCACAAGTATTGGCCTGGAATTTAGTGTACAAATGTGGAAAGGGCAGTTCAATATTAGAATATCGGTATGTGATGGTTTTCTTCTATTGTTAGAAAATAATTTAATTAAACATAGAAGTACAATGTAGGTAGATGTCACTCACACCATCCAGCCCTGCTTTGTATTTACAATTGCATCCTTATACTTAAGACCCGCCACAATCCTCCTCCTAAAACACACACACACGAACCATGGTAGGACAATAGAGTAGACAAACCAAGGTAGGACTGACATGGGAGGACAAACCAGAGTAGGACTAATACAGTGAATAGCAGGGCAGTAAGGTGTGCAATAGAACAGAAGGATTTGGGAATACAGATCCATAATTGCTTGGAAGTAGCATCACAGGTAGCTAGGGTCATAAAGAAAGCTCTTGGCACATTGGCCTTCATAAATCAAAGTATTGAGTTCAGGAGTCTGGGATATTATGCTGACTTTGGTGAGGCCAAATTTGGAGTATTATGCACATTTCGGGTCAACTACCTATAGGAAAAATATCAATAAGATTGAAAGAGTACAGAGAAAGCTTGCAAGGATGTTGCTGGGGCTTGATGACTTGAGTTATAGGGAAGGGTTGAATAGGTTAGGAATTTATTCCCTGGAGTGTAGGGAAATGTGAGTTGATTTGATAGATGTATGCAAAATTATGAGGGGTATAGATTGTGTAAATGCCAGCAGGATTTTTCCACTGAGCTTGGGTAGGACAAGAACTAGAGGTCATAGATTAGGGGTGAAAGGTGAAATGTTTAAGGGAACATAAGAGGGAATTTCATTACTCAGAGGGTAGTACGAGTGTGGAGCAAACTACCAGCAGAAGGGATGGATGTGGGTTCAATTGCAACATTTAAGGCAAGTCTGGATAAGTACTGTACAGGGATGAGAGGGGTATGGAAGGCCATGGTCCAAGTGCAGGTTATTGGGAATAGACATATTACAGTTTGGCACAGACTGAATGGGCCACAGGGCCTTTTTCTGTGCTGTATGACTCTAATGCAATAAGACCATGGCTAAATCTACACATCAATTCCAGCTCACTCTGAGCTCTACCATATTTTTTTAATTCACTGATTCCCCTTTGGTCTATCACAGAAACAAAAACTTTTAGCACAGAAGGCCATTCAGCTCATCATGCCTGCATGAGATTTTTAAATGGAAATTATGTGTGATGGAGGATCCACTAGCTGTACTGGCATCTTCCCAACTCATTTTCAAATTTATCTTTCGGTACAATATTCAAATCTAAACAATTCTTCAAATAAAATAATTTCTCTTTCTCAGTCATTTGTATTCAGTCATGTAATGCTGCACTTTTCCAATGTTATGCACCTAGAAATTGGCAAATGCAGAGTGTTCCTTTGTAACACTTGAGAAAATCAATCGGGAACTTCTCAGCCCACTCCGCTCTTACATGCCTGGTACAGTTTCTACCTCCGTGACACAAAGCATGACGTCCTGTTCCAAGGAAGGCTCTTTTTGGAGAAATGCATGAAGATTGCATCAGTATTCTTCCAACAAGATCAGCATTGTGTAGTTAAATCACATTATACTAGTATTGTACCAAAATTATCAACACGGTGTGATCCCAGGGCAGTAGATCTAAATACCACCACAGGAACTGGACTCAGTTATTTGAATATCTGAGCACCAATCCTGATTTCTGATGACCTCAGCCATTGCTCACATCCTCCCCACTCCCCCACACCTGGCCCCTGAAGTAAGTATACTTTCTACCCAGGGTGGGGGGGGGGGCAGAGGAGACACAGCGACCGGGTCTCTGGCACTGAGTCTCGTGCTGTGGCTCAGAAGGGAAGGGGGCCAGTGGAGGTAGGAGATTCCATAGTTCAGGAAGTAGATTGGAAAGTCTATGGATGCAACAGAGAGACTGAAATGGTATTTTGCCTCCCAGGTGCCAGGGTCAAAGATGTCTTGGATTGTTTTCACATTCTAAATGGGGAGGATAAGCAGACAGATGTCTTGGTATATATTGGAACCAATGACATATGAAGGAAAAGAGAGCAGATCCGAAAGAGAGAATTTAGAGAGCTAGGTGGCAAGCTGATAAGCAGGACCTCCGGGGTAATAATCTCTGGACACCTGCCTATGCCACGCACCAATGAAGGCAAGGATAGTCAGATGAATGCATGGCTGAGGAACTGGGGCAGGGAGCAGGGTTTCAGGTTTATAAATCATTGGGATCTTTTCTGGAGAAGATATGACCTGTACAAAAGGGACAGACTACACCTGAATCCGAGGAGGACCAATATTTTTGAGGATAAGTTTGCTGGAGTTGTTGGGGAGGGATTAAACTAATGGTAAAGGATGGAAACTGGAGTGATAGGGCTGAGGATAGTGTTACAAGCAGAGGTAGTGTATCATGAGCCTGTAAGGAGGGACATGCAGATGATAGGGCAAAATTTCAGTCAATGCGATGGGTCGCAATGGAAAAGGGGGCCGAATTGAAAAGGGTGACAGGACTGAAAGTGTTATGTTTGAATGCATGTAGAATACAAAATAAGGTAGATGATCTTGTAGCACAATTAGAGATTGGCAGTTGTGTCAATGTGGGTATCACAGAGTCGTGGCTGAAAGACAATCATAGTTGAGAGCTTAATATACAAGAATACACAATCTCTCAAAAAAGACAAGCAGGTGGGCAGGGGAAGAGTGGCTCTGCTGGTAAAAATTAAATCAAATTGTTAGAAAGAGGTAATAGAGGATTGGAACATGTACAATCATTGTGGATAGAGTTAAGAGACTGCAAAGGTAAGAAGACCCCAATGGGAGTTATTTATTGGCAGTAGTCCACAAATTAGAGCGAGAGATGGAAAATGCATGTCAAAAAAGCAATGTTATGTTAGTCATGGTGGATTTCCATATGCAAATATATTGGGAAAAACAAGCTGATGCTGGATCCCAAGAGAAGGAATTTGTGGAATGCCTCCGAGATGGCTTTTCGGAGCAGCTTGTGGTTGAGCCCACTAGGGGATCAGCAATTCTTGATTGGGTGTTGTGTAATGAACTAGATATGATTAGGGGGCTTAAGGTAATGGAACCCTAAAGAAATAGTGATCATAATATGTTAGGATTCACCCTGTAATTTGAGAGGGAGAAGCTAAAGTCAGATGTGACAGTATTACAGTGGAGTGAAAGGAATTACAGAGACATGAGCGAGGAGTTGGTCAAAGTTGACTGGAAGGTGACATAGTAGGGGTGACAGCAGAGCAGCAATGGCTGGAGTTTCTGGAAGTAATTTGGAGGGCACATCAATAATACATCCCAAAGAAGAGGAAGAATTGTAGAAGTGGGATAATGCAATCATAGACAACAAGGGAAATCAAAGCCAAAAAAAAAATCAAAAGAGAGAACATATAATAGAGCAAAAATTAGTGCGAAGTTAGAGGATTGTTATTTCTTTAAACCATCAGAAGGCTACTGAAAAAACCATAATGGGGGAAAGATGAAATTTGAAGGTAAGCTAGCCAATAATATCAAAAGCTTTTTCAGAAATGTAAGGAGTAAAAGAGAGGTGAGAGTATATATTGCACAATTGGAAAATGATGCTGGACAGGTAATAATGGATTACAAGGAAATGGCAGGCAAACTGAATCGGTCTTCACTTTTCAAGACACTAGTAGTATGCCGAAAGTTCAAGGTTGTCAAGGGAAAGAAGTGAATGCAGTTGCTATTACTAGGGTGATGGTGCTTGGGAAACTGAAAGGTCTGAAGGTAGATAAGTCACCTGGACCTGATGGACTAACCCTAGGGTTCTAAAAAGAGGTAGCTGAAGAGATTGTGGAGGGAATAGTAATAATCTTTCATGGTTCCAGAGGAATGGAGAGTTGTAAAAGTCACTCTGCTCTACAAGAAGTGAGGGAGGCAGAAGAAAGGGAATTATAGGCTAGTTAGCCTGAACTCATTGGTTGGGAAGATGTTGGAGTTGGTTGTTAAGGATGTGGTTTCAGGGTACTTGGAAGCACATGACAAAATAGAACAAAGTTAGCATGGTTTCCTTAAGGGAAAGTCTTGCCTGAAAAATCTGTTGAAATTCTTTGAGGAAATAAGAAGCAGGGTAGACAAAGGTGAATTGGTGGATGTTATGTACTTGCATTTTCAAGGTTCTGCTAATGAGATTGTGAAATAAGATAAGAGCCCAGGATATTACAGGAAAGACACGAGCATGAATAGAGCATTAGCTGAATGGCAGGTGCTAAAGAGTAGAAATAAAGGGATCCTTTTCAGATTGGCTGTCAGTGACTAGTGATGTTCCAAAGGGGTCCATGTTGGGATTGCTTCTTTTTACTTGTATGTCAGTAATTTGGATGATGGAATTGATGGCTTTGTGCCAAGTTTGTGGATGATATGAAGATAGATAGAGGGGCGGGTAGTGCTGAAGAAGCCGGGACATGGCAGAAAGACTTAGATAGATTCAGAGAATGGGCAATGAGGTGGCAGATGGAATATAGTGTTGGGAAGTGCATGGTCATGCACTTTAGTAGAAGAAATAAAAGCATCGACAATTTACCAAGCAGGTGAGAAAATTCATAAATCCTAGCTGCAAAGGGTTTTGGGAGTCCTAACACAGGATTCCCTAAAGGTTAATTTGCAGTTTGAATCAGTGATGAGGAAGGTGAACGCAGTGTTAACACTCATTTCAAGAGGACAAGTATATAAAAGCAAGGATGTAATACTGAGGCTGTATGAGGCACTGGAAAGGCCTCACTTGGAGTATTGAGAGCAGTTTGAGCCAATTACCTAAGAAAGGATGTGCTGAGATTGGAGAGGGATCCGAGGAGGTTTATGAGAATGATTCTAAGAATGAAAGGTTTATCATGTGAGCAGTGATTGAAGGCTCTGGGCCTGTAATTGCTGGAATTTAGAAGAATGAGGGAGGAGCTCATTGAAACCTATCAAATATTGAAAGGACTACAGAGACTGGATGTGAAGAGGATGTTTCCTTTGGTGGGGAAGCCTAGGAACAGAGGGCAGAGCACCAAAATAGAGGGATGTCCATTTAGAACAGAGATGAGGAGGAATTTCTTTAGCCAAACGGTGGTGAATCTGGGGAATTGATTGCCACAGGTGCCTGTAGAGGCCAGATCACTGTGTGTATTAAAGGTGGAGTTTGATAGGTTCTTGATTAGTCAGGGCTTGAAAGGTTGTAGGGCAAAGATAGGAGAATGGGGTTGGGAGGGAAATGGATCAGCCATGATAAAATGATGGAGAAACTGATGGGCTGAATGGCTTAATTCTGTTCCAATGTCCTGCAATTTAATGGTCTTTCTACTATAGAAAATGCAAAATACTGAATTTCTAAGTGATAAAGATCAACTATTGACCCACATGCCAAAGGAAGTAATTTTTCTCAAGAATGCTTATCAGAGTATTTCATCATCTTGAAAATGTTTTTTATCCTTTTTCACTCCAGTTGTGACTTTACAGTTTTTCTGTATAAGTGAAGTTAATACTCAAGTGAACCATTCTAAAGTGTTTACATTTATCCCAATGTATGGAGCTATGAATATTACACAATACTCCAGATGAGGCCTAACCAAATCTTCAGAGATTACTAATTAATAACGTTACTATGTGATCACTATTTAGTGATCGGTAATGGAAGCAACCATTTGCTTTTTACCTACTTCATCATTTGCTCCACCATCCTTAAGAATTTGTAACTATGGGTAACAAGAATTCTGTCTTCACTTACACGTTCCAAAACCATGCCATTTCTAGGCCATTGTGTGTACCATATTAAAGTCTTGTTTCTATTTATTTTATCTTGCTGTCTATGTCATCCTCGTTCCAGCTCTTTGCCAAATATGCCCCAAGTACTGCTTTCTGCGTCCAAGTTTAGGTCATGAATAAAAATTGCAAAACATACTGGACGCTTTCGGAACATCTTAGCAAATCACTTCACAATCTGATAAACATCCTCCCCTCTACATTACTTCCTACCACAGCCAATTTTGCAACTGTGCCACCGTTTTCTTAGTTATCATCTTAATCAGCCATTACTTTGTTGAATGTCTCCTTATTTACACAACTTTCAACTTACTCTGTCAGCTCACTGGAAATGTCAGGCATGAATCTCTTTTAATATTTCTTATTTTGGATTAAGATATTCCAAATTAAAATGTATTTTGTCCCTGTCATTTGTTTCCAATTCTCTAATTCCTCAACTGTCAAGTTTACTGGCATCACGTTTTCTTTGTCTTAACTCGTCTCTTTTATCTAGTGCATGCTATCATGATTGTAAACCTTCAGATCCTTTAACCCACTCTAAGATGGCAGATAACTAAGCTAACAGAGTCAGGAAATCAAACGTGGGATACTCCATATGTGCAAACTGCTGCTTTTCATTAAATAAATTTGTTTCTTTGATGTAAGGCTTAAAGTTTGTTTACAACACCTAAATTAAAAGCTATTAAATAAAAATACTTAAGCATTCTCAATGTGCACCGAAATATTTTATGGTAAATGAAGTAGTGTAATTATCATTGTAATGTCGGAAAACTGGCTCATAACAAGTTTTCTAGGAACAACTTTGCGATAGTGACTAGAAAATCAGTTTTACTATTGTCGGTAGAGGGATGAATATTGGCCAGGACCCTGTCTATACTTCCCCCATTCCTCTTCAAAGCCATACCATGCAATCTTCTGCATCATATTGTGAGGGTAGGCGAGTTCTCAATTAAAGATAGTGCTTTGGTCACTGACACTCTGGAATACTATATATGCCTAGAATATTGTGCTCAAGTCTCTGAACAGAGACTTGAACCCACAGCCTTCTGGTTTGGAGGTGGAAGTCCGACCACTGATCCATTGCGGAGACAACAAAATTAATAAATATAGTTGAATAACAGCTGACGAACCGAAACTGCAATCCTAAGAGGAACATTCCAAAACTGGATGGAAGCTTTATGATCACAATAAACCCTGTGCATTTTCTTTCAAAATGATCTAGAGCATTTAAATTTGGAGAGTTTATAAATATTATTATTTATTCATGGTTTTACACTGGAATAAATACTGGTACAATTTTTTGTGCCTGAAACTCACATTTTAGGCAGACTAGCAATATTTTCAAATTACAATGTGACCAATTGAACTATTTCTGGTTCCTTTTAAAACTAATCATGAGGTAAATACATCTCAAAATCATAACACCATTAGGAATCATGCAACTTCAGGCACCTTCATTATTCAACTAAAGCCAAACTCATTATTATATGACTTACCCAAATGAGTCCAGGAGCAGCGGTCTTGTTGCTTAAAAATATCGTCTTCTCCAATGCCATTTACAAAAGGAGAAACATTGCTCATTCCAACAAAGATCATCTCATATCCAACCAAATGAGTGTTATTCCTGAGACTGCATATAGGATGAAAAGTGATTTTCTTTTCCCTAACTCTTCAACTTATTTCCACCCATACTTGTTCCACGTATTTACAGGAACTGAGTTTACAAGAGGTCGTTCCGTAAATATAATAAATCCACAATATGATTAAGCCTTCAACCAGTACAAATCAAATTCAGCTTCCACCTCATTTTGTACAGGGTACATCCCTTGGCTCTGGCTGTTCACACAGGCTTTCACAGGCAGCAGAAAGTAATGATCGGCCTAATTACGGTTCCCCCCCCCCCCCCCCGAGGCTATGCAATTAATGTCAGAACAGATCTTCCTATAATTACTGAATAGCCACTGCTTCAACTCAAAACTAATCTCTAAATTGCATAAAACTAAAAGTATGGTGTTTAAAAAGCATTGCAAAATTGCTCTTGTTTGTTAAGGCTCAGCGATTTGCAATTTTATAAATGCCTTGCACTACTCTTGTCACTTTCTCTGGCCAGCATATTTCAAATATCCGTTTAAGTTATCTAAATATCTTTTAAAATGTTAATGTCTACTGCCCAAACATGGAATCAACAGACAATTTCAGGAATTTCTTAAAATAAACAATGTCTTGGTGTGGTCTTTACTACCCATGGCCTTCTCCCCCCAAAATAGCACGCTTGACAAACAAAAATTTGGCTTAACCTTTGAATTTATTATTTTGACAAAGCTTTAGCAATGTTTTGCTAGATGTTCTGCTTGGATCATTGGTGTGAAGTCGCTTTCATTCTATAGAAGTGTAGCTGCGGAATTTCTACCATTATCTGCTCTTGGAGATCATTTAATTCCAACTAACCTCATTCCACCAGTGGTGAACCATCCTAATGTGCTTGTGAGATGCAAGGTACCAGGTGACAATGTGAATGGAACAGGGTAATGCCAGGATGTATGTTCAAATAAATAGCCAACACAACAGTGAACCTGCAAATCCCAACTGGATATACTCAAATTACAGCACAAGACCCTTCAGCGGAAATGAGAAAGAGGGAAAATAAGTTAGTCTTCTGCAGTAAAGTTGTAATGCAAGGTTTCGACAAGAATACTTGACAATTCCTTTCCCTGCAACAGATGCTGTGCGACTCTGGAAGTTTTCCCAGCAGACTGTTTGTTCAGTAAATTGTGTTTTGCCAACTGGAAAAGAAACTTTGATGTGTATACATAAGGAACCCTTCACCAACCAGTCCTTGACCCTTCTCCACTGGTCATTCTAGCAATTGTTTTCTTCCTCAAGTATCTAATTCCCCTTTGAATGTGGCAATTAAATTAGCTTACAACAATGTATTAATTGAATGAATTTTTTCGTCCTTAGTTCACACATCTTTTTCACAGTTTACAAACCATATAACAATTACAGCACATCTCAGCCCTTTTAGTCCGTGCAGAACGCTTACTCTCACCTAGTCCCACCTACCTGCACTCAACCCATAACCCTCCATTTCGTTCCTGCCCATATACCTATCCAATTTTTTTTAAATGACAAAATTGAACCTGCCTCTACCACTTCTACTGGAAGCTCGTTCCACGAAGCTACCAATCTCTGAGTAAAGAAGTTCCCCCTCATGTTACCCCTAAATTTTTGCCCCTTAACTCTCAACTCATGTCCTCTTGTTTGAATCTCCTCTACTCTCAGTGGAAAAAGCCTATCAACATTAACTCTATCTATCCCCCTCATAATTTTAAATACCTCTATCAAGTCCCCCCTCAACCTTCTATGCTTCAAAGAATTAAGACCTAACTTGTTCAACCTTTCTCTGTAACTTAGGTGCTGAAACCCAGTTATCATTCTAGTAAATCTCCTCTGTACTCTCTCTATTTTGTTGACATCTTTCCTATAATTCAGTAACCAGAACTGTACACAGTACTCCAAATTTGGCCTCACCAATGCCTTGTACAATTTTAATATTACATCCCAACTCCTATACTCAATGCTCTGATTTATAAAGGCCAGCATACCAAAAGCTTTCTTCACCCCCCTATCCACATGAGATTCCACTTTCAGGGAACTATGCACAATTATTCCTAGATAACTCTGATCTACTGCATTCTTCAATGCCCTACCATTTAACATGTATGTCCTATTTTGATTATTCCTACCAAAATGTAGCACATCACACTTATCAGCATTAAACTCCATTTGCCATCTTTCAGCCCACTCTTCTAACTGGCCTAAATCTCTTTGCAATCTCATTATCCACAACATCACCTATCTTAGCATCATCTACATACTTACTAATCCAATTTACCATCCCATCATCCAGATCATTAACATATATGACAAACAACATTGGACCCAGTACAGATCCCTGAAGCACACCACTAGTCATCGGCCTCCAACCTGACAAACAGTTATCCACCACTACTCTCTGGCATCTCCCATCCAGCCACCGTTGAATCCATTTCACTACTGAGATCAATACCTAACGATTGAACCTTCCTAATTAACTTTCCGTGTGGAACCTTGTCAAAGGCCTTACTGAAGTCCATATAGACAACATCCACTGCTTTACCCTAGTCAACTTTCCTTGTAACCTCTTCAAAAAATTCAATAAGATTTGTTCAACATGACCTTCCACGAACAGATCCATGTTGACTGCTCCTAATCAGACCCTGTCTATCCAGATAATTATATATACCATCTCTAAGAATACTTTCCATTAATTTACCCACCACTGACATCAAACTTACAGGCCAATAATTGCTAGGTTTACTCTTAGAACCCTTTTTAAACAATGGAACCACATGAGCAATACTAATTAAATCTATGCTGTCTGCTTCCCAATCCTTCTGCCACTGAGAACAGTTTCTCTTCATTCGCTTTAGCTTGACCCTTCATGATTATGACCACCATTATCTAAAACATCAAGAATGTTGTCCAGGTTTTCAGCGTTTTGGATGTGAACTTGAACTACGGACTTTTTTTTAGTCCTTTGGGGTTTGGGGTCATTGAGCCTGTTTCATTTTTGTTAGTTTTTTAGTGCAGGGAGAAGGGATTTGTGGGTTGATGATCATGCTGCTGTTCTTTTCTTTCTTGGTTTTGTGGCTCTCTGGAGAAGAAGAATTTCAAAGTTGCATACTTTGATAATAAATTATAATACAAACCCCATTTCCAGAAAAGTTGGGATATTTTCCAAAATGCATTAAAATTAAAAATCTATGATATGTTAATTCACATGAACCTTTATTTAACTGACAAAAGTACAAAGAAAAGATATTCAATAGTTTTACTGACCTACTTAATTGTATTTTGTAAATATACACAAATTTAGAATTTGATGGCTGCAACACATTCAACAAAAGTTGGGACAGAGGCATTTTTACCATTGTGTTACATCACCTTTCCTTTTAGTAACACTTTTTAATCGTTTTGGAACTGAGGCTACTAATTGTAGTAGATTTGCAATTGGAAATTTTGTCCATTCTTGCTTGATATAAGACTTCAGCTGCTCAACAGTCAGTGGTCTCCGTTGTCTGATTCTCCTCTTCATGATGCGCCATACATTTTCAATAGGAGATAGATCTGGACTGGCAGCAGGCCGGTCAAGCACACGCACTCTGTGTCTACAAAGCCACACTGTTGTAGCCCGTGCAGAATGTGTTCTGGCATTGTCCTGCTGAAATAAGCATGGACAACCCAGGAAGAGACATCGCTTGATGGCAACATATATCTCTCTAGAATCCTAATATACACCTCAGAGTCAATGGTACCTACACATACATGCAACTCACCCATGCCGTGGGCACTGATGCACCCCCATACCATCACAGATGCTGGCTTTTGCACCTTTCGCTGATAACAATCAGGATGGTCGTTTTCATCTTTGGCACGGAGAACTCAACGCCTGTTTTTTCCGAAATCTAGCTGAAATGTGGACTCATCTGACCACAGCACACGGTTCCACAGTCTTTCGGTCCATCTGAGATCAGCTCGGGCCGAGAGAACTCACCAGCATTTCTGCATAGAGTTGATGTATGGCTTCCTCCTTGTGTGATACAGTTTCAAGTTGCATTTCTGGATGCAGAGACGGACTGTGTTAAGTGACAATGGTTTTCCGAAGTACTCCCGAGCTCAGCTGGCTATAATTGTCACAGTAGCATGATGGTTTCTTAGGCAGTGCCGCCTGAGGGCTCAAAGATCACGTGTGTTCAACAGTGGTTTCTGACCTTGCCCTTTACGCACTGAGATGTCTCTGAATTCTCGGAATCTTTTCACAATATTATGTACTGTAGATGTTGAAAGACCTAAATACTCTGCAATCTTGCGTTGGGAAATGTTCCTTTTGAACTGACTAACAATTCTCTCATGAATTTTGACACAAAGGGGTGAGCCACAACCCATCCTTGCTTGCAAAGACTGAGCCTTTGATGGACGCTACTTTTATACCCAGTCATGATACCTCACCTGCTACCAATTAGCCTGCTTAATGTGGAGTCTTCCAAACCGGTGTTACTTGAATATTCTGTGCACTTTTCAATCTTATTTTAACTCTGTCCCAACTTTTGTTGAGTGTATCGCAGCCATCAAATTCTAAATTTGTGTATATTTACAAAATACAGTTAAGTTGGTCAGTAAAACGATTGAAAATCTTTTCTTTGTACTTTTGTCAGTTAAATTAACTGTTCACATGTATTAACATATCACAGATTTTTGTTTTTATTGCATTTTGGAAAATATCCCAACTTTTCTGGAAATGGGGTTTGTACTTTGATAATAAACAAACCTTTGAATCCTTCTGGACAAATTCTAATCTATCCACATGACTGAAGTCCTGTAAGTTGTACATCCTGTGCTTGTTTTGGTTCCCCTACCTGCTGCTCCAGTTTCCTTCCGAATCCCTGCATCCCAAAATTTTGCTGGTTGTAGATCAGTTAGCTGCTGTAACTGGCTTTATGTGGTAGGATGATGGAAAGAGAATTATAGAAAATTGATGGGGAATGTGCAAAAGAATAGGTTGTAGGGAAAGAAGGAATGACATTAGTGGGGTTTCTCCAAGAATCAGCAGAGACTCAGTAGGTTGAATTACATCCTTTTATGTTACAAGGACATACAACAATTAATATGAAGTCATGGTGGTGAAGGCTCTGTCCTCAGGAATTACTTGAACCTGGAAAAGTCAGAGACAGAGGCAGAAGAGGATGGTCCTCTGGGAGGATCACAGGCAGTGATCGCATAGCTGGGCTGGGTAAAGATCACGGTTGGCAATTAGAGAGTCAGGAAGATAATGATTAATGATGGAAGCTGCACTGGTGCATCAGAGAACCCCACATATGGTCAGAAGGCCCTGCGACTTAAGGATTAGAGATTCAGAGGGGCCTCACAAAGTCAGAGTTAAGACCAAGAGTTGTGCTTCGTGTGGGGGTGGATGTGCAGATCAATACTGCAATTCTGAGTGATGACATAATTGTCCTGGGATTGCCCAATGATGGTCACTCCCAGTTCATTTATGATAGTTCTCCTGTAGAAATCTGAATACTCCTTCTACAATATCATCCTCTGCAAAACTGATGTGGAAATACAAGGGGTGATTGATAAGTTTGTGGCCTACGGTAGAAGGAGTTCATTTTCGAAAATCTAGCACATTTATTTTTCCTACATGTACACACTTAGTCCAGCGGTCGTGGAGCATACGGATCCCTTCTTTGTAGAAGTCTGCATCTTGGACCTCCAGAAGTGGTCCACAGCGTGGGGTGATTGATATGATTGTGGTCTAAGGTTGATGGAGATGAGCTATTAACTTCAAACTTTCTGCATAATCACTCAAAGACTTGAACTGCACATGCATGTAACAAAAGCTTTTTAACTTATCGCCTTCTACCTTAGGCCGCAAACTTAGCAATCACCCCTGCTGTGGACCACCTGGAGGTCCAAGACACTCTTGTTACATGCAGGTGCAGTTCAACTCTGAAAATGCAGAAAGTTTGAAGTTATTGTCTCCTTCTACATTAGGCCACAAACTTATCAATCACCCTCCCGTGGACCACTTCTACAAAGAAGGATCCATATGCTCCACGACTGCTGAACTAAGTGTGTAAATGTAGGATGGGACTATGTTGAAAAATAAATGTGCTAGGTTTTCTAAAATTGATTCCTTCTACCTTAGGCCACAAACTTATCAATCTCCCCTCGTCGTTTCAGGCCTATGAGGTTGTTTTATTTTGTGAAGATCCCAGCTCTAAAATGACTCAGTGATGGCTGATTTCCAAAAAGGCTCAATTTTCAATTGCACATATTTGAAAAACGATAACATCTTTGTGCAGTCACAATTCTTGGCCTCTACTTTTCAGTTTTCTTGTCAGTACTGCAGAAAAATTCACAAATGGTTTAAAGCTATTTTTCTAAAGATTGGCTTTACCACTTCTTTACCATGTTAACACGCAAAGTGATACTAACTGTGCTATTAGTGTAAAGTTAACATATCCTTGGGGTGTCCGTCATACTGGATCACCATCTGGAACATGTGCTGCTTGACAGCTCATTCTAGATGACTTGCTATAGAATGGGAAATCAGTGAGATGCTCCTGAAAACCTGGAGGAAGAACCATTGTAACCTTAAATTGCTCTGGAATTTTTGAATGACTGAATAAATACTCGCTTAGCAACAAGGTCTAGTATTTTTTCTAGTTGATTGAACAAATGCAACTTCTAAATTATATTGGTAATCTCATCATACACAGCAATCCAATGGAGTATTACATGAGGCTAGTACATGATTGGTCTTGAAGGAAACATTGAATCCCAAAGTGGGTGATATTGCCCCAAGTGGTGGAGGGAGTAATTAAGGGGGTGATAAAGATAAAAGGGGAAGTAGGGGTTCACTTGTTAGCAAGGAGTGCAGCTGAGGGATTACAGGCTGCAGTTAAGAAATTAATTACTTATCATAAGCATTTGATCTTCAGTCCCTCATAGTTAATTACAATGATCATGTAATCATTTCATCTTGTGCTAACCCACTATTCTCTTAGATTTTGCTCAATGTGTGTTAAAGTTGCTGAAAAGCAATGTGGCACTTTGTATTTGGCATGTCATGAGAAAACTGGACTGAAGAAATTGTGTTATTTCCAGGCTCAGCCCATCCATTATTGCCATTCACTACTGTGTAGTACGATGTTAGCTAGTACGATTCCCATACTCTAATCAGACATAGATGCAATTCCTGTGAATTAGGGTAGGGATCCCAACCACACAGGACAATCTCTCTTATTGCTGATGCCATCAGGAGGTTGGTACAGGAGCCTCAGGGCTCACACCACTGGGTTAAGGAACAGTTATTACCGCTCAACCATCAGGCTCTTGAACCAAAGGGGATAACTTCACTCAACTTCACTTGCTCCATCACTGAATTGTTCCTACAACCTATGGACTCACTTTCCAGGATTCTTCATCTCTTGTACTCAATATTTATTGCTTATGTAATGCCATGGTTAAGATTTTCACTGCTATGCTGTAGGTACTTTATTTTAGCAGTTCTGAAAGAGCTGTCCTGCTGTTAGTATATTTGGGTTTGATGTAAAGATAAGGGTCTATGTTGTTCAACTTAAGAGTGTTGTGTCAGCCAGTCAGGATGGTGGAATTGGGAGAAGGTTCTAGAGAACATGGGGCAGAGAGGTTTTAGGGATGGACACTGGTGTGGGTCGAGGTTTGTTTGATGGGAGCTGGGAGAAGACAGGAGGGAAGGTGGCTGAGGATGCCGCCCCGATTGCATAAGGTGCTTTGTGCAAATTAATGGCTTCAAGGTGGAAGAACCAGTACTCCTGTGAGGGTGCCTGTTTGTTTGAGATAGATTTCAAACAACATTCAGAAGGTGATGTGTACTGACCACGAGTCCAATGCGTGAGTTAAAGACAACTTCAACATGAGCTCCAACTTGCTGTGTACACTTGGACTAGGTTAACTGTAATGGGCCTTTTTTTTCTTTCCTTCTTCCTACTAACAGTTTGATAAAGCTGAAATTGATAAATATGCTTTCTTTATAATCGTATGCAGAGCACGATCTGTTATTTCTTGCCGATGTCTAATTGCAAAGGGGCAGTACTTACACAATATTTGCACAGATTGGGGTTTGAGTGGGCGAGACATCCCAAATTCCCAGTTTTGGTGTGACCCAAGACATACTGACCTTAGATGTGTGTAGTTTGAGAAAAATGGTTTCTCACCGCTAGTCCAGTGGCTGTTAGCAAGAGGCTAACGCATTGTACCTCAAGAGATGTACAGTAAAAAGGGGTTTCATTTATCTATCTATCTATCTAAATATCTATTTATTTATTTATCCATTTATTTATCTATTTATTTATTTATTTATTAAGATAGTCTTTTTCTTCATGTATTTGCAGTTTGTTATCTTTTGTACATTAAGTGAACACCCAAGATGGTGTGGTCCTTCATTGATTCCATTATGGTTGTTATTGTATTATGGACTTATGGAGTGTGCCCACAGGAAAATGAATCTCATGTGACTATATGGTGACATTAAAGTACTTTGATAATAAATTTAATTTGAACTATGGTGTGCAATGAGGTAAAATTCAGACTCTGCCTTTTCTTATGGCCCTGACTGCATTTCTCTAGCCCACAGCCCCTTCAGGCAGAGAGTCAACTTTCCCATTTATTGATCGCAGTGTTTGAGGTTGGACTTAAACAATAGGCAATTGAATGTGATTGTAAATCCATAACAAAAATGGTAGAAGTAGACCAAAGGAAGCAGAAGTGTTGACAGTATAGTATGGAGTATCTGAAATATGGATTATTCCAGCACCAGGCAACCAATGGCAGCTAATAAGTCTGTTGTGTGAAAAGGTTTTTTCAAATGAGGCAATGCAACTGTCCAGGCTCCTTGAACATTTGAAAAAAATGCACTCTGATAAAGGTAACAAGAACATGGCTTATTTTCAGTCACTTTGTGAAAACTTTCAGAAATAGAAAACACTTCAAAACATGTTTGCCAGCACTTCACAACAAAACAGTGATGGTTTGCATTGTTCATACAACATCTCATTGCTCATTGCTAAATCTGGAAAGTCCCATATAACTGGAGAAAAATAGATTCTGCCAACACCAAGGGAGTTTCTGAGTATAAGTCACCAGCTTAAAATGATTCCACTCAGCAACAACTCTATTCAAAAATGGAGACATAAAATATCTGAGAATGTGGAAGACATATTGTGCAACATACTTAGAGCAGGAGAATTTGCTCTGCAGTTGGATGAGTCTACTTTGCCAGGCAATGAATCTTCACTTCTTGGTTATATTTACTTCATAATAGATAAAAAAAAAACCATTGTTCAAGAATTGCTATTTGCAAGGGGACTTGAAACAGATCCAAGTGGGGAGTCAATACTTTAGGTTGCTGAGCAATTTCTCAAAGAGAAGACATTCCAGTCATAAATAAAGTCAAGTCCAATGCTCTCAATTCTCAACTATTTCAAGAGATTTGTACTGAGAATGATGAACAGTTTGAATGCTTGCTGTTGCTTACAAAAGTCAAATGGCTCTCAAAAGGAAACTGCTTAAGATGTTTTTATACATTTTTTGAAACTATGGTAAAATACTTTGAAGACTTGGCTGCTTCATTCAGTAATCAAATCAAGAATACTAAGCATTGCATTATTTATTTGTCAGAATTCTTCACAAAATTCAAAGAAATCGATCTTCAATTGCAGGAAATTATGCGAACCTCATGACAGTCATATCTGTTGTCTCCACAGTTCTGTCTGACCCTGTTTGAGTGCGACATTGGTCATCGAGACCTTTTCCAATTTCTAAGAACTTTATGGATCTTCTCTTGTTCCAAATTTCAGAATGGATAATAAATCCATTCCTGAACACTTGTAATGAGCAATTAACAGGAACAATGGAGAAAGAACTGATCTCACTACAAAATGACTGAGTTGAAGCTGAGGATTCAAAACAATCATATAAAGACTTCGGTTGTCAAAAGAAATCTCTGAATGCTAGTCCGCACTGTGGAAAAAAGGTCAAGGTGTTTTTCATTGCCTTCCGAATATCATATTTAGTGGAGCGCCATTTCAGTGCAGATGCACATCTTCTTTCAAATTAACAAATGAGTCTGAAAATTACAGAAGATGAAGATCTGAGACTCCTGAAGGAGATTCTGCTGTTGAGAAGCTGCACCAAGCCCATCCATCTCATTGAAAGGTGGAACAGCAATAAAGTAGTGAATAGTTGAACTACTAATGTACGCTCTAAAATTGCTGATGAAAATTGTTTTACTGTAATTAAATAAAGAAAAAATATTTGTAGTTTTAAATAGATTTGAATATTTTTCTAACTATTTGTCACTGATTTGAATTTACAGTTCCTATTTTCTTGCACTGTGCATGGTAAATCAAAATTCTTTCTAGTTTTGCTGTAATGGCCGGAAAGATGTGGCTGCTGGGGGTGAGGTATTGGGGCCAAAGGGGTGTTAAACCAAAAAGGCTTGGGAACCACTGACTTAGATGGCACTGTCTCTGGCAGTAATTTCATTCTGCTGCTATCATAGACATTCAAACTTACATTCAGAAATGTTATGTTCTGTAAATCCCAAAAAGTTCATCATTTTCAAAATGCTGTTCAAACTAATTTTATGGAATAACTGAGGCAGCTGAGCCAGTGCCCAATTTCATTTTAATTAATTTTCCATTCATTTCTGGTGCAAGCGATATTTCTTGTTTTTCTCACATTGTAAAACTCAAGGCTACCCAGTCAGGTGTCACTCTCATCATTATCAGACTTTTCATCAAAGCAATGAAGATTAGTGCTCTTTTTGAAACTGAAACTTGACTTTTTGTCTTTTTCTCTTCCATCAGCGGTTTATTTATTTTTGTCTACTGACATGGTCTCTGTATGTATCCTACTCTTTTGCGTTTTCTTCCAGTTTCACCTTTAAGCCTACATTGGTCTGTTGTATAGTATGTGAGTCCATGCCACAATGGTAACACAATTTGTTTGGGTAGGCAGTTCTCTGCTTAGACATTGCAATTTTTTGAGTGCTTACTTTCATTCTTGACTACAACTCAGTTGCATCTCTGGCTGCTTTTTCCATTGATACAGTGATTTCAAATGCTCTTTTAAATGCGAGGTGTGCTTCAGTTAGGAGTTGTTTTGAATGCTTTCTTGTAAAATTCCTCAAGCTAAAAAATCCATCAGTGCATCATTCAGCCCATCACTAAATTAACAATGCTCGGACAATTTCTTCCATTTAGCCATGTAAGCTAAATTGGACTCCACTTCCTCTTGATTCACTTATGAAAACCCTAAGAATTCTGCAATGGTTTTGGTTCTAAATGTTCCTCTATTACGTTCACATTATCAACGAAGCTCATTTTGGCTGGTTAGATTGGAGCTGTTAAACTTCTAAGCAAACTATATATTTTTCCATTCATTCCACTCAGTAACACTGGCACTGCTCAATTCATTCAGAAAGTTTGGGGGCGGGGGAAGAACCACAAGGTGATAGGTGAAAACGAGATTGAGAGAGGGGTGAAGTAAAGGAGCTGAGGTTGATTAGTGAAAGAGAGATAGAGGACCGGAGAAGGGGTAATTTGATAGGAGAGGACAAAAGGCTATGGAAGAAAGAAAAAGGGGAGGTGCACCGGATGGACAGGTAAGAAGATAAGGTGAGAAAGGGAAATGGAAATAGGGAATGGTGAGGGGGGGAGGCTTTACCAGAAGTTCAAAATTGACGTTCATGTGTTCATGCCATCAGGTTGGAGGCTACTCAGACAGAATATAAGGTGTTGCGCCTCCAACCTGAGTGTAGCCTCATCAGAAGAGTAGAGGAGGCCACAGACTGACATGTTCAAAGGTTCAAAGGTCAAATTTAATGTCAGAGAAATGTATACAATATAAATTCTGAAATGCTTTTTCTTTGCAAACGTCCACGAAAACAGAGAAGTGCCCCAAAGAATGAATGACAGTTAAACGTGAGAACCCCAAAAAATCCCCCAGCTCCCCCCTCCTGTGTGTAAGCAACAATTCCCCCCCTCCCCCCACCGGCAAAAAAAGTGCATCAGTACCGAAGTTACCCCAAAGGCTTCACATTTCATCCAACATTCGACAACCCACAAGTTCTGAGATGTCCCCCATGTCCCTCAGTGAGCAGGAAACATAACTACAACCAGCTGGTTTACAATGTTAAAAGTCCATTTTGTCACTTTTCTCGAGCTCTATGTCTGAAGATTGCAAAGATCTCAACTCTTCAGGCCCACAGTGAAAGATTTTCTGGCCTCCCCGATGACACACGAGTTTCCTGTCATGACACCAACCCTCGATATACCTGTCTCCCAAGCCCCAAGATCTTAGGCTTCCAAACACATTTGACACTCTCTGGTCTTCAAAACAACCCTGAAAGGGAAAAATAAAGATATTAAAGGTGGAAATAGAGCTATTTCCAAAGATGCGAGCAAAGGAGTCACCGTTAGGCGCCACTATCCCTCCTAATGTCAGAATGGGAATGGGAAGTGATATTAAAATGGGAGGCCACTGGGAGATCCCACTTTTCCCGGTGGATGGGGCGTAGGTACTCAGCAAAGCAGTCTCCCAATCTGTGTTGGGTCTCCTCGATAGAGAGGAGGCCACACTGGGAGCACTGGGTACAGTAATGACCGCAAAAGACTCACAGGTGAAGTGTCATCTCACCTGGAAGGACTGTTTGGGGTCCTCGGTCGTAGCGAGGGAGGAGATGTAGGGGCAGGTGTAGCAATTGATCCGCTTGCAAGAATGGTATCTCTCAGTGCTTCTAATAAATGATGTCTCTCAAAGCATTTGTGAAGACATCACAATATCAAATATGGATCATTATTTTTAATGCCTCCAGAACTCCAGACCTACACACAACTCTTCACACAATGCCAACCAGAAACTACATAGGCAGCAGACACTGCCGACATTGGACATATTAATTAAAACTAAAATATTGAAAAATCTCAACACTGGAAATTGTAGTAATATTCAATTTAACCTTCCAAGAAGGGTCTTTCTTTTCTTTCTTTTTCAATCTTTTTATTGATTTTCACATATACACAAAAAAAATAACATAGTAATAAGTAAATTATAAATACAATAGACTTGAAATCACATTGATAATAAGATAATAATATCCTACTAAACATCAACAAAAGAAAATACCTTAATCAAGTCCACATGATTATATGAAAAAAAAACAAAAATAACCATTAAAAAAGAAAAAAAAAATATTAAAAAAATATGTGAGAAAAAAAATATATATTAAAAAAAAATAAAACACTAAACTAAACTAACATAGGCAATAATAACAGTTTACAAGTATAAGATAGTGTCAAAGAACTCCGGAACTCCATACCTGAACATGAATAAGCAGAAAGGTCTGGAGAAGGCCAAATTAATTCATTTGAAAATGTCGAATAAACGGTCTCCAAGTTTCTTCAAATTTAATTGATGAGTCAAAAATAGTGCTTCTAATTTTTTCCAAACTCAGATAAGAAATAGTTTGAGAAAGCCATTGAAATGTAGTAGGAGGATTTACTTCTTTCCAATTTTGTAGTATAGACCTTCTGGCCATTAATGTTACAAAAGCAATCATTCGTCTGATTGAGGGGGAAAACTGATTACCATCTTCATTTGGTATGCCAAAAATTGCAGTAATAAAATGAGGTTGTAAATCTATATTCCAAATTGAAGAAATAGTAGTAAATATATCCTTCCAATAATTATGTAAAGTGGGACATGACCAAAACATATGGGTCAATGAGGCCACTGCTAAATGACATCTGTCACATAGAGGGTTAATATGAGAATAGAATCGAGCAAGTTTATCTTTAGACATATGAGCTCTATGTACAATTTTAAATTGTATTAAAGCATGTTTAGCACATATAGAAGAAGAATTAACCATTTGCAAAATTTTTTCCCATTTATCTGTTGATAAAGAAGGGTCTTACTAACATGTAGAAAGGTCCAAAACAATCTCAAATGAGAAGCTACTGTGCTTTACCTCCACAACAAACCTTCTGTGCACAAAACATACAAAAGGACAGAAACTACAGAGAATGATTTGAAAACCACAAGTTAATTATCAGACTAGAAATCCATGGTTTTAAAAGTATTAAACAATGGATGAGATTTTAAGAACTGTATGTTTCAGTTTACTATTGTTCTCCACCTAAACAATTCACTTGCAATGAATGTTGCTTTAGCCAGCAGGGAAATGAAAAATTACATTTCTTGTCCTTGGCTGAAGGAAAGGAATAGCACCTTTCAAGTGTTCAGTATACTTTGATGGGTTCTATGTCTAATGAATTAGCTGTTACAATATGGTCAGAATCAATTAAATAAAACTGTAAATGCTAGAAATCTAAAATAAAAATAGAAAATATTATAAACAACCACCATGTCAGGCAGCATCTGAGGAGGGAGAGAGTTAAACACTTCAGCTTGAAGACCTTCATCACAACTTGAGGAAATCGACAAATTCCAAGTTGCAGAGAAGAATAGATAGAAAAAAGGGGATATCTGATATGTTGGGACTAGGGTTGCCATGGTGATGAGCAGTTGATGAAATTATAGACACAAGCGACTCTGCAGAAGCTGGAAATCCAGAGCAACAGACACAGAATGCTGGAGGAGTTCAGCAGGTCAGGCAGCATCTATGGAAACAAATAAGCAGTTGATGGTTTGGGCCAAGACATTGCATCAGGATTGGAAAGGAAGGTGGAAGATTGCAGAATAAAAAGGTGAGGGGGAGAGGGAGGACAAGATAGAAGGTGATAAATAAAGCCACATGGATGGGAAAGGTAAAGGGCTGGAAAAGAAGGAATCTGATAGGAGAGGACTGCTGACCATTGGAGAAAGGGAAGGAAGAGAGGCACCAGGGGAGGAGACAGGCAGTTGAGGATTAGAGGTAAGAGGCTGGAGTAGGGAATAGAAGGAGAAGGAAGGGGGAAGGTAAAAAAATTACTTGGAGATGAATTAGATGAATACGAGGTGTTACTCCTCCACCCTGAGAGTGGTCTTATTGTGGCAGAAGATGAAGCCATGGATCAATTTGTCACATCAGGGAAGGGGACAGGAATTAAAATGGTTGGCCACCAGGAAATTCTGCTTCTTGCAGATGGAACGGAGGTGCTTGATGAAGCGCTTGCCCAATCGTTGACAAATTAATAAGGATAGTAAAAGAGATAGAAAGCAAGCAATGGATGTGAAAAAGGTTCGGTTTGCTGTTCTGGCATGCCCAGTGAATTAGACAGTGTCAGCAATAATAAGATGTTGCTTACAAGCTGCTTCTTTAACCAGGTATCTTGAGTTATTTCTCATTACACACCTGGATGCATTTTGTGAGAGCTTACTCTGTTAAAAGCTATATATTATGGTTGCCACTGTTGTTATGAATTACAGTGCATACATGCAATTTCTATGCACTGTTAACAAGAAGATAACCATGGAATTTAGAGAATTGAAAGGAGAGAACTGAAAAGTAAGCTTACAAGTAAGATAGCAAACTAAATTAAAAAGGGATGCCTTAAATTGCTTCAAATTGAATTGGGTCAGTAGCCAAAAATCCAAAACTTCAAACATCTTAAAGGAAAATTTAGAAGTAATATCAGGAAGTTCTTCATGCTAGAATGATCATTGTTGCTTATGATGTCACGGGATGTCTGATAACATCTTGTAGTACCAAGATAAATTTAAGAGCTGCACAGTGAGGCACCAGAATGAAGTATAATGGTGAAAAGACACACTGTTGTAAATGCATAGCTGTAGAGTAAAATCTCTTTACATGAGATCGAGTGTACCCGGCATCTTCTGTTCTTTCTTTAGTTTTTGCATTTGAGAAATATTCAGAGGGCATTTTTATGGTGGTACACAAAGTTTCTTGATGTCTCCTAACTTAAATTAGTTTGAGCATGTAGATACTAAGAAAGAAGATGTGCTGGAGCTTTTGGAAAGCATCAAGTTGGATAAGTCATCTGGACCAGATGAGATGTACCCCAGGCTACAGTGGAAGGCAAGGGAGGAGATTGCTGAGCCTCTGGCAATGATCTTTGCAACATCAATGGGGAAGGGAGAGGTTCCAGAGGATTGTGGATGGTGTTCCTTTATTCAAGAAAGGGAGTAGAGATTGCCCAGGAAATTATAGACCAGTGAGTCTTACTTCAGTGGTTGGTAAGTAGATGGAGAAGATCCTGAGAGACAGGATTTATGAACATTTGGAGAGGTATAATATGATTAGGAATAGTCATCATGGCTTTGTCAAAGGCATGTCCTGCCTTACGAGCCTGATAGAATTTTTTGAGGATGTGACTGAACACGTTGATGAAGGAAGAGCAGTAGATGTAGTGTATATGGATTTCAGCAAGGCATTTGATAAGGTACCCCATGCAAGGCTTATTGAGAAAGTAAGGAGGCATGGGATACAAGGGGATGTTGCTTTGTGGATCCAGAACTGGCTTGCCCACAGAAGGCAAAGAGTGGTTGTATATGGGTCATGTTCTGCATGGAGGTCGGTGACCAATGGTGTGCCTCAGGGATCTGTTCTGGGACCCTTACTCTTCGTTATTTTTATAAATGACCTGGATGAGGAAGTGGAGGGATGGGTTAGTAAGTTTGCTGATGACACAAAGGTTGGGAGTGTTGTGGATAGTGTGAAGGGTTGTCAGAGGTTACATCGATAGGATGCAAAACTGGGCTGAGAAGTGGCAGATGGAGTTCAACCCAGATAAGTGTGAAGTTTTTTATTTTGGTAGGTCAAATATGATGACAGAATATAGTATTAATGTAAGACTCTTGGCAGTGTGGAGGATCAGAGGGATCTTGGGGTCCAAGTCCATAGGATGATGAAAGCCGCTGCGCAGGTTGATTCTGTGGTTAAGAAGGCATATGGTGTATTGACCAACATTAATCATGGAATTGAATTTAGGAGCTGAGAGGTAATGTTGCAGCTATATAGGACCCCAGTCACATCCCACTTGGAGTACTGTGCTCAGTTCTGGTCAACTCACTACAGGAAGGATGTGGATGCTATGGAGAGGGTGCAGAGGAGATTTACCAGGATGTTGCCTGGTTTGGAGAACAAGTCATATGAAACAAGGTTCGCAGAGCTGGGACTTTTCTCTTTGGAGCATAGAAGAATGAGAGGGGACTCGATAGAGGTCCACAAGATTATGATAGGCATAGGTAGGGTGGATAGTCAGTACTTGTTTCCCAGGGCACCAATAGCAAACACCAGAGGGCATATGTACAAAATTCAGGGAGGGAAGTTTAGGGGAGACATCAGAGGTAATTTTTTTTACACAGAGGGTTGTGAGTGCCTGGAATGACTTGCCAGGGATGATGATGGAGGCTTAAACATTAGGGGGTATTTAAGAGCCTCTTGGACAGGCACATGGATGAAAGAAAAATGGAGGGTTATGGGGTAATGTGGGTTTAGTATTTTTTTAATGATTATATGGGTTGGCACAACATGGAGGGCTGAAGGGCCTGTACTGTGCTGTAGTGTTCTATGGTTCTATCACAGTTCAGTGTTTATGCAGAAGGCAATCTAGTGAACTATCCTGCAGCAATTGGGGAAAAGGCATAGAAAGCAGTAAGGAAATTCTTACAGTGGTGAAACTAAATGAAGGTGGCCTAGAGCTAAGGAGAGGGTGAGAGAAATGTGGAAAGGATTCTTAATTTGACAATTATAGTGTGAGGTCATTTAATTTCTTCTTCTGCAACCACAGCTTGACAACAATTGATATATTTCATTGATATTGATAAGTCAGGAATCAAAAGGTCGAGCATGGTGAGACTAATGTTCTGAGCTGTGTATATTTCAACACAAGAAGTATCGTAGGGAAACCAGAAGAGCCCAGGGCAAGGATCGACACATGGAGTTATGATTTTGTAGCCACCAATGAGATTTGGTTGCAGGAGGCACAGGATTGGAAGTGCAATATTTCAGGGTTCTGCTTTGGGGTTAGACAAGACAAAGCAGGAGGGATTGAAGGTAGGGGGTATTAGGGAAAATGTCATGGCAGTGTTCAGACTGGACAGATTGAAGAACTCATCTTTAAGGCTTTATGGGTGGAACTGAGGGATAAGGCGGGCATGAACATGTTCATGGGGCTATACAATAGACCACCCAACAATCTGTGGGGTTCAGAGGAACAAGATTGTAGAGAGATCTCAGACTTTTGGGATAAACAAAGGTTTAGTAGGCAATTTTAACTTTCCACATATTGACTGGGACTCTCAAACTGTAAAAGGACTCAATGGATAGAGTTTGTCAAATGTATCCAGAGAAGTTTCCTTAATCAATACATAGAAGTTCCCATGAGAGAGTGTGCTGTACTTTATCTTCTATTAAGGAATGAGACAGGGAGGTGATAGAAGATTGTGTAGGGAAACACTTTGTATCTGGTGATAATAATGCCATTAGCTTCAAAGCAAGTATGGAAAAGGATAGGTCTGGTCTACGGGTTATGATTATAAATTGGAGAAAGGCCAATTTTGTTGGTACCAGAAAGGATCTGACAAGTGTGGATTAGGACAGTCTGTTTTCTGGCAAAGGTGTACTTGGTAAGTAGGTGACCTTCTAAAGTGAAATTTTAAGAGTACAAAACTTGTATGTACCTGTCAGAATAAAGGGTAAAGATAAGAGGTTTAGGGAACCTTCGTTTTTAAGAGATGTTGAGGCCCAGGTTAAGAAAGAAAAGGGTGTGCATGGCAGGTTTGGCAGGTAGGAATAAACGAAGTACTTGAGGAGTACAAGGAATGCAGGAGAACACTTAAGAAAGAAATTAGGAGGGCTAAAAGAAGGCATGAAGTTGTTGTACCAGACAAGGTGATGGAGAATTCTAAGGGCTTCTACAGATATGTTAAGAGCAAATGGATTGCAAGGGACAAAATTGGTGCTCTGGAAGCTCAGAATGGTAATCCATGTGTGGAGCCAAAAGAGATGGGGGAGATCTTAAACAAAAGTTTTGCATCTGCATTTTCTCAGCAGATGGACACAGAGTCAGTATAAGTCAAGCAAAGCAGCAGCAAAATCATAGATACCTAGACAGATTACAGAGGAGGAGATGTTTGCTGTCTTGAGGCAGATTAGGGTGGATAAAGCCCCAGGGCCTGACGAGGTGTTCCCTCAGACCCAGTGGGAGGCAAGAGCAGAAATTGCAGGGTTCTAGCAGAGATATTTAAATCATCCTTAGCAAGAGGTGTGATACTGGAGGACTGGAGGATAGCTAATGTTGTTCTGCTGTTTAAGAAAGACTCTAAAAATAAATCAGGAAATTATAGGCCGGTAAACCTGACGTCAGTAATGGGAAAGTTATTGAAGGTATTAAAAGGGACCAGGTATATGAGTATTTGGACAAACATGGACTGGTTAGGGATGGTCAACATAGCTTTGTGCTTAGCACGTCATGTCTAACCAATCTTAAAGATTTTCTTTGAGGAAGTTACTAGGAAAATTGATGAAGGCAAGGCAGTGGATGTTGTCTACATGGACTTCAGTAAGGCATTTGACAAGGTCCTGCATGGGAGGCTGGTCAGAAAGATTCAGTTTCTTGGCATTCAAAATGGGGTATTAAACTGGATTAGACATTGGCTTTGTGGGAGAAGCCAGGGAGTGGTAGTAGAGGGTCACCTCTCTGACTGCAGACCTGTGACTTGTGGAGTGCTGCAGAGATTGGTGCTGGGTCAGTTGTTGTTTGTCATCTATATCAATGATCTGGATGATAATGTGGTCGACTGAATCACCAAACCTGCAGATGACACCAAGATTGAGGGTGTAGCGAACAGCGAGGAAGACTATCAGAGCTTGTAGCAGGATCTGGACAAGCTGAAATATGGGCTGAAAATGGCAGATGGAATTTAATGCAGACAAGTGAGAGGAGTTACTCTTTGGAAAGACCAACCAGGGTAGGTCTTTCATATTGAACGGTAGGGCACGGAGGAGTGAAGTAGAACAAAGGGATCTGGGAATACAGGTCCATAATTTATGGAAAGTGGCCTCACAGGTAGATGAGATCATAAAGAAAGCTTTTGCCACGTTAGGCTTCAGAGCTCAAAAGTATTTGAGCACAGAAGTTGGGATGTTATTTCGAAGTTGTATAAGACGCTGGTGAGACCTAATTTCAAGTATTGTGTGCAGTTTTGGTCATCTAGCTGCAGGAAAGATGTAAACAAGGTTGAAAGAGTATAGAGAATATTTACAAAGATTTTTCCAGGTCTGGAGGACCTGAGTTACAAGGAAAGATTGAACAGGTCAGGGCTCTATTAGAGGATTGAGGAGAGATCTGATAGAGGTATACAAAATTATGAGGGGTATAGGTAGGGTAAATGCAAACAGGCTTTTTCCACTGAGGTTGGGTGGAACTACAACTAGAGTTCACAGGTTAAGAGTGATAGGTGAAAAGTTTGAGAACATGAGGGTCAAGAGAGTGTGAAATGAGCTGCCAGCACAAGTTCCATTTCAACATTCAATAGAAGTTTGGATAGTAGATCAGTAGTAGGGGTATGGACAGCTAGTGTGGGCTTGGCCAAGTGGTTAAAGATTTCGTCTAGTGATCTGAAGGTCGCTAGTTCGAGCCTTGGCTGAGACTGCGTGTGTATCCTCGAGCAAGGCACTTAACCACACATTGCTCTGCGACGACACCGGTGCCAAGCTGTATGGGTCCTAATGCCCTATCCTTGGACAACATTGGTGGCATGGAGAGGGGAGACCTGCAGCTTAGGCAACTGCCAGTCTTCCATTAAAAAAAACCTTGCTCAGGCTTGCACCCTGGAAACTTTCCAAGGCGCAGATCCATGGTCTATCGAGACAAAAGGAGGCCTACCTACATGACAACTACGGTCCAGGAGCAGGTTGATGGGACTAGGCATTTGGCACAGCCTAGATAGGCCGAATGGCTTGATTTTGCACTGTACTTTTCTATGACTCTATGACACTCATGTTTGATGATCCCTCCATTCCTTTCTCAAAGAAACTGGGAATCCCTGCTAATGTCTCACTTATTACTTCTTCAAGAAACTCACGATTGAGAAGCGTACATCACCTTTAAAAGGCTACATACTGTCGCACTGATGATGATCTGCCTTGAGATTCCTTACAATTAAATTGAGTGGATGGATGGAATGGGTGGCCCGCTTCTTCTCAGATCATAATCCACCCAAAGTAATGTTCGTTGGTTGCTTTCTTTCAGGCCATAGTGCCCTCTCAATGAAGATAGGCTAAAAATTTACCCAAAAAAGCTAAGAGTTCTTTATTTATTTGTTTGTTTGTTTAGTGACACAGTGCAGAGTAGGTTCATCTTGTTTCCTGGTCAACACTGTAGCTTGGCTTCGTGGTTTTTAGTTTTCACATCTACAATTTTATTTCACATAATCATCATTCAAATTAAATCAGTTGCCACCAATCATTTTTGTCTTGAAACTTTTTGTATAACAGTATAAATATGCCTTGAACATGAACAAAGTGATCATATTTCTCATGTTTATGAAAGTGATCATTTTTTTATTTTTAAACTTGTTATATTTGAATAATAAAGCTCAAATTAGACATTGCTCCAATTTTCTTTTTTGTATCCTTGAGCACTGTAATCTCATTCCCCGGTGACTACATTAAAGGATCTGTCAGTAATCAGCAACCCAGTCTGGGGACCCTTTTTGCTCAGTGTACTTTGGGTGTGTTGCAAACTGCAATCTGTATTAGCTGATAAAGACATAGAATTGTTTTTATTCATGTCTGCACTACACATCCGCAAGTTTTTGATGCCTGAATCTGATAGAAGGTTAATGATAGTCAGGGCTTCGGTTGCTAGACATCTATAAATGTGAAATATGAAACTACTTACATCGAAAAATGGCCCAAATTTGAAGAAATTTCAGTTCATAAGGAAACTTTTTATAACTTCCTCAACCAGATAAAGTTACCACAAAGGGGTATAAATAATTATCAGTTGCAAAAAACAGAAGGAACGGAGTGAAATGAGGGTCTGAATTCCTGCCTGCGTACATGTGGATGACTGATTGTCTTTTCATGTAACATTCCTCTTGTTCGTAATTTTAGTGCATACTTCACCCAACAAAAAAATGGCCAAACTGCAGCATTAAGACCATAAGATATAGGAGCAGAAGTAGGCCATTTGGCCCGTCGAGTCTGCTCCACCATTCAATCATGGGCTGATCCAATTCTTCCAGTCATCCCCACTCCCCTGCTTTCACCCCATACCCTTTGATGCCCTGGCTGATCAAGAACCTCCACAGCCGCTCTTGGCAGCAAAGTCCACAGATTTACCACCCTCTGTCTAAAGTAATTTCTCCACATTTAAAGCAATTTCTCTGCAGCTAGATGAATTTCTCCACAAATGAGTGTCGTGTGCACACCATGTATTGTTCTTTGGCCCCATTTGTCCCGTCACTCTATCCCAAGCAGAAAAGTTCGTCTACATGGCTGTTTGCTACTTCTGAAGCTTTATTTAACGTCAGAAACTCAAAACAAGACTAATTAAAGAATCATATTCCTTAAGCATGTGCAAAATGTACTTCTGTAACATGAATACTTAAGTAGGCATTTGATTATTAACTTTTACAGTAAAACAAAGCATCTTCATGACTTTCATATTTGTTTAAAACTTGCTTGAGTAATGAACTACAATTTAATATTGTTGGGAATAACATTTGACATTTACAGCAAGAGAAAAATACTAACTAAATATTTAATAGAATTAATTAGCAAAGGCCTGTAAATTCCCAGTTCATCCAAAACATCATTATTTCCTCTCCTGTATGTTCCTTCTCTGGAACCCTCTTCCTCAAACTCTGGCCTTCTCACACTTCCCTTTAAACCCACCTTTCGTCCTCAGACATGAGATATATTACAACAGATGTTCTTGAGCAACACACACAAAATGTTGGAGGAGCTCAGCAATTCAGGCAGCATCTGTGGAGGGTTATGAACAGTCAATACGTTAGTCCGAAACCCTTCATCAAGTCTGAAAAAGATGCATGCAGAAGCCAGAATAAGATGGTTCAGGAGAGGGGGGAGGAGTACCATCTGGCAGCTGATAGGTGAAACCAGGTTGGGGGAAGGTAGGTAAGTACGGAAGGGAGAGGGATGATGTGAGAAGCTAGGAGGTGATAGGTGAAAGAGGTACTGCTTTGCTGTCAAATTTTGTTCATAAAGTCCCTGTGAAGTGTCCTGGGGCATCAGACTCAATGAAAGTTTTAACACAAGGTTAGGACACGTTTTCAATATCTACAAGACATACCATGGGTCTGATGGAATAATCTTCATTTGTTTGGATGAACACAGCAGCCACAAGGAAGATAATGCCAGCCAACACAAAGCAGAGAGCTTGATTAAAAGCCAATTCACTACACTGCACGTTCCTCCTAGCACCAGTGCATCATGGCTGCTGTGTGCCACCTACAAGGAGAATTCCAGCAACTTTATAGTACTTCCAAAATTAACCTCCTTCACCTACATAATCAATATTCCATTGTCATTCAGTGCAATATCTTGAGGTTGTGAAAGACTGTTTAAATTCAATAGTTTCTTCTTTTTCATCTACACACCTTTGTGCCTATTATCTCACACACACACACACCAAAGTTCAGGCTTAACAGTAGCAATTGTACAACAAAACTGCAGCAGGATCCACCTAAATCAACTTTAGGATACAATACCATTATGAAATATCTTAAGCTCATGGACGGAAAGATTGATAAACAATTATTGCAAATTTACATTAAATATAATCTTGGGCACAGATACTCATAGTCATACATGGATTTAGAAGAATCAGTTTTAATGGGCTGCAGTATGTGCTCATCCCAAGCTTTCTTCACATACAGCAGTCTGATATATTCCTTCATATCAGAAGTCAAGTATATAATAATATGCTAATTGTTTTTGCGATTTCAGACTTACTAAAACAGCAAATGAACTTCATACATAATTACATTCCATCCTAATGTGGAAGTTCAGTTGCAACCTAGATGTAAATTGAAACAGCCTCTTCTTGACTCATTTTATTAAATAAAACTTCCTCAGAAAGATTTACACAGCCGTTGGTCATTAGACATGCTGCTTTTACACCTGATGTGGTCCTTTCTAAAGAGGATAATCTAATTTAAGTAATCCCATGGGAAGCAAACTCAATTTTGAGGCTGACCTTATTAAATTAGAGGTGCCTATGAAGGCAGTGCTGGCCAGCTGGTAGACAGTGAATTATGGACCTCTCTGTGCAATTTTTCTTTTGCATAATGTATATATTTTAATGAAAATGCTTAGCTTCACTTATGACTTATTTGTTAAATGCACTGATTACAGATTTACTGTTTGAGCCTGGAGATCACGCTTGGTTTCAAAATGATGAGTTCAGCACATCCATGCTGGTGGCATAAATCACAGACAATATTCAGGAGAACATTAGCATGTGCTGGCTTAAACCGTACAATGGAGGGAGATCAAAATGTCATCACTGATTTGATGCCTAGGAGCCAAGCCACAGTGTGCGCCAAACTGTTCGGAATTCGCACACATTGTTTCCTTGTAACTACAGCCTGTATTGAGGTGGAATTTTCCAAAGAACACTCAACAAAAAAGAAGTCCAAAAAAACTGGTAAGGACAGTAATTGAAAGCATATTTATAATGAAATTCCTTGTGCACTTTCCTCCATTCCGCTTCCTTTTCCTGTTTAAAGTGCTTAAAACATTTCGTTTGCTTTTGAACAGGAACCTACAATTGCTCATAGTCTGCAATGATACGGCTATTCCACTAGATGGCAGCAATCAACTACATTCTGGTCAGTGAAATCCGCACCTAAGAAAACTCAGGATAAAAAACACTCGACTGTTAACTCTATAAACCTTCAAGACCTGACTAGCAAAAAAAATGGCAAATAAGATATAAAGACCAAATGCTCTTGGAATGAGTCGACCTAAACCAGGACAGAAACTGCTGGACCTCCTCAGGTCAACGATTCTTTTTTCCCCCTGAGAGAATCTCGTTTTCTCTTCCTGCAGATGCTATCTGACGCAGTAGGAATTTCCTGCACTTTTCATTCTATTTCAGGAATAGTCTTGCATGTTGTCGTGTTATAATTGTAGCTCTAGCTGTTATATGTGCACTATATTTTCACTTGAATATCTGGACTAAAAAATGTTTGGGGTCCATAAAAAGAATGTGTTACGGTTGTAAAGTGAGTATTATTAGAAGTAAGTTAATACTAAATCGGGAAGCTGTGGGTAGCAAGAGGTGGGATCCGGGGTTGGCGGGGTTTTTACGATAAAGATGCTCTTTTGGCCATCAAGTTGTCGAGTGGTCTTTTTGTGAAGTAGAAGTTACCACAGTTACATACTCAGGGTGCAGGGCCAATGGATTTCAATTGTTGGAGATTTTGTTTGTGTTCATTCATGGCCTCCAAGGACATCGAAGAGCTGCATGGGCCTGGGAGGATGTTTGGTGATGAGAAAGATAAGGAGCAATCCTGAATGGGGCTAGGGTCAGGATTGAGAGTGGGACTGCGATTTATAATCACATAGAAGAAATAGTTGGTCTGGGAGTTAATCAGGGTTTTGGGAGTCTGAAAACAAAAAGTGCTGGAAAACCTCAGTAGGTCCGGTGACATCTGTGGAAGGAAAACCAAGTTAACATTTCAGATCAAAAATCTTGGTCAGGTTTACAGCGTCTTCAGCTTTAAAAAAAAACATCTTGAACGTCATGTTCGGTCGGCATCTCAGTAGGTAGATGGTTGGATGAGAGAACTGGGCAAGATGAGGATCATTTCAAATGAGGACATGGGACCTTATACATGATTGCCCGAGTCAGGTTCAGTTTGCAGTTGCTTCCTCTGCAAGTTGATCATCTTTAAATCAAAATGAAACTGTTCATTCAGATGCTCCTAATCCACACGTGAATGAAGATTATAGGGATGATATCTACTGTAGATCTCCACGTACCGGACCCTCACTGAACTCAGAAGGTCAATTTTTTATGCAATGTCTGAACTTTGAAATAAAATTTAATTTTTCCCATTGATTTGGGTAAAAAAAAACACAGTCCTGAACTACAGGCAGTTTCACGAAAGGAAAAAAAATCAAATTTAAAAAAACATAAAAATAGGATTTTTGTAGGAAACGGATGTTTGAGGATGGGAACAGGTGCTGAATTGGGATTAGTGTGTGGGTAGAATCAATGAGATCATAATGGCTTGCAGCTTCTGCACTGTTATACACTCATACTCCATGAGAAGTATACTGGCCTCCTGTGGCAACTTCAGACGCGGACTGCTCCATCCACTGGTGCCCACGTTAAGCAGATATCAAAAGTACCCAAATCTCTTCCTCATGCTTAATGCTGTTCAATTCAGACTTTCACAAGATTAGGGATTTGCAGAACAACTCCTGGCTAATTGCACACTGCGGCAGTGCACTCAATAGATGAAACACATGGCTGAACAAATGGAAAATGAGAGAGAAGTGAAATTAGTTTATTTTGAACTTCTTCAAAGATTTGTGATTAAAGTTACCAGGGGAGATTAATTTGTTAAAACAGATCTGAGCAATGACTGAATACATCATTGTAGGAGAAATCAAGTGGCAAACAGGAGAATGGGTGGGACAATTTATGAAAGTGGGTCAGGCTTGTTTAGTCTGAAGGCCTTTATACCATAGGTAACAAATCACTAAACGCATGTCCGATAATGTTGCTTTTAATGACGTGTCAATCCATTAGTTACTTGTATAGTAACGTACTAGGGTGGAATCTAGTAAATTTTAAATAGTTTGCAATAATTTTCAAGCTTTGATGCTCTTCTCCAAACGATCAATTAATCAGTTTGCTGGCAAAATAGAAACAAGAAAAAAAAATTAAGAATATTATATAGCAGACATAGAGCCAACAGTCATGGTATGTAATAGTTCGTTCTTTCATCACGCTAATATTAACCATCTCAGAATGGTGGCCATCTTTGTTCCTCACTGTTTATCATCATCAACGTAGTGATTGCACCTGGATGTCCTTGTACTGGAGTCATAGAAAGTTAACATGCATGTGTGGTGAACTACATATACCTGTCTGGACACGCACTCCCCCCCCCCCCCCCCCCCCGCTGACTGCTCCTGTGGCTCCTCCCACAGACCCCGGTATAAAGGCGGTTTGGGCCTGAGCCCAGCCCTCAGTCTCCAGGATGTAGCATGGTGGTCAATTGCTGCTTGTTCTTTCTTCCAGTCAAAAAAAGCTGATATCTCGCCTCATGTCTCAGAGAGTTATTGATGGTGCATCAGCATGCATAGCAGATAGGAGGACAAAAGGTATGTCAGTCTTCATTGGAAAAGGATTACAGTACAAGAATATAGACATAATGTTCCAGTTATATAGGGCCCAGGTGTTGTGCACAGTTTGCAGGTCTGTTCTCACTACTTAGGGGAAGGATAAACTTACAGATCAGGGAGTACAGCAAAGGTTCACTGGGCTCTTTCCTGCCACGAGAGTAGATTAAGACCAGATCTTCCCAAGTTTAGAAAAAGATCTAATTGAACTGTCCGAGATTCTTATTGGCTTTGACAGGGCTGATGCATGGGTGACATTCTCCTGATGAGAGGGTTCCGAACTCGGTGCTACCCCAAGGGTGGTGAGCTATGTTGGATAGTCAATCACTGAGGGCAGCTCCATTGAAGCAGCTTGACAAACCAAAACGTGTATAAGCACAAAAGTGAAGAAAATATATCCCAAGGCCACGTACACGTACACAAATATTTCTGATTGAATCATTGAGAATGTAAGATATTGAAGCAGGAATAGGCCACACAACCACTCATGCCTGTCCTCCATTTACTTTGTATTTCAGGACAGAGGTGCTAAGTAGCATTTTCCATCCCAGCAAGGGTGAATCTTTGCAAACAAGTAGGCAACTGATAGCTGTGGACAGTCCAGCTTTAAAGCTCAGTAAAAGTGAAGGGAAACAACCTTATGGGAAAGAAGCTTCTCTGTTCCTTGGCCCTAAAATCTGTCACTAAGTTCCTGGCTGGAGATTTCACTTTAACAAAAGAAGAAATCCTTCTGAAGTACTTACCTTTAAAATCCTGACGGTTTTAAACTCTTTGTAGCACCATACGAACTTGGAAAAAGATTAACTTACTCAACCAACACACAAAAAATGCTGGTGAAACGCAGCAGGCCAGGCAGCATCTATCGGAAGAAGTACAGTCGATGTTTCAAGCCGAAACCCTTCGTCGGGACTAACTGAAAGAAGAGATAGTAAGAGGTTTGAAAGTGGGAGGGGGAGGGGGAGATCCAAAATGATAGAAGACGGGAGGGGGTGGGATGAAGTTAAGAGCTGGAAAGTTGATTGGCAAAAGGGATACACAGCTGGAGAAGGGAAAGGATCATGGGACGGGAGGCCTAGGGAGAAAGAAAGGGGGAGGGGAGCACCAGAGGGAGATGGAGAGCAGGCAAGGGGTGATTGTGAGAGGGGCAGAGAGAAAAAAAACAGAGAAGAGAAGGAAAAAAGGGAAAAAATAATAAATAAGTAAGGGATGGGGTAAGAAGGGGAGGAGGGGCATTAACGGAAGTTAGAGAAGTCAATGTTCTTGCCATCAGGTTGGAGGCTACCCAGCCGGTATATAAAGTGTTGTTCCTCCAACCTGAGTGTGGCTTCATCTTGACAGTGGAGGAGGCCATGGATAGACATATCAGAATGGGAATGGGCCGTGGAATTAAAATGTGTGGCCACGGGGAGATCCTGCTTTCTCTGGCGGACAGAGCGTAGGTGTTCAGCGAAACAGTCTCCCAGTCTGCGTTGGACCTCCTATTAATTTACTCAACTGCTTACCACCCGCCTGCAGATGGCAGTAGCCAGGTATCTTAGCTGGTCTCCTTGACAACCCCCAAAAAAATTGGCTCTGCATTTCCTCAGACACCTGCAACAGCAGGAGAAGGGCAGTTCAGGTTCACTACCTTTATATTTAATACTGTCATAGAGAAATATTACTATAAGGTCTCTTAGCAATACACAACTTGTATTTATTTTATTTTTATTTTATTTAGCGATACATATCACAGTCGGCCCTTTCGGGCCTTCAAGCCACCATGGGACCCCATAACTCGGATTTAACACTAAGCTAAGTACAGGACAATTTACAATGACCAATTAATCTACCTGGTACATCTTTAGACTGTGGGAGGAAATCGGAGCACCCGGAGAAAACCCACGGGGAGGCCAGAGGTCATACAGACACTCCTTATAGAATGGCACAGGAATTGAACTGCAAGCTCTGGAAATCCCCCAGCTGTAATAGTGCTGCACTAACTGCAACGCTCCCATGGTAAAAGATATGATTCAAGTGTAATAATCACAAAACGTTCATGCAAAAGTAAATCCCTTTGTGAAATATTGTCCTACGTGTTCATTTATAGAACTTGCCAATAGCATTGTAAAAATTGTCCTCCTTTTAAAGATTCACCAGAATTGGAGGCAAATTCATTATTTTTTCTCTCCTCCCTCCCATTTCCCTACTTGCCCTTAGAAAGAATTGCCTCTGAGGTATATTTCCTTCCTGATATCTCATCATCACAGTTCATCAACCTTCCCTTTCAGCTCCTGTGCTCTACAGTTCTCGCAGACAATGTTGAATATCATCTTTACCCCCATCGCAGCCATGACCAGCACCATATGTATTGCTTACACAAGGTGTGGGGAGCCTGAACACCATCCGACCCCACCACAGAGCTACATATGGGAGAGCGTGTTGACATTCATATGGGCCAACCCATTTCCAGCCACAGGGGGATCACCCATTGCCAAGCCATATGGGTCAACTAATAGCTAGCCACAGGGGACAGCCCATTGCCAGCCACAGTGAGCTGCCTATTGTCAACTACTTTTCAGTCAATTTGTCCAGGAACATTGCAAATGTGTCTGACACATTGGCTTAATCACAAACAAGGCGACTACAGGCTTATTCATGTTCTCACCTTACTCTTCGGTTCAATTAAATTTCACCGACCTGAAACAATAGATCTGTTTCTTCACAATGGTTGTTGTGCATTTGCAGAATTTTAAGCATTTATTTAGATTTCTAATATCGAAAGTATTTGCTTCCTTTGGAAGGGTGTTACATTGCTCATTTCCATCCAGTCCTCCTTCAATTCAGTAGTTATTAATCTTGTCCACCCTCTGTCCATTTCAAACCAGTGTGACAGAAACATGGACAACTATTAAAAGTACTTTTTGGAATAAGCAATTGGAAAAAAACCCATGTAAAGTGAGCTCATTTATCTTAGCAGGTCACTGTCAACACTCCGGGGTGTGAATGATGAAGTCCCACAAGGTGGAAATGGTTATTAATTATTTATTCAGCAATTTTGTTCTATTGCAATCTGTAAACTGCCCAACAATACAAGATAACTTCCCTTTGGCTTCTTTTAGCTTTAACTATTCTGCACTTTGAAATGAGTGACTTTGCTGAGATGTGGCACACCAACAGTGTTAGATTTTAGTTCTTACTCTGATCCTATAACGTACCTTAGCTTCAGATTCCATATTACAACTCCTGTGACAATGCTTTAATGATGTATTCAAAGAGAATGAGTACACGGTGTCCAGAACTTTCCACTTTATAGACTACAATAAATTCCATTCCAAATGTTGGTCGCTCAGAGAATCTGAGCGGTGGAAAATGACATAACATTCACCATTTTATTCATTGAGAGAAGCACAGCAGCACTGAGTGCACTTGTAGCAGGAGTCCGCTACTGAGGCATTCTTGGAAAATATCGGAAATTGGCAATACAAACCTGAGGAGCCAAGCACCAAGTGAGCCAGAAAAGTATACAACGGAGAATTATCCTAAAACTTCGTCAGGTTTCAGTAGCCTGGGTTCAGAGAATCGTTTAGACAGCAATTTGGCACTTCCTTAGCAATGGGAGTACGTAAAGTTCTCCATAACAGCAAGAGTCAACCCCTTGGTTCATCAATGCCATGACCAATGCAAGGATCCACATATCAGCCTAGCACGGAGAATCAATGCAAGATGAATTCAAGTAAGTATGTTTTTTAGATAGTTTGTGAGTTGGTGAGTTAGTGGCCCTGTTGGCCTAGCGTTCATTATTTTTCTTTGTTCCGAACGGTTCTTATTTAAACTCGGTGAACTGATCATTCTGTGTCCATGTGTCTCCCCTGCACTTGTACCATCACTGAACTCCTAGCCAGCAAGACCTAACCGTCATAGTGCACCAAGCAGAGAAAGAACAGCAGAAGTCAGCCATTGGTCAGGTGGAGGAGAGGTTAAAGTCAGTGGAGGCTGCTCTGGGAGAAATGGGTTCCACAGTGCAGCAACTACTCTGAGAGCAGCCTGCCCAGTGTGAGTGGAAGAACGGGTATCAGCACTCGCAGTAACGTTTCAGCAACTCTCAAAAGGCAGCCAGACTCAGATGGCAGCCACTACTGTTCTCGTTGCCTCTATTCAGCAGCTCTCTACCAGGACAGCCCCACTTCCTGCACTGGCTCCTCCCCTATCCCAGTCTGATCAGCTTCATCCACTAATGCCCCGATTCTCTTGGCTGCTTCCAGACCCAAACCCAGCACTCCTTCACCAGGCTGAAACTCCAGTGACTCTAATGGCAACAGAAACTTTTATTTTGCAGTGTGAGCTGACTTTCCAAGCTCAGCCACGTGGGTTCAGTGATGATGCACATAAACTGGCTTTCATGGTGAATCTCCCACTCAGCCTGTTCGATGCTCTATGAGAACTAGGTTCTCCTGCAGCCAAGTCTTGACAGCAACTTGTAGTCAAGTTTGATCTCCAGCACGGAGTTAGGAGGCTGCCCACCCAATCCTAGATCTGCAGCAAGGAAGAGGGTCCGTGAGAAACCATGCAGTAAAGTTCAACACTCTTGTGGTTGAGATGGGACTCAACGAGCGATCTGTCATCATCGTTCTCCAGAGTGAGCTGAACGCAGAGGTCTGGAATGATATCACAGTGTGTGATGAACAGGACAACCTGGATGACCAATAAATCTGGCCATTTGCATGGACAACTGCGTAGCTGAGTGGCAGAGAGAGGGAATGCTATGACCCTCCTACTCGGCAGATCACTGCCTGGCTTCACCCAGTACATAATCCAAGGAGGAGGCCTTGCGGGTGGGGGGTGGGGTGCGCCCATCTCAGGAGGAACAGGATTGCTGCAGAAGAACAATTTACTGCCTCTAACCCACCGATCAATTGGTCTCTAAAAGTACTCCAAGAGGAGGGCCGAGCATTCCTGTCTGCCTGTCTTGTTCCAGCTCAAGCCTCAGTCAGCTTATCTCCTCGTGGGGCAACTGCCAGTGTGGACCTGTGTGATGTTCCAGCTGAAATGCTGACCTTTGAGAGATCTTCAGTAGAAGACCATTCCCTGCCTCCACACCATCCAAATGACCGTGCCATTGACCTCTTTTGTAGTTCTAGTCCTCCTCGGAGCTGGCTTTTTTCCCCCTCTCTCATCCTGAAATGGTGGCCATGGAAGAATACATCAAGGAGGCATTGACTTTAGGATTTATTTCACCAGTAAGGGCGGGGTGGGGGGGGGGGCTTCTCTTTTGAGAGCAAGAAGGGTGGCAAGCTCCATCCCTGCATTGATTACCGGCCCCTCAACAACATCACTGTGAAGGACCACTATCCTCTTCCCCTGCATGCCCCTGCATTTGAACTTCTCCAGGGAGAAGCCATATTCCCCAAGATAGACTCGTACAATGCTTACGACCAGGATCACTTCCAAGAAGGGGACAAGTGGAAGACCCCATTCAACCCCTCCATTGACCACTATGAGGACTTCTTGAATTCTTTTGATCTGGTTAACCCCTTTGCTGATTTTCAGGTCCTGGTCTACAATGAACTCCAGGACATGTTGAATCGGTTTGTTTTTGTGTATGTGGATGGCATTCTTATCTTCTCCCTCTTTCGCTAGGAACACATCCAATATGCCCAGAAGGCTCTCAAACCAGAGAAGTGAGAGTTCCACAAAGAGCAGATATCATTCTTGGGCTACATCCTCACCCACTTTAGTGTTTAAATTGACCGGCGTAAAGTTCAGGCTGTCACAGAATGGCCCAAAACTATGTACGGTCAAACAGACGAGGTGCTTCACAAGGTTCATCAATTTTCAAATCGCTGCATCATCAGAAGCTTTAGTTCCATCTCAGCTGCCATAAATGCATTCACCAAGAAGACCTCTGCAGGATTCCAGTGGGCAGGCGAAGATGACCAACCATTCTCGGAGTCAAAGTGACGCTTCCCCACTGCTGCATCATCTAGACCCATCCCATCCATTGTCTGGGTTGATGTATCTGATGTTGACAACGGAGCTGTTCTTTCCCAGCGCTCTCCAGCTGCACTCTTGTACTTTTCTTTCCCATTGCCTGTCTCCTCAGAGTGTAACTATGATGTCAGGAACTGAGAACTTCTGGCTGTCAAGGGGGCCCTGGGGTATGGCGACACTAGCTGGAAGGAGCAGAGCACCCTTTCTGGTATGGACAGATCGCAAAAACCTCCCCTATATTCCTGATGGACTCAACTCCCATTGAGCCCATTGGGATCTCTTCTTCACCCAGGTTAATTTCACTTTTACCTACCATCCTGGCAGCAAGCATACCACCGCCAATGTTCTCTCCTGCCAGTTTGACATCTGAGGACAAAGCCAATCCAGAGCCCTTTATCCCTGCTAATGCATAGCTGCTCCAGTGATTTATGGAATAGAAACAAAGTGGAGGCTACCCAACAGTCAGAGCCAGGCCCAAGTGGAGGATCTTCCAACCAGCCATTTGTTCCTGCCATTGTGTGCCCCAGTGTATCGCAGTGGCGTCACTTTTCCTGTCTTGTTAGCCACCTGGGGATTCATAGGACCTTGGAATTTATAAAAAGATAATTTTGGTGGCCATCTATATCCTATGATGTCCACAACTTCACCTTTGCCTATTCCACTTGTGCTCAGAACAAGGTGTCACATCTGTGCCCTGCTTATCCTCTCTGCCCACTGGCTGTGCCTCACCACCCCAGTCCCATCTTTCGGTGGATTTCATCACTCTCGGTCTCCATCAGCGGAAAACGCTACCATTCTAGTAGTTGTGGACGTGTTTTCTAAAGCAGCCCAGTTCATTGCTCTCCTTAAGCTGCTGTCAGCTTCTGAGAGTGCCACCCTTATGGTTTAGCATGTGTACAGTCTGCGAGGTTTCTCTCAGTTCATGGTGTTTGATCGAGGACCACAGCTCACACCCTGTTTTTGAAAGGTTTTCTTTTCTCTTTTTAGAGCTACAGTCATTCTCTCATTAGGTTTCCACCCCCCCCCCCCCCCCACCGATCTAACAGCCAGTCTGAGAGTGAATCAGGAGCTGGAGACAACCCTGTGCTACCTTGTCTCTTCCAACCTACAGCCTGGAGTTCCTGACTGGTTTGGGCAGAGATGGCCCACAATAACCTCCAGTCACCCTCCACTGCCATGTCCCTTTTTGAATGTCAAAGGGCATTCCATCCACCACCTTTCCCTAACCAAGAGATTGATGGAGGAGTCCCTGCTGCTGAAGTCACCCCAGTGATATTTTTTTAAAACTCCTTAGATTCTGGATTAGTTCCTGAGGATTGGAGGGTGGCTAATGTAACCCCACTTTTTAAAAAAGGAGGGAGAGAAAAACCAGGGAATTATAGACCGGTTAGTCTGACATCGGTGGTGGGGAAAATGCTAAAGCCAGTTATCAAAGATGTGATAACAGCACATTTGGAAAGAGGTGAAATCATCTGACAAAGTCAGCATGGATTTGTGAAAGGAAAATCATGTCTGACGAATCTTATAGAATTTTTGAAGATGTAACTAGTAGAGTGGATAGGGGAGAGCCAGTGGATGTGGTATATTTAGATTTTCAAAAGGCTTTTGACAAGGTCCCACACAGGAGATTAGTGTGCAAACTTAAAGCACACGGTATTGGGGGTATGGTATTGATGTGGTTAGAGAATTGGTTGGCAGACAGGAAGCAAAGAGTGGGAGTAAACGGGACCTTTTCAGTGTTATGAATGTACCACAGATCTGTGGGGCCGAAGGTTGCGGGGTAGCCCCCTCCTTTGTGAGAATTGCAAGAGCATTATTGGGTTGGGTCAGAGGACCCAGGAAATGAGAGAGAGACCTGGCCATTGTTTCCTGGAGACAACGTTTGTGGTTTGGGGACTATGCTACATGCAAGCCCTCGGGCAAAGTGGGCTGGTTGAGAGAGAGATTGCATCACCCCAACCTGATTGACATCTACTACCCTGCGAGTTAAGATAAAAGAGGGGCTGTAGGAATAGCCCCTCAGACACACCAGAACCAGTAGCGATCCCGTAATAGCGGGAAGCCATCTGAAGGAAGCCACGTGCGTTTGGTTCCCTTGCCTGGGGGCTGGTGGCTGGTACCACGGAAAACGACTTGGAACTAACAACGGGGAACCAACTCCCCTGACTCAACGGATTGGCCTCATTAAAGACCTGGGCAAGTTTAAAACTGTCTCTCTTAAACCCAAAGAGCTGCAGCTTGAAAGGACAGTGACTTTTATCTTTCCATCGGACAACACAATATCCCCTAGACCAGGGGTCGGCAACCTTTACCACTGAAAGAGCCATTTGGACCCGTTTCCCACAGAAAAGAAAACACTGGGAGCCACAAAACCCGTTTGACATTTAAAATGAAAAATGAAATAACACTGCATACAATTTTTTTGCCTTTATGCTATGTGTAAACAAACTATAATGTGTTGCATTTATGAAATCGATGAACTCCTGCAGAGAAAACGAAATTACATTTCTGCATGCAACAAAAACCTGTTGAACTCCGAAAAAAAGACTTTGGGTTGAAGGTTACTTTTAAGTAAAATACTGAATGTCTCTTTGAGTCCTTCTTGTATTTATGAAAAACGCCGAACATAAATTGTCCGCCAGCAGCAAACCAGAAATAACGTCAACCAGCTGTCAACCTGAAAAAATAAAAGGACTATTTCACTGAACAATGAAAAAAATGAATATACGTAAAATAATAGACAATTAAAATATTTATCATACTTGGTTAATTTCTGTGCGTCCTTTCCCCTGAGCTGTGTTCAGCGTGTTCAGCTGCGCTCTCATGTCTACCATGAAGTGTAGCTTTTCCAGCCACTCTGGCTGTTCCAGCTCAGGAAAGGTGAGCCCTTTGCTGCCCAGGAAAGTTTTCACTTCTTCCAGACACGCGACAAAGTGTTTCAGCACCTCCCCTGTTGACAGCCACCGGACTTTGTTGTGCAGCCGGAGATCAGAATATGCGCTTTCCAGCTCATCCAGTAACAAACGGATTTGACGGTGATTTAAACTTTGTGCCATTATTTTATTGACAATCTGAATGTCAACATCAATTACTTCTGTGCATTCTGGAGGAAATGTTTGAGCGCACAGTGCCTCTTGGTGCAAGATGCAGTGAAAAGTCAGCAGCTTTCTGTCCAGCGACTTCTGCAGTAAAGCCACAAATCCCTTGTGTGCTCCTGTCATACTTGGTGTCCCATCAGTAGCTACTGACACCAGGTGGGTGGTCTTTATTCCTTTGGCTCTTAAACAATTCAAGACAGCCTCACAGATGTACTCCCCCCGTGTTTGGCCTTTTAGAAGTATCAACTCAATTATTTCTTCCTGTGGCTCGGCAGAGTTTACATACCGGCAGAACAGCGCTATTTGTTCAATATCACCTTTGTCTTTAGACTCGTCACAGGCAATCGAGTAGGCCACAGCTGAATTGATGTCTTTAATTTGCTGTCTTGTGATGTCTTCTGCCATTTTTATAGTTCTGTCTTTGACAGTCTTTGCAGAGAGGGGCATATCCCTGATTTTCTGCACAATTTCACTCTTGTTTTTAAAGTCAGTGAATAGATGTTCTGAAATCTTAATGAAAGATTCTTTTATATATTCACCATCTGTAAACTGCTTCCTGTGCCTGTCTATTTCCTGAGCGGCAACAAGACGAGCATATGTATTTGATTTTCCAGACTTCATCCGCTTCTTCAAATGATTTTTGCTCAGATCAACCTTCCGCATCAGTTCTGAAACGGCTGTTTTTCTTTCATCTCAAACTGGATATTTTTGAGCAAAGGCTGCGGGTTTATTCTGGAAATGTCTTGCGACATTTGACTTTTTGTTGTTTGCTAGTTTCTCATTGCATATTAAGCATACTGGTAAACCAGTCTCGTCAGCATTGAAAGCAAATGAATCTGCCCACGTATCATTAAACGTTCTGTTTTCTTCAGTCACTTTTCTTTTTTTAGAATTCTCGATAGTTAGCTTACCTTGGATCGAAAAATTAAAGAAATCGTGCACTGGCGGGTGTCAGGCATTGGCAGTGGTGACGTATATTAATAGCGACAAAAACCCATTTTATTTAGATTGTACAAGATCACCATAATCTTCAAATTTAGAATTACATTTCAAAACTAACAAACTAACATAAAATACATTTTAATTAAATACTCGTCATTTATTTTCCAAAGCCACAGGGAGCTGCAGTACAGAGATGAAAGAGACGCCTGCGGCTCCGGAGCCGCAGGTTGCCGACCCCTGCCCTAGACAAACGATAGAGCTATTGCTTAATTGATGATTATTATTATACCCGCATTTTTAGATTGAGTATTGATGACGTATATTATCTGAATGTCTGTGTTAATCTTATTTTTGTGCCCCTTTATAAATAAAGACTTTTAAAAATAGTACCATCAGACTTCAATGGACCTCTCAATCTTTGCTGGTAAGTGACCCAGTTACGAGGTTCGTAACATCAGAATGGCAGGCAGTGACTAGTGGGGTAGCGCAAGGCTCAGTGCTGGGACCCCAGTTGTTTACAATATATATTAATGATTTAGATGAGGGAATTAAATGCAGCATCTTCAAGTTTGCAGATGACACAAAGCTGGGCAGTGGTGTTAGCTGTGAGGAGGATGCCAAGAGGATGCAGGGTGACTTGGACAGGTTAGGTGAGTGGGCAAATTCATGGCAGATGCAATTTAATATGGATAAATGTGAGATTATCCACTTTGGTTGCAAGAACAGGAAAACAGATTATTACCTGAATGGTGGCTGATTAGGAAAAGGGGAGGTGTAATGAAACCTGGGTGTCGTTGTACACCAGTCATTGAAGGTGGGCATGCAGGTACAGCAGGCGGTGAAAAAGGCAAATGGTATGTTGGCATTCATAGCAAAAGGATTCGAGTACAGGAGCAGGGAGGTTCTACTGCAGATGTACAAGGCCTTGGTGAGACCGCACCTAGAATATTGTGTGCAATTTTGGTCCCCTAATCTGAGGAAAGACATTCTTGCCATAGAGGGAGTACAGAGAAGGTTCACCAGATTGATTCCTGGGATGGCAGGACTTTCATATGAAGAAAGACTGGATCAACTAGGCTTATACTCACTGGAATTTAGAAGATTGAGGGGGGATCTTATTGAAATGTATAAAATTCTAAAGGGATTGGACAGGCTAGATGCAGGAAGATTGTTTCCGATGTTGGGGAAGTCCAGAATGAGGGGTCACAGCTTAAGGATAATGGGGAAGCCTTTTAGGACCGAGATGAGGAAAAACTTCTTCACACAGGGAGTGGTGAATCTGTGGAATTCTCTGCCACAGGAAACAGTTGAGGCCGGTTCATTGGCTATATTTAAGAGGAAGTTAGATATGGCCCTTGTGGCTAAAGGGATCGGGGGTATGGAGAGAAAGCAGTTACAGGGTTCTGAGTTGGATGATCAGCCCTGATCATACTGAATGGCATTGCAGGCTGGAAGGGCCAAATGGCCTACTCCTGCACCTATTTTCTAGGTTTCTATGTTTACCTGCCCTAGCTCTTCCCCTTTGGTGGATGGGTTCCTGCTCTATTTTGTGTAGTGCGTCCTGGCATCTTGACAGGTGTGAGACAGTGTTCAGTACCTTGCTGATTGGAAGTATGGTCCAGAGGAATGTTCTTGGATTCTGACTCAACACATTCTGTACAAATCTCTCATCTGGGACTCCCAGCAGGCGCATGCCTCTGGCACCTCAGGAACTGCACACACTGTCATGGAGTCTGGGTGCTCTCGCAGATGGGCAGCTGAAAGCATGTGGCAATTATGCACGTGAGAATGCAAACAATGCAGCCAAGCAGGGTTTCTCTGTGATTGCATTTAACTATCTTCCTGGTGTCTCCGTTTTGTTCAAAGCACACGACATTAATGCTCCCTGCTTACCTTAGTCCTCGTTCCTGGAAAGAAGCTTGATGATTGAGGTAGATGCTGTCACAGGAGTGGTATTAATTTAGTTCTAGGTTACTGCTTCGAGCCGCAGTGACATCGATAGTTTTCAGTCAGTGGCCCTGTTGGCCGAGCGTTTATTATTTTCCTTTGTTCTGAACAGTTCTTATTAAAACTCAGTGAACTGTTCATTCCTTGCCCATGTCTCCCTCTCAGCACTTGGGCATCACTGAATTTCTGTCACAGAGAACTATTCAAATTTATCACCACACTTCACCCCTGTAAACTAGATCTTTGCACCTACCTCTGTTGCAATGATAAAAATATTGTCAAGGACTGGCATTCTGTAGTTTATGGTTTATGTTGTTGATCATTTTCAACCAGGTTTATTAATGAACCAGCAGAAATATCTGAAAGTACTATTGGATTACTGGGAGCCAACACAAAAGGCTTCTGATTAATTTTCCTCATGCAGTCTGTCCCAGTTTATCAGCATAATTCACCTGAAAAACCAGACACAAGTTTTCTTGAGTATAGCAATGAATTGAATATAGCAAGGAATGACAACTGAAAAGAACTACTTCAGCTATAATTACTGTAAGGTTAAACAGCCTATGTTGCATTGATTTATGAAACAGGAACTGTCTGCATTCAATTGCTTTGAATTGCTTGGCATCCTACATTAGACAAAACTCCACACTGCAGAACAGTGAATTAATAGAGCAGTGTTGGATAATCAATCTATCTCGGACAAGAATTCTGAACCTGTAATAGATAAAAATATTACAAAACCACTGCAAATAATGAAAGCCAAGATCTATTTCTTCACCAAACTCACATTCATTATTAAACTCCTCTCCCTTGTTAGGGATTCCGACTTAGTCTCTGTGGAATTATAGTCAGACGCATGCTGAAGTGAGGTGAGAATCCCAAGGTCATAGATTTCTATTTTATTTTAAATTCTACCATGTATTTTAACAGAAAAATTCATTTGATTTCATATCATCCCAAATGTATTACTGAATCTGAAATTCAATTTCCTTCTCAATCATGTATTCTCAACTAAACTCCTTAAATATTCCATATCATAAAACTACTTGGTGATTTTATCAGGAGCAGTATGATTCTGCACAGGGGAAGCAATTTGACCCACTGCCTGATCTTTCAAAGTCCATCCTCTCCACACACTCCTCACCACTACACCCCACCCCCCAACCCTCAGAGCTCTGCAAAAATTTTCCTGTTCAGATAATGAAAATCCACATTGAATCTCCTTTTGCTGACCTTTCAACTATTGTGTTCAGAAGCATAAAAACTCAGTTAAAATATTATCAAGCTCCCTCAGTACTTTGAAAATGTTAAAAATTTTCCTTCGCCTTTTATGTTTGAAGCAGAATCATCCCATTCTTTTTATGATTGAAGCTCCAGGTCCCAAGAGTTATTCTAATAAAGCTCCACTGAACCTTCTGTAGGCCTCAGAGCAATTTCCAAAGTATAGCCCATTTTACTGGATACAATAACCCAGCTGAGAGCCAAGTAAAGATTCATGAAGATTTAGAATAATCCTAGTACCTCTGCTTATGAGGTTAAGGATCTCACATGCTTTCAAATACTGGCTGCCTGTCTACTCTGTCTATGTCTTTAGCTTATAAAGATCTACCAGATCTCACCTCAGCCTCCACCACTCCAGAGAAAACAACCCAGATTTTTCAGCCTTCTCCTTATAGCCTCTAAACCGGGTAGTGTCCCGATAAACCTCTTCTGTATCCTCTCCAGAGTTCCAAAGTTCTTCTTATGATTGGGCAACCAGAACAAAATGCTAGTTGTGGCCAAACTAGGAATTTATAAACCTGCAACACAACTTTCTGACTCTTGAATTCAATTCCTCAACTAAAGGCAAGCATGTCATATGCCTTCTTTACCACCCTATTAACCTGTGCAGCCACTTTCAGGGAGTATTGACTTGGAAAGTACATTATGGCTATCATAGCTATGAGATCACGTCTCCATGTACTGATCTACACTCTGTTCATTACTCTTATCCATAATACTCCTACCACTAAAATACACACACTTCAACCTATCCATTTCATTGTGTCTATTGCCTTACCCCTGCCTGTTCTTTCCGGTCAGTCCCCCCACTATCTGACATGGTGCTCTAGTTCCCATCTCCCTGCCAAACTAGTTTAAACCCTCTTGAGTAGCACTGACAAACCTCTCAGCCGGGATAGTTCACTCTCCAGTTAAGATGCAACCCATCACCCGACTCCAGAAGGAGTTCTAATGGTCCAAAAACCTGAAAATCTGCCTTTTGTACTGTTTCCTCAGCCACTCATTCATCTGTAATAACTTTCTCTGACCAGCACATGGAATTCTTGCCAAAGAAATTAACTTGGAGATGGAGGCTACGGAGGAAGAGCTCAGCATAGTGGGGGAGCGCGGGTGAAGAGGGACAAAGGCAAGTGCTCTGTTCACCACAGCCTCCGCCTTGAGAATGCTCTGCAGTCGTTCTGAAACATACTCAACCCTCATGCCCAAGAGGCTGCCATCATTTTCGTAGCCAAAGAATCACCCATCTGTCCCCCTGTCTAACATGTCTCCTATCATTATTGCTCTGTCTTGTCCTTATCTACTGAACTAAAAAAAAGCAACCACAGTGACACTGACCTGGCTATCGATAGGTTGTCCACACCCACCCACCTAGATGTATCCAAAGGGGTATATTTGTTTCTGATGGGAATAGCTACACTGAAACCTTGCTCAGACTGCTTGTTTTTCCTGGTGGTCATCCGTCTATCTGAAGCCTGTACCTTGGGTGTGACCTCCTCCTGTAGATGAACCCGGGTACCTCCAGATCTAGCTCCAGTTCCTTGACCTAGTCTGTCAGGAGCTGCACCTGGGCACACTTCCCACAGATGTTGTCAACAGGAAGACCATAAGGTTCCCTAACTTCCTAAAATTTTCCCTACACCGAATCAACAGGTAAAGGGGAACATCAAAATCTTACCTGCGCTTTTTCAGTCAGGACACACACACACACACACACACGAAGGGTCTCGGCCCGAAATGTCGACAGTGTTTCTCCCTATAGATGCTGCCTGGCCTGCTGTGTTCCACCAGCATTTTGTGTGTGTTGTAACCATTCCTGTCTCAGGACCATGGCCACTCCAAAATGACTATTCTACTTGATTCTAACTTCTTTTTCTTCGGCTGCTGTTAATCAGTTTATTAGACAAACAACTATTAACTAACAATTTGTAAATATGACACTTTTAGAGTCCAGTGCAGTGAATCTCACCAGCTAGTCCCAGGAACTACAATCTTCAAAACTCTCACTCCACTTGCTCTAAGTACCCACTCCTGTTCAGTGAAATTTACCATCACATCCTGAGATTTACCACTTTTAAACTTTTGCACTTCTTCCTCCAAGTCCTTGCTCCTGGTCTCTTCAACTTAATCTGTCTCTTTCAAGAGTTGGAGAGTCACTGGTATTTTTTTTACATTTTAAGTTTCTTGTGCCGTACTCAATATTTGAAGAGAGAAGTTCTGCTGGCCTAAGGGAAAGAATGGAGGGTCTGTTTGAATCTTTCTTTTGAGGAAAAAAAGAACAAAATGACCTCCTTCAATGCAGGATGGTCCTATAATTCCTTAGTTAAAAATTAATTTAAAAGTATAGCAATTTGCATTTAGATGAACACTGAAAATAATTTATTATATAACACTGATAAAAGATCAACATTATTCTGTTTGTTTAAAATGAGTTTGTGAGAACTTACAATCTTACCTCTGCTTATTTCATTTTTTTCCATGTTTTTACTTGGTTGTTAATGCAAACAATGCATTTCACTGGATGTTTCAATGTACACGTGGCAAATAAACTTGGCTCTAAAATCTTCACATCCTACTTACACTGTGGTTCTTTTGGATTCATATTCATCCCTCGGCTCTATGCGTTTGCAAAGCAGTCTTGTTGCCTGATTAGCAGTATTTAATGCATCATCCAATACTTTAGTACTGTTTTCCTGCTCTTTGAACTACACAGTCCAAGGAAGCCAAACAATTAACTGCTTCTTCATTAACGCAGTGGACATATTTGACACTGAATGTACTTATTTATTTAGAGCTACAGCGCAGAACAGGCCCTTCCAGACTAATGAGCTGTGCCGCCCCAGAAACCCTCCTTCTTAGCATTATCCTAACCACTGGATAATTTACAATGACCAGTTAACCTACTAACCAATCTGTCTTTGGAACGTGGGAGGAAACCAGATTACACAGAGGCAAGCCACGCAGTCATGGGAAGAACGTACAAGATTGATACGGATGGCCCTGGAAGTGAACTCCGAACTCTGATGCCCTCAGCTGTAATGATATCTAACCACTACACATCGTCCTTGTTGATGATAAATTTCTGGTTTTGATTTCTGTTCTGTATTTCCTCTCTATAACACTGTTCATGTTTTGCAGGTGCTGACAGATTAATCGTCTATTTTCTGCACGTTCTGCATTTATTTGCAATCCAGTTTTTACTTAATACAAATAATTTCTAAATTTATTTCTGACAATGGCAATGACACCTTTACACAAGCCATTATTTTCAAGCTCCATATATTTTGCATGGTCTTGTTGAATGGATTTTGTAATAGTTAAATCATTTTTCTCCTAGTCTGCTCTGTATATTACTCACCTGAAGACAGGCCTCCAAATAATGTATCATGCTCCTTAAAATTTGCATTGTGTAAATTCAGAATAATTAATTACACAATGTTTGGTTGGAGTAAGTGAATACAGAACCATACGCAGCTCAACTTCACCTGTCATTTTTCCTGAAGACTGCAGAACAAAATTGCTGAGGGATCAGATGTGGCTTGACTTGTATGCACAGCCACACTGCTGGTGCCTCAGTCTGCCACGAGAGCCCCAGTATGATGGTTTTCAGAGAAGTCTTATTGCTTGACCCCAGGTCTGCTTTACTATCTGCAAAGTCTGACTTTACACACTCATCGTCAATTAGAAATCTGATAGGGATTTTTTTACATAATATCAGGAATATTAGGTATCAGTAGGAGATGTGAAGAACTGTCAAAACACGTGCATTAGATTATTCCACTCCAGCAACACTGTGTGTGTGTGTGTGTGTGTGTGTGTGTGTGTGTGTGTGTGTGTGTGTGTGTGTGTGTGTGTGTGTTAGTCTGCTTCTATGTGTGCACATACACCAGGCAACCATCACATATTTAAAACACTGTATCAGCAGTTAAGAATTTCTATGATGCTGATACTTTTGTCGTGTTACCAAAAGTAAATTATATGGATGACTGAGTGACAGAGATCAAGAGATGTTTCCCACCTGACTATTCTGGATGCATTAGCAGTTAAGATGCAGTACCTGAACTAGGATTAGAAAAAGCACACAAAATGCTGGAGGAACTCAGATAGCATCTGTGAAAAGGAGTAAACTGTCAGAGTTTCAGGCTGAGATCCTTCATCAAGACTGATTTCCGGTATCTATAGATTTTCTCTTATTTGTGATAAGGAAAAGTAGCTGATCTTTTTCCTCTTTTAATTATATTTTCAGATTCCGGCTGGAACACACCTATACACGTGGGTTTCAAATGAGCTGAGAATGCTGCCAGGTTCTGCTGCTCTCTCTGAATGAGCAATATATTGACATTAAATGTTTAGACTTATCATTATCATTAAGTATTATTAGCTGAAGTACCGAATATTTAATATGCACTCTTGCATAATTTAGGACCTTAGAGAGAAGATCGGGAACAGAATTCCTTTGTTTAAATACCCATCAAGATCATTCTATAATTTGATATGAAGAAATAAAACCGAAATATATAGACAGTGTCAGGAAGCAGTGAACCTTCTTTAACAACATTCAAGATGGTTTGAAACAAATAAAAGATTTTTTTTGATATCTTAATCCTTTAAATTCTGATATCTTTGATTTGGCTATAGAATATGTCAAATTTATCCACATTAAAAAAATGCAAAATAGATTCTAGATATAATTTCTATATAGACCTAGGTGATGTTTAACCAACAACTTTCAGATATCCCTGATAAAATAACAGTTCCCATGTTATCAATTATTGTAAATAGCAAGTTTAGCATAAATATACAGGGCAGGTATTCTATTTTATTAAGAAATCTATTGTCATCATTTGGGAATTAACTTTTGAGTGCTTTTAATAATATGCCTATTTTCAAAGTTCATTCTGTCATAATGTTTATTTTCAAGTGAGATGTTCGTGGCCCGAGTCTGTTGACACCTATTGATTTTCATTGCATTGTTAAGATCGCAACTTGATATAAGAAAGAAGTATCTTAGAGGATCACTGGCATTCTGTGCCCCAAAGGTGGTTGCTTGTTCAAGACTGAGATAAGTAGCTTTTTAAAAATTATGGCAATCAAAGGATTAGTGCAGGAGAGGAGCATTGAATTAGGAGATCAACCATGTCCGAAGGTCTGAATTGTCTCTTATTGCTTTAATTTCTCATTTTCCTGGATGCAGCGAATCTCAGGTTCTGTTGCTCATTCTTGAAACACAGCAGTTTGATGTTTGGTAATGAATGGGTAGCCCAATAGTGGACTTTTCTCATTGCTATCACTCCCGTATTGTGACGTGGGAAGCAGGTTTCTGCACAACACCCCCGATGATAACAAATGCCCTGTGGAGTCTTCTTTTCACAATCAATGCTTCATGCTCTATTTCTTGCTCTGTACAATCCAAAATTACATTTTCCTTCCATACAATAGACAGAGACAAAACTGATTTAATCTACTTCTCAACACTTCCAGATTTTGCTCTGCGTTGCAACTTGCTGAGTTATACCAGGTATTGTTCCAATATTTGTTTCTTTGGCAGTCTTATGGCTTCTAATTAATTTGTTTGTCTATCTTTTGTAATTTCTCAGCCCAGCTACTCAACCTTTTAGATCCTTCTGTTCAGCTGAGACCAAATTGAGACCCCCATCTGCTCTCCAAGTGATGTGAACTCTATGCCACCACCTGGTTTATAGAAACTCAGGGTAATGATGTCTTAATTACACCATAGATTTGGTTCGGTAGAATGGCAACATGATACATTCCCCAAGGATCATGATTGGCATCCCATACCAGGCAAACATCTGACTCTATTGCTGCCTATTGAGGAAAATTCAATGCTATCTGATACTTAATCACTATTGCCTCCATATATTATTCCGCCATGTGTTATAAAGCACAGTAAAATTGTGAAAGCAATGTAAGGAGAGCATTACATGAGTCTTATTTCCACGAACCCCTACAAAGATATAATCAAAGGCCAGGACCATAATGGGCACCGAGTTCCTATAATGGAAATTAAAGTATATCTGGGCTAATACTGTATGCAGCTTGAAAACCTATGTGACAGAGAGTACCTAACTGAAAAGATTTTGAAAATCTGCAGTCTGTATTATGAAGGAGAAAGCGGCACACTTAATTTAAAAGCATACTGTAAGATTCTGTAATATTGGTTACCCAAATCAACACAGCTTTTTATGACCATTGCTTTGATGCTAGTAAAAATTAATCAAAAATTTGTTGCCAAAGGCAAATAGTTTCCAACTTGTATCAAGAAGGCAGATTAAACAAAAAGACTAATAAAGGTTACAATAAGACAGACACAACTCAATGCAGAAAGTTATGTGGTAATAGAATTTGGTATTGATTTTGATAGACAATGCATGCTCAGTGGTACAGTTTTAAAGGGGGTGCAAAAAGAAAAAGACCTGGTGTGTATTTTTTTATACCTTGTTACCTCTGAAATAAATTCCATTTTTCTGGAACTTCTTTCGTACTGTATTCACGTTCCTTTTCAAACCACATCCTTCAGGTAACTAAAAGGAATAAAAAGCCTTGGTGGATATTTTTCTCAACTTTTTCAGGGTTATTACCACACGATATGAGTCATGAAATGTTTTGTTGTATGGCAGCAGTACAATGCAAGACATAAAAAATTAATATACAATAATAAATAATCAATGTAAAAAAGGAATAGTGAAATAATGTTCTGGGACTGCCCAGAAATCTAATGACAGAGGGGAAGAAGCTGGTCCTAACACATAAAGTGTGGGTCTTCAGGCTCCTGTACCCCTCCCTGATGGTAGTAATAAGAAAAGGGCATATTCTGGGTAGTGAGGGTCCTTCCTCCACTCGTCTTCAAAGAGTGAAGTCCAGTTACACCCCGTGGATATTGTGCAAGCTGAGTACACAATATTCAGAGACTGTAATTGGACATGGAGTGTACTGACTCAGTACATAACAGGTGACTAACAGGTCAATCACCTATCATTCAGTGTTTGGGACTGGAAGAAGAGTTTGGGGTTAGGAGAGAGAGGGGCAGAATGGAGTTAGTTTTTACATTGCCCTCCCTGCTGATTATTATGTTTACAAAGGAAACATCAGGATACTAAAGTTCCAATGAAATCCTACTGATCTGAAATGTTAACTTGTTTCTTCTTTCCATATGTGCTGAATATAACAATTTTGTTTGAATATCCATTATCCAGAATTACATGAACTGGTGAGTCCTGGGTCCTGATTTATTCAGACTTTTGCCAATTCCCTCCTTCCTAATGAGAATGTAAATCCAATCATCCATTGTTCATCACTGATGTATACTGAATATTGATGCTTTTAATGCTCATGATCCTAGTTGAGCATTATCTGTAGCAGCAGCAGACAACATAATCGTAACTACATACACCCAAAAAGAAATTAATGAACGACATCTCATAGCTCAAAGGTTCAAAGTAAATTTATTATCGAAGTATATATATGTCACCTTATACAACCCTGAGATTCATTTTCTTGAGGGCATACTCAATAAATCAGTAATAGAATAATAATCAGAATACAATCAATGAAAGAGCACACCAACTTGGGTATTCAACCAATGCAGAAGAGGTTAGCGATCGCTCCCAACTGAGGCCAGTAGGGTGACTATGGTCAGCAGCTGGATCGGTAGCGTTTGGACCCAGGTCGGCGGTCACTCATCATGGGAGGACTGAGTCCAGCCTCATTTGCTGTTGAAAAGGTTTCAATATTCTGAGATTTACAGTGTACTGTGCTTTATATTGGTCTCCTTCAGTTTCTCGGTATTTTGTTCTTGTTGTGGCTGATTGGTGGGTGTGCTATCAGTAGGGGTTTTTTGTAGGTGAGAGGGAGTTTGGGGGTTTTGATGCTGCTGTTGCTGTGCTTTTCTGCGAGTGAGGGGGTTGCAGATTGTTGTCACTTTTTTTCTGTGGGGAGGGGTGGGAGAGTTGATATTATTATCGCTGTATTTGTCTGTGGGGAAGGAATGAGGGATTTGATCCTACTGTCACTGTTTGTTTCTGCTGGGGGGGCTTGTGGAGGATTTTGGGCTTTGTGAGGTTTTTTTTCTTTTTCCCAGGGGGGTGGGGAGAGTTAATGCCATTTCTTTCAATCTCTTTTATGGTCTTTTTATATCTCATGGCCAGCTGAAGACGAGAAATATCAGAGTTGTACTGTACATGTATACTTTGACAACAAAATAAACCTTTGAACCAGTGTGCAAAAGACCACAAACAGTGCAAATGCAAAAACAGATAATAATAATCACTAAATATCAAGGATATGAGATGAAGAGTCCTTGAAAGTGAGTCTAGAGGTTGGGGGAACACACAAGATGGAGCAAGTGAAGCTGAGTGAAGTTATCCCCTTTGGTTCACCAGCCTGATGGTTGAGGGGCAATAACTGTTCCTGAACCTGCTGACGTGAGCCCAGAAGCTCTTGTACCTCCTTCCTAATGACAGCAGTAAGAAGGGAGCATGACCTGGGTGGTTGGGGCCCCTGATTATGGATGCTGCTTTACAACAACTCTTCATGTAGATGTGCTCAGTGGTGGGGAGGGCTTTACCCGTGAGGGACTGGGCCATCAATCTGTAATACCAGTGTTGTAACGAAATCAAATCATAGTTTATCCATTCAAGTCCTGTTCTAAGCTGAGTTAGTTAACTTTCAGCCATAGCACAAATTAAGGAGCTTCAACCAACTTTATTTTTTTGTTAAGGCCCGACCACACCTTTGAGCCATTGTGCCTCAGCAAACCTGGACAACCCCAATTTAATCCTAAACTAATCATAGGACAATTTACAATGACCAATTAAACTACCTGGTACAGCTTTGGACTGTGGGAGAAAACCAGAGCACCATTGGGACCCCTTAAGGAGGATGTCGTAATTGAACTCCAACACTGCAAACTGTAACAGCTTCACACTGCTATGCCACCACTGTGCCTTGGGTGATGGAACGGAGTATTAGCAGGCATTCTCCCCTCTGAAGATTGTTAGTCATTGGTTGGCGGCAGTTGGACCCAGTTGCCAATGTGATGTTCTGAAAAAACCGTGGGGCAACAGATAGCCCAGGCTCAGCAGTATGGCATTGATAGATAGCTTATTAAATCTATTGCATAAATATTCACATATATATAGACATATTATGAAACGTGTAATTATTTAGAAAGGTATGTCTGCATGGTTAAACTTTCAATGGCTCAAAATGACTACTCATCATTATGAAAATAGCTACCATGTGCACTCTTACCCTCCAGCCATTTTCTGCACCTATCCATCTACTTCAGTCTCCACTTCTGCAAATTAATCATTGTATACATTGTCCTCACTAAATAAAAATATATAAGCCTGTGAAATATTATTCATAGCTAATTGTTTGGCAATGCTGTCAGATAGACAAATGGTCTGTCATTCATTTATAGAGCAACTGGAAGTGCACCTCATTTATTACCAGCTCCAGTCAATGAAACCAGGATGTAGCGTGAGGGTTTTTCTAATTCAATTGTTTTCTCGTATCCTGGGAACAGTAATCCACAAATCCTAGCTGTCTAGGTATCTAACCATTCTGTGGAAATTAGCCAAAGTGGAGCAGAAACACTCCAAAATGTTTTGGATATGAATCTATCAAAATCCAAACTCTGTCAAAGTATTGATCACAATTTATTGATACAGTTTATCCCAGGCCCTTGACAAAGCAATAGAGAAATAATAAGGATTCCTGAAACAGTATGTGGTCCGGCCGATGAGAGGAGAGGCTATACTGGATGTAGTTCTGGGTAATGAACCTGGTCAGGTGACAGACCTCTTGGTGGGGGAGCATTTTGGTGAGAGTGATCACAACTCCCTCAGCTTCAAGATGGCTATGGAAAGGGAGAAAATCAGACAAAATGGTAAAGTGCTTAACTAGGGAAGGGCTAACTTTGAAGGGATGGAGAAGAAACTAGCGAGAGTAAATTGGAAACAGATGTTCAAAGGGGGAAACACAGAAGTAATGTGGGAGAAGTTTAGGGACCACTTGAGCTGGGTTCAGGATAGGTGTGTCCCACTGAGGCAAGGAAAAAATGGTAGGAAAAGGGAACCATGGCTGACAAAAGAGGTGAGACAACTCATCAAGAGGAAAAAGGAAGCATATGTTAGATACAAGAAGCAGTAAGTAGGAGAGGCTTATGAGAAATATAAGGTAGCCAGGAAGGAACTAAAGAAAGGACTTAGGAGAGCTCGAAGGGGGTATAAGAAGGCCTTGGCATGTAGGATTAAGGAAAACCCCAAGGCGTTCTATGCGTATGTGAAGAATAGGAGGATAACGAGGACAAAGGTGGGACAGCTAAAGGATAAAGAGGGCAACATGTGCCTGGAAGCGGAGGAGGTTGGGGAGGTCCTAAATGAATACTTCGCTTCAGTATTCACAAGTGAAAAGGATCTTGATCAGGATGAGGTCGAAGTAGAGCGGGCCTGTGTGCTAGACAATGTGGAGATTAAGGAAGAAGGGCTGGAGATTCTTAAAAACATTAAGATTGATAAATCCCCAGGGCTGGATATGATACACCCCAGGTTGTTGTGGGAACTGAGAGAAGAGATCGCAGGAGCATTAGCTATAATCTTTGAATATTCTTTGGGTGCAGGGGAAATGCCGGAGGACTGGAGAATGTCAAATGTAGTTCCCTCGTTTAAAAAAAGCAATAGGGAGAAACCTGGGAACTATAGACTGGTGAGTCTTACGTCAGTGGTATGCGAACTATTGGAAAGGATTCTTAAGGATAGGATCTACAAGCATTTGGAGAAGTACAGTCTACTCATGGATAGTCAACATGGCTTTGTGAAGGGAATATCGTGCCTCACGAGCCTGATTGAGTTTTTTGAAGAGGTAACAAAAGAAATTGATGAGGGTAGGGCAGTGGATGTGGTCTACGTGGACTTTAGCAAAGCATTTGACAAGGTCCCTCATGGGAGACTCATCCAGAAAGTCATGAGGCATGGGATAAGTGGAACCTTGGTTGTTTGGATAAAAAATTGGCTTAAAGGAAGAAAGCAGAGGGTAGTTATGAAAGGAAAGTATTCTGCCTGGAGGTCGGTGACTAATGGAGTGCCGCAGAGATCTGTCCTGGGACCCCTGCTATCTGTGATTTTTATAAGTGACCTGGATGTAGAGGCGGAAGGATGGGTGAGTAAGTTTGCTGATGACACGAAGATTGGAGAAGTTGTGGATGGAGCTGTAAGTTGTCAAAGGTTACAAGAGGATATAGACAGGCTGCAGAGTTGGGCAGAAAAATGGCAGATGGAGTTCAATCCGGACAAGTGTGAGGTGATGAATTTTGGAAGTACAAACCAGCAGATTGAGTACAGGATTAATGGTCAGTTACTTACGAGTATGGATGAACAAAGGGACCTTGGGGTTCAAATCTATACATCCCTCAAGGTCGCTGCAGATTGATAGGGTAGTTAAGAAGGCCTATGGAATGCTAGGCTTCATTAACAGGGGGATTGAGTTCAAGAGTAGAGAGGTAATGTTTCAACTCTACAAATCTCTGGTGAGACCGCACTTAAGAGTATTGTGTTCAATTCTGGTCACCTCATTATAGGAAGGATGTGGAAGCTATGGAGAGGGTGTAGAGGAGATTTACCAGGATGTTGCCTGGTTTGGAGAACAAGTTATATGAAGCTAGGTTAGCAGAGCTGGGACTTCTCTCTTTGGAGCGTAGAAGAATGAGAGGGGACGTGACAGAGGTCTACAAGATTATGAGACGCATAGATAGGGTGGATAGTCAGTACCTGTTTCCCAGGGCACAAATAGCAAACACCAGAGGTACTTGTGGTACCTCTGGTACACATGCACAAAATTAAGGGAGGGAAGTTTAGGGGAGACATAAGGGGTAAGTTGTTTTTTTTAAAACACAAAAGGGTTGTGAGTTCCTGGAATGACTTGGCAGGGATGGTGGTGGAGGCCAAAACATTAGGGGTATTTAAGAGCCTCTTTGGACAGGCACATGGATGGAAAGAAAAATGGAGGGTTATGGGGTAGTGTGGGTAGTACTTTTTTTAAAGATTATATGGGTCAACACAACATGGAGGGCTGAAGGGCCTGTACTGTACTGTAGTGTTCTATTGTTCTAATGCTGGGATTTCTACTCTGATTTAACATTGAGTGACCTCTATTGGAAATGACATACATTCAGAAATGGAGGAGGAGATGTTAGTATGACATGTGAGTTACTGCTTACTATCTAGATTCAGGTTTGAAGAGGATTCGGAAGGGCCTTCTAACAAAAATCAAGACTTTTATCTTGAACAATGTCAAAGGGAAAATGAAGGGGAGGGGAGGAGATGCAGAGTTATAATTAAACCAAATGTGCCCATAAGAATGAATTTGGGCTGCTCATTAATGTAAAGCAAGAGCTATGTTATGACTATCATTGATGTTCTAACCCTTTAAATAATATCTCAGTAACATTTGGTCTATAAGACTACCCCATGTCTGGACCATAAATAAAGCCTTCTATGGACTAAGACGCAAGGAAAACTAAATGTAATTGAATTTTTTTTCATTTTAATGATTTTGCAAATGATTTGCTAGAATAGACCATCCATTAAATCACTTCTGCAAATTTAACTGCGAATCTGGCTGCTTCCCTGATATCTCATTTAATCTGATCCAAGACTCTAGCTGTGAGATTATATTGCTTTACTGACTATATTATGATAATGAGGGAAACTATATACACTCATCGTACAACATGCCACATTGATCAAAAGCTTAAGACTGGCCTATTTTTCTCCAACATCTGTTCAGTACAGAATCAGGTCAGCATGAATGATTTCTTACTGTAGTTCACTGTTAAAGCTCTTGCCGGTTTCTTGCCAAAATCATTCAGCAATTTGTAGCATCCATATGTGGCACTACAAATCTTCCACTTGTCATCGATTACAATTCAGGCTCATGTTATGGTGCTTACATACACAAAAAAAAATTGTGGGATTTTATTCTTCCTCTAGCCTCTCTGCTCCTCTGTGCACATCCTTATGCAATTCTTAGTACTTAGCTCATTCACAGTTCAGCAATTTTATACAACTCACAATTTTGTCTTTGCCCACTTCCTTTACTATTCTGGTTTCCTTCACTTTTCTAAGCTTTTTGATAGATTTCAGCTAACTGCAGTAGTATTTAGAAGATTTTTCTTCTGCATTTTCACTACATATCATACAAATGAGTATATGATTTAGAAGCAGGAATAGGCCTTCCAAACTCTTTAGTAACTTTGTGGTTGTAACCTCAACCCTGTATTCCTATCTATTATTTAGTCTTCCACCCATTTACATATCCAATATCTACATCTACCTTAAAAATATTCAAGGATTCAATTTCTAACAGCCCTTGAGAAGGAGAAGTCTCCAAATTTTGTTTGTCTACTTGTCTAGCCCATTAAATTAACCTGTGTTTTTAAAAGACCTTTAATGTTTCAGACTTCGATATTTCCAATTCTTCAAATCTGTTTGCTTTAATAACACTCAGAAAGGGGTTTATCCTTTACTTTGAGTTTGCCAGTGTTGTGGTACACTTTTATTGATTGAGGCTAGGCAAGGAATGTCGGGAGGTAAAATAGTATTCGTAGAAGTAACTGTTTAACAGTCAGAGTAGACAAAGTAATCCTAAGGGTATTTTCATGACACGTGACTCTGTTTCTTGTGCAAACCCCAAGTGCAACCTAAGAGTGGGATCCCATCACAATTGTTTCTTTCATATTAAAGAATAATACAGCTGAGAAGCTGTGGTAACAAAAGGCATATGGAGCCAGAAATAAATTGCAGCAACATATATGCATTGGCTATTTCATGTACTTCACCGCTGTTTGCAAGTGATTAACACACAAAAGTGTCAGCCTTGTAAAAGGTATTCCTCTCACCATGCTAGAGGAAGTCAGCTGCATTACAGAAGATGACCAGAGAGATTCAACAGACAGTTTGGGGTGAGGCTGGAGATGGGACACAGGCTCGATCACAACTGACTGGTCTCATAGGAAATAAAAACAACCATCAATCTCCATTCAAAAATTTTAAATTGCTTTTTTAACAATGGTTTTGAGATGCATTTCAAACAGTACATTATATTAATGTTGCATGAAATGAAAGCCACTTTCCTTTCAAATTCAGAATATCAACAGGAAAAACTGTACATTGTAACAGCAGAGTATTCAAAACCCTTACTTCAATAAACACAAAATGAACAAAGACAATTGCATCCTCTGGGCCCGTTGTCATGCTAATAAATCAGAACTCGAAGGGAAAATAAACATTCAAGTCAGGTTTTTTTTGCTCTATGGTTGAGTTTTATTTCCTCTGTACACAGTAATGTGTAAATCTTTCATGAGACGCGATAATAAATGGAAAAGTAACTTGACCATAAATATTTGGAGTACAACAGCTGGATATCAAAGACTTGACAATTTACAAAAAAATGCATTTTCCACATTTTACAGAGGCCAGTTATGTACAGCACCACATATTTACAGATATCAAATACACTAATAAGCAAATTGCCCCATTGGACAGGCACAGCTACAATGACACCTTGATGTCTGGGTTAAAAAAAATCTTTCACATGCAATAAGCTGATGAGGTTGCCTGCAGTACTCAGTGCTGGCTGCAATGACAGCTGTAATGGTCTTATTGTGACTAACCCAAAACATCTTTAAGGCACCTCAGTACATTTATGACATATGCAAGAGAGACACCACAAAGATCATTGTTGCTTTTGGAATACATACATGCCGTGCATAACAGGAAGCATGCATCAGTATTCATTACATCCAAGTGTGCAAGTAAGACAAAATTTGTAAATGCTGGCAATTTTAGTGAAACAGTAAACATGGATATGCATAGGTCAGTCAGCATTTGCAAAGAACTAAGACAGGTTTAAGAAGCTTGTCAGAACTGAAGAAATAGTCTCAGACATCTCATCAGTTGTTGGCACACCAGTTGTACTTTCTATTATTTTCTGCTTAATATCATCACATTTAAAACAGAGTCCTCCCATTGGCTTGAAACATCTTCATGCATTTTACCTCAGTTTACATTCAGTAATCACAGCAACCCCCCACCCCCCAATTTAAATTGCTATATGTAGTGTAATGGAAAAAAAATTAAGCTAGTTTTCAACAGACATTTTGACCACAGCACAGATTTTAAAAACATTTAATGTAAACCAATGTAGATCAAGAAGAAAGCCATCTCAATAATGTAAAATATCTAATAGCATCATTGATCATTTTACAAGTCTAAAAGGCTAATCCAACGAATTTAGGTTTTATTAACCGGTTGCAAAAATTCTACAGAAAATAGAATTTGTCTCAACCAGATCTGCAAGTACTGTTACTTTGAGTTAAGTCAACATCAACTGGCAATATCAATGCCCGCAGCCTAAGACAAGGTGGAAAATGTCACTGGTACATTAAGGCAATTCTCTTGCAAGATTGGAGTTCAGGCACATTGCTGGGAGAAATTACTCAGTGCCTTATTCTGCATGCCATCATTTTACACCCGAAATAACATAGCATGCTCATGAAATAGTGAAACTTCTATTTGTACTGTTCCAATATCACTCATGTATGGAAAATATATAAAAACTAATTCTGCAAAAATTGGAGCATGTAATAAATAAGAATGTTATTTAATTGGATTACTGTTATATTTACAGTTCCTTAAGCAAGAATTAAATTACCCCTGATTAATAGCTTCAAAGGAATTAATGCTTTGCTTTTGAAATAAGGACATTTCATCATATTATATGAATTTAAAGACAAACGCCACAAAAAACTAAATTACAAGGATTTAGATTAATCATGTAATATTTGGAATGAACCACTGAAAAACTGATTAACCTTTCCATGTTATTAAGCTGTACAGTTTTGTTTCACCAACAAGAAATTTATAATTTGTAACAAGATTTGCTGCCAGACTATCACAAATATTGAATGCAAAGCTGTAGAGGTTAAACAAAATAAAATGGTAATGGCAGCAGATCTTTGTGATGTCCCAACTTTCTTACTTGTATTGCTATATAAAGCATGAATAAATCATATTGTTTAAAATACTCGTGTACTTGAGATGGCACAAATTACTGGAATACATGATGCTTGAAGACCTGCTTCACAAGATCCACATGTCAACACTGCACTTATTAAATAAATTCCAACTAATGACTAATCAAGTAATAAGTGATATTAACAGACTGTTAACAGCTACAGGATAGAACCCCTTACTGAAATATAAAATTAGTGCTGAAAACACCTGGTAGAACAGACAGCATCTGCAGAAAGAGAAACCATTTAATATTTCAATTCTGAGATCCTTCAAAAAGGGTCCTGGACCCAAAATGTTAAGTAAATGGCTGAGAGTTTCTTGCACTTTCTGGTTTTATCTTAGACTTCTAGCAGACCTTTTTTGAAAAACTATTTTCCCAGGGTATTTTACTGGCTTTGTTAGAGCACAGTAGATGGGAATTTCAAAATATTCCAATACAGAAGGGGCAAATGATGTTCATAACACCAATAGTGAATCCTCAAATCTCTCAAAAATTTATCCCCTTTATTCTGAAGAGATGCTACTGATGACGGCAGTAAATGTGGGCAAATGCACACCTACTATGTATTTTACTTGTGATGCTGCCTGGAATTCAAGCTATACTTAAAATATTGACCAACTATTTATTCTTCCCTTTGTCTCTCTTCTCTTTTGAAAGTGATTTATCTCCAAACATTGACATTTTGAAAGATGTCCACGGTCTTTTAATAAATGGCATAGAAGGATGCACAATACCACTGCCTGAGCATCTGGGAAATACGAAAATCAGAAAAATTGACAGTTTTTACATTGCTACTCACTGATGCTGAGTGTTCCTGGGCATCCTATGAATATGACAATTCATCTCCAAATAACCTATTTACAATGATTTGACAACACCCACTACATGGACTAACTGGCCACATGGATAACTGATCGAAGAACAGCAACATCCCAAAATTTGTATTGTCATCTTTGTATGAAACTTTAGGAAGGAAAGAACATTAGAAAGCACCAAGTCAAATGAATGCATAAAGCTTGCATCACAACATTGTGGCATTTTACTCAATGCCTTAGCTGGCTGGCAAAGATAAATAAGATGAAGTATAAGGAGAAGATGCATAGTGCCTGTTTTTTTGAAGAGATTGCCCAATACCAGCTACAATTCCACAGTCTCATTGTGTGTGTATTCAAGTAACAACTCAGAGATCATACAAGACACACAGGAAAAAATGTCTTGGGACTAATATGCATAAATTCACAGGTGAATTAGCAGGTGTTTTCTGATAACAGTCTGGAGCAGGAATCTAGGCAATGTTTCTCTTTACCCATTTTACTCATCAGGAAGAAAAATATTGACTTTACAGTTGTATTATGGTTATATGTGGAAAATACATTATAAAGTTGAGAGATGTATAAGTAAGAAATTTATAACCTTTGGCTTGGATGTAAAGCTTGAGAACACACAAATGAGATTTCAAGCTTGATGCTGCTGATTTGTTAAACTACTGGAACTACACTCTTGTACAATACAATTAAAGAAAATCATTCCAAATTAGGAACAATTTTTTATTTAAATTCTAACATTCATTACTTCTTTTGGATAAATTTAATCAACAAGTATTGCTGAGATTTACAGGAAGCACATAACTGCATAGCTATATTTCACAACAGACAGTAGCACTATAAATTACACAAAGCTCAATTCTACAAACTTCATGATGTTTTCAGTTTTAACAAATAATTACCTCAGTTATGGAAAAAAATATTTTTCAATTAGAATATCTTTGTTTCTGACATACCTCTGGTACTTCACAATATAATTAATCATGAGACAGGAGATGAGAGAATTAGATAAACACCTAGCAGAAATTACTGGACAACAAGCAACAGCGACAATACATGTCTATTCAAATTTCCCTTCATTTTTTTTTCTGAGACCTGTTAATTTGACAAATCAGATCGAGGACAATTTACCTGCATGACTCAAGATCACATCAGGAAGGACCACTGACTATACTATTCAAGCAAATCAAATTGGAGCTTTTAAAATCAGTGTTTATAAAAATCAGAACTCAGAAATATAGAAGTAGTAAGGTTCAAAGAGGAAGTAGAGTCCAAAACCTGATTACTGGGAAGAACCAGAGGATAATCCTCAACATTTTTTTTAATTGACTGGAAGGCTACTTGTCTTGGGATTCCAGAGCACCAAATAAATCCTTTACTTTTTGTGATGCCTGCAAAAACCTAAAATTAAATGCAACATAATTGAGAAATCTGCAAAAAGAAAATATAATGATGTACAAATATCAAAGTCAGAATGGTACGTAGAATGATTCTAATCACAACAGGAAGTTCAAAAAGATTAGGTAATTAGAAATTTATAATTGAGAATAATTACTAATAGTTCAGAAGGGATTTTGACTGCTCTAAAGTACAATAGTGGTCGTAAAACTCACACTTAAAAAAATTTCTTGTAAGAACACATGATTTGCCACACCTTACAAAACTAGGAGCCAAAAACAAGCAAGCCAAACAGCACTTTATTGGCTGTAAGGGATTCAATGGTCTGAAGAGCTTCCTTTACACATGTTTTTAAGATTCACATGCAAGTGCAATAATTCTTTGCTAAGTGTGTGTGTATATATATATATATATATATATATATATATATATAGCACAATTATTAAACTAACCTGGCAATTAGCAGTTTTATTTAAATTAGGTAGCCAAGTAAAAGCTGTCATGGAAAGAAAGCTGATAGCCCTAACTCGAAAACCCATAACGAAGTAGAAACTCATTAATACCCAGTTTATCAGATTCTGAAATCCAGATATCAACCTGTACAAATAAAAACTCAATTTATGGAAAAGTAGGCTGAAAAATACATTAAAAATTCCTGTAGTTAATTGCAAAATAAAAGTTTGAATTCCAACTTTTAAACAGTCAAGTTTGGTTAATTTTAGCCATCCCGATACTTCCGCATCATTACAGCAGCAGTTTACACCAAAGTAATGAAAATGCTCTTAATATATAAACCACGTAAATTGTTTAACAAAAATCATGCAATTCACATTCTAAAAATGCTACAGTTACTGGTTCACTAACACTTTTTATAAAAGATTATTCAAAGCCTTTGGTGAATATAAAACACCGTGAATTTACAAATTGGTAATATAACCAAAAAAAAACCCTCAGGCAACACAGCTTTCTCTAGCAGTTTTCTCTCCACATAATAAGTTAAAAGATTACACATCCATAAGTAGTGTTTCTATTCCACCCTTCAGGAAGTTCCACACTAAAGGGCACTTATTTGTTCCTTGAAACATAATATTATTGGCAGCTGTGTAATGGCCAGTAAGATCCAGACTGTGCTTCAGACTTCATCTTATTTGAATGGAAGGGAGATAGTACCCGAGCAATCTCTCCAGTGCCACATCCTTTACCAGCAAGTTCAGAATCAGAATACCTAGCCAAGGATGCAATTTTACAGAAATCTTCTTCCCTACTTTCCTTTAAGGAAACACATAGCCCTTTGCCAGTAGTGTTTTCTCTTGAAGAACTATAAATACCGGTCTGCAATGCAAAATCATCATTTTGTAATGGTAGATGAGAGGGTCTAACCAATTTTCGTGAATTATGAGGCATCTTATTGTTAATTACGGGTCCCAGATTGCAGTTACAAGTCGGCTGATTTTGAGTTGCCTGTTTAGCTACATTAGATTTACAGTGTAAACACAAATCCCCAGTCCGATTAGTGTGCTGCTTACCCAAGTCTGTTTCAGAAGGACATAAAGAATTAAATGATGCATTTCTCTTATCTGCAGACACAGGTTCTTCCCTGTATTTGGCGAACTGCTGTCCAGACCAATGCAAACTATGTGCAATCTCTGGGGTTTCCAAAGAAACAATTTGACTACTTCGTTTGCCAAACCAGTGACAAGCAGATCCTTTCCTGCCATCCCATTCATAGGGAGGAACATCAGGAGACTGTGGGGTGCTCTTTGATGCCGCTGTGACCTTTGACAGATACAAATCAGTAAGTTCAGATTCTAAGCTGTCAGTATCAAGAGACTTGCTCCTTCTGCTAACTGATAATGGAGCTGGCAGTGAAGGATTTAGTTTATAAAGACTGCTATGCCGTGGAAGACTGGCAGCCCCCCAGCAAGTGCCAAGGGAAGTAGTCTGGGTACAACTTGGAAACATTCTGTCGTCACAATGGTGATATTTCTCCAAGAAACTGTTATCAAAGGCCTCATAAGATGCAGAGATTTCCTCGTCCAAGACCATTTCACTCTGCTGGTCACATTCCTCCTCATTCTCAACATCGACAACATCAAAAGTTACCATAGCTGGCAAAGCATGTATATCCTGTGTGAGTTGAGATCCTGAATCAGAATTCCCAAGGCCTTCAGAAAGATTGGGATAAAGTTTTCTGTTAGCTGTGAATTCAACTAAAGCCTGTGAGTAGTTGATGGCTTGTTCAAATTTCTCTTCAGTTTTTCTCATTTCTCTACAATCAGAAGAGTTTCCACTTAATTCATTGACTACTCCATTGGCTCCTGTGCTGGTCTGAACCAATTTCTTCAAACTGTGATTCTCACTGTTTTTCATTTGTTGGCCCCATTTACCACTGTTTTCATTTTTGCATTCTTGTGTACAACTTGCTCTAGACATATTATTGTGAAGTTTTGTCAAGCTGTAGTTTTCACACACACTCCGCTTACACATCAAGTATTTATTATCAGTTTCATCCGGACATAATCTTTGGATTTTTGTCCAGTTCTGCCCATCAGCTGCCTCTGACAAGTACTCAGCTTTCACTTTTCCATTTTTGTTCAGACTATTTGAAATAAAAGGTTCTGCGCACACAGCAGCTTGATTTTTGGCAATAACACCAAGAGCATCGGCGCCAATTTTACTAAATTCAGTTTCAAGTAGATTACCAGAGAATGCTTCCTTTCCTCTAACAGAGAAGTCTTTTATAAAAGTCATTTTCCCATTTGACTCCCAACAAGTCAACTGTTGCTGTAGGTGAGCTATTCTGATCTCACCTTCCTGAACAAAATTAAATTTTTCTTGTTCTGAAGGAATCATAATGTTCTGCTTAGTTGGAATACAAGTAATATTTGTATCCACTGGCAACGAAAAGCTTAAAATGGATGTAAGTGAGGCACCTAGTGAAGGTGGCTTGGTTTCGAAAGATTGCTCATCACTTGGTGGAGAATTTATAAGACTATCATTCTGCTCAAAGAGTTCATACAAGGCATCTCCACTATAGCTATCCCTTGGAAGTCTTCCATTTTTACTTTCACTAATGCTGTCTGCACCTTCCTCCTCATGTCCAGGGGTGGTAGAGTCATAATAACCTTCATCACTATTTGGTGCTGATTCCTGATGGTCACTCTGTGGTGTCACCAGCTCACTACTATTGATTGCACTATCAGTGATACCTCGCAGAGCACAAGGATCCGACAGGTTAATATGCAAAGTAGAATGCTCCACATCACTCGGTGATCGCAAACACTCACCACCATCTTCTGCTATATTTTGGCTGCTATCAAACACTGTCGCTGTCCCTGTTGCTTTCTCCCATAGGGCTTTAAGATATTCATCTTCAACCTCATCCGGAGTTGCCATTTCTTCCCCACCACCCTGATAGGTAACCAAACACGAGCTCCGTTTCCCAGCTGTTCTACCCCTCTCACCCGATACTGTGCTTTCAGCAATGCTATCATCGTCATGGTCAGCAATAATGTCCCCACAGCCTGTTAGAGAGTCAAAGCTCTTCAGTGAAGTCACATCACCAAAAATCAAGCTGACTTGATCAAAAGAATGCACAGATGGTGGGTCATGATCTATGCAATTAGGTTTCACAATATCAGGCATGCTACCAAAACCAGAGTTTAGATTAGAAATAGCACTACCAGGCTTCCTATTTAATGCCTTAGTTTCGCCCACACTGACCTTCCTTACCTCCGCAGCAGATGTCTCAAACTCATTCCTCTTATTCCTCGTGCTATTTTCAATTTTTAAAGCACCTGACTCAGAGAAAGAACTTGTACTATTTGCAGTTCCAATTTTATCTGCTGGATTGCTTGCTTCTGTATAGTTCATTTTACATGAAGGCTTCAGGTTTAGCTCCACCATTCCCTTTTTAAATTCAACTCCGATGACTTGTTCTCCTGCGGCCGGTTGTTCTGTATGTGCAAAATCATCAGCAGCATAGTTACTGTCCTGTGGGTCTCCTTTCGCAGAATCAACAGCTTTGTTCTTTTTGTGACGTCTGATGCTATTAAAGAGACCCCTCAGGCCCTTCTTCGACCTCCTCTCATTTGAGGGCTTATCTGTGTTTCGTTTGTGAGCAAAACATTCAGAGTTCTCCAATTCTACAGATTCACTTTTATGGAAATCAGAGTTGATGTTGTTATCTAGTGCCAAGTGCTCACTTTTAGAGCCACGCAAGCTTCTTGATGCTGCAGAGCTCCAACCAGATGAATCATTGTATCCACCCCACACAGTATCAAGTCCTTCTTTTTGATTAATGTCCAAAGCCACTTCACTTATGCCATTGAGAGTTTTGCTTTTTGTGATTCCCTTTTTGGAGAATCCCTTTACTTGTCCTTTGTTCTTAATAGTGAAAAAGCTAGGTAGTGCACAAATGCTCTTCTTTCCTCCAAACAATTTAAAAGCAGTTTTCTTAAGCTTCCCAGAAGACTGTTCCGTATCAGAGGCATCAGTACAGTCGTATGGTGCAAGCACAGCTGCTCCCAGGATCTGGCTCCCTCTGGCAAGTTCCCCACGGCCAGGAGACAAAGCCTTTGTTCCGGCTGTCTCTTCACTGCTGCCAGTTTCCATGACAACTGTGTCTATACACAGGTGCAATCAGCTGTAAATTAGATCAGTTGCACAACGACCCACAACAACTCCACAAAGTCTGTATACCTGCTCAACCACCATCATCCTACAAGGAAAACAAAGAAAAAATTAGATTCTAAACAAAGGCAGCAAAACTTTGTTTTTAAATGTCATTTCTGTTTTATAACATTCCTGACACCTTCAGAGTGTGGTCATATTATAAAAAGAAGAAATATCATCAGCTTGGGATATTCACTTCTTTGGGATAGAGAAGTATAATTTAATAGAAGATCTCCAGTCAATGAAAAGCACAATGGAAAGACAATGACAATTAAACATGGAGACAAAACAAAAACATACTTCCATAAACTAATTTATTTTCCCTACTCGGTCAAGCTTTTCCCCCTGTGGTAGGACTGTATATTCCATCTTTCACCCAAAAAATTTAATTATGCATTGACATTAAATATTAAAGAGCTATTCAATTGCACACTTTGTTATAGTGAAGTTTGATCTCAATGTTCACGCCGCTTTACATTTTAACTGATTCACCAAATTATGAACAATCTACACAACCCACCCACCCTCACTAAATTCCCAGTCTCTCAACTTTGCTATTGTCTGAAACCTTACAATTCGAATTTGACCTGGTCTCGGATATATGAATTTTCAATAAGTAACAAAAGCCAGCAATGTTATAAGTAACGCTGCATTTACAAAGATGAGCCATGTGAAAAAGATGTTCACACAAGGAAATCTGCAGATGCTGGAATTTCAAGCAACACATACAAAATGCTGGTGGAACGCAAGAAGCCAGGCAGCATCTATAGGAAGTACAGGCGACATTTCGGTCTGAAACACCAGCTGTACTTCTTCCTATAGATGCAGCCTGGCCTGCTGCGTTCCACCAGCATTTTGTGTGTGAAAAGGATGTTCAGCACCTTTAACTCACAACATTTGGGCCATAAATGGCTGCAAATTGACAAGTGCTCACAAATGTTGTGAAGACACAACAGAAAAACAGGACAGAGTACACAACATACAACATTTACAAAGGAAAACACGAGGAAATCTGCAGATGCTGGAAATACAAGCAACACACACAAAATGCTGGTGGAATGCAGCAGGACAGGCAGCATCTATAGGGAGAAGCGCTGTCGACGTTTCAGGCCGAGACCCTTCGTCAGGACTAACTGAAAGGAAAGATAGTAAGAGATTTGAAAGTAGGAGGGGGAGGGGAAAATGCAAAATGATAGAAGACCGGAGGGGGTGGGGTGAAGCTAAGAGCCAGAAAGGTGATTGGCAAAAGGGATACAGAGCTAGGCCAGAAAGGTGACAAAGCCTCATAACCAATATGCCTCAACTCAAAAGTGCACGTCTCTGTCACTTGTTTTCTTTTCCTGGAGTTCCAAGGTGGAGTAAAACATGAGAATTTTAAAATCACAATCTTAACAGGGTGCTTAGGACATGAATTGCCAGGCCTAAATAACTGTGGCAACATTAATCCACACCAATCCACATCAATCCAGCAATTTCATGTAATGCGATGAATTTCAATCTGGAGACACACAGTAAGATGCAATTTGACTGTGTGGCTCACAGCAAAATGGAACAAAAATCATCCAATGTCTTGTTTTTAACTAAACTTACTCTTTCCCTTTGTTTCAGGTTGTAATTTTACAATCTAATAACAGCTTGCGTTAGTTTTCAGCAGTTTCAGGAGCATTACAAACTGCACCAATCGTATTCCCTCACAACAAAAAAGCAGGCCATTTTCACTTCTCCCATTACCCAAGTACCAACATCTCCCACCTTTCATCAATTCAAAAAGCAGCAGAGTGTAACATTTGAGAAACTGGTCTGTGAGACGGATGAAAATGTTATTCTTCTCCAAATGGGAAAGCAGTAGAAATAATACAACACTCAATTGCTTCCACAGAGACAAAAGGTGTGTGTCTGTATTAATTAACTACAGGTTGAGTACCACTCATCCGAAAAGTTATGTCACAAATGGAAAATTCCACGAGGTGCTGGCAAGGTTCCTAGGCAATGCACGGGTCTCTGCACACCACAGACAGTTCTGAAAAGTGACCCAACATATGTAAAGAAAAAAAACAGAAAAACATTGCATTAATCAAAAATGAAGTTCTCAACTGTATTTTGAAAGAGTGGACTCATTAGCATTGGAGTGAACATATGCTGCTGAGTGGTATGCTGATCATGAAACAAGCAAAGATGATGAACTGAAAATTGAAAGCTGGTTGTAGAAAGTTAAGAAAAAGCATGGAGTTTTTTTAAGATTTGTGGTGATAAAGCAGTAGAGAAATTCATTGATAAGTTTGCCATTATCATCGCTGATGAAAATCTCAGACACTGAAAAGCTATATCAATACACGTGTGATGAACAACTTTAAGACAAAGACTGAATTTGTGCTACCAGTAAGCAGAGTTGGAAATGATGGTGATCCTAAGCTATCTCATTATATATTCCAAAATTTAAAATAAAAATCGGAAACATTTCCAACCTCAAGCATTTCAGGTAAGGGGTACCCAACCTGTACTATAATACCTAGTGCATGCCAACCGGCTAACAGAAAATTTCAATACAAAAGGCATAGAAATTGATGATGGAAATGCAGTAAAACAAAATCTCAGTAGACAAGGTAGTGAGGAAGGTGCATGGCATGCTTGCCATCATTGGATGTGGCATAGAGTACAAAAGTTGGGATGTCATGTTAAGTTGAAAAGGGCACTGTAAGAACATAGCTGGAGTATTGTGAGCAACTCTATAGATTGTTTCCAGCACTGGAGGGTTTGAGTTATGAGGACAGACAGAATGGACTACTGTTTTCCCTGCATCAAATGAGGCAAAGGAGTGACCTTACAAAATCAAAGTCGAGTAGATTTTATTATCATATGCACAAGTACATTTATGCTCATAGTATTGGGACTTCAGGCTTCTGTACTTCCTGTCCAGTGCTAACTGCAAGAAGACAGCATGGCCAGAATGGTGGGGATCTTTAATAATGAGCGGTGCCTTGTTGAGGCAGTGCCAAAAGTGGGGAGGCATGTGCCTGTAATGTACAGGGCAGAGTCTGATACTCTGCAGCTTCTTACATTCCCAAGTTCAGATTACTGGACTAGACCATGATACAGTCAGTCATGATACATTCAAGTAAACATCTGCAGAGGTTTGTTAAAAGTGTTCAGCAACTTGCTGAAACTTTTTAACTTCCAAAGAAAACAAAGACGATGACACACTTTCCCTATAAATACAAATGTGTGCTGGACCCCGGACAGGTCACCCAATCTGTTAACAGTCAAGAATTTAAAGCTGCTGATTCTCTCTACCCCCAATGCCTCAACGCAGAGTGGCAGATGTTTACCTTCCTGAAGTCAATCAGTACTTTAATTTTGCTGACATTGAGCAAGAGGTTGTTATTGTGGCACCACTCAACCAGGTGTCCTATCTCACTCTGGTAAGCCGACTTATTGCCACCCATGATGTGTCAAACAGCAGCAGCGTCGTTGGCAAATATACAGACTGCGTTGGATATGTGCATAGCTGCACAATCACATCTGCAGAGCAGAGCTAAGCAAGCAGCACTGAAGTGAACCTGTGTTGATAATCAGCAAGGAGGAGATGATGGTTCCAATTCTTACTACTTGAGGTCTGCCAATCAGGAAGCTGACTGTCAAGATGCAGAGGGAGATACAGAGGTCCGCATCTTCAAACTTTACACGTTTTGATAGATCATGGGGTAGATCTTCAAAGCCTTTTTCCTACCCTAGGGAATCTACAACTAGAAGGAACAGTTATAAGGGGACAGCAGATAGGCAAGTACAATTACAATGTTTAAAAGACATTTTGAAAACTACTTGATCAGGTTTAGACTAATATGGACCAAATACAGGAAAATGAGACTCCTCCAAGCATTGTGGTTTGTATAAATGAGTGGGACAAAGGGCATTTTTCTGTGCTCTATGATAGTATAAACACTCTATTTATACTACATACACCATACTACATGTTGCCATAAACTCATAATTACCAATAGATGTACATTTCCTTGGAAGTGCCTGGTACATGCTACCTGGGGTGGTAGGAGAGGCAGAAACTCTGGAAATGGTCCGGCCGAAGGGTTTCAACCCGAAACGTTGACTGCACCCTTTTCCTAAATGCTGCCTGGCCTGCTGGGTTCCTCCAACATGATGCGTGTGTTGCTCAGAAACTTTCAAGAGATGTTTAAATAGGCACGTTAATGAGAGGAAAATTGAAGATGCACATTGTGTAGGCTGAGAGTTGTTCATTGGGTTGTTCATTTGATTACTAATTTAATTGATTCAGCACAACACTGTGGTCCAAAGGGTCTGTTCCTGTGATGTACAGTTCTATATTCTATGTTTTAAAAAATTACTTGTAACAGATGAGTCCTAAAGGATCTCAGCCTAAACGTGGACTGTTTATTTCTCTCCAGAGATGCTATCTGACCTGCTGAGTTCTTCCAGCATTGTGTGGGTGTTGCTTAATAGTTCTCAATTCTATGGTAGCAAGTATAATCATGCAACAATTCAGGATTTTTGAGTAGAAGCAGCCCAGAAATATTAAAAAATTGTACCATGGGATAAATAATCTGACTGACCATGAAGTTGATGTGTTTTTAAAGTTTTGCTGATTTCACTTCCCCCCACACCCAAGATACAGATCCACTGCTAAAACAGCTATTCGTTAAATGCAAAAGTATAAATAATATGCAGGGAGGCTGGGTAGAGGTTAACAACATCACACATGGGGTTACCTTAAGTGATATGTTCCCTTTGCCAGCCTAATTATAGGAAAAATATCAACTGTCACAAAACACAGGATGCTGTCAAAGTACTTCTACACTGGTAAAATGTCAAAGACAACATACAACTGGTCATGACAACAACATGACAATGAACAAATTATTGATGTTGATTGTGTGATAAATATTGGCTAGGCTACCATAATCCTCTCATTCAACCAAAATCGTTCCATTCAATCTTTTACAATCACCTCCATGAACAGACAGGCCACAGATTAAAGCAGAACGCGATCAGGATTGCAGAAAACTAATCTCAACATTTCACGAGGAAGATTGAAATAGGAGAATTAAATACAAGCAGAAATACTACCATTTAAAAAGGGCTCAAGGTTGTGCCTTTAGAAAAGAATATCAAAGTAGCCAAGTTATGATAGAAAATAGCAGAGGAGTGGGGAGCTTTGAGAGTGGAAGGATTTAGCTGGAATATTGATTTGAAGAAGAAGGGCTTTAGTCCCAGAGGATTGTGTCCAGCTGCAGGTCCCAATTGCTGCCACGGTGAGAGCACAGAATGAACCAAGATCATGAGCCATATCAAGAAATGGGTTTATCGAATAAATCATCAGGGGTCCTTTTATTGTAAATAAACAATATTAAAGGTGGTCATAAAACACAAAGGACTAGCATTAAGCTGATGAGGCAATGAAATGATCACACTAATATCAACTGTCAAGTTCATTAGCAATTTATCACGGTGATGTAACAAATCCTCTGTTTCATAATGTAAAGTTTCTTGCAATTCGGTGGCTCCTTTTTCCAAATGACATAAATTAATCAAACTGAATTTGAGATAATCAAAGCAGTGGGATTATTGATTCTTAGTAATATGCTAAAAGCAACAGATGCCAGTGCAAACTGAAATAACCTTTAAACAACAGAGCTAAAGATCCACAATTTTAAATAAATTTGATGGGTATTACAAACCCTATTTCCAGAAAAGTTGGGATATTTTCCAAAATGCAATAAAAACAAAAATTTGTGATATGTTAATTCATGTGAACCTTTACCTAACTGACAAAAGTACAAAGAAAAGATTTTCAATAGTTTTACTGACCAACTTTATTGTATTTGTAAATATACACAAATTTAGAATTTGATGGCTGCAACACACTCAACAGAAGTTGGGACAGAGGCATGTTTACCATGGTGTTACATCACCTTTCCTTTTAATAACACTTTTTAATCGTTTTGGAACTGAGGATACTAATTGTAGTAGATTTGCAATTGGAAATTTTGTCCATTCTTGCTTGATATAAGACTTCAGCTGCTCAACAGTCCGTGGTCTCCACTGTCTGATTCTCCTCTTCATGATGTGCCGTACATTTTCAATACGAGATAGATCTGGACTGGCAGCAGGCCAGTTAAGCACACGCACTTCTGTGTCTACAAAGTCACGCTGTTGTAGCCCATGCAGAATGTGGTCTGGCATTGTCCTGCTGAAATAAGCATGGACGTCCCAGGAAGAGTCGTCGTCTTGATGGCAACATATGTCTCTCTAGGATCCTAATATACGCCTCAGAGTCAATGGTACCTACACATACATGCAACTCACCCATGCCGTGGGCACTTATGTACCCCCATACCATCACAGATGCTGGCTTTTGCACATTTTGCTGATAACAACCAGGATGGTCGTTTTCATCTTTGGCACGGAGAACTCAACGCCCATTTTTTCCGAAAACTAGCTGAAATATGGACTCATCTGACCACAATACACGGTTCCACAGTCTTTCAGTCCATCTGAGATGAGCTCGGGCCCAGAGAACTCGCCGGCGTTTCTGCATAGAGTTGATGTATGGCTTCCTCTTTGCGTAATACAGTTTCAAGTTGCATTTCTGGATGCAGCGACAGACTGTTAAGTGATAATGGTTTTCCAAAGTACTCCTGAGACCAGGTGGCTATAATTGTCACAGTAGCATGACGGTTTCTTAGGTAGTGCTGCCTGAGGGCTTGAAGATCACGCGCACTCAACAGTGGTTTCCAATCTTGCCCTTTACACACTGAGATGTCTCTGAATCTTTTCACAATATTATGTACTGTAGATGCTGAAAGACCTAAATTCTCTGCAATCTTGCGTTGGGAAATATTCCTTTTGAACTAACAATTCTCTCATGAATTTTGGCACAAAGGGGTGAGCCATGACCCATCCTTGCTTGCAAAGACTGAGCCTTTGATGGACACTACATTTATACCCAGTCATGATACCTCACCTGCTACCAATTAGCCTCCTTAATGTGGGGAGTCTTCCAAACTGGTGTTACTTGAATATTCTGTGCACTTTTCATTATTTTAACTCTGTCCCAACTTTTGTGAGTGTGTTGCAGCCATCAAATTCTAAATTTGTGTATATTTACAAAATATAATTAAGTTGGTCAGTAAAACTATTGAAAATCTTTTCTTTGTACTTTTGTCAGTTAAATAAAGGTTCACGTGAATTAACATATCAGATTTTTGTTTTTATTGCATTTTGGAAAATATCCCAACTTTTCTGGAAATGGGGTTTCTATATACAAGTAAACACTGCAAAAGGGAGGCTGGAAATAATTACAATGATAAATATTACAAATCTAAAAAAGTGTATACCCCAACATGTATAAGCCTAAAGACAACACCATCATGAGCATATTCACATAACTGCTATCAATAAATTTACAAAGAAACACTCTGTCCTCCAACAGAAACCAGGATCTAAACTTATTTTGAAAATGTTTGCATCACTAGGTAAAATATGGCTATTTTAATATCAACAGAAACTAAATGAAAAATTTGGAATCACAACAAATTATTTATTAAAAGGCTAAAACAAAAAAAAGATGGTGGAAATACAAAATAAAACAGAAAATTATGAAAATATTCAGATGAGGTAACAAACATGAAAAAGTAAAACATTTCAGGACAATTCATCTCATCTGAGAAAGATTTCAGCCTTTCTTTTTGAAAGGCAAACTTCCCAAATTGAGTTATACAGCAACAATCCTAAAGATCAGCAAGAAGCAATCAAAGTGAAATCTACAGTTATTGGTTAAGGAGTATGTGATTTTTGGGGAAACTGAGAGTGGGGATTTGGTATCAAATTTTTTAAATGTGCTAAGTGCCAAAGTACAAAGATGGTCCACCTTCTACACCCTGCACCAACAAAGCAAGGCCTGAACACTGCATTACTCAGTCATTTCAGGTCAACACCCTCCAGATTCCACCCCCACCAACTGAAACCATCAGATGCAATCAAGGAGTGTTCCTTCTTTCCAAAGGCCACCAGTTAGATCTGTGCACAAGGGACCCTGCAAGGAACACTGTAAAAATGTCACGTGGAAAAGTAAACTGTAAAAGGAAATCTTACAAAAGACAGTTAAAATGCACAAGCAGAGTCTGCAAGTACGTTTTCAATGGCTAACTTGACAGCATCATCAAGTCACTTGAGGTACACCCATTCTTCTCAAAAAGAGCATTTTAAAATTCCACCACATTTTGTTTGCCTAGAAATCTGATAGCTGACCAATCAGTATTGTTTTTTTAAACCTCAAGCATTTTGTTTATTATTGACTTGACTCTGGGTTCTCATACCCTCATATTCATAAAATTCTGTGTTTTAAAATACTTACTCAAGTGTCAGCTGAGGTATCAACTGGCGAATGAACTTCCAGCTTAAAGTTCAACAACAGCTTCTATCAAAGGAAAGCTAATTTGACAGGATGTGTCTGATATTGCAATTGCTGCAAGTGTTTCTACTTTAGGCTGGACTTCCCACTTGGGATGTTTCAATCTCCAACAAAACTGGCTCCATATCCAAGCAGGTGTCTTGCATCAAAAGCTACTGACTCTCCAGAAGTGGTAGAAGGGAGAATAGAGAACTTGGGCACAAATATAATATTAGTAAAGCCTGATGACTTCTGGTCATAACAACAGTATGTATTAGACCTGCTACTTATATTTTAGAAACCTTTAACATTAGGCTAACAACACTAGTGTACTCTGGTTAATTGATCCATCACATAATCTGTGCAGCCTTTGATTTGGGATAACTCTTAAAGAACAAAATCTGAGAAAAAAAGCTTTACTTTGGGACAGGAGACTGCTGCCGAACAGTTTATAATGAGTCATGTGAACTTGTGTGACTGTTAGGAAACTATACAGTGCTTAGAGTGAACAAATTTTAAATAGTGTCAGTTGCATGTATTTGTGTTCAAAAAAGTGATTTTTGTCACTGACAGTTGACAAGAAATGAGCAGTAAGACAACTTAGAAATGTTTTGCTCATTGTGGTTTCAAGCATTCAGGATTGGAGATGCTAGAAACAACCAGGAGTGAAAATGAAATGATTTCACTACTACAAGTTAGGAACTACTAAGAATTTGAAGGCATCAACAATTATTTTGAATGTTACAATGGAAGTGAAGACTTGAAGGATGCAATCATCAAAAGCATTGTATGAAGGTAATCCATTATCTGCAGCTATGTGCCTACATTAATTTTGTTCATTTACAGTCAACCAAAAGAACACGGCAGTGTATTGGTTGCCTGCTATATCCAACGATAAGTTAAAGCTGTGCTGGAGAGTTTTTAAAAAGTAGAAAAGCTGCTGCACTGGGACAGTTGCATTCTCTCAGCCTCAGAAATCCAGGTCAAGTGGTACAAGTAGTTATTTTCGTTGCAGTGGATAACCATTATTTCATCTGTACCTCATCATGCTCATCGCTCTCCACAAAAGACTTTGCAGAATTGCCTTCTTGGCCATTGGATCCCACTGCTGATTGTCTGCCATGTGCTGGGACATACACGTCCCCATTTCACCACGGCATGGGGCCTACCAGCTTCCCTCACCTGGTTTAGCCCATCTGTAGAAGCAGTGTACTGGGTTGTGGCCACTGTCACATGCAAACATCGACTTGGAGTCACAGGTGAAAGCTGAGCATCCAGTGGAAACTGAAGTTGAGTGAGCTGCCCCAAAGTGGACACGACAAGCCCCTTTACCAGAGGATGCTACCTCTCCCTGGACACCCCATACACGACAGTGTACACCGAATGAATTCCATGATTGATAACCATTAGGAACTAATACACAGTTTTATAATACTGTAGTGGCATTGGTAGTGTTCTAATTTGTTCTGTATTTCACTTAAAGACATAATTTTTTTACTCAGTTAAATGATAGTTTGTATTTTTTACATCTTTTTAACCACTTCCATTAAACTTTGACTAATTGAGACAGCCACTTAATTAGACAAAAATGTACTGGTCACGAAGCATCCCAATTAACCGGAATCCACCATATTGCAAGTATTTTCCAGAGCAATACACAAACAGCTGGAGGACCTCAGCAGGTCAGCCAGCATCCACGGGAGGAAATGGGCATATAAAATGTCTTCAATGATGGGTCTGGACCCAAAGCATCTACTGTACATTTCCCTTTATCGATGCTGCCTGAGCCGCTGAGTTTTTTTCTAGCTTTTTGTACATTGTTCCAGATTTCCAGCCACTGCAGTTTCTTGTCCAAATATATTTTCAGCGATTTTTGATTGATTTTTTGAGTATTACTTTTTAAAAAAACAATTACATTGCAAAATAAAGTATTTCCTGGTGGCTTTTGTCACTCCCCCATCCTCTTTCAGCTTTCCTGCAGTGCTAGAAGAACTGCACATTCCAAAACAAAATCACTATCACTAAAATAAAAGCCATCACTGCCTACAGATAGGACTACAGTACCATTAAATCCTCAATCCAAGATTCCATAGCGAAACCTCACTTGTCAGAACAAAGGTGTTCTGTTGCCTGTGAAGAGCTGCAGGTATCTAAAATAGGATAGTATCATTATCAAATCAAGGAATACACTAACCTACTAAAACCCAAGAGGATGCAGGATCTATCTGGTTTAAAAAAAATTACAGGATAATCTTGGGGAACTACAGAAAATCTAAATTTTGTTAACCATCCATTATAATGGGCAAGAAAACGATGGATTAACTGCTGCCTTGTCAACAATTGAAACAAATAACACATTTCAACAAAAAAAAAGACAGGTAACAACCTTCATCTTCATGATTTCTTTATATCCAGGTATTTGATCACTTCACCAAAACTTGAGTTTCATGGCAATAGCTTGTTAATTGCCCCTATAAACCAAAAAAGTTCAAGAAATTGTTGGTCAGTGATACATACAATATAGTACAGTAGTTAATAAAATGTAGTTCATAACAATGCCAGAACTGCAGTGTCAGCAACACTGTCAGTCACATCCACAGACAGCTTGATATGGCAACCTCTGCCCAAGACTACAAAAAATTGCAGTTACAAAGACAGCCTAGTCCAGGGGTCAGCAACCTTTACCACTGAAAGAGCCACTTGGACCCGTTTCCCACAGAAAAGAAAACACTGGGAGCCGCAAAACCCGTTTGACATTTAAAATGAAATAACACTGCATACAACGTTTTTTTTGCCTTTATGCTATGTATAAACAAACTATAATGTGTTGCATTTATGAAATTGATGAACTCCTGCAGAGAAAACGAAATTACATTTCTGCATGCAACAAAAACATTTTGAACTCCGAAAAAAAGACGTTGGGTTGAAAGTTACTTTTAAGTAAAATACTCAATGTCTATTTGAGTCCTTCTTGTATTTATGAAAAACGCCGAACTTAAATTTTCCGCCAGCAGCAAACCAAAAATATCATCAGCCAGCTGTCAGCCTGAAAAATAAAAGGACTATTTCACTGAACAATGAAAAAATATGAATATACATAAAATAATAGGCAATTAAAATATTTATCATACTTGGTTAATGGGATTTCTGCTCCTGGACCTCAGCGCACAGCGTCTGCACATCAGGGCTGTATGACGTCACCTTCATCTTTACACAGGATCGCAAGCTGTCATCTGTGAAGCATGCGCGATGTTTGTTTTTAATAAAGTTCATGTTGGAGAACACCTGCTCACATACATATGTGGATCCAAAGATCGACAGGACTCCAAGCGCATACTTTTTCATGTTTACATAAATGTCGGGCACAGCATTCCATGTTTCAAACACAAGTTGGTCCGGATTTGGAAGGTTTTCAATATCACTCCATTTGTGATTCTGAGCAAGAACGGCCTTCTGACGGGCAACATCTTCAAGGTCTGCTGTCAAGCGTCTAAACTTGGACACCCATATGTCTTTGTCGGCTATGTCGGCCAGTTCCATCTCAAGATCAGGTTGACTCACACCTGCCAATGCAGTCGTATTCAGTAGGGAAGGATCGATGCTTAAGGGAGTGACCGGGAAGGATAATGTGTTTTTTTCCTCTCTGAACTCACAGAAGCGTTTCCCAAACGATGTTTGCATTGCGATGATTGCAGAATGTAAATACTCCGAAATTATCATGTCGTGACCTTGTTTGAACTCTCTCAAATTGGGGAAGTGAGACAAAGTGCCTTTCTGTAAATCTCTGGCAAGCACTGTCAACTTGCGCTCGAATGCCAAGACATCCTCCAACATGTGCAGGGCTGTGCGTCCTTTCCCCTGAAGAGCTGTGTTCAGCGTGTTCAGGTGCGCTGTCATGTCTACCATGAAGTGTAGCTTTTCCAGCCACTCTGGCTGTTCCAGCTCAGGAAAGTTGAGCCCTTTGCTGCCCAGGAAAGTTTTCACTTCTTCCAGACACGCGACAAAGCGTTTCAGCACCTCCCCTTTGGACAGCCACCGGACTTTGTTGTGCAGCAGGAGATCAGAATATGCGCTTTCCATCTCGTCCAGTAACAAACGGAATTGACGGTGATTTAAACTTTTTGCCATTATTTTATTGACAATCTGAATGACAACATCCATTACTTCTGTGCATTCCGGAGGAAATGTTTGAGCGCACAGTGCCTCTTGGTGCAAGATGCAGTGAAAAGTCAGCAGCTTTCTGTCCAGCGACTTCTGCAGTAAAGCCACAAATCCCTTGTGCGTTCCCGTCATATTCGGAGCCCCATCAGTAGCTACTGACACCAGATGGGTGGTCTTTATTCCTTTGGCTCTTAAACAATTCAAGACAGCCTCACAGATGTCCTCCCCCCGTGTTTGGTCTTTTAGAGGTTATCAACTCAATCAGTTCTTCCTGTGGCCCGGCAGAGTTTACATACCGGCAGAACAACGCTATTTGTTCAATATCGCCTTTGTCTTTAGACTCGTCACAGGCAATCGAGTAGGCCACAGCTGAATTGATGTCTTTAATTTGCTGTCTTGTGATGTCTTCTGCCATTTTTATGGTTCTGTCTTTGACAGTCTTTGCAGAGAGGGGCATATCCCTGATTTTCTGCACAATTTCACTCTTGTTTTTAAAGTCCGTGAATAGATGTTCTGAAATCTTAATGAAAGATTCTTTTATATATTCACCATCTGTAAACTGCTTCCCGTGCCTGACTATTTCCTGAGCGGCAATATAACTGGCGTATGTCGTTGATTTTCCTGACTTCATCCATTTCTGGAAATGATTTTTGCTCAGATCAACCTTCCGCATCAGTTCCGAAACGGCTTTTTTTCTCTCATCTCCATCCGGATATTTTTGAGCAAAGGCTGCGTGTTTACTCTGGAAATGCCTTGCGACATTTGACTTTTTGTTGTTTGCTAGTTTCTCATTGCATATTAAGCATACCGGTAAACCAGTCTCGTCAACAGTGAAAGCAAATGAATCTGTCCACGTATCATTAAACGTTCTGTTTTCTTCAGTCACTTTTCTTTTTTTAGAATTCTCCATAGTTGGCTTACCTTGGATCGAAAAATTAAAGAAATCGCGCACTGGCGGGTGTCAGGTATTGGCAGTGGTGACGTATATTAATAGCGATAAAAACACGTTGCAGCGGTGTGTTCAGGCAGTCAGTAAACTGCAGTCGAATAACTTTATTCGAACTAAACAGCCTTGCTTCTAAGCCTCCCTCAACCCAGCCCCCATGGACGCAGATGCTGCAAAAGACACGTACTCACAAACCCCCGTAGGCAATCTCCCTTAGCCGGAATGCTGGCTAATTGAGAGCCGTTTCGGATGTGTCAGAAAATGTGTCGCCACACTTACATTGTACAAGATCACCATAATCTTCAAATTTAGAATTACATTTCAAAAGCTAACAAACTAACATAAAATACATTTTAATTAAATACTGACCAATTATTTCCCAAAGCCACAGGGAGCCGCAGCACAGAGGTGAAAGAGCCACAAATGGCTCGGGAGCCGCAGGTTGCCGACCCCCGGCCTAGTCTATGACAAAAACCAGTGTTCCCTCCACTGATTCTGTCAACAGTTCCCACTGCCTCTGGAAAGCAGCAAACATAATAAAAGAACCCTCCCACCCCAGTCATTCTCTCTTCTCCACTACCCCCCCCCCCCCTTATCTTCAGGCAGAAGATACAAAAGCTATCAGGCTCAAGGACAGCTTCTATCCCATTGTTATAAGACTGTGAATGAACCTCATGTACGATAAAGATGAACTTTTGATCTCTCAATCTACCCTGTCACTTTCTATTGTCTCTGTGCTACACTTTCTCTGTAACTGTAAAACTATACTGCAATCTGTTACTGTTTTCCTTTTGTACGACCTTTATGTATGGAAAGATTTATGTGAATGAATTGCAAACAAATCTTTCCTTTCTATCTTGGTGCATGTGATAATAATAAACCAATCTTTGCTAGCTAGAATTATGTGAATGTATTGAAACCTATCAATTTAATGTAAAATCACTAAACAACAGAACTTAAATATATAGTGTGAGAAAGATTAATTACTACATTTAAATTAATGTCTCTATAAACAGGAAGGCAGGGCTAGCAATACCCCTTGTTTAAACAAGGTTAAATAAGTTTAGGGGACTAAAATCTTAATGATCTTTGTGTGAGGTGCATCCAAGGTCTCTGGACAAAGTGTGTTCACCTTCACAAATTACCAGATCTGATCGGACAAGTGTCTTGGGGATATAAACATAACTATTAGCAATCCTACTCATCTCTCCATACCCCCACTTCACTCCCCTATTCCACACCATTCCTAAAAAACATAATAGCCTTAGCATTTAAATTGTGTATACTTTCTGGGTTTAGGATTTCTATAGTACAAATAATGTGCTGACGTACCATATTACCTATGCTAAAACTACTCTGCAACAATTGCTGATCAAAGCATTTCAGTATTTTTTAATAAATGCAAAACAATTTACCAATGAATAACTGTGTTGACATCCTTGATTCAAGTTTTGGCTATCTGATCAAACTATTAAAAGCACATCTCCTCACAAGTTATAATCATAAAAATGAAAAGTATTTTGAATTCATACTAGCTTTCACACAAAGCTATGGCACTCCGTCCTCCCAGCCAGTGATAATAATGTTGTTCATCAAGTTTCATTTATTATATACCGGCAAAGTCAAGTTTATTGTCATATGGACAAGTACATGAATGCGGGGTACAATTTTTTTTAAAGTGTACCTCCAGCAGCTTCTTGGCATATAGCAGCACGCACAAGCACAAATTAAAACACTTATTAATTTATGCTCAAATTTCAATTCTACTAATCTCTAACATCTAGCGAATACTAACACAATACCACGATATTCAACAGTTTACGCACATAATTCCTCACAATGAACAGATAAACATTCAGATGAATATTCTGAGGGGAATGTTTTTCTAACAATTCTGCTGGAGCTGGGCACCCGCACGCAGCAACGCCATTGGCAACCAGATGATCATCAACTTAACCTCAGATTCCAGACACTCTAAAGAATGCTTGGCTCCTCACCAAGACACAGCAAAGAAACCACTGGGTTTCTTTGGCACACTGGCACTAAAGCAAGAAACATCTCCCTCTCAGTTAAAACTCCTCCCTCCAGACTCCGGGTACAATAGAAATTTCATACAATTGCCCTGACTACATTGAATTGAGTGAAATCTTGAAGGGGGTAAATGCGGGAACGAATCCGCCTGTTGATGATACTGATGGAAACTTTCAGGAGTCGCTGTGGTGGGTGGTGCTGAGAGAAGCAGCTTGCGGCTCTCTCGCAGCCTCACCTGCGGAGGGGCTCCCTGCTCGGCATCGCATTCCCAGGCGCTGCCCCGGCTCCGGGCCTGCTCCAGCCCAGCCCGGGTGAGAAGCCCCACATTCCAATTAACGCAGAGCCCCCAAGTGCCCTCACTCTGACCCTGCCGGCCATCTGTCACTCACCTCCTGCGCCGAGATACCACCCAACTTCAGCGCGCCGACCCCACAACCACTTCAAGCCACTCGGCCTCAGTCGGGCCTTCTCTTTGACGACGCCCAATCCATAACGGACAGTCCGTCGCGTCCAATCAGCAGCGCGCTCGGCCTGTCAATCTGGGTGCTGTAGGCGGGCTTTCCCGTCTGCCGCAATTCCATGCAGAGAATGGCAAAACGGCGACCTGCGAGACGATCAATAGAGTGGGGTGATGCAAACGGAGAGGGTCAAATAGGGTTAGTGCAGGGAAGGACAACAGATAAAATTCAATGAAGAAGAGCTTTGGTCAGTGTGGACAAGAAAACGATCAACAGCGGGAAACTATAAACTGTATCAATGCAGGCGAGCAGGAGAGAGGTGGCAAAGTGGGGTCAGTGCCGACACGGAAAACAGTGCGAAGCCAAACAACATCATAAGTAACAGGGAGTTACCAGGAGGGTCCGCTCAGACAATAGTCACAGAGAAAGGCTAAAATCGGTCAGTGCATGTCGGGAAAGTACAGCTAAACGTGAAAAATGCAGACCGGGGCAATAGGGAGGACTCAAACTGGACGAAATGCAGACAAAGAAAAAGACGGTCTTAGTGAAACAAAGTGTACGTATTCGATCGGATGTTATTAGATAGTTGTGCTGGAAAATTCAGCCTTTTGATAGTAAGGGTTAATAGTGATGGAAAGGTACGAGCTGGGAACATAAAGACACATAAAGACATGTTCAAAGACACATAAAACATAGAGCAGGAAATTACTGGCTTAAATGCTTAAAGCCAAATTGGATGGATTGTGTGCAATATTGTACACAAAGGAATGTGTGCTATTATTTCTCCCGAGAAATAGTTGGGAATCCATTGTTTTCCGAGAGAGCAGTATCATGACAAGTATGACTACAATTTGCTTGATGAATGGTCTGAAGAGCCAAAACAATAAGGTTATATCAAAACATGATGCTACTCCCTCTACAATTGAATAACGTGGCTTGGCTGAGAGCCAAGAAATTGGCTGTGACTAGTAAAAATTATATTTTTGAACTGCAGGAAGAGAAATAAAAGGTGCATTCACTGTTATTATGTTTATTTATATCGAGCAAGAGTTGGAAGCATGAGCAGAACTGAGATACTACAGGAGCAAAGCCAAGAAGATCCTGACAGGTCCTGATAAAATGGAGGTGGAGAGAATGCTGCTGCTGCTGGAGAATCTAGAACTTGGAGTCACAGTCAAAAATGAAGTTCCTCCCATTTAATGAGAGATGAGGCAAACATTTTCCCTCAGAGGATTACGAATATTTGGAATACATAGTGTCATAGAAAACTATAGCACAGAAGCAGGCCCTTTGGTCCATCTAGTCTGTGCTGAGCCATTTAAACTGCTTATTTCCATCGACCTGTACTGGGTACCATAGTACTCCATCCTACTACCATTCATGTACCTATCCAAACTTCTCTTAAACTTTGAAGTCAAGCTCGCATGCACCACTTGTCCCGACAGCTTGATCCACTCTCTCACGATCCTCTGAGTGAAGAGAATTTCAGTCATGTTCCCCTTAACCCATGGCCTCTCCTTGTCCCACCAAATCTCAGTGAAAAAGGCTTGCTTGCATTTACTCTATCTATACTACTCATAATTTTGTATATCTCTATCAAATCTCCTCTCAATCATCTATATTCCAAGGAATAAAGTCCTAACCTATTCAATCTTTCCTTATAACTCAGGTCCTTCAGACCCGGCAACATCCTTGTAAATTTTCTCTGTACTCTTTAAAACTTACTTACTTCTTTCCTGTAGGTAGGTGACCGAAACTGCACACAATATCTCAAATTAGGCCTCACTAATGTCTTACAGAATTTCTACATAACATTCCATCTTCTGTACTCAAGACCAATGTGCCAATGTGCCAAAAGATTTCTCTACAACCCCATCAAGCTGTGACACCACTATCAATGAATTATGGACCTGTATTCCCAAATCCCTTTGTTCTACCATGCTCCTCAGTGTCCTGCCATTCACTATGTAAGACCTACCTTAGTTGGTCCCACTGCAGTGCATCACCTCTCACTTGTCTGCATTAAACTCAATTTGCCATTTTTCAGCCCATTTTTTCCAATTGGTCCAGATCCCACTGCTGGCCACGATAGTCTTCCTCACTGTCCACTACAACCCCAATCTGGGTGTCATCTGCAAATTTGCTGATCCAGTTAACCACATTATCAGCTAGATTGTTCATATAGGTGACAATCCTGGCAGCACCCACTAGTCACAGTCCTGCAGTCAGAGAGGCATCCTTACACTACCACTCTCTGGCTTCTCCCATAAGGCCAATTTCTAAAACAATTTACTACCTCATCTTGAGTGCTAAGCGACTGAACCTCTTGACCAACTTCCCATGTGGGATGTCTTCAGATGCTTTGCTACAATCCATGTAGAAAACATCCATTGCCTTGCCTTCATCAACTTACCTAGTAACATACTCAAAAAATTCTATAAGATTGTTCAGACACAATCTACCATGCATGAAGCCATAAAGATTATCCTTAATCAGTCCTTGTCGATCCAATTATCATATATCTAGTCCCTTAGAACACCTTCCAATAACTTTCCCTCTACTGATGTCAGGCTCACCAGTCTATAATTTCCTGATTTATTTGTATAACCTTTCTTAAACAGCAGAACAACATTGGCTGTCCTCTAGTCCCTTGGCACTTCACTTGTCACTAAGGATGATTTAAATATCTTTACTAGGGCCCGAGCAATTTCTGCACTTGCCTTCCACAAGTTCCGAGGCAACACTTTGTCAGGCACTGGGGATTTACCCACCTTAATTCGCCTCAAGACAGCAAGCACCTCCTCCACTGTAATCTTTATAGAGTCCACGAAGTTGATGCCATTTTGCCTTACTTCTACAGACTCTGTGTCTGTGTCTCCTGACGTGCATGGATTAACATTCTGTTCTTCCAGAGGACCAATTTTGTCCTTTGCAATTCATTTGTTCTTAATACGTATATCTGTAGAATCTCTTACAAATCTCCTTCACCTTGTCTGCTAAGGCAAACTCAAGACTACTTTAACCCTCCTGATTTCTTTAAGTGTTCTTCTACATTTCTTCCTCAAGTATCTCATTTATTCCGACTTGTCTATCCCTGATATGTACCTCCTTTTTTTCTTAACCTAGGTCTTTATATCCCATGAAAACCAAATTTCCCTGCAGATACAAGCTTTGTGGTCTCAAAATTTCACCTTTGAAGGCCTCCCACTTATCAAGTACACCTGTACCAGAAAATACCCTGTCCCAATTGACACTTGTTAGATCCTTCCTGATTTTAGCAAAATTGGCCTTTCTCCAATTTTGAATCTCAATCCACGGACCAGACCTATCTTTTTGCAAATTTACTTTGAGACAAATGGCATTTTGATCACTATGTGAAAAGTGTTCACCTACACAAACTTCTGTCACCTGCCAGTCTCATTCCCTAATAGCAGATCAAGTATCGCACAATCTCTCATTGGGACGAATACATACTGTTTTAAAAACTTTCCTGAACACATTTGACAAACTCTATCCCATCTAGCCAATTTTCAAAATGGGAGCCCCAGTCAATACGTGAAAAGTTAAAATCACCTTCTATAGCAACCTTATGTTTCTTGCAACAGTTTGCGATCTCTCTACAAATTTGTTCTAAAGCCCTTGGACAGTTGGGTGGTCTGTAATATAGCCCCATTAAGGTGGTCATAACTTTCTTATTTTTCAGGTACCACCAAAAATGGCTCACTAGATGAATTCTCCAGTCTGTCCTGACTGAGCACTGCTGTTACATTTTCCCTGATGAATAATGCCACCCCTCCTCCTTTAATCCCTCCTGCTCTGTCACATCAAAAACGATGGAACCCCAGAAAACTGAGCTGCAAATCCTGCCCCTCCTGCAAGCAAGTCTCACTAATGGCTACAATATCATAATTTCAGGTTTTGATCCAAATGCAGAGCTCATCTACCTTTCCTACAATACTTCTTGCAATGAAATACGTATACACAGCTCAGGATACTAGTCATACCATGCTCAACCTTTTCATTCCTAACTTTGTCTGAGGTTTTCACAACATTTGTCTCCACAACCTCTCCATAATCTGTTCTTACACTCTGGTTCCCGTGCCCTGCAACTCTAGTTTAAACTCCACTGCCACCCCTATGCAGCACCAGCAAACCTTCCCACCAGGATATTAGTCCTGTTCCAGTTCAGCTGCAACCCATCTCTTCTGTACAGGTCCCACCTTCCCTGAAAAAAAGCCCAATGATCCAAAAATATTATGCCCTTTCACCTACACCAACTCCTAAACCACGTGCTAAACTGTATGATCTTCCTATTTATGGCCTCACCATCATGTGGCATGGATAGCAATACTGAGATCACAATCATGGAGGTCCTGCCCTTTAACTTAGGACCTAACTCCTTGACCTCACTTTGCAGAACCTCATCTCTCTTCCTACCTATGTCATTGGTATCTACATGGACCATGACCTCTAGATGTTCACGGTCCCACTTAGGAAAACAGACGACTCAATCTAAGGTGTCCCTACCTGGCACTGAAGGGTCAATGTACCATCCAGGAATCTTGTTATATATCATATTTTTATATATATTTTTATATTGCTATATTTCTACAATATAAACTATTCTTGGTTGGCGTGACTGTAATGAAACCCAAATTCCCTCGGGATCAATAGAGTACGTCTGTCTGTCTGTTGTTCTTGTCCACAGAACTTCCTTTTGTTCCCCTAACTAACAGATCCCCTATCACCGCAGCTCGTCTCTTCTCTCCCCCACCCTCCCCCCCACTCCTTCTCTTCTGACTCATACTCAGTGCCAGAGACTTGGCTACTGTGATTTTCCACTCTTTCCCTCTAAAGTTATCCAAAGTGGTATACCTGTTGTTTAGGAGGATGGCCATAGGGGTACTCTGCACTGGCTCTTAACTCCTTTTCTTTTCCTGACTGCCACCCAGTTTCCTATGTTCTGCACCGTGGGTGTAACTACCTCTCTGTATATCCTATCTATCACCCCTTCAGCCTCCTGAATGCTCTGGAGTTAATCTAGTTGCAGCTGCAACTCCTTAAGATGGATAGTTAGAAGCTGCAGCTGGATGCTGTTTCCACACTTCCCTTAACAGGAGCATTCCACTATCCTGCCTGGCATCTTCACTGTTCCTAACTGAGCAACTGTAAAATAGGAAGAACAATAAACTGTGGGGAGAAAATAAAACTTTACCTACAGCTTTTTTGCCTTCTCTCACTAAAGTCTCTCTTCATTGAAGCCTTGAAGAGCTGAAGCCTCAAAATCTCCCCTCTAACTCTGACCACTCTGATGGTGACTGGTCCAAAACAAGGGGAGTATAGAGTGAAAGTAATCACAGGAATGTTGTAAAATGAAAATAAGCACAGGCATGTTGTATGATGATTGAGTAATGAAAATTGCAGACTTTTTCAGAGTATTGGGAGTTTCACTAAAATACTGCCAGTACTTATCATTCATCAGGTTTGAGAAGTGCCTGGATGAGTAACTTCACCGTAAATGTAAATGATACATAATGCAGTCGCTGTGCACTGATGGTAGATGAGATGAATATTTAGGGCCAATGATAGGGTGACATTGAAGCAGGCTGGTTTGCTTAAGATATTGAGGCTGTTGGCACTGCATGTGGAAGTAATTCCATCTCACTATTGACTTGTGCCTTGTTGATGATGAAAAGAATATCAGATGGTAAAACACAGAAATATAGTATAATATTGATGATCAGGTGGAGTGTTATTGCTCAGTGGTTATATTGATATGAAAGATAGGTTGTTGATAATTATTGCCTGGAATTTCTGTGGTGCAAATGTTACTTGGCCACTCATCAACCTATCACTGAATGCTCTCTAGATCTTGCTGCATGTGCTTTTCCATGGACTGAGGAGTTAGTCCAAAGTAAATTTATTGGTGAAGTTTGTATGGATATGTTACCATGCACTACCTTGATATTGTGTGTTTTGCAAGCATTTATAGGAAAAAGAAATACCATAGAATTTTATGAAAAACTGTACATAAACAGTTGGGCAAAGCAGATGCAGCCAGACCAATAGCACCATGGTTGGCTCTGAGCCTCAGACGGGTAGGGTGATGCCTGGCAATTGTCATAGGGGTCTTGATAGTGAGGGGGACACATAGGAGATTCTATGGCAGCAAAAGAGACACCAGGATAGTGTGTTGCCTCCCAGGTGCTAGGATCCAGGATGTCTGTGAGCAGTTGCAAAATATTCTTGAAGGGGTGGGTGAGCAGCCAGAGGTCAGGGTAAAAATTGGTATTGATGACATAGGCAGGAGAGGAGTAGAGGTCCCGCCCAGTATGTTTAAGGAGTTAGGAAGGAGACTGAAGAGCAGGACCTCCAAGGTAGTAATCTCTGGATTACTCCCTGGGCAACGAGCTAGGGAAGGTCAGAACAGGAAGATAGTGCAGATGAATGAGTGGCTGAGGAGATGGTGCAGGCTTTCAAGGAGTTTCAAGATCTTGGATCATTGGAATCTTTTCTATGGAAGGGGTGACCTGTACAAGTGGGATGGGTTGCACCTAAATTTGAGGGGAACCAATATCCCAGGAGTGAGGTTTGTTAATGTTATTGGGGAGGGTTTACACTAGATTCATGGGAGGGAGGAACCAAAGTGAGGAGGCAGAGGATGGGGCAGTTGGCACACAAGTAGAGATGGTTTGGAGGGAGTTTGTGAGGAAGGATAGGTGATTAGAGCAAAGATACACTCAGCCAGATGGTTCGAGATGTAGCTATTTTAATACAAGGAGTATCACAAACAAGGTGGATAAACGTAGAGCGTAGATCAATATGTGGAACTATGACATTGTGGCCATTACAGAGACTTGGATGTCTCAGGGGCAGGAATGGTTACTGAGTGTGCCAAGCTTTAGATGTTTCAAAAAGGACAGGGAGAGAAACAAAAGAGATGGGGGCGTGGCATTGCTAATCAGGGATAGTATCACAGCTGCAGAAAGGGAGGAGTCATGGAGTGATTGTCTACTGAGTCAGTGTGGATGGAAGTCAAAAACAGGAATGGGGCAATAACCATATAACAATTACAGCACAGAAACAGGCCATCTCGTCTCTTCTAGTCCATGCCAGACTCTTACTCTCACCTAGTCCCACCGACCTGCACTCAGCCCATAACCCTCCATTCCTTTCCTGTCCATATACCTATCCAATTTTACTTTAAATGACAATATCAAACCTGTCTCTACCACTTCTACTGGAAACTCATTCCACACAGCTACCACTCTCTGAGTAAAGAAATACCCCCTCGTGTTACCCCTAAACTTTTGCCCCTTAACTCTCAACTCATGTCCTCTTGTTTGAATCTCCCCGACTCTCAATGGAAAAAGCCTATCAACGTCAACTCTATCTATCCCCCTCATAATTTTAAATACCTCTATCAAGTCCCCCCCTCAAACTTCTACGCTCCAAAGAATAAAGACCTAACTGGTTCAACCTTTCCCTGTAACTTAGGTGCTGAAACCCAGGTAACTTTCTAGTAGATCTCCTCTGTACTCTCTCTATTTTGTTGACATCTTTCCTATAATTTGGTGACCAGAACTATACACAATACTCCAAATTTGGCCTTACCAATGCCTAGTACAATTTTAATATTACATCCCAACTCCTATACGCAATGTTCTGATTTATAAAGGCCAGCATACCAAAAGCTTTCTTCACCACCCTATCCACATGAGATTCCACCTTCAGGGAACTATGCACCATTATTCCTAGATCACTCTGTTTTACTGCATTCCTCAATGCCCTGTCATTTACCATGTATGTCCTATTTTGATTATTCCTACCAAAATGTAGAGGCGGATACAATAGGGTCTTTTAAGCAACTCTTAGATAAATGCCGTCACTGTTTCCAAGACCATCACTACACATGCTAACCAGAAGCCATGGATGACCACGGAAGTGCATGCGCTGCTGAGGACCCGTGACTCCGCCTGCAGAGCAGGTGACAAGTCAGCCCTTACAACAGCGAGGGCCAAACTGTCCCAGGCCATCAGAGAGGCAAAGCATGCAAACACCCAGCGACTCCACAGCCACTTCCAGGACAGCGACGACATGCGGCAAATGTGGAAGGGCATCGAGGACATCACACTTGTTTTGAGGCGGTAAATGACGTGGCGGTGATGAAGTCCACCACCCCTCCAAATGACCAGGTGCTGTGTCTCACCGTGGCCAATGTGAGGAGAACCCTGTGCAGGGTCAACCCACGGAAGGCTGCTAGACCAGACAACATTCCTGGTAGAGTGCTCAGAGGATGTGCAGACCAGCTAGCAGATGTTCTCACTGACATCTTCAACATCTCCCTGAGCAGCGCCACTGTTCCAACGTGCTTCAAGGCTGCCAGCATCGTTCCTGTGCCGAAGAAGTCTTCAGTGTCCTGTCTAAATGACTAAATGACCATTCACCACTGAGAATTGATGGCTCTTCGGTAGAGATCGTTAAGAGCACCAAATTTCTTGGTGTTCACCTGGCGGAGAATCTCACCTGGTCCCTCAACACCAGCTCCATAGCAAAGAAAGCCCAGCAGCATCTCTACTTTCTGTGATGGCTGAGGAAAGTCCATCTCCCACCCCCCCATCCTCATCACATTCTACAGGGGTTGTAGTGAGAGCATCCTGTGCAGCTGCATCAATGCCTGGTTTGGAAATTACACCATCTCGGATCGCAAGACCCTGCAGTGGATAGTGAGGTCAGCTGAGAAGATCATCGGGGTCTCTCTTCCCACCATTACAGACATTTACACTACACGCTGCATCCACAAAGCTAACAGCATTGTGAAGAACCCCACACAACCCTCATACAAACTCTTCTCCCTCCTGCCATCTGGAAAAAGGCACCGTTCGGGCTCTCACACCCAGACTATGTAACAGTTTCTTCCCCCAACCATCAGACTCCTCAATAACCAGAGCCTGAACTGACACAAACCTACTGCCCTCTACTGTGCCTATTGTCTTGCTTATTATTTATTGTAATGCCTGCACTGTTTTAATGCACTTTATGCAGTCCTGGTTAGGTCTGTAGCCTAGTGTAGTTTTCTTTTTTTTTGTCTGTGTTGTTTTACGTAGTTCAGTCTAGTTTTTGTATTGTTTCATGTACAACCATGATCTCAAAAAGCATTGTCTCATTTTTACTATGCACTGTACCAGCGGTTATGGTTGCAATGACAATAAAAAGTGACTTGATTTGACTTGATAGGTACATGGAGCTTAGAGAAATAAAGTGCTAGGCAGGAGGGAAATTCTAGGCAGTTTCTAGAGTAGGTTACATGGGCAGCACAACATTGTGGACCTGTAATGTGCTGTGGATTTCTATGTTCGATGTTCTATAAACAGACTAAGACTGACAAACAACATGCAAAAGAAGTCAAATTGTGCAAATAAAAAGAATATTAAGAACATGAGTTAAAGAGTCATTGAAAGTGAGTCTGTAGATCATTGAATCAGTTCAGAGTAGTGGTGAATGAAGTTATCCATGTTGGTTATGAATTGAATTGAACATTGTGTACTTGTTGGTGAACATCCTAACTTCTTATGATGCAAGAAAGTTTATTGATGAAGCAGATGAAGATGGTTTTGAAGAGACATTGTCCTGAGGATCTCCTAAAGTGAAGTCCTAGAATGAATGACTTCCAACAATGAGGTATAACTCCAACCACTGGAATATTTTGCCTTTGTTGCCCATTGGCTTCAGCCCTTGCTATGCACTTTAATGCCACACTCAAGTGTTGCCTTGATGCCAAGGGCAGTCATTGTTACTTCGCCTCTTTTGCTTATGTTTGGTCCAAGGCTGTGTGAAATCTGGAACCTTGTGGTCCTTGCAAAATGCATATTGGAGGCTATCAATGTAATGTTCTGTTACTTCACAATGATTGATTGTAGACTGGAGGGTCGTTAATTGAACAGATTGGATTTGTTGTGCTTTTTGTGAATAGGATATACTTGGGCAATTTTCCACAACATAGATGCCGCTGCTGTAAATACTGCCTGCATATTATCTGGTACTATAAACTTTGCTGTATTGACTGCTCTAAACCATTTCTTGATATCATGCAGAGTGAATCAAATTGGCTGGATATTGGCTTCTGAGATGGTGGCCATCTTGGGATGAAGCCGAGTTGAATCATCCGTTATGCATTTCAACATTTTGTGAATGTTTCAGCCTTTTCTTTAGCGAAGACATTCTGGGCTTTCTAAGAGGAAATAAAGATTTTTTACTTGTATTGTGAACAGACAGTTGAGATCTGTTGCATGAAATTTCTATGCCATCAGGATACTTCATGTGTCCTAAGGAAAATCATTAGTGCAGAAAGTGTCTTGAGGTGTTCAGCTCAAAATCATGGTTTCTGAGTTTGAAGAGCTGCTGGATTCACTGCAAAGCCTCATACATACTGAGAGTTTCTTGTCCAGCCACAGGCAGAGAGCATTTAGCATATTAAGGACAACTGGGAAGAGGCAGAAAGTGCAAAAGCCTTCTGGAGGTGTGCCAGTCAAAAGGTACTTAGAACTGGAGATTACTAGCAGTAATAAAGCCAGAAGGAGTGCAGTCTAACCCATGGCACCAATGAGAAAAGAGCTACCCAAAAAATAATTCCAAAGCATGGAAATGTAGCTGTCATAGAAGATTCTACGGTAAGTAGGAGGGACAGGAGCTTCTTTAAATACCACAGTGTGCCTGCATGACCTATTACCATTCTAGATGTAAAGGACATCAGGCAAATGGTGCAGAGAACATTATGTATGGGAAATGTAGTGAGCAAGAAGTTGCAGTGGTGGCTTTTATCAGTGACACGGAAAGACTCTTGTTGAAATCTTATGTCAGGCATTCAAGAGGTAGGGAAGAATTTAAAAATAGGATCAGGGAGTCAGTAATCTCTAAATTACTCCTTGTACCAATTACAGTGAGAGTAGAAATAGGAAAATAATGAAATAGAGAAGACTTCAGAGAAGAATGTGGAAGGACAATAGAAAATAGGAAAATATGGGTGGTTTGAGGCTTGGTGCCGGAAGTAGCGATTCAGATTCTTGGGATATAGGGCAGGTTCTGTAACAAAAAGCACCTATTCAGAAGGGATCATATATACCGCAACAGGATTAGCATAAGTGTCCCTATGGGACATGAACTGGTTTGAAATTAGTGGCAGGTGGATCTTAATTAAAAAGAAATCTGAGGTAATCCTCTTTGATAGAGTGGATAGGAGAGAACATAAACTCAAAGGCACAATTCTGAGAGTTTTCAGTGAAAGGGAGACAAGATTGGGCTCATATGCATAGTTCATTGCAAGTGGTTTTATGTTTTGAGAGGAAGTTAACAAAGCATGTGTGGGCACAAAAGCAAATGCTGAAGCCTTGAATGACTCTGGAAAGGCTATGACAAGTGTATTGTGTTCAGCTCTGGAACCAAAGCTTTAGGAACAATGAGAAGGTCTCTGAAAGGATACAGAGAAGACTTGCTAGAGGGTTCTGGATAAGAAGGGGATGCTCTAGGAGCAAAAAAGGCTGAAGAGAGATATAATACATGTCCAAGATTATGATGAGTTTAAATAAGATCAAAAGTGAGAAGGTGTTCTCTGTAGCGATGGAACAGGAATAGAAAGCATAGATATAAAGTTCTGGGTAAGAGATGTAGCAGGGTGGTAAGGAAGAACTTTGTTACATTGAATTAATAACTGCAAATCACAACTACCTTGACTGTAATTTTTCCTACCCTATCATCTGTATAAAAGCCATTCCCTTTTCTCAGTTCCTTCCCCTCTGCTGCATCTATTCCCAGGATACGGCTTTCCTCTGCAGAACATCAGAGATGTTCTCCTTCTTCAAGGAATGGAGTTTTCCTTCCTCCACCATTGATGCTACCTTCACCTGCGATTCTCCATTTCCTAGTCATCCACATGCACCCCATCTTTCCGCCACCTTTACAGAGATGGATTTCCTCTTGTCTTCACCTACCACCCCATGAGCTTCCACATCATTCTCCGCAACTTCCACTATCTTCAACAGGATTCTATCATGTTTACCTCCTCCCCGCCCCCCCACAACTCCTCGATTTCAGCTGGGATTGCCCCCTCTGTGATTTCCTTGTTCATTCATCCCATCCCACTAGTCTTCCTCATGATAGTTGTCCTTGCAAGCAGAAGTGCTACACCAGCCCATGCACCTCCTCCCTCACCTCCATTCAGGGCTCCAAACTGTCCTTCCAGATAAGACGACAATTCACCTGCAAATCTTTTGGGGTTATCTACTGCATCTGGAGCTCCCAATGCAGCCTCCTCAACACTGGTGAGATCCGACATAAATTGGGGAAATGTTTTGTCGAGCACCTTCGCTCCAGCTGCAACAAATAAGATTTTGTTTGTTGCAAATGTTGTCGATCATTTTAATTCCAATCCCCACTCCCATTCCAACATGTCAGTTCTTGACCTTCTCTATTGCCACAATGAGACCATTGTGGAGGAGCATAACCTCACAGTCCATCTGGGTAGCCTCCAACCTAATGGCATGAACATCGATTTTTTGAATGCCCAGTAATTTTCCCCTTCCCTCTTCCATTCCCAACTCTGGCTCCCCTCATACCTGTCTATCACTACCCCCTAGCCCTTCCTCCTTTCCTTTTTCCAATAGTCCTTCTTTCTCTCCTATCAGGTTCCTCTTTCTTCAGCCCCTTACCTTTTCTATATATCACCTCCCAGCTTCTCAATTCATCCCAGCACCCCCACCCACCTGACTTTACCTATCACCTTCTAGCTTGTACTCCCACCTCCTTATTCTGGTTTCTTCCCTTTTCCTTTCAGACCTGATGAAGGGTCTCAGTCCATTGTTTATTCCTTTCCATAAATGCTACCTGATCTGCTGACTTCCTCCAGCATTTTGTATGCACGACTTGCTGTAATTTGCAGTTTTTACTATGTATTCCAATATACTGCTGCCACATAGCAACAAGTTTCACTACATATGCCAGTGATATAAAAGCTGATTCTGAACATGCTACTTATGAGTTTGCTCAAAGCAGAGATATAATGTGAGAGCTATGGATCATGGTGAACCCAAGGGGAGGGTGAAGTATAAAATTAACTGAGACTCAAAATATACAAGACAACACAAACAAAATCCAAAAGCACAATCACAGAAAAAAATAGTGCTACAAAATGTAACTCCTATAATTGAGCACTGAGTGCTTAGCTCAAGGTCTTTAAATACAGACTTTCCATAAAGGAATGAGGCAGGCAATACATAGCAGTCTGACTTTTAAAGGGATAGTGGTTGCTAGCCATACTCTGGGGAGCTGGAACACCAAATCCTGGATGCCTGTACTGTTCAGTTGGGGCCATGACAAGAGAAGACTGATGATTTCAAAAGGAAATTGGCCAGGCACTTGGAGTGAAATAAACAGAGACAGAACTTGGGAATGGGGCTGCCTTGTTTGCTCTGAAAGAGACCTGGCATGGACTCCGTCACTAAAATGTTCTGAAATAAGTCATTGACTCTACGACTTTGATTCTATGACTATGTAAGTAATTTGCATCCCAGTAAAACAGAGTCTCTATTTTTGCTGAATAATGTATAAGCTTGAAGCAGAATAAGTTATTAGTTTGACTTCAGTCAAATCAAGAACATCACTGAAGGTTAAATGAAAAGTAATTGGGAGTAATGTAACTGAATCCATAGAGTAAGAACAAGGCAATCAAGAGGGTTTGAAATCAGAGGGTGAAATTGGTGCTGTGGATAAGCAGCACCAAAATATGAAATGTATAAAACTATTCAAAGATGCATTTACCCAATGCACATTCCCACCTCCTTCAGTCTGCAAGATAGATACAAATGCATTCAAGTTCCTCTGTGACATCTCTAAGGATCTATCCTGGGCCCAGAATATTGATGCAATTAGAAAGAATGCCCAACAGTGGCTATGCTTCATTAGGAGCTTGAGGAGAACTGTTACATCACCAAAGACACTCACAAATTTCTGAAAATGTACCATGGAGAACGTACTGACTGGTTGCATTGCCGTCTGACAGAGAGTGGCCACTGTACAGGATCAGAAGAAGTTGCAGAAAGTTATAAACTCTGTCAGCTCCATCATGGGCCCTAAACTCCCTAACATCCAGGATAGCTTCAAAATGTGATGCCATGTAACTTTGGGACACCATGGTGGCGTAGTGGTTGGCATAACGCTTTACAGTACACGTGCCCTGGGTTCAATTCCCACTGCTGCCTGTAAGCAGTTTGTACATTCTGTCTATGACTGCATGGGTTTCTTCTGGGTGCTCTGGTTTGCTCCCACAGTCCAAGGATGTACTAGTTGGTAGGTTAATTGGTCATTGTAAATTGTCCCGTAATTAGGCTCAGGTTAAAATGGATTGCTAGACAGAGTGGCTTGAAGGGCTGGAAGGACCTATTCTGCACTGTATCTCAATAAAAAAGTAAATAAACAAACAAACAAATAAATAAATAGATAAATAAAGGCAGTATCATTAAGGACCCCCATCACCCATGCTCTCCATCAAGGAGAGGGTACAGGAACCTGAAGATACACACTGAATACTTTAGGAACAGCTTTTCCCCACCACCATCAGATTTCGAGCCCACGAGCACTGCTTCAGTAATTTATACCCTCTCTTTTTGTACAACTCTTTCCAGTTAAATCACATCTTTCCTACAATGGGGTAACTAAATATATTCAATATTTATCCAGTGCTAATCAATCTGCAACATCATGCCCCAACTACTATACTCAGTGCCCTAAGTGATGAAGGCTGTGAGCTAAATGTCTTTTTCATCTCCTTGTCAACTGTGATTTTATTTTCACTTGTACCCCTCGGTCCCTCTATTCTATTGCACTCCATAGTGTATTACCATTCACAAAACAAGTCCTACTTACCAAAGTGCATCATCTCACACTTAACTGTATTGAAATCCATTTGCTATTTCTTAGCCCACTTCACTAACTGATCAAGATCAACCTTATAATTTACAATAATCTTCTGCACTATCAACAATACCTCCTAATTTCATGAAATCCACAGACTTACGGATGCATTTACATCCAAATCATTTATATAAATAACAAATAACAATGGTCCCAGCTGTGAACCCTGTAAACCATTAGTCATCAGCCTCCATTCTGAGAATCAAACTTCAAGCATAACCCTCTGCTTTCTACCTTTGAGCCAATTGTGAATCCCCCTAATTTGCTCTCTGTGGATTCCATGGGACCTAATTATTCAGTCCAATCTACCATGCTTAATTTTGTCAAGGGCCTTGCTAAAGTCCAGATAGTTAATATTCATTATCCTACTCTCATCCACCCTTTGATTACTTCTTCAAAACTTCTAAAAGATTCATCAAAGACTTTACACATACAAAAACACGCTGATTCTTCCTAATCAGACTCTGTCTATCCAAATGCTGGTCAATCCTATCCCTCAGAATTCCCTCCAGTAACTTCTCAGCCACTGGTATCAGGATAACTGCAGTTCCTTGGCTTGACCTTTCCATCACTTAATAACAATGGAATGACATTAGCCACCTTCTAGTCTTCAGTGACTCCACCAGAGGCTTATAATGAAGCAAATATCTTCATAACACCTCCACAATTTCTTCTCCAGCTTCCTACAAAGTCTGAGGATGCAACCCATTCGTATCTGGAGATTTATCCACCTTAATGTGCTGAAAGGCTGCAAAGAACTCTTCCCGGATAATATGGATATCTTCCAAAACATATCCATTTATTTCTCTTGAACAACCATGACATGTTGCTCAGTAAACAGAGGAGAAATATTAATTTAAAATCCAGCTATCTGCAGCTCAAGGTATAGGCAAACCTGCTTATCTCTAAGAGTCCTAACTCTCTCCCTAGTCACCCTTTTATCTTACCCTTATTTGCCAGATCCAACTCATAGTCTGCTTTTGCTCTCCTGTTTCTCTCTTAATAGCCAGTCACAGTGCCAGAACTGATTTCTGCTGCTACCCCTCCCTCTCGACTGTAACCAAAGAGATATCACAAACACAAGAAAATCTGCAAATACAAAGCAACACCCACAAAATGCCGGAGGAAATCAGCAGGTCAGAACTTCTCAGCCCAAAACTTCGACTGTTTATTCTTTTCCATAGATCGGGGGTCGGCAACCTGCGGCTCCCGAGCCATTTGTGGCTCTTTCACCTCTGTGCTGCGGCTCCCTGTGGCTTTGGGAAATAATTGGTCAGTATTTAATTAAAATGTATTTTATGTTAGTTTGTTAGCTTTTGAAATGTAATTCTAAATTTGAAGATTATGGTGATCTTGTACAATCTAAGTGTGGCGACACATTTCCTCACAATTAGCCAGCATTCCGGCTAAGGGAGATAGCCTACGGGGGTTTGTGAGTACGCGTCTTTTGCAGCATCTGCGTCCATGGGGGCTGGGTTGAGGGAGGCTTAAAAGCAAGGCTGTTTAGTTCGAATAAAGTTATTCGACTGCAGTTTACTGACTGCGTGAGCACACCGCTACAACGTGTTTTTATCGCTATTAATATACGTCACCACTGCCAATACCTGACACCCGCCAGTGCGCGATTTCTTTAATTTTTCGATCCAAGGTAAGCCAACTATGGAGAATTCTAAAAAAAGAAAAGTGACTGAAGAAAACAGAACGTTTAATGATACGTGGACAGATTCATTTGCTTTCACTGTTGACGAGACTGGTTTACCGGTATGCTTAATATGCAATGAGAAACTAGCAAACAACAAAAAGTCAAATGTCGCAAGGCATTTCCAGAATAAACACGCAGCCTTTGCTCAAAAATATCCGGATGGAGATGAGAGAAAAAAAGCCGTTTCGGAACTGATGCGGAAGGTTGATCTGAGCAAAAATCATTTCCAGAAATGGATGAAGTCTGGAAAATCAACGATATACGCCAGTTATATTGCCGCTCAGGAAATAGTCAGGCACGGGAAGCAGTTTACAGATGGTGAATATATAAAAGAATCTTTCATTAAGATTTCAGAACATCTATTCACGGACTTTAAAAACAAGAGTGAAATTGTGCAGAAAATCAGGGATATGCCCCTCTCTGCAAAGACTGTCAAAGACAGAACCATAAAAATGGCAGAAGACATCACAAGACAGCAAATTAAAGACATCAATTCAGCTGTGGCCTACTCGATTGCCTGTGACGAGTCTAAAGACAAAGGTGATATTGAACAAATAGCGTTGTTCTGCCGGTATGTAAACTCTGCCGGGCCACAGGAAGAACTGATTGAGTTGATACCTCTAAAAGACCAAACACGGGGGGAGGACATCTGTGAGGCTGTCTTGAATTGTTTAAGAGCCAAAGGAATAAAGACCACCCATCTGGTGTCAGTAGCTACTGATGGGGGCACCGAATATGACGGGAACGCACAAGGGAATTGTGGCTTTACTGCAGAAGTCGCTGGACAGAAAGCTGCTGACTTTTCACTGCATCTTGCACCAAGAGGCACTGTGCGCTCAAACATTTCCTCCGGAATGCACAGAAGTAATGGATGTTGTCATTCAGATTGTCAATAAAATAATGGCAAAAAGTTTAAATCACCGTCAATTCCGTTTGTTACTGGACGAGCTGGAAATTGCATATTCTGATCTCCTGCTGCACAACAAAGTCTGATGGTTGTCCAGGGGGGAGGTGCTGAAACGCTTTGTCGCGTGTCTGGAAGAAGTGAAAACTTTCCTGGGCAGCAAAGGGCTCAACTTTCCTGAGCTGGAACAGCCAGAGTGGCTGGAAAAGCTACACTTCATGGTAGACATGACAGCGCACCTGAACACGCTGAACACAGCTCTTCAACGGGGTAAGGACGTACAGCCCTGCACATGTTGGAGGATGTTTTGGCATTCGAGCGCAAGTTGACGTTGCTTGCCAGAGATTTACAGAAAGGCACATTGTCTCACTTCCCCAATTTGAGAGAGTTCAAACAAGGTCACGACATGATAAATTCGGAGTATTTACATTCTGCAATCATCGCAATGCAAACATCGTTTGGGAAATGCTTCTGTGAGTTCAGAGAGGAAAAAAACACATTATCCTTCCCGGTCACTCCCCTAAGCATCGATCCATCCCTACTAAATACGACTGCATTGTCAGGTGTGAGTCAACCTGAACAAGTATGATAAATATTTTAATTGCCTATTATTTTACGTATGTTTTCATTGTTCAGTGAAATAGTCCTTTTATTTTTCAGGTTGACAGCTGGCTGACGTTATTTTTGGTTTGCTGCTGGCGGCAAATTTAAGTTTGGCGTTTTTCATAAATACAAGAAGGACTCAAATAGACGTTGAGTATTTTACTTAAAAGTAACCTTCAACCCAACGTCTTTTTTTCGGAGTTCAAAATGTTTTTGTTGCATGCAGAAATGTAATTTCATTTTCTCTGCAGGAGTTCATCAATTTCATAAATGCAACACATTATAGTTTGTTTATACATAGCATAAAGGCAAAACAAAACGTTGTATGCAGTGTTATTTCATTTTAAATGTCAAGCGGGTTTTGCGGCTCCCAGTGTTTTCTTTTCTGTGGGAAACGGGTCCAAGTGGCTCTTTCAGTGGTAAAGGTTGCTGACCCCTGCCATAGATGTTGCCTGACCTGCTGAGTTCCTCCAGCATTTTGTGTGTGATCCAAAGAGGAATACCTGTTAGTGAGGAGAATGGCCTTTGGAGAACTCAGTGTTGTAGGTCTGTTCCTGCTGGTCCCTGTCCATTTGAAGCCTATGCCTTGGGTATGACCACATCAGTAAATGTTTCATCTATGATACTATCAACATCCTGGATGATCCAGAGGACATCTAAATCCAAATGTTTGATGCTGGTGGGAGTGTGCTTTATGCAAATTGTTTGTTGCATTTCTTATACTACAACAATATCGACAATTCAAGGCTACTCCATGTAAAGCAGGTAGCAGGAAATTATCACTTTTCAATCCTCTCTTCACATAGATTTGTTACCGGGGATGAAAGATTGTCAATGTGGCACATTGTCTAAAACAGGAGGAAAGGACAAGCTGAATGATTACAAATCAATCAGCTCAATGTTCAGGAGGGCAAATTGTTGAAAAAAATCTGAGGCATAGTTTAAACCATATTTTAGAAAGATTTAAGAGAATCAAGGACATTAATCAAGACAATCAACGCGGGTTTATTCAGTGTAGTATATATCTGATTAAATAGAATGAAATTACTTTAAGAGCATTGATGAAGCTGTCCACTTGGATTAAAACCATGGATTTAACAAAGTCCAAATAGCAGTCATATCATAAAAATAAAAGCTTTTGGATCCTACGAGAATGTTGTCAGAATGACATACGTGCAGTATACATTTGTGTGTGTTGCAGATTGAGGGAAGTGAGAATGGGGGTTGGGAAAGTATCCCACACAGTACTCTTCTTTGAAATATTACCATGGAATCACTTTCATTTGTTTCAGAAGGTTTAACGCCAATGTCACTCTCTCATTTCAATCCTTCTCTATTGTCTTATGTATTAGATCACTTAGATTACTTCCAATTACTTTTAATTGTCATTCAGTGATGTTCTTGGTAATGTGTGAATGAGAATCAGAACCAGAGTTTAAAATCATGGGCATGTGTTGTGAAATTTGTTGTTCTTGCTGCAGCAGTATGATACAATACATATCAAAGGTTACGGGGAGAAGGCCGGGAACTGGAGTTGAGGAGACAGATAAAAAGGATCAGTCATGATTGAATGGCAGAGCAGACTTGATGGGCTGGATGGCCTAATTCTGATCATACCTCTTATGGTCTTATCGTCTTAACAATAGAGGGGAAAAGACATGAATTACTATGTATATATCAAATAGATAAATAAGTAGAGTAAAAATAAAAATTAAAAATGTAATGAGGTGGTGTTCATGGGTTCAATGTCCATTCAGAAATCGGGTGGCAGAGGGAAAGAAGCTATTCCTGAAGAATTGAGAGTGTGCCTTCAGGCCCCTGTATCTTCTTCCTGATGGTAGCAATGAAAACAGGGCATGTAGTGAGTGATGGGAGTCCTTAATGTCACAACTACGGACAAGACAGTACAGCAGATATGGCAATTGCACTCATGAATATGCATGTGTCAGCTAACTATTATTTCATTGTGATAGCATTTAACTCCTTTCATTCTGTCATAGTATTTGTCGAGACTTGGACACAGTAACATTTTGCTACCTGCTGCATTCCACCTTGCCTGAAAAATTGGACCGTCGAGTCAACTGACTCTGAAGACTAGTGGACTTCGTTTTATTCTTAGTTGTTCTTTTCAGCCACAGTGTAGGCTTCATTTTCCGTTTGAGAGTTTTAGTTAATGGCCCTATTCGGCCTAGTGTTTATTGTTTTCTTTTCCCTTTATCACTGTTCATGTTAAAGTCTGTGAGCTATCGACCTGCTTCAGTGTCTCTCACACTGCACTGGGGTCATACCTGCAGCTGGTGACTCTTAATGATGGTGCCACCCTTTCGAGGCACCTTGAAGATGTCCTAGATACTATGGAGGTGAGTTCCCATGATGGAACTGACTGAGTTTACAAGTCTCTGCAGCTTATTTCGATCCTGTGCAGTAGCCCACACAGCCCCATACTAGACAGTGATGCAGCCAGTTAGAATGGTCTCCACAGTACATCTGTAGTAATTCATGAGTGTGTTTGGTTTTACCAAATCTCCTCAAACTCCTAATGAAATATAGCCACTCTCTTGTCTTGCAGTGATGAATGGTCTCGGCCCAGAACAGTCCACACTTTTCCATAGATGCTGTTTGACCTGCTGAACTTGTCCAACATTTTGTGTGCATTACAGTACTTTGATTTTCAGCATCTGCAGATTCTTCCTTGTTTATAATGTTACGTATCTCGTAACTGGAGAACTTACCAGCAAAGATAGAGAGGTCCGTTGAAGTCTGATGTCACTATTTTCAAACGTTTTTATTTATAAAGGGGCACAAAAGTAAGGTTAATGCAAACATTCAGATAATACACATCAACAATACTCAATCTAAAGCGCAAGTATAGTCATAATCATCATTAAGAAGAAATCTCAGCTGTTGTCTAGGGCAGAGGTCGGCAACCTGCGGCTCCAGAGCCACATGCGGCTCCTTGATCTCTGTGATGCGGCTCCCCGTGGTTTGTTAGCTTTTGAAATGTAATTCGAAATTTGAAGATTATGGTGATCTTGTACAATCTGAAAACTTTGTGGAGACACCGTTTCCTGGCACATCCGAACCGGCTCACAATTAGCCACCATTCCGGCTAAGGGAGATAGCCTACGGGGGTTTGTGAGTACATGTCTTTTGGAGCATCCGTGCCCACGGGGACGGGTTTAGGGAGGCTTTAAAGCAAGGCTGTTTAGTTCGAATAAAGCTACCTTTGACTGCAGTCTTTATTTTAGCGCTGCGTGTAGCGCTACACCGCTACGACGTGTTTTTTTATCGCTATTAATATACATCACAACTGCCAATGCCTGACACCCGCCAGTGCGCGCATTCTTTTAATTCTTCGATCCAAAGTAGGCTAACTATGGAGTAACCTTCAACCCAACGTCTTTTTTTCGGAGTTCAAAATGTTTTTGTTGCATACAGAAATGTAATTTTGTTTTCTCTGCAGGAGTTCATCAATTTCATAAATGCAACACATTATAGTTTGTTTATACATAGCATAAAGGCAAAAAAAACCCGTTGTATGCAGTGTTATTTCATTTTGTGGCTCCCAGTGTTTTCTTTTCTGTGGGAAATGGGTCCATATTGGCTCTTTCAGTGGTAAACGTTGCCGTCCCCTGGTCTAGGGGATAATATTTTTGTCCATTGGAAATATAAAAAAAGTCATTCAGACGTCTGCAGACTTTAGCCTTTCGAGGAATCGTTGGGTTTCACGTGTTTTAGAGGGATCGGTGAAAACGAAAAGAAAACTTGCCCGTGTCTTTATGTCCACTCCGTGGAAAATCAGGAGAGTGTTGGTTTCCCCGTTGTTAGTTCGAAGTCCTTCTCGGTATTATCAGCCACCCGCTCCCCAGGCAAAGGGGTTAGGAGCACACGTGGCGTTGAGTGGCTTCCAGCTCTCCCGGGAGCGTTGAGCGAGCAAGTTCCTCTGGTGCATCGTTAGGGTACTGCCTCCTGCAGCCCGCTTTTATCTTTACTTGCAGAGTTGTAGCTGTCCATCAAAGTAGGGGGATGCAATCTCCCTCCCCCACATGGCCCGAGGGTGTTCATGTCCATGGTAGTTGTCACGTAGCCTGGACATGCACGTGACACAGGTGCCTCTAAGAACAATGGTCAAAACCGTTGCATTGTCTCTCACTTCCGAGTCCCGAATTAATAGCGATCTTGCGATTCTCCGGAAGGAGGGGGCTGCTACCACTCCTTCGGCCCCTCAAAGCTGTGGTACCTTCATAACAATAATGAGATACAATCTGGTAAGATAAATCTTTGAGGAGGAAAGACAAGACAAAGCATTACACAATAAATGGCAGGATATTAAGAAAATTGGAGAAATGAAGGAACATTGGAAGGCATGTCCAAATATTTCCTGGAGGTAGTAGATTGAATAAATCTATTCCAGAGGAAGACATAATAAATTGCTTTTTTTTTGTTGACAAGGCACCCAAGATAAATTCAAAGAGATTGTACTAACATTGTATAAACTTTAGTTGGGTCACTATCAGAAAAATACATTCAATTTTCATCACCCCTTCACTACAGACCCTTTTTGTTGCCTTGTTTGTATATAGCTGGATTCATATAAATTACTCCCAACTAGTATCTACAAGGATGAAGTGGCAGTGGAGAAGATGCAAGGGAAATTTATCCTTGATATTGTCAGAGATGTGGAAGCTTATTATGAGAAAAACTGGTTAGGCTGGGATTTGGAATAAGCGAGTTGCGGAGAAATTTAATCCGGGGTAATTATTACCTCCCTTAACAGAAAGGCTCTATAACTTAAGGAACAAATTTGATTTATGATAGGCAGAATGGTTAGAGGAAAAGTAACCATTTTCACCTCTAAGACTGTGTAGGTCATAATTTCACAAGCGAAAGAGATGATGGAAGTAGAAACTCCATGACACTTAGAAAGAAGATAACAGGGAAAATAAGGGTGTTAGGAAGTCATGCAGGATAATTTTATTTATTAGCAAGACATACAAGTTCATAGAGGTGAAAATGGAAGAAACTGCCCTTGCTGAACTCTAAAATAAAAACATAAACTACTTGAAATAATCAGGAAGTCAAGTAGCATCTGTGGAGAGAGAAAATTAACACTATTCTCCTTCCACCAATGCTCCTTGACCTGCCAAATATCTCTGACAATTACTGGGTTTAACTTCAGATAGGTTATGCCGTCCATGTATGAAACTCTAGTTAGGCCACAATCAGCATGAGCACTTAAGACGCCATAAAATGCAAGACTAGAAAGTGGGATTAATCTGAATAATTGCTTCTTGTCCAGCTCAACATGATGGTCTGCATAGATTGATTTTAATACTTGATTTAATGCTTGATTTTAATACTTTCACCATATAGCATTTTAAGCATCCTGAAATCATGGAAATTTTCAATACTTTTATACAGATATAAATTAATTTTAAATCAACTTTCAAAATTTCAGTTTTTGTTGTCTATAATGAGATCCCTAAATATTCAATATACTAGATGGCATTAATTTGGTAATTTCAGAAACTCAGTCACTGGAGCCATCTAATGGTCAGAACTTGCAATTAAAATTGATTGTGAAATGTTGACAACAGTAATTTATAAAACCAAATGCTGACAATAGACAATTACTAAAATTTAGACAACTGAAATTAAAATTTATCAATAGGAAATTTTTTTAATGGTTTTTGATTTTTATTAAGCCTATTTTGCAACAATCTGGAGTGAATATTTTATATTTAGAAGCAAGGAGAGAAAATATGTTCATGTTTTTTATTATGTGAACACAGCAGATTGCCAAAACATATCAGAGTTACTGATTTGGGGCTTCTGTTCATGGCAAATGTTCACTCTACAGCAATAATATGTACATACAGACAAACACAACACACACACACGCAGTGTGTGTATCTATATATATAGAGAGAGAGAGAGAGAGAGAGAGAGAGAGAGAGAGAGAGAGAGAGAGAGAGAGAGTAGTATATCAATATGTGCCATATTAAGTTACAATAACCAGTATTTGCATTCAGAATCAGAATCTCTTCAGGTTTAATATCACTGTCTTGTATGATGTGACATTTGTTGTTTTGTGGCAGCAGCACAGTGCAAAGATATAAATTTTTTTATAAATTATAGAAGAAATAGTTCATGAAAAAAATAAAGAATAATAAGGTAGTGTTTGTGATTCATGGACCATTCAGAAATCTAACAGAAGAGGGGAAGAAATGTTTCTGAATCATTAAGTGTGGGCCTTTAGGCTCTTGTACCTCCTCCCTGATGGTATTAACAAGAAGTACTTAGTTATGGGATTCTACCTTCTTGAGGTATCACCTCTTGAAAATGTCCTTGATGGTGGGTCGTGCCTGTGATGGAGCAGGCTGTGTTTACTACTTCGTGAAAACTCTTGCAATCCTGTACATTGGAGCCTCCACATTGGCCAGTGATGCAACCAATCACAATGCTCTCCACTGTACCTCTATAAAAAATTGCAAGGGTCATTGTTGACATGACAGATTCTCCAAGCTGCTAACATAGTAGAGCCATTGGCATGCCTTCTTCATGATTATATCAACGTGCTGTCACCAGGATATATCTTCCGTCATGCTGATACCCAGGAACTCGAAGCTGCTCACCCCTGGTCCACAATCAATTTCTTGCTCTTGCTGACATTAAGTGTGAGATTATTGCTGCCTCACCAGTCAACCACTACTCCACTACACTCCACATCACTATCAGAGAGTTTATCAATAACAGTGGCGTCATCTGCAAATTTATAGCAGGCGCATTCACACAGTCATGAGTGTAGTGAGAGTAGAGCACCTCTGAGCTGCACCGATGTTGATTGTCAACAAGGAGGAAATGCTATTAGCAATCCATACTGACTCTGGTCTCCTGATAAAGAAGTTCAGTATCTACTTGCAGAGGCAGGTACAGAGGCCCAAACTCAGAAGCTTGGTGGTTAATACTAAGGCGCTGACGGTATTAAGTGCCGAGTACATATAATCAATAAAAACTGCCTGAGATATGTTTTGCGATGTCTACATGCTCCAAAGCGGATTGGAAATTCAGCAAGACTGTATCCATTGTGGAACAGTTGCGGAAGCATGCGAACTGCAGTGAGTCTGTCCTTGGCAGGAGTTCATTCTAGACATGACCAATCTCCTGAAGCACTTCATTGTGGTAGCTGTGGGTACTACTGGACAATCGTCATTGAGGTAACTCACTTTGCTCTAGACTACTTGGGCACGAGTATGACTATGTTGCCCTTTTGCAGTAGGTGGGAACATCAGATGATGGGGGCATCAAAACAACAGAACTCACTGGGTCTTGATGCGGAATCCCAACCTGAAATAACAACTATTCCTTTGCCTCTATAGATGCTGCCTGAACTGTTGTTTCTCTCCAGCAGAATCAGATTTATTATCACTGACATACATATGCCCTGAAATTGGTTATTTTGAAGCAGCCATACAGCACCACACATAAAAAATTTACTGTAAGTTACAATATGAAATATAAACAGCGCAAAAGGAGAGCAAAATACTGAGGTAGTGTTCATAGGTTCGTGGATTGTTCAGAAATCTGATGGCCGGGGCAGGGGGTGGGAGTGAAGAAGCAGTTTCTAAAACATTGAATACGCATCTTTAGACTCCTGTATCTCCTTCATGATGGTAGTAATGAGAACAGGGCATATGCTGGATGGTTTGAGTCCTTAATGAAGGATGCTGCTTTCTGGAGGCACTGGGTCTTGGAGGTGTTCATGTTGAAGCAGAGGCCAATGTCTAAGATGGAGTTGACTGAGTCTACAGCTCTGTAAAGCTTTTTTTCAGTCCTGTGCGATGTAAAAGGCAACCAGTTAGAATGCTCCCCACTGAATATCTGAAGTTCTTTGGTGAGATACCAAATCTGCTCAAGCTCAGAATGTGCCTTCTTCATGATCACATTGATGTGTTGGGCCCAGGATAGACCCTCAGAGATGGAGATGCTCAGAACCTGAAGCTGCTCACCCTTTCCACAGCTGCTTGTATCACACTCTGAGTGTAAAGGATCCTCGGCATCTTCTTACCTTTAAAACGTTCAAATAATAAATTGATATCTAGGAATTTTACTTTCAGAAGTATTTGGGATAGAATGTTTTCACTGAGTTGTACTTCCTTTATAGTTAGACAATAAGATGTAGAAGAGAGCATTTAGAGTTATTCTTTCTAGGCTACAAAACAAACCCAAATGTAAAATGAATGAACCTACCTTATATGTCTTCCTTTCCTCTTTTTCTGTTATTCCTTTCTGATGACGAGTTTCTATGCCTCTGAAATCTTTTCCTTTTGTCTTAACCAATGCTTCATCTCCATCGCAGTTCATAGAGTCCTTGGCTACCTGTACATCTCATCTATTTCCTCTACTTCTTTTCTCACCTTCTAGTGAGAGAAAGGATAGGATTTTCCTGGTCTCCCACTGAATTCCACCAACCTCTTTATTGAAAAGATCATTCTTTGCAATTTCTGCTACCAACAAGAAGATTCCACAACCAGGCACACCCTCCCTTCCCTGACCCCTTCAGCATTACTAGAGACTCACTAATCCATTCTTCTATTTTCAATAACCACTGCTGTTTCTTTTCAGGAGATTCAGCACCTGCCATTTTAACTTAACTGATCCCATCATCCAGAGACACAACAGTCCTTTTACAGGAAGCAGTAATTCACTACTACTCACTTCAGACTGGAGTATTAAATTTAGTACTCACCTACTCAAGTTCAGTTCAAATTTAGTGTCGTTCAGCCATGCCCACGTAAACCACCAAAAGAGACGATGTTCCTCAGGCCACAATACATATAATTCACATTCATAACACATAAAGTGATATTACCATAAATAATTTAGCAAATAATAAGGTTCACATATGATACAAGTTAAAAAGTAAATGTATCCTCTACATCAGAGAACACAAATTTCAATTGGGTGAAGTCTTTACCAAACATCTTCACTCAGTCCACAAGCTGAACTTCCAGTTGCCATTACTTTAATTCTTCATCCATCCCACTCCCCCTCTGAGCTATCTGCCTGTCATTTTCTTTAATATCCCAGTGAAACCAAATATGAGCTCAGAGAAGATTAGCTCATCTTTCATTATGTTACAGCCTTTGGAATTTAATATGGGATTTAGATAATTTCATTTGCTGTTCTGTAATGTTATTCATCAGTAATATTAACTGAAGTTTTTCTGTTTCTACAAGCAGGGCTAGATATGCTGAGCAGATCCAGCATTCTCCTTTCATGCACAGTTCAGATGTGTATTCCACTGATTTGACAGTTTCCTTTGCTTGTTTTCTCTCTTTTTCTAACCACCCTCATTAATTAATCAGATAGCTCTGTAAGTATTGGACAACCTCAGTCTGACCCTTTCGGAGATGAAACCTTTGCTCGATCCATCCTTCCGTCACCCTCTCTACAACTTAAACTGCATCGTTTATTTTCTCTGTCTTGATGAAGGGTCTTCAAAGTGAAGTTCGAACCCTTTATCTGTCTATGAATGCTGTCTGATCTGCTGAGTGCCCCTGGAATTGTCAGTTTTTGTTTTGGATCTTCAGCATTTTGATCTTCTATTATATTTCTTGTCATTGATTAGCTTGTACAAAAAATGAGAATCAAGGCAGATTCTGGAAATCTGATATAATTCTGCCCAATTATAGACTGGCAGACGAAGAACAACTACCACAGACTTTATATTTATTATCTAAATGCTGATTGCATTAAGCTCTATTTGTAGGTTTTAAGTGTAATTGCACCACTGATTCTAAGAATTGTATGCCCACACTAACAGGAACTAATCACTCATATCAGACAGCTCTTTTTGTCTTGTGGATTATGGGAGCTTATACAATGAGATGCAACTGGAAAAAAGGAATGGGCAGCTTAAACCATAAGACATAGGAGCAGAATTAGGCCATGGCTGATTTATTGTCCCTCTCAGCCCCGTTTTCCTGCCTTTTCCCTGCAACCTTTGACACCCTGAATAATCAAGAATCCATCAACCTCAGCTTTAAATACGCACAATGGCTTGGCATGCACAGTCATCTGTGGCAATGAATTTCACAGATACACCATCTTCTGGCTCAAGATATTTTTCCTTCTCTCTGTTCTAAATGCACGTCTCTCCATCCTGAGGCTGTGCCCACTGGTCCTAGACACTCCCACCATAGGGAAAATCTCAATATCCACTCTATGTAGGCCTTTCAATATTTGATACTTTCAATAAGATCCCCCCACCCACATTCTTCTAAACTCCAGCGAGAACATTCCATCTCTTCCATTTTGTACATATCTGCCCTCACCCTATCTACCTGCCACCCCACCAACAATAGGGTTCCTCTTGTCCTCATCTACTACCCCACTAGCCTCCGCATCTAGCTCATAATTCTCCGTAACTTCTGCCATCTCCAGTGGGATTCCACCACCAAGTATATCTCCCTTATTAGAGAGAGAGGGAAAGCCTGTGGTCTGTCGAATACTGGGTGAACGAGTTGTCTTTGGGGTGCTGCCAGTCTGTGTCTTTATTGATGCTTTGCTGCATGCTTGAATGTTCAATGGGAGGTGCCAATACTTTTTTGCGAGAGGGGTCGTTGCTTTGCTGCCTTTTATGTGTGGCGGGGGAGCTGGGGGGTTTTGGGGTTCCAACATTTAACTGTCATTCATTCTTTTGAGCACTCCGCTGTTTTTGTGGATGAAGAAGAATTTCAGGATGTACATTGTATACATTTCTCTGACATTAAATGTACCTCTCTTTCCCTCCCCCCCCCCACTTTATGCTTTCTACAGGCATTGATCCCTATGCCATTTCCTTGTTCATTCATCCCTCCCCACTGATCTCCCTCCTGACACTTATCCTTGCAATGGAATAAGTGCTATACCCTCTCCCTCACTAAAACTCAGGGTCCCAAAACAGTCTTTCCAGGTGATGCAACATTTCGCCTGTGAGTATGTTGGGGTTATCTACTGTATCTGGTGCTCCTGGTGTGGTCTATTGTATAGCAGTGAGGCTCAACGTAGATTGGGAGACCACTTTGCCAAGCACCTACACTCTGTCTGCCAGGAAAAGTGGGATCTCCCAGTGATCACCCATTTTAATTCCACTTCCCATTCCCATTCCATCGTGTCAGTCCATGGCCTCCTCTATTGTCACGATGAGGCCACACTCAGGTTGGAGGAGCAACACCTTATATTACGACAGAGTAGTCTCCAACCTGATGGCATGAACATCAATTTCTCAAACTTTCAGTAATGCCCCCCCTTCACCATTCCTTATTCCCATTTCCATCTCTCACCTTATCTCCTTACCTGTCCATCACCTTCCTGTAGTGCCCCTCCCCCTTTTCCTTCTTCCATGGCCTTCTGTCCTCTCCAATCAGATTCACCCTTCTCCAGCCCTGTATCTCTTTCACCAATCAACTTTCCAGCTCTTTACTTCACCTCTCCCCCCGCACCCCCCAAGTTTCATCTGTCACCTCGTTTCTTCCTCGTCACCCCCCCCCCCACCTTCTTACTCTGATTCCTCATCTTTTTGCTCCAGTCCTGATGAAGGATCGCAGCCCAAAACATCGGCTGTCGTTTTCCCCATAGATGCCGCCTGGCCTGCTGAGTTCCTTCAGCATCTTATGTGTGTTGCATGGAAAACAATGTAAATATTTGTGCTGTCAACCTCTCCTGAAGAGAGTGATTCTGGAAATGGTCCAATAAGGAATCCAGACTAAAATGTTCATGTGAATTGTCCATTCTTCATGTATAAGCCTAGACCAGGGGTCGGTAACGTTTACCACTGAAAGAGCCAATATGGACCCATTTCCCACAGAAAAGAAAACACTGGGAGCCACAAAACCCGTTTGACATTTAAAATGAAATAACACTGCATACAACATTTTTTTTTGCCTTTATGCTATGTATAAACAAACTATAATGTGTTGCATTTATGAAATTGATGAACTCCTGCAGAGAAAACGAAATTACATTTCTGCATGCAACAAAAACATTTTGAACTCCGAAAAAAAGACTTTGGGTTGAAGGTTACTCCATAGTTAGCCTACCTTGGATCGAAGAATTAAAAGAAAGCGCGCACTGGCGGGTGTCAGGCATTGGCAGTGGTGATGTATATTAATAGCGATAAAAAACACGTTGTAGTGGTGTAGCGCTACACGCAGCGCTAAAATAAAGACACTGCAGTCAAAGGTAACTTTATTCGAACTAAACAGCCCTGCTTTAAAGCCTCCCTAAACCCGTCCCCGTGGGCGCGGATGCTCCAAAAGACACGTACTCACAAACCCCCGTAGGCTATCTCCCTTAGCCGGAACGGTGGCTAATTGTGAGCCGGTTCGGATGTGCCAGGAAATGGGGTCTCCACAACGTTTTTAGATTGTACAAGATCACCATAATCTTCAAATTTCGAATTACATTTCAAAAACTAACAAACCACAGGGAGCCGCAGCACAGAGATGAAAGAGCCACATGCGGCTCCGGAGCCGTGGGTTGCCGATCCCTGGCCTAGACTGTGAGTGTGGATATTCAGGAAGAGCAACATCTTGACACATGCCGGTGATATTAAACCTGATTCTAATTCAATGATAATTCAATCTCCCTTAGGAAAGAAAAAAGTAGACAAAATACTAAAACATCAAAGAATACACAAATGGCGAACTTACCAGGGGTTTATTATAGAGCAAGGGTTCCCTATCTTCTTTGTGGCATGGACCCTTCCCATTAATTGAGGGGTGAATGGACCCCAGGTTGGGAGACCCTGTGTCAAGGTATAATGAAGTCTTAAAACATAATTTTAAAAAAGAATCAGTAATTATTCAAATTTTCAAATGATATTTATTGTTAAACAGATGTTTGAAAATATATGTGGAATACACAGGAAAAGTATTAAAAGAAACCTTCCAAATGTATTTTCACTTTCAAATCCCTTCATGAACATTCTCCAATCTGCCTCAGCTATTTTCTGGTTAGTGTGCCTTTTATCCCTCTTCTCTTCATTCCATCTTTCCCTGTACTTTTCTCATGAACTCTGATGAAATATATCCATTCAGTCATGCTTTTGCTCATTTCTTCTAATGTCTCAAACATTCATCGGTCCCACTTTCTAGGGTATTAAATAAGAGAGACAAGCAGGAAAATGACCTACACAGAGACTTTCTGAAGACTTAATTCTAAATGTAATTACAATGTGTGCCTATGTAATGGACTGTATGGACTGGAACGATCTCAAGGCCCTGAGGGTGAAAAGAGAAGTGAAAAGTCAGTTTGCTCACCATACCTGAGAAACGATGTAACACTTTGTGTTTCTGCTCATTTCCCTCCAGCAGCTGACCCCATTTTCACACTCCACTCCTCCTACCATGCTCCATCTGCTTTTTAAAAATCTTTTTCCTTTCCTTTTTCGTCTGCTTTCATCTATCATTCATCGGCCATAGTCTTCCAACTCCACCGTCACTCGCCTCCCATATCTGACAATGCTTGCTGATCATCTCACACCTCAACTCGGTCCAGCAATTGCCTCACCATCCCCTATCCTCTTCACGCTTGCCATCTTGCCTTTCCATTCTCAATCCTGACAGACAGGTTCAACCCGAAACATTGATAATTTCTTTCTTCCCACAGATGCTGTTCGACCTGCTGAGTTCCTCCAGCACATTACTTGTTGCTCCAGGTTCCAGTATTTGCAGTCTCTTATGCCTCTTAACAAAAGAACTGCAGTCTTTTGAGTCTCTAAGAAAAGATGTACTTGCCATGGAAGAAGAACACTGAGGATTCACTACACCGGTTATCTTTACTCATGTCATTAAAGATTAAATTGAACTGCATTGAATTCTCTAAAGTTTAGAGGAATGAGAGGAGTTAATGGATCTCACAGGCTAAATGCCAGAACAATAATTCCCTTGGCTGGGGAGCTTTGGAACTCGGGGCCCCAGAGGGAGGACAGTAATTTCCTAATCTTATCCTTAATATTTGGAAGAGTTACTTGAGACAATACATTTCAAATTAACCTTGCTTAACAGGTTCACATCAAAAAACAGTCCATGGTCACTGTGTTTACCAGCCTTGGGGTAGGTTTGTCTTTGATAAATCGTCTTTGGTAAATCAATTAATTACACTCACATTACAGCATTATTGTTTTAAAAAGACAAATAACATTACAGAGCTGAAGTACACAATGTGCAGTGGTTAGAGAATTTGGAAAAAAAAATCAGAAACAGTCTGAGAGTAAATTTGAGTGGTATTTTAAAAGGGCAAAGGAATGATGAGTTTCAGGGAAGGAATTTCAGATGGACCTTAATAGTACTGGAGGTCTTGTCATTGAAGGTGGAGTGGAAGAAGGGTCTAGGCAGAGGAGTCTGAAACTGGAAGATGAACTACTAAGTCTGAGAGCAAAATGAAAGAATAAGAATTTTTCATTGAAGGCCTTATGGGAAAGATGAACAATAAAGATTGTTATCGACAGAGGAGAAGTATCATAAATTGTGGACAGTGACAGCATAGGTAGATTGATGTCAGAATGACCCAGAATGTAATTTTCTGTGTATCGCGCAGTGTATGTTTTGTCACACTCTCACCATCTGATTGTCAGCTTGTTTCTCTGCTTCATCCTTTCCTTGATCTCTCTCCCTCTCTTTCTCTTTTAATATAGCTCTTTCATATTTCTCCCTCAGTGAAACTATCCACTTCTCAAGTTCCTTCAATTCACTTCTTTCCTTTTTCAGATGTCCTTGACTTTTCAATACGGCATTCAGACTCTCTCCATAGGGTAAAAATCAGATTGAAAATATTTGCCTTGCCTTATAAAAAGACTCTCAACAGTGTTTAGCTTGTTCATTTGGGATTAATATAACCTGAAGAAGGATTCTGCTTTGTTTATGTACAATTACCTGAGAGAATTATTGAGATGCAAACTTCATAGAACATGAATTCATGGTGATGGATGTATGGCCTTTTCTGTTTTAGAAAAATAATCAAAAGGAATGTTGGATCAAAATTTAAGCTTTTTGAAGAGCAAGAATGCTAACAAAAATATTATGACCATTTAAAGCTGAAAAAACTGAGATAATCTCAATGTGAAATGCAAAGTGTAATCTTTTATATTACAAACTTTATCGTTATTGACATCTTATTTGAAACATTGAATATTTTTGCAACTAGAAAAGCAAAGGTTTAGTGAAAATGTTTTTCGGTTGTTAGTAAAATTTTAAATTTCTTGTAATTTATAAGATTGTTAAATGCTGCTCTTCACTGATTATGTTTTGTGTTTGTTAAAATTTATCCTTTTAAAATTTCATCTTATTATTTGTTAATCTGAGTGGTTCATATCTTCAGTTTGTGATTTGTTACAATTTTATGAATATGAAGTTTGAATTTTCAGATGAAAACATGGCAGAAAGTTCAATTGGTTCCATCTAATATCATAGAATGTGTACAGTATACAATTTGAAATTCTTACTCTTCATAAACATCTACAAAACAAGAATGAATGATACAAACATCAGAACCATGAAACCCCCTCATCCTCCTATCGCAACAGTTGAAGCATCAACTCTTACCCTCTCCCCCACTTATGCCAGCAGAAGCATTGATTCTGTCCACACCATCATGCAAGCAATAGCCAAAGCATGGCCTCCCTACCAAAGAGACCTTCATCTGGAATCCATCAAAAACATAGTCCATAACCGAGCACTTCAATATCTCAAACAGGTTCTCTCTCTCTCTCTCTCTCTCTCTCCTCCCCCCCCTCCCTCCCTCCCTCCCTCCCCATCAAGGTAGAGAGCGAAGACCTTCAATTCACTGTTCCAATGTTACTATCTTCTGTGCCACTTCTCCAAGCCCCTTGACTCGAGGGCCAACAGCTCTTACTTCCATCAAAAGAGAGAGAAGGATCGTTCAAGTAAAGGGGCCTTCTTTCACCAAAATGTGCAGCATGCAGTGTACCACAGTAAAAAAATAAATAAAGGATATTTCATCAGGTTGGTTGTGGTGAATTAGAGGATTGAAAAATGGACAATGCATTACCTAAGGTGCAGGAGGAAGATATCTGGGCATTTTGCAGGGCTCTTACCTTAAAACTGTTGTCAGATTAGATCTTCTGCCTGTGAGACAGATAAGAATGAAATGTCTGACACTGCATTGTAAAATAGAAGCTGTAATGACTTCCTGGCTGCTGTATTGTCAGCTGAGATCAATTGTTTTCTGCTTGGCAGTTTGTTTGAATGACATTTCTACTCTCCATCTCAGTCAGAGAAAACTACCGACTTTGTTGAGTGAAATGAGTAAAGAACGCTTGTAATGTTTGACTCATGGGATCACTGCCAGAGGCTTCGATACATCTTCATCAGATAGGTTCATGGCACCTTTCAACTATACTTGATCAGGGAGACAGGGCATCCATATAACATATTATTTGAAATACAGTTTCACTGACATAACAGCCCTTCCTCATGGAACATTGAAAATTTGGCATGACATTGTGATATTGATGACATTTCTTCTATCTGTCAAGGCTCATTGGATTCATCTGGTTCACTAATCTCCAACCGGGGAAGAGATGTGACACTCATACCTTGATTATTTATTTATTGAGATACAGTACAGAATAGGCCATTCTGGCTCTTTGAAGCACCCAGCAATCCCCTGATTTAATCCTAGCCTAATTATGGGACAATTTACAATGAACAATTAACCTACCAACCGGCACGTCTTTGGACTGTGGTGGGAAGCCAGGGCACCCCGTAGAAAACCCACGAGGTCATGGGGAGAATGTACAAACTCCTTACAGGCAGTAGAGGGGATTGAGCCTGGGTCACTGGTCACTGGTACTGTAAAGCGTTGTCCTAACCACTACGCTACCTTGCGGCCCATAACCCGTATGTTACGGTAGACCTTTCCATGCCATTGACTTTTAACTGCCTCCTTAGTTCAGTGCAATGAATGATGACAATGAACACTGACATCCTGTGAAAAGCTTTAAAAAACACTGGACATTTCAAACACTGTCTGATATTGCAACTACTTGGTTTCATGTTTGTCTAGTACAATGTTAAGCAAGGCATATCACAATTTCAGCAACAAAAGCCTCATTACATTGTGTCTCCCTACAGATGACGTGCAGTCAGTGACTTGACAACCTTGAGAGTGTGAGAGATTGAATTCATATCTGCAGCAGGCACTAGTAGAAGAGTATATTCATGACTGCATCGGTTCTGCTTCATGCAGACATGCTGAGCTCATCAATATAATCAACTTTGCCTCCAACTTCCATCCTGCATTTAAATTCACTTGGTACATTTGTGACACTTTCCTCCCCTTTCTTGATCTCACTGTCTCCATCTCTGGAGACAAGCTTTTGTAAACCTACTGATTCCCATGACTATCTTGACTATACCCCTTCTCACCCTGTCCCTTCTCTAAGTTCCTTCAAATCCTCCCAATCTGTTCGAAGGACCAGGCTTTCCCTTCCAGGAGATTAGGTATGTCCTCCTTCTTCAAAGAGCAGTGTTCCCCTTCCTCCACCTTTACTGCTACTCTCAACTGTATCTCCTCCATTTCCCAACCATTCATACACACCCCATTTCCCGCCACCTTAACAGTAATAGCATTCCTCTAGTCCGGGGGTCGGCAACCCGCGGCTCCGGAGCCACATGTGGCTCTTTTACGTCTGTGCTGCGGCTCCCTGTTGCTTTGGGAAATAATTGGTTGTGGCGACCCTTTTCCTGGCACATCCGAACCTGCTCACAATTAGATAGCCTACGGGGGTTTGCGAGCACAGAGCTTTGGAGCCTCTGCGCCAGGGGGGGGCAGGTTGAGGGAGGCTTAAAAGTGAGGCTGAAGATTTCGAATAAAGTTTTTTCCTTCGACTGCAGTTACCGACTCCGTGTCGTAATTTTAGCGCTGCGTGTAGCACACCGCTACATGGTCAGTATTTAATTAAAATGTATTTTATGTTAGTTTGTTAGTTTTTGAAATGTAAATCTAAATTTGAAGATTATGGTGATCTTGTACAATCTAAATAAGACGTTGTGGCGACCCATTTCCTGACACATCCGAACCGGCTCACAATTAGCCAGCGTTCAGGCAAAGGGAGATAGCCTACGGGGGTTTGTGAGTACGTGTCTTTTGCAGCATCCGCGCCCATGGGGGGCGGGTTGAGGGAGGCTTAAAAGCAAGGCTGTTTAGTTCGAATAAAGCTATCTTTGACTGCAGTTTACTGACTGCGTGCAGCACACCGCTACAGCGTGTTTTTATCGCTGGCTGTCCAGAGGGGAGGTGCTGAAACGCTTTGTCGCGTGTCTGGAAGAAGTGAAAACTTTCCTGGGCAGCAAAGGGCTCAACTTTCCTGAGCTGGAACAGCCAGAGTGGCTGGAAAAGCTACACTTCATGGTAGACATGACAGCGCACCTGAACACGCTGAACACAGCTCTTCAGGGGTAAGGACGTACAGCCCTGCACATGTTGGAGGATGTTTTGGCATTCGAGCGCAAGTTGACGTTGCTTGCCAGAGATTTACAGAAAGGCACATTGTCTCACTTCCCCAATTTGAGAGAGTTCAAACAAGGTCACGACATGATAAATTCGGAGTATTTACATTCTGCAATCATCGCAATGCAAACATCGTTTGGGAAACGCTTCTGTGAGTTCAGAGAGGAAAAAAACACATTATCCTTCCCGGTCACTCCCCTAAGCATCGATCCATCCCTACTGAATACGACTGCATTGTCAGGTGTGAGTCAACCTGAACAAGTATGATAAATATTTTAATTGCCTATTATTTTACGTATATTCATATGTTTTCATTGTTCAGTGAAATAGTCCTTTTATTTTTCAGGTTGACAGCTGGCTGACGTTATTTTTGGTTTGCTGCTGGCGGCAAATTTAAGTTTGGCGTTTTTCATAAATACAAGAAGGACTCAAATAGACGTTGAGTATTTTACTTAAAAATAACCTTCAACCCAACGTCTTTTTTTCGGAGTTCAAAATGTTTTTGTTGCATGCAGAAATGTAATTTCGTTTTCTCTGCAGGAGTTCATCAATTTCATAAATGCAACACATTATAGTTTGTTTATACACAGCATAAAAAAAACAAAACGTTGTATGCAGTGTTATTTCATTTTAAATGTCAAACGGGTTTTGCGGCTCCCAGTGTTTTCTTTTCTGTGGGAAACGGGTCCAAGTGGCTCTTTCAGTGGTAAAGGTTGCTGACCCCTGCTCTAGTCCTTACCATGAGCCTCTGCATCTAACACATCATTTTCTGCAACTACCATCATCTCCAAACCTCCCACTTTCTGCAGGGATCCCTAACCATGATTCCCATATCTGTTCATCCCTCCCCACTAATCTTCCTCTCAACACTTATCCCTGCAACCAGCCAAAGTTCTACAACTATCCATTCACATCTATTCTGAGTCCCAGATCAAAGGCATTCAAATCTGGAGATCAAGAATGCTACAAGAGGTGTAGTGATGATCTCTGGAAAGCCACCTATTTGGCCAAGTGGAAATTCTGGATTAGCCTGGAATTAACAAGGGATGCTCAACAGCTGTGGTAGCGTTTGAATGTATTGGAGTATAAAAGTATAAATTTTGCTGTGTAACCAAAACTATGAAGTCAGTTTTGAAACTTGCTATTTGATATGTATGTACCCAATTTAGTAGGAGAATGAAATCTTAAGAATGTAGAAGACAATGGTGAGTTAATGAGAAGTAGCTAAAGAGATGTAGATTAGAACATAATTAAGTCACATAATCCTAGGACTACTATTTGCTATGCATGTATCCTAAAAATGTAGAAGACAATGCTGTGTTAATGAGAGGTAGCTAAAGAGATGTAGATTAGAACATTGGTCAGTTCTGAGTTTGCTATTATTTTGCTCAGTTCTGAGTTTGCTATTTGATATTATGTACCCAATTTAGTAGGAGAATGAAATCTTAAGAATGTAGAAGACAATGGTGTGTTAATGAGAGGTAGCTAAAGAGATGTAGATTAGAACATGATTAAATCAATGGGTAAAAACAATAGGGGCAAAAGATGTATGTGTGGTACGTGTAATACGCAACTATATATCGATTACATATGCTAATGCAACTGGACCAGGAGATTGCTATAAAAAATGCTGTGTCCGAAGGATTGGTGGGCAATCAGCGACTAGCTCAATGACTGTCTCAGCTTTGATTTGCAAATTAAAGTTTAACCCTTCTTGAAGAATCCTCTGTGTCTCTTGGTCATTTCTGGGGCACGAGAAACCACGACAAATGCCATAACTTCCCACAAAGTTAAATCTTGCAACATGGGAGACAGCAGAGCTCCACTTCCAGATTACCTCAATGCCTTCTAAGCTCACTTTGAGCAGCAAAACAGGGAGGAAACATGGTAAACCCCCTTGTCTCCGGATGATACTTTGGTCTCAGTATCTGAAGATGACGTGTGGGCTGCCTTCAAAAGAGTGAATCCAAGGAAGGGATCCGGTCCAGATGGAGCACCTGGCCGAGAAACCACGACAAAATTGGCGACCGCGGCAGGACTGGAAAGAGACCCGCGGAAAGGAAACGGCAGATTGGGGATGCTTCCCAGTCCTCCAGGGACCCCCACAAGGCTAACAGAATTAAGGGTGCACCCAAACAAAAGGTAAGCGCTTTTGCGACAATTTGGACTAAGAATTCTGTTGGCTTTGGGGAAGTCTTGGAGTCTCAGAAGTGTGGAACCACTGCCGAAGGGTCTCTCCGGTCCAAAGAATCTGGCAGAATTGGGGGATGACAGGAGGCTCAGAGGATTGATCAAGAACACTGCAGTGAAGGTAAGTACAAATAAGTTAATAAGAAGTTAAGTTAAGAAAAAGTCCATGCGGTGTTGGTAAATCCCTGTGGGTACTGCTTTGTATGCAACGAAGGGCTGAACGGGCAGGGAAAGGAAAATAGAATAGAATTAGAGTAGAAAATCCTTGTGGATACCGCCTTAAGAGATAAGGGTCTGAACAGGGGAGGTGTTGGTAAATCTCTGTGGGTACCGCTTCGTATGAAACAAAGGGCTGAATGGGCAGGGAAAGGAAAATAGACTAGGCGTAAAATTAGAGTAAGTTTATGTCAGAAACACACTGAGTCTCAGCAATTTGCAGAACGGTAAACTTTATTTTTCGAGTCTGCAGAGTCGGACCCAACCAGCTCCTGCTAGATTGAGTCCGAATTACACTTTGCACAGTTTTTTTATACCCTACTTGTTTACGACTTTGTGAGTTGCACCCATGTGAGGTGCAGACATTCTTCCTTAATCTCATTACAAAATTACAAATGTGACTACCCTTTGGCCCACTTATCAGCCTCAGTGCATTAACACCATTATTGTTCAACCGTTAAGCATGTCTTCCCGTTACCCGTATCGCTTCTTTAATCAGCAAGCTATTGTTTCATCCTGATTTTGCAAATTGGTTTATACATTGCCCTGCAAGTTGCTTTGCACGTTCTTTCTGGTGGCAGCACATTCTAAATGGACTCCTTAAGAATCATTTCTCTCAATCCACCCTTTTTCTTTTTAGAACGTGCTATCAGTTGGGCTTTTGCCACGGGTTTACATAGGCTTCTTCCTCTAGCTCTATTTCCCTTTGTAGGAGTACCTGAACAGGATCAGCTGGGGCCCCTGGTTGCATGACTTGTCTTGCCACCCGAGCTACTAGCTCCCGCAAGCAGGGGATCAGACATGGTAGCAGAAGGAGGACCATCAATCCCCCTCCTATAACCCCTAAAGCGGTTCGCCACCAGCCTCCTTTCAACCATCCGTCCAGCCAGTCCCAATACCCCAGCGGCTTCCAGGTCTGTACCGGCACGTGGGCCAGTTTCCTTATTTTATCTGATATTTTTTGAACCACCTTTCCGTTGTCATCTATCTTTAAGCAGCAGTTGGTTAGATTAAACTTTCCACATACTCCTCCTTTTTGTTGTAGTCATAACATTTCTCGTTTACATGCGAGTGTGATACAAAGGACCCTGGAAAAACCGTCATGCCCACCCTTACCATCGTCCTGCACTTATCACATCCCCCTTCAGCGCTTCTCAACAATAGCAGTATATACATTACAGTCCCAAAGTTCATTCTGTCCGTCTTTTAAGCTTTAGCACCATTGGGTCTTCTCCCTGGACGCAAGTCCATTCTGCACCTTCTTCGGGCTTTACGGGTCCCTTGATTCTCGCGGCGTGGGTCCACCCTTTTTCTTTTGTCCTTACTGCGGCTTCGGTGGTCAGTAGCACCTGGAATGGGCCTTCCCACTGCGGCTGTAACTTCTCTGGCTTCCAAGTCTTAATCAGGACCCAGTCACCGGGCTGAGTTCGGTGGAGTGCGAAGTCCAGAGGTGGGGTTTGTGCGAGTAACCCCTTCCTGCGCAATTCTGCAAAAGAACGAGACAGTGCCTGTAAATAGTCCCTTACAAAGACATCTCCCCCTTGCAGGGAAGGATAGCCCTCCACCTTGTTCCAATATGGAAGGCCAAACAACATTTCATAAGGGGATACTCCTATATCTTTTCGAGGAGCCGTGCGGATTCTTAGTAGGGCCAGGGGTAGACACTTGGTCCAGGGTAGCTTGGTTTCCATCATCAGTTTTGTCAATTGCGTCTTCAAAGTGCTGTTCATCCTCTCGACTCTTCCTGAGCTCTGAGGGTGCCAGGGGGTGTGCAGCTTCCACTAGATTCCTAAGGCGTCACAGATTAGCTGGTGTGTTTTTGAGGCAAAGTGTGTTCCCCTATCTGAATCAATAGACCCCATTATTCCATATCTCGGGACTATATTTTCTAATAGGATCCGTGCCACTGTAGGGGCGTCCGCTTTAGTGGTTGGGAATGCTTCCACCCACCGAGTGAAGTGATCCACAATTACTAACAGGTACTTCCATCTCTGAACTTGTGGTAGTTCCGTAAAGTCTATTTGGATCCGATGGAACGGTCGGACGGCTAGTGTTTGTCCCCCCTTATGGGTGGCACGCATCATTTTCTTGTTTACCTTTTGGCAGGTGTAACAGCCCCACACCTCCTGTTGAGCTAGTGTGAATATCCCTTTACAAACATAGTCCCTTAGGATAGTGTCGCACATAGCTTGCACTCCCCAATGGCTTTGTTGGTGTAGTTGTTGCAGTATATGACGAGTTACTTCCTTATTCAGTACTTGCCGTCCATCGGGGGTCTTCCACTCGCCTTCTGATGTTTGTCGGGCTCCCAGCTGGCTCATAGCGTCTATTTCTACTTGGGTGAAGACTGGTAGTTTGTTAAGCCCTTCCCTTATTGGTATCAGGGTTAGAAGTCGGACCGTTTTTTCCATTGCTGCCCGCTTGGCTTCTTCATCTGCGAGCCGGTTTCCTATTGCTTCCGGGGCTGTTCCTCGTTGATGTCCTGGAACGTGAACCACTGCAATTTCTTGAGGTAGTGTTAGAGCTTCCAGAGTCATGCTTATCATTTGTTCGTGAGCTAATTCCCTTCCCCTGGCTGTTATCAACCCCTGTTCTTTCCAAATCTTTCCGAAGGTGTGTACCACTCCATAGGCATACTTAGAATCGGTGTATATAGTGCCTATTTTGTTTCTTAACAGTTGCAGTCCCCTCTGCAAGGCATATAGTTCACAAGACTGGGCTGACCAATTACCTGGGAGCCGGCCGGACTCCACCGTCTCCCTAGTCCTCCCGTCTATAATAGCATATCCACTGTGTCGTACCCCATTGATGCATCTGGAGGAGCCGTCGATATATAGTTCCTCGCCTTCAATTAGGGGAACTTCTTGTAGATCTTCCCTACTTTTTGTCTGAAGGTCTGTTAGCTCCACGCAGTTATGCTCGGTTTCCTCCCCTGTTGATTCCCCGTATAAGAACTGTGCCAGGTTACAACTATTGTTCCTTTCAAAGCTTACATCATCCCCGACCATCAGAATGGTTTCGTATTTCAGTATGCGAGAGTCCGTCAACCACCGCTGAGCTTTTTGGGCTAAAAGGGTGCTAACGGAGTGCGGGGTATACACAGTCATTCTTCCCCCAAAGGTTAATTTCCGTGCTTCTTCTACTAGTATGGCTGCTGCCGCTACGGCTTGTATGCACGTCGGCCATCCCCGGGATACCGGGTCTAACATTTTTGATAAAAAGGCCACAGGTTGCCGCTTTCCTCCTTTTTCTTGGGTTAGTACTCCTAACGCAGTTCCTTCATTGTTTGTTGCATACAGCTGAAAGGGCTTTTCCAGTGATGGCAGTGTTAATACCGGGGCCCGAATTAGTTGCCCTTTTATTTTCCTGAACTTCTGTTCTTCTTCTTCGGTCCAGCTGATTATTCCCCGGTCTTCCTTTGCCAATTTGTCGTACATAAACTTCACCAGGGAGGTATAATTCTCTATCCAAATCCGGCAATAGCCCACTAAGCCCAGAAATTGTCTTATTTCCTTCTTTGTCCTGGGAAGCGGTATTTTAGTTATTCCCGCTATTCTTTCTGGGATTATTTGGCGGTGCCCTTTACTGACTCTGTGTCCGAGATATGTTATTTCCTTCTCGACAAATTGCAGTTTCTTCTTGGACACCCGCAATCCTTTTTCTCCTAGGTAATTCAGGAGTCTTATAGTATCGTCTCGCACTACCTCCTCTGCTGGTCCCGATAGTAGTAGGTCATCGACATACTGTAATAGTTGGTTCTTTTCGGTACAATGGAATCCAGCCAATACTTGCTCCAGTACCTGTTCGAATAGGTTTGGGGACTCCGTGAACCCTTGGGGCAAGACGGTCCACCGGAGTTGCTTCTTCCGCCCAGTGAATGGATTTTCCCATTCAAATGCGAACATATCTCGGCTACCTTCCTCCAACGGGCAACTCCAAAAGGCATCTTTTAGATCTATCACACTGAACCATTCATGTTCAGGAGGTATTTTGCTCATTAATGTATAGGGGTTAGGCACTACCGGGTATCGTGTTTGGACTACCGCATTTAAGCCTCTCAGATCTTGAACCATTCGATACGTGCCGTCGGGCTTTCGGACCGGTAGGATGGGGGTATTAAAGGGTGACATACATTCTTCCAGGAGTCCATCTGATACTAACGTCTCAATTACAGGTTGTAATCCCCTCCTCCCTTCCATGGCAATGGGATATTGCTGTCTTCTCTCTTCTGCTTGTTTGTCCCACTGTGGGTCGTTTACTGGAAATTTCCGGTCCCCCGGTAACTCATTCGGCTGTTCCCTTCCCCAAATTGATATTGCAGCTTGTCGTATCATTTGCCTCTCTTGTGCAGAAAATAGCGTTCCCATAATCGCATGCATTTCTTCCCAAGTGTAAACATTAGGTCCTAAGAATTGATCCAACTGTTCTGCCAGTCCCATTGGATCTTCTAATAAAGTTTTCATATCTTTCTTAAATCCTCGTACTTCGGTACTTGTCAGAGGGACGTTTACAAATCCTGTTCCTCCCCGTTCTCCTCCCATTGGAACCTCTCGAAGGGGACACAGCTGTACCTCTTCCTTTTTTAATTCGTCTTTCTTTTTCTTATCTGCTCCTGTCACACTCCTTGTTTCGATCCTTGCTTTTGCTTTTTCCCTAACATCCCTCTCCGGGTCTATTTCTTCTGTTTTTTCACTTTCTTCATGTCCTCCCTCTGCTCCCGCAAGGGGCGCAGAAGGCTGGACATAGGGAGGGGGTAAATGATCGAGTGGGTCCCACTTCCGCTCCCCTTTAATGCCCAATTTAAAACTCTTTGTTGTTACTCCTGGCCAGGGAGCCCAACAAAAAGCATAAGCAATTTCTTCCGGTTTTACATTTGGTTTTGAATTAACGTAAATGTTTAAGGCTTGTTGTACCCAATCCTCCTCAGACCCAAGCCGCGGCCACCAGACCGCAGGTTTTTCTATCGGCTGTTTCGACCAAATTAAACAGTACTGTATCATTTTTTTCTTTTGTTTCCCTTTTAGTCTTCCACATCCCCAATTCTCAAACATTCTACCGAGGGGGCTATCAGGAGGAACCCCCGGGTATGGTCCCGGTCTTCTCCGTCTCCTCTTTCTTTTTAGAGCCACCCCCTCCCATCTTATTCCGCTCTTACTTAATCCCGCACCCTTCTACTGCAACAGTAGGCACTTTACCCGGTGCGTCCCAAGGACTTTTATCAGGAGGACCCCCGGGTAGCGATCCCGGTCTTCTCCGTCCTTACTTATTCCCGCACCCTTCTACTATAATAGTAGGCTCTTACCCGGTGCGTCCTGGGGACTTCCAGTACCAGGTACTGTCCCCTTCTCCCCGTTTACCGCTCTGCGCTGTCCGGATATCACTCGCTCAAGCCGCGCTGGAGCGACGAGCAAGGAGTCAGGGACCGCCAAACTCGGCGGGGTGCACCGTCTCCGATGTCCTTCCTCGTGTCCACCGCGGCCGGAGTGTGGATCCCGGACGAGCCCCCACGTTGCCAGAAACACACTGAGTCTCAGCAATTTGCAGAACGGTAAACTTTATTTTTCGAGTCTGCAGAGTCGGACCCAACCAGCTCCTGCTAGATTGAGTGCCGAATTACACTTTGCTCAGTTTTTTATACCCTACTTGTTTACGACTTTGTGAGTTGCACCCATGTGAGGTGCAGACATTCTTCCTTAATCTCATTACAAAATTACAAATGTGATTACCCTTTGGCCCACTTATCAGCCTCAGCGCATTAACACCGTTATTGTTCAACCGTTAAGCATGTCTTCCCGTTACCCGTATCGCTTCTTTAATCAGCAAGCTATTGTTTCATCCTGATTTTGCAAATTGGTTTATACGTTGCCCTGCAAGTTGCTTTGCACGTTCTTTCTGTGGCAGCACATTCTAAATGGACTCCTTAAGAATCATTTCTCTCAGTTTAGTTAAGAAAATGTCCACGTGGTGTTATAGGAAGAAAAAGTCCACGTGGTGTTATAGGAAGAAAAAGTCCATGTGGTGTTAGACTAGGACTAGGTGTAGAATTAGAGTAAATAATATTGTCCAGTAAACAAACTGAATCTCTGAAATACCTTAAAAAGAGAGAATAACATGACAGGTAAAGGAACGGCAGTAGAGATTCTGAGCAAAAATTCCCGTTAATTAAAAATGAGATCACAAAAACTTCAGAAAAATGGGAAAATAGAACCAAAAACCTGGTCACATAGTGGCCAAGAGAAGGAATGTTTGATGTAAGTTTGTGCGAAGAAATGGAGGGACTAATTAAAAATTACAAACCAGAAGATAAATCTAAGAAAAGCGGGCAAAAAAGAGAACGAGAAATGGAAGTGCTAAAACTCTTCAGAACGGAGGGAGAAAGGCTGAGGAGGACAGGTAGAATATTGATTACAAGCGAGGAAGACACAAAGGTGCTGGAGAAACAGCCTGTTAGAGAGAGAGGAAGGTACAGTGAGAAGCTGGCTTCAGCTCCGTACCCAGATGCGAAAGAAACAGAAAAACCCCCTCCCTATAATGAGGAAGGAACCCCTAAGCAGTGCCCACTGCTGATGGGAACAGTAAACATGCAGGGAGAAGTCCAAGTTTGGGATAATGAGGAGGGAAAAAAAACAATACGAGAAGGAAAAAGCAGTGATATGGAAGGAGATACAGGCAGAAAGGATAAAGATAGAACAGGTACAGAGAGAAATGGGAGAAGAGATTGAACGGATGAAATACTTGAGAGAGGAAAAGGAGTATGAGGAGTATCGGTTATACTATAGAAATAAACAGACTAGAAAAGAAAGTGGCTCATCAGGGCAGGAAGAGATGAGGCATTCAAGAAGAAGTGGAAAAAAGATAGGAGATGACAGTCTTGGAGAAACACAAGAGAGAATGGAATCAAACACGAGTAAGGATCATGAGGAGTCCCTGCCACAAGTGTACAGACACGGACAGGAAGAAAGGGAAGGTGACTCACTGGAGGAGCAAGAGTTAAGTGGAGAGAGAGAGGATGTGAGAATTTGTGGGGAAGAGGTAGGAGGCAGAAGCCCAGAAGAGCAGAAGGAGGCGGTAGGGAAGCGACTTGCGGAAGTAGAGAGAGAGCCAGATAATTTACTGAGAGGGGATTGCCAGAGGAGATGTGAAAAATACTCCAGGGACCAACCAAGTATTGAATCAAGACAGAAAGGAAGGACTCCACAGGGAGACCGAGGGAAGAAGAGGACCCCAGAGAAATTTGTGTGGGAGGCAGTAAAGACATACCCTGAGACAGATGGGGAGTCAGGCGAGGAGGAGAGCCAGGGCAGGTGGGAAGAAGGAGGAAGAATGATGCCATTGTTAGTAAAAGGATCAGGACAAGTGCAGTATATCCCTTGGGGATCCCAGGACCTAGAAGGGCTGAAAAACTGCCCAATCTACATGAAGGAGCAGGGAAATGGATTAGAGCCTTTGAAGAAGAAACAGCGGGACGATTATTGGCTATGGGAGATTTGAAGGCACTGTTGATAAGGTTGATGGGAACCTCCAAATTTAACGAACTAATGGAAATGGCTGCCACAGTAAACTCGAACGACCCAAGAACTGATGGAGATGGGTTTGACAGAGTGAGGCAGAGGGTATGGCAGGCCCTCAGAAAGCTTTATCCACCCAAAGTGGACCCCAAAGCCTTAAAAGGGGATCCACTGGGAGACACTGAAAACCCAGCAGCCTACGTAAGAAACCAGTTGAAAAGGTGGAGACTGGAGACTGAGCAAGGGGTGGAGAATAGCTTATTTATGACCTCACTGTTCTGACATAGCATTTTGGATGCAATGCCTCCACAAGTAAAATCCAAACTGGAGGAAGTGGTTGGGCTGACATCAATGACCCCACAAGAATTTAGAGACCACGTAGTCCATGCGGTTGAGAAATACCGGAAAGACAAACGAAGGTTGGCTGAGCAGCAGGAAGAGGTGCAAAGAAAGTTAATACAAATGCAGCTCGAAGAACTCAAAAAGAAGGAAAAAGAGAAAAACAAAAAGATGCTGCCAGCAACCACCGGTCCAAGTACAGCCATCGAACTGGACAAAGCACTGCTATATGGAGGAACCGATCATACTGTAAGACAAGGGCTGGAAAACCCCATGCCAATAATCGTCTTTGGAGGAGCATTCCCACAAATGCCTTATCAGGAACAGACTAAATTCAAACAGCCCAGACAGGACTGGAAGTTCCAAGGAGGGGGACAGAGGAGCTATGGGCAGAGGGGACCAGTGAGGAAACAGGGGGAAAGAGAGGTAGAGAGATTGTGCTGGGAATGTAATCAGCCAGGTCACATGAGAAGAGATTGTCCATTTACACCATGGCCTGTCACACACCAGCAGGAACCGATAAGAAGGGAACTAAAGTTTAGCCAAGGACCAGCCCCCACAGGCCCAAGTGGATCTGCGAACCCCTATGCAAGGTATTAGGGTTGCCCCGAGAACTTGAGTGGGAAGGGACATTACCCAATGATAACAAGGGAGGCAGACGAGGAACCCACTGTTAGAAGGACAACTGACACCAATGATGATAGATACTGAAGCCACGTACACTTGCGTACAGCCACAGTATGCCCTTCACCTTCCCCTGTCAGGAAAGTTTATTAAGACGGTAGGGTTCTCGGGGAAAACACAGTTGACACAGTACATGGCTCCAGTGCGGTTGAGAACAGGAAATAAAGAAATTGTTTTGCCGGTGCTAGTATTTAAAGGAACTCCAATTAAGTTGTTAGGCAGAGATGCCTTATTGAAACTGGAATTAAAATTAGAATGCACCAGAAATGGGCTAAGTGTGGGAAGAGCAGGGGCTCAATTGATAGTTCGAGAAGACAAGAAGGCTAATGTCTTTTGGATAGGAGACATCGCAGATCAGATTCAGGAAACCTGGGAAAAATGGAAAAAGGGCGTGCCGGCTATATTACCCAGGGCTGTAATGCCCAAATCTGAGCTACATTGTACAGTGATTTTTGATGAGACTCAGAACAGGGAGTTAGAGGAGAAATGGCACCTGGAGGCATGTACCTAGCAGCGCCTGGAAGGGGAGGCTGTGATAATTGGAAAGCAAGGGGCAGCTTTACAAGTTAAGTGGAACACCTTTTTAGAAAAATGGTACAGGATACCGGAGGCTGCGCCCCACGTAACGTTGTTGGTAAACATGGGATATCAGTCTAAAGACTTAGGACCCTTAGTTAAGAGTGCTGAAACCGTAACAGTGTGGAGGAAAATCACGCCAGAGGTGTGGATATCAGAAGACAACAATTGCATTAAAATAATGGTAAGTGTAGATATGGTGGGGACAGAGAGAGAGGTCAAAATAACTCCCCAACCACACATGCCCTTGCTGGGAAAGGAAAGAGGCCAGCAGAAAGATAAAAGATTAGATGAGTTGCCATCTATTCTGTGGTCACAGCATGACACGGACGTAGGGAAAATAAAAACAGCTAGTCCGGTGGAAATAAGGCTGAAAAGGGGAGCAATTCCACCCAGGAGACCACAATACCCTCTAAGACCAGAAGCAGAAGAGGGAATAGCATCGACAGTGCAGGGGTTGCTTGAAATAGGGGTGCTTAAAAGAACAAACAGTCCATGCAACACCCCGTTGCTGCCGGTCTTGAAAGCAGATAAATCTAAGTGGAGATTGGTGCATGACTTGCGAGCAGTAAATGATGTGGTAGAGGACTGGCCAGCGGTAGTCCCCAACCCACACACGCTATTGACTAATTTTCCCAGAAGCAAGTTACTTTTCAGTGATTGATTTGTGTTTGGCTTTCTTCAGCATTCCTCTAGCCCAGGGGTCGGCAACCCGCGCCTCTTTCATCTCTGTGCTGCGGCTCCCTGTGGCTCTGGAAAATAAATGACGAGTATTTAATTAAAATGTATTTCATGTTAGTTTGTTAGTTTTTGAAATGTAATTCTAAATTTGAAGATTATGGTGATCTTGTACAATCTAAATAAAATGTGTTTTTTGTCGCTATTAATATACGTCACCACTGCCAATGCCTGACACCCGCCAGTGCACGATTTCTTTAATTTTTCGATCCAAGGTAGGCTAACTATGGAGAATTCTAAAAAAAGAAAAGTGACTGAAGAAAACAGAACGTTTAATGATACGTGGGCAGATTCATTTGCTTTCACTGCTGACGAGACTGGTTTACCGGTATGCTTAATATGCAATGAGAAACTAGCAAACAACAAAAAGTCAAATGTCGCAAGACATTTCCAGGATAAACACGCAGCTTTTGCTCAAAAGTATCCGGATGGAGATGAGAGAAAAAAGCGTTTCGGAACTGATGCGGAAGGTTGATCTGAGCAAAAATCATTTCAAGAATTCGATGAAGTCTGGAAAATCAACGACATATGCTAATTTTGTTGACGCTCAGGAAATAGTCAGGCACGGGAAGCAGTTTACAGATGGTGAATATATAAAAGAATCTTTCATTAAAATTTCAGAACATCTATTCATGGACTTTAAAAACAAGAGTGAAATTGTGCAGAAAATCAGGGATATGCCCCTCTCTGCAAAGACTGTCAAAGACAGAACCATAAAAATGGCAGAAGACATCACAAGACAGCAAATTAAAGACATCAATTCAGCTGTGGCCTACTCGATTGCCTGTGACGATTCTAAAGACAAAGGTGATATTGAACAAATAGCGCTGTTCTGCCGGTATGTAAACTCTGCCGGGCCACAGGAAGAAATGATTGAGTTGATACCTCTAAAAGGTCAAACACGGGGGGAGGACATCTGTGAGGATGTCTTGTATTGTTTAAGAGCCAAAGGAATAAAGACCACCCACCTGGTGTCAGTAGCTACTGATGGGGCACCAAGTATGACAGGAGTGAAGAAGGGATTTGTGGCTTTACTGCAGAAGTCACTGGACAGAAAGCTGCTGACTTGTCACTGCATCTTGCACCAAGAGGCACTGTGCACTCAAACATTTCCTCCGGAATGCATAGAAGTAATGGATTTTGTCATTCAGATTGTCAATAAAATAATGGCAAAAAGTTTAAATCACCGTCAATTCCATTTGTTACTGGACGAGCTGGAAAGCGCATATTCTGATCTCCTGCTGCACAACAAAGTCCGGTGGCTGTCCAGAGGGAAGGTGCTGAAACACTTTGTCGCGTGTCTGGAAGAAGTGAAAACTTTCCTGGGCAGCAAAGGGCTCACCTTTCCTGAGCTGGAACAGCCAGAGTGGCTGGAAAAGCTACACTTCTTGGTAGACATGACAGAGCACCTGAACACGCTGAACACAGCTCTTCAGGGGAAAGGACGCACAGCCCTGCACATGTTGGAGGATGTTTTGGCATTCGAGCGCAAGTTGACAGTGCTTTCCAGAGATTTACAGAAAGGCAAATTGTCTCACTTCCCCAATTTGAGAGAGTTCAAACAAGCTCACGACATGATAAATTCGGAGTATTGACATTTTGCAATCATCGCAATGCAAACATCATTTGGGAAACGCTTCTGTGAGTTCAGAGAGGAAAAAAACACATTATCCTTCCCGGTCACTCCCCTAAGCATCGATCCATCCCTACTGAATACGACTGCATTGGCAGGTGTGAGTCAACCTGACCTTGAGATGGAACTGGCCGACATAGCCGACAAAGACATATGGGTGTCCAGGTTTAGACGCTTGACAGCAGACCTTGAAGATGTTGCCCGTCAGAAGGCCGTTTTTGCTCAGAATCACAAATGGAGTGATATTGAAAACCTCCCCAACCGGACAAACTTGTGTTCGTAACATGGAATGCTATCCCCGACATTTATGTAAACATTAAAAAGTATGCGCTTGGAGTCCTGTCGATCTTTGGATCCACATATGTATGTGAGCAGGTGTTCTCCAACATGAACTTTATTAAAAACAAACATCGCGCACGCCTCACAGATGACAGCTTGTGATCCTGTGTAAAGATGAAGGTGATGTCATACAGCCCTGATGTGCAGACGCTGTGCGCTGAGGTCCAGGAGCAGAAATCCCATTAACCAACTATGATAAATATTTTAATTGCCTATTATTTTACGTATATTCATATTTTTTCATTGTTCAGTGAAATAGTCCTTTTATTTTTCAGGTTGACAGCTGGCTGACGTTATTTTTGGTTTGCTGCTGGCGGACAATTTAAGTTCGGCATTTTTCATAAATACAAGAAGGACTCAAATAGACATTGAGTATTTTACTTAAAAGTAATCTTCAACCCAACGTCTTTTTTTTCGGAGTTCAAAATATTTTTGCTGCATGCAGAAATGTAATTTCGTTTTCTCTGCAGGAGTTCACCGATTTCATAAATGCAACACATTATAGTTTGTTTATACATAGCAGAAAGGCAAAAAAAAAAGCATTGCATGCAGTGTTATTTCATTTTAAATGTCAAACGGGCTTTGTGGCTCCCAGTGTTTTCTTTTCTGTGTGAAACGGGTCCAAATGGCTCTTTCAGTGGTAAAGGTTGCCGACCCCTGCTCTAGCCGATCAGAGTCAGTATCTGTTTGCATTTACTTACAGAGGTGCTCCGTATACCTATACCAGAATGCTGCAAGGATTTAAACATTCACCACACATTTTTAATCAGGTGTTGAAGGCAGACCTAGAGGGCATGCCATTGGAAAGTACATTGTTACAGTATGTGGATAACCTGTTGATTTGCTCCCACAGTGAGGAACAGTGTGAGCAGGACACTATAACTGTTAGAGAAGCTGGCGCACGGAGGACATAAAGTTTCCAAAAAGAAACTGCAATTTTGCACGCAGCAAGTGGAATACTTAGGCAGGGTAATATCCAAGGGAGTGAAGGCGATAGCACCAGATCAGATTGAGGCAATAACTAAGGCCCCCAAACCCCAGACTGTAGGGCAGATGATGACGTTTTTGGGAATGGCAGGATACAGCTCAGATTGGATAGGAGAATATGCTGAGATTGTGGCACCTTTGAGAAAGATAACGAAAGAAGCAGGACATACAAATTTGAAAAACGGCTTACAGTGGAATGCAGAGGCGGAGATAGCTTTCAATACTATTAAGCAGGAATTGCAGTCAGCACCAGCATTAGCTTTGCCTGACTACGAGAAGGCTTTTCATTTGTATGTATCCAACCGTCAGGAGGGTTATGTCACAGCTGTTCTAACACAAGAGACAGGCATAGGAAATGCAAAGCAGCTGATAGCATACTACAGTACGAGACAAGATGAGGTGGCTCAGGGGTATCCACCCTGTTATCAGGGATTGGCGGCGCTGTACCATGCATATGAAAAGGCATCATCTGTAACCCTGGGCTATCCTGTGACTCTGTACACACACCACAAAGTAGCAGAATTGCTGGAAAGAGGGAAATTTGTGCTGACGCCAGCCAGGATAGCAGCGTATCAGATGCTATTGACATTTCCAGATATAACTATACAGAGATGCACTGCCAGTAATATAGCCGATTATGTCCCTTTAGACTAGTGGTCGGCAACCCGCGGCTCCGGAGCCTCATGCTACTCTTTCATCTCTGTGCTGTGGCTCCCTGTGGCTCTGGAAAATAAATGATGAGTATTTAATTAAAATGTATTTCATGTTAGTTTGTTAGTTTTTGAAATGTAATTCTAAATTTGAAGATTATGGTGATCTTGTACAATCTAAATAAAACGTGTTTTTTGTCGCTATTAATATATGTCACCACTGCCAATGCCTGACACCCGCCAGTGTGCGATTTCTTTAATTTTTCGATCCAAGGTAGGCTAACTATGGAGAATTCAAAAAAAAAGAAAAGTGACTGAAGAAAACAGAACGTTTAATGATACGTGGGCAGATTCGTTTGTGTTCACTGCTGACGAGACTGGTTTACCGGTATGCTTAATATGCAATGAGAAACTAGCAAACAACAAAAAGTCAAATGTCGCAAGACATTTCCAGAATAAACACACAGACTTTGCTCAAAAATATCCGGTTGGAGATGAGAGAAAAAAAGCCGTTTCGGAACTGATGCGGAAGGTTAATCTGAGCAAAAGTCCTTTCAAGAAGTGGATGAAGTCTGGAAAATCAACTACATATGCTAGTTTTGTTGCCTCTCAGGAAATAGTCAGGCACGGGAAGCAGTTTACAGATGGTGAATATATAAAAGAATCTTTCATTAAGATTTCAGAACATCTATTAACGGACTTTAAAAACAAGAATGAAATTGTGCAGAAAATCAGGGATATGCCCCTCTCTGCAAAGACTGTCAAAGACAGAACCATCAAAATTGCAGAAGACATCACAAGACAGCAAATTAAAGACATCAATTCAGCTGTGGCCTACTCGATTGCCTGTGACGAGTCTAAAGACAAAGGTGATATTGAACAAATAGCGCTGTTCTGCCGATATGTAAACTCTAACAACTCTAACTGTTGGAATACCCACAGAAGTTAGCTCAGACAATGGTTCAGCTTTTATCCAGAAAGTGGTCAAACTGGTACTACAGGCGCTGAGGATAAAGCAAAGATTTGGATGTGTATACCACCCTCAGTTGCAGGGCATGGTAGAGAGAATTAATGGAACCCTGAAAGCCAAACTAAACAAAATTTGTGCAGACACTAAACTTAATTGGGTCGATGCTTTACCGTTAGCATTGATGAGTTACCGCATGCAAACTAATCAAATGACATGCCTGACACCGCATGAGATGCTCACTGGGAGGCCCATGCCAGTGCCCCAGTGGAGAGGGCCGTATAAGGGACCTAGTTTGGAACAATTGGAAATAGAATTGAAACAATACATGCAGCAGCTAACTATGAAACATAGGTCTATTTATGCCCAGGAAAAACAGAAAGAGCCGGAGACCATACAAGGGGAAGGACCGATCAAACCAGGAGACCAGGTTTACGTGCGAGTTTTTCAGAGAAAGTGGAACGAGCCAAGAAGGGAAGGACCCTTTACGGTGACCAAGGCATCACCCACCACAGTTCAGGTAGAAGGACGCTCCACCTGGTACCATCTGAACCACTGCACGAGGGCAGTCCTGCAAGGGCAATCAGGTGAAGTGTCCGAGGTAAGTGATGTGGAAGAGCAGTTAGTGGGAGACAGACAGGGGGAACAAGAAGCTGACACTGCACCTCAGGAGTTTGATCAATTGGTAAGGGAAATTTTTGATTCTGAGGACGGGCCTCAAGACCCCCAGGATGTGGTGGTGGATAGTAGGGCTTCTTCAGATAATGGGGATGAGCTGGGAACGACCAGCCGTGCCCCTGGGGACAGAGCACCCACATACTCCAGTGCAGACTTGGGAACCATTAGTGGGGCAGATATGGAATGGGACTAGTAACCTGCAGAAAAGAAGTAAAAGCAGCACAACACTTACCTCCTGGCCATGGTTACAGACACCTACTAATCAGTGGTATCAATGGACAACTTACACGGCAGGAATGATGAAGAGACAGAATTGTTACCTGTGCTCAAGGGAAAGCCCCATTCAGAATGTAGTTCCCATGCCTTATAACCCCTCCACTTGCATGCGGTGGCGAAGAGAGCACAGGGAACAATGTGAGCAACGATGTTCAGTTCCAGTTAGGGCTTGTCACAGGAGGATTTGTGTTAACACGGATCCTTGTTATCAAAACTGTCTGAACAATGAACCAATGTGCCCATATTGGTGTATGTTATATCAGGCGTCCTCGCAGTTTGACCAAAACAAGCTTGCCTATCACTGTAATTATAGCAGACCCTGGGCTATAAATAAAAGAAGCCAGACACCTACACTGCAACAGCTTATAATGCAAGACCATCTGAATTATGAATGTTTCATGCGGGTGGGCACTCACCCGGTTGGCCACTTCCGAGGCAACTGCACTCAGATGTGTGATATAACCCCAGGAAAAAGACACTTGACGGGTTCCCCTCCTCCTGAGGGTGCAATGGACTCTCAGACTATCCCATTAGCAGACACTTGGTGGCTGTGCAGACAGGAAGGTGGTCTGGGATCTACGCTCCCCCTCAGGTGGGAAGGAACATGTACGCGTGTCATGCTGCTTCAGGAAGTTATAATGTCCCCTGAAGTACAGTCCAATGCTAACTTCCCTGAACAGCGGACTCTGCTACGGCAGAAGAGACAATATGACCTGGACCCGACAATCCGGATTGACACTATAGGACAGCCGAGAGGTATACCTAACGAATTCAAGGCATGAAACGAGATTGCTGCAGGCTGGGAAGCTATCATACCTGAGATAGGGGTAAGCAAAAATGTTGAATGGATAAACTATATATACTATAATCAACAGAGATTCATCAACTACACTGATGATGCACTGGAGACCTTAGGGCAACAGCTGGATGCAACTAGCAGGATGGTGTGGCAAAACAGACAGGTACTGGATTGGCTTTTGGCATAAAAGGGGGTGTGTGTGTAATGTTTGGAGAACAATGCTGCACTTTCATACCGAACAATACTAGCCCAGAAGGGTCATTCACCAGAGCAATGAATAAATTAAAGAATCTGGGAACGGAGGTCAAACAGAATGCAGGATTTGAACGTCAGTTCTTTGATTGGTTAGAAAGTAGACTTGGAGGATGGGGAGCATGGCTGACTAAAATAGCAATAACTGTCGGTATTGTACTGTTGAGCTGTGCGTTTGTGCTGTGCTGTTTTCTTCCTTGTCTCAAGTCTCTTGTAGTGCGTGCTGCAACCAAACAATTTCCGATGCTCGTGGCAATTACTGAAGCAAGCTTAGTGGAGAAAGAAACACCGAAAATGTATCGTTACAGCCTACAACACCTGCAGGATGAACAAGAACAAAACGACAGTGTGGGAGTAGATTGTAAGGGCTTATGAGTCTTTTTCCCTGTCTCAGGTACAGAGGGGCAGGTTTTTGGCTCAGCGGCCCAGGGTAACGGGGGGGGGGGGGATATATTGGAGTATAAAAGTATAAATTTTGCTGTGTAACCAAAACTATGGTCAGTTTTGAAACTTGCTATTTGATATTATGTACCCAATTTAGTAGGAGAATGAAATGTTAAGAATGTAGAAGACAATGGTGTGTTAATGAGAAGTAGCTAAAGAGATGTAGATTAGAACATAATTAAGTCACATAATCCTAGGACTACTATTTGCTATGCATGTATCCTAAAAATGTAGAAGACAATGCCGTGTTAATGAGAGGTAGCTAAAGAGATGTAGATTAGAACATTGGTCAGTTCTGAGTTTGCTATTATTTTGCTCAGTTCTGAATTTGCTATTTGCTATGCATGTACCCAATTTAGTAGGAGAATGAAATCTTAAGAATGTAGAAGACAATGGTGTGTTAATGAGAGGTAGCTAAAGAGATGTAGATTAGAACATGATTAAATCAATGGGTAAAAACAATAGGGGCAAAAGATGTACGTGTGATACGTGTAATACGCAACTATATATCGATTACATATGCTAATGCAACTGGACCAGGAGATTGCTATAAAAAATGCTGTGTCCGAAGGATTGGTGGGCAATCAGCGACTAGCTCAATGACTGTCTCAGCTTTGATTTGCAAATTAAAGTTTAACCCTTCTTGAAGAATCTTCTGTGTCTCTTGGTCATTTCTGGGGCACGAGAAACCACGACAAATGCCATAACTTCCCACAAAGTTAAATCTTGCAACATGGGAGACAGCAGAGCTCCACTTCCAGATTACCTCAATGCCTTCTAAGCTCACTTTGAGCAGCAAAACAGGGAGGAAACATGGTAAACCCCCTTGTCTCCGGATGATACTTTGGTCTCAGTATCTGAAGATGACTTGTGTGCTGCCTTCAAAAGAATCCAAGGAAGGGATCCGGTCCAGATGGAGCACCTGGCCGAGTACTGAAGACCTGCGCCGACCAACTGGCTGGTGTATTCAAGAATTTCTTCAGCGCTCCAGCAATGTGCGGTACCCACCTACTTCAAGCAGTCTTCAATCATACCAGTGCCCAAGAAGAGCACGGTAACTGTCTAAGTGACTATCGCTCAGTGGTACTTAGATCCACAGTGATAAAGTTTGAGAGGCCAGTGTTGAAGCATATCAGTACCTGTCTGAGTGGTGACTTGGCTCCAATTTGCCTACTGAAGCAACAGGTCTACAGCAGATGCCACCTCATTGGCTGTTCACACAACCCTGAAACATCTGGACAGCAACGGTGCATACATCAGGGTGCTCTTAATCAATTACACCTCAGCATTTAACACCATAATCCCCTCAAAACTAATCAGCAAACTTCAAGACCTGAGCTTCAATACCCCCTTGCGCTGTTGGATCCTGGATTTCCTCACTTGTAGACCCCAGGCAGCTTGGATTGCCAAAAGCATCTCTTCCACAATCTCCATCAGCACAGGAGTAAGCGATGTGTGCTCAGTCTTCTGCTCCACTCACTTTACACCTATGACTGTGTAGTTCCAACACCATTTACAAGTTTGCTGATGACACCACTGTTGTGGGCTTTACCAAAGGGGTTGATGAATCAGCATACAGAAGGAAGACTGGAAATTTGGCTGAGTAGTGTAATAACAACAACCTCTCACTCAATGTCAGTAAGTCTAAGGAAATGATTGTAAAGTTCAGGAGATGGAATCCAGAGGTCCAAGAGCCAGTACTCATCAGAGGATTAGAGGTAGAGAGGGTCAGTAACTCTAAATTCCTGGGTGTCACTGTCGCAGAGGACCTGTCCTGGACCCATCATATAAATATTATTGAGAATAAAGAATGACAGCATCTCCACTTCTTGGGAATATACAGAGTATTGGCAAGCCATCAAAAACCTTGGCAAACATCTATAGATGTGTGGAAAGTGTGCTGACTGGCTGCATTGTGGCCTGGTGTGGGACCACCGGTGCCTTTGAGCAGAAAATCCTACAAAAGCACATCTACACGATATGATGCTGCAGAAAAGCAGCATCCATCATCAAAGGTCCTCACCACCTAAGCCATGCCCTTTTCTAGCTGCTGCCATCAGAGCCTCAAGACTCACACCACTGGGTTCAAGAACAGTTACTACCCCTCAGCAATCAGGCTCTTGAACGAAAGGGGATGGCTACACCAGTCACCTTCTAGCTTGTCCTCCATCCCCTTCCCCTACCTTTTCACTCTGGCATCTTCCCCTTTCCTTTCAAGTCCTGAAGAAGGGTCTCAGCCCGAAATGTTGACTGTCCATTCATTTCCATGGAAGTTGCCTGAACTGCTGAGTTGCCTCAGCATGCTGTGTGTGTTCCAATAGAAGAGTAATACCTTGATTTAGATTTAACCCATTTGTGGGAGGATGAAGTGAAATTAGCTACATGGGAATAGTTCAGAGTTGAACGAAGATAAGGTGTATAAGGAATCTTGTGTACCTTTGGGAGGGTTTTTGGGTTGTGTATGCAATGTGCTTCCACCCCGTCCCTCAGCTTTTTAATTCAAGCTATCCCTACTTGTTCTATCTAGCCCAGGGGTCGGCAACCCGCGGCTCCAGAGCCTCAAGCGGCTCTTTCATCTCTGTGCTGCGGCTTCCTGTGGCTCTGGAAAATAAATGATGAGTATTTAATTAAAATGTATTTTATGTTAGTTTGTTAGTTTTTGAAATGTAATTCTAAATTTGAAGATTATGGTGACCTTGTACAATCTAAATAAAATGTGTTTTTTGTTGCTATTAATATACGTCACCACTGCTAATGCCTGACACCCGCCAGTGCGCGATTTCTTTAATTTTTTGATCCAAGGTAGGCTAACTATGGAGAATTCTAAAAAAAGAAAAGTGACTGAAGAAAACAGAACGTTTAATGATACGTGGGCAGATTCATTTGCTTTCACTGCTGACGAGACTGGTTTACCGGTATGCTTAATATGCAATGAGAAACTAGCAAACTACAAAAAGTCAAAAGTCGCAAGACATTTCCAGAATAAACACACAGCCTTTGCTCAAAAATATCTGGATGGAGATGAGAGAAAAAAGGCCGTTTCAGAACTGATGCGGAAGGTTGATCTGAGCAAAAATCATTTCAAGAAGTGGATGAAGTCTGGAAAATCAACTACATACGCTAGTTTTGTTGCCGCTCAGGAAATAGTCAGGCACGGGAAGCAGTTTACAGATGGTGAATATATAAAAGAATCTTTCATTAAGATTTCAGAACATCTATTCACGGACTTTAAAAACAAGAGTGAAATTGTGCAGAAAATGAGGGATATGCACCTCTCTGCAAAGACTGTCAAAGACAGAACCATAAAAATGGCAGAAGACATCACAAAACAGCAAATTAAAGACATCAATTCAGCTGTGGCCTACTCGATTGCCTGTTACAAATCTAAAGACAAAGGTGATATTGAACAAATAGCGCTGTTCTGCCGGTATGTAAACTCTGCCGGGCCACAGGAAGAAATGACTGAGTTGATACCTCTAAAAGGCCAAACACGAGGGGAAGACATCTGTGAGGCTGTCTTGTATTGTTTAAGAGCCAAAGTAATAAAGACCACCCACCTGGTGTCAGTAGCTACTGATGGGGCACCAAGTATGACAGGAGCGCAGAAGGGATTTGTGGCTTTACTGCAGAAGTCACTGGACAGAAAGCTGCTGACTTTTCACTGCATCTTGCACCAAGAGGCACTGTGCACTCAAACATTTCCTCCGGAATGCATAGAAGTAATGGATGTTGTCATTCAGATTGTCAATAAAATAATGGCAAAAAGTTTAAATCACCGTCAATTCCGTTTGTTACTGGACGAGCTGGAAAGCGCATATTCTGATCTCCTGCTGCACAACAAAGTCCGGTGGCTGTCCAGAGGGAAGGTGCTGAAACGCTTTGTCGCGGGTCTGGAAGAAGTGAAAACTTTCCTGGGCAGCAAAGGGCTCACCTTTCCTGAGCTGGAACAGCCAGAGTGGCTGGAAAAGTTACACTTCATGGCAGACATGACAGAGCACCTGAACACGCTGAACACAGCTCTTCAGGGGAAAGGACACACAGCCCTGCACATGTTGGAGGATGTTTTGGCATTCGAGCGCAAGCTGACAGTGCCTGCCAGAGATTTACAGAAAGGCACATTGTCTCACTTCCCCAATTTGAGAGAGTTCAAACAAGCTCACGACATGATAAATTCGGAGTATTTACATTCTGCAATCATCGCAATGCAAGAATCGTTTGGGAAACGCTTCTGTGAGTTCAGAGAGGGAAAAAACACATTATCCTTCCCGGTCACTCCCCTAAGCATCGATCCATCCCTACTAAATACGACTGCATTGGCAGGTGTGAGTCAACCTGATCTTGAGATGGAACTGGCCGACATAGCCGACAAAGACATATGGGTGTCCAAGTTTAGACACTTGACAGCAGACCTTGAAGATGTTGCCCGTCAGAAGGCCGTTTTTGCTCAGAATCACAAATGGAGTGATATTGAAAACCTCCTCAAACTGGACAAATCTGTGTTTGAAACATGGAATACTATCCCCGACATTTATGTAAACATTAAAAAGTATGCACTTGGAGTCCTGTCGATCTTTGGATCCACATATGTATGTGAGCAGGTGTTCTCCAACATGAACTTTATTAAAAACAAACATCACACACGCCTCACAGATGACAGCTTGTGATCCTGTGTAAAGATGAAGGTGACGTCATACAGCCCTGATGTGCAGACGCTGTGCGCTGAGGTCCAGGAGCAGAAATCCCATTAACCAAGTATGATAAATATTTTACTTGCCTATTATTTTACGTATATTCATATTTTTTTATTGTTCAGTGAAATAGTCCTTTTATTTTTCAGGTTGACAGCTGGCTGACGTTATTTTTGGTTTGCTGCTCGCGGACAATTTAAGTTTGGCATTTTTCATAAATACAAGAAGGACTCAAATAGACATTGAGTATTTTACTTAAAAGTAACCTTCAACCCATCGTCTTTTTTTTGGAGTTCAAAATGTTTTTGTTGCATGCAGAAATGTAATTTCATTTTCTCTGCAGGAGTTCATCGATTTCATAAATGCAACACATTATAGTTTGTTTATACATAGCATAAAGGCAAAAAAAACATTGTATGCAGTGTTATTTCATTTTAAATGTCAAATGGGTTTTGTGGCTCCCAGTGTTTTCTGTGGGAAACGGGTCCAAATGGCTCTTTCAGTGGTAAAGGTTGCCGACCCCTGATCTAGCCCATACGAAAGGTCGTGACCTGAAACATCAAATGTCTATTTTTCTCCATAGACGCTGAACCATTGAGTTCCATTTACACCTTTGAATTTATGAAGATCTTTCATGATTTGCTTTACTTGTCACACGTAGATCAAAAAGTGCAGTGAAATGCATCATTTGCGTAATTGACTAACAGAGCCTGAGGATGTACCAGGGGCGCCCTATAGGTGTTGCCATGCTTCCAGTGCCAACGTAGTATGCCCACAACTTACTACCTGTTAAATTTGTTTTAATGAAGGCACACTTGGTGTGGGTTTATGTTAGAACATTTTAATACTGAACTGCTGCTCAACCCTGTCCCAGTCACCACCGTAGCTTCCAGTTCCGGGTGAACCCCTCGCATTGCCCGCTGGGAAATGAAGTTCTTTATTTTGCACATCTTCTCCCTTGAAAGAAAGCAAACACAATACTATGTCCTCATAAACCTGAAAGGAATTATCATCCTTTCCAACAAAGTTATCTACGTTGTGTAGCCAGTCTCGTTTTTTCTCACGTTTTTATCTGTTCAACATTTCAACTTCAATTGGATTGAGCAACTACAGGTGATATATGGTAACATATATATAGCTTGATAACAAATTTAATTTAAACTTTGAATTTTGATATTTAAAAGTAGACTTGGGGGATGTCACATAATGACATAGGATCGAGACGTGGAAATCCAGCTCTCCCGTAAAAAAACAGTAAAATAATGTTTAAGTGAAGAAAAATTAGTAAATGCTTTTTAAAAATTACTTATAAACTACTCAGGATTGTATTAAGATATGTCTCCTAAACAGAAGCAGAAGGAAACTACTACTTTGAAGACAACACAAGTAGGAAAAGAATCAAGGCCGGCAGCTATGAAAGAGCCTCAGGCTCAAGTGCATTTTACCTCCGGCGATACAGAACAGGAAACTGCGGCAACATCAACCGTTTCCAAAAAAAAAGAGCAACAGGAATTGCGCATGCGTGAAGGAAGGGGCATGCGCAAACACAAGCAACCTGAACTACAAATCCCAGCTACGATCAGAACTGAAAGTGAAATATGAGGTGGTATCAGGTTCTCTGGATAAATCAGACAAAGATGAAGAGACAAACATAGAAGAGCAACAGGAAGAAGTTGGAGGTGATATTGGAGACATTAAAAAAATCTTTGGTGCAAATAATGCATGAATTAAAAGCATTAAAATTAATAAAAAAAAAGATAATAAAAATATGAAGATTATGTTTGATAAAATGATGAAAAGACAGGACAAAATGGACAAGAAAATTAAAAACTTGGAAGAAATAATGGGAGACACCATTGATAGAGTGAATAAAATGGAAGATAATATTTCTGCCTGGACATCAGAAAGAAAATGGTTGTTGGAAAAAGTGGATGTACTTGAAAACTTTAACAGATGAAATAATATTAAGATTGTTGGACAAAGAAGCTATAGAGGGCGAGGATCCAATAAATATTTTTCAAAAATCGATTCCGGAAATTTTGGAACTGGAAGAAGGAACCCAGTTAATTGAAATTGAAAGGGCTCACAGAGCCTTAAGATCAAGACCTCAAGTTGATCAAAACCCACGATCAATCTTGATAAAATGCTTAAGATATCAAGATAAAGAAAAGATCCTGAAGGCGGCTGCCCAACGTGCCAGAAAGAGAAATGGCCATTGATGATCGAAGGGAAAACAGTTCTTTTCTATCCTGATATAAGTTATGACTTTTTGAAAAGAAAGAAGGAATTTAACCCAGTGAAAAACGTTTTATGGGAAAAGGATTATAAATTTATATTACGCCACCCGGCAACTCTGATAATTTTTTTGGATGACGGAAAAAGAAGATCTTTTACTGATTAGCGGGATGCGGAAGAATTTGCACAAGAACTCCCAAATATTCGCTAACCACAGCCAAAGATTTAAAAGTGAAATGGATTAAAGATGAAAACAGGGACAGTGAATGGAGTTGGTGGATGTTTAAGGACAGAAGGATATTTACATATATTCTTAATTATATGATACAGGGGGAGAAAGTTAAAATTTGAGAAATATTAATTGAGAGTAGTGATATTATTTTTTCTTTTCTTATATATACGTTTTTATGTTATGGGGAGTTGGGGGAACTTCAGATCGATTGCTAGGGGATACACGTGTGTAAGCATGGTGATTGCCATAACCCGCACAATGGAGGGGGGTAATGTTGTGTTTTTTCTTTATTCACAACATTAGTAGGGGGTATTTTGTTATTTTTTTTCTTTATAATCAATTTTTCTTTAATCTTTCTTTCTTTGCCTGGACAATCGGGGGGGGGGGGGGACACATAGCAACGCAGAGAATTTTAAAAAGATTCCCCAAGGTACTACAAAAGTTGAAAAGTTAGGTATTACTATAGACTGGAGTAACCCTGTTAAAAATAATGACTAATTTTAAAAGTTTTAATGTTAATGGGCTTAATGGACCGGTGAAAAGAAAAAGAATTTTAACATACATCAAGAAAATGAAAATAGATATAGCTTTTAGCTGCATTCCATTTGAAAAAAATTACTTACAATTTAAGAGATAAATATGAAATATTTCTGAAAGTTTTGCGCCCTTATTTACAGAAGATAGGATTAAATATATAGGTGCTCCGAAGATAAAATTATTGGTTATTTGGGGAAAGAAATAAATATATATATTAAAGCTATTATGAACTCCATGGATCATGTGGAGATCTTCTGATATCCAGGCATTCTTTCTCTTTCGTTCTTTCTTTCTTTCTTTCTTTCTTTCTTTCTTTCTTTCTTTCTTTCTTTCTTTCTTTCTTTCTTTCTTTCTTTCTTTCTTTCTTTCTTTCTTTCTTTCTTTCTTTCTTTCTTTCTCTCTCTCTTTCTTTTTCTCTTTTTTTCTCTTTCTACAGGATATATTAGGGGAGGGGTTAAGGGGAGGGGGGAATGGTTGGTAATTTTTTTTCCTTCTGTAACCATTTGAAAATTCAATAAAAAATATTTATAAAAAAAAGAAGACTGAGATTGAGTTGGTTTCACAGATGTTTACCTACAACAACAGCACTGACTAGCTTATTTCCTTAACACTTAGTTATTCGATCTCTGTAGTGTATCTTCCATTTTGTAGAGAACAATAAGATGGACTTTTGCCCTCACAATCTACTTTGTTATGACCTTGCATTTTATTTGTAACATTCTGGTTCTATCGTAAGTCTAGGGAAGACACCCTTTGGCCTCGCCAGATGTGGGAGATAGAAGTGCAAGACTCCCAAGTGCCCGTTTGCGTGGATGCTGCGTGATTTGTTACTCTGTTACAAATAAGTACCACAGAATAATAGACAGTACACCACATACAATTAAATGATTTAGCTTTATAATTCTTAATTTGACTAAAGGATCAGTAAAGAAAAAGCAAAAAAAAAGGAAAGGGCCCATCTTAATGAAACAGTCTAACGTGCACAAGTTGGAGCTCACGGTTTTCCCTTCACCAATCCTCCTTTGATCACCCGGGCTTCATCGAACCACAGCCCCACTCTGGGTCAACTCCACTGATTTCTTCTTGCCGGCGCCTTCTCTCTTCTCCTCTCCCAACCTTAGTGCCCCTCACCAGAGAAACCTCCCCTGAATCCCTTCATCCCAATTGGATGGCACACATTTCTCCGATCTCTTATCTTCAATAGTAACCCAAACAAGCAGCTCAGACAGAGAACAGAAAAGCATAACAGAGAAAAGATATTAATCATGTGAACCGGGCAATACAGATTGTTTACCTGCACTGCATTTTCTCTGTAGCTATTACATTTTATTCTGCATTGTGATTGTTTAACTTAGGTGGTTTAACCACCAATAGAGGGGTAAGGCGCTCCTTCCTTCTGTAGCCTGCAGGTCACCTTTGGGCAAGGTGTAGCACCTGCTTAGCCTCCTGGTCAAGATCATGTGGAGCCATGGAAGCGGGTGATGTTGTTCATACTAGCAAGTCGTGCATATCACAAGTCCTGGTTATGCGACCATTGGTCATGGCGTGTCAGGCAGACAATCGCTGAAGGGTATTGATAATGGCCAGTGTCACCCGTCTTGTAAAGATGCTGCCCAGAAGGAAGCAATGGTAAACCACTTCTGTAGAAAACTTTGCCAAGAACAATCATGATCGTGAGACCATGATTGCCTACGTCATATGACACAGCTCATAACGGTGACGGTGACAATAATTTTTATCTTCTCCTACCTCAACTTACTATGTAATGATTTGCACTGTATGAGCAGTATGCAGGACTAGCTCTTACACATTACAATGATAATAAACCAACCAATGCATTGGTACTGCACAACATTTTTGACCATAATTAAAAACACCTCAATTCCAAAATTCTTGTTTTAATTACTTTATTACATTCTTCATGGTCCATGGCACAAACTGTAAATATTTTAATGTAAAAAGGATTGTATTTACTTCAATGGATGCCCCTTTCTGTTTTCTTCCTTTGGATTGTGAATTGATCAGTGGGCCACCAAGGAAATCTTAGTTCTGAGCAAAGGTAACCACTGTTCACGTGGAAACCTGGACAATCTATCTAGTACATCACAACTCAGTTCACACATATATGTAACAAATCAATGAATATGAGATAGAAAATGGAGCTTGAGCCTTCTTTTTGTTTACTTGATAAACTTAACTTTATCAAGTAAATCATTCATGAAATAGCTGACCACTTAAATATACACAAGGAAATCTGCAGATGCTGGAAATTCAAACAACACACACAAAATGCTGGTGGAACACAGCAGGCCAGGCAGCATCTATAGGAAGAAGCACTGCCTGGCCTGCTGCATTCCATCAGCATTTTGTGTGTGTTACTTAAATATACTGTGGTTTAGGAATTGTAGAGTGTTGAATACTACAGAAGTAGCAATGTAGCTATTCCTTTGGATACTACAAATGGAGTGCTAACTGGAGTGGGGGATGTCAAATTAATTCAATCAATAGTGTCATGGGGTGCTGATTTTGATCACCATTCATGGAAATTGAATCAGGAAAAATGGAGATCAGGATTTTCACTGAGGCTTCAGGGTCTCAAAAGCTTGGGCGGTATGTCAGGGCAAGTTCAATGAGTCAAAGTCTGTTACCAACTGGAGGAATGGAGAGTTGTGGCCATGGCCAATTAGGAGGAGGGTGCGGCGTTCAGGATCAGAGTGTTGAAAGGAAGTGTGCTTCAGGAAGAGGAAACAAAAGGCAAATTATTATCTAAGTGGTGACAGACTGCAAATAATTGAAGATCAGAGGGATCTGGATGTTCTAGTGCATGAAGCATAAAATGCTGGCAGACAGATCCAATAAACAGTGAAGAAGGCAAACAGTAGTTGGCCTTTATTACAAAAAAATTGGAGTTTAAGAATAGGCAGGTTTTGTTAACTTTGTACAGGATGAGACCATATCAGGAATACAATATCTGAAAGATAGAGGAATTGCAGAATTTCAGGTACTGCACAGAAGAGGAGTTAAGGCCAACATGTTGAATGATGTGACAGGCTTGAGGGGCCCGGTGGCCTACACCTGCTCCTATTTTCTTGTGTCATGGGAGGTCAGCAGTACGATTTGGGATGAGGAGCATGGAGTGGCATCCAGAAGGTTGATGGATGATGTAGTACTTACCTTGCTGACTACCCAGTGCTGCACAATGAAAACACGGTTGTTCTGGAAGTAGCCAAGGTTTGCTGGTCCTGGATCAATGTGAAATAACTTCCCTGACAACTCTGCGCACATATGCTAATCACACTATGAAGTGCTTGAATGAATTTGCATGTAACACGATATGTCCTGGAAATTATTGTTACTACATTGCACTCTACTGATAGTGCGTTTGAATTGCATTGCGCTGAAATTAACAGTGATGCGTGATTGAATTTGAGGGAGTCTCTTGAAATTTATGTCATTTCTTTTATAACAAATTGTTTTATGAATCATTCCATTGTAAAATTCCACCATTTAATAAAGGCTTACTTTTAAGCAGTTCAAGAAATAGTCTTATACATTACATACATGCATGTTGGTGCTAAAAGATGAGTAAAGCCTGCACTGCCCATAGGCTTTCTGAGAGGCAGAAAATGAACGTTACAATGTAACACAAACCCATTACAACTTCATAACTGTTTGAGACTGAAAGTGTCTGACTCTCTTACAGATGAGATCTGTCTATTTTAAGGTCATAAAAATGGGCATGATAAAGATAAGCTTTGGCCCAATATATCTCATCGCTACAGAACACGTGTCACGTAAACCAGCAGTGCCTTGAGTGTCAGCTCAGACTTGATGTTTTACATAGTTCTTTAGGACTGGTGGTATGTCCAGCTGGTCAATGGAATGTAGTCTGCTCTGCTCTTTCAGATACTTGCGGATGGTTATCCTGGCTAGTGACATCAAACATCTTGGTTGAGCTAAAATTAAAAATAACTTAGGTCAGTGTTTTAGCTAAATAAAATTCGGCATTTTACTCCAATTTTTTTTACTATTCAGACCATGGCTGTTGAACATAAGTTTCACATTTTTCTCTTTTCTGAACCTGTTGCAGCTCTTATACGAGTTGGAGCACATCAGATTATTAGTGTTGAGCTTTGCTTTAAAGTTAGGATATGAATCCACAGCAGTGGTATCCTTGCTGCCTTGAAGATTCACTGGAAGGCTCTAACTACAATTTTTGTCCTCCCTTGATGCCTGCTCCCCGAGAGTTAATATGCATAAGCATAGACATAAGCATTTCTTCCCATCTTCAGGGTATCCCAGAAAATCCCCATCTACGTTGATAGGGAACTCTTCCTCACTCCTTTATGCATGTATCTACAGGAACACAGGAGATGAAAACTTCCCTTGCTTTTATTTTCTATGAGGAATAGAAATTACTCCAAAAATATATACTGTATTTGTTTTCATATCATATTTAGAACATAAGCAAACAGGTACAGGAATAGAAGCCCTTCAAGCCCTTTGAAGGGACTTCTCAAACCTCACCCATCTTTCAGTATCTTCAAGCCAGTCTGAACCAGACCTCTTCTTCTTCAGTGATTGCTCACCATAGTGCTTGATTTCATCTTTCATATATTTATCTATCCCCAACTGATCCAGTTTCCATAACCCACCATGGGAGAGTATTCCAGAGCTCCACAGTCTCTGTGAAGAAGGGCCTTTGCATTGACATTTTTAAGTGACTGCCCCCTAACCGTATAACAATAACCTGACAACATAACTTTATAACTGCCCACTAACCTTATAATGTTATAATGACCTCACCTCATCCCAAACTTTTCAATTTAGGATAGTTTTTTTTTCTTTCTAACTTCCAAATCGGACAACTTCACAGTTCTTCACTTTAACCTTCATTTGCCTCAATTTGCCACACACTTTTTTAATTTTTCTCTGCAACTTACTGTTCCCATCTCTAATAATTACTATGCCTCTTATATCAGTAAAAATAATTTTATTTTGTTTTTTTTCCTGACCTCACAGTGACCTCTCCAATAATCCGTATCAAGAGAAAGCAATGTTTTTTTAATTCTCAAATTATAAACAAAATTAAATTTTCAGGATGTAATTGTGAGATATGAATATATACTTCCAGGATTTTATTATCTTGTTTTACTAAAGGCATTAAACCTGTTTAGCAGCTTCACTTCGACCATAAAATTACTTTTTTATAAGCCATTTCTTGTACTTTATGACAAATAAATGAATAACTGAGTCAATAAATAATTGAATTCTGTGAGTTATTTCAATTAGGAGAATAAAAGGACAGAACTCTTCTCCATAAATTAAACAAATATCTATGCCCAACAGAAAACTGTTTAAAGGCCAGCTTTAGTTTTAAATAATCAACTAGATATAATGGAAATAATAAATCTTTTGCTTACCTCTGGCTTGGTTTAATAGTTTAAATACATCATTTTGGCTTATATTTTTATTTGCAGTGAGATCTGGTAAATAAACATTTGCTCCAAAGTCTATCAGCAGTTGGACATATTCAATCCCACAGCCATATCTGAAGCACATCTCCAGTGCAGTCTTCCTTGGCTTAATGCGTGACAGCAATCTTTCCTCGGTGCAGTTAAAGTCTGGGTTGGCTCCATACAGAAGAAGAAGGCGAAAGCAGTCAAAGTGCCCGTACACCAAAGAGAGGTAGAGGGGACCACTACACGCACAAGGATTGGAGGCCCATTCTGGTGCTTTGGAACGGACATTGACTTCTGCTCCATGTTCCAACAGTTCCTTCAAAATCTCCACTTCTCCTTCTCTGGCAGCAACCAGTATAGGTGAGCTATTGTTATATATACTACCGTTGGGATTAGCTCCAGCCCTAAGCAAGGCCTGGACACAATCCAAATGCCTACCACTAACAGCAGTGAATAAAGGAGTTTGTGCCTTCACATCCAGACTATCCACCTCGGCGCCATGATCTAGCAGAACCTCCAGACATTTTACATGTCCTCTCATGGCCGCTAGACGAAGAGGAGTTCCTGGAACACCCCAGCCACTCCGGCTGTTAATAAATCTAGCATACCTCTCCTGAGATAAAAGCTCAGCTAATAGTTTGTCATCATCATTAGAAACTGCTTGATTCAGCTGAGTTATTTCCCCATTGTCAATTTCTTCATCTTTAGGCTGGAGCATGGAAAATATCTTGGTGATATCCACCAGGCTCATTTTCACAGGCCACATAATCTCCAATTCCATGTCAATAAAATCTCTTCTACTCAGTTTCAAACACATCCAGACATAGTTCGTTTCCGTCACTCCTTAAATTTTCTTTTGCGTTGGGATAGCTGCTGACGTAAAGAAACAACCAAATGGAGATTGATACCACAATGCGCTATCAATTCTCAAGTGATCAGGTAATGCAAAAGAAAGGATTCCAAAATGTACTTCTGCGACCAAAGTTTTTAAATTGATCCACGCTGCTAGCTGTGGCTGGTAACCTACACAAATACTACAACAAATGTTTCAGAGCATAGATCTCCAGAGGAAGCTAAATTTAGCCTTGTCCTTCCTTACTTGGTCAGCCCTACCAGTGTGAGTAAATATAGATAGGTGGCAATGTGTCTGTGCCTGTCTATTTGATTGAAGGCAGGAGAAGAACATAAGAGAGGGTTAATTGAAATGACAAGGAATATTCAAAGATAGATAGAAATGGAACATGCAATAATCCCATTAAAATATGTTCAGTTTTAGACAGTCCACTTCTTAGATAGTGATGTAAATCTAATGGTGTAATTTGATTGTCAGGGTTCAACCTGCGCAAAGCAGAAGTTATTTAATTATTTCGAGATACAGCGCGTACGGCTTCTTCCCTCCCAAGAAGCTGCACTGCTTAGCATCCCACCTATTTAACACGCGCCTAATCGCAGGACAATTTACAGTGACCAATTAACCTGCTAACTGGTACATCTTTGGACTGTGGCAGGAAACCGAAACCAGGAAGAAACCCACATAGCCACAGGGAGGGCATAGAAACTCCTTACAGATGGCGCTGAAATTGAATGCTGACACCCTGAACTGCAATAGCATTGCACTAACCACTACGCTATAGTGGCACCTGTAAAGAAGTCCAAAGATTTGTTGGAAATATCTTGTTACACTCTTTTAGCTTGATAAAATATTAGATTGCACATTATATTAGTGCAGTAGCAGGCCGTGTTAAAATGAGCTCAGTTGTGGTTCCAGGATAATTTGTAATAGTAAGTAATTCTAGTAATTTTACATACCACATATGTCGAAATCTCTGTTGGATTTTAGTGACCTGTTTCAGGGGAATTCCACACTACAACCATAGCATGAGTTTGAACTAATAAGTGCAAGAGCAGTGTCTTAATTCAAACTTCACAACGGCCCACTTAACAACAGACAATTATAGTAAAATTTCAAAACTCGTCTTGAACCCATGAACTAATTGTGCAGTGGTAGTATTGTTCACCAAAAATGCCTGAGTTCAGTGTTGCAGCCAAGATTAATATTGATAGTGCACAATGTTATTTTTAACTCAAAACCGGAACTGAATCAAGGATTCAATAGACCAAGTGGTGTCTGGGAAGTCTGCTTCTTTCAAACTTATTTTCCTGTTGTCAAAGGTAAACTTGCCGCTGCATGCCTGATTATTTTTACATCTGATATTGATAGTTAGTTAAATGTGCTCTGCATCCAGCCTTGTACAACTTAAAGGAGGAACCACAGAGATTCTGCAGATGCCAGAAATCTGGAGCAATGCCCACAAAATAATGCTGGAGGAGCTCAGCAGGATGGGCAGTATCTACGGAGGGCATTTGAGTCCTTCATTTCAGGACCTGTTGAAGATTCTCAGCTTGAAACATAACAGTTCACTTCCCTCTATTGATGCCATCAATAGACACAACATTCCCAAGACTACATATCTCTTTATTTTTAGATTGTGGGGGAAAAACAGAATTGGTGAACACATTAAACCTATCATGGCCACAGAACATTCCAAAATGCTTGCAGTCAATTAAGTACGTTCTAAGTGGTTGTTGTGTGAAACTTGGCAACTAATTTGGACATAGCAAGCACTCAGAAGCAGCTAAGTGCTAATGACTACATAATATGTGTTGCTTTGTTGTTTGCTGAAGGTTAAATATTGACTGAGGCATTGGATTAACCCTGCAGTTCTTAATCAGGATATAAGAACCATGTCACATCAGCTAAGGGATCAAACTGCACCTTGGTTCAGTATCCCATCAAAAGATAGCTTTTTAATTATATTTGCTGTTCAAAAATGCATAGAATACTGGGTCTCAGCCTGAAACCATGGGGGTTAATCCACATTTCCTTGTCAACTCTCATTTCCCCATATTTTTCCCATTTCTATGAAGGGGATATCCTCACTCAATTTCACTTGGCCCATCATTGAAATGTTCTCACAGCCTACGGACTCTCTATCAAAGCCTCTTCATCTCAGGTTCTCGTTATTTATTGAATATTATTATTTATTTTTGTGTTTGCACAGTTTGTTGTCTTCTGCACACTGGTTGACCAACCAAATCGGTGTGGTCTTTCATTGATTCTGTTATGGTTATTCTTCCATGGATTTATTGAGCATGCCCACAAGAAAATGAATCTCAGGGTTGTATATGGTGACATACCACAAGATCAGAAGACAAAGGAGCAGGAGTAGGCCATTCGGCCCAGCGAGTCTGCTCCACCACTCTACCGTGAGCTAAACTATCCTCCCAGCTAGTTGCAATTTCTGGCTTTTTCTCCATATCCCTTGATACCCTGACTAATTACATACCTTCAATCTCCTCCTTAAACATCCTCAATAATTGGGCCTCCACAGCTGCATGTGGCAACGAATTCCATAAATCCACAAATTTCTCCTCATCTCTGTTTTAAGATTCAAGATGGCGGCGTGACGCAGCTTGCAGCAGCCACTCCGGAACTGATTATCTGTTATTTGTGAAGTGAGGTGCCGTGTGCAATCATAATCGATTGAAAACAGATGTGGGAGCATGGGGGAACATCGGGAACATCTCCGGGAAGATCTTCTTTGTTGCTGCTGCTGCTGTGAGGTCCAGGACTCAGCTGGGAAGAACAGGCCCCCAGTCCTCGGGGTCGTGATGCCGATGGCAGTTGGCAGGGCCATCTTAATGCGCTTGGCAGAGGATGGTGCTCGGGGAAGCTGTGCCGGAGGGGATGGTCATCGGCTCGGAGGTTCGACGGACTCGGAGTCCGTTGCGGTCAGGTCGCTTTCAGTGTGTGCTGCGTCTGCGAGGCTGGGTTCGACAGAGCTTTCACTGTGTGCTGCGTCTGCGAGGCTGGGTTCAACGGAGCTTCCATTGTGTGCTGCGTCTGTGCGGCTGAGTTGGGCGGCGCCTTGGAAGTCCATAGTGGGGGTATTCCCTTCTGCCGCCAGCGTGGGATGGCGAGTTTGTCGGGACCCTGGGGACTTGTGGAAACTGTGTGGTGATTTCTTTTGAACTTATAGTCCTTTAACATCTTTGGACTATTTTTACTGTACCTATAGTCTGTTTTTTATCAATTATGCTATTGTTTGCACTGTTGTAACTATACGTTGTAATTATGTGGTTTTGTGCATGTCTTGTAACTTTAGTTTTTGGTCTTGTTTGTCTGGTGGATTTCCGGGGAACGCACTAAGACGGTAGCGCGATATTAATACGCAGCAGCCTCTCCGGACTCTGGATTGGGGATTGCCAAAAGTTATGTGGATTTTCTGGTGTGGTCTGTTTTGTCATGTGCTTTTGTGATATTATTCTGGAGGAACGTTGTCTCATTTTTTAACTGTATTGCATTTGTGGTTTCTAAATGACAATAAACTGAATCTGAATCTGAAATGGGTACCCTCTAATTCTAAGTCTAGGGCCTCTTGTCCTGGACTCACTCACCAAGGGAAACAATCTTTCCATATCTACTCTGTCCAACACTTTCAACATTCAAAGTGTTTCTACGAGATCCCCTCTCATTCTTCTATACTCTAATGAATACAGTCCAAGAGCCAACAAATGCTCCTCATATGTTAGCCCCTGCATTTCAGGAATTATCCTCGTAAATCTTCTCTGAACTCTCTCCAAAATCAGTCCATCCCTTCTAAGATAGGGGACCCAAAACTGCACACATTATTCCAAATGAGGTCTCACCAGTTCCCCATAGAGCCTCATCATCACTTCCTTACTCTTATACACTATTCCTCTTGAAATGAATGCCAACATAGTATTCACTTTCCTTGCTGCCGATCCAACCTGGTGGTTAACCTTTAGGGTATCCTGCACGAGGATCCCAAGTCACTTTGCATTTATGATTTTTGAATTTTCTCCCCATCTAAATAATAATCTGCCCAACTATTTCTTGTTCCAAAATGTACAGCTGTACATTTCTCAACATTGTATCTCATCTGCCATTTCTTTGCCCACTCTCCTAAACTGACCAAGTCTCTCTGCAGCCTTTCCGTTTCTTCAACACTTCCTGCTCCTCCACCTGTATTGGTCTCATCTGCAAATTTAGCCACAAAACCATTTAATCCATAATCTAAATCATCGATATACAGTGTAAAAAGAAGCAGCCCCAACACTGACCCCTGCGGAACACCACTAGTAACTGGCAACCAACCATAAAAGGATCTTTTTATTCCCACCCTTAGCTTTCTGCCTATCAGCCAATGCTCCACCCATTCAATATCTTTCCTGTAATTCCATGGGCCCTCATCTTATTAAGCAGCTTCTTATGCGGCACCTTATCAAAGGCCTTTTGAAAATCCAAATACACAACATCCACAGCCTCTCCCTTGGCAATCTTATTCGAGATTACCTCAAAGAATTCCAATAGGTTGGTGAGGCAGGATCTTCCCTTCATGAAACGATGCTGGCTTGGGCCTATCTTATCATGCACCTCGAGGTATTTCATAACCTCATCCTTGAGGATTGACTCCAATAACTTTCCAACTACCGATATCAGACTAATAGATCTGTAATTTTCTTTTAGCTGCCTCTCTCCTTTCTTAAACAGCGGAACTACATTTGTGACCTTCCAGTCCTCCAGAACCATGCCAGAGTCTATGATTCCTGGAAGATCATTTCCAATGACTCCACATTCTCCAAATCCACCTCCTTCAGAACCCGTGGGTGCACCTCATCCGGTCCGGGAGACTTATCTATCCTTAGTCCATTCAGCTTCCCAAGCACTTTCTCTCTAGTAATCTTGACTGTACCTAATTCTATACCCTGAGACCTCTGGCTATCAGGTATGTTGCTAATGTCTTCCATTGTGAAGATTGATGCAAAGTACTCATTTAGTTCCTCTGCCATCTCTTTGTTACCCATTATAATTTCTCCAGCATCATTTTCAATCGGTCCTATATCTACCTGTGTCACTCTTTTACTCTTCATATATTTAAAAGAAACTCTTAGTATCCTTTTTTATGTTAATTGCCAACTTCCTTTCATAATTCATCTTTTCTTTCCTAATGACTTTCTTAGTTTCCTTCTGTAAGTTTTTAAAAGTCTTCCAGTCCTGTTTTCCCACTAATTTTTGCTTCCTTGTGTGCTGTCTCTTTTGCTTTTATTTTAGCCTTAACCTCTCTCGTTAGCCACATTCGTGCCATTTTTCCATTCATGATTTTCTTTTTTCTTGGAATATATTTTTCCTGCACTTTCTTTATTTCTTGTAGGAATTTCATCCAATTCTGCTCTACCGTCCCTCCATCTAGCTTACTTTTCCAATCAGCTTGGGCCAGTTCCTCTCTCATACTACTGTAATTTCCTTTGTTCCACTGAAATATCGATACACCTGATACCAGCTTCTCCTTTTCAAATTATACTCAATCATATTATGATCACTACTTCCAAGGGGTTCCATTACATCTAGCTTCCTGATCGCTTCAGGTTCATTACACAGCACCCAATCCAAAACAGCTGATCCCCTGGGGGCTTATGGACAAGTTGCCCCAGAAAGCCATTCCGTAGGCATTCTACAAACTCCCTCTCCTGAGATCCAGTATCTTCCTGACTTTCCCAATCCACTTTCATATTAAAATCCCCCATAATTATCTTGACATTTTCCTTGTGACACACTTATTTCTATTTCCAGCTGTAACTTGTAGTCCACATCCTGGCTGCTGTTTGGAGGCCTGTATATAACTGCTATTAGTGTCTTTTTACCCTTGCCATTTCTTAACTCGACCCATAAGGATTCTACCTCTTCTGATCCAATGTCCCTTCTTTCTAGAGATTTGATATCATTGCTTACCATCAGGGCTATGACACCCCCTTTAACTACCTTCCCAACTTTCCTATACTGTGTATCCTTGGACATTCAGCTCTCAATCACATCCATCATGTAGCCGTGACTCGGTGATAGCCATAATGTCATATCTTTTAACCTGTGGCTGTACAACAAGGTCATCCGCTTTATTTCTAATTCTGTGTGCATTTAAGTACAGTACATTTAGATCAGTATCTGGTACCGATTTTGCTATATTTCTATTGCACAGCAAATTATCCTGTCTATTCATCTGCCTGTCCTTCTTGCCATCTTTGCTGCACAGTATCTTTGACTTATTTCTACTTTCCTCTTCCTCGACCTTAACACCCTGGTTTCCTTCCCCCTGCCAACTTAGTTTAAACCCTCCCTAACAGCTATATTAAACAATCCCGCCAGGATATTAGTACCCTTTGAGTTCAGGTGGAACCCATCATTTCTGTATAAGTCATACCTCCCCCAAAATAGATCCCAATGATCCAAGAATTTGAAACCCTGCCTCCTGCACCAGTCACTCAGCCACACATTCATCTGCTTAATTCTGCTATTCTTACCATCATTAGCGCGTGGCTCAGGCAGTAATCCTGACATTATTACTCTGGAGGTCCGGCTTTTCAATTTTCTTCCTAGCTCCCAGTAATCTTCCTTCAGGATTTCCTCTCTTTTTCTGTCTATGTCATTGGTACCAACATGTACCAAGACTTCTGAATGCTCGCCTGCTTTCCTCAGAACACTCTGGACCCGATCTGAGACACCCCGTACCCTGGCACCAGGGAGGCAACACACCGTCCGGGTATCCTTGTCTGTTCCCCTCGCTGTGGAATCAAAGTATGTACTTCGATAATAAATTTACTTTGAACTTTGAATCATGTTAATCCCTGTTGGCCATTTGACATGTTGCAACAAAATAGAAGAAACTGAACGTAAGACCAAAAGGCCTACGCGACTCCCTTATCCACTCATCCCCCACATCCCTTCCCACCGATCTCCCTCCTGGCACTTATCCTTGTAAACAGAACAAGTCCTTCCTCCCTCACCACCATTCAGGGCCCCAGACAGTCCTTCCAGGTGAGGCGACACTTCACCTGTGAGTCGGCTGGTGTGGTGTACTGCATCCGGTGCTCCTGGTGTGGCCTTTTATACATTGGTGAGACCCAACGCAGACTGTGAGACCATTTTGCTGAACACCTATGCTCTGTCCGCCAGAAAAAGCAGGATCTCCCAGTGGCCACGCATTTTAATTCCACATTCCATTCCTATTCTGATATGTCTATCCATGGCCTCCTCTATTGTCAAAATGAATCCAAACTCAGGTTGGAGGAACAGCACCTTATATACCGGCTGGGTAGCCTCCAACCTGATGGCATGAACATCGACTTCTCTAACTTCCGTTAATGCCCCTCCTCCACTTCTTACCCCATCCCTGACATATTTAGTTATTTGCGTGTTCTGTATCTCCCTCTGGTGCTTCCCCCACCCCTCCTTTCTTTCTCCTGAGACCTCCTGTCCCATGATCCTTTCCCATCTCCAGCTCTGTATCACTTTCACCAATCACCTTTCCAGCTCTTAGCTTCATCCCACCCCCTCCGGTCTTCTCCTATCATTTCACATTTCCCCCTCCCCCCCACTACTTTCAAATCTCTTACTATCTTTCCTTTCGGTTAGTCCTGATGAAGGGTCTCGGCCTGAAACGTCGACAGCGCTTCTCCCTATAAATGCTGCCTGGCCTGCTGTGTTCCACCAGCATTTTGTGTGTGTTGTTTTTTCAATTTCCAGCATCTGCAGATTTCCTCGTGTTTAATTTTTTAAAGCCAGTCCACAGTCACAGAGAGCAGAGGTTTTGATATGTTGTCTAGGTAGACACTGCAGCCAGTGACATAAGAACCTGTGCAACATCTCGCTGTCATGAGCTGCTCTTATCTAGAGTTGTGCTTTTTGTTTAATCTTGTTGAGTTTATTTTGACTGGCGGAGGTTTTCAATATATTGTGATTATTTAAAGCAGACTCCAAATTAGCTTTTTTTGCAGGGTCCTTGTTTGTTTCAGAAACGATTCAGCTTGTGGTGTCGCTCGGTCAAGTCACTGACGTTCAGCTGGAATTCCTGTGAATAAACTCTTGGATCTCTCTCAACGTGGAAGTCTGTTGTTCCTCTGCACCTGGGTTCAGTCGTCAGTCCACGCACGACATCACAGTATTCCAGGTTCTGCTGTTGATTCTTTGTTCCCAAGTTTGATTCTGTGTTCCAAATTATGTGCTATGTTTCTGAGTTATTTGCCACATTCCCAAGTTTTCCTGCCGTCTTGACAGCATCAGGTCTGTCTTGAATTTACCAGCCCTGTCCCGAGAGCATCCTTGAATGGATTAGCCTACAAAAAGTAATGTACACAGCCCAGTCCATCACGGGTAAAGCCCTCCCCATCATTGAGCATACCTACAAGGAGGGCTGTTGCAGAAAAGCTGCATCCATTATCAAGGACCCCCACTGTCCTGGCCATGCTCTCTAATCACTGCTGCCATCAGGAAGGGGATAGAGGAGACATAGGTGCCACACCACCAGGTTTAGGAATAGTTATTACCCCTCAACCATCAGGCTCCTGAACCAGAATGGATAATTTTACTCACCCCATCAGTCAATTGACTCCACAACCTATGGATTGACTCATCAGGACTCTACAACTTGTGGTCTTAATATTTATTGCTTTTTTATTTAGTATTATTATTTTGGGTTTTTTTGGTATTTGTTGTCTTTAGCTCATTGCTTGTTTGTCCGTTTTTGTGTGCGGTTTTTCACTGATTCTATTCTGTTTCTTAGTGTTTACTTTCAACGCTCACAGGAAAATGAATCTCAGGTTAGTACATGGTGACATACATGTACTTTGTACTTCGACTACCAGCAATGGCTTACTGAGGATCTAAAGCTGAACTTGGGATAAATCGTAGATGAGGCTGATTTGGACTGTGTTCAGCATTTCGAAATTCTTAGGCCAGTTTGTTTGATGGCTTCATGTGAGAACTACACTACAGCCATGGAAAAGACAGGGAAGGAGAATTCACAGATGATAGAGCTCAGAAACAGATGCCCTTTGGCCCACCTTGTCCATGATACCCACATCATGCATGTATTCTTTGATGCCTTTCCTATCCAAGCATCTGTCCACACAACTATTAAACATTGTACCCTCTCCTCTGTCAGCTCATTTAGACATTGACCACCTTCTGCGTGAAAAACTTATCGCTCACATCTTACTCAGGAGCAGCCATTCTAGCAGCAATAAACCTAGACTCCATTATCAGCCTTTAACCAAGATATTGTTATTACATATTTTAATTTTGATACAGCTTGGTCAGGTTCATAGACAGTAATTTCCTATTTTTTCAGGGTCAGTGCCCAATTAATCAATGAAACCCTACGTGATGAGTGCAAGAAAATTCAGGGACTTTGCTCTAAAAAAAAAGTAGCATGTGACATGGACATCCTGCCTGTCATTACATTTCAACTCTGAACACTCTCCGAGTCTGCTGTAGATTGCCAGCAATGGCCCAGGTGAGTGACATGAGTATGCTTGTACAAATTAATGAGGCTCAGGCAATGACCAGAGTTACTCATTTCAGACCCCCAAACCAATGAGCCATTTGTCAATTTTGTCTTTCCAAGCTTAGCGCACTGCTATTTTACACATATTTGAGATAATACGGCAGTCTGGGTTACAGAATCCAAGGTCAAAGTCCCCATTGAGCTGACATTTATTTTCTTACCTCCAGAAATCTGCACGTGTTCTTATGAACTCTCACGAAATTCCAGCATTAAGCCAGTAATCTTTTTCTTTAGTTTTGACAGCCAAATATTCCCTAAGTCAGACACTTCTGGGGAAGGGTAAAGATTCGAATCACGACCTGTGAAATGAGAATGAAATGGAATTTCTTTAACCAGTGGGTGGTGAATTTGTGGAATTCATTGCCACAGACAGCTGCTAAGGCCAAGCTATTCGATATATTTAAAGTGGAACGTGATAAGTTCTCAATTAACAGAACTTAACTAAAAAGGCAATACGGGGAGAAAAAATGAGGTACGAATGCAAGCTAGCCAGGAATATAAAGGAGGATAGCAAAAGCTCTTTTAGGTATGTGAAGAGAAAGAAGATAGTTAAGTGCAATGTTGGGCCCTTGAAGAATGAATTGGGTGAAATTGTTATGGGAAACAGAGAAATGGCAGAAGAATTTAATAAGTACTTTAGATCTGTCTTCTCTAGGGAAGATACAAGCAATCTCCCAGATGTATGGATGGGCCAAGGACATAGGGTAACAGAGGAAATGAAACAGATTGACATTAGGAAGGAAACGGGTGATGAGTAGACTGATGGGACTGAATCCCCAGGTCCAGATGGTCTGCATCCTAGGGTACTAAAGGAGGTGGCCCTGGAAATTGCAGATGCGTTGGTAATCATTTTCCAATGTTCCTTAGATTCAGGATCAGTTCCTGAGGATTGGAGAATGGCTAATGTTATCTCACTTTTTAAGAAAAGAGGGAGGGAGAAAACAGAGAACTATCAACCTGTTAGCCTAACATCAGTAGTGGGGAAGATGCTAGAGTCCATTATTAAAGATGAAATAGCAGCATATCTAGATATCAGTGATAGGATTGGGCCAAGCCAGCATGGATTTACCAAGGGCAAATCATGCTTGACTAATCTATTGGAGTTTTTCAAGGATGTAACCAGGAAGTTAGACAAGGGAGATCCAGTGGATGTAGTGTACCTCGATTTTTAGAAGGCATTTGATAAGGTCCCACATAGGAGATTGGTAGGTAAAATCAGAGCTCATGGCATCGGGGGGAAGATATTGACATGGATAGAAAACTGGTGGCAGATAGAAAGCAAAGGGTAACAGTGAATGGGTGTTTCTCGGAATAGCAGATGGTGACTAGTGGGGTGCCACAGGGCTCGGTATTGGGACCACAGCTGTTTACGATTTACATCAACAATTTAGATGAAGGGATTGAGAATAATATCAGCAAGTTTGCTAATGATACTAAGCTGGGTGGCAGTGTGACATGTGATGAGGATGTTAGGAGAATTCAGGGTGACTTGGATCGACTGGGTGAGTGGGCAGATACTTGGCAGATGACGTTTAATGTGAATAAGTGTGAGGTTATCCACTTTGGGAGTAAGAACAGGAAGGCAGATTATTATCTGAACGGTGTAGAGTTAGGTAAGGGAGAAATACAAAGAGATCTAGGAGTCCTTGTTCATCAGTCACTGAAGGTGAATGAGCAAGTGCAGCAGGCAGTGAAGAAGGCTAATGGAATGTTGGCCTTTATTACAAAGGGAATTGAGTACAAGAGTACAAGAGCAAGGAAATCCTTTTGCATTTGTACAGGGTCCTGGTGAGACCACACCTGGAGTATTGTGTACTGTTTTGGTCTCCAGGGTTAGGGAAGGACATCCTGGCAATAGAGGAAGTGCAGCACAGATTCCCGAGGTTAATTCCTGGGTTGTCTGGACTGTCTTACGCAGAGAGGTTAGAGAGACTGGGCTTGTACACGCTGGAATTAAGGAGATTGAAAGGGGATCTGATTGCAACATACAAGATTATTATGGGATTGGACACAATGGAGGCAGGAAATATGTTCCAGATGCTGGGAGAGTCCAGTACCAGAGGGCATGGTTTGAGAATAATGGGTAGGTCATTTAGGACAGAGTTAAGGAAAAACTTCTTCTCCCAGAGAGTTGTGGGGGTGTGGAATGCACTGTCTCAGAAGGCAGTGGAGGCCAATTCTCTGGATGCTTTCAAGAAGGAGCTAGATAGGTATCTTATGGATAGGGGAATCAAGGGATATGGGGACAAGGCAGGAACCGGGTATTGATAGTAGATGATCAGCCATGATCTCAGAATGGTGATGCAGGCTCGAAGGGCTGAATAGTCTACTTCTGCACCTATTGTCTATTGTCTATTAATAAGAGCATCAAAGGTCATGGGGAGAAGTCAAGAGAATGGGGTGAAGAGGGACACATCAGCATGATGGAATGGTGGAGCAGACTCGATGGGCTGAATGGTCTAATTCTACTCAGACATCTTATGGTCTTAGTACAATATAGTACCACTAACTGGATCCTTTATAGGTGAAATGAAGGCACAAACAGTATAAAGAAAAGAGCAAACTTCTGCTATTTCTGATTCTTTTGGTGAGTAACAACAGTAATATATTCTGGAAAAGGAAAAAATAATCTCATAAGTTGATATGGAGGTCCTGGTCGACTTCTTATACTGATAATATTCATGTTAATCAAGTCTGGATTAATTCATATAAGTATTTCATTAAAACTGTTGCATTAAAGCCATTTGCAGCTGTCTACAATTAAGGTCTTCTTATGGATATTCTTCTTCTGTTGTGCATATAACCTAATAACATTACTGCTTCAAAAGCTTTTCCCTTCACAAACGATGGGACTTGAGCATTTCTAGTTCAAGCCTTTTGTCAAGATCTTTTCGTTTGATGAAAGCTGCCCAGTCAGAAGTTAAGATTCAAACTTTGCTTTGAACTGACAAGTTATTGTGCTGCAACGTTTTTTTTAATATATGCCATTATTTTCAGGAATGGGTAGTGCTGAAAAGGGTGGCCACAGTAATCCATGTTTAATTGCTCTGGTGATGGTCATGGTTAAGCCATCTTCTTGAAATGCTGTAATCCTGGTGAGGATACTACCATGGTGTTGGGTAGGAAGTTACAGGCTTCAGACTCAGTGACAATGTAGGGATTGCCATGGTGCAGTGACACCAACAATTGTCTTGGTATTGGGATTGTGCAGAGTTTCGTGTGTATTCTTCAAGCTGCATTCTTCGATGGTAAAGAGACTTTGGGGTGTCAGGGGAAGAGTTATTTGTTGGAGAATACTCAACCTCTGATTTTTGTTATTATAACTACAGTATTTATGTAGCTGTATATTATCTGGACAATGGTGATTCCTAGGATGATGGCATAGGATTTACCAACTCAACGCCACATTACTATGTTGCTAGAAAATGGCCTGTATCATGATTTCCTGTAACATAAGGCTGTGTCATCTGCACTTGAGTCAATCACTGATGTGTTTGCAACCTGCATTTTTTGTAAGGACTGATGTGTCAATCTTTCTGTCTCCAACTCTGGCGACAAACTGTCTACCAATACCTTTTGTAAATCTACTGGTTCTCACAGCTTTCTTGACTATACTTCTTCCCAACTTGTCAGCTGTAAAAATGTTATTCCCTTTTCTAAGTTATTTTGTCTCCTCCATATCTATTCCCTGGATGAGGCTTCCTTTTCCAGAACATCTGAGATGTCATTTTTCAAAGAATGAACTTTCCCTTCCTTCACCATTGATCTTCTCCATTTCCTCGACCTCCGCCCTCACCCATCTTCCTGCTACTTTAAACAGAGAAAGCTTTCTTCTTGTCCTTATCTACCACCTCATGAGTCACCGCATCAACACATCATTCTCTTCAACTACCGCTATCTTCTACAGGATCTTATTATCAAATACATCTTTACCACCACCACCCCCAATGCCCTTGTCGATTCATCACTCCCCAGTAATCTCCCTCCTGGAACTTATCAAGCGACAGAAATGCTATATCTCTTCCCTCGTCTCTATACAGATCCCCAGTCTTTGCAGGTGAAGCAACACTTCACCTACAAGTCTGTTGGGTCATCTGCTGTATCTGGTGCTCCTGATGCAGCCTCCTCTACAGCAGTGAGACATGACATAGATTGGGGGACCACTTTGTCCAGCACCTTCTCTCCATCTGGAACAAATAGGATTTCCTGGTGGCCGGCCATTTTAATTTCAATCCCCATTCCCACCCTGACACGTCCGTGAGGCCACCCTCAGGTTGGAGGAGCAACACCTCATATTCTGTCTAGGTAGCCTTCAACTTGATGGCATGAACAGCAATTTCAGCTTCTGGTAATTTTATCTCCCTCTTCCTCCATTCCCCACTCTAGCTCCCCTCTTATCTCTTCTCGCCTGCCTATCACATCTCCCCTCCACCTGTGCCTCCTCTCCTCTCCTATCAGATTCCAGCCTGTTACCTTTTACCTGTACTACCGCCCAGCTCCTCATTTCACCCACCTACCTCTTCCCTCACATGGCTTCACCCATCTCCTGCTAGTTTGTACTCCTTCCCCTCCCCACCTCATTATTCTGGCTTCTTCCCCCTTCCTTTCCTGTCCTGATGAAGGGTGTTAGGCTGATACGTTTACTGTTTATCCCTTTCTTTGGAAGCTGCCTGACCTGAATTCTTCCAGCATGTTGTATGTTACTCTGGATTTCCAGTGTCTGCTAAATTTCATGTTTTTGATGTGTTTATTTACTTATGTCACAAAATTCTGTGAGTTTCCCATATCACAGGGGCTGCCCGTACTCTTTAGTTTAAGATGATCATTGTTTGAGATTTCTGTAGCATGACTGTTATTTAGCACTAATCAGTCATTTCTGAATGTTGCCTAGATCTTATTGCATGAACTGCTTCATTTCTTGAGGAATTGATAAAGGAACTGACATTGTGAAATCATCAGCAATTACCACTTTTGCATTTACCATGGAAACAAGATTATTTATGAAGAACTGAAGATGGTTGAGCCTAGGGCATTCCTCTATCATTGCCCTGGGCTCATAATGATGGACTTCCATCAACTAAAACTATTTTTTTTTACAAGGTATGATACTGTTTTCCTCTTGACGTCCATTTACTTTAGCTTAACAAGCACTTTTTGAGATCAAGGACTATCATTGTCATCTTATATCCAGACAGCTCTTTCGTATGGACCGTGCTGTGAAGAACCCTGCAATCTCAGCAAAAACATCATTCATGCCACAAGCTAGCATGTTCTACATCAACCTTACTGATCGAGAATGGGATAAGTGGGAAGTAACAGGCTGGATTTACCCTGCGTTTTTTTTGGACCAGTAAAACTTGGGGAATTTTCCACTGGTTGCCTAAATGTGTGAGATAACTTACCTAGTTTTGACCTCTGATCTTCAGTTATAGATGGGATGCCTCAGTCTTTGCAGTACCCACTGTTCTCAGCCTTTATCACGTGGATTACTTAAATTGGTTGAAAATTGGCTTCTGTGATAGATAGTGGGGATAAAGCGAAGCCCTTCTAACTGGACATAGTTACAACTATTTCAGACTTTAATTTGCACTCACTCACAGGTTCCTGTCATCATTCATAATTGTGAGGTACAGGGTCAAGGAATATTATCAATCCATTATCCGTTATAATGGATTATATTACAATCCATTATCAATACAAGGTAAATGGTAGGACACTGAGAAGTGCAGTAAAACAGAGGGATCTGGGAATACAGATACATAATTCCCTAAAAGTGGTGTCACAGGCAGATAGAGTCGTAAAGAAAGCTTTTGATACATTGGCCTTTATAAATCAAAGTATTGAGTATTGAGTATAAGAGTTGGAATATTATGGTGAGGTTGTATAAGACATTGGTAAGGCTGAATTTAGAGTATTGTTGTGCAGTTTTGGTCACCTAAGTACAGGAAGGATATTAATGAGGTTGAAAGAGTGCAGAGAAGGTTTACAAGGATGTTGCCGGGACTTGAGAAACTGAGTTACAGAGAAGGGGTGAATAGGTTAGGACTTTATTCCCTGAAGCGTAGAAGAATGAGGGGAGATTTGATAGAGGTGTATGAAATTATGATGGGTATAGATAGAGTGAATGCAAACAGGCTTTTTCCTCTGAGGCCAGGGGAGAAAAAAAACCAGAGGGCATGGGTTAAGGGCGAAGGGGGAGAAGTTTAAAGGGAACATTAAGGGGGAGGGCTTCTTCACACAAAGAGCGGTGGGAGTGTGGAATGAGCTGCCAGTTGAAGTGGTAAATGCAGGCTCACTTTTAACATTTAAGAAAAACTTGGGCAGGTACATCGATGAGAGGGGTATGGAGGGATATGGTCCAGGTGCATGTCAGTGGGACTAGGCAGAAAAATGGTTCAGCACAGCCATGAAAGGCCAAAGGGCCTGTTTCTGTGCTGTAATGTTCTATGGTTCATTGCCAGTACTTTGTAGGAACTACTCAATTAGTTCCAAAACTCTGAGCATTCCTCAGCCTTGTATTTTATATCTTTAAAATGTATATGATTCTTTTCTAAATGCCATTTCAACAATCCCATTTAGGTACTATTTCATGAAATGCAGTCCACATCACAGAACTTACTGAAAAGCTTATTTTAAGACACCTCTGGTTCTTTAGTCAATTGTCTAGAAGTTGTTGCCCTTTGGTTACCAATCCTCCAACAACAGAAAACAGTTTACTCTAAACTTCATGATTTTGAAGGCTATTTCCAACTCATTTTATTTCTTTTTGCTCTCTGACTCCCAGCTGCTCCAGTCCTTCAGAATAAACTGAACCCTATAATTGCTGATATCACTCCTGCATATTCCTACTGCAACTTCTCAAAGCCCTTAATGTTCTTCCTAAATTGTGACATCTTTTAACATTAAAAATATTTGGACATTTACAAAATGGAGAAGATAACAGCATCTGTTAATCATAAGTTGGAACAATTTGATTCATACTGGGAAAAATGGTTTAACTACGTAACACCTCATAGGCCTGATTTTATTCTCACAAATCAATGAATCTGTTGTAAAAAAAGGATCACTCCTACTTGTACATAGTTTTCTCCTTCTGCTTGTTCTTTCTTTCCTCTCTTTTCTTTAAGTGTATACTTCAGATAAATATTATGTGGAGATTTGTGGCAAATATGACTATATGATATATATGTACAATATCTGAAACACATCTTATGGAAATGTTTGTTTGATGATGAACTTCAATAAAAAATAAATTACCAAAAAAATTAATATTACATCCCTCCTTTTAGCTTTTACTTTCTCATTACCAAACCTGAAGATCTGTGAAATTTTAAAAGCTGTTTCATTTGCACCGACACTTTCAATAATGGTTAACGACAAAGAACATTTATGTTCCCTACTGTTAAATAAAATAAATATTATTCAAACCAATACGATGAATATGTATGTAACTGCAGAACATTAGAATCCTTTTTAAAAATGCTTGAGGAACTGCTAACTGATACAGTCCCAAAATAAGTTATGATTAAGAACGCCTGAACAAAGCACGAGAAAATGATACGCAGGCTTGATACACACTATATACTTTTAAATACAGTTACAAAAAGAATAGTTCACTGCTTACAAAGATGAATCAGAGATAAGTTAAGTCTTATACAATATATTCAATGACTTGATTCACAAAACATTCTTGAAATATATTGAGCAACTTTATAACATTCCTTTTCAGGGCACACATATGAAAAAATATTGGCTTGAAATGATATTATAGTACATTTCTCAATACAGATCTTCTCTCAGTTGGTAAAGGCAGGATGTAATTAGATGCCGGGCTCTAATTCTGTTTTGCATTGAATAAGATCATCTCAGTAGATTATAAGTGATATCAAAACCCTTAAGAAGAAACAAAAATAACAGGCAGTATTACTTCCACAAATTCTCAAATGTGCGTGTGAACACTTGTGCATGCACATGGTTGGTGGTGGGAGGGAGGGGTCAGAAATGATTAACTCGCTTGCAGTCCTCTTTCTCTGATGCACCAGCAATAACTCTCTGAGAAGTGAGGCGAGATATCAGCTTTTATTGGCTGGAAGAAAGAAGAAGCAGCAATTGACTACCATGCTACATCCTGGAGACTGAGGCTGGGCTCAGGCCTCAATTGCCTTTATACAGGGGTCTGTGGGAGGAGCCACAGGAGCAGTCAGCAGGGGGGCATGTCCAGACAGGTATATGTAGTTCACCACATTTTCCTATATTTCTGCATAAAGAAACTTGGACTGCCAACAATATCTATGATATAATATTTCAGTCTTTATGAAAAATCTTTGTTCTAAATCTTATTCTGAAATTAGTTTCCAATACAAAATCAAATAGGATTGCCTTGCCTTCCCTCCTCACTAAAAATATTATTTCTAGTTAAACACCACAGTTAAGGAAGTCAGTGGGCCTGAGGATACAAAGGTTTACTGTATATTTACAACAGGTAAGGGGTAAGTGTAAGTAACAGGTTAAGTCCACATCCATAAAATTAAGATTATTGCATAGTCAAATCTAGGGTCTAAAACTGAGTTCCCACAGCTTCATAAACTTGTGTGTGTGTGACTTATAATGGAAGAATCCAGAACAAGAGAAAAGATATTCAGGGGTTACATCAAGAACTACTTCCTTGAAGATCTGTGACAAGGTGATACACTATTTTCTGAAAAGTAATGGAATCTAAGTTGATGGGTTGTTGTTAGACAGGTACCTTTTGGGTTTGGGACTAACATGGGTAGACAAAGTTAAGATGCATATCTGACAGAATCCAGCTGCATGATGAAACAGACTCAAGGACCTGAATGGCATTAGAAGCAATGGTGTAGCAGCTATTAGAACTGATAAGATGCAGAAGAAGTAAAATAAAAGAGAGGAATCCTTACAGGAAGTAAGGTGGGCTAATTTTAATCAAGCTATTGACAGGATTATAACATTCATTGGCTGAGTATCTATCCCCTGGAAATGGAATGCAACAAGTAGGGAAAAGAATTAAGAGATTGATCTTAATCCAAAGTCTGAGACAAAAATTTAAAACAATTGATGAAATGTTCCAGTTCAAAATACACAATGTAATGCAATATATCATTATGATTTAAGAGAAGGTTCCAGATAGAATGTTCCACTAATCGCACAAAAAGGCAAACATACCCAAGACCAATGATTATTACATTTATTTGGAAAAGGTAAGTACAGACAAGGTGCTCAATTTAAAAATAATTTCAGCCTGGCAATGACAACAACAGATAGGATATAACGTCATGCTGTAGGCAGATGAAGCTGTTGAGGTATGGATTACCCATAGTGAAATAAATGAGTGTTAAGCACAGGAACATTTTTTTAATAGTAATGGCTGTCAGTTGATTGGTATATGCAGATCATATGAAGAAATGATTGCACTAATGTCTGCTAGGACAATCTTGCCTATGAATCTTGGAAACAACATAGAATAGGATCACGTGGGATTGTGTAGCTGGTAGTAGTCAGGAAGGCCATAGAAAGGTGCGGAAGGGGTGGATGGAGACTGCTAGATGGAATGGAGAGTAATATTTGGTGGTTGCTGGTAAGGCAATGATCTCAAGTGAGTTAATAGGAAGTGGTTAATGAGAAATGGCGGGTAAGCAGAAATAATATAGCCCCAATTAGCATGTTTATTGACAATAACAAAGGAAAGAACAGATTGTTGCAAGGTCAGAAAGATGTTAAATCAGAAGAGGAAGTAGAAAAACTGATACCACCATTGCCACCCCATTAGCTCTTAAAGACACTAACCAGAGAGGGTAAAAAAACACCTGAAGAAAGAATTCAATTTGAACAAAAAGTATGAAGATCTGAAGGGGAAAGGTTCGTTTCCAGAGGAAAAGAAAGCTTGTGGCCAAAGGATTGGGCATGAGGGCATATCAGAAATTCAACTGGCTTAAAATGTATTGATAACACAAGGCAAATAAAGGGCACCAGAAGGAATGTAGAAAAAATACCCCAAGAAGTCTATTATCAGGTTAGGGGAGGAGAAATTGTCAAAAGAAAATGGAAAAGAAAACTGTTTAAAGCAAACAGACTTTCCTCAATACTGGTGTTTAATACCCTTAAAATGTGTTCAGAACATAAGAAGCAGAATAAAGAATCCATGTGGCTGCTCAGGCCCACTTTGTCTTTCAAGTAGATGATAGATAATGTGATTTTGGTCTCAACTCCATTTTGTTGTAAAATCCTCATGTAATCCAGAAACAAATCTCAGCCATTTTCATTTAAGTTGTCGTTATTGATTTGTATAAATGACATTATACCTTGTGCAGTCTAATTTCAAATGGCAAAAATCAGTTTCTTCTATGATCAATACCTTAGTTCCTACTGGAAAAAACACTAGAATAAATTCTGAAATATAGCTGATCACACCGACTACTAAGAATACTTTATTCAAGTTCCAAGTGCTCCTGTCACATTTTGTCACCCTGTAACCTTATCCTTCAATCTCTCTGAATTATGGAGGACAACATGTGTATAAATGTCTCTCTCCAGCAGACTTCATCATGATCATCATGACTCCAGTATGCCTATTTTTTTAATGTTTCTTAATTGTACATAGGATTTTGTTGTGTTATATCACTGAGCAGCAGTGAACCATCTGATTGGCCTATCAGTGTTTTCTTTCGGAACTCGTTGACTTGATCAGCATTTCTGATCTGGCTATTGTTCACGATTGCACTTAATAAAAAAAATATGATCATAGATTACAGAATGATACAGGCCCTTCGACCCATGATGTTGTGCTGATATCAAATTCTGTTATTATTCATGATAGCAGAATAAATGTGGTGCTCCTGGATCTAAGCTGTCAAGAAATCAACAGGACGGGAAAGGGTAGGGTAAAATTGGAAAGATATTAGGATACTTAGTAAACGATTAACCTTGCATTGATTTCTATATAGCAAAATTCAACATAATATTTGTATTTTATTTTCTGAGTGTTATTTGGCAATATTTTGGACAAATATTCAAAGTTATATATTAAGTTTAATAATTAAAAGAATAACATACTCCTTTTGTAGAAGGTTCAAGTTGAGAAGAGTGAATAAGAGTGAATAGCTGAATAATGAATTCCAAAACATTCATGCCAGGTGAGATAGGTATTAAAGAGACAAAATTTCAGTGTTGTGTTATAGATAAATAACACCATTATCCAACTGCACTAACAGAAAAAAAACATTTTTGAGCCAGTTATTAAATTATTCAATGCTACAATCTGAAAAGTGCTGTACAAACCTAGAGGGCACTTGTTTATTTACTTAATAAATGGGTACAACTGAACAGCAACCGGCAAGGTTTCATTTTTAAATAATATCCAACATCAATCAACCTCTACAATAAAACAGAGGAAAAAATATCGATCTTGAAGATCTGAGAGAAAACACTGTACATCAATGTTTTAATTCAAGTCATAGTCTTGATCAATTCTCTAAAGGCGTGTGACACACAAAGAAGGCAGCATAAATGAAATGGCGGTCTACAGATTAACTACAAATGAAAGGTAACAGTTTTAAATTGATTCATAGGCAGAAATAGACCACCTTACTGATCAAATTTTGATCTAAAGATGATCTCTAGAAGATTTTCAAGGACGTCGCCAGAATTAGAGGGCCCAAGTTCTAGGGAGAAGTTGGTCAGTCTAAGTCTCTTTTCCTTGGAATGCAGAATGAGATATGACCAAGTTGAAATGTTTAAAATTATGATAAGGTGAATGGTAACAATCTTCCCCCAAGGGTAAGTGTGGCCCAAACCATGGGGCATAGATTTAGGGTGAGAGGCAAATACTTTAAAAGGAACCTGAAGGTCGACTTTTTCACACAGAGGGTGGTGAGAATATGCAACTAGCTGCCAGAAATCAAGTACTATAGTATAATTCAAGAAACACTTGGATAGGAAGCATGTGGAGGAACAAGACTTAGATGAGCTGAATGCAAGAAATTGGGACAAGCTAGGTAGGCGCCATGATAGGCATGAACTGGTTGAGCTGATGGGCTTGCATCCACATTGTATTGCAGTAATAAGAGAAAATTTTCAAGAATAATTTTCTATAAAATCTATTCTGGTTACTTTCATTTTGCTTACAGTGTACCTTAATTTATTTTTAAAATACTGTTCAAAGCTAACTAAAATTCAAGTGTGGCACAGTCATTAAATGCTTAAGAAGGAAGTATCTATGACAAGATAGATAGCTAAATGAACCATTAATAATAAGATCTTGGGCTAATTCTAAGTCTTTTCTGTATTATATTATTTAATCTAGATTGGTTGCAAAATGGTGTAAAATCCCTTGGCACTCTGAGGAAGTGAATGTCTCTGTATGTCAGATGAGTACAGAATCTGACTCGTCCCCACCAGCAGTCGAATACATCATGAACATTATCTGGAATCCTAAATCTTGGTTGAAGGTATTGCCAAAGCAAATATTTGCATTCATATGAAACAGAATAGTGGTTAGTAGATAGAATAAATGAGCAAAGAAAGTCAGAGCTATTTTATAACAAGATTTTCAGGTACTTCACAGGTTTTCCTTTGATTTTCAAGGTGCCACTGACAAAATGTTTGTCTATAAAATTGGTATATAAAACCATATCTAAATCATACATTCTTGTATTCAGACTGCTTTTACATATTTACTACATTCTTAACAGTTTCCAAAGTATTGAAATAATTTAGCAAAATAAATAAGTTCCTTTCTCCCTATTTTATCTATTGGTGTCACTGGTTAGGCCAGCATTCACAACCAGCACTAATAGCCCTGGACGGAGTGATTTAATAAATCATATTACAATGTGTTTTCAATCACATTTAGCCAACGCGGAAGAAAGTTGTCAAGATTTCCTTAAGGACACAAAGGGACTTTATGTGATAATTTGATAATAACTTTTAATTATAGATTTTATTTAACTTCTGAATTTCAAATCACACTGCCATTGTGGGTTTCAAGCTCATCTGATGTGCTCAATTTACCAATCTTGCATTGACTTTACTATAATGCTAACATTTTCCACCCACTTAAGAATATCTTCTCCACTGCAATTATTGTGATAGCATGGTAACAAAAGTTGCAATAGTTCAAATTTTATCTTATTTTCAGAAATGTGATACGACAGAGAAGGCAAGGAGAGCAGAACCTGGTTTGCAAATAAATGCACTCCCAAATATGAAGCACAGCAATTTCCATTGCAATGATTCATTTGTGTCCTCCTTTCCGTTCTTGAAGTGTGAAACAAATATCTCGTCTTACACAAATACATACTGTATGATTCATATTTAAAGTAACCAAATTGCTGCAAAAATAAAGTAGGTGACAAATGGTCATGAAATAAAGGCTTTAGAGAAGTTGAGTTTAATGACACTTGCAGTTAATATTTACTCATTTGCTTCTGATGAGATCCTAAGAGAAAATCTGCTACTGACAGCAAGCAACACTAGTGGACAAGAACATTGCAAATCTGGCAAAGTATTCTGCACATCACAAATCCCCAAAATAGTTGAAGAAAATAGACTCTGAATGACCTTCTGGGTCACTGTATTGGGTTTGGTATTAGGAAGCGGTACTGGGTAGTCTAGATTAGATTAGAAACCTGAATCTGGAGACATGACAAATAATAACAAAAGTTCAGAATTTGAATAAACTGGAAAATAAGCCAACATTAAAAATACAAATGATAACTCTTTAATGATTAGAAAATAAACTTTTTGTTAAATCTCATGAAAAAGATTTCATATTTCTAAATCTCAAATGAAATAAGACATTAGCACTAACTGCAACAAATACTGTTCAACAGGCAGTATCAGGTGACAACATCTCACAATCACATTGAAAGAACTGTGGTAACTTTTCATAATAAGCAGAATAATAGTATAACCTGTTCACAAGGCATTCTGTGAAAATAATTGAATTGCAGCTACTTCCAAGGACACATCTCATAAGGGTCTTTCCACACCAAAGCCTGAATAAATTCCCTTCCTTGTTCTGAGTTGCTTGATCATTGATAGGACTGTAGATGGCCTTAGCCAAGTGACTATCTCTAAAGCTAGATATTCATAGTTAGTTAATGCCAACACTTCAGCTGCTCAAGTTCTTATTTCTTACACTTTAGATGGGAAATGCAAGTTGAAGACATGTTGAGAACACAATTGGATTTGAATATAACCGGAGAATAATTTATCTTACAAGTTTACATAAAAACAGCTAGTTAGCTAATATATCACAAAGCTGGTGACAGCAGAAAAGCCATATCAAAAGATATGGAATAGAAATATAGCTGAGGGGGGGAAACTGAAGATAATTAAAGAGGGAAACAATCATCATCAGTTTATTACATATTACAGCTAAAACTTAATAATTTCCAATTTTAGAAAACATATTGGTTATACTCAATATATACAAAGCAGCCAGTTTGGGTTTCTAAAATGCTTTACCATATCCAAAACTGGTTTCTTCAGTAGTAAAACTCAGAAATACTACAATGAAGCTACTTACGAAGATTGGAACTTTAAAAGTTGACAAATACAATAAAATACATCTGCAATAACTGGACAGATTATAACATCTGAGCCTCATCACTCGGGGCATATCAGGAATTCAGAAGCCTTGTAAAAAGAATTCAGGGCCAAAGTAATGACGGTCTCCCATCCATTATGGACATTCACCAAATATCCATCAGGGCCTCCTAATGGATAAGTATTAATACCAAGAGTGTGCTTCTTATAAGATTGTCTCTCTGAAGTAAATCATGTGATTTAAGCAGCGAGATAGATTCCTTTTCTAAACCTGGAATATATTTGTTACACAGCTATTTCTTGGCATTTTCCCTTTTGACACTTTTGCAGAATAATATGAAAATATTAAGACAAAATATGCTTGGGAACAAACACAAAAACAATTTGTTTCAAAATGAGTAACTATTTTTCAACCTTGTCTTGAAAGATTTCATGATGTTCTTCGTCCCCTTGTATGCTCATTTTGACTAAGGAAAGGGAGTCCGTGTAATTTGAAGTGGACTCGTGCGTAAATGAAGAATCCAGTATATTTTCCCTTTCTTCACTCCCATCAGAAATAGTTTCTACTAAATCCTCCATGCCATTTGCTAATGGAACTTTGTTTTCTTCTGTATCGTCCTGAGAAGCATTTAATACTTGAATCTGGGGAGTGTGTTCCTCAGTCGAAAGCTTCATTGATAAGGTAACAGAAGCACCAGAGTGCGATTCATTTACATGAAGAAGTTCCTGTGTGAAAAAAAACACAGGAATATACATCAGCTCCAGCTGCATATTAAATCAATTATGAAAGGACATGAAATAATTTATATAATAAAATACATTTTCAACATTTTCACATTTCTCCAAAGCACCACAAGCATGTTTGGAGATAAAAACAGCACATGTTGGACTCCAGATGAAAGGTCTTGATCTAAAATGCTGAATATCCATTTCCCTCCACATATGCTGCTTGTCCAGCTAAGTTCTTCCAGTTCTCTGTGTGTTGCACTAATGCCAGTTTGTCAATTTTATATTCAAACCATTGGACAAAGGGAATGGAGTTGCAATAATAGATCTAAAGTCATGGAGTTTGACGCTCAGCAACTTAACTGGCTATGTAAATGGATCCAGCTACTCTATTGTACTTCTGGTGTAATCATGAAGATCTGGGTTATGCACTGACATAATTTTAAATGCTCAACCATTAATAAGCATTCTCAATGATAAAAGTCCTGCACAAAACCAAAACAAAATTCAAGAGAAATTAGTTTTCTTGATATTTGGAAATTGTTCACAGATAAGACCCAATGATTCTCAATGAGACTGAAATGTAAAATGAAAAGGTTCTTGTGACTGCTACTATCAATATTCCATGAACTCTATTCAGTGAACACTGCCCCATACACAATGGTAGGGTTATTCCCTTAACCCTCTGGCTTCCATGCCTCGGAAAGATTAGTAAACCTTCAGAAAGATTAGTTGGATTGGTATGCCACAATGCCCTGCTAAAAATACAACGGAGTACACCATACAAAGACAATTGTATAGAATACGTACACGACGCTGGAAGAACTCAGCAAGCCAGGCAGCATCCGTGAGAAAAGAGTACCCAACGTTTCGGGCCGAGACCCTTCATCGGGGGGGGGGGGGGGGGGGGGGGAGAGGGCCGAAGCCCAGTAATAGAGATAGGGGAGGGGGAAGGGCTAGAGGCGCCAGGTGGAGAACCAGTCAGAGGAAGGATAAAGGGGGGAGGGGATAAGCATGAAAGAACTGTAGAGGTAAAGGAGCAGAAAGTTGAAAGGGGAGAGAGGCAGAGAGGGACCTAGGATAGGGGAAGGGGGAGAGGGAGGGAATTACCAGAAATTGGAGAATTCAATGTTCATACCACCAGGCTGGAGGCTACCCAGACGGTAGATGAGGTGTTGCTCTTCCAACCTTAGTTTGGCCTCTTCATGGCAGTAGAGGAGGCCATGTATGGACATATCTAGATGGGAATGAGAGGCAGAGTTGAAGTGGGTGGCAACCGGGAGGTCCTGTCTATTGTGGCGGACGGAACGGAGGTGCTCGACGAAGTGGTCCCCCAATCTGCGTTGGGTCTCGCCGATGTAGAGGAGGCCGCACCGAGAGCACCAGATGCAATAGACAACTCCAGCAGGCTCGCAGGTGAAGTGTTGCCTCACCTGGAAGGACTGTCTGGGGCCTGGAATGGTGGTAAGGGGGGAGGTGTGGGGACAGGTGTAGCATTTGCGCTTACAGGGATAAGTGCCGGGTGGGAGTTCTGCAGGGAGGGACGTGTGGACCAAGTAGTCGCAGAGGGAACGATCCCTGCGAAAAGCTGAGAGGGATAGGGAGGGAAAGATGTGCTGGGTGGGGAGGTCCTGTTGAAGGTGGCGGAAGTTGCGGAAGATAATGTGTTGGATCCGGAGGCTGGTGGTGTGGTAGGTGAGGACAAGGGGAACCCTGTCCCTGTTGTGGTGATGGGAGGATGGGTTAAGGGCTGAAGTGCGGGAGGTGGAGGAGATGCGGGTGAGGGCACCTTTGATGACGCCAGAAGGGAAAACACGATCCTGAAAGAAAAGGACATTTGAGAAGTCCTGGAACGGAAAGCCTCATCCTGGGAGCAGATGCGGCGGAGACGGAGGAACTGGGAATAGGGAATGGCATTTTTGCATTGGGCAGGGTGGGAAGAGGTATAGTCAAGATAGTTATGGGAGTCAGTGGGTTTGTAGAAGATGTCAGTGGATAGTCTGTCTCCGGAGATGGAGACCGCGAGATCAAGAAAGGGGAGAGAAGTGTCCGAGATGGACCAAGTGAATTTGAGGGCTGGGTGAAAGTTAGAAGCAAAGTTGATGAAATTGATGAGCTCAGCTTGGGTGTAGGAAGCAGCACCAATGTAGTCGTCGATGTAGCGGAGGAAAAGTTGGGGAGTGGTGCCAGTATAGTCTGCCAACAGTGAGTGAGCTTGGAGATTTTATAATCCAGCTGTACGTAGAAGAAAGAACTACAGATGAGATGCACTAAGGAAACCTGTGCACAAGCAACAGAGGTAAATGTCTGCATCACAAGTGCAAACATCAACCATTTTTTTTTCTCTTGAAGGTAGTAGATTGCAATATGAAATGTATGGCTTCACAGACTACATGGTACATTTTTTATTGTGGAACTCTTGCATGGCAACCTTAAATATTTTTACCTGATTCAGATCTTCTACAGTTTCTTCTAGCTCGGATTTTTGTTTTGCTGCAGCTTGCAGAGAATCTAGAACTGACTGTTTTGGTTGCATTCCTCGATCAAAACGATTATACATTCCACACCAGAACCTAGACAGGAGAAGAAATATTTTTTTTAAATTTGCATGTACATCTTTAAAAATGAACAGAACTATGCTACGTGAATTCAAAGTGTCTGACAATGGAACAAACAGAAACTTACAAAAGGAATTTCAAAATTATTACTTTTCCCCTCTGAATGCATGACAGCAAGAATACTAATCATTTTACATGGAACTGACAATTGCTGTTAAGTCACTTTGTTGATGCTCTGATTCAGAAAATGAAAAAATGCAAGACTTCTTTACCACAGCCAGTCTTAGTTATCCCATAGAGGAGAACATTTTAAAAAAATACATCGACAGTGAGGAATATTCTCACGGTGTTTGCTTAAAAGCATTTCAAAGAAAGGGAGATATTTATCAGTTCTTTCAATCTAAAGCAAGGTGGAAATATTCTTTTAAATGACATTCTTAAATATTAAGAAACTGCTTCCCAAGAGCTGGTTATGATCACATGCACTATTCATCCTTCTTACCTCTCACAATCAACATCTCCTTCTCTAACAATCAACATCTTTCCCTCTCTACTTTTCACAGGGATTGTTCCCTCCATGACTGCCTGGTCCTCACGCCCCTCCCCACAGATCTCCCACCTGGCACTTTTCCCTGCAAGCCTAAGTGCTACACCTGTCCCTGCACCTCCCCTCTTACCACCATTCCGGGCCCCAAACAGTCCTTCCAGGTGAGGCAACACTTCACTTGTGAGTCTGTTGGGGTAATCTATTGCATCTGGTGCTCCCGGTGCGGCCTCCTCTACATCGGTGAGACACAACGCAGTCGAGCACCAAGCTCCGTCCGCCACAAAAGACAGGATCTCCTGGTTGCCACTCACTTCAACTCTCCTTCACATTCCCATTCGGATATGTCCATACATGGCCTCCTCTACTGCCTTAATGAGGCCAAACTTTAGTTGGAGGAACAACATCTCATCTACTGTCTGGGTAGTCTCCAGCCCCTTGATCATCGAATTCTCCAACTTCCAGTAATTCCCTCCCTCTCCTTTCCCCCATCCCTCCTTCACTCCGTCTCCTCTTCTAGCTGCCTATCACCTCATGACTCTGCCTTCTTCTACTACCCATTGTGCTTTCCCCTTAGATTTCTTCTTCACCTCTCCTGCCTATCCCCTCCCCCACTCCTCTGATTGGTTTTCCACCCTCCCCCCACCTTCTTCATAGGGCCCATGCCCCCTCCTTCTTTAGTCCAGATGAAGGGTCTCGACCCAAAACGTTGACTGCTCCTTTCAACGGATGCTGCCCGACCTGCTGAGTTCATCCAGCATTTTTGTACGTCTTGATTTGACCACAGCATCTGCAATGCACTTTGTGCTTACAACATCTCCTTCACTGCCCACCTCTTAAGGACATGATCACACCCACACCCAAGTCCTCTGAGCCCTACCTGTAGCTGAGCGTGGGCCTATCACTCAACCCATGAATCTCACTAGGACTTAAGAGCTTGGAGAAAAGTTTTAGTTTTAAAGTGTTTTGTTTTCTTACAACCATTTGCAGGTGAAGGTCTCTGAATTACTTACAGTGGGAACACTGGGACTGGCTGGCTGGTATCCCCATGCTTACGGTACACCAATTCCTTCCACACAAGATTAATTTTAAGGCTCTTTATACAGACTAGGTCATAATCAACAAATACAACAAAAAAGCACTGCCAACTTTCTAATCTATCTTTACACAAGGCATCATCTTCACCTACATATTGCCACTAACACATCTTCTCTACTATCTTATCAGAAGATGCTTCAGAGGCAAAAGACACTCTGGATCACTCTTATAACCCCACCATACTCACTCCACTTTTCACAGAGCATTTGCATGCAGTGAATACAACATCTGTTCTCCTTCCAACCATATGTGACCAAACACACTTTCCAGAGGAAACAGAGATGTATTTATAAACATAAGAGATTCTGCAGATGCACGAGGAACTCAGCAGGACAGGCAACATCTAAGGAAATGAATCAGTACCCGATGTTTCGGGCCGATACCCTTCATCAGGACTGGAAAGGAAGGGAAAAGATGCCAGAAAGCAAAAGATGGGAGTTGATAAGTGGAAAAGAAAAAAGGCTAAAGAAGGTATCTGGTAGGAGAGGAGAGTAGACCATTGGAGAAAGGGAAGGAGGAGGGGCACCAGGGAGAGGTGACAGCCTGGAGAAGAGGAGAGGTAGGAGGCCAGAGTGGGGAACAGAAGAAAGGGGAAGGGAAAGTATCAAAATACCGGAAGGAGAAAATGATGTTAATGTCATCAGGTTGGAGGCTACTACAACGGAATATGAGGTGTTGCTCCTGCAACCTGAGAGCTGCCATTATCATGGCAGAAGAGGCCGTGGACCAACATATTGGAGCAGGAAGGGAGATATGATTGGCCACTGGGAAATTTTTGCAGATGGAGTGGAGGTACTCAACAGAGTGGTCACCTGTGCAGAGGAGGCCACATCGTAGGCACCAGATACAGCAGACAATGCCAACAGAATCACAGGTGAAGTGTTGCCTCATCTGGAAAGACTGTTTGGGGCCTTGAATGGAGGTGAGTGAGGAGGTGAATGGGCAGGTGCCAGAAGGGAGACTTCTGGGGTGGGATGAATGGCCAAGGGAATCACACAGGGAAGCAATCCCTGCACAAAGCAGACTGTGGGGGAGAAGTAAAGATGTGCTTGGTGGTGGAATTCTGCTGAAGATGGCGAAAATTGCAGAGAACGATGCGTTCGATGTGAAGGATCATGGGGTGGTAGGTAAGGACAACAGGAACTCTATCCCTATTAAGGCAGTGGAGAGATGAGGTGAGCACGTATGACCAGGAAATGGAAGAGATGTGGGTGAAGGCAGCATCAATGGTGAGCAGGGGGAATACCCGTTCTTTGAAGGAGGATACAAGACCATAAGACACAGGAGCAGGAATATGCCATTCAGATCATAAAATCCGCTCCGCCATTTAATCATGGCTGATCCTGGATCCCATTCAACCCCATACACCTGCCCTCTCAACATCTCCCTTGATGCTCCAACCAATCCAGAATCTACCAATAACAAGAGAAAATTTGCAGATGCCGGAAATCCAAGCAACACACACAAATGCTGGAGTGACTCAGCAAGCCAGGTAGCATCTTTGGAAAAAAGTACAGTTGACGTTTCAGGCCAAGAACCTTCAGCAGGACACTCTTCTGCTTTGAATATACCCACGGACTTCACCTCCTCTGCAGTCTGTAGCAGAGTATTCCACAGATTTGTCACTCTTTGTTGAAAAAAATTCCTCCTTACTTCTGTTCTAATAGGTCGTCCCTCAATATTGAGGCTGTGCCCTCTAGATCTGAATACCCTCACCAGAGAAAACATCCTCTCTATATCCACCTTATCAAGTCCTTTCAACATTCGGTAAGTTTCAATGAGATCCCCACACATTCTTCTAAATTCCAGTGAGTACAGGCCCAAAGCTGCCAAACACTCCTCATATGTTAACCCCTTCATTCTCAGAATAATCCTCGTGAATCTCCTCTGGACTCTCTCCAATGACAATACATCCTTTCTGAGATATGGCACCCAAAACTGTTGACTATACTCCAAGTGCAGCCTGATTAGTGTTTTATAAAGCTTCAGCATTATCTCGTTATTATATTATATTCCCTTGAAATAAATGCCAACATTGCATTTTCCTTCTTTACCAGAGACTCAACCTGGAAATTAACCTTCTGGGAATCTTGCACGAGGACTCCTAGGTCTCTCTGCACCTCTGATGTTTGAACCTTCTTCCCATTTAGATAATAGTCCATACTATTGTTCCTTTTACCAAAATGTATTATTGTACATTTTCCAACACTGTATTCCATCTGCCACTTTTTTGCCCATTTTTCCAATTTGTTTTGCTCAATCCTGCTCAATCATATTGCTTCCTCAGCCCTGCCTACCCCTCTACCTAATTTTGTATCATCTGCAAACTTTGCCACAAAGCCATCAATTCCATTATCCAAATCATTAACAAGTAGCAGTCCCAATACTGACCTCTAAGGAACAGCACTAGTTACTGGTATCCAACCAGAAAAGGCCCCCTTTATTCCCAGTCACTGCCTCCTGCCTGTCAGTATATTTCCCGTAACACCGTAGGATTTTATTTTGTTAAGAAGCCTCATGTGAGATACCTTATCAAATGTCTTCTGAGAATCTAAGTAACTGACATTCATTGCCACTTTTTGGTCCACCCTACTTGTTACTTCCTCGAAGAATTCAACAGATTTGTCATGTTAGATTTCCCTTTACAGAAACCATACTGACTTTGATTTATTTTATCATTAGTCTCCAAGTACCTCAAAACCTCATCCTTAGTAACAGACTCCAATGCTTTCCCAACCACTGAGGTCAGGCTAACTGGCCTATAATTTCCTCTCTTTTCCGTTCCTCCTTTCTTAGAGTGGAAGAAGTCAAAATTTCTGAAGTCCTGGAATGCCGCATCCTGGGAAGAAATGCAGCAGAAAGGAAGGAACTTAAAAAAAGGGAATAGCAATTTTACATGAGATGGGTTGGAAAGATGTACAGTCAAGATGCGTGGGAAACAGTAGATTATAAAACCTATTGGTAGATAGTTTGTCTCTGGAAATGGTGACAGAGAGATTGAAAAAAGGGAGAGAGGCGTCAGAATTGGAAGTGAATTTAGGGCAGGGTGCAGGTTGGAAGCAAAGTTGATGAAATTGACAAATTCAGCATGGGTGCAAGAAACAGTTATCGATGTAGTGCAGAAATAGTTGGGGAACATTACCAGGGAAGGCTTGGAACATGAATTGTTCCATGTAGCCTACAAAAAAGCAGGCATAGCTGGAGGCCATGCAGGTGCCCCTGACAACCTCTTGAGTTTCGGGAAGGTGGGAGGAGCCAAAGGAGAAATTGTTGAGGGTGAGGAGGAGGGTGGTGTGCGAAGGAGGGTGGTGGTGGAGGAGAACTGGTTAGTTCTGTGGTTGAGAAAGAATTGGAGAGATTTCAGGCTTTCTTGATAGGGAATATATGTGTAACGGGTCTGAACATCCATGGTGAAAATGTCAGGGCCAGTAAATTTGTTGACGAGATCATGAGCATGTGAATTTTTGCAAATATAGGTGGGAAGGAACTGAACCTTGGGGATGGAAAGGAGTTGAGGTATGCAGACAGTCAGTGGGGCACGAGCAGGCAGAAACAAAGGGCCCATCTGGACAGTCCAGTTTGGGGATCTCGGGTAGGAAGTAGAAATGAACAGTGACAGTAAGGGAACTATGAGACTGGTGGCAGCAGAATGGAGATTTCCAGAGTTGATAAGGTGCAGGAGACAGTGGCCAGGTGGTCTGGAGTGGGGTCCTTCTCAAGGGTTAAGTAAGAGGAAGAGTCTGAGAGTTGCTGCCGGGCCCCGGTAAGGTAGAGCTCAGTCTGCCAGACTAATACAGCACCCTCTTTATCTGCAGGTTTGATGGTGAGGTTGGCGTTTGTGCAGAAGTGAAGGGCATTGCGTTTGGGGGAGGCAAATTCAAGGAGGAGATAAGAGTGCTGAAGTTGTGCTGATTGATGTCCCATTGGCAACTGGAGATGAAAAGTTCCAGTGCAATGTGTTCAAGAAGAGGGGAGGGTTGAAGACAGAAAGGATCATCAGTGTGGGCTGGGGAATCCTTTGCCAAAGAAGTGGGCTCAGAGACGGAGGCAACAGAAGAGCTTGGTGTCATGGGTGGGGAGGAATGAGGAATTTACTGAGGTGTGGGTGGAGGGAGACAAGCCAAAGCCCTTGCTGAGGACAAAAATTTCTGCCTCAGAGAAGGTCAGAGATACACAGGGATTGAAGGGGAGCGGAGAGATGGTGACGTCAGAGGAGAAAGGAGGGCTGGGATGTTCAGCGAAGGTAGGGTGGTGACAGAGGAGCCTGAAGAGGTTGGAGAGTGGTGGTGGGGGAATGGGAGCCAGGGGTTCCAACGGGAGCTCCCAACGGGAGAATTCTCAGACTGGAGATGGAGGCAGCTGAGGTCGGGGCTGCAGCCAAAGCAAGAGGCTGTGTAATTTGTTGCTGAAGACATCCAGATTTGTTGGGTACTGGAATTGATGATGCTGGTGCCTGCAATCTGGAAGAGACAAGGGCTGTCAGAACTGCAGTTGGAGACAGCGGGATCCGCAGTCTGGAGACATCCGACCAAGTCAATGTCCGAGTGGGGTTTGGCAGGGGCTGCGGTCTGAAGATGGGCAATCTGCCAATCCTTCCTGGACGTAATGAAGCTAAAGAACTAACAGTTAAAGGTGTGGATCCAGTGGAGGATGAAATGTCAGAGTGGTCCACGGCAGACAGAGGAGAGTGAGGCTGGGAGCTGTGGCAGGTAGAATTCAGAAGCAGAAGTTGCGGGAGATGCAGTCAATCAAATGCAGATTAATTTATATGAGATTTATTTACACTTTTTTCAATCGTATGATATTTACTGCCTAAAATCTGGGCTCCCGTTCACTGAGAAGACCAAACGCAGAGTCAGGGTCTCCTTTACACAGACAACAAGCATGATCCAAGCTTGTAGATACTGGAGAGTAATTCTCTATCCCATCCTTTCAAACTTTTGTCTTCTAACATTTTATTAATAAAGGCTAATTTAAGCTCATGGGCCATTAATCAAAAAGCATAAAATTACAGGTGATTGAAATACCAATGCTAGCAAAGCTGAATTGCTGAGAAGACATTCCAGTCATCAACATGAAGTGTTAATTTTGATGGTCTCTCTACAATGTTGGCTAATCTGCTAGGTATTTCCAACATTTCCTGTTGTCATAATAGCAAGTATGCCACCAGCCCATTATAACTTTCCAGACAGCAAAACAGGAAAGTTATGAGCACTTTGAGATCTCCAGAATCAGAATTTCTTTTGATTATTTCAAATAATCACCTTCCCCATTTATACCTCCTCCAGTCAGACCTTTTGTTCACTTGCTTGCCCCAATACAACCCTTTTTCACCACTGTCCCTTAGTCAGTTAATTTATCCTAATCTCCGTCTTTGTTCGCCCCTCCCCTCACTCCTCCCTACATCTAAAATCCTATTTACCTTACTTTCCCCAGTCCTAGTGAGACTTTGAGGATTAACTATTCCCTCTCTACATTGATGCCTGTCATTTCTCATACATCAGGAAATCTTGTCATAAAATATTTTACAGAATTTTAAAAAAAGTTATAACCAAGACAAAACAAAAAAATGAATTTAAGTTCCAGATTCAAAACTTACCTGAAATTAAAAGGAGCGGTATTGGGCTTTAACACCGTATTTATTGCACTGGGTTTATACAGGGGATTCCGGTACAGATATTGCTTTCCCAGTAGAAACGGCCACAAGGAATGAGTCTTTTCTTGTATTCTATAATTTTAAAAGAAAAGTATTCCAAATTATACAAGCAATCATAATATTTAAGAGGATGGTTAAATTGTTTTAAAATCACACCCAGTAACAATGAGGAATTAATAATTGCTGCTGCTTTTACATCAAATTTTACTCTCTTCAAGAGATCAAGTTTCAACGAAGAACATTTGTTATGTCCACTTTCATTACTTCCTGTTTATTTCATTCAACTAGCCATCCAGTAAATGCTCTAACTTACAGAGCGCATCAAAGACATGATGAGTTCCAACTTCATCTGGTAGTACACAGATCCAATCCGCAAGTGATGGACTTCAGAAAATTTAGGAATGGACTTTTATTTTGTCAATACTGAGGAGATCTGCAGCTGCTTTGTTGCTATGACTGATGACTGTTAATGTTACACGAACTTTGAGTTCTGATTCCTATCTTCACCATACAACAACACTTCTCCATATAAGAGCATTTACGGAGAAGCTTTTTTTATTATTGCCTCTATGCTTCCATTGCAAAACAATTAATATTATTCAGGACATTTGTTATATTTGGCTTAAGCTACACTTCACTGGCGAGGTATTTAAGGATACAATGCAAGAATTCAAAGGTAATTTAAGACAACATAATAATCGAAGAGCATTAAATGGTCCTTCATGGCATTAATGCTTAAATGAAACTTACTTCAACTCTTGACGTTCTCTTTGGGAGTTTCCAATGAAATTACCAAATTGGCAAGAGGAGATGTGGTCGTGGATCTCCAGCAGATACTTCTCATTAAATTCAAAAGCACATGGAAACTGATCCATCAGGTGCCAGATACATTCAATAAACTGAGTAAACACAGGTGAAATTTCTTTGGGGTCACCTTCTAGATGGCCACATCTGTGAAAGTTAAAGCAGAAAACGAATAAAAATGTTCTTTAAAACTAAACTAAACTTTAAATTGAAATGATATTTCTTAAAAATATTATCTCCTTCATCTACATTATTTCTGACCTGAAGGCACCAGTAGGCATTTTGCCCCAGATGCTCTTCTTTGTATGCAGGCCTGCATATTTTGCTCAGCTACATTTTGTCACTGTCCATATAGTTTTCCTTACATAGATGCTGACGTATCCAGGAGTAGCTGCTTCATTACCTCCCTCACTATTCCCAACAACTTTTATATTAACTTCAACATAAATCATCCTATGGTGGACAGATCCAGATAGGGTGCTACAAGGAGAGGTAATTAAAAATCTGTTCAGAGGATTAAGCATTAAGGAGCTCTGAAGCAAGGGAAAGAGCTTTTAGGAATGAATCCTAGCAAATCAATCTCAGGACTTGGCTGTTGAAGATGGGGAAATAATGAAAAGGCACACATTGAACAGAGACTTCTTGGTTATTAGGCAGGTGAGGAATTCTGAAACTGTCCATTTTGGCAGGAAAATTTAAAAAAGCATATTATTTAAAAGATGAGAAGATTGCATTAATCCGAGATGCAGAGATCCACACCTATAATCATAGAGGCAAGGAGATAGTAGGCCTTTCAGCCCACTGTGTCCTTGTTAAGCACTTACTGACACAAATCCGAAAATAATCCTACCGTAAATTCCGGACTATAAGCCGCTACTTTTTTCCCACGCTTTGAACACTGCGGCCTATACTACGGTGCGGCTAATGCATGTTTTTTTTTCATGCCGCCAAAAACATTTTGCCTCGTAACAGTAGACCAATAAAATTGATGAGTAGTTCACAGACGTCCAATGAAATTGTACGATAAATCAAGTGCACTTTCACAATTAAATTATTGTAAATCAGTCATTTGTACTCACCCTCATCAACATGGAAAACACTCAAAGAAAAGCAGATGATGCAGCTTTTAAGTTAAAGGCAATCAATCTGGCGGTTGAAGAAGGAAATCGAGCTGCTGCACATAATCTTGGCATAAATAAATCGATGTTGAGACGGTGGAGACGCCAGCGTGAAGAACTGAGTCAATGCAAAATGATGACAAAAGCTTTCAGAGGTAATCATAGCAGATGGCCCGAACTTGAAAACTTTCTTGAAGACTGGGTTAACACACAGAGAGCAGGCGGCCGCGGTGTTTCCACCGTGCAGATCAGACTGAACGCTAAAGCAATCGCCACCAAAATGAAAATCGAAGATTTTAGAGGTGGGCCATCGTGGTGTTTTAGATTTATGAGACGAAAAGGCCTGTCCGTCAGGGTACGCACGACTCTGTGTCAGCAGCTCCCTCCCGACCACAAGAAACAACTTGCTAACTTCCGCACATTCACTGAAACAAAGATAGCGGAGAATTCCATCAGGCCAGATGATATCATAAATATGGATGAAGTACCTTTGACGTTTGACCTGCCTCTCACTCGGACTGTTAATAAAAAAAGGTGACTCGTCCATCACATTGAAAACAAGTGGCCATGAGAGAACGCATTTTACTTGTGTTCTGAGCTGCACAGCATCCGGACTAAAGCTTCCACTGATGGTGATTCTTTAAGCGGCTGACAATGAAAGTTCAGTGAAAGCTGCCATCAAGAGTACAAACTCAATTCCAGCTGTGATTCCTGGGGGCACCACGAAGTATTTGCAGCCACTGGACATCAGCGTGAACCGGGCATTTAAAGTGGCGCTGCGCGTTGAGTGGGAGGCTTGGATGACGAGCGGTGAGAAATCCTTTACCAAAACAGGACGCATGCGAAGAGCATCTTTAACTCAAGTCTGCCAGTGGATCCTAAATGCGTGGAGCGGTGTCACAACTTCCACCATCACCAGCGGGTTTCGAAAGGCTGGACTGCTGCGTGATGAAGAGGACCGCGTGCGCTCAAGTGAGAGACAACGAAGAGACTGAAGTGAGTGACGAGATCCTGAGGTTGTTCAGGACACTGTTGTTCGGACACTGAAGGACTTTAATGGTTTTAGTGCGCAGGAGGAAGATGAAGAAGGCGATCAATAACTTTTCCTGGTAGGCTGCAGTATATATATTTTTTTTACCAGTCGTTAGGAGATATTGGAATGTTGTTCGTGCACTGTTCAGTAAAAAAGTATACGCAATGTAATTTGTGTGTTACCGATACGTAGGTATATTTAAAAGTAGCTGTGTTACAGGCACTGTTCGAAAAAAAGCATTTGCAATATATATTTGTTTATGTTACCATATGGATTTAATTAAAAGTTAAAAAATCCTCACATGTAATATCTTTCTGTGTAAATATCTCATATTACAACGTGGGACACCTGCGGCTTAAAATCCGGTGCGGCTTGTACAAGTACAAAATTGATTTTCTTTCTAAAATTAGAGCGTGCGGCTTTTAATCAGGTGCGCTCTGTAGTCCGGAATCTACGGTAATTTTTTTTTCTCCCCTCACTGACATGAATTCCTCCGCTATTCTACCACCATCTGCACACGAAGAACACATTTTCCATTTGGGAAAATGGGTCTTTCATCTGCAATATTAAATCATTTTCTCTTTATATCTACTGATTATTTCCAGCATGTTTTGTTTTTATTTCAGATTGCCAGTATCTGCAGTTTCTTTTGCTTTTATTCTCTTGCCCTACGATATAAATGGTTGAATGGTGCTGTTGCTAGTGGACCCATTACACTACCATACACCTGAGTTCAATGCAGTCCTAAGATGCTACTGCATATTCCCCCTACGACTACTTGGGTTTCCTCCAGGAGCAGTATACTAGAATGGAAGAAAGGTACATCACATTGGGGAAAATAAATGTATACTAAAAGAATATCATATATAGCGCTTGCATTCGGTCACTTTCAGTTGCCCGAAAGAGTAAAGGCAAACAATAGAACTTGTAAAAGTTGTGATATGTGAACAGATGATAGCTGCAGAACTGGCCAAACTGATAGAGAGACAGCAAATTCCCAAAACTGCTGAAGTAGATATAGAGTTTGGAAGGCTGCTTTGCGAGTAGCAAATGCAATACATTAGATTGGAAGCAACCAATCAGTGTGAGAGAACCACATTTTGATTGACTGACTGCTTTTTGGAATATCAACATTCAGTCACTTTTGGTTATCTATTAATTGGTAACACTGCAGCCTGTTGGACTCAGACCTAGTCTGGGTAATTCATGTTCCTGTTGTATCAGAAACGGCCAAATCGGATCCAGGGTATTCATCTGCATACCACAGCTTTTACGGGTTCCTTTGTATGCTTCCTCTCTAACTGCTCTTATCAACTAATAGCTTCATCAAGTATAATATGAAAGGTAATTTGTCCTCACTCTTTCAGAATTACTCCTTTTACGTTATCTATTTCACCCCACTCACCCAATAGTATAAAGCTAACTTGTTTTCTCATTTCTCCAGCTTTGATTTGAAGTGTTAACTTTTCTTTTTTACACAGAGGCTAACTGACATACTAAGTGTTTGTAACATTCTGTTCTGGTTTTCTGTCCTCACGTAAGATTTGTAAATAGTTACAAATAGTTAAAGCAATTAATTCAGAAAGGGTAGCAGAATTTAAGTATTTATTGATAGGGGAACTGAACACAAAAGAAGAGAGGTTATCATTCAGTTACATAGGTTGATACTGAAACATCTAGAGTACCATTCTTTCCCAAATTATGTTAAAGAGTTGGAAACTGTTCGAGAGATTTTATAAACAAAAACCTTGAGTGAGCAGATTGCTTTATCAGGAAAAGTTGGACAGGCTATTATATTATTTGGAATTTAGATATGATTGAAACATAAGATCTTGAGGAGTCTTGAGAAGGTAGAATGGTAAGAAATCAGAACAAGTAACCCCTATTTAAAAATTATGTCATGAAATGTGTTCTCTCAATGCATAATGAGCCTTCAAAAATTACTTCCTCAAAATGTTGTGGTTTTGGATCATCTTAAAGCAGATACTTAATAAGCAATGGCTGAAAGATTACCACAGGAAGATGGGAACGTAGATTTGAGATTAAGCAGATATTCTCTTACTGAATGACAGAGCAAATTTCAGGGACCAAGTGACTCATTGCTCATATATTCATTTATTGTATTCAAGAGGGAAAAAGGATATGAAAACAACAATGATAAAGTTTACTTGATGCATCCCCCAAATAAGTGAGCACAATTACCTTTGGGAAAATTTGTGTCCCATAGCGATCCATTCTTTTTCTATAAGAACCTTGAAAAAAAAAGCACATTTTGATGAGGATAAATTATTAGAAATAATACTTTATGATATACTTTGCTAACTAAAATTTCTGATACATCAGCAATGAACAATGGGCAATTCCTTTTGGATCTAAATAAATGTCTAATCATTATTTCGTATTTCCATAGTCTAATACTCCTCTGAAGTACTGAACACTTTCTTTTTATTTACGTAAAAAGTGTTCTATTTATACAAGTCCCAACTTCTATCACCCCACTGATCTTATTCAAAATTTTGAAATCTGTTCAATTGTAAGTCAAGTTTCCACTTTCACAATAATTCAATTGTCAGGAATATCCTTTCACTCTCTAGAGAACTGCTAATCTTCAGTGGAGACATTGTTAAAGTCTATAATTACAGTATATAACAGCATCAAGGCCGGGTTTTGCCTCTGTTCTGAGATCCTTGTCTCCATTCCAAAATCTGAATTCTACCTCACACAAACATTTCCAATTGCATCCTTCTATTCTTACTATATTTTAATTGTTGCCTGAACCAGGGCATATTGACATTTTATTTGAAGCTTCATTTTAAAAAGCACATGATTGTCAGAATACAGAGCAGGTAGAAATTTCCATATTTTTTTCATCATCAATGCTTGAGTTGGGAAGATTTTTCATGGTTCTTTGACAGAGACCACCTGAAAACACTTAGGTATTTTAGGAATCTTCTCAACTTATAAAACGTTAGCCAGGATTTTACTGGAGTGGGGGTGGGAGACAGATTCAGTGGCGGCATCAGCGTTCACCATTACTAGAGCTAAAAAAACAAATTCTAGCAACAATACATGCACAATTAGATGTGGAAATTAAGAAGCTGCTGTCCAAATCCCGTGTGTCCAGATAGTTTCCACTCTGGTATAAAAATGAGACACAGCCACTGAAACATTCAGAACATGTGATGCTCAGGTTTTGAATTACAGGTATATAGCAATAAAACCAAAATAAAGTTATGCCTTGTCTATCATCACACTCATTATTTCAATGGTAAAGAAGAATTCATGCAAAACAATATTAGCACATACACGGTCCATGTTTCTTCTTCACACTTCTTCAGGAACGGCTTTATTGTAGGCTCCTTCTGTCTTATAACTTCTTTCTCATCTCAGCCGCAATTAGCCACACAACGTAGACTAATAATTTGACTAAATTGACCATAAGGTTTCAGTCTGCACAATGTACTGCCATATACTCAAATATATAGGCCACATTAGTCCTGATGAAGGGTCCTGGCCCAAAACATCGACTGTTTATTCATTTCCAAAGATACTGCCTAACCTGCTGAGTTCCTTGGCATTCTGAGCGTGTTGCCATTTAAACCAACGCCTTTACCTGCTCAGCCTGCAAACTAATTTTAATTAATACAATATATTTTATTCAATAGAATATAAAACTAAGTTCAGCTGGTTGAGTCTGTAAACAATGTTATCAAAATCCCAAAACTGTAATGTGCCATATAAACTCTTACCATAAATCCCTTTATTGTTCGATAGTAGGAATCCAAGAGAAGGCCAGCTAATGAGCAAACTTGAACAGTACGATCCCACCCATCAGAACAGTGGACCAATACACTGGCATTTTCTTCAGCCACAGCCTAGCAGTAATTGTGAACAATAAAAATTATTTTAAACAGCAAGTTTTTATATGTATTTTGTACGAAACATTCATAAAAAAATTCCTGTAAAATAACTTCAAAAGTAATGCTTTGTTCTAGACCAATATGAAACTAATCATAAATGTTATGGTGGGAGGGAGACTACGTATTGGAAGTACTACTTTGAGAGTTATTTCACAATTGTTATAATTCAGTTAAAGTTTCCCCAGGCATTAAATAAGTGAAAAACAAATTTTAGACAAAATGATGAAATGATTCAAAAGAGATTGGATACCAAACTCAACTTGCATGAAATGATTATAACAGTCTGTAAAATCAGAGGTAATGTCTTAAATTTCACAACATTTGAATAATAAAAGCCTTTATAAAAGGATTTATCAGAATTAGCTGTGGCTCAGTCACTGAATCATTAAATAGGGATTCAAAAAAAATGACAAATACTCTAAAATAAAAATGCTCACGCCATTACCTTTGATATGAAGAAACCAGCATCCATGACAGCTTTGATATGTCGCAGCCAGCCAGAATTTTCCAAGCCCGTAAGAAAATCACTCATTGAAGGCGTTTTCAACTCACATACTAAAATGGAAAATAATATTCTTTATTTATATTTCAACATTGTTTTATTTTCCCTTGCCTACTGATACAAATGAAAACAAATGTTGTTTGAAGCCCTCATACTTAAAAGCACATCATCAGCATTATTGACAGCGGTTTACTATTTCATCTCCTTTATAATATTTCCTCTAATTATAACACCGGCTTTTCTAATGAAAACTCATTCCAATCCTTCCAAATCCATACCCAAGGGCAATATTTGTACATAAAAGTTAAATAATGAGAATATTTTTCACTAAACATCACTGTTATCAGGGTAATTTGCATACTATTTACTAATGGGGAGAAAATATCTCATATAAATTAAATACTTCAAAAAAAATCAACTATTTTCTGAAACTACAATGTTTGATAACCTTAATTTATTAATTTGACTCCTCTAAACCATGCACCAAATCATTACATTGATTTTTTGAAGCTATAATTGCCACTTCCCCATCCCTCTTCCATTTAATTTCTTTGGAAGAATGATGCGGCTGGTTAAAAGACAAGAGTTATTCTATTTCTATCCAACATACGGAATTTATAACATTGTAGGAAAACCTGTTCCCTTAAAGGCTCATTTCACCCACACTGTGAAAAATTATCTATCAGACCATTTTTCACATTGCTCTGATAGATAAAGAGCAAAATTAATTACGCCCACATTAAAATTCTTTCCAAATGAGCATGACAAAATTTGCCATCATCCAGATAGCCTGGAGTTATCATCCAGTAAATTGCAAAATCAGACAAAAGGGCCCAAGGTATGTGTAGGGATCACAAAAGTTAAGCTAAACCAGAAAATGCTGAGGCAAGAACTTTCATCAATAGTATGTCAGTAGTTAAAACACCAAAACCTATCAACCAACAATAATTTTATTTTTAATTTTTCTTACTAATTCTTAAACCAAGTTTCAAATGTTCAAATTTCAAATTTAATAAGCACAGGCAGAACTAGTAAAGGTATATTACCTTCTAAAAGTTTTTGCAAACTGTTCCTCATCACATGGATGTTCTCAATACCAACAAACTGGAACCTAATATTGGAGTAATTATCTTCATTTTCATACCCCTTCCCAGCAGCTCTATTTGCCATGGCATTCAGCTATCAAAAAATAAAATTAAGAACACATCTTAATAAGTTTCATGTATGGATAAAATATCAGAAGTACTCAGTAAAATGGGCAGATTGTATACATAGTTAAATGCTTCAGACTGGTGACTAACTGGGAGCTCTGGTGGAGAATTAACTCATTTCCCACAGATGCTGCTCTACATGTCAAGTATTTTCTGTAAACTTGTTTTATTGCCTCTATATCACTTAAAAGGGGTTTGCTTACTGACTCAACATTAATATGGTGTTATGAGCAGTCCTGAAATGCATAGGTCAGGCCACTCATCAATAAAATCAACTGATGCATAAATCTATACATCACAATTAAATGATATAATTAATATGTTCTTTGATGGTAACAATGAAATGTATTTCATCCTGCCCTCGCTCTCTGAAATTATATTATAGATGATCTTTAATTCAGAAGTAATTGTAAAATCAGAAAATCAGAATGTATTTCAACCCACTGACTCTTGTAAGTAATCTTGATACAACATTTGGGAAACTAAATTTTACCTTTGGTCTAGTGTCTACCACATATACAAAAGAACTCCCAGGATTGGACCTGCTGATGGCTTGTAGCATTTGTTCATCTTCCACACACCTGGCACTGAATCCTGACAATGGCTGACTACACCTGCAAATGGCAGCCTGTTTAAAAATAAAACACGTCATTATCAAGGAAGAGGGCCAGAATTAAGAAGAAAACCCAGCAAGGGACACTCATAGGTAAAAAAATACCTACATTGTTTTTCTTGTAAAAGTAAGAAAGAACAGGAAATCGTCCTCTACTTCTGAATTTTGAGCTGCCTACTATTGTTGGCTTGGTGGCTTCTCTTGGTACATAGAGAACAGATGAATAAGTACTACAGGTCTAGAAGAAATCAAAACAAAATTCCATAGTAAAATGTGACAAATACAAATAGAGCTAAACCCAATCAGTTTAATAAAACTGATCAACAGTTCAACAAAATGAATGCTTTACTATCAAAACAGGAAACTAAAGAAAAATGAACACTTCACTTAGACAACTTAAAGGAACAATCTGCTGAAGGAACTCAGGGGGCTGAACAGTATCTGTGGAGAAAGGAATTGTCGATGTTTTGAGTCAAAACACTGCATCAGGACTTAAGACTGTTGATCCAGATTCGAGCATCTGCAAACTCTTGGACAATTTTTTTTCTTCAGCAGTTTAATTGGGGCACGACTGCACAGGCACATGAACATCAGCCAGTGAGAACAGTGAGAAGAGTTTCAAGGGAACGGTTATTTCTTTAGCGGTTTGATTGGGCCACGACTGCACAAGCGCGTGGACGTCAGCCAGCGAGTCATGCCCCGATCAAACTGAGAAGAGTTGAAAGGGAGATGGTTATGTCTTCAGCGGCTTGATCGGGGCACGACTGCACAAACGCACCAGCCAGTGAGAACAGCAAGAAGAGTTTAAAAGGAGACACCTTACAGAGCAGGCGACGGAGTAGAGCGAGACAAGAGTAGGAAGGCTTTGGCTCAACGGGGCTTCAGCATTTACGGGTCAAGGCAAGGTAGGCTGCCTGAGTAGAATAGAGACAGGAAGTATGTGTGTGAGGCTGGTTTTCTGTGCTTGGCGTCAGATGTGGGAGGACCAGGAGACTACCAGCCTTCTGGATGTCCATGTCTGCGCCAGGTGTGTCAAGCTGCAGCTCCTTAAGGACCGGGTTAGGGAACTGAAGATGCAGTTCGATGACCTTCATCTGGCCAGGGAGAGTGAGGAGGTGATAGAGAGGAGCTATAGGCAGGTAGTCACACTGGGGCCTGGGGAGACAGATAAGTGGGTAACAGTCAGGATAGGGAAGGGCAGAAGCTATAGAGCACCCCTGTGGCTGTACCCCTTGACAATAAGTACTCCTGCTGAAGTACTGTTGGGGGGGGGGGGAACTACCTGGGGGAAGCAATAGTGGCTGCGCTTCTGGCACAGGGTCAGGCCCTGTGGCTCAGAAGGGTAAGGATAGGAAGAGGAAGGCATTAGTAACAGGGGACTCTATAGTTAGGGGGTCAGACAGGCGATTATGTGGACGCAGGAAAGATGCACGGATGGTAGCTTGCCTCCCAGGTGCCCGGGTCTGGGATGTTTCTGATCGTGTCCACGATATCCTGAAGTGGGAAGGAGTACAGCCAGAGGAAAGGCTATCAGGCAGGAACTTGGAAGCATAAATTGGAAACAGATGTTCTCAGGGAAATGTACATAAGAAATGTGGCATATATTCAGGGGATATCTGCGTGGCGTTCTGCATAGGTATGTTCCAATGAGACAGGGAAAGGATGGCAGGGTACAGGAACCGTGGTGTACAAAAGCTGTTGTAAATCTAGTCAAGAAGAAAAGAAGAGCTTACGAAAAGTTGTATAAGCTAGGTAATAATAGAGAGCTAGAAGATTATAAGGCTAGCAGGAAGGAGCTCAAGAAAGAAATTAGGAGAGCCAGAAGGGGCCATGAGAAGGCCTTAGCAGGCAGGATTAAGGAAAACCCCAAGGCATTCTACAACTATGTTAACAGCAAAAAGGATAAGGCGTGAAAGAATAGGACTAATCAAGTGAGACAGTGGAAAAGTGTGTATGGAACCGAAGGAGATAACAAAGATACTTAATGAGTACTTTGCTTCAGTATTCACTACGGCAAAGGATCTTGGTGATTGTACGGATGATTTGCAGTGGACTGAAAAGCTTGAGCATGTAGATATTAAGAGGTTGTGCAGGAGCTTTTGGAAAGCATCCAAGTTGGATAAATCACTGGGACCGGATGAGAGGTACCCTAGGCTACTGTGGGAGGCGAGGGAGGAGATTGCTGAGCCTCCAGCGATGATACTTGCATCATCAGTGGGGAAGAGAGAGGATCTGGAGGATTGGAGGTTGCGGATGTTGTTCCCTTATTCAAGAAAGGGAGTAGAGATAGCCCAGGAAATTATAGACCAGCGAGTCTTACTTCAGTGGTCGCTAAGTTGATGGAGAAAATCCTGAGAGGCAGTATGTATGAACATTTGGAGAGGCATAATGATTAGGAATAGTCAGCATGGCTTTGTCAAAGGCAGGTCATGCCGTACAAGCCTAATTGAATTTTTTGAGGATGTGACTAAACACATTGATGAAGGTAGAGCAGTAGATGTAGTGTATATGGATTTTAGCAAGGCATTTGATTAGGTACCCATGCAAGGGTTATTGAGAAAGTAAGGAGGCATGGCATCCAAGGAGACATTGGTTTGTGGATCGAGAACTGGTTTGCCCACAGAAAGAGTGGTTGCAGACGGGTCATATTCTGCATGGAGGTCGGCCACCAGTGGTGTGCCTCAGGGATCTGTTCTGGGACCACTTCTCTTCACAATTTTTATAAATGACCTGGGTGAGAAAGTGGAGGGATGGGTTAGTAAGTTTGCTGATGACACAAACGTTGGAGGTGATTTGAATAGTGTGCAGGGCTGTCAGATGTTACAGTGGGACATTGATAGGATGCAAACATGGGCTGAAAAGTGGCAGATGAAGTTCAACCCAGATAAGTGTGAGGTGGTTAATTTTGGTAGGTCAAATATGATGACAGAATATAGTACAAATGGTAAGACTCTTGGCAGTGTGGAGGATCAGAGGGATCTTGGGGTCCAAGTCCATAGGACACTCAAGGCTTCTACGCAGGTTGACTGTGGTTAAGAAACCATATGGAGCATTGGCCTTCATCAATTGTGGGATTGAGTTTAGGAACCGAGAGGCAGCTATATAGGACACTGGTCAGACCCCACTTGTACTACTGTGCTCAGTTCTGGTCATCTCACTATAGGAAGGATGTGGAAGCCATAGAAAGGGTGCAGAGGAGATTTACAAGGATGTTGCCTGGATTGGGGAGCATGTCATATGAGAATAGGTTGAGTGAACTTGGCTTTTTCTCCTTGGAGCAATGGAGAATGAGAGGTGACCTAATAGAGGTTCATAAGATGATGAGAGGCACTGATCATGTGGATAGTCAGAGGCCTTTTCCCAGAGCTGAAATGGCTAGCAGGAGAGGGCACAGTTTTAAAGTGCTTGGCATTAGGTACAGAGGAGATATCAAGGACAAGCCTTTTACTCGAGTGGTGAGTGTGTGGAATGGCGACGGTGGTGAAGGCAGATACGATAATGTCTTTTAAAAGACTCCTGGAGCTCAGAAAAGTAGAGGGTTATGGGTAACCCTTGGTAATTTCTCAGGTAAGGACACGGTTGGCACAGCTTTAAGGACTGAAGGGCCTGTATTGTGCTATAGGTTTTCTATGTTCTAAGTTAAATTTCAAACTAGAATTAAAAAGAACCTACTGAAATAGCCTTGGGTAAACTTGAACTCATACTTAACTGTGTTAATTTTGGATATAGCATCATTTAGAAATCACATATGTTTCTGGACTGAAGTCAGTTTTTGAGATGTACAATATTAAAAGTGAATAGAAACCTAAAGTTATACAGCAAAGAAACAGATCCATTGACACAATCATGACAATCAAGCACCTATTTAAACTAATTCTGCACTAATTCCATTTTAATCCTTGCACATAAACCCCCGTTTTCTGCCACTCATCTACGCACTGGCAGCAATTTACAATGACAAGTTATTCACCAACTCGCATGCACTGAGGAGTGGGAGAAAACTGGAGCACCAGAAGGAAACCCATGCAGTTCACAGGGAAAATGTGCACTCCGGGCAGATAGCAGTAAGGGTCAAAATTGAACCCAGATCACCGGCTCTGTGAGGTAGCAACTTTACTAGCTATGCCATTTCCAAATCTGCTGATGAGCTCACTATTTTGACAAGGTTATTGAACATGAGAGAGACAAGTGGTTGAAAATTATGGCCAGTTAGCTTGATATTTATTGTTGGCAAGATACCAGGGTCAATAATTAAAGAAGAAATAACTCATCATTAAGGAAAGCTTAATTTGGTCAAATTGTATCAACACAGTTTCATGAAAGGTAAACGATGCTTGATGAATTAACTAGGTCTCTGAGGATTTAACAAGCAGAATCGATAGAGGGGAAACCGTTGTTGTAGTGTACACTCAGTGGCCACTTTATTAGGTACAGCTGCTCGTGAATGCAAATACCTAATCAGCCAATCATGAGACAACAACTTAATGCATAAAAGCATGCAGATATGGTCAAGATTCAGTCGTTGTTCAGACCTAACAGCAGAATGGGGAAGAAATGTGATCTAAGTGAGTTTGACCATGGAATGATGGTGCCGGATGAGATGGGTTAAGTACCTCAGAAACCACTGATCTCCCGGGATTTTCATGCACAACAGTCTCTGGAGTTTACTGGGAATGGTGCGAAAAACAAAATAAAAAGACCTGCAGTGAGTGGCAGTCCTGTGGACAAAAATCTCATTATTGACAGAGGTTATAGTATGGCCAGAGTTTTTCAAGCTGACAGAAGGTGACAGTAACTCAAATAACCACGCATTTTAACAGTGGTGTGAAGAAAAGCATCACTGAATGCACAGCTCATCAAATTTTGAAATGCATGGGTTACAGCATCAGTAAGCCACAAATACACATTCAGTGGCCACTTGATTAAGCACAGAGCGTACTATAAAGTGGCTATTGAGTGTATTTAGATTTCCAAAAGGCATTTGATAAGATGTCACATAAAAGGCTGGTATACAAATGTTATTATATAGAAAGTAGTATGTTAACAAGAGTTGAAATTTTATTACAAGAAAGCAGATTTTTAATAAGTACAGTTTTTAGTTCGCAAGTGCGTGAAACCAGCAATAACTCCTGGCCTTCAATTGTGTACTATTTAGTTTAATGATATGGAGGGTCAGACTGTAACTGTGTTAAGTTCATTTGTATCTAGGTATTCTTATGTATGAATCACAAAAAGTTAGTAGGTCCATGTAGATACGGCGACGAGTTATGCAGATTAGGAGACCGCTTTATCGAGCACCTCCACTCGATCTGCAAAAAGCAGGACTTCCCAGTGGCCAACCATTTTAACTCCTATCTCCAATTCCATTCCAACATGGCAATCCATAACATCCTCTTCTGCCATGATAAGGCCACTCTCATGTTGGAGAAGCAACATCTCATACTCCATCTTGATAGCCTCCAACCCAATGGCATGAACATCGATTTCTCCAATTTCTGATCATTTTTCCCCCTTCCCCAGTTCCCTCTTACCTCTTCTCCTCGCCAGCCTATCACCTGGTTTCCCCTCCTCCTTCCCCTTCCCCCATGGTCCACTCTCTTCTCCTCAGATTCTTTCTTTTCCAGTCTTTTGCCTTTCCCACTTATCACCTCCCAGCTTCTTACTCCATTCCCCCTCCCCCACCCATGTGGCCTCACCTATCACATTCTACCTTGTCTCCTTCCACTCCCCCCACCTTCTTATTCTGTTGTTATTTGCGGGAGGGGGTTACATAGAATACTCTCGAGAGATTGCTCTCCCTTCCTGTTTTTGACTTTGACTCTGATTCAGAAGACAATCATACACAACTTCTCTGCAGCTGTGATGCTATCACTGATGAGTAATGCCACTCCCTCCCTATCACATTTGAAATGTGTAAACCCACAACATCCAGCAGCCATTTCTGCCCACGTGACCACCTTTGCTCTCTTCTGCTTTCATTGTCACTGCCATACTGATGTAATATTGCAGGAACGAATGCCAAATGAAGTCAGAAACATGGTCGCCTTTCATCTAGTATGAACATTTGAGTTTCATATTCAATAATGGACTTCACAACACTGCAAGGTCTAAATGTTTTAATAAATCCATGACAAATGCTTCTGGATCAATTTTAATAATGATATTGACTTAACAAAGCAGTTCATTAATTTTATTTCTATCATCTTTCTCATCAACTAAAAATGTATCTTTTACCAAATCAGATTTATACAACAGCATATGTTAGTGTACAAACGAGTGCCTGATGGTCTGCACAGATGCGTTGGGCCAGAGGAATTGTTTCCAGGTTCTCACTCTATGACTAGAACTGTTTGACAAGGTTTTGAACATTTATTTTCCTGACATCTAAAAATTTACACAGACATGAATAATAATATCAATTAATTATTCCAACTACAGTAATAGCTATTTTTCTGTTCACCTTTGGATTGCACTGCAATGCAATTTTTCATATTTACAAAATCTTTTCAAAAGGAATGAAGCAATACTTAAAGATTAGTCACTAATGCTAGGAATGGAAGAAAAGCTTTAAAATTTAACAAGCTGCAGATATGTTTTGAACTTTAGTCTAGATATTCCCTGGAAAACTGAAGTTCAGACTTTAGAAACAGGCCAGATTTTGATGAAATCATGAATAATCGTATTTCAAACTAAATACATCGATCTAGTGAACTCTGTAAGTTTTATTCTCACATCAGAGATGTCAGCTACTGGAAAGTTTAAAGCCATTTTTCACCACAGAGTCAGCGAATAGTTTGGCTGGTTCAGAAAAATGAATCAGCAAAATATACTGACAAGCATAACAAACAGATTTTATGATAGGTCTCTTTTAACATAATCCCACCATTAGTCATAGAAACCAACCATTCACCTCAGTGTTTCCATGCAAAAACTGTTTTAAGATCTAAGCAATTAATTCTATATTTTTTCCCAATCCAGATTAGATTCCATCACCTTATAAAACAATTTAAATTAATTCCTATCCTTTCGAAACCTAATCAATGTCAATATTAGCACAAAAAACAAGGTAAGTTTAAACAAGTTAGTCAAGCTCAGTGTAAGTTTTCTTAAAATGAACTTGTCACTGCCTGCAGGAAAGTGAAATTCCAGCAGTGATCTTTGCTGGTGATGTTGGAAATCCACCAAAAGCGGAAACTAAATAGGATATTGATTCAGCTCTTATAAATAAGGAAGGCAGTTTCAAATTCAAGGCTCCAGGAATACAGAACATTGGCAAAAACAACATAAAAGTATGAGATGAAAATACTGTAACATTTAGAATTGGGTTTATTTTGTATCTGTGCTGGAAAAATATTTCAAGTGAAATTAGGGATCTGTATTGTCATCCCCCCCGAGATGCAAATTCTTGTTCTGTTTTGGTTTTAGATAGACTGTCTTTGGAAGACTGTCGAATGGATTTTTTTTTTCAGATATCAGTCTGGACAGTGTTACAAAGTGTCTGGAGAGAGAACTTCAAATTCACATTTGCACACTTTCCAGCATGAGTAAACAAGAAATAGAGAGTGAAACTGTAACCACTGTTTACCCTAAGCTTCGTACATGACAACCAATCATTTGCTCTGGCAAAATCAGATAAATTAAGAGACCCTAAACTAAGCACAAATTCCAAGGATCTGCTGGCTCATATTCATAAACTGTATTCAACTAAGCTAATGCTAAGACTAACAATTAAACTAAGTTGTGATAACTATTTGGGAACTGTGATCCCATCAATGATACCTGTAACTGTGATCATACCTGGCTTATAAAAAAGTACAAAAGAACTGCTCACCTGATAATTTTCATTGACATCGGTCTGCTCCCAGTGTCCATTAGGTACTCCCATTCGCTGAAATTCTTCCCTTAAATCTATCATTTTCCAGCCGATGTCTCTCTCCATTTCCTTATGTTTAGGGTTGTATGAGAAAGCATAAAGTTCCTCATACTCCACTGAAATGTAATCAATTTTGTTGCAAAGTTAATAAAGATAAAACTGCTCATGTATAAAAGGAACACCCTTAACAATCATCAATAAAAATTTTATATATAAACCATAATAATACTGAATGCCAATATGTTACTGAATGGAACATTATCAAATTCATGACAGGTTTATAGGCAAGATATCCCTAATTACCCATGAGGTTTTTAAATTATGCTGTTCCTCTGTGTGAACACATCCCACAAACAAAATAAGCAGCATCCTGGTGCAGATTGTAAGATCCAGGCCAGATGAGTCAGTGCCGAAGTGTGCAGGAATGTGCTGAAGTCCATGCAGCTAACAGAAAAGGAGACAGTCTCTGGTTCTTATTGTGTAGGAACCCAGACTAAGTTCAGTGACAATTAAGTTTTGCACACAATTTAGCAGATAGATCTGTCCTTTGTAGCAACACTTTTTTGTCTAACTCATTTGTGAGATAAATAAAATGCCATCTAGATGTGTCCAAGACATCAGTACCATTAAAGGAATCACTTAATGCAAATCTTCAAAGCATAGTTGAATCTGCAGTCAAACTTTACTACCACAAAAGAAAAGATCAAAGTACCGTAGATTCCGGACTACAGAGCGCACCTGATTAAAAGCCGCATGCTCTAATTTTAGACAGAAAATCAATTTTGTACTTGTACAGGCCGCACCGGATTTTAAGCCGCAGGTGTCCCACGTTGTAATATGAGATATTTACACAGAAAGATATTACACGTGAGGATTTTTTAACTTTTAATTAAATCCGTATGGTAACATAAACAAATACATATTGCAAATGCTTTTTTTCGAACAGTGCCTGTAACACAGCTACTTTTAAATATACATACGTATCGGTAACACACAAATTACGTTGCGTATACTTTTTTACTGAACAGTGCACGAACAACATTCCAATATCTCCTAACGACTGGTAAAAAAAATATATATACTGCAGCCTACCAGGAAAAGTTATTGATCGCCTTCTTCATCTTCCTCCTGCGCACTAAAACCATCAAAGTCCTCTTCTTCAGAGTCCGAATTGAACAACCTCAGGATCTCGTCACTCACTTCAGTCTCTTCGTTGTTGCTCTCACTTGAGCGCACGCGGTCGTCTTCATCATGCAGCAGTCCAGCCTTTCGAAACCCGTTGATGATGGTGGATGTTGTGACACGGCTCCACGCATTTAGGATCCACTGGCACACTTGAGTTAAAGATGCTCTTCGCATGCGTCCTGTTTTGGTAAAGGATTTCTCACCGCTCGTCATACAAGCCTCCCACTCAACGCGCAGCGCCACTTTAAATGCCCGGTTCACGCTGATGTCCAGTGGCTGCAAATACTTCGTGGTGCCTCCAGGAATTACAGCTGGAATTGAGTTTGTACTCTTGATGGCAGCTTTCACTGAACTTTCATTGTCAGCCGCTTAAAAAATCACCATCAGTGGAAGCTTTAGTCCGGATGCTGTGCAGCTCAGAACACAAGTAAAATGCGTTCTCTCATGGCCACTTGTTTTCAGTGTGATGGACGAGTCACCTTTTTTATTAACAGTCCGAGTGAGAGGCAGGTCAAACGTCAAAGGTACTTCATCCATATTTATGATATCATCTGGCCCGATGGAATTCTCCGCTATCTTTGTTTGAGTGAATGTGCGGAAGTTAGCAAGTTGTTCCTCGTGGTTGGGAGGGAGCTGCTGACACAGAGTCGTGCGTACCCTGAAGGACAGGCCTTTTCGTCTCATAAATCTAAAACACCACGATGGCCCACCTCTAAAATCTTCGATTTTCATTTTGGTGGCGATTGCTTTAGCCTTCAGTCTGATCTGCACGGTGGAATCACCGCGGCCGCCTGCTCTCTGTGTGTTAACCCAGTCTTCAAGAAAGTTTTCAAGTTCGGGCCATCTGCTATGATTACCTCTGAAAGCTTTTGTCATCATTTTGCATTGACTCAGTTCTTCACGCTGGCGTCTCCACCGTCTCACCATCGATTCATTTATGCCAAGATTATGTGCAGCAGCTCAATTTCCTTCTTCAACCGCCAGATTGATCGCCTTTAACTTAAAAGCTGCATCACATGCTTTTCTTCGAGTGTTTTCCATGTTGATGAGGGTGAGTACAAATGACTGATTTACAATAATTTAATTGTGAAAGTGCGCTTGATTTATCGTACAATTTCATTGGACCTCTGTGAACTACTCATCAATTATATTGTTCTACCACGAAAATACACATTACAGTTCACATGCACCAGAACCCCTGAGTTTAACAAGACTCATAAACTAAGCAACTTGAAATCAATGTCTCAGATTCCCTGAAATGTGTAATTCCATAATATTGCATTCAAAATATCCCAGCAATGACACTAAACACAAGAGATTCTGCAGATGCTGGAAATCTTGAGCAACACATACAAAATGCTGGAGAACTCAGTAGGTCAGGCAGCAGCAGCTACGGAGGGGAATATACAGTTGATATTTCAAGCTGAAACCCTTCATCAGAACTCCAATAAATATTCTTAAATCCAAAAAGACCAACCATGAAAAAGCACCTGCTTACTTGCAACTTCGCCAGGCAAATGAGAAGCAACCACTTCTATTGGTACTGCCACAATGACACTTATTAAACTATGCAATCGCCACTGATACTTCAAGCCCATTGAAACCAGACACTTTGTGGGACACTGATTTTGTACCATTGAAAGAAGGCAGAAGACATTAAATGAATAAATGTTAATGTTCCCTAATCAACATCACTCATTAAAATACTGTGGAGCAATGGTTAACTAATCGAGTGTTTTTGTGTATTTTCTGACATACGGACAAAACCAACTTACGGATGTCTATAAAAATGGAACCCGTTCAAAATCTAGAATTGGCCTGCAGTGTGCTTAACCAAATGTTTCTTCTCAAAATTGTTTCTATTGCATCGAACAAAATGTTACTGTACTACACAATGCTATCCTTTTAGGTAAGCACCCTTTGGAAATTTTGCAGTTTCAAACTTCTAAAATATTTTAAAAAGTAACTAAAATGCTGACACAAGTTTCCCATAATGAAATGAGCTAACAAAGATAGTTTGTGAGTAGGCACTGCAAATTAGGACAGAATCAAAGCAATTCTCTATAGAGAGTTCTCTTATTTTTCTTGCACTGCATATAATTTCCAAACATAGAATTACAACATAAAAGCATTGCCTCAATTTTTGACACCTTAAAGTACAACTGGCTATTCACTAAAAACAGATTTGAAAATCTGTGCAAGGAATGAGTGTGTGATTCAGCCCCTAGAAGAACACACTAGTTAACAAATACCTGTTGCTTCACTTCACTTTATAAATAAAACAGATCCCTGTCCATGTTTTCCAGAACCAACATTCTTCTAGCATCAAAATCCCAACAGGTTTCTTGACATTTTTATTCCATGTCCTCTACAATCCAAAAAATATCCATCATCCCAGTTCAGTATTTTATCCCTGTTCCTGCCAATATTGTTGAAATAGTAGTGCATATTTTCGGCAATTACAAGGTCCATTTTAATGCTTCCCTGGCCAGCCTCCTATCATCATAAACATTAGCTTATCCAAAACTTTGCTACCTTGTTCAGATCACATGCAGTCTTTTTTTATATACTTCTGTTCCCAAGACCTCAAGACATTAATTCTAAGTTCCCTTTTTTTTGTAATTTATTTTTTTATTGAAGTTCATCATCAAACATTTCCATAAGATGTATTTCAGACATTGTACATATATATCATATAATTATATATATCACAAATCTCCACAAAGTATTTATCTGACGTATACACTTATAGAAAAGAGTGGAAAGAAAAAACAAGCAAAAGGAAAGAACTATGTACAAGTAGGGAGCGATCTTTTTTTTTACAACAGATTCATTGATTTGTGAGAATAAAATCAGGCCTATGAGGCATTATGTAGTTAAACCATTTTTCCCAGTATGAATCAAATTGTTCCAGCTTATGGTTAACAGATGTTGTTACCTTCTCCATTTTGTAAATGTCCATTGTAATTTCCATCCACGTATTTAAAGTTGGGCTCTCCTGTGATAACCATTTCCTAGTAAAAGTCTTTTTACCAGCCACCACCAGTATATTGATTAAATATTTATCTCTTTTCAATCATTCTTGACATCCCTTAAGGTTCATCATCTCTCCTTTTACCATAACTTTTCACATCCCTGTACTGTCAACCTCTAAAAAATTTATGTCCCTTAAACTCCGAACTCTTTTGCATCCTCATTCTTTTCACTGCAAAGCTGGCAGCTCTGTCATTGTTAAATCTGGTCCACAGAAACTGCATCAATAGAAACTCACTCAACAAACAAGGTAGACCTCAAGCTCAACACAATTTTCCTAACCCATCTCCATATTGATAACTGTCCTAATAGCAGAAATCAATCAACTTTGATGTTGAATATGGTCATGACTGAGCCATCAGTCTTCGGGAGCAGAGAATTTCAACGATTCACTACTTTTCCCCTCATTTTGATCCTAAGTGGCGCAGTCCTTACTTTCAGATTGTGACCCGCATTCTAGACTCTTAGCCAGGAGAAACATCCTCCGATGTCTACTTGTTGAGCATTAAGAATGTTTTTGTTTGTTTCAAGCTCTGAATTTCCTTGTAGCCAAGATTTTAATCACTCAATATCTTTTTCTTTGATTCACCGTTAACTTTGCCCTGATTATGTATCTATGAAGCAGCCAGAAATATTATCATGGTTGAGGGACAAATAAATACATTCACTAATTTGTGATTTTCTCTAATATTTCCTATTTATCATCCAACACTGACACAATATGGAGTGGCAACAATGTCTGTCAACCTCTAAAGCAGCAACATAATGGTCTGTTTTTAGTAAATTCATTTGATCTAGGTGAAATTGTCTTTGTATTGTACAATTAAAAATAATATGAACAGTGGAGTTGAGTCAATTAGGAACCTCACTCTGGATCATTAAAGCCAGCAAAAACACAGTTACCCCATTTAAATTTAGGTTTTATTCAAAGAGCCCTAGTGATTTCTAATCAACTTAACTAGTAGGAAAATTTTGCTTCATCATCATAGATTTCCTGTTTGTGATTATGCTGGGCATTCACAGCAATCACCTTGAAGTAACAAATAATATGGAAATTTTGAAAATATGTGATCAGATACCAAAACAATGCATCAGCTACTGAACAGAACTAAGGCAAGTGAAAGTGCTAAGAAACTTAAGAAATTTACATGGAGGTTTACAAAGGGTGTATTGTACCTGGTTGTGACAGTCTGAGAAGTGAACTGTAAACATCATGGCAATCACGCTCTCGACCAATAACGAAGTGTGCAACTCTGAAGTTCTTGCAATGGATTAACAATGGACACCCTGCAGAAGTAAGGGGAAGCTTCTCTATTGCTGAAATGTGATGGTGCAAGATCTATAAGAAGAAATAAAACAAATTAGTTTCAATGTCTGGCCATGAATTCTGTAGTTTTTCATTTGGCAACAGCAGTTTCAATTGCAATGTTCTCAAATCTCTTGTAAATAAAGTAATCAAAATGAAAACTGAAACAAATACCACTGTTACCCACTAGGAATCCAAATAGATTGTGAAAATGAGAAACAAAAGACAATTCATATTGCTGACACCCACTAGTAACTAACTTCTACCTTAAATTACTCACTGGGGTAAGGATACCGAGCTGACACACAAACTTATTGCAGATTCTAGAAAACCAGGAAAAGTTAGGCATAAACAGAAACTAAAATCTGAAGTATTAACCTTGTCACTTTCTAATCACTTGCTTAAAATTTTTCACTAATTTTGTTTCTATCAGAGGCCAGTTTTATACTGCTTCAAATATTGCAATTCATTGACGTCAAAAGTATATAAAACCCAAACATCAAAATAAGCATTTATTACTAGTGGGTACTTTTACTCTCAAGAGTCAAATGTTAGCACAAAAGCAGTGCACAATAATATGCAATTACACACCCATGTCTCCTTTCGGACCTCTGATGTAGATTCTACAAATATCAGATGTGTTGCAGTCAAGTAAAGTGTTCCCAGTGTTGGTTTCTTCGAAGTAAACCGGTCAAGCAACTTTACATATTCCACCTGCAAGAAATACAAAGGCAAATGAAAATTAAAAATTTGAACTAAAGTTCTTCAATAGTTAAGTAGTTATATTCACAGTAGAGGAATTATTTGCCTTTCACCATAACACTAAAAAACCACATAAAGACATGCAGATACAGATGGTGATTAACTCAGCAAATAAAAGCCACCGGGCTTGAAAAAAAACATGTTACTTATATAGAATGAAGCAGCCATAATGGGCCTTAATATAACACTGCTTTCAAAACTCCTATGTTCACATTTAGAATCAAAACAACTGATGCAAATTTCAGAGGCACTGTGGCATTGATAGTGATAGATAGGCACAAACATTTTACATATTATGTGTCACAGGAAACATTTCACAAAAATGTAATCAGAATAAATTATTTTCAACTAAGTAATGCACGCGATTGTCCTCCTTTTAATCGTTCTTCATCAAATCATTAGGCATGGTCAGAAACTGAAACAAGTTAATATCCCACCCCCCAATGATACCATGCCATAATAACAACAGATAGAAAAATGCTTTAAGTTCATTGATACTTTTAAAAATCACACTATCAGCATGAGAACAATCTGGATACACTCGTTTTCAAGGTTCAGAGTTCAAAGTAAATTTATCATCAAAAGCATTTATATGTTACCAGATACTACCCTGAGATACATTTCCTTGCAGGCATTCACAGTAGAACAAAGAAATTCGATAGAATCAATAAGAAACTACACACAAGCAGACAATCATTTTAAATTCTGAAACATTTGAACAAGTGCAACAGAAACGGATAGCCTCTCACTTTGAAACAAACTTCACTGCATTGAACAAATGTTCTTAATCAACAACCACTGAGAAATAAGGAGGTGTATTTGTAGGCCACTATTTATTGATTGACTGATTGAGAGAGATGCAGCATGGAATAAGCCCTTGCAGCCACACCGCCCAGCAGCCTCCGATTTAACCCTAGTCTAATCACAAAACAATTTACCTACCAACCAGTCTTTGGACTGTGGGAGCAAACCAGAGCACCCAGACTGGAGAAAACCCAAAACATTCCACAAAGAGGGCATACAGACTCCTTTCAGGTGACAGTGGAAATGAATACCAATGTCCCAAACTTTAAAAGCTCACATTAACCGTTATGCTACCATGGTGCCCTTGTTGATGTACAAACGTTTGTAGAATGATAAATGTGATTTATAATAACATTTATGAAAGTGAAAGTGTATAGTATGTACTTAACCATGGTAAATGTATTACTTAATTACAAATTGATGCTCAGCAACAAAAGGTTATTTCAATAAAATAAAAAATATCAGGGTTTTAAAAAAAGACTACTATGTTAAAGAGATTTTATCTTTATTGTTTAAGGGACTCTTGCAAGCATTAACATCCAAAAAGAAACAGTGATGCTTGCATTTTATTCATTATTAGCAAATAAAATTACCAAACAATGTAATGTATTTCCAGTTCCAAAAGTAAAATACTGTGAATCTAAAGTTTAATAAATCCTTCGTATTTTTTATTTACATGAATTTTAATATTTTTTGAAACCTACTGAAAAAGAGACATGTACAGATTAAAAAGAAAACACAATTTTTGCAGGCAACAGAGCTGACCAAGTTAACAGTCAGGTTTTGCCAGCTGTCAAAACATTCGGAGAATCTTTGAAGCAGAGATTACTCCTCAAGCACTGGAAGCCCCACTGATTCGGAGGTCCTGTATGTTAAGGGCCAGTGAAAACATCCGTCTGCTTATGGATCAGCTAGTTATGAATTGGGAAGGTCAATTGTGCCATATTTACACAAACAGACTAAACAAACAATTTCTGGCCCAATACAATCCTTGCTTCTGCCGCCCTGTCCAATGGATCCTGAATTCTAAAAATCTACCACAGTTCATTTCTAGTTCCTTTATTAATTGATTTAAAAAAACAAGTCCGCTACCCTTTCAATTGTTCCTGCAGCTGTAATCTTTCAGTTCTGACCCCAACCATTTAAATACTGCCTCCTTGTTCTTTTTACAGCATAGTTTCCCCAACTCAGCTTTTTAAGTGCAGCCTAATCAGAGGCTGTACAGACAGATAATACTTTAAAAATGTTTTGAAAGGCAACATTTTAAAATCAAGTGTCTTCAAATCAAGCCACTTGCATCATTCTTACCTTACTCACTAAAAGCTATCTAGAACATAGAACAGAACAGGTCCTTCAGCTCGAGATATTGTGCCAACCCTTAACCAACCCTAACATCAATCTAGCAATTTCCTCCCACATGGCTCGCCATTTTTCCCTCACCATGTGTCTTTCTAAAAGTCTCTTAAATGTCCCTAATGCACCTGCCCCTACCACAACCACTAGCAAAATACTGCATGCACTTACCACGCTCTGTGTAGAAAAACTACCTCTAACATCCCCTCTATACTTTCCACCAAACACCTTAAATTTATACCACCTCATATTAGCCCATGTTAGATCTCACTAGTGATCATTTCCAGGGCAATTAATGACCAATGGACAATCACCCCAAGTCAATTCATAGCAGCTAACATTTGCCAGAATCTAGTCACACAGCTAATGATATAAATTAGCATGTTTCCTCCACTTCCAGCAGAAATTTGAGCTTTCAGAAGTAAACTATGACTTAGGACTTTAGTTCTTAACTCTAAAATAACTAACTGCACTTCATGCAGGGTCAATGTCTTGCTCTTATGTTTCACATTTTGGGGTATGAGTTAAATAATACATTGATGACGGTCTTTCTGAAAAACACCTCTTCTGATGTGCAGTTTGCAGTCACTAGTCCCTCAAAGAGTCAGCAATTTACAGTATCAGAGTAAGCAAAGATCAAAACAGGAAAAGTGGCTCAGTTATGGCTGTCAAGAGAAACAAAAGATTACAGGAAAAAGATAGTCCTTAAAAGCTTGCCAAAAAAAAAAGAGAATCTCAGATTCAGCATAGAAAGACCATTACAAGGGAGAACTGAATACATGAGCTAGCTCTGAGAAACGGTAAAAAAAAACAGTAAGAGCTGTTGTAGAACTGTGAAAGGGAAAAAGATTAGCTGGTTAATTTGGTTCTTTACAGAGTGATAAAAGGTAAATAATATCAAAGATAGGGAAATGAAGACAATTTAAACAAAATGCTGTATGCATAATCACAGAAGATATAAAAATCTGCCTGGAAATAGTGGTGAGGTACAAAGGATGAATGAAGAGTTCAAAGAAAGTAGCATTAGTCTAGAATTAAGTAAGAAAATTGAATGAGACTGAAAAGTAATAAATCTGCAGGAACAAAAAAGCTGCATCTTCAGGTTTGAAGGTGGGAGCAATAGAAACAGTGGTTGACATCTTTCAAAATCCCTTAGTTCATAAAAATGTAAATCTATCCCCACTATTCAAGAAAAGGAGAGAAAACTGACTCTTCACCCGCACTGCTACCTCCTCTTCCCATCAGTCTTGAGAAAACCTTACCCCAAACCCGTAACTTTCCAAGTGCTAACCACTTGTTCTTTTGCACAGCAAGACCACCCTTCCCCAATGACATCACACATCCCCTTCAGCACTATCCGTTGACTACCAATCACTCTTCCTCCATCCACTAATCCCACATTACTCTCAAGCCCTGCAGTTCACTGAAAGCTACGACATTTTTGGGGGTTCAGTTTGCCACACTCCCATCAGGGGCGGATGCTTTGTAGCATCCATACCAGAACTCCTAAAATCAGAAACAGTTACTTTCATTAAGCAATAAGGCTGATCAACCGCTCCACTCACCAACACCACCACTATGTTCTTATTTCCTGTCAGTCACCGTATGTACAACCTGGCATCACTTGATGGATATTCAATCAATATACAGTATATAAGCTATCTTATATATTTATATATATTGTGTGAAGCCTCATCAGTACCTTGGAAAACCTCAACATTATATCCTTGTTTTTATATTCTAATCTTCACATAACACTGTTGCCTTCGACTCAGCCTGCAAGTTAACCTTAGGCGAGGACGCCCAAGTGCCTTTGGACATCAGATTTTTGAATCTTCTGTCTGCATAGAAAATAGTCCACCTTTTTATTCCTCCTACCAGTACATGACCATACAATTACAGAGAACCATAGAACATTACAGCACAGAAACAGGCCTTTTGGCTGTGCCCAACCATTTTGCCTAGTCCCACTGACCTGCATCTAGACCATATCCCTCCATACACCTCTCATCCACGTACCTGTCCAAGTTTTTCTTGGATGCTAAAAGGGAACCCACACTTACAACTTCATTTGACAGCTCATTCCACACTCCCACCACTCTCTGTATGAAGAAAGCCACCCCCCTAATGTTCCCTTTAAACTTCTCCCCTTTCACCCTTAACCCATGTCCTCTGGTTTTTTTCTCCCCTAACCTATTGGAAAAAGCCTGCTTGCATTCACTCATTCTCCTAAGCTCCAGGGAATAAAGTCCTAACCTATTCACCCCTTCTCTGTAACTCAGTTTCTCAAGTCTCGGCAACATCCTTGTAAACCTTCTCTGCACTCTTTCAACCTTATTAATATCCTTCCTGTAATTCAGTGTACCTCTTGACACTGTATTCTATCTGCCACTTCTTTGCCCATTCTCCTAATCTATCCAAGTCCTTCTGCTCCCTGTTTCCTCAACACTACCTGCCCCTCCACCACTCTTTGTATTGTCCAAAAACTCGGCCACTGCCAACAATTTCATCATCCAAATCATTGCTATATATCGTTTAAAAAAATGGTCTCAACACCAACCCCTGCAGACCACCACTAGTAACCAGCAGCTAATCAGAAAAGGGTCCCTTTATTCCTATTCTTTGGCTCCTGCCAACCTCTATCCATGTTAATATCTTTCCAGTAATACCATGAGTTCTTACCTTGCTAAGCAGACTATAGCCAGTCCCCAGGTTACATACGTTCCCTTCCCGAGTCCGTCTTAAGTCAGATTTGTACATAAGTCGGAACAAGTACATCCGGTATTATTTAGCGTCAGTTAGTCAAAAGTTTGTCTTAATTTATAGTATACATTTTACCTTTCTATGCATATAAAATACTTAAGAAACATATGTATTCCAATAATTAAACCACTGTGTTGCTTAGTAATAATTGTTGCTTTCATCGGGGCAGAGTTAAGGACCACCGCACTGAAATCCCCGGGTCCTAAAGTCCACCGCACTGAGACAGGTTAAATGGGACGAGTGGGGGCTGTGCTGGGTTTTGGTACTGTATTTGATCCTCCACAATATTCCGCGTGGGAATTTAAACCGGAGGTGGCAGTGTTTTTTTTACAATGTCGAGTTACGAGCTCGATTATCAACCCGGCACAGATGGTACAGGAGTCACCGGATTGACATTAACCCGGCACGGGAGCAGTCTGTCATTGGATTGAACTTGGGAAGCTCTGTTCTCCAGCCTGGCACTGCACCACCAGCCGACGGGGGGGGGGGGGGGGGGGGTCAGGGTTAATCTTGCTAAGAAAAATTTAAGCCAAATACAAAGTTACACACTCAACACAGTGTCAACGGCAACAACTTAAAATAGTGGACGGCGTTGCGATCCGATTTAAAATGGCGGACTGCGTTCTGCTTCCTCAGTTCCTAAGTACAAGTTGTCCATAAGTCGGACATTCAATACTCGGGGACTACCTGTAATGTGCGGCACCTTGTCCAAGGTCTTCTGAAAACCCAAGTACACAACATCCATCCTGCGTCTATCCTGCTTGTTTTTTTTTCCTCAAAGAATTTCAAGAGGGTTGTCAAGCAAGATTTTCCCGTAACAAAACCATGCTGATTGGCCTATTTTATCATGTGCCTCCAAGTACCCTGACACCTCATCCTCAACAATAAACTCCATCTTCCCAAGTACTGAGGTCAGGCTAACTGGCCTATAATTTCTTTTCTACTGCCTCCCTCCCTTCTTGAAGAGTGGAGTGACAAGTGGAATTTTCCAGTCCTCCAAAGCCATGCTAGAATCCAGTGATTGTTGAAAAATCATCACCAATGCTCCACATCACTTCAGCTACCTCTTTCAGAACCCTGGGCTGCAGTCCATTTGGTCCTGGTGACTTATCTGTCATCTGACCTTTCAGTTTCCCAAGCACCTCCTCTCCAGTAATAGCAACTGCATTCACTTCTGCCCCACAACACTCTCAAACTTCTGGCATACTGCTAATGTATTCCACAGTGAAGATAGATACAAAATACTTTTTTAATTCATCTGCTATTTCTTTCATTTCCCAATACTACCTCTCCAGCATCATTTTTCAGTGGTCTGATATCTACTTTCTCTTTTACTCTTTTTGTTAGTAACCTCTTTGCTATTATTGGCTAGCTTACCTTCATATTTCATCTTTTCTTTCCTTTCGGCTTTTTTAGGTCCCTTCCATTAATTTCTAAAAGTTTCCCAATCCTCGGCCTTCCCACCAATTTTTGTTGTGTTATGTACCCTCTCTTGCAGTTATGGTGTCTTTGACTTCCACTCTCAGCCACAGTTGCATCACCTTGCCTTCAGAATACTTCTTGCACCTTCTTAATTTCTCACAGAAACTCTGGCCATTACTGTTCTGCCATCACCCCTGCTGATGTCCACTTCCACTCAACTTTGGCCAGCTCCTCTTTCATGCCTCTATCATACTGGAAGACTGATACATCTGATTTTAGCTTCTCCCTCTTGAATTGCAGGGTGGGGTCTGTCATATTTTGATCACTGCCTCCTGAGAGTTCCTTTATCTTAACATTCCTAATCAAATCCAGTTCATTACCCAACACCCATTCCAGAATTGCCTTTCCCCTAGTGGGCTCAACCACCACAAGCTGATCTAAAATGACATCTTGTAGTCATTCTACAAATTCTCTCTTTTGGAATCCAACACCAACCTGATTTTCCCAACCCATTGATATCCCCCATGACTATTGTAACATTGTCCTTCTATCTCCCATTGTAATTTGTAGCCCACATCTTGGCTACTGATCAGAGGCCTGTATATAACTTCCATTAGGGACTGTATACCCTTGAAGTTTCTTAACTCTTCCCCAAAAGGATTCTACATATTCCAATCTTACGTCACTTCTTTCTCAAGGATTTGATTTTTTTTTTACCAGCAAAGCTATCTCATCCCCTCTGCCTAACCTTTTGATACACTGTGTATCCTTAGAAGTCAAGATCCCAACTATGTTCTTTCAGCCACAATTCAATAATGCCCACATTATACCTACTAATCTCTAAACTGCATGACACCTATCTTAAGTCTTGTATTGTTACTTTTTTCGATCTTGTCCCCATGTTACACTGCAATTCCTGCCACTGAATGCAATTTTGCCCTACAATCTGCCTATCTTTCCTGAGTCTCAAAGCACACTGCGTCTGGTTGTATACCAACTGCCCCATCGTCAGCCCTATCACTCTGGTTCCCTTTCTCCCACCAAATCATTTTAAACCCTCCCCAACAGGTCTAGCAAACCTGCCCGCAAGGATATTGGTTCCCCTTGACTTCAGGTGTTCCATTCTGGTGAAGGGTCTCGGCCCAAAACATCGACTGTTAACTCTTTTCCATTGATGCTGCCTGGCCTGCAGAGCTCCTCAAGCATTTTGTGTGTGTTGCCTGGATTTCCAGCAACTGCAGACTTTCTTGTGTCAAGTGTAACCCATCCCTCTTGTACAGGTCATACCTTCTCCCCAGAGAGAACCCAATGATTCAGAAATCTGAAACCATGCCCCCGAACTAGTCCCTAAACCATGCATTTATCTACTAAATCATCCTATTCTTACCCTCACTAACCCTTGGCACAAGTAATCCAGAGATGACTACTCTTGAGGTCCTCTTCAGCTTTCTACTTAAATCTCTAAATTCTCTCCTCAGGACCACTTCCTTTCTCCTACCTATATCATTGGTACCAATACGTACTAAGTTCTGGCTGATCACCCTCCCCCTTTGGACCTTTTCCGAGACATGCTGTCGGCAGATGTGCAGATGTAGTTTGAACTATGCCTAGCCGCATTATCGTGAATGTAGAAAGAGCACAGCAATGGGCTAAACACCCATCCTTGTGGTGTGCCAGTGTTGATCTTCAGCCAGGAGATGTTATTTCACATTGGCATTGACTGCAAGCTCCTGGTGAGGAAGTAAAGGATCAAGTTGCAGAGGCCCAGGATTTGGTGCTAGTTGATTAGAAATGAGTGTGTGATGGTGTTGAACGTTCTGTAATCAATAACCGGCAGTATTGCTATTGTCCAGGTGATCCCAGTGGAGAGCAAGTGAGATTGCATTCGCTAGAGACCTATTGAGGCGTTAGGCAAATTGCAGCGGGTCCAGGTTCTTGCTGAAACAAGAGTTGATTCTAGCCATGACCAACCTCTCAAAGCACTTCATCGCAGTCGATGTGAGTGCCACTACGCGACAGGTGTTGAGGCAACTCAGCCAGCTCTTGGGCGGGACGCAAAAGATGAAATGGGGAGGGATCAGAGAGCGCGGAATGGGCGGCAGATCCGGGAGTGAGTATGGGATGGGAGATCGGCAGCGGGAACGGGGCGGGAGATCGGCAGCGGGAACGGGGCGGGAGATCGGCAGCGGGAACGGGGCGGGAGATCGGTAGCGGGAACGGGGCGGGAGGTCGGGAGAGGGAATGGGACGGGAGATCGGCAGCGGGAACGGGGCGGGAGATCGGTAGCGGGAACGGGACGGGACACCGTAGAAGGAATGAGATGGGAGATCGGAGAGAGGGAATGGGACGGGAGATCGAGAGAGGGAATGGGGCGGGAGATCGGGAGAGGGAATGGGACGGGAGATCGAGAGAGGGAATGGGACGGGAGGTCGGGAGAGGGAATGGGGCGGGAGGTCGGGAGAGGGAATGGGGCGGGAGATCGGGAGAGGGAGTGGGACGGGAGATCGGGAGAGGGAATGGGACGGGAGGTCGGGAGAGGGAATGGGACGGGAGATCGGGAGAGGGAATGGGACGGGAGATCGGGAGAGGGAATGGGGCGGGAGGTCGGGAGAGGGAATGGGACGGGAGATCGGGAGAGGGAATGGGGCGGGAGGTCGGGAGAGGGAATGGGACGGGAGATCGGGAGAGGGAATGGGACGGGAGATCGGGAGAGGGAATGGGACGGGAGATCGGGGGAGGGAATGGGGCGGGAGATCGGGAGAGGGAATGGGACGGGAGATCGGGAGAGGGAATGGGACGGGAGATCGGGAGAGGGAATGGGGCGGGAGATCGGGAGAGGGAGTGGGACGGGAGATCGGGAGAGGGAATGGGACGGGAGATCGAGAGAGGGAATGGGGCGGGAGGTCGGGAGAGGGAATGGGGCGGGAGGTCGGGAGAGGGAATGGGACGGGAGATCGGGAGAGGGAGTGGGACGGGAGATCGGGAGAGGGAGTGGGACGGGAGATCGGGAGAGGGAATGGGGCGGGAGGTCGGGAGAGGGAATGGGGCGGGAGGTCGGGAGAGGGAATGGGACGGGAGGTCGGGAGAGGGAATGGGGCGGGAGGTCGGGAGAGGGAATGGGACGTGAGATCGTGCAGTGGGAATTGGACGTGAGATCGAGAGAGGGAATGGTGTGGAGATCGGGAATGAGATGGGAATCGGAGAGAGGACTGGTGGGCAAAGGGGGTGGGATCGAGGAAATGGGCGGCTTTGATTTCCTTGCCGTCGGCCTTACCTTTGGCGTTATGATGTGCTCCATGGTCAGCGGCGTGCTGTCCCTCGGCCGGCGGGAGCCGCAATCAGGCGTCCGACCGGAAGAGCGACGTACTGCGTGTTTCCATTTTCACCAGCTCGGTCCCTCTAGCCATCATCACCGTTAAGGACCGCCATTTCCGGCGGCACCACGTGACCGCCGCCGCTTGCCCCGCCCCCGGCGGGCTGGTCCCGCGAGACTTGAGGGAGGCTCGGCCCGGGCGGGGGTCGGAGTTGCCATCGAGACGGTGGGGCTGGGCAATGTTGCCATGCTTAAATATCATTCTGTTAACGCCACTGAACGTATTGACCAAATCACACCAGAAATGCAAAAATTGTACAATTGGATCACATCTTCCTCTTCCCCCGCCCCGCCCCACACTTCTCTGCGTTGCACAGGGATCGTTTCCTACACGACACCCTGGTCCTTTCATGCCTTCCCACTGATCTGCCTCCTGGTACTTACCCTTGCAAGCAGAACAAGTGTTACGCCTGTCTCTCGCTACCATTCAGGGCCCCAAACGGTCCTTCACCTGTGAGTCTGTGGGGGTCATCTATTGTATCCAGTGCTCCCGGTGTGGATTCCAGTATATCAGGGAGACCCCACACAGATTAGGGGACTGCTTTGCCAAACACTTAACGCTCTGTCCGTCAGAAAAAGCGGGATCTTCCAGCAGCAGCCCATTTTAATTACACTTCCCATTCCCATTCTGACAAGTCCATCCATTACTTCCTCTACTGCCGTAATGAGGCCACACTCAAGTTGGAGGAGCAACAACTTGTATTCCATCTGGGTATCCTCCAACCTGATGGCATGAACATTAATTCTCAAACTTCCAGTCACGGTCTTCTCCCCCTTCTCTATTCCCCATCCCCAATTCCCCCTCTCACCTTATCTCCTTTCCATCAAGTCGGCTCCACCATTCAATCGTGGCTGAGGTATTATCCATCTCAACCTTATTCTCTTGCCTTTCCCCCTCTAATGCCTTTACTAATCAAGAAACGATCAACCTCTGCTTAAAATATACCCAATGACTTGGTCTCTATTGCCATCTGTGGCGATTAGTTCCACAAATTCCCCACGGCTTAGCTATAGAAATTCCTTCTTATCTCTGCTTTAAGGGTTTGTCCTTGTATTCTGAGGCTGTGTCCATGGATCCTAGACTCCCCACTATTGGAAACACCTTCACCATATCCACTCTAGGCCTTTCAATATTCAGTGGGTTTCAAGGAGATTCCCCCCTCATTCTTTTAAACTCCACCAAATACAGGCCCGGGGCCATCAGACACTCCTCATACAATAACCCTTTCATTCCTGGTGTCATTCTCGTGAGCCTGCTGTGGACCCTCTCAATGCCAATAGATAAGGGGCCCAATACTCCCAAGTGCAGACTGACCAATACCTCAGCATTTCACGCTTGCTTTTATATTCTATTCCTCTGGAAATGAATGCTTATGTTCCATTTGCCTTCTTTACCACCAACTCAACCTGCAAGCTAACCTGAGGGAATCCTACACGAGCACCGCCAAACCCAGCTACTCTTTCTATTATTGAATTCACTACTAGTTTAGGAAATAGTCTACACTTTATTCCTCCTATCAAAGTACATGAGCATACACCTCCCTACACAGTTTTCCATCTGCTACATCTTAGCCAACTCTCTTAATCTATCCAAGTTCTTCTATGGACTCAGATTTCTCAATACTACCTGCCCCTCCACCTACCTTTGTACCATCAGAAACTTGGCAATAAGGTCATCAATTTCATCATTCAGATTGTTGACATGTAATGTGAAAAGAAGTGATCCCAAAACTGACCACTGCAGAACACTAATGGTCACAACTCTCTGCAATTTTTTCCAGTGTTGGGCAGAGTATTTGCTGTATTGAATGAAGATATGTCAAGATAGGGTGCTTTCTATAGTACCTCTCTATATTGGTTAGAATCATGACGGACAACCAGGACAAATTGTTGATGATATTTATGCAAAGAAAGATGGGTAAATAATGCATAGCTTCTTGTTAAAATTCATCCAGACCAGCTGCAGAACAGAGGACTCTCATCTACGGGTTCTTTCCAGGGCTGCACACTGAAACAACCTCCAAGTACTTCTAGAAGCTTATTGATTTGTGAAAAACATATCTTGGTCATAAGTAAATGCTGACATCTGGCACATTCCAGGTAGCAGGAAGACTTGATAGGGGGAGTACTAAAGCTTGGTGAAACTATCGCAATGGATTTTGAGGAAGCTCCTGCCGCCTCTGTGGATTGAAGCTCTGGATCTTCTGCAACAGTCCCATGAACACATGCAGATATATTGCTCAAAGAGTCCAGATGTATGGCATTGTGCTTCAGAATCAGAATCCGGTTTATTATCACCGGCATGTAACGTGAAATTTGTTAACTTAGCAGCACCAGTTCAATGCAATACATAATCTAGCAGAGAGGGAAAAAATGATAAAATAAAACATAATAATAAATAAACAAGTTGATCAAATACACATATTGAATAGTTTTTTTAATGTGCAAAAATAGAAAAAATGTATATTAAAAAAAGTGAGGTAGTGTCCAAAGTTTCAATGTCCATTTAGGAATCGGATGACAGAGGAAAAGAAGCTGTTCCTGAGTCACTGAATGTGTGCCTTCAGGATTCTGTACCTCCTTCCTGACAGTAACAGTGAGAAAAGGGCATGCCCTGGGTGCTGGTGGTCCTTAATAATGGATGCTGCCTTTCTGACACACCACTCCCTAAAGATGTCCTGGGTACTAGTGCCCAAGGTGGAGCTGACTAGACTTACAACCCTCTGCAGCTTCTTTTGATCCTGTGCAGTAGCCCCTCCATACGAGACAGTGATGCAGCCTTGCAGAATGCTGTCCACGGTACAACTATAGAAGTTTTTGAGTGTATTTGTTGTCATGCCAAATCTCTTCAGACTCATAATAAAGTATAGTCAGTGTCTTGCCTTCTTTATGAAAAAGAAGAAAGCCCTTAATTCCGAGTGGAGTCATCAGGATGCCATCATGATGGGGGGTTTTTTAAGCAAGCTTACGAGGTTGAGTTGCTAGCTCAACCCAGCACGGATGGAAAGCGTGCAAGAGAACTGGCTGGATTTGAACTCAGGACCCTTCGCTCCTAAGTCCAGCGCTGATATCACTACACCACCAGCTGGTTTGCCTTCTTTATGACTACATCAATATGTTGGGACCAGGTTAGATCCTCAAAGATCTTGACACCGAGGAACTTGAAGCTGCTCACTCTCTCCACTTCTGATCCCTGTATGAGGACTGGTATGTGTTCCTTCATCTTACCCTTCCTGAAGTCCACAATCAGCTCTTTTGTCTTACCGACATTGAGTGCCAGGTTATTGCTGTGGCACCACTCCACTAGTTGGCATATCTCGCTCCTGTATGCCCTCTTGTCACCAGCTGAGGTTCTACCAACAATGGTTGTATCATCAGCAAATTTGTAAGTACTTGAGCAATGCCTAGCCACACAGCCATGTGTATACAGAGAGTAGAGACTAAGCACATACTCCTGCGGTGTGTCAGTGTTGATCATCAGCAAAGAGGAGGTATTATCACTAATCCGCACAAACTGTGGTATTCCGAAGTCAAGGAATCCAATTGCAGAGGGAGGTACAGAGGCCCAGGTTCTGGAGCTTCTCAATCAGGATTGTGGGAATGATGGTATTAAATGCTGAGCTATAGACGATGAACAGCATCCTGACATAGGTGCTTATGTTGTCCAGGTGGTCTAAAGTTGTGTGGAGAACCATTGAGATTGCATCTGCCATTAATCTATCATGATGATAGGCAAACTGCAATGGGTCCAGGACCTTGCTGAGGCAGGAGTTCAGTCTAGTCATAACCAACCTGTCAAAGCATTTCACATCGATGTGAATTCTACTGGGTGATAGTCTTTAAGGCAGCCCACATTATTCTTCTTAGGCACTGGTATAATTGTTGTCTTTTTGAAGCAAGTGGGAACTTCTGCCCGTAGCAGTGAGAGGTTGAAAATGTCTATGAATACTCCCGCTAGTCAGTTGGCACAGGTTTTCAGAGCCTTCCCAGGTACTCCATCGGAACCTTCTGCCTTGCGACGGTTCACTCTCTCTAAAGACAGCCTGACGTCGGCCTCTGAGACAGAGATCACAGGGTCATCAGTTGCAGCAGGGATCTTCACAGCTGTAGTTGTGTTCTCCCTTTCAAAGCGTGCATAGAAGGCATTGAGCTCATCTGGAAGTGAAGCATTGCCGCCATTCATACTATTGGGTTTCACTTTGTAGGAAGTAATATCTTGCAGACCCTGCCAGAGTTGCCGTGCATCTGATGTCACCTCCAACCTCGTTCGAAATTGTCTCTTCATCCTTGCAATAATCCTCAGCAAATCATACCTGGTTTTCTGGTACAGGCCTGGGTGCCGGCCTTGAATGCCACAGATCTAGCCTTCAGCAGACAACATACTTTCTGATTCATCCACGGCTTTTGGTTTGGGAATGTACAGTAAGTCTTTGTTGGCACACACTCATCCACACAGGGTTTAATGAAGTCGGTAACAACTGCAGCAAACTCATCCAGGTTCGATGATGAATCCCTGAATACAGTCCAGTCCACCTATTCAAAGCAGTCCTGCTTCTGTGCTTCCCTTGTCCAAACCTTCTTGGTCCTCACTGCTGGTGGTTGCAGTCTTCAGTCTCTGCGTCAGGGAGTAGAAGTACAGCCAGGTGATCAGACTTCCCGAAGTGAGAGTGTGGAATAGCACGGTAGGCATACTTGACGGTGGTGTAGCAACGGTCCAGTGTGTTGTTTCCTCTGGTATTGCAAGTGATCTGTTGATGGTAATTTCTTAGTGATTTTTCAGACTGGCCTGGTTAAAATGATGATGAAGGCAGTAGGGTGAGCAGTTTCATGCATGATGATCCCATTGCTCAGATCATCTAAAGCCTGCTTGACATTGGCCTGAGGTGGAATATAAACTACTACCAGAATGATCCCAGACAACTCCCATGGTAGGTAGAAAGGACAACACTTTACTGCTAGATATTCCTGGTCTGGTGAGCAGCATTGGGACAATGCTGATTACTTCTTTGTACCAATATGAGTTGATCATGAGGCACACTCCTCCACCTCTGCTATTGAGTAACTCTATAGATCTATCCTGACAGTGTATATAATCCATTGATCTGAATCGCTGCATCCAGTATGGAAGGGGTTAAACAGGATTCCGTGAAACGAAAGACACATGCTTCGTACATAGTCTGTATTAACTAAATGATGCCATAAATGTATAGGCTTGTATGTACAGATTGGATGAACTATGAATATAAACAAAGCCATGCACTTTTCTATTTCTTCCATATATATTTTCAAATAAAGTTTATTTTTTAAGTTTAAAGTATCTTCCTGAATGCTTTTACAATTCTCTTCACTGTTTCAAGACCACCTGCTTTTGTGTCCTCAATAGAGCATGTGTTTTAAACTCAGTTTTTTTAACCCCTTGGCTTATCTCCAGTATTTCAACTCTGGCAATTTTTAGAATGTCCTGTTTGCACAAAACTCCTGTTTATTTTAATTGTCATTGGCTTCTAAACTCTTAAAGCCATGATTTAACATTGTCTCCATCATCTTTAAGTTCTTACTAGGTCTTCTGACTGCCATCTCTGTAACCGTCTATAGTTCCATCTCAAATTTTCTGCGAAACTTGGGCTTTCAGTGTTCCATTGGTAGTTCATGGCTGCAGTCCCATAATTTGTGATTCCTTTGCCAAATACATATACCTACATCTGCTCTAAAGAGAGTGTTGCTCATAATATTATCTACAGTTTGAAGCCATCTTTTGTTCATGGCTGTATGAAATACAGTAGAATGCTTTTTTCATATTAAAGCAATAAATCCAAATGTTCTTTTGTATTCTTGAAACAAAAATAAATCCAGCACTGACCCTTGTAATACACTGTTTTTCAGAATCTCCAATTTGCACAACACAGGTTTATCTATCCAGCAATCAATTTTCAATTCATGGTGCACCATTTTCAATTGTATCATAATGCAATAGAATCAGAATCAGATTTAATATCACTGGCATATATCATGAAATTTATTGTTTTGCTGCAGAAGTACATTGTAATACATAAAAATAATAAAACTATACATTACAATAAGAAATAAATATATAAACATTAAATTAAATGTGCAAAAGCAAGTAAAAAAAACTAGTGAGGTAATGTTATGTTTTCTTTGTTTATTCAAAAATATGATGGCAGAAAAGAAGAAGCTGTTCCTAAACGTTGAGTGTGTGTCTTTAGACTCATGTAACTCTTCATGCAACACCCACCACCCCATATCACGAAAGTTGAATGTACCTGGTTCTTTCTCATTGACAAAATAATTCCCGTTAAAAATTGACTAAGACGATAAGTCCATGTTAATTGTTTATTGTCGTCATCGTGGCTATCCCTCGAGGTGAAGGATGATGGTCTTTGTTCTGTTGATCTATTTATTGGATCTCAAGTGGCTTAGGAGTCCAATCTTGGCTTTGAAAGTTCTTCCGCATTCAGCACAGGTAGTTCCAGATGGCAGATCAGGCTTTGGTTGTTGCTGCCTCTCTTTCCATTTTCTTCTCTTCAGAATTGTTTATAATAAACAATTGTATCTGATAGCATGAATTGTCATCTGTCACTCTCCATTGTATCTTTAATTTTCTTATTGAAAGTAAGTGTTACATTGCTCACTACAATTTAGATTAAATTTTGATTGAGAAATTAGAATCCTTGTATCTGTCATTTGCAGGACTTTGAGTTATGTTGCAACCTTGAAAATGTTATAGGAAGGACAACTTCCAGATCATATGGTTCATGTGCAAACAATAACTGTTGTACCCTAAGTATTGCTAATACTTTCAAAACCAATTCCTTTCTTAATGAGTTTGTGACAAGCATTTCATATCTTCCTTTCATATACCCATTCTCTCTATTTTTTACTAATATTAATTATGATATATTTGTTTAATGTTCTTCCTATATCTGGTGGTTCCAGATTTTGCGTCACTTCTTCAGCTGAATTTCCCCACTCCCTGCTTTAATTCCATTACTTTTAATCAAACCTTTTGCTCTTTTGAGTGGTTTTCTACATTCTCTTTCAACCTATTTCTTTGTTTTTCATTTCTCTGCCTCCATTTTAAGTTTTAGTCAGGTTTTCGTGTGTGCATTGCAGTTCACTGAGTGGGTAATTATGAAACATCACCACATTTCTTTCAATTTTTTGGGTATTTGATATTTATTCATTATTCTGTGCCCTTTATTTACCACCTTTATTGTCCACTCTAATTGGACTGGATACTTTATGTTTTAACAAACCTTCCTTAATGTGCTTAGTGTTCTAAGAGGCAATGGTTACCATTACTCAGTTATTCTCCTGCTTTTCTTTCAGCTCCTTGTTTTTTTAAAAGATGGAACAAATGAAGCTTTTAATATATCAGTTTTGAAAAAAAATGGATTTGTAAGTAGACCTAGATGAATTATGTAATCATTCATCAATGGGGCCAAATACATTATTCCAAATTATTTTGCGTTTGGACAAATTTTGCAATATTTATGCCTTTCTTTGCATATTTCACCAAAATACCTACACTCTAACATACACTGGAGTTGTTAAATTTTGCCTTAACTCTACCTCTCTGGATTCAGTCTCAGTGCCAGTTCCCAGACATCACTGCAGTGATGTGATCATTTACTGCAACAGTCAGATTCTTTCTCCTCTGTCTTTTCTGAAAATGTTATAGCCAAGATGATTAAGCGCCCGCCTTGTCCAAATGTTGTAGCTACTGTTAGGGTCTTTTTGGGGTTAGGATGTAAAAGTGAATATTGACTTCAACGACCAACCTTCAGATCTGAATGTGCATTTAAGATTAAATCTAAAATGTAACTCTGAACAATGGGTTCCTAAGAAGTGTGAACCAAGTTAACTGGAAGGCACCAGAGTTAATTGGAAGACCAGGCAGCACTAATTTAAATCCTTTTAATTAAGTGTATATTGGTGTCTGTAGTATGGGTGTAAAGGATGGATGTGTGAAAGTGGTGTATAGTTTACAGGAAGCATTGTGAATATGGAATTGTGATGTGTAGTTCAAAGGAAGCACTGTAAACATGGAATTATCCTGAATTTTCTTTGATGTTTAGCACATAAAATGTCTTGTAGTGCTGGGTCTACATGCCTGATGGCATGAACATTGACTTCTCTAACTTCCATTAATGCCCCTCCTCCCCTTATTACCCCATCCTGATATATTTAGTTTTTCCCCCCCTCCTGCTTTTTTTCTCTCTCTCTGCCCATCAATCTGCCTGTTCTCCTCTGGTGCTCCTCTCCCCCTTTCTTTCTCCTGAGGCCTCCCGTCCCATCATCCTTTCCCTTCTCCAGCTCTGAATCCCTTTTGCCAATCACCTTTCCAGCTCTCAGCTTCACCCCACCCCCTCTGGTCTACTCCGGTCATTTCGCATTTCCCCCTCCCCCTCCTACTTTCAAATCTCTTACTATCTTTCCTTTCAGTTAGTCTTGACGAAGGGTTTTGGCCCGAAACATCGACTGTGCTTCTCCCTTTAGATGCTGCCTGGCCTGCTGCGTTCCACCAGCATTTTGTGTGTGTTCCTCATATCTACCACTACTTCTCTTTGGTGACTTCATTCATGCAACAGCAGCTACTAAAGTGTCTGTTTGCTCTCTAATGCTTCAAGCTTTTCAGTTTTGCCTTTAATGTTTTCTGTATTTACATGCATATCAATCAATCTCAACTCTGATTTTCTGGAACTTTGATATTTCCACTGCTTTGCAATATAAGTATTTTTGTTTGTACATCACCAATATCATACTTTGCCTCATCTCTAATATTTTCATGCTATTCATTTCAGCTAAGCCTCCTGTCTCTATTCCAGCATCACTGTTAAACTTGCTTGCCTCGTCCACTAGTTTTTTGCCATAATAGTTTATATCTTCCCCCATTTCTTCCTCCAAGGGCTTGTTGGCCTCTTCGGTTCAAGTGAACTAAAAGATTTTAAGCTTAAGCAGGCACATCTCTCTCTCCACTTTCCACAAGAGTTCTTCTCTCCGTGACTCCAGTGTCCACTTGGCCCTCCGCACTGATCTCCCTCCTGGGACTTATCCCTGAAGCGATGCTAAGTGATACATCTGCACCTACATATCCTTCCTTGCTACCATTCAGGGCCCTAAACAGTCCTTCTGGGTGAGGTGGTGCTTCACATGAAATTCTGTCTGTGACACTTGTCACATCTAGTGCTTTTGGTGTGAAGACTGATGCAGATAGGTGGACAACTTTGTCAAGCACTTTGCTTCTTCTGCCAGAACAGTCTGGATCTCCCAGTGGTCACCCTGTTCAATCCACTTTCTATTCCCACACCGACAAGTCTGTTCATGGCCTCCTTTACGGCCACAATCAGATCAGATGCAGGTTGGAATCTCATCTTGGTAGTTTCCAACCTGATGGTATTAAGGTCAATTTCTCTAATTTCAATTAAGTTCAATTTGTTTTCCTGTCCTTCCCCTTTTGTTTTCCCTCAGTCTGGTAATCCTCTCAGCCCTTTTCTTCCCCTCACCCGCCCTCATGACCTTCCTATCAACTCCTCCTGGTTCCCAACCTCTTCCCATTTATTCCATGATCTGCTGTTCTTTCCTATCAGTTTCTTTCTTCTTTAGACCTTTGACTGTTTCACCTATCACCTCCTAGCTTCACAAATCATTCTCTTTTACCCTTCCTCCCTCCCCTACCTCCCTTCCCCTTCTCACTTGGACTCACCTCTCTCCTGCCAACTTGCATTTCTTCCCCTCCACCTACCTTTATATATTGCCCCTTCCTTTCCATTTCTGATGTAAGGTAGTGGCCCGAAACTCTGTTCATTTCCCTCCATAGAGGCTGCCTGACTTGCAGAGCTCCTTTAATATTTTGTGTGCGTTGTTCAAAAAATGTAATGGCTTTTAAATAAAATTAAAATACATACAACAGAAAAACCATTCCACAAAATGCCTATGAACAAGTGTCAGGGTTTATGGTAACTGAATAAGATAAATACTTCTCTCACATGTTATGCTGAAGGATGTTCGCTAAAACTTTGACATTACATTCTATAATTCAATTTTTCTTGTTAGAAAATATAAAACTAGCCTCTTAGCTATAAAATACAGTAATTGTTCCAATGTGAATTCAATAGAATATGATTTTATTTTAGTTTTGATGGTAAATGTTTAAAAGTTTGGAGTGAGTTGTGAAGGTACGATTTCAATCCCAGGAAGTAGAGAAGGCACTCTCCTAAGAACATTTTCCAGTTTTACACTTGGTCAAGTTAAAACCAAAAATAATTTCCTCTGGAATGACTAAGTAGTAGACTTGGTTTATTTATAGGTGTACCCTTACTCTTAAGTGTCAATAACATTGCAAGAAATTTCTGTCTTCTTGACAGATGCAAACCTTTTGTGAGATTTGGGAATCTGCCAAAACAGTCAGGAAGCTTGTTGCCTTTCAGACCCTGGCTTTAGAATCGTTTACATTTGGAATTACTAACATTTCAGTAAAGGTTTGACATTCATCAGCGGCTCAGGAGGTCATGTATTAAACCCCTTTGCTGTGACAGTGAAGGACACATTATTCCATGCAATCTGCATTATACTGAGAAAAAAAGACAACCACAAATTCCATGAAATGATTATTGTGTTGGGGGGCAAAATCCAAACAATCAGTATCATGCATCTCTTGTACTTTAAGTATGAAAATTCTCTGCTTATGTGGCTACTGCTTCATGAATTCTTCTATTTTTATTAAGTATCTCAACTCAGACTCCTGTATATTAGTTGATGAAATTTAAAAAGCTCATTAAATGCATTGGAAACAGAAGGCTGAACGAAGGAAATAAATGTTTGGTGACAAAAAAAATGTTTCACCACCATTTCTGACAGTGGCAACTTGCCTTTAAGAATAGTGTTAAATCCAGCCAGACCTGGAGAACTGATATGTACAGGATGGAGGTGAAGGTATGCCAAAAAATACAAACTTCAGTTGGAACTTTATTTAATGAACTACAGTATATGATTTAAACAGGATTTCTAGATGCACATTGCATTGCCTCACTTGGCCCGGCAATGTGTAAATTGAAAAACAGCAGCTGCTGGAAGTCTGAAAGGAAAGCAGAAAATAGTGGAAACACAAGGGATTCTGTCGATGCTGGAAATCTTAAGCAATGCACATGAAGTGCTGGAGGAACTCAGCAAGTCACGCAGCAGCAGTGTAGAGGAATAAACAGATGATATTTCCGGCCATGAACCTTCACTGGGACTGAAAAGTAAGGAACAGGAGCCAGAATAAAAACATGGAGGAGAGAGGATGGTGTACAGGTTGGCATGTGATAGATGAAACCAGGTGAGGAGGAAGGTGGATAGTGAGGGGAGGGTGATGCACCATCAATAACTCTCAGAGACAGGAGGTGAACGATAGGCTTTTTTATTAGCAGCAAACGAGACCACGACATCCTGGAGACTGGAGGGGGGGGGGGGGGGAGCAGTGCCTCCAATCGCCTTTATCAGGGGTCTGTGGGAGGAGCCACAGGAGCAGTCAGCAGAGGGGTGTGGCCAGACAGGTATACAAAGTTTACCACAGAGGGGTAATGAAGTAAGAAGCTGGGAGGTGAGGTAAAGGGTTGACGAAGAAAGAATTTTATAAGCGAGGACAGTAGACCATGGAAGAAAGGGAAGGAGGAGGGGCACCAGAGGGAAGTGATGGACATGCCAGTTCATCGCCTCCTCTACTACCATGATGAGGCTGCACTCAGGATAGAGGAGCAATATCTCATATTCTGTCTGGTTAGCCTCCAACCAGATGGCATGAATACCGATTTATCTAACTTCCTGTATTTTCTCCACCCACTCTCTTCTCTCTTTCTCCATTCCCCATTTTAGTCACACTCTCACACTTTCCCTTCTCCTTACCTTTCTTCCATGTTCCACTGTCCTCTCCTATCAGTTTCCTTCTTCAACCCTTCACCAGTTCAGAAGCAGGTGAAAACCTGGCCAGCAGGAGCCATCTCTGCTCTTCAAGACTGCTTTGAGCACACTGACTGGCACATGTTCAGGGAGGCTGCAACCGATGGCGACTCTACCAACTTAGAGGAGTACACGGCATCAGTGACCAGCTACATCAGCAAGTGCATTGATGATGTTACTCTGTCCAAGACCATCACTATACACGCTAACCAGAAACCATGGATGACCGCGGAGGTGCATGCGCTGCTGAGGTCCCACAACTCCGCCTTCAGAGCAGGCGACAAGGCAGCTCTAACAACAGTGAGGGCCAAGCTGTCCCAAGCCATCAGAGGGCAAAGCGTGCACACGCCCAGCGAATCCACAGCCACTTCCAGGACAGCGGCGACACACGGCGCATGTGGAAGGGCATCCAGGACATCACCAATTACAAGACAACATCACCTGACTGTGCAGGTGATGCCTCCCTCCCAGATGAGCTGAATAACTTCTACGTCCAGCTTGAGGCAGAAAATGACCTAGCGGCGAGGAAATCCACCCCTCCTACAAATGACCAGGTGCTGTGTCTCTCCGTGGCCGACATGAGAAGAACCCTGTGCAGGGTCAACCCATAGAAGGCTGCTGGACCAGACAACATCTCTGGTAGAGTGCTCAGAGGATGTGCAGACCAGCTAGCAGATGTTCTCACTGACATCTTCAATATCTCCCTGAGGAGCACCACAGTTTCAATGTGCTTCAAGGCTGCCACCATCGTCCCTGTGCCGAAGAAGTCCTTAGTGTTCTGCCTAAATGACTACCGTCCCGTTGCACTCACATCCATCATCATGAAGTGTTTCGAGAGGCTCGTCATGAGGCACATCAAGACCCTGCTGCCCCCCTCACTGGACCCCCTGCAGTTTGCGTACCGTCCCAACCGCTCAACAGATGACGCCATTGCCACCACCCTCCACCTGGCCCTAACCCACCTGGACAAAAAAGACAAATACGTTCAGATGCTGTTCATAGACTAGTTCAGCATTCAACACAATCATTCACAGAAACTGATTGGAAAGCTGAGGCTACTGGGCTCGAACACCTCCCTCTGCAACTTGATCCTAGACTTCCTGACTGGGAGACCTCAGTCAGTCCAGATCGGGAGCAGCATCTCCAACACCATCACACTGAGCACAGGGGGCTCCCCAGGGTTACGTGCTCAGTCCACTGCTGTTCACTCTGCTGACCCACACAGCTCGAACCATATCAAGTTCGCCGATGACATGACCCTGGTGGGTCTCATCAGCAAGAACGACGAGTCAGCTTATAGAGAGGAGGTGCAGCAGCTAACGGACTGGTACAGAGCCAACAACCTGTCTCTTAATGTGAACAAAACAAAAGAGATGGTTGTTGACTTCAGGAGGGCACGGAGCGACCACTCCCCACTGAACATCGATGGCTCCTCGGTAGAGATCGTTAAGAGCACTAAGTTTCTTGGTGTTCACTTGGTGGAGAATCTCACCTGGTCCCTCAACACCAGCTCCATAGCAAAGAAAGTCCAGCAGCGTCTCTACTTTCTGTGAAGGCTGAGGAAAGTCCATCTCCCACCCCCCATCCTCATCACATTCTACAGGGGTTGTATTGAGAGCATCCTGAGCAGCTGCATCACTGCCTGGTTTGGAAATTGCACCATCTCGGATCGCAAGACCCTGCAACAGATAGTGAGGTCAGCTGAGAAGATCATCGGGGTCTCTCTTCCTGCCATCACGGACATTTACACTACACGCTGCATACGCAAAGGGAACAGCATTATGAAGGACCACACGCACCCTCATACAATCTCTTCTCCCTCCTGCTGTCTGGGAAAAGGCTCCAAAGCATTCAGACTCTCACGACCAGACTATGTAACAGTTTCTTCCCCCAGAGCCTGGACTGACAACTTGCCCTATTGTCCTGTTTATTATTTATTGTAATGCCTGCACTGTTTTTGTGCACTTTACCCAGTCCTGTGTAGGTCTGTGGTCTAGTGTAGCTTTCCCTGTGTTTTTTTTTAAGTAGTTCAATCTAGTTTTTGTGCTGTGTCATGTAACACCATGGTCCTGAAAAACGTCGTCTCATTTTTACTCTGTACTGTACCAGCAGTTATGGTCGAAATGACAAGAAAAGTGACTTGACTTGTCTTGACACCTCTTCCACCTATCACTTCCCAACTTTACTTCATATTCTCTCCCCCACCCACTCACCCTCCTGCTCACCTGGCTTCACCAGTCACCTACCACCTTGTACACCATCCCCTCCGCCCACCTTCTTGTTCCGGCTCTGCCCCCTTCCTTTCCAGTCCTCGTGAAGGGTCTTGTCCCAATACATTGACTGCTTATTCCATTCCCTAGAAGCTGCCCGACTTGCTGAGATCTTCCAGCACTTTTGTGTGCATTGCAGAAAATATTGGAAATACGCAGAAGATTGTGGAAAGAGAAATTTCTTCAGGTTGAAGGCACATTGCAATAAGTTCTGACAAAATGTCTTCAACCTGTAATATTAATTTTGTTTACATTTCCACAGGTTTAGCTTGCCCTGCCAAAGGATCAACAAGATGAGGTGTGATAAAATCAAGCAGCTTGTAAATTAGACATGTGACGCCGTCTACTATGGTATCTGAAGAACCTTCAGGACTGCAGTGCTAACTTCCCTAAAAAGAAACAATACAATCAAGAAAAAAAAGAAGAAAAACAGAATTCTTCATCTTGCCTTATCACATATGGTCTGTTCCTCTTCTGGTCACTAGATGATGTCTCAGGTGTTATATTTCAATTTTGTTTTTAACTGGGAAATCCATTGTGGAACCAATGGCATTCTGGAGTATTGTTTCAGTAAAGTTACAATTCAAATTTAAGTTAAATGCTTTTAACTTCCTCTTTTCCAATGACAGCTTGCTTAATATTTGCAGTAATATTTTCACTTCTCTATTGCCTATATAAAGAGAATTATATATATTGCTTATATAGAAACTTGTGACATTACAAAGCATGCTAAATATACATAATTAGTGACAAGACCTCTCCCATAGCAAATACTTTCTCTCTCACACTCACACACAAACTTAAAAATATTACTTTATAAGGGATTTGTATGTGAGTTCATATGCTTTCTATTTGATGCATTGAGCTAAAATTTTATAATTCTATCTAAACATGCTGTAGCTGCTAACCATTTTCGTTCATTTTTATCCACTGTAGCACAAACTGAAAATCTGCGTATGATGTTTCAGCTTCATGGAATATTTGTTCTCAAGAGTTACTGGCATTGATGAAGCACTCATCCAGCACAAGAGGGAGAAGACTCCTTGATGGCTGTTGTGCAATGGGATTTCACAAAACAAGACGGATCTGTCACCAAAATATCTTTTCAGCAAAAGTCTACCAACTGTTGTATGAAAATATTTGAAGAACAAAAAAGGAAACAAAATAATGAAGATATCACTTTTAAATAGCTATGTTCTAGAAGATTCCAAACTTTCTTAACATAATTTTTAACTCTCCCAGCTCCTTATGGCTACAGTTTCCTTGATTTCCTTTCACTTCAATATGTTGACAACACTCATGCACTTAATTAGCAAAGCTGAAGATGTACCAGATGCAGGAGCACATAATCCATACTGGCACTCCAGTACAGTCCTCAGGAAATGCTTCAAGATTCCATATTTAAAATACAGTTTTAAACTGAGGGCTCATTGGACTTTTGGGTGAACATCAAACTTTACCACATTACCAGAAGAAGAACAGGTGCATTGGCTGATGTTTAGTCCCTAAATCATCACCCTAAAAAAATTATCTTGTCATATTTGAATGCTTGTCACATGCCAAATGGTTGCAACTTAAATTATATTCCAAGACTGAATACATTAAGAAACAGTACTTTGACGGCTATAAAATATTTTGCAATACCCTGAAGTTGTAGAAGACATGGCTAAAAATACCCTGTGTGTGATACATTCTTGTGCACGGCATGATGAATTGTATCCACACCCTGATTGCTAACACTCTTCAGTCCAGAAGGCTGATCCAGGTCTTTGGAGTATATGAAGTGCATGGGTGCTGCCTGGTATGTCCAATTGTGTCAAAGGCATGCAACTCATATTTTAAGCTTGTTTAAACAAAATTCTTTAGGATATTCAAGGCCTTTGACTGCTGGATGCATGCATAAAAGCAGATTTTAACTGGACAGACTTGTTTTAGTTAAAGCTAACCAGTTTCTTCTTCTACTACCCTACAGTCACAGACTCTCATTAATCTCTTTAAGTGCATTTCTTGGTGCTCACATCCCATCACACCTCCAGCTTCACTCTCAATATTATCTCTAGACCCTCACATGATTTGATATCTATCATAATTCGCAAGCTTAGAACATGGCCTTATCTTTCGTCTTGCACCACTCCGATTGTCCATCCATCACATTAGACTTCTGTATTCATTCCAGGGTTGCTGGGGGGAAAAGGCTATGCTAAGGGCTAAATTATAATGCTTCAGATTATGGTAACACTTGCAATGGTCACCAAGGAATCTCACAATCTAATAATGTGCTCTCATTCTTCATTACACCATCACCATTCTCTTACTTCCCATCCATGCTCAGCAACACTTTAATATACTTTTCCTGCTATGGAAAAGTAGGAATTTATCTATCATTAAATCTATTGCTTTCATTTATAAATGAAAGAATTAATGATAATGGGAGAGGTTTTCTACAGATGATTGCTGTGGTAAACAGGATAACTGGTGTGGACCACTGCTGTGCTGGTTGGATGGCTTAAGTTTTAATTTTTGGTCCTTTCTATATGAATTAGGGTGATATAGTCAGCCAGTGTTCATACGTATAAAGTGTTGACGGAAAGGTGGCTCAGGATAAAGACCACCATACTGTTCAGACAGGACAGCATCTTTGGTAAGGTGTCGGAGTGGGAGATCAAGAGGAGAGGCTGCAGATGAGGAAAAGATTGAAATGAGGGTCATCTTGTTAGGGGATGGGAATCAAGATCCTCCTGTTATAGGAAGGGCATTGGATGTGGTTCCAGCATGTTGTGAGAGGAGGGAGGAGGAATGCGATAGAGTAGGAATAGGCAGTAGAAGCAGGTGGGGGAGGGGAACAAATCTAGATAACAGGGTGTTAGATCTGGATAAAATGGAAAAAACCTTGGTAGATGAAAAGGAAAGAGGAAGCAACATACAGGCAAAAGTTATTTGAAACTGGAAAATTCGAAGTTCATACCATCGGTTACTGACTACTGTTATGAATGTACCACAGCTCTGAGGGGCCGAAGGGGCGGGGGAGCCCCCTCCTTTGTGAGAATCGCAAGAGCATTATTGGGTTGGCTCAGAGGACCCAGGAAATGAGAGAGACCTGGCCATTGTCTCCTGGAAACAACGTTTGTGGATTGGGGACTATGCTACGTGCAAGCCCTTGGGCAAAGTGGGCTGGTTGAGAGAGAGATTGCATTATCCCAACCTGATTGACATCTACTACCCGGCGAGTTAAGATAAAAGGGGGAGCTGTAGGGACAGCCCCTCAGACGCACCAGAAGAAACGCTAGCGATCCCGCAATAGCGGGAAGCCATTTGAAGGAAGCCACGTGCGTTCGGTTCCCTTGCCTGGGGGCTGGTGGCTGGTACCATGGAAAACGACTTGGAACTAATAACAGGGAACCGACTCCCCCGACGCAACGGATTGGCCTCATAAAAGTCCCGGGCAAGTTTAAAACCGTCTCTCTTAAACCCAAATAGCTGCAGCTTGAAAGGACAGTGACTTTTATCTTTCCATCAGACAATACAATATCCCCTAGACAAACAATAGAGCTATTGCTTAATTGATGATTATTATTATACCCGCGTTTTTAGATTGAGTGCATGACCCTGCTACGTGACAGCTACCACGGATATGGACACCCTCGGGCAATGTGGGGGTGGGGATTGCATCACCCTACTTTGATGGACATCTACAACTCTGCAAGTCAAGATAAAAGGGGACTGCAGAAGGCGGTACCCCAGAGAGACGCACCAGAAGGACTCAATCGCTCAACGCTCCCGTGATAGCTGGATGCCAGTCAAAAGCCACGTGCGCTCCGTAACTTCTCTGCCTGGGGAGCGGGTGGCTGATAATACCGAGAAGGACTTCAAACTAATAACAGGGAACCAACGCTCCCCTGATTCAACGGAGTTGCTTCGTCAAAGACCCGGGCAAGTTTTGTCGTTTCTCCTCACTCTCTCTGAAACACGTGAAACCCAGCGATTCCCCAAAAAGACAGAAGCCTGCAGACTTCTGAGTGACTTTTATATTTCCAACGGACAATATATTATCCCCTAGACAACAGTCGAGATTATTTTCTTAATGATGATTATTGCTTTACCCGCGCTTTAGTTTGAGTTTTATCGATGTGTATGTTCTGAATGTTTGTATTAACCTGACTTTTGTGCCCCCCTTTATGAATAAAACGTTCGAAAATAGTGCCATCAGACTCCACCGGACCTCTCTATTTTTGCTGGTGAGTTATCCAGTTACGGGATACGTAACAATACTTAGGGCTGTGTGCAGCTCCAACGACATACTTAAGCTTCCTGATGACATCACTGCTGTTGGCTGAATCAAAGATGGTGACAAGTTAACATATAGGAGGGAGATAAGTGCTCTAGCTGGATGGTACCACGGCAACTAAAGAACTTCAAGAGGGGGAAAATGGAAGTCCATGACTCAGTCCTCATCAGGGGATCAGAGGTGGGGAGGGTCAATAACCTTAAGCTCCTTGGTGTTATCATTTCAGAGGATCAGTCCTGGGTTCAGCACTGAAGTACCATTACAGAGAAGGCACGCCTAGTCTCTACTTTTTTAGGAGTTTGTGAGGATTGGCACGTCATCTAAAACTTTGACAAACTTCTATTGATGAGCAGTGGGGAGTATACTGACTGGTTGCATCATCGTCTAGCGTGCAAACACCAATGCCCTTGAAAGGAAAGGCCAACAAAAAGTAGTGAATACAGCCCAGTCTATTACAGGTAAAGTCCTCCCCATTAGCGAGCACATTTACAAGCGGCACTGCCGCAGGAAAGCAGATTCTGTCATCAAGAAGCTCTGTCGTCCAGGTCATACCTCTTCTCACTGCTGCCATCAGGAAAGAGGTACAGGAGCCTCATGTCCCACATGACAATTATTACCCTTCAACCATCAGTTTCTTGAACCAGAGGGTATAATGTCACTCACCCCAACACTGAACTAACTCCACAACCCAGGACAAGTTATGGACTCTTGTTAAGAACTTATTTAAATGAGGAACTAAATGCTTCATGTGACTTTCAGCATTTTTTGCATCTAATGACTGTTAAAATTAAAATATTATATACAACTGTTTTAGCAGCAAATGAAATCAAAAAAGTATTTTTTCACAATTCAATAGTTCCCTTCTCCATAAGACAAATTTAAAATATTGCGGTTTATGAAATCTGAAATTCAAACAGAAAATGCTGAAGTGACCGTAAGTAAGTAAGGGGAAAAAGCAGTTAATCTCTCCGGGAAGTATATTATCAGAATTCTCCCACTCGCTGAAACAAAATAACTCAAAATTAATTGAGCAAGTATAAAGATTATAATTAATCTACAGCTACTCCTCAAATAGTTTTGAAAAGCATTTCTATAGAAATTGCTGGAGCTAAAGAGGAACGGTGAAAAGCCAGAGGTTGTGGTCCATGTAGGTACCAATGACATGGGTAGGACAGATGTTGAGATCCTGCATAGAGAGGTGAGTATGATGTAATTTGTGGGGAAAAAGTATTGGAAGATATTCTAAGGGACCAGATATTTAATCATTTGGATAGACATGGACTGACTAAGGATAGTCAGTATGGCTTTTTGTTTGGTAGGTCATGTCAAACCAATCTTACAGAGTTTTTTGTGGAAGCTACCAACAAAGTGGATGAAAGCAAGGCAGTATACATCGTCTACATGAACTTTAGTAAGGTATTTGACAAGGTCTTGCATGGGAGGCCTGTCAAGAAGTTTCAGTCGCTCAGCATTCAAGCTGGGATAGTAAATTGGATTAGACACTGGCTCTGTGGGAGAATCCAGAGAGTGGGAGTAAAGGGTTGCCTCTCTGACTGGAGGCCGGTGAATAGTGGGGTGCTGCAGGGATGGGTGCTGGGTTCGTCATCTACGTAAATGATCTACCTACAGGAACGATGTAAACAAGGTAGAAAGAGAATAGAGAAAATTTACAAGGATGTTGCTGGATCTGGAGGACCTGTGTTACAAGCAAAGATTGAATAGGCTAGGACTTTATCCCTTAGAATGTTGACGACTGAGAGGAAATTTGATAAAGGTATACAAAGTTATGAAAGGTATAGATAGGGTAAATGCAAGCAAGCTCTTTGCACTAAGGTTAAGTGGGACTACAATCAGAGATCATGGGTTAAGGATGAAAGGTGAAAAGTTTAAGGGGAACATGAGGGGAAACTTCTTCACTCAGAGGTTTGTGAGAGTGTGGAATGATCTGCCAGCACAAGTGATGCATGCGAGTTTGATTTCAATGTTTATGTGAAGTTTAGATAGGTATATGGATAGGAGGGCTATGGTCCCAGGGAGTACAGGTCAAAGGGAGTAAGCAGTTAAAATGATTCAGCAAAGACTACCTGGGCCAAAGGGCCCGTTTCTGTGCTGTACTTCTCTGTGACAATTAGTACAATTGCCTGAATGATACAGGCAAAACTTGGGAAATACATTATACACATATACAGTAAAGTATTCAATCAAAACGCAAGCAACACACACACAAATTGCTGAGTTTCTCCAACATTTTGTGTGTTGCTCGGATTTGCACCATCTGCAGATTTTCTCTTGTTTGCAATCAAAATGCAACTCCAAAGCCAGAAAATGTATCACCCAAGACTAACCTTGCTCTCAGTGATCTGTAGAAATGTTATTTATGCACTCACTGGCCACATTATTAGGCACAGAGGTACACTTGCTCGTTAATGCAAACATCTGGTCAGCCAATCTTGTTGCAGCAGCTCAATATATAAAAGCATGCAAACATGGTCAAGAGGTTCAGATGTTGTTCAGTATCTTTTTTCAGAAATTGCTGATCTCCTAGGACTTTCATGTACAACAATCTTTAGATTTTATAGAGAATTGTGCAAGAAACAGATAACATCCAGTGAGAAAAATGCATTGTTAATAAGATAGATCAGAGCAGAATGGCCAGTCTAGTTTAAAATTACTGGAAGACTACAGTAACTCAGATAACCATGCATTACAACAGTGGTGTGCAGAAGAGCATCTCTGAATGCACAGCACAATGAACTTCGAAGTGGATGGGCTACAGCACAGAAGGCCACTAACATGAACTCAGTGTCAACTTTTCTAGGTATAGGAGGTACCTAATATGTGGCCATTGAGCATAGATCAAAGCATTTAAGAACTAACATAACTTGGGCCAAGGAGTCATTTATTGAAAGCTACTACTTTTCTACTGGATTAGCCAAATATATGTGGATCAGAAGATGCAAAACAGCTCCATTTGGGTGTAAAAGAAGTCTAGGAATGAGATGTAGTCTAGCTCACTTAATAATACATTTCCTGATATTTTCATTTTAAAATTTTTCCCCAAAAATTGAGTTTTAGGATTTTGATAGCTTTCTGATAGCTGGGATTCTGAGTTTCCATCCGTTTGAGATCTCAGATGCATTAATGTTAATGTAGTATATTTCTGATATAAGTTTTTTTAAAAAAGGTTCTATTCTATTGAACTGAAATCTGGAGTACTCAATGAATGGACCAACCAAAAGAGATCAGAGATGTCCTTCTTCAAAAAACATCAGAAATGTCCTCCATTTTCAAAGAACAGGTTTCCCTTCCACCACCACTGAAGGCACTCTTGTCCGCGTCTCCTCCATTTCAGCAACATCTGCGCTGACCCCATTTTCCCGCCGACTTAACCAGGATAGAGTCCCTCTTGTCCTTACCTACCACCCCATGAGCCTCCGCATCCAACACATCATCCTCCGCAACCTGGCCATCTCCAAAGGGATCCTGCCACTGAGCATATATTTACCTCTGACCAACCCCCACCACCAACCCCTTCCGCTTTCCGCAGTGACTCCCTTGTTCATTCTTCCTTCCTCACTAATCTCCCTGCTGGCACATTCCTACAAGCGGCCCAAGTACTACACCTGCCCATTCACCTCCTCCCCCATTTCCATTCAGGGCCCCAGATAATCCTTCCAGGTATGGCAACACTTCACCGGCGAGGGTGCCGGGGTCGTTTATAGTGTCCGGTGCTCACGATGCGGCATCCTCTACAAAGGGAGGCCATCATAAATCCAGAGAGTTCTGTGGAGCCCCTCCGCTCCATCCACCAACGTGGAACTTCCTGGTGGCCAAACATTCTAATTCCATTTTCCATTCAAGTTCCGACACGTCGGTCCATGATCTCGTCATGTGCCTAGATGAGGCTACCCTCAGGGTGGAGGAGCAATAATTTATATTCCATCTGGGTAGATTCCAAACTGATGACATGAATATCGATATCTCCTTCCAGTAAAAAAATCCCCTCCTCCCCTCTTCATATTCTCCACTCTGGCCTCTTACCTCTTCTCCCCTGGGTTCCTATCTCCCATTGTCTACTCTCCTCTCCTATCGGATTCCTTCCTCTCACAAACAAGAGAAAATCTGCAGATGCTGGAAATCCAAGCAAAACACACAAAATGCTGGAGAACTCAGCAGGCCAGGAGGCATCCATGGAAAAAGTACAGTCAACGTTTCGGGCTGAAACCCTTCGGCAAGACCCTGCAGCGGATCATGAAGTCAGCTGAGAAGATCATTGAGGTCTCTCTTCCTGCCATTACGGACATTTACACAACACGCTGCATCCACAAAGCAAACAGCATTATGAAGGACCCCACACATCCCTCATGCAAACTGTTCACCCTCTTGCCATCTGGGAAAAGGCACCAAAGCATTCGGGCTCTCAGGACTAGACTGTGTAACAGTTTCTTCCCCCAAGCCATCAGACTCCTCAATACCCAGAGTCTGGACTGACACCAGCTTACTGCCTCTACTGTGCCTATTGCCTTCTTTGTTATTTATTGTAATGCCTACCTGTTTTGTGCACTTTATGCAGTCCTGGGTAGGTCTGTAGTCTAGTGTAGTTTTTTTTTCTGTGTTGTTTTATGTTGTGCAATGTAGTTTTTGTACTGTTTCATGTAGCACCATGGTCCTGAAAAACGTCGTTTAATTTTTACTGTGTACTGTACCAGCAGCTATGGTCGAAATGATGATAAAAAGAGACTTGATTCGACTTGATCTCCAGCCTTTTACCTTTCCCACATGAGAGAAATGATTAAATTAAAGACGGTACTTAAGGAGTCCATTTAGAATGTGCTGACACAGAAAGAGCGTGCAAAGCAACTTGCAGGGCAACGTATAAACCAATTTGCAAAATCAGGATGAAACAATAGCTTGCTGATTAAAGAAGCGATACGGGTAACGGGAAGACATGCTTAACGGTTGAACAATAACGGTGTTAATGCGCTGAGGCTGATAAGTGGGCCAAAGGGTGATCACATTTGTAATTTTGTAATGAGATTAAGGAAGAATGTCTGCACCTCACATGGGTGCAACTCACAAAGTCGTAAACAAGTAGGATATAAAAAACTGTGCAAAGTGTAATTCGGCACTCGATCTAGCAGGAGCTGGTTGGGTCCGACTCTGCAGACTCGAAAAATAAAGTTTACCGTTCTGCAAATTGCTGAGACTCAGTGTGTTTCTGACAACGTGGGGGCTCGTCCGGGATCCACACTCCGGCCGCGGTGGACACGAGGAAGGACATCGGAGACGGTGCACCCCGCCGAGTTTGGCGGTCCCTGACTCCTTGCTTGTCGCTCCGGCGCGGCTTGAGCGAGTGATATCCGGACAGCGCAGAGCGGTAAACGGGGAGAAGGGGACAGTACCTGGTACTGGAAGTCCCCAGGACGCACCGGGTAAGTGCCTACTGTTATAGTAGAAGGGTGCGGGAATAAGTAAGGACGGAGAAGACCGGGATAGCTACCCGGGGGTCCTCCTGATAAAAGTCCTTGGGACGCACCGGGTAAAGTGCCTACTGTTGCAGTAGAAGGGTGCGGGATTAAGTAAGAGCGGAATAAGATGGGAGGGGGTGGCTCTAAAAAGAAAGAGGAAACGGAAAGACCGGGACCATACCCGGGGGTTCCTCCTGATAGCCCCCTCGGTAGAATGTTTGAGAATTGGGGATGTGGAAGACTAAAAGGGAAACAAAAGAAAAAAATGATACAGTACTGTTTAATTTGGTCGAAACAGCCGATAGAAAAACCTGCGGTCTGGTGGCCGCGGCTTGGGTCTGAGGAGGATTGGGTACGACAAGCCTTAAACATTTACGTTAATTCAAAACCAAATGTAAAACCGGAAGAAATTGCTTATGCTTTTTGTTGGGCTCCCTGGCCAGGAGTAACAACAAAGAGTTTTAAATTGGGCATTAAAGGGGAGCGGAAGTGGGACCCACTCAATCATTTACCCCCTCCCTATGTCCAGCCTTCTGCGCCCCTTGCGGGAGCAGAGGGAGGACGTGAAGAAAGTGAAGGAACAGAAGAAATAGACCCGGAGAGGGATGTTAGGGAAAAAGCAAAAGCAAGGATCGAAACAAGGAGTGTGACAGGAGCAGATAAGAAAAAGAAAGACGAATTAAAAAAGGAAGAGGTACAGCTGTGTCCCCTTCGAGAGGTTCCAATGGGAGGAGAACGGGGAGGAACAGGATTTGTAAACGTCCCTCTGACAAGTACCGAAGTACGAGGATTTAAGAAAGATATGAAAACTTTATTAGAAGATCCAATGGGACTGGCAGAACAGTTGGATCAATTCTTAGGACCTAATGTTTACACTTGGGAAGAAATGCATGCGATTATGGGAACGCTATTTTCTGCACAAGAGAGGCAAATGATACGACAAGCTGCAATATCAATTTGGGGAAGGGAACAGCCGAATGAGTTACCGGGGGACCGGAAATTTCCAGTAAACGACCCACAGTGGGACAAACAAGCAGAAGAGAGAAGACGTCAATATCCCATTGCCATGGAAGGGAGGAGGGGATTACAACCTGTAATTGAGACATTAGTATCAGATGGACTCCTGGAAGAATGTATGTCACCCTTTAATACCCCCATCCTACCGGTCCGAAAGCCCGACGGCACGTATCGAATGGTTCAAGATCTGAGAGGCTTAAATGCGGTAGTCCAAACACGATACCCGGTAGTGCCTAACCCCTATACATTAATGAGCAAAATACCACCTGAACATGAATGGTTCAGTGTGATAGATCTAAAAGATGTCTTTTGGAGTTGCCCGTTGGAGGAAGGTAGCCGAGATATGTTCGCATTTGAATGGGAAAATCCCTTCACTGGGCGGAAGAAGCAACTCCGGTGGACCGTCTTGCCCCAAGGGTTCACGGAGTCCCCAAACCTATTCGAACAGGTACTGGAGCAAGTATTGGCTGGATTCCATTGTACCGAAAAGAACCAACTATTACAGTATGTCGATGACCTACTACTATCGGGACCAGCAGAGGAGGTAGTGCGAGACGATACTATAAGACTCCTGAATTACCCAGGAGAAAAAGGATTGCGGGTGTCCAAGAAGAAACTGCAATTTGTCGAGAAGGAAATAACATATCTCGGACACAGAGTCAGTAAAGGGCACCGCCAAATAACCCCAGAAAGAATAGCGGGAATAACTAAAATACCGCTTCCCAGGACAAAGAAGGAAATAAGACAATTTCTGGGCTTAGTGGGCTATTGCCGGATTTGGATAGAGAATTATACCTCCCTGGTGAAGTTTATGTACGACAAATTGGCAAAGGAAGACCGGGGAATAATCAGCTGGACCGAAGAAGAAGAACAGAAGTTCAGGAAAATAAAAGGGCAACTAATTCGGGCCCCGGTATTAACACTGCCAGCACTGGAAAAGCCCTTTCAGCTGTATGCAACAAACAATGAAGGAACTGCGTTAGGAGTACTAACCCAAGAAAAAGGAGGAAAGCGGCAACCTGTGGCCTTTTTATCAAAAATGTTAGACCCGGTATCCCGGGGATGGCCGACGTGCATACAAGCCGTAGCGGCAGCAGCCATACTAGTAGAAGAAGCACGGAAATTAACCTTTGGGGGAAGAATGACGGTGTATACCCCGCACTCCGTTAGCACCCTCTTAGCCCAAAAAGCTCAGCGGTGGTTGACGGACTCTCGCATACTGAAATACGAAACCATTCTGATGGTCGGGGATGATTTAAGCTTTGAAAAGAACAATAGTTGTAACCCGGCACAGTTCTTATACGGGGAATCAACAGGGGAGGAAACCGAGCATAACTGCGTGGAGCTAACAGACCTTCAGACAAAAAGTAGGGAAGATCTACAAGAAGTTCCCCTAATTGAAGGCGAGGAACTATATATCGACGGCTCCTCCAGATGCATCAATGGGGTACGACACAGTGGATGTGCTATTATAGACGGGAGGACTAGGGAGACGGTGGAGTCCGGCCGGCTCCCAGGTAATTGGTCAGCCCAGTCTTGTGAACTATATGCCTTGCAGAGGGGACTGCAACTGTTAAGAAACAAAATAGGCACTATATACACCGATTCTAAGTATGCCTATGGAGTGGTACACACCTTCGGAAAGATTTGGAAAGAACGGGGGTTGATAACAGCCAGGGGAAGGGAATTAGCTCACGAACAAATGATAAGCATGACTCTGGAAGCTCTAACACTACCTCAAGAAATTGCAGTGGTTCACGTTCCAGGACATCAACGAGGAACAGCCCCGGAAGCAATAGGAAACCGGCTCGCAGATGAAGAAGCCAAGCGGGCAGCAATGGAAAAAACGGTCCGACTTCTAACCCTGATACCAATAAGGGAAGGGCTTAACAAACTACCAGTCTTCACCCAAGTAGAAATAGACGCTATGAGCCAGCTGGGAGCCCGACAAACATCAGAAGGCGAGTGGAAGACCCCCGATGGACGGCAAGTACTGAATAAGGAAGTAACTCGTCATATACTGCAACAACTACACCAACAAAGCCATTGGGGAGTGCAAGCTATGTGCGACACTATCCTAAGGGACTATGTTTGTAAAGGGATATTCACACTAGCTCAACAGGAGGTGTGGGGCTATTACACCTGCCAAAAGGTAAACAAGAAAATGATGCGTGCCACCCATAAGGGGGGACAAACACTAGCCGTCCGACCGTTCCATCGGATCCAAATAGACTTTACGGAACTACCACAAGTTCAGAGATGGAAGTACCTGTTAGTAATTGTGGATCACTTCACTCGGTGGGTGGAAGCATTCCCAACCACTAAAGCGGACGCCCCTACAGTGGCACGGATCCTATTAGAAAATATAGTCCCGAGATATGGAATAATGGGGTCTATTGATTCAGATAGGGGAACACACTTTGCCTCAAAAACACACCAGCTAATCTGTGACGCCTTAGGAATCTAGTGGAAGCTGCACACCCCCTGGCACCCTCAGAGCTCAGGAAGAGTCGAGAGGATGAACAGCACTTTGAAGACGCAATTGACAAAACTGATGATGGAAACCAAGCTACCCTGGACCAAGTGTCTACCCCTGGCCCTACTAAGAATCCGCACGGCTCCTTGAAAAGATATAGGAGTATCCCCTTATGAAATGTTGTTTGGCCTTCCATATTGGAACAAGGTGGAGGGCTATCCTTCCCTGCAAGGGGGAGATGTCTTTGTAAGGGACTATTTACAGGCACTGTCTCGTTCTTTTGCAGAATTGCGCAGGAAGGGGTTACTCGCACAAACCCCACCTCTGGACTTCGCACTCCACCGAACTCAGCCCGGTGACTGGGTCCTGATTAAGACTTGGAAGCCAGAGAAGTTACAGCCGCAGTGGGAAGGCCCATTCCAGGTGCTACTGACCACCGAAGCCGCAGTAAGGACAAAAGAAAAAGGGTGGACCCACGCCGCGAGAATCAAGGGACCCGTAAAGCCCGAAGAAGGTGCAGAATGGACTTGCGTCCAGGGAGAAGACCCAATGGTGCTAAAGCTTAAAAGACGGACAGAATGAACTTTGGGACTGTAATGTATATACTGCTATTGTTGAGAAGCGCTGAAGGGGGATGTGATAAGTGCAGGACGATGGTAAGGGTGGGCATGACGGTTTTTCCAGGGTCCTTTGTATCACACTCGCATGTAAACGAGAAATGTTATGACTACAACAAAAAGGAGGAGTATGTGGAAAGTTTAATCTAACCAACTGCTGCTTAAAGATAGATGACAACGGAAAGGTGGTTCAAAAAATATCAGATAAAATAAGGAAACTGGCCCACGTGCCGGTACAGACCTGGAAGCCGCTGGGGTATTGGGACTGGCTGGACGGATGGTTGAAAGGAGGCTGGTGGCGAACCGCTTTAGGGGTTATAGGAGGGGGATTGATGGTCCTCCTTCTGCTACCATGTCTGATCCCCTGCTTGCGGGAGCTAGTAGCTCGGGTGGCAAGACAAGTCATGCAACCAGGTGCCCCAGCTGATCCTGTTCAGGTACTCCTACAAAGGGAAATAGAGCTAGAGGAAGAAGCCTATGTAAACCCGTGGCAAAAGCCCAACTGATAGCACATTCTAAAAAGAAAAAGGGTGGATTGAGAGAAATGATTAAATTAAAAACGGTACTTAAGGAGTCCATTTAGAATGTGCTGACACAGAAAGAGCGTGCAAAGCAACTTGCAGGGCAACGTATAAACCAATTTGCAAAATCAAGATGAAACAATAGCTTGCTGATTAAAGAAGCGATACGGGTAACGGGAAGACATGCTTAACGGTTGAACAATAACGGTGTTAATGCGCTGAGGCTGATAAGTGGGCCAAAGGGTGATCACATTTGTAATTTTGTAATGAGATTAAGGAAGAATGTCTGCACCTCACATGGGTGCAACTCACAAAGTCGTAAACAAGTAGGATATAAAAAACTGTGCAAAGTGTAATTCGGCACTCGATCTAGCAGGAGCTGGTTGGGTCCGACTCTGCAGACTCGAAAAATAAAGTTTACCGTTCTGCAAATTGCTGAGACTCAGTGTGTTTCTGACAACGTGGGGGCTCGTCCGGGATCCACACTCCGGCCGCGGTGGACACGAGGAAGGACATCGGAGACGGTGCACCCCGCCGAGTTTGGCGGTCCCTGACTCCTTGCTTGTCGCTCCGGCGCGGCTTGAGCGAGTGATATCCGGACAGCGCAGAGCGGTAAACGGGGAGAAGGGGACAGTACCTGGTACTGGAAGTCCCCAGGACGCACCGGGTAAGTGCCTACTGTTATAGTAGAAGGGTGCGGGAATAAGTAAGGACGGAGAAGACCGGGATAGCTACCCGGGGGTCCTCCTGATAAAAGTCCTTGGGACGCACCGGGTAAAGTGCCTACTGTTGCAGTAGAAGGGTGCGGGATTAAGTAAGAGCGGAATAAGATGGGAGGGGGTGGCTCTAAAAAGAAAGAGGAAACGGAAAGACCGGGACCATACCCGGGGGTTCCTCCTGATAGCCCCCTCGGTAGAATGTTTGAGAATTGGGGATGTGGAAGACTAAAAGGGAAACAAAAGAAAAAAATGATACAGTACTGTTTAATTTGGTCGAAACAGCCGATAGAAAAACCTGCGGTCTGGTGGCCGCGGCTTGGGTCTGAGGAGGATTGGGTACGACAAGCCTTAAACATTTACGTTAATTCAAAACCAAATGTAAAACCGGAAGAAATTGCTTATGCTTTTTGTTGGGCTCCCTGGCCAGGAGTAACAACAAAGAGTTTTAAATTGGGCATTAAAGGGGAGCGGAAGTGGGACCCACTCAATCATTTACCCCCTCCCTATGTCCAGCCTTCTGCGCCCCTTGCGGGAGCAGAGGGAGGACGTGAAGAAAGTGAAGGAACAGAAGAAATAGACCCGGAGAGGGATGTTAGGGAAAAAGCAAAAGCAAGGATCGAAACAAGGAGTGTGACAGGAGCAGATAAGAAAAAGAAAGACGAATTAAAAAAGGAAGAGGTACAGCTGTGTCCCCTTCGAGAGGTTCCAATGGGAGGAGAACGGGGAGGAACAGGATTTGTAAACGTCCCTCTGACAAGTACCGAAGTACGAGGATTTAAGAAAGATATGAAAACTTTATTAGAAGATCCAATGGGACTGGCAGAACAGTTGGATCAATTCTTAGGACCTAATGTTTACACTTGGGAAGAAATGCATGCGATTATGGGAACGCTATTTTCTGCACAAGAGAGGCAAATGATACGACAAGCTGCAATATCAATTTGGGGAAGGGAACAGCCGAATGAGTTACCGGGGGACCGGAAATTTCCAGTAAACGACCCACAGTGGGACAAACAAGCAGAAGAGAGAAGACGTCAATATCCCATTGCCATGGAAGGGAGGAGGGGATTACAACCTGTAATTGAGACATTAGTATCAGATGGACTCCTGGAAGAATGTATGTCACCCTTTAATACCCCCATCCTACCGGTCCGAAAGCCCGACGGCACGTATCGAATGGTTCAAGATCTGAGAGGCTTAAATGCGGTAGTCCAAACACGATACCCGGTAGTGCCTAACCCCTATACATTAATGAGCAAAATACCACCTGAACATGAATGGTTCAGTGTGATAGATCTAAAAGATGTCTTTTGGAGTTGCCCGTTGGAGGAAGGTAGCCGAGATATGTTCGCATTTGAATGGGAAAATCCCTTCACTGGGCGGAAGAAGCAACTCCGGTGGACCGTCTTGCCCCAAGGGTTCACGGAGTCCCCAAACCTATTCGAACAGGTACTGGAGCAAGTATTGGCTGGATTCCATTGTACCGAAAAGAACCAACTATTACAGTATGTCGATGACCTACTACTATCGGGACCAGCAGAGGAGGTAGTGCGAGACGATACTATAAGACTCCTGAATTACCCAGGAGAAAAAGGATTGCGGGTGTCCAAGAAGAAACTGCAATTTGTCGAGAAGGAAATAACATATCTCGGACACAGAGTCAGTAAAGGGCACCGCCAAATAACCCCAGAAAGAATAGCGGGAATAACTAAAATACCGCTTCCCAGGACAAAGAAGGAAATAAGACAATTTCTGGGCTTAGTGGGCTATTGCCGGATTTGGATAGAGAATTATACCTCCCTGGTGAAGTTTATGTACGACAAATTGGCAAAGGAAGACCGGGGAATAATCAGCTGGACCGAAGAAGAAGAACAGAAGTTCAGGAAAATAAAAGGGCAACTAATTCGGGCCCCGGTATTAACACTGCCAGCACTGGAAAAGCCCTTTCAGCTGTATGCAACAAACAATGAAGGAACTGCGTTAGGAGTACTAACCCAAGAAAAAGGAGGAAAGCGGCAACCTGTGGCCTTTTTATCAAAAATGTTAGACCCGGTATCCCGGGGATGGCCGACGTGCATACAAGCCGTAGCGGCAGCAGCCATACTAGTAGAAGAAGCACGGAAATTAACCTTTGGGGGAAGAATGACGGTGTATACCCCGCACTCCGTTAGCACCCTCTTAGCCCAAAAAGCTCAGCGGTGGTTGACGGACTCTCGCATACTGAAATACGAAACCATTCTGATGGTCGGGGATGATTTAAGCTTTGAAAAGAACAATAGTTGTAACCCGGCACAGTTCTTATACGGGGAATCAACAGGGGAGGAAACCGAGCATAACTGCGTGGAGCTAACAGACCTTCAGACAAAAAGTAGGGAAGATCTACAAGAAGTTCCCCTAATTGAAGGCGAGGAACTATATATCGACGGCTCCTCCAGATGCATCAATGGGGTACGACACAGTGGATGTGCTATTATAGACGGGAGGACTAGGGAGACGGTGGAGTCCGGCCGGCTCCCAGGTAATTGGTCAGCCCAGTCTTGTGAACTATATGCCTTGCAGAGGGGACTGCAACTGTTAAGAAACAAAATAGGCACTATATACACCGATTCTAAGTATGCCTATGGAGTGGTACACACCTTCGGAAAGATTTGGAAAGAACGGGGGTTGATAACAGCCAGGGGAAGGGAATTAGCTCACGAACAAATGATAAGCATGACTCTGGAAGCTCTAACACTACCTCAAGAAATTGCAGTGGTTCACGTTCCAGGACATCAACGAGGAACAGCCCCGGAAGCAATAGGAAACCGGCTCGCAGATGAAGAAGCCAAGCGGGCAGCAATGGAAAAAACGGTCCGACTTCTAACCCTGATACCAATAAGGGAAGGGCTTAACAAACTACCAGTCTTCACCCAAGTAGAAATAGACGCTATGAGCCAGCTGGGAGCCCGACAAACATCAGAAGGCGAGTGGAAGACCCCCGATGGACGGCAAGTACTGAATAAGGAAGTAACTCGTCATATACTGCAACAACTACACCAACAAAGCCATTGGGGAGTGCAAGCTATGTGCGACACTATCCTAAGGGACTATGTTTGTAAAGGGATATTCACACTAGCTCAACAGGAGGTGTGGGGCTGTTACACCTGCCAAAAGGTAAACAAGAAAATGATGCGTGCCACCCATAAGGGGGGACAAACACTAGCCGTCCGACCGTTCCATCGGATCCAAATAGACTTTACGGAACTACCACAAGTTCAGAGATGGAAGTACCTGTTAGTAATTGTGGATCACTTCACTCGGTGGGTGGAAGCATTCCCAACCACTAAAGCGGACGCCCCTACAGTGGCACGGATCCTATTAGAAAATATAGTCCCGAGATATGGAATAATGGGGTCTATTGATTCAGATAGGGGAACACACTTTGCCTCAAAAACACACCAGCTAATCTGTGACGCCTTAGGAATCTAGTGGAAGCTGCACACCCCCTGGCACCCTCAGAGCTCAGGAAGAGTCGAGAGGATGAACAGCACTTTGAAGACGCAATTGACAAAACTGATGATGGAAACCAAGCTACCCTGGACCAAGTGTCTACCCCTGGCCCTACTAAGAATCCGCACGGCTCCTTGAAAAGATATAGGAGTATCCCCTTATGAAATGTTGTTTGGCCTTCCATATTGGAACAAGGTGGAGGGCTATCCTTCCCTGCAAGGGGGAGATGTCTTTGTAAGGGACTATTTACAGGCACTGTCTCGTTCTTTTGCAGAATTGCGCAGGAAGGGGTTACTCGCACAAACCCCACCTCTGGACTTCGCACTCCACCGAACTCAGCCCGGTGACTGGGTCCTGATTAAGACTTGGAAGCCAGAGAAGTTACAGCCGCAGTGGGAAGGCCCATTCCAGGTGCTACTGACCACCGAAGCCGCAGTAAGGACAAAAGAAAAAGGGTGGACCCACGCCGCGAGAATCAAGGGACCCGTAAAGCCCGAAGAAGGTGCAGAATGGACTTGCGTCCAGGGAGAAGACCCAATGGTGCTAAAGCTTAAAAGACGGACAGAATGAACTTTGGGACTGTAATGTATATACTGCTATTGTTGAGAAGCGCTGAAGGGGGATGTGATAAGTGCAGGACGATGGTAAGGGTGGGCATGACGGTTTTTCCAGGGTCCTTTGTATCACACTCGCATGTAAACGAGAAATGTTATGACTACAACAAAAAGGAGGAGTATGTGGAAAGTTTAATCTAACCAACTGCTGCTTAAAGATAGATGACAACGGAAAGGTGGTTCAAAAAATATCAGATAAAATAAGGAAACTGGCCCACGTGCCGGTACAGACCTGGAAGCCGCTGGGGTATTGGGACTGGCTGGACGGATGGTTGAAAGGAGGCTGGTGGCGAACCGCTTTAGGGGTTATAGGAGGGGGATTGATGGTCCTCCTTCTGCTACCATGTCTGATCCCCTGCTTGCGGGAGCTAGTAGCTCGGGTGGCAAGACAAGTCATGCAACCAGGTGCCCCAGCTGATCCTGTTCAGGTACTCCTACAAAGGGAAATAGAGCTAGAGGAAGAAGCCTATGTAAACCCGTGGCAAAAGCCCAACTGATAGCACATTCTAAAAAGAAAAAGGGTGGATTGAGAGAAATGATTAAATTAAAAACGGTACTTAAGGAGTCCATTTAGAATGTGCTGACACAGAAAGAGCGTGCAAAGCAACTTGCAGGGCAACGTATAAACCAATTTGCAAAATCAAGATGAAACAATAGCTTGCTGATTAAAGAAGCGATACGGGTAACGGGAAGACATGCTTAACGGTTGAACAATAACGGTGTTAATGCGCTGAGGCTGATAAGTGGGCCAAAGGGTGATCACATTTGTAATTTTGTAATGAGATTAAGGAAGAATGTCTGCACCTCACATGGGTGCAACTCACAAAGTCGTAAACAAGTAGGATATAAAAAACTGTGCAAAGTGTAATTCGGCACTCGATCTAGCAGGAGCTGGTTGGGTCCGACTCTGCAGACTCGAAAAATAAAGTTTACCGTTCTGCAAATTGCTGAGACTCAGTGTGTTTCTGACAACGTGGGGGCTCGTCCGGGATCCACACTCCGGCCGCGGTGGACACGAGGAAGGACATCGGAGACGGTGCACCCCGCCGAGTTTGGCGGTCCCTGACTCCTTGCTTGTCGCTCCGGCGCGGCTTGAGCGAGTGATATCCGGACAGCGCAGAGCGGTAAACGGGGAGAAGGGGACAGTACCTGGTACTGGAAGTCCCCAGGACGCACCGGGTAAGTGCCTACTGTTATAGTAGAAGGGTGCGGGAATAAGTAAGGACGGAGAAGACCGGGATAGCTACCCGGGGGTCCTCCTGATAAAAGTCCTTGGGACGCACCGGGTAAAGTGCCTACTGTTGCAGTAGAAGGGTGCGGGATTAAGTAAGAGCGGAATAAGATGGGAGGGGGTGGCTCTAAAAAGAAAGAGGAAACGGAAAGACCGGGACCATACCCGGGGGTTCCTCCTGATAGCCCCCTCGGTAGAATGTTTGAGAATTGGGGATGTGGAAGACTAAAAGGGAAACAAAAGAAAAAAATGATACAGTACTGTTTAATTTGGTCGAAACAGCCGATAGAAAAACCTGCGGTCTGGTGGCCGCGGCTTGGGTCTGAGGAGGATTGGGTACGACAAGCCTTAAACATTTACGTTAATTCAAAACCAAATGTAAAACCGGAAGAAATTGCTTATGCTTTTTGTTGGGCTCCCTGGCCAGGAGTAACAACAAAGAGTTTTAAATTGGGCATTAAAGGGGAGCGGAAGTGGGACCCACTCAATCATTTACCCCCTCCCTATGTCCAGCCTTCTGCGCCCCTTGCGGGAGCAGAGGGAGGACGTGAAGAAAGTGAAGGAACAGAAGAAATAGACCCGGAGAGGGATGTTAGGGAAAAAGCAAAAGCAAGGATCGAAACAAGGAGTGTGACAGGAGCAGATAAGAAAAAGAAAGACGAATTAAAAAAGGAAGAGGTACAGCTGTGTCCCCTTCGAGAGGTTCCAATGGGAGGAGAACGGGGAGGAACAGGATTTGTAAACGTCCCTCTGACAAGTACCGAAGTACGAGGATTTAAGAAAGATATGAAAACTTTATTAGAAGATCCAATGGGACTGGCAGAACAGTTGGATCAATTCTTAGGACCTAATGTTTACACTTGGGAAGAAATGCATGCGATTATGGGAACGCTATTTTCTGCACAAGAGAGGCAAATGATACGACAAGCTGCAATATCAATTTGGGGAAGGGAACAGCCGAATGAGTTACCGGGGGACCGGAAATTTCCAGTAAACGACCCACAGTGGGACAAACAAGCAGAAGAGAGAAGACGTCAATATCCCATTGCCATGGAAGGGAGGAGGGGATTACAACCTGTAATTGAGACATTAGTATCAGATGGACTCCTGGAAGAATGTATGTCACCCTTTAATACCCCCATCCTACCGGTCCGAAAGCCCGACGGCACGTATCGAATGGTTCAAGATCTGAGAGGCTTAAATGCGGTAGTCCAAACACGATACCCGGTAGTGCCTAACCCCTATACATTAATGAGCAAAATACCACCTGAACATGAATGGTTCAGTGTGATAGATCTAAAAGATGTCTTTTGGAGTTGCCCGTTGGAGGAAGGTAGCCGAGATATGTTCGCATTTGAATGGGAAAATCCCTTCACTGGGCGGAAGAAGCAACTCCGGTGGACCGTCTTGCCCCAAGGGTTCACGGAGTCCCCAAACCTATTCGAACAGGTACTGGAGCAAGTATTGGCTGGATTCCATTGTACCGAAAAGAACCAACTATTACAGTATGTCGATGACCTACTACTATCGGGACCAGCAGAGGAGGTAGTGCGAGACGATACTATAAGACTCCTGAATTACCCAGGAGAAAAAGGATTGCGGGTGTCCAAGAAGAAACTGCAATTTGTCGAGAAGGAAATAACATATCTCGGACACAGAGTCAGTAAAGGGCACCGCCAAATAACCCCAGAAAGAATAGCGGGAATAACTAAAATACCGCTTCCCAGGACAAAGAAGGAAATAAGACAATTTCTGGGCTTAGTGGGCTATTGCCGGATTTGGATAGAGAATTATACCTCCCTGGTGAAGTTTATGTACGACAAATTGGCAAAGGAAGACCGGGGAATAATCAGCTGGACCGAAGAAGAAGAACAGAAGTTCAGGAAAATAAAAGGGCAACTAATTCGGGCCCCGGTATTAACACTGCCAGCACTGGAAAAGCCCTTTCAGCTGTATGCAACAAACAATGAAGGAACTGCGTTAGGAGTACTAACCCAAGAAAAAGGAGGAAAGCGGCAACCTGTGGCCTTTTTATCAAAAATGTTAGACCCGGTATCCCGGGGATGGCCGACGTGCATACAAGCCGTAGCGGCAGCAGCCATACTAGTAGAAGAAGCACGGAAATTAACCTTTGGGGGAAGAATGACGGTGTATACCCCGCACTCCGTTAGCACCCTCTTAGCCCAAAAAGCTCAGCGGTGGTTGACGGACTCTCGCATACTGAAATACGAAACCATTCTGATGGTCGGGGATGATTTAAGCTTTGAAAAGAACAATAGTTGTAACCCGGCACAGTTCTTATACGGGGAATCAACAGGGGAGGAAACCGAGCATAACTGCGTGGAGCTAACAGACCTTCAGACAAAAAGTAGGGAAGATCTACAAGAAGTTCCCCTAATTGAAGGCGAGGAACTATATATCGACGGCTCCTCCAGATGCATCAATGGGGTACGACACAGTGGATGTGCTATTATAGACGGGAGGACTAGGGAGACGGTGGAGTCCGGCCGGCTCCCAGGTAATTGGTCAGCCCAGTCTTGTGAACTATATGCCTTGCAGAGGGGACTGCAACTGTTAAGAAACAAAATAGGCACTATATACACCGATTCTAAGTATGCCTATGGAGTGGTACACACCTTCGGAAAGATTTGGAAAGAACGGGGGTTGATAACAGCCAGGGGAAGGGAATTAGCTCACGAACAAATGATAAGCATGACTCTGGAAGCTCTAACACTACCTCAAGAAATTGCAGTGGTTCACGTTCCAGGACATCAACGAGGAACAGCCCCGGAAGCAATAGGAAACCGGCTCGCAGATGAAGAAGCCAAGCGGGCAGCAATGGAAAAAACGGTCCGACTTCTAACCCTGATACCAATAAGGGAAGGGCTTAACAAACTACCAGTCTTCACCCAAGTAGAAATAGACGCTATGAGCCAGCTGGGAGCCCGACAAACATCAGAAGGCGAGTGGAAGACCCCCGATGGACGGCAAGTACTGAATAAGGAAGTAACTCGTCATATACTGCAACAACTACACCAACAAAGCCATTGGGGAGTGCAAGCTATGTGCGACACTATCCTAAGGGACTATGTTTGTAAAGGGATATTCACACTAGCTCAACAGGAGGTGTGGGGCTGTTACACCTGCCAAAAGGTAAACAAGAAAATGATGCGTGCCACCCATAAGGGGGGACAAACACTAGCCGTCCGACCGTTCCATCGGATCCAAATAGACTTTACGGAACTACCACAAGTTCAGAGATGGAAGTACCTGTTAGTAATTGTGGATCACTTCACTCGGTGGGTGGAAGCATTCCCAACCACTAAAGCGGACGCCCCTACAGTGGCACGGATCCTATTAGAAAATATAGTCCCGAGATATGGAATAATGGGGTCTATTGATTCAGATAGGGGAACACACTTTGCCTCAAAAACACACCAGCTAATCTGTGACGCCTTAGGAATCTAGTGGAAGCTGCACACCCCCTGGCACCCTCAGAGCTCAGGAAGAGTCGAGAGGATGAACAGCACTTTGAAGACGCAATTGACAAAACTGATGATGGAAACCAAGCTACCCTGGACCAAGTGTCTACCCCTGGCCCTACTAAGAATCCGCACGGCTCCTTGAAAAGATATAGGAGTATCCCCTTATGAAATGTTGTTTGGCCTTCCATATTGGAACAAGGTGGAGGGCTATCCTTCCCTGCAAGGGGGAGATGTCTTTGTAAGGGACTATTTACAGGCACTGTCTCGTTCTTTTGCAGAATTGCGCAGGAAGGGGTTACTCGCACAAACCCCACCTCTGGACTTCGCACTCCACCGAACTCAGCCCGGTGACTGGGTCCTGATTAAGACTTGGAAGCCAGAGAAGTTACAGCCGCAGTGGGAAGGCCCATTCCAGGTGCTACTGACCACCGAAGCCGCAGTAAGGACAAAAGAAAAAGGGTGGACCCACGCCGCGAGAATCAAGGGACCCGTAAAGCCCGAAGAAGGTGCAGAATGGACTTGCGTCCAGGGAGAAGACCCAATGGTGCTAAAGCTTAAAAGACGGACAGAATGAACTTTGGGACTGTAATGTATATACTGCTATTGTTGAGAAGCGCTGAAGGGGGATGTGATAAGTGCAGGACGATGGTAAGGGTGGGCATGACGGTTTTTCCAGGGTCCTTTGTATCACACTCGCATGTAAACGAGAAATGTTATGACTACAACAAAAAGGAGGAGTATGTGGAAAGTTTAATCTAACCAACTGCTGCTTAAAGATAGATGACAACGGAAAGGTGGTTCAAAAAATATCAGATAAAATAAGGAAACTGGCCCACGTGCCGGTACAGACCTGGAAGCCGCTGGGGTATTGGGACTGGCTGGACGGATGGTTGAAAGGAGGCTGGTGGCGAACCGCTTTAGGGGTTATAGGAGGGGGATTGATGGTCCTCCTTCTGCTACCATGTCTGATCCCCTGCTTGCGGGAGCTAGTAGCTCGGGTGGCAAGACAAGTCATGCAACCAGGTGCCCCAGCTGATCCTGTTCAGGTACTCCTACAAAGGGAAATAGAGCTAGAGGAAGAAGCCTATGTAAACCCGTGGCAAAAGCCCAACTGATAGCACATTCTAAAAAGAAAAAGGGTGGATTGAGAGAAATGATTAAATTAAAAACGGTACTTAAGGAGTCCATTTAGAATGTGCTGACACAGAAAGAGCGTGCAAAGCAACTTGCAGGGCAACGTATAAACCAATTTGCAAAATCAAGATGAAACAATAGCTTGCTGATTAAAGAAGCGATACGGGTAACGGGAAGACATGCTTAACGGTTGAACAATAACGGTGTTAATGCGCTGAGGCTGATAAGTGGGCCAAAGGGTAGTCACATTTGTAATTTTGTAATGAGATTAAGGAAGAATGTCTGCACCTCACATGGGTGCAACTCACAAAGTCGTAAACAAGTAGGGTATAAAAAACTGTGCAAAGTGTAATTCGGCACTCAATCTAGCAGGAGCTGGTTGGGTCCGACTCTGCAGACTCGAAAAATAAAGTTTACCGTTCTGCAAATTGCTGAGACTCAGTGTGTTTCTGACACCACACATCTGGCTTCACATTCTACCTATCCTCATCACGCCCCACTCCTCCCACACACACACACTTTTTATTCTGCCGTCTTCTTTCTTTTCCAGTCCTGAATCATTGACTATTTATTCATTTCCATAGATGCTGCCTGACCAGTTGAGTCCTCCAGCATTTTGTGTTTGTTGCAATAGAAATGCCCTCACCCTGATGGCCAGCTTCGTGTGTGGCTGCATCTGGTTGTGTGTGGATCCCAGGTACGTGGGCACCAAGTACCAGTACATGCCCAGGTTCTACCTGTCGCCCTGGCTACGAAGGATGGGTCCGGCCCCTTTCCCGCGCAACACCCCTGTCAGCTGGTCGTTGCCGCCATACCTCTCCTTCGTAGAGAAGTTCTTTCATATCAACGCCTTTGAACACAGGGCCATCAGGCGTAAGATCCTGCAGGCACTGCGGGAGAAGGACGAGATGGACACGGTGGGGTGGTTCCCTGAGCAGACCGTCCAGTTTATCTGGCAAAATGCCTCATCGCCAGACCTCACCAACACCTCGCCTGGCTGGCGGTGAGAGGGGCCCTCCCAGTTCAATCCCTCCTGTACGCCCGGAACGTCGTCTCCACACCCGTCTGCCCACGGGAGGACTGCAGTGAGGAGGAGTCGGTGACCCACCTCTTTGCACACTGGGGGTTCGCGGAGAAGGTGTGGAGGAGGATGGAAGGGACAGTGTCGGGGTTCATCCCCAGCAGCTGCGTGACAGAGGACTCCCTGATCTACGGGCTGTTCTCGGGGACGCACACGGAGACCAACATCCGGTGCTGCTGGCAGATCATCAACTCGGTGAAAGACGCTCTTTGGTCGGCCCGAAACTTGATGGTCTGCCAGCACACGGAGATGTCCGTGGGGGAATGCTGCCGACTGGCACATTCTGGGCTGCAGGAGTACATGCTGAGGGACGCACTGAAACTCGGAAGGACCGCAGTCTAGGGTCCTTCTCCTGTGGGAGTTGAGGGGTGGGGGATTGGGGTATACCCCCGAATGTAAATATGAAAGAACAAAGTGTCACGTGGGTGGCAAAACATTAGAACTTTGAAAATGTAAGGACAGTAATGGTACCAACTGTAAAGAATTGAAAGTCTTTGAATGGTTATTGTATATAATTTTATTTTTGAATAAGGTATATTTTGTTTAATAAAAAAAAAGAAACAAAGAACGGTAACCTTCACAGTCATGTGAATTGTTCGTCTTATTGTAAAACAGGGGACTGTAAGGGAATTGGGACTATTCTGGCCTGACTCCACGTTCAATTCCATTTTCCAATAGGAATTACAAGAGGTGGAACCCCTGTAGCTACTTGGTTTCCTAGCCTAGCACCAATAAACTATCAGCGAGAACACTCAGCTCAACTCGGGATCTTTTCATCCTGTATAGCTCCGACTTCCAGCACTAAAGTCGACGTTGAAATATTTCATTCATGCGCGTTTGTAAATATAGACGTGTAAAACAAATTATATCTTCATATCGGATTTCACCATCTCGAATTTAAAAAAATAAATCAGCACTTTAATACGCAAAATAAAAACGTCTTTCTAAATCCTAAGAATCAGAGCATATTTGTATTTTACATCCTCGAGATCTTGGATTCCACGTGAGTAAACCGAAGACAGCAAGATTTGTTGTAGTTTCTTTCATCCCGAGACTAAAAGTCCTTTGGGATCAAATAAAACAAGGCAAAGAAATCTGTACTTTTCATTTTATCTCCAACTTTTCAAATAGATTGACCCACTCTAATCGAACTTCCCTGTGATTCCTGGTAATGAGAGTGTCTGGCACCGATGAAACGACACCTCTCCAAGGTAAAACACCTGGAACCATGCCGACAATTTCTGTTAACGTGGATTCAACGCACTTCGACCATTTTAGTTTGAATGACTGGGTTCCTCTGTGAAAAATAGCAAAGAGCGGAATTAATTTGCATTCATAAATTATTAATTCGCATTCCATCGTTCTGTTGTCAGTCAAATCAGGCGATGTGTTTGCCAAAGGTTTAGTCGCATTTAACTTATTTCCCCATGTGCTGTATACTGATAATTTCCCATCTTCCATTTTAAATACGAGGTTTTACTTAAAGCACATCAGTTCACAGATTACTACGAGGCTTGCAAATAACAGTCCTGGCACCTCCTGTGAACCATCTCACTCTGGTCTGCAATGAACCTCACTGCACTTTGCTTTCAATTTATCGATATATTACGATATAGAGATCCTCTAATTGTCTGTTTAAACAGGGTCCCATTCCATGTGGGGATCAAGCTGGGGGCTATGGACAAGAGGCGGAGCACAAACCCTTGAAGGCGGCCCCTCGCTGGTATTTGGAAGCAGGATTGGTGAAGGAATACAGCGGGTCGAGCCTATAAGGATCCACCTACCAGAGTTTAAGTGAAAGATTTTTTTTCCGTTTCACAGAATAGCGAGCCAAAGACGAATGGGAGGTGGGCAATGTTTCATGAGTGCTTTAGTATTTGAAAACTGCACGTCCCAGACATTTTACTGGGGTGGATTTTATTGCAATTGTCCCATTGTTTCCGACTGAAAGACGTACTTGCAGATGGAAAACTGGTTGCAACACTCAGCCTAAAGTTTAGTAGTCGAGCGCCATGAATAGGGCTATTTTACACCGAGAAATGAAGACTCCTGCCCTTCGTCCCTCATTGTCCGGAGTTTGAGGTTCAGGACACCAGAAAAAAAGGGGAACGAATGAAAAAGAAAGTTACGTGCCAGTAGGGATCTCGTCAAGCGAACTGATACTTTAAGCAAACTTGTATCGTTTTCTTCGTCTGTAAAACTACTTTGAACCGTGTGGTTCTCCTTACACGTTTCAGTAATGAGGGCTGTTGGGTTTGGAACATTGCTTTTCTTCCTTGCGAACAGGCTACTCGGTGCTTGCGCCGGTTCGGGGGAGTATTGCCACGGCTGGTCTGACAGTAACGGTAGCTGGCATGCGGGCTTCCAGTGTCCGGAGAGATACGACGGCCAGGAAGCCACCTTGTGTTGCGGATCCTGCGGGCTCAGGTATTGCTGCTCTCTCCTGGACAACCGACTGGACCAGGGCGTTTGCAGCAACGATAACAGTGCGCACCAAGAACCGGGCTCCCACGGACAGTCGGTATCCGGTAAGTTCACTTTCTGCTGTTAGCATCTTCTCTTACGACCCTCTCCACAAGTGAATTGGAGTATCCTTAGAGGTGCCTTACTAACGTGACACAGAATCCACACCAACTTAACTGCAGTAAATTCGAATCCTTGGAGTATGCGGGCTAACATCACAATAATCGGCCACCACAGCCTCCGATTTGGTCCATACGGTACGGTTGGCTAGCCGATTATAGTTGTTCGTTACCATGTGCCTTTGATGCAAATGGAAAATAAATCAGCCTCTCCTTGCTGTATCGGAGACCATAAGGCCCATTGTGTCTCTTATTACCTATCCATTTGTCCGTGTATCTGCTTTTTTCTCATTACTCCATTTTAAGGTACTCGCTTTAAGGAGAGTTTGTTTAAATTGTTGCTTCTGGGAGACATAATTGAGTTAAATAACACACAAACTGGTCTTTGCTATGACTATGCCAACCCATCAACACTAGACCCGTTTTCCAGCATTATCCCACGAATCAATCATAAAACCATTTGATAGCTACGGTTCAGGTATAGTGAATTTAACTCTGATCTGGGCTGAGCGTGGTGATTTAGGTGCTTGTCTAGCTGCTTAGGAGACTATGGACTCTAAAAGCAGCATCGTGACTATATATTTTAAACTCCAGAATCAGAGGACCTGTTGAATTAGATTAAAGTATTATCTTCACTATAATTGTATATTTTAAGTATCTTGGATATGCTGCATCGCTTTATTGTAAATGGCATCTTAAATGTTTTCAGTTAGTCATTACTCCCGTGTGAGTGTTGGCGGTGAAGAAAATGCAGTTCCCAATCTCAGACTGGTTACAGTATGGAAGCCACATGCACTACCTTGATGGAAATGCCCTCCAGTATTTCCACTTCCCTACCTTCTGGTATAGTCTTGATTTTCTTTTCCTTTCAGTTGTTAATGCAGCTCTCTTTTGAATTTCACAATTGAATATGGCTTTATCACCACACCTGGCAATGCACGCACACAAGACCCTAATCCCTCATCGTTTGAAAAAAAATTCCCTATGATGGCTTTAACTCTTCTGTCATTTACTTTCTATATATCCTCTAGTTCTTGACCAGTTGAAATAGTTTACAGAATAAGATTCTATTACCATCAGACAACCATGTGCAGGTAGCAGTTAGGATTGGGAATGTTGGAAGGTTTTCTCTAAACTAGTTGAATCTGGCCATGTTGGAATTCCAGCTTTTGTCCAAGAAATGATCAGTTAATTTGTTCCAATCTTTGATTAATCACAAGACCATTTGATAGCTATGGTTCAGATACAGTGAATAACTGAACTTTAGATAAGGGGAAGATAATTTTCAGTTTAATTTATTCTCCATTCTTTGCTAATTTTTTTGCAAGTATATTATCATATGCAAGTATAATGATCAGTGTTATCTGACTAGTGTTATTCTGACAACCCTGCTTCCTATATTCTTCTGTATGAACTTCTACTCTGTACTGTTACAATCTGTAGCTCCATTGACATTTGTTATAAAGCTTTTCATGTTGCATCTGCCATCTACGTGGAAGAATGCCCCTCTTTGAGAGGAAGCTAAACATCTCCATTGAGAATCCTCCATCTATGCTGCTTTGTTCTCAAGGCACCAACCAGTGGAGACTATCTCATACTACATAACCTCTTAAAGTTTTTCAGAACTTTGGAAAATCTCTGATTTTTCTCGTAGCCTTTACAGTTCCAGTGAAAAAACACATCATATGATCCTACTGACTCTAAAATGAATCATTTCTATAGCTCAAATATAATGGCTCAATGTTATTTTTCTACTGTTATTGATATTAAAATATATATTTAATAACTTAAGTGACAAAAAAATATATAGCAGCCTGCTTTTGGTTTTGCCAAGATATTCAACAAGTGCTGGGGAAAGTATACAGTATATTTGTGCCTGTGTATATATATCTTTACATGAATAACTTCCATTGACCAAGTGGCTAACAGGACACTCCCCTAGACCCAAAACAAACTCTCTTTCTGCCAAGTGGAGATTACGTTAGAAGAAAATGAAACTAGGTTCTTGGAGCCTCCAAAAGGATGTTTATAACTGCTTGCGGACACTAGTTATAAAGTTCAATAGCAATTGGACTCCATGGAGCAATTTTTAACCTAGTTATTGAAATGACCTAATAAAAAGAATTGCCCACTAATCTTTCTCCTTTATAGAACTGCTGCAGGATTCATTCCGTGTCAGTTACCATTCTTTCTTTCCCACTTTTTGACATTTTTGTGCATAATTTCGCAGTGTATTTACTGATAAGCCATTTGTCAGTGCTGGTGGGTGGGCTGGCTTCACAAATATGTACCTTTATCACTGACATCTATAACTAAATGTGTTCCAGTAGGTGTCACTTGATGCAGAAAGATGAATATAATGATAACCTTGCGTCAATTCAGATTCATTTTTTGTTCATTTACCCCAGAGTGTAATGAGATACCTTGCTCGCATGAAGCAATTTGATGGTTATCAAATTCCTTATCAAAGTTTAAATATAGTATGTACATGGTTCCCCTTATCCAGAGCACATGTTAATTCTTCAAAGATCTCCAATAAAGTGGTCAAATATCTTTTAGATCTTGAGTACCTGGTTGCAAGCTTCCTCCCCATTCCCACCCTATCTGTCCTCAGCCTTCCCTACTGCTTGGGTGCAACCAAACACAAACTAGAGTAACAGCGCTGCATATTCCACCTGGTTAGTCCACAGTCCAATTGTACAAACATTGAATCTTCTAATTTCTATTTCTATTCTCTATTCCTTTCTCCTTGTGATCAATTCTCATTCTTTCTCATTCAGATCCTCTGCACCCCCTTTCATTCTCCTCCCCCACCTAGCTCTGTCTGCTTATCACCCAGATGGTCTTCTTTCCCCTCTCCTCCCCACTCCCCATGGTTTTCATCTGCCCAGCATCTCTCTTATCTGATTCCATTCACAACTGTCCTTATCAAATTCCATAATCTGCAGCCCTTTGTTCTCTCCACTTATCACTCTTGGCTTCTGTCACTGTCTCCCCCCCTCCCCCCCCCCCCACCCCATCTGTCTCATTCTGCCCATCAGCTCCTCCAAATGCTGCACCCATACTGGCTCTCCTTTAAACCCTCACTCCTGAACCAGGGTCTGCAAGTCCTGTTGCCTCCACAGATGCTGGCAGACCTGAAGGACTCCTCCAGAACTTTATTTGCACCATCTTAATGTTGCCTGATAATCTTGCATTTTTCTGCATCCAGCAATCATAACTTTAATAATTTCTGGTATTTTCCATTAAGCAGATGTTAGCTTGCCAATAAATGCTGACCTTGCTCTCAAAGTCATTGAACTGAACTGCATACTTAAGCACCTTGCTTTTGTTACTATAGCCACTGTGGGGAAAGGGTTCTTACTATCAAAGTTCAAAGTCAAATTTATTATCAAGAGTACATGCATGTCACCACACACAACCCTGAGATTCTATTTTTGCGGGCATACTTAGCAAATCTGAAGAACAGTAAGTGAGGCCATCGGTTTTGGGAACACCAGAAGCAGAATGAGTATAGTTAACTCCTTTTGTTCAAGAGCCTAATGGTTGGGTGGTAGTAACTGTTTCTGAACTTGTGAATCCTGAGGTGCTTGTACCTTCTACCTGATGGCAGCAGTAGAAGAGAGTATGGCCTAGGTGGTGAGGATCTTTGATGATACTGCTTTTGTTTTACTATCTACCATATCTATAGCTCCAGCAATTTTATATCCCTCTATCAGGTTACCCCTCAGTGTCTTTCTCTCCAGGGAAAACAAACCCATTCATAACTCACTTCCATAACTCAAGTCTTACAATCAAATTCATATACTGGTGAATCCCCTCAGCACATATCCCCCACACAGTATGGTGCACATAATACTCCCAAGAGTAGGTTGATGAGTGTATTGCATCATAACATTCCAATTTTCACATTTTATATCTGGACCAAAAAAGAAAAGCAGGCCACCTGCCTTCATTGTCTATATACCTTTGTCAGCTTAAAGAAACTATGGACATTATCCATAAAGTCCCTTTGTTCATCATCATTCTTTACTGCTCTACCATTACTGTATATACCCTACCCATATTTGACTTCCCAGAATGCATCTCCTCACACTGCTATATAAGGCTGCAACAGGATACGACCTTTGTCGCTATCCACATGCCATGGGTATTTGTGTATTCCATACATTTACTAATCATACCTCCTATTTGGCTGAGGGTGTAATACCAACAACCTCTTACTCAGTGTCAACAAGACTAAGGAACTGATTGTAGACTTCAGGAGAGGCAAACCAAAAGTCCATGAGCCAGTAATCATTAGAGGATCAGAGGTGGAGAGGGTCAGAAACTTTAAATTCCTGGGCACCACTATCTCAGAGGACCTGTGCTGGACTCATCATGTAAATAATGATTGAGAAGAAAGCACAACAATATCTCTACTTCCTCGGGAGATTGTAGTGATTCGGCATGACATCAAAAACCTGACAATCTTCTATGGATGTATGGTGGAAAGTGTGCTGACATGCTGTATTATTTTTCTGGTATGGGAGCACCATTGCCTTTGAGCAGAAAACCTACAAAATGTAGTGGTTTCAGCCCAGTACATCACGGGTAAAACCCTCCAAACCATTGACCACATCTACATGAAACACTGGCATAGAAAAACACCATCTGTCATCAAAGATCCTCACCACCCAGGTCATGCTCTCTTCTTGTTGCTGCCTTCAGATAGAAAGTACAGGTGCCTCAGGACTCACACCACCAGGTTCAAGAACAGTTACTACCCCTTGGCCATCAGGTTTTTGAACAAAAGGTGATAACTGCACTCATTTGACTCTTTATCTTGTTATTTTCATGTTACTTATTTGCACAGTTTGTTTACAGTTCCTGTTTACAATGACTGTTCTATAGGTTTGATAAGTGTGCCTGCTGAAAAAGAACCTTGAGGTTTTTAGTGGTGGCATGTATCTACTCTGATAATAATTTTTACTTTAAATTAATTTACTATTTACTTATTTAGAAATACAGCATGGTAACAGGCCCTTCCTGCTCATGAGCTCGTGCCACCAATTACATCTATGTGACCAATTAACCTATCAATTCTTTGGAATGTGGAAACTGGAGGACCCAGTGAAAACCCACGCAGTCACAGGGGAATGTATAAACTCATTACAGACAGTGGCAGGACTGAACCAGGTTCACTAGCGTTGTAAAAGTGTTAGACTAACTGCTATGCCACCATGTCAATCTAAACTAGGGCTAACTAGAGCTGTGGCTACTGCTTTAAATAATGAGATGGATTCAACACATTGGGGAAAAATATAGGTACAGCAAAAGGGAGGGAGAGCATAGGAGAGGTCGCTGAAGTCTCCAGAATGAAAAAAGAATGGGAAGTTTAGAATGACATAAGAATTTAACTTCAGGTAATGTGCAGACAAATTTGAGAAGAGGGATGGTGTATAGAGGACTAAGTGTTGTATTTGAATGCAAAGTGTATGTAAAACAAGGTAGATGAGCTTATAGTGCTGTTAGAAATTGGTAAATATGTTGTAAATATCACAGAGTCATGGCTGGAAGAAGATCAGAGCTGGGAGCTAAACGTCCAAGCATACGCATCCTATCAAAAAGACCAGTTATTGGGCAGCGGGGATAGGGTGGTTGTGTTGATTAAAAAGTGAAATGAAATCATTAGCAACATGTAACATAGGATCAGGTGTAGATTTCTTGTGGGTGGAGTTAAGAAACTGCAAGGGTACAAATACCCTATCTTTTGATTCGGTCATCTGAATTGTACCCAGGGTGTGGGGTGCAAGTTACAACTGAGTATAGAAAAGATGTAAGAAAAGCAATTTACAGTGGTTATGGGGACTTCAATGGAAAAAAAGTAGGTTGTAACTGGACTTCCTGACCAAAGATCCTGTGATCTCTGGGTGGAAGGAATTTATAGAATGTCTGAGTTGGCTTTTAGAAGATCCTGTGGTTCAGCCCAGAAAGGAAAAAGTATTTCTGGATTAGGTGTTGCGTAATGAACTCGATTTGATTAAGGAGTTTAAGGTAAAGGAACTCTTAGGAGACAGGTATCACAATAATTTTCAATGCAGTTTGATAAGAAAAAGCATGTAGTTCAATAGTTCCATTTAATATCAGAGAAATGTATACAATATACAACATTAAATTCTGTTCTTTGCAGACAGCCATGAAGGCAGGAGTACACCAAAGAGTGAAAAATGTTAGAACCCCAAATCCCACCTACTTCCCCTCTCACACACACAAGCAGCAGCAAAACAATGGACCTTCCCCCGCCCCAATTGCTTCAACAAAAAGCGTCAGCCCCCTCCACACACCAAGCAACTAATAGCAAAGCCCCCAAGAAAGACCACGATTGGCAGTACAACAAAAACATCATTCACATGACAATTCAACATAGGCTCCCTCCCTCTCTCCCCAATAAAGGGACAGAGAGGTGTCATCCTTTCACAGCGAGATGGGAGACATAACAAAACAACTTGCTGATTTGTGATGATTAAAATCTACCACATCAGCTTTTTTTTTCCTCAAGAGTTCTCCAATTTGAGGATCGACAACAAATTCTCCCCCATGCTAGAGGAACTCAGCGGGCCAGGCAGTATTTATTGAAAAGAGTACAGTTGACATTTGGGGCCAAGACCCTTCATCAGGACCTGAGATGAGGAGTCAGAATGAGAAAGTGGGAAGAGAGGGGGAAGAAACATAAGGTGATAGATGAAACAAGGAGAGGGGAGGGGTGAAGAAAAGAGCTGGGAAGTTGATTAGTGAAAGAGATACAAGGCTGGAGAAGGGGAAATCTGATTGGAGGGAACATTTCCATGGAAGAAAGAAGAGGGAAGTGATGGTCAAGTAAGGATATAAGGTGAAGAAGGAAATAGGAATGAGGAACGGGGAAGGTGGGGGGCTTTAGCGGAAGTTTGAGCAATTAATTTGAACATGTAGCAAGGACTGGCAACAAAAGCTTTAACTAAAATTAGTACAGGCTCATGCCGTATACCAATATATGAATTGTGGATTATATGAATAAATTCAACATTTTTTCTTTAAGAAATGCAGTTCTGTCATTAACCTTGCGTAACCAGTTCCAGGAAGTTGGTGCATTATTGAAGGCAATATAGTGGCCCTCTCTCCATGAATAAAACCTAATTAAACACATTACGGTTAAATCTTATCCATTTCACTCCCACAACTTTTGAATGTCATGTGATAAGTACCGTGTTGATCTCTGATACAAAAAATCAACACTTGCATGTTTAGTTTTCTTTATCTGAATTTAATTATCATTCAAATATTTTTATTAAATGAGATTTTAAGATCTTTTTCTTTATTTCTTTCACTTCCTCCATCCAATCTTTTTCCTTTTTCTTATGTTATTTGTTTCACAGTCCCTAAGTCTGACTTGCTTAAGACTGCTTTACCAGTACAGTCTGCCCTCCTTATCCGCATGCGCGAATTCAACCAACCGCGAATCGCGAAAACCCGGAAATCCAGCACTTATTGTTCGAGCATGTGCAGACTTTTTTTTCTTGTCATTATTCCCTAAACAATGCAGTATAACAACCATTTTACATAGCATTTACATTGTATTAGGTATTATAAGTAATCTAGAGATGATTTAAAGTATATGGGAGAATGTGCGTAGGTTATCGTGCATCGGAATTGAAAAAAATCGGAAGTTCTCTTACTAAGTAAGTCGGAAGGGGTACATCTGGTATTATTTAGCATCAGTTAATCAATCGTTTGCTTAGTATATAGTATATTTTTTACCTTTCTATGTATATAAAACACTTAAGAACATATTTTTAGCGCCAGGCTCGGGAACGGAAGTTCTCGGGACTCGGGACAGATCGCTACCGAGTGCGCTCTCCACCGTGCCGGGTTGATGTGGAGGATCAAAAACTCAAAACCCCAAAACCTAATAATTTAACCACTGCGTTGCTTAATAATAATTGTAGCTTTCATCGGGGCAAATTCTTCCATATTCTTTAAAGTTGTTCTGATCGTTGACCGACTATAGCCTAACACTTTTCCAATGACCGATGGCGTTTCACCTCTTTCCGATCACTTTCCACTTTACTGTATTTTCAATCGTGATTATTTGCAGTGAACAGAAACACTGAGCATTCAGAGCTCACTGAGCCAGGTTAAATAAGGTATGGGGTTCCACTGGGTCCTAAGATCCACCAGATTGTGACAGGTTGAATAAGGGACTTGAGCATCCGTGAATTTTGGTATCCGCGAGGGGTCCCGGAACCAATCCCCCCTCCCCATGGATAAAGAGGGCCGACTGTACTCTGATGCTGTGTGCTAAATTATTTCATTTGCAACTAAGAGTCAAAGTGATGGAAACGTAGAATGTTAGGGAATGTTGAAGGTGATTTAAGTAGCTGATTAATCTAATAACCAATACCTCTTTAGATGTGGGAGGATACTGGAGAGAGCTTGCATTGTGGCAGAGAAATTTTGGACTGGCACATTAGGATTCAAGCCAGGTTACTAGTGCTACGAGTCAGGATTTTCTATAATGTGCTATACTCAATTTATGAGTTGTCAGTTAATAAAACTTAAAACTTGGGGAATTTTTGTCATACATAATGCGTGTCCTTATTTGTTACATATGCTTACAAATGACTCGTAAAACTGACATTGTTTTCTCCTTTTTATTTCAGATTTGGTTATTGTTCTTTTTTGCTTTAGACGTGTAACTTGCTGTTTGAATTGCGTCTTGGTGCAGTCCGTCCATTTGCAGAAACTCATTTTGTTCTGCATTAGCACTACAGTATAGTGCTTCCCTTTTTATTAATAAATCCCTAGGTGACATTGACCTGAAATGGTAAGAAAGATTCTCCACAATGGCGCAATTCAGGTACCAAGTTGTAATTTTGTTTTTAAAGAACTTTAAGGTCTTCCCACAATTTCTGCCCCGTTGCATTGGATGCAAATGCAGTAATCACTGCCTGGCTGGAATTCCAGTGATTCAAGTGAGGTCAGTGGAATGTTATTGCGGAGAATGTACATTTGCTGGTATTTCATATGTTTAACAGCTGTTACTAAGGTTGCAACTCTACCCTCTTTCTGTATAGCAAAATATCTTGTGCTGCATGGTAACTTATTTTTAATGTTTCCTTTGCAGTTCCTATGTACTTGCCATTCCTCATCGTTGGTTCCATTTTTGTAGCCTTCGTCATAGTTGGTTCATTCATTGCAATTTGCTGCTGTCGATGCTTAAAGCCTAAGCCAGAGGAGAACCAGCAGGATGCCCCCACCCAGAGCCGATTACTGGAGCCCATTCCTCCTCCAACTGGTATCAGAACACCTTCCCGCCACTCCACCTCCAGCACCACAACAACGTCAACAAGAAGTTCTATGGGACGACAGAACAACATCTGTTCTATGGGCACAGATGGTATCAACCTGTACATGAACATGCCTACCAATTTCCCAGTTGTGGGATGTCATCAGGCTCAACAATTCCTTCCTTCCCAATCCACAGGAAATCCTTTTCTACCAGCACAATATCTCAGCTATGGCATTCCACCAGATCATACACTGGTAATGGCTCCTGCGTATGGACAGCAACCTAATAATCCTTATTCACATGGGCCATTAAGTGCTGACCAGATAATATACCCTGCTGTGACTCTGTAACATTCATCAACCAAAGGAACTTGACTAGTCTTCATGGAACCTTTAACATTATATTTTGTGTTAATAGATATTGAAAAATTTAGTGAAAGACAATAATTTTTAAAATGTAATATTTCTTCATTTTAACCTTGCTGCAACATGTGAACTTTTGGTACTGTTCTGTTGTTCCCCTCTCACTGGCGTAAGTGAATTACTACAATATGATTTGCTCCAAACCAGCCCTTTGAAATTCATTGATTTGACAAGAAAAGTTAGGAATATAAAGTAAGAAATTAAATTTTATTTCCATCAAGATTGTTACTAATATTAGTGATTAGCAGAAATTTGCATCTTTCAGTGATGCTCTCAATTCATTAAACCAGCAGGTAGAAGTTTCCCATCGATCGCTTGTGCTAAACATATATGCATCATAACAAGTGTGTGATGAACCCTGCTTCTGAAATTTTGTAGCATTGAAGTCAGTGGAGCCAAATTTTGGAAATGGAGGCCAGTATCTGGCTGCCACTCAGGTACAGTACCACCAACTAAGGATGAACCTTGGACTCACAATTTTGCAAATGACCTAGTAAGTTTGATCAGTGCAATATCTCTTGGGATGCAAAATCTTTGTTAATCAACAGCCTTCATTTTGTTTTATGGAAGTGACCTCTTCTGTGAAGATATTAAAGAGGAGCATCCGTAGACTTCTCAAACTGAATGCAAACTGCAAGATACAAAACTGTACAGAAAGATTCCAATTTTAGGTCATTGAACTGAGTTGGAGTTTAACGATTGGTATTGACAAAGCTCTGACGTACCGCTAGAGAACTGTATAGGTTTGCAGATATGCAGAATATTTGTAAATACATTTATGTATATTGTGTGGAAAAATATTTTTCTGGAAAATAACCCTTATATATTTGCTTCTAAGCACAAATGCTTTTAACTGCTCATCAGGTTCCTTTGTTCTCAATGTGTTATACAATTTTTGTAAAGGACAGTTTTGTTTGTACATTTTCTCAGGTTGTAAATAAAAAGTGAACAACTGGCATTGCCATTTCCTCGGGTTACAAAATGTCACAAGAAACATGAAAACCTGGGAGTGTTCAGTGAGAGAGTCTGAAGAACACGTAACTGAATGGATCTTCAGGGGCTATCTAGGAAAGGCAATGAACTGGCAAGGGAATAGTTTAAGCAGAAAAGATTTAAGATGACTTTGTAAGATGCTGAAAGTTCCGATGTGAATGGAGGATTGCAGGCAGTAAAGAGTGGTGGGGAAGGAAAAGTGTGGGGGATGGTAACCTCTAAAAGATCAAGAGTAGGTGAAGTATTAGTGCATGACTGACTAAAGGTAGAAAATAGCTGGGAGTTTAATTATTTGGAAGAATACATCTGTTCTCTACCTTTGTCAAATTGCCTGGTATAGAATGACAGGAATACATGTCACAGATGTTGAATTTCAGTTGTTGAATGGTGCTGCGTTGTTTGAATAAATTTGGAGAATTGGACTTCCAAACGATTACAAAAACTACTGGCATCTGGTTTGGAAAGGGATAGTTTGCTAATACAATACCCAATCTGCTGCTTTCTTTACAATTGTGGATTTGCTTTAAAATTCCTGTAACATTATAGGGCATATGCCTAACTCCTGAAGCTGACATTTGTGGGTGAATTGTCATGCCATTTAGAAATGAATACATTCTGAGAGGAGATAGATTTCAGTGTGAGTCATCTAAAAATGTTGACTTTTGTTCTCGTGTTGTACCCAAAGTTTTGGATGTGCTCTTTCCTGGGTGATCATAGTGCAGAGCTAGTCTGTCAGCATGCTCGTTGACCATTAAAAGTATGCTGTTGTTCACATGTAACCAGATCAGAGCAATTTTGGTTAATGGTGTTGCCCATTGATGTCCCTTACTCAGAATGCAAAGACTATTTGCATGTATACTGCTAACTTAAGTATATTGGAAAAACATGGCAGGTTGCAGGAATACGAGTTCTGTAGTTTAGCAGTGCGAATATAAGCTACAGATGGGTCCTACTTTTTTAAAAATATGGATCAGCAGAGTCTGCTGACATCCATCTGAACTGTTTCAAAGTTTTAAAACTGCCTTGTCACATATGCTTTGATCACATTCTTAGTCAATGGTGAATTTGTCAGTGTCATCCTCAGCCACTATCCTCCAGGTGCTCTCATAATTCATTCCTATTTTTATATGCAAGACCAAAGTTTCAAATTTTCAGACTCGGTGGGCTGAATGGTCTAATTTTGTTCCTATTTCTAATGGTCTTATGTGCTTCTTATCTATTTTAACTGGATGCCTTTATCTAGTAAAATAGGTTAAAAGATTTTAAGTCAACTTCAGGATCAGAATCAGGTTTAATATCATTGACATTTGTCCTGAAATTTGTTGACTTTACAGCAGCAGCGCAATGCAATACATGATAAATAAGTATAGGGTGGAAACTGAATTACAGTAAGTGTGTGTGTAGATATATATGTAACCCCCTGGGTACCCTCAGGCTCGCTCAGCTCGTTCTCGTCTAGGGAACGCAGCCTTCGGCCCCACCACACTGGGTAATCAGCTGGTGTGGATGCTGTGTGATGTCCCCGCCTCGCCCAAAAACAGACAGTACACCATATGCGATTAAATGAGTACAATTTATAAAGGTTACTATAACTAAGTGATTAATAACGATACAGTATATATGAAGGGAAAAAAATAAAGAAAAGGCGCTAAACTTATCAAAGTCCAAACCACTTCGTGCACAACCGTTGGAACTCAATTACTGAAGTCTTCTGGCCACCATTCAATCCCTTCCAAACTCCTCGACTCACAGCTTAGGACCATCTGAAGTGGTCAACCAAGCACATCTAGCTTCATCTCCTCTCCTCGGGGTAACTCCTGGCTTGGGGTCTGTTCCTTGCCCAGTTTACAGCATCACGTCCTCTCTCTCTCTCAACCCCTTGCGCCGATCTCCCCAAAATGCCCACCAACAATAGCTTACAGACTCAGAAAAAAGAACATTAATCCCAACTGGTTTACAAAGGAATACAATTCTAGTTATCAGTAAATTTTAACCCAAACAAGCTTCCAGCACTCTCTCGCAACAAAAAAGCATTCCTACTTTTGACAAAACAAAGAAGCCATTTTGATTACATACACAGTAACAAAGAAAAAAGAAGATACCCCCTTTACATATATATACACACTTATTATATAGTTAAGTTAAAATAAGTAAAAAAACAAAGGTTAATGAGGTAGTGTTCATGGGTTCAAGTGTCCACTTTGACGTCTGTTTTGCGTGGGATGAAGAAGGAAGTAAAGAGTGAAGAGGCAGGTATGGAATGGAAGGAAGCAGGAGAACAGTAAGAATAATGATGACTTGAATTAAATGTATATCAGGCGCAAGAGTGTTAGCAAGGAAAGTAGTGGGTTTTCTTAGGAATCAAAGGGATAATTTATATCTGGTTTGTGTTTGAAATAATGGATGATCTATTAAAAACTGGTATGCTCCAAGAGACCAGCTACCTGGGGATACGAATTGACAATAAACTGGACTGGTCAAAGAACACTGAGGCTGGCTACAAGAAGGGTCAGAGCCGTCTCTATTTCCTGAGGAGACTGAGGTCCATTAACATCTGCCGGATGATGCTGAGGATGTTCTACGAGTCTGTGGCGGCCAGTGCTATCATGTTTGCTGTTGTGTGCTGGGGCAGCAGGCTGAGGGTAGTAGACACCGACAGAATCAACAAACTGATTTGTAAGGCCAGTGATGTTGTGGGGGTGGAACTGGACTCTCTGACAGTGGCGTCTGAAAAGAGGATGCTGTCCAAGTTGCATGCCATCTTGGACAATGACTCCCATCAACTCCATAATGTACTGGTTAGGCACAGGAGTACATTCAACCAGAGACTCATTCAACTGAGATGTAACACTGAGCGTCATAGGAAGTCATTCCTACCTGTGGCCATCAAACTTTACAACTCTTACCTCGGAGTGTCAGACACCCTGAGCCAATAGGCTGGTCCTGGACATTTCCACTTGACATGATTAACTTATTATTATTTAATTATTTATGGTTTTATATTGCTATATTTCTACACTATTCTTGGTTGGTGCGGCTGTAACGAAACCCAATTTCCCTCGGGATCAATAAAGTATGTCTGTCTAAAGCTGATCTAGCTGAACATAGAGTTGGTAGAGCTTTTACGTTCTCAGTTGGCAAGGTTATTAGTGAAACTACATTTTGGTAACAAATCTGGCGATTATGAATACTTAAGTAACAGACTAGGTCCTGATTACAGCATAAGATGATGATCCACAGGTCTAGCAGCGAATCAGTTTTCTTTTACAATAGGTGCATGCTATACCATAACTTTCTGAGACTTGGGTATTATCACTGCTGCCTTCCATGTCCCTAATTTTGTCTGTGCTTCCCGGTTACTATAATCCACATCCCTATTTACTAGTTATTAGCCCTCACTATTCTTTCCCTTACAACACTAATATTGTCAACATGAGTAAATCTGCAGAAGCTAGAAATAAATAAAAACAAAAAATGCTGGCAGAACTCATAAGGCCACTCAGCATCTATGGGAGGAGGCAGTGACGACGTTTCGGGCCGAAACCCTTCATCAGGAGTTCAGCCCAAAATGTCGTCACTACCTCCTCCCATAGATGCTGTCTTGCCTGCTGAGTTCTGTCAGCATTTCACTAATATTGTGGTTTTTTTTTAAAGCGAGGCCAGGTAACAGCTGGCCACTGAGCCTTACATCAGTCGTGGGGAAGTTGTTCGAGAGAGTCCTGAGGAATAGGATATAGCTGACCTTGTGTGAGGGAAATCTGTCTTATTTATTTGAGCTTTTTGAGGAGGTTGCCAGCAAGACTAATGAAGACAATGATTAGTACATTGTTTATATGGGTTTCACATGGTTGACTGGTTCAGAAGGTTAAGGAACATGAGATTCAAAGCAAATCAAAAATCAAAAAAGTGGTGAAAAGAGATAGAGGGTAGTGGTGGAAGGAAAGTTGGAAGTCTGTGACAAAGGTTTACCTCAAAGACTGGTGCTCTGATCCATAGTTGTGATAAATGCTAATCATTTGTGTTGTATTGCAACCTTGAAAACTGGCTGGATCTGGTTGCCACACTGTATGTGGTTGTCCTGGAGAGAGTGTAGAGAAAGTTTCCAATATCTTGCTGTATTGGAGGGCTTTATGAGCAGAAATTAGATAGTTTGGGTTTGATTTCCCTGAGGTAGGATGAAAAGCGACATAATAGAGACATAAAGTTGTCAGAGCATCTTTTTCCCATGGTTAATGCAGCAACAAAGACAGGGGGGGGTGAGGAAAGCAAGGAATAAAAATTCAAAATGGAATGCTCAACCCACCTGAATGGAATGTGTGCTAGGTTGCTGAAGAAAGTAAGGCTGAAAATTTGAGAGATAATTTCAACGATCTTTTACCTGACCTTCTACAAAGGAATGGTACCTGATAACTGAATTATTTACGCGCAGCACACGTATTCAAAGATGCGACGGGGGAGGTAAACCAGTGATTGCAGGTCAGTTATTCCATAGACAATGGTGGGGAAATTACAAAAGTCAGAAATGAGCTATCACTTGGAAAAACGCCGGTTTCCAAATGAGATTATAATTAACTATAGAATTCTGGGATATTAAATATGAAAGGACTGTTTCCTTTTATTTTTTATTGACTGGAATGGATAGACTTTCTGAAGTACTTTGAAATTTAGCTTTCTAACAAGTCCGGTCGACATCAAAAAAGTGTGGATTGTATGACAAGTGTGTAATTGTTCATTCAGTACCAGATCAATATCAAACACAGTAAACTGTACCTCACTGCTGTCTAAAACTTAATCTGACTTAGAAGATATTGCATTGCTTAGTTGAGAATCCTAAAAATAATTAAAGTAAGGGCAACATCTGGGCTCACTTCAGATGTCTGCAAAAGGAGACTTGCAGTTTGAATTGAAGCCAGGTTTGTTAATACTGACATAATGTATGTCATATTTGTTTTACAGCGGCAGTATAGTGCAATAAATTAAACTTAAAATAGGAATATGTAAAAAAAATAAATAGTGCAAGAAGAGAACAAAATAATGAGACAGTGTTCATGAACCATTGAGAAATCTGATGGTGGATGGGAAGAAGTTTCTCCTAAAGCTTCTTGAGTGTGAGTCTGCAAGGTCCTGTACCTCCTTCCTGATGGAAGTAATCAAAAGAGGGCATTTCCTGGATGGTGCGGGTCCTTTATGATGGATGCCACTTTTTTGAGATTTCCCCTTTTGAAGGTGTCCTTGATGGTGGGAAGGCCAATGCCCATGATGAAGTTGGCTGTATCTACAACTCTGCAGCTTTCTCCAACTGAGCATTGATGCCTCCAAACCAGATGGTGAGACAGCCAGTTACTCTTTGCTGATGGCCCAATTCTCTTCAAGCTCATGAGAAATGTTTTTGAAAATGAAAGCCATAGGATATAGGCGCAGAATTTGGACACTTGTCCTATCAAATCTGCTCCGCCGTTTCATCCTGGTTGATCCAATTTCCTGCCTTCCCCCTGTATCCCTTCATGACCTGACCAATGAAGAAGCTATCAACCTCTGACTTAAATATACATAAAGAATTGGCCTATACAGCTGCCTGTGGCAAAGAAGTCCACAGATTTACCACTCCCTGGCTGAAGAAATTCCTCCTCTCCATTCTAAAAGGATGCCCCTCTATTCTAAGGCTGTGTCCTCTGGTCTTAGACTCTCCCATCATAGGAAACATCCTCTTACATCCGCTCTGTCAAGGCCTTTCACCATTTGATAGGTCAATGAGGTCACCCCTCATTCTTATGAATTCTAGTGTATGGCCATCAAACGCTTTTCATTTGCTAAGCCATTGAATCCTGCAATCATTTTTGTGAACCTCCTTTGAAACTTCCCCAGTTTCAGCACATCCTTTCCAAGATAAGGGGCCCAAAACTGCAAACAATATTTCAAGTGAGGCCTCACCAGTGCTTTATAAAGTCTCAACATTGTATCCTTGCTTTTAAATTCTAGTCCTCTTGAAATGAATGCTAACATTGTAGTTGCCTTCCTCACCACAGACTCAACCTGAAAATTAGCCTTCATGGAACCCTGCACAAGGACTTCCAAGTCCCGTTGCAACTCAATTTTTTGTATTTTCTCTCCATTTAGAAAATAGTTAAACCTTTCATTTCTTGTACCAAGGTGCATGACCGTACACTTCCTGACACTATTCCATCTGCCAGATCTTTGCCCATTCTCCTAATCTGTCTGTCCTTCTGTAGCCTCTCTACTTTCTCAAAGCTACCTGCCCCTTCACTTACTTTCATATCACTGCAAAATTTGCAACAATGCTATCAATTTCATCATCCAAATCATTGACATACAACATAAAAGTAATCTGTCCCAACATAGACCCCTGTGAAACACTATTAGTGACTGGCAGCCAACCAGAAAAGGCTCCCTTTATTCCCACTCTTTGTCTCCTGCCAATCAGCCACTGGTTTATCCACGCTAGAATCTTTCCTGTAATACCATGGGCTCATGGCTTGCTTAGCTCATGAGTGGTATCTTGTCAAAGGCCTTCTGAAAATCCAAGTGAACAACATCAATTGATTCTCCTTTGTCTATCCTGCTTGTTATTTCTTCAAGAATTCCAACAGATTTGTCAGACTAGATTTTCCCTTGAGGAAACCATGCAGACTACAGCCTATTTTATCACATGCCTCCAAGCACCCTGAGACCTCATCCTTAACAATCATCTTCAATGTCTTCCTAGCCACTGAGGTCAGATTGACTGCTACAGGTGGAAGGTCCCACTTGCTTCAAAAAGGCAACAATTATACCAGTGCCTAAGAAGAATAATGTGGGCTGCCTTAATGACTATCACCTGGTAGCACTCACATCGACAGTGATGAAATGCTTTGAGGGATTAGTCATGACTAGACTGAACTCCTGCCTCAGCAAGGACCTGGACCCATTGCAATTCGCCTGTCACCACAATAGGTCAACGGCAGACACAATCTCAATGGCTCTCCACATGGCTTTAGACTATAGCTCAGCATTTAATACCATCATTCCCACAGTCCTGATTGAGGAGTTGCAGAACCTGGGCTGTTGCACCTCCCTCTGCAATTGGATCCTCAACTTCCTAACTGGAAGACCACAGTCTGTGCGGATTGGTGACAACATCTCCTCGCTGATGATCAACACTGGCACAATTCGGGGGGGGGGGTGTTTAGCCCACTGTTCTACCTCTGTATACACATGACTGTGTGGCTAGGCATAGCTCAAATACCATCTATACATTTTCTGATGATACAAACATTGTTGGTATAATCTCAGGTGGTGACGAGAGGGTGTACAGGGGTGAGATATGCTAACTATTGGAATGGTGGTGTGGCAACAACCTGGCACTCAACGTCAGTGAGACGAAAGGAAGATTGTGACTTCAGGAAGGGTATGATGAAGGAACACATACCAATCATCATAGAGGGATCAGAAGTGGAGAGAGTGAGTAGCTTCAAGTTCCTGGGTGTCAGGATCTCTGAGGATCTAACCTGGCTCCAACATATCGATGTAGTCATAAAGGAGGCAAGACAGTGGCTATACTTTATTAGGAGCTCGAAGAGATTTGGCAAGTCAACAAGTACACTCAAAAACTTCTATAGTTGTACCATGGAGAGCATTCTGACAGGCTGCATCACTGTCTTGTATGGAGAGGCTACTGCACAGAACCGAAAGAAACTAGGCTGTAAATCTAGTCAGCTCCATCCTGGGCACTGGTCTAAAGTAATTGACTTGAAAAAAGTAATATAAAGAGAAAAAGTAGTGAGCCATGATTACAGATAACAAAATGCTGGAGGAACTCAACAAGTCAGGCAGCATCTATGGAGGGAAATGGACTGTTGATGTTTTTATTTGAGGTCCTTCCTCAGGGCTGGAAACAGACGGAAATGGCCTGTACAAAAGAGGTGGGGTGGGGAAGTGGTACAGGATGCAACGTTTGAAAGGACCGAGAGAGAAAATTCATTAGTAGCTTAATTGAAGGTCAGGCAGTGAATGTCATCTATATGGACTTCAGTAAATCATTTAACAAAGTCCCCCATGGTATATAAGTGCAGGAGATTAAATCTCGTGAGATCCAGGGTGACTTGGTAAGTTGGATTCAAAATTTATTCAAAGGTTCATTTATTATCGAGGTATACAACTCTGAAATTAATCTTCTCCAGATAGCCATAAAACCAAGAAGAAGGAACAGGAAGAATAGAATGGCAGCATAATAATCATCCCCTCTCTATATACAAAAATACTAGAAAGATTGGGCAAAAACACAGAATACAAAAAAAAGACAATAAAAGACTCTATAGTCCAAGTCCACATCCAAAACACAGAAAAGCCTGGGTAACATTCTCCGGGCCCAGCAGCAGCCAACACAGGCTTCTCTTTCCATAGCAGTGTAATCTCAACAGTGATAAAAAGGCAGTCGGCCCTCTCCGTAGCAGAGCAATTTCTTTCAATATTTTTATTAATTTCTACATAGAAGAATACAGAGTACAAGAAGATATACAAGTCAAAAAAGGATAAAATAATTCCAAATGCATTATATTTGAATCACACTTGCAATCTCATTACCCTATATTTATGTAAATTAAATTAAATCATAATATTGAAATTTCATAATTTCGTTATACAAAAAAAAGAATCTAAGCCCACCACCAAGATTGAAGCTGTTTGGTAAAGAAAGAAAGAAGGAAAAAAAACCTTACCATATAGTGAAATGTGTTACTAGCCGAGATCTGTACTTTAAGAGCAAATCAAAGGTTTTGAAAATAGTTCAAAAATGGGTCACCACTAAGTTTGAAAGTCTTAACTAGATTCAGAAATTGTACAACAGATCTTCTCTAAATTTAAGCATGAAATAACATTACGTATCCATTGAGCGTGAGCAGGTGAAATGGCATCCTTCTATTTAAGCAAGAGCGCTCCCTATAAAAGAAATAAAAGCCAAAATGTGCAAATCAGATGTCTCCAAAATAATATCTTTTCCTCCAACAATACCGTATAAGGTAGTCAATGGGCTAGGCTTAAAATTTACTTTGAGAAGTACGGAGAAAATTTGGAAAACTTTCTTCCAGTATTTTTCAAGACTCGGACAAGTCCAAAACATATGAAGTAGTGAAGCTTCTCCATTGTTACATCTATCACAATAGGGAGGTAGATCCGAATAAAAGTGAGATAACTTATCCTTGGTCATGTGGGCCCTATGAGCAGAGCAAACTAACCAACGATAAAAAGGCAATCTGTCCTCTCTGTAGAGAGCGATCTCACCAGCAATAAAAAGGTGGCCTCCCCTTCTGTAGCAGAGCAATCTCCTCAGTGATAAAACGACACGCAGCCAGTGCTCACCTTCCTCATCGGCCTCAATGTTTCAATCTCCCTTGTTGCTTTAATTGCCAAGCAATGGAAGCTTTAATCGGTAAAACAGAGTTGAACATTGGCTCGCACCCCGTCCCGCAACCTTCTCATCACGGTGTTCACTCATGCTGATTCTGCCCCCTGGAATCCTCCCAGAGAGAGTGTTGAAACACCCAAACTATCTCCAAACTGCAAATCACAGGATCCAACGCTTCCAGAATCACGTTCAAGGGAAAAAAGCAAAGGTAAAGGACACAAAAGAAGTGAAATATATGGTTTCAAGTGTACACAGAAGATGTTGACCGAAGGAGTGTTGTTCCTAGGCACCATCTTTACAGTAATGGAAAGGTGTTTCCTGACTGGAAGTCTGTGAGCAATAGTGTTCTGCAAAAATTGGTGCTTGAAGCTCTTTGTGCTATATAAGTTATTTTGGCAAAAATTTAAGCAGAGTAGCGACACAGCTAGAGTAGCACCTTACTATTATCAGCAATCAGGGTTCATTCCTGCTGCTACCTGTAAAAAGTTTATAAGCTTTCCCTGTGACCATGTAGGTTTCCTCCGGGAACTCTGATTTGCTTCCACGTTCCAAAGATGTAAGGGGGTATTAAGTTGTGGGCATGTTATGCTAGCTCTGGAAGTACGGTGACACTTGTAGGATACCAGCCGCACATCCTCGGACTGTGTTGATGATTCATACAGAGTTTTTCACTCTATGTTTCGATGTACGTAGAACAAAGAAAGCTATTTTTCATCCTTAATCTTTAGGTGGTCTGATCACTAAACTTGCTGATAGGGAGGAAGGTTGTCAAAGGATACAGCAAGATACAAAGGAGTTGACGATATGAGAGAAAGGGAGATGGATTTAATCCTGGCAAGTGCTAGGTGATGAGTTTTAGAAAAATCCAAGAATAATACAGTCAATTTCAGCTCCCTTAGGAGCATTGAGGTACAGATGGACTTTGGGATGCAATTCCATAATTCCCTGAAACTGTCAACACAAATGGATGAGGTCATAAAGGCATATGGTATGTTTACCCTCATCAATCGAGGCATTGAATAGAAGAAATGACTAGTCATGTTGCAACTAAATTCAACTTTGGTTAAGCCTCCTGGAGTATTGTGTGCGGTTTTATTTGCTGTATTGCAGGAAAGATAAAAGCTTTGGAAAGGGTGCAGAAGAGGTTCACTAAGGCTTAGTCTGGATTGGAGGATATTTACTATGAGGAGAGGTTGAACAAACTTGTATTGTTTTTGATGGAACATTGGAGGCTAAAGGGAGACCTCATAGAATGGTCTGAAGGTGAGAGGCATAGATGAAGTAGGTGGTCGTTTTTCTCTCTCCCAACTGCTTTGAAGGCGTCTATTGAATGGTGCACAAGAGGAGCTTGCTGACTTGTTGTATCACCCTGTAGCACTTAAAAATGAAATGCTTTGAGATGCTGGTATGGCGTGAATTGACTCTTGCGTCAGTTGACCTGGGTCCACTCTATTTTGCCTACTAACACAAAAAGGGCAACAGCAGAAATGTTTTCTTTGGCTTTTTTCTCAGCACAGGACCATATAGACAACAGGAACTCATATGTCAGGCTGCTGTTCATCGACCACAGCTCAGCATTCAACATAAGCATGCATCCTACATCATCAGCTTCAAGACCTCTGTATCTCCATCTTTAACTGGATACTCAACTTCCTCATAAGCAAACCTCAATTAGTGAGTAACACACACAAAATGCTGGTGGAACGCAGCAGGCCAGGCAGCATCTATAGGAAGAAGTACAGTCGATGCTTCAAGCCGAAACCCTTGGTCAGGACATCTGCAGATTTCCTCGTGTTTGCACTCAATTAGTGAGGATCGGTAACAAATTCCCTCCTTGCTGATTATCAACACAGGTTCACCTTAAGGCTGCGTGCTTGGTTCCCTGCTCTGCTTTCTGTACATACATGAGTACGTGGCTAAGCACAGTTCCAAAGCAATCTTCAAATTTGCTGACACCACTACTGTTTTCTGACGAATCACAGGTGGTGATGAGTCAACTTACAGAGTGAAATAGGACATCTGGTTGAGCGGTGCCACAAGAATCAAACTCTCACAGGATAAGACCTGATTGTTGACTTCAGGAAGGAGAATGAGGTTGAATCTGCACCAGTTTTCATTGTGACATCAGCAGTGGAGAAATTCAGCAGCTTTAAATTCCTGGGTGTCAGCATCAGATGATCTGTCCTAGATGCAGCACATACATTCGATCATAAGGAAACCACACTAGCATCTTTGCTTACTTAGGAAGTTAAGGAGGTTCAGCTCAAAACTGAATACTTAATACACAAACTTCTATAGATATAGATGCTTCTGTTGAAAGCACCCTGGTGCATCTTGGTCTGGCATGGCATTCTGAATGCACAAGAACGTAAGAAGCTGCAGAAAATAGTAGACTCTGGCCAATGCATAATGGGCACATCCCTCCTCTCATTATTGGTAGCATGTACAGTGGGCATTGGGTATCTATTATCCCCACCATCCAGACCATTCCATTTACTGAAGTTCCACACCAAGAGATTCCACACCAAGAGATTCAAGAAGAGTTATTTCTCATCAACTATTCAATTCTTGAACCAACTGACAAAACCATAATCACCACACTTTAACAGTCCTACTGTGTGACCACTCTAATCATTCTGCACTAAAACGGACTTGCTCTAATTTGTACATTTTCTTGTAAAAATTGTGTATAGTCTGTTTTTCTCGTGAATGATGCTTATGATGCCATGTGCCTTTGTTGCTGCTGCGAGTACGCTTTTTATTGCATCTGTTCACGTATATACCTGTGCACATGACGGCGAACTTTGACAGTCATGTGAAAAGGGGGGGAGTAGATGGATATGACCTTTTCACAGGCAGATGGTATTGGTTTAAATTGCTGTCATTTGGTGCAGGTCCTATTTCTGTTTTGTACTCTTCTGTTCTTTCAAAAGGAAATAAATAAATACTTGAGGGGGAAAAACCCAAGGGAGTTGGAAATAGAATTGTCACAGGCAGAATGGACTTCCTGTGTTAATTAATTCTATGATTCTATAAAAGTGAATACTGCCTGGATTAGAGAGCATGTCTCATGAGTATAGGTTACTGCTCAAACATCAGGCTCTTGATCCAGAGAGATAACTTCATTCAACTTCATGTGCTGCAATTCTGAACTGTTCCCACAACCTATGGACTCACTTTCAAGGACTCTTGATCTCATGTTCTCAATATTTATTGTTTATTTATTAATAATTATTATTATAATAATTTGGTTTTGCATTTACAGTTTGGTAAATTTACAGTTTGGGTTTGCATTTACAGTCTTTCATTGATTCTATCATGTTTCTTTGTATTTGCCCATGGAGAGCATTCTGACAGGCTGCATCACTGTCCGGTATGTCTAGTACTAGACATAAATTTAGTCGGCTCCGTCTTGGGCACTAGCCTACAAAGTACCCAGGACATATTTAGGGAGCGGTGCCTCAGAAAGACAGCATGCTTTATTAAGGACCTCCAGCACCCAGGGCATTCTCTCTTCTCACTGTTACCATCAGGTAGGAGATACAGAAGCTTGAAGGCACACACTCAGTGATTCCGGAACAGCTTCTTCCCCTCTGCCATCCAATTCCTGAATGGACTTTGAAGCTTTGGACACTACCTCACTTTTTTAATATACAGTATTTCTGGTTTTTGCATATGTTTAATAATCTATTCAATTTGTGTAATTTACAACATTGACTTCTCTAACTTCCGTTAATGCCCCTCCTCCCCTTCTTACCCCATCCCTGATATATTTAGTTTTCTCTCCCCCCTCCCTTTTTGTTCTTTCTCTCTCTGCCCATCACGCTGCCTGTTCTCCATCTCCCTGTGGTGCTCCCCTCCCCCTTTCCTTCTCCCTAGGCCTCCTGTTCCATGATCCTTTCCCTTCTCTAGCTCTGTATCCCTTTCGCCAATCACCTTTCCGGCTCTCAACTTCACCCCACCCCCTCCGGTCTTCTCCTATCATTTTGCATTTTCCCCTCCCCCTCCTACTTTCTAATCTCTTACTATCTTTCCTTTCAATCAGTCCTGACGAGGGGTCTCGACCCAAAACGTCGACATCACTTCTCCCTATAGATGCTGCCTGGCCTGCTGCGTTCCACCAGCATTTTGTGTGTGTTGCTTGTATTTCTAGCATCTGCAGATTTCCTTGTGTAATTTACTTGTTTGTTTATTGTCATGTTTTATTTATTATAATTATTTTTTTCTCTCTGCTAGATTATGTATTGCATTGAACTGCTGCTGGTAAATTAACAAATTTCACGTCACAAACCTGATTCTGATTCTGATTTTCTGTGTATGCCCACAAGTAAATGAATCTCAGGGTTGTATCTGGGGACACACAGTACGTGTATTTTGATAACAAACTACTTTAAACTTAAAACTTAAGCAAGCTAGGGCTTTTTTCTTTGGAGTGAAAGAGGAAGTGATTTGATAGAGGTGTACGAGATGACAAGAGGCACAGATAAAATGGAGAGCAGAGACATTATCCCAGGGAAAATCCCCCTTGTATTAGCCATTTTTCCTAGTACAGAACTGTCTAATACAAGGGGGCATAATTTTAAAGTGACTGTTGGAAGTATAGAGACTATGTCAGAGGCAGGTTTTTTTACACAGAGGGACTTGTCTGGAATGTGCTGTCAGGGTGATGGGAGTGGCAGATACAGTACATTAGGAACATTTAAGAGACTCAGAGTAATGCATACAAAATAATGAAAGAATTCAGCAGGTCAGGCAGCATCTGGGGAAAGGAATAAGCAGTCAGCATTTCAGGCAGAAACTCTTCATCAATAAAAAATGTTAGGAACTCAGCAGGTTGGGACTAATGAAGGGGCTTGGCCCGAGTTCCTAACTGTTGAATTCCTTTCCATAGACGGTGCCAGACCCGTTGAGTTCCTCCAGCATTTTTGTATGTGTTTCCCTGGATTTCCAGCATCTGCAGAATCAGAGGCTCTCAGATATGCACACGGATGAAAGAAAAATGGTGGGCTGTGGGGGCTGTAGTTTGAAGGTTCAGCACAACATGGTGGGCTGAAGGGATTGTGCTACATTCTATGCTGAATTGGCATTTTTTAAAACCCATTTTTCCTGGCGAAGGGTCTTGGCCCAAAACGTCAACAGTGCTTCTCCTTATAGATGCTGCCTGGCCTGCTGCGTTCCACCAGCACTTTGTGTGTGTTGTTTGAATTTCCAGCATCTGTAGATTTCCTCGTATTTGCTCTGCAAGATTGGTACTGGGATAAGGAGAATTCTACTTATGATAGAAACTGCTGTTTTCTCAAAATCTGAGCTCAATGGTCTGCACTAAAGAAGCTGCAATTATAAATCCCTGCAGGGTGAGAAACTGTTGTATGATTTGAGCTAAGAAATTAACTGCATTATGCTTATTGTCCTAAAGCTGTGGGCCCAAGAGAAAAGTAAACCGGGATTTGTACAGGGTGCATAACAATGACATGAATAGACATTGGATAGTCAACACCAGCTGTGTCAATGGGGAGGGTGGAGTTATGGGGACAAAAGCTGCTTAAGCATATCAAAGTAAAACAAAACGAGAAACCTTAAAACGTTCACACTAATACTTAACATGTAAATTACAAATCAGCATGATAAACAGGTTTTAATGAGGAAGTAGAATTTAATCATCTAAATGCAGATAGCACTGTCTCTGTCATTCTTCAGTCATCTCTCAGGATGTACTGAAGCTCCTCAGCCCAATTAAATGTCAGAGCTAGTCTAACACTTCTACAGAAACAATGTCAATTGTGGTAAATTCTGCCTTGAGCAGATTCCCTCATATCAGCCAGATCTTGCTTTTATTTGCTATTTCAACTAGTTCTAAGGTTCAAACTAATCATTCAAATCCTAGTTTTCCACGATGAATAAGTGGAATTTCTTCCCAAGGTTCTGCTTGATATTTTCCCCAATAATATCTAAATATCAAATAAATCACTAATCATTTTAAAGATCCCGATATATTTTCCAAGACTTCATTTAACTTTGCAGACAGCATTATTTCACACCTCAAGTTTGAGGTACGGTGCTCCTACCCACTTTCACTCCGACACAAAAATGTGTACTTGCCTCTGGTTTAGTTAGTAATTCCCTGATCTAATGCAGGGCATGGGAGTGATAGAGTGCTGCAGTTAGCTAGGAGTGTGGGCTGCAGTTTGGATCAACTGCACTTTTCTATCACTTCATGTTCGTAATTATCCTGGCTAGGGGAGGGAAAGTGGAAGTGAGATTGTCGGGGATAAACACAAGAGATTTTGCAGCTGCTGGAAATCCAGAACAAAACACACAAAATGCTGGAGGAACTCCGTAGGTCATGCATGATTAATGGAGGGAAATAATCAGTCAGTGTTTCTATCCAAATGAATGTCCTGATAAAAAGGGTCACAACTTGACATGTTGACTGCTTATTCCCTTCCATAAAATCTCCCTCACCTGCTGAGTTCTCCGGTATATTGTGTTGTTTCTTGTTTGTTGAGGAATGAAGTTCAAATGCAAATTCCAATGTAATGAATGTCTTGGAAAGTTTCATGATTATTTTTTGGTTGATGTTGCTACAGAGTGAAAAGTAAAATATTTTTATGAAGCTGTTGTTGGTAGCAGCTTTCCTATGTCTCAGTAGCCGAACAATCCATCTTCCTCAGCCCTCCCCTCCATCCACACCAATCCGTCCCCCAAAACAAAGACTCCCAGAATCTCCAATCTTTTTGAAAGAAAGAAGAAAGTAACCATATCTGGGAGTCCAGATATGAACTTTTGGAACTGTATAAATTTAATGTTTTAATAAACAAAGGAATTATATAACCTCTAATGTTTTTTTCTTGTTTGAACGAAAGCATACTGAGACAACATAATGATTTAAAACGGTTAGCCTCTCTTACTTTGGAGCTGTTTCAATGCAGACAACTAAGCCCTATTGCAGCCCTTCTACTAGGAAATTTATTTCCTGTGCAAAGTGCACCTTTGCAGATCTCCTTACATTATAAGGCTTGAGATGAGCTTATAATTCCATTCATAACTCATCAGATAATGAAAAAACCCATAATTGTGCGGCAAGAACTTATCAACATTCAGGCTAAGGTGATGAGTAGTGAGTAACTTTTGTGTTAAGTCTTTACCAGTCATTATGCATCTCCAACAAAAGAGAATCTAGCCATTTCCTCCCTGATATTCAATTGTATTATCTTCCCCAAAGCATGTACCACCTGGTATCCAGCCCAGACCATCAACATCTTGACCTTGCTATTGGCCAGAAACATAACTGTTGAATATAATCTGCTCAAGGGAGTACTTACCAACACTGATATTGTTTCTCCAAATGCATAATGCTAGTATAATACTAGCTGATACACTTAACTGAGCTGGGGAGCTTCAGCAAATTCAGAGCAAAGACTAAAGAATGTCACAGACTATGCTATCTGCAGTTATTGCATTTAAGTGATTAAGCCACTCAAATCTGACAGTTATAAGAGCTAGTTGTCCTGCCTCACATTGATTCTTCAAAACCTTCTATCATCTACATGAGGATCATGATAGAATCCACTTCACAAGTGAGTCCTAAAAGACTCATGGCTTAACTCCATCCTGGATAAAGTATCCCAATTGACTGGCACCTCTCCTGCCACCCTAGGTATTCACACCCTCCACCAAAAGCATTCCATTTCTGCAGTATGTACCATTCGTGAAGCGTAGTTACTTGCCAAGGCATATCTAAAGCATCAACCAAGCTACAACCAACTGGGTTGACAAGGGCAACAAACACAGAGGTTATCATCATTTGCAGACTCTCTTCTAAATGCTTAGGAAATAAATCATACCTTTGAGTCTAAACGCAGGTCTCTATTCAATACCTATGCAAGAATAATAGGATCAATGCGTCGGCTTACCACTACCTTTTTAAGAGTAGATAATGAGTGTGCAATAAGTACTGGAATTGGCAATAATGCCTATAAGTCATAAATAAATTTAAAATAAAGTTCTTATTAGTATATGGCAGACGAATGTGGTACAGAAGGAAATAATTTACCTCATCATATCGAAACTGGCTCTTTGAAAGATTATCCAATTAGATTGTTTCTCTAGCACATTCTCCAAAACTATAAACATTTTCAAGTTTCCATCCAGTTAACAGTGTAAACATCAAAGGGTGGATAGAAATTTGGCCGCAACAGCAACAAAAGGGGTTGTTAACCCTACTCAAAGCTGCTATAAAAGGCTAATAGAATTTTATAATTCCTCATGAGCTGTGGAGTATCAACTCCTAGGGGTAACGATGAGGCTACGTAAAGTGTTGGAAGGAACTCTAATGGAATACTCTCTGCAGTTTTAGGCATTCCATGTTTGAAAACATTAAGACATCAGAATGAACTTGGGACAGATTTAGTTTAAGTTCAAGTTTATTGTCGTTTCAACTGTATTTATGTGTACAGCCAAAAGAAACAACATTCCTCCAGACCAAAGTGCATAACTCAGTATGTGTAAATCACACACAACACATAAAGCAATTCTACCACAAATAGATTACCAAATAATAAAGTACATTTACATTGCAAGCTTAAACATAGTTTAACACTACAGGTGCTTCATATGTGGTGAGACCAGGATGGAGGCAGGGAGTTCAGTAATCTCATGCCTGGGAGAAGAAGCTGTTCCCCTTCCTAACAATTCTTGTTCCTCCTGCCTGATGGTAGAGGATCACTGACAATGTCAAGGGCCCTGCGTAGGCACGCTCCTGGTAAGAATCTTGAACTTACCCCAATGATCCTCTCAACAGTCCTCACAATCCTTTGTAGGGTCTTGTGATCAGATGCCTTGCAATTCCTATACCATATGGTGATGCAGCCATTCAGGACACCCTCAGTGGGGGCGGCAGAGGGCCTTGCTTGCCTCAATCTCCTCAGCAAGTGGAGATGCTGTTGTGTGTTTTCCTGACTAAAGGGGTGGTGTTGAGGGGCCAGGTGAGACTATCTGTAATGTGCACTCCTAGTAACTTAGTACTCTTAACTCACTCCACAGAGGAGGCATTTATGTTGTGAGTTGTCAATCCAAGTCTATCAAAAGTCCACAATCATCTCTTTAATCTTGTCCACATTGAGACTCAAATTGTTGTGCTCACACAATATGACCAGCTGTTCTACATCCTCTCTTAACACCATCTTGTCATCATTGTTGATGAGGCCAAACTATTGTATATCCACAAACTCAATGATTAGGTCAGATTTAGATCTAGCAGTGCAGTCATGCATTAACAGTTTGGGCTGAGCACACAGCCCGGGGGGAGCGGTTCCTTGGTGGGGGTGAGGCAGCAGTGCTCAGTAAAATGGAGCTAGAGATGCTGCTGTCACCACAGACCGACTGTGGTCTTCCTGTCAAGAAGTCCAAGGTCCAATTACAGAGAGAGGTGGGTTGAGACCCAATAAGGACAGTTTACCCAACAGCTCTGAGTGATGATGATAGTAGAAGAAGAGCTGAAACAATCCGGCATGTGTGGCACTGATCTCCATGTAGGTCAGGATGGAGTGGATAATTCATTAGTTTGCTGTTTGGAATGAAAATATTTTTTAAAAATCAGAATTTTCCATTGGAAGAATACAACTTACATGATCATAAGATAGAGTGAACACAATCTCACTGGTTCTCCACTGCGCTTTGAACTATATGAATAACAGCAATATCCACCTAAGGTTACTGTTTACTAGTTACAGCAGAGCATTCAACACCATCACCGCCTTAGTACTAATCATCAAGCTTCAAAACTTTGGCCTCAATACCTTCCTCTACAACTGGATCTTGGACTTCTTCATCAGGAGACCCCAGTCAATACAGATTGGTGATAATGTCGCCTCGCTGACAATCAACTTAGGCATACCTCAAGGATGCGAGCTTAGTCCATTATTCTATTCTCTCTGCACCACTGACAGCTTGGCCAGGAACCACTCAAATGCCATCGATAAATTTACCAACGACATTGTTTTTCGCGGAAACTCTGATGACGAAGAGAAGGCACACAGGAGAGAATTAGGTCAGCTGGTTGAGTGGTGTCGCAACAACAACCAGCCACACAATGCCAGCCAGAACAGGGAATTGATTGCAGACTTCAGGAAGGGGAAGTTAGGAGAACACACACCAATCCTCTTTGAGGGGTCAGCAGTGGAAAGAGTGAGCAATTTCAAGTTCTTGGTTGTCAACTTTTCAGAGCATCAAAGACTCTCGCAAGTTTCTGCAGATATACTGTGGAGGGAATTATGACGGGCTGCAGTAGCAATCAGTATGGAAATGACAATGCAAAAGATTAAGAGGCTTCAGAGGTTTATAGACTCAGACAGCTCCATTACAGGCACAAGCCTTCTCACCTTCAAGGACATCTTCAAAAGATGGTGCATCAAAAAGATGACATCCATCATAAAAGAAGCTTACCATCTGGGATATGTCCTCTTCTCAGTACAGTGGATTCTGGTTAATTGGGTAGCTGCTTTTTTGGACAACTTATAAAGAACTTATTGAGAAAATAGCCAGGATTCACTTTTCTTTGGGACACCATGCCTCTTAATTGGGACAAGAGACTGTTGGCAAACAGTTTCTAACTAACATCAGACATGTGCGCTAGTGTGGCATAGCACACTGCACTGTACTTAGAGTGAACAGTTTTTATATCACATCAGTTGTATCAGTTTTTATATCACATCAGTTATATCACATCAGGTGTTTAAAAGCTGTAATTTTTGTCACTGATAGCTGGCAAGAAATAATTGGTAAGACAATTCAGGACTGTTTTGCTCACTGCAATTTCAAGCATTCAGGCCTGGAGATGCCAGAAATGGCCAGTATAGTGAAAATGAAACTATTTTATGACTTCAACAAGTTAGAAACTATGAAGAATTTGAAGGTATTGGCAGTCATCTTGAATGTTACAATGAAAATAAAGATTTGGAGGGTGCAATTTTCACATTTTTTGAGGGTAGTCGGCTCTGATTTTGTTCAATAATAGTCAAGCAAATGAATGCATACACTGGATGAATTCATCTCTGTGCAACAGGAGAACATGCATCATAGTACAATAGTCTCTGTTTTATTTTGTACATTATTATTACAGAATATTGCAAATTATTGCACATTGGTAAATTATTACTGTGTATATTATTATTCTGTGCTTTATTATTAGTTGTTTGCACAAAGTTAAGTGTGTTTTTAAATGTTGCTGCTGTAACAAAAGAATTTAGCGCTCCAGGTCAATAAAATATTTGTTATTAATTCCTCAATCAATAACTTAGGAACTATTACACAGTGTTCTACTACTGTGTACATACATCTGCTGATGCCTCTGGACACATCTTCAGCGATGTTCCTGGAATCATCGGGTCTTTCAACATCATACACCCTCCTCCAGGTGACCCAGTCGGGGCTGATCAGACCCCACCTTGTGTCCAGATGGCCAGCTGGTTATGACTCCATGGCTCCCCTCTCTTGAACTACAGCCATCTTGAGGTCCTCTCTGCCTCATCGGTAGTAATATTGATAGTGTTCTAATTTGTTCTGCATTTTACTTAAGTACATAAGTTTTCACTCAGTTAATCAATAGTCTGTCCTTTTATACCCTTTTAATTATTTTCATGAAATTTTATCTAATTGGGCCAAAATGTACAGGTCCGGATGCATCCCAGTTAACTGGAATCCACTGTAGTACCATCAAAACAGAGGTACAGGAGTCATTGTATCCTGCCTGAACATTTTAGGAATAGCTTCTTCTTCTTTGCTATCAGATTACTGAATGGTCCATAAACACTATCATTCTTTCACTAATAATAAACACTATAAATTCTTTATTATTTATCATTCATTATTCTTTCGCACTATTGATTTCTTCTTATTCTATCAGAACAATTTATTATGCCTTTGCTGTGCCACTGTACTGATAAAAAAAACACAGCAAAATCCACAGCTTATGTCATTGATAATAAATCTGATTCGTTCAGAATTTCACACACAAAATGCTGGAGGAACTCAGCAAGCCAGACAGCACCAAAGGACAAAAGTACATTTGACATTTCAGGCTGACACCCTTTGGTAGGATTAGGGAAGGTTTCAGCCCGAAACATTGACTGTACTTTACGAAATGTTGGTGTATCAAAAGCATCCTGAGCAGCTGCACAGAAAGATGGTGGGCAATGATATCACACCCCATTTGGTGATCTAGTTGGAGGGGAGTTCAGAGTCATAGAGTTGTAGAGAGGAATATAATGCCAATAATTAACAAATAAACGTCATGCTTGTGCTTCTTTAGAAGAGTTGATAGCTGACTAATACCACTGCTGGAAGTCACTACGTCATTTGACATAAAATGGAGAAAAGCATAGGCTGGAGAGTTCCGGTAGCTACGATAGTGACCTTCACCAGCCATGGACAAAGTTGTCCGAGTATGGGTGCATGCCTCTTGGCTGTTCTCTGAAAATGAAATTAGTTCCTGTTACTGAATCATGATTTGAATCACTTTGAGTTACTGTATTGTCTGAGCTCCATGTCTACTTGCCACTAGATTAGTGTGCTGGGCAGCCATGGCAGACAGAGACTAGATTAGAATCACAGACCAGCTGCAAGGATGTAACCAGAGGCTAATTTGTTTATTAAAAGAAGGATGACATTGACTCCTTGCAACTACCCATTCAGATCTCAATCACATTTTCTTTTTACCTGCCCACCTGCTTGAACTTTTCTGGACAAGGAGGGTTCAAAACTACCTTTCAAATAAAGTTTTGAAAGTGAGGAACACAAATTCCAGTTTTCAACTTAAAGGAAAAGCAACTGGAATGTGCCATTTATGAAAAGGCTCAGGGAGGATGTCCTTAAAATATCTTCATAACAAACAAGAGTAAGATAGTTACTGTTTTAGACAATCAGTCAGTTACTGAAGAAATAATATATTCATCCTTTAAATTAGGTTAAAATGAAATTTTGTTTTTAGAATACAAAACCATATTGATTAGCTCAAATACTTCTGCCTTTCCTTTGGCAACTTCTGCTCAAGCAGTACAAAGGTTCTTTCAGGCAAGGCTCCCAGGAGATTAAACAAAGCAAAAAAAGGAGTACATGATTACCATCACTGAGAATTTATCTGTCTCCTGAATGTCCTTATAATAAGAGCCAAATACAAATATAAAATAATTAAGGACAAAGAATATCACTGCTAAATTTTTAACTATTTTCTTTGTTGACTTTTAAGTGCAATGTAATGGGACATTAATGTGATACCCTAAGTGTCTGTGTCAAAAGCCCTTTCGACAGGGTGACCTTATACACAATGTAAACTTGAAGTTTCTTTTCTTACCAGGGATCTTTGCTTTTTCACAAGATTAGAAGATAGACGCAGATGCAGAGAATCATTTTACCCATCCAGAAAACATATACGATTCACAATAAACAACCATGTTTTCTCAAATGGATTCTGGAGTTTGTGGGCTACCCGGAAGGCCACTGAAAGTATAAATCATTGTGTACATCTATATTTCTCATTTGTCATTATGAATAAATGGCTTGTGCCAAGATAGAAGATCTGAGCTTGCACTTACTATTTCTCTGGGACTTTTTTTTCTGTTATTTTGTTTTCATAGTCTAGGAATTTCTCCAGTCTAACCTGTGTAGCTATTTTCAGAGAAATATGAACATCCTCACATCAGCACTGTTAATGTTCTTATCATGAACAGCGTACTGACCCTCCCAAAGTGCAGCACCTTGCACCTGGCCAGGTCAAACTCCATCTGCCATCTCTCTACTCGTATCGGCAACTGATCTATATCCCACTGCATCCTTTGCTAATCTTCTATACTATCTTCGACATCACCAATCTTTGCCAGGTCTGCACACTTACTAACAGCAGAGGTTCCAGTACGGATACCTATGGAACACTGCTAATCTCAGACAACAAAGTTGAAAGTTAAATCACTATATACAACCCTGAGATTCATTTTCTTGCAGGCATACTCAGTAAATACAAGAAAAACCATAGATTCAATGTAAGACTGCATCCAACAGGAGGGACACACAACCAATGTGCAAAAGACATCAAACAGTGCAAATACAAAATAAAAATAATCGTAATAAATAAATGAGCAATAACTACAAGAACATGCCAGGGTAAGTCCCATCAACCACTACCCTCTGTCTTCTCCAGGCAAGCCAATTCTGAATCCAAACAGCCAATTGACAGTGGATTATGTGCATCTTAATCTTCCAGATGAGTTTCCTCTTGTCAAATGCCTCACTAAAATCCATGTAGACAACATCCACAGCTCTACTTTCATCAATCAGCTCTGTCCTTGGTAAATATTGATGCAAAGTACTCATTTAAGACCTCACCTACATCCTCTGCCTCCAAGCACTTGTTCTCTCCTTCATCCTTGAGAGGTCATACCTGCCCCCTGGTTATTCTCTTGCTCTTGATCTATGTATAGAATGGCTTGGGATTCTCTTTAAACTTACTTGCCTATGGCTTTTCATGGCCCCTCCTGGCTCTTCCAATTCCTTTGTTGAGTTTTAGGCTCATTACCCAGCACCAGGTCCAGTATGACTCCTTTTCAATATCTACATATTGGTTTAAGAAACCCTAACCAATTCAGCCACACCTAAACCTCTTGCACTAAGGAGGTCCTAGTCCATGTTAGGGAAACTGAAGCCAACCACAACACCTCTGTTGTGTTTACATATTCCTTTTCTGCCTACATATCTGTTCTTCAATGTCACAGTGACTACTGGGAGTGTCTGTAGCACAATCCCATAAAAGTGAATGCACCTGTAAACTCAGTAGATGAACCCTCCATTATGTCCCATTGGAATGCAGCTGTGCTATTGTCCCTGATTAATAGTGGAACTCTCTCTTCGCTGAACATCTGCAATATGAATTACTCACCTATATACTATGTAAACCAAGCTGATCAATTTGTTCCTCTTGGTTTACATAGTATATAGGTGAGTAATTCAATTTCTTAATCTGTAAGGGGCATGAGTGACAACCCATAGTGGATTTTCCATGGAGATCAGAAGCAGAAAGAACAGATTAGGTACAACTCAAATATTTCCAGAATTAAGCATTGGTCAAACTTCAAAAACACTCCATAGTGTTGTCGAATGTCTTGATTGATTGCAATACTGGTCACTATATGACAAACTGAAACCTAGATGAATAATGAGTTCACAATTATATGTAACTAGAGAGCTGCACTCTTGATTTGAGTGCTATCAGGAAGCTCTTCACTTAGCAAGCCAGTTACTGAGAAAAGAATATGCTGTATGCTTATGGGGAGGACTGAAGATGCTGTAGAAGCAGTGTATTAAGAAATGCTGACAAAGCTATCACATTAATCAAATACTAAAGATGCTACACCTGTTGTCGTTGATCACTTTAACTTCTGCTGAAGTTATAAGTTTCCTCTTTACTACTTTCATCACCACCCAACAGCACCCTGTTTGTCTAACTATAGGTGATGAGAGAGATGAAACCAGACTCCAAAATTCATCATGGGCTTTCCATTTGCAATGAATAGCAAAGGTCCCGCCTGTTTCCAGTGGCTCCATTGGCTAATTAAATTATGGCTTATTCAAGAACTTCTATCAGGCAGGCAGCGGCTTTTGAACTCCGCTGGGATTAGAGATTGAGGAACGTAATTGCATCAACACTCAATATTAGACTGGATAAGAGGAAACGAGGTTGACAAGCAAATAAATGTGATCAGGACATTTTTGCTCATGGGGTAAATAGCAAGGGAAATCTTAATGAGTTCTGTGGGGCCCTGAGTGGCCAACAGTTTTGAAAACTGTATTTATTTTAAGGTCACTATTTTAATAACTTTATTGTTTATGTTATGTTTTGGCAAAAGTGAACACTTTTGTAGGATTTTTTGTTTGGTGTCCTGTATCACTCTACTGTTCAAATAAACTAACATTCTTTGGACAATATTGCCTGTTTTGATGTTTTGTCTTTGTATAACTACAAATGCAAGAAATCTAAATCAGTTAGCAATGTGTTTTCCTTTTTATTTCTGATGGCTTAAGTTCCTGCACATATCTTTAAGAGTTACCCTTCTAAGGTTCTGTGAGTGCTTCTTAAAAGCATTTCCTCTGTACAACTAAATCATTGTTCTCTCCATCTGCACAGTTATTTAATTGTAATCTTGATCCGCGGTAAATTTGCAGTCCTTAATCCGGTAAATAAACATTGTGGGGGTGTGAAGGGAGTTGTGGGGGAGAGGGTTATCAATATCCAGTGTCCCTTTCTGATAACCGCAGAGTGATTGATAGAGCCATTGCACAGAAACATGAGAAGTTGAACCTGCTGGCCTACTTGCTTAAGCTCAATCAGCTAGAATTCAATTCATGCTATTCATGTTCACTGGGAAAAAAAGGAACTGCCTAATGTGTACTGGGGGTGGAATTCTATTAAATATTACTGAATTACTCCTTTAATAAAACAATGTGTCCTTTAATCTGATTGCGCCTAGTAAACATGAGACCTTTCTGAATTCTTATAGCGCTATTTCCGGCACTTTTGCATTCAACTTTGCAGAAAGTTTTTGTGTAGATAGAAGTTTGGGTTTGCTTGTGGATAGCTAGGTAATTATTTGAAGGAGAAAAGATTATTCATCAACCATTGTACTCCTCTCGCAATATGTTGTCAGGAGAGTAGTAAAGCAGGCAACCAATGTTATTTTATCTGTTTTGCACAACAAAATAGCTAAGTTGCTGCCTCCATAGTCCACATTCATAGAGCATATATCGCATTAGTAACAAAAGAGTTCAAAACTGTTTATTGGTATTCAGGAAAACAGAAACAAAGTGCAATAAAAAGAGCGTGTCTTAGATTCTTTTAAAAATTATTTTACATTTGAGGACTGTTCCAAATTTCTCAATAATCTTCCTCAGGATCCTAGGTTTTCGGGTTTGTCCTCCTTCACCAATATATCTTCATGAAACCATCATTTTGCAAGGTTGAGTTATTTTGATTAAAATGAATCTCCAATTTTTCACTAAGTTATTTCTAACATCATTGAAAATATTTTTTGCACTTTGCACTTGTAGTTAATTTGAAAGTCTTTTCTCCTGGCTTTGCTGGAAGTGTTGACAGAAGATGCAGTTTGAGTTCCAAGAGGTGACAAGCTACAGCAACTCACCTACTTCATTTCTCTGTCCATTTAGAGTAAGCACACTGCTGTAGACAGGGAGAATCACATTTGAACTTGGTTCTGTATTCAGTCAATTTTCACATGTATATTTTGCATCAAGATGTGGAGAAGGGATCCTGGTTAATTTTCCCCTCTTGAATCTGGGAATATTGAATGGTCTCCCCCAAGGTCCTACAGCTATCCTGGCTGAAATATCCTTGCTTTCTAGACTTAGCACCAAACCTAACCAGGTAGTGGAATTCAGTCCAAGATTTTCAGCTATAAAAATAGTCTACAGTGTTACTGACTAATTTCTGAAAGGACTGGACTGAAACTGGACTGGACTGTAGGCCATGCCATTAGATGGTAACATTCTGCTTTGTGAATCAGCTTCTCAAATGGGATATATCCCAAATAGATTTTCCTACACGCAGAGAGGAAAATAGTTGGGCGGCAAGCAACAGAAGAGCATTTTTGGTCACATTCCATTGGGTAATATTAAAGCCCCTACATACTCAAAAAAAAAGACGGACGTAATCTGAAAAATTCAAACAAAAATAAACGAGAAGTCCCTGTATAATTGACTGAGTACAAAGGAACCTCTGAAACTAAAATATAAATATGAACTGAAAGGAAATAAATGAAGTACCGGCATGAATGACACATGAACTCAATATTTAATGTTTCTATAAATAGAAAATATTTTCCTTATCACTTTCTGGAAGTTGATTACAAGACCAGCTTGGTTGTGTTGTACCCATAACAGGACATATATCTTGTACCAACTACTAGAGAGTTAAAAATATAAAATGTGATCTTGATCATGACTACAGGAACTATATTACAGCCATTTTTCTCGGCCAACTTTTGCACTAGGGTTCTGAAGGTCTGAAAGTGAGGTTGTTCACTTCATGGCTGGTAATGAACACCATCCCTGGCGCCCACCCCTCCTGCCAATCCAGCAGCCACTGCCTTTGCCAATATGCTGCCCAATTATCCATTATTAATAGATGAGATTGGAGGGGTGAAGTTGAGCTACATATTTGTGGTGTGGAGCCATTACTCCACCTGAGCCTCATCCTGGTTTCATTAACATAATCTCTATTAACACCCAGCCCTCATCTAAAGCTATCCACTCTGTCCGCAGGTAGTACTTGGCACTTTGTCACATGACCTTACACCTTCAATTGAACCACATAGTCAAAGAATTTTTTCCATTGTATAACTGGAAATTTTGTGTTTAAAAATACGCCACTTCAAACAAGCACCTTTCATTCTTGCATTGCTCACAGGTCAATTTTTAATTCCAGAAGGAAGGGGCATTGGTAATGCTTTATGATTGTCACATGTGCCAGGATATATGGAGGGGCGACTACTCGCATGTCCACATACCGTTTTGTAATAAGGTCTGCTTGATAGCAATCAGCAGGCAGTCTCCCCTTTCCCTACTCATATGTATGATGGCTCCAAATGACAGCAGGTTACTTAATTCAGAGCAGGGTTCAAACCTGGCTTGTGTCACTCAGCCTCTCACAGGATGAAAAGAATGGACTCTTAGAATATATTTGTATTTGTTTAAATTACCATGAAAATGATACTAATCAAAAAACATGAAACTGAAGCTGAAATGGTGGTGCCTTTTTGTTAGGTGCATAGAACAGTCTGGTTGCTATGACAATAGACAGTTGGGCCTCCACATAGGAGGTCCAGTTTGAATACTAATTGCAACTGATTCTCCCTTGTTTCGCTGACCTTTGGCAGCTCAGACACTCCCTCTGGTGACTGAACCTGCAATGTAATACACAATCTTAAAATAATAAACTGTAGATTCTGGAAATCTAAAACAAAAACAAAGTCAGAGTTGAGTCTGTTTCTCTTCCCGCAGATGCTGCCTGATCCGCTGGTATTTCCAGCACTTTTTGTTGTCATTGTACCACATAGCTTGGGCCACCTAAGTTTTAGATCCAGTACTCAAATTTTGGATAAACATAGTCCATTGTGAAATTTTATTACCATCTTGTTCCAGTACTGTATTCCTGCCTTCCAATTGCCATGTATCTCTGCTAACTGGAATAGCATTCCTGTCAGATTTTGAGTCAAAAGATGACCAAATCAAAATTACTTGCAAAAGAATATAGATCTCCACTCTGCTCAAACAAGGGAAATCCACATTTTTCTTTTTTCTGATTTGGCTGTCATACACACTGATAATGTAACTGTGGCTTTATGTAAGATCAGTTTTAGTCGCAATTACTTGCTAGCAAGTTCTAGGACGTGTCATTGGTAAAAATGAGAAGGCACTAGATGGCTTAGTGGGTTTAAAATTGGGCACATTCCCAGCACCCTGTATCTAGGGTGTATTAGGAAGCAAGGTGGAGGTTACAGAAACATTTACCAAGACTTTAATCTTTATAGGCCACAAGTGAGATACCAAATGACTGGAGAACAGCACATATGCTATCTTTATTCAAAAAGGGCTGCAGGATTAGGCAGGTAATTAAACAGCTGTGAGCTTAATGATAGTGATAGGGAATTTATTCAAATATAGTCAGCACAATTTTGTTAGGAGTAAATCAGCTTTGGTCGATTTGATTTAATTTGTTGAAGAGGTAATAAAATGTAGCAATGAGAGTTATATGGTTAATGTCATTTGATTGGTCTTCAGAAAGGTCTTTGACGAGGACCCACATGTGAAACTAGTGCAAGAGTTGGAGCCAATGGGATTTGATAAAATTTGGAAAATTAGGTACAACATTGGCTTGGTATAACAAAGTGGAAGTGTTGTTTTTGTGATTGGAAGTCTGTGACCAGTGTTGTGCCAGAAGTGTTGGGATTTCTACCTTTTGTGGATCCTGGAATAAGCTCTCAATTACATTGGATGATTTGTTTTCCTGAAAATCTTTGTCATGAATTTCTTGACCATTGAGTATTCCTCATTAGATTTCCTGTGTGTGATGTACCATCAATAACTCTCAGAGACTGGAAGTGAACGATAGGCTTTTATTAGCAGCAAAAGGGAACACGACATCTCGGTGACTGAGGGAGGAGCAGTGCCCCAATCGCCTTTATCCAGGGGTCTGTGGGAGGAGCCACAGGAGCAGTCAGCAGAGGGGTGTGTCCAGACAGGTATTCATAGTTTACTGCAGTGTGGATATAACATTTTTGTAGCATCTCACAAACAAGAGACTCTTTCAAAGAAACTTAAAACTGATGGAGAACATAATATGTCTAGTCCCTCCTTATGGTTAGAAACCCAGCAATTGTATTATATACAAGATCCCACAAACAGCAAGTTAATTAAGGCCAGATATATTGATGCAGTGATTTTGTGTGGGTTATAAGTATTGGTCAGGACTGACAACAGCTCCTCTGTTCTTTACGTTAATGTTATGACTTAATTGTCTTCTCAGAGAGTGGAGAGATCTTTGGTTTGCTTTGATCGGCATCTCCATTTGTGGAACATTCCCTCATCCAAATTGGAAATGTTGTTGTTGCTCCAAAATCTTTGTGTGTCCCATCTAGTGAACATCAGTGCAAATGAACAGTAGTGGTTCTACATTGTAACACCCCCCCCCCCCCACTCTCTCAAAGGAAACAAGAAATGCACTGCAAGCATAGCCGTCATTTAACAACGGACCCATGAAATTTCTTTCAGAGAATGTCCAGAATGTCCTGAATTATAATAGACTGTGTTCCACTTCTGAGAAGGCTAAGGGGTGAAGAACTTTGATCAAGAACTTTGAAAGACATTGACAGAGTTTTCAGGAAATCAACCTTGCCTTTGGTTGACACACTTCTTTCAGATCACCCCTCAATCCTTGACATTCCAGAGAAAAAATTCCATGTTTGTTCAATTTGTCCTTATGGTAAGTACTATCTAACCCAGCCAACCTTTTGTGAATACTCTTTCCAAAGCCTCCTCTAAACCAGTGACCAGAACAGAAAACCAAATATGCTGTAACCTTAACAAAGTTTTATACGCCTGCAATATGACTTGTCAACTTTTATACGCAGTGCCCTGGCTAGTGAAGGTAAATATGTTGTATGTCTTCTTTATCAACCTTCCTCATTATGTTCAAGTTCAAGTTTATTGTTATTCAAATATACACGTGTATACAGTTAAACAAAGCAATGTTCCTCAGGGATCAAAGTGTAAAGCAGAATACATATATCACACAAGGCACATAAAATAATATTAACACAATAATATTCACAGTTAAAATATAATATCCTGTACATGTAAAAGTTGACATAAATGACATATAGTTAAATATTACTGCTTCTGGCGCTGTCATAAACAACGTGTACTGGGTGGTAGCAGGGTGTTCAGAAGTCTCACAGCCTGGGGGAAGAAGCTGTTACCCAGTCTAGCAGTCCTTGGTCTTATACATGGTACCTCTGCCTGATGGTAGGAGGTCAATGAGATTGTGGGACAGATGAGAGGGTTCTTTGACAATGCTGAGAGTTCTGAAAACATAATGCTTCTCGTATACAGTATGTCGTGGGTGGGAGAGAAACTTCAATCATTCTCTTAGCTGTCCCTCATAACCCATTCCAGAGTTTTGCCATCAGATGCCTTGCAACTACCATACTAGAAAGTGGACTGCTTCTTTCAATAGATGCTGCCTGACCTGCTGAGTTCATCCAGCTTTCTTGTACCTCATTCTAGAAAGTGATATGACTGGTCAGGACACTGTCGATGGTGGTCCAGTAGAATGTGGTTAGAATGGGGGAGGGGAGACTGGCTCACCTCTGTCTCTTCAGGAAGTGGAGCCACTGCTGTGCTTTCTTGACTAAGGAGGTGGCATTGAGGAACCAGGTGAGATCATCTGTAATGTGTGCTGCAAGAAACTTCGAGCTCCTGACTCTCTCCATGGAGGAGCCATTGATGTGAGGTAGGGAGTGATCAGCCTGCACCTTCCTGAAGTCCATGTTGAGACTCAAGTTGTGTTAGCACCGGTCCATAAGCCGCTCTTCCTCCTTTCAGTAAACCAAATCATCAGTGTTGCTGATGGGGCCCATCACTGTCGTGTCATTAGCAACCTTAATAATGTAGTTAGAACTGGATCTAGCAGTGCAGTCAGGTGTTAGCACCATGAACAGCAGTGGATTGAGGATGCAGCCCTGGAGACGACAGTGCTCAGTGCAATGGAGTTAGCGATGATGCTGCCAACATGGACTGTCTGATATCTCTCAATTAATTCCAAGATCCAGTTACAGAGGAAGGTGTTGAGACCCAACAAGAACAACTTACCCCACCAGCTTCTGAGGAATGTTTGTATTGAACACTAAACTGAAGTTGATAAACTGCATTCAGATACAGGAGGTGCCATTCTCCATGGGGAACTGAACTAAGTGGAGGCCAGAGGCTTTTGTATCATTGGAGGACTGATTCAGGAATGGTAGTGGTCCAGTGTAGTGGGAAGGTAGAATTTAATGCAGTTCATGACCAGCTGCATAAGGCACTTCCTTATTATTATGGTCAGTTTCGTTAGACAGTAACCATTAAGGCAGGTTACCATTTGTCTCTCGGACACTGGGATGATGGTGGTGGCCTTGAAGTCTGCAGGGACAGTAGACAGTTTCAGTGAGATGTTAAAGATGTCCATGAGCACATCTGTTAGCTGGGCCACAGAGTTTCTCAGCACCTGACCGGCTATGTTGTCAGGCCCCACAGCTTGGGTGAACCATGACTAGACACAGTGCCTCCCCTCAGTGGGGAGGGAGGCCGTCCTTGCCGGTACATCGTTCAGTGCATCAAACCATGCGTGGAAGACATTCAACCTGTCAAGAGGGGAGGCATTGCTGTCATTGATGCTATCATTGGTTAACGTGCATTGACTGGAGTTTTTTGAAAAGAATGATTATATGAGTAATTACAGCACTGCAAAATTCTGAACTTTCAGGAGAGAGGGAAAATTGGAGGCAAAAAGCAAAATCTTTGAGGTAATGCAGATGGCAACGTTGCTTTCCAACATTTATCACTGTCTTTGAGGTTGGAGGTGTCACGCTTAATGACAATATTTTAGGAAGTTTTAACACAAGATGATGAAAGCTCCTGTCTTACTGGGTGTTCTTCAACACTCTAGCTGTGCTGTGAAACCAGTATCAAACCGTACATCGTTCCAGCAAAGAGCTGAGACATTCTTTGGGAAGAGGATTATAATGTTATTACTTATGGATAAGACAGCTGTATGCTGTCAGAATGAAGTTTAAGTACACAGAGACTGAAATTGCCTGTGTGGACATTTATTTATTTTGGTAGATTAGTTCTGCAGAAACTCTGGGTAACTTGAGATTCAAATAGAAACAAAAATTACTAACAGCGTAAAATACAGCTGGGAACATACAAAGCTGCATTCCTACATTTTGTATTTTTTTACACTATTTGTGCATCGCTGGTAAGGTCAATATTTATTACTTATCACCTTTTGAGAAATGAGATTGAACCCTCTTTTTGACTGACTGAAGTGCACCTGGTAAAGATAATCTCACCATGCTTTTGGTTAGGTAGCTGCAGGATTTTGACTCCTGCAGTCTGTACGATGTAAATTAATCACAGATATGACCGGCAGATATACAACATGCAAACTGTTTACAAAAAACAAGAAGCAAAGATCAGCATACGCTACTGGCTCTCACACTTCCAGTGTAGTATCAAACAATCTGTTGATGGAACTTGTCGGTTTGTGCAGCCTTTGTGGGATGAATAATTGTTGACATTTTAGGGCAGTGCTGAGAGTGCAGAGGGAAAATAGCCAGTATAAAGAGGAGCAGGGTGAGGGCCAGTCAGTGATTGGTGGACTGAGGAGGGACGAAGGATGACAGGCTGATTGAGCCAGGTAGAGGAAGATGAAGAGAGAAGTTAGGAGACAGAGGCAAATGGATGTTAGTTGGATGGATGGATGGAGACAGCTTGAGAGAGGGGAGGGTGAAACTACATGTGAATCTTTGCCTTATCTGGAGGGGATATTTGAGTTCTTGGAAGGTAGAGAGGGCAGTGAATATCCAAGGGATCAGAATCAGGTTTATTGTCACTGACGTACATTTACTGTATGCTGTGAAATTTGTTTTGTGGTAGTAGCACAATGCAATGTATCAAAACAATTCCTAAAGGTTAAAAAAGAAATATAAAAAATAAATAAGCAGCACAAAAAGAGTACAAAAAAGAGCATTAAAAGAGAGCAAAATGTGGGGTATAAAGTGAGTCATAGTGATGAAATGCTTTGAGAGGTTGGTAATGAACTCCTGCCTCAGCAAGGACCTGGACCCATTGCAATTTGCCTATCACCACAATAGGTCAATGGCAGATGCAATCTCAATGGCTCTCTGTGTGGCTTTAGACCACCTGGACAACAGAAACACCTATGCCAGGATGCTGTTCATTGACTATAGCTCAGCATTTAATAATATCACCATCTCCTACCTACCTAGCTCCAAGAACAGTAATGACGTATGCCACGTATGACAGTTCGACTCAGCTGAAACAGATATTGACCCTTGGCCCATCCTCCCAGATCCTCGCCCCGGTTGTCTGATATCTTGAGAAACAGATCTGGCAAGCCCTGAGCACTAGCCTACTCCAGCAGTGACACCTGACAACCGCAAGTATGTGTTGGCATCCTGGAGTAGATAGAATTTGTTGCAAATAACAAAAAGCACAGGCAGAAGTGTAATGCACAACCATTGTGACCTTTACTGAAAGTAAGGTTTCCTTCTATATGTTATTCCTTGTTTAATAACGTTATCTCTTCCTTGACATGGTATCTGAATGGCATTTTCTCTTAGCAATGACAGGGCTAAAGGAATATGCTTCAGGCCTTTCAGTTAATTTTCATTTACCTTAATAATAACTTGGGGCAATTCGATCTCTTTATTTCATTATTAGGATGGAAGCATAGCTATGTTGCGAAAGTCTGGGTGAGAAGAGCAAGTCAAAACTCTGTCCCTTAACTCTCCATTAAAAGCCCATTGCTGTTTTCATATGCTGTGCCACAGAATCCTTCCAAGTGAAAGCCAAATATTGCAATTTATTTACTTTCCCCCTGTGTGGTGAACTATGTGCCTGTCGGGACACGCCCCTGCTGACTGCTCCTGTGGCTCCTCCCACAGGCCCCTGTATAAAGGAGACCTGCGGCCTGATGCTCGGCCTCAGTCTCCAAGACCTTGTATGATAGACACTCACTCCTGGTTCCTTCTTCCAGTCAATAAAAGCCGATATCTCGCCTACGTCTCAGTGTGAGTTATTGATGGTGCATCACCCTGGTTATTTCTTCTTTTTCTTCTTAAGGGTTTATTTCTTGTTGAACGTGTTGACTGACTGCTGCCCAATTTAGTCATTAGCTATGTGAAGCCACGGACAATGAGAGTGTCAGTCTATACCTCAGTATGGGAACTTAGTTCAAATCTGTCTTGTAATATCTATATGTGTGCACCAGTTACCAACTGAAAGCAGTGAGGGAGTGTGCCCTTGTCATCACCTCAGTGTTTATAACCGAGCCAGCACTCAGTCAACATTCATTCATGTAGAGCTACTTGAGTCCAATGTCAGTGGGTATCTGGCATCCACAGAATGGGAACACAGAGCCAGTCAACTCCTTGGCAAGAAAAGTGAAAATGGGAATAGTTGCCTGTAAACAAAAGGACAGCACATGGTAACAGTACATTCCAGCTCAATTAACGTCTACCATTGAATCTTATTTCATATCAGTTCTGAGTTACAGAAGATCTCAATAGACTTTGATCCAACAACGTTCGCTGTGGGTGGCCTTTAATTCATTCAAATAAACAGAGATCAAGGGCAGGGAAACAAAACATTCAGGCGGTGTTTTTTGTGGAATTGTGGCTTTGAAATATCCAGTCTGTCACTCAGTCCTTTAAAACTCACGAAGCATGCTGTTGTATTTAAGTACTGATGTCTTTATGTGTAGCATTGTTTATTAACAGGAGCCTGTTACAGCAAGCTGATGATGTCAGATGCTTTGTATGTTAGTGGTAGAGCATAGTCAAAATGTAGTTCAAAGGGGAAAAAGCTTGCTCTATGTTGACAATATCATGTTATGCCTGCAGTGGGACATAATACAGATGGTGACCCCTTGTCTGATACTGCCTCAGATACTAGCTTTCAGAATCTGCACTGGGCCTTGGAAGCAGTGAGGTGAACGCTTTGCTTTCTTTATGTTGGCAACTGTTGCAAATGGTTTCCCGTCCATTAATTTGGAGCGCACTACTGATGCCCTTGCAGTCAGGTTTAGTTGCAGATATCTTCCCCAACCCCATTTTGTCCATTGTATATGTTATTTATATTTATGTCAGCTTCCAGCTGATGGTTCCTATACAGAGTATAGAGCACAAAAGCAGATGCAACAGTCCAATTGTCTGTGCCGATGATGTTGCCTGCATTTGGCCCAAAAACTTTTTCAATCCCCATATCTGTCCAAATGTCTTCAAAATAATGTAAATATATCTCTAGTAAGTACTTCAAAGTAAATTTTATTATCAAAGTACATATATGACACCATATACAACCCTGAGATTCCTTTTCTTGTGGGCATACTCAATAAATCTATAGAATAATGACTATAACAGAATCAATGAAAAATTTCCCAACTGGGATGCTCAACCAAAGTGCAGAAGTCAACAAGCTACGTAAATACAAAAAGAAGAAATGCTAATAATAAATAAAAAACAATAAATATTGAGAACATGAGATGAAGAGCCCTTGAATATTAGTTAATTGGTTGTAGGAACCTTTCAATGTGGGGCAAGTGAAGTTGAGAGAAGTCATCCCCTTTGGTTCAAGATCCTGATGAGTGAGAGGTAGTGACTGTTCCTGAAGCAAGTGGTGTGAGTCCTGAGGCTTCTATACTTTCTTTCTGATGGCAGCAGCAAGAAGAGAGCATGTAGGGCCCCTGATGATGGATGCTTCTTTTCTGTGACAATGTTTCACGTAGATGTGGTCACTGGCTGGGAGGGGTTTTCCCATGATGGACTGGACTGGTTAGGGTTTTCCATTCAAGGGCATCGGTGTTTCAATACCAGGCTGTGATGCAACCAGTCAATATACTCTCCTCTACACATCTACGCAAGTTTGTCAAAGTTTTAGATGGCATGCTGAATCTCCGCAAACTCCTAAGGAAGTAGAGGCACTGCTGTGCTTTCTTTGTAATTGCACCTATATGCTGGGTCCAGGACAGATCCTCAGAAATAATAATAAAGAGGAACTTAAAGTAAATATATTTATTGAATACTTCATACAAATGGCAACTACTTGCATTTATGTAATTCCTTTATACAGAAGATTGTCCCAAAAGTATTTCACAGAAGCATTACTAACCAAAATAGATGCTAAGCTAAATAATAGATTAACTTGGGGGTGAAAGGTTCTGGGCATAGACGAGAGTGCAGATCTGAGCAAATAATTGAATCATTATGATCGTATTAAATGGTGAACCAGACACGAGACCAGATTGTCTACTCCTGCTTCTAATTCCTGTGTTCATAATAATTAGGGGTAAACATTTACCCTCAGTGGAAATTCATGAGCATATCACTTGAGAAATAGAAGAAATAAGGCAAAATATGCAAAATTGACTGAGGGTCACCATCAGTGGTACAACAGTCCAACAATAAAATTCAAGTCATCAATAAGCTGTGGCCCCGTGTATGGGCAGTCCCACCGGTGTTATGTAAAAACAGTGGAATCCAGTTAATTTGCTTATTAGTTGATTGGTGCAGCCACTCAGTTGGGACAACTCTTAAAGAACGAAAACTAATTGAGACAATCGCTCGGATTCCCCTAATTTATTTGGGGCACTATGGTGCTTAATTGGGACAGGAAGCTGCTGGTAAGGAATTTCTAATCAGCATCAGTCACATTCACTTGTGTGGCCGTTAGACATAATTAAAGCAGTTTTTAACTAGCACCAGTCGCGTTTGTTTGAGTTCAAATTGCACTGTTTTCTGTTTTTTGTCACTGATAGGGGTGAGAAATAAGCAATGAGACAATTCAGAACTGTTTTGCTTTCCACAGTTCAAGCATTCAGGTTTCGAGTTGCCTGAAACGGCCAGGAGTGAAAGTGAAATGATCTCACATCTTCAAGAATTCTTTTTATTTATTTATTAATTTTTAAGAAAATTACAAAGAATAAATGTAATGAAAAATTAGTAAGAAAAAGAAAAATAATATTAATCCTCCCCCCTCCCCTTAACCCTCATCTAAAGAAAGAAAAAAAAGAAAGAAGAAAAAGATTGCCTGGATATCGGAGGATTCCCACATGCTCCATGGATTTCAAAATAATTTTAATATCTATTTTTACTTTCCCCAATTACTTTATAATTTTATCTTCAAAGGACCTATATATTTAATCCCATCTTTTGTAGGTATGGGAGCCAAATTTTCAAAAATATATCATATTCATTTCTTAGATTATATGTAATTTTTTAAGTGGAATACAATGGAATATATTTCATTATTCCAATGATCCATAGTTAAATATAAATCAGATTTCCAAGTAACTGCGATAACTTTTTTTAGCTACTGCCAATGCAATTTTTATAAATTTTTTCTGATACTTATTCAATTTAAGTTTCGGTATTGTCCCTTCAATATCTCCTAATAAAAATAATATTGGACTATGTGGGAGTTGTACTCCAGTAATTTGTTCCAATAAAAGTCTTAGATTTATCCAAAATGGTTGAATTTTAAAACAAGACCAAGTAGAATGTAAAAAAGTACCAATTTCTTGATTACATCGAAAACATTGGTCAGACATATTTGATGTTAATCTATTTTCTGTGGTGTTATATATAATTGATGTAAAAAATTATATTGTATTAATCTAAGTCGAACATTTATTGTATTTATCATACTTTCAGAACATAATCTTGACCAACTTTTTCCATCAATTTTAACATTCAAATCAGATTCCCATTTTTGTCTTGATTTATGAATTCCAGATTCAATTGTCTGTTTTTGAATCAAATTGTACATACAAGATGTAGATTTTTAAATTTTTTTGAATTAATATTTCTATTTCACTAGGTTTTGGCATCAACATTGTTTGACCCAGCTTTTCTCGTAATTAAGCCTTTAATTGAAATTAACAGAAAAGAGTGTTGTTTGATATTTTATATTTATTTTTTAATTGATCAAACGACATCAATATACCTCCTTCAAAACAATCACCTATATATTTAATCCCCTTTTGGAACCAATTATGTAAAAGTTCTTTTTGCTAATAAAGATTTCTTTATCTCATCGTCCATATTTACCTTATTCCATAAATCAATCAAGTGTCTTAATATAGGAGATTCTTTTTTTCCCCATATCCATTTGGATTCCCACTTATATATAAAATCTTCTGGTATGTTTTCTCCTATCTTATCTAATTCTATTCTAATCCATGCCGGGTTTTTTTTCATCAAAAAAAGATGCAATAAATCTAAGTTGATTTGCTTTATAATAATTCTTAAAATTTGGAAGTTGTAACCCTCCTAAATCAAATTTACATGTCAATTTTTCCAATGATATTCTTGACATCTTTCCTTTCCAAAGAAATTTCCTTACATATTTATTCAGTTCTTGAAAAAACTTCTGAGGTAATTGTATTGATAAAGTTTGGAATAAATATTGCAATCTAGGAAATATATTCATTTTTACAGCATTAACTCTACCTATTAATGTTCTTGATAACATCATCCATTTATCAAGATCCTCTTTTATTTTTTTTAATAATGGCAAATAATTTTGTTTATATAAATTTTTTACATCATTATCAACTCTAATACCTAAATATTTTATCCCATTTATTGACCATCGAAATTGAGTTACTAATCAACATTGATTATAATTTCCTTTGGTAACGGGTAAAATTTCACTTTTATCCCAATTTACTTCATACCCTGATACTTTCCCATATTCTTCCAATCTAAAAGATAATCTTTGCAAAGATTGCAATGGGTTTGTTAAATAAATCAAAACATCATCAGCAAATAAATTAATCTTATATTCTTCTTGATTAACTCTAAAGCTCCCAATTCTAATTAATTCAGCTAATGGTTCTATTGCCAATACAAATAAAGCAGGTGATAATGGGCAGCCTTGTCTAGTTGACCTCTTTAAGCAAAATGGTGTTGAAATCTGACCATTTGTAACTACTTTAGCTTGAGGATCAGTATTTGTTTTAATCCATTGTATAAAAGATTTTCCTAACTCATATTTTTCCAATACCTTAAATAAAAAATCCCATTCCAATCTATCAAATGCTTTTTCTGCATCCAAAGCAACTGCCACTAAGTAACTTGGTTATATTATCCATTGATTGTCTGTTTTTAATAAAACCTGTTTGATCCATATGTATTAATTTTGGTAAATATTTAGATATTCTATTAGATAAAATTTTTGCTATTATTTTATAATCTGTATTCAACAAAGAAATAGGTCCATATGATGTTGGTTTTAAAGGATCTCTATTTTTTTTGGCAATACAGTTATGATCACTATTAAAAAAGATTGTGGGAGTTTATGCATTCTTTCCACTTGATATATTAATTCCATAAAAGGAGGAATTACTAAATCTTTAAATTTTTTTATAAAATTCAGGAGGAAAAGCATCTTCACCTGGGGATTTATTACTCTGAAGTGATCCTAAAGCTTCTTTAACCTCTTTTAATGTAAAGGGCCTATCTAATCCTTTCTGTTCTTCCAAATTTAGTTTTGGAAGGGTTATTTGTGATAAAAATTTATCTATTTCAGCAATCTTATTTTGTGATTCTGATTGATATAGTTCAGTGTAAATTTTTTTAAAAAGTTTCATTAATTTCTAAAGGTTTATAAGTAACCTTATTTACACTTGTTCTAATTGCATTTATTGTTTTAGAAGCCTGTACTGTTTTCAACTGCCAAGCAAGAATCTTAGGTGATCTTTCACCTACTTCGTAATATTTCTGTTTAGTTCTCATACTTACTTTTTCTGTACGATATGTCTGGAGTGTATTATATTGTAATTTTTTATTAACAAGTTCTGTTTGTTTTTCTTCTGTCATATATCTTTGAGATTCTTTTTCTAACTTTATGATATCTTTTTCCATTTGATCTATTTCTGCCATGTATTCCTTCTTAATTTTAGATGTATAACTTATAATCTGACCCCTTAAATATGCTTTCATTGCTTCCCATAATACAATTTTATCCTCAACTGAATGTAAATTTGTATCCAAAAAAAATTGAATCTGTTTTTTCATAAAATCACAAAAATCTTGACGTTTTAATAAAATTGAATTAAATCTCCATCTATAGATCGATTCCTCCTTATCCATCATTATCATCGTCATTATCAAGGGGGAATGATCTGACAATATTCTTGCTTTATATTCCACACTTTTCACTTTATCCTGAATATTTTTTGATAATAAAAAAAATCAATCCTTGAGTAAGTTTTATGTCTATTTGAATAAAATGAATAATCTCTTTCTCTTGGATTAATTTTTCTCCATATATCAATCAGGTTTAAATCTTTCATTAATGATAAAGTTAGTTTTATTACTTTTGATATTGTAGCAACTTTAGTTGACCTATCCAAAACTGGATCTAAACAAAAATTAAAATCTCCACCTATTAATATTTTATCATGTGCATCAGCCAAGTTCAAAAAAACTTCTTGTATGAATTTTGCATCATTTTCATTTGGTGCATAAATGTTCACAAAAGTCCATAATTCTGAAAAAATTTATAATCACATATTGTAGCGGTGTGACACAGAGTCGGTAACTGCAGTCGAAGGAAAAAACTTTATTCAAAATCCTCAGCCTCCCTTTTAAGCCTCCCTCAACCTGCCCCCCGTGGTGCAAAGGCTCCAAAGCTCTGTGCTCGCAAACCCCCGTAGGCTATCTAATTGTGAGCCGGTTCGGATGTGCCAGGAAATGGGTCGCCACATAACCCCTCCCACCCCCCAGAACCGGCGATACACCCCCCAATGTCCACAGTCTGGGCCGGAACCTGCTTGGGAGGTCAGCCTCTGTGCCGAGGTGCCGGAAACTCGGCCGGTTGCGCCAGGTCCACATGGGCTGGTTTGAGGCGGTCCACCGTGAAAACCTCCTCTTTCCTCCCAACGTCCAGCACGAACGTGGACCCGTTGTTCCGGAGCACCATAAACAGCCCCTCGTATGGCCGCTGCAGCGGTGGCCGATGCCCGCCCCTTCGTACAAACACAAACTTACAGTTCTGCAGGTCTTTGGGTACGCAGGTCGGGTTCCGCCCGTACTGTGAAGTGGGTATGGGGGCCAGGTTACCGAGCTTCTCACGTAGTCTGCCCAGGACTGCTGCAGGATCTTCCTCTTGCCCCCGTGGGGCTGGTAGGAACTCCCCGGGGACGACCAAGGGCGCGCCGTATACCAACTCGGCCGACGAGGCGTGCAGGTCGTCCTTGGGTGCTGTGCAGATGCCGAGTAGGACCCAGGGAAGCTCGTCTGCCCAGTTGGCTCCTCTCAGGCGGGCCATGAGGGCCGACTTCAGGTGACAGTGGAAACGCTCCACTAGCCTGTTCGACTGTGGGTGGTAGGCAGTTGTGTGGTGCAGCTGAGTCCCCAAAAGGCTGGCCATAGCTGACCACAGGCTGGAGGTGAACTGGGCGCCTCTGTCGGAGGTAATGTGGGCCAGTACACCAAAGCGAGATATCCAGGTGGTGATCAGGGCTCGGGCGCAAGATTCGGAGGTGGTGTCGGTGAGCGGGACCGCCTCTGGCCATCTTGTGAACTGGTCCACGATAGTCAGGAGGTGCCGCTCTCCTCGCGACACTGGCAGGGGGCCCACGATATCCACATGAATGTGGTCGGAACGCCGGTGGGCGGGATGGAACTGCTGCGGTGGGGCTTTGGTGTGCCGCTGCACCTTGGCCGTCTGGCAGTGCATGCACGTTTTGGCCCATTCACTGACCTGTTTGCGGAGTCCGTGCCAAACGAACCTGCTGGAAACCATCCGGACAGTCGTCCAGATGGAGGGATGCGCCAAGTAATGAATGGAGTCGAAAACACGGCGCCGCCAGGCTGTCAGGACGATGGGACGGGGCTGGCCAGTGGCGACGTCACAGAGTAGGGTCCTCTCACCCGGGCCTACGGGGAGGTCCTGGAGCTGCAAACCAGAGACTGCGGTTCTGTAGCTCGGAATCTCCTCATCCGCCTGCTGTGCCTCTGCCAGTGCCTCAAAGTCTACCCCTTGGGAAAGGGCATGAATGGTAGGGCGAGAGAGCGCATCCGCCACGACATTGTCCTTACTCGAGACGTGCTGGACATCCGTCGTGTATTCAGAGATGTAGGACAGATGGCGCTGCTGGCGGGACAACCAGGGGTCGGATGCTTTTGTAAACGCAAAGGTAAGCAGTTTGTGGTCCGTGAACGCGGTGAAGGGCTGACCTTCTAGGAAGTACCTGAAATGCCGGATTGCCAGGTAGAGCGCCAACAGTTCCCGGTCGAAAGCACTGTACTTGAGCTCGGGTGGCCGCAGGTGTTTGCTGAAAAACGCCAGGGATTGCCAGCGACCTGCGATGAGTTGCTCCAGCACCCCACCGACTGCCGTGTTAGATGCGTCCACTGTGAGGGCGGTAGGGGCGTCCATTCTGGGATGTACTAGCATTGCGGCGATCGCCAAAGCTTCCTTCGTTTGAACGAAAGCGGCGGCGGACTCCTCGTCCCAGGTAATGTCCTTGCTCGGACCCGACATCAGGGCGAACAGGGGGCGCATGATCCGGGCAGCTGAAGGGAGGAAGCGGTGGTAGAAATTGACCATACCTACGAATTCCTGAAGGCCTTTGATCGTGGTGGGTCGGGGGAAGTGGCGGACCACATCTACCTTAGCTGGCAGAGGGGTTGCCCCGTCTTCAGTAATCCTGTGGCCCAGGAAGTCAATGGTATCGAGTCCGAACTGGCATTTGGCGGGGTTGATTGTAAGACCGTACTCACTCAGTCAGGCGCAGAGTTGACGGAGGTGGGACAGATGCTCCTGACGACTGCTGCTGGTTATGAGGATGTCGTCCAAATAGATGAATGCGAAGTCCAGGTCCCGTCCCACTGCGTCCATTAACCGCTGGAACGTCTGTGCGGCATTCTTCAGGCCGAACGGCATGCGGAGGAACTCGAAAAGGCCAAACGGGGTGATGAGAGCCGTTTTGGGGACGTCGTCAGGATGCATCGGGATTTGATGGTACCCTCGGACAAGGTCGACCTTGGAGAAGATCCGGGCGCCGTGCAGGTTTGCCGCAAAGTCCTGAAAGTGCGGCACAGGGTAGTGGTCCGGTGTGGTAGCCTCGTTCAGCCTGCGGTAGTCGCTGCACGGTCTCCAGCCCCCCGTCGCTTTGGGCACCATGTGCAGGGGGGAGGCCCATGGGCTGTAGGACCGCCGGATGATCCCCAATTCCTCCATCCTCTGGAACTCCTCCTTCGCCAGTCGGAGCTTGTCCGGGGGAAGCCGCCGAGCGCGGGCGTGGAGGGGTGGTCCCTGGGTCGGGATGTGGTGCTGTACGCCATGTCGGGGCATGGCCACTGTGAACTGCGGTGCCAGAACCGATGGGAAATCCGCCAGGACCCTGGTGAAGCGTGATGGAGCCGAGGTGAGGGGCTGGCAACTGGGCTGCACCCAGGGAGAATGTCTGAAAGGTCTCGGCGTGTACCAGTCTCTTCCTGGGCAGGTCGACCAGTCGGCTGTGAGCCCGCAAAAAATCCGCACCCAGAAGCGGTTGGGCTATGGCGGCCAATGTGAAGTCCCACGTGAACTGGTTGGAGCCGAACTGTAGCTGCACCTGACGGGTGCCATAGGTCCTTACTGTGCTGCCGTTCACGGCCCTCAGGGGGGGTCCCGGTGCCCTGCTGCGGGTGTCGTAACTCGTCGGAGGTAAAACGCTGATCTCGGCACCAGTATCGACCAAAAACCGGCGTCCCGACCTTCTATCCCACACATGCAGGAGGCTATCCTGATGGCCAGCCGCTGTAGCCATCAGCGGCAGCTGGCCCTGGCGTTTCCCGAGAACTTGCAGGGCGGGCGACAACGGCGGGCTTCTGCGCCCCACCGCTGGTGGTAGAAGCACCAGTGTTCCTTGGGCCAGGTGTTGGCGGGCTCTGCAGCCGGGCCTGGACTGGTTTGCTGCTGGGAGCGGGGCTGGGTGATCTGTGCGATGGACGCCCCGTTCACCTTTTCAGCTTTCCACAGCAAGTCCGCCCGGGCTGCCACCTTCCGGGGGTCACTGAAATCCGCGTCGGACAGCAGCAGGCGTATGTCCTCGGGCAGCTGCTCCAGGAATGCCTGCTCAAACATGAGGCAGGGTGTGTGTCTGTCGGCCAGAGACAACATCTCATTCATTAAAGCTGATGGAGGTCTGTCGCCCAAGCCATCCAGGTGCAGTAAACGGGCAGCCCGTTCGCGCCGTGAGAGTCCAAAAGTCCTGAGGAGCAGGGCTTTGAATTCCATGTACTTGCCGTCTGGCGACTGTATGAACTTCACGACCTGGGCCGCTGTGTCCTGGTCGAGGGAGCTCACCACGTAGTAGTAGCGGATGTCTTCTGAGGTGATCTGGCGAACGTGGAATTGGGCTTCGGCTTGCTGGAACCATAGGTTCGGGCGCTGTGTCCAGAAACCCGGCAGTTTCAACGAAACAGAATGAACAGAGGCGGCGTCGGTCATTTCTGGTCCAAAAATCGTTTGGACTGTCGGGGTCACCAATTGTAGCGGCGTGCTACACGCAGCGCTAAAATTACGACACGAAGTCGGTAACTGCAGTCGAAGGAAAAAACTTTATTCGAAATCCTCAGCCTCACTTTTAAGCCTCCCTCAACCTGCCCCCCGTGGCACAGAGGCTCCAAAGCTCTGTGCTCGCAAACCCCTGTAGGCTATCTAATTGTGTGCCGGTTCGGATGTGCCAGGAAATGGGTCGCCACAATATCTCCCCACAGAATCAATTACTACATTTTGTATTTTAATTGGTAAAGTTTTATTAACCAAAATTGCAACTTCTCTCGATTTTGAATTAAATGAAGCTGCAATGACATTTCCAACCCAATCTCTCTTTAATTTCTTATGTTCTATTTCTGTTAAATGTGTTTCTTGTAAAAAAAAGCTATATCTCCTTTCATTTTCTTAATATATGTTAAAACTCTTTCTCTTTTCACAGGTCCATTAAGTCCATTAACATTAAAACTTAAAAAATTAAGTAAATTAATCATTCATAATACCTTGGGAACTCTTTGAAATTCTCCATGTTGCTGTGAGTCTCTCCCCAACCATCCAGGCAAAAAAGGAAGAAAAATAGAAAAAAGGTAACTAATATATAAGAAAAAAAACAAAATACCCCCCCATTATTGTTGCGAATAAAAAGAACACAACGTTACCCCCCCCCCCCCCCATTTTACAGGTCATGGCAATCGCCATGATTGTACACGTGAAACTCGCAGCCATCGATCAGGAGCTCCTTCAGCTCCCCTGCAAAAAAAAGAGAGAAAATAGATTAGTGAAGAAAAAAAAATTAATGTCTCTACTCCCAATTAATACTCCACAACTATTTTTGTTTTCCTTATAATCATCCGTCAAGTCCAACCTTATTTCAGTCCTTATCATTAATCCACTTCATTTCTATAATTCTTTACTCTTCCTCGTGGACATCAGGTAATTCTTGTACAAATTTCTCCGCTTTCCGGAAGTCAACGAAAAATCTTCTTTCTTCGTTATCCAGGAAAATTATCAATTTTGCTGGGTAGCTCAATAAAAATTTATAGCCCTTTTCCCATAAAGATTTTTTCACTGGATTAAATTCCTTCTGCCTCTTCAGAATCTTATGTCTGGATAAAATGAAACTCTTTTCCCTTCTATTATCAATGGCCCATTTCTCTTTTTAGCACCTTGAGTAGTTGCCTTCAAGATCATTTCTTTATCTTGATACCTTAAGCATTTTATCAAAATTGATCTTGGATTTTGATCTTGTTGAGGTCTTGGTCTTAAAGCTCTGTGTGCTCTTTCAATTTCAATTACTTGGCTTCCTTCTTTCATTTCCAAAATTTTCGGAATCCATTCTTGAAAGAATTTTATTGGATTTTCTCCCTCTATACCTTCCATAAGACCAACAATTTTAATATTATTTCGTCTACTAGAGTTTTCAAGCGCCTCTATTTCTTCCAACATCCGTTTTCTTTCTATTGTCCAGGCAAGATTATTGTCTTCTATCTTATCTATTCTTTCAGTGTTTTCTTCCATTTTTACTTCCATCTCTTTAACTTTATTATCCATCTTCTTTTGTTTTTCCACCACATTATCGAGTGTATTCTGCATCCTTCTTATATCTATTCTTATAGCTTTTAATTCATTCATCATATATATCAGGATATCTCTTATGTCTCCTTTAATCTCTTCCTTCTTTTCCTCTTCTTCATCCTCTGTATTTCCCAAAGAGTCTGATTCCACTTCCGATTCACTTCCAGCCGTAGTTGGGATTTGTAGTTTTGTTAATATCTGTTCATGCATACTTGTTTCTTCGCGCATGCGTTGTTCTTGCCATTTCTTCTTAGAGACCGCCAACATTACCCCAATTGTTGTGGTTTCTCGTGCCCCAGAAATGACCAAGAGACGCAGAAGATTCTTCAAGAAGGGTTAAACTTTAATTTGCAAATCAAAGCTGAGACAGTCATTGAACTAGACACTGATTGCCCACCGATCTATGGACACAACATTTTTTATATCAATCTCCTGGTCCAGTTTCACACGTACGTCCCATTGATTTAATCGTGTTCTAATCTACATCTCTTTAGCTACCTCTCATTAACACACCATTGTCTTCTACATTTTTAGGATACTTGCATAGCAAATAATAGTCCTAGGATTATGTGACTTAATTATGTTCTAATCTACATCTCTTTAGCTACTTCTCATTAACACACCATTGTCTTCTACATTCTTAAGATTTCATTCTTTAGCAAATAGCAAGTTTACATTCTTAATACTTCATTCTCCTGCTAAATTGGGTACATGCATAGCAAATAGCAAGTTTCAAAGCTGACTTCATAGTTTTGGTTACACAGCAAAATTTATACTTTTATACTCCAACACAACTTCCTGTCCCACATCATCAGAAATGCCATGCACTTCGCCGGGAGGAGATCGAACTTGAGTCCAAGGCTTCGCCGCAACGGTTAGGCCTTTTCCCCCAGCGATTTGTGCAGTCTTCAAAGAAGTAGCTTTCTTCTGTTTCGGTTTAGGAGCCATATCCAAAAATAATCCTGAGTTACTTATAAATAGTTTCTAGTAGGTATTTATTAATTCTTCTTCATTTAAACCCTATTTCATTACTTTTTACGAGGGAGCTGGATTCCCAACGTCTCGACCCTACGTCATCACGTTACGTCTGAAGAATTCTGAAGAATTAAGGTCTCAACAATCCACTTGAATGTTACAAAAGTAAACATTTTGAGGATGTAATCATTGAAAGCAATGTATACTGGCAGTCCATTATCTTCACCAACTGTTTGTGCTGATTTGGTTTATTTGGTGGTGGTTGTCCATTGTATCTAACAATGATAGGAAAACCTCTGTGGGAGAGTTTATAAAGTGGAAAAGACGTTGACTGGAGCAGTTCCACTCTCTCGACCTTGGAAGTCCAGGTCCAGTGGTACGAATAGTCATCACAACTGGGGTCTTCCTTGGTAGCAGTGGATGACCATAATGTCTTCTGTGCCTCAGCGTGCCCTTCTCTCTTGGTGCAGCACTGCAGAACTGCATTCCTGGCTATTGGATCTCATTGTAGATCTTATCTGCCCAGTCTGCTAGAGCTGACTTCATTTAGAATCAATCAAAAGAACATGGCAGTGTACACCAGATGCACTCCTCTGTCGCTAGCTGTTAGGATATAAAGCACAGTTTTATAGTACTGTAGAGGTATTGGTAGTGTTCTAATTTGTTCTGTACTTCATTTAAATATATACATTGTTACTCAGTTAAACAGCAGTTTGTCTTTTTTATACCTTTTTAACTATTTCCACAAAGCTTTGGCTAATAGGGGTAGCCACTTAATTGGGCTAAAATTGGACCTGATGTGTCCCAATTAACTCACTGTATTTTGCTTGGAGATGCATCATGCGGCAAGTTGCAACACGCCAGAATGTTTGAAACTATTTCATAATAATTGGAGTTGGTAAGTATTTTCAGAAATAAAGCGGCATTAAAATTTTAAAGTGGCTCAGAAAATTGACGTTGAACATGCTTGTTGGATGTTGATTGCTATGGTTGCGCATTTGAATTTGGAAGAGGTACAGAGGAAATTGTAGTTAACGACAGATATAGGCAAGGGTTTAGAATGATGTCTAAGGTCATTGCCAATTGAGTTAATACTGCTCTGAGGTTAACAGTTCATCCAGGTCAGACCTGCACCATATTAGTCAGGACATACTCTAGTAGCTGTTGGCTGAGTCAGTGATATGTTGTACACTTATACAGTATAAGTTTTGGCCACTTGCCTTTTCATCTTGGAACAACATGCATGATGGAGAAAGAAGCAACATTCGCTGGATATGATCGTTCTACATGGACATCAATTGTACGGTTCAAATTAATGAGTGGGAGGACCACCCTGTTTCTTCCATTTTGTTTGTGTGCTCATTCAAATCTCTGAATCCACTAGCTAAAAATAAAACAGATGACGATCCTGAGCAGTGAAAATACTCAGGTTAATTCCTCTTTGTATGCTTGTCAAAAGGGACAGTAATCTTAAATCTTAACTTGGTTTCTCTCTCCACAGCTGCCTGTCCTGCGGAGAATTCTCAGCATTTCTGTTTTTTACTCCAAGACCTTTCTTGGCTGGTGGTATTCCTATTTAGGACTACTACAGCTGAAATCTGCAGCCATGGGTCCTTCAGTTAGCAGAATTGTTACTACTTATTGTAAATTATAGTTTTTATTATTATTGCAAAGTACTGCACCAAAACAACAAAATATCCCAATATATGCCAGTGATATTAAACCTGATACTGATTTTGAGATTCTGTGGTTCTGAAGAACCCTCCCTGCCAGACCCATCTTGTATATGCAGAGGCACAGCACCTCCAAACTTAAGCCTCACGAAAGTCGCAGTGGGCACAAGGCTTTAGTCCATGTCCTTCTGGAATGTGTGTTTGCCAAGAAAGCTTGGGAAAAAGAAGGCAGAGGCTCAACTTGTGCAGCTACTTAAACTAGTTTTGAGAGCGGGACTCTCTGCTCCAGGGGCTGTTCCTAAAAGATAAACACACACACTGGATGATTAGTAACTCGGTGAAAGGTGCCTTCTGGTGAGCTCTAAACCTGCTGGTCGTCTTGTGCAAGGAGCTGTCCATGATATTGTGTTTAGAATTGCCACATGCCTTGGAACAGATACGACAAGGAGGGCACTGAATCTTGGTGCAGCCATTGTGAGGCTCCAAGGGGAAAGACAGTTTAAGAGTCAATCCAATGGGCTGGAAATTGTGTAAGAAAACCCGCAAATTGTTTGCTCAGTGAAGGAAAATTAATATCTTGTCTTGTACTGAGGCTGGAAATATGTGAATGTATTGTATAGCATATGTGAATTTTTTTTATGAATGAAGTCATATTTGAATAAACATTCTAGTACACTCTGCTGGACAGGACATCAGGAGAGTGGACTCTCAGGACAAAAAAATCATGATCACTGATCTACTCACTCTGTACTTATCTTGGTCTCTAAGACAGATCAGATCTTCCTGTTATAATATATCAACCTCATTGAATTTCATTCCGATAAAAATAAAATTGAATTCAAAAAACGACTATAGGCTGTAGATGCAAAATAATCAGATTTTCAAATCCCTAAACTAAATTACTTTTGGAATTTCAAATCTGTGGCTATAAATCATCAAATCATTAATACAGTTTGTTTCATTGCATCTTCTAATTTTGTGATATACCAGAATAATAATTGGTTACAAATAAGAATTTGACCTTCCAATCATGTCCAGAAGGAAATATGAAATTAATTTGATCACTCATAAGACTGGAGTGGTATCATATTGGTGCCTAATTAGTATGAAACATAACTTAGTTCCTCACTGCCAAGTTTATGAAAAGGTTGCTGGAGTTGAAGTTAGAAAAAAGTTCTTAGATCTTTGAAAATATTTCAGATAGCTGGATTTTTTGAAATAAAAAAGGCTCTGGAGCTGTTGCCTTTGGCTGAGGATGAAAATTTCAAATTGAATCTGAGTTATTAGATATATAATTAATAAAATAAATTATAGGAATAAAATTAACAATTAGTTTAGGCTTGACCAATCTCCAAGATTTATATAGTATTAGAATCTCTGACCGGGAGCTTCGAATCTCCTTTCACTTTAATTCTCCATTCTATTTCCACTCTGTCCTTGAACTCCTTCATTGGTCCAATGTTGCCCAGCATAAGCCTGAGCAACAGTAATATGTCTTCTGTCAGTGCAAAGTACAATTTCAGGTAACCACCTCCTCTTTTTATTCTCTTCACAGACATGGCTAAGGGTTTCTGTTTCAACATATTTCTTTTTTATATCTCTTCTGACTCCACTACGCCAGTTCTTACAGTAATAGTTACCTTGTCAACTTCTGTCTGCACCTTGTCACACACATTTCCTCTGTTGTATCTCTGCAAGTTAAATCAAGCTTGTTCTCTCACTTTTCCAGTTCAGATGAATCTGACACTGACTGTTTTTCAATCCACAGATGCCATTTAACCTCCTGAGTGCCCCCAGCATTTGTTCCTTTATCTTAGCTAGATCTGGATGGACCAGCTTTAACAAGTCACTTTTCCCTGTTCTCCCAAATCAAACCAAAAAGAGACCACACTAAAGATGATGTATTGTGGTGTCAAATTGTCCCATTGTTTCTCATTTGCACAGCAAATAAACCAGATGTGCAGCTTACTCACGGAAAGTCCCAGGTTTCACTCATTGCCTTACTGGTTTCCCGTATGTCCTGCTCCCATTTACAATGCTGCTGCAGAAGCAGCTTTCAGCTGTGTGGGATATGCTGGCCCTATCGTGCCCCTTTCCTGCAGCCTTCCCTCCTCTTTCTCAGCTCATTCGCTCTCTCTCTGTCACAAGTCCCATTCTGTTCAGCTTCTTGCAGCCCAGCCTCATCCCATATTGAACCACTTCTAAACAAATCTAGGGCAAGGGGCTCTCCTGGCCTCTTAGACCTGTGCTAAGAGACACTGTGCTTGAAAGATTCAAATTCCATTGCATTCCATGGGTTTCGCATTTCACACACCTACTCAGGTTTGGGTAGGGTGATCACTTTTAGAAAATGGTAATGTTGGAGTCAAGGTACTTACAAATACTTCTCTGCACAATGCAGTCAGTTTTATGGGAGTGCTCTGCTTTGGGCCATCCATGTGACAGGTTTATGGCAAGGGAGATCCTGTTCATATGCCGATCTTGCTACTTTATCCTCTGACTGTTAGTTCCAGTACACAGGCTCCCAGATCACAAATGACCTGCTTGCTAGAAATCTGACATTACACTAATATTCCCATAGATTTTTAAAGTATTTTCAAAGCTAGTAGCAGTAGTATTATTACTATTATTACTACTACTACTACTAGTACTGCTCCTACCACTACTACTAATGATAATAATACCCATCACTGGTAAAGTACTGAAAGTGATAATATTCATAATTATAGGTATAATAAATGTACTTGTCTTCAACTGTACCTTTTAAGGCATATTATCAATTTCCTTAAAAATCCTGGAAAAGTACCTGAATTTTTGACAGAAGGGAAAACATATCTTTTACCTAAAGGGGGATCACAAATTTCCCTTTAAAATATCATCCTATTACTTATTTACAAACTATATATAAAGTTGTAACATTGTGTATCTCTCAACTAATCACTACTCACTTAGAAATCCACAATATACTTAGAGGAGCAGAAGGGATGCCGTAAGGGTATGAAAGGATGTAAAGAACAACTGATAACAGATTCCGTAATTCTAAATCAAGCCCAGCAAAAGCGCAGAAATCTTTCATGTTGCTAATCAAAATAAACCATGGAAACTCTCTAAGTCCACTATTGTTCTGTTTAGCTTTAAACCTGCACACTAATTTACTGAGCAGATTGAAAATCCCCCGGCTGCTGTGTTTTGTGTCTGCGAGCCTTGCAGCAATTTGCCCTGTTAATATGATGAACTGAGGCCAAGGCTTGGGTCTACTTCAGGCTGTTCTGGGGATTTGGATCCAAGGACTCAATTCGGTTCGGATTGCTGTTGCTCACTTTTATTGTTTGCACGATTTGTAATTTCTTTTCTCTTTCTCTGTGCATTAGGTGTTGATCTTTACTTTGGTCATTCAGTTCTTTTGAGTTTCCTGCTTTGTGGCTGCCTGAAAGCAGGTAAATCTCAAGGTTGCATAATTTATACATTCTTTGATATTAACTGTACTTTGAATCTTGAAATAGGATACCAAATCAGAACAACCAAATTAATTATACCTTGACACACAGACAAATTATTTGCTCATTCATAGTAAAGCTAAGGCAATTAATTCAAATAGTAGAACTATTACCAAAAGATATGAACCTGAACTTTGGACTAGATAAGTGCAGAATATTAAACATAAAAAAAGGTGCAATAGAGCTCGCAGAATATAAAACAGAGCAGCAGGATACAATACAACTGATGGATGAATATGGAATATATTCCATACCTGGAGTATCAATAAGCAAAGAAAATAGATCACAGTGTGATAAAGGGAAAACTTGCGACAGAATTTACGTCAAGGCTTAAGAAAATCTGCCAAACAGAGCTCAATCGTAGAAATTTAACAAAGGCAATAAACAATTTAGCTATATCCATAATAATGTATTTTTGGCATAACATGTTGATCCAAAACCAATCTATAAAACTTACAAAGAAAAATAAGAACTGAAGTGACAAATTTTAGAACATTTTGAAAAGTTGGAGATCTCTATTCAGAAACAGAGAGGTTCCTTGTTGCAGTACAGTACCAGAGATTAACATATAAAGTTACCAAAATACATAATAAAAGACCAACAAATTCAAGATAATAAATGCAAAAAATGCCTAATGAAACCTGAATCAATCCAACACAGTCCAGGATCCTACAGCTGTTTAACTCAATCTGATTACTGTCCTTATGCAGGCACAACCAAAAGGCAAACATCACTCACCAAAATCTTGCTTTAAAATACAGACTCATAAAATACATTTCCTCACTATAAATACAAGCTTTATCCAGCTTTAGAGTCTAAGTTCTACAAATTATATTATGATTAATCCATTATTACAGATAGGACAATCCATTATAACTGTCTGAATAAAATATTACAGGATAAATAAGCTTCAACAACTTAATTAACAGATATTGCCATTCCAAACACACACAACATTCAGAAAGCAATAAATGAAAAACACCAGAAATACATTGAGTTAAAAGAGGACTCTGAAAGACTATGGGACGTGAACAGGGTATACATTGCTCCAATAGTGATATCTACAACTGGTATCATCCCAAAGTCACTACACAATAGCATTAAACAATTAAGCCTACACATTAATATGTATATAAATCTCCAGAAAACCACAATAATGGACCTAACCATAACCCAAACACTGCTTCCACAGAAAGACCATTACGTTAGCAGTGTATCTTATTGCAGGGAGTTACAATAATAGTAATAAAACTCATGGTATTTCTTAATGACTAAGTGTAGCATTTAACACATTAATTATGGGCAGCATTAGGGTATTTATTCAATGAAATGAAAGAAATGTATGAAGTGTGGGTAGAGAAACACAATGAGTTACCAGAGAAAACAAATGTTTCTAATCTACAGGGAAATTGGTTTATGGACTGTTCTCATAGAGTCATGGAGCTATACTGCATGGAAACCAAGTTGTCTATCTGTGCTGGCCCTTTTTGGAAGTGGAAGGATGGATTATTAAGTTTTCAGATGGCTGGTGGAGTTGAGGATAGTGTAAAAAGTTGTCGTAGGTTACAACGGGACATTGACAGAATGCAGAGCTGGGCTGAGAAGTGACAGATGCAGTTCAACCCAGAAAAGTATAAAGTGATTCAAATTTGAAGGTGGAATACTGAATTAGTGGCAGGATTTCTTAGCAATCTGGAAGAACAGAGGGATCCTTGCAATGTTTCCTCTAACTTGTAATGATCAGCTTGTGCAAAAATATTGTCCTGTGCAATTTTTATGCCCAGTGACAACATGTGCATTTTTAAGTGGAAGTAAACCGAACACCCTTCTAAGGATAATAAACTACCAAGTCCAGTTTGTTACTTGTTGCTTAAAATAAATAAAATACCTGCCAATGAGAACTTTGATCTCCTGGGTTTAATCGTTTTGCTCTTGTTCATCTGCACTCTCACAAAACATACATAGCAGGCCTAAAGCGGGTAATAAAGGATTTTCTCACCAGCACTTTTGCTCACTATTCATACATGATTGGATTGATAAATGATGCTTTAAAAAATTGGGATTCCAAATACCGGTCCATTTCTTCCCCATTGCAAATTCTTCAGCAACTTTTGCATCACGACAATACAAGCAGATAATACCAGTATCTGTATTGTACACAAATATTTCTCATAGCTGCACATTCCTAATCTCATGAGTTTTCATTGTAGCAGTTTCTTCTGTTTCATTAAGTCATTCTGTTTGAAATGAACTAGCAGTTCTGTTGCACTTCACACCCTTTGCTTCTTTGGAATTCAACATAGTGAATCAATAATTTATTCAATAAAAACAGTATAAATAAGCCAGTTCTAAAATCTGCAGACAAATCATCACAAACTCCATGTTGTCAATACCATCCGCAGCAGAAACCAGAAAAGGGAACGTGACCATGAAATATACTTAACATGTCAATTAGGTAGAGCAGTTGAGCGCAGTTTAAATTCCTTGGTGCACTGGTAGCAAAAGATGTGTGTGCATGTACAGGTGCACACCTTAAAAGGTGCATTGATCCCTTAAAGTTGGCATACAAATTGATAGAGTTGTTAAGAATACATGTGGGTGTTATGGTCCGGTCCGGTCCGGGGACCACTTTCCGGGTCGATCCGGGCTGCAGACTCCGGACTCTGGGTCTTGTAGCTGGCCCTCCTTTCACCCTTAAGCCCAAATAGGGTCATCTTGGCTTAAGGAGGCGCACCTGAGACCTATCAGCTTGCAGGTGGATATAAGGGGCTGTGCGACTGTGTCTAGCTGGGGTGTGTCTAGTAATGATATCTGAGGAGGAAACAGCAGTCTCTAGCAGGAATAAGGCTGAGATCATGGCCAAGTTATTTGTAAAGATACATAGTTCAGAAGATTTGTCTGAAGAAGGAGAAGGGAAAGAACAATGAGTCAATACCCAGGTGTGTTAAACAGGAGGAAAGAAACAGATGATATAATTGATGATCCATTTACTTTGGCAGAAATGCTGAGAGCAATAAAGAGATTGAGACCAACCTCCCCAGGGAAAGATCTAATATGCTAGGTTATGCTAAAAAATCTAGGAGAAGGAGTGCCCTTGAAGTTACTGCTTTTTTTTATAACTGTGGGAGGAGGGAAGATTACCAAGTGCATGGAAAGAAGCAGTAGTAATTCCAATAAGGAAACCTGGCAAGGATCTATCAAAACCCACTAACTACAGGCCAATGGCACTAACATCAAATATATGTAAGGTAATGGAAAGGATGATAACTGAAAGATTATCATATGATCTTGAGAAGAGAGGAATGCTGGCTAGTTATCAGAGTGGTTTTAGGAAGGGAAGGAATTCCATGAACTCAGTGATAAGGTTAGAGACTGAAATAAGAAAGGCCCAGGCAAATAAAGAATCAGTAGCTGCAGTGTTTTTTGACATTGAAAAAGCCTATGATATGATGTGGAAGGAAGGATTATTAATTAAATTGCACAAGATGGGGATTGGGGGAGAGTTATAATTGGATTAAAGATTTTTTGTTTGGTAGAAAAATTCAAGTTTGGATTAGATCAGAATTATCAAAACAGTGGGAAATGGCACACCTCAGGGTAGTGTGATTAGCCTGTTACTTTTCATCATTATGATCAATGATGTCTTCACAAAGGTACCAGTGGATATAGGTAGGTCACTGTTTGTGGATGATGGGGCTTGTGGAAAAGAGGCAGGAACTCGGAGCATATCATCAGGAAACTACAAGGAGCAATTGATGAAGTGGTAGAGTGGGGTTATGATTGGGGATGTAGATTTTCAGTGGAAAAAAACTCAAACTGTATTTTTCACTAGGAAAAGATGAATTAGGGAAGAAGTTAAGGATGTATGGGATTGAATTAGAAAGGGTTGGATCATTTAAATTTCTGGGAGTTGTATTTGATTCATGATTAACATGGGCAGACCATATCAGGAAAGTTGAGGAGAAATGTAAAAAAGTAATAAATGTGATGAGATGTTTGACTGGTAGGGAATGGGGAGCAAGTTGTTCAGCATTGAAGAGAATGTATGTGGCTTTAGTAAGATCTGTGTTGGACCATGAAAGTGTAGCATATGGATCAGCAGCTAGGTCTCTGATAAGGAAACTGGATGTGATTCAGGCTCAGGTTTTGAGAGTGTGCTGTGGGGCTTTTAAAACATCACCAGTATCAGCCCTGCAGGTAGAAATAAGAATAATGCCTTTGGAATTAAGAAGGATGCAATTGATGGCAAACCACTGGGTTAATTTGCAGGGGCACAGTGATTCTCACCCTGCTAAAGGAGTGTTGCAGGAGTCCTGGGGAAATGGGAGGTTTCAGAGGGAAAACTTCATTCGGGTAGGGAATGATATTGCTAGATCATGTGGTGTGTTTGATCTGAGGATAAGTCCTTCAGTAGTTTATCCAGTTGTAGCTCCATGGAAGCTGGTATGGTCTGAAATAGACTGGCATTTGTTAGAGGTAAAAAGGAAAGTATAAAACTGATTTGGTAAGTGCATTTAACTGTCATGTGATGGAAAAGTATAGTGATTATACTCGGGTCTATACAAATGGTGCTAAGGAACCTGAGACAGGAGTGACAGGGTTTGGGGTGGCTATACCAGCAAAAGCAATTGCAATCAGCAGAAGAACATCTGATAAGTTAGCGGTGTATACAGTGGAGATGATGGCAGTGTTGCATTGGGTGGAGAAAACTAAACTAGTCAAAGTGTTGATATGCTCATTCATTTTCAGTACTAGCAAGTTTAAAGTCTTCTCACTCAAACAGTTGGCAAGATGTACTTCATGAAGTCCTTCAGTCAGTTAAAAGAGTTGCAAATCAGGGAGGTCAGTTTAAATTTCTATGGGTTCCAGCTCATGTAGGGGTGAAGGGCAATGAAAGGGTGGATAAGTTGGCAAAGAGGGCAATAAAGAAAGAAAATAGAAATGCACATTAGTATCAGTAAAGCAGAGGTTAAGTGTATAATCTGGGAAAAAATTAACCAAATGTGGCAAGAAAGATGGGACAGGGAGGGGAAAGGGAGGCATTTATATCAAATACAAAAAAGTGTTGCAGGTACTAGGGTAGGAAGTAGATACAGAAGAGAGGAAATTGTGTGGACTAGGTTAAGGCTGGGGCACTGTGCACTATATCAAACATTGAAATTGATAGGGAAACACCAGAGAGGACTGTGTGCGGAATATCAGGAAGAGGAGTCAGTAGAGCATGTAGTTCTGAGTTGCAGGAAGTATGGGATACAGAGCGAGATGATGAGAATTAATCTAAGAGAATTGGGGGTGCAGGAATTCACATTAAAAGGGTTGATGGGCATGGGTGAGAGAACACAGGTCAGGGTATTTTTCCCTTTTGGGGTACAGGGGTTTTTTATAGGATATGATGGATAAACAGAAATGGGGTACTAGGATGGGGAGGATAAAGTGTAGGTTAGGGTTTGTGTATGTGTGTGATTGGTTGAAGGGATTTAGAATGTGAATCCATCGCATACTCCGGAACAGAAGGTGGTGGTAATGCACCATTAAGCTGGGTGCCAACTGCCATAAAACAAGACAGAGAGAGACAGTCTAGTTGGGGGGTTGTCCTGTTCCTGTTTATCTTGTACCTGCTGTTCTGTCTGGTTTGCCTTGTTTGTGCTGTTGTGCTGTTTGCCTGGCTATCCTGTTTTGACCCTGGCTTGGAGTATGCAGTGGACGAGACCGCTCCCTTCCAAGTGGAGTGTGATGCCTCCGATTTCGCTCTGGCTGCTACCCTCAATCAGGAAGGCAGACCAGTAGCATTCTTTTCTCGCACCCTCCAAGGCTCCGAAATTCGGCACTCCGCGGTGGAGAAAGAAGCCCAGGCCATAGTGGAGGCTGTTAGGCACTGGAGGCACTATCTTGCTGGCAAAAGGTTCACCGTGCTGACCGACCAGCGCTCGGTTGCGTTCCTGTTCAGCAACCAACAGCGGGGCAAAATCAAAAATGATAAGATTCTGCGGTGGAGGATAGAACTCTCCACCTACACCTATGATATCCTGTACCGGCCTGGCAGACTCAATGAGCCCCCTGATACCCTATCCCGGGGAACATGTGCTAGCACACAGCTCGACCAGCTGTACACCCTTCTTCCAGTCAATAAAATTGATGCACCATCAATAACTCACACTGAGACGTAAGGCGAGATATCGGCTTTTATTGACTGGAAGAAGGAACCAGGAGTGAGTGTCTATCATACAATGTCTTGGAGACTGAGGCCGAGCGTCAGGCCGCAGATCTCCTTTATACAGGGGCCTGTGGGAGGAGCCACAGGAGCAGTCAGCAGGGGCGTGTCCCGACAGGCACATAGTTCACCACAGAGTAAACACTGTTAGTCATCTAGTTCTGTAAGTCTGTTCTTGTAGTCACCCTGGACTGAGCTCCCTTCTGATCCCTTGCCTCTGTTGGGTAAGCAGGCTGGACTGCTGTTGCCCGGTGGGGGACTCTGACGCTTTCCTATCCCTCTCTTCTGATGGGTTAGGCCTTGCAACCTGCCCAGGTGCTCTGTGTCTTGCCCAGGCCCCTGTGTTCCTGCCTGGGAGGTGGCCCTGCCCAGGAGCTATGTGGACTGCCCTGAGGACTGATACTTTCCTGCCCCTTGCCTCTGGTGGGTTGTGCCCTGTGTTCCTGCCCAGGCCCCTGTGTTCCTGCCTGGGAGCTATGTGGACTGCCCTGAGGACTCTGATACTTTCCTGCCCCTTGCCTCTGGTGGGTTGTGCCCTGTGTTCCTGCCTGGGAGCTATGTGGACTGCCCTGAGGACTCTGATACTTTCCTGCCCTTTGCCTCTGGTGGGTTGTGCCCTGTGTTCCTGCCTGGGAGGTTGGGCCCTGCCCAGAAATCATGTGGCCTGCCCAGGGGGCTATCCGCCCAGCATTCCTTGTCCCATAGATCCTGCCTTTGCCATGAACTCCAGGGTCCTGCCTTTGCTGTGAACTCTCTGAACCCCAGGATCACTGTTGCATGCCACGGTCTCCCCACCTTGTTCTATCCTTTAGTTGTTCCTGTCCTGCCCCTAGTACTTCAGTGCCTGCTTCCTGCATTTGGGTCCAGTCTCCACACCCCCTTGTGACAGTGGGGTGTTGGCCTTTATTAATTGGGGGATTGAGATCCAGAGCAGCTTTATAAAACCCTGGTTGAACTACGCTTGAAATATTGATTTTAGTTCTGGTTGCTCATTATAGGAAGGATGTGGAAGCTTTAGAGAGGGTGCAGAGAAGATTTACTAGGATGATGCTGGACTAGAGAGTATGTCTCTACAGATTCAGTTTATTGTCATTTAGAAACCACAAATCCAATGCAGTTTAAAAAATGAAACAACGTTCGTCCAGAATGATATCACAAAAGCATATGACAAAGCAGACTACACCAGAAAATCAACATAACATTTGGCAATCCCCAGGCTGCTGCATATTAATATCGCGCTACTGTCTTAGTGCGTTCCCCAGAAAGGAGCTCCAAAATCCACCAGACAAAAACAGGACCAAAAACTAAAGCTACAAGACCTGCACAAAACCACATAATTACAACATATAGTTACAACAGTGCAAGCAAAAGCATAATTAATTAAAAAAAAAACAGACTATGGGCACAGTAAAAATAGTCCAAGATGTTAAAGGACTGTAAGTTCAAAAGAAATCACCACAGTTTCCACAAGTCCCCAGAGTCCCGACAGACTCGCCATCCCACGCTGGCGGCAGAAGGGAATACCCCTGCTATGGACTTCCAAGGCGCCGCCCGACTCAGCCTCGCAGACACAGCACACAATGGAAGCTCTGTCGAAACCAGCCTCACAGACGCAGCGCACACCGAAAGCGACCTGAGTCCATCGAACCTCTGAGCCGACGACCATCCCCTCCAGCACAGCTTCTCAGAGCACCATCCTCTGCCGAGCGCATTAAGACGACCCCGCCAATGGCAATGCGACCCAGAGGACTGGGGGCCTGTTCTTCCCAGCAGAGTCCCGGACCTCGCAGCAGCAACGAAGAAGGTCTTCCTGGAATTTCCCGATGTTTCTCCGTGCTTCCACGTCCATTTTCAACCGATTACGATTGCGCACGGCACCCCACTTCACAAATAACAGATAATCAGTTCTGGAGTGGCTGCGCAAGCTGCGTCGTGCCACCATCTAATTGAGTAGGTTGAGTAAGCTGGGGCTTTTCTCACTGGAGCAAAGGAGGATAAGAAATGATAGAAATGTGCAAGATGCTAAGAGACTTCTTCCCAGAGTGGAAATGGATAATACTAGGGGGCATAATTTTAAGGTGATTGGGGGACATATGGGGGAAGTCAGAGGTACGTTTTTACACAGTGAATGGTGGGTGTGTGGAACACCTGCCGAGGGTTGTGGTAGAGGCAGATGTATTAGCTGTATATAAGAAACTTAAATTTAGTTAAATGAGGCTAGTATAGCTGGGGGAGATGTGGTAGTGAGCTCCTACTACCTATTAAATGCACTCAATTGTGTGTCTGTCAAAGAGTTTCTGATGAAGCTCCTGGCCTTCACGTGTGGCTTAGCTATTAAGCCCAGTGAAACCGTTTATTCTGTCAGGAGAAGGGGCAAAAGTGAGTTAGTGGCTCCTTAAAAACAGCGGGTTCCGGCCAATGGGGCTCATCAGCCACGGCAGGAAGTTCATCTAAAAGGAAAGCTCAGATCTCAAAACTGCTCAGGCTCGTGGCTATATCCATATGGGGAAGGCTTCAGGAGTAAAGCCCAAGGAGAAATCTGGAGATGAGGCCCCTAAGGTAGTCTTAAGTTGAGTTCAATACTGACTGGCAGCTCCTGCGATGCAGCTGGTACCAAACTATCAGTCTCTGCTGTTCCTTTGAATTCATCAAATGTGTAGAGGGGGGGAGCCTGCAACAAGGGCAACAGCTTGCTCTCTATATCATACTGCCCTGGCTTGTGTATCACGTAGACAGTCAGAACACAACATCCATGATCAACCCTGACCAATGAAAGGCCTGATAGGCAAATGCATGATTGAAAAATGGAGGGCAATGTAGGAGGGAAGCGGTAGAATAAGGTTAGCATAGGTTAAAATGCTGACACAACGTCATGGGCCGAAGTGCTGTAATGTTCTGTGTTCGTTGTTACATTTGCCTGTGAGTGGCCATGTCTCATTACTGACAGGGTGCGAACAAGCATGGGCAAGTGTCTGATGCTGGTGTTGAGCAATCAGACTCCTGTAGGTCAGCAAACAGGAAAGCTTCTGCCAGTTGCTTCAGATTCTACCAATGTTACCTGCATTAATTGTCTGGCCTTGACCTGCAGCACTCAAAGCAATGAGGCAGTCACTCACTCAGAGAGGGAAGAAACTTCAGGGGCAGGCTGGCCTCCAATACTACCTTTACTCTGCTGTATGATACCATGGGAACCCCGCTTCTTTCTACTCCAAAGAACAATTGACCACAATGTAAAATAGTATGATACTTGACCTTACTAATTCTTCCACAGATTTTATTGCAGCATTGGTGGGACGTAGGAAGTAACCATTTTTTAAAATGTTGTGACTTTCATTCCCGATGCAGGGTCTAAACCTGAAACATTGACAATCTCTTTCGTTCCACAATGGGCTAGTTCCTCTTGAACTTTGCTGACATGCTTCCACAGATGCACAGTGGAGAGTATAGTGACTGGCTGCATCATGGCTTATTATGAAAATGGCAATGCCATTAAATAGAAGAGCCTTAAAAAAGTAATGGCTATAGCCCTGTCCATCACAGGCAAAGGGCTCCCCACCATCGAGCACATCAACAAGATGTGCTGACACAGGAAAGAAACATCCATCATCAAGGACTCCCACCATCCAAGCAATGCTCTCTTCACACTGCTGCCATCAGGAACAAAGTACAGGAACCTCCAGTCCCATAGCACCAAGTTCAGAAACAGTAATTTCCCTTTGACCATCAGGTTATTGAACCAGAGGGGATAACCTACTCAACTTCTCTCACAATAACACTGAGCTGATTCCACAATCTATGGACTCACTTCCAAGAACTTTACGAATCTTGATATTTATTGCTTATTTATTTAATCTTATTATTTAGTTTTTTTTTGTATATGCACAGCTTGTTGTCCTTTGTACATTGGCTGTTTGTCATTGCTGTACATGGTTTTCTCATTGATTCTATTGTATTTCTTTATATTTACAGTGAATACCCACAATGGATTTCAGGGTAGTATATAGTGATACACACAATATGTACTTTGATAATAAATTTACTTGAAACCTTATAGCTGCAGAATCCTGTCGGGTCACATAATTGGGAGAAATGTACATAATTCACAACCACCAACATTGAGTTGGGGTTTCGCTTTAAAAGGCTGGTTTGATGTGATGATGTGGTTACATAAGGATTTTTAGCACACTTTTGTATGTAGGTTTTGGTTTTCAATAGAATATGTTACAGGTTCCCTTAAACATAAAACAACTCACTTTGTTTTACTTTCAAAAACCTACACCTGCATCTGCAGTCCCTTGTGTCTCCTAACTGTTTGAGAAACCTGAGCAAAAATTAATTACTTTTATAAAACAAAATAAATTTATCTGGCATTGGGTGTAGTTTTTTGTATTGTTATGGAGAGTTGCTTTGTATCTGTTGTTCAAGCAAGAAGACTATAAGGCTACTTAAAACTTGAAGCATGTTTGCCATCTGTTGGTCACCAGACAAATTGCAGAAATGGCACAAAGAAGAGACCTTCAGCCTGCATTGGCAATAAATATGTTTAGGGTTGCCAATGACAACAGTTTCCTACCACAAGGTTGTCAAATCAACAATTGTTAACTTTCCTAGTTTTCAGGGGTCACATTTTTTCCATATTTGACCGATATAGAACTGAGGCAAAACAGAGGCAAGGTCACGCACCACATGGAGGAGTTGCTTGCTCCCTTGACACAAATTAGGACGGATAAATCCCAAGGTCTGATAAGGTGTTTCCTTGGACCTTGTGGAAGGCTAATTCAGAAATTGCAAGGGTACTAGCAGAGGTATTTAAAACGTTCTTAGCCATGTGTGAGGTGCTGGAGGATTGCAGGATGACTAATGTTCTGTTGTTTAAAAAAGGCTCTAAGAATAAGCCAGGAAATTATAGGCCAGGGAGCTAGACATCAGTAATGGATAGCTACTGAAAGGTAACATTATATCTTATTAGGAGCAAATATATGAATAATTGAATAGACAAGGACTGATGAGAGATAGACAATATGGATTGTGCATGGTAGGTCATATCTGACCAAGCAACACACACAAAATGCTGGAGGAACTCAGCAGGCCAGGCAGCCTCTATGGAAAAGAGTAAAACAGTCGACATTCCACCCTAAGACCCTTCATCAGGACCGTATTTGTGTCTAACCAATCTTACAGAGTTTTTTAAGGAGGTTACCAGGAACATTGGTGATAGAAAGGCAGTGTTGTTGTCTACATGAACTTTAGCAGGGCCTTTGACAAGGTTCCTCATTGACAAGGTTGGTCAAGAAAGTTCAGTTGCTTGGCCTTCAGAATGAGATGGTAAATTGGATTCAGCATTAGCTCAGTGGGAGAAGCCAGAGAATTGGAGTAGGTTGTTGCCTCTCAGACTGGAGGCCTATGACTCTCAGTGCTGGGTCTGATCTCTGTGGAACACCACTATTACTGGAAATGACATTAAACAACCTCGAATCTTGAAACTTGTATTTTGTTGTTTGTCATCTACATCAATGGTCTGGATGATACTTATATTGGATCAGCAAATTTGACATCAAATGACATCAAGATTGGAGGTATAGTGGGCATCAAAGAATGCTATCAGAGCCTGATGCAGGATCTGGATCAGATTGGAAAATGGTTTACCAAGTTTAATGCAGATAAGTGTGAGGTGCTTCACTTTGGGAGGATAAATCAGGGTAGGACTTACAAAGTGAATGGTAGGGCACTGAGGAGTGTAGTAGAACCCAGGGGTGTGGGAAAACAGATCTGTAATTCCTTGAAAATGGCATCATAGGTAGGTAAGGTTGTAAAGAGAGCTTTTGGCATATTGGTCTTCATAAATCAGAGTACAGGAGATGGGATGATATGTTGAAGTTGCATAAGACATTGGTGAAGCCCAATTTGGAGTATTGTGTGCACTTCTGATCACTTACCAACAGGAAAGGTATCAATAGGTTTTGAAAGAGTGCAGAGAAAGGTTGCAAAGATGTTGCCAGGACTTTAGGACCTGAGATATAGGATAAGTTTAAATAGGTTAGAACCTTATTCTTTTGAACGTCAAAGACTGAACAGAGGTTTGAAAGAGATATACAATATTATGAGGACATAAATAGGGTAAAAGCAAGCAGGCTTTTTCCACTGAGGTTTGGAGAGACTGGAACTGGAAGTCATAGTTAAAGATGAATGGTGAAAGTTTTAAGAGGAACATGAGAGGGAACTTAGACCATCATTTGGTGGTGAGTGTGTGAAAAAGCTGCCAGCAGAAGTGGTGGTTGTGTGATTACAACACTTAAACGGAGTTTTGATAAATACATGAATGGGAGGAGTATGGAGGGCAGGTCAATGTGACTAGGCAGAATAATAGTTTCTGTGCAGTAGGGCTCTATGACTCTATTGAAATTTTCACACACTTGCTTTGTTTCCTGTTGGTGCTTAAGAATTTGATAATACTTCCCCATTTGATAGATTCCCAATATGCATTGGACTTATTGATATGTCATCTACTTTACTGGGAAAACACTCTGGACATCAGTACAAATATAAGATTAACTATTTCTCAAAATCTGCAAATTATTCCCAATGTCTGAATCAAGAATGATACTGATACAATGATTTTTTATAATCTTTGATTCTTCTAGCATACAGAAATCCATTGATCTGAACTTACTAAATGCTCAATTATTGAGCTTAGAAATGGGTGATCCTTTTATCATAGAGTCATAGTGTAACACAAAGGGTTTGAGGTCTGGTTCAATAAGGCAAAGTTACTTAAGCATTCAAATACTTATCCAGATGTGCACAGACCCCTCTCACTGCAGCACACCAATTGCTTTGCCTGATAGTTTGCATCCAGCCCATCAGTGAGGCCGCAGTAGACTCCCTCCTGAGGCTCAAATTGTTCTACCTTTAACCCAATGATATAAAATGGAGCAGTAAATGGACCAATATATCAACACTTGCTCAAACCACCAAACCAATTATCATTTGCCACCACACTTCATCAGTTCTCCCCCTGTTCATGAGACTTCCATGTTCTTGCAGACACCATTGAAGCTTCTGCAGCTAAATCAAAGTTCAAAATAAATTTATTATCACAGTATATATATATATATATATATATATCACCAAATATAACCCTGAGATTCATTTTTTTTGTGGATATACACAGTAAATCCAAGAAACACAATAGAATAAATGAAAGACTGCACCCAACAAGACGGACAAACAACTAATATGCAAAAGACAATAAAATGTGCAAATACAAAAGAGAAAAAATAAATAAGCAATAAATATTGAGAGTTGGGGGCAAAGGTTTAAGGGTAACACGAGGGGGAATTTCTTTACTTGGAGAGTGGTAGCTGTGTGGAACGAGCTTCCAGTAGAAGTGGTAGAGGTAGGTTCGGTATTGTCATTTAAACTAAAATTGGATAGGTATATGGAGAGGAAAAGAATGGAAGGCTATGGGCTGATTGCAGGCCAGTGGGACTCGGTGAGAGTAAGCGTTCAGCATGGACTAGAAGGGCCGAGATGGCCTGTTTCCGTGCTGTAATTGTTATATGGTTATATGGTTATAATATCAAGAACATGAGATGAAAAGTCTTTTAGAGTGAGTCCATACGTTGTGGGAACAGCTCAGTGATAGGGCGAGTGAAGTCTTTCCCTCTGGTTGAAAGGCTTGATGGTTGAGGGGTAATAACTGTTCCTGAACTTGAAGGTGCGGATCCTGAAGCTCCTGTACCTTCTTCCTCTTGGCAACAGCGAGAAGAGAGTATGATAGGGTACAACCTCCATGGAAGTCCCACCATGTCACAAACAAATTACAATCAAAATCAGAGTCAGATTTAATATCACTTGTATATTTGTTGTTTGCAGCAGCAGTACATTTCAATACATAATAGTAAAAAAAATTAATTACAAAAACAAGTACATGCATTGGATTCCTCTTAATTGGGCCATTGCTTAATTGGGGCAGCTACTTGTTGTTCTCCATTAAGAACAAAAACTAATTGAGAAAATACCTGAGATTCCTTTTGGTTATTTGCAACACCATGTCGCTTAATTGGGACAGGACTCTGTGGCAAACAGTTTCTACCTAACAACAGTCACGTGCACTTGTGAGGCTGTTGGACACTACGCAGCGCTTAGAGCAAACAGTTTTAAAATATGTTTGTGTTATGTAATCCATTTAGGCTAGTGTATGCCAATTCAAAAAGCAGTGACTTGATAATTTTGTTTATTTTGACTTAAAAAAATTTCTGACTCCTGTCAAGATGCCATGAAAGGATTTGACACTAGCTGAGAAAAATTACCCTACTGGGCCAAATTAAAGCTTAACTGCCTAACACAACACATTGAAGTGCCAATATCTACAATACATCAGCATAATAGACTGCAGAAGGAATGGGACAACAGGGAACATTCCAAAAATGAAGGTGGGAGGGGAAGGATCCGGATGTTGAAGAGGCCCTTAATCGATGGTTTTCCATTGTAACTAGATGAGGTGTGTGTGTCAATGGACCAATGTTTAGAAAGAATCAGTCCAGAGGAGCTAGCTAAGAAGCTGGGTCACAAAGGTTTTAAAGCAACAGATGCTTGATGGAGATGTTGGCATCAAATTAAATTCAAGAAAGCACACAGTGAGAAAGATGGTGCTGATGCTGTAAGTGCAGAAACACGGAAGTCTCCAAAGCTCCCTGACTCGCTTCAAAGCTTTGTGCATGCAGATGATATCAACAAAGCCGATGAACAGGTTTTTTAAAATCCTGCCACGCTGAACTGATCCCTTGGCTACAAACACGCAACAATCTCAGGTTCAAAGAAAGCAATGGATCAATGATCCGCACTTGGTATCTGCACTGAGTTTGTTTATTTACAATTAATCAAAAAGCATGGCGGCATACACCAGATGAATCTCTCAGTCAACAAATTTTAGGAATTAGTACACAGTTTAACAGTACTATAAGTCATATTGCCATCAGGTAGAAGGTACAAGAGCCTCAGGACTCACACCACCAGGTTCAAGAACAGTTACTACTCCGCAACCATTGGACTCCTGAACAAAAGGGGTTAACCACTCTCACTTGCCCATCCATTGAGAGGTTCCCGCAGCCAATGATCTTACCTTAAGGATTCTTTATCTTGTTATCTCATGTTCTTACTATTTATTGTTTTATTTATATTTGTATTTGCACAGTTTCTTGTCTTTTGCGCTCTGGTTGATCTTTCATCGATCCTGTTATAGTTACTATTCTGTAGATTTGCTGACCATGCCCAGAAGAAAATTAATTTCAGGGTTGAGTATGATGAAATACGTATATTTTGGTAATAGAATTTACTTTGAACCTTAGTATATCTTGTGTTCTATTTTTTCTGTATATAATTTAAATACATAATATGTTACTCAGTTAAATGGTAATTTGTCTTTTTTATACCTTTTTAATTATTTTCTTGAAATTTTGGCTAATTGGGGCAGCTGCTTAACTGGGCTAAAATGTATTGGTCCTGATGTCTCCCAATTAACCAGAATCTACTGTGCACAAGAAATAAATTAAGTAAGCAGTGCAAAAAGAGAGCAAAAAAAAATATTGAGGTAGTATTCATGAGTTCATTGTCCATTCAAAAATCTGATGGTGGAGGGGCAGAAGCTGTTCCTGAAATGTTGAGTGTGTCTTCAAGCTTCTGTACCTCCTCTCTGATGAGGGAAGTCCTTAATGATGGGCTGCGTCTTTTTGAGACATCAGCTTTTGAAGGTGTCCTCCATCTGGTGAGGCTAATGCCCATGATGGAGCTGGCTGAGTTTACAACTTTCCGCTGCTTTTCTGATCTTGAGCAGTGGCCTTCCATACCAGACAGTGATACAACCAGTTAGAATGCTCTCTACAGTATATCTGTAGAAGCTTGCCAGAGTCTTTGATGACATATCGTCTTCTCAAACTCCTAAGGAAATATAGCTGATGTCATGCGTTCTTTGTAATTGCATCAAAATGTTGGGCCCAGGACAGATCTTCAGAGATGCTGACATCCGGGAATTTAAAACTGCTCATCCTTTCCACTGCTGATTCTTCAAAGGACTGGTGTATGTTCCCTTGATGTTTTCTTCCTGAAGTCCACAATCAGTTCCTTGGTCAAACGGACATTGAGCGCAAGCTTGTTGTTGCGACACCACTCAACTAGCTGATCTATCTGAAATTCTGCCAACAATAGTTGCATCATCAGCAAATTTGTAGATGGCATTTGAGCTGTGCCTAGCCACATAGTTGTGGGTGTGGAGAGAGCGGAGTAAAACCACGAAGCATAAAAACACAATGCCTATGGCAACACTCCAGTGCATTATAATAATAGTTATGGATCTGATCTCCTACCCTGATGAATCATATCTGATCTATCTACTGTTGGATATGGTCAGCCAAATTTGTTATATTTTCTGATTCATCAGATGTACAACTTGTGGCGCAGGTGCCTCCTTTCTCTGCCAGAATATAATTCAACGCCTTTCTGTTCAGAAGGGCCACTGTCCTTCTGGCTACTATTTTGTTCAAAAGCCCCATCAGGACCCATTTTGCTTGCTCAAGACCCAGCGCAGTCTCATTGCCTAACACCTCCATGGTTGAGGCCATCAGGATAACCTTTCTTGATAACCAGGCAGTATCATAAAAGCTATTACCCAGTATTGATCAGCCTCCCTGTTGCCCATCTTCTGATATTTCGACTTGAGTCAGGTGATCAACCAAATTCTCAATATGATACACACGTGGCACAGCATATCCCAGGTAGCAGCTGCTGGATCAGCCTGTGGGAAGCCGAGGATAGGCCTGAGAGCCGTACACCCAGGATGTGCCATTCAAAGTGGAAAACAAACCTGTCTCAAAGCAGTCTCCAAAGTAATGTTGCTCTGCTTTGTACTATTAAGGTGCATTGAGGTACACAAGCTATTGCCCATTGGAAACTGTCCATCATAATGGCAATGGAAATTATTCCCAAATTGCAGTATTACATTCATCGTTGGGTCTTCAGTTTTTCACAGGCAGCTTGAAAAGGCATGTAATAAGGGTAATGACACATTTGTAATAGGGAATTTCAATATGTAAAGGGATTGGGAAAATTAGGTTGGTGTCAGATCACAAGAGGGGGACCTTGTTGAATGTCTACGAGATGGCTTTTTAGAGCAGCTTGCGCCTGAGCCTACTCAAGGAAAGGCCATCTTAGATCGGGTGTTGTGTAATGACCCAGATCTTATTAGGGAGCTTAATGTAAAGGAACCCTTAGGAGCCAGTGATCACAATATGATTGAATTCATACTGACATTTGAGAGGGAGAAACATAACTATATCATTATCACAATGGAATAAAGGGAATTACAGAGGCATGAGAGAGGAGCTTGCCCAGGTGGATTGGAGGAGGACACTGGCGAGGATGTCTGCAGAGCAGAGATGACTGAAGTTTCTGGGAATAGTTCAGAAGGTGCAAGATTGATATGTCCCATAGAAGAAGACAACTAGCAGGGTTAGGTAATCATGGCTGACAAGGGAAGTTGAGGATTGCATAAAAGCCAAGGAAAGGGCATATAAGGTTACAAAAATGAGTGGGAGGTTGGATGATTGGGAAGTTTTTAAAATCCAACAAAAGGCAACTAAGAATTGAGATTAAGGGAAAAGATTAAATATGAGGGCAAACTAGCCAATAATATAAAGCAGGATGCTAGAAGGTTTTTCCGTTATATAAAGAGTAAAAGTGAGTTGAAAATTGATATTGGACCACTGGAAAATGATGCTGGCAAGGTAGTAATGGGGGACAAAGAAATGGCAGATGAATTTAACAAGTGCTTTGCATCAGTCTTCACTGTGGAAAACACTAGCAGTGTGCCAGAGGAGTGTCAGGGAGCAGGAGTGAGTGCCATTGCTAATACAAAGGAAAAAGTGTCAGATAAACTCAAAGGACCTAAGGTGGATAAGTCACCTGGACCAGATGGACTATGTTCCAGAATCCTGAGAGAGGATGCTTAAGAGGTAATGGTTGCATTGGTCATGATCTTTCAAGAATCACTTGATTCTGGTATGGTTCCAGTGGAATGGAAGATTGCAACTGTCTCTCCACCCTTTAAGAAGGGTGGAAGCAAAAGAAAGGAAATTATAGGCCACTTAGCCTAACCTCAGCGGTGGGAAATGTGTTGGAGTCTATTATTAAGGATGAGTTTCTGGGGTACTTGGAGACTAATGATAAAATAAATCAAATTCAGCATGGTTTCTGTAAAGGGAAATTTTGCCTGACAAATCTGTTAGAGTTGTTTGAGGAAGTAACAAACAGGGTGGACAAAGGAGAGGCAGAAGATGTCATTTACTTGGATTTTCAGAAGGCATTTGATAAAGTGCCATACATGAGGCTGCTTAACAAGATAAAATCCTATGATATTACAGGAAAGCTACTGGCATGGTTATCAGAATAGACGACAGGCAAGAGGCTGTGAGTGGGAATAAAGAGGGCCTTCTCTGGCTGGCTGCGAGTGACTAGTGGAGTCCCTCAAGGATCAGTATCGGGACCTCTGCTTTTCACATTAATTGTCAATGATTTGGATAATGGAATTGATGACTTTGTGGCAAAGTTTGCAGATGATACAAAGATAGGTGGAGGGGTAGGTAGTGCTGAGGAAGCAATGCTATTGCAGTAGGACTGGGACAAGTTGGAAGAACGGGCAAAAAAGTGGCAAATGGAATACAGTGTTGGGAAATATACGATAATGCATTTAGTAAAAGTAACCATAGCACGGACTGTCATCTAAATGGGGAGAAGGTTCAAACATCAGAGGTGCAGAGGGACTTAGGAGTCCTTGTGCAATACTCCCAGAAGGTTAATTTACGGGTTCAGTCTGTGGTAAAGAAGGGAAATGGAATGTTGGCATTTATTTCAAGGGGATGTTGGTTGTGGTGGTTGGAGGTCAATCATCTCATTCTCGGGACCGCACATAGGACTTCCTCAAGGAAATGTGCTAGGACCAAACATCTTCAGTTGCTTCATCAATGATCTTCCTTCCATCATAAGGTCAAAAGAGGGGATGTTCGCAGATGACCGCACAATGTTCTGCACCATTCATGACTCCTCAGATAGTGGAATAGTTTATACCCAAATGCAACAGGATCTGGTCAATATTCAGGCTTGGGCTGACAAGTGGCAAATAATATTTGAGCCACACAAGTGCCAGGCAATGACCATCTCCAACAAGAGAGGCTCTAACCATCATCCCTTGATGTTCAGTGGCATCACCATTACTGAATCCCCTACTATCAACATCATGGGGGTTACCATTGACAGGAAACTGAACTGGCCTAACCATATAAACATTGTGACTACCAGAGCAGGTCAAAGGCCAGGAATCCTCTGGCGTGTAACTCACCTCTTGACTCCCCAATGCCTGTCCATCATCTGCAAGGCTCAGTTCAGGAGTGTAATGGAATACTCACCACTCGCCTGGATGAGTGCAGCTCCATCAATGCTCAAGAAGCTTGACACCATTCAGTACAAGGCAGCCCACTTGATTGGTACCCCTTCCACAAGCACCCAATCCCTCCACCATCGACGAACAGTTGCAGTTGTGTGTGCTATCTACAAGATGGACTGCAACAATACACCAGTGTTTCTAAGGCAGCACCTTCCAGATCACTACCATCTAGAAGGATGAGAACAACAAATACCTAGGAACACCACTACTTGGAAATCTCCCTCCAAGCCACTCACTACCCTGACTTGGAAACATATCGCTGTTCCTTCATTGTCGCTGGGTCAAAATCAGGAATTCCCCCCCGAACAGCACTGTGAGTGTACCTACACCTCAGGGACCGCAGCGGTCCAAGGAGGCAGCTCGTCACCACCTTCTCAAGGGCAACTAGGGAGGGGCAATAAATGCTGGCTTAGCCTGCAATGCCCACATCCCGTAAATGAACAAATAAAAATAAAATATAAAAGCAAGGAAATAATGCTGAGCCTTTATAAGACACTGGTCAGGCCACACTTTAAGTATTGTCAACAGTTTTAGACCCCATATCTCAGAAAGAATACGTTGTCATTGGAGAGAGTCCAGAGGAGGTTCACAAGGATGATCTGGGAATGAAGGAGTTAACATATGAGAAGTGTTTGGCAGCTTTGGGTCTGTACTCACTGGAAGTTAGAAGAATTGAGGGGAATCTTATTGACACCTACCGAATGTTGAATGGACTAGATAGGGTGGACACGGAGAGGATGTTCCCTATGGTGGGGGTATCCAGAACTGGAGGGAACAGCCTCAAAATGAGGGGTGACCTTTTAGTTCAGAAGTAAGAGTGAATATTTTTTAGCCAAAGAGTGGTGAATCTGTGGAATGCTCTGCCACTGACTGCAGTGGAGGCCGAGTGTGGGTATATTTAAGGCAGATGTTGATAGTTTTCTGATCAATCAGGGCATTGAAGGATTATGATGAGAAGGCATGTATACGGGTTGAGTGGGATCCGGGATCAGCCATGATGGAATGGCGGAGCAGACTCGATAGGCTGAATGGCCTAATTATGCTCCTATGTCCTATGGTTTTACAGCATTATATGCTGACACATACCATCCCTTTGACTGACCCATTAGCAGTCTTACCTGACACATTCATGACAGATTCATTCCATGCCCTGTATTTGATGTCATTCAGAAGGAGAGTGATCAATGCTCCCAAACCCGAGTGTTTTGGAATCTGGATGCGCACACAACATCTTGATATATTCAAAAGCTAAGCATATTCGTATGACATTCAGAAAAAGGCATTAGTCGATGATGTGTTACAGATCACTGGCGCTGTCATAGCAAGGAGCAGCAGCGATATCATGGCCATTTCTGCAACTTGTTCTCCTTGAAGGGCCACCACCTCATGTTGCCTGGCACCTGTGCCACAATCTCCCCCCTCTCCGGCAGTCTGATTGGTTGTTCTGCCCATACTTTCCCCAGCTCCTCTTCCAATTACACCTCCTCTCCTTTTGGGGAGAGGGAGTGTTTGCCAGTCACTGCCAGAAGTCGGGACACCAGAGGCCCTCCCTGACCTGCAGGACTAGAGCTCAAGTTGTCCATTTCCTGCTGTAAGACACCCAATCAGCCCTGCGGAGTACTCGTAGGTGTTAACAATTTAATCTGCTGTTTCAGCAGCTCATTCATCCACTTGATTAATCCTGCATCCTGAAGGTAATTTAGTCAGTGTGGAATACCTGTAGTATTCTGGACTCTGTAGCCCATTAGCTCCTGTGAAAGGTGAGCTGTTTGCTGACAGCGTTTCGCAGGGGGGGTTCCAGACATAGAGGACAAGTGTTTGTGGGTGCTGGATTGCCTGCTCCTGATCAACATGACAGCATGCCACCAGTATCCAAGAGTAAGTACCCACCTTAGTCAACACATACCCGTAGCACTTAGCGTGACGCTATTCTAGCTCGAAGCAGTCTGGAGTTCAATTCTAGCACAGTTCCATAAGGAGGCTTCATATGAACTTCCCATGGGATGCTTTGGTTTTTCCGGAGTACTCCAGCCCCTCCTCCCAAGGACCACCAATGTTAATTAGACATTTTAAATTGTCCCGTGATTAGGTTAGGGTAATCGAGGTTGTAGCTTTGCTGGGGGAGCGTGGCTCAAACGGCTGGATGGGCCTACAATTTTATAAATAAAATATTACATCTTATTATGCAAATATGAAGGCCCAATGTAGTGCACAGGCAGGCACCTCTCAGTCTCCACCTAGCTAACAGTGGTCACCTGCCACTTGTTTCCAGCCTAATTAAACCCAACTGTTAGCCACAGACCCCGTTCACCTATCAAAACTCGCCAGCCTCAACCAGTTGCTCCTCGCCTTCAGTTATCTTAATGTCTCATAATTATTCATTCTCTCTTGTGTTGTGGCCCCTCATGGCTTGTAATTTTGCAGTTTATTATTAAAGTGATCACTCATTGCAATGTCATCTTCTCTGGTCTCCTCTGTGTTTACTAACAGTACGATTGAACCAGCAGGGTTTGCTCACCTAAAGGAAGTCAGCCACTGGCAAGAATATGCAATCCAGAAGCAGCAGGAAACTATTGACCATCTGCTCACCACTCTGAACCAACTCTCTGTCTCTTTATAGCAACCTCGCACTAGTCAACATCCTCCCTCGGAGCCCAGATTCCAGTGCCTGAATACTTTGAGAGCTTGCCAACCCGATGCCACAACTTCCTGTCCCAGTGCATCTTTCACTTCGAGCTCCAGCCTTCTCTGTATGGTATGGACTGAGCCAAAATTGCCTTAATCATCTCTCTCTTGACTGGGTGAGCTCTCCTGGGCCACCGCTAACCGGGACGATAAAACCATCATTAGCAATAAGTAAGAGGAATTCACTGCCTAGATGCAGTGGGTTATTGAAAGTGGAAGGAGCCAGTGGATTGCATACTCCTCCTACATCAAGGATCATGCTGGATATAGGATTGCACTGTAATGCTCTGTGTGACTCTGTGGAAGGTAGGTGTGATCCTGAAGGATGATGGTAGCTGGAGATATTAGTGACTGGATTGATGTGGTAGATAATCTTAAAAGAGACCGTTGAACTGGAGTGGGAACTTGCAGGAGCCGGTGCACAGTGGCAGATCTCGGGGGGACAGCCAGACATGGATATGAGGTTGAAGGACTCTGCTTACTCCATCAGCCAATGTCTCCATTCCTCCAACGCCCATTTAATGGCGAGTAGATCCACGACAGTGCTGTGTAGAATTGAACTTGCATGCGAAGAAGGCACAGGGATGTGTTTTCCCATCTAGTCCTTGTTTCTCCATCATGCTCTTGTGGGGCTTAAGGGAACTCTCCCTAACTAACTCCGCTACAGAGCCAGTTTAAAATGCCCACTGCATCCAGGAAAATGGCATCACCAGGCAGAGATGAGGGAATTTATTTCTGGTGAGCTTCCCCTGGCCCCTCGTTCCAGCACCACTGTCCAACTCAAGCTCTCTGTCATCTTCCACACGCCGATGGCTCTGCATACACACAGGAGACTTTGGTGGATTTCAGTGGAGCAAACAACTTTCTGGTCAGGACTCTGTGTGTAGCTCAGACTTCCTACTGAGCCTATCTCTCCCCTTCTGCATCCAGGCCATTTAAAGATCCCTTGGGGTTTAGAATGGTCAGAGCACAGGCACAGCTATGCACGCGGGCAGCGGAGCACACCACGAGTTCATTCAATTCCTCTTGATCGACTCACCCACACTCATCTTATGTTGGATGCCTCTGGCTCTCCACATCGTGCCTGGACATGCGGTACACTACTGAGTTGGGGAACTCACCTGCCATACCACTTGCCTGCAATCTCAGTTGACTTCACCCTGTAAATCCGTGAAGAAAATCCTTAGGAGAGTCAATGGCGTCTAACGGTGACTCCTTTGCTTGCATATTTGGAAACAGCTCTATTTCTATCTTTAATGTCTCCATTTTTCCTGTTCGGGGCTCTTTTGAAGACCCTGACCTGGAGTTACACGCTGACTTTGGTTCTTTGCGGGGATGGGACCCGCTCTTGGGGTTTCACGACTGACCGTTACTCGACGTGCTAAGGGCACGGCCTAAGAGCTTCACTCGCCTCCGGAGGTCTGAGATCTTGCGGCTCTGGAGACGGTTGGATTGAAAGTCGATGGCCCGGCAGGAGATCGGTGTGTCGTGGGAGTCGGAAGATCTACGGTTGTGTGCCCAGAGATCTGACATCTTTGGGCACTTGCTTGAAAAAAGCGATGCAACGGACTTTTAACATCGTAAACCAGAGTTGTTTGTTATGTCTCCCCTATTGTGAATCAGAGACACCTCTTTCTCCTTTGTTAGGGAGAGAGAGAGCCTGTGGTATGTCGGATACCGGGTGAACAAGTAATCTTTGGGGTGCTGCCAGTCTGTGCCTTTGCTGTTGCTTTGCTGCACGCTTGAGTGCTCAGAGGTGGGTGCCAGTGTTTTGTTTTTGCTGGTGTGGGGAGGGGGAGGGATCGTTGCTCGCCATGAATAATTACGTTGTTGAAGCACTATGGCATGGCGTTCTTCAACCAGCTAAGACCCCAGCCATTGCATGATTCTTCTTTGACAAAAAGAAAGATGTGGATCTCTGACCCTGCATCAACAACCATGGACTCAAGAAAATTATCTTTAAGAACTGCTACCCTCTCTCCTTAATGGTAGCATATTCAAAACACTCCATGATGCCCAGATATTCACCAAACTGGATCCATGGAGTGCATGCAACCTTTTTCCCAGCTGCCTAGGGGGTGAGTGGAATATGGTGTTCATAACACCCAGTGGCCACTACAAATACCTGGTGATGCCACTCCGACATTTTAACAGTCTAGCTGTTTTCCTAGCATTTATCAACAAGCTCCTCCGAGTCATGTGGCAAGCTTTCTGAACATTGATGTGAGATGCTATGCAGTTACGTGTTAGTCTACTTCAATGACATCTTCAGCTTCTCCAAAGACCCCTGTTCAGTCCTTCAGCATCACCTTGAAAACCAACTGTACTGCAAGTTAGAGAAATGCCTGTTTCACACCCCAGTCATTTCTTTCCCGGGTTACTTCCTAAAGACAAAGCTATGGACCCAGAGAAAGTGCATGCCAACATTGAATGGCTCTGACCGCCCTCCCTAAAACAGCTACAATGCTTCCTGGGTTTCTCCAACTTCTACCATAATTTCATCAAGACCTACAGCTAAATTGCCCTTCCTCTCATCTCCCTCAGCAAGTCACCTACCTCATGGATAACCTGCTCTACTGCCAAGGGATACACTTTCAAGGAGATCAAGAGGCTCTTCACCATCGCTCCTATTGTCTGCCTCTCCAGACCTTTTGTGGCAGGTGTAGTTGCTGGGAGCCATCCAATCCCAGTAAGGACAGGATGGGAAAACATCCCTGTGCCTTCTTCTCATGCAAGTTCAATTCAATGAGGTTGGAGGGCTCTGCATACCCCATCAGCCAATGTCTCCATTCCTCCAACTCCCATTTAACTCCCAACTCCCACAGCACTGTTGTGGAGTGTGAGACATGTATCTACTCGCCATTAAATGGAATTTGGAGAAATGGAGACATTGGCTGATGGAGTAAGCAGAGCCCTCCAACCTCATATCCATGTCTGGCTGTCCCCCCGAGATCTGCCACTGTGCACCAGCTCCTGCAAGTTCTCACTCCAGTTCAACGGTCCCTTGAAGATTATCCACCACATCAATCCAGTCACTAATGTCTCCAGCTACCACCATCCTTCAGGATCACACCTACCTTACACATGTCCTTCTTAAGTCTGTTGTCCAAGGACCACTCAACCCACCTGAGCCTGCACCTTCGGAACCTAGGATGGTGGAAGGTGGTCCAATGTACACAGTTCGCTGGTTGATGCATTCATGTTGTTGTGGACGGGGTGTGCAGTGTCTGGTCAACTGAGAATGCTATGGCCCAGAGAAGAGGTCATGGGTGCCATCCAGTTTATCTTGGATTCATTGCTAATTGAGGAGTTCCACCAGGTCCACCCAGATCGTCCTGGGACATGGGATGTCAGCTGAGATGGGGGGAAAGGAAAGTGTGGGGAAGATCCTGTCAGTTCTTCACAGGTAGGTTCCTCCCAGTCTCCACCCAGCTAACAGGAGTCATCCATCACTTATTTCCAAGTCATCACCTGCAGCCTATTTAAATCCTGCTTTCATCCATAGTTCTCCTTCACCCATTGAAACAGCCTGCCTCAACTGGTTGCTCCCAGCCTTCAGATATCTTGAACATAAAGTACACTGCAAATGCTGGGGTCAAAGCAAAACGTACAACAAGCTGGAGGAACTCAGCAGGTCGGGCAGCATCCGTGGAAACGAACAGTCAACGTTTTGGGCCGAGACCCTTCATCAGGACTGAAGAGGGAGGGGGCAGGGGCCCCCTTCAGATATCTTGTTGCCTTGTCTTGTTATGTATTCATTCTTTCTTGTTTTGTGGACCCTCATGGCTTGTTATTTTGCAGATTATCATTAAAGTAATCATTCATTGCTAAATCCTCTTCAATGCTCTGCATTTGGGTCAAATATCCTTCACTTTTCCTGACTTGTTACTGTAGTCCACTTGCCAAATCTGACCGTCCTCATGTCTCTATGGATTTGTCCCCTGGGCACACTGGCTATCCCCTTGGCCTCCCCTGCTGGCATCTGCAATCTGCTGGTGCTGTTTTGGCCTCACCGTATGTCAGAGCTACTCCTCAAGCGTCTGTCCATTTCCTTACTCCTTCCACCCCAGAAGTCCGCTCTTCAGACGCGCCCACATGGCCAAACGATCCCGATCTTCCTCCCCTGGGGTGGCTGTGACCTTCATTTCCTGGGTAGTCCTGTCAACAGCAGCAATGTGTGCCGCATCTACCATGTCATGAGAAGTGTGGGCATCTACAATGCTAGACTGATCTGTCACGGCTGGGTGTCATCTCACATGTTTTCCCAGTAGCAGCAGCGCCAGAGGGGGCAGGACCATGTAAAGTATCTTCCAGTTCTGCCCATGCCACTGAGGCATCATATGGTGATACCATTTGCCACGGCCCAGTTATCAGTCTTTTTATACACCAGTCCTGTCACCTCATGTAGAGTCAGGGTTATGGCCACGTGCTCTACTAGCCAGCTGGATCCTTCTTCCCCCTCGGCTGTTACCATTTTCCCCATTGCAAGGTGGAGGGCAGCAGCCTTCCACCACTGTTTACCACTCGGATGGTGGAACTGTCGGTGATCTCAAAGGGCCGAATGGCCTAATTCCACTCCTATGTTTTATGGTCCACATTTTGTTTGTAAAGGCGAGGGTTGCAAGCTCTTGAGAGGTCATATGTTCATCAGCGGATAAGGCCATAACCTGCTCATGAAGGTGGCTCACCTCATCAAGGCACTGCACATAGCCTTCTAAACTTATAAATGGGTGATCCTTTCAATGTTCATAGACTCTATGAGTTCTATCTGAAAGTTTTGGCCTGAAATGTTGACTGCACTTTTTTCCATAGGTGCTGCCTGGCCTGCTGAGTTCCTCCAGCATTTTGCGAGTGTTGCTCTAACGCAGACCAAGTTGTCTAACTGAGCTATTCCTATTTGTCTGCATTTGACCCATGTTGCCTTTCTTTATACCGATACAATTATCTTTTAAATGTCATGATTGTACCTGCTTCTACCACTTCCTCTGGCAGCTTTTCTCTATATATGCACACCAGTCTCTGTGTGAAAGTTTTGCTCCTCAGGTCCCTTTTAAATCTATCTCCTCTTACTTTAAAACTATGCCCTCTGGTTTTAGACTCACAGGTCAAGAGTCCCAAACAACCCTATACCACCACCCTCTGTTTCCTACCATCCAGCTAATATCGTATCTAATTGGCTTGCCTACCTTGGATCCAATGAAAACTAACCTTCCAGACTAGCCAATCAAGCGGCATATCAAAGGCCTAGCTAAAGTCTATGTTGAAAATGTCAATTACACTGCCCTCATCTATCTGGAACACAGCAGGCCAGGCAGCATCCATAGGGAGAAGCACTGTCGATGTTTCGGGCCGAGAACCTTCGTCAGGTCTTGGCCCGGAGCGTCGACAGTGCTTCTCCCTATGGATGCTGCCTGGCCTGCTGCGTACCATCAGCATTTTGTGTGTGTTGCTTGAATATCCAGCATCTGCAGATTTCCTTGTGTTTGCCCTCATCTATCTTCTTGGTCATAACTTCAAAAAATTCATCGAAATTTGCGAGACATGATTTCCAACATCCAAACCATACTGACAATCCCTGATCAGTCCTCGCCCTTCTGATGGCATTAGACACACAGAATCCCCTCCAATAACTACCCCACCATTATTGTTACATTCACCAGTCTGCAGTTCCCAAGCTTTTCACGGCAGCCTTTCTCACGTAAAGGCACACCACAAACCAGCATTCCGGCACATCACCTGTGTCTATCAATGACACCTATACCTCCGGATTAAATTGTAGGGATAGCAGCTTGATAGCAGCCATTTGGCCCATTGAGTCTGCTCCACCATTCCATCCTGGCCAATTTATTAACCCTCTCAACCCCATTCTCCTACATTCTCCTTGTAACGTTTGATGCCCTGATTAATTAAGTTCCTATTAAACTCCACTTTGAATATACCCAATGTCTTGGACTGTACAGCCATCTGTGGCAATGAATTCCACAGATACACCACTCTCTGGCTGAAGAAATTTTTCCTTATCGCTGTTCAAAGTGCATGTCCCTCTATTCTGAGGCTGTGTCCTCTAGTCCTAGAATACCCTATGGGAAATATCCTCTCCACATTCATTCTATATAGGGCTTTCAATATTTGATAAGTTTCAATTACCCTACCACATAGCCCTCTATTTTTCTAAACTCCATGTGCCCATCTAAGAGTCTCTTAAAAAGACCTATTTTCTCTGCCACTACCACCTTCCCTGGTAGTGCATTCCACACACCCTCCAGTCTTACCACTCAAAATCTTACTGCTAACATTACCCTTGTACTTACTTCCAAGCACCTTAAAACTATTCCCCCTCATGCTAGCCATTTCAGCCCTGGGATAAAGCCTCTGACAATCCACACAATCAATGCCTTTCATCAAATTATATACTATCAGGTCATTTCTTATGCTCTGTCACTTCAAGGGAAAAAAGCTAAGTTCACTCAACCTATTCTCATAAAGCATGTTTTCCAATTCAGGCAACATCCTTGTAAATCTCATCTGCACTCTCTCTATAGTATCCACATCCTTCCTGTAATGAGGTGACCAGAACTAAATATGTTACTCCTAGTGGGGTCTAACTAAAGTCTTATGTAGCTGTAACATTTCTTCACAGCTCTTGAACTTAATCACGCAGTTGATGAAGGCCAACACACCATATGCCTTTTTAACAACACTGTCATCCTCTGCAGCAGCTTTGAGTGCCCTGTGGACATGGACCCCAAGATCTTGCTGATCCCCCACACTGCCAAGAGCCTTACCATTACTATTATATTCTGTATTCAAATTTGATCTACCAAATGAACCACTTCAGACTTACCTGGGTTGAACTCAATCTGCCACTTCTCAGCCCAGTTCTGCATCCTATAGATGTTGCTCTTTCACCTCGGACAACCCTCTGGACTATCCACAAGACCCCCAACTTTTGTGTCATCAACAATCTTTATTAACCCACCCTTCTACTTCCTCATCCTGGTCAATTATAAAAATCAAAAGAGGAAGGCTCCCAGAACAGATCCCTGCAGAACACCTCTGGTCACCAACCTCCATGCAGAATATGAACCATCTACAACCACCCTTTGCCTTCTGTGGGTTAGCCATTTCTGGATCCACAAAGCAAGGTCTCCTTCGATCCCATGCCTCGTTACTTTCTGAATGAGCCTTGCATGGGGAACCTTATCAAATGCCTTGCTGAAATCCATATACACTACATCCACTGCTCTACCTCCAAAAATGTGTTTTGTTGCATCCTCAAAGAATTCAATCAGGTTCGTAAGGCATGATCTGCCATTGACAAAGCCATGCTGACTATCCCTAATCGGATTATATCTATCCAAATGCTCATATCCAAGCCTCTCAGGATCTTCTCCAGCAACGTGCCTACCACTGAAGCAACACTCACTGGTCTAAAATTTCCTGGGTTATCTCTACTCCCTTTCTTGAACAATGTTTACAACCTTCCAATCCTCTGGTACTTCTCCTATCCTTATTAATGATACAAAGATCATTACCAGAGGCTCAGCAATCTTCTTCCTTGCTTCCCATAGTAGCCTGGGCTATATCTCATCCAATCCCAGAGACTTATCTAACTTAAATCCTTTCAAAAGCTCCAGTCCATCCTCTTTCTTAATATCTATACACTCAAGCATTTCAGTCTGCTGTAAGTCATCCTCCTAATTGCCAAGGACCTTTCAATTGGTGAATACTAAAGCAAAGTATTCATTAAGTACCTCCGCTACCACCTCCGGCTCCATGCATATGTTTCCACTATCACTCCTGATTGGTTCTATTCTCACACGGCTCATCCTCTTGCTCTTCACATACTTGTAGAACGCCTTGGGGTTTTCCTTAATCCTGCTCTCCAAGGCCTTCTCATGGCCCTTTCTAGCTCTCCTAATTTCATTCTTGAGCTCCTTCCTGGCACCCTTGTAATTTTCTGGAGCTCAAATAGTACTCTTGAACCTTTCATAAGCTTTTCTTTTCTTTTTAACTGGATTTTCTACATCCTTTCTGCACCATGGTTCATTTACCCTATCATCCCATTTACCACATTTCTGCTGTGCATTTCCATGAGAACATCTGCTCCCAATTTAGGTTTCCAAGTTCCTGCCTAATAGCATCATATTTCCCCCTACCCCAATTAAATGTTTTCCCAAATTGTCTGCTCCTATCCCTCTCCAGCACTATAGTAGAGTTGTCCTTCCTCACAGTCTCACTACACACTGCATTTACTTGCATACCAACTGCCCGATCCTCCGGCCTATCACTTTGGTTCCCATCCCCCTGCTAAATTAGTTTAAACCCTTATCAATAGCTATAGTAAACCTGCCTGCAAGGATATTGGTCTCCTTCAGGTTCAGGCGCAACCTGATAAAGATTTATCTACCTTTATATACTTTAAGGCCTCCAGCACTTCCTCTTCTGCAATGTGGACTCTCCTCAAGAATTCACTACTAAGATTTTACTGTTATCTGCTTTTAAATCCATCGATGGACAGTAACATTAAACAATCTATATCGCAGAGAGAGTTTAATGTGTTGTGTAATTAATCTTCCAATGATATTTGAGTAATATTGTAGTGAAAGGAAACACTGAGTTCTGAGAGAATATGATAATCTGAGAATGTTCCAAAATATTACTTTTCCATTACATTAGCAAAGTTCTAAGTACTTTCGGGGCCATTTGGAACAGATCATTATAGCCCAGCAAAATCTACAAGCGTGCTGTACCAGCATTAAATAAATTCTAAAACAACACACAGCATAATTGCAAAGAGGATTTTGCAGCCACATCTCACACAGTGATTAGTAGAAGGTATTTGTTTACATTCTCGAGTCATGTGGGAGTCTAATCGTTCCCATGCTTTGATACAGCGAATGAGAACTTTTGTTTTACTCGGTAGGAAAGATTTTCTGTATTAATATTAAGCAATTATGCACAGCATCCATTTCAAACTGTTCTCTATTCAGCTGATTGTAAAAGCAAATGGCTCGGTTGAGAGCAGGGGGAAGATTCTTCCCCTTGGAAGAAGTAAAGAATGGAACATTCCCATTGTTAGTGCAACTTTGTGCCGGTGTGAGGCTGGGGAGGGAGAGCAGCTGCTCGCACTCGTACACCGACACTTAAGTTTGAATTTGATGTTTTTACGAGCTTTGTGTAGGCAGTGCACAATCCTCCAGTGGAGGTGAACCAAAGCCGCCCTCCTGTCTGCGAGCGGCCTAGGGTCGCTGTTCACCGAGCTGAGCCTGAGGTGAGGAGCGATAACATGTCTGTTACCAAGGCAACGGTTTCAGCCCGCAGAGGTTTGGACTGAAGGGAACGGGGGCAGCAGCAATCTCTTCTCTTGTTTGTATTTGTGTCTAAAGTGCGTGTGTGGGAGGAAGAGGGAGAGAGAACAAATTATCACGGTTAAAAGCAAACTGTATTTTCTCTAATTGTGCTTTCAGGCCTGTAATCCAGGCTTAATTGATTTCGTTAATTTGTAGATTTAACAGTTGATTGTTCTCTCTCGTAACACGTTGGCTAATATCACAGTTCCAAACTCTTTTTGGAAAGTTTGAAGAATGAGCCAATCTCGGGCCGAAACATTGACTATTTATTCCTTTTTATAAATGCTGCCCGACCTGCTGAGTTTCTCCAGTATTTTGTGTGTTCTCTAGTGAGTCGATTTTACCATACTCTTATCTAAATTCTCCTACTTGTGGTAACTTGAAGCAGTGATGAATAACTAAATTAATTCCCCTAACTCATCATTTAAAGAAAATGTGTTGTGTAATTAATATTTTAATAATATATTTGTAATGTTGATATATTGTTTGACTAAGCATTTTTAAAAAATAATTCAAATCAATATGTTCTTGTCTCTGTTGAAGTAAAAAACAACTAAACCTACAAGTTCTCCCTGGCTCCTCTTGTTTTTCTTCCAATTTTATGTTTTGCAGTTACAAAACACAACAGTGGTGCCAAGGAGGTATTAAAGGAATCAGAGCAGACTTGTGAAGTCGAGCAAAACGTTCGAATTTTTTAAAAAGCGCAGAGAGAAACTGTTGAGTTAAAAAAAGAAGCACAGGCCTAGTCAATTTTTTTTTAAAAAGGCAGAAAATGGATAAATTAACAACACACACAAAATGCTGGTGGAACACAGCAGGCCAGGCAGCATCTATAGGGAGAAGCGCTGTCGATGTTTCAGGCCGAGATCCTTTATCAGGACTAATCGAAAGGAAAGACAGTAAGAGATTTGAAAGTAGTGGAGGGAGGGGGAAATGCGAAATGATAAGAGAAGACCGGAGGGGGTGGGATGAAGCTAAGAGCTGGAAAAGTGATTGGCGAAAGTGATACAGAGCTGGAGAAGGGAAAGGATCATGGGACAGGAGGCCTCAGGAGAAAGAAAGGGGGGGGGGGAAGCACCAGAGGGAGATGGAGAACAGGCAGAGTGATGGGCAGAGAGAGAGAAAAAATAACTAAATATCAGGGATGGGGTAAGAAGGGGAGGAGGGGCATTAACGGAAGTTAGAGAAGTCAATGTTCATGCCATCAGGTTGGAGGCTACCCAGCCAGTATATAAGGTGCTGTACCTCCAACCTGAGTTTGGATTCATTTTGACAATAGAGGAGGCCATGGATAGACATATCAGAATGGGAATGGGACGTGGAATTAAAATGTGTGGCCACTGGGAGATCCTGCTTTTTCTGGCGGACCGAGCGTAGGTGTTCAGCAAAATGGTCTCCCAGTCTGCGTCAGGTCTCACCAATATATAAAAGGCCACACCAGGAGCACCGGACGCAGTACACCACACCAGCTGACTCACAGGTGAAGTGTCGCCTCACCTGGAAGGACTGTCTGGGGCCGTGAATGGTGGTGAGGGAGGATGTGTAAGGGCAGGTGTAGCACTTGTTCCGTTTACAAGGATAAGTGCCAGGAGGGAGATCGGTGGGAAGGGATGGGGGGGGGGGAATGAGTGGACAAGGGAGTCACGTAGGGAGCGATCCCTGCAAAAAGCAGAATGGGGGGGGAGGGAAAATGTGTTTGGTAGTGGGATCCCGTTTACAGGTTCATAACCAATGAGTATCGGATAATAATAAAAAATTTTAGAAAATCGGAAATGGCTGGCTAGATTGGAAAGGTAGATGCGTTTGATTCCACAAGTGATACCTGGATTTTACAGACTAAACAGATTGAGCAGTATTTTGAAGCAAATGAAACAGACAATGAGAAACAAGTTCCAATTTTTACTGGGTGTATTGGGTTTAAAGGCATACAGTTTGCTTTGAAGTTTAACTGCTTCAATTATACCAGCTGAAATAAGCTTTGTGAAGTAATGCAGAAACTGAAATTGTTGATTGTAGAATACTTTAGGTTTCATTAGTGGAATCAAAGGGAAGGGGAGCCCATTTCAGCATATGTGGCTAAATTGAAGAGCGTGTCGAGTATTGTCGGTTAGGTAATGGGTTTAATAATGCACAGAGCAATTGTTTAGTTTGTAGAATTCTACAAGACAACATTCAAAAATGGCTCCTAACTGAAGCACAACTTACAATTAAAAGAGCAGTTGTAATTGCCATATCAATGGAAATAGCAGAGCCGCAGTTGAGTTGCAGTCAGGAATGAAAGTAAGCGTGAACAAAATTGCAACATCTAAACAGAAACCTGCTTGTTGCTTGTTACCAATTGTGTTACCATTGTGCCGGGGCTGACGTACACCAGACCAATGCAGGCTTAAAGGTGAAACTTGCAGAAAATGCAACAAAGTAGGACACATACAAAGAGCATGCTGGCACACAAAAATAAATGGACTGCACAGGGAAGACAAAAGGATTAAGAAGTGAAGTTGCAGTTTCAAAAAGGGCACTAATCTGCATGCTGTTGATGAAAAATCTGTAATGATGAGTGTGACATAGGACTGTGTAGTCTTGATATTTAAAATATCAGTACTAGCAAGGACACGGGCTGCTGGAGATCTAGAGCAATACACACAATGTGATGGAGGAGGTCAAGTAGCATCAATGGATGGGAATAAACAATTGATGTTTTGGGCTGAGGCCTGATGAAGGGTCCTGGTCTGAAATGGCAACTGTTTATTTCACTCCATGGATGCTGGCTGACCTGCTGAGCTCCAATAAACAAGCAATATGGCTTACAGCAGAAGAGAGTGTCAAATGAATTAAAGTGGAATTGGGCACTAGCTCAGTTGTTTCAATCATTCCACAAATTGAGTTTGAACAGCATTTCAAAGCTACTGAAGCCTGCAGGTATCCAACTAAGAACTTAAACTAGAGAAAAGATAGCTCCTGTGGGAATGATGTTTGTAATAGTGAAATACAACAACCAACAAGCTATATACAGACAGACAGACATACTTTATTGATCCCGAGGGAAGTTGGGTTTCATTACAGTCGCACCAAACAAGAATAGTGTAGAAATATAGCAATATAAAACCATAAATAATTAAATAATAATAAGTAAATTATGCCAAGTGGAAATAATTCCAGGACCAACCTATTAGCTCAGAGTGTCTGACACTCCAAGGGAGGAGTTGTAAAGTTTGATGGCCACAGGTAGGAATGACTTCCTGTGACGCTCAGTGTTGCATCTCGGTGGAATGAGTCTCTGGCTGAATGTACTCCTGTGCCTAACCAGTACACTATGGAGTGGATGGGAGACATTGTCCAAGATGGCATGCAACTTGGACGGCATCCTCTTTTCAGATACCACTGTCAGAGAGTCCAGTTCCACCTCCACAACATCACTGACCTTACAAATGAGTTTGTTGATTCTGTTGGTGTCTGCTACCCTCAGCCTGCTGCAAACATGATAGCAAACATGATAGCACTGGTCACCATGGACTCGTAGAACATCCTCAGCATCATCCGGCAGATGTTAAAGGACCTCAGTCTTCTCAGGAAGTAGAGGTGGCTCTGATCCTTCTTGTAAACAGCCTCAGTGCTCTTTGACCAGTCCAGTTTATTGTCAATTCATATCCCCAGGTATGTGTAATCCTCCACCATGCCCACACTGACTCCTTGGATGGAAACGGGTCACTGGTGCCTTAGCCCTCCTCAGGTACACCACCAGCTCCTTAGTCTTTTTCACATTAAGCTGCAGATGATTCTGCTCACACCATGTGACAAAGTTTCCCACCATAGCCCTGTACTCAGCCACATCTCCCTTGCTGATGCATCCAACTATGGCAGAGTCATCAGAAAACTTCTGAAGATGGCAAGACTCTGTGTTATAGTTGAAGTCCGAGGTGTAGATGGTGAAGAGAAAGGGAGACAGGACAGTCCCCTGTGGAGCCCCAGTGCTGCTGACCACTCTGTCTGACACATAGTGTTGCAAGCACATGTACTGTGGTCTGCCAGTCAGGTAATCAATAATCCATGACACCAGGGAAGCATCCACCTGCATCACTGTCAAGCTACTCACCCAGCAGAGCAGGGCTCTTATGTGATTAAAAACAAAAGGACCAGCAATGTGGGGGTATAAGCGGCTGAGGTGTCTACAACTTGATTTGAGATACATTCACAATTTGCATGCCACATCCCTTGCGATAGTCAACTAAAAACAAATGAAGAAAAGTACTGGATGATGCCACAGCAGTGTACAAGGATGGTATTGGAAAACTCAAAACATATCAAGGGTAAAATAGTGCTCAATGAAAACACCTCACCCAAGTTTTGCAAAGCCCTCCAGATTCTGTATGCGATCAAGTAGCCAGTGAGCTGGATTGTATGAAAACTGAAGGAATTTTTTTCCAACGTTGAGTGGAGCCCATGGACAACATCAGTGGTTCCAGTAACCAAGAAAAATGGGTCTGTCAGAATCTGGTGATTTTAAGGTCACCATCAACCTAATACTGAAAGTAGATCAATACCGTTTGCCCAGGGCAGAGGATATTTTTGCAGACCTTGAGGTGGCTTTCCAAAAGGTAGGGAAGTGGTGGATTCAGACACTGTATTCAAGCATGATCCACATCGTCCAGTGAGGTGTGTCACGCAGTGTTCGGAATGCCAATACATCCACAGGAAAGGTGCCCATGGCTATCAGAACCACTTTGTGCAGTCCCAAAGTCAACTCCAACAACTACCGTGGAGGAGGCCTTTGAACCTGAGATTGTTTCACAACCACAAGTCTCAACTGTCAAGCAGTAACCACCTCCCCACCCCCCACCCCCATCAAGAATGAGGTTATCCCACAAGAGTAAGAAATCCTCCTCAGTGATCAAATCTTTAGACCTGAATGGGGCAATTTAAACTTTACTGTGCTGTGAATGTGTATGTTATATTTGTATTCTGTGTATTTAATATTTCAGTGAAATTTGAGTAATTTTATAAATGTATTGTTTGATTAAGCATTCATCGTTACAAAAGTTAATTACGGGTTAGGTGGAATAGGATGTGGATGGCATACATCCTCACGCCACCATGTCATATGTGCACTTCTCTTAAAGTAAAAATGAATGTGTACGAGTTATCTCCCTGTTCCCTTGTTTTCCTTTTAAGTAGTTTTTAATGTTTTGGAGTTAGAAAGCAAAACAAAATGTTCCCTATACCAGCATCACAATTTTCAGTTATCTGACAAGAAGAACTTACCAGCTGAGCCTTTTTCTAAACTTCATTTCGCTCCACAGAGCTAAACGAAGATAGAGGGCAGAGATCTAAGATTAGTATTTCTCATCAACTATGTTGGACAGCTTCCTGCACTCGTAAAAATTTAGTGTGTTTTGTAAATTGAAATCAGTACAGTCTCTAGCATGCTCAGTAAGCCACTAACAACCCTAGTCCCTCAGTTTTCTCTGCATCTTCACTTAAAGCCATTGGTCGTGTTGAACTATTTACAGTTATGTCTTGACAGCAAGCACTGGCAGGCCATCTAACAACAGAATGAGACCACAATCAAAGCTGATCCTGATATTGATATACCAACAAGAGTGCCCAGGGACATGAACCCAGTTGTTTTTTCCTAGTCTAGATAATGTGTTAGTCTGAATACTACTCCTAGAGTGGATACTAAGTAGTGACTTGGATCCACTCCAATTTGCCTACCACCACAACAGGCTAACAGAAATGTCATTTCATTGGCTCTTCACTCAATCTTGGAATATTTGGACACTGAAGGTGCACACAACAGGATGCTCTTCATTGACTACATCTCTATTAAACACACATCTCCTCAAAACTGATTATATAGCTCCAAGATCTAGGCCTCAATACCTCTTGTGCAACTGCATACTGTGAAGGCCCACAAGTAAATGAATCACCGGGTAGTATATGGTGACATTGAAATTTAGCTGCTTACTATCCCAATTGAGTTGAGACATAAGACACAGGATCAGAATTAGGCCATTTGGCCATCGAGTCTGCTCTGGCATTTCATCATGCCTGATTTATTATCCCTTCCACCCTATTTTCCTGCCTAATCTCTGTAACCCTTGCCAACCATACCAATCAAGAACCAATTAACCTCCACTTTAAATATACCCAATGACTTGGTCTCCACAGCTGTCTATGACAATGTATTCCGCAGTTTCACTACCCTCTGGTTATAAAAATCTCTGAATGATCAACTGAATTTGCACATGCAAAGAATTTGAGTGCATATTCTGTAGGGGTTAGCGTTCATGATGAATTTAAATGTGCAATCCCAAAGGGAGAATGCTCTGCCATCACTTATCAGAAACCTCTATACTTTTTATTTTAGGTACATCACTTACACATCACAGGCAAAACAGTTATGAGTAAAGGACAAGCTGTAGTCCAAAATCCTTCCGACTCCTCTGAAACCTGCAGCAGCTGCATGAACGGTGTACTGCAGTACTCTGATGAATCTCTTGCGACCTACAGTGGTGAGAATGAGGAGAGTCTTGAATCCTACAGTCAGTCATTTGAATCCTATCAGTCTTTCCATGAGGACTTTGAGCAAGAAACAGAATCAGAAATCTCTGCAATCAAATCTGAATTGGAATTTATGTCACCTCAGAGTTTCAAAGAAGGTGAGGAGGAGCAATCAAGTACCGGCCAAGATGCTTGGATATTTCATTGTTAAGTATTTTTCCTTCTTCAGTTTATTTCACAGAACATAGAATAGCACAGCAAAGTACTGCGCCCTTGGCCCACAATGTGTGCCAACCATTTTTCCTACTCCCAGATCAATCTGAAGCCTCCCTCCTGCATCACCATTTTTTTTCCTTTCATTCATATGCCTATCTTAAATGTTCCTAATGTGTCTGTCTCTACCACCACCTCTCATACTTTACCCAGTAACCTCTGCAAAAATATTCTTTATGGACGTAGAGAGGATTTAGCTTTGGCATGATACCTCTCCTGGTTGAACTAACCTAAATTATTGTCTGGGCTCACACTTTGCTCAGTAGCTGAATGGATGAAATCCTAGACATTAGATGCAGGCTTAGTCTTCTAGTTTCAAGTAATGAATTGGCCAGGCTGTTAGGTGTGTTGGAGTACTTCAGACTTTCCTACATCTGATCACGAGGTAAGATCTGACACAGAATTGGACATTTTGGCACAGTCACTAGATGCCACCAGATTTGGGGCAACTCAGCTTTTCCTGTTTCAGGGTTGGGGTTTTTTATTTATTCTTGATATCAATATGTTTGGTGCTGCAATTTCTAGTTTTAATCCATCATATCTGAAAAACCAATGGTGTATGAATGAATGCTTAGAACAGTTTATTTCCCAGCTTTAACACAGTTCACTCAAGCTTCCCCAAAAGTTGAATGGCATCTTATTATATATGATGATAATCAGAATATTTACATACTAATAAGTTCCAGGAGCCTTCACTCCTGACCATTTCTGACTTCAACCTTCCAGTTTCTATAGTGAAAACCAATTATTCAGTCAGCATCAGAGTGTCAACTTCACCTTCAAATTATCAATCATTGTTATTGCCAGATGTCCCCAACTTGAAACCCAGTCCTTCCCAACAGACATTGAGATCGTTTAGTTGAGCCACCTTTAGAATACCCTGTTAAAATATCAGTGAAATTGTGCAGCAATTAACTTGTAAATTTGCAGCAGCACTAGGGAATGCATTTTTCTGGCTGTTTTCCTCATTTTTCACCCATGGTATAAGTTTGAATGCATTCATAATGTACATGCATCAATTGAATTTTGAACCTAATAATACATTATTGTTAATTGAACAAATGCTAGTTTTTAACTGTAATATTAATTATGTTGTGTATAATTATCTAAAAATGGTCGGCATATGGGCAACCCCCACATTATGGCAGTTTGGTAAATGGAAACCTGCCTTTTTAGAATTGTTACATACCCCATAACTGGGTTTACAGACCAGCAGAAATAGAAAAATCTGTTGGAGTCTGGTGGTACCGAAAACTAAAGGTGTTTATTAGTAAACTACACAATACAGTATCAAAAATGCAAATATACATATAAAACAGGTCAGCAATAGTAAACATAGAAGTATAGGAATAATAATCAACAATAATAAACAAGCTCTATCAATGTCTAGGGGTAAGTGAATTGTCACTGAAGAATAAAAAGTTCAGTTCAGTTCATGTGTGCTGAAGTAGTTATGGTTGTGTTGCTGTCGTTGGAGAGAGAGAGAGAGAGAGAGCGAGCAAGAGATTGAACAGCTGCAGCCAGCAAACCTTCTGTTGTATTCTGATTCCGTCGTACGGTTGTGGTAATTCGGTTATGACCCCTCCGTTCTCCAGCTAGACTGTTGTTCTGTGGTGGACTCGTCACTCTAGCATGAGTGGACACACACACAAGTCCCCACCGGCCCTGCCGTCACACTGTGAGGTTTACTGACCGATCTCCTGATTCGGTCCTCAAAGCCCCCACCTTCCTGTGGGTGCACAACACTCGGTCAGTGTCCACTGGTGTGCCTGAGGGGTGTCTCCCCACACCTGTCTTTTATCCCCACTGACAGGGTATCAGCCATCCATCAACTCAAAATGACCATGTCCATCAAATCAGGCCGCTCCTGCTGTCCCCTTAGGAATGTTAATGAGCAAAGTAACGTCCTTGCAGTGAAAGGTAAACAATCCAGGAAGAAGTCATTATACATAAATCAAATGTCTCCCTCTCTGTCTTATCTGTAGCAGATTTTCCTGACTCTGTGCTTCATCTCTCTCTCTCATTAGCATGGCAATAGCAATAGTTCATAGTTCTCAAAGTGGGGGGGGGGGAAATAATTAACTCTGCACCCCATTTCCATCAGGTTTGCTCAGCACTCATAACAGAATTCACAAATCATCACTGAAAACTTGGAGATATGGAATAAATATTTGTTCTTATAAAATTTATTAGGAAAAATATATACAAAATTTAGATCTTTTTCAAACACACATTTCTTGACGCATGAACAAGAGAAAATCTGTAGATGCTGGAAATCCAAACCACACACACAAACACTCAAAGCTGCTGCGCAGGTTGATTCTGTGGTTAAGAAGGCATATGGTGCATTCGCCTTCATCAATCATCGGATTGCGTTTAGGAGCCGAAAGGTAATGTTGCAGCTATATAGGATCCTGGTCAGACCCCACTTGGAGTCTCAGTTCTGGTTGCTTCACTGATGTGGAAACCATAGAAAGGGTGCAGAGGAGATTTATAAGGATGTTGCCTGGATTGGGGAGCATGCTTTATGAGAATAGATTGAGTGAACTCAGCCTTTTTTCCTTGGAGCGACAGAAGCTGAGAGGTGACCTGATAGAGGTGTATAAGATATTGAGAGTCATTGATCGTGTGGATAGTCAGAGGCTTTTCCCCAAGGGCTGAAATGGCTAGCATGAGAGGGCACAGTTTTAAGGTGCTTGGAAGTAGGTAGAGAGGAGATTCAGGGGTAAGTTTTTTTTAAATGCAGAGTGGTGAGTATGTGGAATGGGCTGCCGGCGATGGCGGATACGATAGGGTTTTTTAAGAGACACCTGGATAGGTACATGGAGCTTAGAAAAATAGAGGGCTATGGATAACCCTTGGTAAGTTCTAAGGTAAGGACATGTTCGGCACAGCTTTGTGGGCTGAAGGACCTGTATTGTGCTGTAGGTTTTCTATGTTCTATGCTCTGAAAGGTGTTCTTCCAAACTAAGTGTGGCGTTATCACAACAGTGGAGGAGGCCATGGATGAACATATCGGAATGGAAAGTGGAATTAAAATGGGTGGCCACAGGGAGATCCCGCTTGTTCTGGCGGAGGAAGCATAGATGCTTTACGAAGCGGTCTCCCAATCTGAGTCTGTTCAGCGAAGCGGTCTCCCAATCTACGTCCAGTACATAATTCTCTGAGACTTTTGCCACCTTCAACTGGATCCCACCACCAAACACATCTTTCCTTCCTCCCCACTTACTGCTTTCCGCAGGAATTACTCCCTACACGACTCCCTTGTCCATTCGTCCCTCCCCACTGATTTCACTCCTGGCAAGCGAAACAAGTGCAACACCACCTCCCTCACTACCATTTAGGGCCCAAAGCAATCCTTCCGGGTGAGGCAACACTTCATCTATGAATCTGTTGTTGTCATATACTGTGTTTGGTGCTTCTAGTGTGGCCTCCTGTATATTGGGAGACTGCTTCGCTGAGCATCTATGCTCCATCCGCCTCAACAAGTGGGATTTCCTAGTGGCCACCCATTTTAATTCCACTTCCCATTTCGCTATGTCCATCAATGGCCTCCTCAACTATCATGATAAGGCCACACTTAGGTTGGAGGAACAACACCTTATATTTTGTTTAGGTAGCCTCCAACCTGATGGCATGAACATCGATTTCTCAAACTTCCCACCCCGCACCCACCCTCCTTCACTATTTCCCATCCCCTTTTCCCTCTCTTATGTTATCTCCTTGCCCACCCATCGTCTCCCTCTGGTGGTCCTCTCCCCTTTTTCTTTCTTCCCTGGCCTTCTGTCTCTTTCACCAATCAACTTCCCAGCTCTTCACTTTGCCCATCCCCCTCGAAGTTTCACCTATCACCTGATGTTTCTCACTCCCGTCCTCCCCACCTTTCAAATCTACTCCTCCAGTCCTGCTGAAGGGTTTCAGCCCGAAATATCAACTGTACTTTTTTCCATAGAATCTGCCTGGCCTGCAGAGTTCCAACAGCATGTTGAATGTGTTTCTTGATGCATGAGTAGGCATCATGGGTTTGCATTACAAAAAATAAGGCTATAGAACAGTACAGCATAGGAACATGTCCTTGGCCCACAATGTTGCACTGAAGCAAATGAATTAGTAGTCAAATGGCCAACTAAACTAATGCTTACACTATGTCCATATCCTTCCACTTTCCTCACATACATGTGTATTTCTAAATGTCTCTTAAAAGCTCCTAATGTATCTGCTTGTACCACCTCTGCGGGCAGTGCCTGACAGGCACCCACTACTCTGTGTAAAAAGCTTGCCTCTCACATCTCATTTAAAATGACCCCCTCGCACCTTAAATATACAGCCTCTGGTATTAGACATTTCAACCTTAGGAAGAAGATACTGTCTACTATATCGATGCCTCTCATCTTTTAAACCTGTATCAGATCTCCCCTCAGCCTCTGCCACTCTAGAGAAAACAACCCAAGTTTGTCCAACCTCTCGTTAATCCAGATACTCTCTAATCCAAGCAGCATCATGATAAACCTTTTCTGCACCCTTTCCAAAGCCCTGACATCCTTCCTATAATGGGGCGAGTGGAACTGTATGCAATACTCCAGATGTGGCCTGACTGGAGTTTTATAAAGCTGTAACATTACTTCCTAGCTTTTGAATTCAATACCTCATTCAATAAGAATTCAATAAGAAAGCATGCCATGTGCCTTCTTAACCCCACCCCCCATCAATTTGCATAGCTATTTTGAGGGAGCTATGAACTTGGACCCCAAGATCCTTCTGCTCATCAACACTTAATGGTCTTGCCCTTAATTAACTGTTTCCTTGGACTAGAATCCACTCCCCATAATATGGGGTTTGTGACTAGACTTCATAGTTATTTCTCAATTTTTACATGTTACCATTTATGATACAGAAACCAACAGATCACAAGCAACTGTATTCAGCACATGTTCAGTTTACACATTATGTTAATTTTTTAAAAATAGGTGGAATTCTAAGGGAACAGCACAGGAGAGGGTCAATGGAGCTGGTTAAAGAAGAATTTTGTGGTATTACTATTCACTTTTTATGAAGCTGGTTAGGTGAGTATAGTTGGTAACTACAACTGATGTAGATTAGTATTTCTACCAGTTAAAAGCAATTGGCACTTGTATCCATACGTAGCAATTGGTTCAGTTGTATCAATAGTATTGTGCACGAGAGGTCATGCTATAAGCTAGAGGGGAACAGAAGAAATGTATTCTGGCATTAAATGGAGGAGCACAAATATAAATCGAACAAATATATTAAGAAAGAATGACACAGGTCTACAATTATACATTAAGGCAGCAAGATAAAGAATCATAGCACCGAAAGAGGGAGAGAGAGAGAGAGAACTGCAGGTTTTCAGGAATTAAGTCTGTCTTGTGGACGAACTAGTGTATTATGAACGTTGCAATGGTTTCAGATGTAGTTTGCCTGAGGATAGAGTAGTAGGGTAGTAATGCTTTGATGGTATTAATACTCTCTTTTATTTGTGGGGAGTGGAGAGAATGAGATTTGTCTCAAAAAATAAGGGAGCAACAGAGAGAATTAAATAAAATTAATAGACATACAACGTTGAAACAAACCATTTGATGTAAGCTGTCTGTCTAGGTGATTATGGCAGCTCCCACTCAAATTCACCTAATCCTTTTTGCATGTCCTCTTATTGCATTTTCACTCATGCTTATCAAATTCTTCTCAAAAAACATGACCAAATTTTATATCAAGTTTCATGTTGTAATAATTTTCTGGGTTAAAAAGTTTCTCTTGAATACCTTATTAGCTTCTCTTTTAATAGTTTCTGATTTCAGAATCCCTCTCAAGTGGAAGCATGTCATCTACATCAATTTACCCTTCATAATTTTAAAAAGGTAATTCCTCTATTATCTCCATTCTAGAAGAAGTGGACACAGGCCCTTCAGTTTTCCAATTAAGTATGTGCCTAGCAGTTTATGCCCAATTGATAATGATAATGGCGTAATCTATGCACTGTCAGTACTAGGATAAAACATGCTAATATGATTCTTATCAACTAGCGTCCACATTTGCAGTTACTAATCTTTGAAATGCTGCTTTCAACCTGCTGAGTTATTTATTCAGTGGTTTTTTATCTTTTGTGCAGTTCACTCAATAGTCTAATTTACCCATTAATTCCAACCTTTCTGCATTCAAACATAGTTTTTATGGGCATAAACCACAGTGGTGGGTTAGCTATCATTCTTGCAATTCAGAATAAAAGTAACAACTGAGGTCCTTTTGAAAAAGGTGTAGAAGATCAATATCACTTGTTGGCTTGGAGGCTGTTGAACTGTAAATTCTGAGGATTATCTAGGGTGGAAAAGAAGTTTATTTTAATTCAAGGTCGTTTAATATCATTTCCTGTACACAAAGGAGAATGAAAATTGATTTTCTGGTTCCAATTTAGCACAGAAAAACACAATAACAACAATAATAATAAAAACATAATAAATATAAATATATAAGATAGTTGTTTCATATATAACGCATGTCCATAAAGTAACGCTAGGCAGAGGAGTGTTTGTACATAACTGACATGAAATAATGAAGTGATGGTTGGGGGTGTGAAGGGGAATTCATGGTATAAGATAACTGCTTCCAAAAGTACCTTTTCTCTTTTTTTTATTGCATTTACTCTACAGAGGTATCACTTTCTATTTAACGCATGATTACATACATGTCAAGGGCTCTTAGGTAAAAGAGCTCATTTAAAAACATTTAAAAGATCTTTCAACAATAGTTTGAAATAGAACTGATACAGTGAATACCTTTAGCCAATATTCACAGATGAACATTAGATGACTTCACACTTGCCGGTCCACGTGCTGAGAACATTTGTACTGCTCTTTACTGTTGTATGGTTGAAATCATCCTGTCTGGCATAGACTGAGATCGGAACTAAAGATCATTATCTAGTGAGTCTTGCTGGAATGCACTCATTGGGTGAATATAAGATCAAACCCACCTAAATCACCATCAGCACTGAATTGGGAGTCAGCAGTTTCGGTCTAAGAATAATTTGAGTAGACACTGGAGAGTTGCCGACACAATGGAAATAAAACCTGAGTGAAGCTCCGGTGGGCATGAACAAAAGGTTTAAACATTGTTTACTATTATTTTCAAACATTTCTGAACATTTCTCAGAGTACTGAGAGTGTCTGTTTTAAAAAGCAAATTCTCAATAACTGAGATGGTCATTGGAACAGATGATTGAGCTATGAATGTTAATTCTCCATCCTGATTTCCTCAGGCTTATGAATTCTTGTGAGTCAGTTTCCTATATTATTAGCACTTAAGAAATATCAATCAAGTATGTACAGAAGTGAACTACATTAATTCTTTTTCTAATTTCCTTCTCTATTCACCCAAAGGCATGGTCTCCTCCTGGGGCATGGTTTTATAGGTCAGCAAACCTCTGTGCTATGCGACTATTCTCTCTGCAGGAGTCTAGACAGAGAGATCAATACTGCAGTCTTCTGACCTGAAAGCTTTATATTGTTTTGACCATTGGGACCCTTGGCATGAAGTGCAAAAACCAGGAGCTGTCTGTCTGATCCATTTTTTAACTAGGTAGTGTGGCTGAGAAGTACAGGGTACTCTAATCTTCAGCACTGATCACATGACAGGTTTATATTTAATACCTTAAAAGAAAGATGAAGTTTTTTTTACTCTGGAGTCACGCATTTGGGACTCTTTTCCTCAAAGAGCCATGGACTCAGAATCATTGAATGTTTTGTAAAAGCAAAAGTTAGATAGATTCATAACCAAGGGGTTGTGCAAATACTGTGCACCAGTGCTGGAGGAAATGAATATTTAGAGTGGTTAACAGGCTACATGTTCTAGATCTGTATTCCCAAACTGAGAGATACTTACCCCACTGTGGGTGGTGGATGATAAAGATAAAGATAGTAGAGTGGTACTCATTAGTAAAAGGGACAGCTGAGGGATTACAGGCTTAATTTAAGAAATTAGTTACTTATAAGCAATTGATCCTCAAAGCCTTATAATTGATTAAATGATCATGTAATTACTTCATCTCTTGCTAAGCCACCATTCTCTTAGACTTTGCTTGAAGCATGTTATAGTTGTTGAAAAGGAACGTAACACTTCTGTACTTGGCATGCCATGAGAAATCTGGACTAAACTCATGTTATTTCTGGCTGTTCACTATTGTAGTACAGTGTTAGGTAGTATGATTCTAATACCCTAATCATGCAGTGATGCAATTCTTGTGAATTAAGGAATGCTGTACAATGTTACCAGATGATGATCTTCAGGAATACTGTGTCCTGGGTGAGCTGCAGAAAGACACGTCAGAGCGATTTCAGAATCTTCTCTCGATCCAGATTCTAGGTGGGGGTATAAATCCATTCCTGAACGTTTGTAATGATTAATTAACAAGAAGGATGGAGGAAGAAATGACTCTGAGCTGAAGTCGAGGTTCAAAAAAATCATGTCCATGCTACCCTCTGCTGTGGAAAAAGATCAAAATGTTCTTTATTGCCTTCCCAGCATCATATTTAGTGGTACGAACTTACAGTATGGCTGCCCAACTTCTTTCAAAGCAATGAAACAGACTGCAAATTATTGAAGTGGGGATCAGAGACTCCTGGGTGATATTTAGCCTGATGTTGAGAAGCTGATATTACTGCACCAAACCCATCCGTCTCATTGAAAGGTGAAAACGCAATGGAATAGTGAATAGTTGACCTACTAATGGAATGTTTATTACTAATGTTGGTGAAAATTGTTTATAGTGTAGTTAAAGAGATAATTTTATTTGTAGCTTTAAATAGATTTGGATAATTTTTGCAGTTATTTGTCACTGCTTGAATTTCAATAGGTGCATCTAATGTCAGAGAAATGTATACAATATACATCCTGAAATTCTTTTTCTTTGCCAACGTCCACAAAAATAGAGGAGTGCCCCAAAGAATGAATGACAGCTAAATGTTAGAACCCCAACCCCCCCCCCCCCCGGCTCCCCCCCACACATAAGCAGCAGCAAAGTGACGACCCCCCTCCCCACCAGCAAAAAAGCATTGGTGCCCCCCCCGCACTGAGCACTCAAGCATGCAGCAAAGCATCAATAAAGACACAGACTTGCAATACCCAAAGACAACTTGTTCACCCAGTAATTTGACATACCACAGGCTCCCCTCTTTCCCTAATAAGGGAAAAAGAAGTGTCCATGTTTTACAGTGAGAGGGAAGACATAACAAAACAACTCGCTGGTTTATGGTGTTAAAAGTTAGTTGCACCGCTTTTTCCAAGCTCTGTGCCCAAAGAACTTGAGTTTCTGGGCACATAGCCAGCAGCCAGCTCACTGCTTCTGATTTTCCATGTACTCCCACGATACATCAGGCAGTGGCACTGGCCTTGAGTCATCCTTTCTGCAGAGCCATGAATATCTAGCACCCTGAGGGCACGCTAGTCTCCCAGGCCACGTCCTTGGCACATCGAAAAGCCCTGAGAGCGGGTCCCATTTCTGCAAAGAACCGAAGTTAGTGTGTAACTTCAGGTTAGAGTCTTCAAAAGAACCTTGAAAAAAAGATAACACTTTCTTTTTTCTCTCTCTGCCCCTCTCACAATCACCCCTTGCCTGCTCTCCATCTCCCTCTGGTGCTCCCCTCCCCCTTTCTTTCTCCCTAGGCCTCCCGTCCCATGATCCTCCCCTTCTCCAGCTGTGTATCCCTTTTGCCAATCAACTTTCCAGCTCTTAGCTTCATCCCTCTCCCTCCCATCTTCTCCTATCATTTCGGATCCCCCCCCCCCCACTTCCAAATCTCTCACTATCTCTTCTTTCAGATAGTCCTGACGAAGGGTCTCGGCCCGAAACATCTACTTCCTATAGATGCTGCCTAGCCTGCTGTGTTCCACCAGCATTTTGTGTGTGTTGCTTATTCTATCATGCTCCTGTTTTGTCAGGGTTGGGTTATTTGCCACACAGTATTAAGCCCTTGGCCTGATCTACATGTGGCTGGTCCAGTCAAGCTTCTGGTCAGCCCCAGTATATTCAATGAAGACAACACATATTAATGGTGGGGAAATGACAACGGTAATGCCATTGAATACTCTTTTGTTGGAATGGTCACTGCCTGGAGCTTTGGTGGCATATATGTTGCTTGTCTGAATGTTGTATAGGTTCTGTATAGGTTATAGGTGTGGATAGTCAGAGGCTTTTTCTTAGGGCTGAAATGGTTGCCACAAGAGGACACAGATTTAAGGTGCAGGGGAGTAGGTACAGAGGAGATATCAGGGTAGTGAGTTTTACTCAGAGTAGTGAGTGCGTGGAATGGGCTGCCAGCAATGGCGGTGGAGGTGGATACGATAGGGTCTTTTAAAAGACTTTTGGATAGGTACATGGAGCTTAGAAAAATAGAGGGCTATGGGTAAGCCTAGTAATTTCTAAGGTAGGGACATGTTCGGCATAACGTTGTGGGCCAAAGGGCCTTTATTGTGCTGTAGTTTTCTATGCACTTTCTATATTTTGCAGGCAGCTTCAATAATTGCTGTACATGGTCTCCTATGGCCTCACCTTAATTTTTGACTCTTATCAACTGGGAGTGACTGCGGAGCCCCACTTTCTAATTTGGCTACCTGCGAAACTTGACTTTATACTGGCTTCACAATGACATGTCAGCTATAATCCTGAGCAAAGAGGGCAGAAGTTTTGTTTTTCTTCCAGAAGATGGTTCAAGTCTGGAATGCACTGATGGAGAAGATAGCGAAGGCACATACTCTTGTAATATTTGCCAAGCATTTGAATCACCAAGGCATAATGGGCTACTGACCAAGTGCTGATAAATGGGAATCAGTTTTGTTTGGTACATAATGTTGTGTGGTTTGGTTATTTCTAACCTGAAAGAATGCCATAGATCTGGTGGGTGGAAGGACCTATTTCTTTGTTGTATGGATCTTTGACTCTCTGTATGGAGTATGTATTGCAAGCTACCATTGACTCATTCATAAAAGCATATGGAGGGTGGATCTACACCTAGCACCTGTAAGACGGTTCTTCATTAACTGTAACACACACAAAATGCTGGAGGAACTCAGCAGGCCAGCCAGCATCTATGGAAAGAGTAAATAGCCGATGTTTCGGGCTGAGCCCAGAATGTCGACTCTTCACTCTTTTCCATAGATGCTGCCTGGCCTCCTGAGTTCCTCCAACATCTTGAGTGTGTTGCTTTAGAATTCCAGTATCTACAGATTTTCTTGAGTTTTTTTTTCATCAACTGATTGGTTTGGTTATTTCTAGCCTGAAAGAATGACTTGCATTTATAGGATGCATTTTAATGTTCTTTACAAGTGCATACTGTATTTCACAAATGTAGTTACTGCTGTAATGTCATGAACTTTGCAGCCAATTTTCACATGAAAACAGTAGTGTGATTTTTAAAAAAATTCTCTGCAGCCACCTTCAACTGTGAATCCCATTCAGTGACTTCAAATCCACTTGCTTATGTACACATATGTCTCTAGCCATTTTCATTTTATCCTTTGGAACTGATTTGTAAATTCCTCTGTCTTATTCTATTTTCCCCCCCGCACCATAGCTTTATCTATTTCATCAACCCAAATTTTGGATCACCTTTTGTGGAATAGCTTGAAACATTTCTCTATGTTAAGAATGTCCGGATAGAGAAGAAATAGTTTGTGTGAAACACTAGCAATTTGTTTATCATGATGTAAACTTGTGTTTCTGTGTCAACTTTTTAAAAAATTAATTATTTTTAATATCCTTAGAAATAAAAGAAGAACTTGTCTGCTATGAGGACTCTGAAGACCTTCTGGCGAAAGAAAAATTCATAGAAAAGCTCCTTGGTGTATTAAACAGTAACAGATTTGTTTCTACTTCCTATTATCAAAAGAAAAAATGCACAGAGTCCTGCGGTGGTAAGCTGGCTGGGAAAAGTGTTCAAATCTATAATTTTACGTTGCTTTGGTAATACTAATTTAAACAGCACATTATCTGCCAAGTGAATTCTGTATTGATAAGGATGGTTTTACTTTTGATATATTATTGGATTTTTGTTCTCATGGCAGTAAAAGCTGTCAATTATTAGAAGAAATTCATATTGTTTAAGAAAAATAGACATCTGCATAAAAACTTCTCACAAACAAATGAATATTGGACCTAAACATATATCATGGGCAACAGATGAAGAATTAACCCATCCCATTCTCATAGATTTCACAGCATAGAAACAAGCCTTTGGTCAACTCATCCATGCAGACTAGGAGTCTTTCTGAGCTAGACCCATTTGCCTGCATTTAAACCATACCCATCTAAACCTTAAAAACACAAAATGCTGGCAGAACTCAGCAGGCCGGACAGCATCTATGGGAGCAGGTAGTGACGACATTTCGGCCCGAAATGTCGTCACTACCTGCTCCCATAGATGCTGTCTGGCTTGCTGAGTTCTGCCAGCATTTTGTGTTTTTATTTATTTCCAGCATTTGCAGATTTACTTGTGTTGTCCATCTAAATCTTTCCTGTTCAAATGACTCTTAACATTATAATTGTGCTCATCTCTATCATTTATGGCAGCTTGTTCCATTATCCTTTGTGTGGAGAAATTACCTCTCTAAATCTTTACCCTTTCATCTTAATCTTAAGCCCTCAAATTTTAAGTCTCTCTTAACCTAGCGAAAAGATTATAACAATCTATCTTATGATTTTATAAGCCTCGATAAGGTCACCCACCAGTAGTCTGCTCTATTGAAAACACTACCTGTCTATCCACCTTTCCCCTTTAACTTAAGCCCTCCATTCCCTGCAACATATATATGATCTTTTCTGCATCCTTGCATGCTTATTCACATCCTTCCTACAGTATGGTGACCAGAATGGTACATGATATTCCAAGTGTGGTCTCACCAATGTCTTCTACTTCTGTAACATGACGTCCCAACTCTTGTTGCTTATCCAATGAAAGGAAAAATGCTACATGCCTTCACATATCACCACGTGTTCTGTCAGCTCTTTCAGGGAACTATGTACCTGTACTCCCCAGGTCTCTATTTTACAACACTCCCCAGGCCCTGTCATTCACAGTGTATGAACTGGCCTGGTTTAAATTCCCAAAATGCATCGCTTAGCACTTCTCATATTTAAATTCCATTTGTCATTCCTTAGCTCACTTTCCTAGATGATCTATATTCTGATGCATCTTTAGACAACCAACTTCACTGTTCCCAACACCACCAATTTTTGTCTGTCATCTGCAAACTTGATAATTCTGTAAAAGTGATAAACACATATTGTCCAAACCATATCAGTTATCTCTTCTAGCCAAAACAGTACCTGCTGTATCTTTCAGAACACTAAGCATCACTGGAGAAAGTGTCTTGAAGTTTTATTTATTTTTAAGCTGTCTCTTGAGATAGTTTGACTTAGTTCCACTCTGGTTTTGTGGGTTAGGTGGTAATTCATGAGTTGAATGTTCGAACCACGAGCTGTTTTGCAGAAGGGGCAGATGGAGGCCAATGGAGACGTGTAGCTTGTGAGGTACTGAGTTCTTTCCATTGCTCATGATGGGCCTCTTGTGCTCTTAATTCGTTGTGTTGATGTTCTCAATTCATCCCAAATGTTTCCACTGTGCTTTGAGCAGTCTAGTTATAAAGATTGCTGGAGTCATTGAAGATGTTGCATTGTTGGAAGGCCTTGAATATCGTCTCAGTGGCACAGCCTGAAACAGAATGTCTGTTTTAGGACTCTGATGTTGGGCAGATAAGACTGAACTCTGTCCTGGAATGCTAATTTCTTGTTTCCTCAAGGAAAAGGAAATAGCTTTACAGGCACCAGAAGGCAGAGGTCCAGATGACAAAGGGGGACTTAAAGAACTGATGGTGGACGGTGAGAGCACAGGAGACTCAGCAATTTTTAGAGAGGCATGACATCTCTTTAGTCGTGTAAAAGCCACAAGTGGCTCCACAAACTAAGGCTCCACCTCACCTAGAGGCAGGACCAGGGTGAACTCATTAGGAACAGAAAGGCAGTCAAGACCCATTGTTAGTAATACTTTTAAAATATCTTCAGCCCAAACTCTGCCCTTTACGTCAATTTAACTTCATTCCACAACAAGTTCTCTTGGTCTATCTTGACGAATAAGTTGAAATGCCACTAACCCAACTAAAATCTAATAATGTTTTGTGGGAGCATGCAACTGAAAGGCGATGATGGTAGCTTTGAGGATAAGGAAGGGTCTTTTCAAGAACTTTGAAAGATTGAAGTTCAAAGTTAAATGTTGAAAGTAAATTTATTGTGGAAGTACATATAGTGTATGTCACCATATACTAAGCCGAGATTTTTTTCTTGTGGGCAATTCACAGTAAATACAAAGAAACACAAATAGAATCAATGAAAAACTGCACACAAGACTAACATGAACCAATGTGCAAAAGACAACAAACTGCGCAAATACAAAAGAAAATAACAATAAATCAATCAATCAATCAATCATTAAATATTGAGGGCATAAGATGAAGTGTCCTTGAAAATGAGGTTGTGGGAATAGTTCATTGTTGGGTGGGTGAAGTTGAGTGAAGTTATTCCCTCTGGTTCAAGTTCCTGATGGTTGAAGGGTAATAAATGCTCCTGTACCTCCTTCCTGATGGCAGCAGTGAGGAGACAGCATGGCTTAGATGGTGGGTGTCCTTGATGGTGGATGCTAGTTTTCTGTGACAATACTCCTTGTAGATATGCTCAGTGGTGTAGAATCATAGTGTAACACAAAAGAACAGCATATAAGCAGGCCGTTCAGCCCATCTAGTCTTTGCTGAACCATTTAAACTGCCTTCTTCCGTCAACCTTTTCTCAGACGATAGCCCTCCCCGTGCCCCTGCCATCCATGTATCTATCCAAACTTCTCTTAACTGTTGAAATTGATCGTGCAAGTATCACTTGTGCTGGCAGCTTGTTCCACACTCTCACCACCCTCTGAATTAAGAAGTTTCTCCTCATGTTCCCCTTAAAGTTTTCACCCTTAACCCATGACCTCTCATTAGTCCCACTCAACCTCAATGGAAAAAGCCTGCTTGCATTTACCCTATCTATATCCCACATAATTTTGTATATATTAATCTTATACATTCCAAGGAAAAAAAGTACTAACCTATACAGTCTTTCCTTATAATTCAGGTCCTCTAGTCCTGAAAACATTCCTGTAAATTTTATCAGAATCAGAATTAGAATCAGTCAGGTTTAATATCATTGGCATATGTTGTGAAATTTGTTATCTTAAGCAGCAGCAGTACAATGCAATACATAATAATATAGAAAAAAATAATAAAAACAATTACAGTAAGTGTTTTATTTATTTAAATAGTGCAGAACAGATATAATATATAAAAAGTGAGATAGTATTTGTAGATACACTGTCCATTTAAGAATCGAATGGCTGAGGGGAAGAAGCAGCTCCTGAATCACTGAGTGTGTGCCTTCAGGCTTCTTCCTCCTTCCTGATGAGAAGAGGGCATGTCCTGTGTGATGGGGGTCCTTAATAATGGATGCTCCCTTTCTGAGGCACTGCTCCTTGAAAATGTCTTGGATACAACGGAGGCTAGTACCCATGATTGAGCTGACTAATTTTACAATTTACTGTAGCTTCTTTCGATCCTGTACATTAGCCCTCTCCCCACACCCACACACCCCATGCCAGACAGTGATGCAATCAGTCAGAATGCTCTCCACAATACATCTGTAGAAGTTTTCGAGTGTTTTAGGTGACAAACCAGATCTCCTCAAACTCCTAATGAAATACAGCCGCTGTCTTGCCTTCTTTATAGCTGCATCAATATGTTGGAACCAGGTTAGATCCTCCAAGATCTTGACACCCAGGAACTTGAAATTGCTCACTCTCTCCACTTCTGATTCCACTAAGAGGACTGGTTTGTGTTCCCTCATCTTACCCTTCCTGAAGTCCACGATCAACTCTTTGGTCTTACTGATGTTGAGTGCAAGGTTCTTGCTGCAACACGACTCAACTAGCTAGTTTCTCGCTCCTGTACACCCTCTTGTTTCCATCTGAGATTCTGCCAACAATGGTTGTATCATCAGCAAATTTATAGATGGCATTTCTGCTATACTTAGCCACACGCTCTTGTGTATGGAGAGAGTAGAGCAGTGGGCTAAGCCCACGTCCCTGAGGTGTACCAGTGCCGATCGAAAGTGTGGAGGAGATATTGCACAGATTGTAGTCTTCTGGTTAGGAAGTCGAATGTCCAATTGCAGAGGAAAGCACAGAGGCCCAGGTTATGGAACTTCTCAATCAGGATTGTAGGAATGATGGTATTAAATACTGAACTATAGTCAATGAGTAGCATCCTGACATGGTTGTTTGTATTGTCCAGGTGATCTAAGGTCATGTGAAGAGCCATTGAGATAGTGTCTGCCATAGATCTATTGTGGTGATAGGCAAATCACACTGGGTCCAGGTCCTTGCTGAAGCAGGAGTTGATTATAGTCACGATAAACCTCTAAAAACATTTCATCGCCATACTGGACAATAGTCATTAAGACATCTCACACTACTCTTCTTGGGCACTGGTATTATTGTTGCCTTTTAGAAGCAGTTGGGATCTTCTGACAATAGCATTGGGATGTTGAAAATATCCTTGAATACTCCCACCAGTTGGTTGGCACAAGTTTTCAGAGCCTTACCATGTACTCCCACCTTGCAGGGGTACAACCTCCTAAAGGACAGCCAGATATTGGCCTCTGAGTCAGAGATCACAAGGTCACTGGGTGCAGCAGGGATCTTCACAGCTGTAGTTATAATCTCCCTTTCAAAGTGTGCATAGAAGGCATTGAGCTCAACTGGTAGTGAAGCATCGCTGCCATTCACGCGATTGGGTTTTGCTTTGTAGGAAGTAATGTCCTGCAAACCCTGCCAGAGTTGACGCGCATTCGATGTCGCCTCCTATTTCTCTTCAAATTGTTTCTTTGCTCTTGAAATCATACCTGGTTTTCTTGTACAGACCTGTATCACCAGACTTCAATGCCACAGAACTAGCCCTCTGCAGATGACGGACTTCCTAGTTCATCCACGGCTTTTGGTTTGAGAATGTACAGCAAGTTTTTGTAGGCACACACTCATCCACACAGGTCTTGACGAAGTTGGTAACAACTGCGACATACTCATCCACATTTGAAGATGAATCCCTGAATGTAGTCCAGACCACCAATTCAAAGCTGTCTTGTAAGCACTCCTGTGCTTCCCTTGTCCAAGTCTTTTTGGTCCCCACTGCTGGTGCTGCAGTCTTCAATCTCTGCCTATACTCGGGGAGTAGGACTGCAGCCAGGTGGTCAGACTTTTCAATGTCTGGGTGTGGAACAGCATGGTAAGCATTCTTAATGGTGGCGTAAAATGGTCCAGTGTGTTGGTTCCTCTGCTACCACGTGACTTGTTGATGATAATTATTTTGTGATTTTTGAAGCAGGCCTGGTTAAAATCCCCCAAAATGATGGTGAAGATGTCAGGGTGTGCTGTTTTGTACATGTTGATCACATTGCTCAGATTTTCTAGAGCCTGCTTGATATTGGCCTGAGGTGGAATGTATACCATTACCAAAATGACCGTTAAAATCTCCCGTGGCAGGTAAAATGGCCGACACTTCATTGCAAGGTATTCTGGGTCTGGTGAGCAGAATTGGGACATCATTGACACATATGTGCACTGAGAGGAGTTGATCATGAGGCATACACCTCCACCTTGGCTTTTGAGAGACTCCACAGTCCTATCCTGACGGAGCATAGTGAACCCATCAATCTGAATTGCTGCGCCTGGTACAGAAGGAGACACATACCGTCCTGATGTCACTCCAGTGCAGCTCCCTTGCTCTGAGTTTGTCAATTTTATTTACTAGAGATTCTGTTTGCCAGCAATATAGTCAATATTGGGAGTTGAAAATCTCTTTTTTTTAAAAATGGACTTGTAGCCCCGAGTGACAGCCACGTTTCCTTCGAGGAGTCTGATGAGAAGTATGGCCACAATCAGCATTATTTCCATTGGTTTTAAGCAGCGATTGGTTAATCAATCAGATTAAAACATCTTTATTAACTGTACGGACCTTGGATGCAGTTCTGATTCTCAGCCGTAACAGGCTGAAGTGGGAATATTTAATGGTCTCCATTGAGCTTCACCGCAATGAGTTTGCCCTGAAGGCGTCCTGGCAGAAAGAGCACTCTATACTTCTTCAACCTTATTTACATCTTTCCTGTAGATAGGTGAACAAAACTGCACACAGTACTCCAAATTGGGGTTCACCAATGTCTTATGCAACTTCAACATAACATCCCAGCTCCAGTATTCAATAAACAACACACAAAATGCTGGAGTGACTCACCAGGCCAGGCAGTATCTATGGAAAAGAGTAAATAGGCGATGTTTCGGGTCGAGGCCCTTCACCAGGACTGGGAAGATAGGATGAGGTTAGAACAAGAAGGTGGAGGGAGGAGAGGAAAAAATACAAGGTGGTAGGTGATAGGTGAAACCATGAGAGGGGGAGGGTTGAAGTAAAGAGCTGAGAAGCTGATAGGTGAAAGAGTTAACAAGCTGGAGAAGGGGGAATCTGATAAGAGAGGATAGATGATCATGGAAAAAAGGAAGGGGAAAAGCACCACAGGGCGGTGATGAACAGATAAGGAGATGAGGTGAGAGAGGGAAATGGGAATGGTGAAGGGGGGAAGGACATTTACCAGAAGTTTGAGATGTTCATGCAATTAGATTGGAGGCTACTGAGACAGAATATAAGATGTTGTTCCTCCAACCTGAGCTTGGCCTCATCGCGACAGTAGAGGAATCCTTCGACTGACACGTCAGAATGGGAATGGGATGTAGAATTGAAGTGGGTGGCCACTGGGAGATCCTGCTTTTTCTGGAAGAGGTGCTCAGCAAAACGGTCTCCCAGTCTACATCGGGGTCTCACGGATATACAGGAGGCCACATCAGGAGCACCAGATGTAATAGATGACACCAACAGACTCACAGGTGAAGTGTCGCCTCAGTTGGAAGGATTGTTTGAGGCCGTAAATGGTAGTCAGGGAGGAGGTGTATGGCACTTGCTCCGCTTGCAAAGGTAAGTGCCAGGAAGGAGATCAGTGAGGAGGGATGAATGGTCAAGGGAGTCACTTATGCACCTCTTTTTGTTTCTTAACCAGGGCCTCAATATTTCTTGGAAAACCAAAGTTCCCTAAACCTGTTATCATCACCTTTTATCCTGACAGGCACAAACAAACTTTGTACTCGCAAAATTTCAAGTTTGAAAGCCCCCTACTTATCGAGTATACCTTTGCCAGAGAACAGCCTGTCCCAATCTACACTTGCCTGATACTTTCTGATACCATCAAAATTGGCCTGACTCCAATTTAGAGCCTCACCCTGCAGACCAGATCTATCTTTTTCCATATTTGCTTTAAAACTAATGGCATTGTAATCACTACAAGTGAAGTGTTCCTCCTCACAAACTTCTGTCACCTGCCCTGTCTTATTCCATAATAGGAGATCAAGTATTGCATACTCTTCTGTTGGGCCTTCTACGTACTGATTAAGGAAACTTTCCTGAACACATGATGAACTCTTTCCCATCTAGTCCTTTTACAGTTTGGGAATCCTGGTCAATATGTGGAAAGTTAAAATAAGCTACTGTAATAACCTTATGTTTCTTGTGACAGTCTGCGATCTTTCTTCAAATTTATTCTTCTAAAACCTGTAGACTGTAGGGTAGTCTATAATATTGCCCCTTTAACTTGGCCACACTTTTCTTATTCCTCAGTTCCATGCGTAAGGCCTCACAAGATGAGTCTTCTAGTCTGTCCTGACTGAGCACTGTCATGACATTTTCCCTGACTAGTCATGACACCCCTCCCCCTTTAATCCTTCCCACTCTATTGCATCTAAAACAACAGAACCCCAGAATATTGAGTTGCCAGTCCTGTTCCCCTTGCAACTAAATCTCACAACTGGCTACAATACATAATTTCTAAAATTGATCTATCTCCTGAGCTCCTCTGCCTTTCCTACAATAATTTTTGCATTGGAATATATGCAGCTCAGAACGTTAGTCGCACCATGCTCAAGCTTTTTGCTCTGGACTTTGTCTGAGGTCTTAACAACATTGGTCTCCAAAACCTCTCCACTGTCTGTTCTGGTACTCTGGTTCTCGTCGCCCTGCAACTTTAGTTTAATCCCCGTGCAGCACTAGCAAACCTTCCCACCAGGATATTAGTCCTCCATAGTACAGGTCCCACCTTCCCTGGAAGCGAGCCCAATGATCCAAAAATCTGATGCCCTCTCGTACCTACACCGACTCCTTAGCCATGCGTTAAACTGTATGATCTTCCTGTTTCTAGCCTCATTAGCACATGGCATTGGTAGCAGTCCTGAGATCACAACCCTGGAGGGCCTGTCCTTTAACTTAGCACCTACCTTCCTGACTTGCTTTGCAGAATTTTGTCATTCTTCTTACCTCACTCTCCCACTTAAGAATGCTGAAGACTCAATCCGAGATGTCCTTGGCGCCCAAGAAGCAACATACCATCCTGAAATCTCATTCTTGTCCATAGAGCCTCCGTTCCTCTAACTAACGGATCCCGTCCCATCACAGCTCATTTCTTCTTACCCCTTCCCTTATGAGTCACAGAGCCAGACTCAGTGCCAGAGGCCTGACCGCTGTGATTTTCCTCTGCTCGGTCATCCCCCACAACAATATCCAAAGTGGTATACTTGTTGAGGGATACACTGCACTGTCTGTTTAACTCTTTTCCCCTTCCTGACTGTCACCCAGTCTCCCGGTTCCTGCACTGTGGGTGTAACTGCTTCTCTATATATCTAATTATCACCCCGTCAACCTCATGAATGATCTGTAGTTCATCCAGTTCCAACGCCATTTCTTTAACGCAGAGTTTTAGAAGCTGCAGCTGGATGTATATCTTGCAGGTGAAGTCACTGACACAGGAGGTTTCCCTGTCTTCCCACATCCCGCAAGAGGAGCATTCAACTACCCTGCCTGGAATCCCTGCTGTTCAAACTGTGCAATTATAAAGAAGGAAAACAATAAATAAACTGGGGGAAAAATAATGCATCTACAACTTTTTCACTTTCTCTCACACAAGCCTCTCCTCACTGAAGCCTTAAAGAGCTGAAGCAGCACTCTAGCACTGTCCTTAGCCTTGTCTGTCCACTCAGCTGCTCCACTTGCCCTGCCTTAATTTAATTTGTTCATGCCAATCAATCCTGACCTTAATTGGCCACCGCTCAAAACACCAAACCACTTTGAATTGATGCCTTTTGTAGTCAGTTGGCAAGTTTGAATGAGCTACGCCTTCTAGTGCTTTCAATTACTGTTTGGCCACTGCTCAAAACAGGTCCATCTTACCCATGATGGACTGGACTGTATCTGTTACATTTTGGAGCCCTTTTGTGTTTTAAGGGCATTGGTGTTTCCATATCAGGCCATATCCATACTAGAATCTTCCAGGAATTTACCTTATCCTCTTCAAACACTTCTGTAGTTTTAAATGCTTGCAATAACCTAGCCTGGTTGAGTTGGCAGGTTGGGCCTGAAGTGAAGAAAGGTAGATCAACATCAACATAATTGATATGGGAGAGAGATCCAATAGATGATGTATACTTGAGACCATAAAGAAACCCTCCTGCCCCTCATGGGCCACAAGCAATGTTGCAAAAAACATAATTCAGCAGCCTCCCTACCTAAATGGATGGCAGACCTCATGAGGACTTCTGGGCAGAGAATTTGTCAATGATAAAAAGCAGAACTTGTAATATCCTATCCAGAATTCTGGGCACAACTATCTCCCATTTCCTGTTTGCAAGATTTTTGTTAAGGATGATGTATGGAGCACTTGGTGACACAGGACAAGGTAGGACAAAGTCAGCATGGTTTCCTTAAGGAAAACTCTTGCCTGATGAATCTGTTGGAATTATTTGAGGAGTTTACAATTAAGATTGATACAGGGATACAGTGGATGTTGTATATTTGGACTTTCAAAAGGCCTATGACAAAGTGCCACACATGAGGCTGCATACCAAATTCAGAGCCCATGGTATTACCAGGAAAGTTGCCGGCATGGTTAGAGCATGGCTGATTGTTAGGAGACAGCGAGTGGGAATAAAAGGATCCTTTTCTGGCTGTCTGCCAGTTGCTAGTGGTGTTCCACAGGGTCGATGTTGGGCTCACTTCTTTTTATGCTGTACATCAATGATTTAAATGATGGAATAGATGGCTTTTTTTTGGCAAATTTGCAGATGCTACAAAGATTGATGGAAGAACAGGTAGTGCTGAGGGAACAAATAGGCTGCAGAAGGACCTAGATTAGGAGAATGGGTAAGAAAGTGGCAAATGAAATATTATCATTGGAAAATGCATGGTCATGCACTTTGGTAGAAGAAATAAATGTGCAGATTATTTTCTAGATGGGGAGAAAATCAAGAAATCTGAGATGCAAAGGGACTTGGGACTCTTTGTGCAGAACACCTTAAAGGTTAACTTGCAGGTTGAGTCGACGGTGATGAAAGTAAATACCATGTTAGTATTCATTTCAAGGGGTCTAGAATACAAGAGCAGGGATGAAATGCTGAGGCTTTATAAGGTATTGGTGAGGCCTCTCCTTGAGTATTGTGAACATTTCTGGGCTCCTCATCTAAGAAATGATGAAGAGAGTTCAGAGGAGGTTCACAAGAATGATTCTGGGAATGAAAGGGTTATCACATGAGGAACGTTTGATAGCTCCGACTCTATACTTGCTGGAATTTAGAAAGATGAAGGGGAGCTCGCTGAAACCTTTTGAATGTTGAAAGGCCTAGACCAGGGGTCAGCAACCTTTACCACTGAAAGAGCCACTTGGACCAGTTTCCCACAGAAAAGAAAACACTGGGAGCCGCAAAACCCGTTTGACATTTAAAATGAAATAACACTGCATATAATGTTTTGTTTTGCCTTTATGCTATGTATAAACAAACTATAATGTGTTGCATTTATGAAATTGATGAACTCCTGCAGAGAAAACGAAATTACTTTTCTGCATGCAACAAAAACATTTTGAACTCCGAAAAAAAGACGTTGGGTTGAAGGTTACTTTTAAGTAAAATACTCAACGTCTATTTGAGTCCTTCTTGTATTTATAAAAAACGCCAAACTTAAATTTGCCGCCAGCAGCAAACCAAAAATAACGTCAGCTAGCTGTCAACCTGAAAAATAAAAGGACTATTTCACTGAACAATGAAAACATATGAATATACGTAAAATAATAGGCAATTAAAATATTTATCATACTTGGTCAGGTTGACTCTCACCTGACAATGCAGTCGTATTCAGTAGGGATGGATCGATGCTTAGGGGAGTGACCGGGAAGGATAATGTGTTTTTTTCCTCTCTGAACTCACAGAAGCGTTTCCCAAACGATGTTTGCATTGCGATGATTGCAGAATGTAAATACTCCGAATTTATCATGTCGTGACCTTGTTTGAACTCTCTCAAGTTGGGGAAGTGAGACAATGTGCCTTTCTGTAAATCTCTGGCAAGCAACGTCAACTTGCGCTCGAATGCCAAAACATCCTCCAACATGTGCAGGGCGGTACGTCCTTACCCCGTTGAAGAGCTGTGTTCAGCGTGTTCAGGTGCGCTGTCATGTCTACCATGAAGTGTAGCTTTTCCAGCCACTCAGGCTGTTCCAACTCAGGAAAGTTGAGCCCTTTACTGCCCAGGAAAGTTTTCACTTCTTCCAGACACGCGACAAACCGTTTCAGCACCTCCCCTCTGGACAGCCAGCGATAAAAACACGTTGTAGCGGTGTGCTACACGCAGTCAGTAAACTGCAGTCAAAGATAGCTTTATTCGAACTAAACAGCCTTGCTTTTAAGCCTCCCTCAACCCGCCCCCCATGGGCGCGGATGCTGCAAAAGACACGTACTCACAAACCCCCGTAGGCTATCTCCCTTAGCCTGAACGCTGGCTAATGGTGAGCCGGTTCGGATGTGTCAGGAAATGGGTCGCCACAACGTCTTATTTAGATTGTACAAGATCACCATAATCTTCAAATTTAGAATTACATTTCAAAAACTAACAAACTAACATAAAATACATTTTAATTAAATACTGACCATGTAGCGGTGTGCTACACGCAACGCTAAAATTACGACACGGAGTCGGTAACTCCAGTCGAAGGATAAAACTTTATTCGAAATCTTCAGCCTCACTTTTAAGCCTCCCTCAACCTGCCCCCCATGGCACAGAGGCTCCAAAGCTCTGTGCTCGCAAACCCCCGTAGGCTATCTAATTGTGAGTCGGTTCGGATGTGCCAGGAAAAGGGTCGCCACAACCAATTATTTCCCAAAGCAACAGGGAGCCGCAGCACAGACGTAAAAGAGCCACATGTGACTCCAGAGCCGTGGGTTGCCGACCCCCGGCCTAGACAGAGTAGATGTGGAAAGGATGTCTTGCATGGGGGAGTCTAGGACAAGAAGGTACAGCCTCAGGATAGAGGGACTTCCATTTAAAACAGAGATGTGGAGAAATTTCTTTAGTCAGAGGGTGGTGAATTTGTGGAACTTATTACTACAGGCAGCTGTGGAGGCCAGGGGATTGGGTATATTTAAGGCAGAGCTTGTTAAGTTCTTGATTGGGCATGTTATCAAAGGTTACGGGGAGAAAGCCGGGGAGTGGTGAAGCATCAGCCATGATTGAACAGCAGAGCAGACTCGATCGGCCAAATGGCCTAATTCTACTCCTATGTCTTATGGTCTTAGGGTCTTTCAACTAAAGATCCATACAATTGTTCTTCTTTTCACCCTAAACTACAAGTTACTTTGAGAGAACAATTTAAAAGCGATGAAATCTCAAAATATTAAATTAAAGTAGAGAAAAATGGCAATGATTTCAATTAATATGCTATACTACAGTTTATGACCATTCTGAATCTTTAAATTCTTTATTTTATGTTTCTTTCAGTGGATTAGTCTAAACAGCTTATGAGACTTGTTTGATATTCATTCCATTCTGGTTCAAACCAAACCATTTTGGTTTCAAGACTCTGATTTCTTTTGCTATTTCTCGCCTATGAACTATGTGCATTAACTGGTCTGAAATATGATAGTCTTCTTTGTGCTAAATTTAATTACTACCTGCTTGTAATCCACTGACAGTATAAATAACAAAAGCAGCCAGAGGATATGAGGAGTTTATTGATTGATTTTTTAAAATGTTCTCCATGAGCATGTTGAAGTTGTTGCTTTTCTCCGTGCAGAAGTAATTTGATGATATTCTCATTAACTTGCACCTGCTGCTTGAATGAAAATGTTGGACCTGCCAATATCAGCATAACACTGCTAGTAGCAGTTGTACAGCCAACACAGAAAACTTCATATCGCACTGCCACCATAACTCATCTCACTGGGATAATAGTCCTTGTTAGCTCCTGGTACTAAGCCAATTCAACCTTGGTTGAATAGCAGTATATGCTTTTAGAAATCCATTCATGAGATATGGTGTTACTAGCAAGATGAGCATTTCTCCCTCTGATGCCTTCGTGAAGATAGTGGTGAAACACCTACATTTGCTTCACTTATTTGTACTGGTGGGAGGAAATTTCAGAAGAGAGGAGAGGTTTAGAGGGAAATGGGCCAAAAGCAGGAATTTGGGCAACAAGGGAGGCATGTATTTGTCGGGTCAAAGAGCCTGAATTGGTGGTACTGATGGTGATCTGTGCTGTATTGCTCTATAACTCCATGTGTAATATTATCTTAGACTTGACAAGAAAAGATAAGGGTATGTGGGATGAACTTTTGTTCATAGCTGGATGGTCTGAACAATGAAATTGCACAATTATCTAAAGTTTGGTGCTCATGTTGGGTGAATGGCCAGGTACCTTTCATTTTTGGTAGTCAAAATAGTGGACAATTTGCTGATGAATGTAAAATATTGCCTTTGGAAACTATGACTTAATACTAAGTGCATGGAAAGTTAACTGAGGATTAAGTTGAAGGAGCTTGAAATTAATTCCCTTGTATTGCCAAGTTACGATTAGTCAGACAAGTTGAAAACAGAATTATAATAATTGATCGATTAAAATACACACTTAAAATACACTGTCAATGTTGCAACTGCACTGAAACAACTTGTATAAAGACACCGCTTGTTTCTGGCATGCAATCAACAGATCTCACAGCCAACAGATCAGATTAAACATTGCACTCCTGTCAAATCCAGGTGAATGGTGCTGAACAGTTAAAAACTAATAGGAGGAGGAAGTTTCAAGAACTTCTTGATAGCAGGACACAATGTGTTAAAGGTAAAGCTGAAGCATTTGCAACCTCATTCAGTTAGAACAGTTGAGTCAATGATCCATCTCATCGTCCTCTTGGGTCCCTACCATTACAGAAATCATTCTGGAGCCAATTAGATTTACTTCATATGGAAGAAACTGTTGAAAGGATTGGATACAGCAAAGGCCATGGGACAGGAAAACATTCCAGCTAAGGTAATGAAAATCTCATCTCCAGAACAACCTGCACCTCCAGCCAAGCTGTTCCAGTACAAGTACAGCAATGAATTCTTCCCAACAACGTGGAAAATAGTCTAAGTGTGTCCTGTTCTCAAAAAGTGTGAACAATACAATCTGCCTAATCAGTTTGCTTTCAGTCATCAGCAGAATAAAGGAAAATAACCTTACTGATGCCTAAACAGGCTTTTGCTGAACCACTCTATCCAAACAGGCTCCAAGGAGCTGAATTCATAAAGTTAAGTGAGATTGACTACCCCTGAAATAAAGGCATCATTTTTTTCTGCACCGAGGAGTCCTGGTAAAACCAGTCAGTAGGCAAAAAAGGATCCACATTCCAATATTGGGGGTCACACTCTTTTCAAAGGACAATTGTTATGTTGATTAGAAGGCAGTCATCTCAGGCTTGGCATCCTACTGCCAAGAGTTTAATGGAGCAGTTTTCTTGGCTTAGCCATCTTCAGGTGGTTCATCAGTGGCCTTCCTTCCATCATAAGTTCAAAAGTGGAGATGGTTATTGATTATTTTATTACTTCTGTATGTCCTCTACAAATGAACCAGTCCGTACCTGTAAGCAGCACAACCTAGGTGACATCCAGCTATGAGTTGATAAGTAGCTGATGGTATTCATGTCAAAAACAGCCAAGCAATAACCATTGCCAGGATGAATGTGTTTCACCTACCTTTGACATTACAAAAGGCATCAGTAGCCTGAAGGCCACCATTGACTCAAAGATCAGCTGGGCCAGCATACAACAGATGTGGCCATAAAGGCATGACCAGAGACTGGGTATCCAGCAGCAACTGAATTGCCTCTTGATACCCCAACTAAACTACCATCTACAAGGCATAAGTTGGGATTGCGGTAGAATACACAGTACTTGCCTAGAGCAATGTAACAGCAACAACTCTCAAGTAGCTTGATACAGCCTGGGACAAAGCAGCCTGCTTGATTCATATCACATCCATCATCCTAAACATTCATCTTTTTCACTATGAGTGCATAGTGTGTACCATCTACAAAACGGACTAAAGTCACTTGCCTAAGCTATTCTAAACCCATGACCTAGACTACAAAGAACATTCACAGCAGGCATGTGGGAACACTGTTGCCTGCAAATTGAACATTGTCCTAATTTGGGAATGTATTGCTAATCCTTTGACGGTGTTGGGTGAATAAACCTGGAACTTTCCTCCTAGTAGCACTGAGGAAGGACTTCCACCAGGTAGGCACTTGTCACCATTATCTCAAAGATAAAGCAATAAGTTCTGAACTAGCTAGAACAGTTTGATCCCCAAGCAATTAAAAAGAGAAAGATGTAAAGCTCTGTAGATCAGTTGATCATTGTATCAGGTCAAACCAATTGGAGGAGGATGAGAGAAAGTGTGTTTTCAGGTTGTTGGATACATTTCAGTCTGGCTCCATGTGAATGACGTGGTTGATCTGAATTGACAGTTTTTTCTAAAATATTATAAGACCATAAGATATAGGAGCACAAGTAGGTCATTCGACCCATCGAGTCTGCTCCGCCATTCAATCATGGGTGATCCACTTCTTCCAGTCATCCCCACTCCCCTGCCCTCTCCTCATACTCTTTGATGCTCCAGCTAATCAAGAAGCTATTTATCTTTGCCTTAAGTACACCCAATGACTTGGCCTCCCTCTGACTGAAGTAATTTTTCTGTATCTTTGTTCTAAATGGACACACTTCAATCCTGAAGTCATGCCCTGTTGTCCTAGACTTCCCTACCATGGGATTTAACTTTGCCATATCTAATCTGTTTAGGCCTTTTAAAATTCAGAAAGTTTCCTTGAGATTCCCCCATCATTCTCCTGAACTTCAGGGAATACAGCCCAAGAGCTTCCAGATGTTCCTCATACGGTAACTCTTTCATTCCTGGAATCATTCTCATGAATCTTATCTGAACCCTCTCCAATGTCAGAATATCCTTTCTAAAATAAGGAGCTCAAAACTGCACAGAATACTCCAACTGTGGTCTCACGAGTGCCTTATAGAGACTCAATTTCACATCCCTGCTCTTACATTCTGTACCTTTAGAAGTGAATGCCAACATTGCATTCGCCACCTTCACCATTGACTCAAACTGGAGTCCCTTTGCATCTTTGCATTTTGAATTCTCTCCACATCTAGATAATTGTCTGTTTATTTCTTCCACCAAAGTGAATGACCATACACTTTCCAACATTGTATTTAATTTGCCACTTCCCCTAAACCATCTAAGTCTCTCTGCAGGATCTCTGTTTCCTCAACACTACCCGCTCCTCCACCTATCATTGTATCATTGGCAAATTTACCCACAAATCCATTAACCACATGCTCCAGTTCGTTGATATACATCGTAAAATACAATGGTTCCAACACCAACCCCTGGTAACTGGCAGCCAGCCAGAATAAGATCCCTTTATTCCCACTCTCTGCTTTCTGCCGATCAGCCAATGCTCCAGCCATGCTAGTAACTTTCGTGTAAATCCGTGGGATCTTATCTTGCTAAGCAGCCTCACATGCAGCACCTTGTCAAAGGCCTTCTGAAATCCAAGTACACCACATCCACTGCATCTCCTTTGTCTACCCTACTTCTAATTTCCTCAAAAAATTGCAATAGGTTAGTCAGGCAGGATTTTCCTTTCAGGAAATCATGTTGGCTTTCAGGAAATCATGTTGTCATGTGCCTCCAGGTGCTCTGTAATTTCACCCCTAATAATTGATTCCAACAACTTCCCAACCATTGATGTTAGGCTAACTGGTCCGTAGTTTCCTTTCTTCTGCCACCCACCCGTCTTAAATTACGGAATAACATTTGCAGTTTTCCAGTCATCCGGTACAATGCCAGAATGTATCAGTTCTTGAAAGATCATTGTTAATGCCTCCACAAACTCTCCAGTTCTTTCAGAACCCAAGGGTGCACTCCATCAGATCCAGGAGATTTATCTACCCTCAGACCATTAAGCTTCCTGAGCACCTTCTCAGTCATAATTTTCACTGCACATCCTTAATTTCCCTGACACTCTTGCATGTTCGGTACACTGCAGATGTCTTCCATTGTGAAGACTGATGCAAAATACACATTAAATTCCTCTGCCATCTTTGTGTCTCTCATTACAATACCTTCAGCATCATTTTTTATCAGTCCTATATTTACCTTTGACTCTCATTTACCCTTTGTTTCCTTTAAAAAGCTTTTAGTATCTTCTTTGATATAATCACCAGCTTCCTTTCATAATTCATCTTTTCCTTCCTAATGACCTTCACAGTTTCCTTTTGCAAGTTTTAAAAAACTCCCAATCCTCTATCTTCACACTAGCTTTGGCTTCCTTATATGCCCTCTCTTTTGCTTTTACTTTGGCTCTGACTTGTCATCCACGGTAGAGTCCCCCTTCCATTCAAAAATTTCTTCTCATTTGGAATATATCTGTCTTGCATGAAAGTAACCTGCAGGCCAGCGGAAAGGAGTGCCTTACGCCTCCTTTGGTAGAAACTTACCTCTACCCCGCCACCCAATGTTAAAGGGACTCAAGCTTAAATGAGCAAAAAAAAAAGCAAATTGAAGACTCGTATGTGAAAGTTCTTTGAATGAACCAGAGAGCATACATATAGAGACTATCTGAAATGGTGTTGAAAAAAAGTGAGTACCTAAGATGGGAGGCAGTCAACATTTCAATTTAAATAAGGCCTGTTTCTAGTATTTTTTATCATCTGAATTTATCTTTTACAAACCTAGAGAGTAAACCATTTTGAATCATTCATTTGCACTGTGAAGTGTTTTATAAATGCAAGATTTTGTAAAAATTTCAAAGGGTTCTGTCCTCATATTTTGCATCTAAATAAATTCAGAAATGTTTCTACTTCTCATTTAGGAAAGTAGCTTGTCAACTGGTTGAAAAGTTTTGATCAGCAGAGAAAAGACTGATGACTTGCTTTTGTTTGGTGCCATTATGAAACTTGCTTGGCTCATTTCTAACTGGAAGAAACCTAGATGTAGTTTGAGTGCTTGATAGTAGTCAAAATAAGGGATTCTTTAATGATCATTTCTAAAGGATGTCCATATGGAGTCACTGTATGTTTAATTTTTGGAGTATGTGAGATGAATTGAAATTGTTTAGATCATTAAACCAAAATGAGTGGGACTTGCTTCATATCATTAAGATTTGACAGGCTATGAATAAAGATTAATTCACAAGCTATTACAAAGTTTATGGTAGGATCTCATTTGCTCTTATCAGTTACTTTATTTCTGCTTTAGCTAGGACTGGGTTTCATTTCAGATGTGATTATACTATGAAATCCTTTCACATTGATTTTTGTTCTACACTTACCATAAACAGTTTTTCTATGTAATATCACTTATTTTTGACAGGAATATATTTGTGCAAGGAATACAACAGTTGCATCATTCCAGAGACCTGAATTTTAAAATATGGGTTGATACTCCTGTTCATTTCTAAGGAAGTAAGCACACTTGGAGTTAACTGGTTAAATTGATTTTTTGCACTCTCTCAAGAATACTGAAGCATTTCAAAGAGTTAGACCAGATGACCATAAGACACAGTAGCAAAATTAGGCCATTCAGTCTATTGAGTCCGCTTCGCCATTTCATCTTGGCTGATCCCAGATCCCATTCAACCCCATACACCTGCCCTCTCACTATATCCCTTGATGACCCAACCAAACAGAAATCTATCAAGTTCTGCTTTAAGTATACCCACGGATTTGGCCTGCACCATAGTCTATGGCACAGCATTCCACAGATTCATCATTCTCTGCTAAAAAAAATACCTCTTTACTTCTGTTTTAAAAGTCTGCCCTTCAATTTTGAGACTGTGCCCTCTAGTTCTGGATATCCCCACCAGAGGGAAAATCCTCTCCATATCCAGCTTATCTGGTCCTTTCAACATTTGGTGGGTTTCAATGAGATCCCCAAGCATTCTTCTAAATTCCAGTGAGTACATGCCCAAAGCTGCCCACACTCCTCAAATGTTAACCCCTTCATTTCCAGAATAATCCTCGTGAATCTCCTCTGGACTCTCTCTGATGACAATACATCCTTTCTGTATGTATTCTGTATATAGGAGGCACAAAATTGTTGACAATACTCCAAATGTGGTATGATTATTGTCTTATAAAGCTTCAGCATGATCTCCTTGTTTTTATATTCTGTTCCTCTTGAAATAAATGCCAACATTGCATTTGCCTTCTTTGCCACAGACTTAACCTGTGGATTAACCTTCTGGGAGTCTTGCACAAGGACTCCTAAATCCCTTTGCACCAGTGATGTTTGAATCTTCTCCTCATTTATATAATAGTTGTTCACTATTGTTCCTTTTACTAAAATGCATTATCATACATTCCCCAACACTGCATTCCACCTGCCACTTTTTTGCCCATTCTTCCAATTTGTCTAAGTCCTTCTGCAATCACATTGCTTCCTCAGTACTACCTTCCACCTATCTTCGTACCATCCGCAAACTTTGTCACAAAGTTGTCAATTACAATATTTAAATCACAGACAAATAATGTGAAAAGTAGCGGCCCCAATATTGACCCCTGAGAAACACCACTAGTCACTGGCAGCCAACCAGAAAAGGCCCTCTCTATTCCCACTTGCCTCCTCCTGCTTGTCAGCCACTCCTCTATCCATGGCAGTATATTTCCTGCGACACCGTAGGATTTTATCTTGTTAAGTAGCCTCATGTGAGGCATCTTATCAAATGCCTTCTGAAAATCTAGGTAATTGACATTCACTGCCTCTCCTTTGTCCACCCTGCTTGATATTTCCTTGAAGAATTCGAACAGATTTGTCAGGCAAGATTTCCCTTTACAGAAAGCATGCTGACTTTGACTTATTTTATCATTAGTTTCCAAGTATCCTGAAACCTCGTCCTTAATACTGAACTCCCAACACTTTCCCAGTCACTGAGATTTGGCTAACTGCCTATAATTTCCTCTCTTTTGTTTTCCCCCCTTCTTAAAGAGTGTGGTGATACTTGCAATTTTCCAGTCTTCTGGAACCACGCCAGAATCAAGTGATTTCTTGAAAGACCATGACCAATGCACCCATTATCTCTTCAGCAACCTCTTTTCAGTACTCTGGAATGTAGTCCATCTGGTCCAGGTGACTTATCCACCTTAAGACTTTTCAATTTGCCCAGGACTTTTTCCTGTGAAATGGCAATGGCACTCACTCCTGCACCCTGAAACTCACAGACTTCTGGCATGTAGCTAGTGTCTTCCACAGTAGAGACTGAAGCAAAATACCTATTAAGTTCATCTGCCATTTCTTTATCCCCCATTACTACCTGACCAGCATCATTTCCCAGTGGTACAAAATCAACTCTCACCTTCCTTTTATTCTTTATATAACTGAAAAACAGTATCCTGCTTTATATTATCGGCTAGTTTGCCCTCATATTTCATCCTTTCCCTTATAGCTTTTTTAGTTGCCTTTTGTTGGATTTTTAAAACTTCCCAATCATCCAAATTCCCATTCATTTTTGTTACCTTATATGCCCTTTCCTTGGCTTTTATGCAGTCCTTAACTTCCCTTGTCAGCCACGGTTGCCTAGCCCTGCCGTTTGAAAACTTCTTTCTGGGACATATCTATCCTGTGCCTTGTGAACTATTCCCAGAAACTTCAGCTACCTCTGTTCTGCTGTTATCCCCGCCAGTATCCCTTTCCAATCACCTGGGCCAGCTCCTCTCTCATGCCTCTGTATTCCATTGCGATACTAATACATGTGAGTTGTGCTTCTCCCTCTCAAATTGCAATATGAATTCAATCATATTATTATCACTGCCTCCTAAGGTTCCTTTACGTTAAGCTGACTAACAAAATCTGGGTTATTCCACTACACCCAATCTAAGATAGCTTTTCCCCGAGTAGGCTCAAGTACATGCTGCTCTGAAAAGCCATCTCGTAGGCATTCAACAAATTCCTTCTCTTGCAATCCAACACCAACCTGATTTTCCCAATCCTCTCGCATATTGAAGCCCCCCATTACAAATGTGACATTACCCTTATTACATGGCCTTTCCAGCTCCCTTTGCATTTTCAACCCCACATCTTGGCTACTATTTGGAGGTCTATATATGATTCCCATAATGATTTTTATCTATCCTTGCAGTTTCTTAACTCCACCCACAAAGATTTGAAACTCTCTGACTCTATGTCAGAGTTGTGAGTTATGCCTTATGTCCTGAAAAAATAACAATCTTAACGGAAAAAAGTATCCAGTTATTATCATGTTGCTGTTTGTGAGATATTTTTTCTATAAATGGCTGTGGTGCTTCCCATAGCAACTACATCCCAACAATACTTTATTAGTTCTAAAGTACTTTGGGATATCATTTTAGTCATATGAAGGCTCCCTGCATTTCTCCTTTTATATGAGCCTGATGTATCCCAGATTCCATTGAAATCATAAAACTTAGAGTCATAGAGAACTACAGCAAAGAATCAGGCTGTTTCACCCGTCTAGTCCTTGTGAACTGTTATTTTGCCTAGTCCTATTCACCTGCACCTGGACTATTGCCCTCCATTTCCCTCCCATCCAAGTACTCATCCAAACTTCTCTTAAATGCAGAAATTGAACCTGCATTCATCACTTCCAATCTCACCTCCCTCTAAAGACTTCTTGCCTCACGTTCCCCTTAAGCATTTTACCTCCCATTAACCCATGACCTCTAGTTCTGGTCTTACCCAACCTCAGTGGAAAAAGCCTGCTTGCATTTACCCTATCTGTACCCTTCACAACCTTGAGTGGTGCACTGAACTAATTCACCTATTCTGAAATTCCCCATGTCAACTTTGAAAGCAAGCAAAGCCCCACCTCAGCTTAGGTGATCTACCTGGTACGTCATGGACTATGGGAGGAAACTGGAGAAAGCCCTTGCATTCCACAGGGAGGACATACACAGGGAGTACAGCTGCTGGCATTGAACTCTGAACTCCGCTGCTCTGAGCTGTAGAAGCTTCGTGCTAACCACTATACCATTGTGGTGCCCATGAGAGGGCTTGATAAGAGTAGAGACCGAAATGATATTTCTTTTAGGGTGTATCTGGAAAAGGAGCATAGTTGCAGAGTAAGGTGTTGCCCATTTAAGATGATGAAGAGGGATTTCTCCTCTCAGTAAGCAGCGGATACAGAGGTAGTGAATATATTTAAGGCAGAAATTAACACAGTTGAACAAGGGAGTCGATGGAGAGAGTGGTATAGAGGTGAAGATTGGAACAGTTAATATCTTATTGAATCGTGGAGCAACCTTGACAGGCTAATTGACCTACTCTTGCTTATCTTCATATGAATTGCTGTCATTGAAATGGGCAAATATCTACGTTTCTGAATGGTGTTACTGGCATGCACCAACAAAATCGAGGCCAATGATTGCACCTGAACTTTCCAGCAGATGTCACTGCAGAGTAGTGTGTGATTCCCATCTATTTCTTTCACCCTCGCAGAGGTTCCCAACCTGGGGTCTATGGACCCCGCGGTTAATGGTAGGGGTTCATGGCATAAAAAAGGTTGGGAACCCCTGCTCTATAGCTATAGGCATCAGTTGTTAACTTGTTCAAGATCTCTACAGGATCTTTATAATGGGACTAACAAACCAGCAGACTTTTCCATCAGTAACGTAAACTGATGCAATGTATCCAGAATCAACCGTTAAGAAATAACACATGCAAAATGTTGGAGGAACTCAGTGGGTCAGGCAGCATCTATGGATAGGAATAAACAGTCGCTGTTTCGACCTGAGACCCTTCATCAAGACTGGTGAAGGCTCCTGGCCTGAAACACTGACTATTTATTCCTTTCCAGAGGTGCTGCCCAATCTTCTGAGTTCCTTGAGCATTTTGTATGTGTTACTCTGAATTTCCAGCATCTGCAAAATCTCTGCTGTCAACCATTAAGAAATATTGCTTCTAAGGACATGGTTTTAATTTTTCAAATGAAACCTAATTATCAAAACACAGAAAGTAACAATATAAAAAAAGAAAAGATTTTAATTCCAAAACATCATTAATTTGTTTGTTATGTAATGTGTTGTATAACGTGGGCGATCATGGTCTTTCCATGATCATGATTGTTCTTGGCAAATTTTTCTACGGAAGAGGTTTCCCATTGCCTCCTTTTGGGCAGTGTCTTTACAAGATGGGTGACCCCAGCCATTATAAATATATTTTTCGGAGATTGGCTGTATGTCGTCAGTGGTCAAATAACCAGGACTTGTGATATACACCAACTGCTCATATGACCATCAACCACTTTCTCCCATGACTTCACATGACCCTGATCAAGTGGGGTGGGGGGGTGGATATGGACTAAGCAGGTGCAACTCCTTTCCCAAAGGTGATGTGTTAGCTAGCAGAAGGAAGGAGACCTTTACAGCTCCTCTGGTATCTCCACCCTGCCACCCTAAACATAAGCTATTTTAATTCTTCATAAGATCATATAAAAATGATCATGGCTCTTGCTGATAAAACATTTTGATGGAAAAATTGAAAAATACAACATGTAAAAAAAAATGCAGCTCAAGCTCCAGTCATTTATCTCTTTGCTGTTAGTCAGACCTTGCTGTGTATAAATGTAGACTATACTTTTTTCCATAGCTGCTGCCTGGCCTGCTGAGTTCCTCTGGCAGTTTGTGCATGTTGCTGTGTATAAATTATTGTGTTTCCATGAATTACAATACTGACAAGTTAAAAGTGTGTAATTTCTCTAGTGTTTTGGGATTTCCTAGATTATGAAGGGTGCAATATAAACACATAAGCTTTTTCTTAGTTTAATATAAATTTCAAAGTTTAATTTATTGACTTGAAGGTGATGCAGCTTTTTAAAAAATCTTGATAACTGACTTATGCTATTTTTAAATTATATCCTAAAGTGTTTTATATAGAATGAGTTACTTTTTAGTGTTATAGTTGCATTCATATGGCTAAAGGCTGGGAAATGGACATTCAAATGAGATTAATAGGATAATCTGCTAATCCAAGAACTGAAGTACCATCAAAATCATACTGGGTTATTGAATAATAAAGAAGGACAAGTTACAAATGATTCCCAAATGTATGGCATCATGATTGTCATATAAGTTTATATTGGCCTTCTCTCCAAAACATGGTGTTCAACTTGACAGCATTTTATGATGATGTTAGTAATGTAATTATTGACATTACTATAGATAAGAATATTGTGTTTGTTAAATTAAGGAACATTCTAAAGAAGATACTGTGGCACATTTAATTTAAGGTTTAAAAAAAACAAGTAATTGTTGGCCCACTCACTCACTCACTTGGGCCTAGGTGAAAAGCTCAATTGTATAATTATGGATGCCATGTATGATTACATACAAACAAATCAATGGTGTTCAACAAGGTTTCATGCAAAAAGTAATGTTTAACCAATTTCCTTCAACATAGGGTACTGGATGTGGATATTTATTTAGGTGACCTAACAATAGGCTTTTCTATAAAATAAAACATTGGAAGTATAGTGATAATCTAAATTGAGATTGGTAACTATTTGCTATCCTTCATCATTCAGTCAGTGAATTTTGATCAACTTGTAAACCAGGTTTCAGTGCTTTCTTGAAAAATCAATATTAAGGGCTGTAATATTATTCTTATTAATGATTTAGACACTTCCAAGAAATGAAACAGAAGTTTGTGGATAATCCAAAAATTAGCACAAGAGTTCAAACTATGGAGGATGCTCACCTACTCGAGAGATCCTATTGTGTTCCAGAATATAATCATCTTTGGCAAATGATGGATTATTTAGAGATGTTTTATGTTATGCATTAATGTAGCTCTAATGATAAATGTAAGTTCTTACAATATGGAATAGTAATGAATGTAGTAGGATTCTGTAAAGCATTATGCTCACAAGATTCATGGACTGTAATTTGGGAGAATAACTTAAGCCAACCGAGGCACTTAGAACTGTGGCTAGTTTCAATAAAGGATGTTATACTGCATTTGCGTAGGAGGAGTAGGTAAATTTATGTGAAGCAAAACTAATTTCCTCACCACAGTGGCTTTTGATTTTGTGAACTTTTTACCCGTGAATTTTCTCTCCATGTACAATTTATTTTGAACTACTTTTTTCTACAGAGTCTATTCAGCCAATCCTAATAGAGTCAGCACCTGTGCAGAAATACTGCAGCATGAAAATTGATCAGATTCAACAGCGCATTCAACAGGAGCAATCAGAGCCTAATAAGTATGGAATGCAACATTTGACCAAGCCATTGGGAAGAGAAACTGCTCCTCAGCAAAACTGCATAGTGCCCCAGCATCTGATAAATCGAGTAAGGCTCAAGTACATCACAGAGACGGTCAAGCAGGTATTAGTGCTATTTATTATTTCAACCCATTGTGTGTTCATGTATTGGTTGCAGTGAGTTAAGAATAGAAGCCATTGGATTTAGGGCTAAAATGCATTAAGCAAGTTGATTTAGTTATAATTGACATTGTTCCTCTCTTGTTGCAACAATAGGGATTCTCCATATCTTGCACAAAATCACATTCAGTGCAACACACATAAAATGCTGGAGGAACTCGTTAGGTCAAGAAGCATCTATTGAAATAAATAAACAGTTGACGTTTCAGGCCAAGACCCTTCATCAAGACTGGAAAGGAAGGGAGAAGTCAGAATGTAAACTTCAATTTATTCATATCTATAGATGCTGCCTGACTTGCTTACTTCCTTCAGCATTTTCTCTGTGTTGCTCTGGATTTCCAGCATCTGCAGAATCTCTTCTGTTTACAAAATTAAGTTCATTTGTTTTAGATAGCTTCAACTGTGGCTGCAATTGAAGTGCTTGAGCTGGTGTCAACAATGTGAAGAGAGTTCAAGGGAGAAGTAATCAGTGGTATTATTTCATCTGTTCTGGGAAAGGGGTCAAATATCTGGTTCATTTCTGACCATCACTGAGCTCCGATGACGGATTTCAATAGCAGGAATAGGCAGTGAAACATTTGGCTTTCAGAGAGTGACCTGGAGAAGTTTTAACTACCACAGGATGACCTGGAGCGGCTTTAGCTTTCATTACTAATCTGACACCCAACAAAAGCTGGCAACAGCAATGTTATTATCACTAAGTGGGAGTTGAAATGTAATATTGTGTGATCAAGTTGACACAGGGGTCCCACAAAAATCCTTTTAGACAAAGTAAACAGACTTCTAGTGGGATGAGGAACTGTAAAGCTGCATGACAGAAGGAAAGTGATAAAACCAAAGTTACAAAGGCCCGAGATTTCCTTCTGGGACTAGCAGAAACATGCTTCCCTAAGCATTTTCAGGCAGGAACTTAACTAGTGCCAGATTTTACAGCTTGGTACCCAAGGGAGCATAATTGCAGCACTTCCCGAGCCTGTATTCAAAATGGTTTATATACTTAGTGGCTACTTTCTGAGGTATAGAATTGAACCCAGGGTGGTCTTCTGCTGCTGTAGCCCATCCACTTCAAGCTTCTTTGTGCTTTGCAGATGCTCTTTTGCACACAACTGTTGTAACACATGGTTATTTGTGTTACCGTCGCCTTCCTGTCAGCTTGAATTAGTCTGGCCATTCTCCTCTGACCTCTCTCAATAACAAGGCAATATTGCCCACAGGACCGTCACTCACTAGATGTTTTTTGTTTTTTGCACCATTCTCTGGAAATTGTTGTGCATGAAAACTCCAGAAGTTCAGCAGTTTCTGAGATACTCAAATCACTCAGTCTGGCACCAACAATCATTCCACAGTCAAAGTAACCTAGATCACATTTCTTCCCCATTCTGATGTTTGGTCTGAATGTCAAATAAGTATCTTGACCATATCTGCAAGTGTTTATGTATTGAGTCGCTGCCACATGATTGGCTGATTGGATGTTTGCATTAACAAACAGGTATATCTGATGGTCAGGTGTGGCCATTGAGTGTACGTTCTGTTATTGTGGCTTATCTTTTCCTCTTTAGTTTACTCCCGTTGTTTGTTCCTGTACCTGAAATTAAGAAAGTTATGATGTCCAATCACCAAGGCCACACTATTGGGAGAGAGGGAAAAAGGCACCAAGGCAACTGCATTGCCCACACTCTTGGGAGAGAGGGAAAAAGTTAACATTAGGCCACTAAATTCAACAATGCCCATTTTTCAGCCACAATCACAAGTTAGTAATCAGGGCAAGGACAACTTCATGCTGCCTCGGCAAAGATTAAGTAAATTAACTAAACAGATTCAAATGTGGAACTTATCCAGCATATGACATTTCATTAGGTCAGGATAAGCCCTGCAAGTTACCTCTAAGTAGATATTTTTCTAGCTAAATTTTAAAGGTTGCCCTGTGGCAAATGGCAGTATAGTGATAGGCACTTTCCAACTTGACTCTAATTGGTTTTGATTCTTTAGTTTCACTATGCATTCCACATAATCAGCCTTAATCAAACCTCTTTGTCACTTCATCAGCTGGCAGCCAAGTATCACAAGCACTTCCGCTATAAGAAGATCTCGGTGGAAAGAAAAATGAAACTGGTATTTAGCAATCTTGCAATTACATACGATTAAATTTGCCCTAGTGCATTGCAATAAATGGAATACTGAAATTGGAAACCATGCTGTGCAGCTGCGATGCACCTTTCTTGTGGGATTATCTACTAAAGTGTAATTAAACATTATTGCAAATCATACCTACATTCCATCCTTGGCACTCTTGCAGAACCATTCTTGTGGGGATTTAAAACAATTAAATTTGCAATGCAGCTTAGAAAAGCAACTGAAGTGGCTGTCTATTTATAGAGATTGCTGTTAAGTCAATGATCAGAATTCCAAGAAGCAAATCCAGATCAGTAAAATCTGATGAAATTCAGAGAAATTTTCCTTAATGCATCACAGAAAATTCAGAACCTAGCGTGTGCCAGCCAAGAAAACAATTTCTGTTTGCAACTCTGAAAAGCTAGTGATATTTGTTTTGATCTGTTAGACTTCCCTCTGATTATTTTCTTGTGTCTGTGTTGCAAATCATTTCAATAAACAAGCCTTCATTCTTCCATGAATAGAGGAAGTCTTTACCTGTTAGACATTCAGTTCATTTTTGCAAATACATGGGGCTGAATAGAGGTCTTTGTCAGTGTATTTGGTTTAATGAACATTTTATGTCCTTCCACAAATTTCTTGACTTTACAAAACAATATAATAAGTGTTCTAGTAGCATGTGAATTAAGATATAAACTAACATTAGTTTTAATAACATTAAGTATATAAATAAAAAATAATATACAGATCTGGATATTCAACCATTGAGTGCCAAAATTAATAAGTTGCCAACTATTATTTGCTAAATCACAGCATAAGATCATGAGAGGTATGATCACTTACCAGTACTTGGTCTTAATGTTTCCCTTATTCTCTCGCTGATGCTGGTAAATTTTGGGATTTTAACTATAAGTGAAGGTTTACCACATCCACAAAACAGCCTTAAAAACTATTTCATTTCAGCAGTTCTCTTCTGGAATTTTTGTCACAAAGTGTTTTGTAAAGCCAGTAAGGAGCAATTTTCATCCACAGACACATATATGATATTGGAGATGTATAACGTATTAATGATGTCATAATTGACCATTGAACTCAGTTCTATATAACACAGAAACAGGCCTTCAAGCACACATAGGCACACTATTCCCATTTCCCTCTCACATTCTTGATCAATTCCTTTTCCCACCCCATCTAATTCTACTGCCACTCATGTACATAAGGGGTAATTTACACTTAGCAATCAACCTACCATGTGGGAGGACACTGGATCCCTTTGGGAAATATGCAATCTCCACACAAGAAGGACAGGATTAAAGCCAGATTTCTGGAGCTGTGAAACAGCAGCACTAAGAACTGCACCACTTCCATGTCCAAAATTTCATGTTTCATTTTCTCTTTGCCTTCAGAACTGTTATTGGAGAAAGGCTTAGCTGACAGAGAGACTGATTTTCATGACTCCCTTATCCACATGCAGCAACACACAACTAGGGAGAAAAGCCAGAGATCAATAATGTTCATTTTGTTGGACCCAGGGGTAGGCTATTGCTTGAAACATCAGAATATTCAAACAACTTCATAATAACGCACCCTGCAATGTATTCCTCGGGTCTTTATATGAATGCAACATTATTTGAACATCATACCAATTTACTCGAAGTTCACTGTTAGTGCGGGTCAGTTGTGAACTAAAATCAGTTGTCATAAAATATGGAACTTTTTTCCTTTTGCTGTCATTCCAAATCGTAATCTGCTTTTCCAATCATTGTGCTGAATTCAGTGGAAATAGTTTTACCAAAAAAGATATTGGATTGCAAGGCCTGTTAATTGTGCTACATTTTTGTTAACGACGTCAATGGAAATGCAGTTCATATTATCATAAGGCAAAGCATTTGAGGATTACTACTTGTACATACCCTATATGGGTGGCAAGGTGGAGATACGTCTGTAGCAAAGGGAGGTGTAAGGTGCTTCTTTCCTTTACTAGCCTGCAGGTCAAAGTGTAGCACCTGCTTAGCTCCCCGATCAGGGTCGCATGAATCCATGGGAGCAGGTGCTGGAAGGTCATATGAGCAGCTGGTGTACATCACAAGTCCTGGTTATGTGACCACTGACACCAGACAGACAATTTCTGAACAGTGTTGATAATGGCTGGGGTCACCCAGCCAAGACACCTCCCAGAAGAAGGCAATGGCAAACCACTTATGTAGAAAAATTTGCAAAGAACAATCATGGTCATGAGATGATTGACTACGTCAAACGACATGACACATAATGATGATACCCTATTCATTGATAAAGTATGTACATGAAGGCATGTACCACTAAGGTCAAGTACAGCTTTGATTCTGCTGCTATAAGACTACTGAACGTTTCCAATAAGATGGACACATCCTCACATCTATTTCTTTGTGACCTTGTTGTCTACCTGCACTGCATATTCTCTGTACTATAACACTACATTCTCCACTCTGTTATTGTTTTACCGTGTACTGTGTAATGATTTGATCTGTGTGGTGGGCAGTATGCGAGACAAGTTTTTCACTATACCTCAGTACAGCATGTGACAATAAAGTAATTTAACAATTTTATCACCATAGATGCAGTATTAATGAAAATGTATCACTAATGGCAAAGTAATAGCTGAGTTTACAGGTACAGAGTTCTATTCATACATTAATAGCTTCTCAGCTCAAGAAAACAGAAAAATAACTTTCACTATTGTCAGTGATACCCACATTACATGAATAAGTGGAAGTTTCTCTATGACATGACAGTTCCAATAATTACATCATATTTATGTCTGCAACTTTAAATTACACCAGACTCCTGCTTTGTTATCTAGTATTTCCTACAAGAAAGAAGGGGGAGTTTTAGTGGTAGCTTGGTGAGTCATTTTCAGAACCTGTTAACAGATGTGAGGTATATAGGAAAAGGAGACAAGTGATTGTGAGATAAGCAAAATGAACCAGTTTAACAATTTTGATAGATTATTGATATGAATTAATAGATCGTGCAGTAGAAACTGGAGGCAACAAAGAGATCAGCCACAATCTAAAGGTTGAATAAATTAGCAGTTGAATAGCTGTTCCCATTCCTATGTTCTTAGTGGAAGCAGCTAAGAAAATGTAAAATATGCTGCTCTGAATGCAGGAAAGCAAAAGGAAGTTGAAACTAGGTGATTTGTGAGCAGAACATTGTCTTATTAAACTTTTTCCTTCATAGCTAGCATAATACTGAACAGAATCTTTTAAACAGATCCATTCAAATATGATGCACAATCAGTTTGGAGAATGTGTTGTTTACTGATTGGGAAAAGCAGCTTCCTCCCTCCTGATGAAGGGTCTCAGCCCGAAACGTCAGCAGCGCTTCTCCCTATAGATGCTGCCTGGCCTGCTGTGTTCCACCAGCATTTTGTGTGTGTTGTTGTTTGAATTTCCAGCATCTGCAGATTTCCTCGTGTTTCCTCCCTCTTACCAGTCTTTTCCAGGCATCCTTTGAAGCAATGCCACTTTGTATGTGGCTGACAAGATTTTTTAGCCATTGTTAATGATTGCAACTATAATGTACCTCTCTTTAATAGATTTGGCTGTCTTTAGGGGGAGACATCAGTGCGTAATTATTTTTCCTCACTAGAACACATAAACTTGCTACCTCTCTTTACCTTTACCTACCAACCTCTTTATTGTAACTTGTAATTTTTTTGCTTTGCATTGTATTGTTGCAGTATATGACATATGTCAGTGATAATAAATCTGATTTTGTTTCAGTGTATCATATACTGATGAACAGTAGCAGGAACAAAATTTAACTGTTAGTTTTTGCAAGTTTTTCAACAATGAATGGGATCATTGGCTGTGCTACAGCTGTTAGCCATTTCTGTGTTTCTTTTCTGAAGGCCCAAGTTAACTTTCAAGATTAAGAATCGTAAGTTGCTATCCTTTTACTGTCTGGAGCAGCCTTTCTCAACCTTTTTACCCTGGAGGAACCCTTGAAATAGTTTTCAGGTCTTAGTGAACTTCTGCATAAAAATTATTGCATCTAGAGCTTACAGTACATTGGAGTGATCAGTACATTGTAGACATAATAATCCAAAAATGATTGTCACTGTTCTTTTGAGTAGAGAATGAACCTTTAGCCAACCTTTCTTGGGGGAAAAAACAGTTAAGCTTAGTTTATCTGTCTTGAAATTAATTTCTTTCTTTCCCTTACATAAAATTTTAAAAACTGATAATGCAAACATAATAAATTTCTCAATTCTGGGTCCAACTTGAGATAAGCACACATGAATTTCAGCTCCAAATGAAATGAGAAGATTTCTATCCTTGCTCTTGTTACTTGTTAAACAAGAAAATGCTTGTTCACGTATGTAAGAAGTTGAAAACTGCAGCAAAATTTTCATTGCTTTCCTATGAATGGCAGAATACTGTTTTAAAGAAATCCAGATCTTGCCCAGGGGCAGTTGAATAAACCTCATCTTGAATGAGTGCAGGTCACAAAGTTCTTCCTCTTCTCTCAAAGTCAAGTTCTCAGGCTGAGCGGAAATTCAGAGAAGGGCCCCTCACCCAGCCATACACTTGTGTTGAAAGGGATGAAAAATCCTGTTCAGTTTTGTTCTACAGTTTTTCCAGTTGGTTTTCAGTAAGACTCTAAGCTTTCTGATATCCTTCCTCACTCTCAAGTATTTCCAAAGATTCAGTTCCCTCTTAAATCTAAAAATATTGTCACTTGAAGTCAAAACACTTTCTTCAGGCCTTGCAGAGACTTGTTCACCTGGTTCATATGATGAAAAATGTCTGATAAGTAGGCTAGTTTCTGCAGTCATTCTTCATCTTCAAAACACTTAACAAAATCTGGCCTACTATTTTCTTGAAAGTACTCCTGCAATTCATCTTTCAGCTCAAACACCTGTTACGTACCCCGTAACTGGGTCACTTACCAGCAAAGATAGAGAGGTCCGTTGAAGTCTGATGGTACTATTTTTAACAGTATTTATTGATAAAAATACACAAAAATAATACAGATAATATACGTCGTCAATACTAAATCTAAAAGCGCGGGTATAATAATAATCAATAAGAAATAGATCTATCGTTGTCTAGGGGATAATGTATTGTCCAATGGAAATATAAAAGTCACTCAAGATCATTCAAGCTGCAGCTTTTTGGTTGGAGAGAAAGACGGAGGTTTAACTTGCCCATTCCTTTTATGATGTCAATCCTTCGAGAGTCGTTGGGGACTGGTTTCCCCTTTGTGGTTAGCTAAAGCCGTGCTTCCGTGGTAAAGGCCCACCAATTCCGAGGCAAATGGAAAAGGACGCACGTGAGCTTTCCACCGGCTTTCGCTATTATGCTGTTACAGGAGTTCTAGCATTTCTTCTGGTGCGTCTGAAGGGGCTGTTCCCCAGACCCTCTTTTATCCTGACTCACAGGGTCTCAGATGTCAATCAGGTTGGGATGATGCAATCCCTCCACCAACCCCCCCCGGTTCATTGCCCGGGGCTTCGATGCATCGTACAGTATTCAATACACAATTCCATCTCCAAAAGACAATAACTGTTATCAATGGTTCTGCCTTTCGGAGGACAGGACACATTCCAAACTCTTTGTGGATTCTGCATGTCTTTCTCTCATTTCCTGGGTCTCCTGAACTGACTTAATAGTGATCTTGCAATTCTCAAAAAGGAGGGGGCCACGGACGTAACACCCCCTTTCTTCAACACGTTTTTTACCATCGGAAAAAAACAAAGTAATATAGAATCTTACAGGATTTTAGAATCTTTTCTGCAGAGTAATACATTTATACATTCAATTCAGTATCTAGATGGTTACCGATTGCATTGTGACTTCCTTTAATACCTTAACATCTTGTACCATACTAAAGTCTTGCAGCATCAGACTCCAATTTAGTAACCAATTATTTGTAGGTCTTATTTTTCTTTAGCCAACAAAAACTAAAGAGTTGTGATCTTAGCTTACGGGTATACTACAAAAGTTCATGCAAATACTAATCTTGATGTTGCTTTCAAACTTAACAGGCAGGCTTCCATGGGGTTGTCTTTATTATTCACATGCTTTGTCGAAATCCCGTAAAACCAGCTTTTGCTATTTAAAAAGGGCGTCCCCATTAACCCTCGCCTCTTTTCCGATTAATTCCCATGTGGGGAGCTTGGGCACCCTGGTGAAATAGGCTTTCATCCGCTCCTTCCATAGGAGTTATTTTATCAACAATGTGTCCCAAACTTAGACCATCTTCTGAATTTCCACCCCATTCTTTAATTTTACATAAGTTGCTAGTTTTCTCTTCAGGACCCTTCAGGCTATTAATTTTCAGTTCAAACTCTTTGTTCAAACAGCATTTCAAATTCTGCCTTTTCACACCACACTCTGGAATAACAATAGCGTGTGGGGCCCTGTTACCTTCCAACTCAATCTGTTATTGATTCGCAGGCTTTGTGGTACCACGCCATTGTCTCTGTAGCCTGGCTGCTGCCTCTGATATCAATCCAACCTTTAAATTTTCTTCATTCAATTTGGGAACTACATATTTCCCTTTTCCTTCAATAATAATATTCATCTTCCCACTTTTGATCTCCGCATTAATTTTTAACACACCTTCAAGCACCAACACCTGGGAACTCTCACTTCTTACTATTACCAAGGTTAACCCTTTCTTCCCTGAACCAAGTCTATCTGACCCACAAGGACTGCATTCCTTTTCAACTGAATGAAATACCTCAGACTTTTTCTGAGCTCCATTACTAGGTTCAGTACCATGTGAATCCACATCTTGGACACACTCAAATGGGACATTTGCCTCTTCCAGGCTTTCAATACCCGTACCCGGTCCAAATTCTAAATTCCCCTGATTCTCCCAGCTACTCTCTGGGCAACTCCCTTCCGGAGTAAACTCAACCCCGCGGGCTGAAACAACCTCATCTGCCAACCCAGCAGACTTCTTCAAGGTAATGGCATCCTTTTCATCTAGGACTGCCCTCATTTCATTATCGGGAACACCTTTAGAATTTTCAACTTCTTCAAACAGTTCTGCCAAACCAGACAGATCATCCCTGTCCAACTCTGGACCTTTTAACAGCTCTATCTGTTTCTCATTTTTATTTCGTGCCTCCAGAACTTTTCTCCTCAATAAGGGCAGGTCTACCCCCTCTCCCTTACCCTCTTTCACTTTACTACTCTTCATTTTACCACCCTCTAAATCCTCGTGTTACAGGGTCGGTAAAAACGTCTCGGCCAAGTCGATACTGGCCGGATTTAAACTGCTCTCGTTCTCAGCTGCCTTTCTCGACATGCTGCGAGTGACCACGCATGCGGGATAGATCTTGGAATCTAGGGGCGGAGCCTCCACCGGCTGTCTTGTCATCATCATTGCTGACCAAACCTTACCACCAGCTAAATCATTACCCAGAAGGACGTCCGCGTCAGTTCTCGGGAATTCTGATCGCACCCCTATTTCAACTGGTCCAGAAATGAGCTCACAATTCAGAATGATCCTATGCAAGGACACCATTTCCATCCCTTTTTCTATTCCTTTCACAGCTACCATTCCCGTCTTGCGACCAAAATGTAGTACCTTACTGCTGATCAATGATAGTTCAGCCTCCGTGTCTCTCCAGATCCATACTGGAACTGGTGTGCCTCCCTCCCTCACAGACATGGTTCCGTTTGATATACAAGTCTCAGACCCTTCTCGTACTCTGTCTACCTGGGGATCTCTTGTTGATTTACTGATTACCACGGCACATCCGATAGGGACCGCTGCTTTCCTTTTTCCTGTCTCTTTCCTTGGAGCAAAGCACCTAGATGCAATATGCCCCCCCTTTCCACAATTAAAACAGGTCAAGCCCGGAAATCTCTGGCTGTCTGGCCTTTCCCCCTCAATCTTACCACTAGCTCCCGGCGGGACCTCTGCCTCAGCCGGTGGGCTTTCTCGATCATTCCCATGGTCTCTCTGGGAACTTTTATTCGAGGAAAACTTTGTCTTGTGGGTTAGGGCGTATTCATCTGCAAACCTAGCAAATTCTGAGATGGACTCATTCGGCTTCTCATTCAAATACATCTGGATATCCTCCGAAACACAACCTTTAAATTCCTCAATCAGAATTAACTCCCTGAGACGCCAATAATCCTTGTCCACTATTTCTGCTGTACACCAACGGTCCAAGAGCACACCCTTCTCATAGGCAAACTCGGTATACGTCTGATTCCACCCTTTCTTTAAATTTCTGAACTTTTGTCTATACGCTTCAGGTACTAACTCATAACTCCGGAAAATGGCCGCCTTTACTTTGTCATAACTCTCCTCCTCTTCCTCCTCCATGGACAACGCTGTATATGCCCATTGTGCCTTCCCTTTTAACACACTTTGTAACAACGCCACCCACTGCTCTTTGGGCCACTTCTGATTCACTGCCACCTTTTCAAAAAGCAAGAAATAACTATCAACATCCGCCTCCTCGAACGGAGGTACTAACCTCAACTCCCGACTAACATTAAACCACTCCTCTCGGTCTGACCCTTGATCTCTTCGCCCTTGCCTTAACTTCTCCTTCTCCAAGTCATTTTCCTCTGTTTCTCTGCCTCCCCATACTCTCTCTCCTTCTCGGCTCTTTCTTTCTCCTTCTCAGCTGCTTCCAGCTGTTTTAACTGAATTTCATGCTCTCTTTGTTTCTCAGCCCTGTCCTGCTCCCTTTTCACCTCTAACGCCTTTAGCTGGAGCTCATGCTCCCTTTGTTTGTCGGCCCTGTCTTTCTCTCTCTCAGCTGCTTCCAGCTGCACTAACTTAATTGCATGTTCCAACCTTAATTTCTCCAACTCTAACTGAGCCGTCCCACTAGCTGGTACCTTTTCAGGGATATTTTCCAATACCTCAGCTGCAAACATATTTTTCCCAATATAATACTGAGTTATTGCCCTTCGCACCTCCTGCTTTTTCATGGAAAACCTCACCTCTGCGAGGTTTAGCCCTTTCGCCAGATTTATCAAGTCCGCTTTGGTGGCCGCCTCTAGCGCCTCTAGAGTCGGGTTTTCTATAAATTCATCCACGTCCATCTTTGCTGGTTTCCCGTCTGGCTACCTGCGTAACCAGATTCAAGTTTGGACTTACAAGCCTAATTCACTGGCCTCCTAATTTGGTGTCAAATCCCGAGACGAGAACCCCAATTGTTACATACCCTGTAACTGGGTCACTTACCAGCAAAGATAGAGAAGTCCATTGAAGTCTGATGGTACTATTTTTAACAGTATTTATTGATAAAAATACACAAAAATAACATCAATGCAAACATACAGATAATATACGTCGTCAATACTAAATCTAAAAGCGCGGGTATAATAATAATCAATAAGAAATAGCTCTATCGTTGTCTAGGGGATAATGTATTGTCCAATGGAAATATAAAAGTCACTCAAGTTCATTCAAGCTGCAGCTTTTTGGTTGGAGAGAAAGACGGATGTTTAACTTGCTCATTCCTTTTATGATGTCAATCCTTCGAGAGTCGTTGGGGGCTGATTTCCCCTTTGTTGTTAGCTAAAGCCGTGTTTCCGTGGCAAGACCCACCGATTCCAAGGCAAATGGAAAAGGACACACGTGAGCTTTCCACCGGCTTTCGCTATTACGCTGTTACAGGAGTTTTAGCATTTCTTCTGGTGCGTCTGAAGGGGCTGTTCCCCAGACCCTCTTTTATCCTGACTCACAGGGTCTCAGATGTCAATCAGGTTTGGATGATGCAATCCCTCCACCAACCCCCCCTCGGTTCATTGCCTGGGGCTTCGATGCATCGTACAGTATTCAATACACAATTCCATCTCCAAAAGACAATAACTGTTATCAATGGTTCCGCCTTTCAGAGGCCAGGACACATTTCAAAATCTTTGTGGATTCTGCATGTTTTTCTCTCATTTCCTGGGTCTCCTGAACAGACTTAATAGTGATCTTGCGATTCTCAAAAAGGAGGGGGCCACGGACGTAACACACCCTATTTAGAACTCTTCCTCTGCTAAGCCACTGGATTTCTGTAAGTAGCAGGAGAATGGTGTGCTCTCTGTCCAGGTTTTCAGTTTTTTAAACATTCTCAAGTGAACTGGTCTTAAAGCTACAAAATAACTTGCTTCCTGAGGTTTTTTTTACTGACTCTAATTTTATTTTAAAAAGCTTTAATCTGTTTATTTTGAGGTTCCAATAGTAGTTTAAAATAATCAGCACTTTTACGTGTCATATGGCTGTGATTTGTAGTTAAGTGTGTTTTCAGTTTCACTGGAGCCATTGCTCCAGTTGTTGCTACAGACTAGGCTCAATGGAATAGGACACCTTGGATCACCAGTCCATATAAAACCCATTGATAAGTAGCTTTCATTATAAAGACGGACTTCCTTGTGTGTCCATTGTTGCACTAGTGCAGTGAAATGACTAAGAAAATTGTAATTCTTCATCATTAACCTTATCAGTATTGTCTGTAGGCCTAGGCCTGGAATCATCCTTTTCCATCTCACACCTACTCTTCACAAATCGCTACACTGAACCTTCATTAAAATGAAAATTTCCCTTAATTTTCTACTATATTGGTAGTTTGTATGCTCCCATAAGTCAGTTGGCAGCATGCCAGTGTAAGTTGGGGGAGATAATTCAGGAAGGAGAAGCTGATGTCACAGCCCAAGTTGGGCGAGTCCACTCAATGCTTGGAAAACACACTTCACGCTCCTCAACAACCCACCATCTTCCCCTCTGTGCAATACAGCGCTCACCAATTATCAACCTATATCGTGCCCTCTGTGCAGTATAGCACTCACCAACTATCAAAAGCCTCCCCTATCTTGTGTCAAAAACTGAGAATGGACTCAACCAAACAAGCATGGTCCTACTGCACAGTGCCATACTGAACTGAGAGACCTCTAACAAAACTGTTCAGTTACTGCACACCATTGCAAGCGTAAGTATTGGGCAAAGTTCAAAAAAACAATGTTTATTTTTAATCATGAACTCTCGCGGAACCCCAGTTGAGAAACCCTGGTCTGGAGTTTCTCACATTGCTGACCGCTGCTACTTCATTTAAGATGAGGCAAGAGAAGATTTATTTTTGATTATTTTTGAGAGCATTCTTGATGACTAGCAATGATACTCAGAAAGAAAAATGTAATATAATTTTAAACGCTGTGTAGCTTAATAACTAAAATCTACTGGTGAAATGCTACTCAAGCCATAAATAACTAAAACCTCAACAATCAATTGATAGTTATTTTGTTGGAGCTAGTGTTTAGAAATATTCAAAAATTATGTTAAATGAAGAATGATAAGTGTAACCTTCATTATTTGTACTTTTACAATCCCCTCTAATGTTGATTGAATAAGGTCTTTCGCAATTCTACAGCAGATTATAGCTTCAAAACAGGTCATTCATCGTGCTATTTCCCCGACTCTTTGCTACAGTAATTCTAAAATGATTCAAATATCGCTCTTGCTTTAAAATTATCTGATGAATTTTCCTCTGAACTTTTGTGAAGTTTCCTCTAGTCATTAGCATTCAACGTGTGTGATAATATCAATTATCTCACATACATTAGATCTATTAAAACTTGGAACCAAATATATGGAGGTGGGTACAACTAGTGACTGATGCTCTGGCATTCAGTGCTCAGAGCCAAGGATAAATATCAATTCAATTGGGTCTTTAATCATCTCTGCAGGAAAGCATTCCATGTTTAAGTAAGAAGGATTGTTTTAAAAATCTCTTAACTTTTAAATAAATAAGTTTTCATATAATGGTTCCTCAATGGCAACTCCACAACAGAAAATAATTGGAACTGAATTTGTTGTAGAAATATGAATGAAAATAATATTCCTTGTTAACTATGCAGAATTCAGATCAAAATCACAAGTGAGTGCAGATATACGGTTAAATGTGAAGATCTGGAAGTTGCTTTCTGGGATGGGTAGTAGCTCAAAAAGTATCACACACAAAATGATGGAGGAACTTGGCAGGCCAGGCAGCATTTATGGAAAAATGTACAGTTGACATTTCGGGCCGAAACCCTTCGGCAGGACTGGAGAACAAAGGCTGCAGAGTAGATTTGAAAGGTTGCGGGGGGTGGGGGGGAGTGAGAGAGAAAAACGCCAAGTGATAGGTGACACTTGGAGGGGGAGGGATGAAGCAAAGAGCTAGGAAGTTGATTGGTGAAGGGGACAGAAGGCCATGGAAGAAAGAAAAAAAGGGGAGAGGAGCACCAGAGGGAGGTGATGGGCAGGCAAGGAGATAAGGTGAGAGAAGGAAAGGGGGTGGGAAATGGAGAAGGGGTGGGGGGGAAGCATGATTGGAAGTTTGAGAAATTGATGTTCATGCCATCAGGTTGGAGGCTACCCAAATGGAATATAAGATGTTGTTCCTCTGACGTAACTGTGACTTTATCTTGATAATGGACAAGGCCATGGATGGACATGTCGGATGGGACTGGGAAGTAGAATTAAAATGGGTGGTTACTGGGAGATCCTGCTTATTCTGTTGTAGTCCCTTGCCCATCCATCGCCTCCCTCTTGTGTTCCTTACCCCCCACCCCCCCACCTTTTATTTTTTCCATGGCCTTTCGTCTCACCAATCAACTTTCTAATTCTTTGCTTCATCCCTCCTCCTCCAAGCTTCACCTTTCGCCTGGTGTTTCTCTCTCCACTCCCACCACCTTTCAAATCTATTCCTCAGCCTTTTTCTCCAGTCCTGCTTAAGGGTTTCGGCCCAAAACGTCGACTGTACTTTTTTCCCATAGATGCTGCCTGGCCTGCTGAGTTCCTCCAGCATTTTGTGTGATGTTGTTTGGAATTCCAGCATCTGTGGATTTTCTCTTGTTTATGAGCTCAACAAGTATGCTGTCCCTGTGCTGTAGAAAATAGCATTAAAGTCACAAGTGAAAGTCAAACCTTGACACTCTAAATACTTGCTTTAAAGTGATTATATGTTAATTGCTAACAATCAACCTCTTGGGCACCAACAATGAATCATTATGTTAAAATGTTGATTCTTGCTCAATCCTTAAAATTTTAATGGATGTTGGAGATTTATTTTCATTTAGTGCTCAAAGCCAAAGACTATTTTCAACTTGTTTTGTTCAACTAAGGTTTCTGTGGCAAAGCATCATGACTTCAATTTTATTTTACTTTTTTCTCTTAATATTTTCTCTCAATCATTTTTTTCTTTACCTTTTTTGTTTTGTTGATTCATTTTGTCTTGCAATGCTTGTTTCAAAGTCTGCATTGGTTAATCCTGAGTTCATGAAATGAACAGATCACAGAAATAAATTCTAGAAAATGTTTGCTACTTCTGAAGGCACTTTTTGCAGTCCATTGACCAGAAACTCACCTGGCCCAGCTACATGAATACTGCATCCACAACAGAAGGTCAGAAGGTGAGCATCCTATAGTGAATAACTTGCCTTCTAGCACCCTAAGCCCTTTCCATCATCTAGAGTAGTGGTCACCAACCTTTTGAAGCCCAAGATCCCCTACCTCAGCCTTAGTGAAAGGCAAGATCGACCCCAGATTGATTAGTTACAAGCATGCACACTGGGGCAGAAAAGACCAGAAGTAAAACCCTGCAACCCGGAAGTAGAAATAATGTATAAACACCAGGGGTACCCACCTTTTTTTTGCACCGCAGACTGGTTTAATATTGACAATATTCTTGCGGAGCAGCCAAGGCGGGTGGGGGGGGGTGGTGTTAAACACGGCTGGAATACAGTGATACTCGAAGCAGGTTCCTTATGTCCAGTCTATTCCGCAATTTAGTTTTCACGGCTCTCGGCACTTAGCTTCTGTCCCACGCTGCTCACGTTTTTTCCGCTCAAAAAACTCAGTGGGTTTGTCTTTAAGTGCAGGGTGCTTGGACTCAGGGTGCCGAAGCAGTTTTGAGGGCTTCATTGCCTCATTAGACAGCCTCTGGGCCCGAACTCCATTCTCCCACCCACCCGCCACCAACCACCTTGGCCAGGTGCATCTGGTCATGGGTGGGGTGAGAACAAGGTCAGGGCTGGAGATCCCCATACCGGGGCTGTGGCGGTCACAGTCCAGAGAGAGCGACCGAGCGAGGAGCACGACACGACGTGTGCCCGCCCCTCCTTGTAGGTAGGTAGGATCTAACAGCTGACAAAAGTTTGGCTCGAGGGATGACTTTCAGTAGATCACAGCAAGGTAGCTGCTCTGCTACTTACGAAACCCTGAGCCCGAATTAGGTCGTCTGCGAATGTTTTAGCACCGAGTTCCCCACGAACAGTTAGTGTGCTAAACAGGTTTAGGGGCAGCGCCCATCTATCCACACTCCAGGCCACTGGCAACGGCATTTCCCACCGGCCGCACGAGGCGGGCAGTGATCCCTGGCGCGAGGGTATCACGGCGTTTAGGCGACTGATGACCTCGCGTGGGTTCAAGTTCAACAGTGGGCATGACAGGGATTGAAGAAAAGTGCAGCTGACTCATATAATTTCCTCATGGCCTGGTGGTTGGGGACCACTGAATTACACTGTGTAGTGCGGGGGAGCTGCACACATGCGCTCTGGGCAGAAAGAATGGAACTGATGGAACTTTTTTTCGGATCTACTGGGAAAGTCTCCAAAATCGACCAGTCGATCGCAATTGATGAGTTGGCAACCACTAATCTAGAGGGTGATTAAAATACTCTCCACTTGCCCCAATAACTCACAAGAATCTAACCACCGTCTGGAACCAAGTAGCCTATTTAATCAGCATCCTATCAACCATGCTAAATAATCATTCCCTTCATTACAGCTGTGAAGTAGAAACATAGAAAACCTACAGCACAGTACAGTCCCTTTGGTCCACAAAGCTGTGCCGAACATGTCCTTACCTTAGAACTACCTAGGCTTACCCATAGCTTTCTATTTTTCTGAGCTCCATGAACATGTCCAGGAGTCTCTTAAAAGACTCTATCATATCCGCCTCCACTATCGTTGCTGGCAGCCCATTCCACACACTCAACACTCTGCGTAAAAAAACTTACATCTCCTCTGTACCTACTTCCAAGCACCCTAAAACTGTGCCCTCTCATGCTGGCCATTTCAGCCCTGGGAAAAAGCCTCTGACTATCCACATGATCAGTGCCTTTCGTCATCTTATAAAACCTTTATCAGGTCACTTCTCTTCCTCCATCACTCCAAGGAAAAAAGGCCGAAGTAGTTGTAATGTGTGCCATGTGCAAAATGAACTGCAGTTGCTCACCGAGGCTATTCTGACAGTAACTTCTAAGCCCATAACCTCTGCCACCATGAAGGACAAGAGCTTGCAGGTGCACGGGAAGATCATAATTTGGGCCAGCGGGTTAAGAATCAGAGGGGTAAGGATTGATTATAGGGTGATAGTTGACGGATAGAAAGGGTAGTCAAGGAGGCTCTTATTGCCAATGTGTACAGTTGTATGGGGTCAGCAGTTAATTGGGGGATTGGTGCAGTTATAAATGGTGGAGGAAGTTAATATTAGGTGTGACAACTGATAAGAAAAATTAGGGCTAGGGATTAGATGAGTAGCAATTGTGGTACAGGGTGAATAGTTAAAAGAGGATGGTTCTGGTTTAGGGATGGAGGGAGTAGTACTTGTGAGAATTTCAATGGTGGGTATGAAGATGAGAAATGTGCCAAAGGAATGTTCAGATGTGTAACAGATGCCTCATGACATTGCAGCTGGCTTCTGTAGGAGTGGTCATTGGATGATGAGGGTCATCCATACATCAATGAAAATTGTTGCGATGGTGTTGGGGTGTGTCACTGAACTCTTGTGCCTGCTTGTGCGTCTCCATTCTTTAATACATCAGCATTACTATAGAACAAAAACTGACTTTACAATCCACATGGAAAGATCCCATTATCAATTATGTTTTAGTTTTATTGAAATGGAGTTGTATAGATCCCTCAGAAGTACTGCTTCATCATTTTATTTCTAGAAAGTAATTGTTTTCCTTGTATACACGATTACCGATGCCTCAGAGGGACTAGTACACATTTTCCAATTTTCACTAACACCAACTTGATGGCCATGTCTCATGGAAATTAAGGGAAAATCTGAAGAACAATAAATACTGTTTATTCCCAACAATGGGTATGTACTGGTTAAATTTCTATCAATTTGTCAAAGATTTCTCCAATTTTAAAATGCTCCATTTAGCTCTGCTTTCAGTTTTTCCTGTTCCAGTGGAAAGTTCTCAAAGTACTTTTCACAATTATTGTTTCAGTGAACTTGCTTCATTTTGTTCACCCTCTCCAACTTTAAAATCTTTGTTACAATAGTGTTCTGTGATTGCTTAAAAACGGGCATAATTATTGCTCTTAATGCACAAGATATCTCCACAAAGTTTCTATTTAAGTATGTGAAGGTCACTTATATGAAGCCTCAGTATGTGATGCCAGCTCCTGATGTGTAAACAGTTAAATTTACACCATAGTTCTGAGTGTTTAGAACTGGATTTACAGTGAGGCTGAAAATATCGATTGAAGGAAACAAAGGATAGAAGGATAGGAAAGAATAGGTTAAAAGACAAGTTGCGGGGGGGGGGGGGGCGTGGGCAGAATTCCATGAAAGTTACCAGAGATGGGCAAAGTTTCATGGGTTAACATCTTGAAAATTGATCTTGATGTCTAACTTTGAATCAAGTTCAGAGCCAGACTGAAAAAAGCTTGTTTTGATTTGTAACATGCTTTTTGAAGTATCTAAAGCCATATGAAAGAACTATAGATTCAAAACACTAACAGTCACTTTGCTGCCAGTACAAAAGTAGTGAATCACGTTGTAACCTACACATCATTTCTCTAATGCTTTTGTGCTGATCTGGAATAGAGATGGTAGCTCAGGGGTGGGCAAACTTTTTGACTTGTGGGCCACAAAGGGTTCTAAAATTTGACAGGGGGGCCGGACCAGGAGCAGATGGACGGAGTGTTTTGATAATACACCTCATAAGAGAAAATAAAATATCATGGGATATGTAGAAAACATGTGCTTTAATTTCAATTGAAAATGAACAAATGCATTACAACAAAATATCTGTCTTTGAAGTCCCATGGTATTTAGCTATTTATTGAAATGACTTTTAAAACACTGAAAATTAAACGAATAAAATACAGCTTTTTTTAATAGTAACAGTTATTATTTAAAAGCACTGAAAATTCTGTTATCCTTCAAGATATTATCATCATCACTCTCCTCCTGACTTGTCTTTATTTCAAAAACGGTAGGAGATGCAGGTCTACTTGTCCTGCTCTTTCTTATTCAATTGTCCCCTGTGCCAAAACTCAACAATGACCAGCACAAAGACAGAACACTGACAGCACGCCAGTATGCGGAGCGCGTTATTTGATCTGGAGCGCATTTTTTATTTTGAGAACGTACGTGCACCTGTGCACTACTCATGACCATCACTTAACAGAAATGACATGTAACATGTAAGGCTTATTGAAAAAAATATTTTCAAATGCATTTTTTACATAACACAACGAAGAAACTTATTTTTAATTTCAGTGGGAACAGTGTTGTTGGTCTCCCTTTTTAGCCAGCGCATCAAAGTCTGGATTTAGTTTTGTTGTGGCGATTCTCAGGATGGATCTGAGGTGTTGGTCAGTTAACTTGGATTTGTGGCTGGCTTTGTTGATGTTCATGACACTGAATGCCTGTTCACACAAATAGGTCGTGCCTAACAAAGAGTAAAGCGCAAATGTGGAGTAATACGCTGCACCTCAACAAAGGTCAATGTATATAGAGTGCGTCATCTATTGGGAAAACGCCAGAATTGCGGGGAAAAAACGTTAACAAGGTTTATTAATATAATTTCATCAAGTTCTGCGGGCCGGATTAAAAAGCTTAACGGGCCGCATATGGCCCGCGGGCCGTAGTTTGCCCATGCCCGTGCTAGCTCATTGTGCCAACTGATATCTTTTTGTGCTGTAGGCTCTATGTAACACCAATCATCTTCCATCTTGTTTAAGCTGACATGACATTCCATGAATAATTGTTCTTGGAACCTGTCCTCTGCTTTGTTTGCCCATACTCTTTCTTGTGTCAAGGATCTTGCTGTTGAAATAGGAAAGAACAGGTTAAAACAAAGCAAGATCAAAATTTAGTGTTCTGCCTTACTGTATCTACAATTTTTCATTTTTAAGTTGTTGTATCTTTACCATAATGAAAATGTTGGAATCTATGCTATTTTTAAAATTTTTTTATTGAGTTATGGTTCTCTTTATCACAATTCTTTTTCTTGAAATGAAGATGTTTGAAGAATTATGACTTATCCTCATAGACATAGAAATATTACTAAGTGAAAAGTTTCAAATACTGTAGCGATGTGCTACACACAGCGCTGAAATAACGACACGCAGTCGGTAAGCCGTTTCGAGACTAATTTATTCAAACTTCATGGCGCTGGCATTTAATCCCTAGCGCCCGCCTTCTCCTGGCAGAAATGACGTCAGAGGTGCATTACCAAAGTCTCCCCCACATGCTGGCTATTTGTGGGCCGGTTCGCCTGCGCAGAAAGTGGGTTGCCACATAACCCCCCCCCCCCCCCCAGATCTGGCGATACACCCCCCAATGTCCACAGTCTGGATCAGCCTCTGTTTTTGGGAGGTCTGCCTCTGTGCTGCGGTGCCTGAACCTCGACCAGCTGCGCCAAGTCCACATGGGCTGGTTTGAGTCGGCTCACCATGAAAACCTCCTCTTTCCCCCCAATGTCCAGAACGTACGTGGACCTGTTGTTGTTGATCACCTTGAACGGCCCCTCGTACGGTTGCTGTAGCGGTGCCCGGTGTCCACCCCTTCGTACAAACACAAACTTACAGGTCTGCAGGTCTTTGGGTACATGGGTCGGGGTCCATCTGTGCTGTGAAGTCGGTATGGGGGCCAGGTTGCCGAGCCTTTTGCTTAGCCTGTCCAGGACTGCTGCGGGTTCTTCCTCTTGCCCCCTTGGGGCTGGTATGAACTCTCCTGGGACGGCCAGGGGCCCGCCGTACACCAACTCGGCTGACGAGGTGTGCAGATCCTCTTTGGACGCTGTGCGAATTCCAAGCAGGACCCAGGGAAGCTCGTCCACCCAGTTAGGTCCTCTCAGGTGGGCCATGAGAGCCGACTTCAAGTGACGGTGGAAGCGTACCACTAGTCCGTTCAACTGTGGGTGTTAGGCAGTTGTGTGGTATAGCTGCGTTCCCAACAGGCTGGCCACAGCCGACCACAGGCTGGAGGTGAACTGGGTGCCTCTGTCGGAGGTAATGTGGGCCAGTACCCCGAAGCGTGCTACCCAGGTTGCGATCAGTGCTCGGGCGCAGGAATCGGCAGATGTGTCGGTGAGCGGGACCACCTCTGGCCACCTCATGAATCAGTCTACCATAGTTAGGAGGTACCGTGCTCCTTGGGACACTGGTAGGGGCCCACGATATCCACATGAATGTGGTCGAACTGCTGCGGTGGGGCTTTAGTGTGCCGCTGCACCTTGGCTATTTGGCACTGCACACATGTTCTGGCCCATTCACTTACCTGTTTGCGAAGTCCGTGCCACGCGAACTTGCTGGAGACCAGCCGGACGGTTGTTGTGTTAGATGGGTGCACCAAACCGTGTATGGAGTCTAAAACTCGCCGCCTCCAGGCTGCTGGGACGATGGGGCGAGGTTGGCCGGTAGCCACGTCGCACAGGAGGGTCCTCTCACCTGGGCCTACGAGAAAGTCCTGCAGCTGCAAACCCGAGACTGCAGTCCTGTAGCTGGGCATCTCGTCGTCTGCCTGCTGCGTCTCTGCCAGTGCTGCATAGTCCACCCCCAGGGACAGGGTAGACAGCTGGTCTGGAGAGTGCGTCTGCCATGACGTGTACTCGGAGATGTAGGACAGATGTCACTGCTGGCGAGCCGACCAGGGATCAGACACCTTCGTGAATGTGAAAGTCAACGGTTTGTGGTCCATGAACGCGGTGAACGGCCTGCCTTCTAAGAAGTACCTGAAATGCGGGATTGCCAGATAGAGTGCCAACAGCTCCCGGTCGAAAGCATTGTACTTGAGTTCCGGTGGTCATACATGCTTGCTGAAGAACGCCAGGGGTGCCAGCGCCCCTCGATGAGCTGCTCCAGCACCCCACCGACTGCTGTGTCAGATGCGTCCACCGTGAGGGCGGTCGGAACGTCCGTTCTGGGGTGCACCAGCATCGCGGCATCTGCCAAGGCGTCCATGGCTTTAACCAAAGTGGCAGCGGCCTCCTCGTCCCAAGTAATGTCCTTGCCTTTACCCAACATCAGGGTGTACAAAGGGCGCATGATACGGGCTGCTGAGGGGAGGAAATGGTGGTAGAAGTTCACCATACCAAGGAACTCCTGCAGGCCTTTGACCGTGTTGGGCCGGGCAAAATGGTGGATCGCATCTACCTTGGCAGGCAGAGGTATTGCTCCGTCTTTGGTAATCCTGTGGCCCAGGAAGTCGATGGTATCGAGACCAAACTGGCATTTGGCCGGGTTGATTGTGAGGCCAAAATCACTCAGGCGGGAGTAGAGCTGGCGGAGGTGGGACAGATGCTCCTGACGACTACTGCTGGCTATAAGGATGTCGTCCAAATAGATGAAGGCAAAGTCCAGGTCACATCCCACCACATCCATTAGCCGCTGGAACATCTGTGTGGCATTCTTCAGGCCGAACGGCATTCAGAGGAACTCGAACAGGCTGAACGGGGTGATGAGTGCTATTTTGGGGATGTTTTCAGGGTGCACCGGGATTTGATGATATCCCCGGACGAGGTCTACTTTGGAAAAGATTCTTGCACCGTGCAGGTTTGCTGCAAAGTCCTGTATGGGTGGCACGGGGTAGCAGTCTGGAGTGGTAGCCTCGTTCAGTCTGCGGTAGTCGCCGCATGGTCTCCAACCCCCGGCTGCTTTGGGCACCATGTGCAGGGGGGAGGCCCATGGGTTGATGGACCTCCGTACGATCCCCAATTCCTCCATCCTCTTGAACTCCTCCTTCACCAGGCAGAGCTTTTCCAGGGGGAGCCTTCGTGCACGGGTGTGGAGGAGTGGTCCCTGGGTCGGAATGTGGTGCTGTACTCCTTGTCTGGGCATGGCTGCCATGAACTGCAGTGCCAGAATCGATGGAAAGTCCGCCAGGGTTCTGGTGAATTCGTTGTCCATCAGCGTGATGGCATCCAGGTGTGGGGCCGACAACTTGGCTTCACCCAGGGAGAACGTCTGGAAAGTCTCGGCATGTACCAGTCTTTACCCTTGCAAGTCGACCAGCAGGCTGTGAGCTCGCAATAAGTCCGCCCCCAGGAGTGGTTGGGCCATGGAGGTCAGTGTGAAGTCCCATGTGAACCGCTGGTGCCGAACTGCAGCTGCACTGTGCGGGTGCCTTAGGTCCATATCGTGCTGCCATTTGCTGCCCTCAGGGTGGGTCCTGGCTTCCTGTTGCGGGTGTTGTACCCCGTCGGGGGCAAGACGCTGATTTCCGCTCTGGCGTCAACCAAGAAGCGGCGTCCCGACTGTTTATCCCAGACGTACAAGAGGCTGTCCTGGTGGCCAGCCGCCATAGTCATTAGCGGCAGCTGGCCCTGGCCCTTGCAGGGTGGGCGACAATGGCGGGCTTTTGTGCCCCACCGCTAGTGGTAGAAACACCACTATTCACTGTCCTCCTCACTCCTGCCTCTGTGTTGTGTGCGCCCCCCTGCCGGACCTGGTCTGGTCTGCTGTTGGGCGCATGGCCTGGTAATCTGACCGACGGACACCACACTCTCCCTCTTGGCTTTCCACAGCATGTCTGCCCAGGCCGCCACCTTCTGGGGGTCGCTGAAATCTGCATCGGCCAGCAGCAGATGTATGTCCTCGGGCAGTTGCTCTAGGAACACTTGCTCGAACATGAGGCAGAGCTTGTGTTTGTCAGCCAGGGCCAGCATCTCGTTCATCAATGCTGACAGCAGCCTGTCTCCCAAACCGTCCAGGTGAAGTAGGCGGGCACCCCGCTCACGCCGTGAGAGGCCAAAGGTCCCAATGAGCAGCGCTTTGAATGCTTCATATTTGCCTTCTTCCGGGGGCGACTGTATGAAATCCTCAACCTGGGTGGCCGTCTCCTGGTCAAGGGCGCTCACCACGTGATAGTAATGCGTGGAATCAGGGATATCTGCTGAAACTGGAACTGGGCTTCTGCTTGGCTAAACCACACGCGTGGTCGCAGCGTCCAGAAAGTCAGCAGTTTTAGTGAAACTGCATGAACAGATGAAGAGTCAGTCATCATTGGTCCAAATCCCGTTTGGACCATCGGGGTCACCAATGTAGCGATGTTCTACAAACAGCGCTGTAATAACGACACGCAGTCGGTAAGCCGTTTAGAGACTAGTTTATTCAAACTTCGCGGCACTGGAATTTAATCCCTAGCGTCCGCCCTCTCCGAGCGGAAACAACATCAGAGCTGCATTACCAAAGTCTCTCCCCGCATGCTGGCTATTTGTGAGCCGGTTCGCCTGCACAGAAAGTGGGTTGCCACAATGTTTACTTTTGTGTTTAATAATTATATTAAAAATTGGACCAATATATTAACTAAAGTTTCAACCCATTTAAGTTAACTGGGGTATTACATACAAGATAACTTAAACACGTTGTAACTTCTTCTCAACAAGAGTACATGAGCTGAGATGGATCAGAGATGCTGAATCCCACGATACCTCCCAAGGGCCTCTCAAGATGGTGCTGTCAAGACACTATTGACTATTCCATTAAATATATTTTTCCTGGACTATAGTCACTAATCCTCAGCCTATAATTGCCCTTTGCAAGTTGTGCTTTTGATTCGTTTGTGCGACCTGGCGTTTTGCTGTATCCTGAAGGATTTGGCGAATTGGTCTTTTGAGAATGCAGGTACGGTCGCGGTGGCCATCGCGGGAGCGGATTCCAGGCTGGATTGACGTGGCACGGCCTGAGAGCAGAAAACTAAAAACGCTGAGCCTGATTAAAACATTAAAAGCATTGAGACCAAGGGCGAAGGACAAATCAGTGTTCAGCTCACTACTCTGTGAGGCTTTACTCACCTCAGAGCTGAACTAACGACGGCACTCACCTCGGCATTGAACTGGCTCTGTTACTGTGGACTCACTTTCAAGGACTCTGCAGATGAGGTTCTGTGTTATTTGTTTATTTATTGTTTGTATGACTTGTTCTGTTTGCACTTTGGATGTGTGACCATCTTTGCTTTGTGGGTTTTTTTGTGAATTCGATTATGTTTCTTTGTTTAGCAGCTGCCGGCAAGAAGACGAATTTCAGGCGTACGCACTTTGATCATAAATGTGCTTTGAGCTTTGGCTTGTTGGGCCATCTGATTTGTTTTTAGGCCCATTAGTTTCACCTTAACAGCATGTTTTTCATATTGCTGTCACATAGCATATTTCATAGATTATAAGGCTTGCTGGATATATATTCAGTTTCTCCTTCCACCTGTGATTTCCACATGTCATTCTCATATGATTTAACAATTAAAACATATGCAAAGGAGCACCATTGAGATAAAAGGTAATCAGCCAAGATTTTATATTCTAATTGTATCTAGCTACATTTACATCACTCCCACTTCAATGCCTCTTGCATCAGATTCCTCCTCCTCCAGTGCTTTGCCTCTCCTCCCTGTCATCTCCCAACTCGCATTACTCCTGGTCCCCCTCCCACCCTCTCACCTGAATTCACTTGTCTGCCAGCATGCACTCCTTCCCCTTCCCCTTCCCCTACCCTTTTGTTCTGACTTCTGCCCTCTTCTGAAGGTCTCAGCTTGAAACATTGACTGTTCATTTCTTTCCATAAATGCTGCCTGTCCTGTTGGGTTCCTTCAGCATCTTGTGTGCATTGATCCAGATTTCCACCATCTGCAGTCTGTCTTGTGTCTCCATTCTGCATTTCATTAGTTCTTGTACTACCTAAGTGTATTAACGTGAAATGATCTGTATGGATGGCATACAAAACAAAGTTTTTCACTATACCTTGGTACACGTGACAATGATAAACCAATTTACCAGATTTACAAGTTTATTTATTGGGACCTACTGGTAGGTGAATGCATATGTGGACAGTTGGCTAGCAATACCTCTGGTGGTTGAATAGTTTACTGACTGCCCTTGCACACTGAACTGTACTTGTTTGTACAGTTAGAAGTTCAGTGGTGCTTGTGAAACAGTGAATCAGTAAAGAAGAAGGTGGTAGAAGATCTTGCCTACTTACTTAATTGCCTATTATGTTGATCATAGATTGTTCAGACAAATGTGCACCAACCCTCCAGATGTGCTGCTTGTTTGAAAGAGATCAGTAAACTGGCAGAACACAATTTTTTCCGTGTCAAGCAGATACAATTGGAAGAAGCTTCTCTACAGGAGAAAATAGAAGAACATATTTATACCAAGGTACACAGTATTTTGTTTGCTTTTTTGCATATTCTCATCAATTTCTGTCTTTTAAGAACAGTTTTCTTTCTTCTATCATTAGATGATCAGAAAATCCCAGGTTTGATTCATGAGAAAAGAGGAACAGGAGTACGCCACTCAGCCCCACCATTTATTATGAATATACCTGATCTATGCTGGCCACAACTCTGCTTTAGAGCCAGTTCCTCATGACCCTTAGTTCTTAGATCGTTTAAATATTTATCTGTCTCCACCTTAAGTATATCTAATAATCTGGCCTCCATATCTCTTGAAGGCAGAAAATTCCCAACATTGGCCATCCATTGAGCGAAGTTTCAAAATGCCTGTTCTAAATGACTAGCCCTTTTACCTTATTGCCAGTTATCCTTGTTTGTGACTTTCCCACTAGTGAAAACATCCCAATATCAATCCTGTCAAGCTCCCTTAGGATCTTATATCCTTAAATAAGGTCACTCATCATACTTCTAACCTCCAAAGAATACTGATTCAAACTGTCTAGCCTCTCTAAACAGGACAACCCTCTCATCCAGGAATTAGTCTGGTTAAACTCCTATGGAATGTTTCCAATGCTACCTTATTCATCCCATTTTGGTCAGAGTACCAAAACTGTGCACAATATTCTAGATGTGACCTCACTAGCATACTGCACAAAAGTTACAAATCATCTCTATTCTTAAACTCCAACCCCTTTGCCATAAAGGCTTACATTCCCTTTACCTTATGAACTACTTGTTGGAACTACCCACTGATGTTCTGTGATTTAGATCTAGATTTTGTCCTTTCCTACAGAGCCTGATTAATGCAGTTCTAACAACTCTGAATAAAATCATTGTCACTCAATCCAAAGCTGCCCATTTGATATGCATTCCCATCCAGTATCTTCATTCTCTATATCACTGGCTGTAATCTGTTCACCCAGCACATATATTTCAGTTACTTTGCAAGGTTAATCCAATAATACCTCACAAATCTACAAGTTTTGCCAACAAAAAGGGTAGGAGCACCAGATTTCAGAAATACTTGTATCTCCACCTTCCCCTCCAAGTTACTCACTGGTATCAGACAAATAAGCTCTTCCTCTTTGTCAACATGATAAAGGAGACGGTTATTAACTGCAGGAGAACTCACACCACTCATATCCCCTCTTTACATCGGCAGCACAGCAGTGGAGACTGCAAGCCGTTTCAAACTCTTGGGAGAGCACATCCCACATAACCTCCCATGGTTCCAGAACTCATCTTGCACAATCAGGAAAGCTCACCCACGCATTTGCTTTCTGAGGAGGCTGACATCAGTGACCATGTTCTTTGACAGATGTGTAGAGAAAAGCATCCTAACAAGCTGTATCACCGCACGTCATGGAAACTGCACAGTATCAGACAGGGAGGCTCTACAATGGGTAGTCTAAACAGCTCAATGCATCACCTGCACCAACCTACAAGTAATCAAGAACAAGTATACAGAAAGGCACTAGTAACAACCTTGAAGAATCTTGTTGACCTTGCTGATGGAATGTTTGTCCCACTCCTATCAGGGAGGATGCTTTGTAGCATCCACACCGGGACTATCAGTCTCAAAAACACTTACTTTCCCCCAAGCAGTAAGGCTAATCAACATCTCCACCCACTTAACCATCCCTCCACCCCACCACCACTAATTTATTATTTCCTGTCAGAGTCCCCTTGTATGTACGATATTTCTGAGCCTAGTGTTAATTTATGAATATACAATCAGCCTCTATATATAAGCTATCTTATGTATTTATATTTATTGTGTTTTTTATTATTGTCTTCTTTATCTTATCGTGTTTCTTTTTGTGCTGCATCAGATTTGGAGTAACAATTATTTTGTTCTCCTTTACATTTGTGTTCTGGAAATGACATTAAACAATTTTGAAACTTGAATCTTGATGTGGAAGTATATTGCCACCTCTTTATCATCACTGGTTTTAAATAATGATAGTCTCTTGCCCCGAACATTCTGAAAGTACCTTTATCAGAAGTACTGCAGTAGTTCAGGAATGTGGATTGCTACCACTTTCTCAAGGGCAGTTAGGAATGGGGAATGAATTCTGAATTGTCAGTAATGCCCATCTCCTATTTACAAAAAATATATAAAATGAGTGACCAGGAAAGGATAGCAAAAGTCATTCATCATCACAATTTCAGTGGAAAGTAAAGAAATATTGGAATCTTCAATCCATTTTAGTTCATCCATTCAAAACAGTCCTGACATTCTCCATGTCTACAAATAATTGGTTCTTATGGAATTCAAAGGTTTTCTCACTCACTGCTTCATGTGTTGATTACACTTTAAAGTTTCAGAACACAAATCAAATATTTGTTTTTCGCTAATTTGAATTCTATCCCTAATCAGTTACACATTTTATGTTCCTTAACCAACTCTGAAATTACCTTTGAAGTGTCACCTTTCCACTTTGCAAAGCCAAAGTCTTACCTCTTAACATAGACATCTCAAACTAAGGAGCAGTTCTGTTTCTCTATACTACTATCTGAACTGAGTGATTCAATTTTCTCTTAAGTATTCTGAATTGGATGCAGCAGTCAAAGTACAAATTCCTCTGGCTTATGTTCTATGGTTTGAGCTGCATATTTTATCATTTGCTAGTTTAATGGTCTGTTTTGGATTTAATTATTTAGCACTGAAAATTCTTGGGCCTTTCCAAAGTCATCCTCAATTATTTCAAAGGCAAAAGTGACCACCTGGATTGTTTACATTGTCTGTGCTAAATTACTGACTATTTAGACTGTCCAATTCATTCTGTAACTTCTGATTCACACCTTTTCACATTCTTCTGCAGCAAAATCTTACTCGAGTGATGTGTATACGACTAACTGAATTTCTTTTGGTTGTAGCAAACTCAGTCGTTTGAAGTGGTTATATAGACTTGAAGCAGCCCAAATGCTGTGAGCTGATGTATCACATTTTCTGTTATTTCTTTCTCCTTGGTATCCATGCCATGTTCCTTCCCTTACAAAATGTTGAAAGTGTTCAAAAGTGAATGATGATTCACACCATATATGAAGGGAGATCTGCTTCAATACTCCCGATTTGTTATTTCAGAAAAATGTGATGCCCACCTCCAAACAACACAGCTCCAATCCCCAACGGCTAGCTAGCAATAGCCTAACAGAAACAAAAATATTTTTTCTTATTTTGATGAAACAGAAAATTCTTGATTTCTCAGTTGATTTTAAGAATTGTCTTTGGTAAAAGCTGTACCTTATATTTTCAATGTTATTTGATATTCTATTTCCAGTATTTTCTTTCAGTGGTTTTTTTCAGTGTTGGTTCAAGAGGGAATAGTTGGGGAAATATAAGGCTAAGTTATTCGGATGCCTATCCAAAAATACCTCTGCAGAAACACCCTTGCCTCTGCATGCCCATAAATTAGTGTCTGTACTGTTTTTTAATTCCAACTGAATGGAGGCACAGAGAGTAAACCAAGCTGGATCCCGCCTTCACCACAGCCAAAGGTTGATCAATAAGCATTATATTGCAGGCGAAACCTGCAACAGATCAATATGAAATAATAGCAATTGCTTCAGCCCGAAATGCCGTCACCACCTCCTCCCATAGATGCTGTCTGGCCTGCTGAGTTCTGCCAGCATTTAGTGTTTTTTATTTATTTCCAGCATCTGCAGATTCACTCGTGTTGCAAATCATAGATTCATTATTTTCCAGAACATGAAATTTCATCCCTTCAATCGTTGGTGATTCTAAGTCACTACAGTTTTGTAGGGTTCTAAAGCTTAATGATAAGAGTGGTAAATTAAACTGATTTAGGCATTCTGTTGAATTCTATGCTCTAGTCTCATAAGCTGCATGAAGCCCAAACCTGTTGCTCCATTTGTCTTCCCATGAGAGAGAGTACTTGTTTTGATTCAATAATATGAAGAATTACTTATCTTTAAATTCTTGCCTTTGCAGCATTTGTAAGGAAAACCTGGTTGTTTTACTATATGTTGTTAGCATACTGTATGTAAAGTAAATATCCCGAAAGAATATGCATTAAAGTTGTCTGATGGAGATTGCAAAATTGGTCTGTCAGTTTCATTTATATAATATTAGTGCCAGCTGTGACTCCAGTGGCACATCCAGGGCAGAAAATGAATCCAGTAAAGGATGGCCATTATCAATCAGTCACTTGCTTTGTTCTGCAGCAGGTAAAGGGAAACCTTCAGTGTTTTAGGGACTCTGGCATACTTTATATGTTTAAAACAGGTATGATATGTATGTATCTCTGTGACAGACTAATATTTTAGATATACCTCTGTATCAGAATTTAAGGTACGAGCGATTTTATCATTGTATCATGTGAACAAACTGCTGTTCTTATTAGGATTCTGGTTTTTGTCCAGGCCTGCCTAAGTTCAAAGGAAAGATGTAGCTGCAATGTCATAATATTTCCTTTTTCATATAATTATGCTGGCTGATCTGCATTACGTTTTCATCATTTGTAAGTTTTCCTTAATTTTGCTTTCATTTGTTTCTTTTGTAGGATGGAATTACATTGATTGGAGAAATACACAGCAGCCTTCCAAAGTATTCCGATGCTGCTTCTTTGGTCTGGAAGAGATTATTTGATAAAATAAATCTAAAATAATGATGTAATGATTGAACCTGTCAAAGCAAGAAGACCTTTGAAAACGGTCAAAGTATAATAAGAAATGGTTACTGAACCAAAGTCATCTTTTCCAAACACTTAAATAAAGGTTGTTGAACTAATCCTGCATCAGACAACAACATCACTTGCCACATAGTCTAGATGGTGAATAAACAGCAGAGAAGTCATATTTATAAACAAGTGATGAAATTGAATTTCAGTTTCTTCATTAGAAATTGTATTTCATTAGAATGTTTTATCTTCTACTTCACACTATTTATACTTCAAAGCATCTCACAACAACATCTCACAGCATATTATTACATATGCTCTCACTGCTTCAAGTTCACATTGCCAATTTATTTTTCCTCCCACCCTGTGCTATTTCTCCATCTGTCCCTTCAGGTAGAAAGGTTTTGCAATGTCTATTTCATCTTTTTTAGTTTTTTTGGCATCCTGAAGATAACTTGCTTTAACTTGCTTCCACTCCAGTTCATTGCATTCTGAGGTGACTGTTGAAGTGTTGTGTTTTCTCAGGAGAATTTCCAAACATTCTTGAATCATTCATGTCCATTGATGATTTTGACCAGAGCCTTTGTTTTCTGAATATGCTACAGCCCAACAGAGATGACTAAATGTAATTAGGATCGCAGTGTTAGAGTTGGCCTGAGAGAGGACACCGGTGATAGTTTGTTTACTCTTCCAGTAGATCCAGAAGATTTTATTGGGACTTCCCTTGTTTTGAGGTGCCTGCTGTAGGCAATCTAAATCTCATGAAACATATAGGAGATCAGGGATTATTGGAAGCCAGTGGAAGAAGAGATTTGTGCTAGGTTTGAGACCTTAATCTTCAAGCAATATTTTACTCAGTTGGTTAAATTTCCATTGGTATGTGCCCTTGCTGAGAGGTTACTCTTGTCATGATGCATTTGGGAGGTCGTGCAAGTGAATCATTAATGAGGGATCTTGCGGTGCAAGAGTAGTTTTCTGAAAGTGAGAACACATGTAGGTAGGGTGGTGAAGAAGGTGTTTGGCATACTTGCCTTCATTGGTTGAGGAAGTGAGTATGAGTGAAAGTCCTGCTGCAACTGTATAAAAACTATTAGGCTAAAATAGCTTATTGTACGCAGTTCTGATCACCATTACACCAATGAATTCACTGGTATATTGCCTGGATTAAAATTTCAGAGTCTGAAAGGTAATCTGATAGAAGTATATAAAATTATGTGAGGTTGATAATTATATTATTTTCTCAGTGTGGAAATACCAAATTCTAAAAGGCATAGTTTTAATGTGAGAGGAAACATTTAAAGGAGAGTTGTGAGACAATTTTTTAAAATACAGGACATGATATATAGGAGGAGCTGGCAGAAATACAACAATGCTTTCAAGGGGCATTAAATGGACACATGAACAGGCAAGGAATAGAGGGATATGGATCATGTGCAGGCAGATAGGATTGGTGTAGATTGGCATTGTGGTCAATGCAGGTGTAGTGGGCTGAGGGGGCCTGTTCCTGCGATGTACTGTTCTATGTTTTCTGTGAGAAGTGGTTCACATTTTTCCTGAATCCTTATTGTTGGAGTGCAAGTTAATAAGAAACCTTTGTCTTGAAGATATTAAAAGATAGGCCAATCCTCTTGTATTCTTCAGCAGATGAGTCAAGAATTTGTAGTTTAGTCTCCAAATGCATTTGCTTTTTTAAAATTGTAGCTTGAATGCTGAGATTACACTGACCTTTGTTCTGGACTATCAGAGCCACACTTTTTCATATTTTCATATTCTTCCTGTAAGTTAGCTCCAATCTAGTAGGAAAATGGATGGAAGTGAGGACCAGCATTACACTGCGCTTTTGTTTAGAATAATGTGGATACCTGTGTGAAAAGGCCACAGAGGTGGAAACTAATGAGTGTTACACTATAAGAGCTGGTATTTGGAAAAGTTCTTGGACAGGCTTAGAGGGAAATTGGCTAAATGCGGACAAACAGGACGAGCTTAGTTGGGAATCTTGGTCTGCATGGACCAGTTGGGCCACAGGACCTGTTTTTATGCTGCATGACACTGACTATAAATATCCCTTAGTTCTAAAAGTGACCAAATTTTCCTTTAACTAGTAGAAAAGATTCAGAAAATGATACTTGAGGAAAGAACTTAACTGAACTTAGTATTTATTTGTGAGAAACTAAAGGACAAGGGTATAGGGACTGAAACAGTCCAAAGAAATTCAGTTGGCATTGGTCCCAGGAAGGTTAATTAAATTGCTAGTATTTTTCTGGAAATGGGGTCAAGAGAGCAGAAGATGAGTCTCGTGGACAAGGTGAAATCAGTGAGGGTTAGGGTCTCTAATATCTCCTCTGCTGGATGCAGCTACTGGATACCAAAGCCAGCAAATTAACAGGGCAGCAGTTGGAATGTTATACCTGTTTCAAAATATATGACTTGCTGGCCAACAATGATCCTTTATCCTATACTTTAGATTTGAGCTAATCAGGGCAATGGAAAGATACCACCAATGCTATTTCTGCAAATTCCTCCAAATTCACTGTCTTCTCCTAGGCCAGCACCCCAGTGGAGGTTCTATTTATGCTGGGCAAGAATTGATGTTTGCACACCAGTTTGCACTCTATTCTGGCTCTGTCACACAAAGTGATGACCCTGTAGACAGGAGAAGATTCAAGGATATGCTCAAAGTTTCCTTGAAGAAGTACAAGGACTTCTGGGAATCTCGAGCTTATGACCTTTTCAAATGGAGTAAGAGCATGGACAATGGTATTAAGAACATGAAACCCATGTTCAAACAATGGAACAAACAGAACACCCCTCAAGCTCTCCACGTGCCTACTTGTTCACCTGTCCTATCTGGTGAAGAGTCTGCAGTTCCCATGTTAACTTCGTCGGTCCTCTCAGAGCAAACAAAATGGCGTGGAAGCAAATGATCTTCATTCTAGAACTGCTTAAGATGCAAAATAAATGTTTTTATGGGCTAGGGTAATGACAATGTGTCTTAACATCTGAAGAAATAATTATCTTTCTCTTCCCACAGGTGCAAGTTGACCTGCTGAATATTTTCTATTTTTATTTTAGATTTCCAGCATCTGCAATTTTCAAAAAAAATTTTGTTGTCATATTTGAACTCCACTGTGATTAAAAATACTGTCAATTATCCACTGAAAATACCTACTGTACATGTGAATTACTGTAACTTAGCTAATGGTTTGAACTGATGAAATTTGGGTAAGACGCTGTGGTAGAATATTAGCCAAGAGGAGTTTATATGTAAATCCCTACAATTAGTTTAAAAATATATCACAGCTATAAAAGTGGAACTATTTGACATTTAGAACAGAGAATTACACCCATGCACTGTTTTTCTAAAGGTAAATATGTGGGTAGAGAAAGTCTTCTTACTGGCAGTACTGGGATTGTTCGCCTTTTTTTGTAATAATCTGAACACAATGTACTTTGCAAGCTGTTTACATACAAAAGTATGGTAGATTTATAAGGGAAGTGCAGACAAAGTGTGTACAAAATTTGAACTATGTATAATAAAACAATTAAAAAGCAAACAGTGGAAGAAAAGTACAAATTAACTGCAAGCATTAATCTTCAATATGACTAGATGGAACTTGATCGTGCACAGAACGGCTACATGTTGGGCTCATCGGAGAACTCATGAGCATTTTAATTTTCACTTTCAGTTAAGATGGTTACCATTATTAGTTATAATGAAGAACCACCCCCAAGATTCTTCAGTGTTCCATGACCTAATGCGACTCTTGCTGTTTTGACTTCTTGGGTAATAGCCAAATTTAATTTAATATTTTTATGTTAGGCAGACCAAGGACAGCTTATTATAATTAAGAGCCTATATCCAGCTTAATGGATTTGGCAGACATTAGGGTAGTTGAAACCGATAAAGGCATTTCAATTTCATCCAATCACTTGTCTTGAGCAGCTATAAGAGCTAACAGAGGACTAACAGTCTCCAGTACTTAACAAAGAGTTTATAATACAATCTAAGTGCTGTTTCTGTGCCAAATCTGTTTGATCAGGTTGGACAAGCCTGAATGGAATAGTATCTAATTGCAGGCTAACGTTCTTATATTATAAAGGTTCTTATAATCATTATCCATAAAAGAGATGTCACATGAGTTTCGTGCATTTGGGAAGAGCTTCATGCATCTATTGAACTGTAGGGACTTGGTTTGAATGTCATTGAATATGGCCTTACTTTAAAAGAACTGTCCCGGCGTTCTACAATTTCAGACGCTTGCAAGTTTTTTGTAGCTGTGTATTGATGGCAATTATAGATTGATTTACTACATTTTGATAACTCCAATCCCTACACGAAGGAGGAGGTGCAATCACACTTGTGTCTTTTTCGTTGCTGCTAATGAATATATGTTGAAGCTTTTTATTAATTATAGCAACTGATGTCTTCACATTATTTCTGTTCTATAAGAAGCGTATTTGCCTTGCATTTTAGAGTTATTTTAAAACCTGGATGATAGCGAACAGAACTGCAGGTTAGATATAATGTCCTTTGAATATTGGAACAAGCTTGTTGAGGAAACAATGAAGGGTTAACACAAATTCAGAAATGATTCTAGGATAAAACATATTTGTCAAAAAAGATCTCCAAAGTACTGTAGAATTTGGATTGTGTAATGTGTGTTAACATTTTAAAACATAGCAAGAAGACATTTAGGAATAGGATTAGAGCATTTAACCATTATGGCTGCTTCATTAAGCTTGATTTAGCAGTCCTGATGAAGGATCCTGGCCAAAATTGTCAACTATTCATTCCCCTCCTTAGATGCCTGAGTCACTTGAGCATGTTGTGTGTGTTGCTCAAGATTTCCAGCATCTGCCGAATCTCTTATGTCTATGATTTAACTTAATTATATTTGATTAATTTACACTTCTCCCTTTCAGTCAATTTGCTACACCACATGACCTGTTTAAGAGTTTTAAGGCTACTTTCAGAATGTAACCTTACCTGTTTTTCCCTTAGGCCTCTTATTAAATGCAATGATTATGTCCAATACTGTATCTGTACAATAGCTCAGCTGATGGCTTGAAGCACATTTATTTGAAGACATGACCTGTTTAGTGCCTGACCAAAAACCCTCAGTAAGTACAAGCATGTACAGTAGGATATGTTAGGGTCATTGAATGTCTTATTTACAAAGTGCTTTCTTTATCAATGAAATGAAGATTGAACTTGCCAATGAAAGTAGACCTCTCTCTACAGTCAAAAAGTGCTTTCTCTGTAGGACTGAAGCATAAGATCCCTCTTCGTGTTAAAACCATTGCGTGAAACCTTATATTATAAAACTCATATTATTTTTGCCAGGTTTAGAAACCGGTCTGCTGCAAGTAAAAAGTCAATCAAGCTTTCCATTGGACTATATTTTGCAGGTCACTCGTTTCCATTGCTGGCTTACCGCCATACAGAAAATTGTATCCCATGCATCAAGGCACATTTGATCAAAGCAATTGCTGGTTCATAAATTTTGACATTGAAGTGAATCTGTCATGCCAGTGTTTTGAAAACATAATTTTAGCCTGTTGCTGAAGGATGATCCAGTCAAATTTAATTATGTTTCAAGTTCTAAACTGTTACGTGTAAACACTGCGCTCCTGAATATATGAGAAGGGCAAGAATACTGTGTGGGGCTGTGGGTACAGACACTCAAGGTCAGAGACTTGTATTTTTGTCAGTACCATCTCCGTGAATTTGAATATAATATTGGCCCCATGACATGCTGAATTAAAGAACTCAACAGGTAGCACATTTGACAGGGTAATGAAAAAGTTGTCAGAAAAATTAACAAATTGTTTCAGAATAACTCTAAGGAGAGATGTATTGCTGCTCAGAATCTCATAACTTCAGAGTGGTTCCAGCTATTCATCCAACTGAGTCCCGCCTCCTGCTTTGTGCCCAAGCTTTGTAGTTTATTTGTACTTTGTACTGTATTTGTTCAGAGGTATCAATGGAAGCAGGCAGTTCGGTGGAGTTTAAGAGGCTTTTAAATAGACACATGAATATGAAGTAAATAGAATGGATTTGGATAATTTAAAGGAGAAGGTCATTTAGTATAAATAGGTGTTAAGATCAGCACAAAATTGCGAGCCATATGGCATGTTCATATACTCTTTTATGGTTTTGTTCCTTTTTTTTAATACTGCAGTTGCCTCTGCTTTCACAACCCCATGACACTAACTAATTTCTCAGTACATTATTTTTCCTCATGTTTCTATTTGGTTCTTTTGCCAAGCATTTTCTTCCTGTGTCTCCTAGCTTTTGGCTTCTCCACTAGTTTCGCTTTATTAGCTCTGTAAATACCCATTGTGATTTAAATACATATATTATAACTTCTTACAACTTTCTCCATTCTAGGTTAGAATTATCCCATCTTTCTGCAGTTTATCTACATAACTAGAATTTCTCAGTCCTGGAATAATTCACATCTTATGAAAGAGTGGTACCCAAAAACAGGCATGGTACCCCAACAAAGTCTGAACTAATGTTTTATAAATATTTATCATGTCTTTTTTACTCTTGGATTTATGAAAAACAGATTCCAAATATTTTTATGACTACTGTCCCAACCTATGGTATCAATTTCAGGAAGCTATTTCAAGACAGAGGCTGGTAGGAGATAGATGGAAACAGATAGGGCAATCGAATCAGGCAGATGGATCTGGTGAGGGAAACTAAGGAAAAGTTTCAGACAAAGTTGGGAAGGTGTTATGTAGAACATGATGTGGCAGGGGTTAGAGGGAAGATTATGGACAGGTGGAGCCACATGGGAGAGGGGGAAGGAAAGTAAGACTAAAGGAGAAGAACATCAGGTGGATAGTGCAGATGGAATCAGGTGGGAATTGAATCTAGGTTAGAGGGTGGAGGCGGAAATTGTGAACAAAGGAAGAGAGAAATTAGGTGGACCAGTAAGAATGGGAAAGGAGCACGCCTTATGACCGAGTTAGGGTGATTAATGTAACAACTGAACATGGTTGTGGGCAGGAAGCTATCATGAAGATCTTCTTCAATTTAGATGTATTCTTAAACAATCGGAACCATCTTTCCCCTGTAATTGGAACGACTCCATCAAGGTAAGAGTTTCCCACTAATGCCCATTGACTTCATTTTCAACAAGGATCTTTGACGCCAAGAGCAGTTATTTTTACTTCAGTTCATGGCTGAAATTCACAAAAGCTCCAATGAGGTCTGGAGTTTCGTGGCTCTGTTGCAATTGAAGCTCGGACATTTGTGAGCAGGTAATTAAGTGATGTTTGTTTCCAATGCTCATGATACCTTCCATCACTTGATAACGGACAGTAGCCTGATGGAAAGTACATAATTAGCTGGATTGCACTTATGTGTTGTTATTGTCTACAAGACACACCTAGGATTTTGCCATGTTGCCAAATATATACCACTGGCTCAATGCACTGATAGTTCTTCGGATTAATATCTCTGATTTGTTTCCTCTATCCGTTGTTCTTGGTATCCTATTAAGTGCTCTGAACTTTTCTGTGATTGAGGGATGTCTGAAGACAAAGTAGCGATGAATTATCCACAAAGCACTTTTGAGTGAAGTTGTTTGCAGACTCATTAGCTTAATTTGGGACCTGCCAGTATTGAGAATGTCTGGTGCTATTGTTGCCAAGCTCTTTATCAAGTCAGTGTTGTTCTATTGTCCTTTATTTGTCCAGTATGTTTCATGTTGGTAAGACCACCATTTAATGCCCACCTCTGAATATGCCTGATAAAATAATGGAGTGTTGCCTGTTTAATTTCCTGCAGTCCCTCGACTGATCATGCTCCCATAAAGCTGCTACATTGGACATAGCAGCTTTTTGATACAACACAATGTATTTCTAATATATTTCCAAATTGAGATAATGTGTAGAATAACTAGCCTGACATCATAGTAGGGAAAATGTTGGAATCCATAAGTAATCAATAGGACATGGAGAATACTAGTAAGATTGAACAGAATCAACATGGATTTACTGAGGGGGAAATTGTGTTTGACAAACCTTTTGGAATTTTTTGATTCTTTAGTTTAAGGCTAAACCAGTTCATGAGTTGTATTTGGGTTTGTCAAAGCCCTTTGATGAGATGCCACATGAAGTTATTAAACAAAATTGGAGTGTGCAATATTAAAAATAATATACTGGTGTACATTGAGGATAGGTTAGTGGATGGACAATGCATAGTGAATATAATTGTCTTGAATGGTTAGGAGGGTGTAACCATTGGAGTACTGCAGGGATTGGTGCCGATTCCCAATCTGTTCACATTTCGTGTTTATGATTTAGATGAGAAAATCAAGGACAATATATAAATTTGTAGATGATATAAATTTAGATGGTAATGTGGGCTGCAGGAAGGATACAGAGGTTTTAGGAGGAAACACAGTTATGAAGAGTGTAAATAGGGTAAATTCAAGCTGTTTTTTTTTCCTTTTAAGTTGTGTAGGACTAGAACTAGAGGGTTTATGGGTAAAAGGTGGAATGTTTAAGGGGAACATGAGGGGAAACTTCCTCACTCAGAGGGTGATGAGAATGTGGAAAAGTTGCCTGTAGAAATGGTGGATGTGGGTTCGATTTCACTATTTAAGAGAAGTTTGGATAAGTACGTGGATGGGATGGGTTTTAAGGGCTATGGCCCTGATGATGATGGATGGTACTAGGCAGAATAATTGTTTGGCACAGACTAGATAGGCTGAAAGGCCTGTTTCTGTGCTGTAGTAATCTATGACACTATGGTTATATGAATAAGCCAAGTAAATGACAAAAGGTATTACAGAGCATATAATCTGGACAATGTGATATTGAAAATAGGGAAACAGCGTACTTTATTTAAATGTGATAGATATTGGAGTTCAAAAGAACTCATGGGTGTTCTTGTATGTGACTAATTGAAGTTTAACATACGGATTAAGTAAACAATTAAAAGAGAAAATAACTAGAAAATAGAGATGCTGTGATCCAGTTCTGGAGAGTCCTAGTGAGACAGCATCTTGGAGTTTATATAGAGGTCTGGTCTCCCGGCCTGAAGAAGGATATACACATTTACCATATAAGGATTGCAGTGAAGTGCCACCAGTTTGTTTCCTGGTACGATGGGTACAACATATGAGGAGAGATTAAGCAGACTGGAGCTGCATGCTTTTTGTCTTAGAACAATGAGCGTTCATCTCATTGAAGTATCAGAAGTTGTTTAAGGGTTTTCCAGTGTAGATGTGTAATGTTTCCCCTGGTTGGAGTATATGCAATCTAAAAGTAATGATTAGTTATTCAAGAAGAAATATTATTCAAGAGTTCAGAAGAAATTTCTTCACCCGGTAAACTGTGAATCTTTGGAATTCTCTGACCAAAAGGACTGTGGAGCCTCAGCTGCCAAGTTTATTCATGATAGTAATTTATAAATGTTTAGATATTCAGAGACCCAAAGGTTATGGAGTTTGCACAGGTTAGTGGCAGAGTGAAACTAAAGATCAGTTTATGATCTTACTGAATGTGGAGCAGGCATATGGGACTAATTTACCTAGTCTTGCTTTTTTTCTTTATGTTCTTTTGTTCATATGGCAGGATAATTTGTAACTTTGCAATAATTATCAGAAAACTATGAAGTTGAAGCTAAATAGTGTCATTCTGGTGGGAGTATTGAAGGTAGTAGTCCAAACTTGGGCACACTTAACTTTTATTTTAAACCAGGCTGACAAAATGTGTAGAACTGTTGTATCCAGGTAGTTTACCATTGGAATAGATGTAAACTTAAGGCTTCATTTCATCAATGGTGGTTTCTCATGGATATTCCAGGAAAACAGCTTTGGGAGGTAGGGTTGGGGTGGTGGTTGGGTGGGTGGGGAGAGAATATGGGAAGCTGTAGTTAGCAGAGAGAAAAGATTGAGACAATGATTGTTGAAGGTGGATTGACAGTAATTGGGAGAAAGCATTTGGGTTGTGAAAGGTCAGAGTAAAGCCAATTAGGAACTGTTAGTTTTATTTTCTGACCACTCAAATCTGGCTTCCATTCAAAATGGAGTTTCCTGGATGTTGTTTAGGTCAGTATCTCAAAATGGACACACCTAAAGTGAGATCATTTAGATGATGGAAAAATATTAAGCAGGCATTATTTTTTTCCTCTCCAGCCATTTCTGGAACTACTGTGTAATTCTTAGATCTTTGTTTAATTCTGGCTTTCAATTACAGAAAATGGATAGTGGTGCCAAATATTAGCATTTAATACCACAAATACATAGCAGACAAATAGCAATGAGAAGAAGCTAAAGGCTAAAAATTGTAATAATTTTATTTAAATATAATACACTTAAGTTAAATTGAATACTACACCTCTGCACTATTCGCTATGTAGTTACTTCAGAAAGATATATACTGAATATAACTTTTGAAAAAAGTATTGGAATTGAAACACTGACCATCACCTCACAAGAATTCACAGAGGACATTTTAAGATCAATTTAATTTTCTTTAGGGATAAGTACATTCATATGTTCCATACACCTTTTATGACCTTGTATAAGCAGATTCAAGAAACCATGATCTATTATCACTTAAATTATCATTTGATCTTATTGCTTAAGCTTTCAATAAAGAGAAATATTCACATTTTAATCAAAGAACAGTATGTCTTGTAGCAAAGTAGATAATATCTGTTATTTTGCGTTTGCAAGAAGCATATATTCTTTAAAATCATAACAAATGTTAAGTATTGTTAAGGTAATTGAGGAAAAAGTAATTCAATACTACCTCCGTATAAACAATGTTGTGTGCAAAAGTACTATTGTTTATATATAGATATATATTTATATATGATAATTTTACATTCTTATCTCTATCATTAGACCATAAGTAAAATAACCCACTAGAGCAAAAAAAGGAAATTTACAGATAGTTTTGTTTGTATTGCAGCTTCTCTTACTGAAAATTGTCATTAATGAAACAAAAAATATTGACCAAAAATTGCCTGCAAAATAAAATTGTTCTTTTCATGGATGATGGTGGGTTTAATGGAGTTCTATCCTGGAAAATGTTTGCCTCATGAAAATAGATGTACTCTGTAAGTTAGATTGATATCATTGTTGACAGGAGTTGATCAGCTCTGTGGACTTTTCAAGTGACCAGTCCAATATAGAAACAAGAACTAAGGACTATAAACTTACATTCATGCAAAAAGTTACAGATTATGCAAGGCAAAACAATGTAAATGCAGTAAATATTTTTTTCATCTTACCACTTGTCAGTACTTATATTTTCTCCCCTCCATCTGTAAAAATAGGTTACCCTTACTATGTCTGTGCAGGCAAGCTTAAGACTAAATGGTTTATTTTCAAAAGAGTTTATAATCTTAAATGTCTTTATTGTAAACAGGCCAGTTTTGTCTTCAACTATTCCTGGTGGAAAAAAAGAGTCTTCTAGAATTTCCATTGACCGAGTTTTAGGATTATTCAGGTGGAATGGTGTAGCTTGGAATTCCCTTGGTCTCTTTCATATTCCTCCTGGGCTCGTTGAATTTTTTTGCTTTTCAGTTTCCATTTATGGAAGTGAAAGGTTGCAAGAGATGTAGATAACAAGGTAATTATTAAAGCCAGCAGGATAAGCAGTGCCACAAATGAAGAGATACTTTCCTCCAGACGTTTTGGGTCCCCTTCATTAGTTGAGTTAAATTTTGAAATGTTTTCATTCTGATTACTTGGCAGCAATGTTGGCATTAAAACTTTATGAAACTTAGAATTCATTTTGAAATTAAAGCTCAAAATATCTATTTCACCGATTCTTCATGAAGCATGAACATGAGCTTGGGATTTACCATGAAATTCTAATTTCAAAAATGGGTCTCCATTAACATAGTGTAAGGTTATATTTAATGTTAAAGAATTAACATAGATAACGTTAAGAGATCAAGAACTGTTCATGATAGGATGATATGGTCAGCAAACATGAACATCCATTGTCTCACAAGCTAGCTTTGTCAAAGTGCTGGTATCTTCAGTTATTTTCTAGTTGGTTTTAAGTGATCTTGCAGTTAGGTTCACACGTAGTTTCAAAGCCCTTTTTAGGAAAACTGCTGTATTTCAAATATGGTGCATCAGGAGGCAGTCTAGAGAAAGAAACATTTCTATTTAAAGCATAGGCTTAATTCTGTATTTCAAGCATAGATAAAATCATTAATGTCTTTCTTTGATGGAATGGGAAGCTGACAGGTGGAATATCTTAATAGCAATGCTGAGTAATTTATTTGTAAAATTCTATTGGCATTTATATCAACCATATTATTTCATGTTGCAGACATCTGAAAAGAGTCATTAATAATGTCCAAAATAAAATTACTTCCATTGTTGTCTATTCCTCAAATGATTACTTCTGATTTAACACAATGATTTTGCATAGTTTCAATGCATTTTCTGGTAGTTGTGCATACAATCTAAATGAAATCATCTTGGCATTGCAATCAGTAAAGTCCCAGGGTAGAGAATGTGGGAATTGACACTTAATGGTGCACTGGTAAACTATAAAGATGCTCCAATTAAGACAAGTATCAGAGGCTCAATAGGTTTAATCAAGTCGAAGAAAATTGACGTAATATACAGTATATTACTAATAACAAACCAGCTTGATCAATCTAGATTCATGGAAGTTGTAATTAATTTCATATATCTGTACTTTTGGATGTTTATTTTTGTTGGACAGTTGAATTATTTTAACAGTAAACATTTATGTAATCATATATGAAAATCTTTCACAGCATTAATGATTTTATGTATTTACTGATTTTTAAAATATAGATTCTGCTGTGTACAGTTGCTTTAGGGTGAATTATATACTGGTGCAGTACAGGAAAAAGATATGGAAATGTAAGAATTTCAAGCAAAAATTACATCTGTAAATAAAGTACAGAATAAGGAAATTGGGATTAGGCTTAAAATTATGAGATAAACTTGTGATTGTTTTGTTTTGCACAAAACATTGTTTTACTGTAAAAGGTTGTTTTTGAATAAACCCAAGTTATTACTTTGGCCCATGTTTGATTGAAAGAGTCTCTACGCGAAGCAATACAAAGACAAAACATCCTGTTTTGCCAGTATTCTTCTGTGTAACAACATTTTGACAAAATGTTTGAACGGAGGACAACACTTAGAATATACTACATTGTTATACCTTTTTCTAAAAACAATCTTTTACCCTGAGTTAAGTTTATGCACAAATTTTACTTAAATTTCAAGACAGTTATTAGGAAGTAGTTTAATAGAAATTGTGATTACTTCACTCTAAATGGTTGAATTGTAAATGTAGTGGTATGGTATACACAGCCAAATATTATGAATAGACAGTTTGGAAAGGTTATTTTAAGACTATCATTATATATATGGCACCGATATGGACCATGTTCAGTTATGTAGTGTCAGTGTATTATAACCCAATGCTACATTGGGATGTTCTTTTTCTAAATGCTGGCTTTTAATTTTTTGATAAATATTGAAAATCAGGCTCTCCTTTCACTACAAATGCGGGCATTCAATTATTTAACCAGTTGGTATTGAAAGCACTGACTGAAAAGTTTGAAACCTAGTTAAGTCAAATTTGAAGTCAATGAACCAAATAACATTTTTGGAAAGGAGCATCTCCACAAGGATAGGAAAGGAACTATTTTCCCTTTAAACATTTATTGCATAGAAAATCATGGTTTGATCATCTTAAATTCATGGGGTATATTCTTGTAAAAATCCATTACATTTTTATTTACATAATGACTGTACTGGTAATTCCTATGTGACCTTATTTGCTCAGATAGTTATGCAGAATAAATTCTATTGCAGTTTTGTACAGTCTGGTTTCGTTGGTAGCACTAAGGGAATAGATGAGTGGAGTGAACAACTGTGGTGCAAATGCATTTATTTCAGTACATTTACAAATACCCAGTGTCTAGTGAGACATAGCTAAACTATTCTCCCAGACAGAAATCATTTAGTGGGCCATATATTAACCTTTTAATTACTGAATCTATTTATTAATATATGGCCATTAGATATCTATGGAAACTAACTCATGATTGCATGGGAAACAAAATAGCATATGCACATGGATATATATACTGAAACAAACTTATTCAGACTTATAGATATGTGTCGATACATTTAGCAGTTCTATATCACGTTTTAAAAAAACCAAGGCAAATCTACATTTATATATAGGCTGGCGATGAATACATAATAGGAAATAAAATGACCGAAGCCCTGCAGGAACTTAAATATTAGGAAGATAATTTAAAGCTATGCATTGACTGAATTGTAGAGGTAGTTAATCCCAGGGGCAACGATGATGCTTTTAAGTGATTACTGAGGATTTACAGAAGCCTCGACATATTTGAACTGGAATCTGTCGTTTTATGTACAAAAGCGGGATTCGCAAATCGCAAACTGCAATACCATCTTTCCTTAAGCATAGTTTTTCATTTCATAAAATTAGAAATCATCGCATTTTTATATTGTAAACTCCGGCTTATTCTTTTACAGAATTCTATGTAAAAACAGTAATGATGCCTGATTTCTTTATTTAATGTGATAGCCTCGGAATGGTTAAAACCGTTACCTGTTTTTGAAAGATCTGCCGCAGATGGAAGAATGTTTAATAATGGGGAGCCAGTGCCGAACGGGCGCTCTCCCTTGCTGCAGTATCACAGGTTTCCGCGCTGGCGTTAAAATGACCCAGCATTATTCCAGTTTGATCAACATTCAGCGATGAACCCTGCCGGTATCTCCCTTCTCTCTTCAACTTTACTTTACTTTATTCAGAATCACGTCACGTGAACGGAATGGTACGGTCCAATACGAGATCTTGGGAAGAAATGATACGATTCAGAAAACAAGGGAGGTGGAGACAGAGCTCAGAAAAATAGGGATGCGGTGAGAAACGCCACGAACCAGGACTATTTATTCGTCGATGCCAAACGGTACTCACATTGAGAGGAGGGTAAAGTTTAATTAACTCAAACTAAACAGTAAAGTATATTTCCAGGATTTACGTGTTTTTTTAATTCAAAGGCTGTTAGGACAAGCCCCGAGGAAATGCCAAGGTTACGGAGCTCCTCTACACTTCTCTGTGATCGTGAATTTGGATAACTGACATAAATATGCGAGAGCAGCATACTTTAGCTAAATATGCACCACACAATAATTGTTTTGCAAATCAAGCCCTGGCAGGAAGGTTTAAGAAGAGCTTGGTGGGAAACCCTTGAAGTATTAAGTAAACCCAGCATTCTATGACAAAAGCCGGTCAATCGAACATGTCAGTACACACTTTGCTTTGAGAAATCTTGAGTATTTCTACCCACCCCCTTTCTAAAGATATTGACTCAGTCTCTACCATGTCTGTGCCCCCAGAAGTACCTGCTTTTGATATGCTAGTAGTGGCAGTGGGTGTTGGCTGCTCAGTCATCGGGAACATCATTAAGGAGACTGATCCTGTTTTACACTGTTCTTTAATGGCCCATTCTGCGGTAACGCAACACGCTGTAAACTGGGGGATAAAAATAGAACCTGGGTAATCAATCCCCCACTTGAACATACAACCGATTAAATTGTCTAGTAGAAGATAGTAATTCATGAACCCTGAGAAGTGTTGCTAATCTGGTCGCCGCAGCCTCCCTCCAGCGCGGTTCTCGTTAGGACGTCGGAGCTTTTGTCTTGTTCCAGTCAGTTCAGAGCTGGCGATGTGAACAGAATCCTCATCAGCGTACGGTGACACTTCACATAGATGTGTCGTAATGCTTTTGGGATAAAATTAATTACGAGACCAGAGTTACTATTACGTTGCGCTATTTGGTATGAATGGGGGTGCTCTTCTTTAGTTAGTACCGGGATAAATTACTGTTCAATGCAAACGGGTTTTATTTACGCCGGGGTAGATTATACCCGACCAGGGATACTTGATTCCATCACGGGGTGCTAAAATACAAAGGATTCTGCTCCCCACTAGTATTCACTATCAGCGAGATGCCCTCAAAAGTCCACAAGAAGAATGATATTTAGATAGCATTTATATTCTGAGCACACTATTGCGCAAGAGAGGCGGAGTGGTGCGTTAGACAGGAAAGGTTGAGCAAGTATTTAGTCACTGCTAATCTGATTAGCGTTCCAATAACCTGAGTACAGTCAGAATGCCGGTGCCGCCGAGCCGGTCAAAACTACAGCCGAGGTACAAAGCCGCCCAGAATATCTGAGAGAAAATATACAGTTAACATCGGTATGATTGGCCGTTCTCGGGAGTTACTAAATGGTGTGACTGCGCGTGGCAAAAATGAACATATGAAAATATACAACAAAAAATCCCTAATTCTGTCATAATCTCTTATTCAAAGCAATATAAATTCTACCTGCCCATCTAGAGGCATGTAATCTAAGTAGAGATAAAAGAAATAAAATCTTAATCCTATTATGTTGAGAACATAATAAAGTTCCTTTTCAACACACACAAAACGCTGAAGCAACTCAACAGGCCAGGCAGCATCTATGGAGAAAAAGTACAGTCGATGTTTCGGGCTGAGGTCCTTCAGCAAGACCCTTTTGCGTGCGTTGCTTGGATTTCCAACATCTGCAGATTTTTCTCTTGTTTGTAAAATTCCTTTTGCTTCTGTAGCCAATTAACGCTGATCTGCAGGGCTTCATAGAGCACAGAACATTTTTCATATCTAAATCTGCTGGGAAAAAATGTTCATCTTTTTAGACCAACACATCTGTACAAGGAAAGTAGAGCTAACTTTGTGCTGAGTGTATTACAGCCAGTTCTTCCTTCTTTTCTGAATGCTGCCTGTGTATAGAGAAAATGCCCAAAGAGGGAGATCTCAACTATGATTTGTGGGACTACAGAATTTGACAAAGAAGCATCCCTCAAAGTCTTGATCTTAAAAGAGAGAACAATTGATTAGTTAATCAGCTTTGAGAATGGCACTTTTGTGACAAAATGTCCATAAGACATATGCAGAATTAAGCCATTTTGGCACATCAAGTCAGTTCCACCATTCAATCGTGGCTGATCCTATCTCCCCTCCTCTATCCCATGCCCCAATCTTTTCCCCATAACCTTTGATAATGTGCCCAATCAAGAACCTATAAATCTCTGCCTTAAATACACCCAAAGACCTGGCCTCCACACCTGCCTGTGGTAATAAATTCCACAAATTCACCACTAAATAAATAAATTTGGCTGCATCTCTGTTTTAAATGGACACCCCTCTATCCTAGGCTGTGGCCTCTTGTCCTAAACTCCCCCACTCAGCAAAACATCCTTTCTACACCTATTCTGTCTAGGCCTTTCAACATTTGAAGATTTCAATGAGATCCCCCCTCACCTTTCTAAATTCCAGCGAGTCAGGCCATGAACCGTTAAATGTTCCTTGTATGACAACACTTTCATTCCCGTGAACCTCCTCTGAGTCCTCTTGAATGCCAGCACATTTCCTTACATGAGGAGCCCAAAACTGTTCACAGTTCTTAAGGTGAGGCCTCACCGGTGCCCTGTAAAGCCTCAACAGCATATCCCTGCTGTCGTTTTCTAGACGTCTTGAAATGACTGCTAACATTGCATTTGTTTTCCTCACCACTGACTCTTCCTACAAGTTAACCTTTAGGGGGTTCTGCATAAGGACTCACAAGTCCCTTCGCATCTCAGAGTTTTAGATTTTCTCCCCATTTAGAAAATAGTCTGTACATTTACTCCTACTACTAAAGTGATACTGATTTGAAAATATTCAACAAGGGCATAGAAGAAGACATTTTTTTCTTTTCCCTTTGCTACAGGCTACAAACTTTGGAGCCAATGGCTACTCTTTGGGTCAATTAGGGCAGATCCTGGTAAATTAAGATTCAACTCTATTGATGTGGGCAATGGAATGTGAAATTTGTTAATACAGTACCAGAAGTGGCATGATCAGGGATTCACCTTTACATTGAGAACTGAGAAGGGAAAATAAAGAATTCAAAATAAATCCAAATAGAAATAAACAATACTTAATTTTGCAGAATGGTTATGTAAATTGGTAGCACAAGAAGTAGTTGAAATGAATTAGCGTACATTTAATTTCATCAGATAAGTAAGTGAAGAAGAAAGGAATGGGAGGGTATTTTATTAGGACGATGAAAAGGAAGAGGAAAAAGGTCTTCATGGAGCATAAGCAGTCACACACACCTTTTAGTATGAATAACCTGTTTCTGTGGAGCAAATTCCATCTATTGTACAGTATCTATGATAGCTATAGCAAAGTACTTTGTTCATCAGGTGCATTTAATGAACATGTGAACAAGTAGGAATGAGAGTGAAAGCAAAGGTGGAGAATCTAAACCATTATGATTTCTGGTAGGTAGAAAGCCAGACATTATTTTAATATGACTGGTGAACTACCCACACAATTGAATTGAGTACAGGCAGCCTACACACTTGGAATCCAAGATTTCCTGAGGACTGCCCACTCACTATTTATAGTGTGACTTGCACTTCTTAAAGGGAGGTTGCATTCATGTTGTTGGTAACTCCAAATTACTTTATCCAAAAGATTCATTTATGGTATTCTGATACATGCTAGAGTAAACTAAATGCTAATTCTCACTTTTTCTCTTGCTCTCCAAATGCTGCCTGACGAGAGACTATTTCAAGCCCTCTCTGTTTTATCTTGTGTCACAGGTGCAGTTGTTGAAGTGCTGGTGGAAAAAGTGAAAGAGAAAAAAAGGAGTTAGTGCCCTTCTCAGCTAATGCTTCAAGTGGTTAAGTATAGTCCACGGTACTTTTGGAACGAGCTGGTTAATTGTTGTAGCACTATGCCCATGACCAAGATTCATTCCAGTAACTGCTTGAATGGTCTAGTCAGAGCAGCAAAGTGTACTGGGTTTTCTTGTATTCATACATCTGAAGTGATCTCTAATAACCCTTGAAATTTGATATTGAACTGCATTCTTAAGAGCAGCGTGGTGAATATCTTCCCATGTTATTATTGGTTGAGGAGTAATAGGATTTTGATCCAGTGACAATGAATGAATGCTATTCTATTTCCAAGTCAGGATAGTTTGTAACTTGGACAGAAAGTTTAGAGGTGGAGTTGTTTCCGTTACCATTCTCATGGAATTCAAAGTGCAGCCCACATAAAGGTCACACCAGAGGCTGTTAATTTAATTAATTGGTTAACAGAATTATCACTTCACTCTTCAAAATGGAGAGGAATTATCCCCAGGCCAACAACAGCATGAGGTGTGTTATTTTGTTTGAGATGCACGTCTTTGTGTGTCTAACACAGGGAAAGCCTAGTGTGTGCTAGATTTAGTAGAAGTCATTGGAACATCTTCAGCTAAAATCACTGTGGACCATAGCTGCTGTGTATTTGATAAAATCACACAGTCTTACAGTTTGATACTTCCTCAAAGAGATATTTCAGGCTTCATCATGGTTAGTGTGGTTAATTCAAGGTATAGTCAGTCAAGAATGTGGAACTACAACAGAAATGTGGAAAGTTAACTTCATAAACACACAAACCATTCTGTGTATTCATTACCCCTTGTCTTATGGTTTATGTTACCCAGAAGTTCTGCTCAAAAAGTCTTCTGAGCTGATTCATCCCAGCTTGTTCCCCATCATTCTTCTGTTTGTAGTATCAGTTAAGCATCCTCTTCTACAAGAAAGAGGGTGTTCAATGTCCTGCAGTCTGCCTCGATGAAATACAGATTATATTTAAATAGCAGGTGAAATGCGATAGTTATCAGATGTGGATGCAATTATGGAGCAATGGTGAATGATATTGGTAAAAAGAAGACACAAACTGCTGATGCTAAAAACTGGAGTGAAAAACAAGGTGATGGAAGTCTTTGGGCAGCACCTGTTGTGAGAAATGAATAGCTATTATTCTGGACCAAGATATATATAGCCAGTATAAAAATGTGAAGGGGAAGGGTAGAGCAAGAGCTAGCAAGGGATGGGTGGATCCAAGTGAGGAGGGGTGATAGGCAGATAGGGGAGAGTGGAGGAAGCTGGGAAGAAATAATTAAAAGTAACATAGGGTCAAAGATGATGGAATCAGATTGGAGAGGAATATGGAATCAAGAGATTTGGGTAAAAACCCTAACTGATAGGTTATTCTCACCTGAGTAATAAGGACATGTTGCACGGAGTTTGTGTGTACGAGTGTAGTAGTGTTAATAATGGCAACAAAGATTTGGAGCCAACTGTACTGAGTTTGGGTCCAGATGAACATAATCTTCTCTCATTGCTGCTTTATAGTGGATTAGGAGGGCTTCATAAGGGTATTTCTCCCCTCAATGCTGTGAACCAAAATATCCAGAGCTACATTAGGAAATTTTGGATATCCACTCCTGTCCATGCCTAACCAAACTTATCAAGCTTTTGCAAAGTTTCCATCAGAAGTTTATGTGCATGTGTATGCATTTATATTTGAATTCTTGTGAAATTGATAATGGGGTGGCTTTTTGATCCTTTGGTTCAAAACACTTCAAAATCGGTTTTTTCCAGATGCTCTAGTTTCCTCTCGCAGTCAAAGAGGTACCAGGTAGGTTAATTAGCCATTGTGAATTGTCTCGTGATTAGGTTAGGATTAATTGGTTTGTCGGGGGTTGCGGAGACGGCATGTCTCAAAGGACCAGAGGGGCTTACTCCGTGCGGTATCCCAAAATAACTAAATAAAAACAAATTTACCCAGATTCATTTTGTCAGTTTTCATTGCAATCTTGAAGACCAGACTATTATGATGAGTTGACGCTCTCCAGAGAAAGCTTACTCTGACATCAAGAACAGTGCATTACGCATTCCAGTTTGTAGAAAAATAATGTAGAATCTCACTGGTAATCCTTCAGCCAAAGTGCACAGCTGTTATCAGTAGTCAATTAGGTCCTTCTAACTGAATAAATACATAGAAAATGAACACAGAACGGTTGACAGCATATCATTTAGACCATGTGTGGATTACAAGTATGACCACAGAGGAAAAACAGATCTAACAATCTGATGAATAATGCAAATTTACCCTTGCATGTCCATACAATTGATAGCTGTTCCACAATGATAATCTAAAGCTGTTCACCTAATGTTAGCATTTTGGGACTGTGTCACATCCCTGACTGAGTCATTGTACCATAAAATCCACAGAAAACTAATCCAGAATGGTCTTCAGAAATAATAGTTTCGTGTGGGCTAAAATCACATCTTCCTGTAATGTGTTCAAACAAGACTTAATTTCATTTCAGTCAATTCATCATTTTAAGTGCTGCCCCCCAATATGCAGGTAAATGTGTATCTGTTCTGCCTTAACACTGTTTTAGGTTTCTTAGAACCAGTGAGTGAGTGAGTCAGACAGTGTTGACCATGGATGTTGCGTCCCAGCTGTTTAGATACGCAAGCCTGGGCAGTACGATATGGAAAACAAGCTGTTGCCCCTGTAGCAAGCTCCGCCTCTCCATGCATTTGATAAACCGAAAGGACTGGCAGAGACCGATACGGTTGGTACCACTCAGCTGGCAATTAAATTGTTAACAGGCAGAAATTTATACAAACATTACAAATATGCCAAAATGAAGCATAAATCTAAATTTTAAGAATGGGTTAGTTTATAGATGGTGAAAATCTTTTGTTTACTATTTGAAAATTTGGTCAATTGTAGCACTCAGGAGATGAGCACTGAAGTGTACAAGCAACTATCACTTGGTCCCTCTGAATGAGGTTACTAATTTAGTCTAAAATTAGGTGCAATTTTCTGTGATGGGCCTCATCCACATTGCACCAGACTTGAGAATACAACAATGAAATTCATTTCCCACAGAGAAGAAAGCTTTCTTTGGGTGATTTTGAAGTGATTGTGACTGATTTATTTATTCATCCAGTTCATGTAATGGTAAGTGATTTGTCACGTTATGAACTGTCTATAAATCTCTGCGCTCTCCATTTTTTTACTGTTCTCATTGCTGTGCTTTGCAAGTCTGAAAAGTTACATCCAGAAACTGTGAAAGAGACTCTTCACTGTTCACACTCAGGAACTCAGTGGTTTAGCAAGCTTGATTTCTCAACTGTTGTCATTGTACATCATTATGTCAATTATCCAGCATTTTGTGAGAGTCTGGCAAGGATGCTGACCTTGACTTTATTACGGTTTATATGTTGTGTTCTCTTGTTGCAGAAGCATTGGATTGTCTGTTCTACTTCAAAGAAAATGATGAGAGGAATTTGCTCAGTGCAGCACTGTTCCTGATGCCTTGTTCTTGAAAAATTTCCACTTTGTTTCTGATTTCTGTTTTTTGTTTCCTTTTCACAAGACTAACCATAATTGTAAAGAGGTTGAGCCATAATAAAAGATAGGAAAAGCAGAAATCTTACAGTCAAGAAAGGCAAGATTTAAGGAAGACCTAGATACATAATGTAAATTAATAATGTACATTAAACAAGATTAAATTCAACTTGTTTTTCTACATTTTTTAGATATAAAATAATCAATGCAGTTGCAGATTTCAGCCCTGCAAGTAAATTGGTTTGATATTGAAAGTTAATGTACAGGACCAATGAAATTCAATGTCTTTGAGTTTGAGACCAAGTTTCTAACATTGGTGGGATCCAGGTGCAAAATAACTTGTAACGGGATTCTGAGGCATGTAAATTATTTATTTCATTCATTTTCTCTGAACTAATGGTAAGTTTCTGATACAAAATGACTGCACTAACATCTGTGAGAGTTCAAAATAATTTATTCATCAAAGGAACAAAAGAAAATTATTTTGCGAGCGGTTTACAGGAACTGTATAAGCAGATTCACAAATGAGTTTGGGCACTGCATGTTTTGTGTTATAGAAAATGACAAAAATACACCTAACTCCTTACAAATCTAGACAGATGATAAGGATATGTTGGCTCTTTAAAGAACAATGTGGAAGTGTTCAATAATCATTCTTCAATATGATTTTTTTTCTTTTCCATGGAGTTCTAGATACCACTACCATTCTTGAAACTCATCTAGGTAGCCCTGCATGTGTGATCTATAACAATGGACTACCTGATCTAGTATACCAATGTGTGTAATTGCTAATAGTTGGCTACAGTTTCACTCACTGGCCCTGGACTGCTGAACGCCTATTTGCAGCATTCCACTTGCTGCAGAGCCTTTGACCAACTAATTAAATTTTTCCACATGAGAAGCACATTGCACATGCTCTAACAATCCTGACAAATATTACTGATGCAGGAACAGGCCACTTAGGCATGTGGATTGCTCCCAGAAGCACCCCTCCCAGCACCACCTCCACTGCACCTTATTTTATTCCTTGGACCCAGTGCAAATATTGACAATGTCCTTTGGAATTTCCTTCCAGAAAATGATATATTGCCACAGTTCTTCCAACATGCAAGAAGTATTTCTTAATTATGCAATGGAATAGACTATTGGAGACATTTTTATTTAACTACCAACAACATCAACATAAAATGCTGCTACCAACAAAATATGAGCATTTATAGACTATGTAATTCTCAAGCCTCTGCATATGCTCTGGCATCAGAGATAATTCTCATGACTCTGCTGACTCCTTGGGATCCCTATACACAATCTCAGAGACTAGTTAATCCTAGTTTAAGACCCTGAGCTTTGGAAACTTTGACTGTTTAGCTTTTTCAATTCCCTTGTGATCAAAATACCTGGAAACTGATGGTTGATTGGAGCTACCAAATTCAATTGCTTAGTGGATTTCAAGCTCTATTTGTGGGCAGTGAAGGTGAGGATCCCTATCATGAACTACCTCTACATGAAAGGTCACTTCCTTGCCCTGTTGCTGAGTCTTAAATCTTTCTGCATCCCTTTGCACAGTATTTTCTATAGTTCAAATGATCTCTCTCTATGATGTTTCAGATCTCTCTCTCCCAATGATTTAATGAATAGAATCAGGTTTATTATCACTGGCATGAAATTTGTTGTTTTTGTGGCAGCTGTACAGTGCAAGACAAAAAAATTACTATAAACTACAAAATAAATAAACAGTATAAAAATAGTTTGAATAATTAGGTAGCATTCATGGGCTCATGGATTGTTCAGAAATCTGATTGCACAGGGGAAGAAGCTGTTTCTAAATTACTGAGTGTTGGTCTTCAGGTTGCTGTATCTCCTCCCTAATAATAGTAATGAAGAGAGGGCATGTCCTGGATAGGAAGGGTCTTTAGTGTGGATGCTACCTTTCTGAGGCACCACCGCTTGAGGATGTCCATAATAGTGAGGAGTGTTATGCCCATGATGGAGATAGCCAAGTCTACAATCCTCTGCACCCTCTTGCAATCCTGTGAATTGGAGGCTCCATACCAGGCTGTGACACATCCGGTCAGAATGCCTTCCACTGTTCACCTGTAGAAATTCGCAAGCCTCTTTGGTGATATACCAAATCTCCTCAAACTCCTAATGAAGTAGAGCTGCTGACATGTCTTCTTCATTAACTGCATCAATCTGTTGGGCCAGGATATGTCTTCTGAGATATTGATGCCCTAGAACTTAAAGCTGCTTCCAGGTGATTCCTTCCTAACCTTTGCAATTACTCTATTAATCTCTCTCCCAACATGAACTTTATTCTTCACAGAATCATGTTCTGCAGTCTTTCCCTTGCTAATTTCTCTCGCCTACTATACATATGATCTTTCCACCTTGCAATCCTTTCCTCTCCACAATTATACCTTCCCTATTATTTGTAACTGGCACCTGGTGGTGTAGTAGCATCAGCACTGGGCTCCAGTACGAATGGTCCCAAGTTCGAATGCAGCTGGCTCCCTTGCATGCTTTCCATCCATGCAGGGTTGAGCGTCGAGCTAGCAACTCGACCTCATAAAAAAAACTGGAGAATGCTACAGAAATGCCAGATGATGAGCTATCACCCAAAAGATCGGTGCATAAAGCTTGTCATGATGGCGCCCCGAAGACTCCACCAGGAGTTAAGGGCATTCTTATTATTATTATTTGTAACCCCCTGATTTTCTCCGTCTGCAATCTCTCACTTCCCACAGTCACTAACCTCATACCCAAAACTCTGCTAATGATCATTGATCTCCAGATAATCCTTGTCATTTTACTCTTATTTTGAACTCTCTGTTCACTTTCTTTCTTTTCTTATGATTTCTGCTACGTTAAACTTCAACACTATTCCTTCACCCCCTTGCTGATCTTATCAATTCTATTCCCGTTCTTCAATTGGTATATGATGGGGTGCAAAGCTGGGTCATGGATTTGTAGTGCATTTTTGCTAATACATTCTGTTAAGTATTTCTGTTCCTGATATCCTTGAATATTTCAGTGATATTGCTTTACTTCATCTGTATTACCCAATGGTTTATTCAACTAAATGAGATATTCTTTATTTAACATTTTCTCTCCAGGCAATAAAACATAATCTTTCTTTCTGGTACATCTGTGTTATTATTTGCTCTTTTCTCCACTTTTTCTTCATACAAACTTGCTCCTTTTGAAGGTGACAATTCATTTTTGAACGAATGTTGAAACCTTTCTTGGAACAGGTCTCGACCTGAAACGTCGACTGTACTTTTTTCCATAGGTGCTGCCTGGCCTGCTGAGTTCCTCCAGCATTTTGTGTGTGTTCCTTTCTTTCAAAGATATATTTGAAACTACCATCAGATGTGTAGTATGAATATTCTGTTTTAGAAACATTACAAATTTACTGTAATTGCTAACAAAAATAAAGAACAATAATTGTGATTTTAAGCTTTAAAAGATAGTTCCTGCTCTAATTAAGTAATTATATGGGAACAATCCATTGGACTGCCAAAATGTTTTTAAACACTATACACTCCAAAAGAGGTTTAAATTTGACTAACTTGTGTAACACTCTGTAATGTTCCACTGCAAAAGTAATGGGTTCTCTGCAGCAGCAATGTTTGGGTTATGACTAGAGCTAACGGGACCAATGGAATGTATGTTGGGCAATCAGAGGCATGTTGATCTCTCTTGTGAGTCTGGAAGCAGGGATTTCATAGCCTTTTGTCGGCGAGAGATGAAGAGAAAGGACGCAAATGGAAAGAGTTGGTAGACCGCTGGACAGAGTAGACTTGGAGCTTGGAGGAGGTCAATGGGGATCGAATGGACGATTCCGTGAGCTCCAACATGCGCACTAGACTGTTGCATTAAAACCAGCTTTTTATCTTTTTCTTTACTAATCCTACAGTCAGATTAAGATTTATAAATTTCAATCATTTAATTGCATATTGTGTACTGTCTGATGTTTTGTGGTTTGGATTTGTAACCCGGCAACACTTCACACATAGCATCCACACAAACGAGATTTCTCTGTTTGGCTGGACCAGAGGCTGTCTTCCCCTAGACAAACGCATGCTGGCTAAACCTGAGGGTTACACTTGTACTAGCAATCATTTCTGAATAAAGCATACAAATTCTAAAAGTCGATTAATCATTTCTAGTGACTTCTCATGTTTGTGAATCTGATATTTTCCTAATGTCAGGCACTCAACTGATGAACCCTGTCATCAACATAAGGTTCAGATTAGATTAGCTTTATCTGTCACATCTACATCAAAGCACAGTATGATAAAATGTATCGTCTGCATCAACGACAAACACAGTTGAAGAATAGCTCACAAGGATCACCATGCTTCCAGTGCAAAATAGCATGGGTACAACCTCTTTGCAATTTATATGGGAAGAAAGCAGAACAGCAAGAGAACACCCATGCGGTCACGGGTAGAATGTACAAGCTTCTTACAGACAGCATCAAGGATTGAACCCCTACTGCTTGTGTGTAACGTCTTAGTTACTAAGCTACTATGTCGCCCCCAGTGTGGCTTCAGCCCATATTGCTGTAAATTGAAGTTCAAAATCCACACAAAGCTCCAGCAGTACTGTCACAAGGAACAAGGAACGTAACACATTACACTCTTGCATTATTTATGATTTAATGGAATACTTAGATCTAAATTCCACTCATACCCTATCCAACACTAAGCTTTATGTAAGGTTTGCAAACTCAGTTCAGGAGGAACATAGCCATTTATCACGAGGCAAATTTAGGCTAAGGAGAGGACCAAAGTCAGGTCTGTGAACCTTCTTCTGAGTCACCTTTAGCCCACAATGTCTGTTCCAAACATGATGCTGACTTAAAGTGAATATCTTATGCTTGTACATGATGCATATTCCATTCCCTGCATATTTATGTCCACCTTTTAATCATGAATATCATATCTGCATCTTTTATTCTTTCTGATTGCCTGCTCCAGGCAGCTCCCACACTTTGTAAAGTAAAATAACTTATCTGGCACATCTCCTTTAAACTTTCTGCTTCACATTGTAAGTGCATATCTAGTACTTGGCATTTTTACCAAGAAGAAAAATTCTGTCTATATACCCTATCTATGCTTCTCATAATCTTATCTTCAATCAGGGTCTATGCTCTCTTCTCTCTTCTTCCCTCTTCCATTGGGCAGGAGATACAAAACCGTGAGAGCATGTGCCACCAGGTTCAAGGACACCCTCTACCCAACTATTATAAGATTATTATATGGTTTCCTACAATAGTCTCTTGACCCCACAATCAACCTTGTTGTGATTCTGCACTTCATTGTACACCTGCACTATACTTAGTAGCTGTTACATTTAATCTGCACTCTGTTACTGTTTTGTTTTCAACTACCTCAAAGTACTGTGTAATGATTTGATTTGCATGAACAGGATGCAAGATAAGCTTTTTGCTGTATCTTGGTACATGTGACAATAATAACCAATTCATCCAACACTCCAGAGAAAGCAACACAAATCTGTCCAACTTGTTCTTATAGCTCATATATTCCAATCCAAAGAGCATCCTAGTAAAAGTCTTCAGCACCTTTTACCAAGCTTCCACATCCACATGTACACATGGATATACATCCACGTTGCACTTCCGTAAAGAAAGTTTGCCACTTTTGTTTGTATAAGGGGTTTGAGGCACCCGCAGCATGGCACCTGTCCCATCCTTTCTGAAAACAGGACGACTGCACGACAAAATGTTAAAAGGTATGAGCTGTAATGTCATTGCTTTAAAGTACTCAAGTAGTTTGTGTATGGCTCTCTCTGAGATCTCCCAGTAAGTAACATGCAATGCACTTTGTTAAATCATTAGCCGCATTCCTCAAATCATCAAGAAAAAGTGAATGGAACGAAGTGGAGCTGGCATGATTAGTACTGTACCTTCACAGATGTTGCCAAAATTGATGGTATAGTGGACAAAGAAGAATGTTGTCTCAGGCTATAATGGGGCAATAGTCAATTGAGAAAGGAGCAAAGGATTGACTAATGGTATTTAACTCAGGCATATGCAAAGCAATGCATTTTGGGAAGTTAAACCAGGACGGGACATATACAGTGAATGGCAGGAAGCCTAGGCATAGAAGTATATAGTTCCCTAAGTGTGACAGCACAGGTAGACATTGTAATGAAGAAGCCAAGTGGGCATGCTTGCCTTCACTGGCTATGGCATTGACTACAAGAATTGGGACATCACATTACATTTGTAAAAGATTTTGGTTAGACTTGGAGTATTGTGTGCAGTTCTGGTCAGATAGGAAAGGGATGATTAAGTTCGAGAGTACAGTAAAGATCCACAAGTGTGTTGCCTGGGCCAGATGGTTTGAGTGATGAGTGTAGACTGGAACTGTTTTCCCTGGAGCAAACGAGATTGAGTTGTGACCTAATAAATGTTCATAAAATATTGATGGCTTTTGATAGGATGGATGGCCACAATCTTATTGTCATGATAGCAAAGTCTAGTGGTAGCACAGGTACAATTACCATGTTAAAAATAATGAACAGGTACATGAAAAGGAAAGGTTTAAAGGAATATAGGCTAAGTACAGGCAAATAGGATTTTGTTTAATAATTGAGGTGGCATTTTGGTTCATAGACAAGTTAAGCCAAGAGGCCTGTGTCTGTGCTGTATGACTTTAAAATCAGGAAAAACAGCAGACATGACAGAATATAAAATGGCACCTTGAATATAAAATGGACAATATTATTTTCAGAAACTGCAAATAAGACCCAAATAAACTAAGGAAAGTATTTAAGGTTCATTTGGTGAAATCATAGCTTTTCAATTTTTGGATAAAATTATTACACAATAAAGACCTCACATGTTTAAATGAAAATAAGATGGAAAGGTGGTTTGAAGATATGGTGATAATATGAGGAGACTGCAGAAATGAAAAAAAAGCAGAATAGGTATTGATTACGTTATACGACCATAAAACTTACTTGAGAAGTCTCATGGTGTGATGGATTGTAGATTTCAAAGAAATTTAATTCAGAGCTACCAGAGTGTTCTTATCAGAGTGTTCTGTAATAGTTTAGGAAATGGGGTATGTTTAGATTTAATACAAACTTATGATATAAAGCCCAATATCAATTCACAGATGAATAATTTGTCTAGTTCCAATAGTTAGAATTATGCCTTTGCCACTATTTAATATGTGGTCCCATATTAATTGCTGCCCTTATAACAGGGGAATTCGGTGGAGAAATCTGAATCAAACACTTCACAAGCTTCTTTGATATCCAGCTCAGAAAGGCAGGAATAACTTGTACCTGATATCTCAGCTACCCGATCCTGTGATAACTGTTCTGTGATTGTTTTAAGCATAAAGCAGCTTCAGAAGGGATTAACAAGTGAAATCACAACAAAGAGCTCTGCTACAAGATGAGTTTCTTCAGTGCCAACTCGGACTGATGGCATTGAGGCTTTACGTGAGAGTTCAACGAAATATATCTTTTCAGGTTTGGGTTGTTTATTTAAAATCATAAAGCAGGGATTCTCAAGTATATTTTTATTACATTTGATTAGCTCCCTTAAATCAGTGCTCTACTGAAGCCTGTGTAACACATCTCTGCATTGTCAGATGGCTGTTCATAAGATCTGACGCCAGTCACAAACGACAGGTCATGCCCACACAGATGATAATAAATTAAGAGGACCAGGCTACAATTGGCTTCAGTGCTGGAGATGCAGCTTGGCACCTTCTCAAGAATTGAGGACCAGGTGGCAACATCCACTGAAGCCCAAATGGTTAACAATAACAATCTGCAGAATCTGATCCCCCTCTAATAGCAGCTAGGATTAGATTAGTCATTAATATGAAATCACATACTGGTACCAAGGGAAACAGGGTGCAAATGGGTGGAAAAGCTGATGCTGCTAATGACACAACCTGTGTGTTAATATGCTTCTTTCGAATGGTTGCTTGCTTTTGGAGTGCAACTGGGTAAAGCTTTGTTTTCTGAGTCCCTATATTGGAAAATCGACTTGTGATAGGAAAGGCTGTAACTAGTGTTTATTCCTATATATCACATTTCTCATTTGCAGTATTTCTTATCTGAAGTATTCTGGCACAAGCTCTGTGTCATACTTCATAAAAATAAAGGAAATCATTTTTCACAAAGTCTAAAAAGTTAATCCAGTGCCAAATTCTGAAACTGCAACAAAATAAGTAACAATCTATAACATGTGGCTGATGTTTACGGTCTGATGACAGGAAATGGGCTCAGGCCTCTTTATGGTGTATGATGTCAATCTCCCTGAATATTTTTGGAAAACTGCCTTTTGATCCTTGCTTAGCATGTTCGTGTGTCCTTATGTCAACTGACAGCTGGCACCTTTTTGAGAAAGAGATGGCCAAGTATCAGAACATGGCAGTACTGTGAGGGCTTTGGAAGTACCCAAAAATGTAGATAAGGCTTGGAGTTCTGCGCAAATGAGTTGAAGGTTGTTGGAATAGGTCCGATGAGCAGCGATGATAGGGGGATGACATCAAGCAGAATTCAGAAAGAACTTTGTAGCTATTGTTTAATTGGTTCTTGGTCAACTTTTCATATTCTTAACAAGTGTTTTTTGGTCTGGTACTGTGAGCTAACTATATGCCAAAACTCGGTAAGGAAGACTATCTCATTGCTCCAAACCTACCAGGATATGAAAGTAAATTCCAGGGACACGAGTAAATTTTCTGAAGATAATGCAAAAGACAATGAGCTGGCTGAGTGGAACTCACCTGAGCAACTACACTCAGTGGCTACTTTATTAGGTAAACTCGTACACTTGCTTGTAAATGCAAATCAGTTAACCATGTGGCAGCAACTCAACTGCATAACAGCATGAAGACGTGGTCAAGAGGGCCAGTTGTTCAGACCAAACATCAGAATGGGGGAGAAATGCTGACTAAGTGACTCCAACCATGGAATGATTGTTGATGCCAGATGGTGTGGTTTGAGTATCGCAAAAACTGCAGACCTCCTGAGTTCTTCCTGCAGAATAGTCTCAAGACTTCACAGAAAAGCAAAACAAGTGAGCAGCAGCAGTTCTGTGGGTGCAAATGCATTGTTAATGAGGGAGGTCAGAGGAAAATGGCTGGATTGATTCGAACTGGTGGGGAGGAGACAGTAAATCTAATAACCATGTGTCAGGACAGTGGTGTACGGAAAAGCATCTTTGACTGCACAAGACATCAGACCTTGAAATGGATTGGCCACAGTAACAGAAGGCCATGGACATACACTCAATGTTCACTTATTAGCTACCACCTGTACCTAATAAAGTGGCCACTGAGTGTATATTGCTGCTTCAATGAAAGGTGCAATAATTTGATGAATCCAGAGCTGATCATGATTTCCTAATCCTTAATGAAGGAAAGAATTCATTTAGCACTTTTGTGCAGCTTGCATTAAAAGGCTGAGAGGTATCAAAACGGCAGATGTGTTCAACTGAATACAAGAAATAGTTTGTTGCATGGGAACAAGTACCAGGCTTGTTCATGTTATCATAACTGAAACAGCAAAATTGCTTACAAACATGTATAAAAAAGGAGAAAATCATAGAAAACTCAGAATATTTCAAATACCCTTCATGCAAACTGTAATGAGGAGCCCATGATGGCAGGCCAAAATGGCCAAAAATAAAATCGTGGGGAATTTTAGCAATGGGGAGATAGGAAGAGAAAGGAGAGAGAACATTGAAATAATGCTTATACCAGTTGAGCAATTGAGACTCAGAAAACTTGCAACAACAACTTTCTATTTTCTTTCATATTTTGCTCCTTCTGCAGTTCTTTCCCCTGGTTTAAATCAGCAAAATAGAAGCAATTCTCTTTGTTTCAATACCTCATGCAGAAAATGTCACATTTGAATTTTTTACCATGTTGTAAAGATCAGGACAGCTAACAAGCTGTCATCCAAAGCTTAAGCTAGATAAATGATTAATATTAATCATCCACTTCAAAAGTATTACATTAGTGTTGCCTTTCTATAAATTCCATGTTTTAATGAAACAGAGCTAGAAAAAATGTCAATCTACTATATGCACCACTAAATAAGTAAATTACTATATAATTTTATGTGCAAATTAATTAAAATAAAATTTAGTGGAGAATTTGGCAATGGACAGATTATAACTTCAAAAAGATATAAGATGCCTTGAGGACACTATATAGATTCGAACACAGATAATATTGGAGCTGTAAATGAGGAACAATTATACTTGACAATTATGTGATGTATAACTGATCTGAATCAATAAAATATATCACCCTTTCATCATTGTGCTGATAATGGTATGAACTCATAGATCAAGAGATCAATATAGCTTTGAATTTAACATTATATGTAATCTCTCTCCTGTAGTTTTAGCTGCAGAGTTTTCACTTTGCAAATGTTAGGTTTAAAATTCATAATGTGCTCATTTAATGAGAGTGCTAAAATTGTGATGCAAAACTCTGCCCTTGTCAGATTCCCACTATCAGAATCACCCAGTCCTGGATGTGGATAGTTCAATTAGATACTGAAGGATATTGATCTTCGAGCCTGAATGGCTTCACTCACATGAGCACCAAACTGAATCCACAGCCTAGATTCACCTTCAGGAACTCTGCCTTCGTTTTGTATGGCTTTTCATTAATTTCTTTATTTTCCTATGTGTGCCTGAAAGAAAATGAATCTTAAGGTTTTGTGGTATGCACACAGTGCCTAGAAAAAGTATTCATTCTCCCTGGAAGTTTTCATGTTTTATTGTTTTACAACGTTGAATCACAGTGGATTTAATTTGGCTTTTTTGACACTGATCAACAGAAAAAGACATCTTCGTGTCAAAGTGAAAACCGAAGTGATCTAAATTAACTACAAGTATAAAACACAAAATAATTGATTGCATAAATATTTACCTCCTTCAAGTCAGTATTTAGTAGATTCATCTTGGCAGTAATTACAGCCTGAGTCTGTGTGGATTGGTCTCTATCAGCTTTGCACGTCCAGATACTGCAATTTTTCAAGCTCTGTCTGATTGCATGGGGATCATGAATAAACAGCCCTTTTCAAATCCAGCCACAAAATTCTCAATGAGATTGAGGTCTGGATTCTGACTTGACCACTCCAGGACATTAGCTTTGTTGTTTTAAAGCCATACCTGAGTATCTTTGGCTTTATGCTTGGTGTTGCTGTCTTGCTGGAAAACAAATCTTCTCCCAAGTCGCAGTTCTCTTGCGACGGCATCAGGTTTCCCTCCAGGTATTCCTTGTCATTTTACCCTCTACCTTCCAGGGGCTGCTGCAGTGAGGTACCCCCACAGCATGATGCAGCCACCACCATACTTCATGGGCAGAATGGTGTGTTTTTGATGATGTGCAGTATTCAGCTTATGCCAAACATAACATTTAGTCTGAAAGCCAAAAAGCTCAATTGTTTCATCAGACCATAAAACCTTCTTCCAGCTGACTTCATGGCAAATTCTAGCTGAGGTGTCATGTGAGGTTTTTTGTTTGAACAGTGGCTTTCACTTTGCCACGATTCCTTACAGCTGTGACTGGTGAAGCACCCAGGCAAAAGTTGTATGCACAGTCTCTCCCACCTCAGTCACTGAAGCCTGTAATTCCTGCAGAGTTGTCATAGGTCTCTTGGTGGCCTCCCTCACTTGTTCCCTTCTTGCACAGTCACTCAGTTTTTGAGGAGGGACTGCTCTAGGTAGATTTACAGCTGTGCCATATTCTTTCCATCCCTTGATAATTGACTTAACTGTACTCCAAGGGATATTCAGTGACTTGGGAATTTACTTGTATCTATCTCTCGACTTGTGAGTTCCCATAACATTTTCATGGAATTGGTTGGAGTGTTCTTTTGCCTTCATGGTGTAGTTTTTGCCAGGATACTGACTCACCAGCAGTTGGACCTTCTACAGCTACAAGTGTATTTTTTACTACAGTCAGTTGAACACCTTGACTGCACACAGGTCTCTAAAAACAGGGGACACTACATGGATTTCCATCTAACCAATAATGTGACATCTAAAACCAATCGACTGCACCAGTGATAATTTGATGTGTCATATTAAAGGGAATTGAATACTTAAGCAATCAAATATTTAACGATTTATGTCTGTAATTAATTTAGATCACTTGTAGAGATCTGTTTTCATTTTGACCGAAACAGTCTTTTTCTGTTGATCAGTGTCAAAAAAGCCATGTTAAATCAACTGTGATTCAATATTGTAAAACAATATTACATTAAAACTTTTGAGGGGGTGAATACATTTTATAGGCCCTGTACTTTGATAATAAATGTATGTTGAATTTTTAGCTCACCAAATGGCTGCGTGCCTCTCCTCTTAGACCACCCCAGTCTGCACCATCAGACTGCTACAGGGAGGTTGTCACCTGTAACATAGGAGGCAGATACCTAGTAAAAACTAATGAGATGTTAGAAGATCGGGAAGCTTTTAAAAACCAACAGGAGCTAACTAAAAAAAACTATAAGGAGAGAAAAGATGAAAAAGAAGCTAGCCAATAATATAAAAGAGGATACCATAAGTTTTCTTTTCAAATATATAAACATTAAAAGAGAGGCAAGAGTGGATTTTGGCCTGCTGATAAATGATGCTGGAGAGCTAGTAATAGGGAACAAAGAAATGGCAGAGAAACTTAATAAGTATCTTGTAACAGGCTTCACTGTGGAAGACATTAGCAGTATGCCTGAAATTCAAGTGTGTCAGAGGCAGAAGTGAGTGTTGTTGCTATTACTAAAGAGAAGGTGCATGGGAATGTGAAACGGCTGAAGGTAGATTGATCACCTGGACCATATGGACTACACCCCAGGGTTCTGAAAGAAGCAGCTGAAGAAATTGTGGCAGCATTAGTTATGAACTTTCAAGGATCACTAGATTCTGAAGTAATCCCAGAGGACAGCAAAATTACAAATGTCATTCCATTCTTTAAGCAGGAAGGGAGGCAGATGAAAGGAAATTATAAGCCAGTTGTCCTGACTTCAGTGGCTGGGAAGATGTTGCAGTCCATTGTTAAGCATGGTGGTTTGGGGTTCTTGGAGACACATGATAAAAAAAAGGCCAAAGTCAACATGGCTTTCCTTGATTGGAAATCTTGGATGACAGATCTGTTGGAATTCTTTGAGGAAATAACAGGCAGAATAGACAAAGGAGGTCAGTAGATGCTGTGCACTTGGATTTCCAGAAGGCCTTTGACAAGGTGCCGCTCATGAGGCTGCTTTACAGGGTAAGAGCCCATGGTATTACAGGAAAGATACTAGCAGGGACTGAAGATTTAAAAACTGGCTGAAGGCAAAGAGTGGAAATAAACGGGGCCTTTTTAGGTTGGCTGCCGGTGTTCCGCGGGAGTTGGTGTTGAAATAATTTGGCTGACAGAATTGGTGGCTTTGTGGCCTCATTTGTGGGTGACATAAAGATAAGTGGAGGGACATGCAGTGTTGAGGAAGCAGGGTGCCTGCAGAAGGACCTGGACAGATTTGGAGAATGGGCAAAGAATTGGCAGATGGAATACTGTGTCGGGAAGTATATGATCATACAGTAGAGGGTTACAGTAGAAAGAATAAAAGTGTAGACTTTTTTCTAAGTGGGGAGAAAATTCAAAAATCTGAGCTGCAAAGGGACCTGGGAGTCCTTATGCAGGAGTCCCTAAAAGTTAAATTGCAGGTTGAGTCGGCGGTATGGAAAGCAAATGCAATGTTAGCATTCATTTCGAAAGGACTAGAATATAAGAGCAAAGATTAAATGCTGAGGCTTTATAAAGCACTGGTCAGACCCCACTTGGAGTATGTGAGCAGTGTTAGGTCCTTTATGTAAGAAAAGACGTGCTGGCATTGGAGAAGTTTCAGACGAGGTGTCCAAGAATGATTCTGGGAATTAAGGGGTTAACACATGAGGAGAGTTTGATGGCTATGTGCCTGTACTCACTGTAGTTTGTAAGACTGAGGGAGGATCTCATTGAAATCTATCAAATGTTGAAAAGCCTAGACAGAGTGGATGTGGAGGGGATGTTTCCTAAAGGACCAGAGAGAACAGCCTCAGACCAGAGCATGTCCATTTAGATTAGAAATGATGAGGAATTTCTTTAGCCAGATGATAGTGAATCTGTGGAATTCATTGTCACAGGTGTTTGTGGAGGCTAAGTCATTGGATATATTGAAAGTGGAGGTTCATAGGTTCCTGATTAGCCAGGGCTTCAAACACTACATGAAGAAGATAGGAGAAGTTGTACAAGGCATTGGTAAGGCCAAATTTGGAATATTGTGTGCAGTTCTGGTCACCGAATTAAAGGAAAGATATCAATAAATTAGAGAGAGTGCAGAGACAATTTACTAGGATGTTACCTGGGTTTCAGCAATTAAGTTACAGAGAAAGGTTGAACAAGTTAGGTCTCTATTCATTGGAGCGTAGAAGGTTGAGGGGGGATTTGATCGAGGTATTTAAAATTTTGAGAGGGATAGATAGAGTTGACGTGAACAGGCTGTTTCCATTGAGAGTAGGGGAGATTCAAACTAGAGGACATGATTTGAGAGTTAGGGGGCAGAAGTTTAAGGGAAACACGAGGGGGTATTTCTTTACTCAGAGAGTGATAGCTGTGTGGAATGAGCTTCCTGTAGAAGTAGTAGAGGCCAGTTCAGTTGTGTCATTTAAGGTAAAATTGGATAGGTATATGGACAGGAAAGGAGTGGAGGGTTATGGGCTGAGTGCGGGTAGGTGGGACTAGGTGAGATTAAGGGTTCGGCACGGACTAGGAGGGCCAAGATGGCCTGTTTCCGTGCTGTGATTGTTATATGGTTATATGGTTATATGAGAATGGGCTTGAGAGGGGGTGGTTGATGTTTTTGTTGTTGTTTGCACAATTTGTTTTATTGCGTGCAGGTGGTTTGATGTTCTTCTTGCCGTTTGAGTGATTTGGTTTGATATTTTTTTCTTTGAATAGGTTTCTTGGTTTTCTTTATTTTCTTTCTTTTATGACTGTCTCTGAAGATGATGAATCTCAGTGTTGTATACTGTATAAATACTTCGATAATAAATGTACTTTGAAATCGGCTATGATGGAAAGGCAGAGCCAACTGAATGGCCAAATTTTACTCCGATGTCTTATAGTCTTATCAGATTACCATTCCATTTTAAGCAGTAGGCGTTTTGTGACTCTTCAACCAAGATTGCCATATTTTAGTGCAATGGTCCTTTATTTACATGAACTGGACTGATAAAATGCTTTTCCCTCTGGGCCCCACAAGGAAGAGACTCCCAGGACTTTCATTTTAGGTGGATTTTAACAGAGATTTCCTGATGTCAACTAATCAGTTCAGCAGCGTGGCCTTCATGGATTTCTGATTCCAGCTCAACTCAAATCTATGAAGTATACTAATGGTCGATATCTCAATTTCTTTCCCTTTTTTTGAAATTAAACTCAAAGGAAATTCAATCAGTCAAACGTATAGATTTGTTACTTTATATTCCACTCAAGTTTGCTGCTCTTTAGCCTTACTTATATTATTTATTTTCTTCAAGTGGTTATCTAATTCCCTCTTAACTTTGTGATCGATTCAACTTCAAATGCCATTTCTAGTAATCCATTAAAAATAGAAGCACAAAAGGAAGCAACCCACTTGTGAACTAATGTCTCCATCCTAGCTAATGCCGAAGCAATAAGAAGTCTAAATCTACTGCTTCTCTCTCTCTAGCTCTCTCTCCCTCCCCTCCTCCTCCTCCTCCTCCTCTTCCTGCTCATCCTCCTAGTCATCATCCTCCTCTTCAAATCTTTTCCTTCTAAATGAAAAAGAAAATACTTATTTGCCTCTTGGTGCTTTCAGTACCAGTAAGACCATTTTGTTTCCTTGTCACCAGTTCCACAACACATTAAATAACGTTTACTCTTCGCATTTACAAACACTTCTGTTATTTCCATAACATTCATATTAAATTATGTTTGTAGTGCCTTCTCTGCATCAGATACTTCACCCTCAATTTTCAACATTCTCATCAGAGTTTTATCATCCCGATCCTGCTGTTTTCCAATGCTTCCTCTAGTTTGTAATGACCAAAAATATTGCACTGTGCAGTTTTTTGCTTAATGACAACAACATGTGCGCACTGAATTTTATATACAGGGGTATTAATTTTAACAGCTAACAAAACGCTGTCAAAAAGAACTTTGATCTCCTCTGGGTTTAATCGTTTTCACTCTCGTTCATCTGCACTCTGATAAAACAAACGTAGCAAGCCTGTGGTGGGAAATAAGGAATTTTGTCGACCGAGCTTTTGCACACCATCCATATGTGATTTGCTTGCTAAATAATGCTTTAAAAAGTCAAGTTTCCAAAAATCACCCCATTTCTTCCCACTTGCAAATTCTCTAGCAACTTTTTCTTTGCAACAATACGTGTGGCTAACACCATTTTCTGTATTGTACCTAAATATTTCTTGTAGCTGAACATGCCTGACCTCATGAGATTTCAGGGTAGCAGTTTCAACTGCTTCATTCCGCTTTAAGTGAACAAGCAGTTCTTTTGCACTTCACACCCTTTGCTTCTTAGGAATTCGACGTAGTGAATCAGTAACTTCTTTAATAAAAGCTGTATGAATAATCCAGATCTAAAACCTTACGACAAATCATCGCAAATTCCACGTTGTCAGCACAGTCTGCATAGATACCGGAAAGGGAAATGTGATTGTGTACCATCCTGAGATTTTATTAACATGCCATCAAGGTAGAGGGTGACAACCTTCTGTGCACAGTTTAAATTCCTTTGTGCGCTAGTAGCAGAAGATGTGTGCATGCTCACACTTTAGAGGGAGCATTCCCGTTAACGCTGTGTTACCTACCTGCTCCAAAATGTAGTCTAACGAGTCTTTTATACAGATTCATTTTGTCTCCTTGTCTTTGTTTTCCCTGTTCTATATATAAGAAGGTCAAGTTCACGTTTCATTATCATTCATTATACACATGTATAAAGCAAAATAAAACAGCATTTCTCCAGGGCCAAGGTGCAAAACACAGTATACACAGTCACACAGTCACTAAACAATATTAGCACAAGTCCCTGGATGGCATGGCCTGAAGATGGATGGTGCCTGGGATTTTGGCCTGGAGCCACATTCCTGCAAGAGCAAGCATGAAGCAGTTCCTGAACTCCCGCAGCTGAAGGTAAACCAGCTTGTCTTCCAAGCAGCAACCGACAGAGAGCAACACTGATGACAGAGACCAGCCCCCAGCCCAGCATGGATCCCAACGTGGCCTCTGTCCGCACCCACACCGTCTCCAGTGCCACCTCCCTTGGGTGGCTGTAACAGCTGACGCCACAGCATGAGGGGCCTGGTCCCTGGGCACAAGTTCCAGCACACCTACTGCGACCTTGTTCCCTCCCACAGCGCCCCCAGTGCCTCCTCCACTGGGTGCTTGTAACAAGTGACGACCCATTCTGTGCAACAACCAAACCCACCCAGCTCACCAATGAACCAGTCTTGCAGTACTTTGTATTACCAGTGTCCATCAGGGCCTTGCAATCACAAGAAAAACATTTAAGACAAACACTTGCACCTTTGTTGGACCCAGAGAGGCTGCCATGACCAAGCACACCACCAACTTAGAATTTCACACCTTTATTTGTTCTTTGTTATTTTCTATCAGGAATTCTGTTCATTTGATCAGTAAGCCTGTTATGTTTTCAAAATGCTCTTCACATTTATCTACATTTAAATTAAGTTGTCCTCAGAAAGGGATAGCCCTCAGCTGCTCCCTAATGTGCTCAGATTGTCTTTGGAGGTGTGACTAGATACATTGCAAAGCCACCCAAAGACTATGCTCCAGTCAGCTCATTATCCTTATATTTAATTTAAAAAGAGCTCAGGTTATGTTCATTCTACCAATCAGGACAATACTTACATCGTAAAGCTTCAATCATTGCAATTGTGCAAACTGGAAAATGTAATAAAAATGAGGTGTGATGTTATTTGCATTACTGAGCTCAAATAGAACCATCTTGCTACTATTCTGTACATTGTTTTGAAGGGCAAGGATGTGTTGTAGTGGGATTTCTGCCCAAAACTTTGCTGTACTGTTGAGGATCTCATCCAGTCAGGGCCAACGATTCATCACGAGTAACCATTGTATCTCTGAATTGTTGATGCTCCCAGATAGCCTGAAGTGAAGCTGCTTTTGAATGTTTCACCATGATGCACCATCAATAACTCTTGGAGACGGGAGGCAAAAGATAGGCTTTTATTAGCTGCAAACGTGACCACAACATTCTGCAGACTGAGGGAGGAGCAGTGCCTCCAATCGCCTTCATACCGGGGTCTGTGGGAGGAGCCACAGGAGCAGTCAGCAGAGGGGCGTGTCCAGACAGGTATACATAGTTTACACATTCACCCGCCCCCCCCCCCCCCCCCAGGAACTTTCCAATGCCAGTTCTGACTCGCTCCTCAATAGATGATCGAGCTAAAACAGATTTTAAAAAACGTAATTGGCTCATACGGGACACTGCACAGGATTGGAATAAGCTGCAGAAAGTTATAAACCCAATCAGTTCCATCATGGACACTAACCTCCTCAGCATCCAGGACACTTTCAAAAGGCAATACCTCAAAATGGCAGCATCTATCATTAAGGACCCCCATCACCCAAAACATGCCCTCTTCTTATTGCTACTGTCAAGGAGGAGGTACAGGAGCTTGAAGACACACTCTCAGTGTTTCAGAAGCAGTTTCTTCCCCTCTGTCATGACATTTCTAAAGTTTCAATGAACCCATGAACCCTTCCTCAGTACTTTTTCCCTCTTTTTTGGACTACTTATTTAATTTCTATATATAACTCATTGTAATTTATAGATTTTATTTAATCAATTTTTTATTTGTTCATTTACAGGATGTGGGCATTACAGGCTAAGCCAGTATTTATTGCCCCTCCCTAATTGCCCTTGAGAAGGTGGTGATGAGCTGCCTTCTTGAACCGCTGCAGTCCCTGAGGTGTAGGTATACTCGCAGTGCTGTTCGGGGTGGGGGGGGGGGCAATTCCTGATTTTGTCCCAGTGACAATTGTTATGAATGTACCACAGCTCTGAGGGGCCAAAGGGGCGGGAGCAGCCCCCTCCTTCCGGAGAATCGCAAGAGCACTATTAATTCGGGTCTCGGACCCAGGAAAATGAGAGACAATGTAACGGTTTTGGCCATTGCTCTTAGAGACACCTGTGCTAAGGGCATGTCCCTGCTACGTGACAGCTACCACGGATATGGACTCCCTCGGGCAATGTGGGGGTGGGGATTGCATCACCCTACTTTGATGGACATCTACAACTCTGCAAGTCAAGATAAAAGGGGACTGCAGAAGGCGGTACCCCAGAGAGAGACGCACCAGAAGGACTCGATCACTCAGCGCTCCCGTGATAGCTGGAAGCCAGTCAAAAGCCACGTGCGCTCCGTAACTTCTCTGCCTGGGGAGCGGGTGGCTGATAATACTGAGAAGGACTTCAAACTAATAACAGGGAAACAACGCTCCCCTGATTCAACGGAGTTGCTTCGTCAAAGACCCGGGCAAGTTTTCCCGTTTTCTCCTCACTCTCTCTGAAACACGTGAAACCCAGCGATTCCCCAAGAGACTGAAGGCTGCAGACTTCTGAGTGACTTTTATAGTCCCAATGGACAATATATTATCCCCTAGACAACAGTCGAGATTATTTCTTAATGATGATTATTGCTATACCCGCGCTTTAGATTAAGTTTTGCCGATGTATATGTTCTGAATGTTTGGTTTAACCTTAATTTTGTGCCCCCTTTATGAATAAAAGTTCGAAAATAGTGCCATCAGACTCCAACGGACCTCTCTATCTTTGCTGGTGAGTTATCCAGTTACGGGATATGTAACACAATGAAGAACAGCGATATGTTTCCAATTCAGGATGGTGAGTGATTTGGAGGGAGGTGCTGCCTTAGGAGCTTCCATGTGTTGTTACAGTGCATTTACAGAGAGTACACACTACTGCAACTGTTCGTCAGTGGTGGAGGGATTGGAGGCTTGTGGAAAGGGTACCAATTATGTTGGCTGTCTTGTATTGGATGGAGCCACGAATGGTGCAGAACATTGCGTAGACATCTGCAAACATATCCACTTCTGACCTTATGGTGGAAGGAAGGTCATTGATGAAGCGGCTGAAGATGGTTGGTCCTCGGAAACTTCCCTGAGGAAATCCTGCAGTGACATCCTGAGGATGAGATGATTGACCTCCAACCACCACAACCATCTTATGTCAGGTATGTTTCCAAGCAGTGGAGGGTTTTCCCCCTAATAATCATAGACTCCCTTTTAGCTACGGTACCTTGATGCAATATTCAGTCAAATGCTGCCTCGATGTCAAGGGCTATCACTCTCCCATCACCTCTGGTATTTAGCCCTTTGGTCCATGTTTTATTATTGCATATTGCAATGACCTGCTGCCACAAAACAAACAAATTTCATGACATATGCCAGTGATAATATATCTGATTCTGAGATGAGGTAGAATGACCCAGTAACCACAAACTATCTAATGTTCTGAGAAGTGACCAAGCTTCTTTATACAACCAACAGATAATTTTGAAGCCAGAATTATGGGGCTGAATTTTTTTTTTAGCTGTGTGATTCAAGTTTTTTAAGAAGTCAGACACTCAGTCCCAGAACAACCTATCTTCAGCATCAATACTGAAGGTCTGGTGAGAAATCTGGTCCAGGAGGTGGTTACAAATTTAAATGTATTTAAATTTAATTATTTATTAAATAATAACATTAAATTAAGTTAATTGTAATTTCAAATAAATAAGCAAGACAGTAACTTCTCATTTAATCTACATCACAGTCTTTCTAATTGGAAGGAGGGCTTTCAGGCCTAGCAAACTCCCAGCTCAAAGAAGGTTTACAAGGAAGTCCTGTTTATTATTATGCATGGATCAGAAGTAGCACAACTGCTTTACTCCAACTCTGCAAATATCTATCTCCGCATCAGGTTGAGAGTGGCAATTCTTAGCTTTCCATGCAGTAAATTACTGACTGACTTGGGAAGTGTGACCTGAAATGGTGCCTTAATATTAAGAGGTGGTCATTCCCTTGGATGAACCAGCAGATACGTCATCTGCTGAAGACTAGATCTGCGGCATTCAAGTCTGGCGACCCAGGTGTGTACCAGAAAACTAGGGATGATTTGCAGAGGGCTATTTCAAAGGGGAAGAGACAATTTCAAATGAAGATGGAGGCAACATTGGACGTACGACAACTCTGGCAGGGTTTGCAAGACATTTCTTCCTACAAAGCGAAGCTCAATAGCATGAATGGCAGCAATGCTTCTCTACCAGATGAACTAAATGGCTTCTATGCCAGCTTTGAAAGGGACAATATTACTGCAGCCATGAAAATCCCTGCTGCATCTGGTGACACTGTGACCTGTGTCTCAGAGGGCAATGTTAGGCTGTCTTTAAAGAGGGTGAACTCTTGCAAGGCGGAAGGCCCTGATGCAGTACCTGGTAAGTCTCTGAAACCTTGTGCCGACCAACTGGCAGGAGTATTCAAGAACATTTGGAACCTCTCACTGCTACGGGTGGAAGTTCCCACCTGCTTCAAAAAGTTAACAATTATACCAGTGCCTAAGAAGAATAATGTAAGCTGCCTTAATGACTATCGCCCGGTAGCATTCACATCTACAGTGATGAAATGCTTTGAGAGGGTGGTCATAACGAGACTGAACTCCTGCCTCAGCAAGGACCTAGACCCATTGCAGTTTGCCTATCGTTATAATAGGTCAATGGCAGATGCAATCTCAGTGGCTGTTCATACGGCCTTAGACCACCTGGACTATACAAACACCTATGGCAGGATGCTGTTCATCGACTGTAGCTCAGCACTTAACACCATAATTCCCAGAAACCTGATTGAGAAGTTGCAGAACCCAGGTCTCTGTACCTCCCTCTGCAATTGGATCCTCGACTTCCTAATCGGAAGACCACAATCTGTGCAGATTGATGATAATATCTCCTCCTCGCAGACGATCAACACTGGTGCACCTCAGGGGAGTGTGCTTAGCCCACTGCCCTAGTCTCTCGATACCCTTGACTGTGTGGCTAGGCATAGCACAAATATAATCTATAAACTTGCTGATGATGCAACTATTGTCTGTGAATCTCAGGTGGTGATGAGAGGACGTACAGGAGCAAGATATGCCAACTAGTGGAGTGACGTCGCAGCAACATCCTGGCACTCAACATCAGTAAGATGAAAGAATTGATTGCCAATTTCAGGAAGGGTATGACAAAGGAACATGTACCAATCCTCAGAGAGGGATCAGAAGTGGAGAGGGTGAGTAGTTTCAAGTTCCAGGGAGTCAAGATCTCTGAGGACCTAACCTGGTTCCAACATACCGATGCAACTATAAAGAAGGCAAGACAGCAACTATACCTTATTAGGAGTTTAAAGAGATTTGTTTTGTCAATAAATACACTCAAAAACTTCTATTAATGTACTGTGGAGAGCATTCTGACAGTCTGCATCATTGTCTGGTAAGGGGTGGGGGTTCAGACTATTGCATAGGACAGAAAGAAGCTGCAGAGGTTCGTAAATTTAGTTGCTTCCATCTTGGGTACTAGCCTGCAAAGTACTCAGGACACCTTCAAGGAGCGGCATCCATTATTGAAGACCTCCAGTACCCAGGGCATGGCCTTTTCTCACTGTTACCATCAGGTCAGAGGTACTGAAGCCTGAAGGCACACACTCAGTGATCCAGGAACAGCTTCTGCCCCTCTGCCATCTGATTCCTAAATGGACATTGATCCCGTGAACACTACCTCACTTTTCAATATATATTATTTCTGTTTTTGCACAATCTTTAATCTAATTCAATATACGTATACTGTAATTGCACTGTAATTTATTTATTTATTATTATGATTATTTTCCCTTCTTCATCTATATTATGTATTGCATTGAACTGCTGCTGCTCAGTTAACAAATTTCATGTCACATGCCGGTGATAATAAACCTGATTCTGATTTTGATTCTAATAGCCCCAAGATTCTCCAGCCTGAAGTGCTTTCCTGAGTTTAGAATTTGCAAAGTGGACTGTTCCTCTGGGATCAATTCACAATTCTCAGTCCTCCTGCATGAGCCTAGATTACAGATTGGATCTATCTGTTTTAACTGCCTGCTTCTGAGTGGAAGCTGTTAATGCAGCTTCTACTTTTTTTTTCCAAAGCTTGATTCCTACATTTCACCATATAATCTCATGTTAATATCCAGAGTTGTATTGCTATGAAAGAAAAAAGGCAGCAGATTTACATGCAGCAAGACTCCACAAATGTAATGAATGAATGAATGACCAGCATGATCAAATCTGACTTGTCTGAGGGAGAAATATTGATTAATCTTACCTTTGAGGCTCTTAAATACTTTTCAATGAGCTTGCAGGTGGCAATTTGGTTAAATATGCCAACAGAAAGACAGTTCGGACAGAAAATCCAATTGTGTTCTTGAATTTGTAAGCTATCTGAACTCTTACATTCTTCTGCTACTGGAACAACATAAGTTAAATTAATATTCCCTCAGAGTATCCGAATGCCTCAATTTCAGTTTCTGAAGACTAAATTTCAATGCTTCAGGGTAATTTCTTATTTTTCTACATTTATCTTCTTTCTGTTCTCATAGAGTAAAGCTACAGAATTAATATAACATTTTGAATCTGGATTTGAAAAACTGTGAAGAAAGTTGTGTCAACATTAGCCAAATTTATTGAAAGGGAGCATACTTTCATCTCTTCTTGGAATAGATTCAAACCAGTACGCTGATTGTCAGCCAATCACCTTTCAAGAGAGAACTTGAACTTCATATGGGAGCCACCAATATGCCATCCCACTTCAGAACAACATAGTATCACTTTCTTATACGGAGTACACTCCATTAAATAATGGTTTTCTACTCAGCTTTATTTGTCAAAGAGAGAAAACATATCCAAATAATAGTTGCATAACTCTTTGGACTCCTATTGAACTATTGGTTTTAAATTGGTATCCAGCTAGTGTGAAGGGCAGTCACTCGGCTGAGTTGAGAATTATGCCCATAGTGCATTCTTGCATTGAAGTACTGTATATATATTTGTTTTGACACATGAAAGCTTTGTTTTGCTAACATTTATAGTTTTATTATTATTTGAGTGTTGTAGAAGCGCATATCATTTCTTAAGTTTTAAAAAATGGCACACAACATTTAAAATTTTCTTGCTAATCCAACTGGACACTTTTAGAATGGATTTTTACATCAATCTGGAGATGAAATTTACCTGACGTCTGACTCGCTTTCTGAATGGCAGGAAGGACTGAAGGTCTCACATTTGCTGGCTGCGCTGAACTGGTGAGTCAGGGAGGGACCTGATTTCACACTCCTTCTGTCAATTTCACTGTGATTTTGGTGCACAAAGACAATTCTGTGTTAACTTGAAATTTCAGCCACGTTTAGCTCTAAGTTTTAGCTTGAGGTTTAATTATCCAGTATATATCGTATGAAGCCCACAACTTAAACCAAAAGAGAAAGAGAGCGATCAAAAATATTTGAAAGATGACAGATGTATAGTGAATTTCAAAAACAATGCAGATACTTTAGGTCAAATACAAAATCCAAGCACAAAAATAATAATTTAGCATGTAGGCTTTTGGCAGCGCATGCCAATTTAAAAGGGCATTTGTGACAATGCTCATATGCCCCTTTAACACATACAGAAACACTAAAATTTATGAAGAATCATGTTATTTTCAAATGCATATTATAAATGGAATCTAGTTTAAGCCTACTCATTTCCTGTGCCATGGCCGATAGTGTAAGCCTGACATTAGGTTCACATTCTGAAATTAATGATGTGAACACTGCACTGGCAAAAATCAAAAGAGCCAGATGGGATTTTATATTTAATAGAGAAGACTTCTGTAGAATGAAGCCAATTACCATATAAATTAGCAGTGCTTTCAAGGGCTCTCTGTATTTTTCAGTAATCTAATATGGTATCTTAAAATGGAAGCATATAATCTTACAATTCATTGAAAATTTCCTCAATATTAATCTAATTGCAGTTATGCAAACAGTTCAACTATCTGCTTCAAATATTGATGTCATCCATGTGGCAAAGCCAGTCAAACATAAAAGCAAATCCACTTTATGTTAAATGTGTATAAACTGAATTGTCTTCCATTCAGAGATAACATGAATAAAATGGAAATTTTAATATACATAAATGAAGCAATTGATATTAGTATCAACATGTATTACACGGAAGTAAAACTTGCTTTCAATTCATGCATGCACTTACTTTCTCACCTGTAGTTTGGGACTTTCTAAAAGTTTTCTCAGTGGCTTGGTAGGTTTTGCAGAACAGCACATGCTGCGTTTGTTCTTCTCGAACATCTGCCAGACTAACAGACCTCACTAGGATCAGAAATCGGGGCACCACATTTGGTATCGGTAAGCTGTGTTAACAAAGGTGAAGCCATTCACTAACTTTTCTGATCATTGCTGTTATTCAATGGTTCCTCTCCATATGTAAAATAATAGAGGGTTTGTGTTATAAGGAGCGATTGGATAGGTTGGAACATTTTTCCCTTGGAATGTAGAAGGCTGAGAGGAGACCCATCGAGGTAAATAAGGTGGATGATCATAGTCTTTCTCCCAGGGTAGGGGAATCTGAAACAAGAGGACCTAGGTTAAAGGTTAGAGGGGAAAGAATTAAAGGGGCAGCTGAGGATAGATGATATATCAAATGCACTGCCAGAGGAATTGATGGAGATGGAGACAATTAGGATATTTAAAAGACATTTAGGCGATAATGCGGATCGGAAAGGTTTAGATAGATATGGGCTAAACACGGGTGGACAAGTTGATCAGCATACTCAAGTTTAGCAGAGAGGACTGCTCCATGCTATATAATTCTATGACCCTATGACCCTTTCAAACGTATTTACCTCTCTGTGTCTATATGTGTAGGAATATAGTTAAAATTTCCCATGTGTTCCCCACATTTGAAAAGGCTTAGTTGCTTACTTTCCGAGCATAAGTACATGGAAAGTTCATTTCATTACAGAAAAGGCGCTGTCACTTGTAGGACATTTCTTCTGGCATAAGAAAAAGGTGCTGGCACTTCTTTCATTTAGAATCAGCAGCTTTTGCAAAGGAGGTACGTGGATTTCCAAATTGTAAGGATGAACTTTTGTTTTTATTCCCCCAGCGCCTGATGTAAGCTAACTTGTTAACTGTCATCTTGCTGTTCCTGGTTCTAGGTCTGGAAGGAGCAATCATTTTACAAGACCATTTACAGCTTTTTGCCTAAACACAAGAGTAACATACACAAAATGCTGGAGGAACTCAGCAGGTCAGGAGTTCTGATGAAGGGGCTCGACTTGAATTGTCAACTTTTTACTTCTTTCTGTAGATGTTGCCTGACCCGCTGAATTCTTGCTGCATTTTATATGTTTAATAGGCTGAAACAGATCTATTCATAGCCAGATTTCAATATTAACTTTTTAAATTGTTGGCACTTACTTATAAAAGATAAAAGAATATGTAATAGAATACTTCATAATATGTCTCCAAATTTCTGAAAGGTCTCCCCTCTAATCAAAAGTCATTAACCCCAAGACAATTATTCTGGTTCCGATGCTACAGATGTTGCCTGACCTGCTGAGAGTTTCCTACTGCTTCTTATCATTAATACCTTGTTTATCTCTCATATCTGCAGGATTTTCCTTCCATGTAAGAAAAGCTTTGGATTTTTACAGCCAACATGAAAGGTGGGTGATAGAAATATATACCTGATTGTAATCATTCCAAAAGGATAATTGTGCACCATTTCCATTTGAGTACGTTACCCTGGATTAAAAATCAATCTCCCTCCTCAACCTAAGCTCCTATCTCCCCCAAAGCTTTTCATCCCACAGAATTAAAAGGAAACATTATTTTTTGAACAAAAAGGGAAGGCAATTTCTTTACCTTCAAAGAATGAAATTCTGGTGTGTTCTACCTTGTGTGGTTGAGCTGTACTGTCAGATAGCTGTCCAGAGAATGCAAATCAACATTATAGTAGTGACTTCAAAAATGGATTAAAATTACATTACTAACCTAATGCCATATCTAAGTCTCATATTCTACAATGTGAAAACATTTTTGTTGTACCTTCATATAACCTCACAAAATCCTTATTTCTGTAGTTGAAATGTTAAAATTAATAAGCATTGTTTTTGTCTTGTTTACTTTCATAATCAGCAGTATATTTTCATTGACATTATGGAGTTCACAAATGTGTGATAACACTAGACAATTCTGCTTCTTGAATACCTTTGGGCGTATCTAATGGATTTTGGTCTGCTGGTCATGAAAACCACTATGAAATTTCCCTATCACAAGCCAATTTTTGGTGTGCATGCTCTAAGTGCATAGTATATTGTGTGTGCTCATTGTAATAATGTAATTGTATTTTCAGAAGAATTTGCGATAGCAAAATATCTCACCGATGTTGCAACAGCTATAATATTTCAGTTAGTATATGCTTATATCTCCAAGATGGAACATCATTCCTCCTATTAAGAAAGCCTGTGAGCTCTACTTTGGGTGTAAAGTTGGCGACCAAGATAAAGCCTAGGCTCCTCACATTTGTTGCACAACATGTGCTGTCGATCTTAGAGCTTGGCTCAAAGGTACCTGGAAGTCAAAGCTGTCCACTGTCCCGATGATATGGCAGAAACAGAAGGATCATGTGACAGACCGTTACTTCTGTCTAATTAGTGTGTCTGGTTTCTCTGGTGCAAACAAGGAATCAATTGAGTATCTCGATCTCCCTTCCAGCCATGAGACCTGTGTCTTATGACAATAGTCTTCCAGTACCAAAGTCACCAGAGACATGAAGTCTAGAGGAGGCAGGTGAAGATGCCATGATGCACGAGCCAGGAATGGAAATCGACACTGATACTGATACAGATTTTAACTCCTTTATGTTGAGTGTGCTTCAACTGATAACAGTCTAAGTTAAACAACCTGGTCAAAGACTTGGATTTGTCAAAGGCAAAAGCAGAATTTCTGGGTTCAAGACTGCAGGGATGGAATCTGCTGTGACCAGGCTTATGAAAAACTTTGTAAAAGCGATGAACAAGGAAGGTGAAGGATTTTGACATTTGAGATAGATGTTTTCCAGAATAAATGATGGCAAGACTAAGCAAGGCATTCTTGTGGGTCTGCAAATCAAACAGGTCATCAATGGCAGGCAATTTGCAGAACTAGTGAGGCCAGAGAAAATCGCACAGATGGCACTCAAGGATGTTGTTGAAAATTTCCTTGGTAACTACAGAGCACCAAATAATGTGCAGTTGGTTGACAACATGCTTCAACCATTCAAAACAATGAAATGCAGCATGCCACTGAAGATTCAGTTTCTGCATTCCCATTTAGACTTCTTCCCTGCAAATCTTGCTGCTGTCAGTGATGAGCGTGGTGAAAGGTTTCACCAGGACATTGCAATCTTAGAGGAATAGTATCGGGGTAACCAGAATCCATCAATGCTGACTGATTATTACTGGACGCTTGAGCAAGAAGACTCAGACACTGACTAGAAATGAAAATTATTAACAAAACATTTTCAGTTTAGTTGATCGATTGCAAAGCGTCCGCACTATTATGCAATTAAATGTATTATGTGCAAAAAAAGTTCATTTGTTTCTCCAAATTCTCACGTGATACAAGTAGTCCAAAATTATATTTGTGTTCAGCTTCAAACAGTCTATCATAACCACAGAATATATCAGAGGAATCAGCACTATGAAAAAAATTTTACTGTCCAGTGTAATTTTTACCTGGTAAAGTAGTAGATTTTGCAAACATGAGGAAATCTGCAGATGCTGGAAATTCAAACAACAACACACACAAAATGCTGGTGGAACACAGCAGGCTAGGCAGCATCTAGGCAGATTTTGCAACCTGTTTTAACTTGCTTCTTAAAAACATTGCTGGAGATATACCACCTGCTTTCCTCTCTCCACAGATTATGATAGCCTGCTGTGTATTTCCAGCACTGGGGCCTTTATGTCGGATTTCAAATTATTTTTCCCCCACTACTTATATCCACTGTCCATGTATTTCTTCAATTGTCTTGTAATTCTTTTGAATCTTAGTTGACATAATTTCCAAACCAATGCAGTAGTGAGTTGTTTTCTTTCATCCCATCGATATTTGCTTCATAACCTGTAATTGTGCTGTTTAATTCACCGAATCTGGTCGGTCTATGAGAGATTTAGAGTCACAGAGCACTACAGCTCATCTCTTCCGTGCCAAACTACTGTATTATTCTGCTTTGTCCATTGACCTGGACCTGGACCATACCCTCCCCTACCCCTTCCATCTATGTAGTTATCCAAACTTCTCATAAATGTTAAAATTGAACTGCATCTACCACTTCTGCTGGCAGCTCACTCCACTTTTGCACCTCCCTCCGAGTGAAGTTCTCCCTCAGGTTCCTCTTTTCACCTGCAAGCTTTGATAGTCTTCCTTGCTGTCCACTACATCCCTAATCTTGGTGTCATCCACAAATTGCTGATCTGGTTTACCATATTATAATCCAGATCAGTGATATAGATGACAAACAATAACGGACCCAGCACCAATCCCTGCTACACATCACTAGTCACAGACCTCCAGTGAGAGTGGCAATTATCTACTACCTTTCTCTGGTATTTTCTACAAAGCCAATGTCAAATCCAATTGCTCCCTAAACCGGTTTGTATTGCTTTTTATTCTGGTAAAACTCTGTACAAACTCTGTACTCTCAATATTTCACTTTTGATAGCCTCCCAATTACCAAGCACACTTTTGCCAGAAAAGAACCTAACCCAACCCACACCTGCCAGACCCTTTCCGATGCCATTAAAATTGACCTTTCTCCTACTCAGAATCTCAACCTGAGGGCCAGACCTATCCTTCTCCATAATTATCTTAAACGTAATGGAATTATGATCACTAGATCCAAAGTGTTCCCCAAAACTCACTTTTGTCACCTGCCCTGCCTCGTTCCCTAAGATGAGGCCCAGTATCACACTGTCTCTAGTTAGGACCTCTAAATATTGATTAAGGTAACTTTTCTAAGTGCATTTGACAAACTCGGACCCATCCAGCTCTTTTACAATATGGGAGTCCCAGTCAATACGTGGAAAGTTAAAATCACCTACTATCACAACCATATGTTTCTTGCCACAGTTTGTTATCTCTACAAATCTGCTCCTCTAAATACCACCTACAATTAATTGATCTAATATAGTGTGGCGACCCACTTCCTAGCGCACTCGAACCGGCTCACAAATAGCCAGCACACCGGCACAAAGGCCAGTCCCAAAAGGGCGCCAGGTCTGCTTCACCAACAAAGCGAAAAGCCCGCGCGGGACTGTGAATACGTGCACCCTACAGCATTCACGCCCGGGGAGGGCGGGATCAGGGAGGCTTTAAAGCGAAGCCGTGAAGTTCGAATAAAATCTTCTTTAACTGCAGTTTACCGACTCCGTGTCGTTATTTCAGCGCTGCGTGTAGCACACCGCTACAATAGCCCCATTAGCGTGGTAATCCCTTTCTTACTCTTCATTTCCACCCATATAGCCTCAGTGGACAAGCCCTCCAATCTGTCCTGTCTGAGCACCGCCATGACATTTTCTCTCACTAGTAATGCTAACCCTCCCCGTTAATCCCCTGTGCTCTATTATGTCTAAAAGAAATGCCAGTTCTGCCCCTCCTGCAACCAAGTCTCACTAATGACTGCATTGTCATAATTCCACAAGCTGATCCATGCTCTAGAATCAGAAGAATTAGAATCAGGTTTAATATCACTGGCATGTGTCGTGAAATTTGTTAACTTAGCAGCAGCAGTTCAGTACAATACATAATATAGAAGAAGAAAAAAATAATAACAATAAATAAATAAATCAATTACAGTATACGAATCAAAGATTTCAAAGCTACATTTAATGTTAAAGTAATGTATACAATATACATCCTAAAATCCTTTTAGTATACTATAAATTTATTTTAATTTATTCAATATAGAATATGTTGAATAGATTAAAAATCATGCAAAAAACAGAAATAATATATATTAAAAATTGAGGTAGTGTTCAAGGGTTCAATGTCCATTTAGGAATCAGATGGCAGAAGGGAAGAAGCTGTTCCTGAATCACTGAGTGTGTGCCTTCAGGCTTCTGTATCTCCTACCTGATAGTAACAGTGAGAACAGAGCATGCCCCTGGGTTCCGGAGGTCCTTAATAATCGATGTTGCCTTTCTGAGACACCATTCCTTGATGATGTCCTGGGTACTTTGTCGACTAAATTTACAACTCACTGCAGCTTCTTCTGGTCCTGTGCAGTAGTTTCCCATTTGAAACAATGGTGCAAACTGTCAGAATGCTCCCCACAGTACATCTATGGAAGTTTTTGAGTATATTTGTTGACATACCAAATCTCAACAAACTCCTAATGAAGTATAGTTACATCTTGCCTTCTTTGTAACTGCATCAATATGTTGTGACCAGCTTAGGTCCTCAGAGCTCGTGACACCCAGGAACTTGAAACTGCTCACTCTCTTCACTTCTGATCCCTTTGCTTTACCCTTCACAAGCAGCTCTTTTGTCTTACTGATGCTGACTGCCAGGTTGTTGCTGCGACACCGCTCCACCAATTGGCATATCTCACTCCTGTACACCCTCTCATCACCATCTGAGATTCTACCAACAATGGTTGTTGTGGTGAACTACATATACCTGTCTGGACACACCCCCTGCTGACTGCTCCTGTGGCTCCTCCCACAGACCCCGGTATAAAGGCGATTGAGGCCTGAGCCCGGCCTCTCAGTCTCCAGGATGTAGTATGGTGGTCAACCACTGCTTGTTCCTTCTTCCAGTCAATAAAAGCTGATATCTTACCTTTACGTATCAGAGTGAGTTATTGATGGTGCATCAATTTTACTGACTGTAAGTTTTAAAACATGGAAAGCGTTTTACGTCCGGAAAGATTGGATTTGGACCCCCAAGACCCTAAATCAGCTCTTGCCTTTGAACTCTGGCTTGCATGCTTCCAATCATACTTGGAGGAGGTTTGTGCAACTGACCTCGCTGTTATGCACAGAATTCTCCTCTCGAGGGTCACCCCAAAAGTTTATTCATTTATCAGGGACCTGTCGACCTACGATGGGGTACTGGACGCCCTCAAAAGACAGTACCTGCGGCCGGTGAACACCGTCTACGCAAGACATTGCTTAGCCACCCGACGACAACGGCCTGGAGAATTGGGCGCCAAATTTCTCCGAGCCCTACAGACACTCGTCCGAACTTGTGACTGCAAAACACTCATGGCGGAACAGCATGCGGAGTTGCTAATACGAGACGCCTTTGTTACAGAAATTAGGTCAGTGTATGTGCGCCAGCGGCTACTGGAAAATGCCGATCTTACCTTACGCTCGGCAATCGAGACAGCTGACATGCTGGAGGCTGCTCTGCACAACGCTGACGCTGTCCAGCTGTGCGATTCCCCGCCGGTTCCGTGGATGCCTCAGACCCCGCCGCCGCCAGTTCCCATGAGCGAATTCGCCAATGCCACTGCCAGCCGCGATTCCACGAACTCCCTGAACCCGACCACTCCAGCGGCCAGGCAAAAGCCCGAGCTGTGTTATTTCTGCAGACTCGAGAAGCACCCCTGAAAACGCTGCCCAGCCCGATAAGCGACCTGCTCCAGCTGCGGGAAGAAGGGCCATTTCGCTAAGGTCTGTAAGTTTGGTGGGACTTCGCCATATACCCCGCTACTGACCACACACACACCCCGACCCACACATCCCACCCAGCACCATGCCGACAGCTGCGCTATTGACACCACTTGCAGCCTCTCCACCCTCAAGATCCCTCCCCCATTGCTGTTCGCCAACCTGACCCCCGACTGTAAACCTGTGGCAACTAAAAGCAGGAGGTACAGCGCGGGGGACAGGGCCTTCATTCAGTCGGAGGTGCAGCGGCTGCTCAGGGAGGGGATCATTGAGCCAAGCTCAAGCCCTTGGAGGGCCCAGGTGGTTGTTGTTCGAACTGGGCAGAAAAATAGGATGGTCGTGGACTATAGTCAAACCATCAATAGGTTCACGCAGCTTGACGCGTACCCCCTACCCCGCATTGCGGATATGGTCAACCAGATAGCTCAGTACAAGGTGTACTCGACAATAGATCTGAAATCCGCTTATCACCAGCTCCCCGTCCGCCCAGAGGACCGCCCCTACACCGCCTTCGAGGTGGGCGGCAGGCTCTATCACTTCCTGCGCGTCCCATTCGGTGTCACAAATGATGTCTCGGTCTTCCAGAGGGAAATGGACCGGATGGTGGACCAGTACCGACTGAAGACCACATTTCCCTATCTGGATAACATCACCATCTGTGGTCACGACTGGCCGGATCACAACGCCAACCTCCAACGATTTCTCCAAGTGGCCGCAGCTCTGAACCTTACTTATAACAGGGACAAGTGTGTGTTCGGAACCACCCGACTCGCTATCCTTGGGTATGTCGTGGAAAACAGGGTCATTGGCCCTGATCCCGACCGTATGCACCCCCTGTTAGAACTCTCTCTTCCCACCACTCTCAAAGCCCTCAGACGGTGCCTGGGTTTTTTTTCCTATTTAGCCCAATGGGTCCCCCATTATGCAGACAAGGCCCGCCCCCTGGTCAAGTCTACCACTTTTCCCCTCTCTGCTGAGGCCTGCACGGCCTTCAGCTGCATTAAAGGGGATGATGCCAAAGCAACGATGCATGCGGTGGACGAGACCATTCCCTTCCAAGTAGAGAGTGACGCCTCCGATTTCGCACTGGCTGCTACCCTCAACCAGGCAGGCAGGCCAGTAGCATTATTTTCTCGTACCCTTCAAGGCTCTGAAATTTGGCACTCCACAGTGGAGAAAGAAGCCCAGGCCATAGTGGAAGCTATTAGGCACTGGAGGCACTATCTCGCCGGCAAAAGGATCACCTTGTTGATCGACCAGCGCTCGGTTGTGTTCATGTTCAGCAACCAACAGCAGGGCAAAATCAAAAATGATAAAATTTTGCAGTGGAGAATAGAACACCCCACCTACAACTTTGACATCCTGTACCGGCCTGACAGACTTAATGAGCCCCCTGATGCCCTATCCCGGGGAGCGTGTGCTAGCGCACATCTCAACCAGCTATACGCCCTTCATGCACATCTTTGCCATCCGGGGGTCACCCGATTTTCCCATTTCGTGAAAGCCCGGAACCTGCCGTACTCCCGGGAGGACATCAGGATGATGACCAGGGACTGCCAAACCTGCGCTGAGTGCAAACCGCACTTCTACCGTCCTGACACGGCGCAACTTGTCAAGGCCACCCGCTCTTTTGAGCAACTGAGTGTTGACTTTAAGGGCCCCCTTCCCTCCACCGACCGCAATGTCTATTTTCTCAACATTATCGACGAGTACTCGCGGTTCCCCTTTGCCATTCCCTGCCCCGACACCACTGCCACGTCCGTCATAAAAGCCCTGCGCCAGCTCTTCACTCTGTTTGGATATCCCTGCTATATCCACAGTGATCCTTTATGAGTGTCGAGCTGCGCCAGTACCTGCTGGCTAGGGGCATTGCTACTAGTTGGACCACGAGTTATAATCCCCGGGGAAATGGACAGGTGGAGAGGGAGAATGCCACTGTGTGGAAGGCCACACTTTTAGCCCTTAAGTCAAAAGGGTTGCCTGTCTCTCGATGGCAGGAGGTCCTCCCTGAGGCACTCCGCTCTATCCGCTCCCTGTTATGTACGTCCAGCAATGCCAACCCTCACGAGCGCCTATTCTCTTTTCCCAGGAAGTCTGCCACTGGGACCACCCTACCGGCTTGGCTGACATCCCCAGGGCCAGTGCTGCTCCAGAAACATGCGAGAAGCAATAAATACTCCCCGCTGGTCAAGAGGGTTCAGTTTCTACATGCAAACCCCCAGTATGTCTACGTGGTCTTACCTGATGGGCGGGATGACACGGTCTCCGTCTGCGACCTGGTGCCTGCAGGAGCAGCAGACCACTACCCCGAGCACTCCCCAGTAACTATGAACCCTGTACCCGAGGTGACACCGCGCACACTGAGCCCTACACAGACTCCTCACGACACTCCTATACCGGGCGATTGTACGTGTATATACCAGGCGTCTCGCACACGCATGAGGGATCACTGACGCCTAGTGGGCTGACACCTCCAGTTAGGCCGGAACCAGCACAACCACCGTCTCCGGTGCAATTACCACCACCAGCAGCTGTGCAATCACCAGCACCGGCACCTGTGCAATCACAGCTGGTGCTACGTAGATTGCAGCGACAGATTCGACCACCTGATAGACTTAACCTCTAAGAAACTTTGCCACATGGGGACTCTTTTTAAAACAAAGGGGGGGGTGAATGTGGTGAACTACATATACCTGTCTGGACACGCCCCCTGCTGACTGCTCCTGTGGCTCCTCCCACAGACCCCTGTATAAAAGCGATTGAGGCCTGAGCCCGGCCTCTCAGTCTCCAGGATGTAGCATGGTGGTCAACCACTGCTTGTTCCTTCTTCCAGTCAATAAAAGCCGATATCTTGCCTTTACGTCTCAGAGTGAGTTATTGATGGTGCATCAGTTGTATCATCAGCAAATTTATAGATGGTATTTGAGCTATGCCTAGCCACACAGTCATGGATATAGTATATAGTATACTGCTCTCTAGTAGAGCAGTGGGCTAAGCACACATCCCTAAGGTGCACCAGTGTCGCTCGTCAGCGCCCACAGATTGTGGTCTTCCGATTAGGAAGTCGAGGATCCAATTGCAGAGGGAGGTACAGAGGCCCAGGTTCTGTATCTTCTCAATCAGGATGGTGAGAATGATGGTATTAAGTGCTGAGCTATAGTCGATGAACAGTATCCTGACATAGGTGTTTGTGTTGTCCAGGTGGCTTAAAGTCATGTGAAGAGCCATTGAGATTGCAGCTGCTGTTGACCTATTGTGGCGACAGGCAAATTGCAATGGGTTCAGGACTTTGCTGAAGCAGAAGTTCAGTCTAGTCATGACCAACCTCTCAAAGGATTTCATCACTGTAGAGAAGCCCATCATATTGATTATCTACAACAATCCTTGCATTGAAATAGATGTAACTCACAACATTATTCCCACCATGTTCAACCTTTTGATTCCTGACTTTGTATTTAGGCTTAACAACATCTTTCCCCACAATCGCTCCACACTCTGCCCAGGCACTCTGGATCACGCATGCCTGCAACTCCAGCTTAAATACCCAAGAGTAAATCTTCACACGAGGATGTTAGTCCACCTCCAGTTCAGCTGCAAGTCTTCCCATTGGTTCAGATCCCATCTTCCCTAAAAGAAAGCCCAATAAACCAAAATCTGAAGCTCTCCCTCCCACACCATCTCCTCAGCCACATGTTAAACTGTATTATCTTCCTGTTGCTGGTCTCTCTAGTACATGGCATGGGTAGCAATCCTGCCATCACAACCCTGAAGGTCCTGTCCTTTAACTTAGTATGTAACTCTGTGTGTGTGTCCTTTGTTTCACGGAATCCTGGTTAACTCCTTCCATACCGGATGCAGTAATTCAGATTGATGGGTTTACTATACAATGTCAGGATAGATTTATAGCATTTCTCAAAAGCAGAGGAATATGCCTCATGATCAACTCCTCTTGGTGCATAAATATATCAGTGCTGCCCCAATTCTGGCACCAGACCTGGAATATCTCACAATTTACCTAGCACAGGAGATTTCTGTGATCATTTTGGTAGTGGTATACATTCCACCACAGGCCAATATCAGTCAGGCTTTAGATGATCTAAGCAATGGGATCAACATGTACAAAACAACACACCATTATGCCTTCACCATCGTTTTGGGAGATTTTAACCAGGCCAGTCTGAAAAAAATCACTGAACAATTACCATTAACAGATCACTCGCAATACCAGCAGAAACAATTCACTGAACCGTTGTTGCACCACCATCAAGAATGCCTACTGTGCTATTCCACACCCTCACTTCAGGAAGTCTGATCACCTGGCTGAGCTTCTACTCTCTGAGTACAGCAGAGACCGAAGACTGCAGCTCCACTGGAGTATGGACAAGGGAAGCACAGGAACACTTATAGGACTGCTTTGAATTGGTGGTTTGGACTGTATTCAGGGATTCATCTTTGAATCTGGAGGAGCATGCTGCAGTTCTTATCAACTTCATTAAAACCTTTGTCGGTGAGTGTGTGCCTACAAAGACTTGCTGTACATTCCCAAACCAAAAGCCGTGGATGAACCAAGAGGAACATCGTCTCCTGAAGGCTGGATCTGTGGCACTCAAGGCCTGTGACCCAGGACTCTACCAGAAAACTGGGTATGACTTGTGTAGGGCTATTTCAAGGGCAAAGAGAGAATTTCAAATGAAGTTGGAGGTGACATCGGATGCATGGCAGCTCTGGCAGGGTTTGCAAGATATTACTTCCTACAAAGCAAAACCCAATAACATGAATGGCAGCAATGTTTCACTACCAGATGAACTCGACACCTTCTATGTCTGCTTTGAAAGGGAGAATATAACTGCAGCTGTGAAGTTCCCTGCTGCATCTGATGGCCCTGTGATCTCTGTCTCAGAGGCCGATGTTAGGCTGTCTTTAAAGAGAGTGAACCCTCTCAAGGTGGAAGGTCCTGATGGAATACCTGGTAAGGCTCTGAAAACTTGTGCCAACCAACGGGTCGGAGTTTTCAAGGACACTTTCAACCTCTCACTGCTACGGACAAAAGTTCCCACTTGCTTCAAAAAGGCAACAATTATACCATCGCCTAAGAATAATGCCCAGTAGCACTCACATCGACAGTGATGAAATGCTCTGAGAGGTTGGTCATGACTAGACTGAACTCCTGTCTCAGCAAGGACCTGGACCTGCTGCAATTTGCCTGTCACCACATTAGGGCAATGGCAGGCACAATCTCAATGGCTCTCCACACAAATTTAGACCACCTGGATAATAAAAACACTTATGTCAGGGTGCTGTTCATTGACTATTGCTCAGCATTTAACACCATCATACCCATAATCTGATTAATAAGTTACAGAACCATGGCTTTTCTCTCTGCAATTGGATCCTCAACTTCTTAACCGGAAGACCACAATCTGTGGAGATTGGTGATAATATCTCCTCCCTGCTGATGATCAACACTGGTGCACCTCAGGGGTGTGTGCTTAGCCCACTGCTCTACTCTCTACAGACACGTGACTGTGTGGCTAGGCATAGCTCAAATACCACCTATAAATTTGCTGATGATACAACCATTGTTGGTAGAAGCTCAGATGGTGATGAGAGGGCATACAGGAGCGAGATATGCCAACTGGTGGAGTAGTGTCGCAGCATCAACCTTGCACTCGTTGTCAGTAAGATGAAAGAGTTGTTTGTGCACTTCAGGAAGGCTAAGATGAAGGAGCACATACCATTCCTCATAGAGGGATCAGATATGGAGAGAGTGAGCATTTTCAAGTTCCTGGGTGTCGAGATAGCTGAGGACCTAACCTAGTCCCAACATATTGATGCAGCTCTAAGAAGGCAAGACAGAAACTATACTTCATTAGGAGTTTGAAGAGATTTGGTTTGTCAACGAATACACTCAAAAGCTTCTATTGATGTACTGTGGAGAGCATTCTGACAGGCTGCATCACTGTCTCATATGGGGTTGGAGAGGGCTGCCACTCCACGGGACTGCAGAGGGTCATAAATTTAGTTGGCTCCATCTTAGGTACTAGCCTACAAAATACTCAGGACACCTTAAAGGAGCAGTGTCTCAGAAAGACAGCACCCAGGCCATGCCCTTTTCTCACCGTTACCAGCAGGTAGGAGGTACAGAAGCCTGAAGGCACACACTCAGTGATTCAGGAACAGCTTCTTCCCCTCTGCCATCAGATTCCTAAATGGACTGTGAACCCATGAACACTACCGCATTTTTAAAATATACATTATTTCTGTATTTGCATGATTTTTAATCTATTCAATATAAATATATTGTAGTTTATTTGTTTATTTTTACCTTTTTTCTTCTATATTATGTATTGCACTGAACTGCTGCTAGGTTAACAAATTTCACGACACATGCTGGTGATAGTAAACCTGATTCTGAGCTCGCTGAACTCACCTTACAGGACATCATCAGCCTTCCTGCCTATGTCATTGGTACCAACATGGACCACAATGTCTAGCTCCTCGCCAACCTGCTTAAGAATGCTATGGACTCAGGCCGAGAAATCCTTGACTCTGGCACTGGGGAGGCAACATCCAGGAATCTCGTTCTTATCCACCACACCCCCTTTCTGTTCCCCTAACCCAGGGGTCGGCAACCCGTGGCTCTGGAGCCACATGCGTCTCTTTCATCTCTGTGCTGCGGCTCCCCGTGGTTTGTTAGTTTTTGAAATGTAATTCGAAATTTGAAGATTATGGTGATCTTGTACAATCTAAATAAACGTTGTGGAGACTCCATTTCCTTGCACATCCGAACCGGCTCACAATTAGCCACCGTTCCGGCTAAGGGAGATAGCCTACGGGGGTTTGTGAGTACGTGTCTTTTGGAGCATCTGCGCCCACGGGGACGGGTTTAGGGAGGCTTTAAAGCAGGGCTGTTTAGTTCGAATAAAGTTATCTTTGACTGCAGTGTCTTTATTTTAGCGCTGCGTGTAGCACACTGCTACAACGTGTTTTTTATCGCTATTAATATACATCACCACTGCCAATGCCTGACACCCGCCAGTGCGCGCTTTCTTTTAATTCTTCGATCCAAGGTAGGCTAACTATGGAGTAACCTTCAACCCAACGTCTTTTTTTCGGAGTTCAAAATGTTTTGGTTGCATGCAGAAATGTAATTTCGTTTTCTCTGCAGGAGTTCATCAATTTCATAAATGCAACACATTATAGTTTGTTTATACATAGCATAAAGGCAAAAAAACTGTTGTATGCAGTGTTATTTCATTTTGTAGCTCCCAGTGTTTTCTTTTCTGTGGGAAATGGGTCCATATTGGCTCTTTCAGTGGTAAACGTTGCCGACCCCTGCCCTAACCCATGAATCCCCTTTCACTATAGGTTGCCTCCACCCCCCCCGCCAAGGGTGAAACTTTTTAAGTTTAAATATTTGTGGAAATCACTGTTGGAAACGTACATATAACTGTGAATGGGACTTGATATGTTAGGAAGTGGAATTTCAGATCTGCTCATGTTCATGAATATTGGAAAACAGTGGCTAACTGGGAGACCAATGTAAAAGTTGTTGGGGGTAATAAGAGTAGGTGTGAGGACTTCAGCAGCAAGTGGGTTGTTTTAATGGATCTATTACCCAGGTGGAGGCAGTTGGCCTTCTTCACTACGTGGTAGCTGATGCTCAGCTCGGTGACATATAGGACGTGGTTCTGAAGAGTTTAGTTCGGTGCTGAGAAACTGAATAAAAGGCTGCAGCTTGCGTGACTGACGATGTAATCAATCTCAAGCTGGTTTCAGAAGAAGCACGTTACAGATATCCACTCAGTTTACAAGGGCAATGCTGATCTTACCAATCTCCCATTAATGTACTTCTCCACCGTACTCCCACTCTGATTTCTCTGTTCTCTGTCTCCCCCGGCCTCTCGCATTGCTCCAACCATGCCCAGCGTAAGCTGGAGGAAGAGTGCCTCATATTCTCATGAAGTATGCTACGACTCCCAGGTCCATTTAATAATTTCAGGTAAGTTCCCCATTTTCAACACAGATGTGACTGAGCACTCTTTCAGTTTGTTAGGTTTAAAAATGGTTTGTTTCATTTTGTTCCAACTGCTAGCTTTTAAAATGATTGCTATATTGACAATGTGGTCTGAAGCCTATCAGCAATATTTCATCTGTTCTCTGTGCATCCCCCTCTCTGCAACTTAAAGCAATCTTGCCTTTCACATTTCCACTTCTGAAACATGAACTCTAGACTACTTCCAGCGCCCTCTGTATTTTTTTCAGATTTTAGCATCTGTAATATTTTGCTGCAATGGCCGTAAGTTATCTTACTTGTACTTGCATTAATAGGTAAATTCTTCACTGACAATAAATAAATCATTCTTACAACAAAATGTTTCAGAGGCTTCAAAGGTACATTTAATGTTAGAGAAATATATGCAATATACATCCTGAAATGCCTTTTCTTTACAACCATCCACGAAAACAGAAGAGTGCTCCCAAAGAATGAACAACAGTCAAATATTAGAACCCCAAGTTGCCCCCAGCTCCCCCCTCCCATGCATAAGCATCAGCAAGCAACAATCTCCCTTCCCCTCACTGGCAAAAAAAAAAGTATTGGCACCCACCACCGAGCACTCAAGCATGAGCAAAGCAGCAGCAAAGACACAGACTTGCAGTACCCCAAAGACTTGGTGTTTCAGCCGGTATTCGACATACCACAGACTCTCTCTCTCTCTCTCCCTGATAAGGGAGAAAGAGGTGTCTCCATTTTCACAGCGAGCGGGCAGACACTTGCACAAAACTAGAACAATAATGAAACCAAAGACGAACTATATTTTCATGATCTTGTTCCTCGTTACTTCCAAAGGTAGAACAGGAGCCAGTATCTATATTGGCCAGTACATAAGGTTTCTGTTGTCGCCTGGTTCCAAAGCCTCTGGTCTGATTTGGGAGGGTTGGAGAATAGAGAAATTACTGAGGACCATCAGTACATTGATGGAGAAGACCAGCAGTGTAGATAGAGTTCTCTATGGACTCTGTCCAGACTTGTTGCTGCTTCATTACAGCAGTCAGCATAATTGAAGACCCCACCCACCCCGGATGTTCCCTCCTCTCCATCAGGCCGAAGATACACACGCCTGAAAGCATGCATCACCAGGCTCAAGGAGAGCTTCTATCCGAAGGACAGACTCTTGAATGGGCCTCTTGTATGATAAGAGGGGCCCTTGGCCTCACCGTCTACCTCGTTATCATCTGGCACTTAATCATTTATTTGCACTGCACATTTTCAGTAGCTTTTACACATTACTCTGCATTGTTATTGCTTTACCTCATTCTAGTTCAATGCTTGGTGTAATGACTTGATCTATATAAACAGTATGGAAGACAAGCTTTACATTGGATCTTGCTACATGTGTCAATATTAAACCAAACCCAGCGTCAATGCATTGTTGGACAGAGTAGGCAGCAGAAACCAGAAACTGCAACACACAAGGCAAAGAAGAGGCAAAAGGTTGCTGCAAGGATCAAAAGCTCCAAAGCGTCCTATCAGGTGCTCATAGATCAGGAGTTGTTAGGCGACAGTATTGTTTTGCTGCTGGGTGGGGTAGAGATACAACTTCAGATCCGATTCACATTTATCTCATGTACATCAAAACACGCAGTGAAATGTGCTGTTGGTGTTAACAACCAACACAGCCCAAAGCTGTGCTGTGGGCAGTCGGCAAATGTCAGCACACATTCTGGCACCAGCACAGCATAGCTACAACGTTCAGCAGAGCAAAGCAACAACAACAACAAGGACGTACAGTATATAGTTTGATTACCTTGCTGACCTCCCAGCTTATGACACAGTGGTGTAAAGATTTCATCCCAGCACAATTCAATGATACTTTCCTCAGACCAAGTTCAACTGCAATAATAAACACCAGACATTCTGCAGTTGCTGGAAATCCAAAGGAGGACAAACAAAATGCTGGAGGAACTCGGCAGGTTAGGCAGCATCTATAGAAATGAACAGTCAACAGTTCAGGCTGAGACCCTTCTTCAAAACTGGAAAGGAAGACACCAGATCAAAGAAGTGGGAGGAGGGGAAGAAGCATTACTAGAAGGTGATAAGTGAAACCAGGCAGGTGGGAAAGGTAAAGGGCCGAAGATGAAGGAGTCTGATAGGAGAGGAGAGTGGACCATAGGAGAAAGGGAAGGAGGAAGGACATCGGGGCAGGTGATAGGCAGGTGAGAAGATGTAAGAGGCTAGAATGAGGAATAGAAGTGGCAAGGGGGAGGACATTTTTTTTTACCAGAAGGAGAAATCAATATTCATGCCTTAAGATTGGAGGCTATCCAGAAGGAATGCAAGTGTTGCTTCTCCACTCTGAAGGTGGCCTCATCATGGCACAAGAGGCCATAGACTGAAGTGAGGGAATAGGAATTGGAATTAAAATACTGAGCCACTGAGATGCTCCACTTTTGGCAGATGGAGCAGAGGTGCTGGATAATGCGGTGTTGCCTCATCTGAAAGGAAAATTTGGGTCCCTGAAGAGAGGTGAGGGCAGAGGTGAATGGATAGGTGTGGCATTTCGGCTGTTTGCAAGATTAAGTGCTGGGAGGGAGATTAGTGGGGAGGGGCAAATGGACTAGGGAATACGAAGGGAGCAAACCCTGAAGAACAGAGAGTTGGGAGGAGGTGAAGATCTGTTTAGTGGTATGGAGATGGAGGAAGTTGCAGAAAATGACGTTTTGGATGCAGGAGCTTATGTGGTGGTAGGTAAGGACAAGAGGAACTCTATCACTATTAAGGAGTCGGGAAGATGGGGTGGGCACAGATGTTCTGGAAATGGAGGAGATACGGTTGAGTGCAGCATCAACAGTGGAGGAAGGTAGACCCTGTCCTTTGAAGAAGGAGGACACCTCTGATGTCCTGGAAAGGAAAACTTCATTCTGAGAATAGATGTGACAGAGGCAAAGGAATTGAGAAAAGTGAGTAGTATTTTTACAGGAGACAGGGTGGGAAGAGGTATAGTCAAGTTAGCAAATCGGTAGGTTTATAAAAGAGGTCAGTCTACAGTTTGTCTCCAGAGAGACTGAGAAAGGGGTGTCAGAAATGGACCAAGTGAATTTTTATTGTATGGCACCCGCAGTATTATAAAATGAATGCAATGATCTCACGTACCACAACACAGATATCACAATGGTGACTGTAAACATTAATCTTCAGTTTGAATTTTCCAAGTGATGCATAACATACCAGAAACGGTCATTATCCTGTTTCTGTGGGAAAATTTGTGGAGACTGATCCCTGGGATTATCATTCCTCTTATGCTTGTACCTTTTCCAATGGATGCAGGAATGGATTTAATGCAAAATTGAGAGAGAGAGAGAGCGAGAGAGAGAGAGAGCAAAAGAAAGGACAGTCTTACCTAATTTCAGGTTGATCAGAAAGCTTTCCTACCAACTGACTGGGACTGATAACTGTGAGAGCATCAGTAATTTTAATCCCCATCCTAGGGACCACTTGGACCCATGCAATATTCTGATAAAATCCTTTTCTCGATTGATGTTGATTAAACATATGTCATCTCTCTGTCATGCATGCATGTGGGTAAATCCCTGAAGAGTGCAAAACTGTCAGAAATCCTACTGCTGTGTGCAGTGCAGGTTTGATTTGGGTCAATCAGCAGCTCCAGAGCTGAACTGATCTGACTGGTGATGGCCTCAGATAGAATCTTGTAATCCACACGAAGCAGTTAGATGCTATATTGATCTGTGATACATTTCCAATAGGTCTGAGCCAATCCAAAACTGCAGAGCCAAGAACAAGCTGGCAGACTGTTACTCGCAGGAATTTTACTTGCCTTGAAGGCACGTACTGATATTGTCAGTTCATGTACAGTTAATGGGTGGTCCAGATTCTTCTCGTCATTGTCATCTAAACTGTGAGCTAGGGGACTGAGAATTCTGGGAGACTGTATGGGCTGGGGTCTTCATATCGTACAACCTGGGATAGAAGTTATGTCCTTAGTATGTCTTGCTACAAAAAGGTTATTAACTCATTTCTATACCATAAGGATTATGATAAAATGCATCATCAGCTCCAGCTACAAGCAAAAAAGACAGAATATTATTTAAGTTAAAATCAACTCCCTTGTCTAGCGTGCAGTATGTAATAGGATTGAATGAGAATCTACTCTTAACTTAAATTGTGTTTTCAGCATTATTTTCCAATATTCTTTTTTAATCCTTTCTATGATATTACTAGTGTTGCCAGACGCACTTTATTTGAAAAGTTCAAATCAAAGCAAAACTCGAGAGACTTGGAAAGGAATAAACCTTTTATTCATGAGGTTATTGGTGCAATTGTGCAGGCAGGATTTAATTTAAATTTTAAATTATACTGATAGACCTCTGGATTGCTTATGCTGCCAAGATATTATGGAAATCCAGGCAATACAGAGATCATCTGCTTAAATCGCGTTCCTTTTCTCCCTATGGTTCTGATGGATTTTATCAGTTTTGCTGGGACTTAAAATGCGTTTCATTTGGTCTATTCTTTCTGATCAAAGATTGGCCTTTGATCTCCACTACCATATTGATTTTAGACACAGAATCACTTTAGGATGAGGAAGGTTAAATTATTCCGAGAGCATTAGGTTTTAAATACATTCATTGTCTTCAGTTCTAGCCTCAGAATGAATAATGTGGCATTTTTTTTCCATTCTCTAAGTGTATTGCAATTTGACAGCTGAGATTAAACACAAATATTAAAATTTGGATGTTTGAAAATAAAAAAAGACTCGTCACTCTGTGAAAACCTTTGATTAAACACTGTAAATTCTGTTTTCCATTCAATTTAAAAAGTTTAGTGGAGCCAGCCCTGTGACAATATTTAAAAAACTGGAGCTTTAAATATTTGCTTGCTGTTTGCTTCCCCTTGTACTCCTGAAGACAAGTATGATGACTTTTCTTCTGTGCTGGTCATTTTTCTGGTATTTCATCCCTAACATCTTTCTCTGTATTTTGATCTGTATCCAGGAAAGCATTTAAGTTTGTGACATATCCTGGCCAGAGTTGGCTTTGGTTTCAGCCAATCGCCAAGCAATTAGTGTTTAAGCAGAGTGATAAATAGGTATCAGGAGTAGGACAAACAAAATGTATCCTTCCAATAGATACTGCCCGACCTGCTGAATTCCTCTAGCATTTTGTGTGTGTTACTCTGGATTTCCAGCAACTGCAGACTCTCATGTGTTTATAATAAGGATCAGGAGCAAGTATCAGGTGGCTGGGTGGAAATAGGTCTCTACCAAAGGAGGTATAAGGCACTCCTTCCCTCCGCTAGCCTACAGATCATTGTTGGGAAACGTATAGCAGCTGCTTAGTCTCCCTGAACAGGTCATGTGAAGCAATGGGAGCAGGTGGTGGACAGTCGTAGAGCAGCTGGTGCATAGCACATGTCCTGGTTATGCAACCAATGACACCAGGCAGACAATCTTTGAAGAGTATGGATGATGATTGGGGTCACCCGTCTTGTAAAGACACTACAATGTCAAAGGCAATGGCAAACCACTTCTGAAGAAAAAAATTGCCAAGAATAATTATGGTCAAAAACCATGATCACATAAGTCATACAACACAGCATATAATGATAATGCCAAACAGGAGCAAGAATCCATATAGACTTTCCAACCTGAGGCATATCAAGATCAAATTTAAATGCCTTTCCTTCAGTTTGATATAAATCAACTATATCAGCAAAGAAAGGAAACTAAACTTGGGGTCTTCTGACTCTGATTCCACAGCGGTTGACTTAAAATGGGTCATTAGGGGAACTGAGTAAATTTAATCATTGATTGGGCACATTGTTGCAATCCTTAGCTCTGAATATGAAAGGCACTTCAGCGAAGCAAAGCTCTGCCAAATTAATGAATTTAAACCTTTTAAAATCTGCATTGTTTGTTTCACTGAGTATCATTATATGTGTTGTCTCTGCATATAAGTATTGCTTACTTCCATTATAGTTTAATTATTCATTTGGACATTCCAGCAAGTGTCACTTTGAAGCGAGTTATCTAAGATATCAATCAGCAGCTAATTAAAATTGTGAATTTGTCAATTGAGGGATTTGCTTGTTTCACTTTTATCCTCAGTTCTCTAGTTTTTGGAATTGTGTTTCAGTTTTTTATCTACCTCTTTGCATCTTTCTTTCTGTACTTCTACGTTTCGTTATCTCTGGGGTTTAATTTTCTCTGCATTCCCAATGAAAGAGAGGGTTCCTAGCCCATGTACGGTATCATACTACTCTGTCTCATTCTTCAGTGTGATACCTCAATCTCATTATTTTTAGCTCGCCTGCTTATGTGAGTACCTAATTTCTCTCCGCACTATTTTTTTTCAGACAGTAAAAGCAAATTAATGCCGGCATTAAAATAAATGGGAAATAAAACTGGGTAGGCTTTCTTTCAGACCAGGCAAATGTCACAGGCAATTGTTGTATGTTGCATTTGCAAAATAATTAGACAAATGTAAGGCAAGTTTATGATTCTGAACATTGTTTTTCATGATTTAGGAAGCAGAGTGACCTCTTTATTAGGTACCTCTTGAGCATGTGTTCATGGTCTCTGCTGCTGTATCCTATACAGGCTGGTATTTATGTATTTATGCACATTTTATTCCATGTCTGTACTTTCACTTCTAACCATATAACAAACCATATAACAATCACAGCACGGAAACAGACCATCTCGGCCCTCCTAGTCCGTGCCGAACTCTTAATCTCACCTAGTCCCACCTACCCGCACTCAGCCCATAACCCTCCACTCCTTTCCTGTCCGTATACCTATCCAATTTTACCTTAAATGTCACAACTGAACTGGCCTCTACTACTTCTACAGGAAGCTCATTCCACACAGCTATTACTCTCTGAGTAAAGAAATACCCCCTCGTGTTTCCCTTAAACTTCTGCCCCCTAACTCTCAAATCATGTCCTCTCGTTTGAATCTCCCCTACTCTCAATGAAAACAGCCTATTCATGTCAACTCTATCTATCCCTCTCAAAATTTTAAATACCTCGATCAAATCCCCCCTCAACCTTCTACACTCCAATGAATAGAGACCTAACTTGTTCAACCTTTCTCTGTAACTTAAGTGCTGAAACCCAGGTAACATCCTAGTAAATCGCCTCTGCACTCTCTCTAATTTATTGATATCTTTCCTATAATTTGGTGACCAGAACTGTACACAATATTCCAAATTTGGCCTTACCAATGCCTTGTACAATTTTAACATTACATCCCAACTTCTGTACTCAATGCTCTGATTTATAAAGGCCAGCGTTCTAAAAACCTTCTTCACCACCCTATCTACATGAGACTCCACCTTCAGGGAACTATGCACTGTTATTCCTAGATCTCTCTGTTCCACTGCATTCCTCAATGCCCTACCATTTACCCTGTATGTTCTATTTGGATTATTCCTGCCAAAATGTAGAACCTCACACTTCTCAGCATTAAACTCCATCTGCCAATGTTCAACCTATTCTTCTAACCGGCATAAATCTCCCTGCAAGCTTTGAAAACCTTTATTTTTAATAGAATTCTTTATTCTTCATAATTGTTGAACGTTTTTTGTTGCATGTTGCATCAACACACCGCAGCAAATTCCTAATGTGTGATGAATGAAGTTGATCCTTCATCCTTGCTGAAAATAAATAACTGATTTCATACACATCTTCCTCCTTTGCACCCCTCCATAATTCTCCATTCTTTCAGCACCCTCTTCCTCAGTCTCCCCATCTCATTTCCCTTTCTTTGACTGTATCTCCTTGTTCATCTTCGTCACCCCATTTCCCTTCCACTCCTGCTTAATTTTGCCATCCTAGCCTTCTCGACATCTGCATGCCAGCCACAAGCTCTTTTTCTGTCTCCTCCATCTTTCCCTTGCTCCCATCTCTCCATCTCTCTGTCTGCCTACCTGTCCAGCTCTCTCTGTCTATCTCCATCTGTATGTTTCTTCCTCTCACCCGTGAAAATCCGAACACAACTTAAACACTTGGGCTGATGCTGAAGTCAGTTGCAAATCAATATCTGAAATGTGATGTGTACATGAGACCTATAAAAAATATACCACAATCAATCAATACTTCTGAAGAATTAATGGTTGTATATTTACACAAAACATTTTTCCATTGACAAATGACCTCATATTGTTTTCTAATATGATCCTCTGATTGGTCACATTTCCTCTCTGACTGACAGCACCACTCTGAGTGCAGTTCACTACCAGCTTCTGATTGAGTTGTACACGTAGCCACTTGGTCAAAACTGATAACTCTTTTCATTTCAAAGTCTGTGGACTCAAATTCAGACGGCAACAGGTTAAAAAGTTGTGACGAATGTTAAAGGCGTTACTAGTTAACAGTTGCTGGTCAGACCACAACAAGAATTAACTTCCCCTTCTTCCAACGGCCCTGTGGGATACCTCCATTGACAAAGATAGATTATACCTTTCCATTCAATTACAGCATCTGTTTCCGAGAGTCATAGAGTTACGCAGTATGGAAACTGGCCTTTGGCCCAACACATTCATAAAGTCAAAGGTATCTTCTGGAGATGGAGCCATTTACCTGCATTTGGCCAATAACCAGTAAATCTTTTTTGTCTAAATGCTACTTAAACACTGTAATTATACTACTTCCTCTGACAGCTTGTTTCACATACCCACTGCCATATGTGTGAAAAATTTACCCTTTAAGTCCTTCTCATCTCACCTTAACCCTACACCATCTCATTTTAGATTCCCAGTTATCCTGGGAAAAAGACTGTAAACTAATGCCTATGTTGATATTGTATACTTCACTGAAGTCACCCCTCAGCCTCCATGGCTCTAGGGAAAACGGTCCCAACCTGTACTGTCTTTCCTCATAACTCAAGCCCTCCAGTTCCTGTGAATTGCTTCTGAACTTTGTCTAGTATAATCACATCCTCCCTTTAGTAGAGCAAGCAGAAAAGCATATAATATTCCAAGCACAGTCTCACCAGCATCCTATATATTGATAACATAACTTCCCCATTGTTGTATAACAAGCATAAAGGGAATCAGAACCAGAATCGGGTTTAATATCACTGGCAAATGTCATGAAATTTGTTAACATTGTGGCAGCAGTACAATGCATTACATGATAATAGAGGGGAAAAAAAAGAAACCTGTGAATTACAGTAGGTATATATAGGTTAAATAAGTGGTGCAAAAATAGGAAATTAAAAAGTGTGAGGTAGTGTTAATGGGTCTATGTTCATTCAGAAATTGTATGGGAGAGGGGAAGAAGCTGTTCCTGAATCATTGAGTGTGTGCCTTCAGGCTTCTGTTCCTTCTACCTGCTGGTAGAAATGAGAAGAGGGCATGTCCTGGGTGGTGGAGGTCTTTACTGATGGATGCCCCCTTTCTGAGGCACTGCTCCTTGAAGATGCCCTGGATAGTAAGGAGGCTAGTGCCCATGATGGAACTAACGAATTCTACAATCCTGTGCAGTAGCTCCCCCACACCAGATGGTGATACCAGTTAGAATGCTCTCCACAGTACATCTGAAGAGATTTGTGTCTTTGATGACGTACCAAGTCTCCTCAAACTCGTAGTGAAATATAGTTGCTGTCTTCTTTATAGCTGCATCAATATGCTGGTTCCAGGTTAGGTTTTCGGAGATAATGATACCCAGGAACTTGAAATCGCTCTCTCTCTCCACTTCTGATCCCTCTATGACAACTGGTGTGTGGTCCTTTGTCTCACTCTTTCTGAAGTCCACAATCAGTTCTTAGGTCTTACTGAGGTTGAGTGCAAGGTTCTTGCTGTGACACCACTCAATTAGCTGGTGTAACTCACTCCTGTACTCCCTCTCATCACCATCTGATCACTGTCACTAGCACTCCCCTCTTTTCCCTCTTTCCCTTCTGCACCATGGACCTATGCTTAGTGCCAGTATCGCGGTCACCGTGGTGTTCCCTGAGAGGTCATCCCTCATGACAGTATCCAAAGGGGTATACTTATCATTGAGAGGAATGGTCACAGGGTGCTTTGCGCTATTTCCACTTCTCCTGCCAGTCACCCATCTGGCCGCCTCCTGCAGCTTCGGAGTGACAACTTCCCTGTAACTCCGATCGATCATCTCCTCACTCTCCCGTTCAAGCCAAAGCTCATCCAGCTGCTGCTCCAGATCCCCAACACGGTCTTCAAGGTGCTGCAGCTGGATGTACTTCATGTAGATGCAGTTCCCTAGGACGCTCTGGGTCTCCCAAGACTCCAATATCTGGCATGAAGAACACACAACAGCCATCTACTGCACTGGATACAGTAAGAGAAAGAAAAAAAAATGTAACGTTAATGGAAGCTTACCCATAGCCAACACCTCTTTTGAGCCAAAGCCTGGGACTCCTGCTCTCACCACTGGCCTTCTCCCAGCAAGGTTCGCTCCACTTGTCCCTTCTGTACTTTCAAGCAAGTGTCCCCAACCTGTGAGAAACCTCACGGCCATGGCCTGCTCCTGCCACTGTCTTTCGTTCTGATACCTTCAGCTGCCGTACCACACAATGATGCATCCAGACAGGACACTCTCGATGGTGCTCTTGTAGGAAGTTGTTAGAAGGGGGAGGGGTAGGGAGTCGCCATGAATAAAAAAAAAAGTTGATGAAATTCTTTTGGTAAAATAATTTTCAAGTGGAGTAGAGGCAGATTCTGAAATGTGAGATGACAATTTTATTTGAAGTGGTGAGTTGGAGGCTGACAAGTACATGGAAACAGGTTAGAGAATTTTGAGATGCATTGTGAAATAAGAATATTGTTAAGTCTGAATGACCAGCACTGAAGTAACGAGGAGTGACTTCTATCCAGTAACGTAGTGTGTTATGTATGTTATAACAAGAATGTTATGATAAGTAAAGCATGGACGTGTATAGCTAAAGATTATTTTCCTCAGAAGCTTAAGAATTATAAACCATCTTATGTCCCTGGAGACTGCTTCCTGCCACTATGCATTTCTCTGCCGTTGGTATCAGTTCCAAGTTGGAAATTGATCATGATGTGCTGAATTAAAATTTCACTTTGTTAGTTTGCTGCCTGCCTGGCTCTCACTGACCACTTTTGTCACTCCGTCCACCCTGTCCCACCCTTCCACTCAATAAATTGAAAATGGGCTTCTATCTGTGTGGATTTTTTCAGTGTCTTGATTTGGAAACTATTAATTATAGTAATGGACTCCCTCAAATCATCAAATATTCAGCTGGCAAAAAAATTTAAACAAAACTGTGCAACTTAATTATCTCAAACTGCATGCTATGAATTCTAATCAGTTTCTATAATGGATGGTAACGGAAAACATTGCCTTCAGTACAAACCCAGAAATTAATAAAAAATCATTGAACAGCATGTTGCTCTGTTTCCTGACATCCTGATAGACTCTCAAAAGTAAAAAAATAAACAAAGTGACTCAAAATTATTTTAATATATTTCCATTGTAGTTGTGGCTAAGCAAAAAAAAATTGATGCCTTGAACATCCTTTCCCCCGCAAAATAGAAGACAGACTCCAGAACAAGTCAGTCATGTGAATGGTTTGACAAGAGTTATCCTTTCAATGTATGACACTTAGCCTTGTCCTGCTGAATGAAAAAGACTTTTTGAAGTCAGAAATAGCAGCACACGCCAGCCATTACCTTCTCCACTCCCTACCCCTGCCCCCACCCACCATCCTGCTTTGTTCATTGCTTTCAGCTGTGTGGGAGAGAATTTCAAATGGTTATATGAACAATTAAAGGTCTGAAAAATAACATTTAGCCATTTGTCATTTCTGAGGAATTATGAATGATCAAATTGATACAGATTATAATAAGACATGATGTCACACTTTGTGATTAGGGCGATATCGCAGCAGTCAAAAGGTTTTGCGATGTGCATTTCTCAGGCTTTCAGTGATAAGACTTGACAGCTGTAATGAGCTACAGAGCTGGCTGGCCAAGTCTGAGCATCAGAAGATTTCTTCTCTGTTCTCTCACTGTGACAAAGACAATTAGGCAAATAGCAGAGTGAAAGAGATGGAAGGATCATCATTTCCTTTTGGATGTCAACAATTCCATTATACCTCGCAGCACAGAGACTTCTTCCACCAAGCTTGTTAAAAAGTACAATTCTTTAAACTAAGAATAGTGAAGATCATTACATATGTTGACTCAGCTGTATAGAATTTCTTTATTTTTGTTAAAGAGTAATCTGAAAAAAAAAGAATTATTCATATTTGGTGGCTTGATGGAGTCTCCCAGCTGCAGATTCAAATTGAAAACCAACTTCCTGTTGGCATTCAACCATAACTACAATTAATTGGTGAAGCTACTGGACATTTGGCTTTATGGCTCGGCCAGGTATTTCCTATAGGTCAGAAGTGGTGGGGCAGTGGGACGGGTGACTCTGAAGGTTTCTCAAAGTTTAATTGCTTCCAGAAATAACAGAATTGAAAAAAAAAATTGACAGAGGGCTCACAGTTTGGTACCATGTTGGACAGGAACAGTTGCTATTAGAAACGGCTTAAGTTGTGTTAAATCAAGATCAGAATTATTCCCCAAACAGACAATGTCACCTTCATATAGAAAATGAACCTAAAACATAATTAGAAAATCTGGAAATTATTTAATCATCATTACATTTTATAGATTTTTGAAAGGGAATACTGTACAGTTATTCTGTACTTTTGAAACCTGACAAACTTAGTTGTCTTTCTGCTTCTGGTGCTATTGCCTGAAGTTTGCATTTTGATGATCCCCCTTCCCATAACATGATGCATTTGTCGGTGCTCTCAAATGATTTTAGAGATTAGTATACAATCATATTCTGTACACGCTTCAGCACAGCAGGCGGCCTGAGGGAGGGTTTTCAATAAAACGCAGTCACCAGTAACTTGAAGCAATCCGACAGACCTTTAAACATCTGCATTGTTGCCTGAAAGGCATGGTTAAGATTTTGAGTTGTCACATTCCTTCACAGTGAAGGGTTTTCTTTTGTTCACGGGTGTTGTACTAGAATTTAAGCTAGTTGAAGAAAGGGAAAGGAGATCTGTGCTCTTCAGTGTTGAAAGACATTCTCCACAGTGAAGGCCAGGACAGGAAAGCAGGAGCAAGTAGCTGAAGTGGTGAAATGAACATAATTCCAAAATAAATATCCAGTATACGAAATGTATTGTGCATGTACTCAGATAGCACCAAAAACATGGAAAATGGTCAAAAATCCCTTAAAAGGATCGTGGCATTCTGCCTTCAGCTTCCCACATATAAAGGGCACAGAGTAGTTCCTATCTGGAGTTGCCACATCGGTAAAGTTATTGGAACTCATCCTGAGATGGCTACAATACAGTGACAGAAGTGACTACTTCAGAAGTGAGTAAACATCGGGTGAAGTTAGACATTCACCTTCTCTTCTGGCCTCCCACAGTCAATCTGTGAGTCAGCTCCTAGGCCACAAAGTGAAGTGATCTAAACAAAGAGGCTGTAATCTGTGTAGGCATCTCCAGAGAGCATTGTAACATTGTGCTGACCATTGGACAGGAAGACAGGAAAGCTGCAAGTGGATTACATCAGCCTTTCACTTACTTTTCATTTCTGATGCCAGAGAGATGCCCTCTTATTTCTCTCGGAGTCAACAACAGCGGTTACATATACTGTAGGTCCAGATTTTACCAGCGGTGGAGGAAACGAGCTGCCTGTGATTGATGTGAGGATGTTGGACAGACGTTTGCCAGATGAAATTGTATCTTATACAGAAGTGTTATGGTCAATTTCCTCAGGAGTATAAATTCAGCCAAAGTGATTGTCAGCACGATATATCCTGAGTAAAATCACTTTTATGGCCAATGACTTTAAAAATCTGCTTCTCTCCTGGCCTTGTAGTGTGGTATCTGGAATCCCTAAATGGACTGGCTTGACCCTACATCTGACTCTAGATCAAACGCAACGCCTTACAGCTTCATTCTGAAATGCCCTACCAAATCTATCAAGGGCAATTATTAAATGACAATCCTGACAGAGAAATCCACGTCTTTTATTTTTGCATTTCAGAATTGTATAAATTGAACTGAATAATGAAACTTCAGCATTTCTGAATCATTGAAGCACTGGCTGCCTGATCCTTATGTGAATGGTTCCTTAAGGTTGATACAGCCAGGGGTGGTAGTGGGGATAAGCTCCCACTACCTATTAAAGTTCCCAACAGCATCCACTCAAATAGTCTCTGACAACCAGGTCTAGCTCCCGGCCTTCACATATGGCTTAGCTACTAAGCCCAGTGGAACTGTTTCTACTGACAGGAGAAGGGGCAAAGGCAGGTTACTGGTGCCTTAAAATCAGTCGCTTTGAGCAGAAGGGGCTCATTAGCCATGGTTGGCAGCTCATCTAGGAGAAGAGAAACTGTGATCTCAGACCTGGGCTGTCTTGCAGTTATACGCACTCATAGTAAAGGCTTTGGGAGTAAACCGCCAAAAAAAAATGCAGGCAGTCCTTCGTTGAGTTCACCGCTGCGACGCCATTGGAGCCAAACTTCATCGGTCTCTACCCTTCCTTTGGATTCATCAGGCGCATGTTAGGATCCAACAGGGTAGGAGGGAATGGGGAGGCTTGGACAATATTCCACACAAGCATCATCCATGGTCGACCCCAACCAATGGACGGCCTCGGTTCCATTCTCCAGTATTCCTGCGTTCATTTATGGATTTGTACTGGAATCCTCTGGGTCAGTGTTTATGCTCTGCTGGGGTTATTTTCACACTCAAAGCTTGTTTTTCTAATTGCCCTCTTTCCATAATGGTTGACTTAAGAATAAATCATTTTTGGTGTCTGAAAAACATTCTCCACATTTAAGTAATCTTAGTAAGGACAATTCTCTCATAATGTAAGTGTTGCCTGGAAAGTGTGTATTGAAGTAGTTTCAGCTACAAGCGGATGAGGAAAATTTCTGTTTCACTCATTTTGGGCGCCACAGTGTTCTAATGGAGCTGGGTGGCTAAATAGGCTCCGTATACTCAGAGAAAACCTGTAGAAATAATAAAACAGCTGATGCAGTTTATTCTAAGTAGAAATTAAGCTGTTCTTCCAGATGAACAGCTAGTAACTTGTTTTAAGACCATAAGACAATAGGAGCAGAATTAGTCTATTCGGCCCATCAAGTCTGTTCTGCCATTCCATTATGGCTGATTTATTAGACTTCTCAACCCTATTTTGAACCCATGTGTGGAGAGCAAATGGTAACAAACCTAGTGCCAACAAAGGTTTGATAATTGCCGTCAGTGTTAAAACAGCGTTGTGATTCAACCAATGCTGCTTGTAAAAGTCACTCAAGAAGGAAGAACTTCAAATGCAAGGTTCATTGTTGGATTTCCCTGTATAATTCTGTATTCAGGGAAATGATTACACATGAATGTGAAGTGTCGGCATAGATGTGAAGTTCCCTATTGTTAGGATCCAGCAGTGTAGGAGGGAACAAGGAGGTTTTGACAATATTCCCCACAAGCAGCATGTTGTTTGTGCAGAGGGAGTCTTCGGGAATGTCCCGAGCTGTAGCCAGACGCTCTTGGTCAGAAGTTTCCAAGGACCCAAGAACAGCTGGCCTAAGACAATCTAAAAATGCCTGTACCCACTTTGGCTGCTCAAATGAGCTGATGGAAAAGTGGATGAAGTGTTCTCTCCTTAAGCATGAAGTCTGGATAATCTCCTGAACACAGCGGTGAACAGCAAACTGTGACAAGTGACAGAGATCAATGGGAATAATTTACAATGATCTTGTGACAAGAATGTTAAGAGTGATTCTGACTCTAATCCATGAGCAAAGCAGTCATGGAGTAAATGAAAGGTTTTGAGTTTGTGTAAGGACAAGGAATGAAGTTTGAGTGTAAGTTCTTGAAATGACACATCTTTAGGGGAAAATAAGATTCTGTAGGTAAACAAGACTGTCAAAATTATCAGACAAGCGAGAATCTTGCTGTAGAAGAATTGTGTGTGTTCCTAGTGTTGACATCATTTGGGGGATGATGCACCATCAATAACTCTCGGAGACATGAGGCGAGATATAGGTTTTTATTCGCTGGAAGGGAGCAGTCAGCAGCAAGAGATCCCTGCACAACATCCTGGAGACTGAGGGAGGAGCAGTGCCTCCAATCGCCTTTATACAGGGGTCTGTGGGAGGAGCCACAGGAGCAGCCAGCGGGGGGGCGTGTCCAGACAGGTATATGTAGTTCACCACAGGGAGTTATCTGCTGGGAAAAAAGTGCCAGGGAGAATGAAAATTCTATCAAAAAAGGGATGGTCAAATATCCAGATAGGCACTACAACATGAGAAATCGGTGGAAAAGTGTTTTTATCTTAGTTAAGACAGATTGCAATTTGATATTGAAGCTGTGAGATTCCCTGCAGAAGTGGTCATCCTTTGTAATTTTCTGACCCTGCAAATAGAGCTTTTACTATAACTGTATGTGCAGCCATCTTACCTCTGTTGGAGTCTAACGTTCCAAGCATCTTCTTACTGTAAAGGGAATGGAAGAACAGCCACAAGGGTATCCCTATTTGGAATTTACTGATTTGGAAAATAAGTGAAAGGAGAAGCTTAAAAGAGGCATGTGTGAATCTAGCTGTTCCTGTAACTCAGCATCTGAAATGATGTTGCTGATTAGAGGCGGATAAAGCCCCCAATACTGAGAAAAATGCATCAGATTCGAAGACATTATGTACTTCTTGCACTTGCTGAGTCAGAAACTGCTGTTGTCAGAGAACTGGGTCAGGAATGAACTGTGCAGAGTAGAGCAGGCAGGAGGTGAGACTTTTATTTTGCAGTAGCTAATAACACAGCCATTGCCATTACAAGCATTTTTGCTTGAGAGAAATTTTCTGGCTAAAATCAAAGCACATTTCACCACTGTATCAATTCTTCCCTGGGCCTTCAAACAACTACCACCCCGCCCCCCCCCCCCCCCCATTTGAGACTGCTTATCTGAAATTAAATCATGACTAAGCTGGCATTTTCTCCAATGTTAATGAATCTACACTGCGAAGACTCCATAATAAGACCATAAGAAGCAGGAACTTAATTGAGCCATTTGACCCATCATGTCTGCTCCCCCATTCAATCAAGTCTGATTTATTAGCCCTCTCATCGCCATCCTCCTAACAGCACTCCCTGCAAATGTTTTCAATAGTGGGAAGGGCTTTACCTGTGATGGACTGCGTTGTATCCAATACTTTCTGTAGGTTTTTCCATTCGAGGGCATTAGTACATCTCTTGAAGTTTGACAAAGTTTTAGATGATATACTGAATCTTCACAAACTTCTAAGAAAGTAGAGGCTTTCTTTCTTTGGAATGGCACTTATGTGCTGGACCTAGGACACATCCCAGAGATGATGGAACTGTCTTATGGACCTCAAGTTTCCTCCACCTGAAGTCAATAATCAGCTCTTTGCTTTTGCTGCCTTTGAGTAAGAGGAGTTTATATGGAGAGGAATCAACAGTTGATGTTTTGGGAAGATATCCTGGCCTGAAGTATCGACTGCTTATTCATTTCCATAGGTACTGCCTGACCTGCTGAGTTCCTCCAGCATTGTGTGTGCATAGTAATACACAAAAAATGCTGGAGGAACTCTGCATACCAAGCAGCTTCTATGGAAAAGAGTGAACAGCTGACGTTTTGGGCTAAGACCCTTCATCTCTTTTCTATAGATGCTGTCTGGCTACTTTCATCACCCCTGTTCATACTGACCCACCCTATTGCCTGTTAACAGGAGGAATAAACTAAAACCTCTCCATTTTGAATGACGCAGATGAGAGAGGAGCTGCTTCACATCTGCAGAAAGCTGGTTACGATTCCAACTTCTGGTGCTGCCTTGTTGTCTTGCAGGTTTTTTGCTACAGTCAAGTAGGTTACCTCCGGGGACTATGGTTTCCTCCTAAATCCCAGACTGGTAGTTTAACTGACCATTGTAAATATCCTTAATGTGCATATAAGTAGCAGAGTCTAAAAGAAAGTGATGAGAATGTGGGGAGAATAAAAGGAGAGCGGCATAGGATGAACATAAATGGTCACTTGATGGTCAGCATAGTCTGAGTGAGTCTAAGGTTCTATTTCTGTGCTATATGGCTCTGTGACTCAATCACTGACCTCTCCCTCTGCATTCTGATTGTTTCAATCTGACCTTCTCTTTGTCACATTCTCCTTCCACAGTACTATTTGCAGAAAAGTTTTCAGCTTTTTTACCCTTCACTAAAACTCCTATCTTAATTTGTTTGTCTCTCTCCCGAAAAGTATTCTTAAAGGGGCTGCCATTGATTCTTTGATACCATTTCTGCAATTTTATGCATTATTAATAATGATATATAGGAATATAATTTAATACAAACATTCCATTATGATTAATGTTTAGCCACAAATCTCCCACATGTACAGCTACCTTTCAAAGTGCTTATTTATAGCAATGGGCAGTGATTATTATTCACTGTGGAAAATTATGGAAAATTTAGATTTGGGATTGCAATTATTCAACATTACTAGGGTCAATTGTGACACTGAATATAATGCAACTATGAATAATACTCAGCAAAAAAAGAGATTTTGCATAATTATTTCACTAAATGGATTCTTTTTCCTGTGCCTTTCCTTGATGGTATTTTGAGTAAAAGCATCGACAGGATAAAGCTAAGCCCGACAGTAAAATGTAATGTTTGTATCCTAAAATATTGTGAGTCAATTAAACTCAGTCAGCATTGTTAGAACTCTATCCTAAGAACTGAGCAGTTGGTTCAAAAGGTTATCTAAAGAAAAGCTGTATTATTCTTTTTCACATAAAATACCATAATTTTTTTTAACAGGGATATAGATTAATGCATTAGGTTCACATATCTTGGTTTTTGTGAAGATTTTGCATTGAAACTTTGCATTAGTTGCAGAATCAGAAAGAATATGTAAGTTGTGAGTTTTTATTGACATGTTCAGACCATGCAGAGAAGTGCTTCCCTTCAGAAACGTCATTTCATAGGGAATAATCACTTCAGAGTGGACTTATCCTTTAGGGGAAAGTAGGAATTTGGAATGGGGATTGCAAATGTGTGATTCAGCATCTGGGGAAAAGATTGTCATCATCTGGCTGGTTTAGTCCGACAGAGGGATCAACACTGGTCTCTGCTCAGGCCTCATGTCAGCGATGCATTGCAGATCTGACTGTTGTCACCAGATCTTGGTCTACATATCTTAAAAATTGGTTCTGACTTTTCTCACGCGGTCTGAAGGAGGAAAGAGTTAAACACTGGGCCGATCTTTTTACCAGGTAGGAAGGGGGGTGTGGATATTAAGTGGTAAAAATCATTGTCAAGCTTTGTGCATTTCTACTAAACTTGTTTAAAGAAGCTATATTTTAAGAACATAGACTGTACAATTTCCATTACTTAGTGCAAAATTATTGATATACTGTATTAGGTCTCTCCATTGGTGAAAATGATATACATAAATGAGTTCTGATTGTATTCCTGATTTTGTTGGTGCAGGAACTGATTTTCCCTCTCTAGGTGGTAGTGACGGGGTTGTGCTGTTATGGCCCAAGTGCTGAGAGAAAGACTCTGAAGCCGATCAACAGTTCACTAACTTTAAATAGGAACTGTGGAGAAATAAGGAAAAACAATAAATGCTCAGCCAATAAGGCTGCTAACTACAACTTCCAAATTAAAGCTAACTGACTTGGCAGTGATGGTAAATACTAAATAAATATTGTTCCTTAACAGAGTCAGATCAAACAGTCGCCTTCTTTCCGGAAACCAGAACAATGGAAAGCAGGGAGTGTTAACATTGCCCTTTGCTTTTGATCAAGTCTCAAGACAATGGGAATGAGAGAAAGGGAGTTAAGTACCACCACAATGAAACACTATTGGCTGGCATGTGCACGTTTAGGACCGTGATTGCCAAACCCTTTCTGCAGCCCACCTGCCAGAGCATGCAGTCCCCACAGCAGTGTCTCCCCTCTCCCTAGGCACAGCTCCCAGAGACCACTCCCTGCCGGAGACTTATCCAAGATGTCGTGAGCCAAAACCCAAGAATGTTCCTCAGGGTTATACCATTCCCAATCTATGAGATACCGGATCCTGCACTGCTCCTGGCGAGATGCTAAGAGGTTCCACCAGGTTCCATCCAGCAGGTGGGGAAGAGGGGAAGGGGGGTGACTGGGGCAAGGCAGAAGGTAATCATTGACTTGAGCAGGGAAACATGGAACACTGGGTGAATCTTTATTGATGACGGTAGGTGCAATCAATTTGAGACTTGTTGATAATTTTTTCCACTCTACATAGGCAAATGGGTCCACGTAGTCAGCTGAGCTGATCAGCCGGCTGGCCATGTTGCTTCTAAGTTCACAGCAGAGAAGCCCATGTCCACATGCACTTGTAGTGTTGGATCATGTCAAACTCTTGGCCATGGACAAAAGGTGGCTGGAATCCCTTTTGGCATTCAAAGGCAGCTGTGCTAACGGAGGACGCCTTGAGGTTATTGTCAGCGAACCTTCTGCTCAAAACAGTTGGAGGCTCCAGGACATGGGGTTGGAAGAGGCAGGTCAGTGCAGTGTTGTCTTCAGCTCCTGATTCACTCTCTCAATACAGCCGTTAGATTGCGGGTGGAAAACAGGTAAGAAGCTGAAAAGTGGCTCCCGCGAGAGAAGAAAAGACCTTCCAAAAATGGGATGTGAACTGCAGTCTTTGATCATATGCTACGTCCTGAGGGAAGTCATGTAGCCTGAACACATGTTGAACCATGGGGTGACAGTCTCACAAGCTGACGGGAGCTTAGGGAGAGCAATGAAGTGGGCAGTCTTGGAGAATCAGTCCACAACCACCAAAATGGTAGTGTTTCCATCAGACATGGACAGACCAGTGATGAGATCCACCAAGAGATGGGACCAGGGACAAGCAGCAGGCATGCACAGTGCTGATGTGACATCTTGTTCTGGGCACAAGTAGGACAGGCAGAAATGAAGCCATGGATATCCTGGGTCACCAAAATTGTTTCTCAATAAATTTCAGTTGAATTGTTGAATTCTGCTGAATTCTTTGCTGTCCTACAAGATGGGTGGATTTGACCCCAATTCCAACACTCTGAGACACAGTGTAGCAGGGACAAACTGCCAGCTTAGGGCTGAATCCGACTGTTGGGCAGCTCTCACCTATACCTTCATTCCCCAAATCACCAAAGCAGCAATACATGAATCAGGAAGGATGGGCTCTGGATTGGTGTTGTTGTCAGACATTTTGAAATGCCGGCAGAACACATTGGCCTTGGTATTCTTGCTGCTGGACAGTAGATGAGGTGCAATTACACTTGATGAAGAAGAGAGCCCAATGGGCCTGACAGGAGTTGAGCCTCAAAGTTCAAAGTACAAGTTATTATCAGAGCACGTACATGTCACTACATACAACCCTGAGATTCTTTTTCCTGCAGGCATATTTAGCAAATCTATAGAACAGTAAGTGTGAACAGGATCAATGAGCAACAAACTGTGCAAATGCAAATATAAACAAATAGCAATAAATAACGAGTATGAAAGAACATGAAATGAAAGAGCATGAAGTGAGACCATCGGTTGTGGGAACACCAGAAACAGAATGAGTGTAGATATCCCCTTTTGTTCATGAGTTTGGTGGTTGATGAGTAGTAATTCTTCTTGAACCTGGTGATGTGAGTCCTGAGGCACTTGTACCTTCTACCTGATAGCAGCAGAGAGAAAAGAGCGTGGCCTAGGTGGTGAGGATCTTTCATGATGGATGCTCCTTTTCTATGACAATATTTCATGTATTTGTGCTCAGAGGTTGGGAGGGCTTTACCTGTGATGTACTGGGCCAAATCCACTACCTTTTGTTCTAACTTTATTTTTATTGTTTTGCCAATAACAGAACAAACAGGATAAAAACTAACAGACAAACAGGGTCATCATAGGTGAAGTAATCTTATAATAGAAAGACTGAATAGAGAAATGGGTTACATTGTTGTATCAAGGTTAACCAAACTCTTATGTCCATAATTGTCCTTCAAAGTCTCAGGAGACAAATTCACTAGCTTTTATAGGATTTTCTGTTCCAAGGTATTGGTGTTCTCATACCGGGCCATAAGGCAGCCAATTAGCACACTGTCCACTATACATCTATAGAGGTTTGCCAAGGCTTTTGATTACATGCCAAATTTCAGCAGACTCCTGAGGAAGTAGAGGCACTGTTGTGCTTTCTTTGCAGTTATATTTATATGATGGGTCCAGGTCTCTTGGTGTTCTGAATGTCAAAGAATTTCTTGTAATCTGTCCATACCATGTCTTCACTACAAGCGCATGGGACTTTACTGCATAGTCCCTCACTGTCCCTCAGCCTTGGTGCAGGTCCAGGAGTCGGTGGGCAGCATCTTGACCCCGTACTGGAAGATCAAAAACTCTTGAACTCAACTACAAATTGCCAAAATGACTGTGTGACCCTGTTCTGCAGAATGTTGTCAGGTTGAGTGGGGATCCACCTAAGAGATTCACCATGTAAGCCAGTTTACATGCACCATCACCGAACCCACCAGGCAGGGCTTGGTAATTCAACTCACACTGGGTAATAAAATTCCTGCAGCCATCGAGGTCACCAGAATATCTGCATGGTAGAAGAATACTTGGTTTTGGCCCAGATGCGGTTACAGGAGATGGGACATTAGTGGCTGAAGTTGGAGAGGTTGTTGAAGAGGAGGGCCTGGGAGATGCTGCCAGTGAGACTGACATGGGTAAAGGCTGCTGAATTGTGGTAGCAAGAATGGTAGTGCCTTCACTTGATTCTGGCTGTTGGGAGTAACTGCTGAACTGTGGCTGTGAGAGCAGTAATTGTTGGTATCTGATTGTGGCTATCTGTGGAGAGTTGCTGCAAGGGCTGACACCTGTTCTTC